>NC_090936.1:742331418-744831418 GCF_040938575.1 Ambystoma mexicanum
ATAGGGCGTTCCCCTTGAAGTCTGTTTGTCGGAACCTGGATGCAAATTCGGGGGAAACTTTGTTTTCTCTTGTCTAGAGAAGGGTAGCCCCAGAGAGAGAAGGTGTGGTCTACCACGTCCGTGTGCAGCTGCCACTCGTGTCCTTCTGGCAAGGGATCTCTGCTGAGAGAGTCCACTAGAGTGTTGAGTACCCCTGGAATATGCTGGGAGGACAGGGACCTCGTCTGAGTGCCCACTTCCATATTTTCTGAGCCAGTTTGGACAGATTTGGAGAGAGTGTACCTCCCTGCTTGTTGACATAGAACATTGCGGTGGTGCCGTTTGTTAGGACTTGTACCGACTGGTTTGTCAGGTGGTTCTCGAAGGCTTGAAGTGCCTTGAAAATTGCCAATAGTTCCAGTACATTGATGTGTTTCTGTGCTGTCACTTGTGACCACAGGCCGTGTGCTGAAGGTAGTGGGCCCCCTATCCCGAAAGTGATGCGTCTGTTGTGATGAACGATTGCGCTTCTGGTTCATGAAAGGGTTTCCCCTTCAACAGATTTTCCCTTGACCACCAGCGTATGTTCTGAACCAGTGTAGGCAAAACAATCACCAGATCGTCCCACTGACCACTTGCCTGAGACTATTGTTTCACCTACCACTCCTGTGTTGGTCGCATGTGCAGGTGCACGTGGGGGACCAGGTAAATACATGATGCCATCATACCAAGCAGACGCATTGCTTTGCGTATGCTTATCCGGAGACCGGCTTGATACTGGGGTATTTGCCCAAGCATGTTTTATACTCTTTTCATGGATGGGAAAGCTAAGCCTGTCTTTGTATCGAATACAGCACCTCGGAACTGTTTGGATCTGTTTGGTACCAGACTTGACTTTTTCTTGTTTATTGAGAAGCCCAATTGTAAGAGAAGGTCTATTGTTCTCTGCGTGTTTAGCTTGCAAAGTTTGTAGGGGTCTCCCGTAATCAGCCAGTCGTCCAGGTAAGGGTACACTGGGATTGACTCCCTGTGTAGGTGCGCTGCCACCACCGCCAGTACATTGGTGAACACCCTTGGAGCCGAGGCTATCCCGAAGGGCAGCACCTTGAACTGGTAGTGCTGGTCTGCTATTTTGAATCGCAAGATTCTTCTGTGCGCTGGGAACATTGAAATATGAAAATAAGCATCTTTCATGTCCAATGTTGCCATGTAATCCTCCTGTTTTAACAGAGGGATTACTTCATGTAGCGTTGTCATGCAAAATTTTTGAGGTTTGACAAACTTGTTTGCAGGGCGCAGGTCTAGTACCAGGCGCATGGTTAGATATTTTTTGGCACAAGGAAGTACGTTGAATAAATACCATTGTTTACCTCATTGTACAGCACAATCTCGATGGTGTCTTTGAGGAGTACAGCCTTGACCTCCTCTACCAGGATGAGTTGTTGTTCCTGTGATGGTCTTTTCTGGTGCGGGGGAGGTTTGAAGGTCTTCCTTGGAGTTCTATGCAGTAACCTACTGTCACCGTCGACAACACCTACTTGTCTGATGTTATCCCCTCCCATCCGTGGGTGAAATGTGATATTTGTCCCCCTACTGGGGAGGCATGGGAGGGGACCTGTAGCAGGGCGTCATTGTTTGGAGGGTGTTCCTTCACCTGTGGTGGGGGAGCCACTCCCTCTTCTGCGACCTCTGCGCTGACCCCTGGGGTAACCCTGGGAGACCTGTTGACTATTGTTCCACGAGGAACCCTGGCTCTGATTGTATCCGGTGCCTCTTTGCGTGTTTTGGCCACGAAAACGGCGAAAATTATTTCCACCCCTCTGGTTAGTCTGTTTGTCAGCTGGCCAAGGGATTTAAGTGTTTCGTAATCCTCCTTAGCGGATTTAAGAGAGTCCTCAACCGCTTTCCCAAACAAAACATTAGGCTCCAGAGGCATGTTGAGTAGGGTAGCCCGAGTTTCTAGTTTAAATCCCGACTGTCTAAGCCAGGCGCCCAGTGTTGTCAGCTGCGTCAAAGTTGTTCTTTAGTAGGACGCCAGCTGTTGCTCTGCCTTCGGCTGCCAAAAGGGAGAGCTTGGCCTTAAGTGGTTCTGGCGCGGATTCTGCAAGGGCTGTAACCTGGTCCCACTTTGTGCAGTCGTAGCTTGCTAGTAAGGTGGAATTATTAGCAGTGCGTGCTTGGTATGCCGCTGAAGAGGCTATCTTCCTTCCCATATTATAAAGTTTCTTACTTTCCTTGCCCGGTGGAGCTTCGGACGAGGCCAAGGGGGTACTGGCTCTCTTGCGGGTAGTAGCACTACCAGAGAGTCTGGTCTAAGGTGGCCCCTTATGTACAAAGGGTCGGAAAGCGCTGGTCGAAAATGTTTTTCAATTCTGGGGTTTACTGCCCTGGTCTGATTAGGCATCTCCAGAGATGGTTGAATTCGTCTTTGTACCGACTTGAATAGGGGTATACACTGTGAAGTCGGCTTCTTATCCCCCAAGATGTTTTCTATGAAATCTTTATCTAGTTGGGTTTGCTGTGTTTCAATCCCAAAGTGTTCAGCAGCCCTGAGAAGAATGTCATTGACTAGGGGCTGGTTGTCCACCGGGGAATCGGGTAAGGTAGGGTCTTGTGGGGGTGGAGAGTCCATGGCAAAAACTACAGACTCGGTGTCATCTTGATCATCCTTTGCGTCAACATTGTCGATGCCGATGTCCTCATAATAAGGGTTATCCTCGTCTGTGTATTCATCCTCCCCTGCATCCAGATCGTAAAGGTCAGAGGATATGCGAGGTGTCTTGTGGACTGGCTTGTCATACAGAGCCCATGGGGGGTGTGACCTTTTCCCTGACAGCGGAGTAGGCAAACTTGGCTGGGCACACAGGCTTGACTGAGTGAGCACAGGTGTTGTCTTCGAGCCTGATGCCTGGGTTGTAGGAGGTGTGTTTGCCAGACTTTGGAGAGCCTGGTGGTGCTCTTCGAATAAATTTGCTAAAAAAAGTCATGCGCTGCATAACTCTATATCTTGGGCAGACCAAGTAGCTGAACTAGAGATAATCCCCGCATAGGTAGTTGCAGGTGTAGGGGTAGAGGCAGGTAGCTCACTATATAACTCCTGTTCCTCCAAATAGATAGGACCAGGCTGATGTGTAGGATCAGGCTCATCTATACTGTCTTGTACAGGAATAGGTTCCTCTGGGGTAGTAGGCTGTTCCCTAGTTGTGTCCCTTTTATCCCCTGGGTTCCTGTCCTTATGAGGGGAACTGGAACTGTGTTTGTTCCTATGATCTTTGCTCTTGTGAGAAGATTTTTTAGAGCTAGGGACCGTAGTAGGGGTTTTGGGGACATTAGGTCGAGTCTCCACTACCGGAGCGGCTTGCGCAACGTATTTTGATATCACAATGCCGGGCGATGTAGTTTTGAGTCCGGCGTCCTTTGTTTTTTGCGGGCTTGTCATGAGGCAGCCGCTCGGGGCGCTCAGAGGACCGTAAATCTGAGGATTTGCCCTTCGCCATTGACTCTCGGCACGTAAGTACACTCACGTCGCTGCGGGGTGTGTGCTTTGTCTGGGGAGGTGTGGAGCCAGTATCGCCGGGTGTCTTCCCCATAACAGGACTGCCGGCCTGTCTGTTAGGGTCGGGGACTGGCACTGAGGAACGTCGAGATTGGACGACGTTGCTGCCGTCGCTAGATGCCCCTTCTACGTCCATGGATGCCTCAGCCTGCATGGCGTGATGAGCTCAACGCTTTGAGCGTCTATCCTTGAGGGTCTTGGGTCGGAGTAACTTACAGGCCCGACAATGAACCTCGTCGTGGTCTCGATGCAAGCAAAGGCTGCACCCTTGTCGACCCACGTGTATTTTTTACTGCAGGACGGACATAATTTAAAGGTGGTACGCTCTATAACGGGAGCAGGCAGCCGGGTGACTCAGGGAAAGGGTGGGAAAATACATGATGTTATGACCACCCCCCTGTACTGTAAGGTTGAGGCCCGATTGGCCTTCCGTGGCCGGGTGGTGCCGTCAAGGTCTCCGGTCAGTCTTTGGTGCCGTCGAAGTCTCCGGTCGACGGTGAGTTTTTCTTGGTCTTCACCGCATCGAGGCACGGTGTCGATAAAGGAAAGAAAGAAATACTAATCTTAATACTTTGTAATTTCAATGGCGTACGCCGAAAATATTCACTCGCTAATATTCGACCGCTCACAATGGCGGAAAAAAACAATCTGAGGGACCTACACATGTGAGGGATCATGGGTACAGGGGACGTCACACTAGGGATAGCATTACTGGCACGCCCTATTTCGACATCCATTTTTGAGTTTCGAAAACAACTGTAATACTCCGCAGCTTCCACTAGATGTCGGCCTATTCATAGCATGTGATCTAAGCAGGTTACACAAGCATCATATATATATATATATATATATATATATATATATGGAATACATTACTCACCGTAATCGCATTTCTGATGCTTGTATCTGCTTAGATTCACATGCTGTGCATAGGCCGACATCTAATGTAAGCTGCGGAGTATTACAGTAGCAGTTTTCTAAATTCGAAAAGGGACGTCGACAAGGCGTGCCAGTAATACTATCCCTAGTATGACATCCACTGTACCCATGATCCCTCGCACGTCTAGGTCCCTCAGATTGTTATTTTTCTGACATGAGGTTGCATGAGGTGTAGCGTGAGTACGTATCGGACAAGCTCAAAAGCATCCATGCGCCTTCTCTCCGAGGGGAGGAAGGGCGGGCCGCATGTGAATCTAAGCAGATACAAGCATCAAAAAAACGATTACGGTGAGCAATGTATCCCTTTTGAGGCTTGTGGAATCTGCTTAGATCTCATGCTGTGCATAGATTCGCGAGCAGTGGAAAAAGAAGGAGGTGGGATGTGAGAAGGTTCATGAGCGAATAAATGTCTTAGAACCGCTTGTCCCACTTGTGTATCTGTCTTGGAA
The DNA here is from genome assembly GCF_040938575.1 of Ambystoma mexicanum. Lineage (NCBI taxonomy): Eukaryota > Metazoa > Chordata > Amphibia > Caudata > Ambystomatidae > Ambystoma > Ambystoma mexicanum. The sequence goes on from NC_090936.1 coordinate 742,336,342, forward strand.
TGAGTGTCAATGCAGTAGTGCTAAGTGACAGTATGTACAGAGCTCCATGTAGCTGCCTTGCAAATACTGTCTAAGGGGACATTAGCAATGAAAGCCAGAGTGGCTCCTGTGCCTCTAGTGGAGTGAGCCCAGGACGTAAAAGGCAGTGTTTTATCTGATAGGGAATAGCACAGTTGGATACATCTGACTATCCACCTACAGATGGCATTCTTAGAAATGCGGCCACCTTCTCTGCCTGGCGCTATGGAGACAAACAGTTGATCTGTCTAGCGGTCTGGTCTTGTCTACGTAGTAGAGGACCACTCTCCTCACATCTGGTGTGTGGCGTTTTACCTCATCTGAGCTGTTGGGTTCCTGGAAGAAAGCCAGTAGCTCAATCGACTGGTTTACATTAAATTTGGAGATGAATTTAGGGGAGAAACTAGGGTGAGTACGTAAAACCAGCTTGTCTTTGTGTACAACAAAGAAAGGATCCTGCACTGACAATGCTTGAATTTTACTAACTCTTCATAAGGAGGTGATAGCCACTAAGAAGGCAGTTTTAAAAGTCAGGTGTTTGAAACTAGACTTGTGCATAGGCTCGAAAGGGGGTCCCATGAGATTAGTGAGTACCACATTGAGGTCCCAACATGGCGGCGGGTTAGACATTGGAGGGTGGCGTGTCTTTACTCCTTACACAAATGCCTGGATGACCGGTACTTTCCACCATGAGACTTTATTATGAGAGGTTGTGTAGGCTGACAAAGCCTCCAGGTGGACCTTTAGGGAGTTGAATACTAGCCCCGCATCGAGCAAATGGAGCATTTAAATTAGAATGTGGGATGCAGTACATTCTATGGGGTTGATCTGTTTAGACTGCCACCAAATTACAAATCTTCTCCATTTGTCAAAGTAACAGTGCATAGTGTTTGGTTTTCTTTCAAGATATCCATGGATCTCTGTGGCAAGTTGAGATGGCCGAACTCTATGACTTCAGGAACCATGCTGCCAAGTTCATTGAGTGCGGCTACGGGTGCACTGGTAGTCCCTCGTACTGGGTGAGTAGGTTGTACTGGCACAGGAGTTTGATGGGATCACACGTCGCCAGTTTGCGCAGATGTGGATACCATGGTTTGCTTGCCCACATAGGAGCAACTAGGATAAGCGTCATCAGTTCCTTGTGTATCTTGTTGACCACTTCCCTCATGAGAGGTGTTTGGGGGGGGGGGCGTAAGTAAATTTCCCTGACGAGTTCATCCATAGGGTGTTCTCCTTGGGGCATTGACTGTTTTTCGCGTGTGGCGAATAAATCTATAGTAGGGAAACCCCATTGAGTGAAGAGGTGTTCTATGATTCCTTCGTGTTGTAAGTGATGTCAATCCGGCACACACCCAAGTCAAAGCCAAGCATCTAGTGCACAACTGATGCCCTTATTTATTTTTGTCTATAAATTCAATATTCTGAATGATATACCACTCATATCACACCCTTCTGCTGGAACCCCCCTCCACCCTCCGGTCACACTGAACCAGGAATCAGGCTAGTTTGCAAAGGTAAATATTTATGTATTTAAAATTTAATCACAAGATATTTTAATAGGTAAACAACAATCACCAAGGGGTGACAGAACACAGATTAATATCTTTAGTACACTAGGAATAAGTAATGAGCAAAACAAATGCAGCACAGAAAATAATACTTTTAGGTTGGTTCAGATCAGATAGCACTGTGGTTAGAGGTTCCCCCTGCAACACCCTTCAACCCCCAATAGGCAATGCAAAGAGATGGGAGGAGAGAGCAGGTATTCAGGAATAGCACAGATCAAACAGAATATCAGTCCCACTTTCCAGCCAGAAAACAAAAGAAAACAACGGCATTGACTTTTCAGCTGTCAGAATGGCTTTTACAATTATCTCTAGAATTGACTGGGCAAAAACACCAAATATGGTCAAAACTACTTACATTGTTGTAAATTCATATGGGAGCCGCTTTGAAGAGTTGCACACAAGCACAAGCAATGATTTAGTCCAAAGAAAACATTCGAAATCTTAAGGTCCAAGTCGGAAGCAGTTTAGAGCTGTTTCACACATGTAAACCTTTCAGATTATAAAAATTGCGGCAAACTTTTCATTGCGCGATATTCGCGATAAAGGGAGAATCGCACTGTTTTGAACTGCTTTGGGTTCCATTGATAGCTATGGATGTTAGGTACAAGTAGGAGTAAATTATGTTTCTATCACAAAAACTGAGGGAGTTAGACGTTTTAGTAAAGGTCAGTCTTGTAAAATAGGCGCGAGAATGGAAAACAGAAATGCACTTTTGAAAATGACAAATGGGTTTGCTTACACTAGAGGATGACTATGAAAAAGCGAATACCACACAGGGATCTTACAGTCACTTGATCAGGGAGACCCGCCTGCTAAGGAAACTCGACTTCTTCAGATGAGAAAAGGGTCAGCGCAAAGATGGTTCTAACAATACTGGTTCTGAAGGAAAGATAGGATTGGTTTGAGATAGGGATAAGACAAAGTAAATATACTATGGGCCACAGTTCTTCCTATTAATACTGACAGGATAAGTTTCTAAATGGGACCGTCAGCTCTGGTCATAGGATTGGGTCTGGTCTAGGAACTGCAGCACATCAGGCACGGTACTGGAACAACTAGGCCATTCGCCAGATTTGCACAGGATCTGCCCTCCGTCTGTGGGTATTTGAATCAGCTGGATGGCGAGTTCCTCAGGCAAGCCTAGTAGTGGCAAGGCAGGGGATTTCAGGATACTGGTTCAAAAGGCCTTCTCACACCACACAGCGCTTTACTGAGTAGAGCGAATAAATTTGAGGATTTGGGCCTTGCTGGAAATCAATGGTTCTCTATTGCTGGCAAGGGTTTTGGCATCTGGAAGAATATTAAAGCTGGATGCAGAATGCTGGATCAGAGTGCTTCGCTGGATTCGGGAAGGTGACTGTATCAGCGAGTCCCTATGTGTTGTCAACTGTCTCTATTTATGCTATAGGATGACATCACAAAGGGGGAGTGTGTGAGCCGGCTTAGCTAAGCTTGCCCCTGTGAGCTGGGATATGACCACACTTCATCTCTGCCTTGCAATTTGAGTGATTGGATCAAGGCCAGATGATGTTGCATTTTATGATTTGCTTTACAACCCTCAGAGACCTCCCTTTAGCCACTGGTTTCAAAATCGGACTTGATACTAAATGTACATTTCTACATTGGTCACCCTTATACAAATCACACATAAAGATGCCATATTTTACATAGCAGCTATTCCTCAAAAGCCCGCAGCGGTGGGATCTTTTCTCAACTTTCTACAGAATTTTGCCCTTTTCGTTATGAACACAATTTCCAAATTTCATGCAAATTTCCACAAATGTGGGTGTTTAACATAGGGATATGCCTGTACATTTTTCACAATTCTAATAGTAATACATTTTGCATAAAACCACATATATTGCCATTCCTGTCCAGAACATGTCACACAGTTCTACCGCCTCTTCACACGTGCAGCCAGAAATTTAATTAACAACTCTGTCCTTTTTATATTTTTCACCATTTTGAATAGCAAGTTATGAGTCTTTTAAACATTTGTTCTTTGTTCATGTTTAGCAACAGATGGTCCGCCCCTTTTTGTCTCCCTGCAGTCCAGGGCATCCCCCTCCTTGCTTGTTCCTTCCAGAGGCCATTTACGACCCTCTTCACACTTCCAGTTTCCTGGGCTGCAGCTTTGTCATTGTTCCTTCGCTCTCTGTAGACAAGATCCTGTTCTAACCCGCAATTAAACCTCCCAGTGAGTTTCTGCTGGGAGGAAGGCCCTCCCCTTCTGGGAGCAAAACCTGCTTTTCCAGTTCTTGCAGCTTCAGCCAGGCGAATTAACTTCTTAATCCCAGCAAAAAACAAATTTGTTACACCAAACAGAAATACATTTCTTTCTTAGCCTTAAAATCTGTGGGAAAAACACAACTAAAATCTGTATTCCTTTTTGGCAACAATCCTTTTTATGTTTTAGGTCCTTTTAAAGTTTCCTCACTACTTCTCTGACAACTGTCATTCAGGTAGCCCCGGGTACTGCACCCAGATGTTGGCCTATGCTGTCAGTTTTCAGACAATCCAGTTTGTCTGAAAAATGTTTTCCTCTTCACATTGGGACTTTGTATGTTCACAAAGTTTCATTAGATACATGAATTTTAGCACCAGGCAAGATTTTGAATGTGGAGAAGTGTTGTGTATATGCATTTAGGAGTTTTTAGCAACAAAGCAGTTGTCATTTGTAGGCACATTTTGGGGTTTCACTTACAAAGTGCTGTTTTTGTTTCTGCACTCCGTTTGCTGGTCATGGAGCCCACTGGCACATTTTTTGCAGGTTGTACTCTATTTCCCCGCACATGTACCATGGGTGGCAGGTTGTGCATCCCTTTTTTTGTGTGCAGAAGCACAGTGTCTTTGTATATTTTTGGCGCGCACAAGGGTTTTGCCACCATTGTTGCCGTTTCTTTCCCCATAACTAGCAGGGTGATGCCGCATAGCATAGCGCAGTGAGTCAATACATCCCACAGTGTAGACGCCACTTGCGTTCCTCTGGTAGGGGGTGTCTGCTCAATGAGTCCGCTAGAGAGTTGAGTCCCGCTGGAACATGTTGTCACAACAGGAACATTTTCTGTTTGAATGCCCATTTCCAAATTTGCTGCGCAAGTTTGGATAGATTTGGAGAACGTGTGCTCCCCTGTTTCTTGATATAAAGCATTGCTGTAGTGCGGTCTGTTAGGATCTGCACAGATAGGTTTGTTACATGGGGTTCGAATGCCTGAAGGGCTTTGAATACCGCCAGAAATTCTAGCAGATTTATGTGGTTCTGAGCTACGGTGCAAGACCACAGACCCTGAGCTGTGTGGTGAAGGTAGTGAGCTCCCAACCCCACCAGTGAGGTGTCCGTCACGACAACCGCCTGCACCTCTAGATCGTAGAAGGGTTTTCCTTTCGTTAGATTTTCCCTTGTCCACCAGCAAAGATTTTGTACAAGTGTTGGCGAAACGACCACTAGATCGTCCACTGACCGCTTGCCTGAGACCACTGTTTCACCAACCACTCTTGTATGGGACGCAGGTGCGCATGGGGAACCAGGTAAATGCAGGATGCCATCGTGCCTATTAAACGCATAGCTTTGCACACCCTTATCTGGCAGCAGGCCTGATAATGTGGTATTTGCAGTAACACATTTTGTACTCTTTCCTCTGATGGAAAGATCAACCCCTCTTCTGTATTTAAGACAGTTCCTAGGAACTGTTTTGAAGTGCTTGGCACTAGGCTTGACTTTTTCTCATTGATGGAGAAGCCCAATTGAAAGAGAAGGTCGATTGTTCTCTGAATGTTTTGTCTGCAAATTAGGGGGGATTCTCCTGTAATGAGGCAGTGTCCAGGTAAGGGTACACTGGGATTGCCTCCCTGCGCAGGTGTGCTGCCACCACCGCCAGTACCTTTGTGAATACCCTTGGAGCCGAGGCTATTCCGAAAGGGCAGCACCTTTAATTGGTAGTGCTGGTTCACTATCTTGAAACGAAAGAATCTTCTGTGCACTGGGAACATTGAAATATGAAAATAGGCATCTTTCATATCCAATGTTGTCATGTAATCCCCCTTTTTTAGTAGAGGGATTACTGTCATGATGCCTGCCCCCGGAGCACCAGGCCAGGCCCAGCACCCCTGGAAGCAGGCATCATGCCCTTGGGTAAAAGTCCAGCAGCCCCTTATAGGGGCACTTTGGACTCAGTCCTGGCGCCTTTGGCGCCAGGCTCATGTTGGACATCAGTCCTGGCGCCATAGGCGCCAGGCTCATAAAGGGAGGTGTTTGGTGCACTTACCTGATGCAGACCATGCTGCACGCTTCAGGCCTCCCTGAGATCTGAAAGGGACTATTTTTTCATAGGGACTTTTTTTTCACTCTGGCGTGGCCAGGGAAGGATACATACCTAGTTGGGGAAGGATACATACCTGGGACTTCTTTGGAGGCTATTTAAGCCACGTCCAGACAGCATCTCATGCTTCACGTTGTTCTGCATTCCAGCAGCTGAACGCTCACTGTGTCTGCTCCTGCTCCTGGACTCCAGCCACGCCCGCCTCGAACCTGGAACTCCTGTTAGGAAAGAAGAGAAGAGAAAGGTGAAAACCACGAACTATTTCAAACTTCTTACCTGCATCCGGAATCTTCCCTCCAGCATCCCTGAAGAAGGACTTCCATTTAAAAGCATCGCGTTGCTCGCTGCAGCGCGCTCTTCACTCACCTGTCCTCGAGACATCTCCCGGCTCCATCACGGCTGTCAGCACATGTCGCCACATCTCTGCGCCTAGGGGAGAGAAGAAGAGACAAAGGGTGAGCAAAGGGAACACCGGAGGAAAGCCTAATTTGCAGCCATAATACTTACCAGCTTTTCTTGGTGTCATCCCATATTTCGGGTCGGCGCCGCACCGTTGGCAGGTACCGCACCCCGGCCCCTATGGGGGAAGGACAAAAGACATTATTGGGAAATGATAAAGACATTTAGAGGAATCGCCCTCACTAACTCACCTGAGTTTACCATCGGCAATTAACCCCTTCAACGCATCGTCTTCATTCTGCATCTGAAATAAAGGACAGATCACAAGTTAGGAAGACAACATAAAAGAGGGCTCACTCTTAAACTTTTTAATCTTCATACTTACGGCGTTTCGCTCAGAAAAGTCAAGAGGATTTTGCCAGCGCCATTCTGAAAACCAGTGAAGTAACTGGACTAACGTGCGCCCCTGCACCAGACGCAGGATGGAGAGTTCATCCTTCCAAACCATAAGGTGAGCTTAAACCGGGGTTTGGAGGAGGAAGTTAGAGGAGAACGAAGGGGAACAAGGGGGGAATCAAGCACACTATTCTGCAGACGGTTAATTCCCTTTCTCATCTGCAGAAGGATATTCCTACGGGCCAGTCAAGCAAGATTTGGGGAACCAGTTCAATCGTTGTTCCGGGCTCTGCGCATCACGCTTGAAGAGGCCACAGCAATCCAGACTAGACCTGAGCCTCCGTGGGAACCAGGTGAGCGTTACAATTACCTCTTGTAGCGTAGTCATGCAGAACATTTGTGGCTTGACATACTTGATTGCAGGGCGCAAATCTAATACTGGGCGCATTGTTAGAACTTTCTTTGGCACATGGAAGTAAGTTGAATAAATGCCCCTGTTTACCTGGTTGGCTGGGGCGACTTCGATGGCGTCCTTTAATAGAAGTGTGGCTATCTCTTTGAGAAGTATACGCTGATGTTCTTCTGAGTGTGTCTTCTGTCATGGTGGGTCATCGTGGGGACGTTGCAGAAGTTCTATACAGTATCCGCCTGCTACTGTGGACAGCACCCATCTGTCTAAGGTGATTCCCTCCCATGCGTGGGTGAAGCTGGAAATGCGTCCTCCTACTGGAGAAGCATGGGAGTGCACCTGAAGCGGAATGTCACTGCTTTTAAGGTGGTGTGCCACCTCAAGCAGGGCCTCTTCCCCGACCACGACCCCTGCGTTGTCCCCTAGGATATCCATGGGAGGATTGGCCTTGATTATTTCCCCAGGAGAAACCTTGACCATGACTGTAGTTGGATCCTCGTTGAGAGTTTTGGCCTTGAAAACAGCGAAAATTGCCATTACCCCACTGCCCGGAAGGTTTGTTGGTAAGTTGCCCCAAAGATTTAAGAGTGTCATACTCGTCCTTTGCAGTCTGAAGGGCGACTTATACGGCCTTACCGAAGAGCACATTTGGTTCAAAAGGCATGTTTATTAGGGTGGCCTGCGTCTCTGGTCTGAACCCTGTTAGGCAGAATCCAGTGCAGTTCTCTTAGGGAGCACTACACCAGATTAGGACTACAGGTGAGAGCAATAAATCCCCTTTGGTATCAGTCTGTACCACAAAGATTTAGTTGGTAGCTGTGGCTGAGCAGTCAGACTTATCTCAAGAGGGAGATGAGCAGTATTCAGGGTTTACACATTAGGTAGTACAGTACTATGGAGCAAGGAAACACAGAAGAAAGCTTTGTATCAAAAAGAGAATATATATTTATTGTATACACTTCTAAGTCAACACATAATCACAATTGGTAAAGTAAGTAAAAATTCAGTCAAGGAAAAGTAAATACAACTCCCTATTCAATTGTAGACAAGTTTGCGGTAAAGTGAAAACTGAGCAAAACGGCACAGTGAAAACCAACTATAAATGGCACTAACAATTTTACGAAAGGGAAGGTAAGCACAAGTTAAACCGAAATATCTTCAGATACCCCCTAGCAACACTTCCCTGAAGTTTTGTGAACAAGTAATGCACAGTAACACTTTAGCAGAAAGATAAGTGAATGAAAACTGAGAAAAATGGCACTCCACAAGTTAAAACAGTAGGGGGCGGCCTGGAGGAACAATGTACCTTAAACGTGAAGAAGTGGCTCCTGCGGTGGCGGTTGTTCCTGGTAGTTCCTGCAGGTCGAGGAGTCCAGCAGAGGAAGAGAGGCTCTCGTCGTGGAGGAAGGTTTGAGTCGCTGCACTACCCAGGGATGAAACCAGCCGCGGTGCTGCCAAACGAAGTTTAAAAGGTACGCTCCTTTTAATCGCGGTCCGGGTCAATAGCTACCTGGCTATCCGGTCTCCAAGTGCTGGGCACTGTCGATTTGACCAAGGCAGGTCCGAGGAAGCGATAGGTGAACTGATTGACCCCACCAGTTCAAGGGAAGGAGGCTCTTTCGCGGGAGATCTCTCGTCGTGTGGAAGAAAAGTGGTGAGACGATCCGGCAGGGCTTCACCGGTGGTGTAGATGCCGAAGATGTCTGTGGCTTCTCCTCCCTTCGGTTCCGTAGTTCCAGTGGCGACGACTTGCTCTTCCAGTCCTCAGGACCCTGCTTTCATACAGCCTAGCTGTCACTCACACAGTGGAGTGGTCTTCTTGGCGGGAGATCCTCCAGCCTATCAGGTTAGAGTGCGACCTGAGTTGATGCGGCAACTCTGTCCAGGGGTTCTACTCCCCCTCTGAAACGACAGACCCACCCCAGACTCAGAGGCGCCGAAAGGAGGGCTTCTTGGCAGAAGCCTGCCAAACGAGCGAACAAAGGATCCCCGACCTGGGTTAGGAGTTTAGAGTAAGATACGAGAAAGAAATTATATCAAAGTTCTGGCAAATAAAACCTACCGGAGTAAAGTTAATAATAAAATAAACCGGCGGTATGTTAGGCTGTCAGTAAAAGTGTTAGCCTCAAACAATGGGAAAATCCCATAGGGAAATATTTGCGGTAGAATATAAAAGGCAGTAACCACTGCTACCAGCCAGAAACTTTGTAGAGAGGGACTTTAAGGTACCCTCTCGAAAATGAACATAGGGGAAAAACTATTAACTCCTTCCAGTACTTCCATATTAAGATGGGGTGTACTGGTTTAGTTCATAGAGATTGACTAGTAAAGTCAATGGGGACTTTACATGCCCTGGGAGACAGTAGGCAGTCCCAGGGTATGGAGTCTATGTTTGGGGGTCGCTACGACACCCCTGTGTCACTGCACAGAGGGTGCGGTGTAACACATGTGCATAAAGATGGTTCCTATGGGTGAGAGAAAAGATCCCATAGGCATTAAACACAAAAATAGCCTAGAACACACAGATCAAAGATGCCTAAGAGTGGGAAAAAAAAAGAGTCTCACTCTTAGCAGGTAAAAAGAAACAAACCCTTCAAATCCAGCAAAGCTGCTGGGGGACTCTTTAGGTAAGGGAAATTAGCCATAAGTGAGAATTCTCCCTAACAAACCCTGACTGGCGCAGCCATGCATGCCTCTTAATAACACTGCCCTGCGCAATGACTCTTCTGGCATTGTCTGCCGCGTCAAAGTTGGTCTTAAGAAGACAGGTAGAGAAAACCCTCCCCTCTGCAGCCACTTGTGCTAGCTTGGACTTTAGTGGCTCTGGGGCAGATGAAAGTAAAGCCAACAATTCTTCCCACTTGTGCAGTTGTAACTGGCTAAAAGTGTTGCATTGTTCGCTATTCTTGTTTGATAAGCCACATAGGAGGCGACTTTCCTACCCATGGCATAGATCCTCTAGCTCTCTTTGTCGAGAGGAGCCTCAGAGGTAGCAAGGGGTGTGCCTGTTCTTTTTCTAGTTGTAGTCACAACTAATGAGTCTGGCTTCAGCTGCCCCTAATATGTAATGGGTCTGAAGGTGCGGGTCTGAATCATTTCTCCACGCAAGGGTTTACAGCCTGTGTGAGGTTAGGTGCTTCTAAAGATGGTTGTATTCTGCGTTGTACTGACTTCAGTAGCGGAATTAACTGTGCTACTGTCTTCTTGTCCCCCAGGATTTGTTGTGCAAAGTTTTTATCCTCCTGTACCTCCTGGGTGTCAATCTGAAAGTGCTTGGCTGCCTTGGCTAGCACCTGATTAAGAAGGGGTTGATTATCAATAGGAGAATCGACAACTGGCATGTCTTGGTTTAGAGGGGAGTCTATAGAGTACATATTGGCTTCTTGGTCAGCCTCTTGGTCCTCGTCATCCCCATAATAAGGGTCTGCTGTATCCTCATCAATAAACTGAGGTTCAGCTGCCTTTACAAAGGAGAGATCTCCTTGGTCTGATTCTCCGTCATAGAGATCTATGACTGTACTCTCTAAAGGAACATTTGAACAAGACTTCTTAGAAGGGGGTTGAGTAGGTAAGGCACATGCTTGAGAACCAGATGGAGCTGTGGTGGGGGAGTTGGGTTGAAACTCTGAAGGTAATCTGGGTTCTTTTCGAAAAAATTGGCCATAAAGGTCATTCTTTTCATTACTCTGTCAATGTCTTGTGAAGACCATTCTTTGGGACTTGGGATTACCACAGATTGAGGGGAAATTCCTAAATCCTCATCTGTGGGAGGTACCACCTTAGGCCTAGATTCTCTAGGTTTCTCTATGGGCCTGATTCTCTTGGTTTTTCCTTCTGAGGGTTTTTTCCCTAAGAGGGCTTTTGTCCCTATGAGGAGTTTTTGAGGTCTTCTTGTGATGTTTCCCCCCACACCCCTGGGGCCCAAAGGAGTGTTTAACTCACTTTTTGGGGCCTGCCACCTTATCTGACGCCGAGCGTCGAACTTCGGATGTGGGTAGGGGTGAGGCCTCGTCCACAGACTATCGACCTTCGGAGGGAATTTTATGAGCGACACCCTTGCCATCTTTCGACGGTTGGGCCCTGTTGTGTGGCGATCTCGAGCGACATTGCCCAGAGGACCAGGACTCAGCGGACCTTTCCCTGGGTTTCAAACGCTGCCGATCACTCGACCCATGTGTGAGTCTCGACCTGGGCTTATGTGCTTAGTGGTGTGTGTCTTTGTAGCGCTACTGCCGCCGGGTGTAGTCCCCACAACATGGCCGCCGGCCTGTCCTACGAGGTCGGGGACCTGCGCTTGAGGAGCTGGAGCTACTCCGTCACCCTTGCCGTCCAAAAGGACAGCATCACTGCCATCGCTAAAGGCGCCTTCTACCTCCATGGCCTCGAGCTGCCTGGCGTAGTGGGCCCAGCGCTTTGTGAAGCGGTCCTTTAATGTCTTTTGGAGACACAAATTACAATCTAAATGTTTGTTGACCCACGGGAATTTGCGACTACACTTGGGGCAGAATTTAAAAGGAGTATTTTACATAATTACAGGTTATGGCAGTTGGGCGAAAAAAGTGGAGGAAGGGGGCTATATACATCCTAAAATGACCTCCCACCCTGTCCCCCTACTGTCTGGGCCGAGGCCCGGGGCGGCCTTCCCAGGCCAAACAGTCTTTCGCGGTAGTCCTTTGAAGGGCAATTCTCTTGTCTTCACCGGCGTGATGTTTCGGAAGTCGGTGAAAGGATAGAAAGAAATACTATCGATAATTTAAATAGTCAATGGCTTTACACCGAAAGAGGAACTCCGCTATACACGTCTATCTAGAATGGTGGAAAAAAGACAATCTGAGGGACCTAGATGCGTGAGAGATCATGGGTACAGTGGATGTCACACTAGGGATAGTATTACTGGCACGCCCTGTCGACATCCCTTTTCGAGTTTCGAAAACAACAACTGTAATACTCTGCAGCTTCCATTAGATGTCAGCCTATGCACAGCATGTGATCTAAGCAGATTTCACAAGCCTCAGAAATATATATATTATATATACATATGTGTATATATATATATATATATATATATATATATATAAATAAAATGCCTGGGTATGTTTCCATACTCCGCTAATACCTCTTATGTAGGTTTCCAAACTCAGCTAATGCAATTTTATCAGTGTCAGGTTGCCCTCTGCTGTCCAAATGGCAAAGCGTACCCACTTCACCAACAGGTATAATTTCAACAGAATGACACAGTTCTACGCAGTCACCTTCACCTTCCACTATCACAAACATACAGAATACTTTCAAGTTACTTCTTTCCACCCCCACTTCACCCCACATAGGGCACAGCAGTTCCAGTGTCAATGAACAGTTAATTATCGGCTCAACATTTTAGTCTCTAAAGAGTGGAACAGTGTAGGACGAATGCCTCCTCACTTGCTAAAACTGAAAATAGGTGCTGTAATTATGCTACTTGCAATCTTATGCCATCACAGGGACACTGCAATGGAACAAGGTTGATAATTATGCATCTACAAAGACACATCCTAGAGGCCAGTGTGATCGATGGAACTTACATACTGACCTTCTACTGTGCCTAACTCTCATTCCATCTGATACATTTAACCTTTTGAATGATCATTAATAAGTCACAGGGACCTATTCCCCTTTCCTGGAAGCGATTGGTGGCAATTCCGATATTGAAGAAGGGGGGACAGAAGTGACTCTATGAAGTACCGACCAATATGGATATTTAAGATATGCTAGAACGGCATATGTTACGCCGGGAACAGCTGGTTATGTGAAAAGGCCTACCTTTCCTATTGCTAAAGGGATTACCGTGCCTAGCTACAGAAACTAAGAGTGCCTGTCTGTCGTCAGGAAGTCCCAAAGTAAAATGTGCTGGGGCAAAAACCTCACTCTACCTGACCCTACCATTAGTTTAACCTACTTAAATTCAGCCAAGAGAAGGTTTTTGTTTCTCCTGGGCTTCTCATAGTTTTCAATAGTCTCTGTATGTAAATATCTCTCTCTTACATTTATGTTTCTTAATACAAACTTCTTTGGTAAGCTCTGGATATCGCCTCCATGAGCTCTTGTAAAACACGTCTGGGCTTGGAGCTCTCTTTAAGGTTATGCTGCTTACAGCTTGTCTTGAGATAGCCTCTAGCACTCTTGTCTTCTCTTACGATCTTTTAACAGTCTCTCAATTCATCCATGGCTACTTTGCATGGGATCCCCTTTTAGATTCCCCCACTGCTGGGTTCTCTTATTTATATTCTTCCTTCTATTATCTGGGACTCTTGATAGCATTACATCATATTTCTCAGAAGCCATGCTTGGGCTTTGTTTTATCCACTCAGTCTCTTGGCTCATAAAACCTTTTCCCTTCTTCCCTAGGTCATTGTCTCCAGTCTCTCTTGATTCACCTCAGAGGGTTGTTACTTGCTTTATGAGCCTTTCACATTGGCAATCAAGCAACTTTATTCCTCGTATCTCATCTTTATGACTGGGGCGTGTTGCACTCTTCATGTACTCTTGCCACGGCGGCCTCCTGCTTTTCCCATTCTCCCCGGTACCTTCATCGGCATAGGAGAACATTGCAGGACTCAGTAAACGCTCTGGTATTCTTCTCAGTTGTCGGTTTTCCTGTTCTGGATTTTCAGCAGTGTCTCGTTCTTGGCTTACCCACAGGCTGCAGCCATCTATGGACACAGGTGACAGGGAGCTCCACCAGCTCATAGATACTACTCTCTTCGCGGGCAGCGGTTTCCCCATTGCTGTTCTCGCCAGACGCCCAGCATCGCACTGTGGTGTACTTCAGTGATTCCAAAGTCGCAGGCTCTGTGGTTTGTCTCTGCTCTGCACCTGCAAGGCACAATCATGTCCAGTGGCTTTGCCTGCATACCATACTCTCTCCTCTTCCTTCCTCTACTTGTCTCAGTTAAATACATGTCTCTTTTTAAAGCTTTGCAGTAAAATATAAAAATGTTACATTCTTCTTCCCACTCTGGCAGTCCCATATATGCCAATATTTTGGCAATCTATGGAGTTGCAGAGAGGAATGGGAGTCCTTGTCCCCGAAGAGGGAGTAGCTCACAGAGAGATCCCACTTGCCCATACTCCTAGGGAAGGTATTGCGGAGTGGACTCACTTCACTAGCCTCACAAAATAAACACTCAGTCCAAACCTCCCTTTCTGCCTATCTGGATGTTAGAAAGACTTTGGCATCTACTGTTATGACTATAATCCTTCTTTCACTGTATTGGCTTCAGGTAATGCTGAACGTCGCCTGAATGCCTGAATGCCATGATCAAGGAATACGGACACATTCCTTTTGTTCCAATGATATTTATAAGGTGAGAGCGGGCTGGGAATGGAAGACAGATTCCTGCGGTGGGAGGAGAGCAAGCGCTATGCAACGACATTGTGGATCCGTGGAGCCACATCGAGACGCAGACCCAGCAGTGGCGTGAAGGAAGCGAGAGCCACTAGCTGGAGGCTGGACGGCGGGTGCCCTGACTGAGCAAGAGTCTCTGGTCAGGGGAGAGAGACAATGGGAAGATAACAGTCTTCTCTGATGGCATGACCACTGAAGAGCAGTGGTGGGCTGGTCCCCAGCAACCAATGCCGAGACTTGTCACTGGCAAGCACCTTTCCCCTAAGAGAGGTACCAATGGGGAAACAGACGCTATCGACTTATGGGGCGAGTGAAGCTTATGACTGTTGGTTTCCAGGAGTACCGAAACCGACACAGGTATGAGAAACAGAGAGAATGTAACTGTTACACACTCTAGCTAAAACAGAGTGAATTAGATACAAAAACTTAAGGTCAAGGCTGGAATAGCCACCAAAGGCACAAGAACTTAAGAGAAAATATCAGGCACACAGTTCCACTAAAACAGAGTGAAAGAGATATGAACACTGTATCAAGGCTGGAATAGCTGACAAGGCAATTAAAGAAGGACGAACATAAGTCCTACACTAAAGGAAGTTGAATGCTCTGCAGCAAGGCTACCAAAGTGTATGAGGCCACAGGAACCTGTAATATCTGAGCGGGAGACGCCCCAAGATACATATTGTGATTGAGAACTACCACAGAGACACAGGACTTTGGGGAGTACCAGCAACATGAAGGTGGGAAACAAAGAAGTGTCTTGTCAAGTAATCTGGAGGGATTGGGGCATTTAAAAATAATAAACAATTTTTCTTTATCAAGGGGAGAGCGAAACCCATACAGAAGATAATTATACATTTTAACCAAGAGACTCTATACGAAGATTGCCAAAACTGTACCATTATATTCTAAATTAGCTTTGAGACTTGAGAGCAAGTTAATTACATGTTGGGTCAGGCAGAAGCCCATACCAAGGCTATTGTGCAAGCCTCCCCTTTTTCCCTTTCAGTAAGGTGTTTTCTAAAGTGGTAGGGCCAGTTAGGGGTTAGGATTCGGACAGAATACTTTTTACTTTTGGACTTGACGTGCACCCTTAGCTTTAGTTTTGCTAAGTAGGGAATGTTCCTCATAGCAATAGGGCTAGTTAAAGGAATAGTGCGCTCAGAAATATTATTGCCCCGTGGTTTCGGGCATGTGTTTTTAAACATACGTTGATCGATCGTACAAACATGTCCTATGCCCCTTACTGTAGTTTTCCTCTTTTGTACACATGCGAAATCAGGCAGCAGGGCGTGGCCATCGTGTGATAATCTTATCGGTTGCCGCATCGCCCCAGAAGGACTGTCCTGACGGCACTAATTCATATGCCCCGCCCCTGAGGCTGAGATCACTAGATGCGTACCGCCCATTTCACAACGCCAATGCACGTCTCGTGTCAACATTCTCTGCGCTTCAGCTAATGACGTGTCTCCCTGGAAATGGGAGGACGCCTCTTTCCACAATAAGTATAAACAGACCACTTCTCATCAGACAACATCAGATTTGCTTTTCAAATCGTTTCACTGTCTTTTTTTGAGTATTCTGTGCCTCGTTTCTGTGCTCTGGTCAGCTACCTTCATTGCTTGTAGCCCGTGCGAACATATACCAGTAAAATTATTATCTATATTTTTTGTTTGCCCCATAATGGCAACAATACAGCCCTACCAGTACGATCCGGAGTATTCCGAGGCGGAATTACTCAAAAGAGAAAGATGTGCAAACGATGGGGCTTCGGATGACAGTTGGGAGGACAATTCTACAGATCAAGAGCCTGGGCCTAGTCAAATGGACGGCGTTTCCACCTGGTATACCTGCAATCGGAGCGCAAATGCCAACCGAGGAGGAGAACTGCTGCTGCCGAGAAAACTCTGGATGCTTGTACTACATATCGGAAGGCGAGACACGGCCGCAATGCGTTACCGAGCTGCCAGACTTCAGGGCAGCCTGCCTCACACGGACTGTGTTGAGGATTATGATGGTGCTTATTCACAAACTTCCAGCAACAGTTCGCCCTCGCAATCCAAGTAACGAGTAAGTGTACTCTAGTTGTGATGTCACTTAGGCCACTAACATTTCATGGTTGCCTCATATATTGTCGTAACTTTGATTTATCAATGCCAAACGAATGTAGTCTTACAATTCTATACATCACTCTCAATTTGGGGAAATAATAGTGGTCTCCTTGTGTTAATTTCATGTACATCCATGAAGCAAGATTTATTTGTGTCCCAAATGTAATGGAATGCATAGTCGTTCAATATTGTACAGTGTCTATGTAGCATTTGTACTAGCAACAATGCCATTGGATACAAGAACCGTCATTGGCAATTAAGGTTTAATACACTTATCTTGTTCATTTAAAAACAATGTGTATCTTACTTTCACAGGTGGTACAGGCTGGTGGCCTATAGTTTGTTTACATGGTGGCTTCATGGGAGGCTCGGACACCGCGTTCGATGAGTAATACCCGCCTCTGTCGTTGGTGCCATTAGAGAAACTTTCCCCAGTGACTGCAGTCACTACAGGGGATTTTCACACACTCTGCTGCAACCAGAAGTTTTTAATGTATGGTACATTTGTGTCATCAAAATCAGAATAAAAATAAAACACAAAGGAACATTTATCAATAGTTGTTTCACTTTTTCAGTGAATCAAGTGTGTCTCCATTCAGCAGTATTCTGGCCCTTTCCTGCATGCCGCTTGCCCATCCATCCCCCCTCCATTATCAAAGGCAGTTGGCACCAGTGGATGTGCGCTGCCAAAGGGGGCTGGCAGGGGTGGGAACGGCCAGGGTGCCAAACACTATGTACACTTCAAAGGTATCTTACGCGCAGGGGTCAATGTTCACATCGCCTTCTCAGACCCCTTGTCTCCTTGCAGGCTCCCCTTGAAGGAGGCCGCGTCCCTGCAATCCACATAAGTGTGTCTCCATTCAGCAATGTTCCAGGCCTTGTCTGCATGCCTCATGCCCATTCATCCCCCCTCCACTATCAATGGCAGTTCACACCTGTGGCTGTGCCCTCCCAAGGGGGCTGGCAGGGTGGGAACGGCCAAGGTGCCAAACACCATGTACACTTCAAAGGTATCTTACGCGCAGGGGTCAATAATCACATGCCCTCCTCAGACCCGTCTCTCCAGGCAGGCTCCCCTGAAGGAGGCCGCGCCCCTGCTAGCCACACAAGACCACGCCATATACACGTCATTCATTCACATACACACCCTCTTTTCAAATTCTTTATAAACCACTTGATATTTTTCATGAAAACATCTTTGAGCACTGCAAGTCTACTCCTGAACGTGCTACCTGAGAACTTCTGCGACCACTGCGATTCAGCTCATCGTCGTGTTACTTGTGAACATCACCCTGTTCTCCTGCCACTAACTATCCTGCTTGCTGAATCTAACTGTTTGTTGGTCAAGGTAAGGGCAGGTCTCCTAATCATATCTCCTTGATCTCTAAATTTCTATATATTTCGAACGAACGTACACAGTGGTGTTATGTTCATTCATCTCATTGCCATTGACTTGATTTTAATTTGTTATGTTATCGATATATATCAATTGTCATCAGTATCAATTGGGATCGAATTGCATCCTTCGTGGACCGTGTCTATAAGCACGTTTCCTTCTGATGCTCGATAGTCACATCAATGAGTTGTTGATGAAAGTTATCCTATAATACAGCCGGCTACGCTACACTGGTTTTGCTTCGATGTCCAAAACATAGCTTGCCATAGAAAAAATGTATACAATTCCGTCTTTCTCACGCTTTTATGCAAAGTAATTTGTGAATATTGTTGACCTTTTTTATTTTTAACAGAATTTCCAATACTGCCTGCATGTACGGTTTTCAGTTGCCTTTCTAAAACCCATAACAAATCTAAAGGCACTACAATGCATGTATTCCCGAGGAATATAGATCGAATAAGAGAATGGGTCAGATATTGCGGATTTGCTCCTGAAGAGCTTGAAAGTAGAGCCCATAAAGTCCTGGAGGACACGAGGGGTGATCGATACCGCGTCTGCAGCCTGGAGTTTGCCATGAATATGTACGACCAATCCAAGTGAACAAAGAAGCATCGACTCAGAACATCTCGTAAATTGCTCCCAAATGCAATTCCGACTGTATTCATGCACAGGCCGCCTCAGTTGAGTCATGGTTCCCGATTTAGCTGTAGACCTTGAGGTAGTGAACAGGTAACTAAATGGACAGATTGGTGTATTAGGTGTAAATGTCCCTTATAATACTTTTCATATTTACAAGATTGTATTGCTTTATAACTAAACCCCATTTAGCTAAACATCTGTCCTTGGTTTTAGGAGCATCATAGAAAATGATTTATGTGCACAGGTAACTATGGTATAGTGCCCTTAAGCATAATCTCTTCGTAATCTGTCTCTTTACATGCCAATTTTTAAGATTAGCATTTCTAAATCAAATCAAATTTTCCCTTTACAACCCCATGACTGTGCACTGAATATGAAGGAGTAAGATTCTGCATCCATGTCTTGCCTGGAGTCAACAACAACTTTGAGCGCGTATCAGGTAGTCTTATTTAGCTATTCAGTTCCGGAAATGTTTTATGCACAGAATTTTAGATAATTTTATCATATTTACGTATCGTGTCATTCGTTTACACAATGTTTCATTCATGGTTTTTTATTCATATGTACCATTGTCTGCATCACATTGAGTATGTTCAATTCCAATTTTTTCATCCATACTAAAACAAGTACTGTGTTACAGAGAGATGCTGAAGCTTCGACTACAATTGCATCATCCCTCCTAGTTGATCCAGACCCAGAGGTATGCGTACTGACAGTTCCCTCGAATGAAAGAAAGTAGGTCCTAGATCTGATACTATTACACAGTGACATTATTATAAACAACCAGTTTTTTCATATAGCTTGAGTGCAACATTTCAATCAGTGTGTTTTGCACAGTCATCTTTGATCTAGTAAACTAGCCATCAATCAGGTGGGAATTGAAATGTATTTTTTGACTAAATGACATACATAGTGTACAATTGTATCTGTGTAAGCCATGTGTGCGATTTAATAATCTGATTTCTAATAAGAATGAGTTATTTTGAATGGATACTCTTTTCTTGGGATGTATACATGATCAGGGATATAATAGAGGAGGAATGTGGATCCGAGTCGGTGGACCATCTTGCTGTTGCTGTCGTAACAGTAAAGAAGAAGGTTTCACAGAAAAGCAAGAAAGAGAAGGTAATTTGCACATTTTTTTATTTTTAAACAGTGTATTGTGCTGGTGCCTTCATAACATGTTTTTTTAAAAGTAAATTGTCCAATACTGTACGTTGGATTTACATTGAACATCTTTTTCTAACCTGTCTTCTAGTTGCCCGATGGTGTACGAAGTATGCAGACACAGACAGCTACAGAAATCAAAGATGCTGCTTGCCAAACTGATTTCACCATGGAGGAACTATTATTTGAGGCACAGCGTGTTCAAATCAATAAGCAGACTCGAGATGCTTTGGCCCAATGGCCAGAAAATGAATTTAATGTGACCGGCGAAACAAACAAAGTGTTGTTGGACCATTGCTACAATGCGACTGCTCCACCAGATGAAGATGAAACTGAATGCAATGAAGATGCTTTTGAATTAGTCGAAGACCACTTGACAATCGACACCCACCAACAAAGGGCCACCCAAAAACCAATCGACATTGATGTTTTATCCGATTCGTGATCAAGTAACAGACGCTGAAATGACAGAGACTGAAGCATCAATACAATTGACCGATGAACTATCCAAAGATCTCAACTACAGTATGTCCAGTTTGACTGATATGTCAACCACAGTTCAGTCAGAAATAGGGTTGTAACGGTACACCGGTATACCGTTATAAATATAGTGAATCATTTAATTTACAACTAATAACCGTTATCTGGTCTACACCGGTTTACCGTGGGGCCTGCTGTGAAGCCTTCCCCTGATTTTGCAGTTGTGTTCACAATTGGCTGCGCACAGAGTAAAGTATTTAACACGTTCAGTGGGATTTATGGCACCCAAGCTGGGAGGCTGTGTGCCTGGGCAGCTTCAGTAGCACGACTTGCGCTGAAGACGGAGGAGGTGGCAAGCAGTGGCTCCGCATTGGAATTCACACAAACAGCCAATGTTTTATTTATTTATTTATTTATATTGCGCCGGTAGCTCACAAGCTTCAGGGCGCAGAGACAGGAACACGAGAGACAAGAGACAAATCAAATACACATAGCACAAGACATTAGAGCAGATATAGCGCTGGACAAGAAGTATTATATGTTTTACTTAAAGATGTACGTTTTCAATTGTTTTCGGAAGCGTTGATGGTTGGCTTCCATCCTTATCTGACGAGGGAGATTGTTCCAGAGGCCTGCTACACTGATAGGGAAGGATTTACCTACTCCGTTTTTGAGTCTGAAAGGGGCTGTCATAATCAGTCCTTGTTCGGCTGATCTTAGCTCTCTGGAGGGCTTATATGGGATTATTTTACTTTTCAGGTAAGCTGGAGCTTTGTCATATATACATCTGTGTGTAAGCGTAAGAGACTTGAATTGAACTCTTTCTTCGATTTTTAACCAGTGTAGTTCTTTCCTGGCTTCGCTAATGTGATGGTTTTTAGATTTTTGTTTGATGATTCTCCCTGCATTGTTTTGCAGGACTTGGTAGCTGTGGTAGCAGTTTTTGTTAGAACCCAGTATTAAAGCGTTGCCATAATCGAGGCGAGATAGAATGGTGGCTCTTGCGATCGTGGCGCTGTTTTCCTCCGATAGGTAGGGTCTAATGGCTTTCAATAAGCTAAGGTGGTAAGAGCATGTTTTTTTCACATAAAGGGTTTGAGCATCAGATCCCAGGGATGCTTCTAACATCATCCCCAAGGTTTTAACCTTGTTGAGGACCTTGATTTGAGTGTTTTTGATGCTAAAGGTGTTATATGCGGGGTGGAGCTTGGATCTGACCAAATTGGAACCGAAGACCATGAGCACGGTTTTATTGCCATTTAGACACATCCAATTTTGGTCCATCCATTGCTCCACTGCTTTGTACACTGTCGAGTTTTTTGTTGTCCTTTTGATGGTCTCCACTTAGTTCTATTACCAGCTGAGTGTCATCAGCGTAATTGGTAAAGAACTTGTTGATGTTACCAAGGACTATACATAGAAACCTGAGGTATATGTTGAACAGGAGTGGGGACATGCTAGCACCCTGGGGGACTCCGCATGTAATTTCTTTTTCTATTGAAAATAAATTTCCCCAATGAACTCTAGATGTTCTATTTTGTAAGAAGGACATGATCCAGCTTACTGCTTCGTCTGAGCAGTTTGCTGTTTCTTTTAAAGCGGTCTTAAGTAAGTTGTGGTCTAGTAAGTCAAAGGCCGCGCTCAGATCTAAAAGTATGAGCAGGCCGGCTTTTCCCTGATCAATGATGTTAAGCATCTTGGTCTGTAGATCCAGCATAGCTGTTTCTGTGCTATGTGCTGGTCGAAATCCAGACTGTTGATGGTAGAGGAGTTCTGAGCTTTCTACGTGTTCCTGAAGTTGTGTGGTGGCAATTTTGTCCATGATTTTGAGTATAAAATTGCAGTTGGTTACGGGCCTTAGATTGTTTGGGTCCCTTTGGTCTAGGTTAGGTTTTTTTTCCAAGGGGCGTAACTGTTAGCCTTTTTATGCTATTTGGTACGTTTTGATGTGTTTATTACTTTAATTAGAGCTGGTGCAAAGATGGCAGGATGGTCTAGAATGAAGTTGGCCGGGAGTATGTTTTCGGCGCAAGTGGTGGATTTCATGGATGCCAAGGTTTTTATCATGTCATTGATAGTGATGGGTTGAAACCTGAATTGGGTCGTCTGGTGTACACGTCCCTCTGATATGTCTTTAGTGGGTGGCTTAGCGGCTGCTTGGGACTTGGCTATGATGTCCCTGGCCTTATCAGTTTTATTAAAGAATGCAATCTGTGTTGCGTCACATTCTTCTTGGGTGGGCGAGAAGGCGGGGGTTATGCCTTTTGGCTTATCAATGGATTTCAATATATTGAAAAGTTTGCTGGTGGAGTTGGCTGCTACTGAAATCTGTTTATCGTAGTAGTTTTTCTTAGCCTCAATTATCATTTCTTTGTAGATTTTCTCACTGATTTTCCAGAGAGATTTATTGTCCATCGTGAGTTTTTTTCTCCACTCATTTTCCCTTTTCCTTTTATGCTTCTTCTGTTCGAGAAGTTCCTCTGTGAACCATTCTTGTTTTATTTTTTTAGGTCTGGAGGTTTTGGTTTGAAGTGGAGCTTCGAGGTCCACTAGTGCCTGTAGATGGCTAAGTAGGTTGGATAGGGTGGTTTCGCATGTATCATCGTTTTTTCCCTCTATTTCATGAGCATCTAGGCATTGCATCAGGTGCTCTTTGCTGATGTTTTTATAGTTCTGCAGTGTTTTTCTGATAGGAAGATTGGGAAGTTTGGGCCCTTGTGCAGGGGGATAGATATGAAAGGTCACACTGTAGTGGTCCGAACATATACATGGGTCAGTTTTGTAATCTTGGGATATGAGGTTGTTGCTGTTTAACACTTTGCCAACTGTCCGAGATAACAGCTGCAGGTCCAGACCACCAGCCAGCAACATGAGGGGCTCACTGAGCAGAGCATGCATGCAATGGGCAGTTTGAAAAGTGCCCGAGGTCTCCTAACAACGTGCGGCGCGTAAAATACTGAAGGAAAAAATGTTCACTTGGAAAACGAGCAGAGGAGTGCTCTGATCTTTGTAGCAAGGTCTGTTTGCCCATCTCCCACCCCCCTCCTCCCGCCCCTGGGCAAGGCGTGTGCAATTTAGATGGTAATGGATAAACATCCCTGCTGCCGGCACCGTGACCCCGGCTCTGACACTTGCAGGCGCTGCTAAATCGTTCCGGGCTGGCGCCGAAGGGGTGAAGTGAAGAAGCAACAATACGCCATGGGGGAAGTGATCTCCTATTTCAATCATAGAGTTAACTTCCTTCCCCATGGCTTTATTGCTGGCTTCTTATCTTCACTTCACCGGCGCCAAGCCCTGCTGCTAAGTTTCCTTTCATGGCTGTGCAGCTCTACGAACAGAGAATGGCAAAGCTGCAGAATAACCCAGTAAGATTGATTTAAATACACCATGCATGAATATGTGGTTTATTTACCAATCCTTTTCTGTATTTCCCATTTTAAGCATTGCTCCCTTATCAGGTTTTTTGCACATCACGTGTTCCACTCATGAGAAAAGGGTGCATGCCAACTCGCCCTTATTAACGCTTTACCACACTATGTCCAGTCACCATTTAACCCCATGACACCTTGTGCATGCAGTTTATAAACAATTCCAGGGGCAATAGGTACAGGTAAATTATGTGCCACATCATGGTTGAACCAGCCTAGTTGTAGGTCGCACCGACCATCACTATCCAGAATTTCCAAATAAACGAAAATGCCTCCATCGCAACCCATTCTAGGGGCTTCAATTGAAAGAAAAGCATCTTTATTCAGACTGCCTTTTTGACACAAAGGGAAGAAACTGCCCCATTCCAGGAGCAACGTAAAGCAGCACCCTGTATTTGCAACCATTCCCCAAAGCCCTCTTGTTGTAGGTTTCCAACTTTCCAGACTGGTAGGGCAATGAAAGCTATGCCTTCTAGCACTATGCACTCGAAAGATCACCCCACCTCGCCAGGCTAGGAGGGAGAAAAATGGACTGCAGCAGTACGACTGGTGCTAGTAGCCACAGACTAGTTATTCACAACACAGGCTGGGGATAACACTAGCAGCTTGCATGACAAATGGCACAAACCAAAGCGCACGCTGAAACCGGACGCAAAAAGTGCTTGGACAAAAATCTAAACACAAAGACGAAAGCCTTGTGTGCTTCAACTCTACTTTCAGCAGCCCACAAACGCTTTGACACCCCCCCATTGAAGGGTTCGTTTTTCCAGCAGCCCCCATTCACCAGTGAAAGCTGCCTGGAGAAAGCGGGCTGGGATTCTTGCAGGACGGTTCAGAAGTACAACAGCATCCCCGAGCAGGCAGGTCAGAAGGCTCAGGACCCGAGAAGGACTATATTTTAAACTTGATAACTAAAGGATGGAAGGAAAAGATACCTCGATCCTATTCCAAGTAAATGTACAAAGTCCACTGAAAGCATTTCATTCATACATGAATTTAACAAGGTGGTTGCTTATCGAAAATAAAGCAGCGTTGTTCATATAAAAAATCTCACGTTATTTTATTACGACCATTTTATCTTGGTCGAAGTTTGCCTTATTTACAAGAATACCTTGTATTTCACGTAGCACCTACACAGTAGACTGTGGCTTTGTAGCGCTGTAAATAACAGACGTTACTATTATCCAGCACACTTAAAATATAGTAACTCTGTATCTTTTTCTTTCTTTCCTTTTTCACGCTGGTGTCAGGGGTAGACGGAATAGCCCCCAGAGCCTTCTTTCCTGACCGGGTGCAAGTCTTTATTAAATTGAAATATGCATAATGCAAGAGGTGATAAGAGACGTGCTTTAGCGGTTATGTTATTGTTACCAAATGTGGATCCATGAGATCCGGGTCCTAATCCCGCCTTCCCCACTTGAACGACATTGTGTGATCCTGTGCAAATGGCTTGACCTCTCTGTTGTTCGACCATGTAAGGCTTTCGTGTTAAAAGTGCTGGGAGAAACCCGAGAATGATTGCTGCAATGAACAGAGCTGCGGCGCTGAAAGGGTTCCCCAAAGTTATACATTACAGCTCTACACAGGAGCGCAGGGCTTTTTTGGGCCAGATTATAATTTTGGACATTTAGTCACATGCCACAAACTAGTAATTTGGTGCTAAAACACGTGTTTTGTTTCACTTCGGCTAACCTAACTCAAGGGTCCTCATTTCAACGACCACTGAAGAACAAAAAGGCAGATTCTGCGCTGATAGGATTCAAAGCTCTTGGGCACATGTTACAATTGCGCCTCTGCAGTTGGCACGCACGTCACTGAGCTATCTTTCCAGGAAAATGTATTCTAGAGTGACGCGGGTCCCCAGGGGGTGGTTGGAAGAAAGAATCCCAGTGCCCACCCTCCTACAGCTGTTCTCTGGTGGTGTCTAACACTGAGCACAGACACACATTTACGGTACACAGTGCATAAATATTCTCTTTTTGTCTTCAAGTAATTAAACAGTTGAAATAAAAGATGTTTTAAAATACACACAAATGAGATGCATTGGCACGCATACAATAGTTTTAGAAGCAACGTGAAAATGCTATGAAATAAAAAGCAAATGATGGATGAGGGGAAACAACTAGGCAGAACCTGCAGGCTTAGTTGTTTATAATATAACAAGTACCTTCAGTGGCGTCACTAGATTGCATTAACTCATGGTGTCACCCTGGGGGGATGACACCAACCCTAGTGATGCCACTGGGTAGGGGTCAGGCTCCCTCAATTTGTTTGCTTTCTTGCTTGTATTCAGGGCAGGGGGATTACTGCTCCCATAGTGAAAATCAAAATTTGGCACCAATGGTTCTGGTTCTCACTACACTGACTTACTTCGAGATGATAGAGCAATTGCCAGGAAGAAAGCTCCAATTCAGAGTGCCATCACCAGTGTCTGAACTTGAATTACATGCCTCATTGCCAAAAATGGCAGAATTTAACCTCGCAGAGAGAGTACTTACTTTTGTTGCAGTGGTGGTTCAGAGCCTGTTGATAAGAGTACAAGTCTGTGAGAGCGGGGTACTGCACAGTTTACACATGCGCAAATAAATGAAGGCATCCTTAGCAAAAGATGTGGGATAGAGTTTCTGATTACTTTATTTTTGCAACTTTAAGCGTGGTGGATTATTCAGAGTCCTATGGGAGAATGTAGTACGAAAAAAAGCTGCTTGTAATTTACTGACACACACTTGAGAGCATGTCAAAACTGTGGCTCCCAAAAAACATTTAAAGACGGGTCGGTAAGGTCATATCAGCTCCCTTAGCAATGACTGAACAAGACAGGTTTTGTAATCCCATTGAGTGCTCTCACTGCACAGCATTTTGAGAAAATATGCCATTTATTATATGTTAACATTTTGTCGAAGTAGCACAGCAAATCACAGAACGAGCACCGAACAGGGCACACGCAATGAAAGTGCATCAGTAATGGGTACTAGTGCACTCTGCATTGTTCTGCAGAGCCTCGTCCTCCTGTAATACATATATAAACTTCAGCAAAGGTTGTATTTTATATGACAGTTAAACTTGACTACCAAACTACATTTGGGGGACTTTTCCTAGCAATATAAAATGTAAGTAAATGTTTAAGCATGTGTGTGCTATACTGCGATAACCACGGTATACCGTATTTTCATTGGCAGGTTATCATACCGTCAAAAAATCAATACCGTGACACCCCTAGTCAGAAACAACAATAATGCTGGATGATAGTCTAATAAAGGAGACCAAATACATAGTATTCGACAGAAGCTTGATGGAGATTATAGTGATGAGAGGGGTAGTATGTGGGAATCCATTGGTGAATGTGACTCGTTTATCACAAGGCAGTAACCTCAAAATACATGCCACCTGTGAAAAATTGTCATGGTCCGCACAACCGATGCTGGGGAAACTGCCAGCTGGGAATCTACTGTGTGCAGCTGCTTTACTTTTCAGTGGCTTTAGTTTCATAAAGTGGTCCAGTTTCCGTAAATTTGTGGAACTCCATTTCTTTATAAAACGCAGTACTACAAATAACGTCAATATCTATTCCCTGCCATTAGTGAAGCATGGAAAATTGAACAATTGTCTATTCAAAGTACATTCTCTGAAAAATGGTTCAGGTAGCTGGCGATGGACAGTGTGACAGCCCTGGATTTTCAGCAAGTACTGCACATACCACTTTCAGGACATGGAAAGAAAGAAAAATGGTGAGTTCGGTGGTCGTGCAGGTGTCCGAATGTAAATCCTCAGTGGCCACAGAGAAACTTGGTTTTATAAAATCACTGGAAGATGTCCAATCGAGAGGAATGCAAATCGACATCGTAGCCACGGACAGACACGTTTCAATAGCCAAAACAATGAGAGAGCAGTTTCCAAATATTCTTCATCAATTCGATGTATGGCACGTTGCCAAATCCATCAATAAAAAAATCTCAGCTGCAGGGAAAAAAACAAGTTCTGAAAATATTTTACAGTGAGCCCAGTCTTTCAGCAACCTGTAACACTCACCTGACTCCCACGGAGGCGCTGGCCTGGTTCGCGCTGCTGTGACCTCTTCTAAGGTGATGCGCAGGGTTCGGAAGACGGACTGGACCGAGCCCCCAAATCTGGCTTGTCTGGCTCGCAGAAGTATCCTTCTGTAGGCGAAAATAGGGGATTAACTGTTTGCGGGGTAATGCAATCAACCTCCCACTTTCCCCTCTCACCCTCCTCGAAACCCTTCTGTGATTCCTCGTAGCGTCTCACCTTAGTGTCTGGAAGGACGAGCTCTCCATCCTGCTTCTGATGCAGGGGCGCGTTGGTATCCAGTTACTTCACTGGATTTTCGGATTGGTGAGAACCAAACTTGCTTGGCTTCCAGGTAAGTTTTTTGATAAGAGGTTCCCCTTGTGTCCATGCATTAATGTACTAATGCTAGTGTCTTTTTCCCCATAGGGGCCAGGGTACGGAATGCCGGGGAACAGGCAACGACCCGAGATGAGAGGTGAAATCCTTGTAGAAATCAGGTAAGTCTTTAATGAGCGTTTTTTGGTAATGTCTTTTCATTCGCTCATTAACGCTTGTTCTGGTCTTTTTCTCCCTAGGCGCTGGGGCGTGACTGCGAATCCGGATGATCGCTGCTGAACATGGAGGCGCCCTGTAAAGGTGAGTGGAATGCGGCGCTGCAGCGATCGACGCAATGAGCTTTTAAATAAAAGTCTTCCTTTTCAGGATTGTCGGCGAGATGTCTCCGGGATGCAGATTTAGCAGGTAAGGACTTTTCCTTCTTCTGTTCTCTTCTTCTCTTCCTTTGCATGTGATCCAGGATGCTGGCAGGCGTGGCAGAAGTCAAGATGCAGGAGCAGACACGGTGAGCGTCCAGCTGCTAGATGCAGAACAATGCGAAGCACGTGTGGCTGTTCGGGTGGGGTTTAAATAGCCTTGGAAGAAATTCCAGGTATGTATCCTTCCTCCAATCAGGTATGTATCCTTCCCCGACCATGCCCGGATGGTAAATTAGTCCCACAGGTAAAGTAGTTCCTTTCAGGCCTCAAGGAGGCCGGGATCCTGCAGCATGGTCTGCATCAGGTAAGTGCACCCAAGCACTTCCATAATGAGCCTGGCGCCTATGGCGCCAGGACTGATGTCTTTTATGAGCCTGGCGCCATAGGCGCCAGGACACTGTCCAAAGGGCCCCTATATGGGGTTGCTGGGTCCTTCCTTAGGGACTGGATGTCCGCTTTCGGGGACGCAGGGCTTGAACCGGCTCCCCGGGAGCGGGCATCATGACACAACCATCTTTGGTGGAGCTCCAAAACTTGTGATGGTTCTGTGGAAATTCTACTAGAAAAATGGTGGTCACTAATACACCACTGTTCAAACATTCACTCTTGGACAGAAAACCAACATTTACACCAATGTGCACATGGCCCTTTGTCGCTGGAGCAGGAACGGAAGAAGAAGTGGTTGATTCCATTTTCACCTCTACACAAAGCCCTTGAGAAGATTTTGTTTGATAAAACTCTATGAAGAGATCTGAAGGGACTCACAGAATTCTGTCACATGGGAGATTTGGAGGTGTTCCACAATATATGTCTAAAGTACAGGTCAAAGAGATTGCATTTCGGCATAGACGGGATGAAATATAGGACATTGCTAGCGGTATTAGCACATACCGAGAATGTAGGCCGTGAACAATCAAGGACTGCAGGAAACTTTAGGATGCTTCGCTACACAATGGCCTTTACGAAAAGAAGAAAAAATGGGTGGTCAAGCCAATATATGAGGAAATGGAATTCGATTTTGTGAAAGATCTTATTATGACTGTTTTGGAGATGCACACAGAATCACGCACAATTTTGTTCCGAGGACACATACAATGTCACAAAACACTGCCAACGTGCCCTGTCCACCTAAAGCAGAGCTTGT
The DNA here is from genome assembly GCF_040938575.1 of Ambystoma mexicanum. NCBI lineage: Eukaryota > Metazoa > Chordata > Amphibia > Caudata > Ambystomatidae > Ambystoma > Ambystoma mexicanum. The sequence goes on from NC_090936.1 coordinate 742,365,981, forward strand.
GGAACAGTTCACTTCCTGGTACAAATGATTACCATCTGTTTTTTTTGTTCAAGAATGTTTTTAAGTAGTGTCCAAATAAAGCCTCCAATTTGTATTTTGAAATCTATCCTCTGTCATTTTCTTTTTTCAACAAGTACCATTTTTACGAATGCCATACAATGTAATGCTGTGCTTTCACACTTCCCAGTTTCGTCGAGCTACTGTGGGACCTTCACTGATCGTGGGAGGGCCAGATGGATAACAGTATGAAAGCAACTTTGGGGTTCTGCAGTTGCCTTACCAAACTGTTGCCCAAATAGCTGAATATCTACTCGTCACACAAAAGGGATGAGACATAGGCTAGATAAGATACTCAGCACGCAAGAACTACTGATTGTGAGAAAACAGCGCATCAAAGTGGGTTGTTGGTGAGAAATACAAGCACTCTGACCAATATATTCATGGGCGCAAGTGTTGGGGGTAGTTGCTAATGTAAGGAAGGAGTGGGTCGCTTGAGCCCCCAGCCCCCATACATTATACGCAAAGGTGACATCCTGCTATTGCACTCATGGGGGGCGCCTCCTTTCCCCTTCTGCTGCCATGGGGAATAAGACCCTGACATAAGCAGCGGTGGTGCTGTTGCTAGACACACTTGGACTCCATTTTGTGTACCCTCGACTCCAACTTTGGACTAGGCCGAATTATGTCACTGCGAAGTTTCCCCTACCCCTCAGCAGCACCGCGAACAGCGAGCACTGACACAGCCCACATTTTTCCTCCTGTGCCTCTGCCTCACAAGTCCCTTTCTCATGAATGCACCGAGACAAGATCTTGCAAACTAAGAATGTATCTTCATTCTGAGTGAAGGTCACCAGCTTTGAATTTTGGCTTGCGAGCTGAGGAAGCCCACGTTTCGCACACAGTATAAGGTTCAATTGTTTTCTGACCTTGATAGAAAGGGACCATTCCGAAAGGAATTGAATTAAGGGAGGGGTGTACAAGAAGGTTCACTAATCAAAAACTGGTCAAAGGAACATGTTATTTCAGTTTATGAAAAATCTGAACGGCGTCTAAGTTACAGTCTGCGTTACACCAAGAGAATGGAAATGCCAAATATAATGTAAGTTTGACTTTCAACAATTGTATAAACTTACAAGTCAACTTATCATTAGCCGACCTTTATTGCTGGGTTACATTGTAATCGTTTGTTCTGTGTGGCATATTGCATTGAAACACAAGTACAACCTTTGTGTGTACTGGTCTTTCTACCGGCACATGGGCAGTTCAGCATCGAGATGCATGTAGACCACCAATCGGTTCCCACAGGTTCAACGCTAATATTTAATTAAAATGCTGTCCATGTGTTCCTCGATTTGTAGTCAGCTTCCGCATCCCATTTTGAGCTGAACACACTCTACAGCACTATCCTACGAAGCAAATTGTAGACTACTTTTTTGAAAATTCAGTTTTATTGAGTATTCAGGTTATGACAGCAACATAACAACATGTGAACCACAACAATGTACTTAGCTGAGACCATAACCTTTCCTCCCTCCCCTTCTCTCGCCCCTCCCTCCTCCCCATTATGGATCTAGCAATGGTAGTTAGAACAAGGGTCGGAAACAGTGTGGTTCAGTACATTCCAAACAAAGGGCAGCTCTCGCATAAGTGCTCTAAACGTGGGGCCCTACTCTCTGGTAATCAGTCCTCCTTCTCGTTGAGTATTTCTAGGCCTTCGAATGAGCTTCTCCGGGGCCAGTGGTCCAGTTTGACATTCTGTTGAGCACATTCCAAAGTCCTCAAGTGGCTCTCCCGTATTTTTCAAAGAAGGGAAGCAATGATCCCTCAATATTGGTCTTGGATTCTTCAATTAAATAGGTCAGGAACTCCATGTTGTATATTGCTCGGAGTTTAATGACCCATTCCTTTTCCACCGGCTTCGGGAAGCCTTCCAATTTTGGGCCCAACAACACCTGGCAGCAACCAACATAACCTGTAGCATGAGATACTTTCGGGCCACCCTCAACCTCAATTCCAAACAGTAACAATGGGGATAGGGTCCTCTCAATGCCATCCACCCCCTTTATCCAGGACAGGACCTCGCTCCAATAGGTTTGCACCACCTGACATTTCCACCACATGTGCACATAATCCCCCCTCTCTCTGCAGCATTTCCAGCAATGTGGGTGGTATTCCTTCCTCGTCCCAGCTATCCTCTGAGGGGGGGTAGTGCCATCTATGGATCAATTTCAGGGCCTGGTGGCGGTATTGGGGCAAGGCCGTTGAGTGATTGGCTTGTCTGCACATTGTGATCCATCTCCTGTCAGTGATGGGCGCGCCTAAGTCCTTTCCCCATTGAACCTGGGCGGAAGGAGGATCTTGCGTGGTCGCTGACAGCAGAAGGCCGCAGAGACTGGATATCACACCCTTAGTACCCTTTTATGTGATCAGGAACTTCTCAAAGTATGTTAGGTCTCTCCTAAGTGTGTCTCCCCATTTATTTTCAGTAAGGACCCCTTTTAGTTGCAAGTATCAGACGGAGGAGAGGTTGTCCAGGTCCAGGGTCTCTTTCAATTCCCCTAGGGATATAAATATTCCACCCACCCAAAAGCTGCCCCGCCTACTAAGGCCTGCTTCGTGCCATTGTTGGAAGGCTAGTGGTTCATCAATTCCATCCCTGAGTGGAGGAGCCCATATACAGCTTAGAGGTGAGGGCCATGTCGTGAGCCATCTAAAGTAACCCTCCTTTTTTCCATATAGACCATAGTACCCCCATGACTGGGTGATTCAGTATTCTCCTCAGGATGCATGCTTTGAAAACCCATAACCATTCATCAAGTGTAACTGGGGAGAAAAGCTCATTGTCCACTGCTACCCACTGTTTCCTTGGGCCTGTCGCAAAGTGGTCGACCAGGATTCGTAATTGAGAAGCCCTGTAATATGTGTCTAGATCTGGGAAATTCACCCCGGCTTCGTCAATACATCATAGGCAATTCTGGGACACTTTCCGGCTCCGAGGTATCATAGGAGGGCCAGCTTGACTTAAAGAAGAAATGGTTTAGGTACTTGGGTCGGAAACATCTGGAATAAATATAGAAACTTGGGGAGGATCTCCATTTTAATTGAGTTGAGGCGTGTCATCCACAACAGGCCTGATTTCGCCCAACGTTCTCGTTTAATTGCCGACCACAAGGGTGGGAAGTTAGTAGCAAAAAGATCGCCCAGGTTTATTGGTACCAGAATCCGGGTCGAGGGTATCCGGGATAATGCGGGCAACGTACAAACGAAGAAGGAAAACATAACGGAATCGTTTGCGGGGTTCTATAGGGAGCTGTATACCAAACAGGAGGGTGTGTCTCCAGATGAAATCCGAAAATATCTCAAGGACTACCCCCTTCCCACACTTATAGAATCAGAAAGGGAGGCCCTGGAAAGGGAAATCTCAGAAGAAGAGGTGGAGGGGGCCATCAAACGGTTAAAGGTGGGTAAGACCCCAGGGGGGGATGTTTACACAGCCGACTTCTTTAAACAATATCAATCGGTCTTGATACAACCACTGACCAAGCTATTCAACCAAATTAGGAGCCCGGAGACTATTCCACCGACATTCCTACAGGCCATGATCACGGTGATACCTAATCCAGCACTTTCCGTGCTCCACGTGTTCCCCTATAAGCCAGGTACTCAAGTATCCCTCCCTCCCTGGGGTCCTGGGGCGTTGCGGTCTCAGCCCGCCTGAGTGGGGGCCTCTCTATCACCGAGATGGCATCTCAGACTCTGTGCCTTCAGTGGGCCCTGTGTCTGAAGCCCTGTTGCATGCTTCCCAGAGTTGCACCTCAGTGTGGGGTGGTCAGGCGGGGCCCATCCAGGTCAATCAGGTCTCCATGTGTGTCCTAGATGCGGATATGCCCCTCTGTGAGCCTTCTCAATGCAGGGCTACTAGGCAAACTCCCAATATGCGTGGGAGCCCCAGGGGTTCTTCAATCAGGGTTCGTAGTGTTTACCCTGAGAGACGGGTGAGGGCCCCCAGGGGGTGTCTGTTTGCCGCCTTAGTCAGGGGACGGCCTGGAGGGTTCCAAGGCGCCCCTCCGCCTGCGGCGTATTGCTGTGGTGTCCCCTGGCAGGGCGGGGCCTGCGACCCGGAGTCTGCCGCACAGGGAGAGGGGGAGTGCTTGCGGTGCAGCGGTCTCACCCTGGGCACAAAGATCCTCATAGGGCTGCTTCAGGACCTGCAGTACCATGGTCTTCCACTCCCTGTGTGCTAGTAAGCTGTGGCCTGGGGATCCGACTGTGTAAAATTCTGGGCCTCCTCGGATGTCGGATCACCGTCAGCTGCTGCCGTTCGGTGCGCTCCTCGTTCCGGAGGACAGGGGTGCATGTCCAGGCCCTGCTATCTCCGCGGGGCACCCGCCCGGACGAAGGGGGAGAGGAGCCTCCCCAACGAATCCGGTCACCGGTCATGGGGGGCTCTGTATGCTTACGTGGTGGAATGGGATCGGGATCCGCCCCCGCTGCACCTCCAGGTGCCTCTCCTCCCCAGCAGGGACCCCCGCTTTAGGCCACGGCTGGGCCCTGGAGTCTATGTTTCGCGGGACGCTGGGCGAGGAAGGGGCAGTCCCACAGTCTCGGCCTCATAACTCTGGACAGGGGACACCCCAGGAACTCGGAGTTGCGCCGCTAGACAGACGCTCGGTTCCTCCAATTGTGCATCGGCTCTTGGTGCAGAGTGGTGCCCATTCTCCAAACGGTCTCCTCAAGTTTTCCCGGGGCTGGTGTCGGAGCTACAGGGTCAGGAAGCCATCTTGCCTGCGCCCCCTGGTGGCCTCCTGTAGACTACTTTGCATACGTTGTTTTCTATGTTTTCATCATTAGTTTTAACACAGGGCCTAATTAATGTGTAAAATGATAAATTGTAATAAAGATTGGCTACTGAGACACAATTCTGTTATGTTTTCATTCTGAGATTGTCATCAATTCCAGATACCAACTGACAGGTTTTTCAACCGGCAGCTGCAGATACACGTCAATAGCTGGATGTCATTGACTCTGTTTTGGGACGATCACCACGGGCCGATATGCCCTTATGCGGTACCAGCCATTAGGAGCAACCTAACATCGTTTACAGTGGCCTAGCGCCAAGCTGATGCACAAGCCTTGCGATTCACGGTGCGTCCAAAGCACTTCTTTTACCCAAAAGGAACACCGCATGACTCACGATAAACATTTGTGGATCGAGACCGAAGAGAGAAAATTACCCACTTGATTGAATATGGTAAACACCAGATGTTCTCAGAGCATTTATTATGAAATAAAAGTACTTTACAAATTGTACAGTCTTGCCATTTCCTTTTAAAGTATAGTGTTATATTCTGAATTGTGACGCGCTGTGTTGTGAGATGATGTGTGTTGATTTCCAGGTTCTGCGTCACATCACGTAGGTGATGACTGGGCGCATTTGGCTACGCTGCCCAGTAACGTCCTGGAGATAGGCGGAGACTATCACTAGGTTCGGTGATCTCAGCCTCAGGGGCGGGGCATATGAATTAGTGCCGCCAGGGCATTCCTGCTTGGGCGATGCGGCAACGGATAAGATTATCACAAGATGGCCGTGCCCTGCTGCTTGATTTCGCATGAGTACAAAAGAGGAAAACTACGGTAAGGTGCATAGGAAATGTTTGTACGATCGATCAACGTATGTTAAAAACACATGTCCAAACCCACGGGACAATAATATTTCTGAGCGCACTATTCCTTTAAGCGTTTTTGATTTTTATTTAAATTTAAATAAATATCTCTAACTATGAGCCAATTGTAGTAGGAGTCCTTTTTCTGGTTCACCACATGACTTAATGGGCATTTAGCAAATCACTATATCAATTTAAAATAATTCATACGTAGAGAAGACTAATATCATCCCACCATAATAAAGCAATAGGAAGGAAGACTATGTATACTTATGGAGAAAAAGCTTCAACAGCATGTTTTCTCCAGGAGCATATTTCATTGAATATCACATGAAGTTGCATCACTATTTAAATTTGCACTGATAATGGATTGAAAAGGTACCAAACAACCTTAAAATTGAACTGTTTCAGATTAGTGGGAACATGAATGAAAAGAAGCGCAGTACATGCCCAAGTAAATTTTATTTTATCATGCTCTTTCTAATTACATTTTCCACCTGAAACAGACTGAAAGAATTGAGACAGAAGGAGGATGTCCGAAACAGACATCAACATGAATCCATCGAAGGCACTCCAGCATTCTAAACATACCTTCTGAATATCGATGATATCAGTAAGTTTTATGACCTTATTCTTCTTAGAAGAACCAGATTTTGAGCTTTCGAAGCATAAATAGCTGTAAAAAAAGAAAACATGCAATTTCAGCACATTTATTCATAACATACAGATGTCAATTCAGTTTCTAATTCAAATTAAAAGTATATATAGTCCAATTGTCTGTTGATTTAACTTATTATTCACTACTCCAAGTCCTTATTTTAACGTGAATTTTACTATTGTATATAGTTTAACTGGAATTTCAAAGACAACACCATACTGAAATTTCAATAATATGCATGTTCCAGATTAAGTATTAAACATTATTTCATCTGCAACAGCAGTCAGAGCCCTTGTTATTTGGACAAACAGATACGGCTTGATGAATACACAGATTGTGCCATTTGATGTCAGAATCTCACAATGCCATGTGTGTTATGGTGCACTAAGTGTCTGCACAGTCCATGCGTTTAGGAGGAATGAGAGCAGATTGCCTATAAGAGCCTAAACATTTTATTGTGATTTAAAACATATAACAAAACCAAAACAGCACCATGGTTGACATAGTTCAAGGAATTCCGAATACACCAAAAACAAAGCGCAGTCCAAATCATAAAGACATACAGTTCCAACTACACATCCCATCTTGCTGGAGAGCCCCATCACGAAGCTTCCTCCCATTTGTGCCATACCTTCTGGAATGTAGTCTAGCCTCCCCATGCATTGTAGTTTCGTCTTTCATATGACATACATATATCCATATCCGATACTCATTTGCTATATCTAGGCACATCTGGCTTTCCCCACATCATAGGTATATTTCTTTTTACCAAAATGGCCGCCATGGATATCAGCAATTTGTCAAAGTGACCGTAAGGGTCAGTTCCCCTAATTCCCAACAGTAGCAGCTTGGGTTCTACAACCATCACCAATTTTTCCAAAGCGTGTGCCCAAAAGTGGAGTATCAACGGACATTCCCACTAATCAAAATGTTCTTGACTAGCGTTAAAAGAAAGGTTGCAATGATAGACTCCAAGATAGCCACGATGCTCTGAACACCGCGGCCACCGAGCTCTAGCCCCCGAGACCCTGTTTGTTGTCCATCCCACCGGCGCAGCCCACCTCAGGCGACGGAATGCGGTGGTGGGGACCCCCCAGAAGCGGAGGAGCGGCACCTGGGCCGATTGAGCCTGCCCCCGTGGCACTTCTGGGTGCAGGCGCTGGACATCGGCGGGCCGTGACTGCAGAGGCAGACCCAGCAGGGTCCGGCGATACGCGACCGGTGCGTCACTTGGGCATGGCGGCATCGGAATAGAGGGCAGCTACCGGCCCACGGGCAGCCGAGGAGGGGAGTTGGATCGCACCTCGGGAGAGATCAGCGGACGCGGCTTTGGGAGGCTCCTCCCCATCCCCGCGGCTCGTTGGTAATCTACGTGGCCGCCAGCATTGGAGCAGACTTGTGGGGCCAGGGATCTGCTCCGCGGCGACCCACCCATGCCAGTGAGAGGCACACCAGCCGGCATGGGAGGGGGCGCTCGGAGGAGGCCTCGGAGGAGAGAGGCAGGGCCCACGGGGGGCGGCCCCCTCTGTGTCAATTTCGACTGTCGACTGTCTTGACCCGGAGCGGCCTGCAGCGTAGGAGCTGGGGAGGTTGTCGGGCCCCCCAGGGAACATTGTCACAGGTACGGTCTCCGCCCTGGTGGGGGGGAGGGGCATACCCTCCGGCCCGTGGCCGTATTTTCATTCCCATCCACGGAGGCCTCTGCATTGGGATCTGGCAGCTCCCCCCACTCGTCTCACCGTCACTGAACTACTAGCTTCTGAGCAACCTGTGGTCCCCCTTTCTCGTGGCACCCACCACTCCTCGTGGTTGAACTTGTTGGCGCAGGAGACTATACGGCCTGGGAAGTGAAGGGGTAGGACTGCTTCCTGGCACTTTGGGAGCCCCATATAACTTCAGAATATTAGCACACTCAGCAGATCTCCACTCAGCCAGGCCCCGCCAGGGCTTGGGGGGTTGCAGCAGCACACTGAGGACTGCGGCGACCATCGGACCCTTGGTCCCTCAGATCGGCATCCAGTTACACCTATCTGGCCCTGCGGGGATCCCGGACCTCCAGTTTTTGACCACGCCATCCTGAGCATTCAACATCATATCTAAGAACAAAGCCAAGGATCCCCAAGCCTCTCAAAGACCCCAGAGGAGACCGCAGGAGAATGTTCTCACTAAGTTATGGGCAAAAGACATGGAGGACTCCCAATCAGCATGCCCTAGCGAGTGGCCCTCAGGGGACCTTGCAGCGGACATGAAAGCGCTGGAACAACCTTTCACCCAGGCAGTGCTGAAACTCCTGGTGGCCGATATACTGGAGAAGATCACCACGGCGGGGTAAAAGCAAATGGATGCCCTCAGGGAAGATCTGGCGGAAGGCCTCCAGGAGATCAAAAGGGACATTAGCAAGATAGAGGAAAGGGTGGACACAAACGAGAGGGCTATCCAGGAAGTCGCTGAAGACGTAAGGAAAGCCAATACTCTGATGGCGACCGCCACTCATAATCTGGAGCTCCAGGTCGAGGACCTGGAAAACAGGTCTAGGCGCTCAAACATTCGGATCAAAGCCCTTCCAGAGAACATCTTGGATCAAGATCTCCCCCAAGCAGTGAAGGGTATTTTTGCAGACCTCCTCAAGGAGCCGGGGTCAGAGGACATTGTCTTCGACAGGATACATAGAGTGGGCCCCAAAAGTACGGATCCAGGTACCAGGCCCCGGGATGTCCTGGTAGCGATGTACAGCTTCAAGGTGAAGGAGCGAACGCTAGCAGCTGCACAGAAGGCTGGCCGTCTCACTTATAATGGCACAGATTGCGCTATACCAGGACCTGGCACAAGTAACTTTAAACAAACGACAGAGAATGGGCCCAGTACTTTCCCAGCTAAGAGCACAAGCTGTTTGTTACAGATGGCTGCATCCCTTTGGTCTGGCTTTCGAATGGCGAGGGATCGCTCAGAAGATCACCACATGTGACCAAGGCCTAGCCCTGCTGGGGCTTGAAGACGAAGCTCCACCGCCATCGCCCCCGCCATCATCTCAAAAGGCTGCCCGGAGGGAATGGGAATGATCCATGGCCCGCTCCAAGAAGTCGAAGAAAAATGCCAACCAACTGCTCCTGAAGAGTCAGCAATCGGGGAGTGGTCAGGGTGTGCAGAAATGATTCCTTAGTATGTGCTAATGCCGAAGAGGCAGAAATAAGATGCCTGGGGTGGGCACGATAGCAGAAAAGTTCAATTGTCTAGGTCGGTTTCATGCGCCTAATTCAGCTAGGGTCTAGGGGAGGGGGACATGGCCTCACATCTTGGAATGGAATTGGGATATCCCACGTTGCGGCATTCGATGGGACGACTCTTGAGGTTCTGATTCGTGGGGGGCTGAGGCCAGTCGTCCCACACTGCCAGAGGGAAGAAGGGGGATAGGGGGAGGGGTGGAGGTTTGGGAGAGTCACGGGTCCAGAAGGCATACAGAGGCTCTGCAGCGCATTAGAAAACATAAGCCCATCTAGGGAGCGCCAGTTATTTTACTGAGTTCAGTGGGGGACATCTTTTTTTTGTTTGTTGAACCACTATGTCTACCCAGCGAGCGTTGAAGATCTTCTCTCTTAACTTCAACGGCCTAAATTCGCTGATTAAGCGTAAGAAAGTGGAGCGCCTCATCAGGCGAGATCCCTGGGAGGGCCAGGTCCACAGGGGGGACCATCACAGGCCCTGGAGGAGATAATCACCAATCTGGCCCTAGTGGGCGTGTGGCAGGAGGTACTGGGAAAAGCTGGGGGGGCACACCTTTTACTCTCACGTTCTTCGGTCCCATTAAAGAATAGACTATATCTGGCTATCAGTCAACCTTCTGGGGAGGGAGCTGGACATCTCGATGGGCTCTACAACGTTGTCGGATCATATTCCCCTGTCCATATCTTTGAAGGCGGGGCCCAGACCCGCGGGGTTGTGGAAATGGCAGTACCCTGTCTCCCTATTCAAAGGCCCAGTACTGGCACACGAGATTGAGGAGGAAATAGTACGCTTCTTTATTGAGAATCCCGAAGGGGGCACATTGCCACAAGTCAGGTGGGACGTCTTTAAGGCTATCCTGCGGGTCTCTATTATAAGAATCAAGGCAAGACGGGACAGGGAGCTGAGATTGGAGGAGGCACACCTAGAGGAAGTACTAAGGGGGATAATGGCCAAAATGGGGCCAAATCAGACTCAGGCTACCAAAAGGGAGTATAGGGTAGTGCCTGGCCAACTAGACTTGATCCAGACTCAGGCAACGGAGCGGAGTCTGCTGTATCACCGGCAGAAATATTATATCAAAGCCAATAAGGCTGACCGACTGCTCTCGAGAATGCTTCGAAAGGAGCAGGCAGGGAAGACAATAACAAAAATCAAGGTGGGGTGGGAGCACTACCACCAATACTGAAGACATCCTGAGGGAATTCTCTTGTTTCTATTACGCCCTGTACTCGTCTGAAGCCCCTGTGCAGGTGGATCAACTAAAGTACTTAGATAAGGTGCACTTACCTTCCATAATGCAGGAAGAGAGCGACGCTTTGGAAAGGGATATCTCAGAAGACGAGGTAAGGGAGGTCGATAAGAGATCTACCCACTCTTAAATCCCCGAGTCCGGATAGCTTTGTGGAAGAATTTTATAAGCGCCATAGGGAAGTACTTACTCCCATACTAACCAACCTATTCAATCAAATGGGTAGGGACAGTGCAATCACGCGATCTATGGAAGAGGCGAAAGTTGTCCTTATTCACAAAAAGGGTAAGGATTCAACTGAATGCACGTCCTATCGTCCCATAGCTTTAATCAATGTTGATTCCAAAATTCATGCCAAGATTTTAGCTAAGAGGCTAGACCATCTAGTACCGAAGCTGATCCATCCGGACCAATAGGGATTTGTTAGAGGCAGATAAACCAGTGATAACGTTAGGAGGCTGGCCCACCTTGTGGAGAAGGCTCACAAAGGAGGAATCCCTGCTCTCCTCAAGGCAATAGACGCAGCGAAAGCGTTTGATCGGGTGGAGTGGGGATTCCTTTTCGCAGCTATGCTGAGGATGGGCTTTGGTCCTAAATTCATGGACAGGATCAGAGCTAATTACAGAAGCCTAACCCGCAGACTAGTGGTGAATGGACAACTATCGGAGCCGATAAGTGTCGAAAGGGGTACTAAACACGGATGCCCGATTTCCCCGATTTTGTATGCTCTCCATCTGGAACCGTTCCTCAAAGAGGTACGTTCTAATCACCTAATAACAGGAATCCCCTTCGCAGGGGAATCACATAAAATCGCAGCCTGCACTGATGATGTGATACTCTCTCTTATCTGCCCAAGCATGGCCATACCGCACTTGAAGCAGAACGGGCTCTTTTTTGGGAGCGTGGCAGGTCTGAAAATCAATCCCTCCAAAACCAAAATTCTCAATATCACTGTCCCGAACCCAGCACTCGGCGCCTTGAAGGCCATCTCTCCCTATAGATGAGTGGACCACTCCATTACCTACTTGGGAATAAAAATTGACCTCAAAATTGGAACAACTTTATTACGCAAATTATCTGCCCTTACTGGAGAAACTTAAGAATAAGTTAATAGACTGGGGCCCTTTGCGTTGTCATGGTTCGGACGTATCAACACCTTAAAAATGACAGTTCTCCCAAAGCTCTTGTATAATTTAGCTGTCCTGCCGGTGCATGTTCCCCCATCCTTTTTCAGGTCTCTGAACAAAATCACTAGCAGGTTTATGTGGGCTAACAAACCCCCAAGGATAGAGCTCAAGGTGATGCGAACCCCCACTGACCGGGGGGGCTTGGGTCTACCCGATTTCAGGGTATATTATAGGGCGGCACAGTTGAAGGTACTTCGGGATTGGCAGAAGAATGATCGGGGTAAAATATGGAGAGCTATCGATAGGGCGGTATTGGGGGAGGATCTCGAAGGGGTCCTGTGGAAGCCGAAACAGGATAGGCCGATTAGGATGTACTGTAGAACGATCCTGGCCCAGGTGGGTCGTACCTGGGACGAGGGGGTGCGGCAGGCCCATCTAACGACGCACCCATCCCCTTACACACCTCTTTTTATCAATCCGCAGTTTACCCCGGGTCACAACACGTCTGCGTTTCAGGCTTGGCACCATGGTAGTGTAGAATGTTACGGGACATGTATGGGGAGGGCCAGATCAAGCCCTTTCATCAGTGTAAATCAGACTTCACTTTGGGGGAGGGGAAAAGGTTCCGTTACTGCCAACTAAGACATTGGCTCAGTCACCCCTTTGTAAAGCAAGCAGCGACCCGGCAACTCACCCCCTTTGAAAAGTTTCTCAGTAGGGAATCGGGGGACAAGCACCTGATCACAGCCTTATATAGGGATATGAAGGCCGGTGAGGATCCACCAGCACAAGCCTACAGGAAGGCCCGGGAGTCTGCTACCGGAACCGCCCTAGAGGATGATGAGTGGTGTTGGTTGTGGAGACAGATACCCAAGCTGACAAGGTCTCTCCAAATAAGGGAGATGTGGCTGAAGCTCCTTACCTAGTGGCACTTGACCCCTTCTAAGCTTCATAGAATCTACCCTGGGGCCTCTCCCCTATGCTGGAGAGAATGTGGCGCAGTGGGCTTTTGGGAGCATATATGGTGGTACTGCCTGTCAATTGAGAAGTACTGGGCTGGGATTCGAGAGGTGCTCAACCTGGTATTGGAGCTAGAGCTTGGGAGTAACAAAGGCATGGCGATGCTGGGGTTGTGGGGGGGTCGTTAGCAGCAATTAAGAGCAAGGCAGGCCGTAAGCTCTATGCAATAATGATGATAGCTGCAGCAATGGTACTGGCCCGCAGGTGGAAAACAAAGGACCGTCCCCAGGATCACGAATGGGTGGCTAAGCTTTGGAGCTTAGTGGCACTTGAGTGGCTTACATACTCCATTCAAAGACAGCATTTCAGGTCTAGGGCTGACTGGGCAGCCTTGTTGGAATATCTGCTGGATGGGCTAAGGCAGCGTTGGTGTCCTCAGCGCATGCGACTCTTTGGCATAGCAGTGGACGCACCCTGAGAAGCTGACTTTTGAGGGGGTTTATCTATTCGGGTTAGTTCACAACACAAGGACACGCTGGGGTGGGTGGGGGGGGGAATTGCTCTGCAGAGCAAATGCTGGAATATTGGACTACTCTCAGACCCGGAGTTGGGGGGGGGGGTAGGGAGGGTGTAGGTTTTCATTGTTATATGTTTAGTTGTGTAATTTGAAAATGCCAATAAAATGTTCTTGATTAGCAAACAGACTACTTTGATTAGCAATTTTGTAATAATATTTTTAATGTCACTAAGATGTTTGTACACAAGATATTAAAGGAATGGTTCGGTCAAAATTTTTTATTGCCCCTACGGGTCGGCCATGTGTTTTTAAGCCTAAGTCGCTCGATTTTAGAAAAATTTCTTATGGACCTTACCCGAGTTTTCGTCCATTAAATGCACGTGAAAACAGGCATCAGGGAGCTGCCATTTTGTGATAATCCTATCATTTCCCCTATCGCCCTGGCTAACCTGCTTTTGCGGCACTAAATCATATCCCCCGTCCCTGAGCCTGACATTATCAAAACATTCATATTCCCCGCCTCTCTCCGTAACGTTTCTGTGCTGCGTAGGCAAACGCGCCCAGTCGTCTTCTACGCGACTTCACACAGAACCCGGAAACCAACACAGATCAGCTCACAACACAGCACACCACAATTCGGAATATGAAACTGTACTTTAAAATCAAACAGCAACACGGTAAATTTGGTAAAGTACATTTATTTGACATTAAATGTTTACAGAATATTCAGCAATTGCCATATGAACTCCGAAAGTCATTTATTTTCTTTTATCTCTATCCGCAAATCAGTAAAAGTTTATCGTGAGTCATGCGCTGTTCCTTTATGGTACACAGGGTGTTGGTTTTCATTCAAAGAAGCACTTTTGTCGCACGTTGAACCGCAAGGCTGTTCCATCAAGTAGGCACTAGGCCAGCGTAAAGGTTGATATGTTGCTTCTAGCCGCTAGTACCGCGTAAGGGCATATGGGCCCTTGGCGATCATTCCATAAGATCATCAGGATTGTGCAGTTGTTTACATTAAGCTGCAGCTGGCGGTTAAAAAAACCATCTGCCGGTGTCTGAAACTGGTGGCAGTGGCAAAAGGGAAGGATATACCTGTTTTGAAAACATAAAATTTATAATTAGTCTCGCCAGCCGATCTTTATTAATATTATTCATTTTATTTATTACGGCCGAGCTGAAACTATTTACTTTCAAGGATAGTGCAATGGAGTATGTTTGGCTCTAAAATCAATGCGAAAACTAACGAAATAAATCGAGGTTAGTACACAATGAGAAACGACTTTTTGTCTACATGCGTGTGGAATGTGGACCTGCATGCCCATGTGCCCGCTACAAGGACAATCCCACAAATGTTTTCAAAGCTCTTCATTCATTCATTTATTCATGCATCCATTCATTAATTCTTCATTCCGGTATAAAAGCGTATAAAGAGTTACTTACATTATATTTGCAATTTCCATTGTGTCTGTGCGTAATGAAGTCCGGAAATCCCACTGTGCTCTGGACAACGATTTTTCGTATACTGAACTAACATGAAACTCGGTCTAGTTTCAGAATTTTCTGCCTTATTGTCTCTTACGTTATTGCACCCCCCCCCGCCTCCCCTTCAAATGAAGTTCTTTCGGCATGGTCCCTGTCTCTCAAGGTCAAAAAACAATAGAACCTTATACTGCCAGTGCGAGTTGTGGGCCTCTTCAGGGTGCGAGCTGAAAATCAAAGAAGCTGACCTTCACTAGAAATGAGCATACATTCTTTCTTTGCAACAACCCGTAGTAAAGCCATCTGTGAGAACTTGAAGTTTCGAATC
Organism: Ambystoma mexicanum; assembly: GCF_040938575.1. Classification (NCBI taxonomy): domain Eukaryota; kingdom Metazoa; phylum Chordata; class Amphibia; order Caudata; family Ambystomatidae; genus Ambystoma; species Ambystoma mexicanum. Next base: position 742,381,187 of record NC_090936.1, read on the forward strand.
CATCTATGTAGTGCGCCTCAATGTGCAAATGCGAACTGGCTTCTCTCCCATCTGCAACAGCTCGCTTGGCGCGTTCTAAGGCCCCCAATTTTGTCCTCGTTGTCTGCAAGCTTTGAAGCCCCAAAGAACCATAACTATTGAGACTTAATTTTTTGGGGAAGGTCAGGGAAAGTATAAAGTACCCGAGGAGTTGAGTTGAAAGTGATATTTATTGTTTGTTTTATTATTTGCAATATGCAAGCCTTCCCTCGGTTAACAGTGCGCAGCATTTACAAGAGATTGCGAAAATTAGTTACATCAACAAAAATATATACATACACATATAGACAAGGTCAGCAATATGAGGTGAATAGAGAGAGAATTCAAAGATGACACCCAGGTTGTTCGGCACCCAGGATGGTGAAGTTAGGGTTTAGGATTAGCGTACTTTGTATGCACACTGTACAATAACATTTATTTACAAAAAGACAATCGTATTACAATTATTTAAACCGGGATTTGTACGTCACAACCAGCTCACCTTTGGGTGGACATGGCACAGTGGCAATGTTGGGTGGCAATGGATCAGTGCTCTGCAAAGAAACGTTGAAAATTCCATATCTGTGCTTCTCTGATACAGCAACAATAAGGCTTTTGACAATGTCAAACTCCATTTCCTCATAGACTGGTTTGATCACCCATTGCTTACTTCTTAATGAAAAGGCCTTAGTGTAGCGAGGCATCCTTACATTACCCTTAGTCCTAGATTGTTCACGGCCGAGATTCTCGTTATGGGCCAAGACCGCTAGTAGAGTCCTATGTCTCATGCCCTGTATGCTAAAATGCAAGCGCTTTGGCCTGTACTTTAGGCACATATTGTGGAACACCTCCAAACCTCCAGTGTGACAGAATTCTGTCAGTCCCCTCAAATCTCTTGATAGAGTTTTATCGAAAACAATCTTCTCAATGGCTTTGTGTGTCGGTGAAGTTGGATTCAACCACTTCTTCCGTGCCTCCACTGGGGACAAAGGGCCATGTTCACATTGGTGGAAATGTAGGTTTTCTGACCAGCGGTGCACGTTGGTACAGTGGTGCATCAGTGACCGCCATTTTTCAAGTAGTATTTCCACTGACCCTTCACAAGTTTTGGAGCTCCACCAAAGATGGTTGCTGATAGACTGGGACCACCCTGAAATACTTTCCAAACCTTTTTTTTTCCCCTGCAGCCGAGATGTTCTTATTGATTGATTTAGCAAGATGCCATACGTCAAATTGAAGTTTAATATGTGGGAAGTGCTTTCTCATTGTCTTGGCAATTGAAACGTGTCTGTCCGTGGCTATGAGGTCGATGTGCATCCCCCTCGATTGCAGATATTCCACTGATTTTATAAATCCTAGTTTCTCCATGGCCATTGAGGATGTACATTGTGTTACCTGCACGACCACCGAACTCACAATTTTCTTACTATCCATGTCCTGAAAGTGGTAGGTGGAGTACTTGGCAGAAATTCCAGGGCTGTCGCACTGTCCATCTCCGGCTAGCCTGAATCGTTAGCCTTCGAATGTACTTGCTAGAGACAATTGTTCAATTTTCCAAGCATCACTAATGGCCGGAAACAGATAATCATGTTGGTATTTGTAGTACTGCGTTTTTTAAATGAAATGGAGTCCCACAAACTGAAAGAAAGACTCTAACTTTCTAAAACTGGACCCACAAAAAAATGAGGCAGCTGCACACAGTAGATTGCCTGCTGGCAGTTTCCCCAGCATCGTTTGTGCAGAACATGAGAACGTATGATTTAATCTACAGGCGGCATGTATTTTGACGTTACTGCCTTGTTTTTGACGAGTCACATTAATCAATGGCTTCCCACATACTTTCCCTCTAACTGAATGCCCACATTTCAGCATACTTATAATATTCATCAAACAACTGTTGAATACGATGTATTTGCCCTCTTTAGACTGTCATCCTGCGTCAAAGTTATTTCGGCCTGTGACGTTGTGGACATATCACCACATTTCAAAGAAATATCGCTGCTATCAAGTTCTGATGCGTTGGTGAATGCTGCTGCTGGTTCATTCTCTGTCAGTTCAACATCTGCTACTTCAACATTGATGGGAGAACACAACAATGTCGACAGCTTTTTGGGTGGCAATTTTTTGGTGGGTGTAGATTGTGTGAATTGATCTGCGACTACTTCAGAGCTATCTACAATACATTCAGTATCATCTTCTTGTGGTGGTGCGGTCGCACTGTAGCAATGGTCCTTTACAACTTTACTGGATTCTCCGGACACATTCATTTCATGTTCTGGCCATTGGACTTGAGCATCTCTCAACACGCGGCGTCTGAATTAATAGTTCCTCCATAGTGTAAATGGCCTGGCAAGCAACATCTCTCATTCGCTTCACTGTCTGTATATGTATAGTTCGCACACCCACGGGTAACTAGAGGATAGATTGGAAAAGGGATGTTCAGTTTAAACACAAGATAAAGTATAGTACAATTGACTTGAAAAAAACATAAAATAGTCCCTAGCACAAAAGCAATTCTAAAGTTATGAACTGTTTGTAACTAACCATATTTTTGTTTCTTTTCTTTGCAACTTTTTTGACTTGACCTTCAACATCTGCAAGCTGTTGCTCTGATACGTATCCGCATGTCTCCCCTTCCTCTTGCGCTGCAACGACTATATTTTCTGTATCCGCATAGACAGCACGGAATGAGGCTCCATCGACTCCCTGAAACATAGTATTTTCATTACTGTGTATCAAAATATTGTTAACATAAAACACACGTGAGGACGAACACACATGTACATCTCAATAGCCAAACACGATTTAAACATTGTGTGGAACAATCAAACGACAAGTATTCGAGCTCTGATGACCTAGTTCGATGGAGCGGTCAGTATCCTTACCTCTGGCTCTGCATGGACTCCCACGAATGATTGTATTGAAGAGGAGGCATCAGAAACTCCCTGAAACACAGTACTTGCGTTAGTATGGTTTTCAATATCGTAAACGTAACACGCAATTGGGGTCGACGGCACAGGTACATCTAAAGAGATAACCACAAATGTTGCATTGTCTAAAAGAATCAAGGAATATTTAAATATGATCAGATTTAACCAACTTATTTCTCCGATTTCTTTACATCTGCATCATCTAAATGGGATCTTGTGATTGTAGTGGAAGCTCCATCGTCTCCCTGAAACACAGTACTTGCGTTAATAGGGAAGAAAGTATAGCAAATGGAATCAAGTTATATGATCACGCTCGATGGAGCTGTCAGAATCCATACCTCGTGCTGCTGAAGAATATCTAGGGCTGTTGTCAATGTGGTGCGCACTTCCGAAAGCTGTTGCGCCGATTCGTATCCGCCTGGTCCCGCTTCGACCGGAATTACTTGAATGTCAGGCTCCGCATCAACTGCGTGGGTTGACGATTCAACAACTGCCTGAAACATAGTATTTGCATTAGTAAGGATTACAATATTGAAAACACAACACACGCCTGGGGTCGACCGCACAGGTACATATCAACGGCTAACCACGAATGAAACATGGTGTAGAACAATCAAACGGCAAGTGTTCCGGTCCTGATGATCACGGTCGATGGAGCTGTCAGTATCCATATCTCGTGCTGCTGAAGAACATCTAGGGCTATTGTCAATGTGGTGGACGCTTCAGCATCTCCCTGAAAGACAGTACTTGCATTAGTATGGATAACGCTAATTATAACTGAAAACAAACACCAGGGGACAACAACTAAGGTGTATATCAATTGGAAAGCACTAACCAAACAATTGGAAAATAATCACACGATACATACATTCTATTACTTGACATGCATAAAACAAGTCTGTAGCGGAATAGCCAAGTATGATTACCTGATACGTGCTAGAAGTGGTTGATAACTGAGCATGTGACGGAAGTAGAATGTTCTTGCTTCAGATTCAAGGGATAGTCAAGAAGTTGTAAAGGTGAATTATTGTTTGATAATGAAATGCCAATATTTAGAATTGCCATGTAAGGAGACAGAATACTTGAGTAATGCGCAATATAGCACAGTTGCCTGTGCCCATATATAGATTTCGTTTGTGCGATATGAAATGTAAAAATAATATATTGATAAATGTCATTATTCAAAAAGCTATACACTCATATCAATGTCGAAAGTATTACAAATTTGAAACAACACCTAAAATATCAATGAATCCATTCGGCTACCTACACACTACCGCAAGGCCTAAAGCTAAAAACGGACACTTAACTCACCACTGGCGGATTGTGGACGAATAGAGTGGGAATAGCATTTGCGAGCAATTTTCGTGTCGATCGCCATTTATTCTTCTTTGTTACCCAAGATGTGGTGTACATGTTCGAGGGAAAGTGCCGGCTACAGATGTGGTATCGATCACCCCTCTTGTCCTCAAAGACTTGTTGGACTCTACTTTCCAGCTCATCCAGAGGATATCCGCAATGTCTGACCCATTCTCTTATTCGATCAACAGTTTTCGGGAAAACATGCATTGTAGTGCCTTCAGATTTAGCATGGGTCTTCGAAGGGCAACTGCTAATCGAGCAGGCAGGCATTGTTGAAAATTCTGAAAATTAAATATCAAGATTATTATAAAACCTTGATGAATAAAAATGTAAAAAAAGTAAATGAACCATACCATGCTCAATGCAAGGTTTGTTTTGGTCGCCGGAACCATACCAGTTCATCATGTGCGGCTTAGTATTTGCATAAGTTAGACATTTTTTACATTATGTGACTAAACTCTGAACATGCGACTCGTCCCTTGGATGTTCTGTCTTGCACGAAAAGGAAACATGCTTACATTATAGACTGGACCCCCGAAGGATGCCATTTGATGACAATTGACACAGATGAAAATAAATAGATCTATTGATAGCATAACAATTGAAACTCAAGTCAATAGCAATGAGACCAATGACCACAGCTCTATTGGGTACTGTAATAGCAAATAGATTGAAATGTAAAAATGACCGAAATATGACTAGGATACATGGCCTTCCCTTGACCAACAAACAGTTGGATTCAGCAGGCCGAGCAGTATGTTGCAGGAGAACAGGTAGATGGCCACAGGTAGCACACTGACGAGTTTGCTCGAAGCGGTCACAGATAGCACGGCGACGAGCAGATTAGCATAGATCTCAGTGCTTCTCAGGTAGAAGGTTCAGGAGTTGACTTGCAAAGCACAAATATGTTCTCATGTGACATATCAAGTGGTTTATAAAGTATTAGAAACAGGGGTGTGTTTGTGAATGAATGATGTGTGTATGTTGTGGTATTATGTTTATTGCAGGGGTGCGGCCTGCCTCGAGACACGGGGTCTGAGGAGGCCATGTGAGCGATGGCCCCTGGGCGTGGGATACCTTTTGAAGTGCACATGCTGTTTGGCACCTTGGCCGTTTGCGCCTGTGACAGCCCCCATGCCAGCGCTCATCCCCGGGTGCGAACCGCCTTTGATAGAGGGGGTGGGATGGATGGGCCGGGGGCGTGCAGATAAGGCACAGGAAGACTGCTGAATGGAGACACACTTATGTGGATTGCAGGGGTGCGGCCTGCCTCGGGGGAGGCCTGCCTGGAGACACGGGGTCTGAGGAGGCCATGTGAGCGATGGCTCCTGGGCGTGGGATACCTTTTGAAGTGTACATGCTGTTTGGCACCTTGGCCGTTTGCGTCCGTGACAGCCCCCCATACCAGCGCTCATCCACGGGTGCAAACCGCCTTTGATAGAGGGGGTGGGATGGATGGGCCTGGGGCGTGCAGGTAAGGCACAGGAAGACTGCTGAATGGAGACACACTTATGTGGATTGCAGGGGTGTGGCCTGCCTCGGGGGAGGCCTGCCTGGAGACACGGGGTCTGAGGAGGCCATGTGAGAGATGGGCCCTGGGCGTGGGATACCTTTTGAAGTGTACATGCTGTTTGGCACCTTGGCCGTTTGCGCCTGTGTCAGCCCCCCATGCCAGCGCTCATCCCTGGGTGCGAACCGCCTTTGATAGAGGGGGTGGGATGGATGGGCCTGGGGCGTGCAGGCAAGTGTGTGGGAGCAAGGGGCCATCAGGTCCCTCTCATCCTTTACTTCTCAGTAGAAACTCATACCAAGTGTCTCCAGTAGTGGGTTCGCCCCTTGCCCTTATGTGATGTTAACTTTGGATGACATTTGCGTCGACTGGAACACTCAGCAGGACAAAGGGCATCCATTTTTGTACCCCCTTTCCACTCCATCTTGGTGACCAGGCCCCACAGCGATAGTACAGCGCGCAGAGCACATGGCCCACACCCTCGTTCCCAGTCTGACTGGAAAACTCAAGAGGTATTTGCAACAGCTAATAAATGTAACACATCACTCTCTGAGATCACGGTCCTGCATGTGAACCGGCCTGAACCAAGCACATAGCTCGTTCATCTGCACAAACGTGTCCTTGCACAGGCACCCTCGCCAGTGGAAACTTACTGCCATTCTGACCCTGTGTCCCTGCAAGGTAATCTCTTCATGTGCCAGATCAGTGACCACTGCCATGATGCCCACCTAGCAGATCCCCAACTAACATTAGACCCCTACTGCAGTATATTATTGCCTATCAATAACAAATGCCACATACCAGAGATTCTTGTGAGCACAGACCCACACTTCAAACAGTGTATTATAGTGGTCAAGACCCTTGACCTAAGGCCTGTATAATCCAATGTTAATTGATAGTATAGATATATGTGTGACTTTTATAGAGACATAACCGACTGAAAGACTTTGAACAAGTGTTATTTAGTGCCTGGATTATTGATAATATATTATGTTATCTTAGATAGTGACCACCCCGCTTCACAGCGACCTGAACTTCACCCATTCCGAGCAAAGATGTCTGACGTCCATCCTTGAATGGAGACACACTTGATTCATTTAAAAAATCGAAACAACCTTTGTTAAAATATATGTGGTGTTTTATTTTGTACCTTATTTTGATGACACAAAAATACAAAACTTTAAACATTGTACAGTTCAGGTTGCAGCACAGCGAGAGAAAATCCCCTGTACTGACCGCTGTCACTCAGGAACGTTTCTCTTATGGCACGAACGGCACAGGTGGGTATCACTCTTCGAACGTGGTGTCCAAGCCTCCCGTGAAGCCACCATGTAAAGGAACGATAGGCCACCAGCCTGTACCACCTGTGAAAAGGAATGAAACAAAATGTTTTTAAAATGACCAAGATAAGTTTAATAAACGTTTGTTGTCAATGACAATTCTTGTAACTAATGGCATTCTGCTTGGACAAATGCTATCTAGACACTGCAAACTATTGAACGACTTTCGTGCGTTACAATGATATGTATATGTAATTTTGGATATAGTAGAAGACCATGAAATAGGAGTGGCATGACAAGTATACTTACTCGTTACTCGGATTACGAGGACGAACAGTTGCACGAAGTTCGTGCATAAGCACCATCATTATCTTCAACACGGACCATGTGAGGCAGGCTGCCCTGAAGTCTGGCGTCTCGGTGATGCATTGCGGTCGTGGCTCGCCTTCAGAAATGTAAGCCACGCATCCCGAGTTTTCACAGCAGCAGCAGTTCTCGTCCTCGGTTGGCATTAGCTTGCACCGATTGCATGTGCACCAGGTGGAAACACCGTCCATGCGACTAGGTCCAGGCTCTTCAGCTGTTAAATCGTCCTCCCAACTGCCGTCCGAAGACCCATCGTTTTTGCGTGTTTCCCTTTCCAGTAGTTCCTCCTCGGTATACTCGGTCTCGTACATGTAGGGCATTATTGTAGCCATTGTGTGTTAAACAAACAAATAATTTATAGTGGTGGTACTGGTATCTGTTCACACGGGCTACAAGCAACAAAGGTAGCTGACCAGAGCACATAAACGAGTCACAGAATACTCAAAGTAACACAGAGAGAGGAATGGAATCGAAATTCTGCTGCTGTATGTTGTGAAACGGTCTGTTTATACTTATTGAGGAAAGAGGCGTTCTGCCATTTCCATGGCGACACGTTATTAGCTAAAGCGCAGCGAATGTTGACACGAGACGTGCTTTGGCGTTGTGAAGTGGGTGGTACGCGTCTGCTGATGACAGGCTCAGGGGCGGGGGATATGATTTAGTGCAGCAAAAGCAGGTCAGCCAGGGCGATGGGGGAAATGATAGGATTATCACAAAATGACAGCTCCCTGATGCCTGTTTTCGCGTGCGTTTATTGAACGAAAACTCGGTTAAGGTCCATAGGAAATTTTTCTAAAATCAAGCGACTTAGGCTTAAAAACACATGGCTGACCCGCAGGGACAATAACATTTTTTGACCAAACCATTCCTTTAAAGGGACTGTATTTTGTGGGCCGCAGAGCGTGAGTGTCCGATGAAGGAGGACTGAAACATATTGCTATTAGTCCTGCAGTGCGTATCATACAGCCGTAGAAAGGAGTGCAAGATCCACCTAACTGGTTCATCTTGTGCACACAAATATCCTACGCGGGTGGGTGGGATAAGCGCTTGAGTTGAGCAAGAGATCTGAACTTCGAGTGCAAGGGTGCAGCAGTTAAAAATGGTGGATGCTTGGACTGAGAATGAGGAACCCCCCATGCAGGTTGATTTTGTCACTCGTATGACAAGAAGAAGTGCTGATCCTGATCTAAGGTTTCCGTTGGGCCTTTAGTGTGTGAATTTTTGCTTCAGGTATTCCAGCCCTTTGTTGTAAAAGGCTCAACGGTTGAAAGCCAATGAAGGAAAAGGAGGGCGGGGAGAAGCGTTGTCTGGGGCCTTGTGCCAGTGTTTCATACTCAGAGGTTTCTTAGCTGCGATGCAGGTGCCTCTAGCTCCATGAGCATAGACTAGATGTGAAAGGATAGCAATGATCGTGAAGAATATGTGGGAAGGTCCAGTATGGAAAAAGACAGCAGAAGATGCGTATGTGTAGGTAACCGCATTTTACCACAGAGTTGATGAGATAAGGTCAAATCTGCGTCCATAATGCATCAGATTTTTTACTGAGGTGGAGGGAGGTGGGCCTGGGGAGTGCAGCCGGGGGTAGGTTGAGGGAAGACGGTGGTCTTTCCACATAGCATGATCTTGGTTTGGCCTGGAATGAGTAGGAGGTAGTTGAATCAGTATGGGTATGAGTGGTTGGCCGTGATCCAGCTTTCGATCTCCGACAGTCAGGTAGCGAGATAGGACGAGCAATAAGGCAGGCTATTTGGGATTTTGAAGATGATTTGGGTGTCATCTGCGTAACTGTAACAAGAAAGACCAATGGATCGAATGAGTGCAGTTAGTGGGCTCAGGTAGAGGGTAATGAGGAGTGGTGAGAGAGAGAGGCGCCCTGTGGCACTTCGTGTGTGACTGGGCGGGGAGCTGAGGAAAATGGAGGCATGACTATTTGGGATCTGTTCGAGAGGAAGGAAGATATCCAATTCAGAACTCAATCCCAGATGTCCAGGGTGTGTAGTATCTTGGTGAGGACAGCATGGTCAATGGTGTTGAATGCCGACTAGAGTTCGAGTAGGATTAGGGTGGTGGAACCTTCTGAGACTAAGTGTCTTTTAAGATTGTCTGAGATGGAGACTAGGCAGGATTCAGTTCCTCAAAGGTCTGAAGCCAGATTGGGCAGAGTTGAGGATCTTGTTTGATCCTGCGGAGAGGCATAGTTGTGAGTATGCTGCTCGGTCCACTAATTTGGCTATAAAGCGGTTGTTGGAGATGTGTCTGTAGGACAAAAAGGTCAAGGGAGATCTTTTTGAGGAGAGGCTTGATGTAGGAGGTCTTACTCCTTCTGTCTAAAACTCACCCTACAGCTGCCCCTCTGATACCATCCCTACCCCTCTTATCCCCAAAATCTATTCTTTTCCAATTCCCTACCTCACCTCCTTCTTCAACATATGTCATCTGCCACCTTTCCTTCTGCCTTTAAACATGCTACTATCATCCCTATACTGAAAAAGCCCTCTGCTAACCCCCTCCTTGCATCCAATATTCATCCCATCTCTCTTCTACCATTCCTTTCGAATCTTCTTGAACGCCTTGTTTACTCTCAACTCTCTGCCTTTGTTTCCAACCTCTCTCTCCTCCCCCCTACTCAATCCGGGTTTCGTCCTAAACATTCCACTGAATCTGCTCTTACCTCTGTTCTCAACTCCCTTATCACTGCACGCTACTCTAAGCAATCCTCCATTCTTATTCTTCTTGACCTCTCTGCCACCTTTGACACTGTCGATCACCCCTTACTCCTCAATACTCTCTCCTCTTTCGGTCTTAGATGCTCTGTTCTCGACTGGCTCTCCTCTTAACTTTCTAATCGTTCTTTTACTGTCTCTTGAGGTGGACGTTTCTCCCTACTCACTCCCTTGACTTCGGAGTTCCCCAAGGTTCTGTGCTCAGCCCTTTCCTCTTCTCACTCTATATCTCCCTTCTTGCCCCTATTATCTCTTCCTTTGATATCTCTCACCATTTCTATGCTGATGATACCCAACTTTACCTCTCCTTCTCCTCCTTCACTCCCGACATCCACCTCAAACTCTCCTCTTGTCTTACAGCTATCAAAAACTGGATGTCTTCCCACTTTCTCTCCCTCAACACTGATAAGACTGAAGTCTTATTCTTCCCTGCCATCACACTTCCTCCTCCCTCTCCCCCCTTCTATCCCCTTCCCCCCCTCCAATCTTCCCTTCTCTTCCTCTGCTCGTAACCTTGGCCTCTACTTCAACTCTAACCTCTCATTTGCTCTCCACATCTCTCTGTCGCTATCACCTCTTCAATGCTCGCAAAATCCGATCTTCCCTCACCTTCCATGCTACCAAACTCTTAACTTCATCCCTTATCTTTTCCCGTCTATTCTACTGTTCTGCTCTCCTCTTTGGCCTCCTGCCTCTCATCTTGCTCCCCTCAAATCCCTCTATCACTCTGCTATCCGTACTCTTTGCTTTCTCTCCCCTCTAGATTCCATCTCCTCTTCGCTCTCTTCTCTTAAGCTGGTTTCCCTTTCATTCCCAACTTAAATTTAACTTTCTCTGCCTCGTTTTTAAATCTCTTCACAACCTTGCCCCTCCCCATCTCTCCACCCTCCTCTCTTTTTATACTCCCTCTTGCCCTCTCCGCTCTGCTGACCTATTCCTCCTCTCTGTTCCTCCACCACCCTGTGCCCCTTCCTACTTCTGACCCTTTCAGCTCCTCGCCCCCCTACATTGAAACTTTCTACCTCTCCATATCCGTTCCATCTCCTCCTACCCCTCCTTCCGCTCCGCCTTAAAATCTCATCATCTTCATCCTCCTTCCTGACCCGCCTTTCACTCCCTTCTTATTTTTCCTCCATTTCTCTCATTCCTTGTCCTCAGCTAATTGTTGTGCATACTGTTATTGATTGTTTGATTCTAGTTTGATATTCATGCTTCTATTGTAATTTTGTTGTTGTAATGTAAGCGCTTTGGCATAATGCGCGACATAAAAATTTAATAAATACAAATACATTCTGCTGGAAAGGTGCAGGAAGTGAGTTATGAGTCAACAATGGATCTTGCGAGGTCGCCTGCACAAGTGGCTGCCAAGATTTCTTTTAGCAGTTGGAGGGGGGACGAAAGGGGAGATCAGTTGTCCTCAGGGGATCCTGAGACCAGTCTGAGTGATATTAGGTTGAGACATTCTGTGGGAAAGAGTGGTGAGAAGGTAGAGAAGAGAGGAAGATGGTTCGGATGTTGTGGACAGGTGGGGGTAGGGAGAGAGCAATGCGTTAGAGTGGATGGAATTGTGTCGCTCTTGGCCTATGTTGTAGAAGTGGTCTAAGGGAGAGCCACAGAGGGATTGGGTGGGGCTGGGAGTGTTGCTGGTGCAGGTAGGGGTGTTGAATTCAGAGATGAGCTTGAAGAGGTCCATCTATGGTGACAGGCTTTGGAGATTCTGTTCCAGTAGAAGGATTATATTAGTAGTGTTAAAATATTCTATCATTTTTCTGGGCAGCACAGTTGTTAAATATGCAATACTGTGAAACATGTGAAGGATCAACAGAGTTGAACAGAGCCCTCAACCATTGCTTTAAGTTCAGTGAAGACTATGCTGTATGGTATGTGGGGATGAGGGGTTTATAAGTTCTTCAAATATCGGGTCAACCATTTGATTTTTTAAATTTAGGCATGTGGGACAAGCAATGATATTCATGATCAAGAACTACAAGTGGCTGAACTACAAACTATGGTTTCATCTAAGACAGCTGGGTGAAATATTATAAGTTACTCATCGTAGTGACTAACGTACTCCTAGTCCACAGTCCCGTTTCCTCCATACTGTAGGGGCGTCCCTCGCTAGGGACTGGAAAACGAACCTTTTTCACCTGAAAAAATCCTCTTCCCCTTTAAATTTACATGCACGCTGGGGCACAGCCCTGGGAGCATGCGCTCCCCTGACTTCGCCCACCGGCGCCACTCCTCAGTCCACTTAGATGCGTCGACAATATTAAGATTGCCTAATGACACAAGTTTTGTTAAGGGGGAGGCTGTTGGGACGTATGGAGGAAAGGGGACTAAGGAATAGGAGTACGTTAGTCACTAAGGTGAGTAATTTATAATTACTCCTACATCCCGTCCCCTTTGCACCATACAGTATGGGCGATTACAACTGAATGCCGCCCCAGGGAGGAGAGTTGCCCCTCTTTTAAAAAACAAGTTCTTCAAAACTGCCTGGCCAAATGCTGAATCTGACTTGGCACTGGCATCCAAGCAGTAGTGCTTGCAAAAGGCAGAGGTGGTAGCGTATGTAGCCGTCTTGCTGATAGTCTGCCATGGTACGTGTCTTTGGTAAGCTACCACTGTGGCCTTGGCTCTGATGGTGTGGGCGTGCATGTTTGCTGGCAAAGGCTTGTTCTGCCCTTCGTATGCCTCCTTGATGGCCATAACCATCCACCTTGCTATAGAAGCCTTGGATGCTTGACAACCCGGTTTTGATCCTCTGAATGTGATGAACCAGTGCATCCGATTTATGGAAGCTTTTAGTCCTGTCCATATAAAATCGTAGGGCGCGCCTGGCATCCAGACAGTGCAATACCTTCTGGGTCTCATCCTTTGGGTCAGTAAAGAACGTTGCGAGTACTATCTCCTCGTTTAGGTGAAAGGAGGAGACAACCTCAAGGCGGGATGCGTTCTGAGCACCACCTTGTCACAGTGAAATGTAGTGTAGGGCTCTGAAGCCACCAGTGCCTGAATTTCACTGATATGTTGTGTCGATGTAAGGCCCACCAGCAGGGCTGTCTTAATGGTAACCAGCTTGATGTCTGCCGACATCATGGGCATAAATTGTTTGTGCGATAGGGCGCCAAGCACCACATTAAGGTCCCAGACAGGATGAGGCCTATTGATAGGTGGATATAACCTGGTTAGACCCGCCAGGTGTCTCTTAACCACTGGATTGGAGGATGAGAAAATATCATCACAGGAGTTCTTGTAGGCCCCTATGGCCGCTAGATAGTCCTGCATGTGTCCATCGGCACTCCTGAATGAGCCAGATGCACTGAGAAGGATAGAACATCGTCCAGCGAGCATGTTAATGGATCAATCTTCTTTGATTCTGCCCAGTGACAAAACCTTGTCCACTTGCTCTTGTATTAACTCCTGGTGTAGTCACTTCTAGCCTCCTGTATGATAACAAGGTTATTCTGTGGTAGGTGCAGATGCTTCAGGGCAACTTGTTCATGAACCAAGCTGTGATGGCCAAATTCTGTGAAGCAGGGTGAACCACTGTGGCTCCCTGTTGGGAGAGTAAGTGGGCTGGGCCCACCAGGAGGTGTACCGGGGGCTGATCCGACAGACGGAGTTCAGAGAACCAGGGTCTCGCGGGCCACCATGGTGCAACCAGGATGAGTCGGAGGCTCCGAGACTCCCTGATCCTGCAGATGACCTTGTGAACCAAAGAAGTGGGGGGAAAAGCATACGCGTTCATGTTGTTCCACAGAATTTGCAATGCGTCGCCGGACGAGGCCCTGCCCCAGCCATGAGGCAAACTGAGGGCATCTCCTGTTGGAACTGGTGGTGAAGAGGCCCAACGGAGGGTGGCCCCACCTGCTTAAGAGCCCCTGGAGGACTTCTTCGTTTAACTGCCACTCATAATTGTCCATCCCCAATCTGCTGAGTCTGCCCGCCTCCAAGTTGGCTTCCTCAGGAAGGTGGACCACTGAAAAGTGAATGTTGTTCGACAGTGCCCACTCCCGGATGTCTATGGAAAGCTTGCAGAGGCAGGGTTCTAGCACGCCCCTGCTTGTTGATGTAGTACATGCAGGTGGAACAGTCTGTCTGGAAGCAGACCAATTTGCTGCTGATCAATGGGAGAAAGGCCTTGAGAGCAAGCCAAATGGCCATCTCGCACCAGTTGATGTTCTCCAGCTGTTCATGATGAGACCAGATTCCATGGACGCTGTAGTTATCCACGGTAGCCCACCCCATCCCTCCAAGGACGTGTCTGTGGTCATGATGACCTGCAGTAAAAGCTGCCGGAATGGCCTGCCTACCAACAAGTTGGTGTCTGTACACCACCAGACTAGGTCCTGGTGGAGATGCTGTGGTATGCTGACTGGCTCGGCCTGAGAACCCTTTTCTTGATTACAGGAAGCTGGGAAATGAAGCTGCAGCCTCCTCATCTTGAGTCTCGCATGTGGTACCGTGAGAAGTCATGCTGCCATTATTCCCAGCAGGTGCTGGTACCACCAGGCTGAGGATCCTGCTCTGCTGAGGAAGTGCCTTGTAACCCTTTTGATTGCCGCAATCTTGTCGGTTGAGGCAAAGATCCTCTCGGACCTTGTATCCCATATAAGACCCAGAAATACCAGTGTCTGAGTGGGCAGTAGCTGTGATTTTTTTTTGAGAGTGATAGAAAATCCCAGATTGTATAGGGTTATGCAGGAGGGCGGTAGTAGCCGTGTGTCGCACTGACTCCGTAGACTCCGCCCTGACTACCCAGTCGTGGAGGTATGGGTAAATGTGGTGGCCTTGTGCCCCAAGTAGAGCTGTTCATTAGTCTTGTAAAGACCCTCGGGCCGAGTTGAGTCCAGAGGGTAGAACTCTGTTTTGAAAGTGAAAACCCATGATCCTGAAAGCAGGAAGGACCGATGGGGATCCCAAATCAGGACGTGCAGGTAAGCATCCTTCAGATCCAGCGAGCACATCAAGTCTCCCCCACACAAAGTCTCTGCCATGAAGGCTGGGGTAACCATCTTCAACTATTGGAGGGGAAGGGAAAGGTTCAACTCAACTCTCAGGCTAGCCTGGTTCTTTTTGTGTATGGCGAATATCCGGGAATAGAAGCCCATGCATCGCTGAGAAGCTGGGACTTCCTCCACCGCCTGGTTCACTACGAGCGAGCAAATTTCCACCAACAGAGTTGCTTTCCCAATTTGCGGGAGCTTAGGGGAGGAAGGAGGAAACCGAGGAAATATGTAGCCCGGAAGCACGCAGACATTACTGAGAGGATCCATGGGTCCATGTACCTTATCTGCCAGGAGTGTACGTCAAGGGCAAGCCTGCCCCCCCACTAGTGACTCGTGGATCCAGATGGAGCCGTCACAACTTCTTTTCGTCTGAGGCTGGTGCTGAGGAGGGGGACTGGAAACCTCCTTGTTAGCCACCTTGGGCTGCTTGTGCCTGTATTGGCTCAGAGACCTGTCAGGTTGCCTAGAGCGCCTCTCCTGGAAGCCCATCAAGCCTCTGATGGACCGACCCTTGTCCGAGCACTGGTGAGCCTGGCTGTAGGTCTTGGGTGTGGATTTAGCTAAAATAGACAAGGATTTAGCTGTCTGGGAACTATTCTTTTTCTGGTCTAGTTCCTCAACTGTTGTAGAGTGGAACAGGTCTCCCCCTCAAATGGCAGGTTGAGGATGCGCTCCTGCACATCTGTGTTGATATTTCATTGCCCTGAGCCAAGCCGTCGTCCTCATGTCGATGACAATGCATATGGCTCCATCTGAGGTGTCAATGTGGGCCACAGTAGATTCCATTATTTCCTGGGCCATAATCTTGTGCAGGGAGCTGTGGAAGGAATTCTGCGATTGCTCCCCACAACTTCTGATTAACAGCCACCAACATGGCGTTGGCCTGACACAGGTGGAGCGTGGCATTTCAGTAGATCTTTTTACCAAACACCTCCAAAAGCTTTTCCTCCCTGTCCAGCAGTGCCAAAGTGGATGCTGCTGGGAAGACTGCGATTTGTAGTACAGTGATGTCACTGCTATAACAGAGGAGTGTGGCAGGGGTTGCACCGACAATAAGAGGGAGTCCCCTTCCGTCTGTCTGTATTTAGCGTCCAGGCACTTATTGGTGGGCTGGGTGAATTGTGGCTTGAACCAGCCCTTATTGGCTAGGGATTCCACATCCTTCTGGAGAAGTATGCCGGTTCTGGTGACTGGACGAAGTGTAAGTACTTCGGCCAATACCCGCGCCAAACTGGGGGATGCGTACCTTCCCTGTGAGGTGGAGAGATAGGACGTGGCCCAGGTACCAAGTGTTGTCCGATCCCATCTAGATGCGTGCTCCCCTGCTTGGTCTCCGTGTGGGAAGGGCGTGGGGTGAGACGCCATTTTATCTGGCCCGGCGGCCATTTTGTTATGCTCCGTGCCACGTGCCCGAGGCGTGATTGGTGAGCTGGGTCCGGTCTCCACCTGCACACTGAGGAGCGGCAGGGGGAGAGCCCTACCCAATGGTGATACCCATGATTCAGTATTAGGGCAAAGCCCCTCGGGACTGGGCCCGGTAATGGAGCCTTGCGGCCCCTCAGCGGTAGGACCGGTAGGATCTTGCAACTCCTCGGCCACAGGGCCTCGGTCTTCTTGCTGGTTTTAGGACCTGGATGGTCCCTCCCGCTTGGCACTTCCCGGGGAAGGAGTCGCCCTTACGGGGTGCAGAGGAGAACAGAGCACCGACCTTGGGCATGGTCTTCCTCTTCATGCTTTGAGATCCTCTGGAGGTGACCTTTCAAAGACCTTTTTCCACCTGGCCAATCGATTCTTGAAAGCGTGTGGGGTTAGGGCATCTCACGCGGTACAGCCGTCCCAGCCATGGTCTGGGCCAAGGCACCAGAGGCAGAGTACGTGGGGGTCGGACGTAGGGAAGGGACTCTCGCAGGCTGGACACCTCCTGAAACCTGCCGTCGTCATGCGCCAGGGAGGAGCATAGCACCAGAGGACAGAGCAGTACCTGCGAATTAGAAGAGAAAAAAAGGGAAAAGGGAATAACTTCTTCCTGGGAAGAGCACGTGGAATTACAAGGCCGGAGGCCTGACACAGGAGCGCTGGTGAAAGCGTCCATTCCAGTCAACACAGAAAAGAGGACTGGGGAGTGGCACTGGTGGGTGGTGTCAGGGGAACGCATTATTCCAGGGAAGCGCCCCTGTGCGCATCTAAATTTAAAGGGGAAGAGGATTTTTTCTGGTGAAAAAGGTTCAGTTTCCCGTCCTTAAAGAGAGACGCCCATACAGTATGGAGGAAAGGGGACAGGACGTAGGAGTATGTGTAATGCTTCCTTGTTAAGATCTTTTATTGTGCTGTCGGACTCTATTTTCAATGTTATAACGCATTATTAAATTTTCATTTGATCTATGTCGCTTGGGGTTGCTGAACCTCCTCCAACAGGAGGGAGTCCAGAGGAGGGTGGTGGGGGTGAGGATGTGAAGGAGGCTTGTTGTGGGTCAGGGGGAATGGATGAAAGGGAGGCAGTAGCCTGGTGACTCAACCTGTAAGGCATAGTCCCATTGATCTATCCAAACTACTGGCGACCCTCAAGCGAGAGGACAAAGTAGGTAGGCCCTCCTCCTGGACATAGGGTATTACCCAAATTGTTCAAACACAATTGTTTGAATGACCGAAAGTCAAGGGTCCGAATTGACCTTTGCACAATTGACCATATATATATATATATATATATATATATATATTGGGGTTTGCGGGGGGTTTCCCCCTGCATATATGTAACAATTGACCGTTACAATTCGGTCAATTGTGCAGAAGTCAATTGTAGTTCGAACAATTTGTATACAACCGGCCATAGAGCTCCTCATTGAGTCCTCCATCAAACCAGTCTAAGGGATAAAACCATGAGGGATATGATCACCTTCCTCCTCAATGACTTGGACAATTGTTTTATATGAATTGTTAACTGTAAACTGGGGCATCTTCAAGTGAAGTGCTGGCGCCTAATCTGAGGAATACAGTGCTGTGGCTTCAATACTAGAAGGTGGAGTTGAGTGGCATGGAGTTCCTGCGGCAGCTCCCCCTGTCTGCTTAACTGCTAGAGAAAGATATCTGTTCTTACACTTCACCCATGAATTTCTCTCTACTAATATTCCCCTAACTTGTGCTTTTTACGTTTGGACCTTACTGGTTTGTGCCACTTTCCAACAAATGCTAAACTTAAAAAGAGAATACTCACTTTTCTGTAACATAAAGAATTCCATTCCGAATATAGTCTGTAGGCATTTTCCTGTCCCGATTAATAAGGCAACAACGCCAACCACTGTCACATGCTGCAAACATGTTAAAAAAAAAAAGGAAGACTTAGTCAACATAGTATACAAAAATGAACATTTTGAAAGGTGAACTTTATATACTTCTGTTTTTGCAATCTGTAGCAGTGTTAACTGATGGCATGTTTTTTTTAACAATTTTTTATTCACTTTTTACAACCATAAACTGATGCCAAGTTCTACGCATTCTGTCAGCATTACAAAAAAACATTTTACCTTTCCTGTGTGACACTAAAAAAGTACAAACGGCAACATCCAAGTCCTTTGTTCAACAGCATCAATCGAAGCAGCTCACAATTGTAGGAATGCGAAAGGATTGTTGAGGTATTCATTTACTGGTTTTATTTATGCACTTAAGCTAGGGTAAACAAGGCCAAAAAGGCAATGAAGCGTTTTGCAATAGTAGATAAAAAATGCTGAGGTAAAAAAGGTTTAAGATCAAGCTTGTGGTAACAACCCAACAATCAAACGACAGAAGTCACAAACTAGAGAAAAACAATGAACACCAAACAAATAATAAGTGTATATCCTAGAGGCGGATGGAGAAGATTGGCCAGAGGGAGACCAAAATTGAATGTGTCGACAGCTAGCAGGATTCCAATGGACCATCTGAATAACAGAGTTTTCATGACGCACCAGAAGATCAACAATGAGGGTGAAATGTGTATGTCAGAAGGCAGAGCACTCACAGTGCATGGACCATAGTAATAAAATGCATGAGACCATGATTAGGCTACCTTAGTCAAAAGACATGTTAGTAGCAAGGATTCAGCACTGGAAAAGAATGGCACAGACCTTGAATTCAATTTATATTGACAGAGAAAGCCATGGGGAGTTCACACAAAAGAAGAGTGATATGTGCTCAGTCGCAGACAACCTGGGCAGTACTCCCATGGGCCACACCAAACCAATCACAAGGATGCTCTGAGAAAGGCTTTTCCTTTCTCAAGAAGTAGTAGGCTGTCTTCCTCTACCTCATTGTCCTCAACTAATACTGCCACCACACAGGCTTTAACTCTGGGGCACAAGATCCCACCAGCTACCTTGCAAGCCATAAAAGAGGCTGTTGATCCATATCTTTCCAAGACAACAGTACTCTGTATATACAACACACCACTGTGCAGGGGGTGGGGGGAGGGACAGTTTCGAAGTGCTTTTGAGGCTGTAATCAAGGAGCATGAGAAACACTGCACCCTACCTTAAATTTCACACACGCCCAACATCTTCCCCTGTCCACCTGCCTCTCCATATTTGTGATTGGTGCCGCTTATCTCCCCTAATTTCCTTCCCCCACCATACTTCCTTCCTCCATCTACCTTACATTTTTCAGTAGAGTAGTTAGACTCAATAAGATTTGCCAACATTTCCATTAGCATTCTGTACTATGCTAATGGAAATAATGGACAAATGTATACTAAAGAAAAAAATAAAAGGACAAACCATTTTCTGTCCCAAATTATCTTCTCTAGCATACAATAAGGACCATAATCCATGGACCTTCATGACTATCTGTGCTGTCTGCTGCCCCCTTTCCAGGAAATTCATCATTGAAAGACCCGGATGGCATATGCACACCATTGCACAGGAAAGCCCTTCTGCCCTTTCTACTTTTATGCTTGTAACACTCCCTCATTTGCCTGCTTTCAAACAGTCACACATTCATCCAACAATCCCTTCCAAAAACTGTGCGTATAACCCTATCAACATGTTAAACTTCCACACACCAACTGCCACTTCACAATGTTCTACACAGCTTTTGCATCTGCATTTCCCTTACTTATCGCAAGAAATTGTGCACAGTGCTGCTATAAATGCACATATGCATTCTGCAGTAACAGAAGTGCATGAAAGGATCGGCAAGTGCTGATGGGAACCCAGGACTGAAGTGCCAAGGTGTAAGGTCACTGGCTAACTGCTGGGGTGGAGGAATACCAAGGGTGGAGTGCACAGCCGCCAGGTGGTAGACACACAAGGGCAGTGCTGAAGGAGGGTTGATAGTAGTGTCGACTACATATAGGGCCTGGAACATGTGATGTTTAGCAGGGAAGGGATGGAGGGAAAGATGAAGAGAAAAGCCAGATTTTCAGAAGTTTCCAAAATGTAAGGAATTCTGGCTCTACTCTGAGAGGGACATGGAAGCGGTTCCAAAGAGAGGTCCCTCCCGAAGAGAGACTCCTGCCTCCTGCGCTCTGTTTGGAAAAGCGTTTCACAAGATGAGAATTGGAGTTGGAGGAGCGGAGGGCTCAAGAAGAGGAGCATTTAGGGAGAGAAAGTTGCAGATAACATGGTCCCAGGTCCCAGAAAGCCTTGTCGATGATACAGAGGATCTTGATTTTCATCCTTCATCCACAAAGAGCCAATGTAGAGATTTTAGGGCTGCAGAGATATGATCCTTGTTTGTTTGTTTTAATATTTATAATGTGTGCCAGACCCGTGGGTATCAGGGCACAGAAGGCAAAAGAGGGTTGTTCAGCTTCGGTTACATTGCTGTAAAGTAACAGTCCTTGGGCTTGAGTCCAAAAATAAGTCTTCCAGCCAAATTCTGTATTAGCTGAAAGGGGCATAGAGAACAAAGGGGGAGGTTGATAAAAAAGACTGTTGTAGTAGTCCAGCCCAGACAGGACCAGGGCTCTAGAGATGTTGAGCTTCTGGCAAAAGGTGAGGAAAGGTAGAATGCCTGTAAGGAGGTGAACATGAAAGTGGGACTTCTTGACAAGCTCTAAAAATAAGGAGTGAAGCAGAGAGAGGAGTCAAAGATGACTTCAAGGTTTTTGGCCTCACAGGATGGTGAAGGTAGAGGGCCCAAAGAGGGAGGCCAGAGTGCTAGGCCATAAAGACCACATATGGACTCTAAGGCACAATAACCATATATCCGTGTGACACGTCAGACACGGGGTTCATTTTCCAAACAAGTCTGGTTTATTTCAAAGGTTTCTCAGTCGGCCGACTGGGTCTCAACGCCTCACGACGTGTGTTCCCAGACCTCGTGAGATGCGAGAGAGCGAGCAACGCTCAAGCAGTAATATATATACATTACATATAGGGCCTCATTACGAGTCCGGCGGTAACCGAGGCGGTAAAACTGCCTGGTTACCGCAGGACTCGTATTACCATTCCGCCTCCGTGATTCCCGGAATTACCGGGGCATTACAACCCCAGTTTCCCGGGAATCACGGAGGCGGAATGGTGTTAATCCCCATTCCCATTGAGTCCCATAGGACTCAATGGGAATGGGGATCATGGAAACACCGGCAGCATCTCGTAATGCTGCCGGTGTTTCCTCGTCCGCCTGCAGGCGGGCGGTGTTAAACCAGTCAGGTCAGAGCTGGCGGGAACATCACCTCCCGCCTGCAGGAGTTGTGATCGCCCGGCATGGAAACAACGGTGGCGGCGGGTTTACCGCCACCGTTCTTTCCATACCGGGCGATTTGTAATGAGGCCCATAATCTTTACAAAGGCAATTCAATTCGCCCACAACATGTCGTACAGGCTAGGGTTCAGTGATTGACAATTATGACACGTTATGAGAAGTCTTCATTCAGTCTAAACATAGTTATTCTAGCAAAGGCAGCAAAGGCAACTTTCTATTATGGGGAACCTGGAGCTTCTGGTTCAGCAAGGATATTGTTTTCTCAGCAGGGAAAACATTCCTTATTACGTTATCTGTATGACTTGGGTCATGAGCTAAAATGTCAGATAGTTCTGAAGCAGAATACCCTCTCCGCGAAGGAGCACCGCTAAAACAATATAATTCATGTTTTTAACTGCCTTTTACTACAGCGTTTGCAAGACAGGCCGGCACCTGGACTACTGATTAGATGCGGCTTATGCTCTGTTTCAAGGATTTAGTGAGAAAGAAAAACAATGTATTTCTGCATAGTTTGATATTCCTGTCTGTGTTAGTATTTCAGCATTCAGGCCGTGGCCTCGCACTGTGTGCGAGTTCGGAGCATAGAATATATTTGCAAAACTATTTGACAGAAAGGAAAAAAGCAAATGGCCGACATTTCACAAAATGGATGCCCTCTGGTTACATTGACGATTCTCTGACCGCGATGTTTGTCACATGATGCGATTGGTTTCAGGCCAACATACCATACATACTATAGGGTTGTTTCTGGTCTAACAAGAGGGTAGTGTTACGCTCACCTGGTATCCACGGGGTTGGCCTTATGCCCTGGTTGCCGTATTCACCCTGGACCCTTCCCGATTCCGTCGGTGCCTTCTATGGAGGTCGGGCCTGAAAACACAGGAGGACTGGATTTAGGAACAGATTTCGTTTCCTCTCACCAGCCCCCTGGACTCGATCTGATGGCCCACTCTTCACCTTGTTGTGATGTCTGGCGTGCTCTCTGTCCTGCCTTCTGTGCAGGTGCGCGCAGTTTTCTGTGGGTTAGAGCGACCGAGTTAACTTCACTGGTGCTAACCCATTCAAGTGTCTTTAAGGAGGTAAGTCTGGTTTATAGCAGTCTTAAAATGTCCTTGCTTTCCTTTCTTTCTATTAATATCTTTTCTTTATTTATTCCCCCTTAGGTGCATGGAGGTTCGGTGGTTGCGCTGCTTGGATCAGGCTCCTGCCAGGATGATGGATGCAGGAGCGTATGATGGATGGTAGGTTAAGCGCGAAGTGCGGCGCGGTAATGTCTTTTCTTGCTAACATGTATTCTTTATTCCTTTTCAGGTTGCGATGGTCTTTCTGGGTGTGGGAAGATTTCTGGAGCGGAACCGGACAAGAATGCCCAGCCAGGTGAGGTTCTCGTGATTACTGCCATAAATGCCGTGAGTAACCTGTTTTAACGTTGTCCTTCTTTCACTCTCCCTCCAGGTGCCTCGTTCCGGTGCGTGCGTGGTGTCCCGATGATGCTGCCGACTGGATGGAAGACCGCGAGCAGCAGGAAGACGGATGGAAAGTTGCAGGTAAGCAGAGACGACTAATGATGTTCTTTTGTCTCCTCTGCAGGTCCGCTGTTCAAGGATCGCCGGGTGCTGGTCTCTGGACACGATGAGCGTCACGCTGCTGGCTGCAGAATAACGCGAAGCACATTCTGTAACTTGGGTGTGGTTTATATAGCCTCTCCTAGTAAAGTAGTTCAGGTAAAGTAGTCCGGGCTGCCACACCCAAAACACTGCACCGCACAGTCTGGTTCTAAGAACTAGACTGTGTGGGTGCCTCCATGTTGACTGCAGGCCTCCAAGGAAAAAGTAGTCCCTTCAAGACAATGTCCCGACATGAACATGAGCCTGGCGCCAAAAGCGCCAGGACTGACTCCAGGAGAGTCCATGATGATAATGCAAGGCCCTTGGGGCCCCAAGTGAACCCGGAGTCCTAACCATACCTGGCATGTGACCATGCCAGTGGGGTTTTGGGTCACAGGTCGTGACAGGTAGAAGCGAAACAGGGCACAGGTGTCCCAATAAGAAGGATCTGCACTTTACTGTCATTGAGACAGAGATTGCCTGGATGTCAGTTAGCCAATTGGGGATGAAAGACAGGGAGGAGAAAGTACCAGAGGGAAGTTTCAATGAAAGCTGTGTGTGTCATCAGCATAAAACTGGAAATGAGGAAAGAAGAAGGAGATCAGGTGAGACGGAGTGACGAAATACATATTGAAGAGCTACAGCGATAGGATACAACCCTATTGGATGCTGCAGGCAGACAGCGAGGTGGTGGAGGAGAAATTGCCCAGTTGCAGTTGGGAAGGGCGGTTAGGGAGGAAAATGAGTTAGCCAGTCCAGTGCCCAGTCTATGATGACAAAGTTATCATGTAGCTGTTTAATGAGGATAAAATGGTCGACCGTGTCAAAGAACGAGCGAAGATTGAGGAGCACTATCCTCAATTGTACTATGATCATAAATACGACACACACTTCAATTATATCATTTCACCATATTACAATTACTGTATATTCTTGCTACAGTACCTATCATTATTATACACATATTACTATAGATTATGTGGCCAGATTCTTGGGGGTGCACCGAAGAATCTGGCCACTGGCCACAACCACCACAATAGAATGAAACCATATAACAAGTATGTACAGTACACCCTCAGAAAACAAACCTCACCCAGAACCCCCTGCCATCCAAATGATATATGCAGACACCAAAATTGACAGCGGACTCAGCGGCCCCTGCATAGCCTTTTTCCCCCTATAAAAACAGCTCCATATCATCTTTATTCCACTCCCCCACCGTTTTCAGGCCCTTTTCTTCAGCCACCAAATAATCCCAAATGTGTTTTCCAGATGTTTTCCCCACCATGCTATCCGCGGACACTGGCGGATGTCCACGGATCTAACATGGCGACCCGTTTAAAAAAATATGACGCACATTTTTCACCATCCAATCAGTGGGCATGTACGATGCTCGCAGACATCACTCCGGACCCTGATTGGTCCAGATGCGTCTGTGGACCCTGATTCAGAAAGCAAGTCCATGGACTGGACCCAGATATCACCTCTTTTTGGCCATTTTAAAATACAACTACTGGACGGGCTTACACCAAATTTACAAAAGCATGCTTTTGGGACCAAGCCGCCACTCCTGGTGCAAATTTGGGGAAAATCCGTCCAGCGGTTTGGGCTGTAGGTACCAACAAAATGTTTTTGCCATTGCGTCTATGAGGATTTCCACAGATTCTGGGACCCTCCTATAACTTAATTATAATTTATTTTTCAAACTTTGGTGAGGATTCATCCAGTGGGGGAGAAGTTATAAGCCGTCCAAAAAGTGCTCTTTCTATGAGTTGAGCATCTTAACCATAACCACAGGGCCACTATCGCAGGCCTCGTGTTTATTTTCCAAAACGCATGGACATGGCCTTGCACGCTGCGCAAGACCTTGTATTTCCTTCACATGAATTCTAGGTTCAGACATGGTGAGACATTTCTTTAAAACGGGATATCCAACAAAATGGGGCATTCGCTAGAGAAAAGTGTCAGGATGAATGAGGAACTAGTGTCCACGGTAGGGCTGAAAATGTGCACTGGCCACTAGCCATTGGTGAGTGATAACTGACTCATGGCGTGTAAATAATTGTGCACTGCATGCATGCGAAGACTATAAAAGGCGAGCAACTTTTTATGCCTTGCTAATAGCTTGCTCCGTATTATTTTTCCCTTGTCCCGAGTATAATGTCCATTCACCAAGCTAACTAGCATGCTCTTGAGAGGTTTACCCCCCTGTAGAGTATCCGTCAAATCACTCACAGTCTCAGGGTCTAGTAATGTTGCTTTCGTCTTGGCAGGCAATCCCAATGTGGAGTATCCTCCTGGGATGCTGTGGCCTTTCAACTCCTACTGGGGAAAGTCCTGGTATCATCACCCATCTTGCCCTTGGGGTGTCTTGATTGTTTACAGAGGCAAGACCTGTACCTTCCCCTCTTGTCCTAGGGATTCTCCACTGCACTACAGAGGCAATATCTCTAGCTTCATCTCTTGCTCTAGAGCATACCTGGGTTCTCAATATGAAGCCCTTCAGATGTGTTGGACTATAACTCCAATGACCCTCCACCACTGACTATGCTGGCAAGAGAGGATGGAACTTGAATTACTAAACATCTTTGAGGGCCACATGAGTAACCAAGGGTGAGGGACTGGTCTGTGTAGGATGTTCTCACACATAGCCGAGAAGGCCTGACTGCTGTAATTATGATTCCCCTAGCAACCTCAGGCCAGTTTCTCCAGCCAAGCAAACCTCTTTAGTTGGTGGTGGTTGCACAGCTACACCCGGTTTCTGGGCAGACTACTGTCCAGCTTCTATAAAGGACTAGCAAAAATGTTTCCAACAGGCTCGCTAATCTACCCTTTCCCCTAATCTTGGTCTGTTTTCCAGTGTGGCTCACTTGGCTTAGCCACCTCCTGTTCTGTATCTTACTACTCTATATGGCAAACTGTAGAGGAAAGAAAAGGTAAAAGAGTGACAGCTTTGCTGTATTAATGTGTCTAAAATGGTTACAAGGCTGTGATTAGTGATAGGATATATAAGGTACTTAGCCAGCAGCTGGGGGTAAATGAGGATTGTGAGAAAGATACAGTACCGGAATGCTGTCCTAATACCCTACGGGTCAGGGGGATTTTGCCTCTTTTTACAGAGTGATAGTAATTGTCCCAATAAGTGCTATGGTTAGTGGGACAGTTTCCCCATTAGTGTGGGTGTTCTTGATAGGTATGTTCCTAATGGTTTCACCTCATACCAATGTTTCGGACACTGTCTACTCAAGATCATGTATTGGACGTATTTCAATAATTGGATTGCATCCTTGCCTTGCCCCCTGCAATCCAATGTCTCAAAAAACCTGTCTGCCACAACCGACACCTAGGTGCAAACAACTCAAGAAAAATGCGACACAATCAACAACTTTATTGAGAAAAATAAAATAGACAAAATTCGACACATCATCGAATCAACCACCCACAGCATTAGCCCACACTCCACCCCAGCATGTGCACTGCTCCCTTGCACAGGATTCTTTCCGCTCTTTCACCCTGGACCAGCTAAAAATAATCACCTCCCTCAAACCTACTTCCTACTCAGATGATATTAACCTGGCCACCACTATTAAACAAATGATGAGCCTGGTGTGTCGTGCACTTCTCAGCATCCTTAATGCCCACCTAAGCCAAAAGTAATTCCCTAACATCCTCAAGGGTCATTCCCCAACACCCTCAAGACTGGTCTCATAGGACTTCTTTTGGAAAAAATTACCAGAGACCCAGATGAGCGGTTCACTACCAACTCATTACGAACCTTTCATTTATTGGCAAAATCTCAGTCAGGGTTCCGTCCAAAGTGTTACATCGAGACGGCTGCCATTCAGGTGGTGGATGATGCACTCCAATCACGCATAAAGGCAACGCATGCCTCCTCGTCCTTCACCCTCTTGGCAGCATTTGAGACCGTAACCCACTGCATCCTCCTTGCTAACATGATTGGATTCTCTGGCACTGTCCTCAATTGGTTTACTTCCTACCTCTCGGGCAGGCACCAAGCCTCCAGATGAACACATTGCGTTCCAACCAAATAGCAGTCTCCTGCGGAGTCCCCCAAAGATCCATTCGCTCACGGATCCTTTTTAAATTTTACATGGAGTCTCTGGGCACTTTCACAAAGATCCCGATATAGCCGATATAGCCATCCACCACTATGCAGACAATACAGTTGTACATGAGAGTAAAAAGCCCACAGGACATCAGTTGTCCATGATTTCCTGGACATCCTCCAGTCCTGGATGTAGTCTGCCTACCTCAAACTTAACCCATCCAAGACCAAATTCATCCTAATCAATTCCCCCCATAAACAACAACTTGTTCAACAATTGCTCAATGATATGCGCCTAGAAGGATTTGATCTGCAACTCTAGTACTCAACAAAATCCTTAGGCTTTACCATTGACAGCAGCCTGCCCTTCCAGAAACACATAGCCAAAAGGCCCACACGGCTTGGCTCCAAATCTCCACACTTTGCAAAATCAAACCCTTCATCCCGCCGCAGGATGTCTGGGTAGTAGTGCAGGCCCTTGTGGTCTTGCATATTGATGGGGGAAATGCCCTGACTGAGCTCTCAGTTGCTCACCTAACTCCCATGAAAATGGACCACCACACTGTAGCAAAATGTCTTACAGCTTGTGGAAATTTGACCGAATCACCCTATCCGACACAAACTCTATTGGCTTACTCTTCAGGACAGGATACTGTTCAAATTCATGCATTATCTACAAAGCAAGCACTCGTAGCACATCATCTCACCTGGCGGCTAAGCTCAACATATCTAGTGGAATAACCATTGTGCATAGCAAATGGAGATATTGTCTCAAATTACAACTCTTCCGCAAGAGAGGAACCACAAACAATCCTTTCCTTGTTCCGCACCCATCCTCTGGACCTCGATACTGGTATTGTCCCGTAAAGCCCCCACAATTCTCCAATTTCACAAATCTCTCAAATTGTGGCTTTTTACACAACACCTGACCAAGGACTAATCCCAATGGACACGCAGACTGCAACTCTCAGTACTGTCCTACTGTTAAAAGATGCCAGCCTAATTGCTAGTTGACATGAGGAACTTCGATGTTATAGGCAACGGAAGGACTTTTGATGGGGCCCCGAGGGAGGATTGCGGGCTCTCTGGGGCATCCCGTGTATACTACGAAGGGTCCCATCAGGTTGTTGGTGACTTCACCTGGCACCCAATTGCCCTAATCTCCCTCAATGAGTGATTTGAAGGTGGCTTCATCATAATATATTTATTGAGCGGTAAATGTACAAGAGATGTGATGGGAATGTAAGACTGATGATTCATATGGACAATACAGTTTGAGATGCATAATGTATACAATGGTAATCATTTAAAACGGCATCAGATATCAGCCAGTTGCCTCTAGGTTTCTGTCGCTTACCACAGCGATTTCATGGGATGGTTGTGGATATTTGCGGTTGTTTGGAAAATATTTTTACTTGTGTGGGCTTCACAAATAAACCTCCATTAAACATTTAGGACATGGGTTCATAAAGGTCTTCGCACTTATGCAAATTATCTGTTTATAATCACGCTTTATGACAGTAGTGCACGATCTACATGAAACTATGCACTTTACTGTGAGGTAAAGTATTTGCATTCTTAGGTTTCTATGTATGCAGCAGGTACATCGCCTGATGGTAGGATTTTCAAATCAGTTATATTATATGTTATGCATTTTCATTTTAGTCAATTTATTCAAATGGTTTATAGATTGTCATGACTTTGACAGCCTTTGTAGCAACCTTCCCCAAAATAACCAGAATGGAGGAAGAAAGGGGAGTGGCTGGAGTAAAGCAGTGTGTGTTTCTAGCAGAAGAATTTGATACAGCCTATCTACTGGCATAATTATGGAGATTGTTAGAAAACAGGACAAATTCATTGTGCTCAAGTATAAAATAGCCCTTTGCTTTTACATATTTTATGTTCATGCGCACATCAAAAAACACTTGTATGCAACAATATAACATTTTAGATTTACCATGAGATCTGTATGTTCTACACATTACATTTCTGCATTTTTAGACTCCAAAAGAATACTTTAAAAGACAATGATAAGTCAACAGACTTCAATATAATATGCAATGTCAAATAAAAATGTTATTTTATCCATTGATCATGAATGGCAAAATGGAGATTTTTGTAAATGTGGATCCACTAAATAACAGTGCCCAAGAACAAAGTAAATATCCTGCTGATAGTCTTCCAAGCTTTGGTTGTGTGCACCAAGAAAAACCACAGTGTTCGTCCTCACAGCTTCCTCAAATGTTCAGGTCTGTTTCAGCCACTTCTTTTTAAAGTTACGGTTTGCCACAACCGTTACCCTGAGTTGTTTGGTTGAAGTTCAGCTTCTTTGTCTAGCAGGCAGCAGTCAAATACTATATATGTGGGTTCCATCAAAAGCCACTTGTCTGCCAATTCATTGTCTTCAGTCCCAAAGCTGGGGGGGCTACATCCTCCTCACTTCCCATGATGTAGTTTGGGTTGTTGTCCTTATAATCAATTAATTTTAAGGTTGCCTCAATGGTGTCCAACTTCGATAAATCAGGTGGTTGTGATTCAATAGACAAGAGGGAAAACTACTGCAGAATACTCCACTAATTGTTTAGGTGGCGTAGATGGTGTGAACTGCAAGGAATGTTGCTGGCTCTTCCTTCGAGAGTCCCAGTTGAGGAGGACATGGTAGGAGCAGTAATGCTCCCTCATTACTTTTCAAGGCTCAGCAGTGATAGTCAGCTCGAATTATGGCCACTGCACATGGGCATCTGTAATTACAACAATAGGTCAAGAATTAGAAAACGCCTTCAACAGTTCCTGCCAAGTCAGCTTAGATTAACTTCCAGCATCCCTAGATTATGATGTGGTTTGAGTCTTCTTTTTCCTAGTCCTTTTCCTTTAAATGCCAGTATAATAAGGATACAGTGATTTTCAGTTATGTATTTTGATTAATCCTATACACATAGCCTTGTTTTTTTAATATGCTGGGAAACTAACCATTCCTGTACCCATTTGAGTCTCATTCTACAATAATGAGAAATTAGATAAGCAAAAGATCAAATGACTTTACGCATTCTTTTCTGTTTGCAATTAACATTTTTTTTTACAAAATATTTTCACTAGGAACTGCAATTTATCAATTAATGCACATTTTAAATTGGAGTGTAATTCTTTCTAAAAATAACAACAATTAGACCATCTCATATGTTATTTGTGTGGGGTTGTGTGGTCCAGAATCAATAGCCGCCATTTCATTGCCATCCTGCTGTGAACGCAATAATTTTACACTTTAATTTTCATGAAGAATAACTCATGAGAAATAACTCAAGAACGATGCTCAACTATATTCTGAAAAAGAGGCATGCACAAAGACGTTTATTGTCCAAGTCTATTCATTTACAAATGGTCCACCATAAAAACACAAATTCAAAACACGGGTTGTACCTGTTCTCCTTGGGTTCTGTTGTATTGCACAGGCATCTGAAGCGACTCCTTTGGATGCACAAAAGGTAATTGAAGTATTACAAAATATCGATACTTGTAATAGTCAGGTCCATATGCATTGCCATTTTCAACTACAGAGATAGCAAACCGTTCACTTGTTATACTGCTGCTTTCAACAAGACTGTATACCCTAACCATGAACAAGCAAAAAACAAATACTAGCCATATATCTGTTCGCCTTTTGTGCTGTTGTACGATTGGTAAATAGGACTGCCCTTTAGAGTATCACTCTTTAGTACACCAGGTTAAGAAATGGGTGAACAAAAAGAAAAATAAGTATTTACAATTGCATAATGCTAGACATTCTATAATAAGTATGGTTAGAAACTGACATAACGTACTAAACGGGTTCATTATTCTACACAAATTATTAAAACTTCCAAGATGAAAGCAATAATAAAAATAATATCAATTACCTTTTGTACCTCAATAGTGTCATATGGTATTGCACTAAGGGTGGGCACACCATTTTCTTTCTGTGGCTCAAAGATAAAAACATGGATGATTAAAATCAATAAGTAATAGTCGACAAAGCTACAGATGACCTACAGTTTATGTTGCGAGGATATAAAAGAGCACATTAGTGAAATCAATAAGGATGCAACAATGGATGTAAAACCCACAACCAGAAACACACACCTGTGCTTGATGAAATAAACAAAATTGTTGACATGATGCTTTCATCCTTGTTCAATATGTTGAAGAGGGACAAGACCATATTACTTATTGATTGCACCAAGAAAACACATTTGGTATTAAATGTACATCTAGCAACAAAAAGTCACAACATAAAACATTCAAGAATTCTATTAACTGTAATAGTACTTACTGTCATTGAAATGTAAATATAATGGACATGTTTTTTGCTGGGCAGGGAACAGAATTCAATATAGTATAATTAAAAGTTATTTGCACATCTATAAATCAAAGTTAGCGCACAAAGATAAATAAAAGTAAATGATGGCATTGTATATACCATTAATATTCTCGAACAAAATACATATGAAAGACATGAAAGAGTGCCTGCTGTCATAACTCCACGTTATGGAGGTTTACAAAGATGCAGTGCAAGATAATGACGTCACGTCATCACCAATACAGCAGACGTATATCAAAATTTGAAAAGCCAAATTGTTTCACCAATCTTATTTTCATGTAATTTTTCAGGCTTCAAAACCAAACTAGTGGAGTTGTTTCGTTCAAATGTATTAAAAAAAATGTACAATATACTTCCGGTTAATACAGTTATGCTCATGAGTTTATCCAAAGGAATTTTGGCAGAAATGCACTTCTGACAAACTACTTTCATTAAAAATCAACAAAATAGATTAAACATGACTTCACAAGAATTCTATATTCAAAATAAACACAATAGCATCAAAGACAGCATGGGAAATAGAAATAAAATTGATATTGATAGAAGAATAGTATTTATATATTGTCAACATAAAGAATGACATTAAGAATCATGTAACAAAATGCATACCTGCCCATCATGCAAGTTGTCTGAGGCTATGAGAGAAGTGACAACAGTATAGTGTAAGGGATCAAGAGTAAGATTCGGACACAGTGGCATTACGGTGATTGATAAAAATGATAAAATAAAAGAGTTGAGTAAATCCTACCTATCCCTAAAACTCGAAGGGGTTACCCAGCCTCAACAAAATGAAGGAATGTCTGTGTTACAATGTCCAAAAACAACAAGTTCATTGCCTTGTGTCCAAAATCTTAACCTGACCCTCACACACTAAACTCAATATAACGTGAAGGGGAAACTGTCTTTTAGCTGATCACCTGCAGCTCCAAGTTCCACCATAAAGTTCCAAAGTGTAAAAGAAACCAACGAAGTTCTACAAGTTAAAAAGGGGGTCTTCCATTCCCTCTCTATGTTTTCAATGTTCTTCCCTTTCATATTACCATACTCCACAATCTCAAGGGGGAAAACACTTCCCCTGAGTTTCTTCTGGTTTACACAGTTCATCAACTCAAGATATAACACTTCTCTCTTGATCGCCTTTTGGGTTATGCAATTCCACAATATAAAAAGGGCATGACCCTTTCCTTGAGAGTTTCACAGTTCCACAATTCACAGACTGCAAGATTATGCTTCTTCCCCTGAACTTTCTTAGCTTTTCCACACTTTACAGGTTTCACAGGCTCAAGCGGCATGCCCTTTCCCCTGAGCTTTCTTAACTTTACCACAGCTCACAGACTTCTCCACGTAAAAGTGGAGGGAGGCTCCCTTCCCCGAGATTCAACACATTTGGGGAACTGCTTTCCCCCTTTTCCAAGTTCAGCAATCTTGATTGGGTGCGGGTCCCAGACGCGCTTTATGCTTGGTTTGCTCTCCTGCCACGACTTTCTTGCTTGGTCAATTCGGTGCGGGTCCCAGACTCGCTGTATGCCTGGTTTACTATCCTGCCAGGACTTTCTTAATTGATTCAGTGTTTAGGTGCAGGTCCCAGACTCTCACTTCTCATCAGTAATCACCTTCTCTTGTATATAGTTCCAAGATTCTTTAATTATACTTTTCATATATTGGGTCAGGGATCCCTTTTTATTTGTCTTAGTATCTTTGCTCAAACAATCGTACCGGCGTCCCAGCTCCCTTGTTTGGGTTTACCAGGTTCACCAACGGTACGAAGCATCCGCCATGAATCACCCCGGCATCCCAGCATCTCTATCTGGGCTTACCGGTCTCAGTCGCCTACTTCGGCATTCTTCGCGTCTCACTGCTCACGCTGCTGCTTGCTTGCTGCTCTCCGGTTCCTGCTTTGTCATCTCCTTCACCTGACCGCTCCTGCTGTCTGTGGTACAAGCACAGCAAACTTTCTGCTTCCAGACTTCCCCGGACAGCACCTCCAGCAGCTTCTCTGATCAACATTGCAGCCTGCTCTCCTTCGGTGTCCCTACCAACCTCAGCATTAGTGATGATCTCTTACTCTCCTGGTGTGGTGTGTTTAAATGTCCCGGCACCCATTAACTGTTTCCAACAACTAGAGCGCAGAGTTTGCTTTTGGATTCTAGTGATCTTCATTACTCCAGTCCTCTTCCTCGTCTCAGTTTTATCACGCAAAGGGGAATGTAAATACAGTTTGTGATTGGACATGAAAGGAAGTTCTACACCCATGCTACAGTATGCCATACAGGAATGATGAGGCAAGTGGGTATTACCAGAGGCTAAAGAAACAGGGAAATGCCTATCTTGACCTAGTAAGTGTACTCCGCCTCCCTGAGGGTTGTCTTACCTCATGTGGTCCTCTCACAAATAGCCACCCTGATGGTCAGAGTCAGGTAGCTTCTGTCTTTCCCTGGCCATATGAGGGGAGATTTCTCCATGGAAAGTAGTGACAAGCTCGCTAGATTCATCACAATAGACAGCACTCAGACATAACAAAACATCACCACCCCTCACTAAAACATATAGGCTTACTAGGAGGTCAATCAAAATGTCTGTTGTGTCCTCCAAAATACCTGAATGCATTTCCATTTGGCTCGATTTACGTTATAAAAAGGGCTAAGAGGAAAGAAATTATTAATACTTTCAACAATTAAACATGCATCCAAAATAAGGATACTGACATCTATAATAACAAATGGGAAAAATCCATACAACGGATCAGAAAAAAGGCAAACAACACATTTTAAAAGAATGATTATTACATTCATTTTGGATGTAATACATCCATTTTTCGAGAAATATGAAAGGAATTTAGACAGAGTACTACTGGAAACAAGTCAGAGAATATTATAGTAATGGTGAAAGCATAAAGCATTCAAAAGATTGTTCTACTTTATACTAACCTGTCTGTGTATGCTGAAAGACACTGGGCGCAGCATTTAGCAGTAACTTGCTTGTCAGTTTGGGATGCCAATTATTTTGTCAACTTCGGAATCTGGAAACCCACAGCTGAGCAATCATCATCTTATCAACAATTAGTCTTTCAATAAAATGTGCAGCACTCTACCAGGAGTCTTTGCACGACTGAAGTTGGGACATCCGAAAACATTACAGGAAGGGACCTTATGAGACAAATTAAGTTCTGAAACAAATTTCATTTTATTTAAACTGGAACATTTCATGAAAGTAAATGACTGAAAAAAAATTGATTAGAAAGTGAAAGCTGAATCTTGAAAATAATCTGCTTGTTACACAGATAAAACAAACATTAAACTTTGAGATCTAAGAAAATTGAAATTTAGATCAACTTTAGGGACTCAGAATGTAACAAAAGGAAAATGAATAATGTTTCTAAGTTGGAATATGAACACAACATGAGCCAAGACTTGAAATACCTGGCTGAAAATTAGTGAATCAGTATTAAAAACAAAGTCCTGGATGAGGATATTTTCTGTAGTCCAAAGCAAAGAAGAGGTCTTCTTTTGGATTAGAAATCGGCTTTATACACTGGGATAAAGTGGTTTATATGTCAAATAGAGGCCCATACAATAAAGACTTGCTGTTGAGTCTGTTGCATAGGGTTTGTTGGGGGCTGGAAATACTTGAATATGTGTTATTTGAATATGCTTTGCCGAAACTTAGAAGACTAGATACGGGAGTGGTTTCAAATGTAAGTCAGAAGAAATGTCTCCAATGTCTGGCAGGACCGATGTCATATGTTTATTCACAGGGCAAGAGTTCAAAGTACTCACTGGAGACACCACGTCTGCATTGGCCATTTGGCCAATGGCATATGAGGCAAGATTACTTGGTGTTGTACATTGTCTGTGGAAGTATGGCATCCTCCATGGCCAGTGGCCCATTGTCAAATGTTTGCTAAAGTGAGCCTGGACTTCGGTTTGGGGGGAGGATGTAAAAATTATGCCAGTAGAAATGTTTTTTGCGGACGGCAGGATCGATGACATCGGTTTATTTGCAGGGACAGCCTTCCAAGTACTAGCTATGTATATGCATATACTAGCTTGGCGGACAGGCATATGAAGCTAGATTCATTTGTGTTGTACATTGTTTGCGAAAGTAGGGCCTTTCTCACATCTTCCTTGACTGGTGAACCACACTCATGGCCAGGTGTATGTTTAAGTGAGCCTTGCCTTAAGTTTGGTTGAGGATGTTATATTGAGGAGACATGTCTCCGCTGGCTGGCAGTACTGATGACATAGGTTTACTCACAGGGAAATTTTTCAGAGTAATAGACGTACACACCACATCTGCGTGGGCCATTTGGCCAACGGCATATGCTTTACTGATTTATGCGGACAATGGATTTTGAAATGTGTGCCTTTTTAGCATCCTAGGAGACAAGTGGTGCATACAGTATCATACAGTATAATAGAGTAGGGGGTCTAAAGAATGAAGTCCGATGGGTATCAGTACATATTATCCCCACTAAAAATATCGCCGTATATATGGTCGTCTGGAATGGCCACAGGTGATATTTTTAGGGGGGATAATTTTTGGTGTTTTGGGGAGCAGGGGTTGCGGGGGTGTCCCCCGCTCCTTTAAAAATAATGCAGGGGTAGTGGAGGGGGGGGGTCCTCCGCAGGTTCCATGCCTTAATATTGCCCCAAAAATATGGCAATATTTTTGTATGCCGATATTTTTGCGGGGATATTAACACATGGAACCGTCAGATGAACATAAGCCTGTGGCAGACATGAACATTCACCTATGTCAAAAACATACTTTGTATGCAAATGTATATGTATATTTGAACAACAGAAAATATTACATAGTGCTTGATGTTTGCCTACCCAGTATGGGTGAACTTTAGAAAATTAAAAAAACCAACACCATACCAAGTATGGAGTAAGCAACACGATACTGGGTACCGGCACTCACCCCACACGACAGCTTTCGCATTGGCATCTCCAATAGTCACACAGAAGAACACCTCCCTCATTTCTGTCTTACAAAAAACTCACATGGAACAACAGCATATAGTTGAAAAAGGAGATATATAGGAAGACTGATTAAATTTGTGAGGTCATGAAGTGGCATTTATGAACATGGCACACATATAGACTAATTGTGAAACTATAAGTATTTCATAATGACGTTTTATGTGTTTTGTGCATATATATATATATTTCTGATTGTGACCACTTACGGAACTTTCATTTTCAAAATGAGTATATTAAGAAGTACAAGATGTGTCTATAGGGGACCCTTTTAAAAAAAAAACAATTTATGCTGAAATGTGAACGGTTGCCTCATACTATCAGAAAGGAGATCATTACAAATTGTGAACAAATCAGTGCCCATAAGAAATAGGATCTTAAATATGATAGTTGATGTTCTTTGTGATTCTACATATACTTGTAAAATAGCACAAAGTTATGTTGACTTTTAGTACCAAATTAAAAAATGTTAACATGAAAGGCAACGAATGAAAAGAAAAAATAATAATCGTCTTGTTTTGGAAATTGATAAAAAATGTAAGACCAAATTCTTTAATGAAAACTTTTTTCGGATTTATAAATAAATAAATCTTGTTTTAATACCATGTTGATTTTCCTGTATGTCTATCAAAACAAAGAGGTCTCCTGGTTATGGCCCTGTTCTACCCAGGTGGGGTAACACTTAACAAAACCTAATGAACAGGATCACTGAACCCAATGAATACACTTCTATTAGTTAGCACATCAAAGACTTGTTTGTTTTACTTTTTCAGAACATTTTATACACAACATAAATTGTTCCAAACTTAAAACATATTTCCAGGACACTCATCAATTCACAGAAAGTATCTACACATGATACATTAGTGCTATACCAAACATGTGCACACTTCAATCCATGAAGGATAACATGGGGAATTGTATATACAAATTCATTAAGTGGTGCTTAATTACACAATTGTTAACAGTGTATAAGTTAGACACACAGACAAAAAGTCAAAGAGTCAACAGGACTGTTTCAGCCATTTAAAGCTGTACTGTGTAGCTGCTGTTATGTTGCCTTCATCAGGACAAGACAAATTGTGGTGGGAGCGTTCTGTTGGCTCTGTCAAGAGATGGACAGAGACATGTGTGTCAGAAGTGTATGCAGGGTTTTTGACAGAACATATTATTGATCAACAGGAATTAATGCATTACTGAATATGAAACAAAGTCTCACTATTGAGATCTAGCCATGATCTTACTGTGTTAACAAGTGGAAATCGCAGCATTGATCTTTGGTAACTGGACTGCAAAGTAGTCCGAGAGTGGTAACTGACAATCATCTGCTGATGCATACCACATACATCTGTTGATATAAACCAATGATTGTTTCAATTCTTTGGTTATGGAGTGGTGCTATTATCAAAGTTAAAGGTAGGTCGTGCTAACATTTTTTGTTGATGGGGGAACGTGTTATAACCGAGCAAGAATACTGTGAGGGAATAAAATGAAACACAAGCTACCCCTGTCTCCCGCTTTTTATCTTAATGTACAACTTCTTTGATTCACATTTCTGTGTTTGATTTTTCAAAAACGATGTGGACATACACACCCCTAGATTTAGAAAGCAATATATAACATTTATTTATCTTTCTCAATTCAATTCGAAACATATTATAAAACATACATCAGACAATTTTTCATCTTTCTTTGGTAATTTCTGCCAAACATTTAATGTTTCAAGTTTAAAAGGTATTTAGAATAGCCATTGTGATATTTGAACAGCAGGGAATAATGGACTGCTGTCTATGCGAACATATTGATACATAATCCTGATATACTATATTAACGAAATGCCATCACTTCCTCTGAATAGAGAACTGTTCGCAGTCCATTATTCCCTGCTGGACAAATATTATAATGGCTCCTGAGCTATCCTCCCAAGACTCCTCATAAACAGTACATTCTATGTACTATGAGTGTTACAACATTAGTGTGTGCTACACTATTGTTATATTTTCATAAATAATCATTGGGTCACTGGGAACAAAAATCCATACACGATTAAAAAATACCTATTACATTTATGTGAGTGTAAGTTTGACAGTATGTTTGTTTGAAGTGTGTTGTACTTAAGGGAATGATTAAAGTGCTTAGATAGCTGTTGGCATAGTCTAAATATATTTGATGTTACAAGAAGTGTTGTAGTAAGAAGAATTGTGATGGGGTATTTGAAGTATAGTGCACTGAAGGGTATTTTTAAAGTAGTTATATACCTGTTGGCGTATTCTAACTATTGTCATGATCCATCGATCACGCCCCTTTTGGTCCTCCTGGTCCCTGGCACGTTGGGGGGGTTACTCGCTATAGTACACCCAACATGGCCGTATTCACGGAACGCGGTCTATCGACCTTTACGTCCATGCAGCACGTTCCATAAATTAACCACGCCCCTGCGGCTCCGCGCGTCTCAACGCTATCGTTAGCTTAGGCTAGACGTGCGTCGCAGTTCGTGCTCCTGGAACTGAGTTGCTGCTTGAATTCCCGGACCCATTCCTTCTCCTTCTCCTTCCTTCCCCTTGTACCTGTATCCATCCGCGTTCCGCGCAGACCACCCCCATGTGCGGCCTTCCTTCCTGGTCTTCCTGGAGTTCCCTTGATCCCGGACGAAGAAGCTGAACGAATCCTGGAATCTGACGACGGCCGAGCAGGCTTATACAAGACCCGAACAGCACGGAAGAAAACCCCAGCGAAGCATCCCGCAAAGCAGCAAAAACAGGTGAGAAAAAAGGAAACCTGGGACAGATAGAGACGCCACCTGATTGAATTCGACACAGACATGAAAGCGGCCATCCAGGACCTTATGCGTGGCATGCAAAAGCTGACTACCGAAGTGCAAAATTTAAAGGCAGAGAACGCCGCCTTAAAGCAATTGGTGTTGTCCCGTGAATCCGCTACGAAAGAGAGTGTAATACTGGGCGGCGTTGTTGATAAATATGATGGTTCCGCAAAGAGCCTTTGTGGATTCCTTGACTCATGTTTGGTCCACTTTACTTTGAAGCCTTATTATTTTTCTACGCCCAGGGCTAAGGCGGGCTTTATTATTTCGCATCTTTCCGGCAATGCCTTGACCTGGGCCACACCACTGGTTAACTCTGGGGATTCTCTCCTGGATGATTACGATGGCTTCATACAGGCCCTTAAGACCATGTTTGACCGCCCAGAGCAGGTCTACAGTGCCCAGGAACGTCTACTCAACTTTCAACAAGGTACCCAGGATATGCTTACGTATGTCACGCGCTTCAAACAGCTGGCTAAAGAAGCGGATTGGTCCTCTGAAGCTTGTTTTACCCTATTTCGAAGAGGGCTAAACGAAGACATCAAGGATGAACTAGCCAGAGTGGCGCGCCCAAGTTCTTATCAGGCCCTGATGGATCTTGCCCTGCAGATTGACTTTCGCATTCAGGAGAGAAAGGCAGAGAAAAAGAAAAGCAAGTTACCACTCCAGAAGAACCCCATTGGAATACCCTCGAACACCGAATGTATTTCCACTTCGAGTAACGAGCCTGAACCTATGCAGCTAGGGGCATTCCGCGGACCCATATCCTCCCAAGAAAGAATGCGTAGGATCCATACCGGGTTGTGTATGTATTGTGCATCAGACAAACATTTAGTGAGAGAGTGCCCAATAGCCCCCCCCCACGGTGCTCGGGCAACGCCAGCTCCCGATCCTAAATGGAGCACAGGTTCGGGAGAGAGATGCCTGCTCCACATCAATTCCATCCTTGAACTCTCCTGGACAAAATTCTTTGGTGATCTTACAGGCCTTCTTATCACCATCCAAGAAGGAAACGTATCCCATCCTGGCACTGGTGGACTGTGGAGCTATGGGGATTTTCATAGACCAAGAATGGGTTCTTAAACACCATATTCCTTACGAATCCCAGACTATCATGCAACCTGTAGAAGCAATTGATGGAAGACCCCTTTCTTCAGGACCCATAACCCTTCAGACCAAGGACTTCGAACTTGGCATAAACCACCATCGAGAAAGGATAAAATTTGACATCATCAAGTCGGCCCATTACCCAATGGTTTTGGGAATGCCCTGGCTTCAAAAACACAATCCGTACATCAATTGGGCAGCGGGTTCCTTGTTCCTGGGCTCAGAATGTTGTATGTCGCAATGCATAATGTCAGACCTTGCTCGGACACCATCAGAAGGATGTCGTACGAATCACCAAGGTTCAATCTCAAACATTATCTGGGTTCCGGAGATATACCAGAAATATTCTGATGTTTTCTCCTCTGCCATTGTCCAGGCGTTACCTCCCTATAGACCAGAAGACTGTGCTATAGAAACGGAACCTTCCGCTGTGATTCCCTTTGGAAGGATGTTCATCTTATCCGAACCTGAAAAGAAAGCCCTTCGACAATACCTGGATACTAATCTTGCCAATGGCGCCATATGACCCTCTAAATCCCCAGCAGGGGCCTCACTGTTTTTTGTTCCAAAGAAAGACACCAAGGAACTCAGACCGTGTCTGGACTATCGAGGTCTAAATCAATGCACCCTTAAGGATCGCTATCCGTTACCCTTGATCTCGGACATTCTGGAGGCAGTAAGGGGCGCAGTTGTTTTCACCAAGTTGGATCTCAGGGGTGCCTACCATCTGATTCGTATTAGGGCAGGAGACGAGTGGAAAACAGCCTTTAGACCCTTCGGTCATTATGAATACTTGGTCATGCCCTTTGGACTTGCTAATGCCCCGGCGGTCTTCCAACGCTTCATGGATAGGGTGTTCTCAGACATGCTATTTCTTTTCGTGATTGTCTATCTGGACGATATCCTAATATTCTCGAAAAACATTTCCAAGCACGAAGAACATGTAAAGGCAGTGTTACAAGGACTACGCGAAAACAAGCCCCTGGCAAAGCCCGAGAAATGCATCGTCCATGCTTCCACTATACACTACCTAGGATTTGTCCTTAGTCCAGAAGGCATCGGAATGGATCAATCCAAGGTTAAGGCTATATTATCCTGGCCAAGTCCCACCTCTGTGAAACAAATCCAGTCTTTCCTGGGTTGGCTAATTTCTACAGGAAATTCATACCTTCCTTTTCTGAGATAGTCCAACCAATCATTGCCCTGTTAAAGAAAGACGTTCCCTTCCTATGGACCACAGCTCAAGAGGAAGCCTTCCAACGGTTGAAGACTGAGTTTACACAAGCCCCCATCCTGGCTCAACCTGATGTCAACCGACCATTCATAGTGGAGACAGATGCCTCCAGCTACGCTATTGGAGCCGTTCTCAAACAGCAATTCGGGGACAGGATGGAGCACCCCATCGCTTACCTTTCACGGACATTAACTCCCAGTGAAACCCATTACTCAGTCTTGGAAAAGGAACCGCTAGCCATCCGTCAAGCATCACCGAGTGGCGTCATCTACTCCTCGGAGCGAAACATCCTGTCCAGGTCCGCACGGACCATCGAAACCTACAAGTACTGCAGGCCTTGGAATGTAGGAATAGCCGTCAAGCTCGGTGGGCCTTCTTCTTTGCCCAATACCAGTTCCAGATTCACCACGTTCCCGGAACACAAAATCTAATAGCTGACGCCCTCTCTCGACGTCCAGACTACGAACCTCCGGGAGATCGGGCATATCCCCAAGATGTTTCGTCATACAATATTTGTAGCTCAAACAAACAATCTCCTGGAAGACATTTTTTTTTGCAATAAATTTTTATTTTATTTTTTAAGGTCAAACAAACACACTACAACTGTTTCAAAACATAGAAAACATCATATTTCAACACATTTCCAAACTCCCCAACTCCCCCCTCCCCCTTTAAACTAGAGCCGGTTCTCACATATCGTTTACGGGAACATCATTGGGTGGCACACTACCTAGACAGCCATCAACCGGTTCCTCTGTTTCGTTATCACCCTGGTGAGGGTTTTCCAACGAGGCCACCAATTGCCGCCAGGCCAGCAAGGGCCCTACTTCTTCTTCGCCCCCCCCGGTGACCGCTTCAAACCAGACTACGGATTCAGCTTCCGCCCACCTCAAGAGGTCTGTCCACCATAACTCCACCCTAGGTCTGTGGGCCGCCTTCCAGCCCATGGCGATCCTACGTTTGGCCAAGACATAGGCCAGGTCCTTCATCTTGCTTATGTGTTTGAAATGCCGGGGTCTAGGGAATAGTCCAAGCAAGCATGACCAGGCCGATTCCACATCCAGCACCACCCCCCGCCAGCCAGTTTCGTCTTGACCTCGTTCCAAAATCTATGCACCTCCGGGCAAGCCCAAAACATGTGTAGCAGTCCCGCGTTCACCTCCCAACACCTGGGGAATTGCTGTATAGCTGATCCCGCAAACTTTGCAATCTTCCCGGGGGTTAAATAAGCCCTGTGGGTAACATACAATTGAAGCTGTTGGAATCTCGCGTTACAGGACACCTT
Organism: Ambystoma mexicanum; assembly: GCF_040938575.1. Taxonomy (NCBI): domain Eukaryota; kingdom Metazoa; phylum Chordata; class Amphibia; order Caudata; family Ambystomatidae; genus Ambystoma; species Ambystoma mexicanum. The sequence continues at coordinate 742,424,516 of NC_090936.1, forward strand.
TTTATGATACCTCTGGGCCCGTTCCCACTGCCCATCCGTCATGGGTCCTCCCACCTCCTCCTCCCAATCTTGTCTCAATTGGAGCAACTCCTTCCCTGCTCTTGCTCGCAGGAGCTCATATATCCTCTATATTTCGTGCCCGCCCTCCGATACATCATACATGGTTTCCAGGGAGGCATCTGGATCCTCCGCGAGCACTGTCTCTGGCCATCTTTCTCTAGTCTTTTTCACCAGCCTAGTGTAGGTTATATATTGGCCACCATGTACTCCCGTCTCTTACTGCAGCCGCTGAAAGTCCACCGCCTCCCCTTCCTGCCATATGTCCCCGAGGGTGGCTAGGCCTACCTGTTCCCAGTATCTACAGACCGATTCAAGTAGTTGAGAGTCGCTCCCACACAGAGCCGCCAAAGGGGCCTGCTGGGAGTATGGTTCCGAGTCCCCCCCAATCTTCCATGTCCTGTGCCAGTTCTCCCAGCCCAACCTCAGTAACCGCCCCTTGCCCACCAGTTTATCTCTGTCCAACCACACCACTTCCATCAGAAAGTATGGGGCTGTATCTTCGCGCAGGAGCCTGGCTTCCGCCGAATCTTCAGTCGAGAGCCACCTGGCCACGTACTGCAGCTGCCCCGCCAGGTAATAGAGTTCGAAGTTAGGCAGGCCTATCCCCCCGTCGCACGGGTTCTGGAGCTTCCACAGAGCCACCTTATTCCTAGAGCTGCCCCACACAAAACCCCTACACACGCTGTGAAGTTTCGCGAATAGGCTCCTGGGTATCAGAAACGGGACGTTTATAAAAAAGTGCAAGAGTCTAGGCAGGACCACCATCTTGAGCAAGGCCGCCCTCCCCATCATGGTCAGGGGCAGTCTGGACCAAAATACCATACTGTTCTTAATCCCCTCTATCGCCTTTTCCGTGTTGTGCTTGTGTTCTGTCTCGATCTTGTGGTAAATGTTTATTCCCAAATACCTAAATGTTACAGGCTGCCATGGTATTGGCAGAACAGGCAGCCTCTGCACCGGGACATTCCTATATCTGCCCAAAGGGAACAGGCTGGACTTTCCAGGGTTCACCGATATACCGGAGAGGATGGCGTACCGTTCTATCACCTCTAGGACGTACTGTAGGTTTTCTTCTGGGTAGCGTAAATAAAGGAGCATATCATCCGCATATAATGATGTCAGATGCTCTCCACTGGCCGTGTTTATGCCCACCTCCCCATATTGTTGACGCAGGCATATTGCCAGCGGCTCCAATGCCAGTACATATAGCATAGGTGACCAGGGACATCCCTGTCTGGTCCCCCTGCCCAGTTGCCAAGAATCTGAGACCGTGGACCCTGTCTTGACCCTCGCCATCGGGGTGCTGTAAAACAACTGTACCCATTTGAGGTATCCGGGTCCCACTCCATACCCCTTCAGGACCGCTTTCAGCAAGGGCCATCGTACCGAGTCGAAGGCCTTGACCGCGTCTAACAACACTATAGCCAGCTTGCCAGTGTCCTCCTCAGTTTGGTCTATGACATGGTGTAGCCTCTGGTGGTTATCGGTGATGTTCCGGCCCGGAAAACATATCCCGTCTGGTCTGGGTGTATCAGTTTCTTAATCACCCTCTTCAGTCTATTAGCCAGCACCGCCGTGAGTATTTTGCTGTCCTAGTTGAGCATGGACAACGGTCTATAAGACCCGGGCTCCACGGCCGGCTTGCCTGGTTTCAGGAGTGGGATGATTACAGCCTCACGGAGGGACAACGGGAGTTCTCCCTTCTCATAGGCCTCGTTGAAAGTGGCAAGCAGTGGCTGGAGCAACTCTTGCTGGTATGTTTTGTAGAACTCGCTGGGCAGCCCATCCGAACCCGGCGCCTTGCAAGTGGGCAAGTTCCGAATCACTACCTCCAGCTCATCCGAGGTGACGGGTGCGTCCAACTCAGAGCGTTCTAGATCATCTAAGGTGGGCAGCTCAATGTCCCCCAATGTGTCTAGTATGTCTTGGCCCATATCCTCCCCCGTGTCCTCATACAAGTGTCTGTAAAACTTAAGGAATTCCTCATTTACCTCTTTCTGGGTGTTGCATATGCTACCTCCTTCGCCCTGAATCTCACTAATCACCGAGCGGGGGGTCTCACTCTTGTACAGCCAAGCCAGCAATCTGCCCGGCTTATCGCCCCCTGCATGTATCCTCTCCGTATATTTCCTGTGGCTGAGTCTGCACAGTCTATCCCAGAGTGCACTGCAGGACAACTGTAGCTCCTCTACTTTGGTTCTGTTATCATGAGCGGTGCTCACGCAACGCGTGAGCTCCTCTAGCTCCATTTCCGCCTCCCGGAGATCCCTTTCGACCCCCCCTGTAGCCCCTTAACTTGGGAAATAGCTACCCCACGCACCACCACCTTAAACGCTTCCCACAGTGTGCCCACAGAGTTTACGCTTCCCGTGTATGTATCAAAATATTCTTCAATGGCATCCCTCAGGCCCTCTCGAAACCCCTCATCTTGCAGAGCCTCGGTCCTAAGTCTCCATGTAGGGATCTGCGGGCGTGGGGGCTGGTGTCTCCAGTCTACCACCAAGGGTGAGTGGTCCGACGGCTTTGTATTCTGCTCCTTCTATTTCTCTCACTATCCCGGCTGTTACAAACATGTAGTCTAACCTTGTGTACAAATCATGTGGCGCTGTGTAGTGTGAGTACTGTCTATCCGTGGGATGCAGCCTTCTCCATGCATCCTCTAGGCCTAGGTCTTTCAGTAGGGTACTCAGCGCTTTAGCCGCCGGTGCCGTTTTTTCCTGCCCTGTCCTTGGACCTATCCATACTGGGGTCTACGGTACAGTTAAAGTCCCCCCCACACTACCGTACCCCCCGCCAGGGGGCCAAGTTTACCGTAGAGGGTCCTAAAGTAAGCCGCTGTATCGTTATTGAGGGCGTACAAATTTTTGATATGTATTTCACTGTTTTCCAAGAGACCCGTTACCACCACCATTCTACCCTCCGGGTCCACCGTAGAATCAAGCACTCGAAACGGCACGTGGGGCGCCACCCAAGTGACAACCCCTCTGGCATACGCTGAGCACGCCGCCCCCACAACGGTGCCCTTCCATTTCCTCCCGACCACCTCCAGCCTTTCCCTAGTGAGGTGGGTCTCTTGCAGCAGGGCTATGTCTACGCACATCCTCTTTAAATACATCATCACTTTGTTGCGTTTAAGGTAGCTGTTGAGGCCCCGTACATTCCAGGTCACAATTCTGAGATTACCCGATGCCATCTAGTCGGTCTATCTCCGTCCCATCCCTCCCCATAATGTTCCCCATGTAGGGTCGTTTCCTGGCTCCTTCCCTTCTGTTAACGAACCGTGCCCCCCTCCCCCTTCCCCAACCTCACACCACTGCACACAACTGCTCCCCCCCTCCCCACCAACCCCCAACAATAGCCCAGCTCCATCCCTGGATCTCAGGCCTACCCACATCTGGACCAGTCTCGTGACCAAGAACAAGGACCCTGCGGGGTGTCACCAATCTAACAGTGACCTAACTAAGTGTACTACTATCAGGTGCAGAGGTTGCTCCCCAGGAGCTCCCAGTCATCTATTTAGGAGAAGTGAATTCAACGGGACCCGCCGGCAGATGCCGTGACTTCCCCCACACGAGCATAAACTATATTCTAGTCCCAATGTCATAGCTATGGCCTCACGGGTGCCTCTGCAGCGTGCTACTTATCTCCATCCACTTCTGTCTGGGCATCCGATTCCTGTGGTCGACCTTGCATATCCAGCCATTCCATCGCGTCGCTCGGCGTCTCAAAGAAGAGGGATCTGTTCTTATGATTCACCTTTAACCTAGCGGGGTAAAGCAACATGTAGCGGTGGCCTGCCTCTCTGAGCCTCCTCTTCACCGTTCCAAAGTTCATTCGACTCCGTTGTACAAGCAGCGTGTAATCCCGATACGCTGTTATATTCGCTGACCCCCTTTCTATCGTGCCCCCTTTCTGGATATATTCGAGAATCTTCTCGCGGTCACTATAGTTCAAGATCTTTGCAATCAACGGCCGCGGGGGGCTCCTGGGGCCGGTCTCCTGGTCAGGGCCCTGTGCGCCCTTTCGACCGCGAACCCCTGGGTCAGCTCTCCGCCTGTAATCTCCTGCAAAAGCATGGTTTCAACGAAATCCGTGGGGTTCGATCCTTCCATTCCCTCCGGTACCCCCACTATGCGAATGTTATTGCGCCTGGCGCGCCCCTCCGCCTGCTCTGCTCTGTCCTCCAAATTGCCCACTCGCTGCACGAGGGCATGAAGTTCCTTGGCGTGTGTATTGCACGCCTCCACGGTCAGGGCCAACTCCTTCTCCAGTTCCCCAGTGCGCTCCGCGATCGTTCGCACATCCTGGCGCAACAGGTTCACTTCTTCTCGGACAGCTCCTATCTTGAGGTTTAGGCCCTCTTGCAACTCTTTCATGGCTATGCCCAGCTTCGTCTCCCAGGCCACCTTCAGGTCAGCAATTGCTGCCAGCACCTCCTGGATGGTACCCGGTGGGTCCGTCGCCGCCGCAGGGGTTTCTTTGCTCTTACCCCCTTCCGCGCCCGAGGGCGACCTAGCATAGGTCTCCATCGTAGGCTGCTTGATCCGGGGTCACAGCACCTTGGAAGACATCCTGTTGCGTCGATTGGGCCCACGCGCCCAGCTGTATCCTCACGGGGTTCGTCCGCCGGCCCCTTCTCAGCGAGGTTTCGCTGAACTTGGGTTCACTCTGCTAGCCCGCCACGACCCATGGCCTCTGCAGTGGGGGCTCGCCCTTATGTTCTTGCTTTCAGCCTGAGGCACATGCGACCCGTCTATCTGGTTGGGCTCGCCCACGTTCCAACCAACCTTGTCTTCCTCAGCTCGTTGGACCTTTTATGGCCCTTTGTCCACAGGCGGCCATCTTGGGTGCTCCCCTTCCTTTGCGTGACCGCCACCTTCTTCGGGGTCTAGTTCCGTGAATATGCCGTCTCGCCGGTGGGGAGGGCACACACCGTATAACCCCCACTTTAATGCGCCTTTAGATGCACCGTGGGCTCGAAAGTCCGCCAAAAACCATCACTTTTTCCCCGGGATCGGATCATCGGGAGCGCCGCCAAGGAACGTCCTCTCACGTAGCCATCAAGCCACGCCCCCCAATCTCCTGGAAGACATTTGCATGCAAACTCAGACTTCGGAACTCTGGAAGGGTCTTTCAAAAAGGAATCAATGGGATCTGAGAACCAAGGACGGATACTTGTTTAAAAATAACAACCTGGTCATTCCAACACAGAAACTACAACAAAAGATAATAAACCTCTGCCATGATACCCTTCACTCCGGTCATCGTGGCATTTCCAACACCCTCTGTCTAATACAAAGACAATTCTGGTGGCCCAGAATGAAGGCTGACGTTCAACTGTACGTTCAATCTTGTTCCGTCTGTAATCAAAACAAACATGACAACCAGAAACCAGCAGGACTCTTATTAAAGCCTACACCACCAACAAGACCTTGAGAAGTCATCGCTACAGACTTTATTGTAGAATTACCGCCATCCAGAGGGTACATCACTATCATGGTCACCATTGACTTGTTCACTCATATGGCTCATTTTACACCTCTGTATAAGTTACCATCCTCGTCAGAACTTGCTGGAATCTTCCTGGAACACATCTTCCGACTGCATGGACTCCCTTCCAAGATTATATTGGACAGAGGACCACAGTGTATCTCTCAATTCTGGAAACCCCTCTGCAGGATACTAGGAATCCAACAAGCCCTCTCCTCAGGATATCATCCCCAAACCAATGGGGTCACAGAACGAGTGAATCAAACCCTTTAACAATACCTTAGTTGTTTCTCTACTTAGGTCCAGGACGATTGGTCGCTTCTAATACCAGTGGCAGAATTCGCCTACAACAATTCGGACCATTCGGCTGTTAAAACCAGCCCCTTTTTTTGCAGCCATGGATTCCACCCTGCCTGTCATGATGCCTGCCCCCGGAAGACCAGACCAGGCCCAGCAGCCCCGGAAGCAGGCATCATGCCACTTGGAGCATGCCCAAAAGCCCCAGTTAGGGGCTGTTTGGGTGCAGTCCTGGAGCCTATGGCGCCAGGCTCATTATTGATAACTTACCTGAAGCAGACCATGCTGCATACTCACCTGAGGCAGACCATGCTGCATGAAGACTCATGCCAAATGAGGCTTAGGATGAACTATTTTACTGAAGGGACTATTTTGTTACTTGGGTGGGGCTGTGGAAGAATACTTACCTGGATCTTCTTCCAAGGCTATTTAAACCACGCCCGGATAGCCACACATGCTCCGCGTTATTCTGCTTGCTGCAGCGTAACGCTCACCGTGTTTTCAGCAGCTCCAGTCTTCAGCCACGCCCGCTTCAGTCCTGGGACTCCTGAAACAAGAAGAAAAGAAGGATAAAGGTTAGAACAGGAGTTTTTTAATCCGTACCTGAATCCTGATCCATTTCGCCACGGAGCTGAAAGACAGAAGTCTTTGAAGCATCGGTTTGCATTCCTACGGCGCCGCGCTGAACTCACCTGCTTGGCGGTACTTCAGCATTCCATCACGCTCTCTCCATCTCGCGGCCGCCCTCCGACACCTAAGGAGACAAAGACAGCAAGGTGAGCAAGGGGACTCTCTAAGGCTATACAAGCTACCCCCAAGGACTTACCTGATTTACCACGGGGGGTACTCACCCCATCTCGGGTCGGCGCAGTCAACTCTGCTTCATCGCAGTACCCCGGCCCCTAAGAGGAAAACCACAATAGACTTACCTGAATCTTACCAATTGCCATTTGGAAATCTTCGAGTGGATTCATCGGCAACCTGCAAGGAATTGGACAGAGTGAAGATCTGACATTTGAACTCATATGAACAATTGGACTTTAGAGTCAATACTGGAACTCACCAATTCCTCTACGCCAGTGAAGTAACTGGTCATCAACGCGCCCCTGCGGTCGACGCAGGATAGAGAGCTCATCCTTCCAAACCATCAGGTGAGACTAAGGAGGGGACATCAAGAGTGATCTGTGGGAAGACAACGGGAGTGGGGAAAGTGGGTTGACACTCAATTCCACGGGTGGTTAATTCCTCTTCTCCTTTGCAGAAGAATATTCCTGCGAGCCAGACAAACTAGGCTGAGCGGGCCAGTCCAGTCAGTCATCTCGGCGCTACACGTCACGCTGGTGGAAACAACAGCGGCCCAGTTCCGGTCGACGCCCCCGTTGGAACCAGGTGAGCGTAACACTGCGGTATTACCTTCAGTCCTTCCGCACCCTACACCAGTTCCAACAGTCGACTCCTGGATTGAAACACTCATCAATGTACAGAGAGAAGCCAAGGAACATCTAGAAAGGGCACAGATCCAAACTAAGCACTATGCAGATTCGAGGAGAAGACCAGGGCCTTCTTACACCATTGGGGATAAAGTATGGCTATCCTCTAAGGCACTGTCCCGACATCTCAGACCGAATAAGTTGGCTCCTCGATATTATGGGCCTTTTCCTATAAAAGAAGTCATTAACCCTGTGGCCTTTCGGCTTAAACTACCAGACTCCTGGAAGAAAATCCATCCAGTTTTTCACAAATCTCTATTGAAGCCTTACATCCAAACCACCCGGACTAATCTTAGACCCAGTCCTGTGATTGTCAATGACCAGCTAGAATATGAAGTGTCTCGAATATGTGACTCCAGATATAGGCGAGGACAACTTCAATACCTGGTGGAATGGAAGGGCTATCCACCCAGTGAACGTACCTGGGAACCAGTCTCAAACCTAAACTCTACCAGATTGCTCAGAAAGTTCCATTTAATACATCCAGGCAAACCCGGTTGAACGAGTTTTAGAAGGGGGAATGCTGTCATGATCCATCGATCACGCCCCTTTTGGTCCTCCTGGTCCCTGGCACATCGGGGGTTACTCGCTATAGTACACCCAACATGTCCGTATTCACGAAACGCGGTCTATCGACCTTTACGTCCATGCAGCACGTTCCATAAATTAACCACGCCCCTGCGGCTCCGTGCGTCTCAACGCTATTGTTAGCTTAGGCTAGACATGCGTCGCAGTTCGTGCTCCTGGAACTGAGTTGCTGCTTGAATTCCTGGACCCATTCCTTCTCCTTCCTTCCCCTTGTACCTGTATCCATCCGCGTTCCGCGCAGACTGCCCCCGTGTGCGGCCTTCCTTCCTGGTCTTCCAGGATGCTGTTCAGGGGTCTTTGACGTCTTTGCCCCATCCTCATTTTCTGTAAAAGATTAACTTGTTATCCTTGCAAGATAATACTCTTGGCCCAAATTCCCTAGAGAGGTGAACTTTAATCTGGTGTGAGCGTGATTAGGGGTACCCATATAATTAGGGGGTACCACTGCAAGTTGGGCTACCTTTCAGTGAATTTCACCATTCCTATACAAAAGTCCAATTCTCGCTTTCTACCTGAGACGCTGTACATCTTTGTGGCATTACATAACCCATAAATTGTGGGTTATTTGTGGTATTTCTATGAAGGACGAGCATTTGCAAACAAAACTGATCTGAGCCGTTTAAGTAAATGTTTTGAACAATTAGTGGCAATTGGAAGAGGAGATTAATTGCTACATTTGTATAGCAAATTACTCCAGTTGTGTTGCTAAATTTAAATGGACCAGCAAGTTGTGTTTCTGTGTTATTTGATGGGCCTGTGCTTTTTTTTTATAGAAGAAATATTTGTCCTTTTGTCTTCTGACAGTAGCAGTTGTTTTTTGTTTCTTTGGTGGTATTGTTGGGAGACCTCGAATAGGTTCTGTTTGTATTTCTTTTCTTTTTAAAAGGTGTAGATTTTTGAGGTACAGGGTACATATCTATGTAGGGGGGTGTACAGTCCACGTAGCCTGTTGTATTCTAGGATGCAAGGCATGTCAGTGAACATTTATTGCATCAAAGTTGACTAAACCTTCAAATGTACGCAGAAGTGAAAGTGCTTCGTAACTAATACCTTCCTTAAAGACTGAGCTGCCAATGTCAATCAATCCATGATTTAGGGTTAGACTTTGCAATTTGTGAATAGTGAAAGCATATGCAAGTGACAGAATTGTACTCTGTGTACATACATGTATTTGAAAAGAAGGGATTGTGCGGCCTATTCTTTTTAACTTCTGCAAGTTTCTCAAAGTGGATGTTGACACACTGAATGTTGTTATGTGGATATGATTGGAAGCCAACAACTGTACCAATTTCTCCATTGACTAAACCTTGTTTTACGTCAATGTTATGTTTTAGAATCACGCTGCAGTTTAGACACAAAGTCAAATATTTTCTCCAATCCAGCTGTGTTGGAGATACATTTTGCTAAGCTATTTAGTCGTGCTGTTGCTTGTTGACACATAGGAAGTGTCACGCCATGCACTTCTAGTTTGTTTGTGGAGCTGATATGCAATATGAGTTGGTTCTTTTTTCAACATTGACTCATTGAATTGACTACAGCTTGCAAGGGTTGGCATAAAGGACAAACATTTTATATTGTGTTGAGTTCATTGTTCCATGACCTCAGGAGCAGTTGAGTAGTCTACTATTTAAGATGGATTTTGCACCTTTACTAAGAAGACCAGTTCTAATGCTTATTAAAATGTTAGCATAGGTGAGCCCTGCAGCCAGACACATTTTTTTAGTTAGTTCTCTGTCGTGAAAATGTGGCCATACATTTACATTTCCAATGCTGCCGAGCGTATTGCGGCATTATTTGTGTTCTTATGTTTTGAAAATAGGTAGACCTTTTACTGGTGCTAACTGAAGGAGGTCTCTGAAAACAATGACATGTTTTCCTCCAAACAGTTCTTCGTAGTTTTTTTGGACTTCTTGCATTCTGAGACGAATTAAAGCTAATATGAGGTTGGAAACCATGCTTACTTCATCTATCAGGAGCACCTTCATTTGTTTCAGAATTCTGCATACTTCAGTAGCATCTGCTGCTGATAATTAGTAGTATTTTAATTTGCTTTGGCGTTCTACAGGTAGTAGTTATAGTCAGTGTAAAGTTATACCTCGTATGTTGTAGGCAGCTAAACCTATGCGGGCTGTTACTACAGCCGAAAGGTTGTTTGTTAAGTTTTGTAGAAATGTACTGATTATTTGAATTAAGAATGTTTTAGCAGAACCAGATTCACCACTTACATATAGGGGCAGAGGTTTATAATTTTTTACAGCTACAGGTGTTAGTTTCATGTTTAAAACCATGTTCAATTTCTTCAGTGAATTCTAGATAAACTGAGTTGTTCATCATTTAGCTGTGATCCGAGCACTGACAAGTCTTCCTCAGATTGTTTATATTGTACATTGTATTTTCTACCTCAGTCATGGCTATTTCTGCTTCAATTAGAATGAGTGGTTCCCCAAGTGGTTCTGGGCTTCCTGTAAGGGAAGGTTGACCGCCCTCATGAGAGTATTTTTCTAGCTGAGCTTCAATTTCTTCTTCTTGTTTTTGTTCATTGTCTAACATTTCTTTGTATTGTTTGAAATTGTCATTTGTTATACTGCTTTCATTTGCTTTGAATGCGGCTTCAAATGAGTCCTAGTCCACTAATAATTTGTCTTCTTTTCTCCAAGGTTTAAAAAGTTGGAGTATGGCCATGTGACACAGTTCTCTATGTTGTGGAGATTTAAATGATAACTTTATATGATTAATTAGACTGGGTTTGGCGAGTTTCACTAGGCTTCCTTCACGAGTTGAGACTGAATATTTACCAGTGTTCTCATTTGGTGTTACTGTATTTGTAGGTATCCTTTTGGGCAATGTAATACAGACACGTTTTCCAAAGCAGTACTTCTGTTTGGATAGTATGTGTCAATTAAATTCTTTTTTTTAAATGTCCTTGCTATTGGTATAATTTATGGCTATGATCGCCATCTCTTGGTAGGATTTTAGTACTCTTTTTTGGGATGAAGCTGGACCAAAGTTCAGCCAGACAAGGTGTTCAGATTTACCATATAAGGCTGTACCTGTTAAACAATCTGCAGTTTCGTAGCACCTGCATGATCTATGCGAGAGGATTTTTATACCGAAGCTGTACAAGTTTTATTATAGTGCTTTGTCCGATGATATGTCATATCAGAGGTCTTTTAACTCTATCTTCTCAGCTTTGGTGAAATAGGCTGTGATTATCTTGCAGTGGAATTGTCTGCAATGTATTGCATGTCTGTGTGTGCATTCCACAAGAGGGCAGTGATTCCATTGTAATCATTGATGTACTTGGTTGCTTCGTCCCTTTTAATGTTGTATGTGCTTTTAGAGGATTTGGCTTTTACGGTGTGTCTAACAGAACAAATCAAGCTATTTACTTGTCCTTTTTTGCAAACTGGTTTAGGGAAGCCATAGCGACATTTGGTATAGTATTTGCCTTTGTTTTTATATCTACATTGGTAGTATTTGCCACACTTCTGTGGTTTCTGAAGGGATGTTGCAGGCAATGTATTTTTCAATAAACTATAAAGCAGTGGCTTCACTATCATGGCCACATTTAGGAGCATCTTTTAGCCACAAAAGCACGTGGCTGTGTGGTGCTCCTCTGAATTGAAATTCTTTTCTCCAAAAGAAGTGTTGCACATCTCAGAGCGGAGGGTAGATTTTTTTACAGATGAAGTGCAGCATGGCAATGAAGTGATGGTGAAAGTAACTTCATACATTCATTGACTGGGTCACAAGACCAGTTCTCCTAGTGTTTCTATATCTATTCAGTCTTTATTTTGGTTTGCAGTGCATAAGAAGCCATGCAAATCATCCCATGCGTACTCTGCACAACTTAAAGTAACAAACCATGTGGGTGGGCCTAGGTTCCTTAGCATACAACGTACATCAGCATGACGTCGGTAGCAGCATTCTTTTGTATCAAGCATGTTTGCCAAGAGATTTGTGATACTTGACGGCAAAACTTCATCTTTGTCTTTTATCTTTTGGAGCAGCTGGGTAACAGACGTGAGTCCAACTCTATAAGAGTTGTTAGTTCACTTTCAAAGAGGAGGTGGAAAATGCATTCAACATTTTGTCTGAATCTAGGGTCTTCAGAATACATTCTTAATGAGCGATATTCTAATTCAGTAATTTGTATGGACCTTTCATCATATCTTCCTCCTTTTCCTGTAGGAAAAAGTAAAGGAAAAAAACATGCTTCTACACTTTTTTCCCATATGCTCATTGGGGATCCTTTGGCTTGATGCATTTGATATGTTTCTAATGCATCGTCAATGGTGTCTTTGGAGTGTAGTGGGTGAATTGTATACTGTCTAAGATGTTGGCTGCAGTAATAGGATCTACATTTTCAAACTGGCCAGTTGCTTGGGAGTCTTGAATTATTTGGGTGGTTTCTCTTAAGTTTTCCTCTATGTTTATATCTTTGTAATTCTGTTCACTGTTTTCTGTTAGATATTGTAGGGCTTGTCTAACTTTATTTACGTCGACTAGTTGTTGCCCCTTTTTTTTGTCTTTTGTTTGTACACCAGTAACTAGTACAATCAAAGATTGATATATTGGTTGTTGTACTCCTAGAGTTTCTACGTTTTCTTTGAGATTTAATGGCAAATATACTACTTTGCGACAGATGCTCTTTAGTAACTCGGATGGAGGTAATTTGGCTGATTTCAGTGGAAGGAGTTCTATAGCTTGAAATGGGTGTACTGTTTGGATTATAATGCGCTCATACAAGTTTAATTGTTGGAGAGCTTTTGGAAGTGTGAATATTTCTAAATTATTAGTGATGGCACGTGATGGCATTTGGTCATTGTCAAGCTTAGTGTTGCAGCACGTGCAAACTATTGAGGCGTCAGTTATTTTGTATTCAGTTCTGCTGTTAGATATAAAGCTAATTGGAATTATTGGGATTCCTCACGGTCCTCCAATTTGTAGGCTCTATCTATTCTGCAACAACAGACATACTTGGTCTGGTATTTCAGCACAAGTGTTTTGCATTTGTTTGGCTGTTCCATGAAGGAGAATGTTATTTACATTTTTCATTTCTAGAGCAGGACTTTTTGCATAGTATAGTCTATGCACAAGATTCTGCATCGCAGAATGGTGCATTGCTAACACTGTGATGTGGTGGCAGGTGCTTTTGCAAGCAGTTCCTAAAATGCAGGCCAATGAATGTCCTAGAAGTCCATTGTGGCTGCACACGGGACAAGAGTAAATGGTTTGTAAACATTTCATTTTACTTTTGTCTGTTAGTTTCACATAGTGATTGAGGAATTGTCAAAGATTTAAAGGATTGTTGATGTACACATTACACAATGAGCTGCATGTCCATTTGTACACTGCACGGTTTGTTTGGGTGAAAGGAGCAATTGGATGAACGTTTGTTGGGATGTTTTTTCTAAAAGAGGTTTTTGCCATAATGGTGTCTTCTACCATTTCATACCCTCGACCATTATTGTCTATGTTTTTTGTTGTTCTTGTTTAGAAGCTTCTTCAATGAAATATGGTTCTGTACTGCTTGTATGAATCCATTCACCTTCACAGAAGTTTTAAAAAGGTCTCTATATTGACACGGCGCATGTTTAGAAGTACTTTTTTAATGTATTGATTAATTTAGTTAGTGGTTTCATACTGTGTAAAATTAATATAAACAATTTTTTCTTTAGTAGAAAAGGGCTGTCAATTAGAGCTTTGAGGTTTAGTCTCCTGTGGTAGTTTTTCAGGGCAGATCGTACATTTGCAGCTGTTTGTATAAGATTGTGAAGAATTCTACGGTGGAACATTTTTTGTAACATACATTTTTTGGATTGCTTTACCATGACTACGTTAACACTGGTAGATACAGTGTTAGGTTTGTTAGTAGGTCTGAATTTCTTTGTATATATTTGTTTACTTTTAGTTTTTGGAAGAGGGACCTTACCTTTTTTAGTCATGGCTAGTTTAGATTTTACTAGCTCTTTTGTTTTAATGTTTTCTATAAATTGTTTTAGAGGTGGATGACTATATGGTTTGGGTTTATTCTCATCTGCTCTATTTTTCCTTTCTTTTATATGGAGTTGCTTTTTAGTAGGCATTTGGTTGTGTCCGTTGGGAAAAGAGAAAGTTTGGGTTTGAAAGTTGTGCAATGTATATGCATGTATTTCGTGTGGGTGTGATTGGAGAGCTTAGCTTAATACCGTGCTGTTTGGTTGTGGAGTGGCATATTAGGTATGGAGGAGTCTGTAGAGGTGTGATGGCGTTGGGTTAGGGAGTGGTGGCGTGAGTGAACGGAGAATAGCACAGGGGCAACACGCTGGTCTGGAAGCAAGACAACACAGAACAACAGAGGTTCAAATCCTGGATCCGCGCTAAGTTACCGAAATCAGGTACAGTATTAGGCATGATATTAAAAAAAACAATTAAATAAAATTAAATCAGTAGGGACATTGTGCTGTTTTCAGGAAAACAGTGGCTGTTGCAGTGGTGGTGTTTAGATGGGCATAGGAAGAGTGTGAATGGTGCAATATAATGAGTTACAGTGAAATAAATGTTGGTTCGAAAAGAATAGTCTGGGGTAATATGTAGTGAAACTGTGCTGTTGTAATTACATGCAAATAAATGGTAAATTAATGTACTTAATTTGTAGGATGTGAAGGTAATTCTTTTTTAGGTTCTGGTCTTCAGCAATGTGCTTCTTTCCTGTAGTTGTGAAAGAAAGTAATTGGGGGTGTGTGGTAATAGTGAAGTACGTTTAGTAAGCAAGGTTATTTATGAAGGTAGGAGGATTTTTTGGGAAAAACAGTTAATGAAATTGCTGGATGTTTCAAATGTTTGGTTTTAGGAACATTTTCATTAAAGTAAAGAAATGCATATGTGCATTTATAGAAGCTTTGTGTGAAATGTTTTGTAAAAGAGAAGAAAAGTTGATGGAAATGATTTGTAGTACACTTTTAAATGGCACTTGGTGTGTGGAAGTTTAATATGTTGGGAGTATATGCATACTTGTCAACATGATGCATTCTGATCTGTACGTATTTATGTAGTCCTAGATGTTTTGTTTGCGTTCTGGGACTTGTCGTTCCACTTTTTCCATTATAAAAGTTGGAGTACAAGTCTCAGATTTTACAGAGAAAATTAGGACTGCATAAGCAGCTAAAGATTGGAATGGGTTATGTTAGGAAGTATACATGCACTGTCAATATATTAAGTGGGCACATACATAATGCCACTTGAAAATTGTCTACAAATCTATTTTATATGCTTTTACTTTCTTTTTAGGACAAGTTGACACATTGCTGCTATAAATGCACATTTGTGTGTTTTAATTTCATCAAAATGCTTTAGAAAAGAAATATTTTAAAATGCATAGCATTTTAGATGTTTATTAGATATACATGTCTCTGTTTTGAATCTTCAAGTCCAGCCCTGTTTTTTTCTTTGCATTTGGAGACTTGTAGTTTGACTTTTATAAAGGGAAAAGTAGAATTGGAAGTGACAGAATAAAACATCAAGACTTAATAAGCACCTGCAGATTGGAATGGGTGATACTGGGATGTATGTACTGCCAACATATTAAACTAGCACACACTAAGTGCCACTTAAAAATGGTTACACTTCTATTTCATCTGCTTTTCCTTTCTTTTATGAAAAAGTGACAGTGCTGCTATTTTTTAATTTTCATCATAATGCTTCTAAAAACAAACATTTTGCAATTCAAAGCATTCTAATTGCTGTTTTATATGAGCAGGTGATGAATGCGGCAATGCATGTCTTGTTAGATGAAGATCTTGTTGAATCTGGCAATAGAAATCTTGGAAACTGTCACAGTAGTTTGATGCCTTTTATTAACAGAAGATATGTACTCACAGTGTACACTTCAGATGTAACAGAGATACTTCAGATTTAACTGAGATAACAGGGTTAGGTGTAGACGTTTTGGATGTGAATGGGGGATGGACGTGTGACATTTTGAAACAGACAATGAGGGAGTGTTGCTATCATGAAAGTGGAAAGGGTAGAAGGACTGCCCAAGTGTTACAAGTCTGCGGACACCGCAGTCGTCCATGGACGGCACATGCTACATCCGGGTCTTTTGAGGATGTCTGGCATGGAAAGGGGACTGTGGGGATCAGCCAATTAGGTTTGCTGGGTGTTGAGTACAGAAAGAGAGGGTAGCAGGAGTTTTGTTTGAGGGAGTTGTGAGAGCACTGAAAATGGCTATGGCTATGTGTTTGAGAAAGCAGTGTGTGGATTCTGGGGGACTCTTCCATTCAGTCATTAAAGGTGTATGCTGATAATCATGGTATCTTTGGAAGTATTGGATTGGCAGAAATGCAAGTTTTGTGGCATGTAGTGTGTAGCCTAAACTGGGCAAGCGTGTTTTCATTCTGTGAGAGTATGGCCCACTTTAAATGTCATGACATTCTAATTGCGCATTGTGGAGGGGACAGTTTGGGGTATGTGATTCAACTGTATTTGCAGGTTGCCCTAAAGGATTTCTTTAAAAGGCTAATGCAAACATGGAAACACACTTTCAGTCCACAATGGAAGAATCAAGGCAACTTGTCAATAAAGCTGCATCTGCTTTTTTTTTATGCTGCAGTAATGTCATCATTTGACAATAACAATACAAGGTCTGAGGGTGTGCATTCTTTTTGTGAAACATTAGTTCATTTCACACGTCGGAAATGCAATTTTTCTTTACCATGTTAGGAATGCATTAACAAAGTTCCTGCAAGAAAAAAGAAGGGAAGATTTAGAGTGTACAGTACTGGTGTAATTAAATGGAAAAAGGTGTTTGTTTACAAACCTGCAAAAAAAAGGTTCTTTTCAGAGCCACTACTAAAGAATAAATAACTGAAATTGATTTCACACTGCCACCCACCCACGCCTTTGATTGGCGGCGTCGTCCGCAGACACTACGGTAGTCCACAGACAGCGCGTGCCATATATGAGTCTTTTGAGGAAACCTGGCATGGAAAAGGGACTGCGGAGACCGCAGCCAGTGTGATGTTCGCGGACATCGAGGGATAAGCCAATCAGGTTTCCTGGGTGTGGTGTACAGGAAGAGAGGATAGGAGTTAGTAGGGGTCTTTGAGAAGGCAATGTGTGTGGATTTTGGGGGACTCTTGGGTCCATTGGTTGAAGGTCTATGCATAGTCGATTGGAGGAATATCTTGGATTCATGAAGTGTCATGTATGGAGTGTGAGGGATGAAGTGGGTGGACTCGATCCCATTTTGTGCAAATATGGCTTGATTGAAACATCCAGACATTATTATTCTTCATTGTGGAGGAAACAGTTTGGGTTATGTGACTGGAATTTCATTGCAGTTTGCAGTGAAGGAGACATTGGGAAAGTTGAAGGAAATGTTCCTAAATTCGAAAATAAAATTTTCTTGCTTTGCTCAGAGAGAAATGTAGATGTGTTTGAGTTTATTTGGTCCGCAAATGGAAAAAGCAAGGCACAATGTCAATAAAGCTGTGCATGCTTTTCTGCAAGATGTTGGCATGGCATCTTTTCATAATGAGAACATTACATTTGATATTGCCAACATTTGTCGGAGCGAGTCCATCTAACTGATGTGAGTAATCAGATTTTTCAGGAAAACATTCAAAATGCTTTGAAGCAGTTTTTGTGAAAGTTCAGAAAAATGTTTTAGTTCAGTTTATAAAACGAAAAACAAAAAAAATATAAAAGCCAAAAACACAAAAAAAGTTCTTGTAAGAGCCACCATTTTCAAATGCTAAACAATTTAAATGATTTTAATTCTCCCAGCCAAAACACACAAGTTATTCTGATGGACGCAGACTACCGCGCTGTCCGCAGACTATGCAGGCTGCGTAGGGACCTGTGACTTTTTTCTCACTTTATATTTTAACTGTGAAAGGTTGCTCCTAAAAGGAACATTTTTTCTGTGTTTTTTGGTTTTATATCTTTTGGGGGCTTTTTTGAGTTTCTTTTGCATAAGAGGCACCACCCACAGAGACAGAGGGGCAGGTGTACAGGAGAGGATGTTGGGTGTGCCCTAAATTTAAGGTAGGAGGCAGTGTTTCTCATGCTCCTTGACAAAAGTGCTGCCCCCTATACAGAGCAGTGTGTCGCAGTACATGCACAACACTATGCCCCCTTGAAAAGGTAAGGATCTACAACATCCCATATGGCTTGCGAGGTGGCTGGTGGGATCCTCTGCCCCAAAGAAGTACCCTGTGTGGTGGCATGAGCAGTTGAAGAAGATGGCACAGAGGAAGATAGCCCCTCTTTGAGAAAGGAACAGCCTTTCTCAGTGCAACAGTTTGGTTAGAATGGACGTGGCGGCGCACTGATGTGGTCCACAAGGAGTAGTGCCCCTGTTGTCCGCAACTGAGTTTCACCCCACACTCAATGCATTCAGCACGGGCAGCCTTTGCCTTCGGGACCCCACCCACAGTTTTAAAGAACTGCCACACCCAGGACTCACTCCGGTGCTGGAGGTAGGCACTTACCCTACATCATCTTCATCTTCCTCTTGATCATCCTCTACACCATTGCGCCTGTTCCCCATCCAGGCCCTCCAGATGGTGTTGGTGGTTGGGGAGGAGCAATTACCATATCATGACATGATGGTCTCCACCGATTTGCAAATCATCAATGCAGCAAAGCAGGTGCTTTCTACTGGATAGCCAGATTGAGAATGAGGAAAAGAGAATGGGTCGGTCCGGTCAGATGAGCCGTCCGCGGACAGCGCGACTGTCCGTGGACAACAGAGTCATAAAAAGGCCTTGAAAAGTGGTAAAAGGTTGCCAGATCAACCAACAATGGGTCTGGGAGCTGTGGAAGGGTAACGTTTCAGTTTCAAACACCCTAGAATGGCAGAACATGCACTTTTAAACTGTTCACGGACACGCCATCAAGCCGCACGGTTGCGGTTACATGATGATGTCTGTGGATGTCCATGGTCATGACGGCTGTGGGCAGACACCCTTTGGGCGGGAATCGCAGAGAGCATGTACTGGTTGTCTGTAAAACAGGAGCGGTGTCCGCAGACTAATTAAAAGTGTGTCATGCGAAACTGGACATCGTGCCTCTCCGGGGGCACCTACATTTTGAGTGCCGACACCCCATTCAGACTGTCTGTGGACTCAAATGGGCTTTTAAAAAGAAAATAGAAACATCACACGATATACAACATATTTTAGGTATAAAAAAATGTATTTATTCATGAAAGCGATGGGGTATCGGCATGGAAAACATAAATAGGAGAATTAGGAATTTCTGTACAATAATGATGAGATGAGGAAGGGAGGGAGGTTTCATCAAGGCGTCTGATTAAAATGTTCAGAATTTGATGGGGATGATTGCTGGGGACAAGCGGGACAGGTACAAGAAGGACAGTGATTTCACATTGTAAAAGTTCTTTAAAATCATTACTTAGTTCATCCAATTTTGTAGACAAGTTCATGATTTTATTATGTACAGTTGGTGATAGGGCTTCTCTGATTTTTGTGATTGTGTATAATTAAACTGGGGCATGATTTCTTCATGAAAACTATGTACTGTAAGAACAAAATATATTTTAGTAAGATGTATACAAATTACATTATTTGTTTGCATTAAAACATGTTTTGTATACCATTAGAGATGTTATCGTCACCCATTTGTTCTTTTGAAAAGTTTTCCTTTAACCACTTTAGTGTGTTTGCCATTTCTGTGAGAAAAATAAAAGTCTGTCTGTTTTATAACAAATGTTTATATAATGAATGCTAATAGAGAAATAAATATGATGCACTTACTATTTACTGAGAATGTGTTTTCCAATAAGCACCTGGTGTTTATCAATCTGTATGCAGAGTTCTACTGAGGAGATTATATGAAGTGTACAGTTATGGTTTCTGATTGGTGCATTCCGTTATAATGTGTGCTAAATGAAAAAAAGGATTTGATTTTTTTGTAGCAAAAGGGATATTTGCGTGTCATACACACAGGTAATGATAATATGTACATCTGTAGGTTGGTTGAGGGTACAACTTTTTTGGGTCTCCCCTATGATTCTAAGCTTTGTGAATTCTGTCTGACATCATTGGACTACCGCACTCTCCGCGGACTCCTTATCTGCCCCATTGGGGGTGAGTATCATATAAGGAACTTGTAGAAGATTAAGGGTGCACTAGTAAAAACCTATAATATTCACTGAAAAAAATGAGTTAAAGGTACATTCTGGTTAAGTTGCACTAACAAAAACCCATGAAATTCAATGAAAAAACTTTGTTAAAAAGATGTTATGGTTACAAGTAAATCCCAAAAACCCTTGAAATATGCTAGTTATGGTGAGCTAAGCAACCATAACTTGTGTCACCTCCGTGCACTGCTAAGACTAACACCCAGGACATCAAAGATGACATCACAAATGTCACTGACATGCTTTAGTCGACCAGCCAATCGTGCTGCAAGGATCTTAACATCTTGATTTAGCATTGACAAAGGCCTTTATGAGTCACAAAGTAGTGTGGCTTCCCAGGCTTAAGAACCGGTATACTCATGGATTCCCACATACTATCGAGCAGAAGTCCCATCTCATGAGCCTCCTCGAATACTCAGAGGAGCACTGGCACCAACACATTGCCATAGGCTTTATAAAATTCAAACGGTAGTACATCCCTGCCAGGTCTTTTACCAGATGGCATTGACATTATAACACTCCGCAGCTCATTCAGTTATGGGCGCTTCCAGGGCTACAGCTTGTTACACTGTGATCTGATATGTGCCAGTGCATATTGAACGTCTGCTTTATCCACCTCCACATTCACACCATTAAGCCCCTGATAGTATCTACCAAAAACATTAATGGCCGACTGAGACTTCCAAGTTCCACCACATTCACCATGCTCCCCCGGCCTAATGCAACCCTCTGAGCGCTGCTCCCCAAGCAACGGTCCCCACTCCCCTGGCCTAGCACATCCCTCTCTGCGTTTCTCCCACGTACCTGGTCCCCGCTCCCCAGCCTTTCGCATCCTTCTCAGAGATGCTCCCCACGCAACCCAGGTCCTGTTCCCTCCTCTACTTCCCCTTCAGGCTCCCCTGGGCCGTGCCCAGTGTATTATTCCAGGTCTGTGTCTCGTATCCTACGCCCTTTCGTACAGTGACCATTGTATTGCCATTCCACTGTACTGTATTGTCATTCTACTGCATTGCTTGCATTTCCTCCTACTTCCAAGTTCCTCCTTGGACTACCTGTTTTTGTGTTTTTTGTTTTGTTGGGTTAACATTGTATTGTTTACGTGCTGCATCACTTGCATTTCTCTTCCTCCCCTCTAGGGCCCCTTTGACTACCAGCTTTGAATTCTGTACTGTACTTGCATTCGCAAGTTGCATTGTAGTGTACGTTTGTTGCTTGCACGGTTTTCTCCACTCATGTTAGGGCCCCGCAAGGCTCGAGTGTTCTTGTTCTAGGGTTTACATACTTGCTGCCCCTCTTTGCTGTGTGACACCCCTCGCTCCTGTTTGTCCCTAGCGTGTGACACCCCCCTCCTGCTTGGGCTGCCCCCTACTCTCCGCCCACACACTCAATGGTGCTCTGTCTTCCCATCTTCTCTAACTGCTATTCTATCGACTTTCCTATCCCTCTCACTAAGTCTAGTAGGGGAAATCTCAAAAGGGACATCCTGGTCTCCAACCCAGGCCTCCCAATTGCGGATACCTACACCAGTGTTTCCTCCAGACAGACCCTCACCAACATCCTCTTTGTTGTTCCCTCTCAAGGCCTATGCCCCCCCATATGGTCTTGTTGTCTCTCCTTTTTCCTCCTCTCCCATTAATGGTGGCACCCGGTAGGAGGCCCTCCTGGCCCTCTTCCACTCCTCCAAGAGCATCATTAATGTCTACTTAAACGGCACTGTCTTGGTCCAGGGGCCTCAGGACAATCTCCTTTTCGACAGACGATTCCTCCGTCATATCAACATCCTTTCTTCTCCTGCCACTCCTATCTACCCTTCTCTGGATACTCTGCCGCCTCCTTCCTCCGCCACCTCTGTGGCACCCTCTGCTGCTTCTTTGGCTGCTCTGCCGCCTCTTTCCTCTGCCACCTCTCTGGCACCTCTCTGGCACCCTCCTCTGATTCCTGGGCCGCTCTGCCGCTTCCAGCCTCCACTACCTCTTTGGCATGCTCCCCTGCGTCTATGGCCGCTTTGCCTTCTCCTCCCTCTGCTATGTCTCCGACTGCACTGCCATCTCCTCCTTCCTCCTCTGCCCATTCTCGGGGACCTCTAATACCGCCGCATGGTGTATCTCATGCCTGTACCCCTCCAAGGAAGTCTTGCAAAGGTGGCAATCAGTTCCACTTTGCTATTCTTAACTCTCGCTTCACTGTCAAAAACTCCTCAGACATCTGCCGTCTCATTGAAGAGCTTGATTTGGAGATACTCGGTCTCACCGAGACTTGGTTCACGGCCAGCTTGGTCATGAGTTTTAACACTCTCCTCCTTGATGTCTACAAGATCCTCTCTGAACCCAGAACCAACCGTCCTGGCAGGGGAGTAGCCCTGATATTCGGGGAGTAGATCCCTGCTTCTGTCATTCCTATGCAGGCCTACTCCTCCTTTGAATGCCTGGTCTGCAGGCTCTCGATCCCTCCTAGACTCTCCCTCACTGTGGCCACCATCTACTCTCTCTATTCTACCCTTTGGCCCGACTCACTCGGCAGGGCACACCATGGATGTTCTGATCTTGTCAGACTTAACCCTCTCCAACCCTCTCACTACTCCTCTCTCTTGGACTGACCACTTTCTTCTATCTTCTGACCACTTTCTTCTATCCTCTCACCTGTCGCTCTATGCCCCTCAGGTTAAGTCGACCCCAGCACTGCCACCCACCTTCTCAGTCATCCGGCCCATGAAGCATTTGTCTGTGGAGGTTTTCGCTGCTACTTTCTCACCTCCTCCTACACCTTTGGCTAACTTACACTCTGACACAGCCCTTTCATCTCTCTATCTCTAACACTCTTGATGTCCTTGCCCTGTCATGAGGATCTGTTTGAAGCCTGCATCCAAGTGCAACTCTTAGTACGATTCGGACCTCAGCATCATTAAGCACAATTGTAGGGTGGCTGAGAGGAAGTGGAGGGCATCAAGCGCATCCTGACAAACTAACCTGCCGCTTGCTCCAAAGGCAATACAGACTCTGTCCTCTCTAAGAAGAGAGCCTACATCCAAGCTTGCATCTCAGCAGACTCTTAACAACTCGGCCAAACTTTTCAAAATTTGCAAGGAGCTGGCCAATCTTGCTGCAGTCTCTACCTCTCCTCTTCCCTCACAGTCCCTTTGCACGTCTATGGCATCTCATTTCACCATAAACACTCAGGACGTCCTGTCCACTCTCTCCTTCTCCTCTCCCTCTACCATCCCAGGCCCCTCTCTGGCCATATCTCCTCTTCCTTTCTCCTCCTTCCCCCTGTTCACTACCAAAGATGTTTCTAGACAAGTCTGATCTATGAAAGTCTTGTCAAAGTAGGTGCTCCCCTACTCCTCCAAAACCATTAAGGACCACATTGACACAGTTGCTCCAGCCTTGGCTGATTTCTGTAATCACTCTTTTGCCATTGGAACCTTCCCCTCCCCTTAAACACTCTTGTGCATGCCCTTTTAAGACGCCCTCTGCCAACCCTTCTTCTCCGGCAAACTATCGCCTGATCTCCATCACTGCTTTCCAGGGCAAACTCCTGGAAAAGCTGTCCATCTCCCAGCCTAATCTACATACTTAATCTGTTGGTTATCTCCATGACCACCAGTCTGGCTTCAGAGCAGCCAGAAGCAACGAAACTGCTCTCCTCAACACCTGTGAAGACTTGCTCTCCAATCTTGACTCTAACCTTCCTTCTGTCCTCAATCTCCTTGATCTATCCTCTACTTTCAAAACGGTCAACCATGTCATCTTGCTCAATCGTCTCCTGCGTTCCAACTTTCACTCTGGCTGCCCACCCTGGGCCCTCTACCTGCTCCTTCCTGTGAGGCTAAGAACCTTGGTGTCATTTTCGACTCCACCCTACCCTCACATCTCTGACATCTCTAAGAAGTCACACTAACAGCTTCACCTCCTCAGAGGTATTCTTCCTTTGCTCACTTTCCCCCAGACCCCTGGTACTCGCTAGGCTGGACTATTGCAACATCCTCTTTCTATAGCTGCCTCCCTCTACTCTTCGCCCTTTACAACTAATCTAGAACAGTACTGCAAGACTTGTCCTTGGCCTCAAGCCTAGGTATCATATCTCTCCAGCCCTGAAATCTCTCCAATGGCTCCCAGTGGCAGGGAGGATCTGGTTAAAGACCCTCTGCATCGTCCACAACCCTTTCTGGGGCCGGGGAACATACTACATCCAACTATCTCTTCTTAAGCATCTTCCTTCTAGAGCCCTCCGCTCATCCACCTCCAACTCTGAGGTTCAGACGCTTCTTCAGGCAGAGAGTAGGGAGTAGATCTCTGTCCTCGGCTGGAGCCTCCCTCTGGAACAGCCTCCTTGCCTCTCTCAAACTTGAGCAGGACCACCTAAGATTCTGGAAGCAACTCAAGACCTTCCTTTTCACTTCCGCTTTCTCTCTCCCTTGCTGATATCCTGTTCTGCTGCGCATACTGGTTACCTGGCCGCCCACTGAACTTATGGGACCAGGCTCCTGCACTGCCTCCGGGCCTCCCAACCACTTAAGGGACTATTGGCAACCCTACAGTCCCCTGACTCTCTGCACTTATGAGCCACCTCACGATAGCACTTAGGAGTTACTTGCACTCCCCCCTCCCTGCCACTTCTGCCACTTCTCCCCCTCCGTCCCCCAGCACTTGCCCGACCTGAATGACACAAGGCATAGAAGAATTGCTGTTTCTTCCTCCTTCTGTCCTCCCTTCCCTGTCTTGTCACCCCTAGAAACACTTGTGTACAGGCACGTTATAAATTACTTATCATATCAAGAAATTCAGTAATTGCATTCCTGGGCTTCTCATTCTCACATTCGACCAAGCTTATCCCTCTCTCCATGCATTTTCCGTAGTCGTTCCCAGGTTTCAGTGCACGCTATACGTAGTGGCAGTAGGACCTCCTCATTAGGGACTTCAGCATTGTCGGTCCCCTCAATCTCCTGTATGCTGTCCTCCAGTCTGCCCAATTCAGAGGCTAAAGTGTTTCTAATGCCCCCTTACCTTGGCAATCAGTGCTTGGCTAGCTGTGTTTTATTAGGATGATGTGGAGTTCGTGGGGTCATGTTATTATGAGAACAGCTAGACCGAATGTGTTATAGTACAGCTGTGTTCTAGGTTCTAGTTGAATGATGGTGTATAGGGGAGAGTAAGCATAGTAGTGTGATATGGTGGGTTTCAGTAAGCGCCTGCGATCAAGCACGAGAGCAGGACAGGGGGCGTACATTAGGCACAGTTTTTAATTTCAGCAATAAGTGTGAGACACCCAGACCTAATATCATTCAGAAGTCTAAGTGCGGGGTATGCTATCTTTCACAATTCCAACTAAGTGAGTGATATGCTACAATCATAGTTCTATCTAGATGAGGCACATGCTATCATTCATAGTTCGATCTAAGTGTGCCACATGATATGATTTACAATTCCAACTAAGTGTGGCACATGCTATCATTTATAATTCCAACTAAGTGGGGGATATGCTACCAGTCATATGCTATCATTTACAATTCCAGCTAAGTGAGGGCTATGCTACCAATCATATGCTAATTCACAACTCCATCTAAGCGTGGCATATGCTATCATTTACAATTCCAACTAAGTGGGGGATATGCTATAAACAAGGGCTCAGCATTTACCAGGCCCTTCCATAAGACTACTACCTGCAATAAGATAACAGCTGGAAAATGATGCGAGTACCTGGCCATATGATGTCAGTGTGTGCCAAATGTATATCCTATACACAAGCCAAGAGTGTTGGCTTTACCAGGGCTTTTTTTTAACAAAACATCAATGCAAGGAACAGATGTGAGGAGATGTATTGCTTATAAATCGAACAGCTGAAGGCACACTCAGTGATGGTATCTTTATTATACCAAAGGTTCCTTTACAGCTGCAATTG
Source organism: Ambystoma mexicanum (assembly GCF_040938575.1). NCBI lineage: Eukaryota > Metazoa > Chordata > Amphibia > Caudata > Ambystomatidae > Ambystoma > Ambystoma mexicanum. The sequence continues at coordinate 742,450,490 of NC_090936.1, forward strand.
AGACATTCTCAGACAAAAATAACACTGGCAGGCCCTATATACACAGCATAACGTTTGATGTTGCTGCTAGACAGAGCCATCTCAAATAGGTTTCAGAAGGGTGTGCTTTGGGTGGGGAAGGGTAGGTAGTGAGTGGGAATGGCCATAGAGATTGGCCTGGCAATAGGGAGTCAATTGAGTCAGAAAAATGCCAAACACAGACAAGCTGCGTGTCCCTCACTCCTTTGTGATCTCCCTCTTATCGATATGCTAAGGCAAAACATTTGGCTTCTAGCACCAGCTAATACCCAAAACTAAGAAGGGGTGTACAGAACACATGTAATCATCTGGTCACCCTCCTTTAATAATAAAAGGGAAATAAAATGGTCGGTTTTCACAAAATGATCATTCAATATAGGTAAAGAAAGATACATTATTTTTCTTAGAGAGAGCTAGTCAATAATTAAAGTGGTATCCATAGTTTGGTAATGAGGTGCTAAACCTTTAAGGTTTTGTTCAGTTGTACAACTATTGAATAGTCAAAGATGATAGTTGCACGAGACTCGACGGAGAGTATGCTATAAAAGGGCAGGGTCACATTCTTGGCATTCCAACCGCATAGGGAGAAGTACAGAAAAGCCAACAGCTTTTGCTTTTGGGTGATACAATTCTTTTTACAGGTATTGGCATCAAATGGAAAGTTAAAGACAACAGGCGGTCAATTGAAATGGAAGGCACTCAAATCATTATCAGGTATTGCTATTATGTGCAAGGTACTTGCACAATTTTGCACAAGTTTTCCTCGCTGGTGCCTTGACACTCCTTCCCACGTTTGGACGCCTCTCACCCTTAACTAGTCATGGTCGCCAGTGCTGAGAGGCGGTGCATGATGCGAGAAAGGTATGGCCCTGAGGGTCAGGAATAAGCAATTTTTCTTGCGCGAACCCAAGCACTTCCACTTGCTCCCGGTTGCTGCAAGGATTAAATTCAAGATCCTCTGCATGTTCCACAAGGCTTTCTGGGGCCTGGGACCCCACTACATCCAACTTTGCCCCGAAATACCTACCTGCTAGAGCCCTTCGGTCACTGAGCTCCAACTCTCTGCAAATCAGATGTTTCTCCAAGCAGAGAGTAAGGGGGTAGAGCTCTCCTCCACAGGTGGCTTACGCTGGAATGGCCTCATGAGCCCGATTTCCTTAAGTTCCAGCTAAGGAGAGGTCCTGCAGCATGGCACATAGGGATTTTGCCGCAGGGGAGAGCTGGGTGTATCTGTGATCTGATCTGTCTAGTGCGGGATTCAGTGTGCAATTAAAATAGCCTCTCTGTATCCAGAAGAAGCCCCCGAGATGTGTCAGCCTCCTCTACAGAGAGCATAAGTAGGCTTGGAGCATACGAGTTCACTATACAGACCTCTCTATGTTCAATAAAGCCCTGACCCTGAAGTGTAGCAGAAGTGTTCCGCAGTGTCTACAACCTTTGAAAAGCCATGCTCGAGAGGAGTGTTTTTTTCATCTCTGTTCCCCTGCTGGAGTTGCTAATGTGCCGCACTACGCCTTTAAGGGCGAAGGCATTAAAAACTACAGACGTCACAAAGCGCAGCGAAGTGTAGCAGAAGTGTTCTGCGGTGTTCAGCGGTGGAAGCACTAACTGCCTAGTACATGATCTTTGGACGTTTGGCTCGGTGACCGCTTGTTGATTGAACTAAGACGTTGGGGTGAATGTTGGCTCTTGTGGCCTTTGAGCCCCAACTAATGCAGTCAGCCGTGCCAGCTTTCCTCCTCTCTAAATCACTTTTATGGTCAATATAATTGTCCAAGAAACAGCGCCTGTCTGGGAAATGATTTCTCTCACTCTATCAGGTGAGTAGCTGGAGCACCACTGATGAACTCAGTCATTCAGCATAAACCTTTTCTGCGGCAAACGCAGCAGCGAGGCTTAAAGCTAAGTTGATTACCGGGTTATATTTTAAGAACTTTGATACAGGATCCAGGACTCCCGGCTGCGGTGTATAGTAGGCCCAGTAATTCAAAATATACCGGATGCAGGCTAATTAAGCACTATATTTGGAGATAATTACTTGGGCTTCATCACTTGGAGGATCTATATAATCAGAAGGCGGGGGCCCAAACACAGGTGTTGGGCACTATGTACAATCTGAGGAGCGGCATCTATAGGGACGATAGAATGGCCATAGAGGTGGACTATGATGAACCAAGTGGAGCTATGTTGGCAGTTGAGCCTTTCTTTACACCAGGAATCTCCCAAACGCCTGTTGCTAGTCCTCTGGCATCACGCCCGATGTTTTTGATGGAACAAGGGGCTAAACACCAATTTGGGAACTGTATGGACTACACCCTATCGTCCTCTTCTATCAAAAGAAAAATAAACAATTGTTTACCACTAGTAAAAAATCTGAATCCGACTGAAGAGACGGCCCTGGAACGGTCGGGAACCCACTATTTAAACACCACAGCTTTAGCAGGCCCCATTTCAATTCCCTCGACAGCTCAGATGTCTCTAGACATCCTATCTTCAAATCAGGATGTCAGCAGAAATTCGGAAATCGCCCCTTTGAACTTAAGTGAAGTCCCGCAACTGAGTCCAATCCCTCAATCAAACTATCGGTAGCAGAGGCGTGCCAGGTTGCCTCACCTCCTGAAATTACGGAGGACCCTTTGTCATCACCGGTCCCCACTGATACTCCCCAATCAGTGCTTGTGGCTTTGAACTTTGTACTAACTTCTATTGTAAACATTTTCGAGTAGCAGAAAGGCAAAGGCCATGTGCAATCAGGCACACTAATGGAAGTCACGAAAGAGGTGGGGGGTTGTGAATACACCATGGTCAGGTTGAAGTCTGCGGTGAACACAGTGTTTTCAGCGAATCTAGCTATAATCAAGAGGGAGGCTTCCATGCAGCCTTCATCTCTCGTTGCTCTTCAGCGAGAGGTAGCCTCTCTGAACCTTCACATTTTGAGAGCAAATGTGAAAAAGGACAGAATGTTCAATTTCTTAACCAGCTTGAAACCTATGCAAACTGCTACACCTTTGGAAACAGATGTGTTGGACCTCTCTCTCTTTCTACAATGGAGACGTTTATTAGGCTTGCACAAATTCCAGCTGAAGCGGATCTAGGATCGGTAGCAAAGCAAAGGAGCGCTCTTAACGAGAAGCAGTCCTCAGCTGAACTCTCAACCCCCTGCTCGGAAAACATCTCGGACGAGATTCAACCAAATAAACCCAATCGGAAAACAACTAAGGAGAAAGTTGTTCAGCGTGGTGGTCAGAAGAAACCTAAGAATCAAAAAACTGATAAAAACCAGGAGCGCAGGGAACCGTAATTTCTTTAATACTATGGATAAGGCTGCTGAAACTCCGGAAGCCATGGACATCTTGCCACAATCAACGCTAATGAAGGTCCCTAAAAGAAAGGGGAAACCAGAACCGAGGAAAGGCTCAGAACCCTCTCAAAAAACTAATACTGCTCAAAACCAAGCTGATGTAAGACGCATGGATTTTGCAATGCAAACAGATTGACTCAACTTCTGAGATTCCGAAAAAGATCATCAAAATGGCTTCTGTAGGGGAAGAAATATAATCATGAGACCATCAGTCCCGGGCTTGACCCCACATGTGATCCCGATGCAACTACCAACAGATACTTTGGTCCCAGGAGATCACGGAAACATCAGAGTGGGAAATACTGCTGTCACACCTACTTCAGACAGCAGAAATGGTGTCTACCACGCAAGCCAGGTTAGGTCCTGTGGTTAACGAAAGTGCCCCTCTTCCTTTTGGAATCCCCAAAATATTGCTTGAAAGCATAACATCTAAACAGGCTGGGAAAGGGCTGAACAGGAGCTCCATCTTGGCTATCACAAAAATATTCCATCGCTTTGCCTCTTTTCAACTTACGATTTAGACTACACGTGATTCCCATACGAATCAAGAACAGACTTAGTGGAGTTGGGCTTGAAATCTTGTTTGGGAGTTGAAGCTATATGGGCAGCTGTGGAAGAAATGGAGCAGCAGGTTCTGGTGATTTCGAACTCCCTCGCTGTAAACAACAAGATCACTGATCAACCATGATCAAGGGAACAGATTGGGGTGGAGAGCAGCGAGGGAGGACCCTCTAGGCCTAAGGATAAAATCCTTACTGTTTTACCCACCATTTTGTCTGAATTGTTTCAGCGATTCGGATTGATTGAGGGGCGGCTTCGGTCAATAATCAAACTCATGAGTTGGAATACCCAGGGTTCCAGTAGTTTTAAGAATACTACCATGCTAAAATATATTTTTGGAGAATTTGATCTGATACTGTTCAAAAGAGACCTGGCTAAGTCCCATAAATCTTGATGGCTTTACTCTCGTGGTACAGGGTGCTATCCACCGGAATGGAGGCCGCCCGTCTGGCAGCCTTCTAATAGCTGTTAGGAGTTCAATTCTGGTGAATGTAGTGAAAATCCAAGTCGGAAATCAGGGTATCTGTGCTGCTCGTGTTCACAGAAGGGTGTGCTGGCAGCTGTGTTCCCTGATTTTGATCAACGTCTACTGGAACCCTGCAGTTTCAATCCTCTCTTGAGTTCTTTGAACATTTATGTTCCCTCCTCTCTGTGGTAATGAAAGAGAGCCGGAACACTGAAATAATACTGGGTGGGGATTTGAATTCTTCTCGTCTTCCGGCTAAGGCTACCACCAATGCAAATGTGACCACACTGCTGAATGGTCAGAAGTGGGTGGAATTTCTGAATGAATGGAATCTGTATATGGTGAATGGATGCATTGGGGGAGAGAATCCAGTGAGCTAAACATGGTCCAATGGTCAGGGCGGTGAAATTCCGAAGAGATGAAACATCCTTAAATTTCAAACTTGAGCAATATTTGGCCAAGTTGATGAAGTCAATCTATTCAGGGCCTGTAATCCCTTTAACTATACTGACCTTATTTGGGGTCTGGAAACCCCTGATTTCATTACTGTAAAGGCTGGGGCTCGTCATCAATATGAATTTGATGAACTGACTCATTTGAAAAAAAAAAAGGAACTTAGAAGAGCTATCCGAGCACTTATGAATGGCTGTGGAGATCCGCAGGTCATAGCTCTCAAATGTAAATCCTTGTAAAATAACTATAGGAAATGTTCCAAAGCCCAACGAGTTTTGAGATTACAAAGGGATGGGGAATCTTTGCTAAGGGCCCTATGATATGATATGATATGGCATTTGTAACGCGCCTATACACAAGTGTTTCAAGGCGCCACAAGGCAGGGCGGGAACAAGGGGAGAACAGACAACGATCCTACTAGGCCAGTTGTCATCCAGGTGTCATTCAGATCGCGCAAGTGCAAGGGTAGGGGGACTGGGAAAAGGGGAAGGGGAGAGGGGAAGTGCAGTACATGGTTAGTAGAATACAAGATAAGTAATAGGGCCAGTTGGTGGCAAGTGCAAGGTGAGTGCAGTACATGGTTAGTAAAATACAAGATAAATAATAGAGCCAGCTGGTGGCAAGTGCAAGGTAAGGGCCGGGAGAAGGGGCTGTAGGATACAGAGACAGTCCTATAGTGCAGGTAGGCAGTGCAGGGAAGAGTGGCTGGGCCAAGGACCGTGATCGGTGAGTGGCCAGTTGCAGATTCAGTGCAGGTTCAGTGATTTTAGCAGGGGAGAGAGGGAGAGAAAGCAGAGGCAAAGAGGAAGGCTTTGAGGTGCTTCCGGAACCGGAGATGGTTCTCCTCAAGTTTCAGGGAGGCAGGAAGGCTGTTCCAGAGGGAGGCCCCTGCTGCGGAGAGAGATCTACCCCCAGCTCGTTGCTTGGAGAAGCGGCTGACCCTGAGGTGGTAAGGAGGTCTGTTTTGTAAACACATATGCCCCAAACCATGACATCACAGTGTTCTTTAGGTAACTATGTAAGAACAACTCAAGGAATTTCTGGGAGATTGTCAATCATGGAAAGAAAACTCAGTTGGGGCTCTGGGTTAACATACTCTCAGAGGAGGTGTGGCATTCCAACTTTGAGAAGCTCTACGGGCCATTGTCCAAGGACAGCGTGCCCTGCCCAGCTCAGGAACGGCGGTGCCTGTCCATTACAAGGCAAAGTGTTGAGGACTTGATGAGAATGGCTTCGTCATCAAGAGCCCCTGGGCCGAATGGCCTGTCTAACTCGATTTTGAAATCGAATGCCCCGGCTTGGTCAATTGTATTGTATAACCTTTTTGAGAACATCTTACAGTTTGAGGAGACACCTCCCTCATGGAGCTCGGTTATCATTCCGACATTCCGATCTAAAGGGGGGCGATTGGGCACTGGCTGTTAAATATCACTCGATCGCTCTTCTTGATGCTTATAGCAAGATCTTTGCTTCCTTAATCCTGGTAGAACTGGAAGCCTGGGCTGAGGAGAGTGGAATCCTCCAGAAACATCAGACTGGGTTTAAGAGAGGCCTCTCTACCTCCCAGAACGGGGTGCTAATTCACATTCTAATAGGCAAATCATGGACCAGGGGCGGGCCGGTCCTCTATGGAGCTTGGATCAACCTGTCCCTGACTTTTGATACAATCAACAGAAACAGGCTGTGGGCCAAATTGGACGCTTGGGGTATCCCGCCTGAACTACTGGCCATCATTAGGCATCTCCATGCAGATACAAAGATACAGGTGAGATTGGATGCTAATGGCAACATCTGTGGCCTAATCCTGACTGGTAGAGGTGTTAGGCAGGGGTGCATTTGGGCTCCCTGCCTATTCAACCTCTACATTTCAGATTTGGGCAAGGCTCTAATCTTATGTGCGCTTGCTACCCCTAAGATCAGGAACCAACCTTTGAGTTGGTTAGCATACACGGATGATGTGTTCCTTGTAGATCACACCCTAATAGGCCTCCAGCACCTCCAAGGGGTTTGAGACATATGCAGCAATAAACAACCTAATAATTAAACCCTCTAAAACAACTGTAGTACTTTTCTCTCATTCGGGAAGGCCCATTCCCAACTTTAAATGGAGGTGAAGTCAGATTAAATATCTGGGATTGATCCTGTACGCGAATTCCTCTGTCTCAAAAGTGACAGCGCGCCACGAATTTGCAATTGATTTACTGATCTGTCAGATTAGAAAGCTCCTGTCTAAGTATTGCACGTTTTCCCTGGTCCATTTGATACAATATTACAAAGGGAAGGTGATCCCTAAAGTTCTCTATGGATTTGATTCTGACTTCCAGGCATGGGAAGTAAACTGGGAGAGAATGGAAGGGAGAATCTGGAAGAAGGTGCTAAATTGACCAGAGTCCCTGCCTGTTTCTAGTACAAGATACGAATTGGGCCCGTCGTCTTTGGCAGCTCTACTGGAGCAAAGGATAGTTTCACTATAGCGTTCCATCGTCGCTCCAAAGAGAGGATCCAGGTATGAAGACGTGGCAGTTCATTTCAATCATCGAAAGTCGCCTGAATTGCTGTTTCTTATGAAATGCTGGGGGCGTTTGGACAAAACCCTGAAGGACTTGGCGAGGAACCCAGAGGGTCTGAAAAAAGCAATTTTGGATGCAAATTGGATCAAAACAATCGATACTGTTCGAAATTTGAAGCTCGCTAACCGCTCTTTCTTGATAAACCTAGGGGCTCTCTTCCTGGTTGTTTAATTTGATTTCCTGATTCCAGGGAGAGGTCCGATTTGCTTAGGATTTGCCTTAACATAATTCCGACGGGTGAGGTAAGGGCCTCTAGAGACAGTTTAAGAACAGAAGATGGTCTATGCTTGGAGGTTGGGGCGTGAATTGTGCAAACTCTCAGACATCTAGTAATTGATTGCGTAGCAATGAAAGAGTTAAATTCCCCATATAATTTGTTAATTTTGAGGACTGGCTTTCTATGCATTTTGGGAAAGAGCAGCTTCCCGTCATAATACCAAATTAACTTTGGTGGCTTTAAATCTGTTGAAGTCGGCTCGTCTTTCCTAACCAACCTCTTATTTTATTTTCATTGGATGTCTGTATACATATCTTTAACTGTAAGGTAAAAATAACTCTTCTTCCTTTTTTTTAGATGTACATTTGTAAAATAAATCTCTGTACAATTATCAACCTGTCCTGATTATCAGTTTCCACCTTGGTCAGCTTGAACGGTACAGACCCAGCAACCCACACCAGAACACCCCTGGGGTATCCTGAGGACGATGAACCATATCCTACACCCCCCCGCCCCATTTGGAAACGATTTTAGGAAGTTCCTCTCCCAGTAGGTACATTTCTTGTAGTAGGGCTATGGAGATCTGTCTCCTTTGCAGATAAGAAGCGATTCGATGTCACCTCAGATATGAGGACTTTGCCCTTACGTTCCATGATATAATTTTAAGCGTAGCCATCTCTCAGGAAACAAAAGATCCTATCCCTACATGCCACCTGTCAGTAACGCATTAATAGGTAGCACCTGGTCGCCACCCCGCAATGCTGACGTGCCCTGCCCAATTCCGTCACCATATCCATCCCCCTCCCATATGTCATTCACAGGCACATCAAGTGCCCGCATTCAGTCATCCTCGCTATAACATTGCCCAAAGCCAACAAAGATGAACTTGAGCAGGACCAAATCATAACAGTTAGTAGAAACAGGCGTCTGAACAGTGTAACACCGATCAAGCCTTCCCACACCCCAATAACAGAAATGCTCCAGGGGTATTGGAGCATACCAAGTTCAGATCGGAATCTCTCACATCCGGCTCCTGAGATGTCATGTATGTTCAACCATTCAGCCCCATGCACACGTAAAGTCAGTCATGGACCCACAGCTGGGCAAGGCGTGTGTTAGTCTGTAGAGTACAGCACAATGTCAATCAACCAGTCTCAGGATCGCCGTTGCCATCTCAGGTCCAGATGTCATGTCACATTCATCCATCGATTGATTGGCTTTACTAGGATGTTCAAAGAATAAGGATTTTCTTTTATATATCAACATGTACTTGAGCCCCTGATTGCGCAGGCGTTCCTTAGTCGGGACAAACATACTCCTCTTCCTTTGCAACAGTGTGGTATAGTCCGGGCAGATGGCCATTAATGATGACCCACGCTTGACTGCGCCCCCTTCTATAGAGAACTTAAGGATCGTCTCTCGGTCTGGAAATTAAGGATCCTTGCAATAACAGGGCAAGAAGCTGCGCCAGGTGGCGCGTTGGCGGGCCAGTGACATATGTGCCCTCTCAACCATAAAGCCCTGAGATAATGGTCAAGGACCAATCTCCTACAGTAGCAGGTTTTCAATGTAGGACGTAGGGTCAGGTCCCTCCTCCCCCTCTCTGAGTCCTAGTATGCGTACACTGTTGGCATCTTCGGCACATTGTTACAGTTCCCTGTTTCTGCACACAAGCTCTTCCACTGTGGCCTTCAACGTCTCTATCAAAATTCATAGTCGAGTTCTGCACCTTGTTGTCCCCCACTCAAGAGGGCAGCGACCGCACTTCCTGGTCTCAAGAGGTTCACGTGTATCTGGACCTAGTCCATTTTGTACTCGACAGAAGTGTGCAGCGCTGCAATCGCTGCCAACACTTTATCCTCCTGTTCCTGTGGGCGAGAGGCATCAGTCTGCAGAGCACCCTCAAGACTCCCAAGGGGGATCTTTCTGGGAACTCTTTACTCCAAACAAGTCAATGATGGTCTTCTGGTACCCCTTTGTCTTAGTCTCTGGCATGTCAACTACGAGGTAGTCCTTGTAAGCCCTTGGACACTCCGGGGCAGTCAAAGCAAGCTCTGTGCAATCCTCAGGGAACGTCAGCGTAGCCACTCAGCAAGCAAGCAAGGTATCAGCCTGCAGAAAATATATACAGTTATGGCATCCAAGGACTGGTGCACGATCACACAGTGGTCACGAGTGCGGAGTCACTTCAGTAAAGAGTAGGGGATGGGCTCAAAAGTGTAAAGGAGCTCAGCGTGGGTTGGTGCAGCCAGTGGCGCAAAAGACATGGACAGCTACCAAGGGAGGGTTACCGAAGCCTCCCGCCAGGCGATGATCTCTGTGCTAGTGGGACAACACAGTACTCTGTATATAGGAGAGATGGTCCCAGGTCCAGGACCCCAATCACTCCCCTTAGGATTCCTGCAAAAATGTCCACAACCAATAAACCTACACTGTAAAGGTGGAGAAAAAAGTTCCCAGCATTGAGAACATTACACTGAGCCAATCCAGCCCAGCCAGTCCGTTCAAGCACCACAGTTAGCACAGTCAGGGCACTCTCACCTTCCGTTTCACAAGCTACAAGTAGGTGACTGCATAACCGACTTCTCATTCGAGGTCATAGTCAGCCCAATCCTGTTCCATAAAAATATCCGTGAACGGGGCTCAGAGCCTTGTTCAGTCATCATCAGATGGCACTTGCTGGAATTAATGGTGGTTCCCCTTGCAGATTCACAGGCTCCAGAGGGCACCCGTAACTAGTATGTGCAGCGCAATGCCACCAAGTCCACTGGAAGGCACTATGCAGCGGAAGGCAGTGGGTCCCATTACACCACTGGGCATAGGCAGGCCATCCAGGGCCCATGAAGCCAGCACGGCAATGCGCCTCATGGGCTCAGGAGCGTTCAATCAGGGGAGTGCTTCCCTGGCAAGCACGGAGGTCGGCTCCTCTACTCACGTGCGCCCCCCCCAATTGGGCAAGGGCAACCGTGTCACAGTGTGGGCACCCGCATAGGGGCCAGCTGCGCTCACTGCTTCAGGTCAGCAGAAAGCAGATTACAGCCGGCATCTTAGCTGCAGTCGCGGCACTAGTTCACAGTGATTATCTGCAAATAGAAAGCAGCCCACAAGTCTGTAGGGTTGCTCAGCAGATCCTCCAACACCGGGTCTCAAAAAATCAGCTGCTGAAATCAGGTGAAAAGATCATCACAGGATCAATCTCGGGAGCTCTGGGTAAGCACTCCTCACCACATCATGGCCCCCATAGTTGTAGAATATTTATGCATGTGTTATTGTATAAAAATGATGGTGTGTTGGTGTAATTGTAGAGGGGTGAAAAAGAGTGCTGTGTGATTTTGTAGTTGGATGATAGGTGTGGTTGGGAAGGTTGTAAGAGTTTCTATAGGTGTGATGGGTTTGGGTAAGCATGACAATGAAATTGAGTGGTTTTGTATAAAATAAGTAAATGTTTGTGATGGGAAACGGGTGATAAAGAATTTATAGTAGAATGTGTTGAATAGTACTGGTGTTAGTGAGCAAGGCAGTGATGGTGTTATTTAATAAATAGGAATATTATGCTGTGATGAGGAAAACTGTGGTTGCTATAATTATGTGATTTACTGTACATATATGAGGGTTGTGTGGGTCTAATTGTAAAGGGGTGAGGCAGAGATTGTGTGAGTGGTAATGTGTGTTAGTAATTTGGAATGGAAGAAATGAAATTGTGGTGTAGAAGTTCATGAGAGAGTTGTGTTAGGTAATAAGGAATTGGTGGTATATTGAATAATGAGCAATGTTGAGATAGGATTAAAAATAGTGTGACTGCTGCAACGCAATGAGTAAGAGTGAAATACAATAGTGTTGAGTAGAAAAGAATACTTTAGGCAAATACATAGTGAAAGTATGTTATTTCAATTGGAGAGATATACATAGGACGTGAAGAGTTTTCTTTGTTAGGTAGCTGTGTTTATCAATTCTCCTTTTTCCTGTAATTGTAAAAGAAAGATAGTTGGTATATGTGGTAATGGCTAAGTAGTTTCAGTAGCATCGGTTATTTATTGAGGTAGGAGCAGTTACAGGAAGAAAAGAGTGAATAATGTTGTGTTGTGTGGAGTGCTATATTTTGTTAATAAACTATGTTGTTACAATTTGGGCCAAGATTATAGAAACTTTGCACTGGTGCAAGTGGAAAGTTGCACGGTATTAGTACTAGGACAAAGCGTGCCTTTTATTTATTTTTTAACAGTGGGATATATTAGAAAACAATTGCATCACGACAAGTGCAGTTTGGCATATTATAAGTAACAGGGTAAAAACTGGCATAGTGCAAAACAGATTCATTTTTAGTGCAACAGGGAAAGGTTTACACTAGGGCTAATATGGAATATTAGCTGTACAGCGAAGTTTGACTTGTTCAAAAATGCATATAAAATGTATTTTTTGTAATAGGGCAATTTTTATCCTGGTGCTTTTAATACGAATACTGCACTTGTCGTGGTGCAAGGTATTTATAATGTGTTGCAGTGTTTATAAAAAGTAGGGCAAACTGTGGCCTAGTGGTAATACCGTGGAACTTTGCAGTTGCAACCATCTATGTTATTAAAATATGCTGTGTTATAGCAGTGGTTGAAAAAGACTAGTCCTTTTTAACCTAGGAACAGTTTTGCATTTAGGTTTGCGTGTTTTTAGTAGAAATGTATTGAAAGGGAAAAAACGTATACATACATTGACACTTCCACCATATTTTAGTGGTTTTGAAGTAAGGGACATGCATCTGCAAAATATTGTAGCCACTGTGTTAAGTGGCACTTGTTGTAATGAGGTGTAATATTGTGCCACTATATGAAATGTGGTAGTATTGAGTGTAAAAAACTGTACATTTAGATGTAGGGAAAGTGGATGCGTTTTAGTAATGCCTACTCTTATTTTTATTTTATTAAGAAATGTACAGTGTGTAGGTACAGTAGTAATACAAGAATGTTAATATTTGTGTAAAGGAAATTCAGTTGGTAAACACTAGTATGGTACTATTAAGTGGTAGTTAATGTGAGCAGGTGGAGAATAGTGGCACGATAAGGGATGTGGTAGCAAAGGTTGGAAAATGAAAAAAAAGGTGGGATTTGGGGAGAACCCACTGAAAAACAAGGAACAAGGTATTTGTTATTTTGAAATTCGTTATTTTGGTATTAGTTATAATTGGATTAGTTATTTTGTGATTCAACAGGGTTACCTGTAGAGTTTTTAGATATGATTGGTGGATGTATGTGTGACTGTTTGAAAGTAGCCAACGATGGAGTGTTAGACAGAAAAAAGTGAGAGGGTAGAAGGGCTGTCCTGTGTGACGGTGTCCGCAGATGTCCACGATAGTCCATTGACCCGCATGTGCCATCCAGGTCTTCCAAGTATGCCCTGAATAAAAAGAGAACTGCAGAGACCGCGGACAATCACGAACATTCACGGACATCTGGGGATTAGTCAATGTTTTGTGGTTGTGGAGGAGGAATTGAAGTGCACAGGAGCCCAGGGTAGTAAGTGTTTTCTTTCTTGTGTGAGGTGCTGGAAGCATGGCTATGGCTATGAAGAAGCAGATTGTATGGATGTTGGGAGATTCATGGATTCATTGGTTGAATGTTTATACAGAGCAGCTTGGCATCTTTGGTAATCTTAGATTAGAAGAAGTGGAGGTGTTATGGCATGGAGTTTGTGGAATGAATTGTTACCCATGTATGAAGAAATGGTGTATTTGAAACTTCCAGAAATTATTCTAGTACATTGTGGCGGCAATAGTTTAGGCTATGTAACTGGAATACCTTTGCAGTTTGCAATGGAAGATACTTTCAGAAGGCTAATGGAACTATTTCCAGACACAAAGATAATTTTTTCACGGATTACTCAAAGGCAAATGTTGAAAATATCAAACTTGTCTACAAATTAAAAAGCCAGTCTAAATGCTAATACAGTTGTGCTTTTTTTTCTTTAACAAGATGTAGGAATGGCATCTTTCCACAATGAGAATATAAAGTTTGATGGAGTGAACATTTTTCGAAGAGATGGAGTACATCAAACAGATGTTGCAAGCGAGATGTTTCTTTACAAAGTTCGGAATGCCTTGAAACAGATTTGTGACATAAATGAAAACAAAAGATGTAAAATATGCAGTAAAGCATTTGTTAGTAGCTATAGTGAATAGAAAACCAAAAACACAAAAAAGTTTGAAGCAGTTTTTATAAAAGTTATACAAAATAAAGACGTATAATATGTAGTAAAATGTGTTGGTATAGTACATAAAACCCAAAAAACAACGTTTTTTTTTTTTTTAAAGAGCCACGATTGCAGAACGAAAAAAAAGGAAGTTGAGTCTAAACCGCACCCCCACATTCAATTCCCCCAATAAGACCACATACAGTAAAACTGTCCGCAGATTATATGATTGCAGAAAAGGCGATGAGTCATTTCTTGATGGTAGTGTAATAAGAGTGGGACGTGTGAAAGCCATAAACAATGGCTAAACACTTCCTACACACATTACACAATGTTAATATGTTGCATGGCAGAGAAAAGGGGTTGGTATTACTTTTCTTTTCTTTCCTATGGAAATTGTCTACAATTACCTTTAGCAGAAAATGTAATACTAATGAAAATGTTAGATATTCTTAAAAGTCTTACTACTTTAAGTATAAATATAATCTAGATGTCTATATTTTTTTCTCATTTTATTTTTAAACTTTTAAAGCCGGTTCCATAAGGAACCTTGTTTGTGTTTTTTTTGGGGTGGTGGTTTGGCTGAGGGAAAGAGGGAGCAAAGCAGGGAGGGAGGGAAGGGGCACCAACTACCATAAGGGAAGGACCGGTGGATAAAGGAAGATGTAGGGTCTGCTAAATAAAACTAAGGTAGGGAGCAATCCTTTCCAAGGCGCCTTCATAGCCACATCAAAGGCACTTCAGATTCCCTGCCCCCTGCAGGTGATGGTGTCACAGTACATAATACGTACTGCTGACCGTGAAAGGTATGGGTAAACAGCCTCCTGTATGGCCTGTGAGATGGCAGGAGGAATCCTCTGCCACATTGTGGTGTCCCGAGTGGTGACAGGAGTAGTTGATGAGGGTGTAGTGGATGAAGTTATCGTACTTCCTGAGTAGGGAATCTTCTTTCTCAGGGCAGCCGGGTGGAATGTGCTGGTGTGGCGGCGTATGGAGGTCTAAGGTAAGACACACAAACTGGGTAGACTTGAAATAGCTGTCGATTCGATCCGGGGATAAGGTATTACTAGATCTATTTAACATCTAGAACAGGCCTTCCCTAAAACTGGCCTGGAGACTCTTCACCCCCTAAGGGAGTGCTTTGAGATAACCTCAAGGATGAGCAATTGGGGAGGCATGATCGTAGTAGCTGGAGATTTCAACCTCCAGATCGAACAAGTGGGGATGCTGAATAATCTATGGGAAGACCAGGACCTTGCCTGGAACACCCCGGATGCAATTGTCCCGGCGCCAGCAAGGCTACGTCGCGTTGCAGTGGAAACAACCTGCCTCCTTTATAGCCTAAACCTGTAAGCCTGTAATGGTTGTTTTTCCATTAAGATCAGTCAGCCAAAATAATATATAAAGGCCTAAGGGCTTTTCGCGCATTGGTTATATTGTAGTTGCAGGGGGTGCTTGGTCTAAGGTTATGGAATTTGAAATCCCCCAAAGAACAGAGAGCGATCATCTTACGCTGTTTGCTCAATTTGGCAGCAGGGTACAAAAGGCAGCTAATCCCAAAGTACCAAGACATGCCCACTCACTGAGGGTGGGAGGCCACAACCGTAAATCAGTGACGTGGCCAAAGTTGAAAACAATTATAACTAATATAGAATCCATTTGCAATCCCGAAATAGATGACTGTTCGCTACTAGAAGTATTTGATAACATGAACAAATATTTATTACCCCATATCTATGAGCAGAAGATGAGTGCCAGTTGGCATAAAAAGCATTTCTGGGTTGTAATAACACAAAGGGGGCAGTAGATAAAGCAAATTACGAAAGGCCCGATTGGTGTACAAAAAGTTGATTGCCGCCACAAAGAATAATTATGTACAGGAAAAGTGGAGGACAATGTCCGAGGCACTGCAAGATAAAAACAATGCTGTGGAAGATACTCTCCTTACGCAAAGCCCGACCCACTTGTTTATACCAATTAGGTTCCTTTATAGCAAAAAGCCTCTGTGCGCTATGGGCTAGGAGGGGAACTGACGGCGGACTTTAATGTAAAAAGGGGGTGCAACAGGGTTGCCCAATGGCCCCCTTTTTATTTAATCTATATATACAGAAAATTATAGACACTCTCCTTGTGCAAAAATGCGATGAATTGAAGCACCTGAATATAGATAAGACAAAATCAATGGTGTTTAGGCCCAGCTTTGCAAAAAATATATCCATAAATCTCGGGGTGAAAGGAAAACAAACAGAACAGGTAAAAGACTGACTACTTGGGGATCCGGTTCCAAGAGACTGAGGGGTGGGTTGCCCAAGTGAACCGCTCTGCTGCCACCCTCGACAAGTTTAGGAGGTCTATAGTTGCATTTCACAACTGGCATGGTGGTTGTGTTGCTATCTCCCCAGCGCTAGACCTGCAAGGGAAACAGGCAGTTGCTGCTGCCCTATATGGGGCCGAACTATGGGGGCAAGGTAACTTGGAAAAACTGTCTATCATCGAGGCCACAATTCTGAAAGAATCTTGTCTTTTTAGCCAAAAGTAACCCAACTGCACTGTTGATGCTGGAGCTAGAGGTAACCCAAGTGGCTTCGCTTGCATCACTAGGCTCGAGTCTCTTTTGGCTGAGACTCTGGAATCAAGAGGGCCTGGTGAAATATAAAGAAGCATTGTGCAATGTAATGTCCATGGAGGGGGGAAAATCCCTTGAGTGGGCTCGGCATGTAAAGAAGTCTCTTTGGGAACTGGCTGGTGTACTTGGCATTAGAAAGGAGCTAAGGTTACGTGCTACTGAAAAGGCTAGGGAGGGACTCATGACTAGAGCGAGGAGGTTAATATTGGGCCCGGCATATCTTGATCTTTGGTCCGCGGGTAGGAAATCCTATCAAGATTATATTTCTCCACCCTACGAGAAATCTCTCTATGGGCAAGTGAGACTGGGGACTCTACAGGTGGCAAGTTTTACGGCCAACTGGAAAGAATCGAATTCTGACAAGTGTATATTGTGCGAGGGGGGGACAGTTGAAACTATGACACATTTTATGCTGCTATGCGGGAAAACAAAATATCTGAGGAAGGCGTATATGAAGCCTGTATTGAGAGAAGCTGGAATGAGAGTTACCATAACAGCAATGAGATTCTTAAGACAATGCACCCAGCAAGCTGTAGTTTTTGTAATGGGTAGTTATACTCACAGATCATGGCTGTTGAAGAGGAAGATAACAAATCTGTATTCATAATATATCTGAATTGTCTGAAGCATAGAGGCTGCGAGCAGGGCTCTCCTCTTTGGGTTCCACTACAGGTTGTGTAATCTGTATGTTTTATCTGGCTGTTAAAATTGATTTGCCCGGAATACCTCTGCCATTTATGATGCATTTAAGTGTCTGACTTATGTATTTATGTAATAACGTTGAATAACAGTATGTTGAACGGAACGTATGGAGGTAGCGCCAAAAAAGTACTGCCCCTTTTGGCCGTGACTGAGAACCACTCAGTGTAGCGCACGCAGGCAGCTTGAGCCTTTGGTACCTTTCACACAGTGAAAAACCTCCACACCCACGACTTCTTTTGACCACCAGATGTAGTCTGCACTTCGTCCACTACATCATCATCTTCCTCTTCCTCCTGCATGCCATCTGCTGCAGGGCCCCTGTTCCCCTGTCCAAGTCCTCCAGGTGGTGGTGGTGGCCCTTGGGGAGGAGGGATGGCATTAGCAGATGCCATTTTTCCAGAAATATTTAGGTCTCAGCTCCCACTGCAACAAGCAAGGTGCTCTCTCAAGCTCTGCCAGAAAGGAAATGACTAAAAGAAATGGGTGGGTGCCCTTGGAGGAACTGTCCCCAGACTATCCCTGATCCTTTTGTTGGTATAGTTTCAGTCTTTGTGCTAAGGATTTTCTTACCCGTTTGCTCCAGAGATGTGGATTTACTGTCTGTATTATATTAATCTACTTACTAATATAATCAATTTAAATTTTATAGTGGTGCCCACCTTCAGCCTGTCATATATTCATAACAACACGGAATGATCACAGAAAGAAAAAGTGATTTCATATGCAATGTGTAGAGCTGGTGAACACCTAGTCCATAATTCGGCATTCATACAATCATTCCTAACTAATCTTCAAAAGAAAGTGTGGACAACAACTTAAATCTTGAACAAAGGGAAATCATCCATGATATGATGAAAAAACACACAGAATGTCTCAACAGAAATTTCTTAAATTGCAGACGCATGTTTCGACTTGGAAGTGCTGGTGCTGTAGATCAGTTCTATCCTATTCACTGGTCTCAGACAATTAGTTAAAGTTTTTCATGTGACGCTCGGCTATGTCTCATTAGGGTAAAGAACAAGTTACTTATCTTACCTGGTAATGTTCTTTCGATGGGATGTTCCTCTGACGTATTCCACATCTTTGACAGTAATTACCACAGCTGTGCTGCTTTAGAAAACTTTTTCGGCGTGGGCGTCCTGCGTCAATGACATCGATAAGCTGTCCTTCAAGGGCCTCCGTCGATGGTCGACGTCACTGGATGTTATATCTAGAACGCACGACGCCCGTAGCCTCAGTTGTAGTTTTTTCCCCCCAAGAACGTGTGGCACCAATCTCCTGCCAGTATGACTACAGAAAGCCTTGCGGAAACGTAAGCTGCAATCGCATAACAAATTCTGTAGCGGGGCAGGTAGGGAGGGTACAATGTGGAATACGTCAGAGGAACATCCCATCGAAAGAACGTTACCAAGTAAGATAAGTAACTTGTTCTTCGAAGGGATTGTGTCCTCTGACGTATTCCACATCTTTGACAGACTCCCAAAGCAGTACCAAAGTATGGAGGTGGGAAAAGAATTTACAAATGCATCAATTTAGAATGCCCAATCAAATTGCAAAATAGCCTTAACAAAGGCCAAATCCTGCCCATGGATAGAGTCCAAGGAATAATGTTTCAC
Source organism: Ambystoma mexicanum (assembly GCF_040938575.1). Taxonomy (NCBI): domain Eukaryota; kingdom Metazoa; phylum Chordata; class Amphibia; order Caudata; family Ambystomatidae; genus Ambystoma; species Ambystoma mexicanum. The sequence goes on from NC_090936.1 coordinate 742,469,257, forward strand.
AAAATGATGGACAGAGGCCCATGTGACTGCTTCGCAAATATTGCGAATCGGAACACCCCTCTGTAGTGCAGTGGAGGCAGCCATAACCCTAGTAGAATGAGCCCGTAAGCATACTGGAGGGTCCTTTCCCGCCAAACGCTAACACTCAGAGATCATCAAAATTATCATCTAGATCAGGTCTGCTTGGAAACAGCTTGACCTAAGCGCCTTCCAGCATAAGCAATAAAGAGCTGATCGTCCACTCTGACCCGGGACATCCTGAGAGATAGAAACTCAAAGCTCTCCTAGGGTCCAACCTATGGAGCCTCTCCTCTTCCTTACCAGGATGTGGAGGAGGATAGAATGCTGGAAGAATTACCTTCTGGCTCAGATGGAATTCTCACACAAACTTCGGAAGAAAGGAAGGCCGCACCCTAAGGACAACCCTGTCCTTATGGAACACAGTGAAGGGTGGTTTGGCGGAAAGTGCCTGCAACTCACTCACTCTGCGTGCGGAAGTAACCACAATTAAAAATACAGTTTTAAAGGACAATAGTCGCAACGGACAAGAATGTAAGGGCTCAAACGGAGCTCCCATTAGGAACTTTAAAACCAAATTCAAGTCCCATCCCGGCACCTGGAAAGGCGACGGTGGAAACACATTAGTTAGCCCTTTTAGAAAATGAGATATCACAGGGATTTTAAAATAAGAACATTCCTCAGATGAGCGCTTAAATATGGACAGCGCCGCCAGGTAACCCTTAAGGGTACCCACTTGCAGGCCCTTGTGGGCTAAAGAAAGCAAAAAAGACAAAACCAAAGGAATGGAACATTGGAAAGGATCCACATTCTGTACTCTGCACCAGTCGCAGAACTTTCTCCAATGGCAACAGTACAGAGTTTTCGTTGCGGGCCTTCTGGCTAAAAGCAACACCTCCATCACGTCTGTTAGGGAGAATTCTCTGTTAAGGCTAATTTCCCAAACCTAGTGAGTCCTCCAGCAGCTTTGCTGGATTTTTGGGGTTTATTTGTTTCTCCTGCTAAGAGTGAGACTCTTTTTCTCCCACTCTTAGACATGATTTGAGATATCCTTTGACTTTGGAATGTGTTTTATGGGCTATGGGGTCTTTTACTCCATAGGGCTTCATGTGTTTTTGGTATGTGTGTTACACAGCATCCTCTGTGCCGTAACACAGGGGTGTCATAGTGACCTCCAAACATAGACTCCGTACCCTGGGACTGACTACTGTCTCCCAGGGCATGTAAAGTCACCATTGGCTTTACTAGTCCTAAATTGTGAACAGAACCAGTACAAACCATCATATTGTGGGCGTACTGGTAGGGGCAATTCGATTGCCCCTGGGTCTGTAGTTCGAGGGGGCACTGTCCAGTCCCCCCTGAGCGAGTTTTGGCTGGTGGCAGCGGATACTACTTTTTATATTCAACCACGAATATATTCCTATGGGATTTTCCCATTGTTCGAGGCAAATACTTTTTAACATAGCCTCAAACATACCGCCGGTTTATTTATTTAATATTAATTCACTGGTTGGTATTTTTTGCCAGAACTCTGTTCCAAAATGGCTTTTTTGTTAGTTTCTGTGACTCCAACCCAAGTCGAGCCCTTTGTTCCACTTTTTGGCGGGCTTCTCCACAGAAGCCTCCAAAAGTGGTGCCACTCTGTCCGGTGTGTGGGAGGGGGTTTAGGCACCCTGGACTGAGTTGCCTCGCAACTCAAGTCGCACTCTGGTGTGATTGGCCCAGTGGTGAGCCACCCGGCTCACCACTTAGCATGTTTGAGTGACAGCTAGGACTGATGAATGGGGGTTTTCTGCATAAAAGCAGGGCTTTGGGGACTGGGACTTGAGACGTCGCCACAGGACCAAAGAATCCAAAGAGGGAGAAGCTGAGCTGACCTGCAACGACGACACCACCGGTGGAGCTCTGCTGAACCGACTCACCACTTCTTCCAATGACAGAGGAGATCTTCATCCCGAAGAGTCTTCTTCCTTTGACTGGTGGGGATAACTAGTTTGCCCGCCTTTTCGCCTTCCCGGATCATCTCGTGGCCGCCTTGCCTGTGCCAAGCACCCCGGCAACCGGGATACCACGTTTTTCCACTACCGCGAATAAAAGGATAGTACCTTTTTACCAGAGAACTCCGCGGCTGGTTTCTTCCCTGGCAGTGCAACGACCTTCAGCTTTCCTCCACGTCGAGATCATCTCTTCCTCTGGAAGACGCCGCAACTTGTATCCACTGCCAGGAACAACTGCCCCCGCTGGAGGATTCTCTCCACTTTTAAGGTATTGTGTCCACCTGGCCTCCCTCGCAACGGTCTGTGTGGGGTGTCTCGTAAATCCTCAACTTGCCACTTGGGTCGGCCCTAGGCTGGCTAACTGAACTTTTCTGAGCTGAACTGATTCCTTTTTGAACTCTCTGCAAGACTTTCCAAGCCTTTTAAACTGTGCGATCTTGGGTGCATTAGTGTTCTACTCACTCCAAGAGGGAGCCTGGCCTCTGAACTTTTTGCTCACAAGTAGACTTTGACTTTCCTGCCTTGCTCAGTGCTTCTAAAGTATTGTGTTGTTTGGTGTTCCTGATTTCTGCCTTTTCCCTCCCTTTTTCTTAACTTATTGGAGTGCCATCTTTAGTTAAGCGCTCACCTCTGTCTGGAAATAAGTGATGCTAACTAAGACTTGTCTAATAAGGAATAAGGGATGCACATATACTAATAGTGACTTTGTGTTTGGACTTGCTTATAATAGTGCTAGAGTGTTTCTAAGTGTGTCGTTAAATAAATAATGATATACTTGATACCAAAGCTCTGGTTAGTGTTTGCTTGTGCTACTGTCTTTTGATACCTATCTTGTATACTCTATCTACTGTCTAACTCTTCTTGAGAGAAGTCTGGCTGCTCAGCCACATCTACCAGGTAAATCTGGGTGGTACAGACTGCTACCAATTGGGTTTACTGCCAACACCTGTAGTCTTAAGCCTTTTGCAGTGGTCCCTAACTGCACAGGTTTCTGCCTAACAACTTCCTTTGGGAGGTCTCAATCCTTGTACCTCAACCTTTCAGATACCAAGCGTGAAGGCTGAGGGACTTGACCTCTGGATGGAGAACCTGACCCCCTCCCTCCTGTGAGAGAAGATCGTCTCAGTAGGGAAGACGGCGTGGAGGGCAGATGGACATGTCGATAAAGTCTGGGTACCATGCTCTCCTGGCCCATGCCGAAGCAATGAGGATAATCCGGGAACCGAACCTCCGCAACACCTGCGGAATGACGGGGACTGGAGGAAACGCGTACAGCAGTGGGAAGGACCACTACACTACGAACGCATCCCCTAAGGCTCCTCTTGGAGGAAATTCCCGCGAACAGAATCCTTCACACATCCAGTTGACACTGGCGGCGAAGAGATCCACTTGCAGGGTTCCCCAAAGGGCAAAGATCTCCAACAGAACTTCCTGAGCCAGCCCCCCCTCGTGAGAGACCATCCTCTGCCTGCTCAGAGCATCCGCTGCCGCTTTTTCGTCTCCGGCTAGATGAAGTGCCGAGATCGAAATGTCCTGCTGAATGGCCCAGAACCAGAGCTGCATCGCCTCTCTGCACAACGGGAGTGACCCTGCCCCCCCTTTTTGTTGAAGTCGTGCATGGCCACTGTATTGTCCGTCATAATCAGGACATTCTTCCCCCACACAGACAGAAGAAAAGCCTTCAGGGCTAGCCTGACAGCCAGCAGCTCTAAAAGATTGATGTGGAGTCTGGACTCCGACAGAGACCAACGGCCGCTGGCCGTCAACTCGTTGGCATGAGCTCCCCAACCAGTGAGGGATGCGTCAAAAGGAATGTATATCAAGCCCGTACTCTATTTCTATGAGTGATCAAAAAGACTCCACATCAGCGAACTGCATGGGAGGGAAGAAAGAGTATACAAAAAGTACTTCCTTGTCGAAACTACTGCGGTGGCTGGAGTGTCATCATGTGGCATATACACCTAATAAGTTAGCACCTTCTTTTAACATACATTTCTTTTTGTTAATTGTGCGTATTCAGCCCTTAATATCCCTGATTACTATTTTTTACAGGTAGTATCCTGTATTGCCTGGGTGATCGCCCCTCCCACATAGGATGCCAGATGTTTTTCAGCCTTTTTAAGAAAACATTCTATTCCAGTTTGAAAAATACATCCTAAACACAAGGTCAGCAGAATTCACTTCTCTTCACATCTTTTAATCATACACTTATATACAGGTTTGGTTCAAATAAATAGTCCTTAGTTTTCTGGACCGATTGGAGTGTTGAATTCACTAATTTAATCTAAAATGTACATCATTAGGTTGATAACAATGTTGATGTCAATATTGAAGCACTACATAGATGTTACCCATATCATGCATTTATCATGCTTGGTTTGAAGATGTATATTGTTTTGATTGCCACAAACTGTTGCTGCACAGTAGATTTGTTTAAGTTTTATAATATTATTCATTAATACGTTCTTCCGTAATTTGTTTTTGCTTTTGTAGAAACTTTGAAAATTGTGAATTTTGCCCCTGATGAAGAGTGAATACTCGAAACGCTTTGGGCCATCAAATGATGAATTAAATTGAAGCTCTTGTGTTAATCATGAAAGTTTTGGTTTATTAAAACTTATGTAAGAATTCCATTTCAATTATTTTTGATGAACAGTATATAAATACATTTGAAGAGCATTAACTACATATGGTGTTTTGTTTATCAGGCACCATATGGTTAAAAATTACTGGTCTGTTTTGACAGATCTTAGACAGTGTTCAGGGGACGGGAGTTCCCCGCTTTGGGAACATCCACTTCTTGTTTTTTTAGCTCCTCTCGATCTACCAAAGGAAGAATAGTACCGAAAGGAACCTCCCCCCTTCATTTCCGTCTCCTAGGTCGAAAAGGCGGAGGTTGACGTACTGCAGCGCTCAAAGACTTCGCTGCAGCTTTGGAGGTCTGCAACCTCTCAAGGCTCTCGTCAGCCTTGCTGCCAAAAAGATGGACACCATGAGAGGGCATGTTGAGAAGCCGGGATTGCACATCCAGAGCAAACCCCGACTTCTGCAACCACGCAAACCTGCATATCACAGTGCTCGCAGCCATGGACCGGCTGTGGCTGACACAGTCTGCCATGTCCAGACCCCAATGAACGGATTCACACATGGCATCCTTGCCATCTTGCCTGAGGGCTAGAAAACCATCCTGATCCTCCCCTTTGGGAATATGCTCAGCTGCCAACGATACACAATTCCACAGAGTGTGAGTAAATTTGCCAGGGCACAAACGGAGTTGACTGCCTTTAAAGGCATACCCCCAGAAGAAAATACCTTCTTCGCCCAACCATCAAAGCGCTTGTCGTCCCTATCCGGACGGATCGTAGGGTACGCAAGCTGCTTTGCTGGGGCCATAGCTGCCTGCACCACCCAACTCTCCGGAGTAGGGTGCGTTGACAAGTAGCAGGGGTCACCACTGGCTGGGCGGTATTTTTTCAGAAGCGACTTCTTCACTGCTGGGAGACTCTCCGGAGCAGTCCAAGCTAATGCCACCCTTCTTTGCAACGCCGAAATGGCAACACCGGGTCAGTGGGTGGACCTTGATCCAGGATGTCTGTCAGATCATCCTGAAGAAAATAAGCAGATGAAGCAGACCACCACAAATACTCAGTCACCCTCGACATGAGGCGCCTATACGAGGAGTCAGCATGCCTACCAGGCTCAGGCCTGCCAAACTCAACCTCCAGAGAGTATCAAGACCACTGGCATCATGTAAGGATTGACAAAGGTCTTCCAGTTAGCTATGACCAGACAACAGGTCATCAGGAACCTCAGGAGGCACAACCCCTTCCTCATCAGACCCTTCCTCCCCCTCTGAAATATACTCCCAGGGTTGGAACAAATCCACCCTGGGAGGAGGAACAGAGTAGGGCTCAAAAACAGGCCTCACAGACTTGCTGAGAGCCTTTCTCTGAGCTTCCACAGCCCTCTGGGGCACCTCCGGTAAATTCTCCACAAAAGGCATCGAGGGCGCCGATGGACTCGGCATCGACCAAGGCGCCGACGACTTCAACAACGGCTTCGAGGCCGGAGCCCCAAGTGTGTCCTTCGACAGCTGCGGCGCCGATGACGTCGACGACTTCTTCGAAGCCGGAGCCTCAAGAGAGTCCCTCGACAGACATGGCGCCGACGGTGTCGATGCCTTCTTAGAAGGCCTCACAGGCTCTGACGGTCTCAACGGCGTTGAGGACCGGGACCTGGTCCTGGCACGGCTATGGTGATCACCCTTGTCCGATCGGGACCTCGACGGCTCCTGATGATCGCGCCGACCACCCGAGCCCGAAGGCGTGCGAGTGGTGGCTCTAACTCGTTCCTTGCCGGCTTCTCTCGAAGGCGCGGACGGAACGGTGGCTTGTGATTCGAAAAATCGCCATCATCTGCTGGCGGAATGCATCCCATTCGGCTGGCGACAAGTGTTTCGTGAGACAAGTTACCCGTCTAGCGGAGTCCTCTGACGAGGACGGGGAAGGCGACCGGTGACGGCACTTCGGTGAATGCCTCGAAGAGGCAGAGGAATGGAGGGATCCACTCTGAGAACGAGACCCCCTGGACTTATGCTGACGCTGAGAGTCGCCCATCGAATCGGCGGTCGAAAGACCAGTAGATTTCGACTTACGGGTTTTAGAAACCCTACCTACCGACAACAACTTCTTCTGCTCCCGCAAGGCCTTGGAAGTTAGGGACTGGCAGTCATCGCAATCGTCAGTGGCGTGGCTTTCACCGAGGCACCAGAGGCAAACGTTGTGCGGGTCTGTAATGGACATTTTGGAACCGCAGTCCAGACACTTTTTGAAGCCCGACTTCAGGGTAGAAGACGAAGACATCATGAATACTCAAGTCAGAAAAACCGAGGCGTGCTGAGATTCCGAAGCGAACACGTTCGTGGAAAAAAACAGAACTGAGGCTACGGGCGTCATGCGTCCTAGATATAACATCCGGTGACGTCGACCATCGACGGAGGCCCTCCAGGGACAGTGTATCGACGTCATCGACGCAGGACACCTACGCCAAAAAAGTTTTCCGAAGCAGCACTGCTGTGGTAATTACTGTCAAAGATGTGGAATACGTTGGAGGACAGAATCCCTTCGAACAAAAGATTCATGTCCGGGAATTACATTTTAGCCCGAAACATGTTCACGACACGTCGATACATAGATCAGACCTCGATTCAGCAGTTCTAATGTCTAGAAACTTCATAGGAAGTGGGTTTATTGCCTGCTGGAGACAAATCCTATCCAATTGTATGTAATGTTTCGATTTGTGTTGTTCGCGAGTGGAAAGGCTGCGCGTCTTCTCTTGCACTGGTCCTTCTACAATGGTAAGGATCACTGTGCGAGCACAGTTACTGCAGAGGTATGAAGCTTTAAACTGTAGAGGCAACAGCAGTCCCCACACAAATTTGTACCACATTAGGTAACAACTATCTAAACAGATACCCACAAACAGTTCCAGCAGGCAAGGCAAGGTTATTCAGAAACCTAGTGTGAGGGGGGAGGGGGGTGCTGTTGAGCAGCCTGGAAAATGTCTGCCTAGCTGGTGAGCTCCGTGCCCAGACATCAACTATCCGACATCATTGGCGGTTTAAATTGCTCTTCAACACCTGAACCATCTATCCTGTATAGCTGATGTTCTGTGCTGCACCTGCTCCCAATTCTGAAGAAAATCGGAGCATGACAGCCGGAAAGGGACGACTTATTATACAGGGCCTGGCTGTGCACGTTCCGAGCTGAGCGGTGTGAGGCCTACGCGCGACTGCTGAGTGGCAACCACCCGGCTGCAACCTACATTTGCCCTCATTTACTGCGATTGGGCTACCCTGGGAGGTGGTTAGTGGATGTGACCTTGGCCGCCCTGTCGATCTGTAGCCGCCGCTGTCTCCCTCCACTTGTTGCAAGCTGTGGAGCTCGCACCTGCTGGCGGGGGCCGTGGCCGTCCTCTGCCGGTGTCATCTGGGGCCAGTGCCGGCCGACGTGGGGCCGGCCCCCTCCCCCACAGGCCGGCCATTAGACTACCTCTGCCGGTCTTTGGGGATCCGGACCTGCGGCCCGGTGCGGTGTGGGGCGGGCGGCCCTCGTCCCTGGCGGCCCCGCAGTGTGCACTCCTTACCTAGTGCATGCTCAGACTGACCCTGCCGCTGCGGCCCTGCACTGCTGCTGTGCGGCTGCTTTCTTCCTGCCCGGTGCCTGAGGATCTCCCTGCAGCTCTCCTTGACATGAGCGATCTGTGCCGCTGCGGGTGAGGAGCTGGGGGGCTGCCTGCTGCGCTTCGCATGCCTCCGTTACTTTACCTGATTGGGACCCCCGCCTCCTCCCTCAATTAATGCTTGGACGCTTACGTGTGTGGACATGCTGTGCATCTCACTCCTGCACCTGGAGGTCCGACTGTTGGTAATCGCTTGGTCCTTCCTCCCTCTTCACCCGCGCAGTCACTTCTCCCTGACGCAAACAGAAGCCGGTCTATGTTGCTACGGGTGGGGGCTGGGGGGCTGCTTGCCACACTTCGCATTGCTCTGTTACTGGGCTGAACTTTACCCTTGCCTCCCCCCTCAATTACTGCCTGGAAGCTCATGTGTGTGACTTTCACTTGGAGCTATGACTGTTGTCGGCCATCGCTTGGTCCTTCCTCCTTCATTACCCCCACAGTCACCCGTAACGTGATCCATGCTCCATAAAGGACTTCCCAAGGCTAACATATACAGCACTGCATTTGGTATTATAAGTGTTCCCGTCACGCACTACATTTGAACAGGCTATGGAGCCATGCACTGCAATTGTCTGACAGGGGTGGATTGCCCACGCTTTTATATCGCTTCTGCTTCAGGCGCTGCCGTTGCGCACTGGGGTGAGACTGTACAAATGCTGCGTAACCCCTCCCGCTTTGCTCCCTGGATCCTCGCCACATGGGCTTCTCCATCTCGCCAGCCGAACGGCTCTACGCAGCCCCAAATTAACTTGCAACACAGCACTCCTCATCAACCCCATCCAGTGCCACATGTGCCTACTCCCTACAACAAGCTGACTGCCTCTGAGCAGGCCACCACCTCTGATGCCCATTCTGGCTTATTAGTGCTGCAGCCTTCACCCAGATTCATACAGTTGGGTCCCACGCTGTCCACAACGCACTGCCCCACCTGTGCTGCACTAATATCTGCCTGTATTTCCATCCCCTTCCCCTGCTGGCCCGATATCTACACCCCACCTGCTGTTATCACCAATTACACTGTACAGCATACCCCTGAGCCACTGACCATATAGCAATGTCGAATAAAGCCTGTGGCAACAACACGATGGGGACCATGGACAAATTTACCAGGGCGACACCCCGACCGGAGCCGGGCCATGCATCCGCCAGTCAGGAGGACACTGACTCTCGACCAGGCACGCCAATTCCTGATCTCGCTGCAATGATGGACTCCATGACCAAAAATGTTGCTTCTTTTCACGAAAAATTGGATGATATCAATGTCAATATTGCATCACTTAAATCTCAGATTTACCACGCTGGCATACGATCACCAACGCGGAATCCAGAATTGGCACGAACGAGGCCGACCTGCGTACGCTCCAGGACACTGTGGCATCACTCTCATGCGAAGTGAAGTCAGTCAAGGCAAAATGTGACGATTTGGAGTCCAGGTCGCGCCGCAACAATGTTCGCATAATTGGGGTTCCTGAAAATGCCTTTAAAGGACGCATGGAACTGACGATTGAAAACTTGATTAAAGAGCTGCTTGATGGCCCTGATTTGTCTCCTCTCTTTGCGGTTGAACGGGCTCACCGTGCCCTCTCGCCTCACCCGAAGCCTGGCGACTTTCCCAGACCCGTCATCCCCAGAATCCTCAATTACCGAGACAGGGACCTCATTCTTCACTTGGCCCGTCAGAAGGGTAAGCTTCGTTTTGGCTCTCAGATCATTAGGACCTTCCCAGACTTCTCTGCGGTGTCAATTCCTGGGAGTGAAGAAACTGCTTAGGGAGCGTAACATCCCATATGCCATGCTGTTCCCCGCTCGACTCAAATTCACTTTCAGGCAGGAACTATACTTTTTTACTGTCCCGGATGAGGCCGTGAAATTCATTGAATCACAGATACCTATCCACAACCCAGCTGATAACCTCATGGATAATGACTGAGACAGATCCCTTCCACATTTGCAATGTCTGAGATCTGTACACTTATGCCCGTCCTTTGAAATACATAGATTAACATGCTGACATGGCCGGAGCTTAGCTTCGGGAATCACTTTGCTATTCCACTGCCTCTTCTTTAGTGGCAAGACTCATGTGGGTGAACAATGCTCAATACCATGGCTAGTGTCCCAACGAGAGAGGCTTGGCTGTCCTTTGTCTAGTCTCAACGTTCCCTATGGTACATACACTTGAAATCCCTGATTTTCGGGAGTGTGACTTGCTCGGAGTCCCTGCCTCCTTTCTATATACATTGCGGCTGTTTCAACTCTGCTGTGCTCTATCCCGCACTGTGACTCTGAGACCGCAATCAACAATGTATTTGATACAGTACTGCCTCCTGTATACTCTTGTTTATAACGGCACTCTGTCTTCTTGGAGGCATCCAAAATGGTCTGCCCATATATGCAACTGCACTATCCTTTCCTAATAGCCACTAAATATGTTGGTTTGGTAAAATGTATTGTACTGTACTGTTCTACTGCCTAACTATTGTACCATTCTCGGTACCTCAATTCTCCTGGTCTGGTCAGATGCACGGCAACAGCTCTCCCCGCTGCGGTTGCAATGACCATTATATGGGAATCGTTTAATTTTGGCCCCCATGGGGCCTATAGCAAAGACGGTCCACGTTGGGATCGGGCCGCTATGGTCAGGATTGTTGATGGTTAAGGGGGGAAGGGAGGGTCGGTCACTACCAGCGACAATGGGGTGGTGTGGGCGGGGGAGTGGTTTAGTTTTAAGGGGTCAAAATGAAAATGGCAGAGGTATGGCAGCGATTCACGTCATGGAGAGAGGTTACAGTGACAACGGTCCCATTGGTAGGCACATGCCAAATCACACTCATTGGGACGTGCCCTAGGATGCACAAATGACCATAACAATTATGTCCCGGAATGTCTGGGGTTTGAGTAATTATTCTAAGACTCGTAAAATTGCAGCTTATGTCCACAGACACAGCGTCAAGATACTCATGTTACAAGAAACGCACAATCAAGGTCACCTAGCAATAAGCATTGCACCAACCTGGGGGCCCAACAGGTTCTACACGACCTACTCCATGCAGGCCAGAGGCGTATTAACATTGATTCATAAATCCATTAAATTTACACTACACAAAAGTAACATTGACACTGAAGGCAGGTACATTATCTTACATTGCAAACTAATAAACAGGGAATGTCTTTTGGTAAATACCTACGCCCCCAATGTAGATACCCCGAGCTTCTTCAATGATCTTGTCGCCATTCTGTTAGGTTATAAGGGAGTTCAGATTATCTGCGGGGGTGGGGGGTTGTTGTGATATGAATTTAATTCTTGATGTCGACCTGGACAGGACAGGAACTGCACCTAGAACACTGTCGCGGGCAGCACGCAGACTACACGCACACTGCTCAGAACTAGGTGTTTGTGACGTTTGGAGATCCCTCCATCCCTGTTCCCGCGAATACACCCATTATTCGTCGGCACACGACAGCTCCTCCAGAATCGATCTATTTTTGGTATCGGGTGATCTGGTTGGGAGAATAGATAAAGCCCAGATACTTGCCCGCCATTGTCTGATCACGCTCCAATCACCCTGTCGGTCAACTTGGGCCCATCCATACCAACATTTAGCACATGACGCTTCAAGCCCACTGCCCTCCTTGACATTGTGTTCAAGGCCGACATATTGGCTGACATTGTGGCCTTCTTTGAGTGTAACTCCATGCAAGACACCTCTGTTGGAGTCCGATGGGACGCCTTTAAGATGTACATCAGAGGGATTTCCATTTCCAGGGAGGCAGGAATACTGAAGACCATAAGAAAGGACCTTAATAAATCCAAAGAAAAACCGTGCGAGCTGGAACTGGATTCCAAGACAGCAGCTGACCCAACTAAACTTGCGCAGATAGCCGAGGAACTTAAAGTCTTCGAAACGCATGCTATGAGAGAGGTCCGTTATTTTAGTCGCCCACAGGCTGCTCAGAGATATGGGGAGGGAGAGAGACCAGGCAGGACACTTGCCAAATTAACTAGAGTAGAACTGGGCCTGACCCCAATTGTATGCATTAAGGACATACAGGGCATCCCCCAATGGGCAGACCACCAAATAATGGAGACATTCACCGAGTTCTACACCAAACTGTATTCATTACCCCAGAACATAGCGAGCAACATATGAGAGATCTACTTGACCAGATCCCCATACGCACATCTCCCAATCAACTAGAGACCAACTGGAATCCCCGATCTTATTAGAAGAGATCACCAAAGCCATCTTTGATTTACCAAAGGGCAAAGCACAAGGCCCGGATGGGCTTACCCGAGTTTTTGCTCCTAAATTATTAGAGGGCTGGAAGGAATCGCTCTGTGATTCCATTCTCCCTTCTTCTTTGCTTGAAGCAGTCATAACAGTACTGCTTAAGCCTGGTAAACCCGGTGATGAGTGTGGCTCATATAGGCCCCTCTCCTTCCTTAATGAATATTGACACCAAGATCTCCGCTAAGGTTATAGCAAATAGGTTCCTCCCAATAATGGCCCACCTGGTACATGAAGATCAGGATGGCGTTGTCCCTGGTCGATCTATGTCCCATAATATCCGGGGACTTTTCAATGTGATGTTCAGATCTGACCAGGACTCCAATGCCATAGCGGTTACACATGATGCACAAAAAGCATTTGACATGTTCTCATGGAAATATATGTGGCTGGTCCTTGAGACAATGGGGATTGGCCCCAACATGATTGGATAAATTAAATTGCTATATACCTCCCCTGTGGCAAGAGTCCGGGTCAATTCCTTAACATCCGCTATGTTCACTCCCTTCAGGGGCACTCGACAGGGGTGTCCGTTCTCCCCGATCCTCTTCGCACTAGTGATGGAGCCAATGGCAGATTATGTGAGGTCACGTCACGCCCACAGAGGGATACGACTGAAAGAATCCCCTGAGATCATCTCCCTGTATGCAGATGATGTGTTATTATATATCAGAGACCCCGCCACTAACCTGGACCCCATCCTGCGGGACATCACACGAGTGGGTACCTCCTCTGGCTTCAGGATTAATCATTCCAAGTCCGAAATTCTCCAATTCACTGGTCCCCTCAGGGAATCAAATACTTGGGGAGTTAAGGTGTCCCTATCCAAGCCCGCTTTGCTAACAGATAACTACATGGCCATGGCACAATCAGCTGAAGCTAAAATGAAAGGATTGCGCTCTCTCCCGTTATCACTTGCTGGGAAACTCTCTCTCATTAAGATGATCCTGGTCCCCAAACTGCTATATATCTTCTGCAATGTACCCATTTGCCCTGGGAAACAATACTTCATCAAGTTACACAAATCTTGCGCACAGTTCCTCTGGCACTCTGGTGCGGTCCATAAGAAATGGTCAGACATGGCACTCCCATTTGAGAAGGGGGGGATTCACTTCTCCTGATTTGATATTATATTGGATAGCTGCACAGCCCCAATACGCATTTTATTGTACCAGAGTTCCCCAACACGTCCTCACGTCAAACTGGAAAACCTGGCTGCAGCTGAAATTGATATAATGACCCTAATACTTCATCGAGAATATGAACCGGTCTCCCACCTTGACCCAGTAGCATCCACCCTTCTCGCCTGGGACTGCCTCTTAAATATGGCAACACCATCCTGTCCCTATTACAAATGGCTTCCCGTATGGATGTTCCCTGGCCTGGCACCTACACATGACACAACCGTGGCCCGACATTGGGAGGCCCTAGGTTACCGGGCACTAACTGACTTTTTTCCTAATGGGAAATGTATTGACCCACAGACATGGAAGCAGGGCCACTCGGGGTCCCCACTTGAAATGTTGCAATACTACAGGCTATGCGCTGCCTTTCGTGCCAAATGGTCTACTTTTCCTAGTGAACCCCCTGATACCCCAGAAATTGCTTTTATAGCTAATTCAAGTGGTGTCCACGGTATTGTCTCCACCCTATACAAAGTGTTACTGGCGGGAACCCCGTCCCACCCGTCCAAAGCACGAATCGAGTGGGCGGATGAATTGGACCTTGATATTCCGGACCCTCTTTGGAAAAAGATGTGCTCATACACAAGTAGGGTATCCCTCAACTTTCGTTACCGCGCTATGCAGTTCAAACTACTGAACAGATTGTATTATACTTCACGCAAGATCTCTAGGTTTACCAATACGGATACTCGCACTTGTGCCCGCTGCATATCGGAGAACGCAGACCATTTACATATGTTCTGGACATGTCACAAATTGGGGAATTTCTGGGATGGGATCCTTAAGGCCCTCACTGACATCACTGGTCAAGGATTGACCCCGGACCACTGGGTATATTGTTTGGAGTGTGGGATTCAGACGATACTAGACGGGTGGCTAAGTTCCTAAACTTAAGTATCATGGCATCCAAGAAATGCATTCTTCAGTGCTGGAAGAGCCCTTCTCCTCCGAACTTCCAGAGGTGGCTCAATGCACTCACTTGGTCCAGAACCTGTGAAGAGGAATATCGAACTACACTTCCCGTCCACTCTCGCCCCGAGAACATATGGGCCGCGTTTAATAGTTATCTTATTGAACGAACCGAAAACGTATCCGAAAGTAACTCGCCTGGGCCCTCACGGGAATGATACTCTGCGATGAATGGTTCTCCCTTTGTGTCGTCAGATATCACTCATTTGTGTACACTGTGTCTTATTGATGTGATTGATCATACACGATTTTCTATTGTTGTTTTTTGCTGTAAACTCTGCCTATAAATAAAAGTTTTTTAAAAAAAGAAGAGAAACCTAGTCTGAGACCAGCTGGGTGATTTGAAAGGGCGAGGGAAGATAGAGTATGAGTTTCGACCTCATAACTCCAATTGCCAATGTTTACATGGTGACTGTTTGGTAGTTAAAAAAAGCACAATAAAATACAAAATAGTGAAGTCTCAAACAGAAATAGGCTCATCTCCTGTGCTGGGTCCCGTTATATATATGATATGATATGATGTGGAATTTATAATGTGCCAGTACACTAGTGTGTCTAGGTGTACTAAGCCAAGGAGGGGGAAACAAAGGTAGAACAAAATAATGATCTTACTAGGCCTTGTGTCATTCAGATCGCAAAAGTGCAGGGAAGGGGAGAAGTACAAGGGGGCGGGTAAGGGGAAGTGCAGTTAACTCACCAGTGCAGGCAGCGGGTGGCTCAAAAGTACAGAGAGAAGATACAGACCCTTAAGTGCTGGGCAGGCCAGAGGCAGTGCAAGGGCAACTGGACATGCAGGAGCCTGGGCCTGAGTTCAAAGGGTGACCAGGTGACCAGTGTGCAGAGCAGTCAGGTGCACCAGCAGGAGAGAGAGAAAGCGGAAGCAAAAAGGAAGGTCTTGAGTTGCTTCCAGAACCAGAGGTGTTTCTGCTCAAGTTTGAGAGAGGCAGGGAGACTGTTCCAGAGGCAGGTCCCAGCTCAGGAGATTGATCTGTCCCCAACTCTGCTTGGAGAAGCGTCTGAGGTAGAGCGGTCCAAGGCCCCATAAAGCCTTGTGGATGATGCAGAGGGTCTTGAAGTTGATCCTTGCAGCCACGGGAGCCAGTGAAGAGATTTCAGAGCTGGAGAGATATGATCTCTGGTCTTGAGGCCAAGGACGATTCTCACAGTCCTGTTCTGGATAAGTTGTAAAAGTCAAAGAGTAGAAGCAGGAATATTTAGAAAGAAGCTGTTGCAATAGTCCCACCTAGACAGGACCAGAGCTCTGGAGACAGTGAGCTTCTGGGGGAAAGTGATAAAAGGAAGAATACCTCTGAGGAGGTGCAGCTAATAGTTTGATTTCTTAGAGATGTCAGAGATTTGAGGAGAAAAGGAGAGGGCTGAGTCGTAGATGACACCAAGGTTCTTAGCCTCACAGGAAGGAGCAGGAAGAGGACCGAGTGGGCGGCCAGAGAGAGGAAAGGAGGGAGTGGGTGTCCTAATGAGGAGGATCTCAGTCTTACTGGCATTATGGCAGAGATCATTGGTGGCACACCATTCATGAATTGCGTCCAGACAGTCTGGTATGAGAGAAGAAGCGGAGGTGGCTTAGGGGAGTCTGAAAGAGAGCGAGTGTCATCCGCATAACATTGAAACGTGGAGCAGAAAGTAGCGATGCAGTGGGCAAGAGGTGCCAGGTAGTGGTTGAAGAGCCAGGGAGAGAGGTTAGACCCCTGGGGGACACCACAAGTAGAGAGAGGGATAGAAGAGAGGAAAGACCCCAATTGGACCTGAGAGGGTCGGTCTGTGAGAAATACCAAGGTTGTCAGGGAGACGATTGAGCAGGATGGCATGGTTGACTGTGTCAAAAGCACAGAATCGATTGAGAAGAGTGAGGACAGAAGGTAGATTAGAATCAAGATTGGGGAGCAAGTCTTCACAGGTGTTCAGGAGAGCAGTTTCCGTGCTTCTGGCAGCGCTGAAGCCTGTAACGCTCACCTGGTTCCCACGGAGGCGCGGCGTCGAAGGCGCAGAACTCTGAAGATGGACAGGAAAGGCCCCTCTATTCTGGCATCCCTGGCTCGTTGGATACCCTCCTGTGCGTGAAAAGGGAGTATTACCAACTGTGGAACAATGCTCAAGCCTCCCACTCCCTTCCAACCCTCCACGATACCTCCTCCACGATTCCCCGTGAAGCCTCACCTTAGGGTTTGGAAGGATGAGCTCTCCATCCTGCTTCTGATGCAGGGGCGCGTTGAAACCCAGTTACTTCACTGGATTGAGGATTGATGGGAGTGCAGGTAAGCTTGACTGTTCAGGTAAGGCGCTGTAAAAGTTCTGTTCAAAAGTTCAAGCTTAATAATAATGTTCGTTGTCTAATTGCAGCAAGCGCTAATGCTTATGTCTTTTTCCCCTTAGGGGCCGGGGTTCGGAGTGCCGGAGATATGGCGCCGACCCGAAGTGAAACAGTTCTGGATGAGCGCTCAGGTAATGTCTTTGCATTCGCTCATTCAATGTCTTTGTCTTTTTTCCCCATAGGGGCCGGGGTCCGGAGATGCCAGGAAGTGGCAGGACCCGAAATGCAGTGGGAATAATCCAACAGGTAAGACTTAAAAGGAAACTGAGCTTTCCTTATTCCTTTTCTCCCTCTCACCTTTGTTCTTGTCTTTTTTCCTCTAGGCGCCGGGGCGTAGCTGATTCCGGAAGATCGCTGCTGCAGATGGAAGCGCCTTGCAAAGGTGAGTAAAATGCAGCGCTGCAGCGATCGAAACAAAATGCCTTTAAAATGATGTCTTCCTTTTCAGGGCCGTTGGAGAAATGACTCTGGGATGCAGATTTAGCAGGTAAGGGCTTTTCTTCTCCTATTCTCTTCCTTTCTCCCCTTGCAGGTGTTCCAGGGTGCTGGCAGGCGTGGCTGAAGTCAGGATGCAGGAGCTGACACAGTGAGCGTCCAGCTGCTAGGTGCAGAACAACGCGAAGCACGTGTGGCTGTTCGGGTGGGGTTTAAATAGCCTTGGAAGAAGTTCCTGGTATGTATCCTTCCACCAATCATATGTATCCTTCCCCGACCACACCCGGGTGGTGAAGTAGTCCTACAGGTAAAGTAGTCCCATTCAGGCCTCAAGAGGGCCTGGATGAAGCAGCAAGGTCTGCATCAGGTAAGTGTGCACCCAAGCACTTAAACACATATCCTCTTCTATGAGCCTGGCGCCTAGGGCGCCAGGACTGGGGTCCGCTATGAGCCTGGCGCCTAAGGCGCCAGGACTGAGTCCAAAGGGCCCCGACTTGGGCCCGCTGAGACTTCCCTGGGGAAAATGATGTCTGCCTCTGGGGTTGCTGGGCCCGGCCTGGCTCCTTGGAGGTAGGCATCATGACAAAGCCAGACTTGTGGTCATGGAGGTAACCAACAGATTTAGTACGTAGATTTAGCTGGGAGATGGCCAGCTTTTACAAGAGTTTGCTCAGGAAAGGAGTGATTGAGATCGGGCGATAGTTAGACAGAGAGGAAGGATTGGCAGAGGGCTTCTTTAGAAGGGGGTGCACAAGAGAGGGGCAAAGCGGAACTTTCCAGTGGCAAAGGAGTGATTGCAAAAATCGGCCAAAGCTGGAGCAAGGGTGTCTATGTGGTCCTTGATTGTTCTGGATGAGCACAGGAAAACCTGCTTTGACAAGACTTTCATAGATCAGACGTGTATAGAAACAGTCAAGGGTGAACAGCGAAAAGGAGGTGAAAGGGGGAAGAGAGACGGCCTCAGATGGGTCAGAAGTGGTAAAGGAATAGGAGGTAGAGGAAGAGAGGGTGGACAGGATGTACTGAGGTTTAGTAGTGAAATGAGAGGTCAGGCCGTGCATAGGGCCTGGGAGGGAACAGGAGAGGAAGAGACTGCAGCCGGATTGGCCAGCTCCTTGCAGATTTTGAAAAGTTCGGCTGAGTTGTTAGATGCCATAGATATGCAGGTGTGGATGTAGGCTCTCTTCTTAGAGAGGACAGAGAGTCTGTACTGCCTTAGGAGCAGGCGGCAGGCCAGTTTGTCAGGGGGTGAGTTTGATGTGGCCCACTACTTCTCCACCACCCTAATTTTGCATTTAAGGGTGG
The DNA here is from genome assembly GCF_040938575.1 of Ambystoma mexicanum. Classification (NCBI taxonomy): domain Eukaryota; kingdom Metazoa; phylum Chordata; class Amphibia; order Caudata; family Ambystomatidae; genus Ambystoma; species Ambystoma mexicanum. The sequence goes on from NC_090936.1 coordinate 742,488,023, forward strand.
CGAGGTCGGCATCATACCAAGAGTAGCACTTGGATTTGGGCTTCAGGCGGATCCTCAACACAGGGGCAACCTGTTCCTTACATGCTAAATTCAAAATAAGGTTCAAAGGGATTTAGTCCCGTTAACTGGCAATCTGTAGCATTATCCAAAGTACCAACACACAGTTCCACACAGTTGTTTTCTGCATTTTGTGGTACAAAAAGTGGTTAAAGGATTTTTTTGTCAAACGTGTATTGTGGCACATAAACACATTTCTTTTTAAATTTTAAAACCGAAAACCTCATAGATCCATGACACTTTTAAACATTGAGAGTAAATGTGATTTTAAGAGAGTAAAAATGACTTTTCTCCTTTGCAAGACAGTAAAATGTATGCAACATCCAGCCGACGCATGCACAAACTGTATGGAAATAATTACTGTACGGCGGCTTTCTGCATTGTGACAGAATATACCTTTCATTATTTCTCTAAGGTCTGGCCATTTGATCTCTCCTGTATATATTTAAATGTTGAAATCACATAAACCTAGCCAATTACATAGTAAAGCAAACATGAATTGTATTGTCGGTTTTGAGGTTCGATAGCACAATTGTCATTTGATGTTTAATTAGTTTTCTGGAGCTTTTACTACCTAAGGTTATGCCAATGTTATGATACAACAGTCTAGAGAGGCAATGACTCCATGCTAAATTCTCCATCTGATCTAATGGTCAAATGGTTCTTTATATAGTGCTTTTGACCAAGCGCTGTACATAGAACATATTTATCACAATTATCACCAAACCAAAGTCGGTACTCCTTTATCGACCTCGAAAGGATGAAAGTCTGAGTTGGACTTGCCGGGATTCGAGTCTGCAACCTACAGATCACGCACAGTTTGCAGCAATGAGTGCTCAACCGGCTTATCTATCTTATTGGCTAACATCCTTCAGAGCTTGGTTAACTGAGCATCGACTGAGGTATAATAATTACAGTATCTAGATGTTGGACGAACCATTTATGAAGCACTACATGAAGTTAAATACCTATCTGGATTATCAAAGGGACAGGTTTAGCTGAGTTTCTATTTCAATTACAAATGTAACTTTCATTTGTTTGTTTTTGAACAGCGCTTGCACTTCCTGGAGAGTCAGGTTTTGGATGTTTTTAATTGTAGTCTTGAAGATTTGAGAGGCTAGAACACCTGTGATTGGTGTAATGACAATCACTCACCTTTGAGCAAAGACTCTGCTGCCACTGACCATTTATAGTAATGTACCCCATTGACTTCAAGGTTGATGGGATGTAATCTAGACTGTGCATAGTCATCATTTTACACACTTATAATTAGAATGTAAATGAAATTATCAGTGTAAAAATGATCCGCCTCTGCATGATTATGCACACAGCACCAGAACGCTGAAAAATACAATTGTGCAATACTGGTTTGCTTTCACTGGGAAAAAAAGCATAATTTGTCACAAAATATTAATTCTCAATTGCAACTTAGTTTTCCATCTTATTAATTATACAATCCTAAAATTCTAGGAAATTATCCACAGTGCTTCTAAAGCTGAATGGACAGTGTGCAGTTTCTTTTTTTGAAAGGCTTCAGAGAAATACATTCTGTTTCAGAGGTGGCTTGCAATTACATCCATGTAGATGAAAATCAAAAGAAGCCTCATAGTTTCTATAAAGTGACCTGATCTTTGCACTGCCGTCAGCTTTAAACCTGTGTGTAAATGTACCCAGGAAAATAATAAAGCTGTCGTATTTGCAAGATTTTCATGCGTAAAAAGGCCTGGCACCCGCCTTATCTGGAGGCCTGACGCCACGTGTCAATTTTGCTCAAATTAGAAGAAAAGTGTCTATTGATATTTAGTCTGTGTGGCTATGTTAATGTAAACAGAAAATATTTCCTCATTCTAAGAACAAGTGATCAGTTTTATAGACAATCCATAATTGGTCAAAATGAAAAAAAGAATCATGCCTCCAGTGCTTCATCGGGTATAAAAATATTAAATTATGCAAAACACAAACTAGTGTTACATCCTACAAATAATGACATAACTAGTTTGCCTCTTTAAAATTCATGTGCAAATCTTCAAAATATCTCTTTATTCTGTTTGGTGTAAGCCCATTCAATTAAGTGATAATCCTCCTCTGATAAATGACAATGATTTTTTTATAGTAAGAATATATTTCTGTATAGTTATGCTCCACATTAATTTTCGGTCATAGTATCTCTCCTACATAGTCGTTTATTCATTATTTTAATTCTGTGAAGTGTAGCATTTCCTCTTGGAGTCGCACTATCGGCAGATATCACAATATATAGAAGCATTTGGATTTAATTTCTCCAAATATGTGCACATGTATGTGAAAGAGGAAGATGGAAGGAATCGGGATAAGACTCGGACACAAGGGCATTGTGACGGTCGCTATAGACTTTTATTAAAGAAAAAAGGGGGTTGGAGAAAGACCTATCTCGCCCTATCACTACAAGGGGTTTCCCATGCTCAACGAAACTAGGATGTCAGTGTAGAATGTTCAAAAGTGAAGAGTTCTCCACCCTGTGTCCAAAATAATAACCTGAACCTTACATGCTAAACTGAAAATAAGGTGCAAAGGGATATAGTCCTGTCAACTGGCCATCTGTAGCGTTATCCAAAGTTCCAACACAAAGTTCAGAAAGGTGCAAAAATAAACAAATAATCAAAGTTCCACAGTCCTCAGGTGGGGGTCCCCTTCCCATGAGTTTCTCAGGCTCTTTACAGTTCACAATGTGATGAATCAGAGATGATCATCCCAGAAACCCTGGCCTGGACTCCTTATGTGGCCACGGAAAGGCAGCTGCTACCTGATCCTGACCCTAGGGGTGGTATTATGTGGGAGGATCACATGAGGGGAGGTTCAGGTCAGGAAGACTGGGAATATACACTGAATAATTTCCCTAATGATCCTACCGTATTAATGGCATATTGTAAAGTTGGAGATTTTGAGAATTAAAGGAATATGAACATTATGGACTTCAAGTCCCATAATGCTTTGAGTGCTGAGACGGAGAAGAGGAGTTCAGAGTTACAGAACTGTAGTGTGCAGTCTAGTGGTTGTAATGACCCACACCTGAGTGTCGCCTTTAAACATTTAGAGGCCTCTCAGGAGCGGGCCATTAGAAAGCAGCATTGGACGCAGCAGAAGCATGAGAAAGAAGGAGACAGCGCCACCGCTCTTTTGGAAGCGGGACACCATGTCGGATAAGTAGCAGAGGTCGCAAGGCATGGTCCTGCGTGCTGCTCAGGTTTGTGGCATTCATCAGAGTGCGAGCGGAGCAAGGAAAGCACCAGGTACAGGAGGCACCGGGGAATGCCGGGAATGTTACCAGAGCGGTTAGATGCATGTGCAGACCCGACCCGACGAAAGAAGAAACAGGAGCAGTGGGTCCAGCGCAGACGTACAGAAAGACCAGTGAGTTGGCCTTTGTTAGGGAACTGAGAGGTGCTCCAAAACAGACCACTGGCTCAAAAGAAAGCTTTTGAATACTAAACTAATGATTTAAAGCAATTTGGGCACAATTATTACCTTAAGAAAGATCGAGTTAAAGAATATTTTAAGCCCCATTGTATAAGCCGACAGGAAACAATATTCAACCAAAGTGGATGTGGTTTACAGAAAGAAAGATCACTTATACAAGCAAACAAATCAGTGTGAGAGATATTGTCAATTTGTACTGTATCCTTGTAGAAGAAGTTATAACCCTCTTGTGGTTGTTGAAAGTCAAAAGAATCAGGCATGAAGACGTCGTTGATTTAACTTTCCCCAAAGAGGATGTAAGTGTGGAAAGTTTGAAGCAATCCTCACCACAAAGTACTACTAGTAGTAGTAGGAGGAGGAGGAGGAGGAGTTTTTATCCTGGCAGGTGAGTATACTAGGAAAGAGACATTTTGTGGTTAGTCCTGGCAGGATAGTGGACCAGGAAGAAGATACATTGAAGTACTACAATGTGGAAGGAGGTTGTGATGAAAAGACAGTGGTATATCCATTGAGGCTTACTAATGAACTATTGTGGAATCATCATAACAAAACTGTGTTGCTTATCAAGAAGAAATGTGATTTAATGAAAGAGGATTGGTCTTCTAAGAAGAGAATAAATACATTGCATACAGACTTAATACATGAAAAAAAAGTATTTTCGTTCATCAAACAGCAGTTGAAGTGGGAAGTGTTACTTGAAAATAAGACAATTAGGTCGCCAAGCAAAGGATATATGGAATGAACATAAGTTTGTGTTATATTTCAAGCAGAACTTGGCTATTGAAAGAACTTTTGTGATTTTGAACTTTGGTTTGAAACATCCTTACTTGATTCAGGGGAAGAGGGTTCAACCCTGGTTACAAGGAATTATATTTATAATTTCATTGTTTGAATTTAAATGTTATTCTATGAAGTTGGAACAGCCAGATAATCCCTGCATGATTTTGTTTTATGTACGAGTGTGAGGGACAGAGATCTTTGGACATTAGGTATGTTTCCTTTAGCCTTAGTTTGATAGGTCGGGAAACTCTTGTAAGGTTAGATAAAGATAGGCTATTGTTTCACCCTTATCGTTTAATAAAATGGCTACTTGTGAGAACACTCCGTATGCTTGTCTCACATTTCTGACACCTCACAACAACCACAGATCTATTTTTTAAAATCTGCAGTTTTCATTCCATGGGTATGGCTCCCTTCCCCTGGTTTTCACACAGTCAAGAAGTTCTCTTGCTCTCCTTGGCTTTGCTGATGTATTCCACTCTCCAGTGGCAGGGGTATGGTTCCCTTCCCCTGGATTTCACACCCAAGAGGTGTTCTTTCCTATTCTTGACTAACAGTTTATTCGCTGTTGGATGCGGGTGCCAGACTCACAATCACATTGTCTGGTATACTCTCCTGCCAGGACTTTCACAATGTTCACTCTATAATTGGGTCCGGGTAACAGACTCACAATAGGTTGCCTGGTATACTCTACTGCCAGGGCTTCCACCACATGAATCATCCAGCCACTTCGACCCCCTTTTGTTTGTTTCACTTCATAATGCACTCAGCGTGCCAGCTCCCTTGCTCAGGTTCACCCTGTGATTAACACTGTCTCGCCTCGGCATACAGTATATGCTGCAAAGCACCCCAGTATCCCAATTCCCCTCTCAGGGCTCACCAGTCTCTTGTGGCGGCTTCTGCATTCTCTGCATCCTTCGGTTTCTCCAGCAGGGCACCGCCTCCTTCTGTTGGCGTCCCGTCCGCTCTCCGGTAGCCGCTATGCCTTGGCCTCATCTCCTGCTGCAGGTCTCCGTGCGGCTTACCTTCGTCCTCTTAGCTTCTCGTGACGGTGCTGGTTGGAGCTCTCCTGCCCCCAGCTACAGCTGGCTTTTTTTCTCGCTTCCTGACCATGTCAGGTGTATTGGTTCATCTTCCTCACAGAGCCGGGGTTTTAAATGTCCTAGCACCTATCGGATATCTACAACCACTAGAGCGTGTTACTAGTTCTGCAGCTTTAGTGCTCAGCATTGCTCTTGTTCTTTTCCTCATCTCAGTTGTTTTGCAAAAGTATAGGAAAGTCCTACTGTCAGTGCAAAGTGGACGGTCTGGATCTATATCACAATATGCCATACAGGTTTGAGAATTCAAGGGATTGGTCTTATACCAGAGTGGGAAAGGTAATACCATTTTCCTTCCAGTGAGTCTCTTTCCGCTCATGAGGGATGTCTCCCCAATATGGTTCTCCCTGAGGCAGCCACCCCCAGATTCAGGATCAGGTAGCGGTTGCCCTTCCCAGGCCATATGGAAAGAGATTTTCCCACAGAGAGGGAGCAATAACATCACTAGATTCACCACAAAGACTAGTTATATTAGTAGGATGATGTAAGATTATGTATTTAATCTTTGTGCTGAAGAAGTGTCGAAGGTGGAGAACATGCGCGTGCGGACTCAGGCCTGTAAGTCTTTCACCAATTTTGAATTGTTTGCAAAAATGAAAACCTCTTATAAGTACAATCATTTGTGTGGCAATTAACAGATAATTCAATAAAAATGCTGAAAAATAACTTAATTGGTGTGTTATTTACTCCATCACATGCTCTTAAACTATCTAACATACACATATTTTATAAAAGCACAGACGACATAGCAACAGACACTGGCCTTCTAATAAATACACAATTGTGACAACCATCACATGTGCTTTCCCCAAAATTACAAATGAAGTTACAATTTGAAAAATTTCAAGAACTGCAAAGTGGAACAATATGCCATAGTTTTTTTTAATACAGTGTTTGTGCTGTTTGACATGTGTACTAACCATATATATTGTTATTGGCTGTGGACTCTCAAAGTGGGTAAAAACCACCGAACAGTTTATCATGCTATGTTCTTTCTAGAGAGGGGCGCCTGCTACTTTTTTCATATATTGTTACTGTTGATACAACTACTAACTTGAATACCTGGCAAAGGTCGCTCAGCTTCTGACAGATTGAAGATTTCGTGGAAATTCCCTTTTTTTGTACTATGAAATCGGCCTCCGTCTTCATCTTTGCTCAACCCGGTGGGAGCACTTGAACCGACATTGCTTCTTGTTGATGTTGTTTGAACCTATACATAAATAGAGTGCTCAATGTTTTTTCACACAACTTAGTATTTGAACATGAATAATTAACACCAAATTCATTATTCAACCAAAAGCTGTCTTGTCATTCACGCAAAAGTGATACTTGGCGCAGTGGAAAAGCACAGCATGAACCATTTTAGAAAATATGTTTTTGGTATTTACTTTTCCTACAAATAATTCCGGAATTACCTGATGAGAAAAGCTTCATTTTGAACATGGCCACATGATAGTGTATGGACATGAAGCTCTAAAGTACATGGTGCAGAAAACTGAAGTTTTCAGACCACGCACATTTTATGTGAAAGGTAGATTAAATCTAGATGGAAGATGACCCCATCTATCGGGCAGACTACATTTTCCTGGTCAGTATGGTATAGCACCCCCTGATAGGCCATCTCTGACAACAATGTTGTTCAAAAAAAGGGCTTTGATGGTTTACAGAATGTACTGACAGCAAATTAAAATAGAATACTGGCATGATATTCTAATTAATTTGTATTTTATGCAAATGATGACTGTTCTGAAGAAACTCAGGCAGATCTTTACATGGGACCTTAACAAATTAGCGACATGGTCATATTAAGATCATTCTGTAACAAAAAAAGGAAAAATTAAGGGTCAGACTGGGACATCCATAAGCTAGCAGACATCTACAAATGTGGCATTGTTAAGTCTAGGCCGACTTGTTTTTGTTATGCAACCAAGACCAAAGGTTTTTTATTCATGCAAAGTGTTAACAAGCTTAGAAGTCAATGTTAAAATACCAAGCCCACTAAAATGCATGGTGGAGCAAAATGATGATGAATTTTCATATTCTGTACCAAAGACCTGATAATATTGATTTTTGAATCGTTCTCAACCACTCTACATGCTAAATTTTTATTTGAAGGATTATTTTGTTGTTCTTGCTCCAACTTCTGAGTGCTGGGCTTTGCTGTTTGACCTACATGAAGTGGTGACACAATGTGCTTCGGATCTGTAGACCACACAAATCATTGAATGATCAGCAAAAGTGTGGCAATTCCACTAATGGCGCAAACAAGATTGTACGAATGACCAGGACGAAACATAAGAAAATGCAGAAATGATGAATAGGAGAAAAGCATATGTCAGTCTTTACATATGTACATATTAAACATGTATGCCAGTCAGATGGGAAGATCCCAGGAGTTGGTGAGCCTCAGCCTTTACTATTTAAAAAAACAACAACAAAAAACAATCAATTGAGATTTCAGGTTGTGTTGACAACCACAAAAGAAATTCTTTTTGGCTAACACAAATTGGGTGCCTCCCTTGACAGCCCCATTTCTAATGTTACTGATTAAACCAGCCTATACCGAGTCTGATCAAACTAAGACTATGTAAAAGGTTGCTGAGCTAGAATGCCCTGTGCTGTTTTAGAAGTATGTTTGGAAAGACTGAAAACTACAACTTGCAGAAATGTTATTTATTAAACTATCCAAGGAATTTGAACAGTCGGTTACATGTATGATACCTTAAGATTGTTGGTGTGCTGTGGTAGAAAAAGAGAAGTTAATCATGGTAGCTACAGGCAGGTGCTCCAGGCTCTGCAATGTGACAAAATGCCATGATATAGGCTTAAGAAATCCAAGGAAAACTGCTATAATCCGATTTAGACATAGACATCTGTTCTGAAACCAGGTGCCATGGGGAAATCTTAAGGCAGGCTAGTCCTAACTCTTACTCCTGAAGTCTAAACTGTACTTAAAGGACCCCTTTACGGCAAGGAGTGTGACCCCCGACCTTTGGTCTTAACCGTAGTGGATGCACCAAAAGACAGGACTCGCTGGGTAAACATCTAAGCCCCTCAATCCATCAGACTGGCAGTTAATATTGAACATGCAGAAGAAATAGACAGTATCAATGTTTGCCGAGAGAATTGTTGACTTTCTGGAGCCATCACAGTGTAACACCATGTTTTTTTACAAATGCAAACCTGTGAAGATTAAAGACTTGTTTTCTGCACTGTGCTCACAGCACTGCATTGCATGAAGGCTTACAAGATGGAGATCTGCACAGCCAGAGTCCAGGGCTGGGGACACTGCTCCCCTCACCATTCAAGCATCAAAGCATATGGCTCCTCTAGACTTTGCTCACTGCAAATGACACTGGAACAACACCAAGAATGCAGCCAGCCTGATTACAGTCTCCAGCCGTGTACCCCCATAGCATGCTGCTGGGATTCTGATACAGCTGGCAAAACAGCAGTTCCAATGCAAGCCAACAATTTTGGGGGCACATTTTCCCTGGTACTAAAGCTAAAGCCAGTAATGGAATTACTGAAGGAAAGAGCCAATCTGAACAACTATAAAAGGGGCCAGTTGGTGTGGTGTGGAAGTCAGGCGAGGGGGTACTAGAACAGTGAGCAGAAAAGCAATAGGTGGGAGGAGGAAAGCAGAGAGATGTGGTGTGTAGAGAGTAATTGAGGCTACAGAGGTGAGACCAACAGAAGTGAAGAGGAGGTGCCTTGGAATAAAGGAAATCAACAGCGAGTACAAGAGGTGGTAATAATGGATACATTGAGAGTGGGAGAGGTGGTGACAAACAGTTCCTCTGAGAAAAGGAGGGACAAGGAGATTACAATATCTGGCGGGGATAGAGAAAGAGGTGATCATAGAGATACAAAGTAACCTTAGACAAGTAGAGTAATATAGAGGAGAAAAGAGGAGCAACAAAGAAAGTGGACGAGTATGAACGAGACAAGATGAGGACTGAATCGTGAAAGGAAGTGAGGGAAGAAACTACGACTGAGAAAGTATTAAAAGAGATAGGCAAGGCAGAGGATGAAGGAAGTGGTGTAGGAGAGAGGGTATGCCCAGAGGCAGAGTCCTTGAGAGGCTTTGGAGCTGGAGCAGATGGTTAAGCATTAACGTCTCCGTCAGCCCAACTAAGTGGTCAAGTCTAACAACTCCTGGATCTAGAATAGACTTGATAGGCATTTTATGTTCTCTGGCATCTGGTGTGACACTTGAGTGGTGAGGACGAGAAGCAGATGCAATGCATCCTGACAAGAGAACAAGCATTCAAGAAAGATGGACCTCTCACAATCCCGAGGACTGTGAGTGATTATTTGAATACTGCCAGGAAAGTGGAGAGTTGAGAGCGAGGCTGAAGGACTATGATCCACATTCCTTTAATGGGGTCCACTTTTTCTAGCCTACCATAAGCCCCAAATATGAGGTTAACACAATAATTACCCATGAAATATAGTAACTGGCTTTTCTGCATCTCTTCAGCTCTCTACGTGTGAGTCATCAAAAACACAATTCATTTCAGGTTGGAAAATAATAGCACAAAAGTAAAGTTAAAAATATATAATTTTTTAATTCGGGCTCAGTGCAGGTCATTATCCCCAAGTGTGTGGTTAAAAACGTACATTAGTGAAGAAAGCCCTTTAAAGATGTTAAAACATTTTTTGGGACGAAATCTTATATTAAATGTACTCAAGGAAGAGAATACCTATCGGAATTCGTCAACCAATACCAGAAGCTTAAGAAACTGCATTGGCAAACTGTGTTCTGTTTTCACAGAAGGCTATTGTGGTCTCCCCCAAATTGAAATATGACAATGCATTACTTACCGTAAAAGCATTTCTGATGGTTGTATCTGCTTAGATTCACATGCTGTGCATAGGTCCGACATCCAGTGGTCACTGCGGAGTATTGCATTTTGTTTTTCGTAGTCGAAAAGGGGACGTCGACAAGGCGTGTCTGTAACACTATCCCTATAGTGACGTGCTTTGTACCCACAATCCCTCACGCGTCGAGGTCCCTCTGTTTGTATTTTTTCTGCCCTGAGGGAGCCTTCTATACGTGAGTGAGTACAGGAGAGAGAGAGATGTAGAAAGGTGTCTATGTTGCTTCTATCTGAGCGGGGAGGAAGGGTGGGCGCATGTGAATCTAAGCAGATACAACCATCAGAAATGCTTTTACGGTAAGTAATGCATTGTCTTCTGATGTTTGTTAATCTGCTTAGAATCACATGCTGTGCATAGACTAGCGAGCAGTACCCGGAGTTGGCGGTGGGTTATGAGAAGGAACAGTAGAGAAAAGATGTCTTAATACTGCCTGTCCCACCTGGGAGTCAGATCTAGAGTGTGCATCTAGACAGTAGTGTTTTTTAAAGGTGTGCACAGAACTCCAGGTAGCCGCTTTGCAGATGGACTCAAGGGGAACATTTACAATGAACGCTATGGAAGCCCCAGTGCCTCGAGTGGAATGTGCTCTTGGCTTGAAGGGTAGTTCTCTCTTAGCAAGAGTGTAACAGAGAGTGATGCATTGAACAATCCATCTAGATATAGTGGACTTTGAAACTGCATCTCCTTCTCTTCCTGCTGCCACCGAGACAAAGAACTAATTAGTCTTTCTCAGTGGTCTGGTTCTTTCCATGTAGAACATGACAGCTCTGCGTACATCTAGTGTATGCAGACTTTTTTCTGTCAAGCTGGAAGGGTTTTGAAAGAACGTTGGTAGTTCTATTGACTGGTTTACATGGAATTTCGAGATGAATTTTGGTGCAAACCTTGGGTGTATGTGTAGAACCACCTTATCCTTGTGAACTGTTACGAAGGGGTCTAGAAGAGAAAGAGCCTGTAGTTCACTTACTCTCCTAATGGAGGTGATAGCTATTAGGAAAGCAGTCTTAAGAGTGAGGTCTTTAAGAGTTGCCTTGTGCATGGGTTCAAAAGGAGGGCCCATGAGTCTAGAAAGTACCACATTTAAGTCCCATCCAGGAGCTGGGTTAGCTATCGGAGGGTGTATTCTCTTTACCCCCTCCATGAAGGCCTTGATAACTTGTATCTTCCACCACAACACTTTAAGTTGGGAAGTGGTGTATGCAGAAAGTGCCGCTAGTTGGACTTTAATGGAATTGAACACTAGACCTGAATCCAGTAAATGGGTCAAGTACAGAACAATGTTAGTGGGAGAGCAGTCAACCGGGTTGATGCTCTTACCTCTACAACAGATGACAAATCTTTTACACTTGCTAGAATAGCAGTGGCGAGTTTTAGGTTTTCTGGCTTCCCTGAGGGTGTCCATACATCTCTGCGGGAGTTGTAGAGGTCCAAATTCTCTGATCTCAGGAGCCCAGCTGCTAAGTTCATGGTCTGAGGGCATGGATGCAGTGTCCTGCCCTTGTCCTGTGACAGCATGTTGTACGGGCAGGGAAGTTTCACTGGGGGAGGTAGGGACATCTCCATCAAGTGAGCGAACCATGGCTGCCGGGCCCTCATTGGGGCCACTAGTACCATGGTAACCTGCTCCTGGTGCATCTTGTGCACCACTTTGTTGAGCAGGGGAGTCGTGGGAAAGGCGTAAACAAATTTCCCTGACCATTGAATCGACAGACCGTTCCTCTTGGACTGGTTCTGGGGGTACCTGGAGGCGTAACTTTGGCATTGTGAGTTCTCCAGAGTTGCGAACAGGTCTATTTCCGGGAATCCCCATTGCGTAAAGACATCTAAGACGATGTCTTCGTGCAATCGCCATTCGTACTCTTCGGGCAGGGGGAAGTCTCTGCTGAGTTTGTCTGCTAGCAGATTGAGTTCCCCTGGTACGTGTTGTGACAGTAGGAACATGTTGTGTTTGAGAGCCCACTTCCATATATTCTGGGACAGCTTGGACAGTCCTGGAGAGTGGGTGCCCCCCTGCTTGTTGATGTAGTACATGGCTGTGGTGCTGTCTGTAAGGACCATCACTGTCTTCCCTTGTAGGTGTTTCTGGAAGGCTTTTTAGTGCTTTGAACACCGCCAGTAGCTCCAGTAGGTTTATGTGCTACGTTCGGAGTCCACACTCCGTGAGCAGCCTGATGGGATAGGTGAGCCCCCCATCCTGTGAGGGATGCGTCCGTGGTTAGAGTGGCCTCCACCGCGGGTGTGGCAAAGGGTTTCCCTATTATCAGGTTTTCCTTTGTCCACCACCGTAGCGAGAGAACCAAGGCTTGCAAGACCACCACTAGATCGTCCCATTGTCCGCTGGCCTGACACCACTGGCTGTTGAGCCACTCTTGCATTGGGCGCATGCGCAGGCGCGCGTGAGGTACCAAATAAATACACAACACCATCATTCCTAGCAATCGCATCGCTTTGCGCACCGTCACCTCTCGACCTGCCACATATTGGGGGATCTGAAACAGCATGTTTTGGACCCTCTCGTTGGAGGGGAAGACGAGGCCGTCCTTTGTTCGAATTAGAGCCCCTAGGAATTGTTTGACTTGGCTGGGGTCTAAGCTGGACTTCTTCTCGTTGATGGAGAAGCCCAGTTGGAACAAAAGGTCTACAGTCTTTTGGGTGTTTGAGAAGCATGTCTCGTAAGAATCCCCTGTTATGAGCCAGTCGTCGAGGTAAGGGTATACTGGGATGGATAACCTGCGCAGGTGGGCCGCTACCACTGCCAGTACTTTCGTGAATACCCTTGGTGCAGATGCTATGCCGAAGGGTAGCACTCTGAACTGGTAGTGTTTGCCCTCTATCATGAACCTGAGGTATTTTCTGTGCGCTGGCAACATTAAAATATGAAAGTATGCATCTTTCATGTCCAGTGTTGTCATGTAATTTCCCTGTGATAGCAGTGGGATCACTTCCTGTAAGGTCACCATACGAAACTTTTGGGGTTTGACAAACTTGTTTGCTGGGCGCAGATCTAATCAGGGCGCATGGTTAGATCCTTTTTGGGTACAAGGAAGTACACTGAATAAATACCTTCCATTACCTGAGATAGAGGCACGACCTCTATGGCTCCTTTTTCCAGTAGTTGGTCCACTTCTTGGAGAAGGATGGCGAGGTGTTCTGGTGTCATGCGGCGTCCCCTCGGGGGTCTGTATGTTGGGGAACTGTTGAACTCTATACAGCAGCCGCGGGCTACGGTGGAAAGTACCCAGCGGTCCGATGTTATACCCTCCCATGCTGGAAGAAAGGATGTTAACCGGCCCCGACCGGCATTGCATGGGAGGGGACGCAAATCTTCGCGTCACTTGGTGGTGTTGTTGGCTTGGGAGCCTCTGGGGGTGGAACCCCGGCCTCTTCCCTTGCCACGACGTTGACCCCTCTGATTGTACTGGCCGCTATTACTTTGGTAGTTGCTGGCAGGGTACTGTTGTTGGTTTTGTTGCTGGCGTTGTCCACGAAAAAAGCGCTTATTACCAAATCCCCGCCTGTTAGGGGGTTTTGAAATTTGGTCTAAGGTCTTTACTGTATCAAATTCTTTCTTCGCGTTCTCCAGCACGTCATCCACTGCTCTCCCAAAGAGGTTGGACTCCTCTATGGGTTTATTAATAAGGGACGCTTGTGTTTCCGCCTTAAATCCGGAATTGCGAAGCCAGACGTGACGCTTCAGTAAAATTCCTTGTACCAAAGTGCGGCCAGCCGTCTCTGCTGCATCGAGGGTATTCTTGATGATGCTTTGATTGACCAGAGAGCCCTCGTTAACTGTAGTTAGTAAACGAGTCCTTAGGGGTTCTGGAGCTTCTTTGATGTCCTGTCTGAGCTTAGCCCATTGAGCATCGGCGTAGCTTGCCAATAGGGTATTATTATTGGCGATTCTGGTAGAGAATGCTGCAGAGGTGGTGATTCTCTTGGCTAGGGCATACAGCTTCTTCCCCTCTTTGTCTGTGGGTGCCTCGCTAGTAGATAGTGGGACTCCTGCCCTTTTCCTGGTGTTGGTCACAACCAGGGAGTCCGGGATTGAGTGACCCTTAATATATAATGGGTCTGATTGAGAGGGAGAGAACAGTTTCTCAATCCTTGGATTGACCCCTCACACCAATGCCGGAGTGGAAAGAGAAGGTGTAATACGTCTCTTAACTGAGGCGAGGATGGGTATAACCTGGCTAGTGGGGGTTTTTTCTTTGATAATCCTCTCCACAAAATCAGTGTCTGGGGTGACCTCCCCAGTTTCGATCTCGAAATGTGCTGCTGCCTTCTTCAGCAGTGCATTGAAGGTGGGTTGATCATCGACAGGCGAAGGGTTCCTGACTGGTGTAGTTTCAGTAGACCTGATGACTATACTGCTACTGCCTGTGACTGCCAGGGATTTGGGTCGCCCTCGCCTGTGTCTTCCTGGAATCCTTCCTCACATAGGTTAGTTTCCTCGTGAAAACCTTCCTCTTCTTGTTGGTCCTCAACATAGGTGAACTCATCTTCCTCTTGGAAGAAGGTGTCTTCCTCGGTGGGATTGTAAGAGTCTATGTCCTCCTGTATGGGGTTATAAAACTTCTGGTATTTAGCCCTTGGACTCTCCAGGGGTGCCTCCCTTGGTCTCTTGGGTGCCCTGTCTTCTGGGATGGACATGAACCTATCTAGTTTGTCCATACAGGTCTGGAACCTTTCAAAGGTCCACTGAGGTCGGCCAGGAGGGTCTGGGAAAGAAAAGGGGGTTTCTTCCTCCTGTAATAGTCTGGTTCTGCCCCATAACGTCGAAGAAAGAGAGCCTTTGCCTTCTGAGTATCCTTCTTGCTGGCTAGGGCCTTCTGTCGGCGTCAGGAACAGGCCTGATCTGTTTTCCGGCGCCTTCGGCGTATCTTTGGCCCTGTGCGCGGTTTTCGGCGTTGCACTCGCCGTCTGTCTTTGGCCGTCCTTAGATGCTATGCGCGCGAGGCTTTCGGCGATCATACTCTCTTCCGAGGGATTGGTCGCCGTCGCGCTATGAAACGTCGAGTCCTTGCCCGTCGAGTCCTTGCCCGTCGAGTCCTTGCCCGTCGAGTCCTTGCCCGTCGAGTCCTTGCCCGTCGAGTCCTTGTTGGCAACGTGAGCGCTCTTGCGATGCGCGTCGCCGGAAATTTTGGTGTTAGCGCCCTTATTTTTAGAGTGCCCAGTCGCCTGTCGCGGGAGCGGTGGCGGGAAGGGCTGACGACCCTTACGGTCGGCGGAAGACATCGATGGGCCCGGCGTCCCCGTTGGCGCTATGGCTACCTTCGTCTTCGACGAGTGTGTGCCTGGGGGTATGTGCTTTGGTGTTTTTTTGTGTGCGTCCTTGTCGCCGGGGTGTTCATCCCCATAAGCTGGGCATGAGCCGGGCTTGTCGGGGCCGGGGACGGACGATGAGGAGCGTGAACGCTCCTTTGAGAGGTCTACAGTCTCCGTTACGGGGGCCGTGTAGTCACTGTCCTCGTCACACTCGGCGGCAGCGGGCGAGGAGTCAGGCCTAGACATGGTGTAGGCCACCCACCTTTTGACCCTGCGGTCTTTTAGAGTTTTGGGCTTTAGTAATTTACAGGCCACACAGCTGTCCTCCTGGTGATCGAGGGGTAAGCAACGGTTGCACCGTTTGTGCTTATCCTTCCAGGTATATTTACCCTTGCAAAGCGGGCAAAACCTAAATGGCGTCCTCTCCATAGCTGAGGGTAATAAGTGTGACTACGACCTCGAAAGAGAGGGAGGGGAAAGAGAAAGGCATTCTTAAAGAAAAGAAAGAAAGACCACAAAACCCCACTCTCCCTACTGTGTATGGCCGGCGAGGCCAAGCCACGTGTTCGGCAGCGCCGAAGGATCTCCTCCGCTTGTCCTTCCGTCGAAGATCTTGCTCGGCGGAGAAACGGCTCTGCGTCGAGGGAGGGATCTACGTTATTGATATTAATAACAAACGACCAAAGGTCGAAGAAACTATTTGGCAATGTCTCTCGAGGAGCTCCGCATAAAGGCAACCAGTAGCTGGGCGGAAAAAAACAATCTGAGGGACCTCGACGCGTGAGGGATTGTGGGTACAACGCACGTCACTATAGGGATAGTGTTACAGACACGTCTTGTCGACGTCCCCTTTTCGACTACGAAAAACAAAATGCAATACTCCGCAGTGACCACTGGATGTCGGACCTATGCACAGCATGTGATTCTAAGCAGATTAACAAACATCAGAAATATATATATATATATAAACATATTCACTGATAAATCTTTATTAAAAGGGACGTTATGGTTAAGTTGCACTAATAAAATCCTATCAATGGTTACAAGAAAAACCGAAACCCCCCCCGAAATTCGCCAGCTAAGCAACCATAACTCGCACCAGCACCGTTCACTGCTAAGATTAACACCCAGGACATCAAAGATTACATCATAAATGTCATTGATGACATCACATATCGCTTTATTCATATTGTGCCTTGCTTTTTCCATTTGCGAACAAAATAAATTCAAACCCATCCATATTTGCCTCTGAGCAATCCGTGAAAAGTAATTTTTGAATTTGGAAACAGTTCCAACAACTTTCCAAATGTATCCTTCATTGCAAACTACAGACTCTTACAACCTTCCCAACCACACCTATTATGCCACTCCACAATCAAACAGCACTCTATTCATATCTCTACAATCACACCCACACACCCATGCACCATACATTCATATACATTCCACAACTTTTACACCCAAACTTTCTTTTTTCCCCCCAACAGACACAACAAAATGCCTACTAAAAAGAAAGTATGTAAAAAAGTAACAAAATGTAGAGCACATAACAATAAAAGCAAGCCATATAGTCATCCACCTCTAAAACAATGTATAGAAAACATTAAAAAGAAAGAGCTACTAACCTCACTCCACAAAACTAAACCAGCCACCACCAACAAAAGGCCCCTCTTCCAGAAACTATAAAAACATGTACAAAGAAAAGCAGACCTAGTAATAAACCTTACACTATATCTACCAGTGTTAAAGTAGCCCCTATTAAAGCAAGCCAAAACTTTTTTTTTTTACAAATGATGTTCCACCGTAGAGCTCTTCACAACAAAGCTGAAAATTCATAATCTACACTTAAAAACGACCGCAGGAGACAAATCCTCGAAGCTCTAGTTGAAAGCACATTTTTACTAAAGAGAAAATTGTTTGCATTAATTTTAAACAGAATGAAACCACTAACTAAATTAATTAATAAATTACAAAAAGTACTACTAGACATGCACAATGTCAACATAGATACCTTTTCAAACTTTTGTGAAGGTGAATGGATTTACAAAAGCAACACAGAACTATATTTCAATGAAGAGGCTTATAAACAAGAACAAAAAACAAATTGACATAGACAGTGATGGCCGAGAGTATGAAATGGTAGGAGACACCATTATGGCAAAAGAAACCATTATAGAAAAAACATACCGAACAAACTTTCAACCAAATGTTCCTTTCACCCAAATAAACCGTCCAGTGTACAAATGGACATGCAGCTCAATGTGTAACGTACACCAACAATCCTTACAACAATTACTCAATCACTATGTGAAACTAACAGACAAAAGTACAATGAAAACTTTACAAACCATGGACTCTTGTCCAGTGCTCAGCCACACTGGACTTCAAGGACATTCATTATCCTGTATTTTAGGAACTGCTTGCAAAAGCACCTCCCACCATATCAAAATGTTAGCAACATGCCAGTCCGCTAAACGGAATCGTGTGCATAACTATTCTATGCAAAAACTTCTGCTCCAGAACTGCAAAATTGAAATAACATTTTCCTTCATGGAACAGCCAAAGAACTCCTTCAAAAAATAGAGCACATCCAAAGTAAATACTTTGGAACTGAAGTTGATTTAGAAAATTCTATAACTTCAAAAAACATTACACAAAAACCAACATCCTAACACAGACAAAATAAATAGCTAAGTTTCAAAACACATCCGATGAAATACCAAACCAAGTATGTGTCTGTTGTCGCAGAATTCTAGAGAAATAGTAGATATGGCACACAAAACAGAGGACAATAAGGAATCCCAATGGTTCCAATTAGCTGTATATGTAACAGCAGAAAATAAATCCAAAATAAGTGACCCCTCGTTAGTTTCCACGTACTGCAAAACAAAGCTTGACAATAACTTAGAAATATTCCCACTTCCAAACGCTCCAACAACTTAGCTTGTATGAAAGCATTATAATCCAAACAGTACGCCCATTTCAAGCTATAATACGCCTTCAACCGAAAACAGGCAAATTGCCTCCATCTGAATGTCTAAAGGGCATCCGTGGCAAAGTGGTATATATGCCATTAGATCTTAAAGAAAATGTAGAAACTCTAGGAGTACAACGACCAATAGATCAATCTTGGATCGTACTAGTTAATGGTGTACCAACAAAAGACAAATATTTGGCAAAAACTAGTTGCCTTAAACAAAAATAGAAAAGCCCTACAATATCCGAATGAAAACAATGAATGCTAAAAAGTTATAAACAGAGGAAAACTTAAGAGAAACCACCCAAATAATTCAAGATTCACCAGCAACGGGCCAATGGGAAAGTGTAGATGCTGTTACTGCAACCAACATTTTAGACCAGTATACAATTCACCTGCTTCACTCCAAAAACATCATTGACGATGCATTAGAAACATATCAAATCCGTCAAGCCAAAGGATCGCCAATGAGCATATGGGACTAAAGTGTAAAAGCACCTTCATTTCCTCTACTCTTTCCTACAGGAAAAGGAGGAATATATGATGAAAGGTCAACACAAATTAGTGCATCAGAATATCACTCTTTACGAATGTATTCTCAAGACCCCAGATTCAGACAAATGTAGAATATTGTAGAAATGTAGAAAGTGAACTAGCAACCCTATGATATGGAGTTGCACACACATTAAAAACAGGCTCTCATTTTTTAAACCTGCCCGCTACTAAACTCCTTAAAAAAATAAAAAGACAAAGATGAGGTTTTGCAGTCAAGAATCCCAAATCTCTTGGCAAAAATGTGTGGTACAAAAGAATACTTGGTCCAATGTCACACTTCTGTACATTGTATGCTCAGGAACCTAGGCCCACCCACATGTTTTTTTTGTTTTATTAATTTTCACCTTAAACCATGACACATAACTGTACATTGTTTTACGTTTGTAAACAGGCACAGATTCCCTTACCCCATGTCCCTCCCCGAGCTGCCACATTCCTTGGTGTCACACTGCGGGTTCAACCTTTACTAAACCACTTATAATTCAGGGTAATCTTACATTTTGTTACAGGCCCCAAACCAGTGGGTCCTTTGTGTGTTCTTACTCGTCCTCGAACAGCTTATGAAGCATAATTCAAGAGCCAATGCCTGTGCTGTTCGCTCCCTGATCCAAGCGCACCGCCTCCTGCCACACAGTCTCCGCCAGTGTCCATTTTTGCAGATCTCTCCACCATTGTCTGGCGTCCGGGCCAGCAGTTGTTTTACAACTTATCGCTATCCTACGCTTACCCAGTACATACCCTAGGTCTCCGAGTCCACTTAGGTGTCGTAGTTTTCTTGGGCCTAGGGAAGACATCCAGCAAACAGGCCACGGGGGGAATGAACGTTCAGAACCACATCTGCTGTTGCCAATAATTGTGCCACCTCGTTCCAATATTGTGCCAAATTTAGGACATGCCCAGAACATGTGAACCATGTCAGCATTAACTAGTTTACATTTCGGACAACATTGTTCCTTGGTTTTACTAACCATTGACATTCTCTTAGGGGTCAGATATTCTCAGTGGCTCACATATAACTGTAGCAGCAGCAATTCGCTTTCCTAGACACCATTTTTTGATAGGAGATCACCCTCTCCCAGCTTATTCTAGTGCTGGTAGTTCTGTCAGTTTGCTGGTTCATAAGTGGTTCGTAAATTCTGGACACTGCGTGCCGTCCCTCCGATGTGTCATATAAATTCCTTCCATTACTTTAAGTTCTACTCCCTGGGCCGGCCATCTTAGGTTTACAACATGTAGTAGGGAAGCGTGTGTTAAATGTTGGCCTATGTGTAAGCCTATTGCGGCAGCTAATGTGTTGAAGTCCCTGAGTTCTCCTTCATACAGGAGGTCACCCACTATGGCCACTCCCACGGACTCCCAGTGCTTCCGCACTAGCAGCCTTTGCTGTTGATTACTAGCCTTCAGTGCCACTATATGAACCTGGGGGAATATGGCACTGTGATTTCCATCAGACTACAGGCCCTACGCCATACTCGTTTCCTTAATGTAAGTATTAGGGGTGGGTTATTTAAACATGCATCGGGTAACCAGACTACTTCCTTCAGAAAGAATGGGCTGCATGCCGATTGCAACACGGGGGTGTCTTGAGTCGGCTCGTCTGACAGCAATCCCGCTACAAATTCCAGCTGGCAAGCAATATAATACATTTAAAAATGTGGGATCCGTATCCCTCATTGGTCATGTGTGTATTTGTTTTTATTTATTTGTATAGCGCGGCCAAAACCCTGGTGCATCTGGGCACTGAAACTTACATGAATGCAGACATGACTGAACAAATAGTAACAATACCAATATAAAGTTTAAGATAATATACATTTTAAGGGCATATATACAGTGATGACATTTAGAGGCATAATCAGTCCTAGGTCATGTGTTATAAAGTGGGTCGGTTATGGTCCTGATCCACGAACCAGGCTTTGACCTTATTGCGAAAGAGCGAACAGGAAGGTTCTTCTCTTATGGAAACATTCCATCTTTTTGCAGCCAGGACTGGGAAGCTGATTCCACCCGCCTGTTGTTGGTTAAATTGTGGGATGAGAACACAGTACGATTGCGCTGTTCTGCTACGTTGCAATGATGTATGGTGTGAAAAGGTGTCACATAGGTATATGGGTGCCTTGTTATTGAGACACTTGTGGTTGAGCAAGAGTGATTTGAGGTCTATTCTTTGCTTGATATTAAGCCAGTTTATATTCTGTCTGGTTGCAGTGATGTCATGTTTCCTTGGAATGTTACATGCCGATCTAACTGCATTATTTTGCATGACTTGCATTTTATTGATATTGTTTTGGGAGGTTCCTAAATGTAACGCATTGCAATAACCGAGCTTCGATAGGACTAAAGCTCTTGCTACTGAAATACAGTTTGTTGTGGTCAGATAAGGATGGCAGGCTGTAATAAGCTTACATGTATACACTGTAGATGAAGCTAAGGCATTAGTTTGTCTCATGAGTGAGAGTGCAGCGTGGATGTAGATGCCTATTGTTTTTACATCATTAGGTACTTTAATAATGTATCCGGCGATATTGAAGGATTTGAATGGAGTTCCTAATTTATTCAATTTAGTTGGGGAGCCAAGGAGGAGTAGTTCTGTTTTGTCGTCGTTAAGACATAAACCATGCTTAGCCTTCCATATTTGAATAGTACTGTAGATATCGTTCAGTGTTTTGCTGTCTACAGCCTAGTCACCAATGATGGGGATGAGTATCTGGGTGTTGTCAGCGTAGTTTGTATACATGACACCCAGATGATCAGGTATATCAACTAGGCTTGGTGAATACCTTGTAGAGAGTTGGGGGGACACAGGAACCTTGCGGGACTCCACAGGGAACTGGTGTAGGTGAAGCTGATGCAGAAGGTGCAACTACCCTCATAGATCTGTTACTGAGGTAAGATTTGACCCATGAGTTGGCTTGGTCTGAGAAGTGTGTGGCAGATGACAAGTGTTTACATAGTATTTCATGGTTCACTAGATCAAATGCTGCTGATAAGTCGAGTAGTACAGGTTTCCCTTTATCTTTTAATATCTGAATTTGTGTCTTTAGATAGATGAGCGCCGTTTCCATCCCATGTCTGGGTCTACAGCCTGACTGTCTTAGTCCCAGCAGGTTGTTGGTTTCCAAATATTGCTGAATCTGGAGTTATGCTGCACGATCCAGAATTGTTTGCAGGAATGGGACGGCAGCAATAGGGCTGTAGTTGGAGGGGTTGTTGGGGTCTAGAGATAATTTTTTTTTTTAAGCAATGGGAGTACCCATGCATCTTTCAGATTAGTGGGTACAATGCTAGAATCAAAAAAAGCATTCATTAATGTGGTAATGAAGGGAGCGAGTACATTAGCAGCTTCCTTAAAAAGGGTGGCCGGGCAGACGTCACCCTTACAGTTAGAAGGTTTGAGCTTAAGTATGATCATCTCTACTACTTTAGTGGATGGAGGTTTGAAGTTGAATTGTGGCATATTAGTATTAGCGGCTGAGGGCAAGTCCTGTGGTATGGCCTTATCGATAAGGTTTTTTTAGAAGATATTTTGTTTAGTACTAAGGTGATTTTATCTTGGAGTGTGTTCTGTATGTACCAACACAGGTTGAGTGATATTGTATGCATATTTGTTCTATAAAAAAGAGCTTAAGCGTAAGTGCTATACAATAACATATCATTTGGCCTTGGACGTCTGCTTGGATTCACAGTAACTTAGTGTATTTAGGAATAATGCTATCTGATGCCACTTCCTGTTTTGTCAAGGGGTGAAAGGTCGTGTTTCATCCTTCCCGGAATGTTACTTTGGGGTGGGGGTCAAATGACATCACTTCTGGGGATGTCATCAGAGGTCAAGGGTCGTGAGGCGAGGGGTGGTCCACTTTTTTTGGGTGACCGGGCCTATTTCTTGTCCCAGTCCGACCCTGTCCGTCACTATTAAGTACCAGTATTAAGTACCAGTTTGTCACGATAAACTACCAGTTAATATAGTTTTGAGTAGGCGCCAGTGTAAGTGGGGCACGGCTTATGACAATAGAGTATATCTAGTGGGTCACAAACATAGAAATACTTTAAGGCTCATGGACATACAATGCAGTTAAGGTATAGAGCAGCTGCATTCTTAACGTCTATGTTTTAACAAGGGTAGATGATCATACAGTGCAAAAGGCGGTTAATCTTGCAGTGCAACGGACTCTCACAAAACGAATGCAATTTTTTTGGCATATATAGGTCTGTTACATCAATGAAGCACGCAAAATGAAGCAGGCAGGCTCAGGGAGGCACCAAAGCGGGAGGAAGCACACAAATAACGAGGTGTGCTTTTGAATGGGCGCCAATTTGGGGCACGTACAGTCATATGAAGCAAGAACGGCACTTGTTTGTGGCATATATCTAGAGGCTCGCGAGCGTAGAGTATAGGTTGAAGGCTCATGAGCACAAAATACAATTAGTCATGCATATGATAACAAGGCATACGGTCAGACAGTGCATAAGAGGCAACTGATCATGAAGAGTAGCTAAGACTCACAAGAGTTAATGTACTTTCGGCATGTGTATGCTAACAGGAGCACAATATGCATATTTAGACAAGACGTCTTCAGCAGGATGATTGTTCAAGGCTAAGGTAAAAATAGGGCGAGAAAGAGAGGGCCTTCTTTTTTGTTTAAGAGGGGCTTGACTCAGAAGGGCAGATTACATAAAGGAAAACAAAGAAGAGTCAGCAGCTACCCCTGTTCAAACGTGGAAAATAGGTAGGTATAAAGAGCAGTAAGCTAGGTTTAACAAATGCTAGCTGTTGGTGGTCACAGAAAGGGCTGGAGAATTTGAGGAAAAACAATTCAATTTATTCATAGGTTTAGACACACATCTAAAATCTTTAGGTCCCTAAACACAAAATTGGACCTTAAAAAACACATGTATGCCCTAGCGTGCAACAAAGAAATTCAAATGTTTACACTCCACATTCAAGTGAGGGTTAGTAGCATAGATATTTTGTGCACATTCATATACCTCTTTCAAAATAGTAGTATGCTATTGTTGTCGACACATAAACATGTTGGTGTTTCTGGTTCGGGATATTGCCAGCCTTCACCGAGAGCTAAATGTTAGCAGATGTGGGGAAGGGTCCGAATTGTCATCAGGACGTGGTCACTTGTTGACCAAACAGTGTGAACGCCCAGGGAAACAGATGACAAATTGCAGAGTGTGTGTCAGGGAAGGGTGACTAACGTGAATGCCTTGTTCAACTTGGCCAATAATGGGGGTGTTACCTCTTTGATGTATTCTTTATAAAATTTGCCAGGCAACCCATCGGTGCCTGGCATTTTGAATGTAGGTAGTTCCCCAATTTTGGCTACCAATTCTTCTAGTGTTATGGGCGCCTCCAATAATTCAGCTGCTCTGGCGTCTAGGATTGACACTTCTATTTGCATGAGAGCTTCCTCCATATCTGATACTTTCACTACCAAGGTATCATCGGCCGATTTGGGAGTCAATAGGTTACTTCTTGGGAGTTTTATCCATCTTCACGTCCGTCCTTGACGGTAGGCGCTCTCATCCATCCTCTTGTGGGCGTCCTCGGGGGTATCAAAGAAGAAAGCGCGCCCCTTGTGTAATATTTTAAGCCTTGCCGGATACATCAGCATAGCTTTCAGAGTGGCCTTGCAGAGTCTCCTCTTGACGGAGGCAAATTGCATTCTGGATTTTTACACCTGGAAGGTGTAGTCTGGGAATGCCGCAATTATTGGTGAAGCTCACTGTATTATGCCTCCCGACCTAAAAAAGTCCAGGATATTTTTGTTGTCTTTGTAATTCAGGATTTTGACGATTATGGGACACTGAGGTGCCCCTGGCGGGGGTTTGCGAGCCAGGGACCTATGTGCTCGTTCTACCATGAAGGCCTGCGTAAGGCCCTTCATCCCCTTCAAGAAGGCCTACAATCCTGATACTGTTTATCCGAGCGCTCCCCTCTGCATCTTCCACTCTCCCCTCCAAGTTATTAATTTTTTGCTGCATTATTGATGCCAGTTTCATGGAGTTTTGGAGCTGTAGAGTGTCGATGTCCACCTATTTGTCCAATATCTTGCCTCAAGAGGATAACGTCCAGGCTAATAGCATCCATTTTTAATTCCTGTTTGGCTTTTAGGTCAGCAATGGCTGCTAGGATCTGCTGATCATTTCCGGTGTGGTTCATATTACTAGTCGGTGGCTGTGTAGCTATTGAGGTCTGCATCGAGTGCCCCCTGCATTTGCAAAGGTATCCAACGTAGCGTAGGCTGTTTGGATTTTTGCCTTGGTGCTTTGGACGACATGTGTGGGGCCCCAGCAAGCTACTGGATCTGCACTGGGTGTTTGCATTACTGGACCGTTAATGGTGTATTCGTGGACACAGGTTCCTGGATGCAGGTTTGTCTAACCAGGATTCGTTAGGTTATGTCCTACGCTGTTGCTAGTGTTGGATGTGACACACACAGCTTCCTGTTTGCTCCGGGGTTGTTCGCCCTGTGTCCATTATTTCAATTCCACTGTTTATATTTATGGAAATGCCCTGGTACCTGGTTGGGCACCTTCATTTCGTATATACATCCCTTTATGAACACCGCAGTCTTTGTGTAGCACCTCTTCCAGGTGCTCTGTTGCTGTGCTGGGTGTGATGCAGTTTTAGCTGTGTATGAGGGAGATGGAGAGGGGGTAATGTGCTCCTGCCGGGCCGCCGCTTCCTCCAACGACTAGGAGCATTTTGAGCAACACAATTCGCTCAGGCGCTCCCAACAGCAGGGCATAACATCCGGACACGTCAGGTGAAGGGGGATTCATGCGCATTCCCCAGCCTTCACGCTCAGACTGGGCCTCGTTCTCTCGTAACATCGCTTCACAGGCAGCAACTGACTAGTGTTTCCGAGCTGCCCCGATGTTCTGGGCGTAATAGGAAATGCTTACCATAAATATCCAGGGGGAGGGGGCCGTCTTCACCTACCGGTCTTTCTCCTCCTGCTTATGCGCAGCACAACTTGGGCTGACACGCCAGACCGCAAAGTGCAGCGCTGTGTCTCCCGATGTGGGAGGGAGACCCACGCCTCGCTGGGACAAAGCCTGCAATTCTCACACTTTAGCGCTCCTGCACTGTAGGACCCATCCGAATCAGATCTTCTCCGGCTCCTCCTCTGATTAGGTGCGGGCACCGTACACTATGGCACCCGTGTCCCAGTCCTTTGCTCCTTGTCCCGCATGTGCTGCTCCTCTGCTTCCCTGCATGCGTTGGGGCCGACAATCTCCGGAAAGTGCTTCGCACCCCAGCGGGTGCTGCAGCCTCACTAATGCATGTTTGTGCGGCACGCCCACACATCGTTTTGCAACCCAGCAACCTGCACGGTTTTGCCACACTGTTATCTGCCACTTTGGGTGGCAGACATTTTTGTTGACAAATCGGGCCCTGCACTGGGTCCTCAAACCAGCACCTCTTACGCTTCCAAAAACATAAGAGTGGCAAATACTGCCAAAATGGATATAAAAACCAAAGACAAATACTATATCAAATGTCCCTTAGGCTTCCCTAGACCAGTTTGCAAAAAAGGACAAGTAAATAGCTTAATGTCTTCTGTTAGACATGGTGCAAAAGGCAACTCCCCTAAAAACGCATACAACATTGAAAGGGACGAAGCATCCAAGCACATCAATGATTACAATGCAATTTTTGCTCTCTTGTGGAATGTAAAAATAGACATACACTACATTGCAGACAGTTTCACTGCAGTTGCAAGTTATGTCACAATCTATCTCACCAAAGCTGAGAAAACAGAGCTAAAAGACCTCTGAGACGACATATCATCTGACAAAATACTGTTACAACAATTGTACAGCTTCGGTGTAAAAATGATCTCCCATACAGAATGCGGGTGTTACGAAGCTGCAGACCGTTTAACAGGTAATGCCTTATATGGTAAATCTGAACACACTGTCTGGCTAGACCTTGGTCCAGCTTCATCCTGACTAAAAGTACTAAAATCCTACCAAAAGATGGAAACAATTGCCACAAATGATCCCAATAGCCAGGACAGGACATTTTAAAAAACAATTTAATTGACACATACTACCCAAACAGAAGTACTGCTTTGGAAAACATGTGCCTGTACGATAAATAATGTCACACCAGATGAAACAACTGGTAAATATTCAGTCTCAACTTGTGAGGGAAGCCTAGTAAATCTGACTAAACCCAGCTTAACTAATCATATAAAGTTAGCATTTAAATCTCTGCAACATAGAGAACTTTCTAAGATGGCCCTAATGCAACTTTTAAACCTTGGAGAAAAGAAGAATTATTAGGTGGCTATGACTCATTTGAAGCTGCATTCAAAGAAAATGAAAGCAGTATAACAAATGCCAATTTCAAACAATACAAACAAATATTGGACAATGAACACCAACAAGAGGGAAACAATGGAATCTCCATTATATAAAAACACTCCTGAGGGCAATCCAACTTCCCTTACAGGAATCCAAGAACCACTTGGAGAACCACTCATTCTAAATGAAGCAGAAATAGCTGTGACTGAGGTAGAAAATACCATGCATCAATCTAGACAATCTGAAGACTTGTCATTGCTCAAATCACAGCTAAATGATGAACAACATTTATCTAGAAGTTGATGAAAAAATTGAACATGGTTTTAAAAATGAAACTAAAAGCTTGTAGCTGTAAAAATTATAAACCTCTGCTCCTGTATGTAAATGGTGAAACTAGTCCTGGTAAAACGTTCTTAATTTAAAAAAAAAACAGCTAATTTCTACAAAACGTAACAAACAACAAGCTTTAATCTGTTTTAACAGCTCCCACAGTTCTAGCTGCCTACAACACAGGAGGCCTAACTTTACACCAACTACTGATCCTCCCAATAGAATACCAAAATAAATTAGAATACTACAAATGATCAGCAGAAGCTGATACTGACGTACGCAGAATTCTGAAACAAATGAAAGTGCTCCTGTTAGATGAAGTAAGCATGGTTTCCAACTTCATGTTGGCTTTAATTCATCTCAGAATTCAACAAGTCCCAAAAACCGACTACAAATAGCTGTTTGGAGGAAAACACGTTATTGATTTTCAGAGACCTCCTACAGTTAACACCAGTAAAAGGTGAACCTATTTTCAAAACATTAGGACACAAACAATGCCGTAACACATTGGGCAGCATTGTAAATGTAAATCTCTGACAACATTTTTGCTAGAGATCTAACTCAAAATATGCGTCAATCTGCAGATCTCAACTATGCTAACATTTTAAAAAGCATTAGAACTGGTCTGCTTACTAAAGATGCAAAATCCATCTCAAATACTAGACTAATCCATGAGCTAAATGGGCAAAACTCATCTGCTCCTGATGTCATAGAACAATTAACAACACAATATGAAATGTATGTCCTTAATGCCAACCCTTGCAAGCTGTAGTCAATTCAATGAGACAATGTTAAAAAAAAAAAATGCAACCCATACTGCATAACAGCTCCACAGACAAACTAGAAGTGCACAGCATGACACTCCTTATGCGTCAACATGCACCAGCACAAGTAAATAGCTTAGAAAAATATATATCCGACACAGCTGGATTAGAAAAAGTATTAACTCTGTGTCTAAACTGCAGAGTAATTCTAAAACATAACCCTGACATAGAACAAGGTTTAGTCAAAGGAGAAATTGGTACAGTTGTTGGCTTCCAAACATATCCACATGACAACATTCAGTTTGTCAACAACTCTTTGACAAACTTGCAGAAGGTAATAATAAAATAGGCTGCACAACAGCACATTTCCTTCTTTTCAAAGATGTGTACGTGCACAGAGAAAAATTCTCTATCTCTTGCATATGCTGTCACTATTCACAAATCGCAAGGTCTAACCCTAGATCATGCATTTATTGACATTGCCAGCACAGTCTTTAAAGAAGGCATGAGTTACATAGCACTTTCTCGTCTGCATACACTCAATTAACTATTCCTAGTTAACTTTGATGCAAACAAAATCAACGCTGACATTCCTTGCATCCTAGAATGCAACAGGCTATGTGCACTGTACACCCCATCCAGATATTCTAGATATGAACCCTGTATACCGCTAAAGAAACAAAGAAAAACTGCTGCTCCATCAAATAATACAAGCACAAAACAGTCTAGTCCAAAATCAACTGCACGTCCATCAAAGACAAAGGGACAAATGTCTGTTCTCAAAACTGCAGGCCCATTAAAGGATGCAGAGCCACTACTCTCTGGTCTATTTAAATTCAGCAACACAACTGAATTGTTCACAACATTTACTTAAATGTCTCAGACCCGTTGTGTTTGCAAATGCTTGCCCTTCATAGAAATGCCACAAATAATCCTGAGAGCACTTAGAGTGTCTTGGGCATAAGGCAAGAATTGGGCTACTGTACACGAATGGCAAAATTCAACATAAACACACAGAAAGATCCACAAGAATTTCTAATGTACTTATTACAAGTACTGGAGACCAAAAATTCCCTATAAATGAAATCTTCCAAATGTAATGCACGTGGAAACATACATGCAACCATGTTTTACAAGAACACATCCCTAATGTACAATGTGTGCATGTATCCATGCCAAATTGTGAATCAAATCCATTTCACCAGTTTCTGCAGAATGCAAATCACTGCATATTAGGCCCCTTTTGTAATTCAGACAATCGTTCCAACATACAAAATAAAACACATGGCCAACATGTGATACTATGCTTCTAAGGTACAATGCAGATAGTACCAAACACAACTGTAAGCTTACTAGCTTCACACACGGCCAAGTATCTCTTGGCAAGAAAGCCTTCAAAACAGTGGGCATAATCTACCACAATGGTGCTAAAACCACATCAGGCAACTATACTGCATATGTCAATAAAAGAAGTGGTCGGTTTGAATGTAACAACACCTCTGTTACTCCAAAACACAGGTTATCAGCAGATCTAACAAATGCCTAATTAATATTCCTTTAACCCAAATGTATTCACTAAAGTATAAACAGTTTGAATACACCAACGGGTATCTGACTACATCAATAATACTACAATAGTACCTTTAAAACCCAAGACAGTTAGACTACGTTAAAATACCTTTCATTGTAATACACTTCAAATATGCCATCACAGTTATTCTTATTGCAAAATGTGTGTAAAGTCCAATATAGTTAGAATACGCCAACAGGTATCTAACTACTTTAAACATTCTCTTAATTATAACAAACTTCAAAACAAACATACTACGACAATTACACTTGCATAATTACAGTAGGGTTTTTTGTAATCCTTTATGGATTTTCTTTCCCAATGACCCAATGATTATTTCATGTTAATACAACAACAGTGTAGCACACACGAATATCGTACCACACATAATACATAAAATGTACTATTTATGAGGGTAAAAAAGTAAATCTGTAAGTAAAATTGGATGCAATTAAAGCTTTTGAGCTATCCTTCTTAACAAATTATACTGTTTTTTGAACAGCAAAAGAACCAGAGATTCAAAATGTATTACCGTATGCAACTAAGTAACCATATGAACTATTATCCTATTTTGTTATCTTTACAAAGAAACAAACACATTTTCCATAAGCACTATCCTCAATTGTACTACAATCATAAATACCATATACACTTCAATTATATCAATCCACCATATTACAAATACTGTATACTCCTGCAACAATACCTATAATTACTATACACGTATTACTATAGTATGTGTGGCCAGATTCTTGGGGGCACAGAAACATCAAGAGTGGAAAGTGGTGACAGACTGAAGAGGTTAAGAGATATTAGTAGAACAGGATGCGAGTAGGAATAGCCTTTGAAAGTCGACAAAGAGAGGAACATACCACAGTTTCTCTAGTACTGGTAGACAAGTGTAGAGGGTGACAGGAGACAAGCAACTGGTAAGGCAGTGCAGTGGTAGCAGGGGTTCAGAGTGAGATTCTGTATAGTAATGGAGGAGACAGGGGGTCATAAATGTGTCCCCAAAGAACGAGACCATTGCAGACATGCAAGAAGATTAGTCAGAAAAATTAGTTGGTCATCAATAAGAGACACCTTAGGTCAGAGATAGAAGTACCTCTTCCACCCCATCTAACTAGCCAAATCCTGGTGGAAAGCCTTGGGGGGGGAAAGCAGGATGACCTCAGCCTCTTTTCAGTAATTGGCCAGATCAGAAAAAGGCATTGGTGACCCCTGGAATAGGACCCTTCTGAGAAGGTGAAGATGTTTATTAGCTGTAGAATGCCTTGAGAGCAATGCAGGAGACACTTCAACAACCCAGACTGTGAATGGCTGAAAACCTACCAAGGATTGCAGAGAGAGCGTCTGGATTGTTCAGACTGTTAAAAGCAAAGGAACTTTCTTTTGGTCTGTTTTGTTGAAACTTAAAGACAAACTTTTTTTTGGTTTACGTCTGTGGAAACCTAAGTAGAAGCAATCCTGTTATTTGGTTGACATTGTTTTAGTTGTTGGAGACTAAGGACAGGAAGGAATCTATCCAATGACCTCCCACCCTTTTGTGTGGTATTCCCAAGGCCCAGAAGGAATACCTCCATTGAGCAGTCAACTGTTGCCCAATTGTGAGCCCTGGGATTTTCCCGACATTCATCCCTGTTTGGAATGGAAGGAGGGGTGGGGACAGGGGGGAGAAGACCCTGTTATTGATTAAGTCACTCATATATGCATATATTCAGTATTTCATTAACTAAAAGAACATTAACAAGAATCTTCCTTGATGTCTGTGTGTGTTGATCCCACTCAACTTCATGACAGGTCGCTAAATGCATTCTAGGATTATCTTTTGTATGATTGATGCATGAGTAGAAATGGAACAAGGGTCTCAAGCTCTCTTCTAGGAGGAAAGGATCAGAAGGATTCATGCAGGCTCTGCTCCTTAAGGTGACCTTGTGTACACATCTGGAAATGTTAAGCTCCCATTCCGTAGTTAGCATTTTCCACATGTGCCCCAAACATTTCCAAAGTCAAATACACTTCAGTGTTAGTTGTCATGTAGCACTTTCCAGTGCTGTGCTCTTGAATAGACAGACGTGGTGCATACCTTGTTTAAATTGAGATACGCAGCGAAAGCAGCAGATTTTTATTTTTAGTTTGTATTGTTCCTGTTCTTCTGTTGTCCAAGGTATCATGGATAAACAGAATTGTAAATGTATTTACATGGCCTTCAAGGTCCAGTCTATCCCAGTTAATTTTCTCATGGTCAGTCCATTAATCAGGGTACTTACATACATGTCCTCTGTCCACATATCAGGGATAAGGGCAGGCAACCAGAGAAGTTCATCATCATGCATAGTCAGCCTTGATATGTTCATTGTAATTTAACCATGATTTATCCAGAATCCATAAACAAGCAGCTTTGATTTTGCTCATCTCTTTATTTCATGGATGATTATTATTAAGATATTAGATATTATTATTCGATATGATTAGATAGGATGTCTCCTCCTTGAAGACCTTGACGTCCATGCTCTCACTGAGACGTGGTTCAAAGCCAGCTGTGCCACTGTTTTTGACACTCTTCTCTCAGGGGCTGGGCAAGGGTAAATTGTGTCCGCTTGCTAAGGGATAATAGAGCGTGTGTGCCAGCTGCGTGGTGAGGGGTGTGTGGTAAACCCTTGTGCCAGTAAACATACAAGTTATGTGAGATAGCCCTCGCACTTCGCACTTAGCCATTACAGTTATGCAGTATTATCAGTAAAGGTTTGTCCATAAAGTTGTATCCCAGACTCTTGAGTCAAATATCAATCCAGTTTATTTCCTGGTAGTAACTTGTGCCGAAAAACAGCCATTAAATAATAATAGGTGCCATAGTGATATTTATTACACATAGTATTTGGCATAATCAAAATACAAGGTATACATGAATACAAAACCTGTAATACAAAGAGCGCTTCTGGCAAAAGACACCAGGCAGTTGGAACCTTAGAAGTAGTCCTGGCAAGGGAAGCACAGCAGGTAGTTAAAACTATAAGAGAAATCCTGGCAGGAGAAGTATACAAGGCAGTCCTAGCAAGGGAAGTGCACCAGACAGCTGAGACTATATGAGAAGTCCTGGCAGGAGAGTACACCAGGCAGCTGAAAGTGCATAAAGAGACCTGGCAGGGGAGTATACCAGGCAAATTGCAAACCTACAAGACATTGTAAGTAGGATTGTGTGTTGAAGAACGACTTAGAAGGCTACAGAGCCTATTACCCAACAGGATTGTTGTGGGCCAAGAAGAGACACAAAGAAACTATTAGAACAAGATACATTGCAATCCCATTGAAGAATCCAGGGGAAGGGAATCACCCCCTGGAACCAAGATTTGTTTTTATCTTGGAGAACATTTACATTGGAGCCATTCTAATTTTCCATTATGAACACTTTTTGCCCATACAAGGTTAAAGACATATCCCTTATCACTTTATTATTTTGTTTGTAGTGTGAGGGTCAGGATAGAATGTTTAGACACAAGGATGGCATTTGATTCCTGACATCCTGAAGCAGACCGATCCTTAGTTTTTGGTTTTTAGTTAGGGAAACTCCTCTTTAGAATAGGGTGAGAGAGGTATTTCTCAATCCCTTTCAGTTAAATAAAAGTCTTTAACCAAAACATGACAACTGTCTGTTCGGCTTTTTTCTGACCCCTCAGAGTTTCCACTGCGCCATAGACATCGTAGGACCATGGTTATGCCTATCCTGTCTTAGTTGCCCATGGTTAGCCAATATCTGTAGGATTATGGAAACCCATAGACGTCTATGATAGCATGCACATCAACAGGCCATGGTTTTCCATGGTGCGTCTCTGACCAATTTACAACCTGTGTTTGTCAATGGTAAACCATGTTCAAAATCATGACCACATAATGGATGTCCATGGCAAAAACATGAGACAGCCATGTTTTGTCCATAAACTTTAAAACAGTGGAATGTCCAATTTTATGCCACGTTGATGGATTTGCTATTTGGGTATTCATTTTAGATACACAGTGGAGATAAAATGCTAAATCAAGTGTGTGTGGCCGACCACTTTGCAGGAAAATGCAACATTCTGATTAGGATGGGCTACTAGTCATAACTAAATAAAAATAAATCTAATGTACATCATGCCAGATTCGTCCCACGTCTAAGCACGTTAATAATATGGGGTCATCTTCTTATGCTCAGCTACGGGAATTAATAGGATCAACATATTTCCTCAGTGACAGGACCCATATAACTAGAAGAACTCCCCAGTGAGCCTCGTGGGTGTGGCAATTAGAGGTTGGAAACAAGAGGCAGGTGGCAAATCAGTGTAGCGAGGTGGTATCAGAGCACGGAAATGAGGGTGAGCAGGGAAGAAAGAGAAGAGGTGCTGGAGCAATACAATGAGGAGGGGGAGAAGGACAAAATGGATCACAAAGAGGACAGAAAAATTAACCGAGCTGGATGAGAACAAGGCAGAGAAGTATGAGCAGAGAAGGAATAGAGAAGGTTAGCAAACAACGAGGTGGTCGAAGAAAGAAAGAGGAGAGGTAGTAGAATGACAGTGGGTGGGGTACAATGTAACCTATTAAGGGGAATGCCAGAGAAGAATTGTTTGGAGAGGTGAAAGAAGGCTATTAACAGGTGGTTTACAAGGTAGCTCAGAGTGGAGGTGAACGGGCTCTGAATGCTGCAAGGTGTTGAGGCGGAAATATCAGAAAACAGCGAAGGAGAGGGAACAGATTGATGGAGAACAGAAGAAGGAGGAATTACTTAAGATATGGAGCACCTGAGTTCGAGAAGTCACAACCCACATCATCACTGATGGCTTGCCCCATGACGCAAGCCCTTCACAAGCCCAAGTTTCAGGGAACTTGATACCAAGTAAATTGACATCCTAACAAGTGTAAAAGGATAAAAAGAACAGCCAAATCAAGTAAGAGGTTTCTGGGTATTTAAAACCCCAAAGAATTAATGACTTTACTTGACTGCCTGGTAGCAGATCCAAACAGAAAAAAGGGATGGACTGACAGATAAAGACCCTTAAGCGAGCTGGAATTGCTTAGATTTATTTTTAATTTGGTGTCATATACCCTTATTTTCATTCTCTGCATAGCCATTGGCATGTTTATTTAGTCAAATAAACCTCTTTGAACTTTATTCTCTGGGCTCAGAGTTGCATTATGTTCCCATGGTTGGCAAGTGTTCTATATCCGCATAATGAAACCGACTGCTGCTATGCTGACTGGGCATAATGAAATCTAGCAGTTTTATCCTAATTAGACATTATGGAATCTAGCAATTCTCTGCAAGCTGCTTGTAATGGAATCCAGCTGTGATGAAGGTACCTGGAAATACCTTTTTTTAAAACTTTGTTTATTAATTGGTTATATAGAGCAGAGATAGAAAAAGTAATACACTTAACCCTTTGGCATCTTACAGAATGATCAGCAGGAAAGGATGGTCATTTTAATTGCTGCTCTCAGCCTATTGTTGGTGCAGCCTGAATAAAGGTGTCAAAGTAAGTGTGGGTAGCAAATCATCAAACGTCAGGAATATACCATTTAAGTACATATGAGACGTTACATTAGATTTAGAGACTTGCCAATTGCGTTGCGTAGCCTCATCCATTCCATTGTAGACAGAATGTCAGGAGAGCGCCACAATGGAATGCATCGGTGTGCTGCAACCGATATCTTCTTCCATACCATAAGCGTGGTTCTGAATGGATCAAACTTGCATAGGCCAGTTTATTCATTGCATATTAGCAGTGAACGAATATCACAATCCCCTGCTGCAGCCTGTTAAACTTTAACATGCAGTGGCAGTTGCGCTGTCCAGAACCAATATGTCGCACATTGTGCCTGTGCTGGTAGCCACTACAATTCAAAATATGGGGCTTTAAATTCACCAGATTCATAAGGTTTAATCTAGTGTACCAATGTCTTTCTAACTGCACTGAAGTGCCATAGAAACTGCAAAAGTGTGTTGTGCAAGGTTCAAAAGTATTTCTTAACAGGATAGATAGGAATATATTCTGATACAGATATAATAATTTGGGCAAAATGATCATGTTTATCAAAGCAATCATCCCTGCTACCGACATATGTATAGGTTTTCATTTGTTAAATGTATGCACTAATTGCTCACCATATATCTCAGAGTTATTTCT
Organism: Ambystoma mexicanum; assembly: GCF_040938575.1. Lineage (NCBI taxonomy): Eukaryota > Metazoa > Chordata > Amphibia > Caudata > Ambystomatidae > Ambystoma > Ambystoma mexicanum. Next base: position 742,524,244 of record NC_090936.1, read on the forward strand.
GAACAGCTCACTCATACTTAATCTGAGCTACTGACTATCTCAGACCAATGATCTGCGGCATAGGTGTTGTGACATCCGTGAGTGGGTACATTTCAGACTTTGCATAATTGATATATAACACTGAGTAGGATTCATAGCATGCAACATCTCGTAGGACATGCACAATGACATGCGAGTCTCTAATAAATAGGAGTACATCATCTGCACACAATGCTAGGATTTCAGGAACTCCCTTGCTGCGTATTCCTCTATGTGTATGCCGTGATCTAATTAAGTCTGCAAGCAGTTCTATGGCCATTGCAAAAAGCAGTGCTGACAGGGAAAATCCCTGGAGCCTACCCCTGGTAAGATGTATGATGCCAGACAACTGATTATTCAGGCGTACCCTATCGGTCATCACTTGCGCTACAGGGTTTATCTGTGCTATGATATTAAAAGGTCTGCAGATATTTAAAGCATTGGAGTGGCAGGGAATAAATCCTACCTGACCTGGGTGGATAATGGGTCACATACATGGAAGGAGCCGGTTGGCCACCAATTTCGTATATATTCTGATGTCTATACTCATTAGGGACAAGGGACAGTATGGACCACACTCCAAAGGGGGTTTCCATTATCCGCAGAGCGGACGTAGAGTCCGGATGCTGAGTCTTCGGGCACTGACTTTACCTGCTTTCCTGTGGAGTGATTGCTGTTTGCCCAGTCCTCTTTCTGTGGCCCTTGTCTTGATCCTTCAAAACCTTCCAATATCCGCGGAGCGGGCACGGAGTCCGGACGCTGAGTCTTCGGTCTCTCCAGGCTCAGAGGACTTGAACTTTGCAGCGCTGCAGCGGCTAACGGAAACCAAGGTGAGCTATCTATTAGAAGCTAGTTTCTACTATTCGTCATCGTGATTGAAGATGATGAATATATCGGGACCGAGAACCAGACTACGAGAGAAGTTAAAACGGCGCCGACTTGTACTGCATCACCATCAGTGTTACAACCAACGATCGAACAGACCCTGATGAAATTTCAACATCAGAACAGAGAATCCTCTCTGACTCAACATCCTGCCGACCTGAAGGTGAGTGACCCTGTCCTTCCAGCTGTCACAACAGCTCTTGTTACTTCTGTAGGAAAGGCCGTTGCTCAAATGCATACCTCAGTTCCCTGCACTAGCCCAACATACACCATTAGATAAAAGCTCTCTGTCTCTCTGATGTGATGTCGCGCGACGCACAAGAGCCGGTCTTGCTCTCGTCCCCTCCAACAACAAATACCCACGATGAATTACCAAATCTCGCTCATGAGGACGGTTGCTCCCCTGAGCTACATGGCCAGCCTGATTTGAGGGCTGACACGGAAAGCCTGCAAGGAAAAGAACAGCTCAGCTCAAATGGCGGGTTTGGGGGCAATGACTTGGAAGCAGACGGTAACCTGTCACAAATACAAATCCCAGGCTGTTGGCGAGAATTCTCATTCTATGGCTAATTTCCCTTACCTATAGAGTCCCCCAGCAGCTTTGCTGGATTTGAAGGGTTTGTTTCTTTTCACCTGCTAAGAGTGAGACTCTTTTTCCCACTCTTAGGCATTTTTGCTATGTGTGTTCTAGGCTATTTTTGTGTTTAATGCCTATGGGATTTTCTCTCACCCATAGGAACCATCTTTATTCACATGTGTTACAACCAACACAGCACCCTCAGTGCAGAGACACAGGGGTGTCGTAGCGACCCCCAAACAGACTCTATACCCTGGGACTGACTACTGTCTCCCAGGGCATGTAAAGTCCCCATTGACTTTACTAGTCAAATCTTATGAACTTAACCAGTACAACCCATCTTACTATGGAGGTACTGGAAAGGGTTAACAGTTGTTCCCTTAGGTTCATTTTCGAGGGGGTACCTTAAAGTCCCACTCTCTAAAGTTTCTGGCTGGTGGCAGTGGTTACTACCATAAATATTCGACTGCGAATATTTTCCTATGGGATTTTCCCATTGTTCGAGGCTACCACCTTTACTGACAGCCTCTAACATACCGCCGGTTTATTTTATTATTAACTTTACTCTGGTAGGTTTTATTTGCCAGAACTTTAATATAACTTCTTTCTCGTGTCTTACTCTAAACTCCTAACCCAGGTCGGGGATCCTTTGTTCGCTCGTTTGGTGGGCTTCTGCCAAGAAGCCCTCCTTTCGGCGCCTCTGAGTCTGGGGTGGGTCTGTTGTTTGGGAGGGGGTGTAGAACCCCTGGACAGAGTTGCCGCAGTAACTCAGGTCGCACTCTAACCTGATAGGCTGGAGGGTCTCCTGCCAAGAAGACCACTCCACTGTGTGAGTGACAGCTAGGCTGTATGAATGGGTCTCTTTCTGCATAAAAGCAGGGTCCTGAGGACTGGAAGAGCAAGACGTCGCCACTGGAACTACGGAACCGAAGGGGAGAGAAGTCACAGACATCTTCAGCATCTACACCACCGGTGAAGCCCTGCCAGATCGTCTCACCACTTTTCTTCCACACGACAAGAGGAGATCTTCATCGAAAGAGCCTTCTTCCCTTGAGCTGGTGGGACCAGCCAGTTCACCCATCGCTTCCCCGGACCTGCCTTGGTCGAATCGACAGTGCCCAGCACTTGGAGACCGGATAGCCAGGCAGCTATCGACCTGGACCGCGATTAAAAGGAGCGTACATTTTAAACTTCGTTTGGCAGCACCGCTGCTGGTTTCATCCCTGGGTAGTGCAGTGACTCGAACCTTCCTCTACAACGAGAGCCTCTCTTCCTCTGCTGGACCCTTCCAACTGCAGGAACTACCAGGAACAACCGCCACCGCAGGAGCCACTTCTTCACGTTTAAGGTACATTGTTCCGCCCGGCCTCCCTTTTCCCGTGGTAGCCCTAAAGGTGCTTTAAATCCTTTATCTACTTGTTGGGTTGACCGGCCTCTCTCTTAACATTTTCTTTGGCCTCGCATCTACCTTTTCAATATTCGTTTACCAAAGACTTTTTTTTAAAAGAATTTTATTGGTTTATTCAGAACAAACAATACAAACCAAACCTTGCAGTGCGTGTGTTAACAGTTCAATTAGTACATCACATAAATGTGCTCACTGCTTCCCTTGTCCTGCCCCCCATTTCGAGCCTATCCTATCTCACTTCCTATTCCTGCATCCTGTGCCAGGGTGTCCCTTTCTATGGGTTCCGTTGGGTCTCTTATTGACCCAAATACCTCAGCTACTAACAATTTCCAGGCCATCAGGGTCTCTGTCTCCTCTTCCCCCAAGCGCTGCTCGCTTCTTGCCACACCATAGTTTCTGCCTCCGCCCATTTCTGCAAGTCCTTCCACCATACCTCTAATCATGGTCTGTGTTATGCCTTCCACCCCATGGCAATCCTAATCTTCGCAAGCGCATATGCCAAGTCCTTTAGTTTGCTTACATGCTTGAGCTTGCGTGGTCTAGGGAACCCCCAACAAACAGGCCCACACTGTATCAAGCACCATCTGAACCCCGTGTTCTGCTAGTCTGTGTGCCACTTCGCTCCAAAAGCGCTCGATAATCGGGCATGACCAGAACATATGCACCATACCCGCATTCTCTTCATCACATTTAGGACACGCTTGCCGTCCTGCATCTTTAAACCTAGATATTCTCTGGGGTGTCATATACGCCCTATGCGTGACATACAGTTGCATCTGCTGCAGTCTTGCATTCCGCGACACCTTCTTATGGTACCCTTGGGCACGTTCCCACATCCCATCCACCATCGGGTCCCCACTTCCGCTTCCCAGTCTTGTCTCAATTGTGTTATCTCCTTTCCTACTTTCGACATCATCATCTCGTATATTCTAGATATCTCATGTCCCCCCCTCTGCTATGTCATATATTACATCTGTGGTAGCATCTGATTCTTCTTCCAACACCACTTCAGGCCATGATCTCCTAATTCTCTGCACCATTCTATGGTACGTAATAAACTGGCCAGCATGCAACCCAGTCTCTTCCCCCAACACCTCAAAGTCTATTATAGTTCCTTCTTGCCAAACATCCCCCATTGTTGCTATCCCAACAGGTTCCCACTGGTTTCTGATTATCATCCTTAGTTGCTCTTCCCCGCCCGCCAGTGCTACCAGGGGTACCTGCGGGGAACACGGGGATGGGTTCTCCATGATCTGGCATGCTCTACGCCACATCCTCCAGCCAAGTACCATCTTCTTTGGACGCCCCACCATCGCTACCTTAGGAAGCCACATGATCTCCTTTAAGTAAAATGGGGTACAATCTTGTCCAAACAACCTGGATTCAGAAGTCACCTTGTCTGAGAGCCATTTAGCAACATATTGCAGTTGGCTTGCTATATAATAGACTTCATAATTCAGCAGCTTTAACCCCCCTTTCTCATAGAAATTCTGCCTCTTCCAAAGGGCCACCCTGTTCCGTGTGCCATGCCACAGGAAATCCCTGCACATACTGTCCAGTCTAGTGAAGAATTGTTTTGGTATCCAGTGTGGTATATTCCCAAAGTAGTGCAGAAGCCTATGTAAGACCACCATCTTCAGCATTGCCCCACGTCCCATCATTGCTAAGGGTAATTTCACCCAAAACCTAATGCAATTTTCGATTTTCTTAATGGACACCTCTGTGTTACGCTTATGCTCCTCTGCCACCGTGTGGCATATATCCACCCCCAAAAAAGCAAAACGTGCTGACCTCCCAAGGTATCTGTAACACCGGCAGCTGTTTCAATGGGATCCCTTTATATCCACCCAATGGGAACAGGCTAGATTTCTGAGGGTTCACCGCTATACCGGACAGCCTTGCATATCTTTCCATAACCTCCAATATGTATTGGAGGTTTTCCTCTGGGTGTCTCAGGTACAACAGCATGTCATCTTCATATAGGGAGATCAGATGTCGTTCCCCTCCCAGAGCAATGCCTATCGTATCATATTGTTTTCTCAAGTATATCGCTAAGGGTTCCAAGGCCAAAATATAGAGCATAGGAGACCAAGGAAACCCTTGACTGGACCCTCTGCGGAGTTGCCATCTTTCTGATATCACTGCTCCTGTCTTAACCCTGGCCAGCGGTTCGCTGTATAACATTTTCGCCCACCGTAGATACCCAGGCCCCATTCCAAACCCAGCCATGGTCGCCAGCAGCCATGGCCATTTGACCGAATCGAAGGCCTTTATTGCATCCAGTGACAATTGCCAACTCCCATTCGTTTTCGTTTCCATATTCAATAACTCGATGGAGTCGTCTGTGATTATTAGATATATTTCTATTCGGGACGTATCCCGCCTGGTCAGGATGTATCAGTTTGCTAATAACCCTCTGCAGTCTGTTTGCCAAGACGGCCGTCAATATTTTGCTATCTTGATTAAGCATTGACAGGGGTCTGTATGAAACGCAGCTATGCCCCGGCTTATTAGGCTTAGGAAGCGGTATTATGATTGCCTCTCTGAGCGATACTGGGAGTTTGCCCAGCTCATATGCTTCGTTCAACATGTCTAGCAGTGGGGGGGAGCACTTCTCCTTTAAATGCTTTATAAAATTCACTTGGGAGTCCATCCGCCCCCGGTGTCTTACTGGTGGGCAACTGTCTCACCACTTCTTCTAGCTCTTCGTTTACCAAAGACTTGACTGCAGCTACAAAAACATTTTTGCTCCTAAGCTCTTGGTCCTGCAACACTGACTCTGGCTCAGGCCTATTGGCTCTGGCTGATTTGTTAGATCTGCTCTCACTAGATTTATTTTCAATGAGAAATGTGTTGATGCACCTGAATCTTCTAAACCCCTCTTCCTTCCTACTGTTTTAAATAAATTGTGGAGTGCCATTTTGCTCAGTTTTCATTCACTTATCTTTCTGCTAAAGTGTTCCTGTGCATTACTTGTTCACAAAACTTCAGGGAAGTGTTGCTACGGGGTGCCTGAAGATATTTCGGTTTAACTTGTGCTTTCCCTCCCTTGCGTGTAATTGATAGAGTGCCATTTGTAGTTGGTTTTCACTGTGCCGTTTTGCTCAGTTTTCACTCTACCGCAAACTTGTCTACAATTGAATATGGAGTTGTATATACTTTTCCTTGACTGAACTTAACTTGCTTTATCAACTGTGATTCCTGTGTTGAACTAGATGTGTATAAAATAAATATATATATTCTCTTTTTGATACAAAGCTTTGGTCAGTGTTTCCTTGTTCCATAGTGCTGTGATCCCTATTGAGTAAACCCTGAATACTGCTCATCTCCCTCTTGAGATAAGTCTGGCTGCTTAGCCACAGCTACCAACTAAATCTTTGTGGTACAGACTGATACCAAAGGGGATTTTTATTGCTCTCACCTTTAGTCCTAATCCTGGGTAGTGCTCCCTGAGGGCACTGCACAGGATTCTGCCTAACACCGGCCCCTCCCATCAAACAGGAAAACTAGAACTGCCCGCTCAGAGAAATGACCTGAAGGCTGCGGGAGTGTGTTAGGAGTCCATGTTGGGCACAAAATGTTATGAGGTCGGAAAAACAAGAAATGACCTAACTGAGCTGAGAGCGCTGGATCAACGTTGCGATGGATCTCAGCTGACACAATATGGTATCTTCCAGCATAAATTGTTTCAAGGCCATCAGGAAAAAGCCTCTTTGAATTGTCAAACACCATTAATGCTTCCCATTAATATGGAAACTGCTAGCAGAGCAGATTTGGCCTGAAAACTACTCACAGGTCCCCGGGGCTGTGACAAGGAAAGAAAAAGCTGTGCTGGCGACACAACAATGGCTCCAATTACAAGCAAAGAAAATCAAAAAGGAAGGTCATACTGCTCAGATACAACAACCCTCCCATACTCGTGCTGCGTGATTATCATTAGATATCACAGAAATTGAATCTTTGATGAGCAGTCATGAAAAAAGGAGGGAGGTGTTTGGTGAATTATGCGATATAAGGAGAAAAGATTCTCATCTTACTTTGATGCTGTTTAACAAAGGAACTGATGATTAGCTGCCATTTCCTTATCACAACAGATTGGGGAGCAAATCTGACAGACAATACGTACCTGATTCTTGTGAGGGTGCACAACACACTGGCCCAAAGAGAGATCAGAAAAGATACTCCGAACAGAATGAGACCAGATGTCAATGCGAACAGACCGACTCTCATAATCAGGAGCATGTACCAACTACAATGATTGATCTCCAAAACCTGCTGATTGCCACGACATCTCAATCACTAATTCCTTTCATAAAGTTACAAGAAGCTAATGTAGATGCCATTAAACATGAAGCCACACCACTGGTTTTAATACATACTAAACAGATGCATATCGGAAACTTCATTATACACATCCAGAAGCGTTTGGACATTGAAGCGGAGGCGAGCCGGACCTGGAAAGCAGGGTTATTTGATATTGCCAGCGCAGATCGAGCTGATAAAACACAAATCACGGCTGCCAGGATGACCTCGATGACAGGACCTACAAGAGATCCTAGACAGATGACGAACAATGTAGATAACAATAACAACCATAAATCCTTAGGGTCAGAGAGACAACAGGGTCTACTTATTATGAAACCCATTCTAGAACCGGAAAAGAACTACACAGCTCCCTTGATAGAGAATTATGTGACATGAAAGAGGGCCCCGGTTAATCTAGTAAATAAGAGTACAGCACAAAATGGCGCGCCGACATCTGAGATTTTTGAGCAAGCAAAGGAGCTTGTTCCAACTAAAATATCTAAAGAAAAAGGGAAGGAACCGAATAAAAGACAAACAGGCTCACAGGCCTTTTAAAGGAATATATCACTTCCACAGATACAACGAGTACACCCAGCCAATAAAAGAGATCCTACCAGACTGCAAGGAAGCAAAGAGAAACTAGCAAGGCCTAATGTGAAAGAAGATCAGATACATTCACGATCAATACAACTTAATGAAGAAGCGGCACAACTAGCAAAGCTCTTAAATCTAGCGACACATACGGATGAGCCAGCGACGCCCAACATGGAACTAGAGATCGGTCCAAATGACTCCGCGTTCATCTTTCTAGATCAATACAGGAGCAGGAGCACCCCCACGGCACTGCCGGAGCAGCGCCTCCTCAGCTGTTCGTACACCCGACGGAAGGTAAGCCCCGAGGTTATCCCTTCCTGCAGTCGCGTCGACCATCCACAGCATTGAGCAAAGTGGATGGAAGCATCTTTATTTTGTATACATGTGTATACAGCCTAATCTGCCCCAGAGAAACGCCATACCTCCACCTTTGCCACTGGCCAGACCTAAGCTTCCATAAGGTCCCACGAGGCAAACCACCTCCAAAGATGGCCACCTCTTTCTTCAGGATGTGTGTCCCTGCCTGAGATCACCATCCGACAGCACCAGAAGCACGGATTGGCTGCCAGTGATCATTTAGGCACCAATCATACGCTGTTGAGGTGCACGCCGTCACAGTGCACGAAGGCACTGGCAAAAAGGCTTCCTACACCTGTCCTGAGCCTGTCCAGAGAATGTCCAGAGGCCAAGGCCAGTCCCCCTGCTGAAACCTTGTTTGGAGACTTGGTAAGCACTATAACCATCCTCTATATACCTTGACGCCTGCCCCTTCATGCAGTAGGCCATTGCCTCGCACTTTGTAACTACCACCATAGAGTGCCGCCCACTGCTACAGACACCAACCGGCTCCATGCACTAACAGTATCAGTCATCATGGTCTCTCCACACCTAAGAGCCCTCCCTCACTGTGTCTGCATTTAGAACTAAAAACGAAGTTAATCCACATGGCTGGCCCCTTACACTGCATTCTCAGCCGCCTTTGTGAACTGCCTATACCACCTTCACTGCAATACTGCCCTTTCGCTCCCTGCCTAGATAATGCCCATTGCACGACAGTCAATTGCCTCATCCTAACTGCCTTTATATTGAATCTAGGTGTTACCCTACTGCATTTGAGTCAACTGTTATGTATTTGCTTAACTTGCATTTGACCATGCCATTGTGCCTGCTGTATAACAGTACCCGTCTAGTTAGTCTAATGACCACGGCCTAAACTTGCACATGTCTAGGCTGCTGTTAGCTCTCAACATAACTATAACATCTGTCTTGTCCGCCTTACACCCACAGCACAGTGCCTAAACTACTCATTGTTGGGTCCTATGGTCGCCCTTAGACCACATTTGAACTGTGTTTGTGCCTTATAATCGCTCATCTGCGATCCTGCCGGTGCCTCCTGCTGCGCATAAGCCACACTGATACCACCTAGTACCAGGATGCTTTTTAGCCCACCCTGAACCTATCCACTCCTGCCCTCCTCAGGCTAGGTCCACACAACCTGACTCTGTCCTCCTCCTCACACAGCCCCACCCAGCATACAATCATGCCCACAGCGTCCTGCCAGCTCACCGCTGCCGCCACCACCACGCTGCTCACGCTCCTCACAACACTCACCGCTCTCCAACTCTATACTCCTTTCCATCCCCTCATACCCACACCACTAAGCCCACTCCCCTACCCCAAGCATCTCGCTACCCCGGATACCACACAAACACTGCCACCTCGCACACCCTACGTCGTAATTATGCATAGACTAGAAAGACTTAGAGCTCGCACATAGACCACAGAAGTTAGCACACTACCCCTTCCCACAGAATACAAAAACTTTAGACTGAGTTCCTGCATCATATCCAAACGCTGCATGGGACACCCCACTCTACCACAGTCTACCACCCACTAACCACGCCACACCCCACAATACCACCTCACATAACATATCAGATACAACCACCACTCGCACCTCCACAAACAAACCACACACACCTCACATAAAATGTGCCCTCCTCAATGTCCGATCACTCCCAGCTCATGCATCCGATATTCGTGACCTCATAACCAACAATAACATTGACCTATTGGCCATCACAGAAACATGGTTACATGAAGCATCAGGCCCCGCCGTTGCACTTGCACTACCACCTGGCTTCACCATACTCAGACAAGACAGGCCAGATCGAATAGGAGGCGGAGTAGCCCTCATCCACAAGGAGAACCTCCAGCTCCGACCTATCAGTCACCCCTCGACCAACAACTCTGACCTCTTATCGGCCAAACTCACACCGTCACCCAACAGCACCATTAACATTCACCTATTATACCACCCCCCCAGGCAACACCCCAGACTCCCAGGAAAACATCATTCACATCCTCAGCAATAATATCAAAAGCTCCACCAAAACCCTTCTACTAGGAGACCTCAATCTCAGTTTCAACGATACTAAGGACAAATCTGCAGTCACTCTCACCAAGGAACTCAATGACCTGGGCTTCACCCAAAAAGTAGAAAGTCCTACTCACGCCAAAGGCTGCAGCCTTGACTGGATTGCAGACCATAAGTGCCTCTCCACTATCACCTCTAACTCCTCACTGCCTTGGACTGACCACAACTGCATCGAGTTCTCTATTCCTATCACCAAAAACCACAAAACACTGACCCATGCTAGCGCTGCACAAGTCCGAAGCTCAAGAAAACTCACAGAGGACAACCTGCGCCCATACCTCAATAGCCCCGAGCACCCCCATTCGCTAATGACCCCATTATCCTAGCAGACATCTACAAAGATGTCATCACCAGAGCTATCAATGAAATAGCACCACTCGAATGAAAAAAGAGAAGAAATCTCTACACACCAACTCATGGTTTACCGAAGAACTGCACTCAATGCGATCCCACAAAAGAGCAGCACTAAAAAACTGGCAATCTGACCCCTGCACCAACACCAAAAACAAATTCAATTTAATCTCCCACCAATACAAGACAGCTATCATCGATGCCAAAGCCAACGCTTTCAACACACGTATCTCTAATGCCAAATCACACTCTAAAGAGATCTTTGCCATTTTTAACAAGCTCATATCCCCCCCCAATACACCGGACGAAATAATCAAAGATGAAGCTTGGTGTACCAGCATTCAAGCTGCCATGCTACACAAAATTGACCTTCTCCAAAAGAAAATCAAATACCATTGCAAAGCACTTCCTCAACAGAGAGGAACTAAGCCTACCAATGCCCCACCTACCTCGTCCAAGCCCACCATACCAGACTTCTCCTTCAGGGACGTCACTGAATCAGAAGTTGTCAACCTACTAAAAAAATCTCAAACCTTCCCCCTGTAAAGGCGATATTTGCCCATCAAAACTCGTCAAAGACTGCGCAGACTGCTTTGCGCCGCTCTTCACGGCATTCATCAATGTGTCCTTTAAAACAGGCATCATCCCAGCTAACCTCAAAGAGGCTTGGGTCCGGCCTCTCCTAAAAAAACCTACTCTCGACCCCTTACAATCCAACAACTACAGACCAATAACCACAGTGCCATTCCTCCTGAAATTACTGGACAAAGCCGCACACTGCCAAATCCAACGCTTTCTGGAAACCCACTCCATCCTCGGGACTAGGCAATCAGGCTTCCGGAAAGGACATGGCACAGAAACAGCCCTGGTGGATCTGAAGAGTCAGATCACCTAAATCATGGACAAAGGCAAGCCTGCTCTTCTGCTCCTTCTAGATCTCTCAGCCGCTTTCGATCTGGTTGATCACAAGACTCTCACTTCACACCTCACACACTCAGCCAACTTCTCTAAAGAATCGGCTCTCTGGATCACCTCCTTCCTAGAGGGAAGAGCCATGAAAGTCTTCTCGGACATCGCCAACGCCACTCCCACGACATTCCACTGCGGGGTCCCTCAATGCACTGCACCCACTCTTTACAACTTGTTCACCAAGCCCCTCTTTGACAAACTCGACTCATACGGCATCACATACACAAACTACGCGGACGACACACAAGTACTTCTACCCCTTTCAGGATCATACAACGAAGACGCCAAGGCACTCCACACAATCTACTCCATCATCAAGGCATGGATGGCAGTTAATGGCCTTTGCCTCAATGGAGACAAGACTGAAATCATGATATTAGGTCAACAGAACACCCTAGACAAACTTGACAAACTGTACGCTAACTTCTCCATTGACAACTCCATCATCCCCGTATCCACAGCTGTAAAGACACTGGGAGTATACCTTGACTCTTCACTATCTATGACTAGACAAGTCAGCGCAATCACTTCCTCATCTGCGCACACCACCAAACTCAAACGCCATCAATCCCTACCTCTCTAAACCCAACTGCCTCTCTATAGCTAGAGCAACCATTGGCGCCAAACTGGACTACTGCAATGCTCTCCTGGAAGGCACATCAGCCCAAAACCTAAACAGACTAGACTACAAGTCACGCAGAACAATGCTCTCCGGGCCGCTCTTAGTATCCCAAGAAGAGAGCATATCACCCATGCCAGACACTCTGCCCAATGGCTCCCAGTCAAAGAGCGGATCACTCTCAAAATCCTCACCCTCACTCACAAATGGCTCTCTCTCTCCGCCCCGTCCTATCTATCAGAAACCATCCTCAAACCATCCTCCTCCCGTCCCACCAGGACGCAATACTCCAACCTACTCTGCATCCCGCGCATCAAAAAAGCCAAAGCCGGTGGTCTAAGTTTCCCCTACATTGCAGCCAAGACCTGGAACGCTCTTCCTGCAGACATTAGAGCGGAAAACTCACTCCCGATTTTTCGCAGGAAACTGAAAACCTCATTCCTTGCAAATCAATAGGAAACGCTTGTGAACCCATGTAAATATACTGCATTGCTAATTTATACATGTCTACTGTAAATACTGTATTTGTATGCAAATATTGTATCCTATGTAACTAAGATATTGGGCCATATTATGACCCCGGCGCTAAACCATGGTGCTATTAGCACCATGGTCCATGCCGGGGTCCGCCATGGTTAATGGCGGAATTACCGCCCCATTCCAAGGTTGGCGGGGCGGTAATTCCCCATTCACCATGGCCCCTTCCCCATTCCCATTCCCATTTTTGGCCCATAGGGCTCAATTGGAATGGGGAAGGCGCTAATTACGGCACCGTAAATTACAGTGCCGTAATTAGCTCCTAGGTCCCTTTGCGGGTTGGTTTTTTAACGCCTGCTAAAAGCAGGCATTAAAGTGCAACCCGCAAAGCGACCTCGTAATCAGGTGTTAAGGGTTTAACGGCGCCGACACCTTTTACGGCGCCGTTAACCCCTTAACGCCTGGGTTGTAATGAGGCCCATTGACTGTAACAAGCGCCACGATGCCCCCGGGCTGACGTGCGCTCTACAAATCTGAATAAATAAATAAATACAACAAAGACCTTTCATTGCAATCAATTGGCATAGAACTGACGTGTGAAGATATCTCGGACAGTGATTTAGCCTGTTCCGCAATGAAACAACATGCAGTAATTGACGAGAGAGCTTGTACAGGGACGTCCCTGGCATCATCAAAAGGAGCGACTTCATAAGGTGAAAGATGCAAATGTTGCTGAACCATCCATCAAAGAAAGTGGTAAGATGTCCGTACAATTGAAAAGCCCTGTATTCATGGATCCAAGAATACCAAGGAGAAATATATTATAAGCATAGCTCAATACGAACAAGAAAAGAACGTTTGATCCTGAACAGAACAAACTTATTATGGTTGCTCCACGTGATACCGGAATTGAAAGGCATACGATCTCGAGACATCAAAATAGTATCTTTTATAGATGAAGCAATCCTAGATAAAGTAGAAATCGAGCTGCAAACCAGAAAACAATTAATTTAATCATACAAATTGAGCAATAATTTCACCGTCTGGGATTCCAGTGTGTTGCAGTTCAAAGGCACCTCTCAATAGAACAAGAGACCTTTGTGTGGCAGATCCTAATCTAACATCAAATGAAGAAACCATAAGAACTGTGACATCATTTAATGAAAACTCTTATTGTTACTCTGAAGACCAACAAAATAAACGAAGCAGATTAAACCTTAAAAGAACGAACTACACGAAACACTACATATGGAGAAATATGAATGATGAATCGGATAAATAGGCAAGGAGGACCAAATGATTCTCATAATTATTAGTGTTGTAGACTATTAGCGACTGGACGATATGCTCATGGAACACTAGAGGACACGGACACCTATTTCACCAAGCGACGTCTGACCTTGAGAAGTGTCATAATATGGTTACAAGAAATTTGGATTAGAATACAACCATTATGTGATGGCTTCATAAAACATATGAACCCAGCGTTTCAACAAAATAAAGGCAGACCGGCATCAGGAATTCTGACAATGATAAAAGTAGACTAATTGGACAACAATGGACACCACTAACCTGAATGCCTGGGCATAATGCACCATTCTACAGAAGTTAAATGACAACTTGGATACTAAAATAAATCAAAACAGATTACAATCATCTAGTCTGTTGGGAATACTAAACCTTTATTGGAATCCCATAGCCAACAACAAGGTAACTTTTATTGATTGTGTCTTCTCGGCTGTTGATATAGCCACAGACAGTATTATCTGTGGCGATTTGAACATCCATCTATATGATGAAAAGGGCCAAGCATTGGACCAAAGTGACTTGCTCAATAGAGCACGAAAATGGAAAAATAAAATTGCTTTAATAAACAGGTCTCTCACTGGTAAAACACGAGATGAAAATCGGCAATTGATTCCAACGTGAACACAGGGAATTTCTGAAGCTATAATTAATTACATATACGTGTCCCCCGGCATATTGGACGCATTACATCAACACAAACAAGAGTGATCATCATATATTGACAGTAGTGTGGTCGGAAGGTGGTCGGCTAAGGAAAAAACAACACCTTCCTTTACTGGAGCTAAATGTCGCCCTGAATAGGTGTTTAAAACCACATCAGATTGAGAAACTCTCGCAAAATGACAAACAAACCAATAAGGAGGGGATAAAAATGTTTTAATTATGAGTGGCTCTTATGTCCATACCAACAAAAAACAAAGCCCAAACAGAAGACAATAATAATACACAAGCATCAAATCAACTTGCAAATTATGGAAAAAAAGAAAGAACTACGAAAACAACTGAGAGCTGTGCGGAAGATAAATACCGAAGATAGCTACAGATCGATAAGATTGTAAAGCAGCAAAAGAATTTAATGGTTAAAAATGACAAGAAGTAATCTATTGCAAGCAGATGCAGAAAAAAATCTTGAAACTCTAAAGAACAGAAACACAAAAGAGTTATGGAGCCTGCTGAATCCAAACATAAAAGCCCAAGAACATTTACTTCAGAACGTAGTGGAATCCAAATGGATTGACCACTTTGCTGCTCTTTACCAAAAGAGGATTGTGGCATACACTGAAGAGTGTGCGGAAACAAGAGGAAAATGGAACCTAACTTGGAGCAGAGATGATATTCTGAAGATAATAAATAAGCTGAACATGTCACACGCCCACGGCCCGCATGGTTTATCAAATGCTATTATCAAGAAAGCGCCCGAATTGTGGACAGATATCACCAGCCAAATCTTCAGCCTAATAAAAAGAATACAACCAGATACCAAATACTTGTACAACAGCAACCCTCAATCCCATCTACAAGCAGGGCAACAGGGAAGATCCGGTGAACTATAGACCTATCGCCCTGATTGACCCGCTAGGGAAGATTTTTGCCACGTTTTTACTGACCAAACTCACAAGCTGGCCAAGAAATACAAAAAGATTTGCAGTCAGACAGACAGGTTTTGTCCAAAAAGTGGGCACAAACAAATTTAATTTTGTTAAATTTTATTAAACAAGAAGCCATCATGAACAAAACAACAGTTTGGCCAGCATTTGTTGACCTTCACTTAGCGTTTGATGAGGTAAATCTACAAATGTTTTGGGACAAACTAGTGGGATGGAAATGTCCAGGTGACATCATTGAACCCATAAAACTGCTATATACGAATACAAGGATCAGAGTCAGGATGTCCAAAGAAGGAGTACAAACACCTTTCATTGAGACCTGGAATGGTCTAAAGCAGGGTTGTCCATTGGTGGCGACCCTATTCAACTTGAACACAGCTGACTTTGAAGAGGAAATTATATCAACTGGTTTAAATCCACCAAAAAACAACTCCATCCTGCTACCTATGATGATGTATGCGGGTGATATTGTTTTATTGGACAAAACGATTAGCGGCCTACAACTTAGTTTGAAGATGATGGGGAACTACATGGAAAAAAATGAACTAAAAGTCAATACTGCAAAAACCAAAATGATGTCCCTTATGAAGTTGCCTACCAAAAAATCAAGGTGTCCAACAGTTCTTCTTGCAGGGAAACCACTGGCAGTGGTATCAACGTTTAAATATCTTGGAATCTTGATCAATAGCTCGAAAACCGAAAAAGAATGGTTGGATTTGTTGGTAGCGAAGACCCAATCGTTGGCACGCCAAGGAATGTTTCTTCATGGTAAATTTGTAAAAAGAAAATTTATTTAAACCCATTGTTGCCTTTTATAGACAGAAAGTTGTGCCTAGTCTAACTTATGGGAGTGAAACCATGACCAAACTCTCCACGACCACGTGGCAAAGAATAGAAGCGATTTTTGGGAGGACAATCTTGATGGTCTCTCCTTCATTTCCAATGCCTAGAATTAGGTTTGAGGTTGCAACTCAATCACTAGTCTCAATGGTTTTGTGGAAACAAGCAGATCTATACCGCAAAGTGATGACTGAAGATAAGATCCCAGCAGTTGAAATCCTACAGGATAAAACAAACGCAATCTACACTAAAGCGCTGAATGCATGGAAATCGGAAATCGCAGCAAAATTGATAAGTGAAGAAATAACGCTTGGAATGTTAAACCGTCTGCAGTATGCCAAACAGAAGATCTTCCGCAATGATTGGATTAACACGTTGAAATAAAAATCCATGTATCACTCGAACTTGTCTTGCGACCTAGATATAAGAACAATAAATCAACTGCCCAACTATCTGATGATTTTTCCTTACAAAGTGATTAGGAACACATACCTGAAATTACGTCTAAACATCTTGCTGACGAGATAAAGGTTGGCAGAAATGAAACTACTTCCGACCACGTTACAACTCTGCAGGTTCTGCAACAACATTGACTGTATAGAAACTATCCATCATATCATCATGAAATGTCCTACATTATTGCAAAAGAAAAACCTTTACAGAGACTACTTTAAGATATCTTTCAAACAGTTGGAGGGGGAAATGAGATGGGCTCAGATCCTATCCTCCTATGAAAGGATAAGAAACTGATTTTTACTATTGTTCAATTTTGAAACAATATTTCTGACAGAATAAGCACAGCAATTAGTTTTAATAATTGATGCACAGGAATGTATTCAGAATTTAAGACAAAGCCTTAAAAAAATGAAAGGTTTAATTTGTAAACTATATTTTAAATTAAAAAAATAAAAAATAAATAAATACCCAATTCCCCGTCGGCATGTGCTCGAAACCGGTCAGTGGGTATGCTGTAGAGTTATTTGCTTGTACTGTTCCAAATCAAGTGCTCCTTTTCAGAGTCCGATATAGCCTTCCTAATGGTGTGCAACACTCCCAATTCAGTCTCCATAGCAAAACCCCAAGCATACACTTTAAATGCCTTCCACAGTGTACCAATTGAGAAAACTGCCTTCATTTTGTTAAAAAACAACTGTATATATTCACACATCGTTGAATGGAAAACTATGTTCTGCAGGGCCTGAGGTGTGAATCTCCAGTGCCTCGTCACCGAATCCCTTTCATGTCAACGGTCATCTTGATGATCAACCGAGTGTTCTGAGTATGTGCATGACAGGATATCAATGGCCTGTACTCTATGAATGAGCGGAGTCAACATCAAGAATAGGTGAATCCTAGATGACGTCATTTACTGACAAGTAGTACGTATAGGCCCGTACTATGGGATGCAAGGCCTCCGCTCATCAATTAAGTATAGGTCCTGCATTCCCGATTGCAACATAAGGGCCACCTCAAATAATGGCCTTCAGATTCAGCATAGTATTCATATCCCACCCCATATTACTGGCATGCATGGACATGTGCTGCATATTTCAAGGATGGACCAATATAAATCGGGGTCATGTACGGCCGGGCCATAGATGTTCACTAGAAGGATTTCAGCACTTTGCAATAACCCATGCACAATAACATACCTGCCCGCAACATCAATCCATGCTTTGGTAAGCGCAAACTGCAGTGACCCCCTCAATTGTGTGTAGTACGTAGTAAAAAATGCATGAATCTTTAAACTAGAACCTTAATTTTGCCAAGAAAAGCATTGCATATGCGAAGGACCTGTATCATAGCAGTTTTTTCACTCACAGAAAAGACTTCTGCTTCACCTGCACAGCCGCCGACAAATCAGGAACGAAGTAGATGCTATTAAGAGTCGTGCTTCAATTTGCCCATTTCCCTCGCGTGGCACAGAATCTTGTCTCCGTCTCTGTAATTAAATATGTGGGCTACAATCGGCTTCTGGGGTACTCCAGGCTTTGGTTTTGGTTCAAGGGCACCATGTGCACGATCCACAGTGCACTTCAGCAATAGTGTTAGGCTGCCCAATAGAGCCAGCAATAATTTCTCAACAAAGTCTTCCATTTGGTCCTTTGATGCATTTTCTAGGACTCCAATGATGCAGATATTACTGCGGCGAGAGTGGGACACTAGATCACCACATTTTGCCACAGTGCATTTCAGACGTGTAGCCATCTTGTTAAAACCAGCTTTCATGGTGTGCACATTTTCCACTGTGCTTTTTCTCCCCACAGCCTCTGGTGTTCACTGAAGCAAATCCAGCCTGCATATTATCAAGATCTGTTTGTTGCTCATTGAGGTCATCGCTGCTAGCATGGAGTGATTTGGCTTTAAATGTTTGTTTTGTAAAAGCATCCATTTCCCACTGCTTCTTGTGACTGCTATTACCTTTGGACATTGTAGGCAGGCAGAAGGAAACACGATTTCAGGCAGATATATTATGCTCACTTCATCTGAGGAGTGTGTAGCGAAAACCTTCCCCCACACACACACACTCACAGGTCCGCTGCCCACCGTGTCCAGTAGTGGGGTATGGAGAAGAGTGAAGAAGGGTGGCAAGAGTCCAGCACGCAATACCCTGAGCCAAGCCAGCCCAAAAACGATTGCAACATACGTCTCCCCATGCCAATGGTCCGATCACAGTGCTAAATCAAAGCAAGCTATCTGGATGGCAATGGTGGACTGAATCGGCTCAGCGTTGTCTCCAATTCTATGTCCAGGCCGCACCAGTGCACAGATCCACAGCCAGCTCGCTCCGGTGCTCCTTCGCGAATGCGGTGCCGCCATCCACCCTGATGAGGCCATAGCTGAAATCAGCAGCCAGAAGAGAGTCAGCCAATCCACACTGACCGCAGCCCAAACAGGTATTGGGGCACCACCGTCTGCCAATTCCACTCACCAGGAACATTCGCCCAGGGAGATCTTGTTCACAACAGTGGCAAAACTGTTTGTAATGCTCAGGGCTGCCTCTGGTGGGACAGAGCTCCATTAACGTACGGCCATCTTGAAGGCTGCTCAGCAGTTCCCACCTGGAAATATCTTTGATGATTGTTGCGCGTTCAGATTGTTTAACTCCTTCAGTCTGCACCAACCCCACCTGGAGAGGTTCAAGCTCAGCCGAAGAAAACCCTGCATTTTGACCACCACTTAGCCTGACTTTTGTGCTTGAGGAGCCATTTTGGAAAAAGGCAACTCCTTCACTGGCCTTCCAACCCTGGTGCATCCATTAATTCCCTGTCCTGAGGCATCCCTTTACCTGGTGTCAATAGCAAGGGGCTGTGCAGCTAAGAGTAAGTCCTGCTTGGTCCGGTTTGGCATGGGAGGTCCCAGAGCCACACATTCATACTTCATTTTCCCCATCAATGCAGAACTACCAACCAGGTCAATTTCCTAAATTTGATAATGACTGTTATGATCTTCTACATATTCATGTACCAAATGCACCTTGATAATTCTATTTCCGGGGGTTCCCTAGGAACCTGTGAGTTCTTGCACTGCATTTCTTGGTCTCCTAGGACCCTGTGATTTTTCAAATTAGATTTATTGATCGCTTAGGACCGGTTTGATTTTTCAAAATACATTTCTTGGCTGCCTAGAACACTGCTTCCCACCACCCTCACCCCCTCGCGTTCTCTTGCCAATCCTGCTCTTCCTTACTGGTTCTTCCCTCTTGCTCTCTCATGGCCTCTGCCCAAACCATTTCTTCCCTTCACTTCCCAGTCTCCCCATCCATATTCTTCACTCACCTACAAAATGCCACCCAGACCCACTTTTCTCTCCATTCCAACCCTCTCCAAACTCATCTACACACCCGCTTCCCGATATCTACTCAATCTGCCAGCCTCCTCTGTCTTGACCTCAACCCTGAGTCTCTGGAATGCCCAATCCCTCTGCAAAAAACATTCTTTCCCACAAACTATTTCCGATTCCGGTCACCTCAAACTCTCAGTGATGGCCATCACCGAAAACCTGGATTCCTGTCCATGGCGCTGCCACCCCAACAGTGCTTCACACAAGTCTTTGCCTCCTTCTCTCACTCCCCGAGTCTCTCCACAAAAAAGGCACTTGGTTTGGTCTCATGCTCACTATTACCATCCTTTCCTATCTAAGATTTCACTCCCACATCTTTTTAGCATATCTCAATGCAACTTCTCACTCACATCGCTCTTACACTCCTCCTCATCCACAACCCACAGGGCATCCTCAAACTGTTCTTCTCTAATTTCGACTATTTTCTCAAAAAGGTCCCATGTGAAATCCCTGCTATCATAATGGGGGACCTCAACCTCTCTAATATGGTGAAGACCCAACAGCTCTAACTTGATTCCCCACTCTCCATCAACTCACCCGTCAACCTGTATAATCTTAGAACTCCCCCCACCCCCAAAGACAACACTCTCAATCTCAATTAAATGTTCCATACTGGTCTCCTTGTCTCCTACAATTGACCCCTCCCCTAAGACCACTACCTCATTCACTTCACCCACTCCTCAACTTTACGCCCGACTCCCTCATATATAAGCAAACGTACATTTAAGCCAGACAGTATGGTCCCCTACCTTGGCGAGGTGAACATATTGCGGTAATCTCTATGAGCTCCACTTGCTAACTCCATTGAACGTGCCTTTCCAGAATTCAACTATTCACGGTCTCCCCCTTTCAATGATCAATAACCAGCCCACTCCTTCATACCCTCCCATCTGAGTCCTGAATCATAGATCTCACCAGCCATCCTGCTTCTTGGGACAATGCACCGCTGCTTATGCTGTTGGCACAAAGACATAATCCCACACCTTTGTCACTGCCTCCAAGGTCCCTCTACTGAGCCGGACGACTTCTCTCAATGCAGCCAAATCCTTCTATTACACTAAACTTGTTTTTCCTCTCCATTGGCACCGCCACATACGATACATGACACTCCAGGCAATGCCTTCCACTCAAAACCCACTCGATTTCCGCCTCCCTCTCCACTGATAACTTTGCATCATACTCCTCCATTAAAATCACTAAATATAGGACCGCTTGTCCACCCTTCTATCTCTCTCACCCCTCTACAGAATCTCTCCCCTCCTCCCCACACACTCCTCTCTATTTCAATAGAACCAGAAAGGATGTCATATTACTGCACAATTTAGGCCCAGACGGAAGCAGCATTTTTGATGGATTGCCCAATTTGGAAGAAGGCATACTAGATGTTCAACAAAGCAATGCTAAACCTCCAAAATCCCTTTGAACCAAAGAAGAACATTAGTTTTGAAAAACACAAGTTGTTTCAAAGAGTACAAGAAACACATGAGCCTGTATATGTACCTGCTCGAAGAACAATGAGTCTCACCTGCGAGTTCGGATATGCAAACAGCCCCAAGGTGCAATTAATAGGGACCCATAGCATTACTACAGCCTGGTATCACATCTTTTGAATTTGGTGAAGTGAAGATTGATCTTGTAGGGAATTAATTCAGAGCAGAAATACCATACAAGGGCAAACTATGACAGGCATGTGCCAGGCATAGTGAACAAAGGTTCCTCTTGGTAGATTGGGAGGAGCAAGCAGTATTAGGGATTTGCATTGAAGAAGGTGGCCCTGAGCTAGTCAGTGTGGCTGAAGTTAAGGACAACTGTGCGACTGTACTTGCAGGAGAATTAGGAGAATGGAATGACTTTGAGCAGCTCATAAAACTCAAAGATGGTACAAACCCCAAAGTCTACAAACTGAGATCAGTTCTACACTACTTGACAGAAAGTCTAAAGAGGGAATTGGACATGATGTTACAGAAAGTTCAGAATGGTTACATTGTGTTGGTCACTAAAAGCAATGGGAAACTGTCTGTGTGGACCTTATGGACTTGAGCAGGAACATTTGGGTGGACAGATACCCACCACCTACCGCAGCAGAGATTCTAACAACCTTATGGAAGGTGAGGATTTTTACGGTAATGGATTTATCTGCAGCTTACCACCAACTGCGATTGTTGGATGAGTGCCATCATTTTACCTCTTTTGTCACACCAGAAGGTGCACTTTGGCAGCAAACATTGAGCATCCCATCCATCTCCTCACCTTGGTCCCCTTTTAACACGTTGGATGCTTTAATACCTGGCTACTCTGAATATGTTGGCATACAAGCGGGAGAAGGTGGATGGGCATATGGAGGAAATGATAAGTTACTCACCGTAGTCCACAGTCCCCATTCCTCAATATTGTATGGGCATCCCTGGAAACAGAACCTTTTTCATCAGAAAAGATTGTCTTCCCCTCTAAATTTAGATGCACACATGTTCCCCAATGGAAGCTTCGTCACCCCCGAAGACTTCGCTGACACAGCGGGAAGGGGCCAACTTGTCACGTTACAATATCATCGTATGAAAGCGGCGTTCAAGAAACGCTGGCCATCATTCCCAGCTGAGCTGCCCGAGCACCCTTGTTACCAGGCACTTCACTCACAGCCTCATATAGGCGTCTCCATACTGTACAACATAGTCCAAACACATACAAAGTCCTCCAATAATATAAAGTCCACCTGGGAAGAGGATATGGGCACAACAATAGAGGCAGGAACATGGTCCAGGTACTGCCTCCTTACAAAGAAGGTCTCCCTCAATGCGGGGCTCAGACTCATACAATTCAAAATGCTCATTGAACTTCACTATACCCCTGTTAAGATGGCTAAAATCAAGGTGTCCACAAACACGAACTGTCCCAAATGCAATAACCCTCAAGCTGACTCATACCATATGTACTGGGCCTGCCCTGAAATAATGGGATTCTGGAAGACAGTAGCAAATATACTGGAAGACATTACGCAAATTCCTGCACAATTTACCCCCAAAAAATTTCTGTTTGACGACATCGGAAAATTCCCAGAAAAAACTAAGAGGCTATTCTAAGTCGCATGTGTGGTGGCTAAAAAATTTATTTTGCTAAAATGGAAGAGTCCCCACGCCCCCTGTGCAGAACAATTCTTAAAATCACTGGCATACGTGCACGAATGTGAAGAAACATACATAGGTTTGGTCCCCTCTCCGTGCAGACCTAAACCTTCGCACCACCCCACCTAACTCGGAAGAGGAGGATATCGACTGAAATGTGTGCCTTAACTCCAGCAACAAACGTTTAATACCATAAACTGTGATGTTGTTTTATTTAGGTATATGTATGGGAGAAAACAAAGTGTATAACATGTATATCCATTACCACGGAGTGGTTCATGCGTGTGTATTTTGAATTGCAACCGAAAAATAAAGTTTAAAAAAATATTTAGATGAACACTTAGGCACGGCCCTGGGAGCATGCGCTCCCCTGACAGATGCCATGCCGATAAACTAGATGCGATATTGAGACACGGAGCACAGCGCACACAACACTGTACAGATTCAGTAAATACCGTGCAACAGTGAGCCACCATTAGGAGGCAGTACGCATCTACAAATTTGTTATTGAACTTAGTTTATTGTTACCCCGCGTGCCGCACGAGTAACAGGATCATCCCGGTTTGAACTTTTTCTTTACCCTTTCCCTATTTTCAGTATAGATCGCAGTGGTTCACAAGACCAGCTCTATACTAAGGTTCCAAACGGATCAGCACCCGCCGCCTGGTCGTCAGATCGACTAATTAACATAGATTTTGCCCAACATAGAATGTTGTTAGTGTAAATACCAGCCTTTCAGCTATCCCTATCTGAGAATAGAATAGCAGATTAGTTGTCACTTTGCTAAAGAGTAACAACACCCGGAGCATTACTACGAATGTACAACTGTCTTAATTTCTACAACTCTACCAATGTGAAGAGACAGACCACTGAAACCAAACAAGTATTTTCATTGCTTTACAGACTTCCCATGTGACCTAGGTCCCCAGTTGGAGAGTGACGACTGACATACTATGCTCCATAACTTTTGATGCCCAGGATGATTACTCCTTTGCCATGAAGATGGCAATTACTTCTATTCGTAATCTG
Organism: Ambystoma mexicanum; assembly: GCF_040938575.1. Lineage (NCBI taxonomy): Eukaryota > Metazoa > Chordata > Amphibia > Caudata > Ambystomatidae > Ambystoma > Ambystoma mexicanum. Next base: position 742,548,630 of record NC_090936.1, read on the forward strand.
CTGCCACTCTGCCTCAGAGCATCAGGAACTTCAGCTGAGTTTAAGAGTAAGCAGAAAACGTTTCTCTCTTTGATTTACCGCCCGATTAAGGAGTTTCTGCCCTCTTATTTCCCAGTATCTGTACTTGTGTAACCTGCTCGCACGGTTATTACATTATTCGTAGCTGCATTTGTCTTATCTGTTGTATGTGTGTGCCCTGAGGCCCATGGGCATGTGGCGCGGTTTTACAAGAAATCTCAATAAATAAATAATAAGAGTATTTACAACATTGACAATTGACAATTCCGGCGTAAGTTGGCATAACAGCTGAGGTTCAGCTCTATGGGTTGTGAACTAAAGCCGTTTACCATACGGTTAATCAGATCTTATGTAGAACAAGACTGTTAATAGTGATTAATAGTGACTTCCAGTCACTAATGTCTAGTCCTTCTCTTTATACCCCTGTAGGGTGAAGCCCGGGCTGGTGTATTAATACCCCTATGCCCCCATTACCAGTGGTAAGTATGGGAATAGACGATTTGAGCGATTAACAAGCTTTTTTCCATCCCTAAACATGTTTTCAGGGTAATGATTAACCAATAACCCATAAGCAACCACTTAGAAGTTGCTTCTTTTCCTTGTCCCTATTGCAGAGAACTATGTATTGGAACAGAACAATATGCATCACTCAGATTGAATGGCAGAGACCCTGCTACTTAGAACAATATAATAAAACCCCTGAAGAATTCCCCCCGAATAACAACAATCTTGTGCAGATGATAACAAAAAAACATGTCGGGTTATTTTGCACTCTATTGATATGGCTCTTTGTCTGCATTTTGTGCTTTTATAAGAATGTTTTGCAGTAATTAAGTTGTGTAATTGTAATGTTATGTGTTTTATGCTCTCTAGTTCAATGATATTTGTCTTGTCACCACTTCAGTGTGAGGCAGCTTTTGTTTAACGTTACCTAGGTTTGCTTAAGTGGTTTATATTTATTGATATTAACTTTTTACGATGATCTAATTGACCTAGAAATACATTTTATATTTTTGATTACCCTTAATTAGTGACTATTGAATCCTTAGTTACAGTCTGAAAATTTGCTCTGTTCATACACTCCTATTCAATTTAAACAATTTACAGTGACCGGACCTAGTGTTATGCTGGTCTACAGTTATTTCCAGGGTTGACTGGCCTGCTCTCTCCCCCTGGAGTTACTCCTTTCATATAGCCTGAAGAGCCTGGCCCAGTCTCCGTCTGCACACTTAAAAGCAAAGGATCAGACTTTCTCTGCACCTCAGGTAGACACCTGGGAGGTGGAGTGTCCATGATGCTGGTAGTGCAACTGCTACATATAGGAGCCCCCTTGGACACAAGCCTAGTTCTAGAGCAAAGCCCGTCAGCGAGGTCCCCGGTACAAGAGCCTTGCGGCCCCTCAGCGGTGGGACCGGGAGGATCTTGCGACCCCTCGGCCTGTTGGCCGATAGCTTCGTGGGAAGGAGTTGTACTTCCAGGGTGCAGAGGAGAACAGGGCATCTACCTTGGGCCTGGTGTTCCTCCTCACGTATGTCTTGATGTCCTCTGGAGGTGATCTTTCGTACAGCTGCCTCCACCTGGCCAAGAGATTCTTCAGAGCTTGTAGGGTCAACACGTTGCACGCAGAACAGACGTCCCAGCCACGGCCAAGGCACCATAGGCAGAGCGCGTGGGGATCTGAAGTGTGGAACGGACCCTCGCAGGCCGGACACCTGCTGAAACCAGCCGTCGTCATGCGCCAGGGACGAGCGTAGCGCCAGAGGACAGAGTATTATCTCTGACAATTGCTATGAGAAAAACAAGAAGGAAGAAGACACTAAAAAAGACTTCCGGGGAAGAGCGTGTGAAATTACGAGGCCGGAGGCCTAACCCAGGAGCGCTAGTGAAAACGGTCCGTTTCAGTCAACGCGGAAAAGAGGACTGAGGAATGCCGCAGGGGGTTGAGTCAGGGCAGCGAATGCTGTCAGGGCACGCCACTGCATGCATCTAAATTTAAAGGGGAAGACAATTTTTTCTGGTGACAATTTTTTCCTGTCCCTAGCCAGGGACGACCATACAGTTTGGAGGAAATGATTGTGAAGTCACCTTTTGAAAAACTATGCCATATTATTACCCAATGCATGTCATCATTCTGATGGTAAATTCTGCAAAATATGGAGCTGTATGTACATTATATCAATGCCTGTAATATCATCCGTGTTGAACTATATCAATGTACTGAATGAGGTACTGACTAGCAGAGGACCGTCTGACTTATCCATCTTATCTTTCAAAAACCACTTCATCTGGCACGCGTTCTTCTTTTCTAAATTTTCATTACTCCTCATGGCTCATGGCCACTTACTTGCCTACTACAAAATAGACAGCCACTTTCAGGCAGTTTTAGCTGCTCACTAGTCTCGCGCATGCGCACTTTTCTTTTTGTTTTCATGTTGTTCTGATGCCGGGTTCTCCGTGTCGTCAGACACATGGCGCGCACCAATTACCTGCAACTTGTTGCAAACGCACGCGTAGCGATCGCTCTGCTACCACGCATGCTCATTCATACATCAGCAGTACTTTCAGTACATAAGAGCAGAATCATGAAGGAACAACATCCTCTTTGTTCGGGATGAGGTTCGCCATGATTCGCTCGCTGAAGGATTCACACTGTATCTAGTAAGTGATCTATGGGTCCACCGACACTCTCGAGACCTGGAACTTTTTTACTATTATTTACCTCATCCTACTTTTTCCTTTACTTCTATACAGATCTATGTACTAGCGCAAACTGCTTGTCCCTTTTGACTCAGTCCACGTACCGCTAGCCGGAATCCTTTTGGGAAACGAATGTAAGTGTTGATGAAACTCTGTTACCGTTACTTTTACCTATACTTGCATCTTAAGTATACTATTGACTTTTCACATTTCTTACTTAGTGTGGATACACACGCTACCTCTCTAAAGCAACCTCTATCCATGGACATCGTATATGTTTTTGCAACTATGCCTACTCCATATTTGGTAAGTGGCACACTACCTATATGCATGGATGATGCCATAATTGTATAGCATTTTTGTAATTTTTTAATTTTTTGTTTTTTTTAAAAATAGAGTAGCTTGTCATTTTCCCACAAATTATATATCCTTTTCGTGTTGGTTGGAGATACTACTTATCTGACTGGACTTATACTAAACCGAGCTATTAGGTACTATCCCAGACATCTCTTGAAAATGTTTCAAACTACATCTATGATTTAATGTTTTGAAAGTTTGTATGAATAATTGAATTATATGCAAAATACTAAGTTGTACCCTTCTCTACTTTTTTCTAGAAATTGAATTATGAATTGTGAAATATGTTTTTGCCCCTGAAGAAGAGTTTATACTCGAAACGCGTCTGGCCCTTAGATATTGTACAATAAATATCATGTTTGTTGTCTATATAAATTTTGTGAGCTTGTTATTCATTGTGACTGCTCCACCTATTTAATTGTCTATTGAACTGTGTGTTATGAAATTTAGTATAACAAAAAAACACGAAAGTTATTGATCTGCTTTGCAGATATCAGACAGTGTGCAGGGGACGGAGAATAGAAGATGCACAGGACATTGTGAGCACAGCTGCAGCAGATTGGAGATCCACGTAGTCAAAGGCTAGTGTGAGGCAATCAGGATAAGGCTGCAGCCCGCCAACGCCTGGAACTTGCAGAGGGTCCACTGGAGCAATGGTGGAGGAGGAAACGCAAAGCACCTGCGGCCATGCCAGTAGAGCTGGAACGCATCCCCCACCCCTGACCGCATCCTGCCCACAAAGCAAACCCGGGGTACTTGAAATTCAGAGGAGATCCAAACAAGTCTAGCTCCGGAAACTCCCCCTCCATCTCTGGAACAGGGGTAAGAAGCAGTTGATGTGTAACTCCCAATGGTAGGTGTTGAACCCCAAGTGGCTGAGCTGGTCTGCTCCTGCATTGCTGTCCCCCGGGGCATAGACTGAAGAAATCCATATTTCATTGTCAGGGACCATTCCCAGATTGACACCGCCTCCATGCAGAGGAGGGGGGAATGGGTGCCACCTTGCTTGTTCAGGGAAAACATTGTGGTGGAGTTGTTGGTCCTTGATGAGAGGCAGAAAAGCCCTGCGCGTCAGGCCCACTGCCCTGAGTTCGAGCAGATTAATATGCAGGAGGGCTAGTCCTGGGCCATGCACCATGAGTCGAGTAGCCCTCCAGACTAGCCCCCAGTCTGAAAGTGAGGAATCCGTCTTCACCATTAGATGGGCTCCGGCACGGTAAAGGGGTCTCCCACTGCCACATTGCAGTCCATCAGCCACCAGTGAAGATCCGGGAGGAGGTACAGGGGAATTTGAATCCGGTCTGACTGTGAATCTGTATCCTGGTCCCAAATGGCCGCTAGGTGGAGCTGTAGGCACCTCATCTTGAGGCAGGCGTGCCAAACCCTGAGTACGCAAGATGCCATCAGTCCCAGAAAGTGTTAGAACCACAAAGCCAAGGTGGTCGAGTTGGCCAGAAAGTGCCCTATCGCCTTGCATAGGGAGAGGAGCCGCTCAGATGTGGGGAAACACCCGCTGCATGGCTGTGTCCCAGCATACTCCAAGAAACACCAGATCTTGGGCGGGAGTCAGCTATGATTTCCTCCAGGGGAGGGAGAACCCCAACTGGTGAAGACCGTCTGCCAGTTGGTAGTAGTGCGTCCCCCCTGGGGGGGCTGGCCCTCACCAGCCAATCATCGAGATAAGGGTATAAGTGATGGCCCTCCAGGCGGAGGAGACCAGCCACCGTATTCATCAGCTTAGTGAACACACAAGGACCTGATTTTAGGCCGAAAGGCAGCTCCTTGTAACGGAAGTGCGTGGTACGACATAATCGTGAACCGTAGAAACCTGTGATGAGGCTGGTAGATGGGAACATAAAGGTACACATCCTTGAGGTCTAGGGAACACATCCAGTCCCCTGCACATAGAGAATTGGCTATGTGCACGGGAGTAATCATCTTGAAGCGTTCGAGTGGTAAAGATAGGTTGAGAAATGACAGGTCCAGGACTACCCTCAGGCCAGCCTGGGTGTTCTTGGGTACCTCAAAAATCCTGTAGTAGTAGTCGTAGCCCCAGTCTGACTGAGGAACCGTCTCCACTGCCTGCATCTACAGAAGAGAGAGGATCTCCCTTAAGAAGGCCGGGGACCCTATCTGAAGCAGAGGAGGCGAGGAAGGTAGAGGGAAAGGAAGAGAAAGACTATAGAAATAACCCATGGACTCTTCAAACAAGGCTTCCAGCTGTCCTGAAAGAGAGCCAGCCGGTTCCCTACAGACAAGCTGTGTTCCCTAAGTGTTACATCATTGATTTTTGTCATGTGAGGCGGAAAAGGGGGAGCACAAAGAAACATTCAAAGTCCTCTGCTGTTTGCTTCTGTGGTCACTGGGGGGCCTGTCAGGCCTCTGTGCACCATGGTCTCAAGAACCCTTGAAGCTGGTGAAACCATGGGGTTTGAAGTCGGTCCTGCCCTGGGACTGAGGGAAGGACTTCTGTCCAGGTTTAGTCAGGATGGCCAGGGACTTGGCGGTCTGCGTAGAGGTCTTTTTTGTCAGCTCGTCATCCGTGGACGAATAAAAAAGTTCTGACCCTTCAAAAGGAAGCTCCAAGAGCCCCTCTTGCACATCAGAGGAGAATTTAGTGGCATGCATCTGCGCTGTCCGCCTCATCTCGACCCCCAGACATAGCCCTCTGCAGGCTGTGTCGATGTGGGAGACCGGAGACTCCATGGAGGTCCTGTATAACTGCACGGGTATCCGCCAGGCCAGCATTGAAGGAGGGTTGCCTCCCAAGAAGAGATCGAACAGGAACTCCCCCCCCAATCTCCTGCCACAGCTTCTGGTTCGCCATGGCTAGGAGGATGTCAGTGTTGGCCTGCCATAAATGCAGCCCAGAGTTAAGGTAGCAACACTTACCGAAAGACTCAGTAGCTTTGTCCTCTTTGGAAAGACAACTGGAGGCAGCCCCTTGCAGAGGACGAAGACGATGGTTTAGAATACAAGGAGGCCGATGCCATCACTGAAGAGTGTGGCTGGGGGTGGGAGGCTGGGAGGACTGGCTCCCCATCCAAAAGCATGAATCGACTGTCCAATTTCTTTTTCATCTGGGCGTTGGCCCTGGTGTTCTCCATGACCTTTCTCGCCACCTGCAGGACATCCTTCTGGGGGGGAATTCCAAAGCAACTTGTGGAACGCCTCGCCAAAAACTCTGCTAGCACCCTGACTCCCAAGAACTCTGCAAGGTCCTAAAGACAGTCATGAAATGTCTTTACTCAGGTCAAAGGATCTCCATCCTGAGCGTCATCAATGTCGTCATTGCCCCCCTTTTTTCAGATGGAGGGAAGTCCCGGCGCTAGGGTCCCAAAGCCAGAGGAGCCCCCCCCCCTAATCTGGACCAGAAGATAGCTGTGGATCCATTGGCGACTGCGAGGGAGGCGTTGATGGTACAGGAGGAGGAGGAAGGTTCTGAAGCATCGGCAGGGCCTAGACCATAGGAGGAACAGGCAGCGGCACTAGAAGCCCTGTAGGAACTGGAGGAGGGCCCAGAGGCCTAGGAGGCACAACCTGTGGCATCACTTCCATAACAAAACCCTTAAGGAGCCCAGTCATCTGCGGGAAGCGCATGAGGAGAAGAAAGCGTTTGAAGAAGCGGTCCTCGCAAGCAGTCAGGTCACAAGGGGCACGGACCTCAGCAGCGCTGGGCCTCCTTTCTTGTTCAAAGCGGCTAGGTGCCTGGGGCATGTAGGCGTAAGGCTGCAAGGGGTAGATGTAACCCTGTGGAGACCAACTGCCTGTACCATAAAGTCTGCCTGCTTCCTGAGGGAAGGGGACTAGAACTCTGTGGGCGAAGGACCTGGGAGACATGAATCTGAATCAAAGATGGCCCCAGGATAGCAGGATCTGCCGCATGCTTGCCCACCAACTTTGGGCCTTGCGCCACACCCTGAGCGGGAGAGCACGAAGAGGGCGACAGAGTAACAATGCTAACTCTTAAACATCACATTAGACATGTCCCGCTAATTGCGTCAGGCAATGTCAGGCACCTGACTCCAAGTGCATACATCTGACACCAATTGGCTCTCCTCACCCGAATAAAAGACGGAACATAGAGGCACACTCAGAGCAAGGTGGAACACGAGTAAGAGCAGAATATCCGGGGCAAAGGACGAGAGCTAGAGGTGGAGAAACGCAGGAGATCCCTGCAGAAGGTTGTTGACTCCAAAAGGCTGCGAAAGACACGTGGAGAAGGCCGAAGCACAAACAAGAAGGCTGTATTGTGTTTCAAGGGCACCAGCGACCCTCCCGGCTGAACAGCAGAGTTGGGGAGGCGAGGCCAAGCCTGTGGTACTAACCTACACTTGTGAACTGGAAGACAATACAGACAAGAAATAAACACACACAGCCGGTGTGTTGGCAAGCGGCATGAGAGACTGGTGTGTGCTAGAGAAAGATAGAAGTGGCAACATTATATCACACAATTGAAGGATGCACACGTGTGGATGAGATGCAAAGAAAGGCAGACCTGCGAATGAACCATGAATTAATCGCTGTAACATCAGCAATACAGAGTAACGGAGTGGTCTGGCGAAAAGGAAGTAGCCCATTAGAAAGTCTCAGTGAAAGGTGAAAAGTCGGTAGTGATAAAGTGTTACGCTCACCTGCTATCCACAGGGCCGCCACACGATGCTGGATCGGTGGACGTGCGCTATCTCGGGCTTTCTCTGCTTCGTTATGCGCTGGCCGGTGGGTAGCGCCTATGACAGGAGAATGTAGTGTTTAGGTTTGGGCCCATGGTGGGTGGACTCCCACCTCCCTCTGATCTCAAATCCCCTTTCCCTGGGTTAATTTCTCACCTTGGGTTTTTATGCGTAGAGCTCTCCGTCCTGCTTCTCTGTGCAGGGGTGCATTGTGAGTGCGGGCATTCCGTTGGACCTAGTTCCTTCACTGGACCGTGGGCCCTTATATCGGGTCCAGACCGGCTGTGACTACGACTCTGCTTGCTGTCTTCAGGTGAGTTATAGTGTCTTTCAGTTTCTAATCTGTCTCTTTCTCGTCCTCCCTGCGTTTTGTCCTTCTTTTCAATGTTGCCTTTTTCCACTATTCAACTCCTCTAATTAATGTCTTTTGTTCCGCAGGGATGGATGCGGTTAGAGTTTGTGACTATGGATGAAAATGAGCTTGCAGCGCTGGATGGCGAAGATTGCAGGTAACTGTTGATGCGCGGAGCGCGTCGCTGTTGTTGGATATATTGCGAGTATTGCTAACCTGTGTTCTCTCTCTTTCTCTGTGCAGGTTGCAGTGATGCTCCGGAGTGGCGAGTGAGCGAAGCGCGGAAGGATTCCTGGATCCACTGCTGACCCAGGTAAGTGCTGTTAATAATGCTGTCCTTGTTTCTTCACCTTTGCAGGTTGTGGTGATGCTCCGGAGTGGCGGGCGAAGCGAATGAAGCGCGGTATGGATTCAGGATCTGTTGCTTACTCAGGTAAGTGTTGTGAATAATGCCAGTCTTGTTCTTCCAGGTCGAGCATCCAGATCGATGGCTTCAGGATCGGGCCGGAGGCAAGCAGGTAGGCAGGAGCTGGATACGGTGAGCGTTACGCTGCAGGAGTGCAGAATAACGCGAAGCGTGTATTCCAGTTTGGGCGTGGCTTATATAGCCAGCCACACCTAAAGGCCCGATCACACCCACAACACTGATCTGCACAGCTCAGTTCTAAGAATTGAGCTGTGTTACAGGCCTCCATGTTGGATTGAGATCCACAACTGATACTTGCCCTATTCCTGATAATGAGCCTGGCACCAGAGGCGCCAGGACTAACTCCACGTGTTCTTATGACAGTGTTTAAAGGCCCTTGGGGCCACTTTTAAGGGCTGTAGTCGCACTGTTGCCGGGGGGCTGTTATAGTTGAGGGGGCCGGGGGCATGAATCGTGACATAAAGTGAATGAATTTCAAAAGTGAGGTGATTGAAATTCACCCTGAGAAAAGGGGAGAGTAAAAAGGTCAACGTTGAACTTTGGTGCATAATACAGTGAACTACCCAGACCAGGAAGCACTGTGGCAAATAACATAAGAGTATGATTTGAAAGAAGGTAAGTCAAGGTGGTCTTGCGGAGACAATATAGAAACAAGCCACGCACATTTGATTGCCTTCGACATCAGGAAACAGTCCGAGCCCGACTGAGGGATCCCCGAAGGTGTAATAAGTTAGGGGAAGGGAACCCATAAAGGAGGTGAATTAGGCTTTGGGAAGGGAACCCCCGCAAGTGTTTTGTTTTGCTGTGAAAGGTCTGAGCTCGACAGAGGAGGACCGACATTAACTTTTTGGTGAACTGTGATTTTGAAATTGGAAAGTGAGACTTTAACGTGGAGGGCCAGGCGGGCCTCGGTCCATGTTTTGAACTGCCTTTGTGTTAGGAGCTTGAGCCGGAGAGTGTCATCTTGCCGACAGGGACCGCCTTACTCCATGCTGTCCAAAGTGGGGAGGAGCGCCACATTTATTCTTTATATTTGAACACTGACTTTCTTTTCCATACATATTCTCACTTTTTTGTACAAGATATAGGGCAGGCATTAGGTTTTTGTTAGTATAGGCCATTTTGATTTGACAGACTCAAGGATTGTTTTATTTATTATTTGATGATCGAGAATACTCACATCTTAGTTTCTCCAACCCCATTAAAACTTCAATAAAGGTTTTACAAAAATTGTACCTTTTGTGTTTGTCTCATACTTGTGATACCATGCCTCCGTTAAGCTGCCATCTTTTAATAGCGCAATAGGGTGAGGTAGGTCTGTGCATTGGTATGTGCGTCCATTGGAATTAGTCCTTATATCTGCCAGAACCAGAATTCAAGGTACCCTTTTCAGTCGAAACCCGCAGGAAGGAGTCTCTGTGCTGAGGAGCTGTACTAAAAAAAGGGTCTACCTTGTCTTGATGTGGGGTCCTGGAGATAAACTCTTTAAGATGATCTGGAGAAGAAGCGTGGAAGATCTCCCTCCAGCGGGAAAGATGATTCTTCAAGGCCTGGTGACCGAGAGCACTGCAAGCCGTGCACTCAACCGAGCGGTGGTCGAGCCCCATGCACTCAAGACAGAGCACATGAGGGTCCCATGCCACGAACGAGCGATTGCAGGATGCGCATCTGGTGAAGCCTCCTGCAGCCGACAATCGCTGGGGGAGGTAAGGTACCGAAGGGATGTGAAGATTGTAAAAAAAACAAAGAATGGGGAGCACACAGAAGTTAAAGTCTCTGTGCCTAGCTGCCAGGTCTGACACGTCCATGTGGAAAAAGGGACTGAGGTGAGGCGCCAGAGGGAGGGGTCTCGGGAGCGTTCCGACGCCCAGGGCTGCACCACTGCGCTATACTAAACTGAAAGGGGAAGCTCAATTTTCTGCTGCAAAATGTTCTGACACCGTTCCCATGTTGGGGGACACCCCACAAGGATGGAGGAAAGGGGGCGGGACGTATGAGTAAACAGATTTCCTATAATGCCCCTCAGGAACCGAAACAAAACCCAGAGAGGATCCAGGAAGTGGGACCAGGGAAACGGAAAACCTGGCAAAACACCCGGTCAGGCCACTTAAGCCATGGAGGTTATCAGGAAACCGGTCTCATGGCCCACTGAAATTGTACAGGCAAACCACACTATTGAGAGAAATGAGGGAAAGAAGGAAGAACTAAAACCTGGAGTGGAGTTGACAGAAGGATGGAAGAAGTAAGCCAAGAAGGCTGGATGGAGAAAGCAGGACCTGAAGTGGTGTGTGGCAACAGCAACTAGGGAAGTGGATGTGGTAGGCAGGGAAAAAAGGTAGTCGAAAAATTGGTTAGACTAGAGGGGAAGCAGGTTGTAAGATCAAGAGAAAAGGAAGAGACAATGGGAACAGGCCACGTTAGTAGCAAGGAGACACTGACAGATCACCAGAAGGAGGGGCTTAGTGGGAGTGAGGAGACCAAGGACGATATATCTTCAGACGAGGGAGGGAAGAAGATTGCCTTGGGGTTGACGAAGAATGGTAGAGAAAAAAGCAGGCTCTAGAGAAAAGAGATCAGGACGTTATTATGGTTTCGAAAGGATTAGTCAGCTAGAGGTAGGTGGTTTAGGAGGGCAGGATCAGGCAGTAGGCAGGCCTAACAAGTGACAGAAGGTTCCAGGAGACACCAGGCATCCAAGTGACAGTTTAGAGAGGAGGTGGGGTGAACAACGTCAGGAAGGAAGAGTAGTGTAGAGATCTGAGTCTCTCTTGGTTGACCCCAAACCATCTGTAAGAGACCCCTGAGGGTCCTGTAGAACAGAAGGTTTTGGCTTAGCCTTTGGTACGGGACCCGGAAAGCCTGCAACTAGGCCCAAAGGAACAAGAGAGCAAAAGGCGGAGCAGAAGGAGGATTTGCTTCACCCTGTTGCCTGTAATATTAGAGAGGAGTGCAGTAACTTCATCTGGGACTTTGTACATTGACAAGTGACTTGAAATCCTGGCCACTCGCCCCGAGATTGGTAAATCCACATAAGGAACATTCAGAGAAAGGTCATTGTAATGATGTAATTTGGTTTATAGTGCGGTTTACATTTGTGTTAAGTTCATGTTTCGCAAGCTTAGCTGGGGGTTCTATGCAGGCTCGTGAAACAGAAGGACGGTTGCAGATTGAGTTAGCCAGTGACTGTTAGGGTCCTGGTGGGCCCGTTTTGACAATAAAGCTGTTAATAGAAAAGGTACTTGTCAGCGTTCAACCATTCTTTTCATTGGCGACGAGGATAACAAAGCGGGCCCACCGTACGCAATTCGAGCCGAAAAGGAAAAAAAGAAGTTGCAAGTTCATCTTCATTTCAGGTCGGCAAGCAGCTGACGGGGAAAGGGCAGCTGACGAGGAAAAAGCTGCCCTGCCTCTCCCTTGGGGACGTTGCAGCGGCCAGCTGATTGTTTCCAGCCAAGCCGGCAAGGAGCTGACAAAGATAAAGCCGCTCCGCCCTTACTGGAGCATTGTAGCGGCCAACGGTTAGGAGCAGCACTGACTGTGACAAGACCACACAGACCAAGAAGAATACAAACCCACGACTACACACTCAACCCGAGAAGATGGAGTAATGAGGCTCAAGCCTCGGTATCCAAGAAATCACCGCTGATGGATAAAAATCTATCAGCAAGAAGAACAACAAGCGCCCTGGGCGTCTCAGCGGCCAACGGACAGAGGCGCTTCCTAGTGAGAAGCAGTGTTTCAGAGTTTCCTGTTTGGCATGGACACGCCCACCCAGTATACTATTTTGATTCCCCTTACCGTAAGAAGCTGTATAGAGGTGCACTCCCACACGACAAATCAATTCATTGAGTATATAAATAGGGGGCATCTAGTTCTCTATGCCAAAGGGATTTCGCCCAGTGTGGAGACACATTGTCACTTTTAAGGGAGTCAAGGCTTAATGAGGAGCTGAGGGCAATCCCATTCTAAAGGGAACCAATAGCAATTAAAAGCAATTAAACTTTAGAGTGAGCTCAGCATAAGACACACTATTTGAAACTATTGTCAGTGTTGCACCTATGGCAAAAACAAAGAGGTGATGGCTGCAAGGTTTAGAATGAATCTTAAGCACTGGCATTGCTCTGGGCAACCCTCCAGACCATCGTTCTTCGCCTGCCAAGACATTGCAGCAGGGAAAAGACCATATGCAAATCAGGCTTGGCCCCACCCCAAAAGGTGCAGTCCAGCCCGAACTGCTAGGTCACATCCCTTCTGCACGGGACCACAAGCATCCCCAAACATGTTTCGGCCTATGGAGCAGTAACATTATCCGGACACCATTTCCAACCAAGGAGTTCTACCTTATAAACAAATTTTGCTTCTGCACCTGTACAGCACATTTGTCAACAATGGCAGCAGCCAGTATGTCTCCTCCACCAACCTTTCTGTCAGAACCTGGCACGCATACCCTCAAATGCGACAGGCGGAAGAAACTATTCGACACGCACTTAATTGCCATAGGAGGAGAAAGATTTGCACCAGCAAGGAAGGAAGCAGTTTTGTTGCACAACTTAGGAACAGAAGGTCGCAGTGTCTTTGATGGGTTGCCAGAACCTACAGAGGAAGGACAAGGGGATGAAGACCAATTCTCTGTAGCAGTCAGGAAATTACAACTGCATTTTGAGCCATGAAAAAACGTCACGTTCAAGAGACATACGTTTTTTCAAAGAGCTCAAGAGCTCCAGGAACCAGTTGAAACATTCATTGCTGCACTAAGAACCTTAAGCCATTCGTGTGAGTTTGGGCCTTTGGCTGATTCACTCATACGTGACCAGCTCATACGCTGTACAAACAACAGTAGGGTGCAAGAAAAACTACTGCCGAAGGACCTGCCTCTTGAACAAGCAGTAGAAGTGGCAAGATGAATGGAACAAACTTCCAAGTATATGGCGAGTATGAGGCCAAACAAACAAATGAGTGAAGCTGCAGCAGTCAGAAATGCAAGAAGTTCAGTCCTGGTAAAGGTCTGAAGTATTTTAAGTGTGGCAGCACTCGTCATGTTTCTTCAAATCTATTTTGTCCTGCCCGTAATGCCAATTGTCTCAAGTACAAAAAGAAGGGACATTTTGCCAGAGTTTGCAGAGAAAACACTTCAGTAGAAAATATGGAGACAAGTGCAAGGTGCCCTGAGCAGGAAGAAAGTGCTGTAGAAATCCAACGTGCGCAAGCGAAGCATGTTCTGGAAATCGGTGACGTGTCCAATGGAGAGAAGGGGCCCATTGATGTCTTTATGGTAAATGGTAGAGTAGTTACTATGAAGGTGGACAGTTGTTCCCTATGGACAATTGTGTCTAGACAGACATTAGAAAACTGCGTTAATGGGAGGATGGAGCATTTGAAGCAGCCTGACATTGAACCCTACGCATACGGCAACGTCAAGAAGTACCTTGCTACCATCAAGTTTAAGGGCAGGAGTTGTGAAGCTGAAATTTGTTACAAGAGAAGGATCATCACTCTTAGGGTGGAGGGAGCAGAAGAAGTTGGGCATACGCATACGAGCCAATGCCGAGTTTCCGGTCACAATTTCAGAAGTGAGGGATCGTTGGGAAAAAGAGTTCCTAAGTGTGTTTTCAGAGGACCTTGGAAGGTTGAAAGGTTTTGAGCACGAAATCAAAATAAGGAAAGATGCGGTCCCAAAAGTACGTAAAGTCAGACCTGGTCAAAGCAGAGATTTAATCTTTACTCCAGAGGGGCATCATATAAAGGGTTGAAGGATTGGAGTGGCTCTCACCAGTTGTCATAGCGATGAAGTCCAGTGGTGACATAAGACAATGTGTGGACTTGAGGGATCTCAACAGGAACATTCTAGTAGATCCTCATCCCCTACCTTAATAAGTGAGAAACTGGCTACCTTGAGCAAGGTGAATATCTTTTCAGTGATTGACTTGTCGCAAGCCTATCACCAGGTTCCACTTTCAGAGGATTGTCAACATCTTACTGCTTTTATTACCACTGAAGGGACATTTAGATATTGTAGGATGCGGTTCGGTCTGGCATCAGCGGCAGCGGTTTTTCAGAGAGTGATGGAGACAGTGATGGATGATATTCCAAATGTGATCATTTTCCAAGATGATATCTTGGTATTTGCTGAATCCTGTGAGAAATATGATGAAGTATTGAGAGTTATGCTGTCAAGGCTGGGGGAGGCAGGGCTAACAGTAAGAAGGAGTAAGTATAAAGTGTCTGTGCATAGCGTTAGTACTTTACTTAGGTCATGTATTGTCGAATCAAGGTATCAGGCCTAAATTGAGCCTCGTGGATGCTATTGAGATGGCTCCATGTCCTTCAGACAAGGATCAAGATAGATCAATAAGTTTGTAAAGGACTTTGCTAGCATATCCACTCCTCTGAGAGCTTTACTGAGAAAGGGTGTGAAATTTCAGTGGTCCACAGAGTGTGAGAAAGCATTTTGTAAGATAAAAGGGAATTATACAGGCTCCTTCAATTGGGAAATGTGTTGCTAAAGATAAGACTGTGCTAGTGGTTGATGCCAGCATGTTGGGGTTAGGCGCCACTTGAATACAATACGATACCAATAAGGTAGAGAGAGTTGTAGCGTTTGCCACTAGGACCCTCAAAGGAGCTGAGGAGAATTATTCTGTAATAGAGTGTAGGTCAGACCACAAACCCTTGGTACAGTTGTTTGATAGTGGCAGATGGGCTGTGGGATCTCCAAGGAGAAGCAGATGGGGTCTTGGTGTTCAGTTGTACAATTTTGATGTGAGCTACCTGCCAGGAAAGAAAAACCTGGTGGAAGATTGTCTGTCAAGAATGCCTGTGGAACTGTGACAACCAATACAAGCTCAGGAATGTGAAGAAAGTGTTGTTTCCAAGCTAGTCAGTGTTGACCGTGGGGAATGGGAAAAAGCTGAGCTTTAGATGAGGATCTTAGGCTTATTAAGCTGTGGACTGTTAATGGGTGGCCTGACAAGGAGGTTCTTGAGAAGAAGTTTGAGACCTGGTGGGAAGTCAGAGAAGAGCTAAGTATGGTAGGAAGCAGACTGAGAAGAGGGAGCTGTATTGTTCCTCCAGAAGGTGTGAGGATGGTTTTGTTGGCACTGGCACATCAAGGTCATCTGGGTGAGGGGGCTATCAAGAGGCGATTGAGACAGTTACTGGTGGCCGTGAATATACAGGATGGCTGAAGAGTTTGTAAAAAATTGTAATTCATGCCAATTATGTGACAAAAATAAGGTTGTGCGAGAGGTACCATTGATTCCTAATACGGTTTCAGTTCAACCGTGGCAGAAACTGGCTGTGGACATTTTGGGACCCGTGGTGGTTTGGGTGACGGATTCAAGTAAATTTTTGTTCTTGTAGATTTTCATTCCAAATGGGTGGAGTGGGAAGCAACCAGGGAAGTGACGGCTAGAGATTTGGTTTCTTTCTTAGAAAAAGTATTTCTTAGGGAGGGTTGTACTTCAGAGTTAGTGTCTGACAACGGAGTTCAGTTTGTTTACCAATTTATGAGGACATTTTTAGAGGGTTATGGCATTAAACACATTAGGACAGCACTTTATCATCCCAGGGCAAATAGATTGGTTGAGAGGGTCAACAGGTATATCAAGGGAGGTATTCAGCTTGCGATACGTACTGGGCAGCCCTGGAGAAATCTACTAGACCACATGATGCTGAGTCATTTGACTACTCCTCATTCCATTACTAAAGTGTCTCCTTTCGTATCACTCTAGGGTAGGTAGCCAGGAACTAGGCTGTGCCCATGTTGGTTAGGATTGGCAGGGGCAGTTGTGGTGGATAGAGACGCTGTTATGAGACTTATAAAGCAGCGGCAGAAACTCAATAAAGAGTCATTTGACAGGAGAGAGTGTGTGAAAAGTAGGGAGTGGAAAGTTGGAGACTGGGTGTTGGTGAAAAATTCCAGAGCTCCACAAAAGTGTGTAGACAGTAAATTCATTGGACCTAAGAGGATTGCTGCTGTGCGTGGAAGTGTTGTTATCTTGGAAGGAGGAGAAGTATGGTCTCAGGGTAGGTTAGCAAGAGCTGAGACAGTGCGGGATGGATAATATGAGGGAGTTGAGGGAGTGAATGATGAGCAAGTAGGACGTGAGGATTTTGATATAAACAATGAGTCTGGGGTGAATGAAGAAGTGAGGACTGATGTCAGGGAGAGTGAAGGTACGAGTTGTAAAGTGAGTGGCTTCAATGGCTCCAAGAGACTTGCACGCAAACCTAGCTGGATGAGGGATTATCTTCAGTGAATACACTCACTGTTTTTTTATTTTATTTCTTAATACTTTCGTTAAGTTGTTTTCTCTGTTTTTTTTTGTTTTCTCTATATATTTCTGGGTTTCAGTTTTTTTTTATTCTGGGGGAGGGAGATATGTAATGATGTAATTTGGTTTATAGTGCTGTTTACATTTTTGTTACGTTCCTGTTTTTAACGAGCTTAGCTGGGGGTTCTATGCAGGCTCGTGAAACAGAAGGACGGTTGCAGATTGAGCTAGCCAGTGGCGGCTGTTAGGCTCCCGGTGGGCCTGTTTTGACAATAAAGCAGTTAATAGAAAAGGTACTGGTCAGTGTTCAACCATTCTTTTCAGTCATACTATGTTTTGTTATTTTTTTGGGGAGCATTTAATTTATATTTAAGTTGGCCAACCCCTGTTACACTCCCTGATACAAATCTTAAACTTTAAGCACCTGTTCTTGGCGTACTTCTTGGTCCCAAATGTCCAAGCTCTGGCACATTATAATTGATTGCCTTTTCTTTCTCTGTGTGCCATTACTTAGAGACAGTTCCTGCCCCTGCAGTTCATGTAACTCCCTGTCTCAACCTAGATCATGATGGTATGTACACTGCATCTGACATATGCTACAAATTTCCTCCTGAACCTTAAGTGCTTGCTTGTGACCCTTGATTAGGGCATTTAACGAGATGTAAAGTCAGGGCTCCATTATAGTGAATGCCACCCTTACACCAGAGTATAAACACAATGGATACAATAGGTACTTAAAACATGGTGCATCGAGTTGAGCATGACAGGGCACTTTGGGGCCCTGGCTGCGGCCAACTTGTACATTTACGAAGTACCCTGCTCTCCATCTCTTAGACAACAAATGCTTGTAAAGGAACTGGTAAACTCAGGCACTGTTATCTCCACATCTATAGAAATGGCACTGCCATTTATCAACCTGGCAAATGTTTGATCCTAGATTACCTATACACTTTCTCTTTGATTTTGGGCATCTCTAATTATTATTAATCATTAGAATAATTCTTTGTGTAAGGGGCACCTTCACGGAAATTGTGCAAATCATTTGCTTTTATTTCTGCGATTACCCTTGCCACCTGCAGTCTTAGTTCCTTGGTTTAAATGAAAAAGATGTTTTGTACAGCTGTTAATATTATTTTGTTTTAGTTGGTGGGTAATTTTATTCTAAGACCCTTTTGATTTTTGATTTTTTTTAAAGGGCACTGGTGAATAGGTTCAAACCTAGTTCACAGTATTGATCCTTTCGTTCGACACTTTAATCCCCTAAAATACAAGGGCTGTGGTAACGAGGAAGGTACAAGCATATATAACCATAAGCACAGTACAGTAACATCACTATGCAGCAAGATCAATCTACAATAACACCACCAAACGCCTGATTGAATCCTTGATTTTTCCTGTGGTTAATGGTCAAAGAGCAGCATCTGGAAACAAGGTAATGGCCCAAAATGTCTCCCTCATAATTGCTACGGCTGAAATTTCTGACTTTTTTTAACACCCCCCCCTTATACCACATATATATGCAGTGGTGTATGTGACATTATAGTAATATGGGGGGTCTCCCCCCGCATATCTATGTGGTGTAAAGGGGGTTAAAAAAAACAAAGTCAGCATTTTCGGCTGTCGCAATTATGGGGTTGCAGTGATCACATAGATCCGGAAACAACAATGACAGTGGGCACAAGCATGTCAATCAATACTGTTTTACTGGATGTTTATTTTCGGGGAGCGTCCAGCCTCCCCATGCTTTGTGTCACCCACTTTCACATTTCAAGTGAGTGTACGCCACTAAGCAAATCCTGTGGTTATGAAGCTGTGGCATTGTTATCCAATGAGATCAGGAGTACCAGACAGAAAGAGATAGTCTTCCATTGGCCAAAGTATCAAAATGTGCCCAGCTAAATGCAATTTCTTCCCTTTTTTTTATATTGCAACCTATTTTTTTGTATTTTGTGAGGGAAGGGACTAGAGTGTTTAACCTAACCAAATCGGCCAGGGTGGCACCGTTTCCACAGCAACAAACTGATATTCAACTATGGCCTGGCATAATTGTAGTCCATTATGCAGGTAGCCCATATACTCCTCCGTTTTAGTGCCTCTCTGTAATGGACCCCTTGTTTTATATATTCTTTTGTTTTATGCAGTCTGTTTGGTATGATAGTGCACATTGGAATTAAACAGGGTGATTTAATTGTAGGCAGCTTTAGAGCAACAAGGATTGTGCCACAGTAGACAGTGTGAAATTATGCATATGGAGAAAGCCATGCACATGCGCATTGTGCTTTACACCAATGGCTTGCATTACAGCAACGTTTTTTTTTTTAAACAGGATTTATTGAATTTAGTAGATAAACATATACATCGAACAACTGCATACATTAATACACATAGCAGTTTCCAAATCTTTGACCAACCTGGCAAACATCACACTTAACTTTCCCAACACCTACCCACTCCACCCTCAGTTTCCCACCCCCCCTCAATTTCCCACCCCCCATGTTGCTAATCGAGTCTCGGTGCTTCCATTGTACAGGTCAAAGCTGTGACTAATCAGTTTGCGCATTTGCATGGGGTTCTTGTCCCAGCTCCGGACCAATGTGAACAGTGTTTGTGTAAGTGTGTTCCATGCCGTGATCGCAGCATTAGTGTCAGAGGGACTCACATGCGCTGCTTTCAGCCAAACCGTTGTCTCAGCTTGTGTTCATTTTTTGAGGTCTTGCCACCAATCTTCTAGACGAGGGCCCTTTGCAGACTTCCAGCACATTGCTATCCATCGCTTGGTCAGTATGAACACCAAGTCTTTCATTTTAGAGACGTGGCCTAACTGTTTGGGGCGTGTGATGCGGGCAAGCAAGCAGGCCTCGGGCGAGACCGGATTTATTATAAGGCCTCTCTCGCCCATTCCATCTGCTATCGCTCCCCAGTATTGTGATATACTGCGACATGACCAGAACATGTGCACCATACTTGCGTCTGTGGCTTCGCATCTAGGGCAATGTTGTACTGCGGCCCCAGGGGATTTTAATATCTTGGGGGGGGGGAGGGGGGGTTGTTTATGCTCTATGTGTTACGTGTAATTGAATCAATTGCAGCCTCGAGTTCTGAGACACGGTCTGACCGTATCGTAGTATCTGAGCCCAATGTGCGTCCAGGAACGTCATCCCTAGGTCTTCCACCTGGACCGTATAACTGTGTGGGTGGGGTGGACCACTCAAAGAAGAACCCATATATTCTAGAAATTGTGTGTGGGCCTACGGCTATATCATACATTGTGTAAAATGAGGAGAGCGCTTCTGCCATTTCCATGTACGTTGGCCATCTGCATGTAATCAGGTTCTTAATTGTGCAATATAACAGGTACTGGCCATGGTGCAGTCCCGTGGTATTGACCAATTTCAAAAAGGGTGTAAAGGAGGTACCTATAAGCAGGTCCCCAATTGTGGCAGGGCCCCTGGGGTCCAAGTGTGCCCAGACGCCCAATGCACCCGAGATGCCACTGGGGCAGGAGCGGCCAGGGGAATCCGTACAGAGAACGGGTCTTTCATTTTTATTAAAGCTAGTGTCCTATCCCACAGCTGAATCCCTGGTGACACCAAGTAAGGTTGGCATTCGATTTGCGACCGTTTGCTCCACAGCAACTCTTTCAGGAAGGAGCACGGCGCAGCTGGTTGTAGGAGCGTGGTGTCTGGGGTGGGTTTGTCAGCTAGCCAGCTCACCATGAATTGGAGCGGCCCTCCCATATAATACAGCTCAAAATACAGAACCCTGATGCCCCCCTCTTCATACAATCTTTATAGGGAGGCTAAAGCAATCGTACATCTTCCCCCCCATGCTACAAAAATCCCCTACACGAGGAGTCTAACGTTTTAAAGAAACCCTTGGGGATATTATATGGGATATTTTCAAAGTAATGTAGGAGCCTAGGGAGGAGAAACATTTTTAACAGTGCAGCTCTACCCATTACTGAGAGGGGCAAATTCTTCCAGAATGTCACCGAATTCTGTATCCCAGTCAGGGCCCTTTGTGTGTTGTTGTCATGCTCTTTGACGGGATCATGAAAAATATCTACCCCAGGTAGCGAAATGTGGTAGCACTTCACTTCAAGGAGGGAACAGTCAGATTATTGGGTCGTGTCTGAGCCACTCCTGCTAATGGGAACATAGAAGACTAATCCATGCTAACTGTGATTCCCGAAAACTGAGCAAAGCTGGCAAGGGCTTCAATTATCATTTCTAAATTATCTTCGGGGATTTGCACATATATGAGCGGGTCATCAGCATACATAGATATTAGGTGCTGTGTTCCCATGATCGGGATACCTGCCGTGATATACTCTACTCTCAGGTACGCGGCAACCAGTTGCATAGCTATAATATACAGCAGCGGGCACAACCGGCAGCCCTGTCTAGTGCCTTTCTCCAACACCCAAGGCTTAGAGAAATGTCTACTCGTTCTGACCCTTGCCACCGAGCTCTTTATACAGGATTTCCACCCACCTCAGATAATACAGGTTGAAGCCAAAGCTCTGTTGGGTAGCGTGTCAAAAGCCTTTATCGCATCTAGAGCGGCTATAGAAAACAGTGTCTCCCAGGATGCGCTGCTGTGCATGATGTGATGTAGACGTCTAAGGTTCCAAGACATATTCCTGCCTGGCACGTAGCCCGTCTAATTGGGGTGTACTAAAGTGTGAATTACCCTCTTTAACCTATTGGCCAAT
Source organism: Ambystoma mexicanum (assembly GCF_040938575.1). Lineage (NCBI taxonomy): Eukaryota > Metazoa > Chordata > Amphibia > Caudata > Ambystomatidae > Ambystoma > Ambystoma mexicanum. Next base: position 742,570,141 of record NC_090936.1, read on the forward strand.
GTCGCCGTCAGAATTTTGCTATCCTGGTTAAGCTTAGACAAGGGTCTATATGAGCAGCATTCTTGTGGAGGTTTGTTGGGTTTCAGCAGTGTCACTATTACAGATTCCCTCAAGCAAAGTGGAATACGTCCGGAGTCGTATGCCTTACTCAAGGCATTCAGGAGGTGGGGGACTATGTCCGTAGCAAATTCTTTATAGAACTCCCCAAGCAAACCATCCGAGCCTGGGGTTTTCCCTGTAGGTAATGCCCGAATAGTATTAATCAGTTGCTTGGCCGTGATGGGACCGTCTAGCTCCCTGACCGCGTCTCCATCCAGTCGGGGAAGAACTCTCTCGCCTAGTATCTCCTCCAAAACTAGGATCAGGGCCTTGGGTATTTCCTGATATAAGTTTCGGTAGGAATCAAAGAAGACTGTGTTAATGCCCTCCTGTGTGTTGCACATGGTGCCTTGTGGAGTCTGTATAGAATGAATGGGAGTACGCTGTTCTTCCTTCTTGCATAGCCATGCTAATAGTCTGCCAGTTTTGTCCCCTTCTGCGTGTTGCCTCTATACATACCTAGTGTAACTATGTTTCGCTAATCGTTCCCAGCAGCTCAGGCATTGTTGGCACAGGGCCATTTCGTTCACACCCGTTACCCGGGTCTGTATGGGATTGTGTCAGAGCTTGCAGTGCCTCGTCTGCTGTGGTCAAATCCCTGCAGAGTAAAGTCTGAATACCCCCCGGCTTAGCAATTGTAGTGCCCCGGAAGACCACCTTCAGAGCTTCCCATAGGGTATCCGCCCCCGGGTACACTATCCTCGTTGTGCTCGAAGTATTCCTGTATACTATCTCTCAGGTGATGCCGGAAAGCGGGATCCAACAGGGCCTCGCTTCTCATCTCCACATTGGGATTAGGGGCCTCAGAGGCACATAGCGCCACTGCAATTGCAGTGGGACATGGTCAGGCAAAACTGTGTTTTCATAATCCACAGTCGTGGAGTCTTCCATGATGTCCTTCCCTACAAAGTAATAGTCCAACCTGGTTTGAACCGGGTGGGCAGAGGAGGCATGGGAATAGTGCCTAGATTGTTGGTGAAGCGATCCCCAGATGTCCACAAGCTCAAATGACTTTAGCAGCGACTGTAAGGCCCTAGCCGGTGGGGATGGTTTCAGGACCTTGGAGTCCGACCTATCCATACAAGGGTTCAGGACATAATTAATGTTGCCTCCCCATATCGCTGCACCATCTCTGTGGGGACCGAGTCTAGGGTACAGAGTTTGAAAGAAGGTGGCTGTGTTATGGTTGGGTGTGTACGTATTTATTAAACAAATATCTACGTTTTCTAACAGCCCCTGTATCAGCACCATTCTGCCCTTGTCGTCAGCCCTAGACTGTCACCTTAAAGGGTACTGTAGGTGCTATCCAGATCAGCACCCCTCGGGCATACACCGAGTATGTAGAGCCTAAAGTTTCCCCGCCCATTTCCTGGTAATCAGTGTTTGCTTTTCGGGCATGAGGTGCGTTTCTTGCAATAGGGCTATATCAATTTTATGTCGGCAGAGGAAGGTGTACACTCTATTCCTTTTAACAAAGTTATTCAGTCACCGGAAATTCCAGGCCAACAGTTTATCACCAGCTATCTACCCACATTTATCGCAAAAGAGACTTGTCCCTCCGCAACCTCCTCCCTCCATGCTCTACCCCCAAAGCGACTTGACCGGACGTCAGGAAAAAAACTTTGATTACTATTAGCAACACGAATTCCCTTATAACTTCCCCAACTACCCCAACTAACAGTTGCCCAACTATGGAGCCAATTCTCAGGCGTAACAGCCCTTCACCCCAGCCTTCAGGAAGCCTTCCCTAGGTTGTGCACAGTGGCTGGGCACAGAAAACGAGTGCCCAAGAAAAAAGAAGGAGAAAAAAAGAAAAAGAAAAAAAATGTTGAGGGTGGGTTAGAAGCAGCCCAGGTGCGGTCCGTTTTTTTTAAGATTCCAAGTATGACTATGGTGTGCATCCTGCCAAAAAGCAAACAGGGCAGTGACAGTGAACCGAAAGGGAAATCCATCCCCTCCGTCGGCATTGTATGATCTGGTAGCTTTCGTTGGATGACTATCGTCTGCTCCTACAGTTCAAATGCCCTCGCTCCCTGTCTGGATGTCAAGTTCTGCATGCGTCTGCTTTCGAGGTCTCCATGCTTTTATTTGATGAGGAGTTGCATCCTTCCATGGGTTGATTCTCTCTCTATTCATCCACTCTTCCACCTCCTCAGGTTGTTCAAAGAACAGAGAGCGTTTTTTGTATAGGACTTTAAATCTTGCAGGGTACATTAGCATATACTTCAGGCCTGCATTACAGAGCCTGGCTTTGGCCGTTGAGAACTGTGCCCTGCTTTTCTGGACCTGGAAGGTATAATCCAGGTACATCGCCAGATGTGCCGATGCGCTTTGCAAAGTGCCACCCTGCCTGGAGTAAGACTAGATCTTCTCTGAGTCTCCGTAGTTCAAAACCTTTGCTATAATGGGATGTGGAGGGACTAAACCCTTGGCAGAGGTTGGCAGGTCCAATGTCTTGCAAGAATACATTTTCAATTAAAGTCATGGGGTGAGCGCCTTTCTCCCCTTTAGGTAAGCCCAGAATGTGTACGTTGTTCCTTCGGGCCCTTCCTTCTGCATCTTCCACCTTGTTCTCTAGGAAGTTGACTTTTTGTTGCAGAATGTGGATTTGGGAACTATTGTCCTGTGCCTTTGTCTTGTGGTCCTTCAGTTGATACTCTAATTCAGTGGTCGTCTCAGATAAGTTCCGCACATCCTGAAGTAGCAACCCAACATAGACTATTACCTCGTCGATCTTGGCAATTAGCGTTGATTCCAATTCCACAATGGCCATTTCAGTATCCGGGTGGGCGTATTAATATGGCCGCTCCTCTTCGCCCTCCACTACTCGGCCACTCTGCTCTCATTCTTGGCCCGTGGTCCAGAATGGTGAGGGCCTGGGGGGGGGGGGGGGGGTCGCTGTTGCCCACGGGAGAAAATGGCAGCTCCTGTGTGAGCTCCGGAGTGAACCAGGGCCGTAATGCAAATAGAACTGTTGAACGGGACCGGTTCTACTTCTATGAAACATGGATTGAATGGCAATCACTACTGAACAGGACTGTGAAACCTGGAAGCCAATGGTGAACGACTCTCCGAGATATAGCATTATACGAACTCGACGGACAGCGGGGAGCGGAGCCTGAGGTCGAGCCGGAACTCGAGGGGAGGAGCTCGGCAGAAGTAGGCGTGCTCCGCGCCCAAGCCACCGGAGGCCCATCGCCATCGGGGCCGGCTGCGGGTGCTCCGCTCCTCATAGAGCGTATTCCGGGTCCCCCCACTGGCTCCCGCCACCCCCCTCCTTCAAGCACCGCTGAACGGCCGGTGCTCGGCCCGCACCCGGCGACAAGAATCCACCGAAGAACTCCTCGGCGAGAACAAAGCAGATAAGTGGGGCGGCGAGAGGGAGGTGTGGCAGCATTGCACTAGGCACAAACTCCCCTGGCCCCCGCAACATATTGGGGGCGAATTACAAACATACACAGCAGACAGAAACGAGTGGAAAGAATTTTGGTTTGTGCGTGGCGGACAGTGTATACGAAGACGGGAAGCGAGGCCTCTCAGGGACAACCCAGAACTGTATTCTCACAACTAGCGACCAGGAGGCTTCGTGACAGGCCGTATCGAGCTCTTACCACGGCACTGGTGCTGCGACACCGAATACGCACTACCTGCAACAAGCATATTGGCATCGACCCCCCACCACTGATAAGACTTGCTGCGAAATGAGTGGTGTGCCGGCCTGATCAGGCTTGTTTTGGGCTGTGCACACCGAGGGCCACGACCACACATTGCAATTGCCGCCATAAGCCGATCAGAGAAGGCAGAGCACGTTAATCCTGCTGAACAATCGATCAAAAAAAGGGGGATAATGCCCAAGAATTTTGGTCAAAAGAAGAACAAGGGGGCTATAGACAAATACACCACAACTATCCAGAAAGATCCAACACCCGAGATGGAGGAGGTAGCAATCCTGCTCGATCAGCAGGCTTCGCCAACCATGTTGATGGACCCGCAAGCGGTCTTCCTCGCAATGCAAAAGGGTTTTGCAGCACTGAACGACAAACTTGACGAGATCACCGCAAACGTGGCGTCCATTAAAACAGAATTTGACAAAATGACAACACGTATAACGGAGGCAGAAACAAGTATATCGGGCACTGAAGATGCCCTTGAAGCCCTGAAAAGTACGGTATCCACGATGGCAATCGAACTAGGAATGGTGAAGACTAAATGCAAGGATTTAGAAGCGAGGTCAAGACGCAATAATATTCGCATAGTGCGGGTGCCGGAGGAAGCGATGAAGGGCTCCATGGAAAAAGGAGTTGAGGCCCTCCTGCGCACATTGCTGGGGGACCCCGGGTGGTCACCAATGTTCATTATTGAGCGGGCTCACAGGTCTCTAGCCCCGAAGGCGGGAGCATATCCTAGACCAATCATAGCACGTGTGATGAACTACAGGGGCTGGGACCTGATACTGAGGGTGGTAAGGGAAAAGCAGGAGCTGAGATGAGAAGCCAACGTTATACGGATCTTTCCAGACTTTACACTAGCGGTGCAACAAGAAAGGAAACAATTCAATGGGGTTAAGAAACTGCTCCGGGAACGGCAGGTTCAGTACGCCATGCTCTACCCGGCAAGACTTAAAATTCAATATCAAAACAAGATCCACTTCTTCACCTTCCCTGAGGAAGCCGCCAGCTTCATAGAGACACATATCCCCACTCCGTCGAGGAGCACGGAAATTAACAAACAGGAATAATCTTCACGGGTGCACATTAACAGGATGTTCAACTAATGATGCATAAGTCCTGTAGCATCGGCTCCCCCATTTTGGGGGCAGCTCTATGTGGGGGCGGGAATGTCTCAATAAGTGTGATATGCTGCATTGCAATGTCCCCCGCTGACAATAACAAGTGTGAGAGCAACGTATGGAACTGGTTACCCTTATTCAAGGTTTGGAAAAGCATAGGCCCTGGGAATCGCCGCAGGCCCCCCTGTAGCAGGCGCACATGCAGTTGGAGGGAGGGAAGGGTCAGGATCCTAAAAGCACAGTTGAAGTTAGGGGAACTATGAGGGTGGGAGGGGCTGGGGGAGTTTGACACATTGGGCAGGAGTTATGTTATGGTAGGGAAGAAAGTAAAAAGTACGCAGGTAATGTACACTGGAAAATTTGAAAGCATTGTAAAGCAACATTCGCAAACACACATTCACGATCATTTCGTATGGAATGGCTGAAACAGGCATTGATGATACTAAAGTAATGAGCTGGAATGTTCGAGGTCTAGGCTCCAGAGTTAAGAAACAGAAAATTATAGCACACATTAACAGACAGACTCCCAAGATTCTTTTCCTACAAGAGAAGCACATTGGGCCACAACAGGAAGGGCAGCTGGTTCCGAATTGGGGAACACACCAATATTACACAACCTGCTCGAAAAGAGCTAGAGGTGCAGCAATCTTGTTACACAAGACCTTGCGGTTCAACTGTAAAGAAGTGGAATGTGACTCTGGGGGGAGATACGTATTAGTGCATGGTACTCTACGAGATAAAGAGATAGTCCTCCTTAACATATACGGGCCGAACATAGATGACCCGGAATTCTACTCCACAATCTCCTGGAAACTGGGAAACTACCCCACGGCCCATCTGATATGCAGGGGGGGGGGACTTTAACACCATCCTTGATGTAAATATCGATCGTACTTCGACACAAGTGAGAGCACTATCCAAAGCAGCTCAGACAATTATCACGCACATGGCAGATTTGAGATTGAAGGATGCATGGAGGACACTACACCCCTCTGCAAGAGGATACACATATTACTCGACAGTACACGACATGCACTCCAGGATAGACAGTATTATCATGGATCACAGACACTCAGATACTCCCCAGGACATACTCAGATCATTCCCCCATACTGATGGCATTGCGGATACCCGGCGCTGCGGTGGGCAGGCCCCCATGGAGATTCAAACCGGCTGCGCTACGAGATCTGGTCTATAGAAACGCAATGGACCAGCACATACAAGAATACTTTGATCTCAATGAGAACTCAGTGTCCTCTCTCGCGGTATTGTGGCAAGCATTTAAGGTGTATATAAGGGGCGCATCCATTTCACAGGAAAGTGGCATCCTCAAAGACATCAGGAATAGATTGCAACGACTAGAAGCGCAAATAGCATCAATACAAGCCCAATATGTGCTTACTCCGACACCAGAACTCACTTTAGATATGAAGAACAAGCTAGACGAATATACGGACACAGCGGACCAAGAGATCCGCTACTTTGACAGACCGGCGGCTGCGCGCCACTATGGAGAAAGCGAACGCCCGGTGAGGTTGTTAGCCAGAGCAGTGAGGGGACAAAGGGGATCAACAGATATCCCATGTATACAAACAGCGGACGGCTTGGTCACCACAGATCAGGGTAAGATACGTGATACATTTCACGCATTCTATGAAGAACTTTACTCACCTCAATCCGACGCTACGGATGCGGAGATTGAACATTACCTCTCCCAAATCCCAACGACATTACTGGCGGAGGATACCAGGGAGTTGTTGGAGACTCCGATAACTGAGGCGGAAGTTGTGGAGGCAATTGAGGCACTCCCCAACGGGAAGGCCCCTTGCACTGATGGCCTTAGTGCAGAGTTCTACAAGGAGTTTAAACATCTATTAGTGCCCAGACTACTGGCGATGTGGACCGAAGCCCTAGATCGGGGAGAGCTCCCCGAGACCACAAGAGAAGCAGTAATAATGCTACTGCTTAAATCAGGGAAGCCCCCGGATGACTGCAGGTCTTATAGACCTCTATCATTAATTAATACAGATGCAAAGTTCTTGGCAAAGATACTCGCCACTAGGTTAACACCTTTGATGCCATATATGGTCCACGAGGATCAGGCAGGGTTCATTCCTGGCAGGTCCCCGGCCACTAACATCAGAAGATGCCATGAGATCCTGACTACAACACCCTCAGATCAGCAGGCCATAGCCGTGTCACTAGACATGCTTAAAGTATTTGACACGGTATCCTGGCCCTTCCTGTTTGGGGTCTTACGAAATTATGGGTTCGGTCCAAACTTCCTGAAATGGATACAACTGCTATACACAGGCCCCAACCAAGGCCAGAGTTAGAGTTAATGGCACCCTAACAGAAAAGCTCGAACTACGAGGGGGCACTAGACAGGGTTGCCCATTGTCACCATTACTGTTCGCCCTAATAATAGAACCACTGGCGGACATATTGAGGACTCGCTACAGCGCATACGGGCTAAGGATAGGGAGTAAACTTCACATCATAAATCTATACGCAGACGATATTTTGCTGTACCTAAAAAACCCAGACAGAACATTAGGGAGGGTCCAGGCAGAAGTAGAACGATTTGGTAGATTCTCGGGCCTACGACTTAACCCCAACAAATCAGAAGTGTTCCCAATTACTGAAAACACGAGTAAACCCCATAACCTGCATGGCCTACAGTGGTGCCCGACACACATTCTGTATCTGGGAGCGTGTATTGCTAGGATGGCTCAACTGTCGCGAGCACTAAACTATAACCTGCTGGCAGACGCTCTATGTATGAAGTTAAAGCATTGGAGTGCTCGCCTCATTTCCATGATGGGTAGGATCGCCTTAGTAAAAATGATAATTCGCCCAAAGCTTTTTTATTTATTTAGTACAGTACTGGTCTCGCCGGGGCAGGCCTTATTCACCAAGATGTCTAGCGCATGTGTCTCATTTGTATGGGGTGGTCACCCTAGGGTAAGCTGGAGGGTACTAACTGATGACTACCCAAAGGGCGGTTTGCTGGCACCAGACCTCGAACTATACTATTTTTCTGCACAGGCACAGCATGCCGCCCAGTGGGCCACAATATTTCTTAACCCAGCGGGCCCTGTACCGAGCCAGCCCGAAAAAGAGGCCGTGTTGGTGCTCCACCGACTCACGAGGCCAACTACCAAGCATTATAACGCCCTGAAACCATCAATGGTAGTGACTACGGCATGGGCCAAAATAGTTGAGATATTTGGCACGGATAAGATATACCACCCAAGTATGCCGCTCTGGGGTGACCCCCAGACACCCTTCAGTATAGAGGGGGAAGTAGCCCGCCATTGGTCCTCCAGGGGCATATCACAATGGGGTCAACTGTTCACGGATGGGCACTTTATTCAGTGTGATGATATCAAGGACGTAGTGGGGAATACGCACGGGACCAGACAACAATATTCCCGTATACGGGCAGCCATACAAAGTATATGTCCGACCTTTCCTAATGAACCACCACTGAACATGGGATTGGGTTATATGTTCACGGGGGGATCTCAAAAGATAACAGCGTCAGCACTGTATAAGATTATACTACAAACACGCCGATAGAGCAACGCACAACTAAGGCCAAGTGGGAACAAGACTTGGGAGAGCAGATTGAAGACGATGAATGGTCCTGATTCTGTGCACTCACCAAACACATTTCATGTAATTCTAGATACAGGCTAATTCACTATAAGATAATACAAAGAACACACTACACTCCTATGAAGCTCAAACGCATATACCCGACCATGACCGGGAACTGCCCGAGATGCAATGCTGAAAATGCAAACATTTTCCATATGTTATGGGCATGTGTAAAACTGAGGGGATATTGGGAGGAGGTGTGTCTGGCATTGGATGGGATGGCAGGTCAACCAGTGGAATGGACCCAAAGGATGTGCCTGTTGGGGGTAGTCGAGAAAATGAACCCGATATGGCGGAAACCGTTGAACTTGAGTCTGGTCCTAGCCAAGAGGGCGATTCTGCTCAAATGGAAAAGTGCAAATCCCCCAACCAAGGCGGACTGGGACAGAGACATGGTATGGGCAAATGACATGGAGGAACTATATACAGACTCGGTACTGCCTGTTTCCCGGCCGAAGAATATATGGGAAAGATACAAACTGTACCTACTTGAAAAGACTGAGCAGGAACACCCTGACTCTGAACAGTAATTGAAATTGTACAATGTATGAACATATCAATATTACAGCTAAGTGTTTGTATTAACTGTGTGCAACAAAAATAAAGAATTTAAAAAAAAAAACAGAATGGTGAGGGCCTTACAGGGCTATCTGTTCATTTCTCTCTCAGCGCTAAGGCACACCTTTGCTTCGCCCGAGGTCCTCCTTCCCTTGCCACTTTGTAGCAAAGTCTTCCAGCGCTACAGTCACTTTGTTGCTGGGGCATACTGGTGCAGCGGGGCCATGCTCATATATAAACCACAGCTCGCCAGGGACAGCAACATGGGTCAAGGTGCTAGTGGACACTTCTCATGCATTCCCTTTATCTTCCAGCCGCTTCGGTGATTGCAATCCTCCGTTTCTCCAGAATCGCCATTTTGTATCCTTGGTCTAACGAGATCGCGTAGTTTCAAACAGCTTTAACAGAGCGTTCATTCTCCTGGGATAGTTCTGCAGTGCAGAAATCGTTCACTGCAGTATTCCAACAGGTCCAGCTTTATGTTCCACAACTCTGCAGGTCTGCATTTCTGCCAAATTCTTCAGAGATTGTAGGATCAGGCAGGAGCTCCTCCAAGAGCAGCCTCACACCATGGCTGCTAGCCACACCCCGCATTACAGCAAAGGGTATATCATGTGTCAAATGTATTATTATAAATTCCTTTATTATCTTAAAATGTACTTTATCCATCTTGGATCCTGATTCACCTATTGCTGCTAAAGGGATTGCACTCAATTTCTTTTCTGACATTAAATTGGTCCAGACTTCCATTGGCAACTACTTTTTTAACAGGCAGCCCTGCATGTTTACCGTTTGTCTATGCACACAATGATCTAGAATCACTTGGACTGGCAAATCCCAAACTAGCAGACACCCTCCACCCTGGATTCCAGCACTAAGACACCACACCTAGGTGGTGCATGTTGCACTCTATCATAGAAATAACCATAAGCCAGTTACTGCCAACTGGCGCCCCCTGGGTGCACTCCTGAGGGGTAAAAAGCCCCAAACATTTGAATAAGTTTTCAAGTAATATGATAAGTTATGCAACGTGAAAGGTTTCCTTAACTGTACAAATCCTTTACATAAGAGCTTCACAGCAAGAATGAGAGTCACATGTAGCTCTATCTAGGCAACAAAGTGTTTCACAGTTGTATACACGTGTCCGTGCATGCAATAAATACCACAAACAGATCCATGTTTTGTAAAAACAGATATAATAAAGTGTAGCTCTGGAGGCTCAGTGCCGTCCCGTAATTTACATCAAAAAGAGAGCATACAAAAGGCAAAATGTAATATGTTCCTTCACAAATTATAGGTTAAACAGAGCAAATGATTGAATTGCACATCCACATACAATTCGGTGCTTTCAAGACACGTGTACATAAATAATTCAATCACATATGTATGCATCTCCTAATACACTCCAGTGATGATACAAGATTGCCAACGCGTTTCGGATAACAACAAAATCCTTCTTCAGGGCCTTGAGGTACATAAATTCCTAGGCGCGATACAACATATTTCGACAATGTATCTACAAGACAATACAGAAAACATATGTCAGTGTAAGGCTCACTATATTACTGTTAACTTAGAAAAAGGGGCTAAATGAAGTTAGAACTAACCTCATTGCCATCTCTTAGTAACTCTCCAGAGGTCACTCTGGGCCTGCGGGTAAATAAAGGGGCAGGGTATGCTGCTTAATTGATGTGTCATGCTACCATCAAGAAAACCTGTGAGATGAAGAGAAACAAGGAAACACTTACCCGCCTCGTAATAAGGGGTGTAGGGTCGGTGTAGAAAGAATAAATGTGTCTGCAGAGATAGTTGAACTGAGTACACTGTAGAAGGGTGGGGAGTGAGTAAATCTTGTATTGGATCAGAAGAACAAGTTACTTATCTTACCTGGTAACGTTCTTTTGATGGGATATTCCTCCGACGTATTCCACATCTTTGACAGTAATTACCACAGCTGTGCTGCTTCGGAAAACCTTTTTGGTGTCCTGCATCCTTGACGTCGGTACGCAGTCCCTCGAGGGCCTCCGTCGATGGTCGACGTCACCGGATGTTATATCTAGGACGCACGACGCCCGTAGCCTCAGTTGTAGCTTTTTCCCCAGAACGAGTGGCACCAATCTCCTGTCAGCATGACTACAGAAAGCCTTGCGGAAACGTAAGCTGCAATCGCATAAGAAATTCTGTAGCGGGGCAAGTAGGGAGGGTACAATGTGGAATACGTCAGAGGAACATCCCATCGAAAGAACGGTACCAGGTACGATAAGTAACTTGTTCTTTGAAGGGATTGTGTCCTCCGACGTATTCCACATCTTTGACAGACTCCCAAAGCAGTACCAACGTATGGAGGTGGGAAAAGAATTTACAAATGCATCAATTTCGAATGCCCAATCAAATTGAAGAATAGAGGACTGCCTTGCCAAAGGCCAAATCCTGCCCGTGGATAGAATCCAAGAAATAATGTTTCACAAAAGTATGGACAGAAGCCCATGTGGCTGCTTTGCAAATATTGTGAATCGGAACACACCTCTGTAGTGCAGTGGAGGCAGCCATACCCCTAGTAGAATGAGTCCGTAAGCCTACTGGAGGGTCCTTTCCCACCAAACGGTAACACTCAGAGATCGTCAAAACGATCCATCTAGATAAGGTCTGCTTGGAAACACTGACCTAAAAGCCTTCCAGCATAACCAATAAAGAGCTGATTCGGCGTTGAGTCAGAGGAGTGGACGGAGTGAAGTGCTGCAGCAGTCTGTTTACACTGCTTTCCATACTGTGGGCGTTCCTGCACCTTAAAGACTCGACCCCCCCTGCGGAGCAGGCGCGGAGTCGGCGTTGAGTCAGAGGAATTTGTGGACTTCGGGGTCCTCGTGGACTTGAGCACCCTTTGGAAGCATTATGAAGGCTGTTTTATCTCTCAAAACACGGGTGCAGCGAAGGCTTGAAGCTGCATCGTTGGAGACATCAGCTGTGCAAAAGCATGTGAATGGTTACGTCTCCGGCTGTTCGGATTTTCTCTGCACGGAAGTGGTTGTGTTGGCTGTTACAACGTCTCCCACAGCCTCCGCCTCCACAAAAGTACCACCCGATTCTCTACAGCAAGTAAGTGCTAATGGTCCTAATGGGGATGATTATATTGGGTCTAGCACTAAAGTACCATTATCTGCATTTAAAGCTGCTAGCCGTACATTTTCATCACAGCCGAATCACTACGAACATTTGTCCGTTGTGGCCCCCGACTCGACCTTGATTTGCGGACTGGAGGTGCCGGCTGTGGTGGAATCTGCAGGCGTGAGAAAGAGTCCTATTACGGCCCCTGATGGTTCTGCTGACCATATTGGCTGCACTGGTGTAACGACGGCCGTCATCTGCACGACAGCACCGGAGAGCATAACTCCAGACACTAGTACAAATAATGTCCCCCAGGCGAATGCGAAGAAGCCCCACACGTTGGCTACTTCTGTGGAGCTGAACCAAAGTGAGCTATGTCATCAGAACTCTGACTGTGGCACCCAACACTGTAATACTGTGAGCTTGGCTCTCGAAATACTCTAGTAAAGAGTCGCCGCATTGCCGTTTTTTTAGTGCCGTTGACTCGATGGGTACTATTGAAGAGGCTACAACTACAGCCTGTTGCTGCTCTGCCTTCAGTGAAAACGAGGACGCCGTGTTCAGTCGTCCCGTAGGAATGACTGAAAGGGGGCGAATGAGCCTGGCAGACGACTCATGCCTGAGATCCTCAAGGAACACTTATTCCGCCTCTACATCTAGTACAGCTTATGGCACCGAGCGCAGAAACTCATTGGAGGCCGTTAATAAATTACTAGCAGACCTCACTCGTATTAATAATCGAAGAACGCCCAAAGGTGAGACAGGAGTGAGGCTGGCTGAACACACAACAGCTGACTTGCAAAAGGAGCTGCAGCATGATGCCCCTGGGAACCTATCTACGCCTGCGAAGCAGCAAACCCCTCGGGCTGGCTATTTGAACAAACGTGGGAGACTGGATGAAAGCACCTCGCCTAGCCTGAGATGTTCTCAAAACAAAAAGGCTAAAAGGACCTCGCTTAGCACATTACCACACTTTAACTCCCCATTGGAGCCTCTGCAAACGGAACAAGACAATTGTGATACGTACTCATCACCTAGCGACGCCTTTGCAGGCAACGTGTCATCAGACTCTTCACTTATGGAGCACCCCTATCCTAAGATTAGACGTCCCGTTCATCGCAAGAAAAGAGGTGTGCGTCATAGAGAAGCAGAGCCACCAGCACTGGGAAATGTGCCAAATATGCAAGATCTGCAGCCTTTGATAATGTCTTCCATGAATATGTCTATTGCTCCATTTCTCAAACTGTATGAGAGTCTCAACGACACGATTAAAGACCTGTCAGCTGTGGTTTGTACTTTGACAAATAAATCAAGGAACATTAAAAAGCAAATGTCGGACCACAAGGCTGTTGCACAAGAGATGAATAAGAAGGCAGACCAGACATATGCTGCTTTACTGGACCAAGTATTAAATGCAAATATTGACAAAAAACTCTTGGCTGAGGTTGCTAAGGAAGCTTTGAAAATTTTCCACAAAAACAAGGCTCATGATGTTCAAACACCAGCATCTAACTGTATAAAGTGCCAACTTGTGATCTCACCGCCCAAGACTGGGTATCCCTTAAGACTTGATACTGGGACCCCAATACGCAATCTCCCGTGTGTGACCGAGTCGACTGTCGAAAATGCGGAAAATTTAAAAAATACAAATGACCTGCTGGTCCTGACAGTGGCTGCCACAGAGGGTCGGTCGTCTCCTGAGAAGAGCCCTCATGCTGAGCCCATTCCTTCCTTCCCAGATGCACTCAAAGATAGTTGTCTGACCAGTTCAAAGCCCCAAATCCCCACAAGTAGCGAACCAACCAAATCCACCAGCGGCTTCTCTAAAGCTGTAAAGGAGTACCAAGACGTTGCAAATCTGGCCTTACAGAACCCCCAAAGGCCTTCATCATCAACAGTTGGTACCGACGACGTGTCAGGTTCTCAAGAAATATTACAGGAAACGACGAATGTCGTGGGAAAATCTATAGTTACATACAACATCTTTAAACCTGTTGCTGACTCACAGAAGATGCGCAAGCCTAACGGTCATGCAATTGGTGCTTCTGGAATGAAGACAAAAAACCAACCAGCAAAGTAAGCGAGGAGAGGCAACAACAACTCGCGAAAATTCTTGGGGAACATCAAAACTGTGAATGTAACCGTAAATGGTGTGCTATCAAAAACAGTTCAACCGGCACGTAAGCAGCCGGTAAAAAACGCCAAAAAAGTACCTACGGAATTGGAGGGCTTGTATACCTGCATTAGTGATGTATCTGACACCCTGTTGAATATTTCTATATACGAGGATGATGAGCTGTGCGACAGTGGCCTAAACGTAGCCCAGGTACAGACAGCTAGCGTGTCCACCCTTGACCCTGCATCCCTCGATGTGCTGGCAGTGGACAACTTAGCGTTGAGTGCATTGAAGAAGCCAGTTACGAGCAAGCTGCTTGCTCAAAACGAGCAGCTAACAGAAGTGGCTCCTCCAACTACAGTGCCAAAAGTGATTCCATTATCACCATCGCTTCCGTTTGGGACCAACCAACAGTTGGCTTCTAATCCAGCCTCAAGTGCCGAAAAGTTGCCCCCCACGTTGCCACAGAACTCGTCAAAGGAGGAGCTAAAAGTCACGGTTAACTAATTCCGAGTCAAGAACATGTCACCTGATTCATTTGCCGACCCAGCTGATTCCGGAAAAAGGTGTTTCGAGTCTACAGTTCTTAACTTTGGACGACAAAAGAAAATTGCTGGAGTCAAGGCGACAATTACAAGTGCACCTTTGTGCAGTAAGGATGCCACCGTTAACTGTAATGAGCAGGCCACTCTGCCGGTGGAAGGTGTGACAGTGCATCTCAGTCTGTCTGCCGTGGTAAGTGAAGCTAGAGTGGTCACTAGGCTATCATCACCCAAACTCAGTTCAAGCAAAAACCGGAGTGGTGGAAACCAATGAAGGTGAATCATCAAGTTGCTAACGAGAGAGAGGCACATCTACAGAAGCAAGATCGACAGGGCTTGCATCGACTTATACTGGAACGCATGGAATCTTCGGACGACTTAATCTTAAACCGACACAATGTACTTTGGCTATGTCACCTGATCCTGAGTTTAAGGGCAATTGAATCAGATGACCTCAGAATTGTAGAATTCTTTGATGAGAAGAAAAATGATGCCGTCATCCTACATCTCCAGTCGAAACTCATTGTCGATGCATTGCTCGATGCCGGTCCGGTGCTAATGTCATTGGGGTTTGACATAACACGAGCAGACCTATGTTCTCGCCTTCATTTGCCTAAAGGAGATGTCGGTATTCCATCAGACCATGTGTGAAGTCAAGCTTGGTTCCAGCAGCCTGAAACAAAAACATCTGCGGTATCGACAACACTTCCAGTAACGCCATCAGCACCTATGGCGAAGCTAGCTGAAGCAACATTGGAAGACGAGCTGATAAGGATTACTGTTAATGGAACGCAGAGCGTACCCATGATGACTGTCGAGGACACCATGGAGATCAAGTCGACCCATGGGGAGTCCGACTGGTCCTGGTTAGCAGGTACTCTAAATAAAGTTTCGAAAATAAAGGCCAGGCCTCTGAGATGGGATCATGGAATACCAGAGGCTTTAATCATTTGTTCAAAACATCCTGGGCAATTAACTTGGATCTTTTGTGCCTACAGGAAACATGGTTAAGCACAAGCCCGATTATAGAAGGCTTTGAAACAGCATGTAATCCAGCGATCCGCCAAATTAAGGGAAGACCGATGGCCGGTCTGCTGACGGCAGTGAGAAAGGCTGCTGGGTTCAGGATCATCGACTCACAGAACCTGTCGCCCTTTATCCGGTTATCAAAAATTGGTGTGTCACAATCTAATGAAACCAATGGTGGACGACTACACATCATCAATGTTTATTGGAATCATCGGGCAAAAAACGCTTCGTCATTCCTAGACAGAGTGACAGCTGCGATTGACGAATTCCCTGAAAAAGAACATCCGTTAGATCTGATTGTATGTGGTGACCTAAACATCGTATGTTCAAATGAGAAAACTCAACTCGAACATAAAGCTGCCCAATGGTGCTCAGAACTGGGCATACGTGGTATGTATATGCTAAATGGCAACACTGTGGGAGACATGCCAGCCCAGCCTACATGGAGAAGAGTGGACCAAACTTCGGTTCTTGACTACATCTTCGTCTCAGAAAATCTGCACAAGAGAGTGCAACAATTGAATGTTTTTCAAATGACCCACAGCGACCATGATATGGTGCAACTTACACTGAATAAACCGGTTGACTGTGCCCAAGTGAACTGGCCTTACTTAGTAAGAACAGGGTCAAGCAGGATTTGTCTAAACCTCCTATATACTGAAGTAGTGAACATAACATCTAACTTCATAGAAAACAAAGAGGGCCTTGAATACCAACATCTCCTGGCCCAATTTGAAGAACGAAGAACTAAATTGAGACAGGTCGAATTTAATTCAAAACACAAATTCGACTTGATCGTTCTGCAACACAAAAGACTGATGAGACAGGAACTAAGGAAAATAAAAGGCCCATACAACAAAGTCATGAATCAGACTACAAGGGCGATTAAGCAAAAGTATAAGAACTGGCTTAAGTCACATGCGGCCATCATGATGCAAAATGACTCAGAGAAGATGTTGGCAAAAATGGAGGGGAAAAACTCAGCGGACTTCTGGAAACTGATAAATAATAGTCTGGCACCTCAGCATGCCCCACAGTCCATTGGTGTCACTGAGAAAGCATGGGTAGAGTTTTACTCAACATTATTCTGTAAAGACGAACTAACAACTTCTTGTGACCCACTGGCTGCAACCAAATGGGATCTCGAATTTGAAAGAGAAGACATCTTACTTGCAATCAAGGCTATGCGAGAATTCAGAGCCCCAGGCCCCGATGGCTTAACAAACTATACAATCAAACGTAACCCGGGACTGTGGGCTGATTTTTGTGTCACTCTATTCAATCGTATTGCCAAGAGCCGCTCTACCCCCAACTCTTGGAAAAGCGCTGTGGTGGTCCTCATCTTCAAAAAGGGGGACCGAACTAATCCTAAAAACTATCAACCTATAGCGCTTCTTGACGTTGTGGGGAAGATCTATGCCACTCTTCTCCAACGTAAAATCCTGAGGTGGGCAAAAGACTCCAACCATATAGATCCTAGACAAACAGGGTTTGTAAGAGGGGTAAGTTGTGGTTTAAATCTGCTCTTACTGAACGTTTTAAAGATGGAGGCAATTAGAACCAACTCAAAGATCTATCTGGCCCTGATTGACCTCTATCAGGCGTTTGTTAGTATTAACAGAGAGATGGTGTGGAGAAAATTAGCCAAGTGGAACTGCCCGCCTAGCCTAATGGGCACAATTCGGGAATTGAACACGGAAACGTCCATTATGGTCCGCCTTGACATGAAAGGTACATTGTCTACCACAATCAAGACATATAAAGGCGTGAAACAGGGCTGCCCTTTGGCAGCAACAATATTTAATCTGTTTATATCAGACGTAAAGGATGTATTCTGTGGCGACAACACGTTCCCCCCTAAAATCCATGGATCACCCATTAACTATTTAGTATACGCTGACCACCTTGTTTTAATAGATCAGACACCGATAGGTCTTTAGCACAAAATGAATCTTATAGATACTTACATAACATCGAATGGGTTGCAAATTAACAGACAAAAAACTGAAATCCTGATTTTGGAAAAACTATCGGGTCTACATGGAAGGGGGTCGAAGTTTAATTGGCATATCGCCAAGGAGTCAATCCAGCTTGTAAAACACACAACATACTTAGGCATGACAATCAGTGCAAGCAAAAACGATGCACCGTGGGCAGAAGTAGCGAAAAGTCGGTGTCGGCAGCTGGCGTGTCAGGCCTGTTTGATTGACAACAAATACGGAAAATTTTCTTTAAAACATATCATGTTTTTCCAACAGAAAGTGTTGCCTAGTCTAATCTATGGAGGCGAAAATGCATTTGGCTGTCCTAGTGACTTATGGAATTCACTGGAAAACATCTTCTGGACTCGGGTGCTCAAGTTACCGAGGGGCACTGCAACTGTGGGCATACGATACGAACTAGGGCTAATTTCAATACACGCAAGAGTCTCTTGGAATCTTTTGAGACTGTATCGCAAATCGATGTCGAAGATACCAGGACCACAATTCTCAATTCTGCATATGCCTGACTCTGTGAAAGACTATACCATTCTTTCTAAATGGAATCAGCTTTGTCAAGATTTGTTAGGAGAATATGACATCAGTATGTCAATGCTACTAGAAAATCCAGAGGCAGCTAAGAGGAAGATTTGGAGGCTGGACTGGATTAAGACCTGTGACTTAAGAGCCAAATCCAAAATAATGCAGGAAGTACCGGGTGAGGCTAAAGCCTTTAACCAACGCCACTCCTATTTAACTCGCCTGCCAAACCAGCATGCAAGAGCACTCTACATGCGTTTCAGACTAAATGCATTTCGCACAAAAGAATGCATACGTCGTTGGCCAAAGTATGCAAATCGTAACCCCATGTGCTGTTTCTGTAATCTTGCTAGAGAAATGTTAAAACATCTGATTATGTCATGCTCGAGCCTTGAGCATCAAAGAGGTCGTATCTTTGCCCCAGTCATTAACAGTTTTTGTTCAAGGAGCACCGAAGAGTGGTGGAAAGCTCTTTTTTAATGATCAAATAGAGCAGTCTTATTTGCTCTGATAAACTTTCTTTATGTTGTAAAAACTCTGTTGGAAGAACAGGAACCAACCTAAATTAAGTGATTAGAGCTAAATAATAAGGCTTGGTAGTATAAAGGACCTGTCCATTTGCACTGGAGATGCTAAAATGGACTGGCGAAAGAGACAAGGAGGGAGGGATGGATGGAAATGATGAGGATACATTTGTTAACCGTTGTCTTGTTTTTCTGTTTTTTTTTTTAAAGGTTGAACAAACCAATAAAATAAAAAAAAGCTGATTGTCCACTCTGACCTGGGACATCCGTGAGAGATAGAAACCCAAAGCTCTCCTAGGGTCCAACCTATGGATCCTCTCCTCTTCCTTACCAGGATGTGGAGGAGGATAGAATGCCGGAAGAATTACCTTCTGGCGCAGATGGAATTCCGACACAACCTTCGGAAGAAAGGAAGGCCGCACCCTAAGGACAACCCTGTCCTTATGGAACACAGTGAAGGGTGGTTTGGCGGAAAGTGCCTGCAACTCACTCACTCTGCGTGCGGAAGTAACCACAACTAAAAATACAGTTTTAAAGGACAATAGTCGCAACTGACAAGAATGTAAGGGCTCAAACGAAGCTCCCATTAGGAACTTTAAAACCAAATTCAAATCCCATCCCGGCACCTGGAAAGGCGATAGTGGAAACACATTAGTTAGCCCTTTTAGAAACTGAGATATCAAAGGGATTTTAAAATAAGAACATTCCTCAGACGAGCGCTTAAATATGGACAGCGCCGCCAGGTAACCTTTTTAAACTTTTGTTTATTGTACCTTTAATGGTACCCATTTGCAGGCCCTTGTGGGCTAAAGAAAGCAAAAAAGACAAAACCAAAGGAATGGAACATTGGAAAGGATCCACATTCTGTACTCTGCACCAGTCGCAGAACTTTCTCCAACGGCAACGGTACAGAGTTTTCGTTGCGGGCCTCCTGGCCGAAAGCAACACCTCCATCACTTCCTCGGGATGTCCCAATCCTTGCACCTCAACCTTTCAGATACATAGCATGAAGGCTAAGGGACTTGACCTCTGGCTTGAGAACCCGACCCCCCTCCCGTGAGAGCAGATCGTCTCGGTAGGGAAGACGACGTGGAGGGCAGATGGACATGTTGAGAAGGTCCAGGTACCACGCTCTCCTGGCCCATGCCGGAGCAATGAGGATCATCCGGGAACCGAACCTCCGCAACATCTGCGGAATGACGGGGACTGGAGGAAACAAGTACAGCAGTGGGAAGGACCACTCCACTATGAACGCGTCCCCTAAGGCTCCTCTTAGAGGAAATTCCCGCAAGCAGAATCTTGTGCACTTCCGGTTGACACTGGTGGCAAAGAGATCCCCTTGCGGGGTTACCCAAAGGGCAAAGATCTCCAACAGAACTTCCTGAGCCAGCTCCCACTCGTGAGAGACCGCGCTCTGCCTGCTCAGAGCGTCCGCTGCCACGTTTTCGTCTCCGGCCAGATGAACTGCCGAGATCGAAATTTCCTGCTGAATGGCCCGGAACCAAAGCTGCATCGCCTCCCTGCACAATGGGAGTGAACCTGCCCCCCCCTTTTTGTTGAGGTAGTGCATGGCCACTGTATTGTCCGTCATAATCAGGAAAGTCTTCCCCCAGCCAGACGGCAGAAAAGCCTTCAGGGCTAGCCTGACAGCCCGCAGCTCTAACAGATTGATGTGGAGTCTGGACACCGACAGAGACCAACGGCCGCTGGCCGTCAACTCGTTGGCATGAGCTCCCCAACCCGTGAGGGATGCGTCCGTCACGATCGTTATCTCCGCCCACGGTTGCCAAAACTGAGCACCCTTCATCAGAATGCCTTCGACTGCCCACCACAGAAGATCCTGTGCGACCGAGGGCGGAATCCAAACGGGATCCAACATCCTGCCGGAGAACTGCGACCACTGCATCTTTAGAGCCCACTGCAGAGATCTCATCTGCAGCCTGGCCTCTGGCACCAGGAAAATGCAGGATACCATGAGGCTTGGCAACCTCAAGAACTCAAACGCCGGGAGACTCTGGGCACGTTGAAATTTGTCCACCATCTGCAGAATGTGATGAGCCCTCTGTTAGGGAGAATTCTCTGTTTAGGCTGAATGTCCTAACCTAGTGAGTCCCCCAGCAGCTTTGCTGGATTTCTGGAGTTTGTTTTTTTTCGAATGCCAAGAGTGAGACTCTTTTCCTCACACTCTTGGACATGATTTGAGGGGTTCCTTTGACTGTTAGTGTGTTTTATGGGCTATGGGGTATTTTACTCCATAGGGTCTCATGTGTTTTTACTAATTGTGTTACATAGCATCCTCAGTGCAGTGACACAGGGGTGTCATAGTGACACCCCACCATAGACTCCATACCCTGGGACTGACTACTGTCTACCAGGGCATGTAAAGTCACCATTGGCTTTACTAGTCCCAAATTTAGTAACAGAACCAGTACAAACCATCATAATGTGGAAGTACTGGTAGGGGTAATTCGATTGCCCCTGGGTCTGTTTTTCGAGGGGGTACTGTGCAGTCCTCCCTCGTTGAGTTTCTGGCTGGTGGCAGTGGTTACCACGCGGAATATTCCTTAAGAATATTCTCTATGGGATTTTCCCATGTATTTTAAACGCATCACTTTTTGGTGCAATGCTAAAGATACCGCCAGTTTATTTATTTAATATTAATTCACCGGTAGGGTCTTTTTGCCAGAACTCGGTTTTAAAATGGCGTTTGTGTTCGCCTCTGTAACTCCAAACCAAAGGTCGAGCCCTTTGTTCCACTTTTGGCGGGCTTCTACACAGAAGCCCTCCAAAGTGGTGCCACTCTGTCTGGGTACCACAGGGGGTGTGGGAGGGGGTTTAGGCACCTTGGACTAAGTTGCCTTGCCAACCCAAGTCACACTCTTGCGTGATTGGCCCAAGTGGTGAGCCGCCCCGCTCACCACTTAGCATGTTTGATTGACAGCTAGGCTGAATGAATGGGGGTTTCTTGCATAAAAGCAGGGCTTTTGGGACTGGAACTTCAGAAGTCGCCACAGAACCTGAAAATCCGAAGAGGGACAAGCTGAGCCGACCTGCAACGACGACACCACCGGTGGAGCCCCGCTGAACCGTCTCACCACTTCTCCGACGACAGAGGAGATCTTCTTGCCGGAGAGTCTCTTCCCCTTGAGCTGGTGGGG
Organism: Ambystoma mexicanum; assembly: GCF_040938575.1. Lineage (NCBI taxonomy): Eukaryota > Metazoa > Chordata > Amphibia > Caudata > Ambystomatidae > Ambystoma > Ambystoma mexicanum. The sequence goes on from NC_090936.1 coordinate 742,592,243, forward strand.
ACAACCAATTCACTTTCTTTTTCGAATACCAGGACATCTAGTGGTCGAATTGTCCGTGCCAAGCACCCCGGCAACCAGATAGCCACTTACCACTGAACTGCAAATAAAAGGACCGCTCCTTTTAATCGAGAACTCCGCGGCTGGTTTCTTCCCTGGCAGTGCAACGACCTTCTGCTTTCCTCCCCAACGAGATCTCCTCTTCCCCCGGACGAAGCACCAACTTGCACCCGCTGCCAGGAACAACTGCCCCCGCTGGAGCTTTCTCACCATTTCAAGGTACTGTGTCCGCCTGGCCTCCCTTTCTATAGATTGCTACAAGGTGACAGTAAATCCTTAACCTTCTAGACTGGGCTGGTCTCTTGACCATCTAACTGGTTCCTTTCTGTTGGTCCAACTTCTTTCTGAACCTTCGAGACTTTTGTGCACTTTTCAACCGTGTGACCTTGGACACATTTCGTTCTGGTCCTCTTAAAGTGGATCCGGCTTTCTGAACTCTAACTTCACGGTTTTATTCTGCCTTCCTCTCTTGCTGTGTTCTTCTGAAAGTGTTGGAATCTGTTTCAATTTATGCTTTGCCTTTCTCTCCCTTTTAAACCGAATTATTAGAGTGCCATCTGCGTTAAGCGCTCACCGCTGTCTGAAAATAAGTGGTGCTTTACTTAAGACTTGTCTAATATTCTTTTAAGGGAGTGTATATACTTTAGTGACTGTGTTTTTGAACTTGCTTAATATTAGTGCCAGTGTGTTTTTATAGATGTGTTTTTAAAAAAATAATTATATATCTTTTACACCAAAGCTCTGGTCAGTGTTTGCTTGTTTTACTGTTTTTATCTGCTCTATTGTGTTTGCTCTGTATACTGCCTAACTCTTCTTGAGAGAAGTCTGACTGCTCAGCCACAGCTACCAGGTAAATCTGGGTGGTGCAGACTGCTACCAATTGGGTTTACTGCTAACTGCTGTGGTCTTAAACTTTTTGCAGTGGTCCCCAAGGGAACTGCACAGGTTTCTGCCTAACACCCTCACTTGGGGAGGCGAACACAACCCCATGGATGTGTCGAGCACTGCTCCGATGTACTGGAGCCGCTGGGTAGGTGTCACATGGGACTTCTTTAAATTGAGGGAGAAGCCCAGCTTGTGAAGGGAGTGGCAGGAGACGGACAGATGATCCAGGGCTTGCTCAGGAGAATGCACCCTGATCAACCAATCGTCCAGGTAGGGGTAGACGTGAATCCCCCCTTTCCTGATATACGCTGCCACCACCACCATCAGCTTGGTGAAGACCCTCGGGGCGGAGGTCAATCCAAACGGCAGCACCCCAATCTGAAAATGCGAGTCGCCAACCGCGAACCTCAGGTACTTCCTGTGCTTTGGTTGAATCGGCACATGAAAGTAAGCATCCTTGAGGTTTAGAGACACCAACCAAACTTGTAGTTGAAGGGCCTGGAGGACTTGAGAAAGAGTTATCTTCAACTTGTCTTTCCTGAGGAGCTTTTTCAGCCACGCAAGTCCATGATGGGTCTCAATCGCCCGTCTTTTTTCGGGATCAAAAAATAAGGGGAATACCATCTCCTGTTCCTCTCCGCTACAGGCACCAGTTCTACGGTGCCTTTCTCCAGCAGGGATAGGATTTCCTGTGCAAGGAGCGGATCCGGACACTTCAAAGAGAGCTTCTCCTACGGTGGCCCCTTTGACTGGAAGCTCCTCTCATTCTATATTAGGCAGAATCCTGTGCAGTTCCCTTGGGGAACACTGCAAGAGGATTAAGACTACAGGAGTAAGCAGTAAACCCAATTGGTCGCAGTCTGCACCACCCAGATTTACCTCGTAGCTTTGGCTGAGCAGTCAGACCTCTCTCAAGAAGGGTAGGGCAGTATACAGAGGATACACAATAGGGCTTAAAACACAGTAGAGCAAGCAAACACTGACCAGCGCTTGTATCAAAAGTATATAATTATTTATTTAACACACACTTAAGGAAATACACTAGCACTATAAATCAAAGCAAGTTCAAACACAATCAGAAAAGTATACACACCTCCCTTATGAATTATTAGACAAGTCTAAGTCAAAACACCACTATTTGTAAAAACAGATGCGAGCGCGTAACTTAGATGGCACACCAATAATTAAGTTAAAGGGAGAGAAAAAGACAGGTCATGAAAATAAAATAGTTCCCAACACGTTTCTAAGACCAAAACAAGTTAGTGAAGGCAGAGTCTACTGTAGAGCCAAAGTTCATAGGCCTGGCCCACTTTAAATGGAGCAAGGTGAAATGTGCCCAAGATCACACAGTTTAGAAATGCATTCAAGTCTTTGTAAAAATGTTCAAAAGAGGTTGGGTCGATTCAGAAGGTAAAGTTAGAAGGTATGGGGTCCAACCCAGTTGGAAAGCCAAGGATTTAAGGGTCACCTTTAGCAAACCGTAGAAAGGTAGGCCAGGTGGAACACAGTACCTTTAAAGTTGAGGAAGCTCCAGCGGTGGCAGTTGTTCCTGGCAGCGGGTGCAGTTCGTGGTTTCGACCAGGGGAAGAGAAGATCTCGTCGAGGAGGAAACTTGGAGTCGTTGCACTGCCCAGGGAAGAGACCAGCCGCAGAGTTTGCTCAGTTAAAAGGTGCGTTCCTTTTATCCGCGGTCACAGTGGTGAAGCTTGGCTATCCGGCCGCCGGGGTGCTTGGCACTGGCGATTCGACCAAGAGACGTCCTGGAAGGCAAATGGCGAACTGGTTGATCCCACCAGCTCAGAGAAAGAAGACTCTTTCAGCAGAAGATCTTCCCTTGTCGTCGGGAAAGTGGTGAGGTCGTTGCAGCAGGGCTCCACCGGTGGTGTCGTCATTGCAGATGGCTCAGCTTCTCCCTTCTTCGGATTTCTTAGGTCCTGTGGCGACTTCTGAAGTTCCAGTCCCGAAAGCCCTGCTTTTATGCAAGAAAAACCCCCATTCAACAGCCTAGCTGTCACTCATACATGTTAAGTGGTGAGCCGGGCGGCTCACCACTGGGCCAATCAGAACAGAGTGCGACTTGTGTTGCTAAGGCAACGCAGTCCAGGGTGCCAATTCCCCCACCCACACAGCCTGTGGAACCCAGACAGAGTGGCACCAGTTGGAGGGCTTCTGTGGAGAAGCCCGCCAAAAAGTGGAACAAAGGGCCCGACCTTGGTTGGAGTTACAGAGACGGACACAAACGCCATTTAAGAAAAGAGTTCTGGCGAAAAGACCCAACCGGTGATTTTATATTAAATAAATAAACCGGCGGTATCTTTAACATTGCACCAAAAAGTGGTGCGTTTAAAATCAATGGGAAAATCCCATAGGAAATATTCTGGTGGAATATTTTGCGTGGTAACCACTGCCACCAGCCAGAAACTCGACAAGGGGTGACTGGACAGCGACCCCTTGGAAACAGACCCAGGGGCAATCTAATTAACCCCTTCCAGTACTTCCACAATATGATGGTGTGTACTGGTTCTGTTCCCAATTTTGGACTAGTAAAGCCAATGGTGACTTTACATGCCCTGAGAGACAGTAGTCAGTCCCAGGGTATGGAGTCTATGTTTGGGGGTCACTATGACACCCCTTTGTTACTGCACTGAGTGCTGTGTAACACATACACTAAACAGATGATACCCTATGGAGTAAAAGACCCCATAGCCCATGAGCACACAATAAGTGAAAGACATACCTCAAATCATGCCTAAGAGGGGGAGAAAGAGTCTCACTCTTAGCAGGAGAAAAAAACAAACCCCAAAAATCCAGCAAAGCTGCTGGGGGACTCACTAGGTTTGGGAAATTAGCCTTATAAGAGAATTCTCCCTAACAATCTACCAAAGGAAGAGTAGTACCGAAAGGAACCTCCGCTCCATTGCTGTCCCCTGGGACGAAAAGGCAGAGGTGGTTGTACTGCAGCGCTCAAAGACTTTGCTGCAGCTTTGGAGGCCTGCAACCTCTCAAGGCTCTAGTCAGCCTTGCTGCCGAAAAGATGGACACCATCAAAGGGCATGTTGAGAAGCCGGGATTGCACATCCGGAGCAAACCCCGACTTCTGCAACCACGCAAACCTGCGTATCACGGTGCTCGCAGCCATGGACCGGCTGACACAGTCTGCCATGTCCAGACCCGACTGAACCGATTCACACATGGCATCCTTGCCGTCTTGCATGAGGGCTAGAAAACCATCCCATTCCTCCCCTTCGGGAATATGCTCAGCCGCCAATGATACACAATTCCATAGAATGTGAGTGAATCTTGCCAGGGCACAAACGGAGTTGGCTGCCTTTAAAGTCATACCCCCAGAAGAAAATACCTTCTTCGCCCAACCATCAAAGCGCTTGTCGTCCGTATCCGGAGGGATAGTAGGGTAGGCAGCCTGCTTTGCTGGGGCCGTAGCCGCCTGCACCACCAAACTCTCCGGAGTAGGATGCGTTGACAAGTAGCAGGGGTCACCACTGGCTGGGCAGTATTTTTTCGGAAGTGACTTATTAACTGCAGGGAGACACTCCGAGCAGTCCAAGCCACCGCCACCCTTCTTTGCAACGCCATATGAAATGGCAACACAGGGTCAGTGGGTGGACCTTGAGCCAGGATGTCTGTCAGATCATCCTGAAGAAAATCAGCAGATGGAGCAGACCACCCCAAATACTCAGTCACCCCCGACATGAGGCGCCTATACGAGGAGTCAGCATGTGTACCAGGATCAGGCCTGCCCAACTCAACCTCCGGAGAGGTATCAAGACCACTGGCGTCATGTAAGGATTGACGAAGGTCTTCCAGTTGGCTATGACCGGACAACCGGTCATCAGGAACCTCAGGAGGCACAACCCCCTCCTCATCAGACCCTTCCTCCACCTCTGAAATATATTCCAAGGGTTGGAACAAATCCACCCTGGGAGGAGGAACACAGTAGGGCTCAAAAACAGGCCTCACAGGTAAATTCTCCACAAAAGGCGTTGACTTCGACAACGGCTTCGAGGCCGGAACCCCGAGCGTGTCCTTCCACGGCCGCGGTGCCAATGGCATCGACAACTTCTTCGAAGCCGGAGCCTCGAGAGAGTCCCTCGACGGACATGGCGCCGATGCCTTCTTACAGGACCTGGCACGGCTATGGCGATCACCCTTGTCCGATCGGGACCTTGATGGCTCCCGATGATCACGCCGAACGCCCGAGCCCAAAGGCGTGCGAGTGGTGGCTCTAGCTCATTCCTTGCCGGCTTCTCTCAGACGGAACGGTGCCTTGCGATTCGAAAATCGCCATCATCTGCTGGCGGAATGCATCCCATTCGGCCGGCAACGAGTGTTTCGTGGGACAAGTTACCCGCTGTCTGGCGGAGTCCTCCGATAAGGACTGAGAAGGCGACCGGTGACGGCGCTTCCGTGAATGCCTCGAAGAGGCAGGGGAATGGAAGGACCCACTCCGAGAACGAGACCCCCTGGACTTATGCTGAGATTCGCCCCCTCGAATCGTCGGTCAAAAGACCAGTAGATTTCGACTTACGGGTTTTAGAAACCCTACCTACCGACAACTACTTCTTCCGCTCCCGCAAGGCCTTCGAAGTTAGGGACTGGCAGTCATCTCAATCGTCAGTGGCGTGGCTTTCACCGAGGCACCAGAGGCAAACGTCGTGCAAGTCCGTAATGGACATTTTGGAACCGCAGTCCCAACACTTTTTGAAGCCCGACTTTGGGGTAGAAGAAGACGAAGACGTCATGAATTTTCAAGTCAGAAGAACCAAGGCGCGCCGAGATTCTGAAGCGAACACGTTCGCGGAAAAAAACGGAATTGAGGCTACGGGCGTCATCTGTCCTAGATATAACATCTGGTGACGTCAACCATCGACAGAGGCCCTCGAGGGACAGCGTATCAACGTCATTGACGCAGGACGCCTACGCCAAAAAAGTTTTCCGAAGCAGCACAGCTGTGGTAATTACTGTCAAAGATGTGGAATACGTCGGAGGACACAATCCCTTCGAACCCAATTTACAACTATCCATTAGTGGCGACTGTGTCACAAGCTAATGCGCCAAAAAACCCGCTGGGTATTTAAATCAGTACCTACAGAGAACAGCAGCTAAATGCGTGCCGCCAGTTCCATATAAGAATCTGCTTACCTAATGCATGGATGCAGTGTATTCCGGGATACAGGGTACCGATTGCTACTTGATCTGACCCCGCACTGTATATAGCATCGCCTAGGAACGCCAGCGCATGCGCGATGTGTCCCTAGGCGAATGCCGGCTATCTAGGTGTGGGCAACGTAGGTGTGTGTTGTCAGGGCAACGCAATGCCCTAAATTACGTTCTGTTAAAAGGAGCAGGTCCTGCCTTATAAATATAGTACCAAACGTAATGGCTAATTAGGTGTACTAAGAGAGTGAAGTACAGGAATGATGTGGCTAAGGGGTTGTGGTCAACCTTGTTAAATAGAGAATCCAAGGAACAAGAATGATCCCTCAAGGCAAAGAAAGGGGGAGGAGCAACTTATCCAGAACAAAATCCAGTCAAGTGCCCCGAGAACCCCTAACCAAAATATTGTAGTTGTAAGTAGTGCAAATCATTAGAGTCCCTGAAGAGATGGCAATGGGGACAGTGAATTAATGCATCGAAGCAGGTGACCTGCCTCATTAACAGATCTTTTTAAATGCAGTGGATTCCAAGGGCTCAGGATGAATTTAACATCTACCAATATGATGATTCTACAGTGCAGGTATATAGATCTACTGTCCAGTCAGGTTTATACATATCACAATATCATCCATGTGCCCGGCCGCTAAACAGCCCTTCCAGGAGTTAACGAGGGGGTATAACTCACAGAGTTTACTCCGAATCACTGCAGTTAGCTAACACTTGTGTATCGGTCCCTCAATCAATTATACATTGGCGATTACACAGAACCAAGTGCCTATGTATCCAATGGTTGCACAATCATAAGAGTTATTCAGGGAGTAAACCAAAGGGACTCTACATAGAATACACATTGCATCAATCGGTTACACAAAGCACATTAGGTCTATCTCTGTGTTCATGCCCCTAGGGTGAATGGGGTCTAGTAAGTATATCCATAATAACTCTTTGTAACAGTTTTCTGTGAAGATCACCTCCCCTGGGGCCTAGCTTAACCTGCTCCAGGATAACACACCTGAGCTGGTTTATCGTGTGCCTTGCTTCAATGAAATGCATTGCCACTGATGATTTTAGATAACGTGTTCGAATGCTGGACTTGTGTTCGGTCCATCGTATCTTCGCTTCACTTGTAGTTATCCCGACATAATAAAAGCCACAGGGGCAACGAGCGTGTCATGAGCCGCAAAATAGGCTAGAGTCTCCTGTTTGGGAGGTTTTGGTGTCAGAAGGGTCTCTCTCTCTCTTTCTCTCCCTCTGTTCAACTCTGTCCGCAATGCTTGATAAGAGGTCTTGTTTGTATCCTCAATCCTTAAACTTCAGCTGAAGGATATTAGATTGATTTCTGTATTCGTCAATGTCAGAAATATTACACCTTTACCGGAGGAATGGACTGAGAGGAACACTCTCAGCAGTTTGTCTGGGATGAAAGCTTGTTGCTAGCAGTAAGCCATTTCTATCCGTAGGTTTGGTGTAGATCTTCGTTGCCAGAGAGTTGTCTTTAACATAAATCTCCACATCCAGAAGATTATTGACGTTATACTTGTTTCAGTGGTGAATTTGATTCTAGGGTGCATGAGGTTCATCATCACAAAGCATTCCTGCAGCTCACCTGGTGGGCCCGTCCAGATGCCAAATACATTGTCAATGTACCATACGAACATCGAGAGGTGTCTCATCCATCGTGGTGAAGCAAGAACATGTTTGTGTTCCAAATAGAACATGCATGCATTTGCGGGTGTGGGTGCCATTGCAGCTCCCATACTAGTGCCTGATATCTGAAGAAAATATTGATCCCGGAATCTGAAGAAATTGTTCATTAGAACAAGTTTGAGCAAGGTAAGTACAAACAGACTGTCTCCCAAACACTGTTGTGATCTTAATAGTAACCATTCTATTGCTTCCAGGCCTGCTTTGTGGACAATATTAGTGTATAGGGAGGTGATATATTATGATTCATAATAATACATTAATGACTACAGCCAGGGGACATCCTTTTAAAGCTAGGGCTTTATAAATCAGTTATTGTATCAATCGCCTCATAATTGCTTTCCATTATGAACACAGAATAAAATTAATGGTTCTGCAATTCTGTTCTTCTTATTTCATGTAATATACTCCTATAATGTTAATGTTAAAAGTATTTGTATCGTGCAACTTCACCAACCGAATCGGTCCCCAGGCACTCAGGCTGATCTGTAAAAGAGGAGGCAAGGTAGGTTCATAACGTGAAGAGGGAGTAGGAAAGTGAGAGAAGTGGTGTCGTGTTGGCGGCTTTAGTTCGGTATACACTGTGCGCTGAGCTTTGGTGCAAGTATCCGATCGATGCCAGGCCCTGTGTGCTGTTAATCATATCTGTGGCACAGTACCTACACCTTTAATCACAAATAACACATACAATTGTTTGATCTGTTGTATGCAAGCCCTGGTGGAAGTGGAAACACAGCTAGTCACTCTTGAGAAACCAGCAAAACAGAGACTAATTACCTCTGAACAAACAGCTCCAGGGAAAAAAGGCAATGAAATAAAAGATGACTGCCTAGGCATTCCTGACCTCTCCTCACAGCATCATGTGACTGGAAGTCAGACGCAAATTATGCCCGAGAATGAGAACAGGTAATATGACACTTCCCCCAATGCTGTAGGACCATGAGAGGAATGGGAAGGGGACGTGAGACAACTGGAAGGGGAGAAAGAGAGATGATAGCTGCTGACACCTAGTTCAGAGATGACAGAGTGATCTGAGCAGGAGGACCCAATTTGTTCAAAAGGGCTCTGAGGCCTAGAGAATTTGACAACTAGAGAATCCAGGAGACATCGGTCCCCAAGGAGAAAAGGACATTGGCAAAATTGCCTTGAGTTCTGCGAGAAGCCAGCAATGTTGGGAGCCTGTAAACAAACACGAGAAGGAACGTCAGAAAGGACAAGTGCACAAGAGACCACAGAGGTACAAGTACATGAGTTGGGTATGACGCTGCATGTTGGCAAATTAAGCTACCAATAAAGCTTGAGAGACGGAAATCTTTGATACTGAATTCTGAGAATTTTAGTCCAAGTACCAAAGTGTCCAATAAAGACAGCAAGAGAAAGAACGTTCAAACACTGAATTCTGGGAGACAGGGAGCCAGCATGTTTAAAAGAGATGCTGTGAAGGAGAGAGATTTAAATGCTTACCTCATGCAAATGGCAAGTTAAAGGAATTTCCCCAAGGAGTCAATAACAGACTTTAATGAGTGCAAGCACTATCCTGCCAAGATTAAAAAGGAAATTGCCTTTTGAAAAATGCAATTAAAACTTGTAAACACAAAAGACCGCTTACATGCATTTTTTGTCTCCAGTTTACTACGTAACTCAGCTCTTGTATTGGTACATTTCATTACATAAAAATGTTTTGTTTCCTTGCATCAAGGTTTTGGAAGTTTGATTTCCTTATTTCATATCCACATCTCTTGGTTTTTCAGGCAAGCTGTTGCCATGATTCCTTATACCTCTGCAATGCTGACTTTTTTCTTACCAATTCTACTTTCTCTATATTACTATACTTTTCCTGCTTTGCCCGCATTTAACTTGCTTACAGGTGGTGTTTGGGATGTTCACATGACTCCTCTGATGTTCTCAAATCACATGTCACAAGTGTAACTTCAGGGAGGGCTGGCTGAAGTTATTTTGAATTATACTCTCACCTACTAGTACTGTGTCACATCTATTTAAAGTCAGCTCAACCAAAGCTTGGGAAATTGCCCTCCTATAAGCCAACTCTTTAATGTGCTTGTATTTAAATTGTATTTAGTAGTCCGAAGACTCCAGGAGCCATACTACAGTAACTTACCTCCAGCGCAATTTGGCATTAGCACCAGGGCAAAAATAGCTGTATGTATTTTGTTTAATTATTGTTGCAAAAATGCATTTAAAGAATCTGTTTTTTACAGTAGGTCCATTTCTGTCCCAGTGCTAACATCATGCAAAATTGCACATGCAGCAATAAATCTACAAATAATAATGGATTGCAGCATAAGGAGGACAATCCAAAAATTCATGTTGGTGGCATGTCAACATTTCAGGTTTAAGGCATCAGTATGTCTTCCTAACAGGAGAAATGTAACATTGTTAAAGTGTTTTTTGTTGCAATAAAAATAAAAGTAAATAAAAAAAGGGAAAGGGATAATAAAACAAATGAAAAGTAAGAGGTACGGGTTGCCTGTGAAAAGAAAAAAAAGAAACACTTTAAAAACATTACTTTTCTGATGAGAATAGACTCCAGGCAGATCAGGTCCGAAAATAATGACATACATCCGATATTTGACCTAATCCAAGACAAAAGAATGTGCTTGGTAATATTAGGCTTAAATCAAATCCAAGGCACAAAATTTGCATGAATACTAAGACAGCCGAAAAGATATTGCACCTGCATTCTCAAGTGAATTGTTTTAACAATGGTCCCATGGCATCACATCACAAAACTGGGATGTGTGTAGTGGTATGAACTTCATGATGAGGTGTGTGGATCAGGGAAAAATGAGTTAGTAGGTAATATTAGTCTTTAGCATGATATTCAATATAGAAAACGTGCATGAACAGCAAAGACTGAAAAACTAGCACCACACAGACACTGCACCAGTTTATGAAGACATGTCAGAATTATATAATGTTTTCAAGCTATGATCCATACCTTTTCATGACCTGATAGCTAGCAGGAAAAGAAACAACAAACACAAATGTGACAGTGACAAAAGAAAAGGTGAAGTCTATTTAACAGCATATACAGAGTCGACTGACTGAAGCTCACAAACGAAATACTGTACATAATGAGAACACTTTTCCTTGCCTTTTACCAGTGGTTAAAGCACATATTAATATCATGAAATTGCAAATGTTTCCTTCGTTTTGACTTGCCATTCCTCAGAAAACAGCTTGAACATTGTACATACAGAATGCAACAACTATTGTTGGTTCCTTTGTGATATGACATGTTTAAGTGCCTAAACATCCTAAACTATTTAAACAGCACTGGAGAAAAAGTAAACTTGAATCAAATACTTCTAAAATGAAACGTTATGAGTGGGAATGGAGTGCAACGTAATAAAAGAGGATGTCACAAGTTATACAGGGACATAGCCTGGGAAAATATGAAATATGTGACCATAACAATGTATCTGGAAAGAGTCCCAGATGGACGCTATACAAAGATCTTTTTAAGATTTTCGATTTAAAAGTCGAATATATTGGGAACACCAGCAAGAAAACACTTGTAGATTTTGTAATGTGGATATTGACACTATAGCATGTTTTAATTAAATGTCCAGCTTTATCGACCTTGAAGCAAAAAATATTTTTAAACTTTGTGCATGAATCGGAATGGTTAAATAGTGATGAATTTTGGAGGTATGTGAAAATAACGTGTTTAATTATGCTAAAATTTGATGACAGCTTATTAATCTATCATATTGTTTTAACAGAAGAAAGTGTTTTATAATATGCAATCTGGAAATGGAAAAGTATAATTAATGCTTAACTATTGATGTATAAAATCATACATTTCTGGATAACCTTTGTAAAAGGTTTTGTACAAAACAATAACATTAAAAAAATTATATATTTTACGGCATTTGGAGCACCCTAGTCAAAGGGTAGATCAGACAATCATCTGGGAAAAATTGAGATTTGGAATATGTCTTAGGGATATGGGCAATACTTATCTTTCACTGGGAAAATATAAACATATGGGGTGTCATTACAACAATGACACTAAGAGACGTTCTGTGGTATCTGTTAGGGTTACATATATCTACCATTACCTACAAAATTTAATTCTACCTTATGTAAAATTGGAAATCTGCACAGAAACCCACAATGTGAATATACCTATGTAGATCAGATGTGTTTAACCAATTTAGCCTTCATTTAGTTTATAACATAATATGCAAAGGTTTTACGGAATTTGGTCAACTTCTTTGGAACTGTACTGCAATGACTAACTCATCATCACATTGTTTCAATTACACAGACATGTCCCATCCTCCATTTTGTGTTTCTAGTCCAACTGTCTTTTTATGGCATGTTTAACCATTTTCCCTATCTTTAGAAGAACAAGTTACTTACCAAATCTGGAAATGTTCTTTCGATGGGATGTTCTTCCGACGTATTCCATATCTATGACAGGTAATGTCCACAGCTGTGCTGCTTTGGAAAATCTTCGCCAGAGGGTGTCCTGCATCGATGACGTCGATCCGATGTCACTCAAGGGCCTCCGTCGAGGGTAGACGTCACTGGATGTTATATATAGGACGCATGATGCCCGTAGCCTCAGTTGTAGTTTCTTCCCAGAACGTGTGGCACCAATCTCCTGCCAGTCTGACTGCAAATAGCCTTGTGGAAACGTAAACTGCAATCACATAGGAAATTCTCCAGAAGGGCAGGTTGGGAGGGAGATGTGGAGTACCTAGGAGGAACATCCCATCGAAAGAAAGTTACCAGATTTGGTAAGTAACTTGTTCTCCGAAGGGATTGTGTCCTCCTACGTATTCCATATCTACGACAGACTCCAAAGCAGTACTAAACTATGGAGGTGGGAAAAGAATTTAGAATACCCAATCAAATGAAGGAATAAAGAACCGCCTTACCAAAGGCCAGATCCCGCCCGTGGATTATATACAGGGCGTAATGTTTGACAAAAGTATGTATAGAAGCCCATGTGTCTGCTTCACAAATGTTCCGAATAGGAACACCCCGCTGAAGGGCAGTGGAGGTAGCCACGCCCCTAGTAGAGTGAGCACGTAATCCTACTGGAGGGTCTTTACCCGCCAAACGGTAACACTCAGTAATAGTGAGGATAATCCACCTGGACAAGGTCCGTTTGGTAACAGCCTGGCCCGACCGGTGTCCAGCATAACCGATAAAGAGCTGATCGTCCACTCTGACCTGGGACATCCGTGAAATATGAAAGCTCAGAGCTATACTAGGATCCAACCTATGGAGCCTCTCCTCTTCCTTGCCAGGATGCGGAGGAGGATGAAACGCCAGAAGAACTACCTTCTGGCTTAAATGAAATTCAGACACGACCTTCGGCAGAAAAGGCGGCTGCACCTGAAGGACAACCCTGTCCTTATGGAAAACAGTAAAGGGTGGCTTGGCTGAAAGTGCCTGCAATTCACTCAATGTGCGAGCAGAAGTAACCGCAACTAAAAACACCGTCTTGAAAGACAACAGGGCCTCATTACGAGTAGCGCGGTAAAACCGGGGTCATTACCGGCATGGCGGAACGAGCGGGTCCGTGCTCGTATGACGCCGCTAATAGCGACTGATTACCAGTGCACGAGCAAGCGCGAACCCCCATGCCGGTAATGGCCATACCTGCATGCCACAAAAGGCCCTCCACCCCTCCCGATAGCGCCATCAAGGGACCCGCCGATACCGCCACCTCCTAGGAGGAACCCCTAAATACCGACCCGGTAATACCAACATGCTAATACTGGGCTCGTAAAACCAGACCCGGAAATAACGTCATTGCGTCGGAATGGGAAATGGGCCGGCTGCCATCTTTAAAAACACAATCCATTGCAATCCTCCGAAACCACCAGTTGTTTCCTGGAGAGCTCTGTGCCAATACTTCCATAATGTCCAAGGCAACCCGGAAGACCACCCCCCGGCTGCGGAAACAGCATTTTTCCAACGCTGAATTAAATATGCTAGCGGACACCCTTGCTGCACACATGCAGATCTCATGAAATCCCAGAACATGAAGCGTGAGGTGCAGCAGAAGAAGGACATCAGGCAGGAGGTAGCCCGCAAAGTGTTGGCTGTAGGAACCACCCCACGTAGTGTCAAGGACTGCAGGAAGAGGTGGGATGACCTCCGCTTGAGGGTCCGCAACATCATGGCAAGCAACAGGAGGGAGGCCACAGGCGGGGGTTGCCACTCTCCTGCAAAAATGCTCCCCTGGGAGGAGACCGCAAGCAGCTTCATTAATCCAGAGTCCATCGAGGGATTTGGGGAGATGGAGACGGGTGCGGCATCATCACCAGAAGGAGGTGAGTGACCCTGCAGATCCCTGTAGGGGAAACCATGACGTAGCACAAGTGATGTGGAAGAGAGTCTATGCAAGGCAATGCATGTCCCAACACCCACATGAACACATCCAAGTCCACATGGCGGGCCAAACCCTGCCAGACAGAAATACATGCTGAATGCCAATCCCATAACCAACACACAGCCAACACACATGGACCGTGCCCATGTAATACATCACACAAACCCCAAATCAACAGCATGCCACCTGCCATGCAGCAAATGCAAAAATGCCCCCTCAGACTACCCTGTGTGACACACCTGTAAGACACGAATGCATGATTAAATGAATAATGAACAGCACCATTGTGTGCTTCTGGCATGTAACACCATCACTGATGCCCTGCATCTCTTCTACTCAGAGGCACCAATGAAGATGCCAGCCAAGACACCACCGCAAGGGCATCCACGTCCAACCCAAAGAAATGGGCTACCGCAACCACCACCTCCGTGGCAGCCAAGCAGGCCACACCCACAGCCAGTGTGCCTGATCGAGCCGAGACACAGCCAACAAAACCTGTTGCCAGTGTGCCTGACACGCTCGAGAACCAGCAGCCCACACCCACACCAGTTGAAGGGGAGTCCCTACAAGCACTGCCCACCACTGAGGACGACTTGGAGGACAATGTGGACCAGGAGGGAGTCACGGAAGTGACATGTCCACCCACCCTAAGCCCCGTCTCCACCCCCCCGTATCCATATCCAGCCCTCACCCTCCAACAGCAGTGCTGATCCCTGCCTCCATGATTTGGACCTGAGCCCCTTCCAGGAGGACAGCACCGAAAATGCAGGCCCCGTGAGTGCACCACCCACCTCTCCAGCTCCCACCAACACCCTCGAGTCACGTCTGTCGAGGGTGGAGGCCCGACAGGAGTCCATGTTGGAGCTCCTGCGGCAGTATATTGCAGATGGAGAGGACACCAGGCGGGAAATCGCCACTGCCATTGTGGGCACCACAGCGGCCATTACAGCAAACACAGCCTCTGTGAATGCCTCGGCTGTGTTGATGAGGGACTGTCTGGGGGCCATCACCCAGGTATTAACGTCCATCCTGGTGCACATGCAGCGTCCATGACTATCAGCTGCCGCTGAAATCCCCACATACTCCTCATCAGCCACCACACCTGCTTCCTCAGTCCCCACCAGCCCTGTGCGTCCTACCAGAAGGAGAGCCAGGCACACCGAAATGCTGCCCCGGACAGCAAAAAATCCCGCAAGTAGTGTGGGAGGACAATGGGAGTGGGTCACATGGTGTTGGGGGGGTTTGGGAGTTTATTGGGGGTTTGGGAGTTGACTGGGAGTTTGGGGGGGTTGCCACATTGTTGCAGTTTCATCCAATACACCCGTTGTGAGAAAAAATATAATGCCTGGACAATGGTGATTTGGTGTGTATCCATTTATTGTATGATGGTGTTCAGCGCCCAAATCCCAAGATTCCCTGTGTGCATGTCCACATGGACCCCGTGTGTCACTGACACATGTCTGTCAAAGTTCCTGTGGTTCAGAAGTACTCGTGAATCAGTGATTGGCATACTGCATGGCCATCCTGTGCATCACGTACTGGCAGGGGTGCTGCTTCACCTCCGTCTCCAACCTCATCATCCTCACCCAGTGCATGCATGTCAATGTCAGCTGGCAGTGGTACATTTCCCCAGACGCACATTTTGTGCCGCATGACACAGGCCATGGTGATCTTTGCCACCTTCTCAGGCCTATATAGGAGTGCACCACCAGACCTGCTTAGGAAGCAGAACCGCGCCTTCAACAGGCCAAAGGTCTGCTCAATCACAACACTGGTACGGGTGTGCACCCGATTGTACTCCTCTTCATGGCTGTTCTGTGGGTTCCGCACAGGGGTAAGTAGCCACGGCCTCAAGTGATACCCTCCATCACCTGCAAGCAAATACAAATAGGTGTGTGTCACTCTGAGCTGCCACCTTCAGGAATCACAGTCATGGCCGCAGCTATTTGGTGTGGACATGCACATGTCCCTGTACGTATGCACGAATGTCATCTAGATGCATACTATACTGCTATGAGGTGTGGTAGTCTGGATGATGTCAATAGATGATGCAGGGTGAAATGATGCATCCTGAGGGGGATGTACTGTGGTAGTACAACAATGTTTAGCCTCCCATTTATGCTGTGTATACTACACAATAGACACATTGGCACAGTTGCAATCCTGTTTAGTCATGCATTGCTTGGCATTCACATGGTGGTCAGGTTCTGTGTCTTACATATGGTCATTGATATGCGTTAATGGTCAGATGTGTGCCAATGATGTGTCCTGTTGGGGTTGGGGGGTTCAGGTCAGGTGTCATTAGTTCTGGGTGCATTCTCCACTCAGCGTCCATTCACACCCAGGTGGGGTATGCATTCCCATCCCCACCCAGGTGGGGTATGCATCGCAACACATCCCTATACCAATGCACTGCCATGGCCCACTCACGCAACTCACCAAGCAGCCAGGCACGTGGTCCAGCATGTCGCTCCATGTGATGGGGTAGCCTGGAGCTGCGCAGCATCATGGCATCATGTGTTGATCCGGGAAATCGGATGCAGCAATGTGTGATGATCCTGCTGGAGTCACATATCATCTGCACATTGATGGAGCAGTATTGCTTGCGATTGCGGTATACCGCCTTTACGGCATCGGGGACAACCAATTCGACATGGGTGCAGTCGAGGGCACCAACACAATTGGGCATGCCTGCCAGTGCATGGAAGCCTACTTTGGTGTCGGCTATCTCCTGGAAAGTCCGTGGTAGGGATATGTGTGTGCTAGCATGCTTCTGGAGGGCATCCAGCACTTGGGTCAGCATGCGTGAAAATAGTGGTTGTGAAATGCCATGCAGCTGGCCCACTGTGTGCTGGAAGGTGCCTGTTGACAGGAAGTGGAGCACAGACCCCACCTTTAGTAGCGGGGGGATGGCAGTGCGTATTTCTATGAGGCTGGCAATGTCGTTGCCTATCATGTCCACTATGGTAGTGATGGTGACCCGGTCCAACCGGTACCGGGTGTGGATCTGCACAGGGGTTAGATCGAATGGACTGGGTCTGATGCAAGGGATTGTCGGCTGCCTACGAGGGACTACTGCCTGCACTGGTGGGAATTGCTGGGCCTGTCTCACCCTCCTTCTCCTCCTGCGTCTCCTCTGTGCTGCCGGTTGTTGCTGCTGCTGTTGTTGGTGGTGTTGAAGTTGCTGTTGTTGCTGTTGTTGTAGCAGTATAGGCATGTCCTCCAGTGCCATGATTGCAACAGCTAGTGGTAGAATTTTGGTGTAGGAAGGGGTGTGGTGTGTGGGTGTACTCCTTTTATACTGGGACAGGCTCCATTGACTCCACCTGTGGTGATTGTGTGCACCTGTGGCAGTTGCCTTGATTGCCGTTTGCGGGTGGTCCGCGATGCCTATATGGCCGGCATCATCCAGCCCCTGATTACCGGTATTTGCATGTCCGCGTGGGTTGTGATGTCCTCCTATTACCGGCATGCCAGTATTTGCTCCCCAAAGGGGCGCGTGTATGCGCACATGACGGTATGAGGGGGCACGGTATGGGCGGTGCCGGTATTGGCAGGTTGTTGGGTCGGAATGCCCCGGACCCATTAACTATGTCGCTATTATCATTCCGCCTTCCTTTTTTCATTACCTCCAATCTCGTAATGAGGCCCAACAGTCTCAAAGGACAAGAGTGCAAGGGCTCAAACAGAGCGCCCATCAGAAACTTCAAAACCAAAATCAAATCCTAAACCGGCACCTGGAATGGGGACGGTAGAAACACATTATTCCTTTTAAAAACTACGAAATCAAAAGGTATCTTAAATTAAGAACACTCGTCAGACGAGCGCTTAAATATGGACAGTGCCACCAGGTAACCCTTAATGATACCCACTTGAAGTCCTTCTGGGCTAAAGAAAGCAGAAGACAAAACCATAGGAATGGAGCATTGGAAAGGATCAACATTCTGTCTCCTGCACCAGTCGCAAAAATTACGCCAACGGCAACGCTACAGGGACTTCGTTGCTGGGCGCCTGGCCGAAAGCAACAGCTCCATCACATCATCCGGGAGGTACCAATCCTTGTATCATAAACTTTCAGATACCAAGCATGAAGCTTGAGAGTCCTGACCTCTGGATGGAGAACCTGACCCCCCCTTCCCTCGAGAGCAGATCCTCTCGGTAAGGAAGATGGCGTGGAGGGCAGATGGACAATTTGAGAAGGTCCGGGTACCACGCTCTCTTGGCATAATCCGGAGCCACAATAATCATACAGGTCCTGAAGCTCTGCAACCTCCGCAACACTTGAGGAATGTCGGTGGGTTAGGAGGAAACACGTACAGCAGCGGGAATGACCAATCCACCACAAACGCATCTCCTAAGGCTATTCTCGGAGGAAATTCCCTTGAGCTGAATCTCTCGCACTTCCGGTTGACACTGGTGGCGAAGAGATCCACTTGTGGGGTTCCCCAAAGGGCGAAGATCTCCAGAAGGACTTCCTGAGCCAACTCCCCCTCGTGAGAGACTGTGCTCTGTCTGCTCAGAGCATCCGCCACCTTGTTTTCGTCTCCAGCCTGATGAACTGCCGAGATTGAAAGACCGTGTTCAATGGCCCAGAACCAGAGCTGCATCACCTCCCTGCACAACGGGAGCGAGCCTGCCCCCCCTTTTTTGTTGAGGTAATGCAAGGCCACTGTGTTGTCCGTCATAATCAGGACACTTTTCCCCCATACAGTCGGTAGAAAAGCATTCAAGGCAAGCCTGATGGCTCTCAGCTCTAACAGGTTGATGTGGAGTCTGGACTCCAACGGAGACAAACGACCGCTGACTGTCCGTCCGTTGGCATGAGCACCCCATCTTGTGAGGGAAGCATCCGTCACAATCGTCACCTCCGGACATGGTTGCCAAAATGGTTCCCCCTTCAGCATGTTCCTTTCGTCAGCCCACCACAGAAGAACCTGGGCAACCGAGAGTTGAATCTGCACAGGATCCGACATCTTGCCCAAGAACTAGGACCAATGAAGTTTGAGTGCCCATTGCAGGGATCCCATCCGTAGTCTGGCCTCCGGCACCAGAAAGATGCAGGATGCCATGAGGCCCAGCAACCTTAAGAAGTCGAAAGCCGGGAGACACTGGGCCCTTTGAAACTTGTCCACCATCTGCACACTATGATGAGTCCTGACCTGGGGAGGCGAAAACTTCCCCAGGGACGTGTCTAGCACAGCACTGATGTACTGGGGCTGTTGGGAAGGTGTCAAATGCGACTTCTTGAAATTCAGGGAGAAGCCCAGCCTGTGGAGGGTGCGGCAGGTGAGACCCAGATGATCCAATACTGGCTCAGGAGAGCGCCTCGGATCAGCCAGCCTTCCAGGTAGGGGTAGACATGAATCCCCCCTCGCCTGAGGTATGCTGCCAACACCACCATGAGCTTGATGAAGACCCTCGGGCAGAGGTCAAATCGAATGGCAGGACCCGAAACTGAAAGTGCCAGTCGCAAACCTCAGGTACTTCCTGTGCTTGGGATGAATCGGCACATGAAAGTACACGTCCTTGAGGTCGAGAGACACCAACCAATCCTGAAGCCGAAGGGCCTGGAGGACCTGAGAAAGAGTAAACATCTTGAACTTGTCCTTCCTGAGAACTTTGTTCAGCCAACGTAAGTCCATGACGGGTCTCAGTCCTCCGTCTTTCTTGGGAATACCATCCCTTGTTCCTCACCACCACAGGCACCAGTTCTATGGCACCTTTCTCCATCAGGGATAGAATTTTCTGCGCAAGGAGCGGCTCCGGACGCTTCAAAGACAGCTTCCCCGGTGGATTGTCATGAGGCCGCTGCAGGAAGGGAAGGCAGTAGCCGTGGGCTATGGTATCCAGAACCCACGCATCTGAAGTAATGGCCCTGCCATTCTCGGAGATTCTGTGCTAGCCTGCCCCCAACCGGCAAACCATGGGAGTTGTAGCAGCTACGGCAGCGCCTGATGGCAAAGAGGCAACTGCCCGAGCGGCTTTGGCACCACAATTTCCCCGACCACCATGGGTACTTTTTTGCTGCCCCTTTTGGCTGGCAGCCCCTCTCGCTCTACCAAAAGAGGAATAGTAGCGAAAGGAACCTCCCCTCCTTTGCTGTCCCCTAGGACGAAAAGGCAGAAGTTGCCGTACTGCAGCGCTCAAAGACTTTGCTGCAGCTTTGGAGGTCTGCAACCTCTCAAGGCTCTCGTCAGCCTTGCTGCCAAACAAATGAACGCTGTTAAAGGGCATGTTCAGAAGATGGGATTGAACATCCGGGGAAAAACCAGACTTCCGCAACCACGCAAACCTGTGTATCACGGTGCTTTCAGCCATGGACCGGCTGACACTATCTGCCGTGTCCAAACCCGACTGAAGGGATTCGCACATAGCATATTTGCCATCTTGCATGAGGGCCAGAAAACCAACCCTTTCTCCCCCCTCGGGAATATGCTCAGCCGCCAAAGATGCACAGTTCCACAGAGTATGTGTAAACTTTGGCAAGGCACAAGTGGAGTTGGCCGACTTCAACGCCATACTCCCAGGAGAAAATACCTTCCTCGCCCAACCTTTGAAGCGCTTGTCCCCATCAGGAGGGATGCTAGGGTACGCAGCCTGCTTCGAGGAGGCCGTAGCCGCCTGCACCACCAAACTCTCCGGAGTAGGGTGTGATGATAAGCAGCAGGGGTCACTATTCGATGGGCAGTATTTTTTCGGAAATTACCTGATAACTGCCGACAGACTATCCGGAGCAGTCCAAACTGCCGCCACCCTCTTTTGCAAAGCCATGTTAAACGGCAACACTCTGATGGGGGGCAGACCACCCCAAGTACTCCGTCACCCTCGACATGAGACGCCTATAGGAAGACTCAGCATGCGCCTCCAGTTCAGGCCAGCCAAACTCCACCACCGGAGAGGTGTCGAGGCCACTGGCGTCATGCAATGACTGATGAAGTTCCTCCATCTGACTATATGCACAGACAAAAAGTCATCAGGGACGTCAGGATGCACAAGTAAGCCCATCTCCTGATCAGACAGTTCATCAACATCCGAAATTTCTTGCAAAGGTTGGAAAAAATACAATCTAGGAGGCGGAACAGACCTGGGATCAAAAACAGGCCTCACAGACTTACTGCAAGCCTTCCTCGGAGGTTCCACAGCCCTCAGGGGCACCTCTGGCAAATTCTCCACAAACGACATTGAGGGTGCCGAGGGAATCGGCGTCGACCGAGGCGCCGATGGCATTGACGACTTCGAGGGCGGAGCCCCGAGAGGGTCCTTCGACGGACACGGTGCCGATCAGGTTTCGATGGTCTCAATGGTGTCGAGGACCGGGACCTGGACCTGGTACGGGTATGGTGATCTCCCTTGTCCGATCAGGACCTCAACGGCTCCCGATGATCGCGCCAACCTCCCGAGCCCAAAGGCGTGCGAGTGGCGGACCGAGCCAGTTCCCTGCCAGCTTCTTTCAAAGGCACGGACGGAACTGTGCCTTGCGACTGATAAATCGCTAACATCTGCTGGCAGAATGAATCCCATTCGGCCGGCGACAGATTTGATGGGACAAGTCAACCGTCTGGCGGAGTCCTCCTCCTCCGAGGACGGGGAAGGCGACCTGTGCCGGCGCTTCATAGAATGCCTCGAGGCAGAGGAATGGCGGCAACCACTCCTAGACCGAGACCCCCTGGATTTTCGCCGACGCAGAGAGTCGCCCCTCGAGTCATCGGTCCAAAGCCCAGCGGACTTCGATTTACGGGGTTTGGACATCCTACCTACCTTTAATTTCCCCTTACGCTCCTGCAAGGCCTTAGACGTCAGGGACTGGCAGTCCTCACAGTTATCAGTGGTGTGGCTTTCGCCGAGGCACCAGAAGAGGCAGATGTCGTGCGGGTCTGTGACGACATTTTCGAACCACAGCCCCGACATTTTTTAAAGCCCGACCTCGGGGTAGTAAAGGAAGATGAAGACATCATTCGAAGAGAAGAATCGAACGCGCTGAGATTACGAAGCAAACACGTTTGTGGAAAAAACAGAACTGAGGCTACGGGCGTTGTGCGTCTGTTAGGAAAGATTCTCTTTACTGCACCTTTCCTTCTATCTTTATGGAACCCCCCAAACCTTTTGCTTTTATTTTTCCATCTGACCTATACTTTTTGCAGTGCAGTGAAGCCTTAAGCTTCACTGTACTGGCCTTTGCTCAGATGTTATGGGGAAACCGATATGGCCTTAAGGCTATCAGTACTGGGAAACAGTGTTTCCCTTAGTCTGGTGACTATGTTGCTACTTGTGGTTACTTTTGTATCTCATGTGGTAACTTTTTATCATTGCACACAGCAGCTTACACTGCAGTGCAATGGGGTTCATTTTTGTTGTGCCCTAGACTAACACTCAAAGGATTTTTTGGTTACTCTGAGGTGCTTAAAAGATGGGCTGGTCGCAGCAGTGACTTTTCCCCACTTTTTGGGGAATTTAGTTTTAGCCTAAGCGTGTTTACCGCGTTTGGCTACTTACTGTGGCTACTGGTCAAACATGGCCGTGCCACAATGTTTTTCGCCCATTCTTTTTGCATGTTGTTGTTTAGCCTTCTTCCTGGCATCAGAGGCCAGAAAGATCCTTATGAGGACTTCCAGTGCCCGGAAAAGCAGGAGCTTTTGGCGGGATACTGGAAGGCTTAGTGTGTTTGCAGGCAGGATGTGGGCTGGGTCAGTCTGACCCTAATACACATCCTGGTTTCTGTGTGTCTGAGTGGTATGCATGAGTGCTCCCGCCAGTGGTCCTGATTGGACCACTGTGCGGTGTGTGTGTGGGCTAGTTCTGCCATTGGCTAGTGGGAGTTTCAAATGCTACCTGGCTTTTAGGATAAGAAGAGGGCCCCTGCATACATTCCTCAGAGATCCTGGAAGAACCTGAAGGAGCCAAGAATCTGTCCAGCTGAAAAGACCTGCAAAGGAACCTGTAACCTGTCTGAAGGAGGCCTGGCAACCAACTTCTGCTGCAGTCCTGGTGGAGCCCTGTCTGTCTCGTGATCTTCAGTAGGCCTGCAAAGGTGCTTCGAACCCAGGAGTGTGAGGGACCATCCATTCACGAAGCCTACTCGTTGCCCATTACAAAAACCGCCTTCGGAAGTGCCCGGGAATCGTCCTGTGGCTGACCAGCTTCGTTTTTGGCCTACTGGGTTATCTTCGTTGCAGTTCCGAGTTTCCGTCTGAAACTTCCCACACTCTCAGCTGCCACTGCAACAACACCCTCTGCGTAATTTCGAGATCCTAGCACCAAGGGGACCCGAGAAAGACTGGAAAGTCCGACCGCACCTACTGAGTCCTGCTGCATCGCTGTGCGCGGCGTGGACGGTCAAAAACCTGCTTTTCTGACCCACCTCCAGTCCCGAGAAGGGTGCTGCATTGTTTGTTTCTGCATTTCTTCATCAAGAATCCTTGCACCAGCAAAAGATCCTAACCGGAGAATCATACAAACCTGCAACCCGTGAAAATCGAGGACCGGGGAATTCCGCTGGAAAAGCAAGCCAGGACACCCTTCCTTTGTTCTGGAAAGTCTTGGGAATATTCAGAGTGAGGGGGGTAAGTTACTGAGCTTTTAACATACCCGTACACTCCCATTATAAGTCAATGGACTTATAATAACCTTTATTCTAAACCTATTGGCTTTGCCGTACTTGCCTTGGCAAGACTTCTGACTGTTGGGGGTAATTTTGAGCACTTGTCTATCTTGAACCCCGACTCTAAGAATCCATCACTGGACCCCAGAGAGCCTACCTACATTTTCTCCTGCCTCCTGAGTGCTGTGTCTTTGTATCCTGAAAAATAGGGCACAAGGCCCCAGGCAACTTAGGGTTGGACAATATTAGTTAGGGGCCATCTCTGTGGACCTTTTTGTGTGCGATACTCACCTATTCATTCCCTTACAGGAGTATTTTGATTTGTATTATGCACTTGAACCTGTGACTGTATAAATGTATTTTAGTTTGATGGTATTGGTTGGTAAGTCTACCTGCTTGTGTTAATTTTTCTTATAGTGTGTTTGGCCATAATTAAATAACTGTATTTTTATGCATCCTGTCTAAGTGTAATTTGTGACTCCCATTGTGTGACCTTGTTGTGGACCCTTTACACTCTCACCCTCTGAAGAACTTAGCCTAGGCCGCCTGTCACTTCAACCTTAAACTGGTTTGTCTACAGCTTCCCAGAGTTGTCCCTGTCACAATATAGGTTGGCCTTCTATGCATCTGTCCACCAGGCCAGAGTATATTAAATCAGTCTAAACAGCGTCCTATATATAGCATCCGGTGACGTCGACCCTCGACGGAGGCCCTCGAGGGACATCGGATCGACGCCATTGACGCAGGACGCCCTCTGCCGAAAATTTTCCGAAGCAGCACAGCTGTGGACATTACCTGTCATAGATATACAATACGTTGGAGGACACAATCCCTTCGAAAACCATATTGTTGCATGACATTGTACCAATAGCACGTTACACACCGTTTTTTTAAATGCATTTGTCAGCTGCCTAACATGGTTCTGCTAAGTTCTGTAATGTCACTGCTTTGCATCCCTAATGAAAATATATACATAGAAAATAGTGAATGTACCCTACGTCATGGACAAAACAAATACCCACAATCGCCTCCAAATTAAAATCCAACTACATAAAAATGACAAACAAGAAAGCGGTGTTCTATGCCTAGATGTGCACTGCTTAAAATGTAGATTGGATTTATGATTCTCTGGAATATGATCACTTGTACAGAAAATAAGGAATCACTGATGCACTTCAAATTATGTTTAAAAGATTAACATTAATCAGGACTTGGCGCTAGTGACACTTCTGAAGAGGAGAGATTTGGGCCAAGTACAAGGGCTTTGAAAACGAAGAACATTTTGTATAAATGGCCTTTCCATTTGGGCTGCTATTTACTTTAGATGGGGTGCAGCATTGTATAACCTCGTGCTCCGAAGGTATTGCGCTGCTTAATTTGGAAGAGGAGGGGGGCATGAAGAGAGCCGAGTGGGGTCTGGGATTGGACAACGGTTAGAGGGAAGAAAGGGGACAGGGAACCTACCTGTGAGGCCCCCACATGTACAGGCTTAGGAGGTGGGCTGGAAGGTGCAGAAGCCCCCTAAAGATATCCAGTTTTCAATTTTGGGAGTGGGGGTTCTATGGCTAATACTGATTTAAAAAAACAAATAGATATAGTAGGACAGGGTGGAGGGCTGGTGGGGGAAGTTTTGGAACTCGAGGGAGGTATCAGGAAACTTCCCCCTGGGAGTAGCCCCATGATTCGTATCAGGGCTTAGATTGGGGTATTATCCCGAGGATGTCTTAGGACCATAGGCCTGGGCCTGGTGAGGGGAAGGGAGGGAGGTTATGGGGGATGGAACGACTAGACAGAAGAAAAGGGTACTAACATTTAAGGGGGGAAAGTTCATTGTTAGTAGTGACATTTCTTTTATAAACGACATTCAAAGTATTATCATATAATGTTAGGGGATTAAATTCCCTGATTAAACAGAGAAAGGTAGAGATGATAATCAAAAGAGAAAATGTGGACATTATAATGTTGCAAGAGACGCATATTAGAAAGAGGGACAAGGCGTTGGGGAGATTTCATATATTTGATAGTTTGTACCAGTCTAATGCAGGGGGTCGGGGGGAATTTGGGTGTTTTGATAGGGATTAAAACTCGTCGAAGGCAACGGTGGTGAGGCAGAAAGTGGACCCAGAGGGTAGATATTTGTTTATACAGCTGCAGATGGAACAAACATGGTGTACATTAGCTACTGTATATGCACCAAATACGGGGCAGGTAACATATATATGTAATTCTTTGAACAAACTGGAAGAATTTGCTAGGGGTGATATAATATTCGCAGGGGATATTAATATGATTTGGGATCCTAAGGTGGATAGGACCGGAGGGTGGGGTTGGAGGGGGGGTACGATTACACCCTTGGCGAGCGTTGAAGAGAAGCTTTGAGAACCTGGCATTGCGGGACATGTGGAAGATGAGAAAAGGAGATGACAAGGGATATACTTGCGTTTCACATGTTTACCATTCTTTCTCAAGAATAGACTATGTTTGGGTAACGGCAGCATTGTTGGGTGAGGGGAAAGAAATTGAGGTGGGATCAATAGCATTGTGGTATCATGCCCCTCTAATCGTTGGGTTTGGTGATATAGGTCCGCGGGGAGGGGGGTTATGGGCGTGGACGTTTCCCAGATACCTTTTTGTATGAGGTAAAACCCGAGAATGTTCGGGCAAAGACAGGGGAATATTTAGCCATAAATACCTTTCAGGTGTCATCATTAGAGGCCACATGGCATGCTTTCAAAGCGGTTATCCGGGGAGAGTTTATAGCATTTAAAGTAAAGAGGGAGAAGATGAAGGTCAGAATGGAAATGGATTTAGAATTTCAAGAACGGGAGACCCACATGGAAATAGCCTAACAGAGACTGCGGCCGTTGGCTGATAAACTGAAAACGTAAAGCTTTTATGTTGATGATGAAAGTAGCATGGTTAGTTATAGCAGCTGCCTGGAAGCAGAAGAAGGCGCCGGGGTCACGAGTTTGGTTGATTAAACTGTGCGGGTTTGTAGCCATGTAATGGAGGACTTATAATTTGCAAGGGGAACAAGGAAAGTTCCGACAGGACTGTGCCATAGTGTTGGAATATCTCAATGGCGACTTTCAATGGTGTCCACATAATTTGAGGATTTTTAATATTATGAAGATGAAGGTGGGGGATTATGAGGAGGGGGGACAGGGGATTTCACAGAGACAATTTGGACTTCAAAGAAGACGCGCATGTTTTGGTCTATATTATTGAAAAAGTGCTTTGGGGTGGCCATTCTATGCCAAAATGAAGTCTATCATTTAAATGATATTCATGTGGAATGCTGTGGTTTATCTTAACTATAATCACCAACTAGCTTTAGTGTGACTGCCAAAAAGGCTTCTTGTTAATAAACTGTGCAAAGGATGAAGGCTTATGAATAGCCACACAACTTCATATTGGTGCCCAGAAAGATTAACCAATGCCAGACTTAGAATATATGTTGTGAGCTGGTTAACAAATCCACTCGAAAATGGCAATTCTTCAATGATGCATATACCTCTGCTGGGGAAACGGCGTGTATGTTTTTTTAAATGAATGGCTATTTGCCCGTTAGCGAGTGGCAACTATAAAATGGAAACGCAAGTAACAACTATTCCAGGAGGGGCATTTAATGGAGAAAATCTGCAAAATGTGAGGTTATAAATGTATATATTGTCAGAAGGCCAAGACTACGACCCAGTCAGGGGTTATCTGTGAACCATCCCGACCTGGGAAAGGGTGCTACCTAGGCATAAACCAGCGCCAGCCCTGTCCCAGAGGTGGATAGGCGCGGAGTGCTTACATTTTCCTTAAAATCTGTTAATGAGGGTACTTTTCTCTGTCACATAATGCCTCCCAGTACTGTTTATGGCAAGTGTCCTCTTCTTTACCAGAACTGCAATTCCGAGAATGCACCTGGGAGAAACCAAGAAAACCCAGGCCAGAACCAGGTGAATGGATTTGAAAACATGGATGGACTTGGGGTTTTCTTACCAAACAGAAATGGGTCACGCGACACCCGACCTACAAACCCCCAGACGGTGCCCAGGTGAAGGGTGGGCGACAGAAAACAAACTGGGAGTGAGGAGACACAACATGGGGAGTTTGGATAGAGGCACAGAAACCGTCCCCAAACCAAACTGCACGGGGAAAAAAAAAATCACAATCAAAATAAGTAGCCTGAACACCTGAATGTACCTTACCATCAGAGACTGCAAACAAAACGGTGCTGGAGAAGGGGGAGGGGTTTCGATTTGTTTTCTTTTTAAAGCTGTTCACCTGTCTAGCTGTGGAAAAGACAGGCACAGATTGGCCCGTAAGCACTGAAGCTAATGGATGGGGGAGGGGTACAGAACCAGCAGGAACACAGTATATAAGAAGAGTGAATGAGAGGCAAAGTGTGGGTCGCAGGGGAAAGGTCATGATATGTGAAAGTGGACTGAGAGAAAAGGTGGGGGACGAATGGTCGAGTAGAGTCCCGAAGAGTTGATGGGAGAATTGGAGCACAATGTGGTTGAGATATTTGTGAGATAGAGTCGTACCACTTGTGTATAGTGTAATGTGGGGAGGGTGTATAAGAGGTGCATGTGTGAGAGAGGGAGGAAGGGGAAGGGGAAGAGAATGCCAATATTGTTTAGGGGGAATTAGAGAGAATCAAACTGGGACTGAGAGAGTGCAAGGCGGTAGTGGGATTGGAGTTGTGGGTAATGTGAAGCAGAATGGGGTGAAGGTTGTTGGAAGAGAAGGGTGCACATATTGTGGTAAGGTTAGGGCACAGAAGTGTAATTAGTAGATTGTGTGCAGGATAGAGTGAGGTTTGTAAGAGAGTGAGCAGGGCACCATATTCATAGGTAAAGAAGGAGGGGTGAGAGTAGCAGACAAAAAGAAGGTGACAGAAGTGGTAAAATCAGAGAGACAAAAGAGGAAGTGTGTTGGTGAGAGAACGAATGGGCCAGGAGGTCTGCTTCTGGCACCACCTTAACAGCATTATTGGGAATCTATGAGGAATGGTTAGTTATCCCTTAGTATGTCCCAGAGCGAGTAAGATAGATGAGTTGTATGCCTTTAGGCCCTCACCTCTAGTCAAGGAAGATATTGGACAGTTGGGGCTACCAGACTCGAATGACCATCATCTTAGGGAAGCTTGGGCTTGGGTGGAGGGAGCACACAGGAAGAAATGACAGGCAGGGATGGCCACTAGTTGGACCCCCCTTAAAGAGTATAATAAAAACCCTCAAACTGTTTTTGGGACTGTGTGTTCTTGAGGCCACCTGTGACAACACACACTTTACCAAGCAAAGAGTATCAGGAACAGTGTGAACATAGTCATGGAAATTATGCATACAAATTGTTGCCTGCATTATACTTCTGTGCTGTAAACTAGTAATAAATAGTTGAAAAAGAGTGTGACACCTACGTTACTATGGGAGACACTGAATTTATAGTGTAATCTACAATCAAATGAGCCTTTATGAGATCCTACAGAAAGGGGGATTTTTCTGATGGAGTATGGAAAATAGGTCTGCTTATTAACATCACTCCAAACCACGGCACACACATAACCACAATCACGTGATAGTGGACGTCCCAAGTCATTTAGAAAACCAGACGCCATGGTGCTGAATCACAGCAGCATACGTGGACGAGGTTATACATACTGACTGACCTATGACATAAGCTTTCATTATGAGATTCCCTTCAGGACCATAATATATATATATGATACATTACTCACCATAATCATATTTCTGATGCTTGTAGCTGCTTAGATTCACATGCTGTGCTGTGCATAGGCCGACATCTAATGGAAGCTGCGGAGTATTACAGTTTGTTTTTCGAAACTCGAAAAATGGCCGTCGACACAGGGCGTGCCAGTAATACTATCCCTAGTGTGACGTCCACTGTACCCATGGGCCCTCACGCGTGTAGGACCCTCAGATTGTATTTTTCCTGACATGAGGTAGCATGAGGAGTAGCGCGAGTACAGATTATCCAAGCAGATAGATAGATAGAATAAGACTACAAGCATCCAGAGGGGAGGAAGGGCGGGCGCATGTGAATCTAAGCAGATACAAGCATTAGAAATACGATTACAGTGAGTAATGTATCCCTTCTGAGGCTTGTGCAATCT
The DNA here is from genome assembly GCF_040938575.1 of Ambystoma mexicanum. Taxonomy (NCBI): domain Eukaryota; kingdom Metazoa; phylum Chordata; class Amphibia; order Caudata; family Ambystomatidae; genus Ambystoma; species Ambystoma mexicanum. The sequence continues at coordinate 742,622,165 of NC_090936.1, forward strand.
GCTTAGATCACATGCTGTGCATAGATTAGCGAGTAGTGTTAGAAGAAGGAGGTGGGATGTGAGAAGGGTCATGAGCAAATAAATGTCTTAGATTCGCTTGTCCCACTTGAGTATCTGTCTTGGAATGAGTGTCAATGCAGTAGTGCTGAGTAAAAGTGTGAATATAGCTCCAAGTAGCTGCTTTGCAAATTGTGTCGAAAGGTACATTTGCAATGAAAGCCAGAGTGCCCCCAGTGCCTCTAGTAGAGTGGGCTCTTGGCGTAAAAGGCAGAGTCTTTCCAGAAAGGGAGTAACACAGCTGGATACAGTTGACTATCCACTTATAGATGGCACCTTTAGAGACGCGATCTCCTTCTCTGCCTGTAGCTACGGAGACAAACAGTTGGTCTGTTTTTCTTAGCGGCCTGGACTTGTCTACATAGTAGAGGACCGCTCTTCGCACATCTAGAGTGTGTAGTTTCACCTCAGCAGAGCTTTTGGGTTCTTGGAAGAAAGCTGGAAGCTCAATGCACTGGTTAACGTGGAATTTAGAAATTAATTTAGGTGAGCACCTAGGGTGTGTTCGTAGAACCAGCTTATCCTTATGAATAGTAAGAAAGGATTCTGCACTGACAGAGCCTGAATTTCACTGACCCTTCTTATGGATGTAATGCCTACTAAGAAGGCAGTCTTATAGGTCAGGTGTTTGAGACTGGCTTTGTGCATGGGTTCAAAGGGTGGGCCCATGAGTTTAGCAAGCACCGCATTAAGGTGGTGGGTTTGAAATTGGAGGGTGGAGTCTCTTTACCCCTTCCATGAAGGCTTTAACCACTGGTACTTTCCACCTTGACACCTTGCTATGGGAGGTGGTGTAGGCTGACCGCGCCACCAGGTGTACCCTGAATGAGTTAAACCAACCCTACATCCAGCAGGTGGAGCATGTATGTGACATTATTGGAACAAATGCAATCAACCGGGTTGATTTGCTTATTCTGGCACCAGATAACTAATCTTTTCCATTTATCAAAGTAACAGTGCCTCGTGTTTGGTTTCCTATATTCTTTTAGGATGTCCATGCATCTCTGTGGTAAGTTGAGATGTCCAAACTCTATGACTTCAGGAGCCATGCTGCCAAGTTCATTGCGCTGGGTTGAGGATGCACTGTCTGACCTTGGTGATGGGACAGCAGGTTGTACCAGCACGGGAGTCTGATGGGTTTGCACACTGCTAGTCTGCGTAGGCGTGGGAACCACATTTGCCTCGCCCACATGGGAGCAACTAGGATGAGCGTCATAGATTCCCTGTGCATCTTGTTGACCACCTTCCTCATGAGAGGGGTTGGTGGAAAAGCGTAGGCAAACATCTCTGACCAGTTCATCCACAGGGCGTTCCCCTTGGAGTCTGGCTGAGGGAACCTGGATGCGAATCCTGGGCATTGCCTGTTTTCGCTTGTTTTCACTTGTGGAGAATAGGTCTATAGTGGGGAAACCCCACTGTGAGAAGATGTCTTCTATGACTTCTCTGTGTAGACACCATTTGTGTTCTTCTGGGAGGGGATCTCTGCTTAAATCATCTGCTAGTGAATTGAGATCCCCTGGAACATTTTGAGATGACAGGTAAATGTTCCGTCAAGTTTTCTGGGCAAGCCTGGACAGATTTGGCGAACGAGTCACTCCTTGTTTGTTTATGTAAAACATTGCTGTCGTACTGTCTGTTAAGATCTGTACTGACAGGTCCAACAGGTGGGGTTCGAACGCTCGAAGCGCTCTGAAGACTGCCAGAAGCTCTAGCATGTTGATATAATTCTTGGCCACTGTGTGAGACCAGAGACCCTGAGCTGTGTGGTGAAGGAGGTGTGCTCCCCACCCTGACAGGGATGTGTCTGTAGTGACTACAGCTTGTACCTCTGGATCGTAAAAGGGTTTCCCCTTTGACAGGTTCTCTCTTGTCCACCAGTGAAGACTTTGTACAAGTGTTGGCAAAACGACCACTAGATCATCCCACTGACCACTTGCCTGAGACCGCTGTTTCACCAACCATTCTTGCATGGGACGCATGCGCAGGCGCGTGTGGGGGACCAGGTAAATACATGACGCCATCATGCCTAGCAAACGCATCGCGCACCCTTATATGGCGACCGGACTGATTTAGAGGAATTTGCAGTAGTAGATTCCGAATTCTTTCCTCTGATGGAAAGGCCAACCCCTCTTGGGTGTTTAGGACAGCTCCTAGGAACTGCTTGGAGGTGCTTGGCACCAGGCTTGATTTTTTCTCGTTTATGGCGAAACCCAATTCGAAGAGGAGGTTGATCGTTCTTTGAATGTTTGATCTGCAAATTACTGGGGTTTCCCTCGTGATGAGCCAGTCGTCCAGGTAAGGGTACACTGGGATTGCCTCCCTGCGTAGGTGTGCCACCGCCAGTACCTTGGTGAATACCCTTGGAGCCGAGGCTATACCGAAGTGCAGCACCTTGAACTGGTAGTGCTGACTGTTCACCTTCAAGCGCAAGAATCTTCTGCGCGCTGGGAACATGGAAATATGAAAAAAGGCATCTTTCATGTCCAATGTTGCCATGTAATCCCCCCCTTTTTAGGAGGGGGATTACCTCTTGGAGAGTAGTCATGCGAAATTTTTGGGGCTTGACATACTTGTTTGCAGGGCGTAAATCTAATACTGGGCGCATTGTCAAATCTTTCTTTGGCACAAGGAAGTAAGTTGAATAAATAGTCTTGTTTACCTGGTTGCCTGGGACGAGTTCTATCGCGTCCTTTGCTAGAAGATTGACAATCTCCTCGAGGAGGATCTTCTGGTGGTCCAGGGAATGTATTCTTTGTTGTGGAGGGTGGTTTCTGGGGCGCTCAAGCAGTTTGATGCAGTATCCTGCGGACACTGTGGACAGCACCCATCTGTCCGATGTGATCCCTTCCCATCATGCTTGGGTGAAGTTGGAAATGTGCCCCCCTACTGGGGAAGCATGAGAAGGGACCCTGCGCGGAATGTCACTGCTTTGCGGGAGGCATACCGCCTCTGCTGGGGCTGCCTCTACCTCTGCCAGGGCTCCTCTTGTTTCCTCTGCCGTAACTCTGGGTAGTCTGCTCGTTGTTACCCCATGATGTACCCTGTCCCTGTGTATAATTGGAGGCCCTTTGGGAATTTTGGCCGCGTGGGCAACGAAAATTATTATTCCCTCTTTGATTAGGGGGCTTATTTGTCAATTGTCCCAGGGACTTCAGAGTATCATACTCGTCTTTGGCAGTTCTTAATGCGTCCTCTACCGCTTTGCCAAACAGAAGATTAGGTTCCACTGGCATGTCAATTAGGGATGCCTGGGTCTCGTGTTTAAACCCTGACTGTCTTAACCAAGCATGCATCTTAATGACAGTGCTCTCTGCTATGAGACAGCCAGCGTTATCTGGGCCGTCAAAGGTTGCCTTAAGGATGCAACAGGACACGACTCTTCCCTCTGACGCAATCTGGGCCAACTGACCCTTTAGTGGTTCCGGTGCGGAGTCAATGAGGGCAGCTACCAGCTCCCACTGGTGGCAATTCTAACTTGCCAGCAGAGTGGTGGTGTTGGCAATCCTTGCCTGGTAAGCGGAAGTGGAGGCTACCTTCCTTCCGAACCCGTATATTCTCTTGCTCTCCTTGTCTGGGGGAGCCTCAGATGATGATAGAGGTGTCCCTGCTCTCTTTCTGGTGTTTGTAATTACCAAGAAGTCAGGCTTCAGTTGACCCCTTATGTAAAGGGGGTCTGACTAGGCGGCCCTGAACAATATCTCGATTCTGGGGTTTACGGCCCTAGTGATATTGGGAGTGGGAAGGGAATGATCAATTCTCCGTTGGCTGGACTTGAGAATTGGGATGGCTTGAGCGATGGGTCTTTTCTCTCCCACTAGTTCTTCTGCAAAGTCCCTCTCTTCCTGCGCCTCCTGAGTGTCTATGCGGAAGTGCTCTGCAGCTCTAGCCAAGACCACATTTAGGGGGGGCTGGTTATCTACTGGAGAGTCGGTAACCAGAGGTTCTTTGCGAACAGGAGAGTCTAACCTGTAGACCTCTGTGACGTCTTCCTCCTCCCCATCCTGGCCCTCGTCATCTCCATAATAATCCACCCCAGTTTGGTCGTCCAACATTACTAAGTCTGGATCCTCATCGTACTGTTGTGGATCCTCACCATACTGTTGGTAAGGTTGGATGTAAAAAGGGTCTGCAATCAGTCCCCGAGTTGGAGTCTCAAACCGAGGTTTCTTACTAGGGGGCTGAGGGTCCTTGGATCCTGAAGGAGTAGCATTGTCCGGGGTATAACTGAGGAAATGTTCTGGGTTCTTAGAGTAGAAGTCAGCCAGGGAAGACATTCTCGTCCTTACCCTGTCTATATCTTCACTGATCCATTTTCTGGAGCTGGGAATGACAATTCCCTGAGTGGGTTTCTCTTCTATTCCCATATTGTGAGGAGTAGGAAGAACAAGTTTGGACTTCGGGGCAGGGACAGGGGTCTTGGATTTTTGCTTATCTGAAGACTTTTGACTGTCCTTATGTGCCTGTGGTGCAGAAGAAGACAGAGATGGCTTCTTCTGCTGTTTACCCCCTTCCCCATGAGTAGAAGAGTGTTTCCCTGGTGTTTTCACCTTCTCTGAGCTTTCCAACGCCTGGTGTCGAGATTCGGGGCTACTGTCTCTTTCTTTAGAGTGTCGGGACTCGGAGGCAGACGCCGAACGGGCTGCCGGAGCCAACTTCTGGTGTGCGGCCTGGGGGTGGAGGTCGGATTCGTCTTCTGACGAACGTACCTCTGTGACTTTGGGGAGTGAGGCACTCTTGGCAACTGTGGATGGTTGCCTTGTGTCGTGCAGCGATCTCGACCTGGAACGCCCAGAGGACACTGATTCCGTGGACCGCTCTCTTTGTGCCTCTTTCCGAGAACTCGACACGCGTGTCGCGTCTCGGTTGGACTTAGAGTGTTTATGTGTAGTACTGGTGTGGGTAGCACTCATGTCCCCGGGTGTATTCCTCATAACTGCCCTGCCGGACAATCTTCTGAGGTCGGGGACTTGCACTTGGCCGTCTTTCGACACCTTTGTGCCCGCGCCGTCCGAAAGTACAGCGTCGCTGCCATCACTGAAGGCACCCTCCGCTTCCATGGCCTCGAGTTGCCTGGCGTGATGGGCCCAACGCTTGGTCGAGCGGTCCTTTAGTGTTTTCGCCTTGAACAGGCTACACGCTCTGCAGTTCGCCTCGGGGTGATCCCTCGGTAAGCAGAGGTTACAGGTGGCGTGCTTGTCAACCCAAGGATGCTTGCGGTTGCACTTGGGGCAAAATTTCCACCCCCCACTCTCCCTACTTGCAGGGCCGAGGCCGGTGGCCTTCCAAAGCCTAAAGTCCGTCGTGCAGCTCTCGACGGTTGTTTGTTTTTCGGACTGGCGTCGATCTTCGATGTTTCGACGTGGGAGTGAAAGAACGGGGAAATTAATATCGATTTTTTGCAAAATGGCTGAAAGTCAGGGAACTCCGCGCAATGCTTCCGACCAGTATGGCGGAAAAAAACAATCTGAGGATCCTACACACGTGAGGGATCATGGGTACAGTGGACGTCACACTAGGGATAGTATTACTGGCACGCCCTGTGTCGACGCCCATTTTTCGAGTTTCGAAAAACAAACTGTAATACTCTGCAGCTTCCACTAGATGTCGGCCTATGCACAGCATGTGATCTAAGCAGATTCCACAAGCCTCAGAAATATATATATAAAACTGAAGGTCTGCCGCTGGAATGTCAAACGTGCAAGTGGCTAACTATGCCTATATATACATGCTTCCACAGATTTCCGCCTGATACAAACTCAACCTGGGGGAACACCTCCATCACGGAAGCCCTACGAGCTGGAGTGAGATTTTGCCCAGCAACCTCGACCACTCGAGGTGTATTATCTTACTTATAACTAACTACACAGGCATCCACGCTTGGGGTACGATCCTGCATAATTCACAAAAATTATATAGGGTATCATGTTTCCGGTTTTGCATATATGAAGTCTCGCCCAGAGAGCACAAACCACGGCAGGAAAATACAGTTACTAAAGGAGCCTTTTTCAATAGAGCAAGTTTTTTGCCCAGCGTTTACCAAACAAGCTGGAGTATGCACAGTGGGTTTCTTCTCTTCAGGGATATATAACAGGCACTATTAGAGAATTATATTAGTATCTATGTGACAGCTTGACACAACCATTAGAAGTGACAGAGCAAATTTTGTTCTCCTTTCTTACACAGTAGAGGTAGGCAAAAAAAATGCCAGTGTAAACCTCTCCAGAAAAGGGAGCTTGCCTGTCACCAACCACAGGTAGGAGGAGGTATTAAATTGGAAATTCACTCTAGATATTATTGTTATAAAATAGAAATAAATCAGCATAGTATACATGCGTTTTCGCAGATGATGCATTTCAGACATTGGTCCAGTGAGGCTTGATTAATGCAAACGCACCATATTTGTAGGCCAGGCGATCAAAAGATGGGTGGATGAATAAGGTCAGTGAATTAGATTAAGACGCTGCAAACAACAGGGAAGTTATTAATATATTGAATACACAGTGAATAAATGTTCATCCGCTTGTCTCTATACAGGGTCTACTCAAGATCCTGGTGAAGGTGGGGAAACAGGAGTACTGCCGAAAAACATCCAGCTACTTGAGTGCAAATTGGGATACTCTGGCTCACTCAGGAAGTGACGTTGACTCTATATTACTGATACAAGGTTCAGCGGAAACACAAAGCCACCACCAACACTAATGTGGGGTTAGGGGGTGCAGCATTGCTGAATAGAAGGGAATGTTTTATGTTTGCTGCATTTTTCATATAGTAGACGCAAACAGATTAAAGGGAAATTAATATATAAAAAGGCATCAGATTTCAAGAGCACAGACACTTTAGTCTGATGGCTACTAAAAAACAATTTTGTAAGTAAACAGGCACTTTATCCTGAAGGATGCAAAATAAGAGGTGGTAGGATGAAGAGAAATTCACACCACAATATATGAATATAGGGTTGTGATTCTTGGAAATGCATAGGAGGGACAGGGCCTCCATGTCCTTGACCTGTACTCCCTTATCATGTGTGTTCTGTGTTGTTTTCTGCACAGGTGTCCAGTTGTGACACCTGGCAGTGCAGCTCTTCCTCTTTTTGGTCATGGTGAACAGAGACCCTTGGGATAGTCTTATGGCACCCATGGGTGAGGGGTACAACCCTGTACCCCTAGTGTATGTTTTTAGGCACCCGTGTGTTGCCCACAGAGCTGGGTATGGGCTGGTCGCAGCTCCATACTGAATGTGACAGATGCTCCGAGTATTCTCCATTTGGGATACACAGGCTATGCCATAGGAATCAGTGGATTCCTGATAGAAGGTAAGATGGCCTCTTGGTTTCTATTGCCTGTTACCTTGTTTCCCCAAAGTCCCGCAAAGCCCCAACTCTGCCCCTTCCCCTCACTGGCTGTTGGGTGAAATAACCATATATAGTACTGTGGGAAAGTCCAGGCCAGACTGGCTGGAGCCTTCCCAGCGACTGCATATTGTGGGTACACCTTTGGGGTGGGACATGTGTGAATGGAGTGTGACACCAATATGCATTCCATGTTATGGGTGTCTGGTTTCTGTGTGTGTGACACAATGAATGAGACAGCCCTGCCTGAAATGGACCTGAACGCAGTGTGGTGTGCTGAAAGGCTGGTTGCTTGCCCCAATCCACATTCCTTGTTATGGGTGTCTGGGTGGAAGTGAATTGCCTGAATGCCTGTGAGCCTGATTGGCTGGCTGCCTGCCTGCATGAATGCCCTTCTGTGTGATTGGCTGACTGACCCTGGCTCAGCCAGAGTGAATGAGGAACAGATATGCATATATGGGGACCTCTCACTTGTGAATTTGTTCAGAAGCTCAATTTGAAACTTGAAGCTCATCCTAGAAGCCTAGCCGGAAGAAGGATTGCTGCTGCCTTTCCTTCGGCGAAATCTAAAAGCTGTTGAGTCAGTGGAGGACTGATTCGAGAGAGGACCTGGCTAGGAGACATCTCCCCGAGCTACGAGGGACCATCGTGCAAAACTACTGTTCTTCATCGAGGCACCGTGGAAGCCAATCCCGAAAGGCTCACGACCGGAGAAGGGGTCCGTTGAGAATCTTGAAGAGAAGCACCGGGACATCAGGGCCATCGAAGTCCATTGCCGTCGACTGGGGTTCGGATGTTTTCTGTGACCGCTGGAAGCCGAGTCGTGTGTCCCCCAGAAGCAGGGTCAGCTTGACGCCGTGCTGCTCGGCGACCAGAGTTGTGAAAGCTCCACCTTTGCCGAAGAACATTTGACGAGGGCTCCCCCTTGCCATCACCATCGACCACTTTGTCCCGCCGGAGAAAGTCGAAGTTGCCGGCTACCGAGGAATGTCTACTGTTGGGTTTCCCGCCACCTGAAGCCAACAAAGACGTCCCAAGGACACTGAGGGAGTGAAGATCCGAGGTCCAGTCCGTGGTTGAATCCCGATCACCGAAGCTATTCCGAGGTACGTGCTGCGACTGCAGCACCGACAGGCCGGTGGACTGCCGAAGCAAATCCTGACACTCTACGCCCGCTGCAGGGCCTACATCCATCACTGAGTCTCCTTTGCGGCACCAAACACTTTGAATCAATGTGGACCACACACCTCATCTTCCCAGGACTTCCTCCAACGATCGTCAAAGAGCACCGTGAAGATCAAAGCTGCTGTCTCAATGCCTGTGTTCCACTTTTCTTCGACGATCTCAACGCCCTGTGGCTCCTGCTTTAAAGGGAGTCCACCGTCAAGGGATCCATCGATGAACCGTCAAAGAAAGTCCTCCAAACCAGGTACATTGGGGTGGTTGAACATTTTTGATCAGGAAACACGACTGATTAAACATTTATGGACTGGGCTTGTTAATACTTTTATTACATGTTGCCCAGGTTGGGGGATCCTCACTCAGAATTGTGTATTAGTAGCAAAATAAGCATTCTGTCATTGTTTAACATAACCTGCCTTCCTTCCTTATGACCTATTCTGTTACACCTTGCTGCATGATTTGTATGCTATTATAACTGTCATTAGTTGATGCATTTTAAAGGAATCTAAAGGCAAGTGTGGTACCATACAGACACTGTATATTTTAGCCATATTAGAATTACCAGAGTACAAAGTGTGTTATTAATTGTGTATATATCTCTGAACCTTATTTTTATATAAAGTGTGTTAGCACATAACATAGTGTGTGGGCATTCCTTTGTGGGGACTTTGGGACCAGCCCACATCAACTCCTGAGAGCTTAAGCCTTGTTTGCTTGTCCAAGCTAACATATAGAGAACATTGGCTGGGGTGATCTGTGCCTCTATTCTGTCATATAGACAGCTGAAGTACAGATAGCCCCCTCCAGTCTTTACAAGGGTGATTAGATTACTCAGCGAATTACATACCAGATATTCGTTTTGCATCACTTTATTTGGCATCATGGCTAGCTGAGGGAATTAAACCTTCCAATTTATTCCCCAAGCTACCCTTTCTTTATTTTAGCTTATTGCTGTAATAATGGTATATGTGTTTGTTATTTTGTGATGTTTATATGTAATCATGAGATATGAAACAATTGAGGGATGTTACATTTGTAAAGTAATAATTATGAAGAAATGAAATTATTCAAAACAAAGATTTAAGAAAAATAAATAATATATATCCATCTAACTAAATCATAATAGCATTGAACTACTAATTTTTTGGGGGAATTAATTGTGAAAATAGATTGAGGCCAGGAACACATTTTGTGTTGTATATAGTTTTGCCCCCAGTTCCCGAGATTAGGGGCTTCCCCACTTGTATAGCAGTATTAACCGAGGACAGACACCAATGCAAATCCCTGCAACATTATGTGCTTCAATCACTGGAAAACACAAAGTTGCGCAACATTTACAACAGGAACAAAGTACAAATTACCCGTCTTGACACTGTAGCATTAGATCGTTCTTTAAGCTGTGGATCTGTAGGCAGGTTGGTCCATATGATGTAAGGCGTATCATATTTTGCTCGAAGTCTTGGACAGCGTTTAAAGACAAAATCAATAAGGAAGAACTTGATTCCAGCATAAAGCCCTAAAATATTGGAAAGAAACATTTACAATGAATTGTTAAGTCTTAACTTTACTACCCGCACTGGAAGATTGAGTAAGCAATATGAAAATGCAGCTCACTTATAAATGTAGCGAAGAAACATACATTAGTAGCTATGCACCCATAACATTTTATCCACTTCATTTATACAGTACATAAAGGATTTCACAAAAGACGAGTTAAAAAGGCTGCAACATTCAAAGTTATTGCGACATAATGGCTCAAGGTGTCACCAATGAAGTTTACAGGAGCACTACAAAACAACAATTTAAACAACCAAGAGACTCCAGGTCACTCCTCCAGAACTAGAGGTGTGTGGTGTCCAACCTATACCCGGTTGGGTTAAATTATATCAAACACTCAGGTGGGACTTATACCAGTTTTCTCCAATCTCCAGAGACCATATACAATTTACAGTACAGTTTCCATTGGCTTTTTAGGCAATGACCAATTCCACCTTAGTTAAGAAATAGTAAAAAATGTAAAATTGTATTCAAAATTAATTAAACACATTACAGTTCAAATCAATTAGCTCATACAGATACTAATCGCACCAAATTCATATACCTTTTAAAAACAAACACTAAAAAAAGACATATACAAGTGACTTGTTCCATATTCTAACACCCCTAATACATGGATTCCGAGGCGTGATCGGGGGGAAACTTTGAATGAATACATTATCCGCCCTCTTCTCACGCTCAACATGTTTCAGTTCTACAGCCCAAAGATGGAACTTTCCTCAGGAGCTTTTTCTTTACGTCACTTCTAACCAAGTTACTGACTTGATACCTTTAGGGACAGAGTTCTAAAGTTTTGCCGTGTTGGAGTGTTGCAAAACATTAGAACTCTGATGCTGGAGCGGGGTGAGGGAAACTTAAAAACTTAGCTGGATCCAACGTCGCGAGATGTAAAGGTCCAACAAAGGGCTAATGAACAAATATAAGAGGCGACATACCACCCCCAAGGAGACTTCTAGAAAAGGAGAGGCCTCATCCATAAGCGAGGCACCGTTACACACCCTTACAGGTTGAGAAATTATGAGAACAAATAGCCTTTGAAGCCCACATTCACAGTGTTTGCCAGAGACTGCCTCACAGTGTAAGAGGAGAAGTCCCCAAAGGTATCAAGTCAGTACAAACTTAATTAGAAGTGACGTAAAGAAAAAGCTCCTGAAGAAAGTTCCATCTTTGGGCTGTAGAACAAACATGTTCAGCGTGAGAAGAGGGAGGATAATGTATTAATTTAAAGTTCCCCCCGATTACCCCTTGGACTCCATGTGTTAGAATATGGAACAAGTCACTTGCATATGTCTTTTTTAGTGTTTGTTTTTAAAAGGTATATGAATTTGGCGCAATTAGGAATGACAAAGTTACTCACCGTAGTGACTACCTTACTCCCAAGTCCATAGTCCTCTTTGCTCCAAACTTGTGGGACATTACGGCCATCGGGACATGGCTGGAGCACTTTAAAGCATCAAAAAAGTAACTTTTTTTGTTCTTCTTTTATTTTTACGTGGGTCCACCGCACCTGACTGTAGCCCTGCCTTCCTGAGCTCCGCCCTTTTCTATCGCCAGGTCCAGGACCATTTAGCAAAAATAGAGGATACTTATTAGAGGGGACGGCGGGCAGGAGTATGGAGGAAAGGGGACTATGGACTAGGAGTAAGATAGTCACTACGGTGAGTAACTTTGTCATACTCCTACATCCCGTCCCCTTTCCGCCATACATGTGGGAGATTCCCAAGTACGGACCATAGGTATTACGGGTGGATGGAAATTCCCTTATTGGAACAAATTCTTAAGAACCGCCTAGCCAAATTGGGCATCAGCACATGACCTCTGGTCAAGACAATGGGCCTCATCACGAGTTGGGCGGTAACGCCGGCGCTAAAAGCGCTGGTGCTATCTGCCCTACCGCTAAACCCACCGGCGCTATTAGCACTGGATCACGGGTTTGGCAGATTTGGAAATTCCCATTCCCCATTGAGCCCATTCGGGAATGCCCCATTGGGCTATAATGGGAGTAATCGCCCTCCTCTTGCTACCGCAAGGGAACAGGTTCCACTGCTCTGAGGTCTAGATTTTTCTGTACCTCGGCTCTGAGGGAGGGCGACCCAGTCTGCTGGAGAAGAAGGTGAGAGGGTGAGGTAGGTGGACAGGCAAGTGGAAGCCCGCCCGGGTGACGGACAAAACCCATCGGTCTTCTGTGATGGTCTGCCACGCCTCCAGATGTAACGAAATTCGTCCTCCCATCGCAATCTTGTGCGACCGATGAAAAACATCATTTAGATGGTTTATCGGTGGGGAGACCACTCGTTGCTGAAGAGGAGGTTGTTGACCGATAGAAACACTGGTCATCTTGCCTTTGCGGATTACAGCGAGGGCCACCAGAGGGAGCCTGTGAACAGAGGTCCTGAGAGCCTCTGAAACCAGAGAAGGCCCTCAATTGAGACCCCGACCTCTGAGTGTAAGGTGCATTTGCTGGAGTTTTGGCAAGGACCGACAATGACTTGGCAGTTTGGGTGCTTGCCTTGATTTTTCTAAGTTCCTTGTCAGTGGAGGAGTGGAACAATTCCTTACCCTCGAAGGGGAGATCAAGCGCCATGTCTTGAACTTCCTTTGAAAACTTTGCAGCATGCAGCCACGCTTGGCGGCAGATGTCTACTCTGACCATAAGTCCCTGAGCGTAGGTGTCTACATGATGGGCCACGGCATCCAGTAGATCCAGCGCCAGAACTCTGGAATCAGATAAGCTGCCCTTAAAGTCCTCAAGCCTATCAGGAGGAATACATTCATGAAACTCAGCAAGCCCCTTCCACAGGTTGACATTAGCAGCTGCCAGGATAAGCTCAATATTAGCCTGACGCAGCTGAAGAGCCGAATTGGAAAATACCTTTTTCTCAATGGCGTCAAGAAGCTTGTCCTCCTTGGAAAGGATCTGAGATGCTGCAGTGGAGGATGCAGAGGTCGGCTTCAACTGGAGCGTAGCTGCTGCCACCACCGTTGGTGAGGGGAGTGGACATGCAGACAAGGATATGTCTTCAGACACATGCAGCTTGTGGCAAGCATCTATTTTCTTGTTTAGGGGTTGCCCAGAATGAGGTTTTTACCATCCCCTTACAGGCTTCGGCCACAACATCCTTTTGAAGGAACAGGCCAGTGCAGTGCGCTCCTGTGTCGACAGAGTAAAGGCTCCAGAAAGTACCCCTTCTTGTGGAGCGGGGGGCTATGGTATTGGGATGCTTATCAACACCATCATATCCACAACCCGGTCATGAAAGGCTCTAATAGAGCGGGCGGGTCATCGCTGTCCTGGTCCACCTGATCCTCATCCAGTGAGGCGGGAGCAGAAATCTGATCCGCTGCACATGGCACCTCAGATCCCTGAGGGCCGGGTGGACTGCGCAAAGGGTGTCTTTTACACAGGGAAAAGTGGAGGCAGAGGAGGAGGAGACCCCACAGGAAGTGGTGGAGGAGGTGGCACTACTGGGACCTGAATAGGGATTGCCAGAGCAGGGGCCGGTTCAGGTAGCTTAGGATAGATTTCCTTAAATAAATCCTTAAAGTACGCCTTCATGGATCAGAATGCATAAGCGTCTGAAACTTGCAAAAAAAGACATCCTCAGAAGAAGTTCTTGGCACTGGAGTGGGTAGAGGCTGCTCGGAAGGGGCATACCCCTATGATCGTAAAGCAGATGGTTGCCAGGATGGTCCTCCACCAAATGGATCCAAGTAAACCAAAGGAGCGGACGTAGGAGGGAGCAATATTGTGGGCAGCAGCAGGGTCCAAGCACGTCAATCCATTGGAGGGCGGAACAGGTTCTTGTTATCCACAAAACATGGAAAAGGCTGCTCTGCCCCAAAAACAGGCCTTCAGTACCAGCCATAGTGAATGTTGGTGTGAGAGGTAGACAAAGGGCTGCTGTGGACCGCGGGGGTTGGACCGCCGTTTTGTTAACGCCTGAGGTGAACTGCGTCACAAGTGTCAGTGAGGCCGTGGTCATCAGAGGGGAATCAGGGGACTTATGTTCCATTTTAGCCTTGTGACAAGGAACCTTGGCAGGGCCGGTGCTAGCAAATCTAGGGTGTTTCTGCAACCCCTTAGAGACTGCTGATGAATTAGCCCCAAGTCAGGGAACCTCGGTGGAGCCGGTACTCAAAGACTTAAGGTGTTTAACCGGCTTCTTTGCCTCCTCAGCAGGATCGGTTTGACTACAGGTCCGATTGTGGGAAGGCTTAGAGTCACCCCCTGAAGACAGATCCCTCAAAGGGGGCCCCTCAATCTTGCTGGTCTTACATATAGCCCCAAGAAGGGGAACCTCAGGGGTAACCCCAGTACGTTTAGTCACCTTGACAAAAACCTCGACCCGAGACACGGTACACTTAGTTTTAGATGTGGAAACCACAGTGCTGACCCCAGTCACAACAGCACTAGAAGTACTGGGCCTAATTTTAGCCCCCAAAAGGGGAACCTCGGATGAAGATCCGGTCTTGGCAGCCCCTTTGCAGGGGACCTTGGAGGAAACTCTGGAGCACACTGTCGTAAAGTCAAGGATGGTCAAACACAAAAACAAGTGCAAAATGGTTGCTGGTACAGTTGGGGATGGGTCAATGAGCAGATGTCATCTCTGCCCTTTGTGTAGATGTGCTTGGTGTGGCAGCAGGACATCCACAAGGAGTAAGGACCAAGCAAAACCACATGTCCCAGCAGCCCCATGGCCAAAAACTACAGCCCAGCAGTTCGGACTCTATCTAGGAGAAAACCAGGCACACAGGGACTGCAAACAACCCGGGTGACGCCCAGGCCTACGCCCAAAGCAACGCGCATGCGCGAGAAGGCTACTGCGCGAATGCGCAAACCCCAAACGCTTGTTCGCGCTCGAGATTGCACCCGAGAGGAGGCATCTTACGGAGCTCCAGCAGAAGCCATACGCGGGGTCTGCCCTCGCTGCTTGGAAGACACACTCTGGCCCTAAGTTGCCTAAGATAAGTGGCAGTCATTTTACTAACATTGCAGAGCATATTTACCTTGTTGACTAACTTTGGGAAGGCTCGGGGGGCGCTGTTGCCCACGAGATAAAATGGCAGCTCCCGTGTAAGCTCTGGCTGTACCCAGGGCCGAAAAGCCAAAATCAACCATTTTCTAGCTCCGGTTCCACGAGATTTGTTGCAGAGAACGTACAGGTACATGAACAGATTGCCCACACGAAATCTGCGACAAAACGGTGTAGCGGTTATCAAGATGTGAAGCCAGAGGATCCCTGAGGCAGTGCAGGACGCAACCGCCAGAGATTGAGGGGAGGAGCCCGGCCCCTGAACAACCTGTGCTGCGGAAGGAACTGCTGGATTCACCCGTCCACCGAGGGAGAATTGGGGGCGCCTGCAGATCCCCTCCACCCTCATCACAGCGGCGACCCGCGAGAAGGGAAAGCCTGCCCCCGACCAGCGCCCGCCGCAGTGAAGGTAAGCCGGGCCCGCTCCCAGAGCTTGGTTCCTCGCCCTTCGCTCGGCCTGCAGGCGGCATCGCGGTCCTCTGGGGACCACAGGAGAGGCGGGCAGGCGGATTGTTAGCCTAAATAAACAAAATACTTTAGTCACCATAAGAAGATTGGCATCGACGAACGGGCGCGGGGGAGAACGTCTTCGTCCCCCCCTCCCTCCCTCCTCAACCCCTTCGCCAGGAAAAGAGCATACAGTCCACAACTTCGCAAGAACGCAAGAAGGCCTGATACTTCCAACTACGCATCACACATCCGAGCCCCCCCCCTCCCATTATCCCCTTTAAACGAGTCCATAGGAAACGTTACTGGTAAACAATAAAGCACCTGCAAGTACACCAATACTGTCGCCACTACCCCTGGGGGAACAGGACACTTGAATAATAAAGTATAATCCCCTCTGACACCCAGAGGGGGCAAAGGACCACTGCACAACCGCCCCCGAGCAGTGTGAACAACGGAGCGGAGAGCAAACAAGGCAAGACAATCACAGCCCTCCCATGGGCGCTAGCGTAGGCACCCCCAGTCTAGACTATGGCGAAATAAGTCTCTGAGACAACCCAAACCACCTCGGTGTACGTGGTGCACCTTTAGCAAGACGTTAAGCTTGTAGCCAGAGGTGACCGCCCCCAGCAATACTCCACCACGGTCACCACTTAGGCCCACACCAGCTTTGCACGACGGGACAGGATACACTGAAAACTGGACTTTGAGTTAACCTATTCATCACGCTTTGCATTTCGGCCCTTGCGGTATATTGCAAACACAAGACAATTGGTGGGGGAAATTCTGGAATAACTCCTTCTGATATACTCTCCAGATCCGGAACGATGCCCAAGAACTTTGGCCCTAAAAAGAGCAGAGGAACTATCGATAAATTCACGACTACAATGCAGAAGGACACCGAGCTCGAAAGGGATGAAGAAACGCCCACACAGGAAAAGCAGACCCCCCCCCCCCAGCATCCATGATGGATCCCCAGGCTGTTTTTCAGGCTATGCAGCAGGGTTTCGCAACGCTTACAGACAAGCTAGACGGAATTATGGCAAGTGTTGCAAATATAAAAACACAACTCGACAAAACAACCTCTCGCATGACCAAGGCAGAAACAAGGATATCAGGCACAGAAGACACCTTAGAGACCCTGAAGAAAACTGTGTCCACAATGGCTATCGAACTGGGGACGGTGAAGTCCAAATGTGAAGATTTGGAAGCAAGGTCTCGAAGAAACAATATCCGCATAATTGGTGTTCCACAAGAGGCTTTAAAAGGATCAATGGAGAAAGCGGTGGAAGACCTTTTGCGTACACTGTTAGGAGACCCAGGATGGTCACCGATGTTCATAGTGGAGAGGGCACACAGGTCATTGGCCCCGAAGCCGAAAGCTGGGGCATATCCCAGGCCTATCATAGCACGTATGATAAACTACAGGGACAGGGACCTGATCCTAAAAACCGCTAGAGAGAAACAGGAGCTAAAATGAGAAGCAAACATCATACGCATCTTTCCAGACTTCACTCTGGCCATGCAACAGGAAAGGAAGCTCTTCACAGGAATCAAGAAAATGCTACGTGAAAGGCAAGTGCAGTATGCAATGCTCTACCCCGCCAGACTCAAGATCCAACACCAAAATAAGTCATACTTTTTCACATTCCCTGAAGAGGCCGTGAACTTTATAGAAACACATATTCCCCCTAGTAATGGACAAACCTAAAAGAAGGGCGATCTAAATAATCCTGAGGCCAGATCACTGCCACCACGTTTAAGTAGTAAGAAGGAATAGCAACGACTTGGGCTTCCCTCTGGGAGGCCCACATCTGGGATGTCTAAGAATTCATGTTTCGAAATACGTTGATAATGTCAACCCAAAGACGTTATAATGAGTGAAAGCAACATGCTAGAACCGGATATAACACTCGTAACTAATGTTGGCTTGGGCACTGGAAACGCTGCAGCCCCCTCTGTAGCAGGTGCTCATGATGTTGATGGGTGGGGAGGGGGGGAACTTAACGGCACAGTTGAAGTTAGGGGAACTGTGAGGGAGGGGGGAAGGACTGACTTGGGAATGTTGGGATTTTGTTATGGAAGGGAGGTTGGTAAAGCAAAAAGCACACAGACTATAGGCACGAAGACAATTAAGCATACAACAGTAACACATTGGTGTTCATATGTAAGCAAGCGCCCTATAGATAATGGCTAAAACAGGCAAAGACAACATTAATGTGCTAAGCTGGAATGTGGGGGGCCTAGGATCTAGGACCAAGAAAAGGAAGATTCTGGCCCATTTCAATAGACAAGCCGCTAAGATAATCTTCCTGCAGGAGACCCATACAGGCCCCCGACAGGGTGAACATTTGATACCGAAATGGGGGACACATCTGTACTTCACAAAATACTCCAGCAGGGCAAGAGGGGTTGCAATATTGATACACAAAATGCTACCGTTCGTATGTATCAAGGCTGAATGTGACCCTGAGGGGAGATATGTTCTACTCTATGGCAATCTCCATGATAAGGAAATAGTCTTCCTTAACTTATATGGACCGAATATCGACCACCCAGATTTCTACACCTCCGTTTTTGAAAAACTAGCGAGTTACCCTACGGCCCGGGTGCTATGCGGTGGGGATTTTAATACGATTCTAGATGTACAACTTGATTGCACAACACTACAAATTAGAACATTAACCAAAGCAGCACAGACAATACTTACACATGTCAGACCTACATCTAAGGGACGCTTGGAGAACACTAAATCCCACCAGGAGAGAATATACGTACTACTCCACTGTCCACGACATGCACTCCAGAATAGACTTGTGGCTAATAGATGTAGACAGCATGGCATGGGTAACAGACTCACACATATACCCGAGGACTTACTCGGATCACTCCCCGATACAACTGACACTACAAATCGCCGACAAGGTTAGCGAAAGACCACCATGGAGATTTAAAACTGCAGCCTTAAGAGACCTGGTTTATAAAAATTCAATGGTGCAATATAAACAAGAGTACTTTGATATCAATGAACACTCGGTTTCAAGTCAGGCTATACTGTGGCAGGCATTTAAAGTATGCATAAGAGGCCAGTCAATATCCACAGAGGGCGGAATTCTCAAGGACATTAGGGGTAGGCTAAACTGACTGGAAATACAAACAACGTCTCTACAACCCCAGTATGCACTTTCCCCGTCACCTCATCTCAGCACAGAAATAAAGACCGAACTAGATGAATATATAGAAGCAGCAGATCAAGAAGTCAGATACTTTGATAGACCTACTGCGGCACGCAGATATGGGGAAGGGGAACGCCCAGGAAAATTACTAGCAAAAACGGTGCGCGGAGAGGGAGGTCCCACAACTATACCCTGCATACAAATGGCGGATGGTACAATATCCACAGATCAGAATAAACTGAAGGAAACATTCTACACATTCTATAAAGACCTATACTTTCCTCAGTGTACTGTCACAGATGCTGAGATAGAACACTATCTCTCCCGGATACCAACAACTCTTATAGCAGATGTGACCAGGGAATCACTGGAGGAACCTATCACAGAGGCTGAAATAATTGAAGCAATAAAAGCTCTCCCCAATGGGAAAGCACCTGGCAAGGACGGGCTGGGAACTGAATTCTATAAGGAATTTAGTCACTTACTAGCGCCCATACTGCACGCCACTGGATGGAGGCATTAGACATAGGTGAACTCCCCGAAAACACTAGAAAAGCAATAATCACACTCTTGCTCAAACCAGGGAAACCCCCCAGAGAATGTGGATCGTACCGGCCATTATCCCTAATAAATACTGATGCCAAGATCCTAGCAAAGATACTAGCAACCAGACTCACACCGTTGATGCCATATATGGTACATGAGGACCAGGCAGGGTTTATAACAGGCAGATCCACACAACAAATATAAGACGATGCCACCAAATCATAGCCACGATACCCCCTGAAACTTAAGGAATAGCGGTCTCCCTTGACATGCGGAAAGCATTTGACACCGTCTCCTGGCCCTTCCTATTCGGAGTACTACGAAATTATGGATTTGGCCCAAGATTCATAAAATGGATTCAAATACTATATACACGACCCAATGCGAAGATTAGAAATAATGGCTCCCTTACAGGCATACTGGAATTATTAGGAGGCACCAGACAGGGCTGCCCATTGTCCCCATTACTCTTCGCTCTAGTAATAGAACCCCTAGCAGACATTCTCAGATCACGATATAGCACATTCGGGATATGGCTTGAGGGCAAACTACAAATCATAACGCTATATACGGATGACATTCTATTATATCTAAAGAATGCAGACCGCACACTAGGCAGGGTGCTGGCAGAAGTAGAAAAGTTCGGTGAATACTCAGGTCTACGCCTTAATCCCAATATGTCAGAGATATTCCCGCTCACAGACAGCACCACGCAACCCCAAAACTTACATGGTCTTATATGGAGTTCGGTACACATTGTTTATCTAGGCGCTCATATTGCCAGAACTGCCCAATTATCCCGCACATTGAACTACAGTGCACTGGCAGAAGCACTGTGTGCCAAAATGAAGCGATGGAATGCTCTGCCCATATCATTGATGGGGAGGATAGCCCTGATCAAAATGGTAATATTGCCGAAGATTTTTTATCTTTTTAGTACGGTGCCAGTATGGCCCGGCCGACATCTATTTTCCAATATTAATAGCGCCTGCATAGCATTTGTATGGGGCGGACACCCTAGACTCAGCTGGAGGGTATTGACAGACACGTATCCCAGGGGCAGGCTGATGGCACCTGACATGGAACTGTACTACCTAGCAGCGCAGGCACATCATGCGGCTGGTTGGGCCACAAGTTTTCTCAACCCTGGCCCCCTGCCCCCCTCATCAAGGGAGCGTGAAGCGACATTATCCCTACAAAGGATAACCAGGCCCACCCCTAAACAATACAACACGATAAACCCATCCAAGGTCACTATCACGGCATGGTCTAAAATCTCTGACATATTTGGCACCAGTAAGTTAGATCACCCGAGTATACCAATATGGGGCGACCCCCATACATCCTTCTCCATAGAGAGTGAAATGGCGATACATTGGAGTGCTAGAGGCATTACACAATGGGGACAGCTATTCTTGAATCAGCGATTTCTCCAGTGGAAGGACATTAAAGATATGGTGGGAAAAACAAATGCGCATAAACAACAATACCACAGGGTAGCAGCCATTACACAGCATATATACCCAACATTTCCTGAGGAACCTGAAATAAACATGGCACTAGGATACATATACACAAGGGGGATTTAGAAAATTACGGCCGCCACCCTCTACAAAGCTATAATACAGACACGTCCGGTGGTAACTCACATGGCTAAGGGCAGATGGGAGCACGATCTGGGGCAACCGATGGAAGAACAAGAATGGTCCCAGATCTGTGCATTGACCAAACTGATATCATGCAATTCAAGGTTCAAATTGATTCACTACAGAATAGTTCACAGGACACACTATACGCCATCAAAACTCAAGCGAATATACCCTACTTTATCTGGCACCTCTCAGAGATGTAACTCTGATAATGCTAATATATTTCATATGTTATGGGCCTGTACGGAACTGAGACATTACTGGTCAGAGGTCTGCAGAGCTCTGGATAAGATGGCAGACCAACCGGTGGAATGGACACCACGGATGTGCACCTTGGGGGCAGTTGGGAAAATGAACCCAACGTGGCGAAAACTTTTGAACCTAAGCCTATTGATAGCTAAAAGGGTTATATTAATGAGATGGAAGAATGTACAACCCCCAACAAAAGAAGACTGGAACAGGGATATGATGTGGGCTAATGATACTGAAGAACTGTACATAGATTCAGTAATGCCCCCCTCTAAACCCAGGAATATATGGTCACGGTATAAACAATATCTGTCAGATTTAAACGACCCTGCGAACCTGAGCACAGAAGAAAGCTAACTTGTATATGTTGTATGTTTGCAAAAATGTGTATTACAAATGTATGTGCATAACCTGTGTGCAATGATGAATAAAGTTGTAAAAAAAAAAAACTTTGGGAAAGCTGCGGTTGACTATTTGACAGCCGCGAGTTCGGGAAGCACATTGGGGAAACTGCAGATACTAACCCAGATGCATGCCGCAGTTTGCTCGCTAGTTGCAGGCATTTTCATGTCTTGGTAAAACGAAGCACCCACGGCTCAAGGGAGGACCAAACTAACTGTTTCCTTTTCTATCAGGAGCATACTGATTACGAAGCGCCAGCTGCCCACACAGACTGCACAGGCGGCCAGCGGAGCAAGAATGGGAAAGCCAGAGCTAACTGCTTTTCTATTTAATGTTTAAGTATCTAACGCATTTACGGCCAGGTGTTGTTGCTAGCTACAGCCGAGCACTCATTGGGTGCACATTTCTAGTTTTGAGGAATCCTTTCCGTGTATTAGGTGTGTGAACTTATGTGCCTTCTCATTGTACTTGGGAAAAAAGTCTAATGTTCATGTCATTCCCGCATTTGAACACTGCTCAGTGCCGATATTAACTGAGTGAGGTCTTTCAAGAAAAGGGGGTAACGCATGCATGAGATATGAATGCATGTGTGTGTGAATGCGATTGCTGAGGTACACAAAGAGCTTCAGCATAGCAACCAACAAACATGCTCATCGAGGACAGAGCCAAGGAGCATGCCTTCCCCTTTGACCCCTCTACCTATCCATAACCACTCCCTAATCCTCAACCCGGTTTTCCCACTTCCCCCAACCTATCCAATCCGTGGACCCTAACCCTCTTTCCCCGTGGGGGTCGCGGTGGCCTGCGTTCACCTAATCCAGGCGCCAAGACCACCAAGGAGAGGGAGTTCTTGCTGCTTCTGAGCTGGATCGGATCACACCACTACAGTAGCGCGAACCCACATATTTCCTAAGCGCCCAAACAGCACGAACTCAAAGCCATGGAAGACATAACCCGCGTCCTACAAGAGTTGAAAGCTGCACTCGGGGCAACTAGGCAAGTCTATGCAACCTTGTGCACCCGGGCGCAGGTGCTCACAGCTCAAGGAAGCCACTTCCAGATGGGGCCCCTCCAACTTGAGTGCAAGTCCAAGTGAACACAGAACAACCCATGCCCCTAGCCGTCCTAGAAAGGTATGGGGGGGACCCACAAAAGTACTCTACTTTCATGACGCAATGTCAATTGCACTTTCTGATTAAACCAACAATCTTCCGATCTGATCAGTCACGCACCGCCTTTGTTATCTCCTACCTCACAGGAGATGCAGCAGCATGGGCCACCCCTCTCGTACAGAAAGATGATGCAATATTGTACGATTGGACGGAATTTCAAGAGGAATTTGGAAAGATATTTAACAAAAGGGCAGCTTCTTTGATACGGGATCGGGAACTATTTACCTTACGGCAAGGGAGCAAAGATTTGATCACCTACGTGACCACTTTCAATCGTTTGGTGGTAGAAGCAGAGTGGCCTCACAAGCAGAGAATGGCTCTTTTTTACCAGGGGCTCGGGGAAGAGTTAAAGGACCTAATAGTGCAAATAGATCCCCAGCCAACCACTTGCTCAGGAATGATTGACCTGGCCTTACGCTTGGATCATCGCCAAGGTGAGAGGAGGCAAGACAGGAGAAGGTGGGAGGGCAGACCAAGACTGGATTACCCAAGGACCCCAAATAGCTCCGGTAAAGCGAAAAAAAAACCAGAGTCTGAGCCCATGCAAATAGGGCCAATTTGAGGGTCGATCTCCAAGGAAGAACGGGATAAGCGACGGCGGGAGAAGTTGTGTATGTATTGCGGTAAACCCAGACACTTAGTGCGGGAGTGCGGGGCGAAACCTAAGAACATTCCATCTCTGGGAAACGCCAACGCTCGCCAGTGAGTAGGGCGGATCTGCCGAGCCAAAACCATCACGACTCCCCTGTGCATACGTTGTTAAATGTGACGCATGCCCATAGAACTCACATTACCGTTACAGAAATTCTACAGACACGCCAGAACGACCAGTCCATTACTCTCATGATTGATTCAGGAGCTACAGGCAACTTCGTGGACATAAGCTACGCTCAAAAGATGGGTTTACCAGTAAGTTCTAAGGACACTCAGGAAGCGGTCTGTTCCGTTGATGGATCTCCGTTGAAGTCGCGACCTGTGACACAGCAAACAGGGGACATGGTATTGAACATCCAGGGTCACAAAGAGTTAATCCGGTTCGATGTTATTGCAGCTCCCCAATTTGGATTTATCCTCGGCCTGCCTTGGCTCATGTTGCACAATCCGGTGATTGACTGGAGTTGTGGCACGGTTCGATTTTCCTCAAGACATTGTAGTACTCATTGCTCTAGAGAACTAGGGCATGTGGAGCAGGTACTGGGAGCCACGGAAAAAGATGAAAAAGGACGACTGGAGGGACTACCCCAAGAATATGAGGACTTTCGTGATGTTTTCAGTAAGACAGCTGCAGAGACGTTGCCACCGCACATATCATTTGACCGTCGGATAGATCTGGAACATGGTGCCACGCTACCGTGTAATAGGATCTAGACATTGACGGAAGCAGAGAACCAACACCTTAAGGAATACATTAATACCAACTTGCGAAATGATTTTATTCGTCATTCAACTTCACCCGTTTCTTAGCCATTATTTTTTGTTCCGAAGAAGACCGCAGACCTTAGAGGACATGCATCGACTATTGTGCGGTGAATCGCATCACGATAAAAAAATCGGTACCCTCTTCCGCTTATACCGGTGCTATGAGATGAAGTACACAGAGCCACAATCTATACCAAACTGGACCTGCGCGGGGCCTACCATCTGGTGCGGGTGCGTGAAGGGGACGAATGGAAGACTACCTTCAGAACGAAATTCGGACTCTATGAATATCAGGTGATGCCATTCGGCCTCTGCAACGCACCCGCCGCCTTTCAGCACTTCCTAGACGAGGTCCTTCGGGGGTACCTGGATATCTTTGTCGTGGTTTACATCGACGACATCCTGATTTACTCCCGCAACGTACAAGCACATGTGCAACACGTTCGATCCATCTTACAATGCCTGCGTGAACAACAATTTGTCGCCTAACTGGAAAAGTGTACATTTCACTGCTCTACAGTTGAGTTTCTCGGATCTATCCCTCACCCGATGGAGTAAAAATGGACACACATAAGGTACAGGCTATTTTGGATTGGCCACACCCACGAAACATCAAGGAAGTTCAAGCAGTGCTGGGATTCGCAAACTTTTACCGGCGATTTATTCAAGGATTTGCACAAAAGAGCCTAGTAATTACCCGACTTTTAAAGAAAGGAAGGCTGTTTGTATAGGACTCCAAGGCAGAAAGTAGCTTTCACCAGCTGGAGGCGGCTTTTACCTTGGCACCTGTTCGTCTGCATCCAGATCCAACATTACCATTTCTGGTGGAAATGGACGCTTCAAGTTACGCACTAGGGGCAATTCTATCGCAACAAGATCAGTCGGGTCACCTACATCCAGTTGCTTACTACTCAAGAAAGCTCAACCCGGCGTACCAAAACTATACTATTGCAGACCGCAAACTACTTGCTATTAAGGCCACCTTTGCAGAATGGAGGCATTATTTACTGGGCGCTAGACAGACCACAACGGTACTAACTGACCACCGCAACCTCCAGTTTCTAAAATCTGCATGTGCACTCACACCACAGCAATTACGCTTGGCCATGTATTTCGCGGATTTTGATTTTGTGGTGACATACCGCCCAGGGCAGGAAAATAAGAAGGCGGACATACTGTTACACTCACCTGACTCCCACGGAGGCGCAGGTCTGGTTTGGAGTGTTGTTGCTTCTTCTATGGTGAAGCGCAGGACCCGGAAGATGGACTGGACCGGACCTTCGAATCTGGCTTGTCTGGCTCGCAGGAATATCTTTCTGTATGTGAAAAGGGAGTATTAACAATCTGCGGGAGAAAGTATAAGCCTCCCGCTCCCTTCTCACCCGTCTACGAAACCCTCCTGCGACACCCACGTGAAGTCTCACCTTAGGGTTTGAAAGGTTGAGCTCTCCATCCTGCTTCTCATGCAGGGGCGCGTTGTATCCAGTTACTTCACTGGGATTTTGATTGTAGAGGGTTCAAGTTTTGTTTTCCCGGTATAGTACCGTAAGGATTCTGTTAATGAGTATGATTGCGCAATAATAATTGTTCGTTGTCTCTTTTTCAGGTGCGGAAACTATTCCGAGAAGAGCTGTGGAACCGAAGAATGAGACTCTGGTGAGCTTGATGAGAGTTCTCTCAGTGTCCTTGTATCAATGCGCTCACTAACGCTGATGTCTTTTTTCCCCTTAGGGGCCGGGGTCCGGAAATGCCAGGATGCGGCACCGACCCGAAATGAAGTTGGAATAACCCAACAGGTAAGCTTTGTAATGGAAATTAAGGTTTTCTTTTCCCTCTCACCTTTATTCTTGTCTTTTTCTACCTAGGCGCGGTGATGTGGCTGCGAGTCCAGATGTCGCCGTAGAACGTGGTGGTACCTTGTACAGGTGAGTGAGATGCGGCGCTGCAGAGATCGATGCGATGTGCTTTTAAATGGATGTCTTCCTTTTCTGGACCGTCGGCGAGATGTCTCCGGAATGCGGATTTAGCAGGTAAGGACTCTTCTTTACCCTTTTCTCTTCTCTTCTCTCTTTGCAGGTGTTCCAGGATGCTGGCAGGAGTGGCAGAAGACAAAATACAGGAGCAAACACGGTGAGTGTCCAGCTGCTAGATGCAGAACAACGCGAAGCGTGAGTTGCTGCTTGGGCGTGGCTTAAATAGCCTTCAAAGTAGTTCCAGGTGTGTATCCTTCCTCTCGGGTATGTATTCCTCCCCTGACCACACCCGTGTGGTTAAGTAGTTCCAAAGATAAAGTAGTCCCATTCAGGCCTCAGAAGGCCTGGATGTTGCAGCATGGTCTGCATCAGGTAAGTTAACACTAAGCACCTTTAACACAAAGTCCCCTTTTATGAGCCTGGCGCCTATGGCACCAGGACTGTGGCCCGATATGAGCCTGGCGCCAAAGGCGCCAGGACTGAGTCCAAAGAGCCCCTACTTGAGGCTGTTGTGACTTCCCTTGAAGACATGATGTCTGCCTCTGGGGTAGCTGGGTCTTGTCTGGCACCTTGGAGGTAGGCATCATGGCACATACTCTCCAGATACCCAGAAGCATCAACCAAGCCCAGTACAGAGGAGAAGGCAAAACCCATAATACCTCCAGCCAAGATTATAGGAAGTGTGACCAACACACTGCTAGAACAAATTGGAGATGCTATGACCGCTCAGGAATTGCTCCAGTGGGAGGATCCTGACCAAGGACGTCGCCTCCTAGATGGTATACCATATCAGGGAAATGTTGTGTATTTGCCTACCCAAGCCCTATGGACGCAAGCACTCAAGTGGTGCCATGATTCACCATTAGCCGGACCTCCGGATTCAACAAGACTCAAGAGTTAATTCAACGACATTATTGGTGGCCTCACCTCCATAAAGAAGTCCAGAAATATGTAACAGTGTGAAGTATGTGCCCGAAACAAGACTGACCACAAGAAGCCGATGGGTCTGCTTAGACCCTTACCTACGCCACCTCCGCGGTGGCACATGGTATCGCTGGATTTTATCGTGGAGTTACCTCCAGATCAAGGTTACACGACAATACTAGTGGTGATAGACTCTCTTTCCAAACTCGCTCATTTTATACCTAGTCGAGGCTTACCAACAGCTGGGGAGTTCGCAGACGTGTTCCTGCAACACATAGTTTGTTTACATGGAGTACCACAGCATATAATCTTGGATCGGGGTTGCCAGTTCACACCCAAATTCTGGCGCCTCTTCTGTGAAAAAATTGGTATACAGCTACAAATGTCCAGAAGCTATCACCCCGAGACAGACAGACAAACCGAACGGTTAAACCAGACTCTCGAGTAATACCTTTGTTGCTTTACACATAGTGCCGGAGAGGGATATATAATCCACATGTGCAACCATCTGCTGGAAGTATTGCAGATACGCTACACTCAGTGAAAACCAGAGTAGACTCCCTAATACAAACCTGGAAGAAGGCACATCAAAACTTAACCATGGCCAAGGACACGTATAAGAAATATGCTGACAGAAAACGTCATTCTAACACTGACTACAAGGTAAGAAACAAGGTGTGGCTCTCGACAAGACACTTGCACCTGCCCGGATCCCAAAAACTGAAACCACGCTTTCTCGGCCCATTCTACATTACCCAAATCATAAACCCAGTAGCCATACGTTTACGCCTGCCTGCTCACATGAAAGTCCACCCAGTTTTCCACGTATCCCTTCTCAAACCTACTGCCACTCCTACACAAATGGAAAGACCACCCCCCATTTTCGTTGAAGGCTGCACTGAATATGAGGTGCAGGCTGTACTTAACTCACGGGTGAGAGGAGGCAAGCTGTATTATTTAATTGATTGGGTGGGGTTTGGTCCCGAAGACAGATCATGGGAACCCGCCTCTAATGTGCATGCTCCTCAGCTCTTGCACCTGTTCCATCGTAATCACCCCACTAAGCCAGGCCCTTTGGTGGGGAGGGGGTGTACTGTCGTAAAGTCAAGGGTGGTCAAACGCAAAAACAAGTGCAAATTGGTTGCTGGTCATCTCTGCCCTTTGTGTAGATGTGCTTGGTGTGGCAGCAGGACATCCACAAGGAGCAAGGACCAAAATAAACCACATGTCCCAGCAGCCCCATGGCCAAAAACTATAGCCCCAGCAGCCCGGACTCTATCTAGGAGAAAACCAGGCACACAGGGCCTGCAAACAACCCGGGCGACGCTCAGGTCGACGCCCAAAGCAACACGCATGCGCAAGAAGGCTACGGCGCACGCGCGAATCCCGAACACTTGTTCGCGCTCGAGATTGCACCCGAGAGGACACATCTTATGGAGCTCCAGCAGAAGCCATACGCGGGACGGGCCCTCGCTGCTAGGAAGACACTCTCTGCCCCTGCGTTGCCTAAGATAAGTGGCAGTCATTTTACTAACATTGCGGAACATACTTACCTTGTTGACTAACTTTGGGAAGGCTGCGGTTGACTATTTGACAGCTGCGAGTTCGGGAAGCGCATTGGGGAAACTGCAGATACTAACCCAGATGCATGCCGCAGTTCGCTAGTTGCAGGAATTTTCATGTCTTTGTAAAATGAAGCTCCCACGGCTCACGGGAGGAACAAACTAACTGTTTCCTTTTTTATCAGGAGCATACTGATTACAAAGCCCCAGCTGCCCACCCAGACTGCACAGGCGGCCAGCAGAGCAAGAATGGGAAAGCTGAGTGCTTTTTTATTTAATGTCTAAGTATCTAACGCATTTACTGCTAGGTGTTGTTGCTAGCCACAGCCGAGCACTCATTGGGTGCACATTTCTAGTTTTGAGGAATCCTTTCTGCGTATTATGTGTGTGAACTTATGTGCCTTCACATTGTACTTGGGGGAAAAAAGGCTAATGTTCGTGTCAATTCCGCATTTGGACACTGCTCAGTGCTGATATTAACTGAGTGGGTTCTTTCAACAAAAGGGGTAACGCATGCATGAGATATGAATGTATGTGTGTGTGAATGTGATTGCCGAGGTACAGAAAGAGCTTCAGTATAGCAACCAACAAACAGGCTCATCGAGGACAGAGCCAAGGAGCATGCCTTTCCCTTGAACCCCACTATCTATCCATAACCACTCCCTAATCCTCAACCCGGTGTTCCCACTTCCCCCAACCTATCCAATCCGTGGACCCGAACCCTCTTTCCCCGTGGGGGTCGCGGTGGCTTGCGTTCACCTAATCCAGGCACCAAGACCACCAAGGGGAGGTAGGAGTTCTTGCTGCTTCTGCGCTGGATGGGATCACGACACGCCAGTTAGATACCTTTCGGGACACCTCACTGAGATCCCTGGTAACAGAGCCACTTGAGCCCCTCCCAGACCCAGAAGACCCCGGTAAGGTTTCCCATGCCGAGGTGCCCTAAAAAGGAACAAACTTATCGGCCGTTTCCTTTTTTCTTCCATGAACTTCTGTAAATGGGGTGGAGGAATCCGCTGGAACACCTCCTCCCACCTGACAAGCCGACGCTGGAGGGCCCGAACGGAGAGGGAATTGCAGTAGAAATATGAGTCCCACCAGCGTGCCGGGCCTAAGCACTGCAGGCAAAGAGAGTGGGGATCCGCTATCGCGAAACGACGTTCGCAAGATGAACAGGACACAAATCCCAGACGCTCTGACATAGATGGAAGAAAGATGACTGTGGAACCAGAGCAGGAAAAGGAAGGACAAGGGAACAAAAAGAAAAATATTCCCCGAGATGCAAGTGCATCTGGCCCCGACTACACAGAGAAAAGGCGAGAAGGGCGATGCGCTGGGCGGAGCTCAGGAAGGCAGGGCTACGGTTAATATTTTGATGCTTTAAAGTGCCCCGCTCCCGTCCCGATAGACAGAATGTCCCACAAGTATGGAGGAAATGGGACGGGACGTAGGAGTACCGTAAGCGCCACAGAATAACATCTGAAGCCAGAGAAAATCCATGATGCATTATAAACCTACGTCCCACGAAGGATCAACCGTTGGCAGAGAAGGCATTTTTATGACAACCCTTTTGCAGTAGATATCACTTGCAGAGAAGCAGATGTGGCTCTGATGATGCATTGCTCCATTCCAATAAGATGGACACAGCTTTCAAAGCAGCCTTTAACTTGCCGGTAGAAGGAAAATAACACACCTGACTAGGGGCCGTAAATTAAGGTGAGCCAATCCTAATCCATCAATGATAAAGCTGTTCTCAATCAAAACTCAACCAAGAGAAAGTGAACTTCAGGCTATTTGGGTGGATGAATGAAGGGAATTGATGATTCAGGAGAGAAGTAGGAGGAGAAGGATGGAAGGCGCAGATGAGATTGGAGACAAGCGAGGAAAAAGGAACATCAGGAAATGGCAGGGAGGGTACATCAGAAGGTGGCCAACATGAGAGCAGGAAGGATCAAGAGGGCAAACATCACCCAAAGCAGAGCTTAGGATGAGGCCCCACTCAGAAGGGGATGAAGCCAAGATGGAATGAGCACATAGCAAAGCGTCAAGGAGGACAGTAGATGGGAGGGACAGGGTGAAAATCATGGACCTAGTTAAGGGAGGTAAATAAGGCCCTTTTAAATTACTCTTGGAGAAAATAGAGCAGAAAACTGCACTTTGCTACTGCCACAACTGGGAAAAAGGCTCCATCCATTCCTACAACTCACTGCAGAGACACGGCGACAACCACAGAATCTTCAGATGGCATCAGAGGTTGGTGTTCTCTAAGGCCTAACCAAATAAGTTATGGGTGGGAGGTTTTGAATAAATCTGAACCACTGGCAATGTTCTGGTCAACTTTCCACACCACCGTTTTTAGCCCATCTGTGCCACTGCAAAAGGGGTCCAGCCATATACAAATCAGTCAGGTACTGCCACCAACGGTAGAAGCCCAGCCCGAACAGCTAGGCCAGGTCCCCTTTGCACGGAAACACAAGCAACCCCAGACATTTTACGGCAGCCTCAGTGAGGTGCAGCCTGGTTCTCTATGGCGCAGCAAGCAAGGGACCCACATCTGGGCATACCCCCTCTAACATAGGGAGACAAACTACAGGTGGAAGGTTTTGAATACATCTGAACCACTGGCAACGCTCAAGGCAACTTTCCACACCACTGTTTTTAGCCCATCTGCACTACTGCAAAAGGGGTCCAGCCTAATTTGGGGTAGGACCAAGCCTGATTTGCATATGGTCTTTCGCCTTTTGTAAAGGCTTGTAATGGCTTGTCTGGCGAAGAACGACGGTCTGGAGGGCTGCCCAGAGCAATGCCAGAGGTTAAGATTCATTCTAAACCTTCCAGCCATCACCTCTTGTTTTGCGTGCTCTAAACTCTACAAGGAGGCAACCTGGAGGACAAGGATTTATCTGCTTCTGGGAGAAAGAACTAAAGAAATGGTGTCAGGGAAGAAGGTTAAAGTTACTGTTAGGCAGAAACCTGTGCAGTTCCCTTAGGGACCACTGCAAAAGATTTAGGACTACAGGTGGTTGGCAGTAAACCCAATTGGTAGCAGTCCGTACCACCCAGGTTTACCTGGTAGCTGTGGCTGAGCAGTCAGAACTCTCTCAAGATGAGTTAGGCAGTATATAGAGTATACACAATAGGTACCGAGATACAGTAGCACAAGCAAACACTCACCAGAGCTTTGGTGTAAAAGTATATAATTATTTATTTAAAGACACACTTGTAAATTACACTAGCACAAAAAGAGGTAAGTAAATTCAACACACAGTCACTATTATAGATATACAACCCTGATTACTTATTAGACAAGTCTCAGTGATAAACACCACTTATTTTCAGACAGAGGTGAGCGCTTAACCTAAGATGGCACTCTAGTAAGTTATAAAAAAAGGGAGGGAAAAGGCAGAGTTATGAAAGCACACAATTTCAATACTTTTAAAAGAACCACAGTGAGGCAGGTAGGGCAAAGTCTACTGGAGAGCAAGGAAGTTCAAATGCCAGGCCCACTCTTAGAGAGAGCAAGCAAAATGTGTCCAGGATCACACAGTGGGGTTATGCCCAAAGAGTCTTTGTAGATAGTTCAAAAAAGGATGAGATCAAGTCAGGAAAAGTTAGTTAACAGGCCCCAGGCTAACTCAGGTTAGAAAGTCGAGGATTTTCCGTCACCCCAAATGATCTGTCGCAAGGGAAGCCAGGCGGGACACAGTACCTGAAATGGGAAGAACGCTCCAGTGGGGGCAGTTGTTCCTGGAAGTGGGTGCAAGTCGGTGTTTCATCCAGAGGAAGAGGAGGTTTCGACGTGGAGGAAAGATGAAGGTTGTTGCAGTGCCAGGGAAGAAACCAGCCGCGGAGTTCTCTGGTTAAAAGGTACTACCCTTTTATTCGCGGTAGTGGTAAACCGTGGTATCCCACAGGCACAGGCAAGGCAGCCATGAGATGATCCAGGAAGGCAAAAAGACGGGCAAACTGGTTATCCCCACCAGTCAAAGGAAGAAGACTCTCTGGACTGGAGATCTCCTCTGTCGTCGGGAAAAGTGGTGAGACGGTTCAGCAGGGCTCCACCGGTGGCGTCGTTGTTGCAAGTCGGCTCGGCTTCTCCCTCCTCGGATTCTTTAGGTCCTGTGGCGACTTCTGAAGTTCCAGTCCCCAAAGCCCTGCTTTTATGCAGAAAACCCCCATTCTTCAGTCCTCGCTGTCACTCAAACATGCTAAGTGGTGAGCCGGGCGGCTCACCACTGGTCCAATCACACCAGAGTGCGACTTGAGTTGCCGAGGCAACTCAGTCCAGGGTGCCTAAACCCCCTGTGGTACCCAGACAGAGTGGCACCACTTTTGGAGGCTTCTGTAGAGAAGCCCGCCAAAAAGTGGAACAAAGGGCTCGACTTGGGTTGGAGTCACAGAAGCGAACAAAAACGCCATTTTGGAACCTTGGAACAAATACCAACGGTGAATTGATATTAATTTAATAAACCGGCGGTATGTTCGAGGCTACATTAAAAAGTGGTAGCCTCGAACAATGGGAAAATCCCATAGGAATATATTTGCGGTCGAATATAAAAAGTAGTATCCACTGCCACCAGCCAAACATCAGTCGGGGGGGGACTGGACAGTCAATCAAATTGCCCCGACCAGTATGTCCACAATATGATGGTTTGTACTGGTTCTGTTCACAATTAAAGACTAGTAAAGCCAATGGCGACTTTACAAGCCCTGGGAGACAGTAGTCAGTCCCAGGGTATGGAGTCTATGGTGGGGTGTCACTACGACACCCCTGGGTTACTGCACGGAGGGTGCTGTGTAACCGACATAACAAAAACACATGAAGCCCTATGGGGTAAAGGACCCCATAGCCCATAAAACACATACAAAGTCAAAGGAACACCTCAAATCATGTCTAAGAGTGGGAGAAAAAGAGTCTCACTCTTAGCAGGAGAAAAAAAGAAACCCCAAAAATCCAGCAAAGCTGCTGGGGGACTGACTAGGTTTGGGAAATTAGCCTTTATAGAGAATTCTCCCTAACAGTTACTTACCTGTAACTATTGTTCTCTAGCATGGGTCTGGCATGGATTCACATGTTCATGAACATTCCTCGTCGTCAGGCTGGGAATCCTCGGTAAAACAAAAAACAGTTTCACTTGCACTTTAAAACTGTATTTCTCCTCCAAACCAATCACTGTCCGCTAGGTCATACTGCCCCATCCACCAACAGTTCTTTCCCTAAGCTCAACAGCAATGTTCATATTTGGTAAGCATGTAAAGTGGCAGTATGAACCAAGAAGAGCCACCGAGGGATAGGAGGGAGTGTTCACAGGTGAATCCATGCCAGACCCATGCTGGAGAACAATATTTATATGTAAGGAACTTAAACCCTTCTCCAGCATGGGGCCTGGCATGTAGTCACATGCTCATGAATAATGATTACACAGCATTACATATACACAACCTCGGGAGGTGGCAAGGCTACACAGAAGCAATACACACTCACCTCTGGTACAGACTTACCTCAAACAAAGGTTATGTACCACCACTTGGCTGACTCGAGAATCCTCCCTGGAATCCCTGTCGACGCAGTAGAACCTTGTGAATATATGCGTGGACCTCCACATCGCAGCCCTGCAAATATTGAGCAGTGGCACAGTGTCACGACCCACACTCTGAAGACACCCTGGCCAACCTATGGGCCAGGGAGAGTCTTGATTTCAGTCCCCACTAAACCCAAGAAATTGCAGCCTACGCCTTCTTGGGGCCAGTCCTGGCGCCTTTGGCGCCAGGCTCATGTTTGAATATGGACTTGGAAACTACTTTTCCCTAATGGCAGTCATGTGGAGGCATCCTCATAACCTGGCTCCTTGAAACCAGGCTTGCAGTGTAGTGTTTTTGGGTGTGGTACCATGGGGACTATTTTACCTGGACTTCTTTCTTGAAGCTATTTAAACCACACCCGAATAGACTGACACGCTTCGCGTTAGTTTGCATTTCTGCAAAGTAACGCTCACCGTGTTCAGCTTCAGCCACGAACCACTGAAGAACAGCACCTGCAAAGGAAAGGAGAAGACATTGTGAGAAAAGGCAGCAGCTTACCTGAACTTCATCGGCAGCGGTCCGCAGCTCTCCCGACCATCATCCTGGAACCAGCGCTCCTTCGGATCGACGGACCTGTAAAAGAGAAGAAACAAGGAATTAGACATTGTACAATTAACAAACTGTGCCGAAAGGCTTACCTCGCCAGCCGCTCCTCAATCAGCATCACTACGGAAATTCCATACTCCGGCCGAGTACCGCGACCTGTGGAGAGGAAAAGATAACAGGTTAGCAAAGGCAAGGCATTTAAACGCAGCGAATAGCGCCTACTCACCGCATCAAGGCGCTCCAAAAACGCCCATACTTAAGGGCGAAACACAGATTCCGCCTTGCCACATATTGGACTTCCACGTACCTAGGAAGAAAAAGACATTGTTTAAAAGGCATGCAAGAACAGCAATATTCACAGCAATCAGACCTACCTGAAAGACTCAAGACGTGCCAGCATCAGTGAAGCAACTTGATCGCCATTGCCCACCAAGCACAACGCGCCCCTGCCAAGGCAGCAGGACGGAGAACCCGCCAACATCTAAAACAAGGTGAGAAGTCCAGAAGAGTCGCAGACCTACAGGGAGGTGGGAGGCCGTTTACCCCGGTTGCCCAGTCCTGAACATAGCTTACCTGTATTCCAGGCAGAACTCTTCCGCTGGTCGCATCTGGGGATCGCAAGGAGGGACATCTGAACCCCAACTGCTGGGTGGCGCTCCCGTGGAACAAGTTGAGCGTAACACACAGAGAGAGACGCTGTCATTGCAGCGATGGTGCTGGTGGAGTGAGCTCTCAGTCGGTCTGGAGTGGCCTGCTCGCCAGTCGATGACAGTGCATTATTCAGCCAGAGAGCCACCTGGAGATGGAAACCTTCGATAAGGCTTTACTGTGATTTCGAAAGTTGACGAACAACTGAGAAGTCTTCTGAAAATTATGTGTACGTGCCATGTAGAATTTCAGGGCACGAGCAACGTCCAGCGAATGCAAGGCCCTCTCCACTAGCGACGACTGATTCAGGAAGAAGACAGGTAACTCCAAAAGTGTGTTATTCCGATGGTACCTTTGGCATAAAGGTGGGGTGTGTACGTAGTACCACCTTTGAAGCATGAAAAGACAAGTAAGGCTGCTTGGATGACAGGGCCTGGATCTCCCTGACCCTTCTGGCCGAGGCGACGGCCACGAGGAAAGACGTCTTCCATGAGAGAAACTTGTGCAGGACTTGATGCTTAGGTTCAAAAGGAGCTCCCATGAGCTTAGTCAGTACTACATTGTGTTCCCAAGCCAGGGCTGGAGCCTTCACCGGCGGAAAAGTCCTGATGAGCCCCTTGAGGAACTCCTTGACAAGTCTGTGCAACTACTGGGAGGGTCTAGCCAGAGACCTGGTGTGCCGGGATATGGCAGCAAGGTGCACCTTGATCGAGGCGTGTGCCAATCCCGCCTTGGCCAAGGACAGCAAATAGGGAAGAAGTTGAGGGGCCGTGACCCGCAGAGGGGTAATCTTTTGAGTTCGGCACCACACAGAGAAACGCTTCAATTTATGGCTGTAGCATTTTAATATTGACAAGGCTCTGGACAGGATCTCCTTACATTCCCCTGGTAATGCATAACCCCCAATCTCTAGGGCGGCAGGAGCCATGCCCTCAGGTTCAGTGACCCTGGGTTGTGCTGCAGAATCGCCCCTTCCTTCTCTGGTGAGAAGTTCCAGGAACAGCGGTAGTCTGATGGACGGGGCCACTGCCAGGCGCAGCAGGTACGGATACCAGATCTACCTCGGACACGTTGGAGCGACGAGTATTATCTTGCAGTGGTACTGTCTGAGTGGA
Organism: Ambystoma mexicanum; assembly: GCF_040938575.1. Taxonomy (NCBI): domain Eukaryota; kingdom Metazoa; phylum Chordata; class Amphibia; order Caudata; family Ambystomatidae; genus Ambystoma; species Ambystoma mexicanum. The sequence goes on from NC_090936.1 coordinate 742,658,753, forward strand.
AACAGAGGTAAAGCGTACAGGAACAGCCCCTCTCACGGGAAGCAGAACGCATCCCCCGTGCTACTCAGCTGAGGGAACCTGCTGGTGAAACTCTGGCACTTGGTGTTCACCGCCGTTGCGAAGAGATTGATCTGGGGTTTGCCCCATCTGTCAAAACCGAAGGTCCACCTGTTCCAGGCAAACCTCCCATTCGTGGCAGGAACGCAACTCACTGCTGAGAGAGTCCGCAACGGTGTTCTTGACGTCCACCAGGTGAAATGGGATAAGGAACATGTCCTGCCAAATGGCCCAGAGCCACAGATCTTGGGCTTCCTGGGAGAGCCCTGGTGAGCTGGTCCTCCCTTGCATCCGGATGTAAAACATGATGGTGGTGTCTGTGAAGATCCTCATCACTTTGGCCTTCAGCGATGGCAGAAAAGACTTGAGGGCCCAGAATATGGCCTGAAGTTCTGCGATGTTCATGTGGAGGCCCTTTTCCTCTGGCGTGCAACTGTCTGGTGTGGGCACCCCATTCTTCTACAGGGGCATCTGTGGTGACTCTTTTGGTAAGACAGAACTTGAAATGCAGTCCCCTGGACGAGATGCAGTCTTGCACCACACCACTGTATCGCCCGACGGAACTCCTTGTTGAAGAATATCTTGTCCGCAAAGGTCCCCAATACTTGCACCCACCTCTCATCCAAGAACTCCTGGAGCAGTCTCATGGGAAGTCTTCAGAGGCGGACGAGGCCGATGCAGGAGGATATCACACCCAGCAGTGACTTGTTGGACCGCACTGTTGCTGTCTGTGCTGATGACAAGCGCTGCACTTTGCCTTGTATGGCTCTCACCATCTCCTACGAGGGAGACGCCAAAGACATCGCTGCGTTGAGTCTGGAACCTAGGAACAGCGCAATCTAATATGGCATCAAGCAGGACTTTGGATAGTTTATGGAGAACCCCAAATCCATCAGCAGACGTCCGGTCCTCGGTGTGTGTTCGCTTGCCATTGCGCATGAGCAGGAACGCACCAGCCAGTCATCCAGGTAAGAGTTCACGTGGATGCCTTGCAGACGAAAATGCGCCACCAACGGGGGCCAGGAACTTCGTAAAGACCGTCGGGTCTGACTTCTGGCTGAAGGGCAGAGCGTTGAACTGGTAGTGCTGACCGTGAATCATGAATCGCAGGAACTTGCAGTGCTTCTTGTGAATGGGGATGTGGAAGTAGGCGTCCTTCAAACCCAATGACGTCAGAAAATCCCCTTCCTCCAGTTGGCCGAGCACGTGCTGCAACGTGACCATCCAGAAATTTTGGGACTTCAAGTACTTGTTGAGACGACATAGTTGATCGGCCTCCAACCCCAGTTTTCTTTTGAACCAGAAAGTATCTGGAATATACACAGGAACCCTGGAGACACTGGGGACGGGTTCTATTGCCCCTTTCTGTAACATGGGCAACACCTCTTGCAGAAGGTGTGGTCCGTGTTGTTCTTGTCGTGGTATCAGAGGAATATGAGGACACCTGTGTTGGAACTCCAAGGTGTTCCCCTGTCCGAGAACGTCCAGCACCCGTCTGTCCATGGTGATCTTTTTCCACATGCTGACGAACTTCACCAGCCGACCTCCATTTGCGCAGCAGCCGACGCATGTCTGTGTGGAGAGAGCGTATGAATGGGGTGACCCATGGTTGAGGATGCTGAGACTTAGGGTTAAAAGTAAGCAGTGGGACGTGAGAGGAGAATGAGTCATACAGTAGGGATTGGAAGCTGGAGAAGGCACCACTGGTGGAAGAGGCATTGGTTGTGAAGGAGGAGAGTGAGAACTGTAGGTTAGAGAGAAAATGGGAATGGCAGAAGGTTTACTTTTCCGTTTAGTAATAGTTGAATCAAGCGTCAGAGGGTGGAAAGATGATGGTGGTGGAAACAATTGAGGATCAAATATGGAAGGTGTGACAGTAGTATTAGAGGCTTAGAGAGGTGGAGATGAATAAGAGATCCAAAGAGTTACCCCCTTTGTGGGTAGGTAGGTTATGGGTACCGTAGAAAGGGTTGTCACTGAGAAAAGACTAAAGTTCAGATTTCTAAGAAGTGGTTGGAGAGGGAAGGTTAAAGTCACTTAACAGAATGAAGTGATGTTTAGTGGAAAGGGAATCAAGGAGTTGACCGAGACCATCAAAGAATGGCCCAGTGGGACCAGGAGGGCGATAGATGGAGATGTTGTAAACCGAGTGAGGCAGAGCAATAGTAGAGATGGTGAATTCAAAAGAGGTAGGAGCGGACATGGCATTGGATATTTATGAGGCATTGAGGTGGTAAGAGAGTAGGTGTCCGACGTCTCTACCTCTGCCGGTCAGTCAAGGAGAGTGCATGAAGGATAGTTTGGAGTCGTGTAGGGCTGCCACAGTGGCAGTGTCAAATGGAGATATCCAGGTTTCAGTGATAGAAGAAGTTTTGTTGTATACAGACTGAGCATTCCAGAGTGCAATTTTCAGTTGATGAGGTAAGGAAAAATAGAGAAGTCCCAGAAGAAGAAAGTGGAGGTGGATAGGTGTTAGAGGAGGTATGGTTAGATTGTCGGCTTTGTTAGAAGAAGGTGGAAGAGAGATGGAGTATTGGTAGTTTCGAGTTGTGAGCGTGATTGGCAAAAGTTTAGGGAGTGGTGAGTAGCAGGAGCAGCAGGAGTTAATGCATTATAGGTGAGCAGCAGGGTGTGGAGAGACAGTACAGTAATTAGGACGCTTGGGGTACTCGCAGGTCCAGAAGGGGGAAAGGCAAAAGCAACATCTCAAAGGCTAAGAGGCTGGTCTTCACTCTTGACTGTTCTGCCCTTCACTCGGCTGTCCATGTCTGGACAGCTCGAGGGAGTTCAGAAGGGATGACACACGCACTTGTCACCTGATCGCCTAGTCCATCAGTGGTTTGTCTCTCTGATATTGTCGTTGCTGTTGCTGGGATGAGGTGATTTCTTCCTGATTGGTGTTGCCAGAGGAGCCTTTTGTGGCCTTCGGCAGGAGATGGGGATGATCCAAGGATATGCAGCACAAAACGTGTTACTGTGATAGTTCGAGAAAGGAGGTAGCACAGTGGCAAGACAGAGACAGCAATCCTACTAGGCCAACTGTCATTCAGATCACGCAAGTGCAGGGGAAGGGTGAAGAGGAAAGTGTGGAATGGGAGGTGGTGGGTACAGTGCAGTACATGGGATAATAGAATAAATAAATAAAAACAATAAGAGAAGTAGGGCCAGCTGGTGGCAAGTGCAAGGGTAAGTGCAGACATCAGGTGTCAATTCCTGGTGGGAGACTGCAGGGGTACAGAAACAGTCCCCAAATGCGCGGGTTGCCCGGGAGGCAGTGCAGGTGTGTAACTGAGGAGGCAGGGGACCTGGGTCCGACATCAGGGGGTGGCCAGGTAACCAGTAACAGTTTCAGCAAGGAATAAAACAGGGGAGAGAGTAGAGAAAGCAGAAGCAAAGGGGAAGGTTTGGGGTGCTTCCGGAACCAGAGATGGTTCTCAAGTTTCAGGTAGGCCAGGAGGCTTTTCCAGAGGGAGGCCCCAGCTGAAGTAAGAGATCTACCACCAACTTGTTGCTTGGAGAAGCGACTGACCCTGAGGCAGTTGGTGGCAGATGACCGAGTAGTACTCTAAAGGTTGAGTAGTACTGCTTGATGATGTGGTAGTAGAAGAGAGTGCACTTGTAGCTGGTGATGATGTAGCTGGACAAACAGAAGATGTTAAAGAGACAGGTGAAATTCGATTGGGGTTCATGGGCTTTCAGTTTATGTTTATAATGAGATTTCTGTGATGCAATTGTGTGTGGGTATTTTCAATCCACCTTGGATTTTTTCACAGTGATTATTATATGTGTAGACAAAAACAGTGTACTGCGCACAAATGCTGTATGAAAGATCGTGCATCCGATGTACAACTTATTAGGGTTAAAAAAAATTAACATGTGTACAAATGTAACCCATTTCTTTCCATAAAGTTTGTTCTAATCTTTTTTATTTCTTTATTTTTTACAAATACTGTCATAATGTGTGCAGATATGACTGTGGGCATGGCTAGTGTTTCCACCTTTATGCACCTACTGTATTGCACTTTCTCTACATCCATCCAACTTACCCCCACTCTCTCTACTTGAACCACCATCCATACTACCACCCTCTTTATCCTCTCCCATCTTACCTAACCCTGACTACCTCACCTACTCCTTCCTGCTTACATCTTTTGTACCACCATCATACACCCACCATGTCATTGACTATCTATAAACCCTACCCATACCCGCTCTACCCTTACCCAGCCTACCCCCACCCCCTTGGCCTCTACCCAGCCACCCTATTGCTACATAATTTATTCTTGATTCTACTCCGTTCTTCCACCATCTCTTACATATATGATATGGCATTTATAATGTACCTGTACACAAGTGTTTCTAGACACGACAAGACAAGGAGGGGCAAATAAAGAGGACAAACAGCGATCTTACTAGACCTTGTGTCATTCAGATTACGCAAGTGAGGGGAAGGGGAGAAGTGCCAGGGGGAAGGAGACGTGCAGGTAATTCAATGAGTGCAGCCAGCGGGTGGCTCATAAGTGCAGAGGGAAGGGACTGTAGGGTTGCAGGTACAGACACTTAAGTGCTGGGGGAGCCTGCAGGCAGTGCAAGGGCAACTGGACATGCAGGAACCTGGGCCAGAGTTCAGAGGGTATCCAGTTGACCAGTGCCCGGAGCAGTCCGGTACGGCAACAGGGGAGAGGAAGAGAGAAAGCGGAAGCGAAAAGTAAGATCTTGGGTTGCTTCCGGAACCAGAGTTGGTTCTGCTAAAGTTTGAAAGGCGCAGGGAGGCTGGTCCACAGGGAGGCCCCAGCAGAGAAGAGAGATCTGCCCCCAACTCTCCGCTTGGAGAAGCATCTGACCGAGAGAGAGTTGGAGGTGGATGAGCAGAGAGCTTAAGAAGGAAGATGTTTTGGAAGAGAAAGTTGGAGGTAGAGCGGTCCCAGGCCCCAGAATGTCTTGTGGATGATGCAGAGAGTCTTGAACTTGATCCTTGCAGCCACAGGGAGCCAGTGAAGAGATTTCAGGGCTGGAGAGATACGATCCCTGGGCTTGAGGCCAAGGACAATTCTCGCATTCCTGTTCTGGATAAGTTGTAAAGGTTGAAAAGTAGTAGTCCAGCCTAGAGAGGACAAGAGATCTGGATACAGTGAGCTTCTGGGGGAAAGTGAGAAAAGAAAGAATACCTCGGAGGAGGTGCAGCTGATAGTTTGACTTCTTAGAGAGTCAGAGATGTGAGGAGAGAAGGAGAGGGTGGAGTCGAAGAGGACACCAAGGTTCTTAGACTCACAGGAAGGAGCAGGAAGAGGGCCCAGAGTGGGCGGCCAGAGAGAGAGAGGAAAGGAGGGAGCAGGTGTCCCAATGAGGAGGATCTCAGTCTTACTAGCATTAAGGCAGAGATCGTTGGCGGCACACCATTCCTGAATTGCAGGCAGACAGTCTGGTATGAGAGAAGAAGCAAAGGTGGCTGAGGGGAGCCTGAAAGAGAGCTGGGCGTCACCTGCATAACACTGAAAGTTGGAACAGAAAGTAGCAATGCAGTGGGCAAGAGGTGTCGGGTAGTGTTTGAAAAGCCAGGTAGAGATGTTGACCCCCCGGGGAACACCACAAGTATATAGATATAAGAGAGGAAAGAGCCCAGTTGGACCGGAGAGGGTCGGTCGGTGAGAAAGGACGCCAACCAGGCCAGGGCCTGATCAGTGATAACCAGGTTGTTACGGAGGCGATTGAGATGGATGGCATAGTTGACTGTGTCAAAAGCAGAGGATAGATCGAGGAGAATGAGGACTGAAGGGAGATTATAGTCAAGATTGGAGAGAAGGTCTTCACGGGTGTTCAGGAGAGCAGTTTCCGTGCTTCTGGCAGCTCTGAAGCCAGACTGGAGAGATGGCCAGCTTTTCAAGGAGTTTGCACAGGAACGGAGTGATGGAGATTGGGCGACAGTTAGCCGGAGAGGAAGGATTGGCCAAGGGCTTCTTTAGAAGGGGGTGCGCAAGGGAGTGCTCGAGGGTGGAGGGGACGTTCCAGTGGCAAAGGAGTGATTACAGAAATCGGCCAAGGCTGGAGCAAGGGTGTCGATGTGGTCCTTGATGGTTCTGGATGAGCATGGAAAAACCTGCTTTGACGAGACTTTCATACATCATACTTGTCTAGAAACATTGTCAGGGGTCAACAGGGGAGAGGAGGGGAAAGGAGGAGGAGAGACGGCCTCAGACGTGCCAGGAGTGGTAGAGGAGGAGGAAAAGGAGGTAGAGGAAGAGAGGGTGGACAGGATGTTCTGAGTTTTAGTGGTGAAATGAAAAGCCAAGGTCGTGCAGAGGGCCTGGGAGGGAATAGGAGAGGTAGAGACTACAGCAGGATTGGCCAGCTCTTTGCACATTTTGAAAAGTTCCGCCGAGTTGTTGGATGCCACTGAGACGCGGGCTTGGATCTAGGCTCTCTTCTTAGAGAGGACAGAGTGCGTGTACTGCCTTTGGAGCAGGCAGCAGGCCAGTTTGTCAGGGGGTGAGCCTGATTCCCCTCCACTTCCTCTGTGCCACCCTACACTTGTGTTTAAGGGCGGCTAGGTCGGAATTGTACCTTGGACTTGGATTTTGGCTTCAAGTGGATCCTCATGACAGGGGCAAGGATATCCAGAGTGTTAGAGATAGAGAGATGAAGGTTAGTGAGGGCTGTGACTGGGTGGGCAAGCGGCCAAGCTGTGATGGAGTGCACGCACACAAACGGGATGCAGGGACCTACGATGTGAGGGAGCGCATGCGGCTAGGGAAGCAGGGGAAGAGCACGCCGCCTGAATTTGTGGGTGAGCGCTCGTAGCCTGATGTTGTGGGGGGAATGCACGTGGCCTAAATTGCAGGGCAGCACACATAAGAAGGTGAAGACGCAAGCGAGTCAGGGGAATGGGGGTGCAAGGATCACTTGCAGGCGGAGCAACGCGTATGCAAGAGGGAGAAGGGGCACAAGGTCAGGAGATTGCGTGGAGTGCAGCAAAGCTAACTCTCGACACCTTTTACCTTGCGGCCGCAGACAGGAGGGTGAGATCAACATCGTTCACAATCTGCACCGCTAACCCTCTGCCAAACACCTGCGTCACTCAACACTGCGGCCTTATCCTGCGAGGGCTTTGCCGCATAGGGTCTGAACCTCGGTTCTTATAGGCACGGAAGCCTGGATCTAGCAATGCATGCTACGTATAATCGGGCAGCATCTCCTGTGCACCTGCAACGCTCAACACTGCTGCCTTGTCCGTTGAGGGCTTTGCCGCGGAGGGTCCGAGGCTATAGTAATACACATTTCTGTGTAGTAATCAAACTATTATATGGATGTTATAGTACACAATTTTACATGTATTTCTGATTCCATGCTCTCACCTGTACCCTTGTGTCATGTGAACTTTGAAACCTTGTTAATATGTCTTATTGAATATGTACTAAATGTACCCTGTGGCTACTAGCAGGCTTTTATACCCGCGGCTATCATCAAGCCAATGGAAAGTCGTGTATTTTGTCAGGCTTGTGTAGCCACGGCTATTAATACAGGAATTTCTGGGCAGTAATCATGTTATTTTGTGGATGTTATACCACACAATTTTACATGTCTTTCAGATTCCATGTCCTCACCTCAACCCTTGCGTAATTTAACTTTGAAACCTTTGCAATATGTGTTTTTGAATGCATAAAAAAAATGGATGTGCACCCGTGGCTATAAGGGATTGTTCATAAAAATGATTGGAAAAAAAAGAAAGGTTTTAGATGTAATTTTATGTCTGCATACTGCATATGTATGTAAATATATAGTCCTTAAAAGGACTGTTTTGGGGTACACTGCGAGTAGTATTTCAGCACATTTGGAATACTGCTTTGATGTTATCAAAGAACACAACATTTCCTTCATCAGTTTGGTGTACCCAGCCAGTCATGTCTATATAAATTAGTCATGTAGAACTGTATGTTGTTGTTTCAGATCCAAAAAGATAGTAAAGAGCCAACTATCTCCAATTAGCCACACAGTTTTGCAAACAGTCGTGATATCTGTTCACCTTCTCAGTTTGTAGGAAAATCATTCTTAGTTTGAATTTTCAGTAATAGTAGGCACAGGGCATATATGGTCTGTGTGTGTTGGTGTTTGCAATAGTTTGGTGTTACTGTTGGAATTGAGCATGTGGCTGTGATAGGTTGTAGTGAAAATGTGTCAGCCATTTTAGTAGTTTGTTTTCTGCAGACCTATTTTTTTACTATTGATTTTTGAAAAGTATGATCGCCACCATTTTGTAGACTTTGTCACTCTGATTTTAGAACCCACACTGTTTTTATGCGCACTCTGTGGCATTTGTGAAGATATGTGCATTCTTTGGAATAGTTGAAGGTGAGTGGTGGTATATTTTTATATATTTTATGCTTTATAGGAACTGTGGTTTATATAAGATATATTCAGCCTCATTTTGAGTTAGGCGGTAAGTAGTAAAATTGGTGGTAACTGAATTACCGCCAATTTTACCACTACGCCAAGTTATGAGTTTGGGTTTGAGAGGAGGATTTACCTCCAGCAAAACCCTGGAGGTAAATCTCCCCACTCAACGCCGAAAAATTGGCAGAATTGGCGTGTAATTCCACTGCGGTAATTCCACACAAAAAAAGCCCCATTGGGTCCAACAGACCCAAAATAAATGGGGAATGACACTGCCACCACCACTTGTAAGCAGGTGGTAATTCTGCCTGACCAAGTGGCAGTAACAGTAATTCCTCAGGGCTATTTTGGGGAGGATTTACTACCGATTTTCCACCTAACTCGTAATGAAGCCCATTAAGTAAGTTTATGTTCTTGAGTTAGTAAAGGTTATAACTATTGTTTTTCTGATTTACTTGTGTGTTTTAAGGAAGGTGATGAAGCAGCAGTCCATGTTAAGCTACACTTATCTATGACAGAAAACGGTTGGCATATAAAAGTTGTTTCTCACTATTTTGCTGAAGGTTTTATTTGATATTAGCACCCAGCGGGGTGGGGGAAGAGGGGAGGCTCCGAGTCAATGAGGCTCAGAACAGGGGCATTACAAGATGGTAATCCCACCGCCCTGATCCTCCTCAAGGATGGAGTCCGCCATTTTCTTCTTGGGGGAAAAAGATAAGTGCCCACCTTTGCTCGGGCCTGTAACTTGGGCCTGGGGCATTACTTGATGCAGTAATTCCCCACCCCCGTCCACTGGCTCAGGGATTATTGCTCAAATATTCTGATAATGGGGCTTTGGGGAGTTTTTTGTATCTTACAGTGTTTGTTAAAAACAAAGTGGTACTGCTGCATATCTAAAACATGTGTGGCAAGAATTGATGGAAGTGGTTCGTTAGGAATCAAAAATGGATTTCTATTTGAAAAAGTAGGCTGTACATTGAGTTGCATGGTATAGTATCCCTGAGTATGCTTGCTCCTTTGAAAATAAAAAAAATTATCAGAGAGCAGTAGATTTTTTTTTTTTTTATAGAATGGTTTTATAACTACTTTTGGTTTTTACAAGAGTTTTGTGTTGTAATCTGAAAATGTGAGTGTTTTAAAAAGAGTCTTTATGCTACAGTGTATGTTACTGTATGATTATCTATACAAGAAAATAGATTGCATTAATTTGTTCTTTGTTGCCGTTTTGCTAAACCCAGGGCTTAATTTCTAAAATAAAATATGTACCGGGGTCAACATTTCTTTTTGAAAGACAGTAGTGCTTTAAGACGTTCCCTCAAGTAAATAACAGCCCTGTGGGTTGCACTGGTGTAAAATAAGCTTCCCTCAACATACAGTCTGTAAGCATGAGCAACAGAAGTGGACGCATTGATCACATAGAATTGATTGAATCAGCAATGTAAGCTTTCATCAATTAGAATGGCTGCAGCATGCACCTCAGCAGGATCTTTGTTTGTATGAAGTAGCAGAATGCTACTCATATCGAAATATTGAAGCAAACAATTACAGCGGACGGTTTAAAGTACATGGATGTCCTGGTTGTCTAGTGAGACATGAAAAGCCAAGTCTCATCAACCACATGAAACATTCTTGCCAAACTGCAGAGAAAAAGGAATTAATGTATTTTTGCCTTTTGCAATTGTTCTTCCCATGGCGTGTAGAGTGAGATTTGCTTAGAGGTTTTGAAACATTTTAACAATTATATTTTGCAAAAAAGAAAAAAGTCAATTCAATATCCGAAATTTGACCAGTACTTACAGTGACTGGAAAAAGAAGTACATCAAGAAGAACTTTTGGCAGCTGAATTGGCTGTAGCAAGTGTGATGAATCAGAGGTGATTATCCCAAGGACCCTGGCCTGGGACCCCTCTCATGTGACCAGGAAAAGACAGAAGCTTCATGGTCCAGACCCTGGGCGTGGTATCCTGTGGGAGGATCACATGGGAGGGGGGTTGGGGCAGGAGAATTAGGAGAGCCCTCTAACTAACTTCACTAATTATCCAACAGTTTTTATGGCCTATTGTAAAATGTAGGCCTTTGATATAAAAAGGAACAAGAACATTTGGAAGATCAAGTCTCATAATGCTCCGAGTACTGGGTCGAGGAACAGAGGCACAGAACTGCAGTATGTAGTCTGTTGGCTCTAATGACCCACACCTGAGCGGGATTTTTAAATATTTAAATCCCCATCAGGTGCAGGCCATTAGAAGTAGTAGCCAGCGGCAGTGGAAGCAGCAGAGGCAGAGAAATTAAGACGCCAGAGATGCTGCTGTGTTTATAGCAGATTACTGTGCCGAGAGACTATAAGTCAGAAGCCTGAAGTTCAGATGTCGCACAACGAGAAGCAGTGCTTTGTCAGGCTGTGCCGTGGGACAGAGAAGCTCTCCTTGTGCTGTGTCCTACTATGGTGGCAAGTGAGCACCGAAGCATAAGAGGAGCAAGACAGGCTCCCGTTTTTCGCGGGAGTGAGACTGGAGCTGCCAGATGCCCAGGAACAGACAGAAAAGCAGGCGCTGTAGCAGCAGCAGGTCGAGTGGATGCACAGTAAGAGATCAGCGAGTTTCCCTTTGTTGGGTGACCTCGGGTGGCTCAGCATTTGACAGATGGCTGCTCGCAAGCATTCTGAATATCAAACTAATGATTTAAAGAATGTTTGGAGTATACCTGTACTGAGAGAGATCAAATACAAAAAAGACTCTAACCTTTATTGCCAAAGTAAAGAGGGGGCGATATTTGAAACAGATTATAAGCAACATTGCCTAAGCCAAGGAAGCACAATTGTAAACCAGCATTGCCTAAGCTAAAGAAGGACAATAGAAAAGGGAGACCGCTTTCCTAAAGAGAGAAACTAGAACAGACAATAGTAATAGCAGTTACTTGATGTATTAGAAGGAACTTAAAGGTGGCAGGAGAGAAGCCCTCCCTGTAGCAATCATCAAGGGGGAGAGCAATATAACTTGCATTGTGTGTGGCAGATAAATCAGAAAAATAAACAGAATCAATGTGTATTGTATCCTTATGAAGAAGTTGTGAAATTCAATGTTGTTAAAAGTCAAAAACCTTTTCTGAGGTTTTGTAGCCAGCCCACCACAGAGTATTTGTAGAAGTGGTGGGAGATGTATCCTGGCAGGCACGTATACCAGGAAAGGGACTTTTTAGTGGTTAGTGCTGGCAGGTTAGTGGATAGTGGAGCAGAAAGAAGACGCTGAGGTACTGCATTGTGGTGGAAGGTTGTATTGGAAAGTAAGTGGCAAACCCACTATTGTGTTATGATGAACTGTGGTAAATACCATCCTGACAAAGACATTGTAGTTTGTATAGAAGAAATGTGAAAATATGTATCCTTCAAAGAAGAGGGGTGGCATTGAGTATTTTGAAGAAGTGTGAAGACAAAATCTTTTTGTTTTGTTTATAATTTATGAGCTTGTGAAAACCTTGAACAATCATTTGTGGAAGAGTGATAAATCTTGTTTAGGAAAATCGGAAGTGCCAAGTGAAAGACTTTCTAGAGAAGTAATCTTTGTGTTGCATTTGGAACAGAACATGACTATTGAAACAAACTTTCTTCATTGGAACTTTGATTCAGAAAATCCTACATTCATCCTGGGGAAGGGGATCCAACCCAGGTTACACAAACATTTGTTAACAAAGTTATGTTTGCATACAACTGTTATTTTGTTGAGTTTTGACTGGCCCTACAAAACCTGTATAATTGTGTTGTATATAAAAGTGAGAGGGACAGAAACCTTTTTAGAGTGTTTTCCCTTAGTCTTAGTTGAACAGGCAGTGAAATCCTCGTCGGGTTACGGAAAGTGAGGTGTTTTTATCACCCTCTATTATTTAATTAAAATGTTTTTTTGTGAGAAAACTCTGCCTATTTGTTTGCCTCGCATTTCTGACCCCTGACAGAAGTGAAAATGTCTTAGGGGAGCCAATTATTCAAATTGATGTCGACCTCACCATGGAAGAAGTAGAAAGCGCAGTGCAACAAACTAAAAGTTGCAGATGCAAATCATGATACATTAATAAGTAATCTTAATGTAGAGCATAAGGATGTTTATTGTAAAGTCAAAGATATGTTCTTACACGGTTTACAACTTGACAAGCATGAATGTTCTTGTGTCCAATACAAACCTCTATTGATGTATGTTAGTGTATAAGCGGGAACAGCAAAATCTTTTTTAATTCATGCATTGAGAGCAATTATACCAAATATAACTGATTGCTCTCTGTCAGGTATTGTAACTGTTCCAAAAGGTTTAGCAGCATTCAATATAGGTGTTACATTACATTGATTGTTGATGCTACCAGTGGCGCATATCGAAAACCTGTATCACGTGCAGTACAAGAAGTAGGAAAAGATCTAAGAAAATGAAATGCCTTGATTGTAGATGAAGTAAGCTTGATGTGCAACTTGATGCTAGCTTTAATTCACTTGTGAATGCAAGAGGTCTTGAAGACTGACATTTTGTTTGGAGGTAAACATGTCCTTGTTTTCAGAGATCTGCTACAATTAACTGCTATGAAAGGCCAACCAGTTTTCAAGATGCTGCAATCTAAGGATAGTCAAAAAAACTATAGGTGGCATTGGTCATTTCAACCTTTGGAAGAACATTTCTTGTGTTGCTTTGATGTGTACACTTGGAGAGTGTGATAAGTTCAACTCTATAATGCTGCTCTCTGAGATGCAAGATGTTGTAAACATAAAATTGTGCAATTTTTTTTAGATGGCCATCTTATTTATTGATTTATAAGGCGCAGAAGTGCGCAGGCATCAGGGCGTACAAACAAAAGCACAGTGGACAAACAAAGGCACAGGACAAAAGCACAGGAACAACCAGCACATCAGGGAAAAAGCATTAGTTCAAGATATAGTTCAATAAAAGAGCAAAGGCTTCATTAAATCAATTAGACAGTTCAAGTTCTAAAACAGCAGGTCTAGAATCGGTTTGTTCTAAAACTGTGCATCACTGCACAAGTAATGTTAAAGAGGAACTTTAATGTAGCAATTGGTCTAGTCAATGGAACAATCGGAACAGTGGTTGCATTTCACACATTTCTACATAGTACAAATATTGAACATATTCATGTAAAGTTGGTCATTTAGAGGAACCTTATTAGGTTTCTCAGTCCTCTGCACGCTTCATGCTTTTTAAGGATAGCTTTGTGAAAAGAGCATTCATAAGTCACAAGGAATGACTTTAGAAACAGCAATAATTGACACTGGTCATACAGTATTAAACGAAGGAATGTCATATGTAGACTTGTCACATGTTAAAAAATAGGGTTATTTTTAATAAACTTTGATGAAGCAAAAGTGACAACTGAGATTTCCTGCATTGAAGAATATAATAGATGTGTACTGTATGCTCCTCACCCTGACCTTATACTTCACCTGCTAAGCACTGAGCAAGGACAAATATGGAAGCAGTGAAGCTACATTCAAATAAAGTTGTTCCACTTAAGTGTACAAAACAAGAGAATCTAGCAGTGCTGGAAAGTCATACAAATAGGACATACTCTGACTGTAGATTTAGTAATCAAACAGGAGTTGAATGTTATTCAAATGAAGCTTTGTGCATGTTTCAAATGACACCACTAATGCAAGAAACAGCTTCAACAGTAGACAAACAGCTATGTGTGGAACTTTTCAATTTTAAATATCTGTAGATGAAAGACCACACAACACACATTTGACAATGTCAATCCGAAAATGTACTAGATGTTGCGAGTGGAAGAGAACATTTCTCTATAAATACACAGGAAGATAGTCAAGAATGTTTAATAACTATTTTTGAATAACTAGTACAGGAACCAGTTAGTGCAGATAGATAAGTAGGTAGCATGAGGGTCCACAAAGTAAGAAAGACCATATTATTCAGGATGTTTCAGAAAGGTTTATATATCTTCCAGCACATGATCAGAAAAATTTACATTTCGTAAACAGTCAAGTTTCTATTAGTAAGAAAATGTTTAAAACAAGTGCAATTGGGGCGTGGCCAAGCACCTCATCGGAGAAGATGGCTCCTTGAGAGCCTCCAACGATGTGAAGGAAGAGAACAGCAGCAAACTCCTCTACCGATGGCTCATTTCTTAGCCCGAGACAGGCGAGGGCTGTGTATGCAGCGGCAGTGCCGGTAGGTGTTTCTCTGACGTTCCCGTAGGCAGGAGATCTGGTGCTGGTGTGAGCAGCCCGGGGGTGGGCAAGATAGCACTGGACGGCGCAGATCTGATGTCAGGGAAAACCATGGGCCCATGAACCTCTCCAGTGAGGCGGACAAGTGATGGTGTCTGCAGCGTGCCAATAGTGGCTCATCATCGGCCAGGGAGACGGACCAGGTGAGCTCTGGTGGTGTGTGGCTGATTTTGGCAGACTCGGCTGGAGGGAGGGGGCAGCCCAGACATGTGCAAGACCCAGAGGTCCGCTGCAGCCTGACAGGTGCATTGCATCTAGCGCAGTGCGGAAGCTGCCCGCTGTGAACCTTTACACCGCTGCAAAGTGTGTGGTGGGGCCAGGGCAACATACATGCCTGTTGCTGGCATGCCCGGACTGGTGCAAGGAGAGTGAATAGCTGAGCACCCATCCAGTAACACAGCCTTGGGCACTGTGGTGGTCAGGAGGCAGAGCTGGAGGGTGTTGCAGCCCAGTGAGCCTGCTATTGGAGCACAAAGGAAAGCGGCTGGCCCTGATACCACATGCCCAGGTGGACATTGGTGAGATGCAGTCAAGAGGTGGAGGTCTGCTGGGGTGCAGTGGGGTCTGTCCTTGCATGGTAATGTTGCTGTCTGTGGGAGCCTGGGACAGATGACCTGTGGGCAATGCCAGGGTAGCCTACAAGGACTATAATTTCTTCAGGAACTACATTAGTTTAACCCTTCTTTTACCTCTGGAGTGCTCTACATAAGCACACCCTCACAGCACCTGGGGCACTGCGGCTCACATCTAAGGCAAGGTGGGGCCACGGAGAGGCGATCTTGGAGCGGTGTCGTGTACAGTGAGTCAAGGTTATCAGCGCACCGAGCAAATGAGGGGGTGGCTCCTTGAGACGTTGGCCTCCTGTTGGCGCCATGGCAAGACTCCCATGGTGGGGAAGCAGTGTGACATCTCCACAATGCTGCAACCTGCAGACAAAAAAAGCAATTGAGGTTGTGTTGACCCAGGTACATGCCACAGACCTGCTTCCGGCATTGCTCACCCAGATGTCAACCAAGACCGGCTTGCAGGACCTGTTGGCGTAAATCAGGAAGGAGATTCATAATAGCACTGCAGAGCTCTCAGAAGATCTTGGCAATAGATAAGAGAGCCGAAGACGGAACAAAGAGTCTCTCAGGTAGAAGACATGCTGTGCAAGCAGGCGTACGAGGTGGGGGAATGCTCCAATTAAATAGAAGCTTTGGAGGCACGTTGTGAAGCCCCGGAGGACAAACAGGAAGATGGTGTTAGTAAGATGGTGAAAATCGCTCCCGTAGGAACAACATCTGCATCTGTGGTATCTCTTCAACTGTGCAAGATGATGGACTCGCAGACTTTGTGGCAGACGTCTTTAGTTCCATACAGGACCTGCCAGACGATGCAAACATTGAGCTGGATAGAACTCATCAAACAAGGGCTCGAACCTCCCTGCCGCAGGAGAGGCCACAGGACGTGTTGTCCTGGGTACAATTATTTAAGCAGAAGGAGTGCATTATGGCTGCTGCTAGATCTTCTCCAACTATCTCCTTCCGCGATAGGTCTCTTGCTTTGTATCAGGACTTGGCTTCCACCTCTCTGGTGAAATGGAAGAGCTGCAGCCCTTGACTGAATGGCTATGAAACAAGGAAGTGAGCTACAGATGGGGGTTTCTACGGCTCGCCACTTCTCCCATCAAAGGCGGTGCTGGGCTGTACGAACTCTGAAGGAAGGGCGGAGCTTGCTGCATGCTGGGGCGGAAGTGGAGGTTGGGTCAGGGGGATCAGGCTTAGCCCCCAGCCAGGGCGGCTCCAAAAATGGATGACGGTGGGAAGGGGGAGGGAAAGTGAAAGGCCCGGTCCAGAAAACATGACAGGGTAAAAAGCCAAGAGTAATGTGGCTATGTTTCTGTTGATGTGGATGTGCTATATCTGCTTGTATAATATGTTGGAGGAAGTTGTGGGCGAAAGGTTTCAGCTGTGTTGGATTGCGGCAAGGATAGGGGGGTGCTGTTTGGAGAGGTGTTTAGATTTCCTCCAATTCGGTTGCTCGTATTATGTTCCAGGGGGTGTAATAAAATACTTGTTTGTCAAATGTTTTTGATTGTAGTGAAGGAGCGGGGGGGCAGGATTTTTGGGAGTTAAGTTACAAATGATTACTGTGGAGATGACTATGTACAGGTGCGGGGAGTGGCACTCCTGCTGGGTGAACAGATTCCTTTGTCCAGGGTTAGGTGTGTGGCAGGATGCTTTTCTGCGGGACTTCCTTACGGATATGCTGGCCTTCGCTGAGCTTCAAATTCTAATTGGGGGGTGGGGCACTTTAATATAGTGCCCAATCTGCTGGTGGATAAATCCTCACCTCCCTCTAGGCTAGACTTTAATCATGTGATCTCCTTCGCTTAGCTGCTCTGGGAGTTGGGGCTGGTGGAGACTGTTCCATGGGGATTACAGGGATTTCTCTTCATTCACATGATCATGGGGGCTTCTCTAGATTGGACCTGTTACTGATCCCTAGTGAGATATATCCTTGTGTACAGGGAGTGGCTATAGGTACAAGAGCGCTTTCAGATAATGCGCCTGTGTCACTCAATCTGGCAGTTCTGGGCAGACCGGAAAGGTTTAGACATCCATGGAAACTGTATGATCTGCTGTTGAGGGAACAGGCGCTATGCAGTGAGATAAGGGAGGTTATCAAACTATTTCCAGGAGAACAGTGATGCAGGTCCTTCTCTGGCAACCACCTGGGAGTCATGAAGGCGGTGGTGTGTGGGCAGTTAATCAGTAAAGCTGCAGCCTATACCAGGGACCAGCATTGGAACTGAAGGGTATAGAGGCAGAGGTGAACCGGAGCACAAATGTGGTGGCTCGGGCGCATGATTGCTTAAAGTGGGCAAAACATTGGAAGAGCACTTAAAGGATATTATGAGATTGTCAAGTGTGGAGCATGATTTACTAGAGTGCCAAACCTGCTGAGCGGGCTAGAGGGGGGCCATTACAACCCTGAAAAACAAGGTTGGGGGGTCGCATGGGTTTACAGCCCCCTTCAACAAAATGTTTTGCTCTATCCTAGTTCCCCATCTGATGGCTCTCTTTACCTCATTCTTGGGAACGGGCAGGACTACCATTACTATGGGACTCTCTAGTACTACTCTGCTCCCCGTCTCGCTGTGACTCCTATTGCCCCATTACTTTCACCAACAGATTCTAAACTGTAATCTAAGATCTTGGCCCGTTGCATGATGGAGGGCTTCCCACAGATCATAGATAGCGGCCAGACTGGGTTTATCATGGGGCGCAGTACCCACAACGTGAGACAATGCTCTGAACTTGCTTGAAGTGGGACAAACATCAGGGGTAGACATGGGGGTGGTGGCACTGGACGCCCATAAGGGGTTCGACAGAGTAGACTGTGGATACATTCGGCATACTCTAGAGGCTTTTGGCTTTGGCCCGAGGTTCACTGTGTTTGAATGGCAGTTTACTGGGAACAATCGACCTCCCTCAGGGTCAACGGGCAATACTCATCCAACTTGGTGATAACCAGGGGAACTAGGCGGGGTGATGGTGTTTTCACTGTGTATGGAGACACTTTTATGTCACATCAGAAATTATGCAAATATAACAGGGATAAAAGCGGGGGGTAATGTGGGGCACAATACAACATTTAGCCTCGTGCAGATGACATTATGTTGACCCCAAGGAACCCTTGTGTCTCTTTGGCAACAGGCTTCCGTGAGCGGGTCACCTTTAGACAGATATCAGGCTTTAAGGTGAATTATAGCTAATTGGATAGGTTGGATGTCTCAGTGCAGCCTCGGGATAGGGCCCCCTTCAGGGCTCTGGCGCCGATACAATGGAACCAGGTAGCCATTCCATACTTGGGCGTGCAGATTCGAAGCAGGGTCACGGAGGTCTTCCGCCAGAACTTCCCTCCTCTGTTCAAAGAGCTGTTGGAGGATTTGGTGGGAAGTGGGTTGGGCGTGGACATTTCCTGGTTTGGCAGAATTGTGGCGGTTAAGATGAACCTGATCCCCAGGCAGCTCAATTTCTATCAAATGTTGCCAGTTAAGATCCCAGACTTGGAGTTGCACGTGCTACATGGGAAGATCTTTCAATTCATCTGGGGAAATAACAGGGTGAGGATCTCCAAGAAAGTACTACTAAAGCCACTGAGGGTGTGGGGTCTAGGAGATTGCCGATGTGTTTTGGTATAACCTAGCGGCTCAGGTTTGTCATGTGGCGACAGGGGGGGATGCAGAGCTGTGGCCGAAATGGAAATTGATTGAGCAAGCCTGCTCAGTTATGGGGCTGGCTGGACTTCCGTATGTGGAACAGCGAGGCCTGCACAGGTTGTGTAAATGTGCGACAGATAGGTAGAGCTCCTAAAAACTATGCTATAGGTGGTACCTCATGCCAGGGAGACTGCACCACATGTCAGAAGACTATTTGGCTGGTTGCTGGAGGGGATGAGATGGTGTGGGGTCGCGCTTTCATATGGTATGGAGGTGTGGGAAGGCGAGGCTCTTTTGGAAAGAGGTGCTGGTGAAAATTAAAGATGTTACAGACTTGTCACTGCCAATGGATTCCCAGGTGGTGTTGCTGAGGAATATTAGGGATGGGCATTATTTTTATCAGGACCCATGCCTACTCTGACAGGGCACTCCTTGTGGCGATCAAGCTGACGATTGACCAAAACTGCAATGCTTTTGAAGGCCCCAACAGCGCAGATGTGGTGGGTGAAAATGTTGGTGGCAGATAAAATCACTGCCCTGTGTGAAGGGAGATACGGCAAGTATGCAACTGTCTGGAAGCCGGTTATTGACTATGCAGAGAAATACCAGGCCATGGTTGCGAGATCTCCGCTTATTCGTCCAATCTCCTTATTTTAAGGCTTGACCTCGGAGAGGAGGAAGATGTGATGTGTGTAAGATCAAAGGGCGCGGGCACCTCGGTTGCTCTGTATATCCCACGCTAATGCATACATGCTGTATGGTTTACTTGTGCCTGTCATTTCCCACAGCATGTTAAATAAAGGTGTTTGGGGGGGGGGGGGGGGGGGGGAACATGCGCAATTATTTTTCATGATATCTATTCACTGTGGACATTATCCAACATGGGTGCGTACAGAAGTAGATTGGCTTATCTGCTATGACTCTATAGTCACACACCAAGCTGGATTGCCAAACGGTTAAGAATGCTTACTTAATGTTGGTAGAAGCCAAGTTTTAGAATATGTTTTATATTCTGTGTGAATATAAACATGCAAAATGGTTGATTGAAACGAGAGAATAGGGTAATAGGTGTTTTATGTTAGTGCATTGCCATATGAAAAAAAGCATTCTGCAATCTTCTACTTCTGTTTTATTGTGTAAAACACTGTATATTGTAATATGTTCAAGTGCTCTCTATAAGTACAGGGTTACATAGGTTCGATGTACATTATTTTGAGTGCTATGGACTGAAAATATTCATAACTGTTTACATCTGAAACAAGTACACAGTAAGAGGTAGAGGTAAAAATAAAATACAGAGTTTTAAAAAGAAATGAGATCTGACCACTAATTAGAATTTTATGGGAGGATTTAGGTATATTGGGGCTCATTACGAGTACCGCGGTAGCCGTGCCGATAAACCGGCAGGCTGCCACCGGACTCGTGGGGATTTACCGGCTCCGGACTTGCCGGAATTACCGGGGCATTACAGCCCCAGTGACCCGGTAATTCCGGAACCGGCATTCTGTTAATCCCCATTCCCGTCGAGTCCCATAGGACTCCATGGGAATGAGGAAGTGGAAACACTGGCACCATGTCGTAATGGTGCCGGTGTTTCCGCGTCCGTCTGTGGACGTGTGGCGTTACATTACGACATGGCACCACACAGCCAGAGAACTCGTAGTTAGCCAGTCTGGAAAACGGGGCCAGTAAGCTCATGAACTTGTCAAAAAAATGCTCTTTGCATTGCTGGTGCGGAGCGGTTTGGAGCAGCTGGGTCCGCCGTAGCAGTGGGCTGGGCACTACCAGATCCATGACTGGATTGTGTGTAGCTCACTTCTAGCACTCTGACAATGATGGAACTGGGTAGGCAGTGCACCATAGCATCTGTAGCATGCGCATAGGTGACCATTCCACCTGGTTGGGGTGGTGGTGAATTCTTGCCTAGGAGCGAGAGGCGTGATGCTCTGTGTGACCTCAGGTTGTGGTGGGCTCGCAATCTTGTCTCAGTGCCATTTTGTCATTTGAGCAGCCATTTTGTTTGGCTGGGCAGGAATGCGCGGGAACTGTGTGTCCACTGACCTACCTGCATGAGCAGGCCCCCGTTTGCCCTCAAGCGTACGCTCGGTACTCGTGTGCACCTTAGGTGTGGAAATGGGAGGCTTGTCGCCCTTGGGCTTGAGTCCGGTAGTGGTTTGGAATGTAGACAACACCTCGGGCCTAGACCTGGTATCAGAGCAATGCCCCTCTGGAGTTTTCCCGGTACTAGAACCTTGCAGCCCCACAGTCTGGGAGGATCTTTGGATCCCTCTGTCTGGGGATCTGTAGCTCGAGGAGCCTCAGGTCGTGAATGGTACGAGAATTAGTACAATCCCTCCCAATCAGAGTCTTCCCTGGAAAGGAATTTCCCTTGCTGGGTGCTTTGCTGTATAAAGTACTTACCTTGGCCCTTGACTTCCTGCTTATGTATTCCAAGTTTTCTGGAGTGGACCTGGAGAAGAGCTCCCTCCACCTGGTGAGATGGTTTTTCAATGACCTCGGAGTGAGTCACACACCGAACAACCTTCCCAGGGGTGATCTTCACTGAGACACTGGAGACACAGCATGTGTGGATCTCATGCCGGGAACGAGCCGTCGCAGGAAGGGCACCTACTAAACCCCACCTGTGCCGGCATTCTCCGGGGAGGGCGAGGCACTGGAGGCCGGTAAAGTTCCAAGGGGAAAAGCAGGCACGTGGGATTACGAGGGAAAAGGCTTCAACCACCAGCGCAGGGGACGCAGGTCTGCTCCCGTCACTGTGGAAAACAGGACTGGAGTGTGGTGCCATAGGGCGGAGACAGGGCAGAGCACGCTCTGGGTACCATGCCTCCATGCACATCTAAATTTAAAGGCAAAAGGCTTTTTTGTGTGAAAAAGGGTTCCGATCCCGTCCCTAGCAAGGGACGACCATGCAGTATGGAGGAAAGGAGACGGGACGTAGGAGTAAGGCAGAGGGAAGAGTAACCTCAAGGTGGAGGTGAGACATCGAATGAGTGAGCGATATCAGAGGGACAGTTGAATAGAGGGGGATAAGTAAGATAAGGAACAAGTTACTTACCTGTACCTGTTGTTCTCCAGCATGGGTCTGGCATGGATTCACATGCTCATGAATATTCCCCGTCGTCAGGCTGGGAATCCTCGGTAAAGAAAAAACCAGTATCAGTTTTGTTTCTGATCTGTCTTTCGTAGTAGTAACCAATCACTGATCTCTGCGTCATACTGACCACAGCCAATGACTGCCCTCTACCTAAGCCCCGCCTCTGGCAGCCATCTTCAGATTTGGTAGCACGTGAAGTGGCAGTATGACCAAGTGAAGAGCCGCAGAGGGGTAGGCGGGAGGGTTCGCATGTGAATCCATGCCAGACCCATGCTGGAGAACAACAGTTACAGGTAAGTAACTTGTTCCTTCTCCAGCATGGGGTCTGGCATGGATTCACATGCTCATGAATAAAGAATACATAGCAGTACACACATGCACAACCACGGGAGGTGGCAAAGGCTCAACATTAAGCATCACATCAAACTCAACATTAAGCAAATCTTACCTCCTCACCAGGCTCACCTTAGGCAAACAGGTTGCGCAGCACTGCTTGGCCGACCCTGGACTCCTCCCTGGAATCCCGATCGACGCAGTAGAATTTCGTGAAGGTGTGCGCCGACCTCCACGTAGCAGCCCTGCAGATGTCCAGCAAGGACACACCAGATAGGAACGCCGTGGTAGCTGCGATCGCTCTGGTGGAATGGGCTCTCGGACGGCCAGGCAGGGGTCGGTTTGCCAACCGATGACAGTACATGATACAGCCGGAGAGCCATCTGGAAATGGAAGCCTTCGAGAGAGCCTTCCCCTGATTGACAGGTCCAAAGTTCACAAAGAGTTGTGACGTCTTCCGAAAACCCTTCGTGCGGTCCACGTACAACTTCAGCGCTCTAGCCACATCCAGCGAGTGCAAAGTCCTCTCAGCCGGCGACGAAGGCGACGGGAAGAAAACAGGCAACACCAAGGGTTCGTTGAGGTGGAAGTCCGACAGCACCTTGGGCATGAAGGAGGGGTGCGTCCTGAGCACTACCCTCGTGTCGTGAAAAGTCAAGTACGGGGCTTTTCAGGAAAGGGCCTGGATCTCTCCCACCCGTCGTGCGGAGGTGATGGCCACAAGAAACGCTGCTTTCCACGACAAGAACTTCAACGGAGCCGAGTGCAGAGGCTCGAACGGAGGTCCTATGAGCTTGGTCAGCACCACGTTGAGCTCCCACGCCGGGGCCGGAGCTTTCACCGGCGGGAACGATCTGAACAGTCCCTTCATGAATTCTTTCACCAGACGATGAGACCACAAGGACGTCCGCCCCGTGGTTCTGGTGTATCGGGAGATCGCAGCAAGATGAATCTTGATGGACGCGTGCGCCAGTCCAGCTTTGGCCAGCGTCAGTAGGTATGGCAGTACTTGGGGAGCCGTAATCCGCAGAGGGTTAATCTTCTGTGCGTGGCACCAGACAGATTATTTGTGTCCGTAGCATTTAAGAGTTGAGGATGCCCTGGCCTTTGCAAGAACCTCTCTGCAGTCGGCCGGTATGTCGTATCCTCCAAACTCTAACGCTGCAGGAGCCAGGCCTGCAAGTTCAGCGACTTCGGGTCGTGATGGAGGATGGCGCCTCCTTCCCTGGAGAGCAGATCCGCGTCCACTGGCAGCTTCACTGACGGGGACGCTGACAAGTCCAGAAGGTCCGGGAACCATATCTGCCTCGGCCACGCAGGTGCGACGAGGATCATCCTGCAGCGTGACCTCTTGACAGCTTGATGAGCCGGATCAGCAATGGCAATGGAGGGAACGCGTATAGAAACAGGCCCTCCCAGAGGAACGAGAAAGCATCGCCCATGCTCCTCGGCTGGGGAAACCTGCTGGCGAACCTCCGGCACTTGGAGTTCGTCGCCGTCACAAACAGATCGATCTGGGGTGTGCCCCACCGTCGGAAGAGGCGGTCCACTAGATCCTGTCGTAGTTCCCACTCGTGGCACGAGCGCAGCTCCCTGCTGAGTGAGTCGGCGATGGTGTTTTTTTATCCCTGCCAGATGAAACGGCACCAGAAACATCCTTTGGGCGACGGCCCAATGCCACAGATCCTGCGCCTCCCTGGACAGGGCTGGGGACCTGGTTCCGCCCTGTTTCCTGATGTAGAACATGGTGGTGGTGTTGTCGGTGAAGATCCTCACCACCTTGCCCTTGAGGGACGGAAGGAAGGACCTGAGGGCCCAAAACACTGCACGGAGCTCCAGGACGTTGATATGGAGGGACTTCTCCGTCGGGAGCCAAAGGCCTCTCGCGTGCAGATTTTCGGTGTGCGCTCCCCACCCTTCCAGGGAGGCATCCGTGGTCACTGCCTCCTGGTGGCCGGGGGTCTGGAAGTCCATGCCCGCCGTCAGATGTGCGCGGGTGCCCCACCACCGGATCGCTCGTCGGAAACTCTCGTCGAGTGTGATCCTCTCCTCGAAGCTGCCCGTCGTCTGGATCCAGCGCGCGTCCAGGAACACCTGCAACGGGCGCATCCGGAGCCTGCACAGGGGGATGAGGTAAATGCAAGAAGACATCATTCCGAGGAGGGACTTGATGGACCTCACTCTGGCCGCGTCCGCAACCAGCATCCGCTGCACCTTGCCCAGAATGGCCCTCGTCCTTTCCTCCGACGGAGACGCCAGAAGCGACACCGTGTCGAGCTTCGCTCCCAGAAACAGTGCGTCTTGCGCGGGCACCAGGTGGGACTTGGCGTAGTTTATGGAGAATCCCAGGTCCGTGAGAAGTTGGACGGTCCTTGCCGTGTGCTCCACGGCGAGCTCCCTCGTCTTGGCTCGGATGAGCCAGTCGTCCAGGTAGGGGTAGACGTGGATCCCTTCTCGGCGCAGCTGCACCGCCACCGGTGCGAGGCACTTGGTGAACACCCTGGGTGCCAACCTAAGTCCGAAGGGAAGGGCTCTGAACTGATAGTGACGCCCTTGGACCACGAACCTGAGAAACTTTCGGTGTCCCTTTAGGATGGGAATATGGAAGTAGGCATCCTCCAAATCCAACGACGACAGGAAATCGCCCTCCTCCAGCTGACCCAGGACGTGTTGGAGGGTGACCATCCGGAACTTCTGTGCCTTGATGAATTTGTTCAGTCGTCGTAGGTCCAGGATGGGACGCCATCCTCCCGTCTTCTTCTTCACGAGGAAGTATCTTGAGTAAACTCCGGAGCCCCGAAGCCTCTTTGGGGCGAGCTCGATGGCGCCCTTCCCGAGCATCGCCTTTACCTCCAAGAGAAGTTGAGGGGCGTGATGTTCTTTCCTGGCCACAGGGGGGACGCGCGGGCACCTTTTTTGAAACTCAAGCGCATGACCCTGGGCTAGGGCGCCCAGCACCCAACGGTCGGTGGAGGTGGACTCCCACACGCTGACGAAGCTCGCCAGCCGGCCTCCCACCGGGGTGCTTCGGTGGGGGCCCGACCCCACGGCCGGTTCAGTCCTGCTTCGACGAGGCTTTGCCGCCTTGACCTCCTTGGCGACGATGGCGGGGTCCGCCTGACTTGCCTCGTCCCCTGTAAGCTTCCTGCGACGACGAACGGGCCGCTTGACGGTAGGTGGAAAATCTGCCGCCGGAACCTTTGGAGGCACCCTGTTTGCCTCCGCCGCTCCGAAAGGGCAGCCGCCGTTGCTGGAGAACCCCAAGAGCCCGGGCCGTCTTCGTGTCTGCTTTGATGGCTTGAAGGGAATCGTCCACTGTTTTCCCAAACAGGTTGTTTCCATCGAACGGCATGTCCAAGACTCTGGTCTGCACGTCTTGACGGAAGTCAGTAGCCTTGAGGCATCCACGCCGCCTAAGGCACACGCCGTTGCCCAACTGGCGAAATCCAGTGTCAGCGATGTCCGTCGCAATCGTAATGGCGTGGTCCGACGCCACCTCTCCTTCCTGCAAGATCTCTAGGGCATCCGCCCTCTTGTCGTCCGGTAGGAAGTCCAGCAGGGGGGGGGGCAGTTTTACCACAGCTCCCTGTTGTAGCGGGCTACGAAAGCCAAGGCGTTGGCCGCCTTAATCGTCGTCGCTGCAGATGAGATGACCCTGCGTCCCATCGTATCCAATTTCTTTCCCTCGCCGTCCGGCGGGGAAGTCGACGTAGAGGCCGCACCCCCCCCGCTTTCTTCCTGGCCGCCGCGGAGACGACGGAGTCCGGGGTCGGCTGTGCCCGGAGGCACAAGGGGGCCGCGTCCGGGACCCGGTACTTCTTCTCGTACCGATCCCTTCTAGCCGGCGTCGTGGATGGGTTCTTGAGGGCGAGGCCCTCATCCCAAATATCGTCCAGTAGAGGCACGGAGAGGACAGTCTTCCTCTTGGCCTCGCGCCGTTGATAAAGGAAACCTTCCTTCTTCTCCTCCGGGCAGAGCTGGAAGAGCTCGGACGCCCTGGCGATCATGGAGTGAAACGATCCAATCTCGTCGGGCTGGGAAGCCCGGGTGGGAGGTGACGACGGCAGATCCTCGTCGTAAACCTCGTCGTCCGTACCCGTCGCGGCCGTGTCAGTCCCCGTATCATCCCCACGAGTCATGGACGGGGAGGAGGGCTCAACAGGGCGCGATGGCTGAAAAGGAGGTGGAGGATGAATCCTTCTTCTCTTAGGGGGAGGGCTACCAGAAGGGCCTGGCTCCGGGTCCCCCGTCGGGAGCGGTTCCTCCGCTGGTGGTAACGGCAGTCTCGTCCTTATCTCCGAGCATAAGGACTGTATAGCCAACAAAATGGCCGCCAAGTTGTCTTGCGGCGCTGGTTGTGGGGAGTCCGATGGGCGGTCAGGGGCCCCGTTGGCACCCTCGACGTTATCGTCGTCTCCTACATCGGGATCCCTCCCGACGGGCTGGTCTTCTTCCACGTCAACGCCGTGGCTTAGGACCTCGATCAGCTCTTCCTCAGAGGTTGAGGCCAAATCCACGACGACCTTTTTCTTCTCCGTCGGAGGTTTCACGGGGGTCCTGTCGATGGGCATAAAAGAGGACTCCCTCTGCAGTGGCAGGGAGACTCTGAGCCCCGAGGTCACCACCACTGGTGTAGCCTCCACAGGCTGAGCCAGGGCCGCCGCGACTGTCTCGATAGAGGCCTTGGCCGGATGGATTAAGGCTGTCACCACCTTAGGTGCTCTCACCGCCTTCTCCTTGGGGGGGGGGGCACACTGCCTCGCTCTCCCTCCGATGGGGCCTTCGAGCTCGACCGGGGCCTCTCCAGGAGCTTCGCCGGGTGCTCGGCCTTCCTCTTACCCGAACCAGAGCGTTGGCTAGTGGTTGATGGTGCTGGGGAGGATGCGCCCTGCCTGGCGCCCGTAGAGCCCGACCGTTCAGCGCTCCCGGTGCCAGCGGACTCGCGGTGCTTGGCCTTGTGTTGGACCCCCGTTGCCGGGGCGTCCTCAAAGGTCTTATAAGACCGCTCAGATTTCTTCTTCTTCTTCTCGCTCTTCCCTTCCAGCCAGTTGGCGAGACGTTGATGGCGGTCCTTCATGGTCCGCTCCGACATATTGCCGCAAAACGCACAGTCCTTCTCCACGTGCGTCTTGTCTTCATGTAGGCAGTAAAGACAAAAGGAGTGTTCGTCCTCCTTAAAGACATTCTGAAGCTGGCATCCAGGGCAGACCCTGAACAGCTTTCCGGGCGTCGAGCTTCCCTTCTCCTGGGCCATGTCTGAGATGGGCCTGAGAAACTTCTGGAGTCCTCCAAAAGCGTGGCTCGACGAAATCTTCACCCTTGAGGGGCGTAGACGAATCCGACACGGGTCCCCGTTGATCGGATGAAGAATCGGTGGAGCTTGAGGCTCTTTTTGACCAAAAAAATCGAAGTTTTTGAGAAAAAACATGAAAAAATAGCACTAACGCTCGAGAGCAATAGCACGAGGATCCCAACACTTGAACGTGCGGTAAAAATCTGAAGATGGCTGCCAGAGGCGGGGCTTAGGTAGAGGGCAGTCATTGGCTGTGGTCAGTATGACGCAGAGATCAGTGATTGGTTACTACTACGAAAGACAGATCAGAAACGAAACTGATACTGTTTTTTTTCTTTACCGAGGATTCCCAGCCTGATGACGGGGAATATTCATGAGCATGTGAATCCATGCCAGACCCCATGCTGGAGAAGTGGAGTTGGACGAGAGTAGTAAGAGGTACAGAGAGGAAAAATGGAGAGGAGAGCGTGACAGACTTGAGAGTGAATCGGGCAGAGGCTGCGAGGCACCTTCCCAAACCATATAGAACACTAATCACTGGATAGAGTAGGTAGTGTTAGGAAGTTATCGGTGGGAGTCTAGTTAGAAAAAGCATTTTGCTTTTAAGACCTCCCATCCAGTATATCGGAGTAATTAGACAGTAGGGGTTAACATTCGCTATTTACTAACCAGGAGCCAGAGACAACTGGTTTAGGGAGTGTGAAGGCATCATGAAGCAAGTCATAGACAACATATTCAAAGTTTTTAACTCACATGTCAGGATGGATGAAGGCCTAACTTGCCCTATGCTAAGGTGGGATTTCCCAACGTGAACAAAACTGAGGAAAGCCGGAGTCAGATAGTTCAACTTAAAAGGCTGTTTGTGTCCAAAACCTATCCTTGCCCTCACAACTAAGCTAAACAATGTCTAGGGATGTCAGTAATAAAAGTAAAGGCGATCAAACAAAAGGTCTGAGCTTCTTCCAGCTCACCTTCCCCAAATTCAAGAAAGTCCCCCAAAAAAGTATATGGATTACCATTCTTAAATTCACAACAGTTCCACAAATCCTCGGGGTTCCCTTTCCCGAAGTTCAAGGCAACACAGTTCCATAGAAAAGGGTCTTGAGGGTTCCGTCCCCAAGAAAATATTAAGATTCCCTTCCCCAAGACTTCAACCTCTGCTTTTTCTCTGTCTCTCAATGTTCAAAACAAATCCAAAATTAGCATAAACTTTCCTTCTGGCTAAACTTAACAATTCCTTCATCTTTCTCTTTCTTGGTCTACATTTACAAGGTCTTTGACTTCCACCATTGAGGGTTCCCTGGTCTAGGCACTGTTGTCAAATCACATTGTACACCCATTACAGGTCACGCAACCAGGAACCCTAGGCTCTGACCCACACAGGTACTTCTGCTTTTGCTCCTGTGTGGATGTTTCCACTCACTTGGCTTCTCTCTGTCAGCCTCTTGGCATTGCCACACTGTGTCACACAACTTAGACCAATCCTTGGCCGTGCCACACTGTATTGAATTACAAGAGTTCACTGACTTTTTTTCACTCCTTTACCACCTCACGGTCACGTTCTCTCGCAATCCTTCATTCTTGCCGTTAACCTGGCTTTTACAATACAATTTTTGCAGCTCATATGCATTTGTCACTTGTTGTAACTTTATTCATAAAGGTTTAATTCAGTGCAGTATTCAATAGTTGTTGCTATTTGCTTTGCAGTTTAAATTTAACCCAACCCGCGCATTGGGTTAATTTTATTAGTTTCATGGTGTTTCACTTGTTCAGCGCTTACCTTGCTTTCCCCACAGCCCCCAGAAGCACCCTGGTCTGAGTGACTTACTCCCTTCACTCACCGGTCCTCCCCGTTCCCTCCGGGCAGCTGTGCTGCGTGTTTTCAGCTCCACTCGCTGGCTTTCCCGAGATCTACTTGCTCTCCTGTTGCTTTTTGGTCCTCGCCGTCTGATCCGCTCTGCTTGTGTGGAGGCTGGCAGCTGCCTCTCTTCCTCTCCTTTGTTTGCAGCTCAGACTGTGTTTCTCCAATCACGGATGCTCCCAAACTCGCAGTTTCCTACCCACCTGCTCTTCAGCACCACAAGTTCTTTGGGTCGTCTGCCGGCGTCCTGGCTGCGCTGCAGGACTCACCATGGCTGCCTCCTCACAAACTGGACTCCCTGCTGGATTCTCCCACACAGGCCTCCCGGTTGGTCTGAGTGTTGAGGGTTTCCTCCCTTTTTATACACCTGCAACCAATTGACAGGTTGCAGGTGTGAGTCCTCAATTTGTATTGCCTGACTACATTTAAAGGGACATGCCTGACCTTGACAATACTTCTTCCTGGTGAAATAGGTTACTAGTGTTCACTACACCTGTACTGTAAGTAGGTTGGATGTGAAAAATACAGGGGGGGGGGGAGACTGCTGTACAATAATCGATAAAGGCTGGGTGAGGGCTAGGTTGATTCTTACAGGGAAATGGGGGGTACAAGGCCCCTTCAGCCAGGTGATCATCCCTCGCTTCTCCATCCCCAGGGTTGGAAACAAAAAGCGATGGCCTTTCCCTGGCCACCTGAGCAGAGAATCCAAGGGGAGTAAGAGTGAGGATACCCTCAGGCTTCTCACAGGAGTCAGTGCTTTTGGAGATGAGAGAGAGTGACGGCCGTAGGGCCCAGTGAAAAATAAATACAAATCCTTGAACCATCTCCGAGTCCTGGAGTAATTGTGGTGCCATCCGTGTCAAAAGGGAGTTGGAGTCAAGGAGAAAGATAAGGTGGTTTGGAGCAGTAACAGAGGGATACCAGCTTTGAGCGGGAGATGAAGGGTATCTTCTGTAAAGAGGATGAGCGAAGTGCAGGACAGGACAAAGAGAAGAAAGGGAAATACTTGGTTGGGAAGGAAGATGGAGCAAAATGGAGAGCTGGCTTCAAGGACAGGGAAAGGGCGAGCAGGTTGGATCAGAGAAAGGGATACAATCGATGAAAGGGAGTCTAGGATTAGGGGATGGCAGTATCTAGAAGAGAGAATGTTAGAAGGGAGACAGCAGCGGTCTTTGTTAGAAGGAAGAAGGTAGAAGAGAGCATCATGAAAAGGAAGATGTGGGATATTGTTCAAGAAAGGACACAGGACGATAAAAGAGTGGAGAGATTACAGGAGAGAGATCAATGGAGAGACTTGAAGGCAAGAGGACATTTGGAAGGAGTAGAGGATTTTTGTGAAAAGAAGAGAAACGGTAGGTTGGAACAAAGTTGTGAATTGAAATAAAGGGATAGTAGGGTCCCACTTCTCTATCAAACCCCAGCAGGGCACATCAGATCCTCTTGGAAATGCCGAGCTGGGGGCTGGTCTGGCTGGAGGTTGTTGCCAGTCCATGCCCCACAGAAAAAACTTAGAAGACAGAAAGGATGAGGCCCCCAAATGCATCTGGCTGCCTGAGAGCTTTGGGTCTGCACTAGAGAACATCTACAAGCAGACAAAGTCAGAGGACATATCCTAAGTGGCACAACCCTGGGTGGAGTGCAGACATTAACTTTCAGGACTGAATCTATTAATTTGGCCTTTTAATATTTGTTCAGACTTAGGTGCAAAGCAAAGGGTTCCAAAATTCCTCTATCATTTTGCCCGCATTGTTTGGGTTGTTTTGGACCTGATGAGAATATTTTGTGTATTGACCCCTTCAGAGCATGACGGGAGGACCTGCTTCTGTTCAGAGAATGACCCCTTCACCACACATTCTGACACTGTCACACTCACCTGTGTCTCTGCAGGAGCGATGGACGAGCCTCCCTTTACCCTGAGTCTTCACTTCCCCTGTTTCACCCGGAGGAATACCTGTCAAATACAAGGTGTACACTGAGACCTGAATTCACTTGATTCCCCTGTGCCATTCCCCTCTCTTTACTGTGTGCAGGGATGTCCCCCTATGGGCTTACACTGATCTTTAGTAGGGTGTGCACTCCATCCTGCATTCGCAGGGGCGCGATTCACTCATGTGATTGGTGCCAATGCCTGTAGGCTGAGTTCAGATGCAAAATGCTGTTTTATGCCTTCACAGCGAGGCCGAGTGTTCAAGGCGCCAGTTTCTTCACTGGCTAGAAAGTCCTTCACACAAGTGAACGTTGCGCGGAGAATGTTGAGTGTGCAAAATTGTCCGTATTGTCTGTTTACCGGTATTTTTGTGGGTGAGTAGCGCTGCGTGTAGAAGCTAGCTGCTGGTATGTTAGCGCAGCGTCTTCAATTCGAGCGCGCCTGGTAATGTCTCTCCCTTTCCCTTGCAGGAGAAATTATGTGGTATTAGCGCCTCGAGTCCGGATTTAGCGCTACGGGAGACTTGGTGGTTGGGTAAGTATACACGGAGGCTTTTGCTAAGTATGCACCAGGAGCACAGTGAAATAAGTGTCCGCGTTATTGGGGCGAGCGATATGAATAATGTCTCTTCTTTCTTTTGCAGGGGTTTGTGCGCTCGTACAAATGACCTGGATTGCAGCCTCGCTGGAAGATTCGGTGAGTATGCGCAGCGTTACTGATGTGCGCGTGTTAAAGCAATCTTCTTTGTTCTTATAGGTGCCGGTGTAGAAGTCCCCTCTTGACTGGAGATAGCTGTGGCGTGGAGTAAGAACAGAGGTTCTTCCGGAGCAGGTAAACTGAAGCAGAATGATCCGGAGCAGGTAAGCAGAAGCTGGCTGATCGAGAGCACAGCAAGTGTGTTGCTGATACAGCTCACAGTAAGCAACACAAAGCACTGGAAGAATCTTGGGTGTGGCTTATATAGCCAGCCACACCCAAACACTAGAGAGCTCATGAATCATCATGCACTTCCTGTTTGCCAACAGGAAGTGGTAACCAGGAAGTTACTACAAACGCTAGAAAGGAATTAAAGGAGGGATTTGCTACGGGTTCTTTGTGTGCCTATGCCAGGCCTGTCAAGCCTCCACCCAGCTTGCCCCAACTACCTGCCTGATGCCCATGACAGACACTTGGAGACAGGATCAACTTGACACTTATGCTTAAGGAGTTAAATAACTAGGGTGACACATTTTGATTTAGTTTGTACACTAAAAGGGTAATAACGCATCTTAAACGATAATTCTGTGTGTGAATCCCTGTTCTGGGAACATTGTGCTGAAATTATGTCCAAACCAACAGTTCACAATACGCTGAAGGCATTCAATGCTTCTTTGCATACATTAATACAACTTTGTATATTATCTACAACATTTTGTATATTGAAGAATGTTGTTTATAATAATTTTGATGGTGTAGTTAGGAAAGTGGGACACCTTTTGCTATCAGAATCATGTCAGTATGACAACATTTCTAATTCCTGGAGAGGGAAGAAGCATAACATTTATCTGCCATCAGTACTTACTCCTAATGTTAATGGCTTTGATGTTTATTCTTTGAAAAAATTGAAAAAACCTTTTTTATGTTAATGATGTGACAGGGTCAGAGACCTGACCCTCTCAACAGGTGTGGGGGTAGGGGATTCCTCAACCTGGGGTAGGAGGTCTACCGAGGGTTTTGCCAGAACCAGTTCTGTCACAAAGGTGGGGGTGAGCGAGTTGGAAGGGCCCCAGTTGCTGTCCCTTCCACCCTTGTCTGGCTGCAATTGTCAAGTACCACTCAAAACCATCCCATACCCATTTTCTAAAATGCTGGCTAGTGTTCTTTCTCTTTTGACGAACTACTTCATACAGAAACACTTGCAGAGGAGAGTGGTGAAGTCAAATGTGAAAAACCAAACAGTGTTTCACAACCTAGTCACCATGGATCCCGTACTCAGGTGGCCAGGCAAAGGCCATCACTTTTGAATCCTGAACCTGGGGGTGGACAAGCAAGGGAGTATCACCTGGGTAGGGGGTCCTCGGAGAGTGAGGGACTAGCACCCGATGGTGAGACATGGTACCCCCCTTTTTTCCACAACCAATCTAACCCCTATCCCTGCTTATTTTATTGGAAACTACCACTCCCATAACTCCTCCCCACTTTACCTTGAAAGCACTATTGAGCCGGGGAAGATGAAGAATGTGGCCAGAATGATTACCTCTACTGACTTGCAATGGCTCTGTCCCTGTAATGAGGCCAGGCATAGTCAGGCACGTAATCCTAATTATACACACCTGCCACTTGTTAACACTCCCTATCAGGATAAAATGTGGCGTGCACAGGCACACTGTGAGCGAGGCTGGGTATGAGAAAGAACAGCTCTTCCGGGGTTGATGCGAACCAGGCTATTGAAGTTGGAAGGCCAAGTGGCTAATCGGCATTGGCAAAGATCGAGAGAGAGCCAGGCGAGAATCCCACACTTTCAGGAAGCCGTAAGCGTTCCAAGACTGAAACCGAGTGACCGGAAGAAAAAAACCTTCAAGGTGCTTGAAAGCGGCCCGCAACCCTCCCGGGTGAACGGGAAGTTGGGGAGGAGCAGAGGAGGCGTTGGCAACGGCATCGACTGCTGCATGAAGTGCGTTGATGAAAGAAGATCAATTAACACAAGCGGTAAGTTATCGAAGATAACAGAAGCCTGGTTTGTGTTAAAAGCAAAAAGTAACTGCAACCCAAAAGTTAAAGGCTGTGCGTGTGCCGGTTAAACGGGTAATGGAAAGGACAATTGCTGAATTGTAAAAGGAAAGGATACAAAGTAACAGAGTGATCCTGTGAGGCGAAATCGCACATTCGAAAGTCTCTGTGAAATGTTCTGAGTGGAAGTGTATTACAACGGGAACCAAAGGCAAGAAAGTAACAGCGATCCCAAAAGAAAGTTTAATAAGTGAAAAACAAAGTATGTGAACTCTGAATATGCCAAGAGGGCACTTTGAAAGAGGCCAAGAGCACAAACTAAAGAGAATAAGGAACTACAAGTACCAAGAGGCATTCATGTTGCAAGATGAGGAAGATTGTGGATAGTAGAATTGTTTAAAGAGATGTCGAAGTGGTCATGCAGAGGTCTATGTAAAATCAGTTCGGCTTTGAAAGTCTTCGACTCTGAAAAGACACCCAAGACAAAACGTGGAGAAGGGAACCCCCACGAAGAGAACGACAGGCTAGAGTCTGGCAGAGGGAAGCCTGTATTGAGTTGTGGGAAAGCAGAGGTCAAAAGTAGAAATGTGTATTTATGGCACGGTGGACAAAGCCTAAGGAAGGGATAGAACTACCAGAAGCTTGAAGCCCAACCCAGAACTGTTTAATTGTACCAGAGGTAGGGAGAATTCTCATCTTTGGGTAATTTCTCTCACCTAGTGAGTCCCCCAGCAGCTTTGCTGGACTTCTAGAGTTTATTTTTTTCCACCTGGTGAGAGTGAGAGCTTTTCCCCCACTCTTACCTGTGTTTTGCTATGCGTTTCCATCTGTTTTTGTGATTGTGGACTCTGAAGTACACCACTTTAGGAGCCCCCTTCAGTTTGTGTGTCACACAGCACCTTCAGTGCCGCGGCACAGGGTTGTCTTTGAGACTTCCCTCAACTCTATTTCTGAGGTGACTACCGTCCCCCAGAAAAGGGTAAAGTTACCATTAACTTTACTTAGTCAATCTACCACAGATCCAGTACACCCCATCTTCCATGGAGTACTGGAAAGGGTTAATTCGTATCCCTTTTTATCCGTACCTCCTAGAGCATTTTTTTGCTCTTTTAACATTTAGACTTGGCTGGTGGCAGTGGTATCTACCCTTACTTTTCTACCGCGATTATATTAGATAAACGTGGTACTGTTCTGGGCCATTATATCAGCCTCGAACATAAACCCGCTTGACCAAATTGTCTTTCTTTTGGCTCTGGTTGGGTTTATTCGCCGTTTCTTTTTGTTAAAGTCCTTCTTGTGTTTTACTTTGCGAGGCAAACTAGGTTCGCCTTCTTTTTTCACTGTTTTTTTTGGCGAGCTTCTGCTCAGAAGCCCTCCTCAAGGTGCCTGGGTGTCTAGGTGGGCTGAATGTGAGGGAGGGGTGTAGTCACCCCCTGCACAGGGTATCCTAGGTAACCCAAGTCGCACTTTGTCATGATTGGCCAGGGTAGTTGTCCTGGCTAGACAACCCCCCTGCTGGGTGATTGACAGCCAGGCTGTGTGAATGGGGGTTTTTCGCATAAAAGGCCGGTCTCTTGGGCTAGAAGTCAGAAAGTCACCACTGGAACAACAAGGAACTGAAGAGAAGCGGAGAGAACGATGGCTGCTGCAACTACCCCGACCCGGTGAAGCCCGCCTGCAGTCCTGAGCAATCTTCCCTTCAACGACTCAGAGAAGATCCAGTCCGGAGTCTTCTTCCCTTGAGCTTGGTGGGGATAACCAGCTTATCTTCCACAGCCAGAGGATCCTCTTTCTTGTTCGAAATCGCTGCACGCTGCTGTAGTGGTCCGGAAAGCCACCTGAAGAACCTCTCCTGTTTTTAAGGAGCGCACCTTTTATTTCTCGTCGCTGCTGCCGGCTTCATCCCTGTGTGGTACAGACCCCCTTCAGACGTTGTCCTTCACAACTGAGCTCCAGGAATCATGGGTCTGCAGGAAACCAACAGGAACAACTGCCAGGGCAACAGCTGCACGACTGGAACAAGGTACTGTGTTCTACTTGAGGAAACTGGGTGAATCCCTTTTCTTCATTTCCATGGCTTGCCCTTGTCTTCCCTCCTTCTTATAACTTTTGCTTCCGAACATTGACAATATCGAAGTACTTTTGGCTATGTTGAATCGTGAACTGTGACTGTGTGATCTTTGGCAACAGGCTGTAACGCTCACCTGATTCTCGCAGAGGCGCCGGTCTTGACTGGGCGACTACTGTATCTTCAAAGGTGATGTGTAGCACCCGGTTGGCTCTTTGGGCTGGACCTCTGTGCACTGTAGGCCTGACGTGTAGAGTAAGATGTCTGCAGATAGAAAATATGGGGTTAATGAACTGGGGTTATTGGGGTGTCCCTATCTCTTTCCTCTTCTCCTCTCCTGTAGACCCCCAAAGGTTAACGCTCTCACCTTAGGTAAGTGAATGCCGAGCTCTCCATCTGCCTCGGGGCAGGGTGCTGTAACCAGTTTCTTCACTGGATAGGTAGCGCAGGCCTCTTGACTTCAGAGGACTGCTGTCCGTCGTTTACTGCACGAGCGGTAAGTTTCGAGGCATTCAAATGTCTTTAGTAATGATGTCTCTTGTTCTGCAGGGTTCCGGCGATGGCGGATGACGGGCTGAAGTGAGTTGAAGATGGAGCCCGTATGATGAATAGAAGCGCCTGGAAGCACGTAAGTAAGCGCTTGTTGCCTGCTTCACTATGCGCTCTAACTGTCTTTTTATTTTGCAGGTACGAGTTTGGAGCGGCTGCAGGGTGCCGGAATACCCACTGGATTAGATGTGGAAAGGAGTAATGGCACGCGAGTATTAAAGTTCCCCAATGTCTTTAAACGCACCTTGTTTTGTCTTTCAGATGCGGGATGCAGCGCCGAAGGCCTCCGGAGCGTGCGAAGAGTTGGTAAACTTTTGTCTTTCAGATGCCGGAATGCAGTGTGAAGACCTCCGGGGCGCACGAAGAGTAGGTAAGCCTTTGCCTTTCAGATGCCGGAATGCTAACCTGTTCTTTCTTGTCTTTATAGGTGTTGCTGAAGACTGGATTCAGGATGGTAAGCCTTTGCCTTTCAGATGCCGGAATGCTAACCTGTTCTTTCTTGTCTTTATAGGTGTTGCTGAAGACTGGATTCAGGATGGTAAGCCTTTTTCCTTAGGCCCAGGACCGGATGCAGAAGACACAATGAGCGTTCTGCTGCAGAGGTTGCAGAATAACGCAAAGCAAGATTCATCCACTGGGTGTGGTTTAAATAGCCTCCTGTAGTGCTTAGGTGTCTCCTTCCACAGCCACGCCTAAGTAAGAAAAGAGTTCCTGGTAAGAAAAGAGTTCCTGCCTTCCAGAAGAGTTCCAGTGTTCTGAATCTAGGGAGTGGCTCCAGCCCCACCCAACAGGAAAAGTAGTTCCAAACAGAAGAGGATCAGAGGCTCAACTGGCAGGCAAGTAAGCAGCATGGTCTGCTGAAGGTAAGTCCACCCAAGCATTATGAGCCCGGCGCTTCCAGCGCTGGGACTGGGCATATTTATGAGCCTGGTGCCACTGGCGCCAGGACTGGGTCCAAAAGGTCCCAATTGGGACTGGTTGGCACTCGGAACCTGGGTTATGGATCTGCTTCCAAGGGAGTTGGGAAAACCCTGACCTTTTGGGAGCAGAGATCATGACACAGGCCTGGTGTCTTTCGACCCTGGCTTCGGCCCTTTGATTTTTTAACTCCTGTCTCTGAGTGTTTCTTGATTCTGCCTGCCTAACCAGAATATTGCCTGTGATTTTTGCCTCCAACTCCCTCTGGGTATCTCAGGTGCTAAGTGTGTTTTTGCCCCGGTAGCATTTCATGTCACGGATACACGTTTATTTAGTAGACCGAACTGTCAAAAAGTGATCGCAATCGTATTCGCGGTAACGTGTTTTGTTCGTAACACCAGTTCATTCAATAACAGGGTACTTACCTTGACACTTACTGTACAAAGTGAATTGGTTAGTTGTAGTATATTTAACGTGTGTTTTTTTTGTTTGAGTTTAATAGAAGTGTTGTGTTTATAACGAATGGTTTAAAAATAAATGTACTTATATTTTTCTACCTGAAACCTTGAGTCAGTGTTTGCTTGAGTCACAGTAATTGTGGTTCCTTTGTGTAATCTCTGCTACTGCTCATATACTCTTGAGATAGGCCTGGCTGCTCCGCCACTGCTACCACTTTGACATAGTAGTACGGGGCTTGTACCAAAGATAAAACTTGTATTGTCACCTGTAGACTTAATTGTGTTTAGTGGTCCCTAGGGACACTGCACAGGATTCTGCCTAACAACCAGCAAGCCAAAATGTACAAGACTGATAGGACTGTGCCACCTACCTATCCTTTTTAAGAAACACTCTAACGTGGGGAAGGAAGTTGTTACCCAAGCCATTCTGACATTTGTTTTGATACACTATTTTCCTTTTGTATTCCCTTAACACATTTGTCTAGAGTTAGGGCCAGTTAGGAATTCTACCAACCCAACCAAAATACCAAATACAGGTTTTCGAAACTTGGATCCATTGGGTCTGTGCCTACTACTTGATACCATGCCTTGCCTACACAACCCACCAGCGAGAGAGGCAGCAGCTATCAGGCAGCAAGCAGAACATTGCTCGCAGAGGACTGGCAGTTAGGAAATCCATCTTGCACCAAAAAAGGAACACCAAAATTGACTTTGTGCGCAGCGGGCAACCATCACAAGACACCAGTGGGGACACATTTCAAAAAAGGGGCCACGGTTTAACAGATGCTTTATGTTCTCCCACCTCTGTACGATGCCCCAGAGGGGAAATCAAAGCAGCAATTAGAACAGGGAACCAGCTGAGTAGAATGGCAAATTGGAGTGGTCAAAGGAGAATAAAGGGACACTGTAAGAAAGAGAGAGTGTGGGTTGTTGAAAAAGCCTTGATCCGTCTTCCAGAGTTGCTATGTTCTTGAGGTCATCTGTGACAACGAGTATGACACGATTTTTAAACAGAAATTGCATTTGTTTTCTTATTCTCCTATGCCAAACTCTTGCTCCTCTCCCTTTTCCCCCTCCCCTTATCTCTTCTTCCAATCCCTCCCCACCTCCCCGATTCATTGCAGGAATTGTCTTGATTCACAAAGGGTTAATCATCAATGACTTTTGCCAATGCTTGTACTTGACTCTTGGACACATTGACTCTTGGGGCTTCATCCCCTCTACTCTCATGCTGAACCTTCCCTTGATCTCGCACTCAGGTTGGCCTTGAATCATGCTGTGCCCTTCTTCTCCGCTAGTCCTTACCTACATTCTGTTTCCCATGCAACATTGTGTTTCACTGACCTCTGCAACTGTTTGTGGCTCTCCCCTCTGCTTCTATGCTCCTTTCAGTGTTTTATTCTCTTTCTCTTCTCCTCTCCCCTCCCGCCCTTCTCTTTCTCACCTCCCCCTCTTACTTTCTCTATGCACTTACTCTATCTGAATTGTCTTTCGACCTAGGGTGATAGTAACTTGGTTGTCTCCTCTCCCCCTCCTTACTTGTTATTCCCCCCTCCAGCTCTATCTGAAATTTCGGCAGACCTAGTACGATAGTCGCTTGTTTTGTTCCTCCCTCCTTTCTCCTCCCCTCTCCCTACCCTTGTGTACTCTGTGGTTCTACCAGAAATGTCATCAGGCCTAGTACGGTAGTCGTCTGTTTCCCATTTTCTTCTGATCTGTGTCTTAGCACTTGCACTATCTGAAATGTCACTATGCCGAGTATGATCGTTAATTTCACATTCTAGTTCATGGCCTGTAAGAATGTTTTGTATTTTTCCTTTGTTCCCTCCCTTGTCGTGAAGCGCTTTGAAACACATTGTGTATAGGTGCTATATAAATGAACTATCATATTATATCATATCGGTGTCCTAGTACTTTTAATGGGTGCATTGGAACGTGGACACAGCAGGTATTGGGGCCATTACGTTGTTGTGGCCCTTACCACATTAGCCCGGTCTGCTCAAGCTGTTAGGGCAGTACCATGAATGTGCTTTCTCTGCATAGTACTAACTGCACTTACATAATATGGGTAATTACCTATTTCATTACAACAAGCACACAAATGTACGAAATAGAAAGTTTACTTTTTGTACCAATATTTTTTTAATAATTATTTGTACTGACTTTTTAGAGCAGAAACAGAAAGAAAACATGTAATTTAAATCTAAAAACAAACAACAAGCAATCAGTACCACCATCGTCATTCCAGCCTCAACGCAAAAGAAATGTCGACAGTTTATTAAGATAGCTTGATAGAAAGTGTACTTGGATCCATTTACAGATCCCCACATGTCCCAGATTTTAACATGTGTTTGGGGTATCCCCACCATTTATACACTCGGTTCTCCATGAGCATACTTTTATCCATGTCCCCTTCTCATTTGGAACTCATGAGGGGGGACACTTAATCCCCAGTACATGGCAACATTGCGCTTTGCGACAATGAAGGCATAAGATAGAAGAGGTTTCTCAAATTCTGTAAATACAGAGTGCCCCCCCAGACACCTAGTATGAAACATTGCAAGTCTATCTGTACCGGTTGACAGAGTATAGTTGACAGCTGGCTCAATACCGCCCTCCAGAACCTCTGTACTTTATGACAGCCCCGAAGTGTATGAAAAAATATACCATGTTGTCTATGGCAGAGCAAGCATGCAGGGATATAGCTCTACCACCCCTTTACACAAACTCCTGTAAATAAAACACTTGATGGAGGATTTTAAGTTGAATCAGTCGCACACAAGCTGGGATGCCATTAGTGCTGTCTGCCAATCCTCCATCTCAATCAAACCCACATCTTCTTGCCTTTTCTCCTCAAGTCTTGGGAAGGTGTTAGGAGTAAAGTTGAGGATCATTTGGTAGATTAGCACTTTACTGATATTGACCTCCATTCGAGGCACATAGCCGTTATTTCTGCATGAAATCTGCTAACAGTTGTAACCCCCCACCAAGGGCAACGTCCCCCACCACATTAACGTTCCTGGCCCGCCATCCATTTGCAAAATCTAGTCTATGGAATTCTGTCAGGTCTCTTATTATTCCAAAGAGGGGCCTGCAAAGATAATACTCTGCCATCCCCCCAGCCCAGCAACTTGGTGACCAGTCTGTGTGTGCGGGCAACTTGCTGTGTCGCCAGCGGCAGTGCAGTGCCTTCGCATC
This sequence comes from Ambystoma mexicanum, assembly GCF_040938575.1. Classification (NCBI taxonomy): domain Eukaryota; kingdom Metazoa; phylum Chordata; class Amphibia; order Caudata; family Ambystomatidae; genus Ambystoma; species Ambystoma mexicanum. The sequence continues at coordinate 742,700,068 of NC_090936.1, forward strand.
CGCAGTAAAGCGTATGCAGCGGGTCACCATGAATGAGCCAAGAACGGGCGTGTGCAATATGCGGGAGGGGGCTGTCACCATGCAGCCACTCATTTGCCACCTCCAGCTGTGAGGCCCAATAATATGTTTCAATGTCAGGAAGGCTTATGCTGCCTCCCAGACTGATGGGAGTAAAGGGCGATTCTGGGTTGAGATGCCTGCCACGGTAGCCTCCGCAAGGTCTGTTCAACTTTCAGGTGGGCTCTCTTCGGGACCGGGCCTGGGGTGTTTCTTTAAAATGTATAGTTATCTGGCAAGGTCATCAATTTGAAAATAACAGCGCCCCTCCCAGGGAGAGGGGAAGAGCCGACTAGAACCTCATATCGGACATGAATTTATTTGGAACATGCGCTAGATTGTAGTTGAGAAAATCCTCAAGATTATGTCATGCACTGCATTGGGAACAGGGTCGACTTATCCCTATTTACCCGAAGCCCACTACGGCTCTCATATTTCGAGAATCTCCACCCAGGGACAGAATCTCTTCAGGGTACCCAGGTATAGAAGGAGATCGTCCACGTCAAGGGAAACACTATTTTCCCAGCATGAGGGCCACTAAAAGCCTTTCATCAGTCAGTCCTCCGATACTCACAAAATAATCCTTTGCACTGGTCCTGACTCGGACTCCCCTGTATTCTGCATCGTGTAGGCTCAAGATTTGCTTTATCTGACTTGTGCTTTGGCTGTGGTTGTATTTTTCCCCAACACTTCCTTGGTCTTTCTGGGTGTTCGCCACAAGTGGGCTTTTCGTCTGCTCGTCACCGTCTTAGTTTCAATAATTCTTGCAAGTTCTCTAATCCATTTCCTGAGCCCTCTCAACATCATCCCCATCTGGGTTATGGGCTGGATTGGCACAGCTTTGAGTATGGCTCCTCTGTTTCTCTTGCCCCCTTCTGGGGTCTTCTGACTGGCAACCGCAGGTGAGCTATGGACTGTCTTGCCCTGCTTGTTTCACAGTGTCCTTGGCAGTTGCTCTCACCACTGTCCGAGGTCTTCTAGCTGGCAGCCCCAGGTGGGCTATGGGTCTATGTCACCACCCTCCGCATGCTACTTGTGCGGGGCAGCATACCTGCAGTCTCACAGCAGGCTTTGGTCATGGAGGCAGTAATCCCGGTAAAGTCCTGACCAATGCGCTACTCCTGCTTCTGTGCTGCACGGTCAGTGTATTTGCCTTTGCTTCTTCGTGCTGGGCAGGAGCAGTTGTTCTCCAGCATCTCCTAAGTGGTTCCTTTTCCCAGAGGCCCCAGACTCATCGGGCTTCTCCGCCGCTATTGGAGAGGCAGTGCTCCACTAGCTGCTCTGGGATTCTGCTTTCCATGCCGACTGCGTGGCTCTCCTGTTTGGCTTCCTCTGAGGGGCCAGGACCTCCTCTCCTCCACAACGTAGCACATGCTGGAATCCACTACGCCTCAGTTTAGCTCCTTCTCTTCTGACCCATGAGCATATTTCAAGGTCTCCTTGGAGTGGAGGAAGGCCTCCCCCATTGATTCTGGCTTGCAGAAGGAGTTTGTATCAGATCCGTTGTACCAGTAAAGGTTCAAAGTAAAAGGCTGCATTTTCTCTTACTTTACAACAGTTTTACTTACCTACCAACCCCACTCCACCAATAGTAGTACTAGCATCAGTAGTGCAAATTACGGGCAAATATGTGGTGTTCTCTTGTTTTTCACGGCGACCACAACTTCCCCGTCACAAAGTTTTGATCTGAATGTGGCCATGACCATTGGTCAATTTGTGCAGGGTAGGGCTTCAGGCCCGGGCCTAGTCACCCCAGAGCCAAACTATGGGCCTACTGGGCATAGCCACCCAACATGGCTGAAGTCCATGTCCTACTATGCCCCCCCAAGGTACCCTAACAGACCATCGATCATTTTGTGTGTCAGCATGACTACTGGCCACCTGCTGTGGCCACAAGGTGCTTTTGCCATGCCCTGGGAAGCCCAAGCCTAATGTGGCTATTGGGAATGACCTGCTGCCATGCCCACTGGCTTTACTGCACAGGCAATCCTGGCCACCCGAAAGGACCAGTGCATATGGCTTGCAAACCAGGCTAGAGACCTTTTTATCCAGGGAACGAAAATAGCCCTTTCCATAATCTTCAGCAATAGTCAATGTCTACTTTGCCCCACTATTCAACCAAACTGGCCAATGGTATGCACTGCGGCCAGGCACAGTGAACACTTTACAGCTACTGCTGGCCCGCAGCCAAAAGGGAATGGCCAATGCCTGCTTTTCCCAGGACATGGCCTTAAGTCATGCCTAAGTACCCACAGATCATGAATCTGAGAATTCGGATGATGGGCATACGGACAATGCTCCACCCGACGGTGCCCCGACTGATGATACGAGGGAGCCGGCTCTGGCTTGATGGGGGGTGGGGGGAGTTTTCGTATTTCTTGTGTTTTTGTTACGTAATATGGTGCTTTGATGAGGACATGTTGTAACAGTCGTATTGTGTTGTGTGCTGTTTGGTTTTCTAAAATATAAAATCAATAAAATATTTATTAAAAAAAAAAAGTACCCACAGATCGCACTAAAAATGTGTCATTCAGTATGGGAGGGAGTTGGGGGGCTGGGATTCCCATGTATTTGTAAATACTACTGACCTCTCAATTGGTGGTGGAAAACAAATGCATACTCGGGAACTATAACAATGCACATATAACACTAGAAATTAAGCTAATGGGTAAACACTCCCCACTAAAGACTGTTTGGTGGCCCTGGGAAAAAGGTGGTACCATCGGCTGGACTACAAGTAATTCAGATATATGGGGAAGTTACCAGAATGATGGGGTAGAAAGGTAAAATCACATTAATGTCGCCACTGTGGTAAAATCCCACCATACCAGAAGTAAAGAAATTGATGAATATGTCTAGTTGGAATGACTTGGGTATTTCAGCCGTTAGAGACCTTATATAACAACAGAAGTGTCACTTTTGAATACGAAGAGACAAATACAAGATACCTTAGCAGGAATCATACAAATACATTAGAGTGAAACATGTGCTAGGGAAACGGTTTGAGAATGAATAGGACATACCCATTACCCACTTACTCACCACTTGAGATTAATCTATTGTCACAAAAATTGAAGGGAAAAAGCTGTCACAACATTATACCACTACAGTACCACCGACAAAATGAAAGGGGAGATGAACGTTAGAACTTGGATATTGTGAGGAGAAAGAGTGGACTGAAGCATTAATTTCAATGAGACCATTTATTGTCAACAGTAGATTAAGACGGGTCTAGTATAAATTACTACACAGGATCTCCTACTCTTGGACAAGCCTATAGCACAAAGGGAGAGTCTCAGATCTGACTTGCATTAAATGCGGGAATGAACAGGTAACCTTCTTCCAACTGACATAGCAATGCCTTAAATTACAACCATTATGGAATAGGATCTTAGCAATACTATCAAGGATGACGGGTCTTCAAATAACGGTCTGCCCTAGATTGATACTTCTGCATATCTGGGGAGAAAAATGAAAGTTACTCACGGTAGTGACCAGAGTACTCATAGTCCATAGTCCCCTTTCCTCCATCATTGTGTGGCGTCCCCCAACATGGGGATCGTACCGGAACCTTTGCAGTGGAAAATTGACCTTGCCCTTTAAATTTAGTATAGCACGCGGGTGCGCAGCCTCGCCCCACCCTCCAGCGCCACACCTCAGTCCCCTCTGAACCCATCGGGCGCTTAGATACCTGGCTACTCTTAGTACATGTTAGCTCTTGGCATACTAGCAGGGGAAGGCGGGTGGGACATATGGAGGAAAGGGGGCTATGGATCGAGTACTCTAGTCACTACGGTGCGTAACTTTAATTACTCAGACGTACTGTCCCCTTTCCTCCATCCTTGTGGGTGATTTCACTGCACAAGAACATAGTGTGGAGCCGTGATAACCTGCCTTATATCTATGACGAAGCAAAACGTTTCATCAGAACTGTCCGACCAATTTCTGCATCGTGCCTGGAGCTGGTGTCCACTGAGTAGTGCTTACAAAAGGCTGACAGAGTGGCCCAAGTAGCTGACTTGCTGAGGACATCCCAAGAAGCATGTCTTTGAAACGCGACAGCTGTGACCTTGTATCATACCGCATGGACATGAATCCCCTCAGGAACAGGTTTTCCCATGGCCGTGTACGCCTCCAAGATGGCCTGAAACATCACACGGTTGATGGAAGCCTCGGAAGCCTGAGACCCGGGGGAGGAGCCCCCAAAAAAGTCCCAAACAATGCCTCAGGCTTCTTGAAGGATTTCGTCCAAGAGAGATCAAACTTGAGGACCCTCTTGGAGGTCCAAGGAATGTAGGGTCCTCTCTGCTTTGACTGCGGGTTCGGGTATGACACCGCAGGCAGATATCTTGTTTCAGATGAAATGGAGAGACCACCTTGGGCAAGAAATGTGGGTAAATGTGCAAAATGACCTTGTCGGTGTGTAATGTGAAGGGTTTGCAGTGCCTGCAGCTCACTAACCCTGACCGCAGAGGTGAGAGCCACCAGTAAAACTGTCTTTAATGTCACCAAGCAGATGTCCGCAGATGCCATCTGCTCGAAAGGCTTGCTCTGCAAACTGCAAGAACCACATTGAGGTCCCAGACCCGGTGTGGCCCATCCACTGGCGGAAAAAGCCTAGGCAACTCACAGGGTTGACCACAGTACACACATGTTCAGGGGTATTCTTGTAGGTCCCAATGGCCGCCAAATTGTGGCACGTATCCACCTGAACTCCAGAACGAGCCAGGTGTGCTGAAAAAGCCAGTACATCATACAGAGGGCAGGCAACATGGTCCAGACCCTTGTCACAAGCCCAATGGCAGAACATAGTCCATCTACTCTTGTACTGGGATCGAGTCGAGGGCCTCCTGGCCTGCTGAACGATGTCACAGTTGTCATCTGCTGGAGATCGGAAGGACGACGGGACTCTGGGAGCACAACTGCAGCAGATCCAAAAACCAGGGTCTTGAAGGTCAGTGGGGGGCAAACAGGATGAGGTTGCAAACCATCAAAGTCCACAAATTGCAACGGGTCCGTAGGAGCAGAGGGGTGGGCCGGAACGCATAACACCTGTGCCTGTGTCAACAGATCTGTAAGGCATCTCCCAGAGACCCCTGACCTGCCCATGAAGTAAACTGGGGGCACATGGAATTCAAAGGGGATGTGAACAAATCCAGGACTGCAAACCCCCAATGCTGGAACAGGGTCAACAAGGAGTTGGTGTGCAACTCCCACTCGTAGGTGTCGAACCCCAGGCGACTCAGAGCGGTCCGCTTCTGCATTGCTGTCCCCCGGGAGGAGGACTGCTGAAATCCAAACTCCCTTCATCAGGGCCCATTCCCAGATCGATTCCGCCTCCAATCAGAGGAGGGGAGAATGGGTGCCACCCTGCTTGTTCAGGTAAAATATTGTAGTAGAATGCTCTGTCCTGACCAGAACAGACTTGTCCCTGATGAGGGGCAAAAACGCCTTGAGGGCCAGGTCCACTGCCCTGAGCTCGAGCAGATTGATATGCAAGACTCCCCCCGTCCTGGACCATGCTCCAAGAATAGGGTAGCCTTCCAAAATAGCCCCCAATCCGAAAGGGAGGGGTCCGTCGTCACCACCAGGGTAGGCCCTGGTCGGCTGAAGGGGGCTCCCATTGAAAGATTGCCATCCCTCAGCCAGCATCAAAGATCAGGCGGTAGTAACGCTGGTATTGGGATTCTGTCCGACTGAGATCCCATCTCCAGATCCCAATTGGCACCCAGATGGAGCTGGAGGCGCCTCATCTTGAGTTGGGCATGCTGTAGAGTGAGTATGCAGGAGGCCATCAGGTCCAGAATGTGCTGGAACCACCATGCTGAGATAGTCCTGTTGGCCCGGAGCTTAAGGGTAGTGTTCCAACGCACCCCTAGGAAGACCAGTTCCTGAGATGGTCACAACTGTGACTTCCTCTGGTTGAGGGAGAACCCCAGCTGATGAATGATATCCGCCAATCTCTGGCAGGAGTGCACCAACCCTTCGGATTACCCCGCCCTCACCAGCCAGTCATCCAAATAAGGGTACAGATGATGGCCCTCCAAACAGAGGAGGCCTGCAACTGCGTTCATCAACTTTGTGAAAACATGAGGCGTGGAGTTCAGGCTGAACAGCAGCATCTTGTACTGAAAATGGTACAACATCATTGTGAACCACAGCAACCTCTAATGCGGTTGGTAGATGGAAACATGCAGGTACGAATCCTTGAGGTGGAGGGAACACATGCGGTCCCCTGCACACAGAGACTCAGCTATGTGCGCGGGAGTAATCATCTTGAAGCATTCCAGCGGTAAAGACTATTTAGAAATGACCGGTCCAGGACAACCCTCAGGCAGGCCTGGATGTTCTTGGGTACCCCATAAATCCTGGAATAGTACCCGAAGCCTACGTCTACAGGAGGAACCGGTTCTATCGCCTGCATCTCCAAGGACCTCCCAGGGACTCGATCTGACGAAGAGGAGGAGGGGATGGTAGAGGCAAAGGAAGAGGAAGGCTGAAGGCTGTGGAGACTACGGATAGGATCCACTAGTTGCTGAAAAGACGCTTCCAGGTGTCCTGGAACAGAGCCAAACTGCCTGACTGGCGAGCTATGTTCCCTGGCCTTGACGTCACTGCTTCTTGGTGCCAGAGGCAGGGGCAGAGGAGGGAAGCAGAAAAACCTGTGCAATGTCCTCTGCTGTTTCTTGCTGTTGTCGCTGGGGGACCTTTCAGGCCTCTGTGTACCGCTGTCCCGGAACCTCTTGAAGCCAGAGAAGGCACAGGGCTTGAACTCGATGTTGCCCTGGGAATAAGGGAAAGATTTCTGCCCTGGTTTTGTCAGGATGGCCATGGACTTGGCAGTTTGAGTGGAGGTGTTCTTTGTCAACTCGTCATCCAGGATCCGCTCCTGCATGTCAGATGAAACCTTAGTGGAGTGCATTCACGCTGTCCTTCTCATCTCGACACCAAGGCACATCCCTCTGCTGGCTGTGTCGATGTGGGAGATTGAAGACTCCATGAGGTCCTGCACAATGGCCCAGGTACCTGCCAGTCCGGTTGCTTGTCCAAAGGGAGGTCGTGCAGAAATTCCCAGAGCTCCCGCCACAGCTTCTGGTTACCCGTAGCCAAGAGGGCGTCTGCGTTGGCTTGCCGCAGATGCAGTCCTGAGATGGAACAACAGCGCTTTCCCAAAGACTCAAGAATTTTGTCTCCCTTGGAGAGGCAACTGGAGGTGGCTCCAGTCGAAGAAGATGACGAAGACGATGGTTTAGAATACAAGCAGGTTGCAGCCACCACTGAAGAATGCAGCTGCGGGTGGGAGACGAGGAGGAATGGCTCCCCGTTTGTCAGCCTAAACCTGCTGTCCAACTTCTTGTTCATCTGGGCGTTGCCACTGGGCTTCTCCCAGACCGTACATGGCACCTGCAGAACATAATTTTGGAGAGGGATGCCAGACCTGATTGTGGTGCGCTTTCCCAAGACCTCTGCTAGCACTCCCGACTCCTAGGGGCCTTCCTCGGGCACAGGGACCCCCAAGAATTCTGCAAGGCACTGAAGGCAGTCATGAAAGGCCTTAACGGATGCCGAGGGATCATTGTCCTGGGCATCATTGTCATAGCCACCCCCCCTTTTCACAGACTGAGGGGTATGCAGGCCCTGAGACACAGGTGTCAGCGGGGTCACCCTTAGGTCCAGAGCTGCATACAGGTCCAACAGTGTTGAGGGTGAGGCGTTGGTGGTACAGCAGGAGGTGGAGGGGTCAGAACTACTGGTAAGGCCTGGAACGGGGAAGAGACCAGCACTGGAACCGACACCACTGGAGGAACGTGGGGGGAAGTACCCAGAGGGGGGCTAGGGTGGGCGCCACCTGTGGGATGACCATCACAATGTCCTTCAGGAGCCCCTTCATCTGAGGGGAATGCATGAGGAAGCCCTCGAAGAAGCGGTCCTCGCTAGCCGCTGGGAAGCTAGGGGCCAAGCCCTCCGATGCGCTGGGCCTCCGCTCCTGGTCAAAGCGCTGATGTGCATGTAGCCATAAGGCTGTCACGGGTAGATGTATCCCTGAGGGGACCAGAAGCCTGCACCGTAGGATCCGCTGCCACTTCCAGAGGGAAGAGGGCTGGGATCATCTTGCAAAGCCCATTAGATGGGCGAAAGCACTGGTGAGCCCTGAGCTGGATCCAAGATGGCCGCCGGTCTGGCAGGCTACGCCATGTGCCTCTCTGCCATTTTTAAGCCTTGAACCATGCCCTAGGTGGGAGGGCGCGGAGGCCCTGAGCCAAGAGAGGCCTCCGACATGGGCGGATACAGGTTGGGTATTGCACCCAAAGCAGAGCCGTCGACCTCCGACATCACTCTGGTTGGCACTGGGCCCTCAGTCAGATGGCCGGTAGCAACGCCCTGACTCACAACCTTGGAGCACACACCTGTAGGCTGGACGCCCTCGGCACCTGTGCCGGTAGCTGTGGTGGACCGTGCCGAGGACAGACTCTTGGAGGTGGCACTCTATGATCCCTAACCTCTGGGGTAGAAGAGAATGAACTTGATCGCCCTTCCAAGGATAGCCTGGTAGGGGCACGGAGCCCCCAAGCTTGGGAGCTGGTAGGGAGGACAGCCTCAGGTCTGTCCGCGGAGTGCCCAGAAGAGCCCCTAGGCCACTTGGCTTGGGAGCCAGTAGCCTTAGAGGCCTCGGGCATGCCAGAACATGAATTAGAGGAACCCCGATCCACGGGAACCCTGGGGAAGGAGACGCTGCGCTGTGGAGCCGTGTTGACCAGAGGGCCTTCCTTGTCTTGACGAGAGGTCCTGGAGACGAAAATCCTTAAGGTGGGGAGTAGGAGAAGTGTGGAAGATCTCCCTCCACTGCGACAACCAATTCTTCAATGACCTGTGACCGAGAGCGATGCAAGCCGAACATGTGTCCCAGCAGTGGTTGGGACCCAAACATTCAAGACAGAGTGCATGGGTGTCCAAGGCCGGGAACAAGCGATCGCATGAGGCACATCTCGTGAATCCTCCTGCAGCCGACATAGCACCAGGGGAAGCGAGGCACCGAAGGGAAGCTAAGTAAGACTGAAAAAACAAAACAGGGAGCAAGCGTAAAGATAAAAAAGTCTCAGCGCTGGCTACAAGGCCCGACACTGTCCGTGCGGAAAAAGGGACTCAGGTGAGGCGCCGGAGGGCGGGGCCTCCAAAGGGCTTTTCCACACCCGAGACCGTGCCCCAGCCCTATACTAAATTTAAAGGGTAAGCGCAATTTTACACTGTCAAAGGTTCCAGTACTGTCCCCATGTTGGGGGACACCCCACAACGATGGAGAAAAGGGGATGGGACATTTGAGTACGAGTTTTTGCGAAATGGGAAAAGACTAACTGTAACAGCCTAACAATTGCCAAGAGAGAGATAGCTGCTAAATACAGCATGGGTGGGGAGGTGCCACATGTATCAAGGTGGATGGAAGAGATGGACTAGTGCTGTTCACTAGAAATGAGAATATGAAGATCTAGAGTCCCCAGGTACCTACCAAAATATATAGGGTAAATGATTGGTGCTCAGTTGAAGGATGAATTGTATATGGGGTGCCCCATGGGACCAAGATGGCCAACCCAAGCTGCGATTGCAATACATGTCAAAACCTTTGAATCATTTTCAACGGGGCAAGGTTGGATAACCTGGGAAGGTTAGGGCAGAGAGTGAGATGGGAGCCTGAAAGTTCTTAAGTGTTCATTATTTGTTGAATGCTGTGTTCTTGACATTTAAATTATTTAAAAAAAAAAGCCATGCACAGGGACCTGCAAAGCAACTGGAAGAGGACACTTTAAATATTAGGTAGTATACATCCATGTTTAAGTTAAAATTAATCTTATGAAATAGTGGTGTAGTGCGAGTTAAAGGCATGGTCTAGTAAAAATGTGTATGGTCCCAACGGGTCGGCCATGTTTTTTTAAGCCTAAGTGGCTCGATTTTAGAAAACTTTCCAATGGACCTTACCCGAGTTTTCGTCCATTAAACGCACGCGAAAACAAGCACCAGGGAGCCGCCATTTTCTGATAATCCTATCTTTTCCCCGATCGCCCTGGCTGACCTGCTTTTGTGGCACTAAATCAATTCCCCCGACCCTGAGCCTGACATTATCAAAACATTCATATTCCCCGCCTCTCCCCGTGACGTTACTGTGCTGTGTAGGCAAACGCGCCCAGTCGTCTTCTGCGTGACTCCACACAGAACCCGGAAACCAACACAGATCAACTCACAACACAGCGCGCCACAATTCGCAATATGAAACTGTACTTTACAATGAAACAGCAACACGGTACATTTGGTAAAGTACATTTATTTGACATTAAATGTTTAGAGAATATTCAGCAATTGCCATATGAACTCCGGAAGCCATTTATTTTCATTTATCTGTATCCGCAATAACTGTTCCGTTTCATCTTGAGTCACGCGGTGTTCCTTTATGGTACACAGGGTGTTCATTTTCGTAAAAAGAATCACTTTGGAAGCGCGGTGAACCGCAAGGCTGTTCCATCAAATAGGCACTAGTCCAGCCTAAAGGTTGTTATGTTGCTTCTAGCCACGAGTACAGCGTAAGGGCATGTGGGCCCTTGGCGATCGTCCCATAATATGGTGATCGTGCTCCAGTTGTTGACACAAAGCTGCAGGTGTCTGCTGAAGAATCCATCCGCCGGTGTCTCAAACAGATGGCAGTGGCAGAAAGGGATCAAATACCTGTTATGAAAACAAAAAAATTATAATTAGTCTCGCTAGCCGAACTTCATTAATAGTACTCATTTTATTTATTACGGCCGATCAGAAACTATTTGCTTGCAAGGGTAGTTCAATGGAGTATGTTCGTCTCTAAAATAAATGCGAAAAGTAACGAGATAAATCGAGGCCAACACACAATGATAAACGACAGTCTACATGCGTGAGGAATGATGTGATATATGATATGGCATTTGTAACGCGCCTATACTCAAGTGTTTCTAGGCGTGACGAGTCAGGTGGGGAACAAGGGCAGACAGACAACGATCCTACTAGGCCAGGTGTCTTTCTGATTGCGCATGGGGATGGGCTGTACAAGGTTAGTTGAATACAAATTAAATAATAGGGCCAGCTGGTGGCAAGTGCAAGGTAAATGCCGGCAGAAGGGGCTGAAGGATACAGAGACAGTCCCGTAGTGCAGGGAAAAGTGGCTGGGCCATGGAGCGAGATCGTTGAGACCAGTGGACCTGCATGCCCATGTGCCCACTACAAACAGTTTTACTTGCTTTTCCTAGCTCTTTATTCATTCATTTATTCATGCATCCATTCATTAAATCTTCATTCCGGTATAAAAGCGTGTAAAGATTTACTTACATTATATTTTAAATTTCCATTGTGTCTCTTCGTAATGCAGTCTGTAAAACGGACCGTGCTCTTAACAATGATTTTTCGTATACTGACCTAAAACTGAAACTCGGTCTAGTTTCTGAATTTTCTGCCTTATCGTCTCTTACGTTATTGCGCACTCCCTTCAAATGGAGTTCTTTCGGCATGGTCCCTGTCTCAAGGTCAAAAAACAATAGACCCTTATACTTCCAGTGCGACTTGTGGGCCTCATCTGGGCGCTGTCCTTCGCATTCTTTATTTGCAACATCACGTAGTATAGGCATCTATGAGAACTTGAAGTTTAGAATCCGTCTATGTAGTGCGCCTCAATGTGCAAATGGGAACTGGCTTCTCTCCCAAATGCCACGGCCCGCTTGGCTGGCGCGTTCTAAGTGCCCCAATTTTGTCACCATTGTCTGCGAGCTTTGCAGCCCAAATTGAGACATTTAATTATTGGCGGAAGGTCAGGGAAAGTATAAAGTACCACAGGAGTTGAGTTAAAAGTGAGATTTATTGTTTGTTTGTTTTATTATTTGAAATACGCAAGCCTCCCCTCCGTTAACAGTGCGCAGCATTTACATTTACATGAGATGAGACATGAGAAAAATATATACATACACATATGTGAGGTGAATAGACAGAATTCAAAGATGACACCCAGCTTGTTCGCCACCCATGATGGTGAAGTTAGGGGTTAGGTTTACAGGTACACTGTACAATAACATTTATTTACAAAAACACAATCGTATTGCAATTATTTAAACCGGGATTTGTACTTCACAATCAGCTGTGCATCGGGTGGGCATGGCACAGTCGCAATGTTTGGTGGCAATGGATCACTGCTCTGTACAGAAACGTCCAAAATTCCATATCTGTGCTTCTCTAACACAGCAACAATAAGGCCTTTCACAAAGTCGAACTGCATTTCATCATAGACTGGTTTGATCACCCATTGCTTACTTCGTTTTGAAAACACCTTAGTGTAGCGAGGCATCCTTACTTTACCCCTAGTCCTAGATTGTTCACGTCCGACATTGCTGTTATGGGCCAAGACCGCTAGTAGAGTGCGATGTTTCATGCCCCGAAAGCTAAAATGCAAGCGCTTTGGCCTGTACTTTAGGCACATATTGTGGAACACCTCCAAATCTCCTGTGTGACAGAATTCTGTCAGTCCTCTCAAATCTCTTGATAGAGTTTTGTCGAAAACAATCTTCTCAATGGCTTTGTGTGTCGGTGAAGATGGAATCAACCACTTCTTCTTCCGTGCCTCCTCTGGGGACAAAGGGCCACGTTCACATTGGTGGAAATGTTCATTTGCTGTCCAGCGGTGAACGTTGGTACAGTGGTGCATCTGTGACCGCCATTTTACAAGTAGTATTTCCACTGACCCCTCACAAGTTTTTGAGCTCCACCAAAGATGGTTGGTGATAGAATGTGACCACTGCAAAATACTTTCAAAACCTTTTTTTTTTTCCTGCAGCCGAGATTTTCTTATTGATTGATTTAGCAAGATGCCATACGTCAAATTGATGTTTATTATGTGGGAACTGCTCTCTCATTGTCTTGGCAATTGAAACGTGTCTATCCGTGGCTATGAGGTCGATGTGCATCCCCCTCGATTGTAGATGTTCCACTGATTTTATAAATCCTAGTTTCTCCATGGCCACTGAGGATGTACATTGTGTTACCTGCACGACCTCCGAACTCACAATTTTCTTACTATCCATGTCCTGAAAGTGGTAGGTGCAGTACTTGGCAGAAAATCCAGGGCTATCGCACTGTCCATCGCCGGCTAGCCTGAATCGTTTGCCTTCGAATGTACTTGCTAGAGACAATTGTTCAATTTTCCAAGCATCACTAATGGCCGGAAACAGATAATCACGTTGGTATGTGTAGTACAGCGCTTTAGAAATGAAATGGAGTCCCACAAACTGAAAGAAAGCCTCTAACTTTCTAAAACTGGAGCCACTAAAAATTGATGCAGCTGCACACAGTAGATTGCCTGCTGGCATTTTCCCCAGCATTGGTTGTGCAGACCATGAGAACCTATGATTTAATCTACAGGCGGCATTTATTTTGACGTTACTGCCTTTTATTTGACGAGTCACATTAATCAATGGCTTCCCACATACATTCCCTCTAATGGAACGCACACATTTCAGCATACTTATAATTTCCATCAAACAACTGTCGAATACAATGTATTTGCTCTCTTTCATTATACTGTCATCCTGCGTCAACGTTGTTTCGGCCTTTGACGTTGTGGAGATTTCAACACATTGGAAAGTAATATTGCTGCTATCAAGTATTGTTGCGTCTATGGATGCTGCGGCTGGTTCATTCTCTCTCATTTCAACATCTGCTAATTCAACATTGATGGGAGAACACAACAATGTCGACATGTTTTTTGGTGGCAATTTTTTGGCGGGTGTAGATTGTGTAAATTGATCTGCAACTACTTCAGAGCTATCTTCAATACATTCAATAACATCTTCTTGTGGTGGTCCGGTCGCACTGTAGCTATGGTCCAATGCAACTTTGCTGTAGTCTCCAAACACAGTTAATTCATGTTCTGACCATTGGACATGAACATCTCGAGCCTGAACACGCCTCGCCTCAATTAATAGTTCCTCCATAGTGTACATGGTCTGGCAAGCCACATCTCTCATTCGCTTCACTGTCTGTGTGTGTATAGTTCTGACGCCCACGGGTAACTGGAGGAGAGATTGGAAAAGGGATGTTCAGTTTAAACACAAGATGGAGTGTAGTAGAATTGACTGGAAAAAAACATAAAATAGTCCCCACCACAAACATTTTTTTAAAGTTATTAACTGTTTGTAACTAACCTTGTTTTGTTTTTTTTTCTTTGCAACTTTTTTGACTCTACCTTCAACATCTGCACGCTGTAGCTCCGATTCGTTTCCGCATGTCCTCCCTTCCTCTTGCGCTGCAAGGACTATATTTTCTGTATCCGCATAGACAGCACGGAATGAGGCTCCATCGTCTCCCTGAAACATAGTACTTTCATTACTATGTTTCAAAATATTGTTAGCATAAAACGCACGTGAGGACGAACACACAGGTACATCTCAATAGCCAAATACGATTTAAACATTGTGTGCAACAATCAAAGGACAAGTATTCGACCAGTGATGATCTATTTCGATGGAACTGTCAGTATCCATACCTCTGGCTCTGCATGGACTGCCATGAATGGTTGTATTGGAGAGGAGGCATCCGCATCTCCCTGAAACACAGTACTTGCATTAGTATGCTTTTCAATATTGGAAACACAACACACACTTGGGGTCGACGGCACAGGTACATATAAAGAGATAACCGCAAATGATGCATTGTCCAAAAGAATGAAGGAAAATCCAAATATGATCACATTTCATCGACTTATTTCAACGATTCCTTTACATCTGCATCATCTAAATGAGATGTTGTGATTGTGGTGGAAGCTCTGTCGTCTCCCTGAAACACAGCACTTGCATTAATAGGGAAGAAAGTATAGCAAATGGAATCACGTTATACGATCACGCATGATAGAGCTGTCATTATCCATACCTCGTGCTGCTGAAGAATATCCATGGATGTTGCAAATGTAGTGCGCACTTCCGAAAGCTGTTGCGCCGATTCGTATACTTGAATGTCAGGCTCTGCATCAAGTGCAGGGGTTGACGCTCCATCAACTGCCTGAAACATAGTACTTGCATTAGTGAGGATTACAATTGCGAAAACATAATATACACCTGGGGTCGACAGCACAGGTACATATCAACGGCTAACCACGAATGAAACATTGTGTAGAACAATCAAACGACAAGAATTCCAGCTCTTATGATGACGCTCGATGGAGCTGTCAGTATCCATACCTCCTGCTGGTGAGGAACATCTAGAAACGTTGTAGATGTGGCGGACGCTTCAGCATCTCCCTGAAAGACAGTACTTGCATTAGTATGGATAACACTAATTATAACTGAAAACAAACACCAGTGAACGATAACTAAGGTGTATATTAATTGGAAAGCAGTAAACAAACATTCTGTAAAATAATTACACGATAGAATAAAACTATTACTTGACATGCATAAAACAAGTCTGTAGCGGATTAGCCTAGTAAGATAACCTGATATGCGCTAGAAGTGGTTGATAACTGCGACCACGTCAAGGATGTAGAATGTTCTTGCTTCAGATTCAAGGGATAGTCAAGAAGTTGTAAAGGTCAATTAATGATTGATAATGAAATGCCAATATTAAAAATAGCCATGTAAGCCGACAGAATACCTGAAAAATGCTCAATACAGCACAGTTCCCTCTCCCCATATATATATACATTGCGTTTGTGGGTTATGAAATCGAAAAAGAATATATTGATAAATGTCATTATTCAAAAAAGTATACACTTATATCAATATCGAAATTATTACAAGGGATAGAACACCTACAAAATCTATTAATCCATTCGGCTACACACCACCGCAAGGCCTAAAGCCAAATCCGGACACTTGACTCACCGGTGGCGGAATGTGGACGAATAGAGTGGGAATAGCGTTTTCGCGCAATTTCCGTGTCGTTCGCCGTTTATTCTTCTTTGTTACCCAAGAAGTTGTGTACATGTCCAAGGAAAAGTGCCGGCTGCAGATGCGGTATCGATCACCCCTCTTGTCCTCTAAGACTTGTTGGACTCTACTTTCCAGCTCATCCAGTGGATATCCGCAATGTCTGACCCATTCTCTTATTCGATCAACAGTTTTCGGGAATACATGCATTGTAGTTCCTTCAGATTTCGTATGGGTCTTCGAAGGGCAACCGCTAATCGAACAGGCAGGGATTGTTGATGAATCTGAAAAGTAAATATCGACATTATTATACAATCTTCAAGAGTAAAGATTTGATACAAAAGTAAATGAATCATACAATGATCAATGCAAGGTTTGGTTTGGTCGCAGGAACTATACCAGTTCATTATGTGCTGCTTAGTATTTGCATAAGTTGCAGAAATGTATAATTGATGTGTCTGAAATCTGAACATGTGACTCGTCCCTTGGATGTTCTGTCTTGCATGAGAAGGAAACATGCTAACATTATTGACTGGACCCCCGAAGGATGCAATTCAATCACAATAGTCACAGATGAAAATAAATAGATCTATTGATAGCATAGCAATGGAAACTCAAGTCAATACCAATGAGACCAATGAACATAGCACTATTTTGTACTCTACTGGAAAATAGATAGAAATTTAAAAATCTGCGAAATATAACCACGATACATGGCCTTACCTTGACCAAGAAACAGTTGGGTTCAGCAAGCAGAGCAGTATGTTGCGGGAGAATAGGTGGATGGCCACAGGTAGCGCACTGATGGGTATGCTCGAAGCGGTCGGTCACAGAGTTCACGGATAGCAGGACAACAAGCAGATTAGCATAGATCTCAGTGGTTCCCAGGTAGCACGTTCAAGAGTTGAGTTGCAAACCACAAAGATGTTCTCATGAGACATAACGAGTGGTTTTTAAAGTATTAGAAACTGGGGTGTGTTTGTGAATGAATGACGTATGTATGTCGTGGTATTAGGGGGGCGGCCTGCCTCGGGGGAGGCCTGCCTGGAGACACGGGGTCTGAGGAGGCCATGTGACCGATGGCCCCTTGGCGTGGGACACCTTTTGAAGTGTACATGCAGTTTGGCACCTTGGCCTTTCGCGCCCCGGGCAGCCCCCCCATGCCAGCGCTCATCCCCGGGTGTGAACCGCCTTTGATACAGGGGGGTGGGATGGATGGCCTTGGGGCATGCAGATAAGGCACAGGAAGACTGCTGAATGGAGACACACTTATGTGGATTGCAGGGGGGTGGCCTGCCTCGGGTGAGGCCTGCCTGGAGACACGGGTTCTGAGGAGGCCATGTGACCGATGGCCCCTTGGCGTGGGACACCTTTTGAAGTGTACATGCAGTTTGGCACCTTGGCCATTTGCGCCCGTATCAGCCCCCCATGCCAGTGCACCTCCACCGGCGCGAACCGCCTTTGATACAGGGGGGTGGGATGGATGGCCCTGGGGCGTGCAGATAAGGCACAGGAAGACTGCTGAATGGAGACACACTTATGTGGATTGCAGGGGGGCGGCCTGCCTCGGGGGAGGCCTGCCTGGAGACACGGGGTCTGAGGAGGCCATGTGACCGATGGCCCCTTGGCGTGGGACACCTTTTGAAGTGTACACGCAGTTAGGCACCTTGGCCGTTTGTGCCCGTCACAGCCCCCCCTGCCAGAGCGCATCCACCGGCGCGAACCGCCTTTGATACTGGGGGGTGTGATGGATGGCCCTGGGGCGTGCAGATAAGGCACAGGAAGACTGCTGAATGGAGACACACTTATGTGGATTGCAGGGGGGCGGCCTGCCTCGGGGGAGGCCTGCCTGGAGACACGGGGTCTGAGGAGGCCATGTAACCGATGGCCCCTTGGCGTGGGACACCTTTTGAAGTGTACATGCAGTTTGGCACCTTGGCCTTTCGCGCCCGTCACAGCCCACCATGCCAGCGCGCATCCACTGGCGCGAACCGCCTTTATATCAATATACAGTATATCGCCTTTATATCAATGATAGTATATCATTGCTTATCAATAACAAATGCCACATACCGGAGATTCTTGTGAGCACAGACCCACACTTCAACCGGTGTATTATAGTGGCCAAGACCCTAGGGCCTGTATAATCCAATGGTAATTGTTAGTATAGATATATGTGTGACTTTTATAGAGACATAACCTACTGAAAGACTTTGAACAAGTGTCATTTAGTGCATGCATTATCGAGAATATGTTATGTTAGCTTAGATAGATAGTGACCACCCTGCACAGGTGTCCGACGTCCATCCTTGAATGGAGACACACTTGATTCATTTAAAAAATCGACACAAACGTTGTTAAAATATATGTGGTGTTTTATTTTGTATCTTATTTTCATGACACAAAAATAGAAGACTTTAAAGATTATACAGGTCAGGTTGCAGCACAGCGAGAGAAAATCCCCTGTACTGACCGCTGTCACTCGGGAACGTTTCTCTAATGGCACGAACGGCACAGGCGGGTATCACTCTTCGAACGCGGTGTCCAAGCCTCCTGTGAAGCCACCATGTAAAGGAACGATAGGCCACCAGCCTGTACCACCTGTGAAGAGGAATGAAACAAACTGTTTTAAATGACCCAGATAAGTTTAATAAATGTTTGTTGTCAATGACAATTCTTGTAACTAATGGCATTTTACATGGACAAATGCTATCTAGACAATGCACACTATTGAATGACTTACATGCGTTACAATGATATGTAGATGTAATTTTGGATATAGTAGAAGAACATGAAATAGGAGTGGCATGACAAGCAGAGTATACTTACTCGTTACTCGGATTACGAGGACGAACAGTTGCTCGAAGTTCGTGCATAAGCACCATCATTATTCTCAACACGGCCCGTGTGAGGCAGGCTGCCCTGAAGTCTGGCAGCTCGGTGATGCATTGCGGTCGTGGCTCGCCTTCCGAAATGTAGGCCAGGCATCCCGAGTGTTCTCGGCAGCAGCAGTTCTCGTCCTCAGTTGGCATTAGCTCACACCGATTGCATGTGCACCAGGTGGAGACGCCGTCCATTCGACTAGGCCCAGGCTCTTCATCTGTTGATTGTCCTGCCAACAGCCGTCCGAATCCCCATCGTTTTCGCGTGCTTCCCTTTCCAGTAGTTCCTCCTCGGTATACTCAGGCTCGTACATGTAGGGCATTATTGTAGCCATTGCGTGTTAAACAAACTAAAATAATTTATAGCGGTGGTACTGATATCTGTTCACACGGGCTACAAGCGGCGAAGGTAGCTGACCAGAGCACAGAAACGAGTCACAGAATACTCAAAGTAACACAGAGAGAGTAATGGAATCGAAAATCGGCTGCTGTGTGTTGTGAAACGGTCTGTTTATACTTATTGAGGAGAGAGGCGTCCTGCCATTTCCATGGCGACACGCATTTAGCTGAAGCGCAGCGAATGTTGACACGAGACGTGCTTTGGCGTTGGGAAATGGGCGGTACGAGTCTGCTGATGACAGGCTCAGGGGCGGGGGAATTGATTTAGTGCCGCAAAAGCAGGTCCGCCAGGGCGATCGGGGAAAAGATAGGATTATCAGAAAATGGCAGCTCCCTGGTGCTTGTTTTCGCGTGCGTTTAATGGACGAAAACTCGGGTAAGGTCCATAGGAAAGTTTTCTAAAATCGAGCCGCTTAGGCTTAAAAAAACATGGCCGACCCGTTGGGACAATAAAAAATTTTACTAGACCA
Organism: Ambystoma mexicanum; assembly: GCF_040938575.1. Classification (NCBI taxonomy): domain Eukaryota; kingdom Metazoa; phylum Chordata; class Amphibia; order Caudata; family Ambystomatidae; genus Ambystoma; species Ambystoma mexicanum. The sequence goes on from NC_090936.1 coordinate 742,719,796, forward strand.
TGCCTTTAAGGTTTCATTTATAGTGTGAGAAATACCTTATTTGGACAGTGTGTGTACCTTAACGTTGGCATTCTCAACATCCGTGAACTTAGTAACCCTAACATTTAAAACTATACTTTTCGTCACTGATATATAAATGTATAAGTAATAGTGTCACAGAAAGAAGAGTACAGTTAAGATCCTATGACACCTTTCATGAGAAAAATAAGATTTCCTCTGTATGTTATTGGTTGAAAATAAAGGCCACCTAATTTGGCAAGCAAATTACCGGGCAACATCCATGCTTTATTTAATTAGGTTGTCCATACAGCAAAATACACCCTTTCAGGGCCCATATCTTACATTTGTCAGCTTTGATTTCAGACATTTACGGTAAATATCTAGTGCTAACATGGAATTGGTGCATGCTGCAAAAAATGTTTTAAACATTTTTTTTTAAAAACTATCAAATCAACCTGCCTCACTCAAGATTTCACCTTTGAAATTCAAAAAAATGGTTCTATACATTTGCACATGTGCAGAAAGTCTGAAATATCGTCCATAGCATCTTTCACCACATTGCTAGCACATCAAAGTGAAAGAAAGAAATCACAAATGTAGCATTTAGATCTGGGGCTGTCATTCATCATCCATTAACTCCCAGGACATCAAAAAGGAGAAAAGATTATCAGATGCAGAAATACCATTCATCTGCACATCACCCATTTCATACATGGCTTGCACATCAAAGAGAAGGAGAGCAAATACAAACCTTTCATTACATCTGGAATGACCATTTCTCGTCATCCATGATAGAATAGATATACTGCTAGTCGGAAAGATAGACAAAGATATAGCAAGAGATAAATAGGCCTGTGGTTGGAAGACGGGACACACACAAGAAAAGACCCACGGATAGCAGAATACAGAGACCACAACAGAGACCAGACCTCAGAAACAGAAACTAAGCCAGACCCAGGGACCAGAGTGGACTAGACTCTAGACGCTAAACCAAACCAGAGAGACTAGGCAATACAAAACTTGAGATGAGGCCAGACCAAACCTCAGTGACCAGACCTATCCAGACTCCGAGCAGGCCGTGCACAACATCAGACCTTGGATAGCAGACTCCAGACAGATAGGCAGACAGACACTAAACCCTACTTATAATTACTGGTAAACAGACACGTACACACACTCTGAAACACATGCAATACAAACACACAATCAAACACACCAAAGCAAAAGAGGAAATCAGTGGGAAAACAGTGTTCAAAGAGTTACGGTTATTACTAATAAGAATGTGAAGATATCAAACGTTAGAAATAACATCATCAGCAAGGTACAGTCACTTAATTTGGACTAAGCATGTCCTTAATACATAATCCATAATCCATCAAACTACCAATTTAACCATAAAACAACTACAATCACATTTTTTACATATTTTAAGAATGATAAACATGACATTGGGCCTCAAGTCGGCAGGTGTGTAAAAAAGTGCTGGTATTCATGGATACCGGCACTTTACCGCACCGGCCGACAGGTTTGCTGGTGCGGCACCTGCGTTACCTTCTGTGGGATGTCCTGACCCACTGGCTGTGCCCTGCGACATCACTGTGTGCTGGTGGCAGCAGAACCAGCAAAATAGCCGCAAAAAGCCCTATGCGCGCTAAACCTCGGAAAATTGCGCAGTGAAACCAGAAAAGATGGCTGCCAATCAACATTGCCTGTGTCACTGGTGAAACAGGAGACCACCCTGCTGAAAGCTGTCATTGGGCTGCCCACAGAGTACAAATGGAAACTTCATGAAAGGCAGTGCTTTATTGTAAGGAAACCCAGAAGTGCTCTGAAATCCGTTTTTCCTTGGTTGCTGAAATTACAAAATAATGATTCCAAGCATCAGAAAATATCCAACATCCTTGCTGGGTGTTACCCGTCACTTTATTTAAAGAATCCACATAAGCACACAATGTCAGGAAAAGCAGATTCCATCGCAGGAACATTAAAAAGTGTGCTGGTCTGTAAAATATGTCAGAAATGGGCGCAGTACCGCCAGCTGCCTGTGTGCCAGCTGTCAGTTAATTACATTGGAAGCTTAACTTGTGCAGTTAAAATCACGTGGTTGAAATTAAGTGACTTGATATCAAAAACAATATAGGTTGCAACTATTTCATCTCTATGTTTTAAAAGACTGGAATTGAAGATATGTTCGCCTATTTTGAAAATGTAAGTTTATTTTATCAAAGACAATTTTAAACAAATTGACTGTAAAGTAAATCTGAGGCCAGCCAAAGAGCTTCAAAGCTAATTCCACAGTTTGCTCCAACAAACGGCATCTCTCCTGCTTCTCATCAAAGCCCAGGAACTCCCAGTCAGGTGTTAATGAAGAGGGGAGGGGATTTTGCTCTGCTGCTCTGGGGAGAGACAAAGGACTCCCTTGATTGAAAAGATATGCAGATGCAACTGTCAACAGAAACTCCTGCCAAAGCACATAGGCAGGGATTGCTCTTGACCCACCAAAGGTTTGGAGGCGGGACAGACAGTTATGTGTATTCTTAAAGCACAAGAAAGTATATTTTTGAAAAGGACTGAGAGGACTGTGCAAAATTGTGAAAATGTGTAAAATACAGTATTGTTAATATGAACATTCTGGTCACGTTTTAAAACTACTCAGAACTCTGTGCTATGTTCAGGGACATGACTACAGAATGTGTGATTTTGTAGCAATTGTGGTGATGCCAGAAACATGAAACTTCACATGATTATGCCCAGATATCATGCGCACATATGTGTAAAAATGTGGACGAATCTGACATTGGGTAACGGACCAAAAGTATGAAAAATTGCCAAATCTAGACCCAAGCTCTCACCGAGACGGGGTTCGGATGAATACTTGCTCCACCAAATCTGTGATATAAATATGCTGTTGCTAGCAAATTTGTAACATTGTAAATATGCCGGGTATGAAAAATAGACTTCATGTGCAGAAACAAGGGGAGGTTCTCCCAGGATCATAAAATACAGCGTCATCATGACACTCTGTTTCATTCTCAAATCAGGGGAGAGGAAATACCCTAACCAATAGAATCCCTATGGGGTGTGCCTAGTAGAAGTCAGCATACCCACCCTTTTAGAAAATACATAAATAGAGATAGCTTAGGACCTAGAGAGACACAGACATTCACCCACCATCCGATTGCTGGCGGAGCACTTTGCAAGAGAAATCCATATTCCAGACTCCAGAACTTTGAAAGCAGAAAGGCCCATTTCCAAAGCTGAACCCTTCTCACCTTGGCCTTTAAAATTCCTGAAACCAGATTTTACCCCAGACCTCCAAGGGGAACAAAAAAAAGAACAGCCTGGCTGAGCTGTGCTGCTTTCTTGCTAAGAATTCTTGCCAGAATCCAGAGATCCAACCTAGTAGAGCAGAGCTGTGACCCGACAGCTATGAACCAGAACCAACCCATCAGATCCAGTCCAATCCCGCCGTGCAGTGTCCAGAGTGCCGTGCTGATCGCAGAACCAGAACGCCTTGAGTCCAGTCCGGTGTGCTAGCAGAATTCCAGTCCAGAAAGTCCCCCTGATCAGATCCCTGACGGGTCCATTCCAAACATTGGTAGTGAGTATCCATAGCATAGGATTGTCGCTAGCAAATATATTATCCATAAGTAATCCTATCCAAACCCATTCCATTATATCCAGAACTGCATTGTAGAAATCTCTCGTCTTACCTGAATCTTTCTCTCATCCCTATAGTCCTTTCATAACAGTAGTGTTAAAATCATCTTTGCGCTAATATATTTGCTGAAGAAAGGCAAGCGTCTCGGTGGGCAAAAACCATCCAGAGGCGTCGCTGGGCTGGGCTGGTGGCTGGGCTGGTGGCTGTGCTGTCGTGTTGTTTGTGACTTCAGAGTCTCCCTAGTTTAAGAAACCTTGTTTGTAATTTTAAAAAGCACAATCTTGTTTTACAAATTTTGACTCTTTCTGAAAAAAAACGAACTCCGCAAAAGCCTTCATACCTTCTTCACTGTTTACCGCGCGCAGAAAAGTTTGCCACAAATTCTTCATTTGGCTCAAATCTCTCACGTGTGAAATAGCTGTTCATTGCATCCGACCTCAGAAGTAAGTTTCTAACCTGCTAGTTACTTAATATTCATTGCTAGTGTTTATCTGAAACCATACAAAGCGGCTCCCACTAGTATTGAAACCATTTTAGTGAATTAAAACCATTTTCAGTGTTTTTCCCATCCATTCAAAACCACATTCAAAACCATTTTGACAAGTTGCAATCATTCCTGTTTTTCTCTGTGTTTGCTGGGGGAAATTGGGATTGATACTGTGTTGTTGAATTCTGTATTCCTGAAACCTGTTTGATCTCCTTCCATCTCTTTATACGACATATTGAGAGGACTGAGTAGTGTGCAGGGGGAAAGAGTAATTACATTGCACTTTTTTTTGTTTAGATATTTTTATTAGTTTTCAGTGTAAAAAAACGATATAACCATTAACAATCCAGAAATTCATTTTGTACAACTTAATTAAACCTTCATATCTTAACAATTCTTCAACATTCCATGTATTCAACATAAATCACAGCGTTGAGTAATAAAGTGTCCAATTCATGGTTCCTCGGTCATTCATTTAGTGTGTAATGAAAGAGAATGAAAGAGAAAGAAAAAAAATAAATAAAGGGAAAAACAGCATTTCTTCACTAAGTTGAGTTCATTGGGTCAATTATCTCCTTTTAAATCAGATTAATCCATAAATTCATTGGGGGTGGGAGATATCGGAATTCATAATCACAGTTACTGCTTCTGCATTTCCACCACCTAAAGCATGCAAATACGTAGTTAATGTGGTCATGGGTTACCGCTGCTGCGTTTCTCCATCTAAAGCGGGCAAATACAAATTTAATGTGATCATTGACAATTCAAGAATTCATAAAGTGCTTTAAGAGTTGTGGTTGAAAATAAATGTGTTCCTTATCAGATACAAAGTCTAGAAAGGGGCGCCATATTTTCCGGAATCTCGAAAGTTTCCCCTCCACCACTGCCGTAAGTTTTTCTAAACCTAGCAATTCCCATAACTTTAGCCACCAGTACGCTATTGTCTTCCAAAATCTAGCTCTGGTGATACGGGCAGCCACCAATAAATGGGAAATTCGGCTTGCTTTGTGTCCTGACATTGGAAAGGACCCGTCTTCCGGGGCGTCCCCTAATAAGAACACTCTGGGGTCCATAGGGAGCAAAGAGCCCGTGATTTCTTTGATTTTAGATCTCACCTCCAGCCAATATGATTGAATAATCCGGCAATGCCACCACAAGTGCGCCATGTCTCGCCATGTTCACCACACCCGTGCCAACATGTATCTGGATATTCTGGGTTAATGGAGTGAAGCCTGTTGGGGGCGGGGAATGCCATCTAAAACAAATTTGAATAGCATTTTCTTTTATTTGAGTGCTTGAGTGCAGCGGGAACTAGTCTGGGCACGATGCCAGATTCGCTGCCAAGACTCGTCTGAAATCTCTAGGCCCAGTTCGCTCTCCCAAGCTTTCATATATGGGAGCTTCTCCTCTGTGGAGGCTCTTTCCAGGAGTTTATAACATAGCGATATCTTATGGGATTGGTGTCCTTCAAGGATTTTCAACTCTATGCCAAGGGGGGTTTTTTGGGCTGCTCGGCGGATGTCCCTATTAGTGAGCCAATGGCGCAGTTGTATGTATCGAAAGCGTTCTGTCTCTGGGAGATCAAACTTCTCTTTGCATGCCTGGAAGGTCAGTGGTTCCTGGTCTACATATAGATCTCTCAGGCACAGTGGTTTGTCTCGACTCCAGGTTCGGTACGCTGTTAGCACTAGTCCCGGAGTGAAAGCGGGATTTTGGGTAATAGGAGAGAGTGACCCTAGCCCTAGTGGGATACCCCTCTGTGATCATGCTTTATCCCAACACTTCAGGGTGGACAAGGTGGTTGGCAAGATACCAGTTTTAAAATTACGTGCTTCTTTCTGAAGAAACAGGAGGTGAGCTAAAGGAAGTGCGGCAGCAGTCTGTTCCATCTCTAGCCACTTGGGTGGGTCTGGGGAGTCCCTCCAGGAAAGCATTATGGCTACCTGCGCAGCTCTGTAATAACGTGGTAGTGAGGGAATGCCCAGAACTCCCAACATTCTTCCTCTTGTCAAGAGTTTACCGGGGATACGCGGCTTCTTCCTCTTCCAGATGAACTGGTATATCTCCTTTTGGAGATCTACAAGCTCAAATTCTGGGATGGCTATTGGCAAAGAGTGAAAGGCATATAATAGTTTCTGGAGAAGTGTCATTTTAACCGCATTAATACGGCCTAGCCATGCGATTTCCTGAGAATCCCATCGCTGTAGCCATTCCTTCAATTCTTTAAGCAATGGGGGAATGTTCGCTCTGTAGAGGCCCGCATATGTTGGGGTCAGTTTTACCCCCAAATATGGAATCTCTGTTGGAGACCAGGGGAAATTCCTTAGCGTTCGCAGCTCCTCCAGTCTATCTAAGTCTGCAGTCAGGGGCATACCTATCGATTTAGCAGGGTTTGTCCTGAAGCCAGATATCTCGGCGAATTGATTTAGAAGACCTAAGAGGGGCGGGAGTGCATGAGGGGCGTCTCGCAAGAAACAAAGTAGATCATCTGCATATAGCGCAATCTTATGGGACTGCCCCCCTACCTCAAAACCTTGGATGCCTGGATGCGATCTTATAAGTTGAGCAAGAGGCTCCATTGCTAGGGTGAATATCAATGGGGACAAAGGACAGCCCTGTCTCGTACCCTTGGCAGATTCAATAAGGGAAGTCCAATTCTTATTAACTTTAATTTTAGTCAAGGGAAATAGAAATTTGAGAGTATTAGTCTGGAGAACTCTGGTCCAAAGCCAAACCCCGCTAGCACTAGTTCCAGATATCCCCACGACATACTATCAAAAGCTCTGAGCATCTAGGGATAGGGCCTATAAGTCACCCGGGATCTTTGGGGCGAGGGCAATCAGGTTGATGGCTCGGCGTATGTTATCATAGGTGGATCGATTATATATAAAACCTGTCTGATCATTATTTATCAATGACGGGAGGATTGGGCCTAGGCGATTCGTTATTATTTTCCCTAGTAATTTGGCATCCGTGTTTAAAAGTGCAATAGGCCTACATGAGGCGCAATCATTAGGGTCTTTCCCAGGTTTCAACACCAATGTTGTAGCTGATTCCGGCATACATGCCGTGACCACTCCCGTCCTCCATACAGAGTTAAACAATTTCGTTAAGTGAGGGGTTAGCTCTTCCTGAAAGGTCTAATAGAATTTATTGGTAAAACCATCCGGCCCTGGAGCCTTCCCTGATGGGAGGGAGCGAATTGCCCTCTGTCTCCTCTAGGGTTATTGGGGATTCCAGGGACTCGCAAAACTCCAAGTGCATCTGTGGGAGGTCAGCCTTCTGAATAAATTCCCTGGCTAATTGCGGTTCAGTGACGTGGGCAGCTGAGTGGTTCCTGAAAAATTCCTCAACAATCCGAAGCTTCCCTGATTCAGCAAAAACCTGCTTCCCTTCTGTATCTTTTAGAGAATCTATACGATTACGCTTTGTCTGCTGAGTTTAGCTACCAGCAAACGATTTGCCTTGTTCCCCTTGGAATACTAATACTGTTTTGTGCATATTATACCTAAGACTGCTCGACTCATATGGTGGGCCTCCAGAGCTTTCTGTGCTGTACGAACCTCCCTAAATGCCCGTCTAGAGGGTTTCCTTCTATGTGTCTCTATCGCTTCATGGAGCTGGGCCTCTAATTGTGTTTGGGTCTGTCTGTGGACTCTATTCCGTTCAATTGTTTGAGTTATGACCTGACCTCTAATGACCGCTTTCGCTGCATCCCACACTATCGCATATTCTAGCTGCCCGGTTTCATTTTCTGCAAAGTATTGTTCTATACAATCGGCAATGCAGGAGTGGGCCCGAGGATCCAGCAACACAAATTCATTCAACCGCCAGGTTCGAGGAGGCGTTGGAAGCATATCAGGCGGAGACATGGAAAACAATACTGGGGCGTGATCAAATAAAGCTTGGGGGAGGATCTCCACTTCTGTGACATGGGGGATGAGGGGGTCAGAAAGGAGAAACATGTTCAACCTAGAAAACCCTCTGTGTACGGGAGAAAAGAAAGTATAATCCCGTTCACCCTGGTGAAAAAATCTCCATCCCTCAATGAATGTTCCCTGAGGAGAGAGGTCAGGGCCATAAAATTCTTCTCGTCTGTCTGGGTTGGGGGGAGAGACTCATCTTCTAAAGGGTTAATTACAGCGTTAAAGTCACCCCCGATTATGAGATCTCCCTCCGCATGTTCATTCAGCATTCTCGATACATTGGCAAAAAATTGGTGTTGGTTAACATTTGGCACGTACAGTGATACAAGGGTCGCCCTCTTACCATATAGTGTGGCTATCGCCAGAACATACCTTCCCCCCCTTGTCTGACCAGGTTCTATGAATTGTCAATGGGGTCCCTTTCCGGACGAGTATAGCTACCCCACATTTCTTTGTCCCAGAAGAGGCGCAGAGTCTGGTTGGGTAGAGTTTATCATTCAGGCGAAATTCGTCTGCCGGCAACAGATGCGTTTCCTGTAGAAACATTATTGTAGGATTGTACGTCGCCAGCCGGTGAAATAGCGCTCGTCTCTTAATTGGGGAATTGAGACCCTGAACATTAAGGGTCAGACATATTATATTCGTTGTCAATGTCTCAGTGTACTCCCCTGCGGAAGGCATTTTTAACATAGGTATCTGTTCTGCACCATCCCTTCCCCAACGTCCTCCCAGACCAGTTCTGAAAGGCCCAAAATTTAACTACCAAGACACTATACAGTTCACCCCAGTTGACCCATCCATTAAAGCGTTCTGCCAATATTGTAGATTTGAAGCCGATGTTATAAGGGTTGACCCATTGCTTATAGTCTCCCTCCGAGATCAACTCAACCTTAGTGTTCCGAACCAGCAAAAAAGTATACAAAGAAACTTGGAAGACAATCAAATCAAAAGAAGAACAAATAAACAAAAGAACAAGTTGTACCATTGGACGACATACTGTAATGTCGCGAACTATGGTGAGCTAAAAGCTGCAAGTAATTCCCATTAATCTCAACTTCCATTGAAACCATAGTTAACTTCCAATAATACGGGCGCTTTCCGGTTTAGGGCCCCCATTTTGAGAGCCATATGAAGTCCCGTGCATTGCATAAGATTTTTGCAACAAAAAAAAGAACTCCCCAACAATTACCCAGTGTCTCAAGTCTAATCAGGAGACCCGGACAAGGCCGCTTTGCCCCTAATACTGTCCCACAAGAACAGGCTCCTTAGTATTTCTCAGACCCATCAAAGTTTCAACCGCTCTAAGTTGTGTCAATCATTCGAGATGCAGTTCTGCCTTCTTATTTTCTCGTAAAGCGGAAGCTTTGGCCTTGTTTCAGATTTGTTTAATTCGCCTTTAGGCAGGGTCTTCATCCGACTGCAGGAGATTAGGTGAATTAGAGCAGCCGCCTGAATTGTTTGGGGATAGACGGGCCTGACCCTCAGTTGTAGCTTGACCATTGTGAGCGGTGAGACTACCTACTCGCCTCCATCCTCTAGGCTTCCTTCTTTTATCTGGCGAGGCAGGACCTAAGCCGGGCTCTTTATTTGGAAGAGCTTCCAGATCCGATGTGGATGTCGAAGCAAACTCCGTCATTAGTTCCCTCGCTTCCATCTCCGTGGCGATCGCATAGTGTTGATTGCGGAACTCGAAGAGTAGTTTGCAAAGGAACCCCCAACGATAGCGGACCTTCTGGGCCTGCAGCCATGAGGTGACTTTTTGTAGGTGGCGTCGGCAGGCTAAGGTATATGGGGAGAGATCCTGGAACAGGTGGACCGTCGCACCTCAAAACTGGACAGGCTCTATCTTCCTGGCCGTCATCATAATCTCTTTTTTTTGGTGGAAGTAGTGAACTCTGGTGAGGACATCCGGGAGAAGATTCCTTCTCTGCTGTATGGAAGAATATACTTGATGGGTTCTGTCGAGAATCAGAGCGTCAGAGGAGTCCAGCCCCAGAAGGCCACGAAACAAGTCACTAACATATTCTGGCAATTCTTGATCTGTAATTTGACGAGGAATATCTCGAATGTGCACATTATTGCGCCGAGATCTATTTTTGAGGTCTGCCTGCTTAGTCCAGATTTCCTCAAGGTGGTCTTCAATCACTCTAACCCATTCCAAGAGCACCTCCGTCTCATGTATTAATTCGCAAGTGGTGTCTTCTAGGTCATTCACTCTGGTCTCGATGCCACTTAGATGGGAGGTAAGTTCCCCCAGAGACTTAGCTAGAGTGTCTATAGAGGTATTTATTTCTGACTTAATATCCTGCGTGATCTCTTGCTTGAGTGCTCTCTGCATGCCCTCTAGATCCGATCTGGAGGGACCCATGTCTGCTATAGAGGCTGTAGCAGGGGCAGGGTGTACTGCCACAGATATTGTATGCCTCTGGGGTTTCGGGGCTGCTTGGGATGTCAGGAGAGCTTTTATATCTTGCACTTGTTCCCTCTTTTTGGAACCTGCTCTGGGCATAGTTGGGGAGGCAAAGCCCGAGTCCCCAGGCAGAGCGCTGCAAGAGGGCTGAGGGACCCCAGGGACAGCTAGGCTCCTGTTAGGTAGAAACCTGTGCAGTTCCCTTAGGGACCACTGCAAAAGATTTAAGACTACAGGTGTTTGGCAGTAAACCCACTTGGTAGCAGTCTGTACCACACAGATTCACTGGTAGCTGTGGCTGAGCAGTCAGACTTCCCTCAAGAAGAGTTAGGCAGTATACAGAGCATACAAAATAGGTACAGAAATACAGTAGCACAAGCAAACACTGACCAGAGCTTGGGTGTAAAAGTATATAATTATTTAACACACACTTATAAAACACACTAGCACTAAATTGGTAAGATAAGTTTAAAACACAATCACTATTATCATATGTACAGGAAGATGCCCAAGATCAGACAGTTACACAGAGTCTTCAAAGTTTGTGGAGGTAGTTCGAAAAAGGTTTAGTTCAACGCAGGAAAGTTAGCTAAGATGTCCTAGGCTAACCCAGGTTCGAGAGACGAGGATTTAATAAACCCCGTTCAAACGGTTGCATGGGAAGACAGACGGAACACGGTACCTTAAATGGAGAGGATCCTCCAGCGGGTGCAAGTCGCAGCGTCGTCCAGAGGAGGAGAAGATCTCGTGGAGGAAAGATGAAGGTCGTTGCACTGCCAGGGAAGAAACCAGCCGCGGAGTTCTCCGGTACAAAGGTACTATCCTTTCGGTTGGCGGTAGTGGTGAAAACGTGGTATCCCGGTTGCCGAGGTGCTGGGCACAGGCAAGGCGGCCACGAGATGCTCCAGGAAGGCGAAAATAAGGTAGACTTGTTATCCCCACCAGTCGAAGGAAGAAGAGTCTCCGGGCTGGAGATCTCCTCTGTCGTTGGGAAAAGTGGTGAGACGGTTCAGCAGGGCTCCACCGGTGGTGTCGTCGTTGCAGGCCGGCTCAACTTCTCCCTCTTCCGATTCTTAGGTCCTGTGGCGACTTCTGAAGTTCCAGTCCCCAAAGCCCTGCTTTTATGCAGCACACCTCCATTCACTCAGCCTAGCTGTCAATCAAACATGCTAAGTGGTGAGCCGGCCGGCTCACCACTTGGGCCAATCACACAAGAGTGCGACTTGAGTTACCAAGGTAACTCAGTCCAGGGTGCCTAAACCCCCTCCACACCCTCTGTGGTACCCAGACAGAGTGGCACCACTTTTGGAGGCTTCTGTGGAGAAGATTGCCAAAAATTGGAACAAAGGGCTCGACTTGGGTTGGAGCCACAGAAGAGAACACAAACGCCATTTTAGAATCGAGTTCTGGCAAAAAATACCAACCGGCGAATTAATATTAAATAAACCGGCGGTATGTTCGAGGCTATAAGAATTAAATAATTAAAGTTGGTATTCTCGAACAATGGGAAAATCCCATAGAGATATATTCGCGGTCGAATATAAAAAGTAGTATCTACTGCCACCAGCCAAAACTCGATCAGGGGGGACGGAGACGTGCCCCCTCGAACAACAGACCGCAGGGCAATCAAATTGCCCCGACCAGTACATCCACAATATGATGGTTTGTACTGGTTTCTGTTAATAATTTGGGACTAGCAAAGCCAATGGTGACTTTACATGACCTGGGAGATAGTAGTCTGTCCCAGGGTATGGAGTCTATGTTGGGGGGTCGCTACGACACCCCTGGGTTACGGCACGGAGGGTGCTGTGTAACCCACATCAAAAAAACACATGAGACCCCATGGAGTAAAAGACCCCATAGCCCATAAAACACATGGAAAGTTAAAGGAACACCTCAAATCATTTCTAAGAGTGGGAGCAAAAGAATCTCACTCTTAGCAGGAGAAAAAAAAAATAAACCCCAAAAAATCCAGCAAAGCTGCTGGGGGACTCACTAGGTTTGGGAAATTAGCCTTACAGAGAATGCTCCCCTAACAGCTCCACAGTGTTGAACGGAGGAGGCGCGTAGTATTGAACGCTCAGGAAGGGTCAGCGTTGGGCCGCGCGATGAAGTGGGGGAATCCTGTTATGGCCACCAGTAGATGTTGCAGGCAAAGGCTAACAATCCTCATGAACGTCCCCTCCCCGCCCCTCACTCCGCGCAGGAGCTCAGTATCAGTCCCCCAAGTCCGCTTCTCTGCCCGGGGGTCACCCCAAGTCCCGAGACAGCCCACACATCCCTAGGGGTCCCAGCACCTCACCTGCGATCCCCTCTTCGGAAAGTCTGGAATCAGTTCGGGTCATGCGCAGCGTTCCGCACCGCCTGTCAGCGCGCTCCAGGCTTCGGAGCTCTCTTTTACGATCGCGATCGATCGCCGCCTCCGTGTCCTGTGCCGGCGCAGGGCCCGGACCGCTCCTCCCCCGAAGCCCTTGGTGCGCCAATCGGAGGACAGGGGGCCTCCCTCCCGTCGGGAGCACACGCGGGCAGTCAGAGAAAGCCTCCAAGGGAGCGAGGCCCCACCGCCCCAGTAGCGGCCCGGGTCTGGTCCGCCTCGCAGGCGTCCCCCTATGAAGAGGCAGTGGAGAGCTCCCAGGGTCTCCTCATCTTCAGTGGCGGGTCGCAGCTGCAAACATCAGGGTCTCCACCGGGATAGCGAAATGGCGCGCACCGCCATCTTGGTTACGACCATCATCGCCAGGGGACTCCGACTCGCCTTGGTAAGTTCATCCGCTTTCCCAGCCCGTTTCTGCTCCTGGTGGTGATCTGCGGGGTCTCGCCGTATTAATCTGCAGTTTTGCGTGCTCGGGGGGCGAAACATACGCACAGGACTGCACAAATAACGCTAATTAGGGGGCCCGTCGGCGGAGCTCATAGCAGACATGTCTTCATCGTGTGCTGCCTAGCCACGCCCCCCAATTACATTGCATTTTTGATTGAACCTACAAAAGTATTCTTCTATGCTGCATTGTTTTTCTATCATTACTCCTTCTGATTAAAGAGATTTATTGTGACATCACCCCATTGATGATCATTGTATAACCATCATTATTCCACGGTCCAGGCCCGGTTCCAAGGCCCAGTCCATCTATGAGTCCTTGGAACAAACCACTAAGATTACCTGTAAGGTTAGCCATGTTGCCTACACACTGTTCTATGGCCCCGTTGGCCAAGGGAGGCATTAGACCCGCAAAAGGTCAGCCACCCTCAGGTAAAACTCGGCCCTCCCATTGGCGGCCCTCTCTCCCCCAGGACACGTCAACCTCCCCGGAACTGGCCCCAGAACATCGAACTCTGAATGTCAAGGGACTAAATTCACCCGCCAAACGCAAGTCCATCCTACAGAAGCTTCAGAACGACGGTGCAGCAGTGGCTATGCTACAAGAAACCCATCTGCTGCCGGCAGACCATAGCCGCCTGCGCTCCCGAAACTTTCCGAAGCAACATTTCGCATCTCGGAACTCCAAGAGGGGTGGCACAGCTATCCTATTTGGTACATGGCGGTGAAATGCCTACTACTGGGACAACTCTATTCTATAATTTCCGTATACGCACCCAACACAGGCCAGGCGCTGTTCTATGAATCCCTGAGTACAACTCTCTCCCCGTTTCTGGAAGGCCAGATAGTGATTGGAGGGGACTTCAATGGGGTCCCGGACCTCACAAAAGACAAGTCACACCCCCCCAGTGCCGGAGACCTCACCATAGCCCTGGCTCTCCTATAACTATTTAGAACTTTGGGGGTGGTGGATTCATGGAGAGTACTCCACCCATCCGAAAGAGACTTTTCTTTTTATTCTTATGTCCACAGAACCTTCTCCAGGATAGATCTTCTAGTGTCTCCACAAATCTTCACGTTCACCAACAATGTGGCAATTGGCTCCAGAATCTTGTCTGATCACGCTCCGGTGACCCTGGAAATCCGAGTGCAGGAACCAGCTAACCCCCAACAGCGCAGATGGACTCTATATGATCCGATTCTCAACGAGATGCCACTCAGACGCGAGCGCAACCACGATCACCAACTTCTTTAAGGAGAACCCCGGTGAAGATACCTCTACTGCCAATACTTGGGACACAATGAAGGCAGGAGTGCGGGGTAAACTGATTGCGCAAGGAGCAGCCGATCATAGACCCAAACGTCAACCTCGCCAGGGCCTTGAGGAAGACCTTAGAAATGCAGAAAGGACCCATAAGGAGAAGGGCTGAACCCCTAAAACTCAGCGGGCCATCCGGATAGCATAAAAAAAGATCAAGGCCCACTATGCCGAACACACTGCCCACCAAATGGCAAAAGCAAAACAGTTTTATTATGCTAAAAACAACAAAGCAAATAAGCTACTAGTGGCCAAACTTGCCAAGGCGAAGAGGAACAATACAATTGTGGGCCTGCGAGACCAACGAGGCAAGGTCCATTATGCTGACCAGGACAAACTGCAGCTCGCTGCGACCCACCTGACTCAGGTGATGACCGCTCCAGTGCGGGACATGGAAGAACAGAAGGAATACCTACGGGCTGCAGGGCTTCCCCGGCTAAAAGGAACAGCCCGTGACTCTCTGGAGTCGCCGATTACTGACGAAGAAGTGGACGAGGCAATAAAAACCCTTAAATCCGGAGCCCCTGGCCCTGACGGGTATACAACCAGGTTTTACAAGATTTTCAACCAACTATTAGCACCTTTGGTACAGTTGCTTAATTCGTTCAGGACCACGGGCACTGTAACCCCGTCCATGCAGGAGTCAATTACGGTCTTATTACCTAAACCTGGAGGCGATCCGAAGAACCCTGCATCATATAGACCCATTGCCCTGCTCAACATAGATGCTAATATTTACTCTAAAATCCTGGCATCACATCTGTCTCAGTTCTTGCCAGAGATAATCAGTGCGGATCAGAGTGGCTTCCTCAGACACCGCTCCACGGCCGACAACATTCGAAGAGCCTTGGATCTGGTGGAACTTGCCTCCCGGGATTCCCGGGAATTGGTGCTTCTGGCCCTGGACGCGACCAAGGCGTTCGACAAAGTGGATTGGACTTTCATGAGGCTCACCCTTGAGGCTTTTGGATTTGGCCCGGAGTTCTGCACTATGACGCTGGCAAACTACAAAGCTACCAAAACCCTTCTCAGGATTAATGGCACCCTCTCCTCCCCCATCAACCTAACTTGTGGAACCCGACAGGGATGCCCGCTGTCGCCACTTCTCTTCGCTCTAATTATGGAACCGTTTGCCCAGCGGATCAGGTTGAACCCTGCAGTCGAAGGCTTTCAATTAGGTCCGGCACACCACAAGCTGGCCCTCTATGCAGACGATGTCCTCCCGACTATCACGAAACCCCGCTCCTCCCTCCCTCAAGCCCTGGCTGAGATAACGAGCTATGGCAGGGTCACAGGCTTCACAGTGAACTACCGGAAATCGGCCGCCATGGGAGTGGGTTTGACCCGAGAAGACAGAGAAGCCCTAGTTCCGCTGTGCCCAATACAATGGACGACCAAAGGAATAAGCTACTTGGGAGTTCAGATCCCGGCCAACCCAAGCGAGACCTATCGGGCTAATTTTCCCCCATTATTTACAAACTTGGAGATTGATTTGAGACGCTGGGCGGCACAAGAGATATCGTTGATGGGCCGTATTACAGCCTGTAAAATGAACTTACTACCAAGATTTCTGTATGCGTGCTACACACACCCGGTGCCGGTTCCGGCGCCAGCCCTTCAACACCTACAGAAGAAACTGCTGCAGTTTATTTGGAGGGGGGAAAAGCCCAGGATTCCTAAATCCACGATGCTGGGCAACGCGAAACTGGGTGGCCTCGGGGTCCCTGACCTGCAGAAATACCAAATGGTGGCTTAACTGTCCTGTATCCAATCATGGCAAGTCCTCACCAACCACCCTAGATGGGTGGACCTCGAACAAGCGCAGTTACCCCTCCCGCTACGCTTTCTCCCACATGTCCCCCCTCCGGAACGGCGACAGTGGCGGAATCTTCTGGCATCCACCAAACACACCATTTCGGTGTGGGACAAGGCGTTGAAACAGAAGAGGATCCCGACGGGGTTCAGCCCCCTCTCCCCGGTGTTTATGAACCAGACCTTCTCTCCTGGTCTGTCTCCCCGGAATTTTAAGGCCTGGATTGCAGAAGGCCTAGAGACCCTGGGTCAACTTTTTGAAGGGGGCCAACCCTGCACCTTTGAGCGATGCAAAGAACTCTTTAGGATCCAGGAACAAGATAGATTCACATATACCCAGCTACGCCACTGGTGCACCCACCCACAGACTCACCAGGCGGCTACTCGTCCCCCCACAGCCATCGAATTGACCCTTAATGGGCTCCCGCCCCGAGGATGAATCTTCACTCTATACAAGCGCCTCCAAACGGATTTCCTAACCTCCAAGACCCGGTATATGGCCCTATGGGAGGCAGACCTGGGCCATCCGATTGAAGACCAACAGTGGGTTGACATCTGGTCCCGGGCTCACACCTCCTCATCATGCATCATAAATAGAGAGTGTGCCTACAAGATCCTCCTCCGGTGGTACTACCCTTCCCTAAGACTTCACCACATGAACTCCACACTGAACCCTCAATGCTGGAGGCAATGCGGCCAGATAGGCTCCTTCTTCCACATGTGGTGTTCCTGCCCCAAGGCTCAAACCTTTTGGAAACAATGCCTAGCGACAATAGCGGACATCACTCAGGTGCGACTGCCCTTGGCCCCCGAACCTATTTTCCTTGGAGCACCGATCCCCGGGATCTACCCAAGGTCTGGTCCCAAGGCCAAACTATTATCGCAATGCCTACTTGTGGGCAGGAATGTGATAGCCCGCACCTGGAAAACGACGGAAGGCCCTCTCATGCCTTTCTGGTGGATGAAAGTCTGGGACATCCTGATCGCCGAGAAGGTGACGGCTGCCGGGGCAGGCACTTTACATCGCTTTCGCAACATCTGGGGTCCGGTATTGGATTTTGACCAAAGGTTCCCGGACCTGACTTTCAAGCCCCAACTGGCCAGGAGAACTATTCAGGATGGAGATCCCCTGCGGGGACGTGAAGACGGAAATTGAGACCGAAGCGTGGGGTGGGTGGAGCGTCAAATGGTATTACTGTATGCTACATGTCGCAAGTGATTAAGATTTGTATTGCCATAACCTGCCTGTTTAAAATAAACATGTTCAAATAGTGTGATATATATATTGTAAAAATACCTAAAATAAATCTTTTTAACTTTGCAAAACAGCCTGCTTCCTGGTTCAGTGTGAGCGGGGGGGGATTCAAAGAGAGGGACGTGATATAAGGGTATATCATTCAGAAATAAAAGAACTTATAGACATAAATAATTAAGGGTTTCAATTGTGCATCCCACGCTAGGCATTGACTTAGGTGAAGTGCCGGGTTGAAATCACTTACACTTCAGCTACATGCAGGAGATGAGCCAGGTGCCCTACTGGCAAGAAAAGCCCTCAATGACGACAAATTCCCTCAAGGAGTCCTATCGGACTCCATGAATAGGGATTTACACCGTCACTCTGGCACCAATAATCCGCCGGCAATGCCGCTGAACCGGGTGCCAGAAATGGTAACCACCTTTGCCAGTATCCTGGCAGCTGTGCCGCCAGGATACGGCAAAGGTAGCATGATGCCCATGGTTTTTTCATCAGTTTCCCCATAGTTTGTCAAACAATATTGATAAGCTACTGGTTTATTTTACCCCTTTCTTTCAGACTTCTTATAAAAACAAATACTCCCCAACATGTAGTGCTGTTTTGCAATAATTAACTGGAGAACATTATATTTGGTTTATTTAAACATACTTCTGCAAAACATTAGCAAACGTTTCATTAAAACGTGATTCCCATTTTATTCTATAATACCAGCTTCAACTCGACAACTTTCTTAAAATAGCAGACGGAAACAACAAGCATGCATAGCACAATAAAAAAGAGAAGGGGCCCAATGTGTTCAATACATCTTATGGTTAGCCACAGGCAGTAATTGCTTCCTTGAGATATGCTTTAAAAGGCACTCTGAGCTCACTTCACATGCCCTAGTTACTAAACTGTAGTGTGTGCATTTGTTTTCAAATATTAGTCTTGAACACTAAAAACAAAAAAAAAAGGAATTACATTACCCATAGAAAGTCCAATTAGTTTGTAGGGAAAGAAGCAGGATGCTATAAACGCTGCCCATAACGCCACATACAGCTTCTGTGTTATTTCTGGTTGGACCCACATGAACAAGCTGAGAAAGAGGATGGGACATATAATATACATTAATTTGTATGTTGCCAAGTGAATCAAGTATTGTGCTTCCAGAAATAAGTTTAGAAAACCTACTTCTTTATTTTTTCCAGGATATCTGCCATCTTGCCAAACAGGTTCTGTGTTGAAAGTAAAAGTAGTTAAATTTTCTGTTCATATGTACACACATGAAGACACTTGATATTGTCTAACATTTAATTGTGAGGTTGATTTTCATTAGGCAGTTATTTGTGAAACCAATTTGGTATAGTTGATGTGCTGAGTGATGGCAAAGTTTAAATGAGTTTGCTCTAGGTAGGAAGCATTACAATTCTTCCTTTGTATAGTGAAGTTCTGTGAGAAAGCAAATTAAACAATCAGCGCTCGTTAGATCTCTACTAAGCATTCAATTTCCATCAATTCATAGCCTTGTATGAAACAAACACTGTGCATGGTTACTGAAATACCAAAACTAAAGTGAAGAGATATAACAGAAAGGTTTAGCTTTTATTATTTTGCTAATTATGTCAGCACTCTGTATTGTTGAGAAATACATGAAATACATTAATTTAAAGACTGAGATAAAACCACTCAGCTGGGCAGAGGCTTCATGAGAAACGGTCAAACCAAAGTGAATATTTGAAAAAACTGTTAGTCAAATCAGATTTGTGAAGAATGGCTTAGTTAAAGTGAAAAAAGAGGTACAATCAGTTTAAACACTTTAGAAATAAAATCATTATTTGACCAGTGTGAGACATGCATGGTATCAAGAGAGATGACACAGACAACAGACATATATTTCTAAACAAAGCTTTATTAATGATCTGGATGGTGTAACGCCTAACTAACCCTATGCTAAGGTGGGATTTTCCATGACTAAAGAAATCTAAGGAAAGTCTGTGTCCACAAGTCCAAATCAAAAGTCTATATGTGTCAAAACCTATGCTTGTCCTCACAAATACAATAACATCTAGTGGGGAAATGTTCTTAACCAAATAAGTTCAATACAGTTCCAATGAAACTTCAGGTCAAGGAGGTTTAATCACTTTCTGAAGTTACCTTCCTTAGGTTTTCTGGGATCACAGTTCGCATCAAAAGAAGGTCTTGGGCTTCCCTTGCCAAGTTCAAATGTAATCATGTTCATACAACACTGTGCTCTTGGGACTCCCTTCCCCAAGATAAACACTCCCCAGTTCTTTGGTTCTCAGGGTTCCCTTCCCCAGGATTTATACTGAACAGTTAACTTGCTTCCTCTGTTCACAAGAGAATACCTGGTCCGTTTAACCTGTCCGTTGGTTTGCTTCACCAAGGACACACACTTCTTTGCTGCTTTTCCAATATTTAGTGGTTTATGGTCTAGGTGCAGTTGTCAGACCACACATTCCACCCATTACAGGTCACACAACCAGCAACCACTTTTGACTCTTGATGTTGATAATGTCAGTGCTAGGAAACGTCCTGGTCTAGGCGCAGTTGGCAGACCACACAATCCACCCATCACAGGTCACACAACCATACGTTTCCCCAAAGCCGTTCAGTAATGTCAAAGCCGTTATTCATTAATGTAATATTGACTTGGTTTCACTCAAACCATAACTTTCCTGCCACTCCAGATTCAGGAAATGTAATGTTATGTTACATTTATCGGGATAGTACCTTTCATGCAGTTTGGTATTTAAAAAAACGTTGTTTTCAATTGTGTGGGCTCAAGCAGAACCTTTCATGCAGTTGGGTATTCAATAAATGTAGTTTTCACTACTTATGTGGACTGTTACCAATTCCAAGGTCCCTTGGAGCGCTCCGGCCGTCCCAGTGTCTCCCGACACTTACCAGGTGAGTGTAGCTCCGTTCGGCGGCTTCTCCCCGAGCGCGAAAACCAACTTGTCAGTTCACCGGGTGCTCCATTCAGCACATGCCAGCCTTTGTGCTTGCCCCCTGGCAATACCTGCTGTACGCCTTGTCTCACAAGGGCTCCCATTCTTACAGTCACCTCGGCAAAACTCTCTGGATCTTAGTTGGCATGTCTGTGTCACTGTTTCTTGCTTCTCAGCAATTCCTTCTACGACTGCAACTCCACCATATATGTGCTTCTGATTTGCATCATTTATACTCTCCTCTACGACAAACAGACTGCAGGTGAAACGAGGAATCCACAATTGTCTGACCTTCCTTGAGCCTATTATTGTGACAATCCTGATTTTCACTACAACATGACTTCAGACCACTCTTCTTCATACTAGTACTAGAGTGGTGTTTATAATTCGAAATCTGCACTACCCGTAGTTGCCTCTTCTTGTCAGTACTTAAGGGACAACTATAGGGGAGGATAGGATGAGATTGGCAATAGCCCACAAAGGCTAAGGGAGTATAGGTTAGGTCAATATCTGGAAAGGGGGGATACCATGTCTTGCCTTCAGGCACTCTCTCTCCTATCCCCAAGGACCCCCCACCCAGGTGAGCCCCCCTCGCTTGATCACCCAGGGTTGGGATCCAAAAGCAATAGCACTTCCGTGGCTAGCTGAATAGAATATCCCTGGGGAGTATATGTGAGAGTACCTTCAGATTTCTCATACCAGATATTTTCAACATAAATTGTGTGCGGTTACACAAATGATGTCTTAACTTATCAACACAAAGCCAAAAATACAAATCGGTCAGCATATGAGCAAATCAGGCGCAGAAAGAAAGCAAAAATCTAGGTGTATACATTATTCTTCCACGCCTTGGATACCATTCTATGCCACACCCATATTATTAAATCTATAAGGCACTAATACAGAATATTTATGGCAAGCATTGACAATGTGTGGTAAAACACTGGCAGAGGAGTGCGATTACAAAATGTGGTCCCTTACATATTGGGTGAAAGGTAAAGCGGGAGAGCAGCTGGTTTTACAGCACACCGAGGCCTCAGAATGCCAGGCATAAATGTTTACACGGAGCATGTGGTACCCCACACTCACCCCAGTAGAGAACACTGAATTCCTTTCCAAGCAGAAGGCTCGTCAAAATGTGATTTTGACCCGCTGGCTTTATAACAATGTGGTATGTGAAGCTGACAGAACCCAAGGTGTATGGCCACATTTGCAATAACCTTGTTTAGCGGCAGCTACCACTGGGCAGCAGGGAGAGCTCATTTCATTTAATAGGACCTTCAATCAAAAATCAACGTAATTTCTTTATTTGTAAAAATATGTCTTCCTTACCTGTAACTATTTCTCCAGCATTGGTATCTTTCATAGATTCAGATGCTTGAATATTCCCTGTCGTCAGACTGGCAATCCTCTGTAATTTTCAAAATATTCCATAGGAAAACACAATGTACATTGCTAATAATGCCTGCGAAGGCAATCACTTGTGTAGTCCCTTCACCTCACTTTGGTCCCTTTTGACCTTAACCAATGAAGGGGCAAGGCTTAAGCGCCACCTCAGGCAGCAATCGTCAGAATTTGAGCCCTAATAGTGACTGCAACCACAATGACTGCCTGCCGTAGAGCAGCCTCACCGGGGAGGAAGGTGGGCACGTGTGAATCTATGAAAGATATCAATGCTTGAGGAATACAATTACAGGTAAGTAACTAAGACTTCTCCAGCATTGGATCTTTCATAGATTCCCATGCTTGAATAGAATACAAAGCAGCAGCCACATACACATTAGGACAATAAAGTACCCAAGAGAGTACCATGAGCACACCATGCATGCTTGGAACATGAAGGGAAAGACCTTACGCAAAAATGTGTTGCAGGACTGCTTGTCCGACAGCTGACTCCCTTCCAACATCTTATTCCAGACAATAGTGCTTGGTAAATGTATAAATGTATGGAGCATGCTCCAGGTTGCCGCACTACAAAGGTCCTTCATGGTTAATCCCGACTGGAATGCTACTGTAGTTGCCCTCCCTCTGGTTGAATGGGCAATAGCTGGATGGGTAAGCAATCCACCACCCGGCAATTTCCTACTCAGTTCATCTGCCAGAAAGTTGTTGTTCCCTTGAATGTGTTCTGCTCTGATCTGGATCTTCTGTGTGGGAGCCCATTTCCAAAGTTTCTGCGCTTCCACAGACAGCGGAGCAAACCTTGTGCCCCCTTGCTTGTTGGTGTAGTGCATTGCAATTGTTTTATCTGTTTGTATGGTGACCACCTGTCCCGTGAGAACTGGTTGAAAGGACTTTAGCACCCATCAAATGGCTTGCAGTTCCAAGGCATTGATGTGTAGATGTGACTCATTTGTGGACCATGTGGCCCGTGCCTGCAAGTGTCCGAGATGGGCTCCACATTCTGACAGAAAAGCATCTATTCTGAGAGGAAGCGTGGCAGTGGGGGCTTGGAAAGGTATGCCGTGTTGTAGGTGTTGCTCCACCAGTCACCAATGTAGAGCTAGGTGGAAAGGACGTGACAGGTGCACAATGTCTTCCCAAGAACCGGATGCTTGAAACCATTGTCGATCTAGTTCTTCCTGGATCCGTCTAATTCTCAACCTGCAATTTGGAACCAGTAATATACACTGATTGATTGATTGATATTTTATTTCTATCGCGCTCGTACACAAGTGTTTCAGAGCGCTACAAGGCAAGGGAGGGAAAATGGGAGAACAAAACAGCGATCTTACTAGGCCCAGTGACATTGTGAATGCGCAACTCCATGGGAGAGGGGGGAGGGGAAAACTGCATGGAAGGGGGGAGAGGTGGAAAGTGCGAAGCAGAGGAGAAACAGATAAATAACAGTAAATAAATAATAAAGGCAACAAACAGTGGTAATGCAGCCAGCAATTTGCAAGTGCTAGGTTTAAGGCAGCAAACAGGGTAGGTCTGATAAGTGCTGGAAGAAAAAGGGGTGGCTGTATGGGTACAGATACAGGCCCCAGTGCAAGGGGTGGCCCGGAGGCAGTGCGGGAGGGTGGCAGGATGAGCAGGTACCTGGGCCCAAAAGACAGAGGGTGGCCAGGTGCATGGTGCCAAGAGAGAACAGATCAGCAGGGGAGAGGGGGGAGCGAAGGCAGAAGAAAAGAGGAAGGTCTTGAGGTGCTTCCAGAACCAGAGATGGTTCTCCTCAAGTTTTAGAGTAGCAGGGAGGCTGTTTCAGAGGGAGGCCCCAGCCGAAGACCGAGATCTACCCCAAGCTCGTTTCTTAGAAAAACGACTGACCCTGAGTGAGTTGGAGGTAGAGGAGCGAAGAGCTCGAGAGGGGAGGTATTTGCGGAGGGATAGCTGAAGGTATTTTGGACCCAGGCCCCAGAAAGCCTTGTGGACAATGCAGAGGGTTTTGAATGTAATCCTTGCATCCACTGGGAGCCAGTGGAGAGATTTCAGAGCTGGAGAGATACGATCCCAGGGCTTGAGGCCAAGGACAAGTCTCGCAGTCCTGTTCTGGATTAGTTGCAGAGGGCGGAGAGTAGAGGCAGGTAAATTTAGAAAGAGGCTGTTACAATAGTCCAAGCTAGAGAGAACCAGAGCTTGAGATACCATGAGCTTCTGGGGGAAGGAGAGGAAAGGCAGAGTACCTCTGAGGAGGTGCAGTCGGAAATTTGACTTTTTAGAGACCTCAGAGATGAGGGCGGAGAAGGAAAGGGTGGAGTCAAAGATGACTTCATGCCCAGCAGAGATTTGTAGTGACGCACAATGGTCGTGCGTGCCTTTAAGAAACATTTGGCAAGCTGGGAGATGGCAGTAATTCGGTCAGCGGACTGTCTCACTCGCAGAATTCGCATATCTAGCTCCGCTCCCAGAAAGAGGGCGTTTTTCCGGCGTGACTGCTGACTTTGCGTTGTTGATGGAAAACCGCACTACAAAGGTCCTTCATGGCCAATCCCAACAGGAATGCTACTACAGTTGCCCTCCCTCTGGTTGAATGGGCAATAGCTGGATGGGTAAGCAATCCACCACCCATCCGACAAGACCTTGCTACGAGGCCCTGCAAAAGAAAATCTGTGAGATGCTATAAGTACTCATGACCGGTCTAGCGAGTGGAGGGCGCTTTCAGCACTGGAGGTATGACTACCAAAAAAGGTAGGCAGTACAATGTGTTCCGATAGAGCCATGGCCAACACCACCTTGTGAGGCCTGAGGACTACACGGTCCTTCAAGAAGACTGTAAATAGAGGATTTGTGTACAAAGCACGCAGTTCGCTGATTCGCCTTGCTGACGTGATTGCTACTAGAAAGGTGACTTTCCATGAGAGGAAGTTTAGATCCCACTTGTGATTGGGCTCGTTTGGAGGAGCCATTAATGCTGTTAATGCTGTATTGAGACTCCAGCTTGGGGGCAGGAGCTGGCAGCAGTGTGAAAGTTCTTAGCAAAACCTTCATGGAGGTTTTTTCTGCGCAGTCCGAGACGAAGGATGTAGCTCCAGGACCTAAGAGTAAGCTGTGATGGCTGAGAGATGAACCTTAATAGAAGCCAGCGATAGGCCCGCTTTAGCCAGGTAGAGCAGGTAAGGTAGTAACTCGCCAATTGTGACTGACAGTGAGTCGCGTTGTTGCGTCACACACAAGATTGTAAAACATTTCCATTTCTTAGCACAAGTTTTGCGTGTAGAAGGTGCACTGGATGCCTGAATTAAATTCCAACATTCGCTTGGCAACGTTAGGTTGGCATGTTTTTTCGTTGCTCAACAACCCAAGCCATGAAAGAGTGACGCTGGGTCATGGTGAAGGATCTACAGGTTCTGTTGTGTTAGCAGCACTAGCTGCACTTTGAGACGAATGGGCGTGGAACGTTTCATCTGTAGGAGAGTAGGATACCAGACTTGCCGGGCCCAGGCTGGCACTATTAAAATCATCCTGCAGGGTTGTTCTGTGACCCGTCACAGCACCCGGGATAACAGGGGTATCGGCGGGAAGGTATAGGACTCGCCTGTCCATGTCAGGGAGAAAGCATCCCCCCGTGACTCCCCTTACGGGTATCTGGATGCAAAGAGGGGGCATTTCTTGTTGAGCCTGGTTGCAAAAATATCAATGCAGGGGTGACCCCATCTTTTGAAGATTTCATCAACCTCAGTCCAATTGAGCTCCCATTCGTGGAACGTGGATAATTTCCTACTCGGGTCATCTGCCAGAAAGTTGTTGTTCCCTAGAATGTGTTCTGCTCTGACCTGGATCTTCTGGGTGGGAGCCCATTTCCAAAGTTTCTGCGCTTCCGCAGACAGCAGAGCAGACCTTGTGCCCCCTTGCTTGTTGGTGTAGTGCATTGAAGTTGTTTTATATGTTTGTATGGTGACCACCTGTCCCGTGAGAACTGGTTGAAAGGACTTTAGCGCCCATCAAATGGCTTGCAGTTCCAAAACATTCATGTGTAGATGTGACTCATTTGTGGACCATGTGGCCCGTGCGGCCCATGCCTGCAATTCTGCGAGATGGGCTCCACATCCTGATAGAAAAGCATCTGTTCTGAGAGGAAGCGTGGAAGTGGGGGCTTGGAAAGGTATGCCTTGTTGTAGGTTTTGCTCCAGCAGTCACCAATGTAGAGCTAGGTGGAAAGGACGTGACAGGTGCACAATGTCTTCCCAAGAACTGGATGCTTGAAACTATTGTTGATCTAGTTCTTCCTGGATCAGTCTAATTCTCAACCTGCAATTTGGAAGCAGTAATATACATGATGACATCATGCCCAGCAGTGATCTGTAGTGATGCTCCATGGTCGTGCGTGCCTTTAAGAAACAGTTGGCAAGTTGGGAGATTGCAGTCATTCGATCGGCGGACGGTCTCACTCGCGGAATTCGCTTATCTAGCTCCGCTCAAATAAAGAGGGCGTTTTGCACCGGCGTGACTGCTGACTTTTCGTTGTTGATGGAAAACCCTAAATTGGTGATGGTTTCCTTTGTTTGATTGAACGCCCTGGTTGTGTGCGCCTTTGACTTTACTTTGATGAGCCAATAGTCGAGGTATGGAAAAACAACCACACCTGCTCTTGTTTGATGTGCCTCCACCAGCGCAAGACATTTGGTGAAGACATCCTGGGCCGAAGGGGAGCACCCGGAATTGATCATCTGTGTCTCCCACTGTAAACCTTAGGAATCACCTTTGTGCTGGATGTATGAATATGTGAAAATACACATCTAGGCCAATTGTTGGCAGAAATTCACCCTTTGGGAGCCATGACGGGACCTATTGGAGAGTGGTCATTTTGAAATGTATGTGCTTCAAGTACTTGTTTAAGGCGGGAAAGTCTAGAATCGCCACTGTCCATTCTTTTTCTTTACCAGAAAAAAAGCATGAGTAGAATCCCTTCCCTCTTTAACTCAGAGGAACGGCCTCCACTGCGCCTTTTTTGTAGCAGTTTGTCTACTTCCAGCTTGAGCTAGGCCATGCAATGTGCATTGCCTGCTGGCAGTGGTAAGGCTGGTGGTTGTTTGAGGAACTGAATGGTATGTCCTTTATGTATTATATAACACCCACTTGTCTGAGGTAATCTTTTGACACTGATGAAGGTGGTGGCCGATCCTCCCTCCCACCAGGGTATGCTGTGGAAGGGGATCGTACTTTCCGTCAATTTTGTTTGGGCGATTGGGCTCAAGTCTGGCCTTCACATGCATGCTTCACTGTGTCATGTATTGGGAGGAGGGATGTCGGTATCTGATGGACTTATTCATTGAGGCGGACCTCTGAGTGTAATAGGGACTGCTGTAGGATCTAAAGTGCCCTGATCTGCAATGGCAGGAGCAAAAGGAACACCTTTCTTTGTCTTTATCTCGCAAAGAACTGATGGCTCTGGGGGTATCAGTGTCCATTTTGATCCCCTTCATGTGATCAACTTTTTTTGCCAAATAATTATTGGACATCGAAGGGCATGTCGAGGATTTGCACCTGCACTTCAGCCTAAAGTTGGTCCCCTTTATCCAGGCTTGCCATCTGAGGAGCGCTCCATGAGCCATCTGCCTAAACCCAGACTCTGCTGCATCGACCGCTGAGTCACATCATGTGGTACGATGTCATTTTTCTAACAATGGACAGTGCCTCATCTTGAATATCAGCCAGAAGGTGCTCCATGAACCTGCCACAATTCACTGTCATATCTCAATGCCAGTGTGAGGGCATTCGCTGTTCTGATTGACAATGACGGCGAAGCTGAAACCGTCCTGCCTACACCTTCAAGTTTTCAGCGTTCCTTGTCAGGTGGGGAAGTTAGTGGTGTAGCGGGGTTCGTGAGTGACAACAGCTTTTTCTCTGGACGGCAGAGTAGTTGTGGACGAACGGCCATTAGGCAGTGTTTTTCCCATCGACTAAGCATTTCCTGTCGACTGTTTTCTAGCTGTCGACGAAGTAGTCGTGGACGAGGGCGCCCCTGGAGCTAGTCATAAACAAGGGGCCTTTAGACTTCATCATGGATGAGTGATCCCTTGTGGTGATAGTGGACAAGTGTTTTTTCGTACACAGCAGATTAGCCGAGGACGGGGATCCTCCCGCTGATGAAGACAACTTTGTAGATGAAGACCCTTTGTGTTTATTTGATTGGTCCTTCGTGGACAAGGTGCTAGTTGACGGTGATTTAGCCATAGACAACTGAGCCATGGATGGCGACATGCCCATCGTAGAGAACCTCCTGGACAATTTGTCAGTGGATGGTACTTGGTAATAGTCGTGGACGAGAGGATGTTACCTGTCGATTTTGAAATGTTTTCACCAGAACCTGGAGGTTTTGATGTTGTGGGCGTTTCAGAAGATGACCTCAACTCCCTTTTCCACTTTTTCTATGTTTTTGCAGGTGGTGTAATGTAATGTAAAGTAATATAATGTATTAAGCGCAATACCCACAGCCAAATGACATCTGGATGCTCTGTCTTTTTCCACTGATGAAGCTCTCCTCTTGGAAGCATGCTTCTCAGGGGTCCTGTGGGAAGTGACAGGAGCTGATTTGACAGATTCATCATCAGATGAATGGCACTTGCTCCCCAGATGAATAAATGGTCTTCTGTACCTGTCCAGTAGGGTCGTCTTTGTAAAGGTTTGACACATGTGACATCCTCGAATGTCATGAGGATAAAGACAGTACATGCACTCCTAGTGAGGGTCTCTTACAAAGGCAATCTTTTTGGAGCACCTGAGGCAGTTTTTGAAAAGTGAATTTATTCCTTTATTTTGTATTTTTTTCATATTTGTCATTTATATTGCGCATTACGCCACGGCGCGGTACAAAACCAATGTACAGTACAATTGAATAAAGAAAGTAATACAATAGAGAAAAACGTAAAACTACAATGAGACCAAAATACAGTTTAAGAAAGAAGTAAGAAAGTTTGCAGCGCAGCACGGAAAGTAGGATAGGAGTGAATAGACCACAAAGAGAGTGGAAGAGCATTCCAATAGAGAGGAGCCAGCGAAGAAAAAGAGTGGAACCGTGAAGAAGCACATGAAGGACTGGGTACAGTTAGAAGACAGTGGGATTGACAGCAAAGAGCACAAGAGGGAACATAAAAGGCAACAAGAGATCAGAGATAAATGGGACCAAGTCCATAGAGGGACTTGAATACTATACAGAGAAAGTTGAATTTCAGTTGACAGTGAAAAGATGGCCATCGAAGAGAGGTCAGAGAGGTAGAAATGGAGTCATGAGTAGAAAAGGAATACAAAAGATGAATGGCGGAATCAAAAACGGACTTTAGAGGAGCTAGGCGAGAGACAGGGAGACCAAAGAGAAGTACAGAGCAGTAGAATAGTCAAAGAAATTAAAGAAGAGATTAGAAGCTTAGTGGCACTGAAAGTGAGAAGAGGTCTAACTTTCAGAATGTTGAAACCATGGAAATAACAGGAGCGGGAGGTGATAGAAATGTGATGAGCAAAAGAGATTATTGTCAAGATGGAGGCGGAGATGACAGGCAGTAAGAGAAATACGCAGTTGGGAAGGAGAACATAAGACAAAGGGAGGAGGAACAGGCGAAGGGATTGTATTAGCTGAGAAACAGAAAACTTCAGTTTTAGAGAAAATCGGAATAAGAAAGTAGCCAGACATCCATGTTTTGATAGCAGAGAGACAGGCGGAGAGATGTGTGTGTATAATAGGTGTGAAAGAAGAAAAGGAAATATAGTTGGGTGTCATCAGCATACAAATGATGAGACAACCCAAAAGAAGAGATAATGTTATGCAATGGAGAAGTATAAAGAGAAAAGAGGAATGGGCCAAGAACGGACCCTTGTGGAACAATGTGGGAAAGAGGAAGGGGATAAGAAGCAGCACCGGCCCAAGATACTTAGTAGGTGCGGTTAGATGGATAGGTTTGAAACCATGCAAGTACAGAACCAGAAAAACCAAAGGAGGAAAGGGATTGGAGAAGCAGTAAGTGATCCATTGTGTCTAAGATAGATCAAAGAGTATAAGAATGGAAGACTGTTTAGCATAGCGGAAGAGTGAAGAGAGTCGCACAAACAAAGAAGAACAAGTAAATTACCAACTGGATGTTCCTCCAACGCATTCCACATCTTTGATATGTAATGTCCACAGCTGTGCACTTGGGAAACTTTTTCGGCAATGGGGGTCCGGCGTCGATGGCATCGGGTCCATGTCCCTATAACGCCTCTGTCGAGGGCGACGTCACAGGATGTTATAAATAGGACGCACAGCGCCCGTAGCCTCGGTTTAAGTTTTTTCCCCAGAACGTGTGGCACCAGTCTGATGCCTGCTGGACTGCACTTAGCTTTGCGGAAGAAAACAGAAGCTGCAATCGCATAGGAAATTCTCCTGAGGGGCAGGCTGGGAGGGTGATGTGGAATGCGTTGGAGGAACATCCAGTCGAAAGAACGTTACCAGATGGTGAGTAACTTGTTCTTTGAATGGATTGTGTCCTCCAACGCATTCCACATCTTTGACAGACTCTCAAAGCAGTACCAGTAAATGGAGGAGGGAAAATAGAGTACCCAATTAGATTGCTCAAAAAAGAATTGCCTTCCCAAAGGCCATATCCTGACCATGGATTGTATCCAGGGAATAATGTTTTACAAATGTATGGATTGGCGTCCTCTTCCTTACCAGGACTCAAATGATATTCAGAGACTACCTTAGGTAGAAAAGAGGGACGTACACGCAGTGCAGCCATGTCCTTGTGAAACACAGTAAAGGGTGGCTTCGATAAAAGTGCCTGCAATTCCCTCACTCTGCGAGCAGAAGTAACCGCAACCAAGAACACGGTCTTGAAGTACAGTAATCTCAAAGGACAAGAGTGCAAAGGTTCAATTGGAGCACCCATGAGAAACTTCAAAACCCAAATCGGCCCCATAGGAATGGAGCCCTGAAAAGGATCAACATTGTGATCCCTGCACCAGTCACAGAACATACGCCAACGGCAACAGTGCAGGGATTTTGTTACAGGCAGCCTGGCCGAAAGCAACACCTCCATCACGTCATCTGGGAGGTCCCAATCCTTATACCTCAACCTTTCAGATAACAAGCGTGAAGGTTGAGAGTCTTGACCTCTGGATGGAGAACCTGATTCTACCCCCCCTCGCTCGAGAAGAACAAGTTACTTTCTTACCTGGTAATGTTCTTTCGATGGGATGTTCCTCCGACGTATTCCACATCTATGACAGCAATCACCACAGCTGTGCTGCCTTGGAAAACTTTTCGGCGTCTGCGTCGATGACGTCGATACGCTGTCCCTTGAGAGCCTCAGTCAAGCGCCGACGTCACCAGATTTTATATGTAGTACGCTGTGGAAGTACGAGGCTGGAGACAAGGCGAGTTGCTGAAATAATATTTATTTCTTGTACAACTCAAGACCAAAAGTCAATTAAATGAAGTCAAAACGGTTTCCTTCACCATGGGTTCTTCTTACCCAATGCTTTCCTGATAAAGGGGACTGTCTCCTAATGCGTGAGATCCGGATAGGCCCACCACTCTGGGCCAACTTCACTCTCCGTTTCAGCGTCCTGTGGAAATGACAGACAGCGTTTGTTAGATTTGGCGGGCTTTTATTTTCCACCCAGGTTTCAAAGCCCCACCAATCAGCAGTGTTCATGTCTGACTCGTTTGTCATTGGCGGGGAAGCCGTTGGCCCACCTCCCTTAAGGCTGGGATTCCCCACCGTCACTTCCGCCTGCCCCGTAGCATAGTGGGAAGCCCTACGGCGCTTTTGCCCGCGCCGTTGAAGTGCCACCGGGGCCCGAGCACATATGGGCAGGTCCGGGCGTCTGAGGCGCCTCCCGACCTTGTTCGCGGGCTGTGCCGGCTGCACGCACTCTCCCGCTCCTGTTCCCCGGCTCTGCCTGACCTCTGCCACGGGTCAGGTCGATCTCGGGCACTTCTCTGCCACTGCTTCCGCCCCTCTCCCAGCCCGGGCTGGTGAATCCGGGACGTCCGCTGCACCGGGTTGGGATTCCAACACGGTAAGTAACTACCCATGCTGCAGCTCTCTGCTGCGGTTCTTCTGCTTCTGCTGTTTTCGCTGGGCTCGTCTTCGTATTGCTCCCCATGTCCACCCGTTCCCTGGGAGTTGACGTTTCCACCCCCCCTGTCCATTGCAGTTACTTCCTCACAGACGCACAACGCCCGTAGCCTCAGTTGTAGTTTTTTCCCCAGAACGTTTGGCACCAATCTTCTGCCAATATGACTACAGAAAGCTTTGCGGAAACGTAAGCTGCAATCGCATAAGAAATTCTGTAGAGGGGCAGGCTGGGAGGGTGCGATGTGGAATACGTCGGAGGAACATCCCATTGAAATAACGTTACCTGGTAAGAAAGTAACTTGTTCTTCGAGGGGATTGTGTCTTCCGACGTATTCCACATCTATGACAGACTCCCAACGCAGTACCAACGTATGGAGGTGGGAAACGAATTTAGAATTTTAGAATGGCCAATCAAATTGCAGAATAGAGGACCGCCTTACCAAAGGCTAAATCTTGCCCATGGATAGAATCCAGGGAACAGAGTTTTACAAAAGTATGGACAGAGGCCCATGTGGCTGCTTCACAGATATTACGAATGGGAACACCCCTCTGCAGAGCAGTAGAGGCAGCCACACCTCTATTAGAATGGGCCCGTAAGCCTAGCGAAAAGGACCCTACCCGCCAGCCGGTAGCATTCAGAGATTGTCAAGATGATCCAAAGGGACAAGGTCTGCTTAGAAACAGCTTGACCTAAACGCCTTCCAGCGTATCCTACAAATAGCTGATCGTCCACTCTGACCCGTGACATGAGTGAGATGTAGAAACTTAAAGCTCTCCTAGGATCCAACCTATAGAGCCTTTCCTCTTCCTTACCAGCATGCGGCGGAGGATAGAACACTGGAAGAATTAGCTTCTGGCCCAAATGAAATTCCGAAACAACCTTCGGAAGAAAAGTAGGAAGAACCCTAAGGACAACCCTGTCCTTATGGAACACCGTGAAAGGTGGCTTGGCAGAAAGTGCCTGCTACTCACTCACTCTGCGAGCAGAAGTAACCGCAACTAAAAATACAGTTTTAAAGACAACAGTCTCAGTGGACAAGAATGTAAGGGCTCAAACGGAGCTCCCATCAGCAATTTTAAAACTAAGTAAAAATCCCAACCGGGTACCTGGAAAGGTGACGGTGGAAACACATCAGTTAGCCCTTTCAGAAACTGAGAAATCAAAGGAATCTTAAAAAATAACACTCCTCAGACGAGCCCTTAAATATGGACAGCGCTGCCAGGTAACCCTTAATGGTACCCACTTGCAGGCCCTTGTGGGCTAACGAAAGCAAAAAAGACAGAACCACAGCAATGGCACATGAAAAAGGATCCACATTCTGTACCCTGCACCAGTCACAGAACTTTCTCCAACGGCAACGGTACAGGGACTTTGTTGCGGGCCTTCTGGCCGAAAGTAACACCTACATCACGTCTTCAGGGAGGACCCAATCCTTATACCTCAACCTTTCAGATACCAAGCATGAAGGCTGAGAGACTGGACCTCTGGATGGAGAACCCAACCCCCCTCCCGTGAGAGCAGATCGTCTCGCTAGGGAAGACGGCGTGGAGGGCAGATGGACATGTCTAGAAGGTCCGGCTACCACGCTCCCCTGGCCCATGCCAGAGCAATGAGGTTCATTCGGGAACTGAACCTCCGTAACCTCCGCAGCACTTGCGAAATGACGGGGACTGGGAAGGACCACTCCACTACGAACGCGTCCCCTAAGGCTCCTCTTAGAAGAAATTCCCGCAAGCAGAATCTTTCGCACTTCCGGTTGACACTGGCAGCGAAGAGATCTACTTGTGGGGTTCCCCCAAAGGGCAAAGATCTGCAAAAGAGCTTCCTGAGCCAACTCCCACTCGTGAGAGAACGTGCGCTGCCTGCTCAGAGCATCCGCCGCCTCTTTTTCGTCTCCGGACAGATGAACTGCCGAGATCGAAATTTCCTGCTGGATGGCCCAGAACCAGAGCTGCATTGCCTCTCTGCACAGTGGGAGAGACCCTGCCCCCCCTTTTTGTTGAGGTAGTGCATGGCCACTGTATTGTCCGTCAGAATCAGGACATTCTTCCCCCGCACAGATGGCAGAAAAGCATTCAGGGCTAACCTAACCGTTGGCATGAGCGCCCCATCCTGTGAGGGAAGCATCCATCACTACCGTCCCCTTCGGCCATGGATGCCAAAACTGTTCCCCCTTCATCAGGTTCTCTTCGTTGGCCACCACAGAAGATCCTGGGAGACCGAGAGTGGAATCTGAACGGGATCCGACATCTTGCTGGAGAACTGTGACCAATGCATCTTGAGAGCCCACTGCAGGGATCTCATCTGCAGCCGGGCCTCTGGCACCAGAAAACTGCAGGAGGCCATGAGGCCAAGCAACCTTAAGAATTCGAAAGCCGGGAGACTCTGGGCATGTTGAAACTTGTCCACCATCTGCATCATGTGATGAGCCCTTACCTTGGGAGGCAAACACTTCCCCAATGACGTGTCTAAAACAGCCCCGATGTACTTGAGCTGTTGGGAAGGTGTCAGATGTGACTTCTTGAAATTTAGGGAGAAGCCCAGCCCGTGGAGGGTGCGGCAGGTGACACTCGTGAGAGAACGTGCGCTGCCTGCTCAGAGCATCCGCCGCCTCTTTTTCGTCTCCGGACAGATGAACTGCCGAGATCGAAATTTCCTGCTGGATGGCCCAGAACCAGAGCTGCATTGCCTCTCTGCACAGTGGGAGAGACCCTGCCCCCCCTTTTTGTTGAGGTAGTGCATGGCCACTGTATTGTCCGTCAGAATCAGGACATTCTTCCCCCGCACAGATGGCAGAAAAGCATTCAGGGCTAACCTAACCGTTGGCATGAGCGCCCCATCCTGTGAGGGAAGCATCCATCACTACCGTCCCCTTCGGCCATGGATGCCAAAACTGTTCCCCCTTCATCAGGTTCTCTTCGTTGGCCACCACAGAAGATCCTGGGAGACCGAGAGTGGAATCTGAACGGGATCCGACATCTTGCTGGAGAACTGTGACCAATGCATCTTGAGAGCCCACTGCAGGGATCTCATCTGCAGCCGGGCCTCTGGCACCAGAAAACTGCAGGAGGCCATGAGGCCAAGCAACCTTAAGAATTCGAAAGCCGGGAGACTCTGGGCATGTTGAAACTTGTCCACCATCTGCATCATGTGATGAGCCCTTACCTTGGGAGGCAAACACTTCCCCAATGACGTGTCTAAAACAGCCCCGATGTACTTGAGCTGTTGGGAAGGTGTCAGATGTGACTTCTTGAAATTTAGGGAGAAGCCCAGCCCGTGGAGGGTGCGGCAGGTGACACTGAGATGATCCAACGCTAGCGGTCGGATCAGCCAGTCGTCCATGTAGGGGTAGACGTGAATCCCCCCCTCGCTTGAGGTATCCTGCCACCAGCACCATGAGCTTGGTGGAGACCCTCGGGCGGAGGTCAATCTGAACGGCAGGACCCGAAACTGAAAGTGCGAGTCACCAGCCCCAAACCTCAGGTACTTCCTGGGCGCGGGATGGTTCGGCACATGGAAGTAAGCATCCTTGAGGTCCAGAGAAACCAACCAATCCTGAAGTTGAAGGGTCTGGAAGACTTGGGAAAGTGACAATCTTGAACTTTTCCTTCCGGAGAAGTTTGTTCAACCAACGCAAGTCCAGGATGGGTCTCAATCCCCCGTCTTTCTTTGGGATAAAAAAATAAGGGGAATACCATCCCTTGTCCCTCTCCGCTACAGGCACCAGTTCTCTAGCGCTTTTCTCCAGCAGGGACAAGATTTCCTGCGGAATGAGTGGATCCGGAAGCTTCAAAGAGAGTTTCCGCGGTGGATTGTCGTGAGGCCGCTGAAGGAAGGGAAGGGAGTAGCAGTGGGCTATGGTATCCAGAACCCACGCATCTGAAGTAATGGCACGCCATTCTTTGAGATGCTAAGACAGTCTGCCCTCTACCGTTGAACCATGGGATATGGCCACATGACTGTTTGGAAGCGGCTGTGGCAGTGCCTGAAGGCAAAGAAGCAGCTGCCTGAGCGGCTTTGGCACCACGATTTCCCCGACCACCCCGGGTTCTTTTTCGCTGGTCCCTTTGACGAGCGGCCCCTCTCTTTCTACCAAAGGAGGAGTAGTAACGAAAGGAACCTCCCCTCCACTGCTGTCCCCTAGGACGAAAAAGCAGAGGTTGATGCACCGCAGCGCTTAACGATTTCACCCCAGCTTTTGAGGTCTTGCTGCCAAACAAATGTGCGCCATCAAAGGACATGTTGAGAAGAAGGGCCTGCAAATCCGGAGCAAAACCCGACTTCCGCAACCACGCAAATCTGCGTATAACGGTGCTCGCAGCCATGAATCGGCTAACACTGTTGGCCGTATCCAAACTCGACTGAAGGGATTCAAACATGGCATCCTTGCCGTCCTGCACGAGAGCAAGGAACCCATCCCTTTCTTCCCCCTTGGGAATATGCTCAGCCGCCAAAGAAACACAATTCCACAGAGTGTGTGAAAACCTTGCCAAGGCACACGTGGAGTTGGCCAATTTCAGGGCCATGCTTCCAGCAGAAAACACCTTGCGAGCCCAACCATCGAAGCGCTTGTCGTCCCTATCTGGAGGGATGATAGGGTACGCCACTTCCCTTGAGGTGGCCCTAGCCGCCTGAACCACCAAACTCTCAGGAGTGAGGTGAGTAGATAGATAGCAGTGGTCGCCAATGTAAGGGCAGTATTTCTTGGTCAAAGACTTATTAACAGCCGGAAGAGATTCCGGGGACTGCCAAGCAAGCTGCAACCCTTTTATGCACAGTAAGATGAAATGCCCAAACAGGGTCAGAGGACGGACCTTGATCCAAGATGTCCGTCAGATCATCCTGCACAAAGTCTTCAGGAGGACTAGACCAGCCCAGATACTCAGAGACTCAGAGACTCGCGCCATAACCCTCCGTCTACCGAATTCCACTTCCGGGGAAGTGTCCAGCCCACTGGCATCATGGAGGGTCTGCCTCAACTCCTCCAACTGACTGTCGCCAGAAAAAAGTGGAGCATCATCAAGGACACCAGGTTCCTCAAACTCAGACTTTTCCTCCTCTTCATAAATATCATCCAGAGGGAGTTGAAACCCAGGTCTGGGGACAGAAGAGGGCCTGGAGGCCAAAACCAGCGTCACAGTCTTTGAAGTAGCCTTCCTTGGAGGATGCACGATATCCGGTTACTCCAATGGCAAATTTTGAGAAGAAAATCCCTGAAGGCGGCGATAGCGCTGAAGGCTTTGACGTGGAGAGCGTCAACAACCTCGACATCATGATCGAGAAGGCTTAGGCGTCAACCCAGGTGCCGACGGTGATGTGGGCTGATACGACGTCAAGGCGTTGATGTCCGAATCGGACGGACACAGCGCCGAACGAGTCCACTCCGGCCCCAAGCCCTCAATAGGTTGCTGAGGTCTCGCTGCAGACAGAGGACCAAGACCTAGAGACACGTCTCTTCCGACTCATCAAATCCTTGTTCGAACGAGAACTCAGATGTGAGTCGCGTCGTGTACCTGAGCCCGTAGGCGTGCTAGCCACGGTACGAGACCAATCCTGGCCGGCTTCGGCAGAAGGCGCGACCGGACCTGTGCCCTGCAATTGAAAAATCGCTAACATGGATTGTTTAAACGCCGCCCATTCCTCCGGAGTCGAGGACTTTTTAGGGCACGTAACCTTCCTCGAGGCACCATCCTCTGAGGAGGACGGGGAAGGTGACCGGTGACGGCTCTTCCTAGAGTGCCAGGACGCGGAAGATGAGTGGCGGGAACCAATCCGGGACAGAGATCCCTGGGACTCCTTCCGACACGGAGAGTCGCCCCTCGAGTCGTCGGTGGAACACCCTTGGACTTGGAAGTCCGGGACTTAACAGGCTTATAGCCCCTACCTACATGGAGCTTCCCCTTCCGCAAGGCCTTGGCAGTCAGCGACTGGCATTTCGAGAAGTCGTTGTCGTGCGACTCGCCCAGGCACCACAAACAAATGCGGTGGGGGCCGGTGAGTGACATCTTCGACTTGCCGTCCCGGCAGATCTTAAAGCCCGACAGTGGAGTCGGAGGGGTCGAAGAGAAAGACAACGTAATGATGAGACACGAGACGCGCTGATTCTCACGGAGTAAACACGTTCGTGGAAAAAACTGAACTGAGGCTACGGGCGCCGTGCATCCTATTTATAAAATCCTGTGACGTCGCCCTCAACGGAGGCCTTCAAGGGACATGGACCCGACGCCAGTGATGCAGGACGTCCTCTGCTGAAAAAGTTTCTGAAGTGCACAGCTGTGGACAATGCATGTCAAAGATGTGGAATGCGTTGGAGGACACAATCCATTCGAAGAGCAGTTTCAGTGGAGTGAAGAGGTTGAAAACCAGATTGAAAACAATCTAAGATAGAATTAAGGGTGACAAAGTAAGAAACCTGGGAGTAAACTAGATGTTACAACAATGTGGAAAGGTAAGGAAGGAGAAAGATGGGACGGAAATTAGAAAGAGTAGCTGGGTCCAACAAAGTTTATTTCATAATAGGAAGAATAATGGAGTGTTTAAATAAAAGAGGGAAAGTTGAAGTAATGAGAGAAATATTAAGAAGACTGGCAAGATAAGAATTAAGAGGGATAGATTTTAGAAATAAGAGTAGGGGGGCAGGACCTTTGGGAGAAGCAGTACAACGAGCCAGCGAGATAAGCAATGAGGTATCAGAATTAGAGATAGGTGAGAAAGAAGAAAGAACCATAGTAGAGGAAGGAGGGGAAGCAGAGAAGAAAAATGGCAGA
This sequence comes from Ambystoma mexicanum, assembly GCF_040938575.1. Lineage (NCBI taxonomy): Eukaryota > Metazoa > Chordata > Amphibia > Caudata > Ambystomatidae > Ambystoma > Ambystoma mexicanum. The sequence continues at coordinate 742,758,694 of NC_090936.1, forward strand.
ACAAAGAATCCACTTAAGAAATGACAAAGTTAACACAGTCAGATGCAGTAAGCATTAAAAAAAGAGAATAATCTGGCAAAGGGGAGTTAGTAGATGAAAGAGGGATTGGAAAAGGGTGGGATATTGAGAGTGCAAGAGATCAAAGTAGTAGAGATGTTTATAAAAGACCAGTGTGTTATCCTATAAAGTGTAATAAGAAAAGAATGATATCATCGGACAGACCAAGATTTATGGCAGCAACGCTCGAAGTGATGGAGTGCCCCTCACATAGAGCGAAGGCAAGGAGTAGGCCAAGACTGGGAGGGTTCACGAGAGGGAAGGAATTCAGAGAGAGGATTTAGGGTATCAAGAGAAGTAGAAAGAGAAGTGGAGAGAGCGGAGGTAGCTTCAGCCACTGAAAGAGCTAGAAAAGTAGAATGAGATAGAAGAGTGGCAATGCAAGAAGAAACAAAGAAAGAGAGGGGTATTGAAAGTACGAAGATCACGCCGGAAAATAAGAAGGGGTAGCACCAGAAAGAGGAGAGTAAGTGTCAGAAACAGAGCGGTAAATAGAGAAAAGGAGCAAGTGATGATCAGAGGAATAGACCGGATAGAAACATCTGAGGGAGACATAGAAGTGAAAATAAAATCCAGAGATGTGGGAAGGGAGTGGAGAAAGACAGTAAGAATCAATCATAGCAAGAAATGCAGTAGAATCATGAATAGAAGGGAGATGTAGATTAAAGGCGTCCAAAAGTGTAAAAAAAAGAGTTAAACAAGACAGGATGACACTAAATACAGCATCAATGTCCTTACAGAAAGTGGAGAGAGGACCAGGAGGACGATAAATCAAGAGAAAAGTCACAGCACAAGACTTGGAGAAATTGGAAAGATTATTCAAAAGAAGTGAAGGTAGGTAAAGAATGGGAAGTAGCCCTGTTGGGGGCATGTGTTAAAACCCCAAGAGCAAGGTGATTTAGGGCTAGCACTCCATCGGGATGCTGGCTGAGCAACACCCCCCCCCGACCCTACTCCCCCGGACATGACAGCGGGGACGGATCAAGCACAGGGACACCAGACCCTAAAGTTCCTTACGCTGAACGTTAATGGACTGAACTCTCCCACTAAGCGGAAATCGATCCTGAAATAACTCTAGGACGAGGACGCAGCAGTAGCTCTAATACAGGACACCCATTTACTACCGGAAGACTGGGGACGGCTCCGCTCTAGGTGGTTCCCACTACAATTCTTTGCTTCAGGGAACTCCAAGAAAAGCGGCATGGCAATTGTTTTTAGAAAGGGCTTGAACCCCCAAATCCTGGAGACCAACTCATGCCCAGAAGGCCGCTTCATGGCCGCCAAGTGTCAACTGCTGGGTGATAACTACTCTTTTGTCTCAATATGAAACCCCCCAAAACCAGCCAATCGGCTTTCTACGACGCGGTGGGCGCCACCTTATCTCACTTTATAGAAGGCCAAACCATAATCGGGAAAGACTTTAAAGGAGTGCCAGACCCCACGAGGGACAGTTCACACCCCCCCCCCTACTCCCAGAGACTTCACACAAGCACTCAGCTTGCTATGCCTGTTTAGAACACTCAAAGTGGTAGACTCATGGCAGATCCTCCATCCCTCTGAAAAAGATTACTCCTCCTACTCCTATGTCCATCGGACCTTCTCAAGGATAGACCTTCTCCTGACGTCTGCTCATGTGCTCACCTACACCGCAGAGGTATCCATTGGCCCCCGGATTCTGTCAGACCACGCCCCAGTAACCATGGAAATTCGGGCACACATTCCAAAGCCCATTTCCCCTCCCAATGGGCACTACATGACCCAATGCTTAATGAAATGCCGCTCAGGGACACGACCGCAAAAGCGATCATAAACTTTCTTAAGGAGAACCCAGTGGAAGACACCTCCCCCGCGAACACCTGGGATGCCCTTAAGGCGGTAATCAGGGGTGAACTAATCACACAAGGGGTGGCGTTTCATCGCAACAGACGCCAGGCCCGCCTAGCTTTGGAGGAGGAACTTAAAATAGCGGAAGAGACTCACAAGGAGAAAGGCTGGTCCCCCAGGACACACCGAGCCATCCGCATCGCTAGGAAAAAGCTAGAGGCGCATTACGCTGAACATACAGCCCACCTTATGGCCAAAGCCAAACAATTCTACTACGCCAAGAACAACAAGGCTAAGAGGTTGTTGGTAGCCAAACTGGCCAAGGCAAAGCATACCAGTACCACCGTCGGCCTCCGAAACGCACAGGGGACAATACAATACGCGGAATCCGAAAAAACTACACGTAGCGGCGGAACATCTGTCCCAGATAATGGCGGCACCCTTCCGGAACCGGAGCGAACAAAGGGAGTACTTACGGAAGGCGCCCCCCCCCCACCTGCACGACTCGCCTAGAGAAAGCCTGGAGGCCCCAATTACAGGTGAGGAGGTTGAAGAAGCTATTATGTCCCTCAAACCCCGGGCCCCAGACCCCGATGGCTTCTCCACAAGATTTTACCCCTTCAATGCAAGAATCCACCACAATTCTCCTCCCTAAGCCAGGGAAAGACCCGAGAGACCCGGCCTCCTACAGGCCGATAGCCCTTCTAAATACCGACGCCAATCTATATTCTAAGATCCTGGCTAACCGTCTGGCTCGCGTGCTGCCTGAGCTAATCCACACAGACCAAACAGGCTTCATCTTAAATAGATCTGCAGGCGATAACGTGCGTAGAACCTTGAACCTGGTTGACCTAGCTACGCGCAACTCCCAAGGGCTTGTGCTAGTAATGGCTCTTGACACCACTAAGGCCTTTGACAAGGTGGACTGGTCCTTCATGCAGCTGAGGTTGGAGGCCTTTGGATTTGGCCCGACTTTCCGGACAATGGTCCTGGCAAACTACAAAGCACCAAAAACCCTCCTTAGAATTAATGGTTCCTTCTCCGCCCCGATCTCCCTGACATGCGGAACCAGACAAGGCTGCCCCCTATCCCCACTGCTGTTTGCACTTATTATGGAGCCATTCACCCAAAAGATTAGACAAAACACCCAAATCAGGGGCCCTCACTCCAATCGGTCACAGCACAAAATCTCCCTATACGCGGGTGATGTGCTGCTCACGATCTCGGAACCTCGCACCTCACTAAAACATGCCCTAGCCGAAATAGCCAACTATGGCGAGGTCACTGGCTTCACCATTAACTTCTCCAAATCAGTGGCCCTGAGCATAGGTCTCTCCCCGGAGGAGCGGGAGGCCATGATCCCAATGTGCCCGATTACATGGAAGAGAAAGTCCACCCCCTACCTAGGGGTCCAGATACCAGCAAACCCGAGGGACACATTTCAAACTAACTTCCCCAAGATCTTCAAAGATTTCGAGGATGACTTGAAACGCTGGGCATCTCAGGAAATCTCCCTAATGGGTCGTATTACAGCCTGCAAAACGAACCTCTTACCAAGATTTCTCTACGTCTGCTCATCCCTTCCGGTAGCAATCCCAACATCCAACCTAAATGAGCTGCAGAAGAAGATGCTCTGGTTCATCTGGAAAGTCAAAAAAGTTAGAATCCCCCGAAAGACACTAACAGGGGACACAAGACTTGGGAGTCTGGGGGTCCACGACCTGCAGGCCTACAGGGCAGCAGCACAACAAGCTCATGTCCGCGCCTGACAGATAGCCTTGGACCGTCCAAGATGGGTGGAACTCGAGCAGGCACGCCTCTTACTCCCCCTCAGATTCCTTCTGCACATTCCACCAGCCCTTAGAGAACACAGAGAGGGCCTTCTGCTGGCACCAAACATACCCTGGCCTCTTGGGACTGGGCGTTAAAACGTAAAGGGATTCTGAGGGGACTGGGCCCCCTATCTCCAATTTTCTACAACCCAACCTTCTCACCCGGTTCGCACCCGTGAAACTTTCAGAACTGGATCAAGGGAGGTCTCGAAACCTTGGACCAACTATATGAGGACGCCCTCCCCTGCACATTTGTGCAATGTAAGGAGCGGTTCCAACTCCAAGAGAGGGACAGGTTCACATATTTTCAGCTTCGTCATTGGTGCTCACATCCGCTGACCCTCCAAGCAGCTACGTGCCCCCTCACAGCCCTTGAACTGACCCTCAAAGACCTCCCATCCCAAGGCAGAATATCTACTTTATACAGACGTTTCTCAGAGGATTTCCTGACTACAAGGACCCGGGCTATGGCTCAGTGCGAGGCGGACTTGGGAGTCCCATTAGAGGACCAAACCTGGGTGGACATCTGGTCACGAACTCACGCTGCTTCTACCTGCGTCACCAATAGAGAATGCGCGTATAAAATTCTACTGCGCTGGTACTATTCTCCGCTCAGGCTCCATCACATGAACCGTTCCCTCGACCCCCTTTGTTGGAGAGGATGCGGTCGACTGGGCTCTTTCTTCCACATGTGGTGGGCATGCCCGAAGGTCCAACAGTTCTGGAAACAATGCCTTGCGGTGATCAAAAAATTACTCCGACCCCACTCCCTCTCGACCCCGGACCCGTTCTCCTGGGGACCCCAATCCCAGGGACATACCGGCGCTCGGGAAACAAAGCTAAACTATTAACCCAATGTCTCCTGGCGGGGAAAATAGTGACCGCCCACTTCTGGAAGGCCCCGGAGGGCCCCTCGATGATCCAATGGTGGGGGAAACTATAGGACATCCTGATTGCCATAAAGGTGACAATGGCAAAAACCGGAATCTGCTGGAATATGACCAAAGATTCCCCGCACTGACCTTTAAGCCCACTAATGCCCAGCGAGTCTTGGGTGACTGCGACGTCACCTGAAAGGAGAAACACAAAACAAGGTGGACAGACTGAAGCACAGGTGCTTCGGAAACCCACCTGTTCTGTGGGCGGAGTGAGGGGGTCAGGAGGGGGTACATTGAGGGGAAGACATGAGTCATGCTATGTGTTGCAGTACACTTGTGACCTTGCCTTGGTTTAAAATAAACATATATTTTTTTAAAAGAATGGGAAGTAGCATGAATAGTTGAAGATGGCCGATAAAGAATACTGATACCCCATCCAAGAAGCAGAGAATGAGGAGTATGCGTTAAGACAGTATCAGATGTGAACAGAGAAGAAGTTATAGCAGAGTTAAAAGACTAAAGCCAGGTCTCAGTAATACATAAAAAGTGCAAGTTGAGTCGTAAGAACATATCAAGGATAGAGTGAGTTTTCTTAGAGATGGGCCGAGCATTCCAAAGTGCAACATTAATGAAAGAATCACAGGGTGGATAAACAAGATTAGAGATATTGTGTGAGGCAAAAGGATGAGGAGATCTGCGGTAGGACCAGTGGGTAGGTATAGTACTAGGCATAGATAGAGAAGTACACTTGCTGCAAATATCGGAAATTAGATGTAATGGTGGAAGCAGCACTAAGATTAAATAAAGCAGAGCACCAACTAAGAGGCAAGTAGTGTGTGCTACATTCATGAAAATCAACCGTACTAGGCTGTAGGAAGAGAGACCAATAAACAACATTGTAGAATATAGAGGACAGTGGCGAAGTAGAATGAGGAACATTCAACAGCAGACAGCTGCATCCAGACTTTGCCTTTCTTTTCCTGGGAAAGCCCAGACGCTGATGTTAACAAATGTCTGTGGCCAGGCCGCAGAGGGGGCGTGATATAGGTTCAAATCTCATGCCGGTGAGCAAACAGGTACACTGCTCAAGAGGAGCAGGCAGTCCCACACAGGGACAGCAGTTCTTAAAGTTGACACGCCCTCACAACCAGGGGCAGAGTGATGGTATGGGCAGTAGGCTAGTGCAGGGCGAGCTGGCACAGTAGGATAACACTGGGTCTGGGCAGAAGACAGCTACCCCAGAGTTTGCCACACTTCACCTGGGGTTTGCCAGGAAGAAAAGTCAGAGACTGATGTATGGGTCGCAAAGAAGGCAAAGCCTAGGTTGAGTCTCGTGCTAGTGAGCAAGCATATACGACATCCAGAACCCTCGGAGGAGCACGCAGTCAGTAGTTGGTCCCACATGGGGACAGCGGTTCTCCCGGGAGACAAGCCCTCACAGCCAGGGGGAGCTTTATGTTATGGGCAGCAAGGATAATTCAGATGGATAACGAAGGTGGAGCAGGTATAGTAAAGCAATGCTGGGTCTGGGTAGCAGACAGCTGCACCCAGACTGTGCCTGGCTTCGCTGTAAGATCAATTTTTGAAGTGGTCCAATGCAGTAGCCAGTGTACAAGCTACAAAACTTAATATTCCACTACAAATCACCCCAGTGGATCGCTGCTGGAAATGCACAGCTCAAAGGGGCTCAAGAGAGTACCCACACAGTCATTGTGCAAACAGCGGGTCACCAAGGGGGACATGCAAAGGACAAGGAACAGGGAAAATACTTTCAGTTAGGAAGAAAGCCTACCCCTGATGCAACTCACAGAGCTCTGTGAGTACCTTACTAAGGAGGTACAAAATAAACACAGCGGTCAAGCAAGGGGTCGCAACGCCTCACCAATATTCTTGATGTCATGCTGCCTCTCCCAGGAACTACAGAGGGCCAGACCTCGAACACTTTCCAAGGTATCAGCAGCCACACCACACGCCCCACCCACTAAACCACAAGCCTTCCACCCAGAATGAGAGCAAAGCACCCAAAGACGTACTCAAGTCAAGCCGCACCAGTGCAGCAGAGTGCCTGGTCGCTTCCGACGCTGCTCCTTTGCAATCCAAAAGATTAAATAATCAATACACCTCTTTGCAAGGGAAAACAAGGTTTATTACATGCAAAAAGGTCTTGATGGTCCCGTAGAACCAAACTGACACAGAGCTCATCACACCTCAAGAAATGACAGTTTCTATAGCGGAAAACTGTAAAATCTGAATACACAGTTTTCAATGTTATCCCAAAACGCTAATTGGCTACCACCTCTAGAACATGCCAATACCCCTCCCATGGTCCTTGGCTTTACCTTATATAAACCCATTCCCCTAGACACATGGACCACTACATCGTCACTATTAAACCCAGGCATGTGATTCGCCGTTGAACATATTGACACATTACTAAATCGTGACCGTCACATGCTGTGCATCCCTCTGATCCAGACAAGTTCAAAGTAAACTGGTGGGGCAAACTCTGCTTTGATAAGACAATAGACCTTCTCATTTTACCAGACGTCATGGCTCACATAAGTTTCTCCCCTGACCTTGTTCTAACTTTATTGGGATCACCACTGCTCCTCCTATCCCAAATCACGGAATGTACCAGACACACCTCCTCCCTTATCTCCATCAAACCTCAGGTGACCAGAAATTTGGGGACCACGACATCACTCTTTTTCTGGGATTTATTTGTTTTTGGTTATGGGTGTACTTGTAATCCAAACGGGATGACCGCTCTTGGGTGGAGGCAGTAGTGCTCCAAATCTTCGCCTGGACCATTGTCATCACAAAACCTCATGCACTATTCCCATGAATTTGTCCTTCAAAAGGAACATCCCTTCCTGCTTTTCCCCGCAGCCAACATTCCATTCCCACCACGTTCAGGCCCTGCAGCTGGATACAATTAGCATTTATCTGTGCACAGTGGGTGCTTGTGACCACAGCTTCTCTACTGGGAGACAGAAAAGGGATATTTTTTGGGACTGAACTAAACAGAGCCGCAGCTCCACATCAGGGCCTGCGTTCTATTCTGTTCATTGTGTACTTAGGCCTTAACATCCAATATGGCAACACTTTTGCCATGTTTACATGCTGACCACAGTACCTTTCTGACTACATCTTCCATCTATTTTGGCTCTCGTCTACCACCTAACTGGAAACATAACTTTTGTACTAAACGCAGGGCCTATACCACACTGCCATATCTATGCCCTCTGCAACCGCAACATTAATACATTTGTTGTTCCTTCTGTGTTGCTATATGTGGGTATCGAATATATTTCAAACCTAACTTCAAACAATATCAGTGCCTTCTGCCACACAAAACACATCCTACTCACACAAAGATACATGCTAATAGGTTTTTCTCAGCCTGACCCTTTTTTCCTGGATGGGATGCTGTATGTGCTTCACAACATTGCCCCCCTTTAGTTAATACTCCATTAACTAACCCAGCTGCCTCCTTTCTTCTAAAGTCATCTTTGGGTAGCCATACCCTATACACGTGATGCAAACTCCCACCCTCCTTGGACGTATTCTTCTGGCGTGCCCATCATAAAGCAACATCCTTCACCTCCTGCTAAATCAACCCATTTCTCTGTATAGTTCTCTGGGTCTGCTGGGGGTGTGGTCAAGATACCTGTGGGTCCAGAATCCTGCTCTATTTTCACCATCGTTGGTTTTATAATCCTGTCCCATCTATCAGTCTGGGTGTATTTGTGTTTCGTGATAGGATGAGCTCTACCTGCTGTTATTGACACCATAATCATTGCATTCTTCGGCATGGTTTTTGTACAGCATCTCTGGATCATCTGACACAAACAAAAAAGCATGAGCAGAAAAACCCTGATAGGAACCAGTAACTTTACAGCTATTTCTAACCACAACGGGGCCCACGGAAACATCCAATCCAACCAGTCATCAGAATTTACTCCAGGTTTCTTTTTCCAAGGCAATACTCAAATTATGAAGGGTCCCATCGCATTGGTCAAAAACCCATTGTCTGCATCATTTGAGGGATGTACATTCAGCAAGACAAACCAATTTTCTTGCCCACAACCCTTTGTATAGCCTTGAGCAAATCCAGAACGTATCTCTTCTGGAGGTCATGAGCCTGATTGCCGGTAACTCTGCCTTTATTGAGTTAAGACCCTGCTCCATCTGGTTCTGGTGATCTGCAGCCACACTTGGTATTTGCTGCTGTCTGGATATCTGGCACCAGGTGGGAGGTAAACAAATGTTTTGGTTTCAGTAAATAGTTTAAACTGGTTCAGGATCACCTTCTACTTATCCGAAGAGTCTTTGGACAGATTATTAGATCTTTTCCGATGACAAAGCCTTAGTGAACGAAGAGCACACTTTGTAGGTGGGGGGGGTTAGTTGGTTCAGGGGGTGGCACATTTAAAACAGTCAGATGGGCATCAGGAACTACCAGAACTGCTGAGTGCAAGGTGGACAGTAAACATACGCCCCTACAAAATGGCAGGAGGTGAAGATACGCGTATTGTCCACACACCCAATAATCTAATAACGCTGCTGTGCTTCAGTCAGGTCAGTGATGAAAAGATTTGATTACAACGAATGCTCGAGTACCATTTCCTCAGAAATAAAAGAAATACCCTGCTGGCCTCTGTACTTTTGTTGGGGTCTCACTTAACTCGATCCATGTCAATTATGGCACATTATGTACTCATGTCCTGCCACATTTCTGATTGATGCGTGCCACTAAGTCTTCAAAGAACCCCAGTAGGGCCCCCGCTGCACAGCTACAACCCATCCATCATTGGAAAACAACACTACTTCCATTTTCAGCACCAGTCTTCTTTTACAACGGGCTTGTTCTATCATCTTGGCAAATTCTTCATCATCTGTGTCCACTATTACTGATTGGTCCCTGGTGCGCTTGCAAAAGACTGTCATCTGCACAGTGCCAGGTGTACTAAACATTGGGCTATAAGAAGTGTCATTTCTTGAGGTATAAACAACTAAGGTTGCGCCCGTCGCATGAGGTATCAAGGAGCATACATAGCAGCTCTCGTTTGACCTCTTTCTCCCCGCTTTGCACATGTGATTATACCACACAATGTCTGACTCGGGGTGGTGCACATCCGCGTATGTGTCCAGTATTACCCCTTTATACTGATTATATTCCATCTCAGCCTCAGTTTCTCTCCTGGTTCGTGTCATCCCCAAAGATACATCTATGACTGCGTCACTGTCATTTCCATACTCTGCTCTTATATGCCCCCCACCATATAAAATAACCAAGAAACAATATCAATACTCCAAAGAGAAAACAGCATATACAACATAACATATACATTGCACAACAGTTTTAGTGTTACACCTGCAGAGGTATAGAAAAAACAGAAAAACCTGCAGAAAAATCCAAACTTTTCATCATAGTACAGAGATTGATCAATTGTAGTATCATAAGAAAACGTGCTGCAAAGTACACTTTAATATTACTAAGTAACTTCTTCATTCTTGCAAGAAGGCAGAGCTGTGCCAGGTGCATTCCAAACATCAGATAAGTGGGCCCAGTACCCCAACTCCTTCACCCGAAACGCGAACGGTGCACAATAGACCACCATAAATGTTCCCTGGATACGGTGGTCGTTCTAGAATCAGACAAAATACCTGATGAACACTTGGTCCGAGGGATACAGTTGAGGTGGAGATAGGTTTGCTGGATCCGCTTACAAGGCCTCAGCTGTGTCTTCTCTTCTAGGTGCAACCTGACCAGACAAAATGGTTACACTTTTTGCTAGCTCCCTCAAATTCCTCTGAAACTCCTCCTCCAAAACTCCTGCTGCCCTGTGAACACCTGATGCTGTTCATGTAGGTGTGATAGGAGTGTACTTTCTTCTCCCCCTCATCATCTTGTACGGGGACAAGTGGTGATATTTGCTTGGCTGCGCTCTCAGGCTAAACAAAGCCAGAGGGACACAATGCAGCCAATTTCTCCCAAACATAGTACATATTCGACAGTTTACTCTTCAACAGTCCATTAAATTGTTCTACAGCTCCGTCGGCATGAGGATGATAGACTGAGCACAGTTTGTGCAGTATCCCTAATAGGGAGGCAATCTCTTTGAACAATTCATTTAAAAAAGTGAGTTTATCAGATTTTAGCCCCTCACATACCTCCAGCGAGGGAAAACCTTATTGTGCATTGGGATGTGTGCAAGGACCAGCAATGGGAAAACAGACATACTACAACAACAAGGTAAAAGTAATTATTGAACCTGGTAAGCATATCTACATAATCAAGGTTGAGTTCCCGAAAGGGTCCAGTCGGACGAAGCAATGTGCTTCGCAAAGTCTTGCGAGTCTGCCCAGTGCTGTAAAGATGACACGCTGTGCAATTTGCACAAACTCATTGACATATTGCTGCAGATTGGTGTTTCGAAACATGAGTCCTCCTAAACATCTGCTGCAAAGTGGTGTTTAGAAACATGAGCTGGGTAATGCAGTTGCTCAAGAGTAATTCCTGTGGCATTACTACTTTACCTGTAATGTTTTGTCTCCATATCAAATCAGTCAGTGCCTGTGAGCACCCTCCTTTTAACCCACAGCTCTTCCTCTTTCTCTTCCTGGGGTGCCTGACCTTATAACCCAATTATTTGCGTGAGCGGACTACAGTGTATGGGATTGCTAGCTGCAAATGTTGATTTGCGGTTACATCTGCGGTTACATCTGGGTCCCATAATTATTTTGGGTGTGGGCGCGCATGTGACCAGTGCTACTAATGTTGGGTGGGACAAAGCGTAAATCAATCTCTTTAACAAGGCAACAAGGCTGCATGATGCATGGGTGTACCATCTGACCTTCCAAATCCCCTACTTTTCAATCTGGACAACCATGAATGTACTATGGTGGTCACAAATAAGGAATCAGAAAATATGGTCACTAAGCATCCTTGGGAAGCTTCTAATGCTTCAATTAATGCTTTGGCTTCCCAGGCCAAATAATGTGTTGGTAACCTCTTTTGAACTACACCCTCGTATTCCTCATCTTCAAAGCATACCACTGCTGTAGCTGTGTCTCTCTGGCCATTCTCCCGATCAATCGTCAATGACCCATCAACGAAGAGGACCCTTCCCCTTCTTCAAGTGCATCCTCCCTTGCTCGTATTAAATCATCTTCAGGACCTTTGTATGTAACACAATCATTCACATCCTCACCTTCTTCGACAGGTATTGCAATAAACGTGGCAGGGTTCACTGTGCAGTACCTTACAATGTGAATGGACAGGCTTGATAAAATTACTTCATATACATAGCCCTTTGTGTGGTTAGAGTGTATTTAGATTGTGCGACATGCTGCATGCTCTACATACAATGTCACTGAGCAACCCTTAGGGACTGTTGAGGATTTTTCAATGCCAAAGGCTGCAGCCGCCCGTAACTGTTCACAAGGGAATTGACCTTTCATCACTGAATCTAATAGACAGTACAATATGCCATAGGTCTATGGCCCAGGGATGCGCGCTGAGCCAACACTGCAGTCATAACCTGGCCACTGGAATGTGAGAAATACAATTATTCCTTGTAATCAGTGGTTGCTAGTACAGGTGCATTAAGTACACATTTTTGAGTTCCTGAAAACATGTTTGCATTTCACCTGTCCATGTGAGTGTCCCTTTGCTTTTCTGTGCTTCTTTGAGTCCCTGCAGTAGAGGCTTTGTGTAACTAGGGCAGTCTAAAGTCCATGCTCTACAATAGTTGCACAAACTCAAAACCTGTTGCATTTCTTTAACTGTAGTGGGTGGTGGTGTGTTCTGTACTGCACCTGCTCTTACTGGGGTCACTCTTTTTCCTGCAGATATTTGTCGCAAATACATCATATCCTTCTGACAGTATTGCATTTTGTCCTTATCCACTTAGTTTCTTTTATCCGTAAAATCTTCTCCACATAGGTCTTCCGTTGTGCTACGCACTAGGTCATCTACATACTGTATTACCATACTCTGTACATGTATGTTGCCCAGATCCATATGGAGTACTCTGTTGAACATGCTAGGGGACTCACAGTACCCCAGATAAAGTTTGGTATGTTGGAACATTTGCCCGTGATAGTCAAACGCTTTGAGATATTGAATCGGGGTGCAACGGAATGAGAAAGAACACATTCTTCAAATCAATGACAGTAAAATATGTGGCCTCAGTAGGTATATTGCAAAGGATCGCGGCAGGGTTCGGTAATACTGGAAACTCAGCTTCAACAATATTATTTAATGGGTGTATAAATCCTGCATCATTCTCCAACTTTACCCTTTAGCTATTTTGATAGGCTATATTGCTCTGTTACACTGAGATTCTGAGGCTACTATGATGCACTGCTGCCATAACGCCACAATTGTCTCATGTGTTCCCTCGTCTACTTCCCTTGTGGATACTGCTGTAGCACTCTGGATAACACTGCTACCTGCTTCAACTTAATTCGTACTACTCCTATGCTCTTCATGAGCACTACATCATGGGAATTGTCAGTCCATAAGGTGCTGGGCACCTTTTTTCCAGATCTTCTTTTAAGTATGCAGGCATAGTTTTAGCAACAACTTTAGGGCAAGGTACATTCCTATGCTGGATCATTATCTGGCACGGGATACAAACCCCCAGTATCATGTCACCACCATTATCCTCATCTTCAAACAGTTGTCCATCTGAAACCCAGCTCAGTGGTTGTGCCGGGTCTATGCACAAAACTGTACGCCACTCATATCCCTCGTCAGTCCCTATTAACACTACCTTGCAGTGAGCACCCCCTCTAAGCCTAACATGATAATAGTACACACAACATGATTTCAGGGATCTGGTGGCCTAAAAGAAATTCAGCAGGCACTCTCCAGGTTTTGGCGTTGATGCCTGGCAACTCAACCACATGGTCGCTCCATGCATAAACAAATCCGGGTGCAAAGGTATTCCCCTAGAAGCACCGTCACTGTATAATGATCGTCTTATTGCCGGAACCCTAACATAAAATTTTGGTATGTTTGTGTTTATTAAGTTTATATAGTGCTTTAATCCAAAGCGCTTTACAATATAACAACAAGATACAATAACGGAAGAAGCAAGTTAACAATCATGAGACAAACCAGCGAAACAATATGTAGAGCTGTTTCCTTGGATATTGGAGGTGAGGGAAAGGTGAGAAGGAAGGGAGAGGGGGTAGTGAAGGGAAGGGGACCAAGATTCAATTATGTGATATAAGGTCAAGTGGATTTGAGAGGAAGGGAAGGTATGGGGATAGGGGAGAAGGGGAGGAGAGAAGGTAGGGGGTCAATGGGGGAGTCAAGAAGAAGGGCTTTCAAGGAGGTGCGGAAGGAGGTGTATGTGGTGATGGAGCGAATAGAGAGAGGTAAGGAGTTCCAGTGTAGGGGGGCCAAGAGCTGAAAGGAACGTAAGCGAGAAGCGGCACAAGGAGACGGGGGTACAGTGAGTAAAAAGAGGTCAGCAGAGCGGAGAGAATGAGAGGGAGCGTAGAAAGAGAGGAGAGAAGTGCGATGGGTGGAGCAAGGTCATGGAGAGATTTGAAGACCAAACAGAGGAAGTGAAATTTAAGTTGGGAGGGGAAGGGAAGCCAGCCAGGTTGAGAGAGTGAGGAGGAAATAGAGTCACGAGGGCCGAGGAGGCAGAGTGTACGGATAGAGGAGTGGTAGATGGATTTTAGGGGCGTCAGATGAGAGACAGGGAGTCCAAAGTGGAGAGAAGAACCGTAGAAGAGACGGGACAAGATGAGGGAGGAGATAAAGAGTTTAGAAGCATGGAAGGTGAGGGAGGATCGGATCTTGCAGATGTTGTAGAGATGGTGATGACAGGAACAAGAGGTGAGAGATGTGGTGGGAGAAGGAAAGGGAGGAGTCAAAGTGGATACCAAGATTGCAAGCATAGGTAGAGATGGGGAGATAGGAAGGGGAAAAGTGGATAGAAGGAGGACGGGTAGGGGAAAGAGTGTTAGAAGTAAAGAAGAGGACTTCCATTTTGTCTGTGTTAAGGGACAGAAAATGGGATGAGACAGTTTTTAATAGCTGTAAGGCAGGAAGATAGGGAGTGATGAAGGTCAGGAGTGAAAGAGAAGAAGGAGAGAAAGAGTTGGGTGTCATCAGCATAAAAGTGGTGGGAAATGCCGAAAGAAGAGATGACGGGAACGAGAAGGGAGGTATAAAGAGAGAAAAGAAAAGGGCCTAGTACCAAACCTTGGGGGACACTGTAACACTAAACAGTCTTCTGTGAATGAAATTGTCATATTTAATTTGCTTAGCAGGTCCCTGCCTAGCAAGTTCACCAGTGTTGCAGTTGAAAACCGTAACAGAGCTAAACCCTCCTGGTACCTACCTTGATGGGTAAGTCTTCTGTAAAAGGAACCAAATGTATTGCCCCAGAGAACCCTGCGTGTCCATTACCTCTCCTGACAAGGAGAAGCGCTCTTCCTCTAATGTGCGTTTGTTTCACGTGTGTCAACTATAAAAGCAAATTATGTGTAACCTATCTCCATACCGAACAAGGATTCCTCTTCCGGGTCAGCAGTGGTTGAAAGAACTGTGCATGTCAGGGCTCTCTATGGGCTGTCCTAATCTGGATATGTATTAGCCCGTGGGAATCTGAAGGGGTTACAACCCACCACACTCGCCCCTGTATATTGTGTCACTGTGCCGTGTGCCAAAGTGTATTTGTCCCACAATTGTGGTGCTGGCACTTTTGCCTGTTGCTGCGCATACACTGGCATGCTATTGGGCGCTAGGGGTTGCATCTGTTGCGGTACTGGTGCCGATATTGATACTGGGGCTGTTCTCCCTACTGGGGCACCTGCGTGGGCCCTGTGCCATGCGAAGAACTTGGAGGCATCATTCTGTACTGCTACTGAAATGTGACCAGGGCCGCCGGTCCACTGGAATACGCTCAGGGAGCATATGCTTAGCTTCTCCTACCTTTGTGCGAAATGGCCGATTCTTCCACGTGACCAATACGGTCCTGGTCCTCCAAATCTCACCCCCATCCCTCCAAATCCTCCTACTCTGCCCCTTCACCCTCGGTGGAATCCCCCTCTCCCTCCCTGATCACTTTGGTTATCTGGGTAACCTTGGTACCCTTCTGTACACTCTGGTGCCATTCTCAGTATTACCTGCCCTACACGTGGGCCTGTAATCACTGCCCATATGCTCAACGTTGCTAATTTCTTCTGTTCTAACTTCGTTTCAGCCGTCTGTGTTTTATCGACCACTTCCTTCTCCTGCAATGGTGTACTATAATTTACTGAATCTCTGCCCATCCCTTAGCATCTTTCCCCACTACCTTGTCCAAATCTTTCTGCACCTCTTTGGAAGTCCTTTTTTAACATATGATAAGAATATTGCTATAGTATTAGCCCATGGTTCTTCTGTCTCAGCCCTCCACATCACCTGAATATGGAGTATGTATTGTGCCGGGTCTTCATCTTCTTTCATAGTGTGCGCCATAATTGAATGTATATCAGGTGTGTCAGGATAAGATGCCCTTAAGGAAGCCCGACAATCGGTAAAATGAGCCCCATCATGACTGTCATCGCCCATTCGTACCCCTGGATAACCTGCTTTTTTCCAAATATCATCTGCTTGCTCTCCTAATAATGTGTCGAACAGGCTTTTCATATCTCGTACCGCTAGCGTAATGCCTGAGGTCTGTTTTTTTAAGTGCATGCTGCTCCTGCTGCAAGCGATAGCAGTGCCTTCATCAAATTGTTTCTATCCATGTGTGGCCAGGGCACATACTGTGCCCTGCCAGGACCTTTATGTAACAATGGAAGGAACAAGTTACTTACCTGTAACTGTTGTTCTCCAGCATGGGTCTGGCATGGATTCACATGCTCATGAATATTCCCCGTCGTCAGGCTGGGAATCCTCGGTAAAGAAAAAAACCAGTATCAGTTTCGTTTCTGATCTGTCTTTCGTAGTAATAACCAATCACTGGTCTCTGCGTCATACTGACCACAGCCAATGACTGCCCTCCACCTAAGCACCGCCTCTGGCAGCCATCTTCAGATTTGGAAGCACGTGAAGTGGCAGTATGACCAAGTGAAGAGCCGCAGAGGGGTAGGCGGGAGGGTTCGCATGTGAATCCATGCCAGACCCATGCTGGAGAACAACAGTTACAGGTAAGTAACTTGTTCCTTCTCCAGCATGGGGTCTGGCATGGATTCACATGCTCATGAATAAAGAATACATAGCAGTACACACATGCACAACCACGGGAGGTGGCAAAGGCTCAACATTAAGCATCACATCAACTCAACATTAAGCATCTTACCTCCTCACCAGGCTCACCTCAGGCGAACAGGTTGCGCAGCACTGCTTGGCCGACCCTGGACTCCTCCCTGGAATCCTGGTCGACGCAGTAGAATTTCGTGAAGGTGTGCGTCGACCTCCACGTAGCAGCCCTGCATATGTCCAGCAGGGGCACACCAGATAGGAACGCCGTGGTAGCTGCGATCGCTCTGGTGGAATGGGCTCTCGGACGGCCAGGCAGCGGTCGGTTTGCCAACCGGTGACAGCACATGATACAGCCGGAGAGCCATCTGGAGATGGAAGCCTTCGAGAGAGCCTTCCCCTGATTGACAGGTCCAAAGTTCACAAAGAGTTGTGACGTCTTCCGAAAACCCTTCGTGCGGTCCACGTAGAACTTCAGCGCTCTAGCTACATCCAGCGAGTGCAAAGTCCTCTCAGCCGGCGACGAAGGCGACGGGAAGAACACAGGTAACACCAAGGGTTCGTTGAGATGGAAGTCCGACGGTACCTTGGGCATGAAGGAGGGGTGCGTCCTGAGCACTACCCTCGTGTCGTGGAAAGTCAAGTACGGGGCCTTGCAGGAAAGGGCCTGCATCTCTCCCACTCGTCGTGCGGAGGTGATGGCCACAAGAAAAGCTGTTTTCCACGATAGAAACTTCAACGGGGCCGAGTGCAGAGGCTCGAACGGAGGTCCCATGAGCTTGGTCAGCACCACGTTGAGCTCCCACGCCGGGGCCGGAGCCTTCACCGGCGGGAACGATCTGAACAGTCCCTTCATGAACTCTTTCACCAGACGATGAGACCACAAGGACGTCCGCCCCGTGGTTCTGGTGTATCGGGAGATCGCAGCAAGATGAATCTTGATGGACGCGTGTGCCAGACCAGCTTTGGCCAGCGTCAGCAGGTACGGCAGTACTTGGGGAGCCGTAATCCGTAGAGGGTTAATCTTCTGTGCGTGGCACCAGACAGAGAACCTCTTCCATTTGTGTCCGTAGCATTTAAGAGTCGAGGACGCCCTGGCCTTTGCAAGAACCTCTCTGCAATCGGCCGGTATGTCGTATCCTCCAAACTCTAGCGCTGCAGGAGCCAGGCCTGCAAGTTCAGCGACTTCGGGTCGTGGTGGAGGATGGCGCCTCCTTCCCTGGAGAGTAGATCCGCGTCCGCCGGCAGCTTGATCGGCGGGGACGCTGACAAGTCCAGAAGGTCCGGGAACCATATCTGCCTCGGCCACGCAGGTGCGACGAGGATCATCCTGCACCGTGACCTCTTGAGTTGGTTGACGAGCCGGATTAGCAGAGGCAAGGGAGGGAACGCGTAGAGGAACAGGCCCTCCCAGGGGAACGAGAAAGCATCGCCCATGCTCCTCGTCTGGGGAAACCTGCTGGCGAACCTCCGGCACTTGGTGTTCGTCGCCGTCGCGAACAGGTCGATCTGGGGTGTGCCCCACCGTCGGAAGAGGCGATCCACCAGGTCCTGCCGTAGTTCCCACTCGTGGCACGAGCGCAGCTCCCTGCTGAGTGAGTCGGCGATGGTGTTTTTTATCCCTGCCAGATGAAACGGCACCAGAAGAATCCCTTGGGCGACGGCCCAATGCCACAGGTCCTGCGCCTCCTTGGACAGCGCTGGGGACCTGGTTCCGCCCTGTTTCCTGATGTAAAACATGGTGGTGGTGTTGTCGGTGAAGATCCTCACCACCTTGCCCTTGAGGGACGGAAGGAAGGACCTGAGGGCCCAAAACACTGCACGGAGCTCCAGGACGTTGATATGCAGGGATTTCTCAGTCGGGAGCCAGAGTCCCCTTGCGTGCAGATTTTCGGTGTGCGCTCCCCACCCTTCCAGGGAGGCATCCGTGGTCACAGTCTCCTGGTGGGCTGGGGTCTGGAAGTCCATGCCCGCCGTCAGATGCGCGCGGGTGCCCCACCACCGTATCGCTCGTCGGAAACTCTCGTCGAGCTTGATCCTTTCCTCGAAGCTGCCCGTCGTCTGGATCCAGCGCGCATCCAGGAATTCTTGCAACGGGCGCATCCGGAGCCTGCACATGGGAATGAGGTAGATGCAGGAAGACATCATCCCGAGGAGGGACTTGATGGACCTCACTTTGGCCGCGTCGGCCACCAACATCCGTTGCACCTTGCCCAAGATGGTCCTGGTCCTCTCCTCCGACGGGGAGGCCAGAAGGGACACTGTGTCGAGCCTCGCTCCCAGAAACAATGCGACTTGCGCGGGCACCAGGTGGGATTTGGCGTAGTTCACGGAGAATCCCAGGTCCGTGAGGAGTTGGACGGCCCTTGCCGTGTGGACCACGGCGAGCTCCCTTGTCTTGGCGCGGATGAGCCAGTCGTCCAGGTAGGGGTAGACGTGAATCCCCTCGCGGCGCAGCTGCGCCGCCACCGGTGCGAGGCACTTGGTGAATACCCTGGGTGCCGACCGTAGTCCGAAGGGAAGGGCTTTGAACTGGTAATGACGCCCTTGGACCACGAATCTGAGGAATTTTCGGTGCCCCTTTAGGATGGGAATGTGGAAGTAGGCATCCTCCAAATCCAACGACGATAGGAAGTCTCCTTCCTCCAGCTGACCCAGGACGTGCTGGAGGGTGACCATCCGGAACTTCTGTGCCTTGATGAACTTGTTCAGACGTCGCAGGTCTAGGATGGGGCGCCATCCTCCCGTCTTCTTCTTCACGAGGAAGTATCGCGAGTAGACTCCGGAGCCCCGAAGCCTCTTTGGGACGAGTTCGATGGCGCCCTTTCTGAGCATCGCCTTTACCTCCAGGAGAAGTTGAGGGACGTGAAGTTCTTTCCTGGCCACGGGGGGGACGCGCGGGCACCTTCTTTGAAACTCGAGCGCGTGGCCCCGGGCCAGGGCGTCCAGCACCCAACGGTCGGTGGAGATGGACTCCCACACGCTGACGAAGCCCGCCAGCCGGCCTCCCACCGGGGTGCTTCGGTGGGGGCCCGACCCCACGGCCGGTTCAATCCTGCTTGGACGCGGCCTTGCCGCCTTGACCTCCCTGGCGACGACGGCGGGGTCCGCTAGACTTGCCTCGTCCTCTGTAGGCCTCTTGCGACGACGAGCGGGCCGCTTGACGGTAGGAAGCGAAACCGCCGCCGGAACCTTTGGAGGCGCCCTTGCCTCCGCCGCTCCGAAAGGGCGTTCGTCGTTGCTGCAGGACTCCAAGGGCCCGGGCCGTCTCAGTATCCGCCTTGATGGCCTGAAGGGAATCGTCCACAGTCTTCCCAAACAGGTTGTTCCCGTCGAAGGGCATGTCCAGGACTCTGGTCTGGACGTCCTGCCGAAAGTCCGTAGCTTTGAGCCATCCACGACGTCGAAGGCAAACGCCGTTGCCCAGCTGGCGGAACCCAGTGTCGGCGATGTCCGTCGCCACGGTGATGGCGTGGTCCGAAGCCACCTCACCTTCCTGCAGGATCTCAAGGGCCTCCGCCCTCTTGTCGTCCGGCAGAAAATCCAGCAGGGGAGCTATCTTGTACCAGAGCTCCCTGTCGTAGCGGGCCACGATAGCCAAGGCGTTGGCCGCTTTAATCGTCGTCGCTGCCGACGAGATGACTCTACGTCCCATAGCATCCAATTTCTTTCCCTCGCCGTCCGGCGGGGAAGTCGATGTGGAGGCCGCACCCCCCCCCGCTTTCTTCCTGGCTGCCGCGGAGACGACGGAGTCCGGGGTAGGCTGCGCCCGGAGGCATAGGGGGGCCGTGTCCGGGACCCGGTACTTTTTCTCGTACCGGTCTCTTCTAGCTGGCGTCGTGGAAGGGTTCTTGAGGAGGGAAAGGCCCTCATCCCAAATGTCGTCCAACAGAGGCACTGCGAGGACCGTCTTCCTCTTGGCCTCGCGCCGCTGATAAAGGAAGCCTTCCTTTTTCTTCTCCTCAGGGCAGAGTTGGAAAAGCTCGGAAGCCCTGGAGATCATGGAGTGGAAAGATCCGATCTCGTCGGGCGGAGAAGCCCTGGTGGGAGGCGACGACGGAAAATCCTCGTCGTATGCCTCGTCGTCCGTACCCGTTGCTGCCGTGTCAGTCCCCGTATCATCCCCTCGGGTGGACGGGGAGGAGGGCTGGACGGGGCGCGACGGTTGAAAAGGAGGTGGTGGATGGATCCTTCTTTTCTTGGTAGGGGGAACACCAGAAGGTCCCGGTTCTGGATCCCCCGACGGGAGAGGTTCCTCCGTCGGTAACGGTAGCCTCGTCCTTATCTCGGAGCATAAGGACTGTATGGCCAACAAAATGGCCGCCGAGTTGTCTTGCGGCGCTGGCAGAGGGGAATCCGACGGGCGAGCAGGGGCCCCGTCGGTATCCTCGACGATGTCGTCGTCGTCACCTGCGTCGGGGTCCATTCCGACGGGCTGGCCTTCTTCCACGCCTAGGCCGTGGCTTAAGACCTCGATCAGCTCCTCTTCTGAGGTTGAGGCCGAATCTACGATGACGCCCTGCCCCCCCTTCTTCTTCCCCACGGAGGGTTTCACGGGGGTCCTATCGATGGGCACAAATGAAGACTCCCTCCGAGGAGGCAGGGAGATTCTGGGCCCTGAGGTCGCCACCACTGGTGCAGCCACCACAGGCTGAGCCAGGGCCGCCGCGACCGTTTCGATAGAGGGCTTGGTCGGATGGATCAAGGCCTTCACCACCTTAGGTGCGCTCACCGCCTTATCCTTGAGGGAGGGGGCACTGCCACGCTCCTCCTCTGCCTTAGAGCTCGACCGGGGCCTCTCCAGGAGCTTCGCCGGGTGCTCGGCCTTCCTCTTACCCGACCCAGAGCGTTGGCTCGTGGTTGATGGTGCCGGGGAGGGTGCGCCCTGCCTGGCGCCCGTAGAGCCCGACCGTTCGGCGCTCCCGGTGCCAGCGGACTCGCGGTGCTTGGCCTTATGTTGGGCCCCCGTCGCCGGGGCGCCCTCAAAGGTCTTAGAAGACCGCTCGGATTTCTTCTTCTTCTCGCCAGACGGGCTCTTACCCTCCAGCCAGTTGGCGAGACGTTGATGGCGGTCCTTCATGGTCCGTTCCGACATGTTGCCGCAAAACGCACAGTCCTTCTCCACGTGCGTCTTGTCCTCATGAAGGCAGTAAAGGCAGAAAGAGTGTTCGTCCTCCTTGAAGACGTTCTGCAGCTGGCATCCAGGGCAGACCCTGAACAGCTTTCCGGGCGTCGAGCTTCCCTTCTCCTGGGCCATCTCCGAGACCGGGCCTGAGAAGCTTCTGGAGTCCTCCGAAGTGTAGCTCGACGAATCTTCACCCTTGAGGGGCACAGATGAATCCGACACGGGTCCCCGTTGATCGGATGTAGGATCGGTGGAGCTTGAGGCTCTTTTGACCGAAAGAATCGAAGTTTTTTGTGAAAAAGCGCGAAAAAAAGCACTAACGCTCGAGAGCAATAGCACGAGGATCCCAACACATGAACGTGCGGTAAAAATCTGAAGATGGCTGCCAGAGGCGGTGCTTAGGTGGAGGGCAGTCATTGGCTGTGGTCAGTATGACGCAGAGACCAGTGATTGGTTATTACTACGAAAGACAGATCAGAAACGAAACTGATACTGGTTTTTTCTTTACCGAGGATTCCCAGCCTGACGACGGGGAATATTCATGAGCATGTGAATCCATGCCAGACCCCATGCTGGAGAAACTGTGTTTCCACCTTCTTAGGCAGTAACCACCTTCCCCCTCACATCCCTTTCACCACCGCCATGTGGCCTGGTTGCGATCCCAATCCTGGACCCCACAAACTCTCTACTCTTGTTGTCACCCTGGGCAGCATCTCATTTCCCAGTTCCTCATCCATTTCCCATTCGTCGTCCTCTGCTACATTGCATCAACATCTGATGGACTCATGATCTAAACTGTCAGCATGTGGTCATCCATCTCGATGCCTCTCATTGTTGCGGCCATCATCCTTCATCTCAACATGGTAATCCCTAATCACGGTACTTCAATTCTAAATAAAATATCACCCACTCACCATTCATCAGTACCTATTGGGCTTTTCACCCTTCTTTCCGTTATAGCTTTACTTGTGCAAGCTCTGCCTCCCTCATTCGCAACACTGTTCCTCCAGGGCCTGTTCTGTGTCTCCATAACTAATGCGTCACGCTTGGCATTCGCTGCTGGAGGCTGCAGAAAATGTTCATAAGTTGTGGGGGCTCTCTGTCGCTGGGCTGCATGGGGCACATACTCGGGACTAGTATAACCTGTGGCTGCTTGCATGGGACAACACCCCTGTAGGGTGGCGGGACTTTACGAATTGTAGGCCTATCACAGGATGTGGGGGTTACACAGGTTGTGGGGGTGACACCGGGCACTTGTATTACAATGTCTTCCCTTTTATGATCCTCGAGAACATCTCCCAAATTCTCCATCATTTTCCAAAGCTCAAGAATACCTTTCCTATTCTTTATCATCTTGTCCTTATATTTCACAGCTAAATAAGTGTCCATTTGTTCTAGAAAATCTTTATTATTTGTTCCTTCTTCGGGCCAAGGTTTGCACATCCCTCCTCTCGTATCAGCGATTCACTCACAATGGTACTTCATTATTTTCTCATGGTACAGCGGGAGCACAGTACACATATTCGAGTGGAGAATGGTTACATCTAATTCTGCACTTTTACAAATCCTTTTCAGTTTCCTGAACACCGATCCAGCGGCGCTGACCTACCCTGCACTCCCACCTCTGTCTGCACTCCCGGTACCCATCCCCGTTCTCTTCGCCCCACACACTTATTACACCACGCTTCTCTTGACACAACTCGAAAACCACCACTCCACAGAATAATTCTTCAAAAAACACCTTAAGCCACAAAACATAATTAAATGCACAGAGGTTTAGACCCTTCCTCAGCCTCAGTCTCCTCTTCGAGATGGAGGGAATTTACCTACCTACGCCCCCTTATGCCGGGCGAAGATCCAAGGCCTGCCACATAATGCACCTACACAACAAAATATTTACACAATGGTTTAGAAACCTTCCTCTGTCCCCTTGCCTCAGAATGAGGGAATGTCCCCATCTCACAATCCCTTTTGCAGAGTCGAGGGATTGCAGGTCCTTCATATACTGGACCTCTACTTTTACTTGCATGGCTGCCTTTCCTATGCAATAGAGAAGATCCCCTTTTGCTCTCTCCTCTTTATATCAGTCTATATTATTGTGACGTCACCTTGCCTCTCAGGAGGCGATCCCTCTGGCCACTATATATACATATATATATATATATATATATATAGATATATCCGTGTAGTTCTGGTTAAGTTGCTATACTCATAGAAAGAACACTTTTTCGTCGGCTTATAACGTCGCTCTCCATGGACGAATCCGCACCAAACTTTGCAAAAAAAGTATATGGGCGGCTTTGAGTTTTGATGAGGTGTAGGGGGCGGGGGCAAAGTTATAGGGGGGACCCACATTATTTTTCCCCCCATAGAGTGAATGGGGAAAAACTTTGCGCACGGCTACAGGCCGAGCGGCTGGACGGATTTTCTGCAAATGTGCGGCAGGAGCGGGGGCTTGGGTCAGAAAGCGTGCTTTTGTGTCTTTGGTGGAAATCCGACCACTCGTGCCGCCACTTGTTTGCGCCCACGTATTTCTGATGTGGATGGAATACGTAGTTGGCCACATGGTGCTTTGCATGGGTTAAGGAACTTGCGTTGGGTTAGTGGAAGGATTACAATATTGGCTGCATGGAGTAAGGACGTGGACCGTAGGGCATTGAGTGAAGAACGTTGGGTACTTTGGTGGTGGCACTATAGTTTATGAATGGAAGTGGGGACAGCCATAGTATGTGAAGGAAAGTGCACAGGGGTGAAGGAGAGTGTTCTTTTTGTAAATTATGCTAAGTGGTGTACTTTGTTGCTGTGTAGATAAATGCTAGTGCGCAGGTTTGGTAGTAGTGTTGGTGGTAGGGCTGTGTATGTGGATAGGTGAAGTTGGTCACCTGGTGAAATGGATGGTGCAATTATGTAGCAGTGATAGTGTTGAAGGTGTACACGTATGGGTGCATGGCTGAAGGCTGTAGGCCATGCACTACAGAGGCTACGACTGTAGGACACACACACAGCACTAATGCATTTCGGAATGTGCAGTAGTTAAAGGCTGGTGAATGAATGGTGCCATTATGT
This sequence comes from Ambystoma mexicanum, assembly GCF_040938575.1. Lineage (NCBI taxonomy): Eukaryota > Metazoa > Chordata > Amphibia > Caudata > Ambystomatidae > Ambystoma > Ambystoma mexicanum. Next base: position 742,783,693 of record NC_090936.1, read on the forward strand.
AGAAGTGAGACTGTTGAAGGCGTAGACTGTTGGGTGCATGGCCGAAGGCCGTAGGCCATGCATTGAAGAGGCTAGGACTTTAGGACAGACACAGTACTAATGCATCTTGGAATTTGCAGTACGTAGAGGGTGGTGACCTGTAAAAAGAAAGGGTGTGGAGCATATTTGAAACGCAACAGAGCAGAACAAGTGAGCTGCCATGCCTGCATGTTTGGTTTTGCTGGTGAGGACACTGTTACAACATGGTACAGTATTTGATGTGTACTTCGAGATGGTGATGTGAAAAGTGATGTAGCGTGGAAACTGGGTGATGTGTTTGCATACTGTTATGGCAGTGGCACTACGGTTTAGGAATGGAAGTGGGAACGGCTATAATATGTGAATGAAAGTGCTCAGGTGTGCAGGAGAGAGTGTTTTCTTTCTACATTATGGTAAGTGGTGCTATTTGCTGATGCATAGGTACATGTCGGTGGGCAGGTTAGGTAGTAGTGCTGGTGGTAGTGCTGTATATATGGATAGGTCAAGTTGGTCAGATGGTCAAATGGATGGTGCAATTATTTAGCACTGATAGTGTGAACGGTGTACACTGTTGGGTGCATGGCCGAAGCCGTAGGCCATGCACTCAAGAGGATAGGACTGTAGGACACACACAGCACTAATGCATTTGGGAATGTGCAGCTGTTACAGGCTGGTGAATGAATGGTGCCATTATGTAGAAGTGAGACTGTTGACGGGCTAGACTGTTGGGTGCATGGCCGTAGGTCGTATGTCATGTAATCAAGAGGCTAAGACTTTAGAACAGACACAGCACTAATGCATTTTGGAATTTGCAGCACGTAGAGGGTGGTGATCTGTAAACAAAAGGGTGTGGAGCACATTTGAAACGCAATAGAGCAGACAAAGTGAGCTGCCATGCCTGCATGTTTGGTTTTGCTGGTGAGGACACTGTTACAACATGCTAAAGTATTTGATGTGTGAGATGGTGATGTGAAAAGTGATGTAGTGTGGAAACTGGGTGCTAGGTTTGCATACTGTTAATATGGCAGAGGATATGGTAGAGAAGTGCACCTTAATTGTGACTGATAACTATGCTGTGTGATGAATTGTGATAACAGGGCCAATGTTGTGCAACAGTTGTGGTTAGGTTGGTAGTGATACCATACTTTGTGAATGGGTCTGGGTAGGGTTGGTGGAGGCTGTGGTATGTTTATGCATTTTGGTTATAGCGACCTGTTTTAGTGAATGGGTGCAATGCAGAGGTTCTGTATGTGATTGGTGGATGCGTGTGCAGGTCACCTGTTTGCAGCCACCTCTTTCTGTGCTAAGTGGTGGCAGGTACAGTGTGGAAGGGGAATGAATTGCACATGAAATAGGTTGGGTGGGAGCCCGGGTGGCTGTGTCATGCAGATGGAATGCGGTACTTGGGCACATGTTGGCATGCATGGGTTAAGGAAGCTGTGTTGGGTTTGTGGAAGGATTATAATATTGGCTGCATGGCCGTAGACCGTAGGGCATGCAGTGAAGAGCGTAGGCGTTTACCGTATCTACCGCAGTAAAGCAAATGTGGGTGTACATCTGATGCAGGGTGGGGCTTGCATAGTGTGGTGTGTGCACATGTATTGCAGTAGGCTACAGTTGTGAACTGAATGTGGCTACGTAGGCAGTGGCAATGGAATGGAATGGAGTGGGAATGGAAATGGGGACGGCCATAGTATGTGAATGAAAGTGCACAGGGGTGTAGGAGAGAGCGTTTTCATTCTACATTTTGGTAAGCGGTGCAAATTGTTGCTCAATAGGTCCATGGCGGTGCCCAGGTTGGGTAGTAGTGCTGATGGTACTGCTGTGTATGTGGATAGGCGAAGTTGGTCAAATGGTGAAATTGATGATCCTATTACGTAGCAGTGACAGTCTTGAAAGCTTAGACTGTTGGGTTCATGGCTGAAGGATGTAGGCCATGCACTGAAGAGGCTGAGACTTTGGGACACACACAGTGGTAAGGCATTTTAGATTCTGCAGCAGGCAGAGGGCTGTTGTAACTCATGACAGCTGTGACCTGTAAAGTGGGTGCATAGCACATTTCAGACACAATAGAGCAGGACATGTGAGCTGCCGTGACTGCTTGTGTGGTTTTGCTGGTGAGGACACTGTTACAACATGGTAAAGTTTTTGAAGTGTACTTGGAGATGGTGCTGTGAAATGTGATGCAGTGGGTCCACTGGGTGCTGCGTTTGCATACTGTCACTATGGAGTTGCGGTGACTGTGTTGAAGGTGTAGCCTATTGAGTGTATGGCCGAAGTTGGTAGGTTGTAGGCCATGGATTGAAGAGCCTAGGATTTGGTGAAACCCACACCACTAATGCAATGTTGACTGTGCATCTGGTAGATAGTGCTGACCTGCAAAGAATGGTTGTGCAGTACGTTGCAGATGACAGAGCAGTACAAATGAGCTGGCAGGTGTGTATGTTTGGTTATGCAGGTGAGGTGGATGGCAGAATATGGTAAAGTTTTGGATTTGTGATTGGAGATGGTGCAATGAATAGTCACGCAGTGTGCCCACTTGGATCAATGTGTGCATACTGGCAGTATGGCACAGGGTATGGTTGAAGTGCACCTTATTTGGGTTCTTTACTAGGATGTGTGCAGAATTGTTGAGGTAGGGCAAATGTTGTGGTTAGGTTGCTGGTGAAACAATACTTTCTGCACGGTAGTGGGTAGGGGTGATGGAGGTTATGGTATGTTTGTTGATGGTGGTAATTGCGACCTGTTTTCATCAATGGGTGCTTTATGGGGTGAGGGAGTTGGGTTGAAGTGCTGCTACGTATGTTAGCTGTGTACATGGTCGTATGCATGCATTCATAGTGCTGTTGTGGGTGTGCGCAAGATGGAGTGCTGTGTGCAGGGGAAAAGGTGTGCTGGGTGCGCCGGCAGATTGTTGTGGATGCAGAAATAGGGCATTCTGTACGAAAGGTTTCTGGTGGAGGGGCTTTGGAAGCAAAGGGAACGTGTTCTCAGAGTGTTGAAGAGGACATATGGAGTTGTGTACAGAAATTATAGTGTGCAATGCAGAGTTTAAGTATGTGATTGGTGCAGGCATTTTAGAAAATGTGATGGTTGTTAATAGGCGCCAGTAAGGGAATGTTGGAGAAATCGAGTGCAAAGGGAAGAAGTATTGTGTCTGCTTTACTTGGGCGTGGCCTTAGCTGTAGCTGGGAAAGCGCACGTGCCACATCATGGCTTTCTTGGAAAAATGGAGTACAAAGGGAAGAAGTATTGCGTGTTACTTACTGGGGCGTGACGCTAGCTGTAGCTGGGAAAGTGCGCGTGCCACATCATGGCGTTATGAGTGTAGCGCCTTCGCAAATGGAATTGTGGGGATTCTCCAATGAGGATTGGACGGTGTGGTTTAAGTGAAGGGCCGGGGACATATTTACCGAAAGGTAGATATATTGAGGTTTGTGGAGAGATGGCAAGTACTTATAGTCGGCGATACCTTTGTGCACGATCTGCACATGCTGTGGAAAGAGGTATTGATACTGATTTTCAGTTGGAAGGAGTGCAGGCTTTTTGGGCCACAGTTTATGAGTGAGGTTTCGGCTGCATGGATCTTCTTTGCAAATATGTGGCCTCTGTTGGTACTGTGGATGTGGTAGTCGTGCATTTTGGAGGACTACATTTGGGGCACATGTTGTGTTTATGTTTGCTTGTTTATTTAAAGAGGTTGATGAGAGCTGTGATGGAGATATTTCCTACGGCAAAGGTGATTTTCTCATTGATGACACCAAGAAAAAAATGGGAGCATGCCGGTGTCAGTTGTCCACAGCTAGAGGTTGAGAGACGTTGGATAAACAGAAGCATGTGCGACTTTATGTCCAGTGTTGGGATGTTGTGCACGGACTATGACGGAATTAATAACCAGCGAGAGTTCCAGTGGTTCCAGGGAAATGGCTTTTTTTAACTTCAATTGGCAATGCTGTTGTCTTTGCCACTGTGAACGAAGCGTTGCAGACAGTCCTGTAGAAATTTAAGATAACGATTTATCTTCAGTTGAGAACAATGTCAGGAGGGGAAGGAAACAGACAGTGGGTAAAAGACAGAAGAAGAAAAAGAAAAATGTATGAATGCATGTATATAATAAAAACACGACAAAAAGGGAAAAAAAATATAAGTGTTTGTGGGGACTCATCCTCACACGATCTAGCAAGAATTTATGAGTGCGAAGAGAACAGAGCGCCAGAACTCAGCAGGAAGATGACCAAGGCTGTCAGCCCCGGTTCTCCTCCTGAGAAGGCGCTTACTAAGTGACAGGGCCCACCTGACAGAGGCCCAGCCAGCAGAGCGTAATACCAAGGCTGAGGACAGCTTCCTGGGTGCTCTTGCTGGCTAAGTGTGTCTTATTCCATGACACCTTGGATGCAGTGAAGTTAACTGCATCATTAACCAGCACAACAGTGAGTACGGACCCCAGCCCTGCTCTGGACCATACCCAACCCCTACACATCGTCATTGTGCTGGTGTCTAAATAAACACCAGCTGAAACCATACAGCGTCCTGTCATCCTTCTAGGCCACTACAGCGGTTTTACACACCATCCTAAAGAAAGAATCCCCACCCCTTTATTTCATCCCCTCCACCACCCCCAACATCCTCTCAACCCCACCCTCCCTCCCTCTAGTGTATAGCACGGTAATGTTGCGCAATTTGCGGTACTGTGAGGATTCCACATGGCACATCCGGTTCTTTTTAGGATGGCAGCTATAGCATTGGCACTGAGGAGGCAAAGCAATTGGGCAATATGCTTACTGGTTGTGGTGTGTACACTAGACTGTGAGAGAAAGTTTGTTTGTACACATAAATGTAGGAGGCTATGGTGAAAGTGTGCAAGGTAAGGGACATGCATCATGTTTGTATGTATGGACTGAACGCATTTGCGTAACGTTCCTACTATACATTCCCGGCTGCTTTTGTGGGATAATTTTTCCGACATTTGTAGTACATGCATTACAATGGAAGACCATATTGCGAAGTGTATAAAGTACGTGGCAGCCATGATGATGATATGCATGCAGTGTGTGAAGGAGCGCTGAGGAAAGGGACGCAGAACGGAGGCCATACAGAGCTAGTGATTCCTCTAGGTCAGCTGACATTGACCGTGCGTAAGTGAATGGGAAGGGGGAGGGGGAGGGCAAGTGCAGTATATGGTAAACAATAAGAAACAGAAATACATGCAACTACGGCCGGTGCTGGCAAGTGGAAGTATAAGTGTTGACATAAAATGATGTGTGCACTGTTAGGGTGCTAGAAAACTGTCCACAAGTGCGGGGGTTGGCTGAAAGCTCGTGCAGGGATGGAAGTGAAGGGCAGGGAGGTGGAATGGAACACTGATATGATGGGTAAGAATCCAGTGCACAATACTTTTTAGCCAGGAAGTCAGCAGGGGACAGGAGGGGAAAAATTATGTTACTCAAGGTAGTAACTAACAAACTCTTAGTCCCCTTTCCTCCATACTGCATGGGGGTCCCTTCCAAGGGACGGGAGACAACCTTTTTCAGCAGAAAAAACCTTCTTCCCCTTTAAATTTAGAGGCATGCGGGGTAGCGCCCCAGGGAATATGCCCTGCCCTAACACCGCCCTCTGGCGCCACACCTCAGTCCCCATTGACGCGTCAACAACAGATTTAACATTGCCTAATGACACCAGTATTATTAGGGGGAAGGTTGGTGGGACGTATGGAGGAGAGGGGACTAAGGACTAAGAGTATGTTAGTCACTACAGTGAGTAACTTACTCTTGCGTCGCATCCCCTTTCCTCCATACTGCATGGGCGATTACAACTAAATGTAGCCCCAGGGGGCGAGGAGATCCTCCTTAAGCAAATAGGTTCCTGAGAACCGCCTGTCCGAAAGCTGCATCAGATCTAGAGCCAACATCCAAACAGTAATGCATGCAGAAAGCTGAGGTAGTGGCCCAAGTGGCCCCCCTGCTTATGACTTGCCAAGGGACATGGTTCTAGAATGCGTTGATCGTTGCCTTGGCCCTGACTGCATGGGCGTGCATGTTGGCCAGAAGTGGCCTGTGCTGGCCCTCGTATGCTTGCTTGATGGCCGAGACCATCCAGCGGGATATGGAGGTCTTGGAGGCCTGATAGCCTGGTCTTGCGCCTCCGAAAGTGACAAACAGGGCGTCCGATTTGCAGAAGCCCTTGGTCCTGTCCAAGTAGAATTCCAGGGCATGCCTGACATCCAGCCAGTGCAGCACTCCCTGTGCTTCGTCCTTAGGATCGGCAAAGAACATTGGAAAGACTATTTCCTCGTTCAAGTGGAAAGCAGACGGCACCTTGGGCAGAAATGCTGGATGTGTCCGCAGGACTACTTTGTCCCTGTGAAAGGTAGTATATGGTTCTGAGCCCACCAGCACCTGGTTTTCGCCCGACTCTACGAGCCGAAGTGAGGCCGACTAGTAAGGTCGTCTTGTTGGTGACTAGCCTGATGTCCGCGGATGCCACTGGCTGAAACAGTTTGTGCACCAGTGCACCCAAGACAATGTTGAGGTCCCACACTGGGTGCGGCCTCTTGACGGGCGGGTAGAGCCTTGCGAGCCCAGTCAAATGTTTCTTGACGATAGGATTGGAGGAGGAAAAGGTCTCCTCCTCAGAGTTCCTGTATGCTCCGATGTCTGCGAGGTATGTACGGCAAGTGTCCACCTGCACACCAGAGAGAGCGAGGTAGGAGAGCACATCGTCCAAGGTACATGCCAAGGGGTCGATTTCCTTGGAGTCTGCCCAGTGGCAGAATCTGGTCCATTTACTTTTATACTGGGCCCTGGTAGCCTTACTCCTTGCGCCCTGTATGATTTTCAGATTAGCCTGGGAGAGGCCGAGGTGGCGCAGCGTTACCTGCTCAGGTACCACGCTGTGAGGGCTAGTTTATGTGGCGAGGGGTGGATGACCTGCCCCCCTGCTGCGCCAGATGATGTGCTGGGTCCGTCGGGAGGTGAATCGGAGGCATCTCTGAGAGGCTGAGCAGCTCCGAAAACCATGGCCTGGCCGGCCACCATGGAGCTATCAGAATTATGTTGAGTTGGCGAGACTCTTTGATCTTGCAAATCACTCTGTGAATTAGCGGTGTGGGTGGAAAGGCGTAAGCCCTCATGCCATTCCACTGAAGCCGCAATGCGTCGCCCAGGGAGCCGGGGCCCTGACCCTGCCAGGAGGTGAACTGAGGGCACTTCTTGTTGTGCCATGTGGCAAAGAGACTCACCTGCAGATGACCCCACCTGTTGAAGATCTACTGAATAACGAGGTTGTTTAGCTGCCACTCGTACTGGTCAGCTCCCAACCTGCTGAGCCCGTCTGACTCCAGGTTGGATTCCTCCGGGAGGTGGACTGCCGTGAGGTAGATGTCATTTTCCAGGGCCCACTTCCACATGCTGATTGCCGGTCGGCACAGAGGAGGGGATTTAGTGCCTCCTTGCTTGTTGACGTAATACATGCTGGTCGAGTTGTCTGTCTGGATGAGGACAACCTTGCCCCTGAGAAGTGGTAGGAATGCTCTGAGCGCTAGCCAGATGGCATTCAGCTCTAACCAATTGATGTGGTATTCCTGAACCTGTCGGGTCCAGGTGCCGTGGCCCGAGAGATCGTCCAGGGTGGCACCTCAGCCCCTGAGCGAGGAGTCTGGTGAGCGTGGCTCGCGGTGTGGGCAGCCGAAAGGGCTTGCCCATCCGTAGGTTGCAGTCCCTGGACCACCATATTAGGTCCGGGTGGAGAGATGGAGGAACGTTGATCATCTTGGATTGAGAGCCCCGCTCCTGGTTCTACGAGGCCGTGAAGTGCAGCTGAATCCTCCGCATTCACAATCTCGTGTGTGGGAAGGCTAATAGGACCGCCACCAAGAGACCGAGGAGGGAACAAGTTACTTACCTGTAACTGTTGTTCTCCAGCATGGGTCTGGCATGGATTCACATGCTCATGAATATTCCCCGTCGTCAGGCTGGGAATCCTCGGTAAAGAAAAAACCAGTATCAGTTTCGTTTCTGATCTGTCTTTCGTAGTAATAACCAATCACTGGTCTCTGCGTCATACTGACCACAGCCAATGACTGCCCTCTACCTAAGCACCGCCTCTGGCAGCCATCTTCAGATTTGGAAGCACGTGAAGTGGCAGTATGACCAAGTGAAGAGCCGCAGAGGGGTAGGCGGGAGGGTTCGCATGTGAATCCATGCCAGACCCATGCTGGAGAACAACAGTTACAGGTAAGTAACTTGTTCCTTCTCCAGCATGGGGTCTGGCATGGATTCACATGCTCATGAATAAAGAATACATAGCAGTACACACATGCACAACCGCGGGAGGTGGCAAAGGCTCAACATTAAGCATCACATCAACTCAACATTAAGCATCTTACCTCCTCACCAGGCTCACCTCAGGCGAACAGGTTGCGCAGCACTGCTTGGCCGACCCTGGACTCCTCCCTGGAATCCCGGTCGACGCAGTAGAATTTCGTGAAGGTGTGCGTCGACCTCCACGTAGCAGCCCTGCATATGTCCAGCAGGGGCACACCAGATAGGAACGCCGTGGTAGCTGCGATCGCTCTGGTGGAATGGGCTCTCGGACGGCCAGGCAGCGGTCGGTTTGCCAACCGGTGACAGCACATGATACAGCCGGAGAGCCATCTGGAGATGGAAGCCTTCGAGAGAGCCTTCCCCTGATTGACAGGTCCAAAGTTCACAAAGAGTTGTGACGTCTTCCGAAAACCCTTCGTGCGGTCCACGTAGAACTTCAGCGCTCTAGCTACATCCAGCGAGTGCAAAGTCCTCTCAGCCGGCGACGAAGGCGACGGGAAGAACACAGGTAACACCAAGGGTTCGTTAAGATGGAAGTCCGACGGTACCTTGGGCATGAAGGAGGGGTGCGTCCTGAGCACTACCCTCGTGTCGTGGAAAGTCAAGTACGGGGCCTTGCAGGAAAGGGCCTGCATCTCTCCCACTCGTCGTGCGGAGGTGATGGCCACAAGAAAAGCTGTTTTCCACGATAGAAACTTCAACGGGGCCGAGTGCAGAGGCTCGAACGGAGGCCCCATGAGCTTGGTCAGCACCACGTTGAGCTCCCACGCCGGGGCCGGAGCCTTCACCGGCGGGAACGATCTGAACAGTCCCTTCATGAACTCTTTCACCAGACGATGAGACCACAAGGACGCCCGCCCCGTGGTTCTGGTGTATCGGGAGATCGCAGCAAGATGAATCTTGATGGACGCGTGTGCCAGACCAGCTTTGGCCAGCGTCAGCAGGTACGGCAGTACTTGGGGAGCCGTAATCCGTAGAGGGTTAATCTTCTGTGCGTGGCACCAGACAGAGAACCTCTTCCATTTGTGTCCGTAGCATTTAAGAGTCGAGGACGCCCTGGCCTTTGCAAGAACCTCTCTGCAATCGGCCGGTATGTCGTATCCTCCAAACTCTAGCGCTGCAGGAGCCAGGCCTGCAAGTTCAGAGACTTCGGGTCGTGGTGGAGGATGGCGCCTCCTTCCCTGGAGAGTAGATCCGCGTCTGCCGGCAGCTTGATCGGCGGGGACGCTGACAAGTCCAGAAGGTCCGGGAACCATATCTGCCTCGGCCACGCAGGTGCGACGAGGATCATCCTGCACCGTGACCTCTTGAGCTGGTTGACGAGCCGGATTAGCAGAGGCAAGGGAGGGAACGCGTAGAGGAACAGGCCCTCCCAGGGGAACGAGAAAGCATCGCCCATGCTCCTCGTCTGGGGAAACCTGCTGGCGAACCTCCGGCACTTGGTGTTCGTCGCCGTCGCGAACAGGTCGATCTGGGGTGTGCCCCACCGTCGGAAGAGGCGATCCACCAGATCCTGCCGTAGTTCCCACTCGTGGCACGAGCGCAGCTCCCTGCTGAGTGAGTCGGCGATGGTGTTTTTTATCCCTGCCAGATGAAACGGCACCAGAAAAATCCCTTGGGCGACGGCCCAATGCCACAGGTCCTGCGCCTCCTTGGACAGCGCTGGGGACCTGGTTCCGCCCTGTTTCCTGATGTAAAACATGGTGGTGGTGTTGTCGGTGAAGATCCTCACCACCTTGCCCTTGAGGGACGGAAGGAAGGACCTGAGGGCCCAAAACACTGCACGGAGCTCCAGGACGTTGATATGCAGGGACTTCTCCGTCGGGAGCCAGAGTCCCCTTGCGTGCAGATTTTCGGTGTGCGCTCCCCACCCTTCCAGGGAGGCATCCGTGGTCACAGTCTCCTGGTGGGCTGGGGTCTGGAAGTCCATGCCCGCCGTCAGATGCGCGCGGGTGCCCCACCACCGTATCGCTCGTCGGAAACTCTCGTCGAGCTTGATCCTTTCCTCGAAGCTGCCCGTCGTCTGGATCCAGCGCGCATCCAGGAATTCTTGCAACGGGCGCATCCGGAGCCTGCACATGGGAATGAGGTAGATGCAGGAAGACATCATCCCGAGGAGGGACTTGATGGACCTCACTTTGGCCGCGTCGGCCACCAACATCCGTTGCACCTTGCCCAAGATGGTCCTGGTCCTCTCCTCCGACGGGGAGGCCAGAAGGGACACTGTGTCGAGCCTCGCTCCCAGAAACAGTGCGACTTGCGCGGGCACCAGGTGGGATTTGGCGTAGTTCACGGAGAATCCCAGGTCCGTGAGGAGTTGGACGGTCCTTGCCGTGTGGACCACGGCGAGCTCCCTCGTCTTGGCGCGGATGAGCCAGTCGTCCAGGTAGGGGTAGACGTGAATCCCCTCGCGGCGCAGCTGCGCCGCCACCGGTGCGAGGCACTTGGTGAATACCCTGGGTGCCGACCGTAGTCCGAAGGGAAGGGCTTTGAACTGGTAATGACGCCCTTGGACCACGAATCTGAGGAATTTTCGGTGCCCCTTTAGGATGGGAATGTGGAAGTAGGCATCCTCCAAATCCAACGACGATAGGAAGTCTCCTTCCTCCAGCTGACCCAGGACGTGCTGGAGGGTGACCATCCGGAACTTCTGCGCCTTGATGAACTTGTTCAGACGTCGCAGGTCTAGGATGGGGCGCCATCCTCCCGTCTTCTTCTTCACGAGGAAGTATCTCGAGTAGACTCCGGAGCCCCGAAGCCTCTTTAGGACGAGTTCGATGGCGCCCTTTCTGAGCATCGCCTTTACCTCCAGGAGAAGTTGAGGGACGTGAAGTTCTTTCCTGGCCACGGGGGGGACGCGCGGGCACCTTCTTTGAAACTCGAGCGCGTGGCCCCGGGCCAGGGCGTCCAGCACCCAACGGTCGGTGGAGATGGACTCCCACACGCTGACGAAGCCCGCCAGCCGGCCTCCCACCGGGGTGCTTCGGTGGGGGCCCGACCCCACGGCCGGTTCAATCCTGCTTGGACGCGGCCTTGCCGCCTTGACCTCCTTGGCGACGACGGCGGGGTCCGCTAGACTTGCCTCGTCCTCTGTAGGCCTCTTGCGACGACGAGCGGGCCGCTTGACGGTAGGAAGCGAAACCGCCGCCGGAACCTTTGGAGGCGCCCTTGCCTCCGCCGCTCCGAAAGGGCGTCCGTCGTTGCTGCAGGACTCCAAGGGCCCGGGCCGTCTCAGTATCCACCTTGATGGCCTGAAGGGAATCGTCCACTGTCTTCCCAAACAGGTTGTTCCCGTCGAAGGGCATGTCCAGGACTCTGGTCTGGACGTCCTGCCGGAAGTCCGTAGCTTTGAGCCATCCACGACGTCGAAGGCAAACGCCGTTGCCCAGCTGGCGGAACCCAGTGTCGGCGATGTCCGTCGCCACGGTGATGGCGTGGTCCGAGGCCACCTCACCTTCCTGCAGGATCTCCAGGTGCTCGGCCTTCCTCTTACCCGACCCAGAGCGTTGGCTCGTGGTTGATGGTGCCGGGGAGGGTGCGCCCTGCCTGGCGCCCGTAGAGCCCGACCGTTCGGCGCTCCCGGTGCCAGCGGACTCGCGGTGCTTGGCCTTATGTTGGGCCCCCGTCGCCGGGGCGCCCTCAAAGGTCTTAGAAGACCGCTCGGATTTCTTCTTCTTCTCGCCAGACGGGCTCTTACCCTCCAGCCAGTTGGCGAGACGTTGATGGCGGTCCTTCATGGTCCGTTCCGACATGTTGCCGCAAAACGCACAGTCCTTCTCCACGTGCGTCTTGTCCTCATGAAGGCAGTAAAGGCAGAAAGAGTGTTCGTCCTCCTTAAAGACGTTCTGCAGCTGGCATCCAGGGCAGACCCTGAACAGCTTTCCGGGCGTCGAGCTTCCCTTCTCCTGGGCCATCACCGAGACCGGGCCTGAGAAGCTTCTGGAGTCCTCCGAAGTGTAGCTCGACGAAATCTTCACCCTTGAGGGGCACAGATAAATCCGACACGGGTCCCCGTTGATCGGATGTAGGATCGGTGGAGCTTGAGGCTCTTTTGACCGAAAGAATCGAAGTTTTTTGTGAAAAAGCGCGAAAAATAGCACTAACGCTCGAGAGCAATAGCACGAGGATCCCAACACATGAACGTGCGGTAAAAATCTGAAGATGGCTGCCAGAGGCGGTGCTTAGGTAGAGGGCAGTCATTGGCTGTGGTCAGTATGACGCAGAGACCAGTGATTGGTTATTACAACGAAAGACAGATCAGAAACGAAACTGATACTGGTTTTTTCTTTACCGAGGATTCCCAGCCTGACGACGGGGAATATTCATGAGCATGTGAATCCATGCCAGACCCCATGCTGGAGAAAGGCTGGTACCACCATGCCGAGGTCACCTCTCTGCTGAGGAAGTGGGTGGAGGACCTCTTTATGGCCGAGATCTTGTCCTACGACGTAAATACATTCTCGGAGCAGGTGTGCCAGATGAGGCCAAAGAATGTCAGAGTCTGCGTGGGCTACAGCTGTGACTTCTTGAGATTGAGCGAGAAGCCCAGATCGTGCAGTGTGTTCATAAGGGCATGGGAATAGTGTTGAACCGTTTCCGGAGATGTAGCCCTGACGAGCCAGTCATCAAGGTATGAGTAGATGTGGAGGCCCTGAGGAGGGCAGCCAGTGTATTCATGAGGCTGGTAAAGACCCTGGGGCAGAATTGAGGCCAAAAGAAAGGACCTTGTATTAGAAATGGTAGCCCATGATCCTGAACCGTAGGAAAGAACGATGGGGCTGCCCGATCGGGACGTGTAGGTACGCGTCCTTCAGATCCAGGGAGAACATCCAGTCTCCCTTGCACAATATCTCCACTATAAAAGGTGGCGTAACCATCTTGAATTTCTGAAGGGGTAAGGAGAGGTTGAGGGTGGAAAGGTCTGGCGCAACTCTCAGGCCCGCCTGGTTGTTCTTCTGAATGGCTAAAATCCTGGAGTAAAAGCACAAGCCTCGCTGGGATGCTGGGACTTCCTCCACTGCCCTCCACCAGAAGAGTTGGTGTACCAACCTGAGTGAGTGGAGGGGAGTAGGGTGGAGAGGCTGGGATAGGTAGGCAGTACCCCGTGGATACTAAAGAGAGGATGTTAACAGAATTGGGAGGATCCTGTTTGGGGGAGCGCCACCTTCAGGGATCAAGACTATGAAAAGGGAGCAAAGCGAAGGTGGTGACCCTGTCTCTTGATTATGTCATCTAGCAGTTGGTGTGTCTATATCGATAAATGTCACTCACTCAGAACAGAGATTCAATCTATACCTGTATTGATGGAAGTGAATTCTTCCTGCTGCACTCTAACACATATGCAGCACAAGTCATAAAACCATACAAATATAACAAAAAAACAATTTTTATTCAATTATCAAGAAAACATGTATAAAAACTTTACCAAAAAAGATATTTGACTAGAATACTGTAAAAGACAAAAAAGAACAGACTTAAGTCTGATACATGACACTAAAAAATGTAGTGGGGTTAGTACATGCGTTTGTGTTTTTTGTAGAACACTGTTATTCAAAAACAAGGAGGTAGGGCACTCTTGTACACAAGACACTGCTCTATCGAAGGATGAGCCTTTTAGAAATCTTTGGCTCTTGTGATAGTCGACATATGTTTCGGCTAATATCAACAAAAACAATCAGACAATTTCACAATATGCCCGTTATTGCAGGTGTAGCCGTCTTCAGGACACATTTTTTTTTTCCATTCAAAGATATTTTTCTGTGTTGAATACAGTTGTTCGTACTTGTTTCAGTTTTTAGCCCAATCTAAGTAAACATAAAAACAAATTGGTTTCAGAGCTACATCTTAGCAACCAGTACAGTATAAACGATGTTTTCTGTGATATACTGTGCTGCTTGCTAAGATGTAGCTCTGAAACCGATTTGTTTTTATGTTTACTTAGAGTGGGCTAAAAACTGAAACAAGTACGAACAACTATAAGTATTCAACACAGAAAAATATCTTTGAGATGAAAAGATTTTTGTCCTGAAGACGGCTACACCTGCAATAACAGGCATATTGTGAAAGTGTGTGATTGTTTTTGTTGCTTGTTTTTGTTGCTATTAGCCGAAAGATATGTCGACTATCACAAGAGCTGAAGATTTCTAAAAGGATCATCCTTTGATAGAGCAGTGTCTTGTGAACAAGAGTGCTCTACCTCCTTGTTTTTAAATAACAGTGTTATACAAAAAACACAAACGCACGTACTAACCCCACTACATTTTTTAATGTCATGTATCAGACTTAAATCTGTTCTTTTTTGTCTTATACAGTGTTCTAGTCAAAGATCCTTTTTTAGTAAAGTTTTTACACGTTTTCTTGATAATTGAATAAAAACGGCTTTTTTGTTATATTTGTATGGTTTCATGACTTGTGCAGCATATTGAATCTCTGTTCTGAGTGAGTGACATTTACGGATATAGACACACCAACTGCTAGATGACATAATGAAGATACAGGGTCACCACCTTCGCTGTGCTCCCTTTTCATACTACAGAGAGGATCAAGGGGTCCGCGAAATTCTGGCGCCAGAAATGTGCATGGAAAGCAAGCCTGCCCCCACCTGGAGACACGTGGACCCGAAGGGGCGTGTCATGCCTTCGTTCCCTCGAAAGCTGTCACGGAGGAGGGGTACTGGAAAAAGCCCTTACTCCCACACCCCCTTTTTGCTGCTTGCGCCGGTTCTAAGACATGTCTGTGGCGATACAGATGGCACGGCCAGAGGTGTTGCTATGGGCCACTGTGGATTCCATGAGGTCATGCGCCACCAGCTTGGCCTGTGCTAGCCCCACCTTCAAAAGTGATTGGCTCTGTGTAGGGAGTTCCGGCAGGAAGTTCGCAATTACCCGCCATAAACTCGGGTTGGCGGCAGCCAGCATGGCATCAGCGTTGACGTGACAAAGATGCAGGGACACGTTGGAATAGAGTTTCTTGCCATACGCCTCCAAGATCTTCTCCTTGCCTAATAGAGCCGCAGAGGAGGAAGCTGAGGACGACTGAGGCTTGGAGTATAGTGATGCCGCAGTGATCAGCGAGGAGTGTAATTGAGGATGGGCCGAGAGCAAGAGTGTATCTCCCTCCATCTGCCTGTACTTGGCGTCCAGGCGTGGGCTTAAGCCAACACTTCTTGGCCAGGGAGACTACATCACTTTGCAGTGGTGACTTCAGCCAGAACCCCCTCTGCCGGCTGCTCGACCTCGGGCTGGGGGAGGCCCAGATATTCCGCCAGCCCAGCAAGGCGTTCATGGAAGGCCCTGGCCGAGGATGGCGTGTCCGGATTCTCCTCATCAACAGTGTCCTGCGGAGGAGTAGGTGGTGTAGCGGGAGCCGGAGGCTGGGGCTGAGGAGGCGGCGAAGGCTGGTACGGAACCGCCTGTGGAGTCGGGTGGGGAGCCTGAACTAGCGGCTGCAGTGGGGCCGGGAGCGCTGTGGAGGTGCTTGTGGTGCCACTAGAATAGTCCCGAGGACTTTCCTGATGGCGTCCTTGAGGATAACCCCCATACGTGGTGACTTCATGAGGCTGAGGAACCTCTTGAAGAACCCTTCTTCACAGGCCGTAGAGGTGGCTGGGGGCACTGACAGGGTAGACGGGGGGCTGCTGTAGCAGTTGCATACCCTGCTCATATGGATGCAGTGGAAAGCCGCCCTGCGCATAAGAGGGATAGGCCGTAGGCCACTTACCTGGTTGAGGTCAATCCCACCTTGACACTCTTTCTTCGCCAAACTCCTGGGATGGCGTTGGACGGGTGCCTCTGTCTGGCGTGGTGGCCATCTTGTCGAGCTGCCTGCCACGTGCCTGCGACGTGTTGCTCAGCTCGCTGGGCCCAGCCTCCTCCAATCCTCTTGCATGTGGATCACAAGGCCTACCCTGCTCCTCGGGTCTAAGCCCGGTAAGTGTGACACCCTCGACCCAGGGGTCGGTAGAGCTACGTTTAGGCGCCCCCTCCGAAGTATTGCCGGTACTAGGGCGTAGCCCCTCAGCCATATTGCCGGTATAAGGGCGGAGCCCCTCGGATGATAATCCGGAACGAGGACCTTCCGGTCCCACAACACTACCACCGGGAAGATCTCAGGATCCCTTGGCCCGAAGGCCGGTAGCTGCAGCAGCCTCGGTGCATGTGCTGATATAAGGACCTGACCGGTTCATCCTGCGCAGGAGAGTTCTTGGGAAGGAGTCTCCTTTGCGGGGTGCGATGGAGAATAGCCACCCTAACTTGCGACTTCTGGAAGAGCTCCCTCCACCTGGCCAGTCTCTTCTTCAGCGCTTTCGAGGACAGCGAGCCACACGCTGTACAAGCTTGCCAATCGTGGTCTGGCCCAAGGCAACGTAGGCAGAGGGCGTGGGGGTCTGAAGTTGGGAAGAGCCTGTTGCAGGATAGACACCTGCTGAACGAACCCTGTGGAAGTCGACATGTGCCAGGGAGGAACGTGACGCCTGAGGACCGAGTACCTGAACGATAAAAAGACAAAAAAGACAAAGATAAGAAGTATCCACGTGTGGAATCACATGGTCGAAGCCAAACCCAGGAACGCTGGTGAATTCGGCCTGCTCCCGTCGACGCGGAAAAGGAGACTGAGGCGTAGCGCCGGAGGGCGGAGTCAGGGCAGTGCATGCTCCCTGAAACGCTACTCCACGCGCCTCTAATTTTAAAGAGGAAGGTTTGTTCTGGTGAAAAAGGTTCCGTCTCCCGTCCCTTGGAAGGGACGCCCATGCAGTATGGAGGAAAGGGGACAGGAGCAAAGGGGACAGGACTTAAGAGTAAGTAGTAGTACATGGAAAGGTTTGCAGGTGCTTTGAGAGCCTACCATTATTCTCCTCAAGGTGCAGGGAGAGAGCGTGTTGTACAGGGAGGCTGCAGCAGAATAAAGACATGTACCATCATCTGATTGCGTGTACAAGCAACTGATCCGGACAGCATAGGGGGCTGATGAGGGACAAGGTGGAGCAAGTACATATGTAGGAAGTGAGAGTGGAAGGTATTGAGGTCCCAGGGACCAGATATAATTCTGCATAATGCACAGGGCTTTTATTTTATTGTTCGCAGTTAGTGGGAGGTAGTGCACACAGTTTACTAAAGCAGCGATTGGATAACTAAGTTGCGCAATCTTTTATGCAGGAGTTGAGTGCAGCGTACAATGCACCACACCCGTGCAGACAATGACCTTTTGGAAAGTGCCTGTAGGTTGCTAAAATACATTCAGTGGTGCATTTAGTGCCTTATTTTTATGAGTTATGTAGTAGGTGGGTTAGTGTGGAACACATTTGATATCAATGTGGGAAGGCAAGAACAGAGTTACTGATTAGCTAATATAGTGTATGATATGGGTAAATATAAACATTGGAAGCATATATCAACAAATTGCCACTTCATGGTGGCAGATGGGAGGAACATTAGTATTCTTTCTAAAGACGTAGTGGACGCTTATAAGCAGATATCGTGTGCAGAGGTACTTCTAACGGAGTTGTCCACACACACAGACTGCTAACAAAATGTCCATCAGTTTCTTTTGTGGTGATGGGTGCTTATCTGCATTGATGTGCATGTATAATTACTGCACTGTTTCACTGAAGTTTTAACTGGAAGTGCTTCCCAATAACAGCACACGTGCAGCCTAATGTTGTAACGGTACATAACTATTGTGGAGAAGTGACATTGTAGGATGCTGAAGTCTTGGAGGCCATTGGTGGATGTGTGTGTCAGTACTTACAAATACCTAATCAGGGGGTGGTGGGAAGAGGATAGTGGAAAGGGAAGAACTGGTAATGAATGGTTGGGGTGCGGCTCTAACGGTACTTTGCAAGGCGCACATGCTATCTTCTGTGCCTTTCAACATGTTGGCCAATGGAAATGTGATTGTTGCAATAGTCCAATGTGGTGCTTAGATTGTGGGTCACACGAGAAGGCGCCCATATTTTGTTTAATTCCTGTGTGTAGTGAGGCGGGCAGAGATGGCGAAATGCAAAGTTTTCATAGTGGGTGATCGCTTTGTGCTCAATCTGCTCCAGTATGCTGTTGAAAGAGGCCTTAATAGCAATTTGAATTTGGAATAAGTGGAGACTTTGTGGTGCGGTGTCCCTGTCCGTAGTTTCCACCATTTGGTTGAAGAATGTCGAAGAGTGGCCACTTTAGGTACTGTACAAGTATAGTGCATTATGGAGCATTGCTTTTGGGTTCAATAGCTTGTGCAAGTGTGTACCGTCAACTGAAAAAGATGATGAAAGAAGTGAAGCGTATTTTTGACAATGCGAAGGTGATTTTCTCATGCATACCACCAAGTCCAATACATAACTATTCTAATGAATGTTGTCGGCAACCAGAGTTGGGAAGGCGTTTTATCAACAGAAGTATGTGCAACTTTTTGCATGCTGCTGGGATGTAGTCCTTAAGAATGAGAACATTGGTGATCAATATCTGCACCTTCTCAATGGAAATGGCATTTAATTGTCGCACAGTGGCAATTGACATTTGGTTCTCGAATCTACAGACTGCAGTGAAGACGCTATTATAAGAATGTGAGGCACAGAGCAACAAATAAAAACCATTATAAAAGCCAGAAAAAGGAGTTGTTACTGTGGAAGTTGTTTTAAAAAAAGAAAAAGGCTTTTTTTAAAAGCCATCACTACAAAAGACATCCTCTACTTTGGTTGACATTTATTCCCCTACTCCTGCGCGTGCACACCTGCAAAAAAAAAAAAAAGAATTGCCGACATCGCCACAGTTGCAGGGTTGTAAGTGTAACATATGCCGATTCTGCAAATGCACATATTCTGTTTGGGATTGTGGAGGAAACGGGATTGCGCAATAAGCTTTGTTGGTGTGCAATGCACACCCAGAATGTGCTATACGATATGTTTGTTCACCTTAATACAGATGGTGAGCTTATGGCTGTGTTCTCTACGCGTCACAGCGTATGCTCTGTGGGTGATTTGCACACACATTACTTGAAAGTGAATGAAAAAGTGCGTCCGATGGGAATTGTGTGCAGTGTATCATGTAGGTTTGTACACATATGGAGCACCTATACTGAAGAGATTGCTTTTGGTTTCTTTATGTGAGACTTTGGTGATGCTAGATCCAGACGACATTATTGTTGTTGATTGTGTAGGGAGAAATGCACACCGTGCAACACAATGTTTAGTGTAGTTTGTGCTGAGGGAGGTAGTAGGGCAGGCAATGATTCTGTTTTCGAATCTCCTGCATAATTTTGTTTCCCAATATGCAGCCACCCACGTAGGGACATTATTTTTCATTTGGTGCAGAGATGGAGAAAGCGGTTTATAGTCATAATGTAGAAAAAAAAATGTAGAAAACAATAATGTCGAAAACATATACATATAATGAAGAGAGTCAATTTTTAGAAAAAAAAATGTTGAAAAATATGTCACTTAGCACGATCAATAAATAAACAAGAAGAGTATCATTTACTAGGGGGGGCTCCCCCCCAACTCTCCTCACCTAACGCCCCCCGGCAACCTCCCAAACCCTCCACCACCTTCTCACCCCTCGTACTCAACACATTTTAATTATATATATATATTTTTTTTTTTCGAAACAATTCTAAAAAATGTAGAAAAAATTCGACATTATTGTTTTTCGACATTGTTTTCTAAAAAAAAAAATTCGACATTTTGACTTTCTACATTACTGCATTCTACATTATGACTGACCACCGGAGAAAGCACAGTATATTGTGAAGAAGGGCATTTGTGTCTTTCTACAACTTGTGCCATCGTCCTACTATACAAATGGGAATCTATCTTTTGCCAGCACAAGCATTTTTCCCCCACAAATAGCGTTCTTTTTCCTATTACTGTATTTTTCTTTTGTGCCTGCTGTACACTCATTGCTTTGGTGCCCTTTTTGGAAGTACACAAAAAATGTTTCTCATTGCTGTTGCGCACTTGCGCCCTTGAAAACGCACTGCAACTCGCACAACTATCTCTTTCATCAGGTACCTGGTTCTACCTGTTTACACTACCACCATTCCTTCCATTTAGCAAACAATTGTGTGGCGGGTATACAATGTGTATTGCACTTACTCCCTTCATTGCCACTTTGTGAAACTCTAAAAGGAGCTTTTTGTGATAATCATGTACACAAACCATTCCTAAAGGGACGTCAACATGCAAGTGCGCTATTACAAACATAGCATCCTTTCTACATACAGTATGCTAAAGCAAAGTTATGTTTAGATGCCCTACAAAAAAACCAATGACATTCACTAAGAAAAAACGTTGTTGAATGGATATGGTTAATTTGCACTACTACAAACCTTTTGCCTTTCCTGAAAAAACTACCCTAAAGCAACGTTTGACTTACAGTGCCCTACTAAAAACCTATGAAATGCACTAACAAAAAAAGTTGTTAAAACAACGTTATGGTTAAGTTGCTCTACTTAACACCTTTTGCCTTTACTGCAAAAAACTACCCTAAAGCAACGTTATGCTTAAGGTGCCCTACTAAAAACCTATGAAATTCAATGGAAAAACGTTGCTACAGGGACGTTATGGTTACAGGTAAAATCTAAAAAGCCCAGAAATTGGCAAGTTATAGTACGGTACGCAACCATAACTCGCGCTAAAACTGTACACTGCAAGGACTAACACCCATGGCATCAAAGATGACATCATAAATGTCATTGATGACATCACGTGTATTTAGTTTTCATGAAAATCCTCCACAAGGGATTGTCACTGTAATGTTGGCAGAAAAATATCAGAGATCATTGGAAGAACTATCAAGAGATAAACAGTTCATTAACCAATTAATTACTATGAACACCATGGCATTAAAGAGTTATTTCCAGTACATGACCCAACTCAAGTAGAAACGTAGGCACTGTCTGCAGCATGCATCATACAGTGCACTATTAAAATTCTTCCCTGTTGGATAGTAAAATGATGAATGCTTTCGTTTCAAAGTTTTGTGTACTGTGCAACATGTAATAAGTAGCTAAGAATACCTCACTTACTACATAATTTTACTACTATACACAAAACAAAGAGACGACAACGCATACAAATATCAGCATACACAAACAAAGTAAAGTTAGCAAAACAGTAGCAGTACTACCAGAAAGTTCTTATAGCCTAACTGATTTTCTTCATGCACAGAAATGATTGCTGTGTTTCAGGCTTACTTATTCCCCTATGTCTATGTATCATATGATGTGCTTGAACCCCAAAAATAGTAGTGTAAGACCATATGAGAAGTGCATGGAGTAGAAATATAGTTCCTTTTCAATGTTTAGTACCTGACTCTCAGTGAAAAAAAGCACCTGGTGTACATATGTCACTGAACAAAAAAGAGGGAGGCACACATGTGATGTCATCAGTCATCTCATCAATAACATTTGTGATGTCCTGGGTGTTAGTCCTTGCAGTGCACAGTGGTAGCGCAAGTTATGGTATGAATTTCATAGGTTTTTATTAGGGCACCTTCAGCATAACTTTGCTTTAGGGTCGTTTTTTGCAGTAAAGACAAAAGGTGTTAGTAGAGCAACTTAACCATAACGTCCTTTTAACAACGTTTTATGTTAGTGAATATATATATATTTCATGGCATGCGATAGTGACCATGTAGTTATGGTTAAGTTGCTAAACCCATAGGAAGAGCACTTTTTGGACGGCTTATAACTTTGCTCCCCCTGGACGAATCCTCACCAAACTTTGCGAAGACAGTATATGACCCACTCTGAATTGGTGAGGTTTCGTCAAGTGGACGCAAAGTTATAGGGGGTCCCAAAATTTCTTTTTTTCCCATAGACATAATGAGAAAAAACTTTGCTCATGCCTACAGCCCAAACCGCTGGACGAATTTTCACCAGATTTGCGGCAGGAGCAGCGGCTTGGTGCCGAAAGCGTGCTTTCGTTAATTTGGTTTAAATCCGTCCAGTATTTTTTTTTAACGACCAAAACGTAAAGCAAAAAAATGTGTGATATCTATGTCCAGTCCGCAGACTCACTTCCCTGTTCGGTCTGTGGACTGGCCTCTGATTGGCTCAGAAAATTCACAGACTTTTCGTTGGTCCGCGGACATCGTGACGCGCCACTGATTGGGTGGTGAGAAAACGTGAAATGCACCAGTTTCCGCGAAACGCCCGCCATGTTGGATTTGCAGACTTTTTTGGGGTCCGTGGCAAAAACATATTTAAAAAAAACAACATTGCACTTGTCAAACTCAACAATCTCTGGAGAGGTGGGGGGATGAGGATGGGATGGGATATGGCCATAAGAAGCCAAAAAACGGGTTGTTTCACCCCCGACAGTCCACGAACACTCCAGATGTCCTGGGGCAGTCCTGTGGTGTCCACGGACACTTCTGATGTCCTAGGACATCTGTACCTATTTCTGCATTACAAGGTTGGGGAAAAGCAGCAATAAAACTGCATGTAATTTTGCAATTTTATTCTAGACCTAATACTGAAGGGCTTTGCAAAGTTTTGTGGGATTCTGTCAAGAGGGGGCAAAATTAGAGGGGGGTCCCAAAATATTGTAAAGGCATATAAATTTGGTGTCATTTGACGAATCTGCACAACATTTGGCAAAACGATTTTGGATCTAGATATGAATGGTTTTCTAAAGTTTGGTGGGATTTTCTCAAGAGGGGGCGAGACTAGAGGGGGGGTCTCAACATTTTTAGATGGCTTAGAACTTTGTTGCTATTTGACGAATGTGGAAAAAAGTTTTGACAAAGATTATAGACCCAACCTTCAAGGTTTGTGTAAAGACTGAATGGATTTTGTCAAGTGGGGCCTAAATTATATGACTATTGTATGTACGTGCATTTTGACAGTTTTGAAAAAATAAAACATGGGCGGATTTCGAGCAAAATCGTGAGGAGCATTGGCAAGGACATTAAAGCACTGTTTTGCAAATTTGCCAGTGTTTTATTTTTTGACAAGTGTCATAATGTAGGTACAAAAAATAGTCATATACCTTTGGTGACTGAGGTATAGCCTGTGGCCGTGGGCAGTAGCCAGACTGTCTGGGTCATGGCATAAGGTCATGATGCGGACAATCTGGCTACTGGCCATGACCGCGAGAGACGTAAAATGGTGTTAAAGTTGCCATGTCCGGCTGTGTGGTAAAGTTATTCGAAAGTAGGAGAGGTTTGAAAGGGAAAAAAAATGTGCTTGTGGTAATGTGGTCATTGGGTTCTGCAGGCTGCCATAGAAAGGGAAGAGGGGCTCTGTACGGAAAATCCTTCTTTCCTACTGTAGGAAGATAAATCTATTGTTCAGCACCCTGGCTTCACACTTTGGGAACCAGGGTTGCTAATGGCCTTTATCCCCCATTGCAGGGGCTGCAATGGAAGGAGTCCTTGTTATTTATTTATAACACGGTTAAGCCCACAGACATCAGGGTGCACACAGACACACTTTGCGTGGGCCGATAACTTGGGCTGCCGGGCTGTTATCCCCCGTTGCGGACAAAAAATGGTGTTAAAGTGGCCATGTCCACCTGGGACCAGCTATGTGGTAAAGTTATTCGAAAGTAGGATAGGTTTGAAAGGGAAAAAAATGTGCTTGTGGTAATGTGGTCATTGGGTTCTGCAGGCTGCCACAGAAAGGGAAGAGGGGCTCTGTACGGAGCACTACCTTCTCTTTCCATGGTGGCAGTCTTGGAAAAGGATTGTTCTTCCTACAGCGGGACGCCTAAGGCGTGCCGCTGTAGGAAGGAAAATCCTTCCTTCCTTCCTTCCTACAGCAGTATGCCGCAGTCGTCCCGCTGTAGGAAGAAATTTTTTAGCACCCTGGGTTCCTGCTTTGTGCATTTCTCTTTGGTATCTTAAGTCTTTGGTACACTTGCAATAGTGGTAAAGAACTGCCACACCCATGATCCTCTCTGGGTGCTAGAGGTAGGCACATCCTCTACCTCATCTTATTGGGCCTCTTCATTGTCTTTGGAAGTACTGCACTTTTTCTGTTGTGTAGGTCCTCCAGCTGGTGGTGGTGGTGGTGGCTCTTGGGGAGGAGGGAGGCCAATACCTGATGCAATTTTTAAGAGAAATAGCAGTTTTACTAATATTCTTCCAAGTATGTGCTTTGCACTACATTGTTAATGGGTAATGAGTAAGTATAGGTGTAGGAGCTGTGCAAGGGTACATTTTGAGCTTGAAAGTTCCTAAATCAGTCATAAAATGCATTTCCAAATAGTCTTCCAAGCATGGACCCCATTCCGAAATCCACACGCCTTCGCAGACTCGTCTTCATGCTGCGTGCGAGCACATAGTCACGTGGCACTGTCCGGAAGGTCTGTGATGATATCAGACGTTTGCGGATGTCGACAGATGCAAAAACAGTGGAGAAAGTTGCAAAAAGTGTATAGAAGAGTTAACAATTATGCTAGAAGGTGGGCAATGGCAGAGTTTTAAGGTGAAACATTGTAAACAGGACAGAGGTGTTGCTATACTGGGGTAAGTATGATATTAGTAAGTTGTAGGAAAATAACACGCACTGGTAAAAACCCATGAAATTCAGTGAAAAAACGTTGTTAAAGGGACGTTATGGTAATAAGTAAGTATAAGTAAGGAAAACCTCAGAAATTCGCGAGTTATGGTAAACTAAGCAACCATAACTCGCGCCACGACCGTGCACTGCTAAGACTAACACCCAGGACATCAAAGATGACATCACAAATGTCATTGATGACATCACTGATAACTACACATATCTGGGCCACTTGTTTTTGCTCACTGACATATCTAGGCCAGATGGTTTTGTATCTAGACGTTAACCTTGTCATATGTTCTTAAAGTACGGTCCATATGGGTTAGTCTCAGCTGATGGTGCACATACATGGGGAAATAAGCAGGCCTCAAACACAAATTTCATTTCTATACATGAAGATAAACTTTAATGTTATTAACATTTTCTGATGATGCAGTTTCTTTCTTCCTTACTTTAGTTTCCCTGTATGTGCCTTTGATTTGTATGCATTGTGGTTCTTCATATGTCTTGTTTGTACTAGCAAAAGTGTAGTAAGTCTTGAATTGTTAGCTAGTTATTACATGTTTAACATTACTCAAAACTCGCATAAGGTAGCATTAATTATTGTACTTTCCAAAATTACAAGATTATAAATATTGTACCTCTATGATGCATGCTGCAGCTATTGCCTATGTTTATATATGATTAGGTTCCTGTATTAACAACACTCAAATACACTGGGCCTCATTACAAGTTTGAAGGTAGCCATGCCGTTTTTACCGGCATGGCTACCGCCAAACCCAGGTCGGGGTCCCGAAAAATTAGAATTATGACCCTGGTGGTGAGGCAACAACGGCGCCGGTAGCAACAACGGCACCGCCAGGGTTGTAATGAGGCCCAATGTTGTTTAGATGAGTACATTCTTTAATCAATTAAGTAGTTCACGATAGGTCTCCCGATCACCCTTGACATCTTGTTACCAACATTTCGAACACAACTCCTTGAAGGGACTTTTCATCAAAATTAATTTCACATGTGATGTCATCAATGACGTGTGATGTCGTCTCCGATTTCCTGGGTGTTAAGTCTAAGCAGTGCACGGTGGTGGCACGAGTTATGGTTGCTTAGCTTACCATAACTCGCAAATTTCTGAGGTTTTTCGGTTTTACTTGTAACCAGAACGTCCCTTTAACAAGGTTTTTTCATTGAATATATATTACATGGCCTGCGGGAGCGGCCACGTAGTTATGGTTAAGTTGCTAAACTCATAGGAAGAACACTTTTTTCGGCGACTTATAACTTCGCTCCCCTGGTTAGTTAGGCAAGGTTTCGTGCAGGGGGGGCAAAGTTATAGGGGGTCTGAAACTATTTTTTTTTATTCTCCATAGACTGAATCGGGAAACACTTTGCGCACAGCTACAGGCCGAATAGCTGGACGAATTTTTGCAAAATTTGTGGCAGGATCGGGGGCTTGGGTCAGAAAGCATGCTTTTGTGTGTTTGGTGGAAATCCGCCCTGTACTTTTGTTGCAAAAAACTGAAATGCACTTCCCAAAAATTAGTAATATCTAGGTCAACTCTGTGGACTCATTTCCCTGTTTGCTGCGTGGACTGAAGTGTCATTGGCTGACGGTACGGCGTGCTGTCGGAGAAGTTTGGACGCGGCCGGTGGTTGGCTGAAGGAAAGCGTGTTGTACGTCAGCATTTTTTGGGAAAGCCACCATGGTGTATCGGATGACAGTGCGGCAGTGGGTCTGGAAAATGTCCCGTACGGAATGTGTTGGCAGCAATAAGGGAGCAAATGGAGGGGGAGGGGGGGTGAGAAGTGGTTTATGTGACATATGTAGGCGAGTACTTTGTGTGGTGATTGGAGGCAGCTGCCGTAACGGCCACATAGCTTCTGCGGCGATCTGTTTGCGGCAACCTCTTTTCGTGGTGAGTGGTGGCAGGTCGATTGCAGGAGGGGACTGAATTGCACATGACATACGTTGGGTCGGAGCGTAGGTGGCTGTGCGCTGCGGGTGGAATGCGGTAGTTGGGCATTTGGTTTTATGCATGGGTGAATGAAGGTGCGGTGGGTCTGTGGTAGGAACAGGCTATTGGGTGTATGGCCGAAGGGTGTAGTGCATGCACTGAAGAGCGTAGGGCTGCAACATTCCCACCGCAGGAATGCATGTTTGACTCTGCATTCGGTAGAGGGAGGTGGTTGCATGGTGTAGTGTGTGCATATTGGTTGCAGTACAGCCAGTGTTGCAAACAGAACGTGGGTAGGTTGCCAGTGGCACCATACTTTATGAATGGAAGTGGGTACGCCCATACTATGTGATTGAAAGTGCACAGGGAGGCAGGAGAGAGTGTTTAGTTTGTACATTATGGTAACTGTTGCAATTTGTTGCTGCATAGCTCCATGGCGGTGCGCTGTGGTTGGAGATGCTGCAGTGAAAAGTCAAGCAGCGTGGCCACTGCGTGCAGTGTTTGCATATTGTCAGTATGGTAGAGGGTATGGTTAAAGGGCAGCTTATATGTGCTTGGATAGTGTGCTGTGTGCACAATGCTTGCAGTATGGGCAATGTTGTAAACATTTTGTGGTTAAGTTGGCAGTGACACAATACTTTGTGAGTGGAAGTGGGTACGACAATAGTATGTGAATGAAAGGGCGTAGGGGTGCCGGAGACAGTGTAATGTTTATACATTATGGTAACTGTTGCATGTAACACTGTGCATGTCCATTGCAGTGTGGAGGTTGGTTAGGAGTGCTGGTGCCAGTGGTGCGTATGTGTATAGTGGTAGTTGTTGCCATGCTGACATGCATGGTTGCATTATGGTGCGGGGAATGTGTGGAAGGAGCATACCCACTGGAGCAATGCAGGTTTGACAGTGCATGAGGCACAGGGTGGTGATCGTCGGAGAATGGGTGTGGAGTGCATTGTCGATGTGCTACAGCACCACAAGTGAGTTGCAAAGCGTGTTTTGGGCATTCCATGGTTGTGGTGATAGTTGCAAAATGCTCCAGTATTTGGTGTGCGGCAGGAGATGGTGCAGGGAGAAGTTGTGTAGTGTGGCCACAGAGTGCAGTGTGTGCGTAATGTGAGCATGGAAGTGGGTATGGTTGAAGTGCATTTATTTGAGCGCCATTGGGAATGCCATTTTGCGGCCACGAAAATGGAACTGTTGGGAGAATTGTCCAATCAGATGCTTAGGGTGTGCAGCAATAGGAAGAGGGACTCCTGCTTCCCTCGGGCCCGGTCCTCGAAGTACTTGGGGACCCGCACGTGCCACAATCGGCGCTTCTCACCATGCTGGCCTATGGAAATGGGACTGTAGCGATTGTCCCATCAGGTGCTTAGGGTGTATGTCACACGAAAGAGCATCAATAGGGAGGAGTCCTCCTGCTTCCCCGGGGCGCGGCCCTCACAGTCATTGGGCAAAGGCACATGGCACATGGCACATTTTGCGCTTCTTACCATGGCGGCCAATGGGAATGGGACTATAGCCTTTGGCAAATCAGTTGCTCTGGATGTGCGTCACAGGAAAGGACGGCATTCACTTTTTCAATTACTTTGTGTACTGCGGCTGGCAAACATGGCAAGACGACAGTTTTTGTCATGGGTGATTGCTTTGTGGAAGATCTGTGCGTGTATGCCCTCCAAGAAGACTTCTCTGGCCATTTCGGTTTGGAGGGAGTGGACGCTTTGTAGTGTAGTGTTGAATCATGCTGTTTCGGCAGACTGCTTGTAGAATGTTGACGTGTGACCTCTTTTTGGGTTACATGCCTTGTTCCCGTGTGTTTAGTCAACTGAAGATTATGATGAAAGCAGTGCAGCGCATTTTTCCTACTGCCAAGGTGCTTCTCTCATGTATACCCCCGAGAATAGTGTGGAAGTATTTCAATGATTCCTATCGCCAGCCACAGGTCGGAGGGTTCTCATCAACAGAAGCATGTGTGACTTCTTGAGTGCTGCTGGGATGTTCTCCTGTGAGAATGAGAACATTGGTTCACGATACATACACCTTTTCAAGGCAAATGGCATGTCTTTGTCGCACAGCGGCAATGAAACCTTGCTTCACAATCTACAAACTGCACTGAAGACCCTATTGTAAGAACGTGAGCTGATGTTGAAAACACACATTTACGTATGAAAATTGCAAAAAAAGTGTTTCTAGGGAAGCACCTTTAAAAAAAAATAGTTTTTTTTTTAAAAAGCCCCCCAAAGGCTCTTTTAAGAGCGACCACAACTAAGGACGTTCCTTCCCCTGCTTGAAAGTTATTCCCCCACTCCCGCGCGTGCACAGCACGAGAAGTCCGCGAATATAGCGATAGTTGCAGGGTGGCACGTGTTACATACGCCCCTTTTGAAGATGACTGCCATAGAAATGGGCCTGCAGAGGCAACGGGATTGGCCAATAAAGTTTGTGGGTGTGGTGTGTACGGACAGACTGTGCTACACGGTGTATCTGTCGACAGAAATGCAGAGGGTGCGGTTATAGTTGTGTGTTTCACGAGGCACAGCGTATGGGGTTTTAGGGGATTCCGACATACATTGACTGAAAGTGAATAGAAAACACTGTGCAGTGGCTACTCATTTTGCAATCTATAATGTGCATGTGTACTGCTATGGAGTACCTACAATGAAGTGCCTGATTTTGGTTTCTCTGTGTGACTCTTGGGAGACACGCAATCATGTCGACATTATTGATATTCATTGTAGAGGGAAAATTGCACAACATGTCACAAGACTTTCAGAGCCGTATGCGATGAAGGAGGCACTTGCCCAGTTCATGTGTTTGTTTCCAATGTCTTGCATAAGTTTCTATCGCATTATGCAGCCACTGATGTGGCCGCGTCATTTCCTATTTGGTCCGTGAATGCAGACAGCGCGGTACATTGCAAAGAAGTGCATTTGTGCCTTCGTTCGACATGTGCCTATGGCATACTTCGCCCATGTGAATATTCCGTTTGACAGCACAAATACTTTTCCCCAGCTATAACGCTCATTTTACTATGCCTGCCATCCCAATTTCTGCACACTCCATCTAAATTGGCTTGGCGCCCTTCTTGAAAGTAGTGATTTTTTTTGTTGTACGTGTTGCGCACTGACTCTCTTGAAAACGCTATTCAACACGTAAAGAAACCGCTTTATACAGCAACACCCTTTCTAACCGATTAAACTACAGTGTTTACCACACTGCCACGTCCCCCGGCCTGCATGCGTGCATTGCCAATTGAGTTGTTGATCTGTGAAAGGTGCTTTCTTTATTTACTTTTTTTCCTTTCCCAGTTCATTTTCATTTATTATGGTGTTCTGACACATGCCACAGATGGAACAGCAGGAAAGGTCAGGTACAGAAGGGGTAGCACATGTATGGATACTATAGGGGACGTGCCGAGAGACAGATTTATTGGGTGGCCCGCACCTACATAGGCAGCAGTCATTGTAATGCTCCCACAAGGAGAGTTCCCACACACTTCCACGTACCTTCCCTCTGCACAGTAGCGCATTGCAGTATATGCACAATACAGTGCCCTTTGCCGGGTAAGGGCCTGTAGCGCGGCATATGGTTTGTAAAGGTTATTATACAGCTCTGCTGCCCTACAGGAGTGCCCCTCTTGCTGTCCGGAGCAGATGTGGCAAATGTTGTATATGAAAGTACCCTACGTAATTGTTGGAAGGGCAGTAGCCTGCCCACTGGTCCCTTGCGCTTTCATTTCAGTTGTCGTGGAATGCACTACAGACAGTTTATGGTACGCCATTAGTGTTAGGGGTAGCAATCACAGATATACATACATTGTGCAATACAATAATGTTTACAACAACACAAAATAGAGCTTCATTACGTGCAGCAGGAAGCCATTTATTGTGTGCGATCCATGCAGCTACATTGCTTTTGTAACCACCACTAAGATTGTATGCGCTCTGCAAATTCTGCTGTTTCCTTACTTGCCTTTACATGCACTAGTATGTGCGTGAGGAAGGTGCACCAGCTTTGCCATTTTGCAGACTTACTACAAACTGTCCCCCCTGCAGTTACATGTTTTCTTCAACAGTACGACCGGTAAGTGACCTCTTGATACTTTCCGTCACACTGCTGAGTGCAGACAAAATGTATCTGTTTCACCGGTCATCGAAAAGCAAGCAGCAGATAAATGAAAGTAATGCAACATTTAACACATCCACGTCACACTGCAGGTTGTGGTTCTTTGTTTAGCAGTGGCCGTTATACAATTAGGAGTGCTCATCAACACATTGGTAAGTTTGCAGAGCATCACACCAAGTCGACAGCAGCGGTAGCCTACTGCATGAATCCGTAGGGTTGGCGACAGGGGCAGTGTTACCAGCATACAGTGGATGACCTAGGCATGGGTCTAGGCGTGGAACGGAAGTACATGCGCTTCACAACTACTTAAAAGTGCATTCGAAGTTTCGGCCATGCGGCCACTAATGGCGTCCTACGGATACTTGCAGTGTGATTGCACATATGCCAACCAGATGCAGTCTCCCTAGGAAACGTCAATTTTGCTCATCTGTACTCAACTCGCCCAGTAGTGTGCGGCACAGATTTATCATGCACCGTTAATACAAAAGGAGAGCCTACTGACACACTAAACAACATTTGCTATGTACATCTGTAATTGCTACAATACACCAACAGTATTCGGAAAAGTAAGGGGTAGCGCAAATGGATACATACACCAGACAATTTGCCCTTTCCACACTTTTATCATGAGGGCAGCCAAGGAATCGGTGACAAACCGTTAACAGGACGTTTTGGTTATGTTTCCGTACCAAATACCTATCCTCTTTACAGAAAATGCTATGCTAAAGGAACGTTCTGCATACAGTGCCCTACTAAAAACCTATGAAATTCCCTAACAAAAACATTGTTAAAGGGACGTTATGGTTAAGTTGCACTAGCAAAAACCTATGAAATTCAATGGAAAAACATTACAGGGACGTCATGGTTACAGGTAAAACTGAAAAAAAACTTGAAATTCGACAGTTATGGTAAGCTAAGCAACCATAACTCATGCCACCAGTGTGCACTGCAAGGACTAACACCCATGACATCAAAGATGCCATCAGAAATCTAATTCATGACATCACTGATGACATCATTGTGTGGCTCCCTCTGTTTTGTTCACTACCATAAGTAGGCCATTTTCTTTTCTTCGCCAAGTCAGGAACAAGCAATTCAAAAGGTTCTACATTTGTGTACAGCACCCTTCTCATATGTTCTTACACTACTTTCCTTACGGGTCACGCACATCATAAGCTACATACACATATAGGGGAAGAGGAAAGCGTAAAACACAGCACTGGTTTCTGTGCATGAAGATAATCAGTTATGTTATGAACAATTTCTGGTAATACTAATCCTTTTTAGCTTACTTGAATTCCCTTGTATATGATCATGTTTGTAAACATTGTGGTGTCTTTATGGTTTCTGTGCAGTAGTACAATTATGTAGTTATAAAGGCAATGGTAGCTACTTCTTACATGTATCACAGTACCTGAAACTCTAAAACTAATGCATTCATGATTTCACTATGTAACATGGAAAGATTTTGAAGGTTACACTTCCATGAGGCATGGTGCAGACAATGGCTAAGTTTGCACAGGATTTTCTTCATGTACAGTGAACAAGTGTGTAATACAATGGTGTGTATAGCAATACATTCCTCCATTACCTACTCATCTCATGATAGTTCTTCCAATAGTCTTTCATAGTTTTCTGCAAGCATTACAATAACAATCCCTCGTGGAGGCTTACAATTAAAACTACATGAAAATGTGATGTCATGAATGAGATTTGTGATGGCACCTTTGATGATATTGGTGTTAGTCCTTACAGGGCACACTGGTGGCACGAGTTATGGTTGCTTAGCTTACCATTACGGTCGAATTTCATTTTTTTTCCAGTTTTACCTGTAACCATAACGTCCCTTTAACAGCGTTTTTGTTAGTGATATATATATATTCATTCATTGAAAAAACGGTGTTAAAGGGACGTTATGGCTATAAGTAAAACCAAAAAACCTCATAAATTCGCCAGTTATGTAAGCAAAGCAACCATAACTGATCCGACCGTGGCCGATTTTGCCACGGCTGGAAAGTTCGCATGAGAAAGGTGCGAACTACCAAAAGTTTGCACCTTTCTCATGCAAACACACTTACATACTACAGGGGCTGTACGGGTGTCCCCCGCAACCCCCGCTCACTATACCACACAGCATAATGAGCGGAGTGTTGCGGGGACACCACCGCAGCCTTTTTTTTTTTTTTACTTACCTGCAATGCTACCACCAAAGGTTTGAACTTTTGGTGTTCAAACCTTTGGTGGTAGCATTTTTCGGTCGTATTGTACGGTCGGACCTTTTTTTTCCGGTAAAACCGTACAATACCCCATAACTCACGCCACCACCGTGCACTGCTAAGACTAACACCCAGGACATCAAATATGACATCAGAAAAGTAATTGATGACATCACATATCTGGGCCACTTGTTTTTGTTCACTGACATATCTAGGCCAGTTGGCTTAGTTCAGTGACAGTAAGAATATTAAAATTCAAAAAGTGCTATATATCTAGACGTTAACCTTGTCATATGTTCTTAAAGTACTTTCCTTAGGATTTGGTCTCAGCTCATGGTGCACATACATGGGGCAATAAGCAGGCCTCAAACACAAACTTTTATGTTATTAACATTTTCTGATGATGCTGTTTCTTTCTTCCTTACTTTAGTTTTCCTCTATGTGCTTCTGATTTGTAGGCATTGTGGGTCTACATATGTATTGTTTGTACTAGCAAAAGTGTGTAGTAAGTCCTGAATTGCTAGCTAGTTATTACATGGTTAACATTACTCAAAAATCTGATACAGTAGCATTAATTATTTTACTATCCAAAATTACAAGATTATAAATATTATACTTCTATGGTGCATGCTTCAGCCATTGCCTATGTTTATGTATGATTATGTTCCTGTATTAACAACAACACTCCAATACAATGTTGTTTAGATAGTACATTCTTTAATAAATCAAGTAGTTCATAATAGGTCTCCCGATCACACCTGACATCTTGCTACCAACATTATAAACACAAGCACTTGTAGGGACTTTTCATCAAAATTAATTTCACATATGATGCAGTATCCAGGGATCTGCAAACCTTGTGCGCCAAAGCTGTCCATGGAGGGCAAGCCTCGCTCCCACCAGAGACACATGGACCTGTAGGGGAGTGTCATGCCTTTTTTCCCCCTCTGAGGCATAGGAGGGGGAGTGAAAGAAGCCCTTATTCCACGCTGTGTGCTGTTTGCAGCGGTGTTGGCTTGGAGATTGGTCCGGCTGCCTGGACCGTTGTTCCTGGAAGCCCTGGAACGTGCCGAAGGCCCTCCCCTTGTCGGGACGCTGATGCGTCTGGCTGTACATCTTGGGCATGGGCTTCGTGAGGATAGATAAGGATTTTGCAGTCTGGGAACTTATCTTATCAAGTTCCTCATCGTGGTGGAATGAAAGAGGTTGCTACCCTCCAATGGATGGTCCAATATGCACTCCGGACATCCGGGTTGAACTTGGTAGCCTGTAGCCAGGCTGTCCTTCTTATGTCCCTGGTAATGCAGATAGTACAGCCTGAGGTGTCAATATGTGCCACTGTGAACTCCATGATGTCTTGAGCCACAATCTTTGCTTCTGTCAGCCCTGCCTTGAAGCGTTCCGGAAGGAAGTCGGTTATTTCCTGCCAAAGCCTTTGGTTAACGGCTGCGAGCATGGCATCCGCATTAGACTGACGAAGGGGCAGTGAGGCGTTGGAATAGACCTTCTTTCCATACCCCTCAAAGATCTTCTCCTCCTGAGCTAGCAGAGCCGAGGACGAGGTGGCCGAGGAAGACTGCAGTTTCGTTAATATAGAGGCTGCGGCAAACATAGAGGAGTGTGGTTGAGGGTGTGCTGACAGCAAGAGTGTATCCCCATCCAATTGCCTGAACTTGGCATTGAGGTGCCTATTGGTGGGCTGCGCTGAATGGGGTTTAAGCCATCATTTTTTGGCCAAGGCGACAACATCCTTCTGCTCCTTCTGCATCAGAATCCACATTCTAGCCGCGGGGCGTAGACCTCGGCCAGGACCCCCGCCTCTGGATGTTCAACCTCGGGTTGCGGAAGCCCCAAGTACTCAGCCAGACCTGCGAGCCGTTCATGGAATGCCTTGGCCAAAGACAGAGTGTCAGGGTCCTCCTCATCGGTGTCCGCCAGAGTGTCCTGCTGGTCCGGAGGAGTACTGGGTGTCGAAGGCTGAGGAGTGCTGACCGGAGCCAGAGGCTGCTTTGGAGGCTGGTATGGAACCGTCTGGACTGCCAGAGGCAGGGGGTCTGTGCTTGTGGAGCCTGGCATGGGCAGCTGGGGCCGTGTGGGGGCCTGAGGCACTGGAGTCATAGGAGTAATGACCGTGGGCACTGGTGGAGGGACCGGTGGTAGCATGTTCCTGATCACATCCCGTAGGATGGCTCTTATCTGAGGGGATCTCAAGCGTGAGGAATTTCTCAAAAAACCTGTCCTCACAGGCCGGTAGGGCGATAGGTGGCGTGGGCATAGGAGCCAAGCCCGGAAGGCCTGGCGTACTCTGCCTTGCCATCTGCGGGGCTATATCTGCCCTGTGACGCTGAAGGATATGATGTAGGCCAGGTACCTGGTGAGCAAACAGAGGACCCCACTAGGAAGAATGGGGGGGAGGTGAGTGGGTGACCCCCACTGCATCCCGACTGCTGCCTGACCCAGTCCCCCACCCAACTTTGGTGTGAGTGAGGCCCGCGGGGACGTGTAGGCGCTGCAAATGCTCGTAGAGGGAGTTGTGGAACAGACGCCACAAGGCGTAAGGTGAGAGGCGGGGGAGAACCCAGAAGAGTGCGGGGGGAGGCTGGATGAGACGCTGTCGCCCCGGCCACATGGGCACAGCATACAAAATAAACGAAGGGGAGGAGAGGAAAAGCGGATTGACGGCTGGGGCTGAGCCTGGAGGGACTAGAGTGTCCCTGGGATATCACGCAAATACAAGAATGCTGAAGAACAGAGCAGGAGGCCCGCTCTCAAGTAAGAGAAAGGACTTAACAGATCCCAGTACACACGGACAGGGACCCCGGGGACTGCAACTGTGTGACAAACTTGTCCTCTGTCAGAGGCATATGGGATTAGGGCTGCAGTCTGACCTTCGGGACCGGTACAGGCACGTGTTACAGTCTGGGCGCCAGCCCTTTTCATCAGGTCAGAGTCACAGCTACGTTGGGTACCTAGCACAAGAGTAGCAGTTAAAGCAGACCCAAATAGGGTCTCTCACATGCTACGGCGACGCAGAGAAAGATCTGAGGAGCCCCCACAAAAAGCCCATAGACCTGGAGCACAGTAGTGGTGATTACAGGGATAGGCACGCCAGCTAATTTTTTAGGGTAACCTACTGCTATAGATCACGGCAGGGCCCAAGTCATAGTGCAACAAAGAGGGGATATCGGAGTATAGGGGCGCCCCACTTGGACTGCAGGGGTGTCGTGGCTGTCGGGGTCAAGGGTCCCCCAGTGACTGAGAACCTCTTGCAGACGCACATAACCCACACGGCGCACGCAGCAAGTATTAAAGTATTAACAGCGTAGTGCTTCCCCCCACTCAGATAATCCAACGCTTCCAGCTGACACAGGCGGCTCTAGGGCTCCCCTGCCACATAGGGCCACTAGGGCCAAACCGATTTGCTCTCTCAACTGGGTAAGGGGAAGCCCACAAACTCGGGGCGCTCCCCCGCGGAGCATATATCGAAGCACACCTACAAGACAGCGACCCCACAGCCCCCTGCGGATGGGGGGGCATGCCAAGTGGCCATAGCCTCTGAACTGGGATGGGGGTTCGAAGGAGTAAACACCCCCCACTAATACCCCTTGCCCAGAGGCAGGGGGACCACAGGCGCTTTTGAGAGGACGAGTTGTCAGAAATAAAAAGGTCCCCCGGGGACACAGGATAGGGCAACAACGGAACTGGTCAGCCCATTGAAGGCGGGGATCCCCGAACCTGCATCCCATAATGGTTGTGGCCCCCGGGAATTAACCTATGGCGTGTTCCCACCAAAGAACGAGCTTGACAGCGGGATCATCAAAGGACGAGAGATCCCCTTTGAAGGAAGAACTGGCCCAAAACGTCCATCCCCTCCCCCCATAAGTCAATCAGTACTTCAAGGAGATACAGAGGCCCAAGGGGACCCTAACCACACAACGGTTAACCCCGGCCCCTGGAAGCCAGATACTGGAGTGGCAAAGCGGAAACGCCCCACCCAAAGGGCCTTGTGGAAGCGCCCACGGACAGGGTCACTGACCAACATCGTGGAGGCCAGGGGATCAGGACCAGGTCTGGCGAAGAGGGGAACCCTCATAGCCAAGACAGGGCTCAGAAACACCTATTTGTGAACTAAGTTACTGCACTAGGGCCTCAGACTTCATTGTGATCCTTTATATAAGGTGAGGGCCCCTGGGTTCCAGCACTGGGGCGTGTACCTGCCTTGATAGCCCCTACTTTCCAACGGGAATTGGCTCCAGGGGGAGCGGGGTGACACAGACGGACTCCTGTAGCCTGAAGAGTGACAGGGATCATCCCACCCAGCCCATTCAGCGTTCAGACACCCAACACTCGGGGAATTGCCAAACCGGAGCCGTATGAACTGAAAGGAGACCCTCCAGGAATTCCGATTCCGAGAGGTGACAAGTTCTCAAGGGGAACTGACCCCGGAAGATAGGCTGGAACAAGCCAAGAAACCTATGAAGGACACCACAACCATGGAAAAGGGCTTTGTAGCCGTGCTGCAGGAAATAAGGAACATGCGATCTGACATAAGCCAAAAATTTGAGAAAATGGATCATAGGGTGGACAGAGTGGAGGACAGGCTACAACAGTTGGAATCCGACCAATCACCTTTGGCAATCATGGAAGCGCAAATGGACACCAGACTGGCGGCACTGGAGAGGAAAGATGAAGAGAGCACTTCGGATGGATGACTGAGAACAGGGAAAAGAGGAATAATCTCTGACTTTTTGACATTCCGGAAATGTACGGCGAGATGGAGAGAGACATATGTCGTGTGGTCAGAGACATGGTTTGCCTTCTGTTTGTGAACGAGGCGACAACAAAGCCCACTATAGACAGAGCATATAGAGCAGGGGGCAGGGCTGGAGTCCCCCGCTCCATCTTGGTGCGTTTCCACTATTGTGCAGAGAAGACGAAAATCTTAGACGAAGTCAGGAAAGCGAGCAACATCACTTACAATAACGCACAAATATCTATTTTCCAAGAACTCTCCGCCTTCACGCTGGCCAGCCGGAGACTATGCCGACCTCTAATGCAATGCCTAAAAGAGAAGGGGATTCGATACCAGTGGGGCTACCCCTTTTCCCTTTCGTTCAATTACATGTGGCAGCGATCGTGCTTGGTAAAGAAGGATGACATCAGAGGAGCCATCCGGGAATATGTGGCAGCCGCTGGCGACCAGAGACACCCCACGGGCGAGGCAGTGGGGGCAATAGAAGGGAAAGGAAACGGGAGAGACAGGAGAAAACTTCTGGGCTCTAGAACATTTAAGAAGCTGAACGCCCTTCCTCCTCCTCCCCACGGCGAGGGCTCGAGAGGTTACAATGGATGACAGGAAACCCCACCGAGGCCGAGGGAGCAGACCGGAGGACTCAGACCAGAAGGGGGCTAGGTCCCCCAACGAACAGCAAGTTTGGGGAGAATCTCTACTAAGGGAAAAAACCTGGAAAACAATGACCATGGGGGTGGGAAAAGAGGGGGTGCTCAAAATATGAGGTCGATCCATTGAAAGGCCCTGCCTTAGCGGGCTCGGAGGTGGTCCAGTCAAACACCAGGCATGGGTAGACTACTTGGCTGGGAGCCAGGGGAGGGAGGCGGGGACACAGTGAGTATTGTTTGGAGGGTGGGGCAACTGGGGCCACGCTCCTCCCAGGGGGAGGAGGGAAGGGGGAGCAAACAGTTTATTAATGGTTTCGAGCAAGCAGTGGTTCCCAATTGCGAAACAATGGCAATGGGAAATAGAACGGGGAGAAAAACCGGGGATGATGGACAGTGAGAATCTTAAACTGAGAAACTCAGAAATGGCTGATCACTTTCCTATGCTGGAAATAGGCTCTCTGAATGTCAGAGGGATGAACTCTCCCACTAAAAGATCCCTAATAAGCAGGGAATTTAGATGGACAAAACTAGACCTGCTCTTCCTACAAGAATCCCATTGGGCAAGAGGGAAAGAGCCGGGTATTCGAGGGGGAGGGATAGGGGAGATTTTCTATGCCTCACACAAATCCAAAAAGAGGGGGGTGGCAATTTTGCTGGCTTAGGACCTGGATTTCAAAATGGAGTCCTTGCAGAAAGATCCAGAGGGTTGATATTTGTTCATCAAAGGTAGTTTACAAGGTACCCAAGTAATTCTGGCAGCGATACACAAACCAAACGAATGTCAGGCCCAATTCTGGGAGGGCGTAAGGGACAAACTCCAACTCTTTATTGTAGACACACTGATAGTGGGTGGGAACTTCAACATGGTACTAGATCCCCCCAAGAGACAGGAAAAGGATGTCCCCCCAGGCCCCTCAGGTGGCCGATGACCCCACCTCACAACATTTCTGTAAGATTAACCATGAGCTGGGACTGGAAGATACGCTGCCGAGCACGATCACAGGAGACCCCCATACACATACTATTTCAGGATACACAAATCCTTCTCAAGGATCGACTATATCCTGATAGACGGCACCCTCCTTCCCCACATGACGGACCACAGGGTAGACCCAGTCCCCCGGTCCGACCATGACCTGGTAAGGATCACCCTGATGGGAGGCTGGGGTCGACAATGGAAGGGTAGGTGGAAGTGCAACGATGCTCTACTGAAAAAAATGATAACTGCTAAAATGGTGCTAGAGGACATTGTGGAATATTTTGCATTGAATGATAATGGACACACACACACACTATGGGCGCATTCAAGGCGACTATACGGGGGGGGGTCCCGAT
This sequence comes from Ambystoma mexicanum, assembly GCF_040938575.1. Taxonomy (NCBI): domain Eukaryota; kingdom Metazoa; phylum Chordata; class Amphibia; order Caudata; family Ambystomatidae; genus Ambystoma; species Ambystoma mexicanum. The sequence continues at coordinate 742,823,548 of NC_090936.1, forward strand.
AAAAATAGGAGCTATACAAAAAAGGGAGTGGGAAACCCAGGAAAAATCCCTGCGAGAGAAAATATCTGAACTGCAACCGGGACATTCTCCGGGCAGCTCTATCACCCCAGCCCAGGCAGCAGCACTCAACCAGTACAAGAGCCAACTGAAGGATCTTCTGCTGAATAAAACTGAGAGGAGCCTCCAGTTCCTTAAACAAAAATATTATGAAAAGGGGGATAGGGCGGATAAAATTTTGGCATGGAAACAGAGTCCCAAAAGAGCAGGATGGTGAAAGCCACGAAAATTGATGCGGGGTCACTGAGACACGTCACCCCGAGTATCGGCGATGCCTTTCAGCGTTACTACGAGAGGCTTTAGGAGTCTGAATGTGGGGGTGACAACTCCCAAATTGATAACTTCCTCAAGACAATACCGATACCAGGCCTAGCGAGAGAGGCAGCTGACAACTTAGAGGCCCCAATATCGGAAGAGGAAATAATTCAGGTAATTAAAGGGATGAAAGGAGGTACGACGCCAGGGGAGGATGGGTTCTCAGTGAAATTTTATAAAACATTTCGGTCCACACTGGCCCCCCCACCTAGCCAAAGTGTTTAATGCAGTCCTCTCGGGGGATATCCTACCCGAAACAATGATGGGAGCCATCATAGTGGTACTACCTAAGGAAGGAAAAGACCCAACTGAATGCTCTTCCTATAGACCAATATTGTTGCTTAATATGGATGTCAAGATCCTAGCAAAGGTACTCGGCAAAAGGATGGAGGGCATCATGCTGTCACTGGTCCACAGAGACCAGGTGGGGTTCATAAGAGGACGCCAGGGCTCAGACAACATCCGGAAAACTGTAAACCTGGCCCACTATGCTCAGATGTCTAACCTAGATGCGAGCTTGCTCTCCCTCGATTCGGAGAAAGCATTCGATAGAGTGGAATGGAAGTACATGATGCTACTCCTCTGGAAGATGGGATTTGGGGAACATATGAGAAAGTGGGCAGCTGTGCTGTATAGGGCCCCCCCATAGCTAAAGTACAAGTGAACTGAGAGCTTACGGCCTCGTTTAATCTCTCCCGGGGTACAATGAGGGGTACATTTACCGACCCAGCAGAATTCCACTCCATCACCAAGCTACAATTCAGCAGTACCATCAGAATGGCGGTGCCAGCTCCTTTGAGCACCATTGCCTCGCATCACAACTGAGTTTTGCAGCTATAATAATTATGGCTGCGCTGTCCTTGCCAAGCACATATGGGGCAAGAGGGAATATGGAACACCGCGAGAAAGGCTGCCAGTGGTTTCCTCATGTGCACCATAGAAAATAATTGCAAAGCAGCGCTGCTAGCTCAAAATTTCCCATTGAAAAAGGAAATATTTTACATTTAAAGTGACTGCGCCTAATGCTTTTTTTCATCTGTTCAACAGTACACAGTTGGTTCCAGTGAGACCCAGCTACGACCAGCCATATTCAGGTTGTGCTCCAGAAAAAGAAAGCTTCTCACTGAATGAAAGGCCTTGTCAGGCAGGATCTGTGAAATAAAGAAACTGCACTTCAAGCCATACGCAAAACACTTTATACCTTGCAACAAAATATCACAACTAAATTCTTTATAAAAAGTCCCCTCTCTTCCTAGCTCATGTCAGTTTCAAGGGATCTTTATTTGGACAGATCCTGTGCATTAGAAACATGGCTGGGGTTTTGGAAAGATTCAGAAAATGATTGTGAGAAGGCTGCATTTGAAAGTGACATCCCAGCAGAATTAACCCACGTGTAAAATGTGAATTTGACAAACAAACAAAAAATGCTGTTTAAAAGTGTTTAAAAGTGAAATGTTGAGTTAAGGCCCTGTCTTTGCACAGAATGTGAGGCGGGTTGGGGGCGGGGGGGGGGGTTGTTGGTGAACATATATGGGATATTTAATTCCAACAGATTTGCTTTCTGGTTCAGAAAGAAAAAAATAAATACATTTACTGTGCTGAAGCCACAGAATAGGTTTTTCCTGGCCTGGCTTCAAAGGACATTTGCTTCCTGCCTTCCCCCAAGGGAGCCAGCCCCTTGGAAACTATGAATGGAGGAAGAATGTATCCCGCTCATCAGACTCTGTGGCAGTGCTTCAAGCTGATACAATAGATTCTGGGACACCTTGGTGTGACTTCGTTAGGAACACCTCCCCTCAACTTCAACTGCGGAACCTCAAAGGCCACTCCAGAGCAACATTTGGAAGTATGTCCTTATATGGGAGACAAAAGCTAGCCCATTTGGGGGCAAAAGACTTCTCTGAATTAATAAACTTTGGACTTTTATTTCTGCAACCGGACAACGCAGTAATGTGAAAGTTTAACAGTTTAAATATGATATTGGGGCATTAATACAAGACATTGTAGCTTTCCCTAGGATATAGGGGACGCAAACAGCAGAAAAAGGTAAATCATGGGACAAGTATCCATAGTGGAATGTTAAAAATGAATGCAAAGATGCTCTATGATAATATGTACAGAATTGTAGGTGAAATATTTCACACCATAAATGGCGAAAGATTATTAGAACGAAACAATATCATAGAGACCTGGAAGTTGGAATGTTATGCTCTGGGTGGAATATGTCATTTGCCTTTGCGATTTGTAAAAGTGCCACAACTGTCCTGACTGATTTTTGGCAAAAGTGACTGTGGGATGGCTCTGTACTTCATAAAAACACAACCCCATAAAGCTGAGTCTCCTCCTTCCGTCCCATCTGCTTCTAGGGAGGAGGCGACCTACATCGGCTGACTTATCCCGTTGTTAGAGGTATGTCCAGCCCAAGCTGGCCCTATTGTATAATCCTGTGATGTCACCCGCCTTATAAAAGGGGGAAGCTCACAGAGACAAAGGACACACACTTCTGAATTTCCCAGCTCCTGCGTATCCTGATATTCCATATTCATCCTGCCAGATTCCAGATCCCACTGCCAGGCCAGAGCATAGCTGACCCTATTCAGGCAGGACCACTGATCCAAAAAGAAACCCCACTGAAAATCCCAATAACTCAGGGAGATAAGGGGAAAAGCTGTGGTAGCCATCTTGAGAGTATCCTGTGACCAGACCGGCTTCTTTCCCCACTACCTGCATGCCAGCTGTACCCTCGCTATCCAGTCACCAGGCAGGCCCAGCTGTTTCCTTCTAGGAGAGCCTCGCCGCGGTGACCAGTGACCAGATATTGCGTTGGTGTCCAGAAACCTGGTTGGCTGTCCCAAATCCCAAACTCAAGTGCTGATGCGAGTATCACCCCATAGCAACACATAGCATACCCCATCTTGATACCTTGTCTTGGTTCCACTCTCTTAAGTAATACCATCAATACCCATTTAACTTGTTTAAAACTGTCAGAATTCTCGGTGCATCCTGTCCTTGATTTCCTAGTGTTGGCGCTAGTCTTCCACTCATTTCCGTCATTTGTAAGTCCTTAGTAATATTTTGATTAACTAAATTAATTCTCCCTAAAAGGAGGCACACTGCGTGAAGGGTTACAACTGCAGCGTAACTTTTCTATTCACGGGTGGCGTTTCTCTTTTCTAGCCACTAAATCTAGGTTAAGTGAAACTTGTCCTTTCCTTTCCAAACCGATTTTCGCTGTTAACTGCTTTTATCTTTAAAACCGAATTTACTTTCCCCTTGAGAATCTCATCCTGTCATAAAGTTAGAGAGTTACTCTGTCACTTGCATATTATCCCTTTGATGTGCCTCTGTCATTCAGCATAAAAACTGCATTCCAATTCGGTCTATTTCACCTGTTTTCAAAACCGTTTTGACATTTAAACCCGGGATAGTAAGAAAATGCAAATTCCATGCGTGTGATTTGGCTGCACTGTGTTGCCACTTCAAAGTTGATTTTTGAACTGTATGCCCTTTGTTGGTACCTTGCCTTGCAGTTGCTAGTGTTCTTACATCCCTGATACTGTTATAACTCATATTTGCCTCATTTATTCAACCGCACATGTAAATTAATTATTTACCATTTCCGATTGTTATTTATACAATTGCAAAGGGTTTTGAATCCGATGTTGTCTCATTTCGTGGGGGAAGGTCGGATTTTAATTCTGTTTGGGGCCTATTATACCCGACTCCTTGCTGCTCCTTTCTATCCACTCAAAGTCCGATTAATAGGGGTTTGAGGGAGCATTGCAGGGCAAACTCTTAACTTGGGTGCTATCTACCCGAACAGTAAAATTGCTCCCATTCATTTGTGCTTTGGATCTGTTATAGTAGAAGGTCAAATTAAGTGTATTCTATCATTGTACAGTGTTATTATCACCCCATCGATGATTGCTGCCCAAAATTAAATGTGTGCGCTTTTCTTTGAATTCAAAATAAATATTGTATTACCACCCAATGACCTAGTTCATTGTCCATTGTGACCCGGGATATTTGTAAAAGGGGATGTGAGACGGGTTGTGTGACAGCTCAATAAGAATTCTAGGAAATAAAGGAAAAGTATTTTAATTGTGCGCTACCTCCTAGGCTAAGGGCAAGAGTCCTGGTCTGGTGTGTGACACCCAATTAGAATCCTTAACAAGAAAGGGATGTCCACTGTCCCCCTTGGTATATGCCCTTACAATGGAACCCCTAGCTATAGCAGTGAGAACACACCCAAGAATGTGGGGAATGCAAAGAGGTCAGGTGGAATTCAAACTCTATGTTTGCGGACGATAACCTGGGATACTTAGTGGAACCACACATGTAACTCCCACCCCTCCTTTCCCCAATAGAAACCTTTGGGGTATTCTCAGGGCTGAAAATTAATAGATCATAATTCATAATCCATGTTACTCCCCATTCCTCCTCAAGACCCAACCTTGGACCCCCTAGACACATTCCTGGGGATTAGAGTTGAGAAAGTCTCAATCTGCTACCTGGGCATTCACCTTACTAGAGATCTCTCAAAGCTGGCACTGGCCAATTACGAGCCTAAAATGACAGATCAAGACGGATATCAAACGGTGGGGTAGCATGATTTTGTCCTGGTATGGACGAATGACTGCAGTATAGATGAATGTCTTACCGAGACTGTTATATCTCTTTATGGCCCTTCCCACGAGAGTCCCAGACCAGATATTTAGGGAACTCCAGAAAGCTGTCCAAGCATTTATCTGCCAGGTTAAGACCCCAAGGACCAAGAGAACTACTCTCACCCTCCCTAGGGGGCTTCGGTCTGCCTGACGTCCGCCACTATTTCAGTGCTGCACAGCTCTGGGTCCTCCTGGAACACATGAGAGATGACAAAGGCACATACTCGACTTACTTGGAGGACATGGACACCCACCATCTTAAGGTACGGGACCTCCTCTGGGCTCCCCGAAAGGCATTCCTGAGCAAGATAATGAATAACCCAACCCTGGGGGTATTGTGGTCCCTGTGGAGGGAGGGGGTACCAACCGAAAACCAGTCGACATGGCCCTCTCCAATGGCCTCGCTATGTGGCCCAGTATTTAGGCTGGGAAACAGGGGATTCAGGAATGCACAGTCCTCGTCAGACAAAGGTATGGAAAAGGTGGGTCAACTGTTTCGAGAGGGAGAATTCCTGTCATATGAGGAAGTGGTGGAGGGTCTGGGCCCAGGGATGATCTCAATATTCGAATACCTCAGGCTGAAGGGTCTTCTATCCAACCAGACATGGGGGCAAAAGCTCAAGAGATCTCTGACACCCTTTGAAAAAGTATTTGACGCAACGGATTCAAGGAAAGTGACGATCTCAAAATTGTACAAGATAATAAATACCAGCAATCTAGCGGAGAGACAGAGTTCCGTCAATATTGGAATGAACTAGCAGGGGAGGTGGGCACGGAAGAGGGATGGAACAGGGTTTTCAAAATAGCCTTCCATGGGAATCTATTCACGGTGGACATGGAGCATAACCTTAAAAACCTCCAGGGATGGCATAGAGACCCACTTAAATTATCCAAAATGTTCACATGGGTTTCCCCCAAATGTTCGAGGGGATGTGGGCAGATCGAATCAAGGGGACACATGTGGTGGCACTGTCCGCAAATACAAAAATACTGGGAAGATTTGAGGGGATGGATGGCAGAGGTCACAGGGGAACGGCTCCCTCAAAACCCATTAACAATGCTACTGGGTCTCCCACTGAAGGATTCGGACACGCACAGGTACCCCAGAATGTGGGAAAACATGCAAAGGGTAGGGAGGGTAGCCCTGGCGCAGAAATGGAAGAGCCCAGTGACCCCAAATAAAGAAGAATAGCAGAACATGTTCCTCATGGATAAGTTGACCACTCAGGTGAATGATGACCCTGGCACCTTCCGAACAGCGTGCGTCAGGGTGAGACAGAAATGGGGATGGGAAGTGCATTGAAGGAATGAACAGTCTCGTGGACAACGGGTGGGGGGGTGGAGGTGGTGTGGCGGGGGAGGGAGGGATGGGAAGAAAGGAGGGGGGAGGCCAACAACCAACTCAAGGTGGCGAAATTTAGAGACACAGTGGGAGGAAGCACCATTTGTGAATTCAAGCTCTGGTAACATCATCCCTAGTAGGGGACGTGGACTTCTATCACGCATTGCCCTGGACAAATTTGTCGAGCTCAAGAAACCACTGTTAATGGTTATTGATTGGGGTGGAACGGGGGAGGGAGAACAGTTAAATGTTAGTTGGACAATCATGAGCTCCACAAACTCTCTGATATTGTCTTGCATAAATGGTAATAAAAAACTATTTAAAAAAAAAGAAAAGAGTTTGCACGAATATTGGTACATTTTAAAAGCAGATGCAGACTTAAATGAATCTATAAGAGATAGGCCTCGGATTACCTTTTCAAAGGCCAAATCTCTTAAGGATCTTATATCACCAAGCATGACTAATGCTAGAATCTTTGCAGATAATTGGTTACAAAATAGGAATATTAAGAATGGGTTTGAGAAATGCAATAATTGCAAAATGTGTACACATGCTGACAAAAAAAGGGAGATATGGTAGTAATATGAACAAAATATGGAATATTATGCAGAGGATCAACTGTTTGACAAAGTTTGTTATGTAAGCAATTGAGTGCCTTTGTGAAATGATGTATATTGGTTAAACCATATGTCAGTTAAAAATACGTATCTTGCAAAATTCCACAGCAATTCTTAATGAGGACAGTAATTATCCATTGACTGTACATTTTGCAGAGAGACACAAGAGTGGTGCTTCACTGGTGAAATTCTTTGCATTAGCCCATATACTGAGCCATAAAAGGAGGGGTAACAGAGAACACAAATTGCGTAAATTGAAGTCCAGGCTCATAGTGACATTCAACACTAAAAAGCAGAGAAGACAATTATTAAACCATGTGTACCTCCTTATTTTCCGGTTTTAGTAAATGTGCCCCTGCACGAGATTTGGATTGATGCATTTGCATCATCCGAGCCACAGCGCTGCAGGATTTCACTGTAGTGGTTTTGATGTTATTTATAACGATTTGGTCGCTCGATCTAGCGGGCTCATAATATCAATATGAAAAGTTAGAAAACACGAGTAAGAGAATACTAAATTGACATTTTATGTCAAGTTGTGGAATTATTAGAAGGTATTTTGTCTCAAATACATTTGTTTCGAGCCATTCAGGACTAGCCTAAGATGGCCGCCTGGATTTCGCCAGGCAAGGTGGTCATGAAGCCTTAATCACATAACCCAGTACGAGGTAATTCCCTGAAAATGTAAAAATAAAAGAAGTCCGATTTGGTAAAGTTGTAACTATTCACCTGAGGAAGTCCCTGAGTAGGGGTGGAACGCGAGACATGAAATAGCGTCTTGTGGACTTTGCAAACAGTTCGTAAGCCCATGCTGACTGGCATTTTTGTACATCATGATGGATTTTTAATGAGAAATAAAGTTATGTTTTTGCACTAAGAAATTTGGATTGAGTGCTCTTTATATTTGGTTTGGACATACATGTTGGTCATTGGATCTACTTGCGACACTATTGGCTAAGCATTTGTTGATATGTATTTATGATAGCCCGTTATGGTAGCGGAACATTATCCATGTACGGATAATTGAAATGCACTTTAGTGGACCACAATCACCTTTGGTATTTACATGTTCATGCCATCTGGACTAGAATTTGCATTTTACTCCAATTACACCATTGATAGTCATTTTATGGCACAGCATTGATCTGCATTATGGTAATTGATTTATCTTTCAAGACATACGTTTGTACCAATTTGCACTTGCACTTTATCAATGTTTACATGTCAGACCATTCTAGATAACATATGGTAACAAAGATTGGATAGATATCTACTCGTAGTTCGTTATGGCAGTGGATCATCACTGAATTGCATTTGAGTGGATTACAATCAGTTTTAGCATTTTCATGTTTAAAACCATTTGAATCTGCATTAGCACTTTCTTGAAATCTCATCATTGAAAGTTATTTTTGACAAAGCGATCTGGCAATATTTTATTACACTTAGTGGATCTATTAGATATCGCATTGGCACTGCCGATGTTATATAGAGACGTCATCCGTGTGGGTTGAAATATTACCAGCTTACACAGCCTATTTAGATTGCTGTGTATTTTGTAACAGCCATGTGACCACATGTAAACAATTTGTTAAAACTATTTGTGTTTAAATTTTATGTTGTCAAATGTTAGGTTTGTGCCTACATATGATAGGCATTGCCACGTGGCTCTATTATTAGACCAATCAATGTTATAATGAGAGGCCCTCTAGTGGCATAAATTATAACCACACGGAAACTTACATTGCATTAAAAAGTGAAAGAATTCACACAGTTTGACATGAATGGAAGCTGTTTTTAACTGTCTCTTTGCATTAAAACAAATCATCCGGGGTGAACTGGCGCTGTATAGACATTTATTCTTATACAAAGCCAACACTGCTGCTTATCATCGATATTTAGAAGACATGAGTAGCACTAAGGAGATTGGCATATCCAACTGCGATTATCCTGTGTACTTAGATTATACACTACTTAGTGCACTTTGGGCATTTTACGCCCATTACTGTTATAACATGGCATTTCGAAGATGGCGGTATCGCTTCTAACGTACTGCCAGTACAAGGGGGAGTAGACAGCCGCTCTGGTTAGTGCTTTTTAACTGCACGGAGGAGCCGACACACATGTATTATATCAGCCTGAGGAAGCTTGTGATAGCGAGCACAACGCGTGGCGCTTTCCACCCGGATCGGAAAGTGTTTTTAATGACCTGGTCTGCTATTTTGGTGAATGTTTATTCTGTGTTCACCTTTTTATATGTGATGCACTTATTGTTTATATAAAGAAAACTTTTTTGTAACAAATACAGCAAGGTCTTGAGTGCTTGGGTTTCTAAACATGTTCCCCTGTGGGGCTTTTTGGAACATCTACAACCATATATATTACATGGCCCACGGTAACAGCAGTGTAGTTATGGTTAAGTTGCTAAACTCATAGGAAGAGCACTTTTTTTCAGCGGCTTATAACTTCGCTCCCCCTGGAGGACTCCTCACCAAACTTTGCAAAAAAAGTACATGGCCCGCTCTGTATTTTTTTGCCAATTTGGGTGAGGATTCGTGCAGGGGGGGTCCCACATGTTTTTCCCCCATAGACTGAATGGGGAAAAACTTTGCACACGGCGACAGGCTGAACGGCTGGACAGATTTTCACCAAATTTGTGGCGGGGGCTTGGGTCAGAAAGCGTGCTTTTGTGTGTTTGATGAAAATCCAACCAGCACTTTTGTTGCAAAGAACTGAAATGTACGTCTCAAAAAGTTAGTGACATCTGGGTCCGCTCTACAGACCCATTTCCCTGTTCCGCGGACCGAAGTCTCATTGGCCTGCAGTACGCCGTTATATCAGCAAACATTGGACGCGGCCGGTGGTTGGCTGGAGGAAAGCGTGCTGTGCGTCAAAGGTTTTGGGAAATACCGCCATGGTGTATTGGAGGATAGTGTTGTGGTGTGTGTGGCAAGGCTCTAAGCCATTGTGTGCATGGCGGGGCCTCTTGTATGTAACAGTGTGCGCACTAAAATTTGTCATATCTGGCTCCGCTCCAGCGTCCCATTTCCCTGTTCGCTGCACGGTCAAAATTCTGATTGCACTGCAATGTGAAGTGACGGGATGTGTGTCAAAAGTGTTTCATGATGGCAGCATGTTGTATCGGAGGACAATGCAGTGGGGAAAGGTCCTGAAAAACAGTGTACGGCATCTGGAGGTGGGAAGAAGGGATGGAAAGGATGCAGGAGTGAGAAGTGCTTCATGTGATATATCGCATTAGAAGAAGACAGTGGTGTGCCAGCGCTATCCGTGCATACTCTGCCAATGCACGGATACCTCAACAGGCAACAATCTTGTGTGGTCATTGCAGGCAACCTTCGTTATGGCATGCGTGCTGCAGCGGCGATGTCTTTCTGTGATGAGTGGTGGCAGGAACATTTGCGGAAGGGAAGAGCATTCCACGAGACTTGAGGATTTAAATATAGCGTGTATTATGGTGTGCTAGTGAGGTAAGTCTGTAGCCCCTTCGATGCATGGCTGCAGCCCTAGCAAAGAAAAGTATGTCCACTGGTTGAAAAGGTATGTCCACTGGATGAAAGTAGGTGCCACATTGTTGCTTATTGTGTGTGGCTTGGCTGCAGAGCACACAATGTTGGTTGCATGGGTGTGGTGACTGGTAGAACAAACTACATTTGTCGGTGTATGGGTGGAGATGCTGCAGTGACCAGTCGTGCAGTGTGTCCACTGGGTGCACTAACGGAATAGTGTACATATTGAAGAGGTCATGGTGCAACTGGTTGTTATATGTGCTTGCGTAATGTGCATTGTGCAGATTAGTAAGTGTTGCAGTGCACTACGCACCATTGGTTCTATGCATGTACTAGAGTGTTGGGAGCAGGCCCAATGTTGTGAAGATTGTCTTGTTTGGTTGGTATGCTTATAATGTTTTGTGTGCTTTGTGATTGGAAGTGGGTAGCGGTGCCAAACACAGCAATATGTTTCTGCATTACGGTAAGTGGAACACGTGTCCTTGCCTCCCTGCTTTATGGTGCAGCAGTTGGGTGGAAGTGTTGGTGCGTATGTTGCCTTTGTGATTTCTGGCACATGCCTACACGGTCGCCTGCATGGCTCTGTTATGTTGTGGTGAGTGCGGACAAGGCCTAGACTTTTAGGTGCATGCACAAAGGCTGTAGGCCATGTACCCAGCCGTCTAGGCCTTCATCACAGCCACCACAACATAATGCAGCGCTCCAGCTGTCACTCTGCATGCATTTGAAGTTGGTGAGTAGCACACAATGGTTGTGGAGGACATTGTGCACTTGGTAGAATAGCAGAAGTGAGCTGCTATGCGTACACTAGCATATGGTGTTCATCATTGCCCTGTTGCACAATAGGGAGCCACATGTCACCATTTGCATTTGCTATGGTTAGGCCCTCATAAGAGCCTTGCTTGAGAAAGTGTTTGAACACATTGTGCCATGAAAGGAAGTCATCAGCATCCGAAAGTTGCAATATGGACAATGTACACAGCCACTCACATTCCTTTAAGCACAGGCAACACAACATCATGGAGCCATGCATGTACAGATGTGGCCAGGGTGAACGTTGGCAGGCACATTTACAGATGAGGAGTGCATTACACATAACATGAGGAGTAAAATATGGGTTGTACTAGGGTGTGCTGTGTGTGGTGAGACCTTAGCCGTCAGTGATGGTAGAGCAATGGCATAAGGGGAATACAATGAAGACCACGTGAAACTTGAAACGTACACTGCAGCACGGTGTGTTGCGTGTGGTAAGCCCGTAGCCCCTTCGATGAATGGGTGGCCACCTTGCACTGCAAAATATGTGCCCTGGGTTGAAGTAGGTTTCAAATTGTTGCCTTCGGTGTGCGGGTTGTGATCATTGCATAAAATGTTGCTTTCATGGTTGTGGGGATTGGTTGCAATTCTTATACTGTGTAGTACATGCCTGGACCTGATGGAGTGACGACTCCTCTAGTATGTCCTGTGAATGTAGTGGTGAAGTAGTGGATGCTTAGAAGTGGCTAGAGGTGACCGATATGTACCTGGTTACTTGTTGACCTGCATGACCTACACTGTTGGGTGTATGGCAAAAGGCCGTAGGCCAGGCACCAAAGAGCCCAGGCCTGCACCATAGCACGCCACCATAACGCAGACATGCAGTTTTAAGTATGCATGTCTCTGATGGTGGTGACGTTCAAAAAATGGTTCTGCAGGACATTGCATACATGGTAGAACAGCACAAGTGACCTGATATGCGTCCAGTACCATGTGGTGTACATTATGCCACCACCTTGGACATTAGGGAGGCACATGGCGCTATTTGAGTTTGGCATGAGTTCCCCTTTGCATCACCCAGCCTATGTTACGTTTTTGGATTGTGGTATGTGGTAAATGTTCCTCTTCATGAGCCCATTATGTTGTGTTGGGAGTGGGTAAGGCCTAGACTATTGGGTAAATGGACAAAGGCCGTTGGACATGCACCGAAGAGCCTTTCCCTTGACGACAGCCAGCATACCATATTGCAGTCCTGCAGAGTTGCCTCTGCATCTCTCCGAGGATGGTGACCTTTCAATAATGGGTGCGGAGAGCATTTTACACTTGGTGGAACAACCAAAGTGAGGTGCTATGCGTTCACGAGCACATGGTGTAGGTCATTGCACGTGTTGCCCATTAGGGAGCCATATGTTAGCATTTCCGTTTGCTATGGGATGGCCTTTACAAGACCCTTGCTTGAGGAACTGTTTTAACATATTGTGCCATGAAAGGAAGTCATCAGCATCAGAAAGTTACAATATGGACAATGTACAGAGCCACTTGCATACCGTTCAGCTCAGCCAACGCAACGTCATGGAGCCATGCATGCAAAGATGTGGCCAGGGTGAAAGGTGGCAGGCGCAATTGCAGATGGGGAATGCATTACACATGACATGAGGAGTACATTCTGGGGTGCACTAAGGTGTGCTATGTGTGGTGAGGGCCTAGTGTCTTGGATGCATGGTTGGAAGCCTTACACAAACTTATGTGGGTTGCTTGCAACTACTACTGAGATGGTTGCGTTTCGTGTGTGGTTTGTGAGTAGTGCATGCATTGTTGATTCCACGGGCGTGCTCATTGTTCGCACATTGTACATTTTCCAGTGCATGGTAGGCACTTATGGAGTGAACAGTTGTGCAGTGTGTCCACTGATTGCTGTGGTGAGAAAGTGTATGTAACAGTGCATAGGGTTCAACTGCATAGTGTATGTGCTTGAGTAGTGTGCATTGCGCAGATTACTAACTACTGTACTTTGAAGTATTTTATCATTGGAGTTGGTGGAGTGCTGGGAGGAAAAAAACTATACCTACCTGCAATTTGTGGTGCTGGGTGCCGCTCTGGGTGAATGTGAACGCTGTAAGCGTGCATCGGTTTGGAGAGCTGTTACCTGGAGGTGCTTTCACATGACAATACCTGTACTGTGAGTGTGTAAAAGTATGCCTGCAGAGCAGTGCAGAAATGATAGTGTTCGATGCGGAGGTCTTGGATGTCAATATTACATGTGTGTGTGACTATTGAATACTACCTAATGCAGGAGTGTTGCATACACAATAGTGGAAACTGAATAAGGAGTGCCTGTGCTTTACTATGGTATGGACCTCGCAGTAGCTTGGAAGGCGCACGTGCTACAATCTGCCCTTCTGAGCATGGTGCCTTTAGAAATGGAACTGTGGGGATTATCCAATCAGTTGTCGAGCGTGTGGTTCACAGGAAGGGGCAGTGATATATTTCCCCACACCTCGATGCAGTGAGGTTGACAGAGATGGACAGACGCAGAGTGCTCATCGTGGGTGATACCTTTGTGCAAGATGTGCACAGGTATGCCCTGGAAAGAGGCTTTGATACGAACTTTCAGTTGAAAGGAGTGGAGGCTTATTAGGGCACAGTTTATTAATGGGGTTTCGGTGCCATGGTTCTCCTTTGTACATATGTGGCTTCTGTCGGTAGTGTATATGTTGTGGTTGTGCATTATGGAGCACTACATTTGGGGTATATGTCGTGCTCACGTTTGCTCCGTCACCTCAAAAAGTTGATGACAGCAGTGATGCAGATTTTTCCCACTGCCAAGGTGATTTTCTCCTCCATACCACCAAGAGGTGCATGGGACCATGCTGGTGTAATTTGCCCACAGCCAGAGGTCGAGAGGTGTTTCATAGCTAGAAAGCTAGTGCAGGGGTTCGCCTGGCGGGGGAAGGTTACATGGGCCCGACTTCACAGAGTCGCTAGGTAAGCAGTGCAGAATCAGTTTACATCAGGCAGTTAGCCGAGGAGAGGAGCAGAAACAGCAGACGCTAAGAGAAAGGCTTTGAGGTGCTTCCGGAACTGGCGATGGTTCCCCTCAAGTGTCAGGGAGGCAGGGAAGCTGTTGCGGAGGGAGGCCCCAGGCGAAAAAGCACATCTACCACCAACTGTTTTTTTGCAGAAGCGCCTGACCCTGGGGGAGTTGGAGGCGGATGAGGGGAGAGTTAGCACACGCAGATATATAGGGTGTTAGAGTTGAAGGTATTGAGGTCCCAGGGCACAGAAGGCCTTCGGCATAATGCAGAGTCTTCTCACTTTATTCCTCGCAGAAACTGGGAGCTGTTGGCGATATTTCAGTGCAGGAGCGATACGATCCCAAGTCGCACTCCTCTTCTGGATGCGTTCCAGAGGACGGAGAGTAGAAGGGGGCAGATTTTAAAAAAGCCTGTTGCAATAGTGCAGCCTAGACAGAAGTTCTTTTGGAAATTTGCTTTCGCTTGGTAAAATACAATCAATGCTATTATTGGTGGAATTTTTGTACGATTTAGGTAGGAGGTGGGTTAGTGGGGAAAACATTTCGTAACATTGTCGGAAGGAAAGCAGAGAGTTCCTGTTTCGATATTACACTGTATGATATGGGTAAATGAGAATGTTGCAATGACATATCACTGAAGTGCCACTTCATGGTAGGGGATGGGAAAAAAAAAAGTATGCTTTTAAAGAACGTAATGGCCGCTCAGTGGCAGATACCGTGTGCAGAGGCACTTATAACAGTCATACAAATAGTGCAGAAAATGTTTCCGTACCTCCATTTTGTGTTGATGGGTGCGCAAGTGGATGACTGTGGATGCAGAAATCTTGCAATCTTTTGCTGAACTTTGTACTGGACGTGCTGTCCAGTGACAGCACACTAGCAGGCTGATTTTGTAGTGGTACCTATGAAGTGTTGTGAAGAACTGACAGTGTTATATGGTAACATCTTGGATGGAATTGGTAGAATTGTGTGTGCCCATTTACCCGTACCCAATGAGGTAATGCGGGACAAAAGGTAGTGGAAAGGGAAGAAGGACTGCTCCTGCTTTAATGGGGTGCGGTCCTCACAGTACTTTGGGCACTACATGTGCCACAATCTGGGCTTCTTACTTTGCTGGCCAATGGACATGGGACTTTTGGGATTATCCAATCAGATACTGTGGGTGTGGTTCACAAGAAGGGACAGTCAAACTGCTGTACATATACTCTGCGTAGTGAGGCTGGCTGACATGTGATTGGGGAAAAAACTTTGCTCAAGCCTACAGCTCAAACCGCCGGACGGATTTTCACCAAATGTGTGGCAGGAGCAGCGGCTTGGTTCCAAAAGCGTGCTTTTGTAAATTTGGTGGAAATACGTCCAGTAGTTTTTTTTCAAAACGACCAAAAAGTAGGTCTCAAAAAATGTGTGATATCTATGTCTGCTCCGCGGACACACTTCCCTGTTCGCCCTGTTCGAAAGTACAGTGTCACTGCCATCACTGATGGCACCCTCCGCTTCCATGGCCTCGAGTTCCCTGGCGTGGTGGGCCCAACGTTTGGTCGAGCGGTCCTTTAGTGTTTTCGCCTTGAACAGGCTACACGCTATGCAGTTCGCCTCGGGGTGATCCCTCGGCAAGCAGAGGTTACAGGTGGCGTGTTGTGTGTAGGAAATAATAACAAGAGTGTAGAGTATGTTTCCACCCCCCACTCTCCCTACTTGCAGGGGCCGAGGCCAGAGACATTCCAAGGCCCGGGCCAAGGCCAGCGGCCTTCCGAGGCCCAAAGTCCGTCGTGCAGCTCTCGACGGTTGTTTGTTCTTCGGACCGGCGTCGATCTTCGATGTCTCGCCGTGGGAGTGAACGAACGGAGAAATTAATATAGATTTTTTGCAAAATGGCTGAAAGCCAGGGAACTCCGCGCAATGCTTCCGACCAGTAAGGCGGAAAAAAACAATCTGAGGGTCCTACACGTGTGAGGGATCATGGGTACAATGGACGTCACACTAGGGGTAGTATTACTGGCACGCCCTGTGTCGACACCCATTTTCGAGTTTCGAAAAAAAAGCTGTAATACTCTGCAGCTTCCACTAGATGTCGGCCTATGCACAGCATGTGATCTAAGCAGATTCCACAAGCCTCAGAAATATATGGGATACATTACTCACCGTAATCGTATTTCTGATGCTTGTATCTGCTTAGATTCACATGCTGTGCATAGGCCGACATCTAGTGGAAGCTGCGGAGTATTACAGTTTGTTTTTCGAAACTCGAAAATGGGCGTCGACACAGGCGTGCCAGTAATACTATCCCTAGTGTGACGTCCACTGTACCCAAGATCCCTCACGCGTCTAGGATCCTCAGATTGTATTTTTTCTGACATGAGGAAGCATGAGGAGTAGCGTGAGTACAGATAATCCAAGCAGATATACAGAAAGGTAAGACTACAAGCAATCATGCGCCTTCTCTCGGAGGGGAGGAAGGGTGGGTCGCATGTGAATCTAAGCAGATACAAGCATCAGAAATACGATTACGGTGAGTAATGTATCCCTTCTGAGGCTTGTGGAATCTGCTTAGATCACATGCTGTGCATAGATTAGCGAGCAGTACCAGAAGAAGGAGGAGGTGGGATGTGAGAAGGGTCATGAGCAAACAGGTGTCTTAGAACCGCTTGTCCCACTTGTGTATCTGCCTTGGAATGAGTGTCAATGCAGTAATGCTGAGTAAAAGTGTGAATAGAGCTCCAAGTAGCTGCTTTGCAAATGGTGTCGAGGGGAACATTTGCAATGAAAGCCAGAGTGGCCCCAATGCCTCTAGTAGAGTGGGCCCTTGGCGTAAAAGGCAGAGTTTTTTCAGAAAGGGAGTAACACAGCTGTATACAGTTGATAATCCACTTCGAGATAGCGCCTTTAGAGACGCGATCTCCCTCTCTGCCTGTAGCTACAGAGACAAACAGTTGATCTGTTTTCCTTAGCGGTCTGGTTTTATTTACATAGTAGAGGATCGCCCTACGCACATCTAGGGTGTGTAGTTTCACTTCAGCCGAGCTTTGCGGGTTCTGGAAGAAAGCCGGAAGCTCGATGGACTGGTTTACATGGAACTTTGATATAAATTTAGGTGAGAACCTAGGGTGTGTGCGTAAAACCAGTTTGTCTTTATGGATAGTAAAGAAAGGATCCTGCACTGACAGAGCCTGAATTTCACTGACCCTTCTTATAGAGGTAATGGCTACTAAGAAGGCCGTTTTATAAGTCAGGTGTTTGAGACTACTTTTATGCATGGGTTTGAAAGGGGGGCCCATGAGCTTAGCTAGCACCACATTAAGGTCCCATCCTGGCGGTGGGTTTGAAATAGGAGGGTGAAGTCTCTTTACTCCTTCCATGAAGGCTTTAACTACTGGTACTTTCCACCACGACACCTTGTTATGGGATGTGGTGTAAGCCGAGAGGGCTGCCAGGTGTACTTTCAGAGAGTTAAAAACCAATCCTGCATCCAGCAGGTGGAGCATGTATGTCACAACGTTGGAAGGAGTGCAATCAACAGGGTTGATTTGTTTATTCTGGCACCAAATAACGAATCTCTTCCACTTGTCAAAGTAACAGTGCCTTGTGTTTGGTTTCCTGGATTCTTTTAGGATGTCCATACACCTCTGTGGTAAACTGAGATGTCCAAACTCTATGACCTCAGGAGCCATGCTGCCAGGTTCATTGGGTTGGGTTGCTGGTGCACTGTTTGACCTTGTTGCTGGGACAGTAGGTTGTACCAGGCTGGAAGTTTGATGGGCTCGCACACCGCCATCCTGCCTAGGTGTGGAAACCATGGTTGTCTCGCCCACATGGGAGCAACTAGGATGAGCGTCATCGATTCCTTGTTCATCTTGTACACCACCTTCCTGATGAGAGGAGTTGGTGGAAAAGCGTACGCAAACATCCCTGACCAGTTCATCCACAGGGCGTTCCCTTGGGAGTCTGGCTCGGGGAACCTGGATGTTTGTTTTCGCTTGTGGCGAATAAGTCTATAGTGGGGAAACCCCACTGAGAGAAGAGATCTTTTACGATATCTCTGTGAAGGACCCATTCGTGTTCTTCTGGGAGGGAGTCTCTGCTTGGAGCATCCGCTAGGGAATTGAGCTCCCCTGGAACATGTTGCGATGACAGGAAGATGTTCCGTCTGAGTGCCCATATCCATATTTTCTGGGCAAGCTTGGACAGATTTGGCGAACGAGTCCCTCCTTGCTTGTTCAGATAGAACATGGCTGTTGTGCTGTCCGTCCGGATCTGCACCGACAAGTTTAGTAGATGGGGCTCGAACGCCCGAAGCGCTCGGAATACTGCCAGAAGCTCTAGCAGGTTGATGTGGTTCTTGGCTACTGAGTGAGACCAGAGACCCTGAGCTGTGTGGTGGAGATGGTGAGCTCCCCACCCAGTCAGGCATGCATCTGTAGTCACCACTGCCTGTACTTCAGGATCGTAAAAGGGTTTTCCCCTGGCGAGATTCTCTCTTGTCCACCAGTGTAGGCTCTGTACAAGTGTTGGCGAAACGACCACTAGATCGTCCCACTGACCACTTGCCTGAGACCACTGTTTCGCCAACCATTCCTGCATGGGATGCATGCGCAGTCGCGCATGGGGGACCAGGTAAATGCATGACGCCATCATGCCCAGTAACCGCATAGCGTTGCGTACCGTTATTTGTTGACCGGACTGATAATGCGGAATTTGCAGTAGTATATTCCGAATTCTCTCTTCCGAAGGGAAGGTCAACCCTTTCTGAGTATCTAGGATTGCTCCTAGGAACTGTTTTGAGGTGCTTGGCACCAGGCTTGACTTCTTCTCGTTGATTGAGAAGCCTAATTCGTGGAGGAGGTCGATAGTCCTTTGAATGTTTGTCCTGCAAATTCCTGGGGTTTCCCCCGTTATGAGCCAGTCGTCCAGATAAGGGTACACTGGGATTGCCTCCCTGCGTAGGTGTGCAGCTGCCACCGCCAGTACCTTGGTGAATACTCTTGGTGCTGAAGCTATCCCGAAGGGCAGCACCTTGAATTGGTAGTGGCGACTGTCTACCTTGAAGCGCAAGTACTTTCTGTGCGCCGGGAGCATGGAAATATGAAAATAAGCATCTTTCATATCCAATGTTGCCATGTAATCTCCCTTTTTTAGGAGGGGGATTACCTCTTGTAGCGTGGTCATACGGAATCTTTGGGGCTTGACATACTTGTTGGCAGGCCGTAAGTCCAATACTGGGCGCATTGTCAAATCTTTCTTTGGCACAAGGAAGTAAGTTGAATAGATACCCTTGTTTACCTGGTGTCCTGGGACGCGTTCTATCGCGTCCTTTTCTAGCAGAATGGCGATCTCCTCGAGAAGGATCTTCTGATGTTCTAAGGAGTGTACTCTTTGTCGTGGAGGATGGTTCCGGGGACGCTGCAGTAATTCTATACAATATCCTGTGGACACTGTTGACAGCACCCATCTGTCTGAGGTGATCCCTTCCCAAGCCTGGGTGAAGTTGGAAATGCGTCCCCATACTGAGGTTGCGTGAGAAGGGACGCTGAACTGAGCGTCACTACTTTGGTGGAGGCGTGCCACCTCCCTTGTTGGGGCTGCCTCTGCCTCTCCCACGACCTCTTTTGTTACCCCTGCCGAAACTTTGGGTAGACTGCTGGCTGTTGTTCCACTGTGTACCCTGTCCCTGGGCATAGTTGCCTCTTTGTGAATTTTGGCCGCGTGGGCGACGGAAATTACTGTTCCCCCTCTGGTTAGGGGGTTTGTTGGTTAGTTGGCCAAGGGATTTCAGTGTTTCGTATTCGTCTTTGGCGTTTTTAAGTGCGTCTTCGACCGCTTTCCCAAACAATAGATCGGGTTCCACCGGCTTGTCTATTAATGAAGCCTGAGTTTCTGTTTTGAACCCCGACTGCCGTAGCCACGCATGTCTTTTGATAACAGTACCTTCTGCTATCAATCTTCCTGCGTTGTCCGCGGCGTTGAAAGTTGCTTTTAATATGCAACCAGACACGGCTCTCCCTTCTGCCGAGATCCGAGCCAACTGGCCCTTTAACGGTTCAGGAGCAGATGCTATGAGTGCCGCGACCTCTTCCCATTGATGGCAGTTGTAACTGGCCAACAGGGTGGTGGAGTTAGCAATTCTTGCTTGGTAGGCGGACGTTGAGGCTACCTTTCTGCCAAACCCGTACAGTTTCTTGCTCTCCTTGTCGGGAGGAGCTTCTGACGACGATAAGGGTGTTCCAGCCCTCTTCCGAGTGTTGGTAACAACTAGGGAGTCTGGTTTAAGATGTCCTCTTATATAGAGGGGGTCAGACTGGGCTGCCCGGAAAAGTTTTTCGACCCTGGGGTTGACTGCTCTGTTGAGGTTAGGGTTCACCAGGGACGGATCTATTCTACGTTGGATGGATTTAAGGATAGGGAAGGTCTGAGCGACCGGCCTCCTCTCTCCCACCAACTGTTCTGCGAAGTCCCTTTCCTCCTGTACACCGTGGGTGTCGATGTGAAAATGTTCTGCTGCGCGAGCGAGAACCTCATTAAGGAGGGGCTGGTTATCGACTGGCGAGTCGGTAACTGGGGCTTCACTCTCTACCGGGGAATCTACTCTGTAAATTTCCTGCTCATCTTCTCCCTCCTCCTGGTCCTCATCATCCGCATAGTATTCAGTCCCGGTCTGTTCCTCCATAATTTCAAACTCCTGGTCCCCCTCAGGGAAAGGCTGTGCTTGGTATCTGGGGTATGGAGTAGAGTATGGAGTAGAGTAAGGCTGCACCTCGAAGGGTTCAGGTCTTACGAACCGGGCCTTTCTACTTAGGGGGATAGGATCAGTGGAACCTGAGGGTGTGGCCCCCTGAGGGTCATACGAGAGGAAATGCTCTGGATTTTTGTCGTAAAAATCAGCCAAGGAAGACATCCTTGACATAACCCTGTCTATGTCTTCACTGGACCATTGTTTGGAACAGGGGATGACTTTAGTAGGGAGTTTAGGGGTCTTATCAAGGCTAGCCTTGCTGGAAGTTGATCTTTCAGTAGACTTGTATTTGTCTGTCTGTTTTTGGGGTAAGGATGGTCTTACAGGAGTGGAAGAATGTGCTTTCCGCTGTTTTCCCCCCTCCCCGTGCGTGGAAAAATGTTTTCCCTGTCCCTTGGAGGCCCCGGAGACTTTCGACGCCTGGCGTCGAGGATCGGGAGAGGTATCTGTGTCTTTCGAGCGTGGGGCCTCGCTGGTGTTAACTGCGGGCTCCGTCTCTTGGAGCGCGGCCTGGGGGTGGAAGTTGTCTTCGTCTTCCGACGATCGAACTTCCGTTAGTCTAGGGAGCGAGGCACTCTTGGCAAGAGTGGATGATTGCCTTGCGTCATGAGGCGATCTCGATCGAGAGCGCCCAGAGGACACCGAGTCGGACCGTTCTATCTGTGCCTCTTTCCGAGAAGTCGACGTCATCGAGGTTCGGTTGGACTTAGTGTGCTTAGTGTGTGTAGGGTGTGTAGCGCTTGCGTCGCCGGGGGTCTTCCCCATAGCCGCCCTGCCGGACGACCTTCCGAGGTCGGGGACCTGCGCTCGGCTGTCTTTCGACGCCGTAATGCCCTCGCCGTCCGAAAGTACGGCGTCACTGCCATCGCTGAAGGTGCCCTCCGCTGCCATGGCCGTCTGCCTGGCGTGGTGGGCCCAACGCTTTGTCGAACGGTCCTTAAGTGTCTTAGGTTTAAACCTACTACACGCTCTGCAGTTCGCTTCGGGGTGGTCCCTCGGCAAGCAGAGATTGCACGTGGCGTGCCTGTCGACCCAAGGGTATTTGCGGTTGCACTTGGGGCAGAATTGGAAAGGGGTACCCTCCATACGCACCTTGAGGCAGCGGGCTGATAAGTGTAGGAAATATATAAGGTGTACCTATATACCAAGAGTGAAGAGTATGCACCACCCCCCACTCTCCCTACTTGCAGGGCCGAGGCCAGCGGCCTACTAGGCCCGGGCCGAGGCCAGCGGCCTTCCGAGGCCCACATCCGTCGTGCAGCAGCCGACGGTCGATGTCTTCTCCAGCCGTCGTCGAGGGTCGACGTTGGGGTGGGGAAGGATGTCAATAAAGAATTATAAATTATAATTATTAGCAAAAGTATGAAGTATGGCTAAGGCCAGGGGACTCCGCAAGATGCTTCCGACCAGTATGGCGGAAAAAAACAATCTGAGGATCCTAGACGCGTGAGGGATCTTGGGTACAGTGGACGTCACACTAGGGATAGTATTACTGGCACGCCTGTGTCGACGCCCATTTTCGAGTTTCGAAAAACAAACTGTAATACTCCGCAGCTTCCACTAGATGTCGGCCTATGCACAGCATGTGATCTAAGCAGATTCCACAAGCCTCAGAAATATATATATAAATATATATATATATATATAAAACACCATTATATATTGCCGCACGGTTTTACAATCCACACACTCACAATCAACTCACTCTACACACACTCTCCTCTTGTTGGTTTCTCCCGCAACGGTGCACTTACATATCGATGTGTTCTCCTGAGCGCCTCCGACATGGTGTCCCCTACAACGGCCTGTACAATTTGGGAGTAGTACCCCGCTCCAAGGAGCAGGCAATCCTTCTGACAACACAGCACCTGAGAACCTCTTCAGCTCGTCCACAAGAAACTGGTCACTGCAGATGGGTGCCACACCCTGGGATTTGCAGCTGGGACACCCCCGACCTTACGGAAAGTCGGGGATCAAGTAGGGTTCACTAATTTGTAAAGAGGATAGCAACTCAAAACCAAAACAATAAAAACAATTGAAGAGATCAAATAATCAGTGCACCTCTTTGCAAGGCAAAACACGGTTTATTAAATGCAAAAAGGTCTCAGACGGTCCCATAGAACCAAACTGACATGGAGCTCAACATGCCTCAAGAAGTTGCAGGTTATATAGCAGAAAATCACAAATATGAAAAGATAGGTTACATTGTTATATCCCTGTACCCTCATCGGCTACCACCAATAGAACATGCTAATACCCCCCTGTAGTGGTAGACTGATTGGCCATGTCTTATTTAAACCCATTCCACTAGACGCATGGCCTATTGGTCACTATTAAATCCAGGTACGGGATTGGGCATTGGACATATTGCCACATTAATAAATTGGGACCGGCGTGTGATGTGCACCCCTCTGATCCAGACACATTCAAAGTAAACTGGCGAGGCCAACTCAGCTTTGATAAGACAATAGGCCTTCTCATTATACCAGACGCTGTGGCCCAAATTTGTACTAAATTTATTGGCATCGCCTCTGCTCCTCCTATCCCAAATCACAGAACTTTCCAGATACAGCTCCTCCCTGTCACCTTCAAACCTTAGGTGCCCAGTAATGAGGGGACCTGGACACCACTCTTGAGCCTGAATTTTAGGGATGTATTTGTTTTTGGCTATGCGTGTACTTGTAATTCAAATGTGAAGAACGTGCTTAGGTGAGGGCAGTAGTGCTCCAGATCTTCATCTGGCCCATTGGCATCACAAAACCTCATGCCCTATTCTCATGAAATTGTCCTTCAAAGGGCACATACCTTCCTGCACTCCCAGAAGCTAGCATTCCATAGCCAGCATTTTCAGGCCCTGCAGCTAGTTACATTTAGCATTTATCTGTACAGTGTGGGTGCCTCTGACCTCGGCTTCTCTCCTGAGGGATGAAAAAGGGATTTGGTTTGAGAAAGAAATAAATGAGCCACAGATCCACATCAGGGCCTGTATTCTATTCTGTTCATTGTGTACTAGGCCTTAACATCCAATATGGCAACACTTCTGCCATGTTTACACACTGACCCTGCTACCGCAGTACCTTTCCGACTCCATTATCCATCTATTTCAGCCCTCGTCCAACACGTAACTAGAAACATAACTTTGGGTACTACTTCTAAACCAAGAGCCTATACCACACGGCCCTATCTATAAACTCTGCAACCGCAACATGAATACATGTGTTGCTCCTTCTGTGTTGCTATATGTGGGTAACTAATATGTGTCCAACCTAACCTCGAACAATACCTGCGCCTCCTGCCGTGCAAAACTCATCCTACTCACACAATCAGACGTGCTAATGGGCTTTTCTCAGCCTGAACCTCGTTGCCTGGCTGGGACGCTGTACGTGCATCCCAACACCTTCTCAGGAATCATTAGCAATGTACATTGCTTTTTCCAATTGAACATCTTTAAAAGTATAGAGGAGTCCCAGTCTGACAACAGGGAATATTCAAGAATGTGAATCGATGAAAGATCCAATGCTGGAGAAATATCAAATCCATAGCAGCAACACAGCACAATACCTCCTACTACTGGGGAAAGAATTAACATTTGCTTTCCAGCTCATGACATCAAATAATAAATTGCCCAAGAAGCGAAGCAATACTGTTAACATTTTCCAATCAGATGTGACATGCTAGAATGCACCTAATTAATTATGCCTTAAAAAAAGTATATGCCCTCAATTGGTTTGGCAAAACTTTCAGCTAAGCAATAAATAAAACTTTAGAAACAGGCAGATAAAGATTTGTGTAATAATTGATAGTGACCATGGCAATATTGGATGTCCGTTTTGAGATCTAAATCTGCTGCCCATTTGACTACTGAAGTTTACCATATAATAAACATATTATTAAAACTAAATACATAGAGCCTCATCTTCCAAGTACTCGGATTCCAAAGTGGTGCATATGCGTTATGCCTGCCTTAACACCACTCTTTGCACTCTGGGCATTTTCATATGTATTGTAGACAGAGTGGGGGGATGGAGACACATTTCCGTCAGACATACCCACTCCACCATCAAAAGAGACAGGCTATGACACCAGCATGATGTTACGCGTGATGTATCGCCTACTAAAAAGATAGACACGAGTAGTCCAACAGGGACATCCAAAAGGTGGTAGACTCCAGCAGGTTGGGCAGCGTGCAACAAAACTGTAGATTAGATCTTGAGGCTGCCAAGTCTAATGCATGGATACAACCTGCGAAACAGGTCAACTGCTTATATTCCATCCAGAATGTACAACTTTAATGATTCCCGTAGGTCACTGTGGTTGGAGTGTAAAACAGTACTGCTGGAGAAACCACTGGAGGGTGCAGTAAAACAAACACAGCCAAAGGGCTGTAGGGCTAAAAGGTGGCTCTTATAAAAAGGTGTAGCTCACTCTGTGAGGTTGAGTGTGCTACAGTAAGCAATTTTTAGAAAATACAGTCTCTTTAGTTGGTGTAAGAGAGATCACAGGTAGGTCATGAGAGCCCTCATGACCGAAAGGGGTCGACCGGTTTCGATGGCGTGGGAGATTCAAGCCATCTTCTTCAGGACCGTGACTTGAAATGCAAACGAGTTTGCCAAATGTTCAGATAGATGCTGAACAAAGGGAGAGATGCTGGTGTCTCCTGTAGGGAGACAGAAGGGAGGGGGAGAGAGGGAGGGGCAATCAAACAATGAAAAAGAAGCACCAATGGTGTGCAAGCATACAGGTGGTGCTTGTCATGCGTTGAGTAGAGCATGTCGGAGCAAAAAA
This sequence comes from Ambystoma mexicanum, assembly GCF_040938575.1. Taxonomy (NCBI): domain Eukaryota; kingdom Metazoa; phylum Chordata; class Amphibia; order Caudata; family Ambystomatidae; genus Ambystoma; species Ambystoma mexicanum. Next base: position 742,849,369 of record NC_090936.1, read on the forward strand.
CTGCAACGGTCAGAGTTTGCAGGAAAGGTGGGGGTGCCTGGACACCTGTGAAGGGTCTCAACGCCAGGAGTGAGGGAAATCGGAAACAGGGGGGTGCGGGGGGTCGTGATAGAGCGAGTCTCTACAGGTGACTGGTGAGCTGCTGCCTGGGTGGTGGGGGGCAACGAGTATGCTGGTGTGAGAAGTAGTGCACTGCAGGGCAGGAGGCAGTGAGCCTCTGTGTGGTCCACAATAGGGGGTGACATCCCAAATGGGTGCAAGTAGAGTGGAGGGGGCTGAACCTACCTCTTAGCCAAAGCCTCTAGGCCAATGTCCTTTCTGGGAGGCGAGGGATGACACTGGGTTGCTTACAGCATCGTGCTGGTGAGGGAGAATCAAATACCTGCACAATCAGGAGATAATGTGCCTGAAGGAAACAAAAAGACCACAGAATGTGGATAAAAGTGGCTCAAAAACACATGGCTTTTTAAGTTTGGGAATAGAGCCAAGGTGTCTGGGAGTGAGCCGTACCTGTTGAGCGGCAACTGCTGGGCTCCGTGAAGTCCGTGTGCTGTATCGAGCTGGTACAGCTCGAGACTGGCGGTTTGTAGTGGAGAAAGGCCCATCGCCTATAAAAAGAAGCGAGCAAGGCGCTCGCGCTGGCTTCGGCGACGTCGGCGTGACGCGGCTGGCTCCAAGGAAACGCCTCGAGCGTTCGGAGCCAGCGGAAGAAGCCCAAGCGCCTCTCGAAAGAGTGGCAGAGCGCGCTTTAGTTACGGAGGATCGGGCGCTGGAGCCCGATCTCATGTGGAGAAGACTCGATAACTAGGAAAGGAGTGAAGGGAGGGGGGGGGGAGAAGAAAGGGGGGAAAAAAAGAGGGAGAAATGGGAGGGGGAGTGGGGGCGGTGGGGGGGGGAAAGAAAAGAGAGAGGGGAAGGGGGAAAAAAGGAAGGAAAGGGGTGGGCAACAAATGGCACCAGGGGGACTCGAAAAAAAGGGGGGGGTTTAGGGAATGGGGAAAAGGAGACCAGGGGCACATGTGATCATGACCAGATGGGAGGGTCAAGGGTACTCATGAACCCTGGGCAGCATGAGGAGGGTAAGCCTCATGGGACGGATGGTATGTCCAGAGGAGCCAAAGTACTTGGAAGAGCAAAAGTAGAGACAAAGGAGCACTAATGCTGTGAGTAGGATTGGTGATTCAGGACAACACTGCTAGTTTGTGCCACTGGATTTGTTCATTCAAACCTTCTGAATAGGTATTGAGTCTATAAATCCACATCTGTTCTCTTTTGAAAAGCATATTGTGGTAGTTGCCGCCTCTGCGAGGCGGTGTGACTTTTTCAATGATAGTCCATTTCAACTGGTCCGCAGTATGTCCTTTAGATGTAAAATGGGTCACCAAGGGTGCAGTGAGTTTGTTCGTTCTTATGCATGATTTGTGTTCGGTCATGCGGGTTCGAACTGGCCTAATGGTCATTCCAATGTAGAAATAGCACTGACCAAGAACTTTTTTCTCTTTGAAGACACATTTTACCAACAGATCTCAGGGACTGCGATGGGGGCAACCTTTGCCCCCAGCCTCGCCAATCTATATGTTGATTCATTCGAACGCCAACACATTTACCCAGAGACTAATCCGTATCTCGCACACCTAATTGTATGGCGGCGATATATCGATGACATTTTCGTGATATTCCGAGGCTTAGAACACGAGATAGAGGCCTTCCACATCTGGCTCAATTCCCTCAATCCACACCTCAAGTTTACTATGGAGAGACATAGATCTAACACCCACTTCCTCGATCTTGCCATCTCAGCAGTTAGCGGGAACCTTCACTCGAGCGTCTACAAGAAAACTACAGACAGAAACTCCTTGCTCTGTTACTCAAGCTACCACCCCAAGGCACTCAGAGATAATCTCCCCTTTGGACAGTTCTTACGTTATCGGAGGCTGTGTACACAGACTCCGGACTACACCAGACAATCCAAACAACTGCAAACACAACTGGCCGAGAGAGGTTACCCTAGGAGGATTATCAAGGACACCTGTAAAAGAGCTAGGAACATTCCACGTTCCATTACCTTACAACAACATACTAAACCACGTGAGTCTAAAACTTTCACAGCAGTATTTAGTTTCTCACCTCTGCTCAATAAAATTAAAGGGGAAGTTAAAAGACTCTGGCCTATTCTAAACACAGGCGCCTCTACCATCCCTGTCCCACGGTTTGCCCTCAAGAGACGTTGCAATGTGAGAGATAAGGTCGTTAAAACCACCCAGGGATGAGCCCACGCAGGGGACCCTTTGGAATACCCCATCCATCAAGGGACATGCGCCCTGTGGCAATTGCTCCATGTGCGCTCAGACCTCCAGAACCACGCAGATAGAAATAGGTTGGAAAACACCATGGACACAGAACACATTCACCAATTGCAACACCAAGGGCGTCATCTATATGATCACTTGCCCGTGCAACCTGAGGTACATTGGAATGACCATTAGGCCAGTTCGAACCCGCATGACCGAACACAAATCATGCATAAGAACGAACAAACTCACTGCACCCTTGGTGACCCATTTTACATCTAAAGGACATACTGCGGACCAGTTCAAATGGACTATCATTGAAAAAGTCACACCGCCTCGCAGAGGCGGCAACTACCACAATATGCTTTTCAAAAGAGAACAGATGTGGATTTATAGACTCAATACCTATTCAGAAGGTTTGAATGAACAAATCCAGTGGCACGAACTAGCAGGGTTGTCCTGAATCACCAATCCTACTCACAGCATTAGTGCTCCTTTGTCTCTACTTTTGCTCTTCCAAGTATTTTGACTCCTCTGGACATACCATCCGTCCCATGAGGCTTACCCTCCTCATGCTGCCCAGGGTTCATGAGTACCCTTGACCCTCCCATCTGGTCATGATCACATGTGCCCCTGGTCTCCTTTTCCCCATTCCCTAAACCCCCCCCCCTTTTTTCGAGTCCCCCTGGTGCCATTTGTTGCCCACCCCTTTCCTTCCTTTTTTCCCCCCTTCCCCTCCCCCTTCCCCTCTCTCTATTCTTCCCCCCCACCCCCCCACCCCCCTCCCATTTCCCCCTCTTTTTTTCCCCCCTTTCTTCTCCCCCCCCCTCCCTTCACTCCTTTCCTAGTTATCGAGTCTCCTCCACATGAGATCGGGCTCCAGCGCCCGATCCTCCGTAACTAAAGCGCGCTCTGCCACTCTTTCGAGAGGCGCTTGGGCTTCTTCCGCTGGCTCCGAACGCTCGAGGCGTTTCCTTGGAGCCAGCCGCGTCACGCCGACGTCGCCGAAGCCAGCGCGAGCGCATTGCTCGCTTCTTTTTATAGGCGATGGGCCTTTCTCCACTACAAACCGCCAGTCTCGAGCTGTACCAGCTCGATACAGCACACGGACTTCACGGAGCCCAGCAGTTGCCGCTCAACAGGTACGGCTCACTCCCAGACATCTTGGCTCTATTCCCAAACTTAAAAAGCCATGTGTTTTTGAGCTACTTTTATCCACATTCTGTGGTCTTTTTGTTTCCTTCAGGCACTTTATCTCCTGATTGTGCAGGTATTTGATTCTCCCTCACCAGCACGATGCTGTAAGCAACCCAGTGTCATCCCTCGCCTCCCAGAAAGGACATTGGCCTAGAGGCTTTGGCTAAGAGGTAGGTTCAGCCCCCTCCACTCTACTTGCACCCATTTGGGATGTCACCCCCTATTGTGGACCACACAGAGGCTCACTGCCTCCTGCCCTGTAGTGCACTACTTCTCACACCAGCATACTCGTTGCCCCCCACCACCCAGGCGGCAGCTCACCAGTCACCTCTAGAGACTCGCTCTATCACGGCCCCCCGGCCCCCCCCCCCCCTGTTTCCGATTTCCCTCACTCCTGGCGTTGAGACCCTTCACAGGTGTCCAGGCACCCCCACCTTTCCTGCAAACTCTGACCGTTGCAGTTTTTTGCTCCGACATGCTCTACTCAACGCATGACAAGCACCACCAGTATGCTTGCACACCATTGGTGCTTCTTTTTCATTGTTTGATTGCCCCTCCCTTCTGTCTCCCTATAGGAGACACCAGCATCTCTCCCTTTGTTCAGCATCTATCTGAACATTTGGCAAACTCGTTTGCATTTCAAGTCACGGTCCTGAAGAAGATGGCTTGAATCTCCCACGCCATCGAAACCGGTCGACCCCTTTCGGTCACGAGGGCTCTCATGACCTACCTGTGATCTCTCTTACACCAACTAAAGAGACTGTATTTTCTAAAAATTGCTTACTGTAGCACACTCAACCTCACAGAGTGAGCTACACCTTTTTATAAGAGCCACCTTTTAGCCCTACAGCCCTTTGGCTGTGTTTGTTTTACTGCACCCTCCAGTGGTTTCTCCAGCAGTACTGTTTTACACTCCAACCACAGTGACCTACGGGAATCATTAAAGTTGTACATTCTGGATGGAATATAAGCAGTTGACCTGTTTCGCAGGTTGTATCCATGCATTAGACTTAGCAGCCTCAAGATCTAATCTACAGTTTTGTTGCACGCTGCCCAACCTGCTGGAGTCTGCCACCTTTTAGATGTCCCTGTTGGACTACTCGTGTCCGTCTTTAGACACCGCCACCAGTATAGAAGGTTGAGGGACAGCACTCTCCTCTATATCTTTTTAGTAGGCAATACATCACGCGTAACCCAGGGATAGGCACCCCCGCCAGGGTCAGGGTGTTCTTCCTTAGGGTAAGGTACGCCGAGCCAGATGGCCCCCCTTCTTCATGTATTTGAGTGTGAGCACTTTAACTTACTTATTTGTTTTGCATACCTCAGATGCACCTTGAATACCTTCTTTCCTATAAAACCGTTGTTTTTGTGCTACCATATGTTATTTTGTTAACGGTTAAAAGGACGGTTAAAAGGACGAGCACTCTAGCTTCATAAGCTCTCCCTGTTGTTTCTGGTATGACACCAGCATGACATTTTCAAGCTAGTGTAAAACCAATTTATGTGCATGGCATTGGCCCGATTTCTCACAAGGAATCCATCATAAATGCTGTCTGCCGTGAGTAAAGACAGCATTTACACTATTTGCCTTAGGAGGTGTAAGAAAAAGGTGTTGAGGCGGTTTTGCATTTTTAACACACATTTTGCACTTTAGTACAAATGACAAAAAATTCACCCAGGGAACCGTGTTGCACCAATTACCAAGTAGGTGGTGCCCCTGTGCAATTTACCCTTTTTGTAAAATGAGTGTGTAAACTTTGGGAAAATGTATCTTAAGAACATGGTATTTACTTTTTCTTGAAACACTGAAAAATATGGCATTATTTAATTAATAATGAACAATTTTCGGAATAAGTATAAAATGTTGAAGGAGTTTGTGACATTCAAATATATAACAGCTCATGAGATATCGGGCATCCACATTTTTACAGTATCCAACTGATCTTGTTCTTCAGGTGACCAACGCTACATTAAGTACAAGTAGCTAGATTAACAGGGTTAATACGCAGGTGTACAAGTGTTACAAACACAGTGGTTCCTTGAAAACTAGATATTTCACACTAAAGCTATTGAAGTGCTTATGGCACTCAAATAGCTTCTTTTTTTTAAACAATTGAATGAAAAAAATAAAAGGGAAATGGGTTCGAACTGATTGGTCCGTTTGGCATTTGCTTCTGTCACTCATTTCTATCGGAATATCAGATGACATTCTTTCCTTTTAATAGTCAAGGTTTGTTGATTTGCTACGAGGTAATCATTTAGATTTTAAATACAGTACCTGTGCTTTTTGTGCCACATCCAGGACCAGCTGAAATTTTTCTGACACAGTCAAATCTTCTTTGGGAGGTTCCTTTGGTAGACAAAAAAAATAACTGTTTGGAAGGTCAGTGACTGGCAAATGTTAACCTTCACATTTAATGCATTATGCTCGTTTTTGCGCAACTAATATTTGTCTTCTTCACAATTTAGCACCCTAGGAAAGTTACTATCAAAATATGCAGCCATTGGCCATCCACTCACTTCTGTTACCAACTCATTGGGACATCCCTTACGCTCTGGGGAAAGCCTGATCATTCCACATAATAATTGGATATACAAATACAAAATATAGGAGGAACTGAAATTGAATACTCTCAAAGAGCACATAGCATAAAGTCTGTTACCGTGGCAGCTTTCTGTGAGGCTTGCAGGGAAATAACTGCTGCCGCGTTCATTTTAATGTACTTGAGAAATTATGCCGTTTTCCTTTGTCTTTTTTTTTATAAGTGTAGCAGCTGGAGAGAACACATTTTTAGGTGAGGAAACTGGACTTCATTTAAAAAAAGTTTTAATTGTAATATGGACACTGCTTTCATTCTCTCACTTCTCTGCAATTGGGTCCCCCCCACAAAATGTTTTAAACTTTGCATAACAGTGGAAAAAACACCCAGGCAAGAACAAAGTAACACCAGAATGACAATGACAACGGAAATGTAACTGACTGCAAAAATATTTTAAAAAATCCCTAGGATCGTTAAAATGTGCGTTAAAACATGCGTTAGACTTTAAATTCTGTTTTAGCACCTATTATAACAATACCAGGAAAAATGAGCCCCGCTGAGTTTTAGCTCTTTCTGATGAAATAAGTGCTGCTGATTTGTCCACTGCATCAAGATTGCAACCCTACCTTCCATTTCTCTACCCCCGTCTGTGCCGCACACTCCTCCATGGTTCTCCAGGTCCTTAGTAAACCTCTTCCACATCTGTGGGACAGTACAGATTTTTTTCTCACTACCTGCCTCATGTCTTTCAGCCACAGCTGCTGCGTGCCATATTGATATAGGAACCTGCAACTGCATTTTTAAACATCCCTTATTTAAGGATGGAAACCTAAACAAATTACAGAGAAATTCATCTGATACTGCGATGAGTTGGCAATGAGTATTCCTTCATGAATCAGGGATGAGCTCTGTTATGAAGCAACCTTTCCTACAGCACAGGAAAATCTACCTGCACAAAGTCATTGGCAGATTTACTTTTGTGAAACACAATATGCACAATGTGGGATATTTCTCCAATTGGGGTAAAATGTGTGAACTGGTCCTTTCATCTCTCAGAAGATACTGCATACTAATAGTTATTGGGTCTGTTCTATGTCCCTTTTACTTTAATTTACTTAGAAAAACCCCCATCTAATTCTTTTTTTTTTAAATTGTGGTGGTATCCACCCCCAAGCCACACCCCCCCATCCTAATACCAATATTCCTCCCCCAAACCCCTGCCCCCCCCATTTATTTCGAGGAGTTTTATCAATGTAATTTCTTCATTAAAAATTACCTCAAAAGGAACACCCGTTGATGAAGGAACGCAATACCATTCGGCCAATTCAATCAAAGGGGTAAACATTTCAATTTGCAAGCTACTAGCCAAGCAGCCAAGTCACTCGACCCTGGCATGAATCTCAGTTCTACATATAAACTTGGTACAAAATGTCCTAATCAGCAAGAGTAAATTCTCAATTACTAATGGGTAGTGGCAAGTGCCAATTTATGAGCAATTGTACACCTTCCAGTTCACCAGAAACATTAACTCTGTGTCGCTCACAAGACCATCCAAACAAATAATTATGAACCCGGACAGGTCTAAAAATCCCAAAAGTGGTGCATTCAATAACGATAACTCCCATAATTTTTTTGGTTACGTATGCCATGCTTTGTATAGAAAATAAGCTAAAGAAAACAAAGACCTATCAGCCAAATCCCTTCCTGACCTGATCGCAATGAAAACATTTAAAAACACAAAAACCTTGAGAGTGCTCAGCACTATTAGGCATAATGCTTATAGTATGACCAAGTTGTGATAATGGCGATGAGAGCTGCACTGGGCCTGGCCATGCCCCCACCTGTTCCCAAGCATAAACGAAGCTACAAGCTTAGAAATGTTCAGTAAAACGCCATGGACACACAGCCGCCATGAAGAGCAAAATAGGTTGTGCACAAGTAGGGCGAGAAGTAGTTTACATTCACAGAAGTAGGGAAAGGTTGCAGAATACCCAGAAAGAGTTATATAAGTAGTATAGAAATGGGCAGGAAGGGATAGGTTGCAGCATGCACAGGTAGGGAATAATGAATGGCGGAATGCAGACACGAAGAACGCTAACATGGCAGAGAAAGAACACAAGTATCACGACTTATCAGACCAAACCTTGCAAAGCCTCAATTCAAAAATATTGCATCTCGACATAAAATCGCTTCTCACAAAGTTCCAGGCTTCTCAAGGCTCAGAAAGCAGCTGCAAGCACCAACGTCAGTGCGCCGAGGGGTGTTCTGCTTGGAAGCTGAAACCACACCAGATAACATTTCCCAGGGCACACAGCATGCAATTATTAAAGTTAATCAGTTTCAATTGGTAGCAGTGAGAGATAGACATATCTTTGAATGCGAGGTGCAAGCAGCTACCGTGCAAATTGATCCCATAATGAATGTGTACAAACCGGCCACCGAAGGTAAGCACACACTCTTTAGAAAAGCAGAAAATCCAACAAATAGATGAAATTGAGCTCCGAACCGTGGTCCTCCAACACGTGATTGAAACAATGGTAATTTATTCCAGGACCACCTGCTATTTCGTTAGTACATCCAGACAACATGACTATATGCCAAGGCCATGAACACACAGGCAGATAAGGTCTCAGGCCTTGGAATGAGAAGGGAGTAACTTCTTTGAACTGGATCATAGCGGTTTGCCCACCTCTCCTTCACCACCACATGCCCCTTGGCACTGCATAACAGTGCCAAGGCTAAATGAAAACATAACTGGCAAATCAGACTATGTTCTTCTTATTGACCAAGTGTAGTAGAGTGCCGACCGATGGCATGGAATATCAAAATGTAGCATTTGTAGAAGGATGTATCTAGGAGAAGTTATTAGTTGTGAAAGAACCAATAGTAAAAGGTTCACTCATAGGTAACTATATGTTCTATATTCCCTGACCAATCAAGTGGAAGAGCAGTGGTTTTTATGATAATTACCAGCTATGACATCAGCTATGATGCTTTTCTTACATAAACCCTTGTTGCAATTTTTCAGATTGGCCCTCATTACGACCCTGGCGGAGAGGGGTTTACGCCAGCGTAATGCATGGCGTACCTCTCCGCCAGATTAGGACTTTCCGTAGCGCCATGGCGATTTTTACGCCCGGATTTTCCGGGCGGAAAAATCCATGGCCCTACGGGTCCCCTCGTTAATTACGCCACCGTATTCTACGGTGGCGTAATTAACGCCTTCCCCACTCCTATTATACCCTATGGGGCAAAAATGGGAATGGGGAAGGGTAAATGGGGATTGGGGACTTACCGCCCCGCCAAGGTCGGAATGGGGCGGTAAGTCCGCCAACCCCCATGGCGGAGTTGGCTGCTCTGCGCCATGGTCCATGGTGCAAAATGCACCATGGACCTCCGCCAGGGTCGTAATGAGGGCCATTGTCTCTTGTACGCTCTCCCAGCAGCCATTTGAATCTGAATAAAGCTGTGTTTTCTTGTGCACTTGGAGTTACTCAGTTATTGCGTTTTCCCTCTTATTGGTATACTTGGGCATATCTTAAAGTGTAATACCAAAGAACAGGAAGGCAAGATCTAAAATCAACATTAGTAAGAGCAAGTAAGGAGCACAGCTACCTTAAAGAACACTGAAAAGATGTGCTCTTGGTGAAGAAGAACTCTGACAAGGTAGGGAAGCAAATTCTTTTACTTAAGTCCAAGTTGACAAGGTAACATATTAGGTACGTTCTTAGGTAAGTATAAGGTAAGACATATGAAACATCCACCGGCTCCCACGCTCATAGGCTCTCGGCTCCAACTGACATCCATAGAACATTCAGGGGCACTCGCACATCAACACTCTATACATCAGCATTCCATCAGGCATTTCAAGTAGCTTGCATTCACAAAGCACCAGTGCATGGGAGACCCACGACACAACAAGGACATACAAGAAACTGAATTCCCATCATTAATAAAACCTGCAACTAGCACAGAGAAAAAAAAAAGTTTCTTGTGCTAGCCACCTTCCTATTTTAGTCATCCCATGCAGTCTACCATATCCAATGGAAATACCCAAATAATCACAGAAACATCCCCTCTAATAGGGACACTCTAATTGCTGTCACAGATACTCATCACACACTGAACTTTGTGACAGCATCAGATAATATCCCCAACAAATTTATGACAAAAACCTGGTAAGCTACCACCTCTGATACATTAATCACTAAAGAAGCTTTTCCTCCCATAAGATTACTCCATTCTTTTTTTTCTTGACTTCCACACTCGCAGAATGTCCTCCTTTGTGATCAAGAAACTCCTGATAAACAAATGATGGAACCAAACTTCCCCACTGGATATTTTTCTCTGACACACATCACTTTCTAAAATACCCAATCTTTTCATTTTGGCTAGTGCCCACTATATTGTAAAATCATTCTCAAAGAAAGAAATATATTGTTCAAAAAATGCACAGTTAAATCCTTTTGTCCACGCTTCTTTTGATACACATGGCCATTCACCTGGTAAAGAAAGGGTGGGGCATAAACGATTGTGCCAGCTATCAACGTTTTTGAAAAATGTAGAAGTATGAACCAGTTGGGTAATAAGAAGAAAATGTAATTGAACCTCTTGGGTGTATCATCAATTTGGGTGTCTTAAAAAAAAAAAAAAGGATCGGATAAGGTACAATATTTTCAGTCACTAAAAGGTATTCACATAGTCTCGAAAAGACGTATGGCAATTCACCTTTGATTGTTTTCCTATCTGTTCGCCATCTACCTTGTCTTTTACTTTTATCTGCAGGTTGTTAGCAGTAGTGGGGTATCTCAATAGCTTGTGAAGTAAAGGCTGAACTTGGAGATCATGACCCTGCTATTCTAAAATCTTTGCATGTGCGGTCTTCAATAGTTCTTGGATACATTTAACCCTTAAATCATCAATAGGAAGAATGCTATCCTGCACCTGAGCATCCTCGAATTTAGACATTTGCATTACCTCATAATGTGCCTTTGCACCAAAATCCCTTAATCAGGTCCTCAGCAGTTGTAATGTCGGTGGGGAAGATTGATCCTCAAATCATTGATTGGAGGGATATTTTATGCATATGTTACGATGCTCTCAAATCCCTCCTCAGCACCACATTTTAAGAGTTCATGAAACACAACTAACTTGCACAACACTGCTCATAGCCCAGGGTTCGAAATTAAGATTGGATGGGCAGGCATTAAAAGCAGCTCCTTTGTATCCGGCATTCACCACTGGGGAACGAGGAGCTAGTACATAGTGTCCTTCATTTCTTGCTTTCACATAAAACGGAAACTTATTTTGTTAATTATTGACACTTTATGTTTTAAATGTCAAACAGGTGTGTCCTAATGCCCGTTTACAGATTTTCCCAAATGCACACCATTTATGTCACTTAGGTATTTTTGTTCAGCATTGGTTGGCTCAGGCAGCCTAAAGTAGCTCCTAGTAACTTTTGGTGTCAAGCTAACCAGGCTCCTTAAGGCTACAAGCAGGGCTAAATAGCTCCCAGCTTCCCTCAATTTCGAGCCCTGTAGCCAATCATAAAAAATCCAAACTAGAACAAAAGCAATATAAAAATAGGGTTGAAAACTATATTATAATATTTCACCATCACTAGCAACTTAGTCATAACAAGATGGAAGACAGATATAAGGCCTTAAAACAGATATTGACCAAGGGAAGACAGCTTTGAGACAGACAAACGAGACAATAACGCAAAATGAATGTGCACTCCCCATCGTCCATGATTAAGTAAATACCCCAATTACTTGATCTGTCACCTGAAGCTAAAAAAGAGAACAAACAACCCACTTCTCCATTTTAATGGCATGTTTTCAAAAGTCAAAATTAAGTTGCTAACGCGCAAGAAAACATATGGGAGCATTTGTCAACTATACACCATAGGTGAAATGACTAATCAAAAAATGAACATCATGGCTGCTAAGGTAATTCACCTTAAAACAGACTAAACCAGCAACAACCCAACAAACGCTTCCATTTTGATAAAATATTAATCAAACCCAGTCTCCTCAGAAAGAGATCCTGCACCACACATATATTCAAATAAAGAATGACTGCCATACCCATCTTTACAGCAGTATGTATTTCTGGAGAACTCTCTTCTGACAAAATAGTTAGACAATATTTTTGGTCAGACTGCATCTGACAAGATTTTGAAATGCAGTAAGAACATAGATTTTTTAAAGAGTTAAGATTTTAATTATGACTCCTCCTTTTATTCCAAGTAGTTTATCTCGTGGACCACTGTTTAATTTATACCGTTTAATATGTTTTGGGTTCTCGGATTATATCCTTGCCTTGAACTATTGCTGCACCTTTCCTTGCACTTTATTCTCTCATTTTATGTCATTGTGTTTCAAATGTTTTCTTCATAATGATATTTTTTTTAGTTTTTTTTTTCAAAATTGCTTTCTCCAACATCCCATAAGCACAATCTGCTTGTTTAGAGTAATAACTATCAAACGTCCAGCTGAATGGAGAGACCATTGTATATTCAAGGGAGGAAGTGTGAGGTCATTGATGTCCTAGCATCTGCTATAACCATTGATTCTTTTTATTTTTATTGTGCAATTGGTTATCAAAAAATACAAACCTTTAGCACAGTAATAATAAAAGACATACAGGGGGAGATAAATAAAACTCCCAACAAGACAATGGAAAACCAAATTACATAATACAATTCTAAAAAGAGAAGCACAGTTAATTAGTAGTCAATAGTAATTAATAATCCTATTACAAATTCATCATTAATAACACATTTATACAAATGCTCAATGCAATTCATAAGTAAAATTAATATACAACACTAAAATACCAAAGCAGTGCAATGAGATAAAGGGCTTCTCTCAAAACATGATATGCAGCAGCAGATATTACCAAAGCCTCAGCCCCAAATATGCAGCTCCAAAACTGATAGTTTTCAATTGAACCAACATTAGAAACAATATGAGAATAGCTCTTTAAATAACACATTTTCAATCTGGAGCCTCTAGTCAGGACGTGACGTGCTGTGCCATCTCTTCTGTTAACTCAAAAAGACGGCAGGTCCTGTCCCCATGAGGTTCATCAATCCATCTGCCTGCATCTTCACGCGTGGGGAGGATGTTAAAGCGCAAACTAATTATACATCTATGTAATTACAAAGAGCACAATTTAGTGAGATAGGTACAAGGTGATTTACAACAAATGTCTGCATGCTATAAACTGCATACATCTTTTTTTCCGCTATACTGTCGATATTTGTAATAATGTCCAGAACTCTAGTTTTGTTATTAAATATTGCAGCTGAATTAGGGGCCTTAACCAAATCCTCTACTATGACATTTTCCAAATGATTCAGTACAGTATAACGCAATTCCGCTAAAAAGGGTTTGGTATGAGCACATATATACTGGTTCGCCAAGACATCAACCTTAATCAGGAGAGCAAGTAACAATACTAAGGAAGAGCTTACAGCGCTGGATGAGCCATAAGTAGCAAATAGATGGAACAATCAATTCGCACCTCAAGGCCTCAACTGGGACAGACCTGGGGACACTTAACACAGATCGTAAGAGCGTGCCCTCAAGCCTGTCTAACCAGCTCATCATAGGTTCAGGAAGTATGGCCAGGCCATAAAGTATCCCTGGTACAATGCTCCTTCAATAGATCATGATAAAACCCTCAAAACTATGCCCCCCCATTTTAGCAATTTATCTCTTTACCAAAAAACATTTCTTTAAGACCTTCGGCATGATGTAGTGACCAAAAAAGTAATGAACAGGAAAGGAGCTAATCAGAATGTCCAAATAGATGAACAAGTTACTTACCAACTGTAACGTTCTTTCGACTGGATGTTCCTCCCACGTATTCATTATCTTTGATAAATCAACTTCCAGCTAGCTGGCCTGGGAAACATTTTTCACAGTAGAGGGCGCTGCGCATCGACGTCCCTAGAGTCGATGTCCCTCGAAGGCCTCCATATCGGCGCCGAGGTCACCATAGGTATAAACAGTCTCGCGCAGCATCCGTTGCTCAGTTCCGTTTTGAAGTGCTGTATTTGCCTTGTATGAGATGGTTAATACCTTTGAAGGAGCGTAGGCTGTAACTACAAGGGAAGTTTTACTGCGGGGAAGGATGGGAGGGGCGATAAGGAATATGTGGGAGGAACATCCAGTCGAAAGAACGTTACAGTTGGTAAGTAACTTGTTCTTCGAATGGATTGTGTTCTCCCATGTATTCCTTATCTTTGATAGACTCCCAAAGCAGTAATGTGTATAGGAGGCAGGAGTAAAATTAAATGCTTTTCCTTTAAAGATACACAGAGTGCAACACAGCTTTTCCAAATTTCGTCTCCTGGCTAGAGGAGGAATCGAGACTGTAGAATTTGGTGAAAGTATGTGTGGACGACCATGTGGCAGCCGCACATATGTCTTTAATTGGAACTCCTCTTTGGAGAGCTGAAGAGGCTGCGATACCCCTGGTTGAATGAGCCCTGAGGTGTTGAGGCGGCTCTTTTCCTGCCAATTTATAGCACTCTATAATAGTTAATATAATCCATCTTGAGATGGTCTGTTTCGTAATAGGTAAACCTATCTAATGCCCTGCATACCCCACAAACAATTGGTCTGCTTGCCTAATTCTCGAACGTCTGCTAATGTAAAAACTCAAGTAACGCCTTGGATCCAGCCTGTTTAATCTCTCTTCCTCTTTCCCTAGATGGGGAGGAGGGTAAAATGAAGGTAAGGTTATTTTTTGTGTGATGTGGAATTCTGAGACCACCTTTGGGAGAAAATACGGCTTCACTTGAAGAACTACCTTATCTTTGTGAAAGATTGTATGAGGAGGTTTGCAAGATAAAGCTTGTAATTCGCTCACTCTTCTGGCAAAAGTTAAAGCCACTAGGAAGACTGTTTTAAGAGTGAGAAACCTTAATGGACAGGAATGAAGGGGTTCGAATGGAGTACCCATTAGAAATTTTAAGACTAGGTTTAGGTCCTACAGTGGAACTTGAAAAGGAGTTGGGGGAAAGACATTAGTTAACCCTTTCAGAAATTGAATGACTATGGGCAATTTGAAGTATGAAGGCTCCTCAGCCGTGCACTTAAAGATTGAAAGGCAGCAAGGTAACCCTTGATTGTGCCAACTTGAAGGCCTTGATTTGCTAAGTATAGTAAGAAAGATAACACCATTGGTGTACTACATGAAAAAGGTTCAATATTCTTATCTCTACACCAGCTGCAGAATTTATTCCAACGGCAGCGTTATAAAGATTTTGTTGCTGGCCTCCTGGCTGAAAGCAACACCTCCATTACGTCATACGGGAGGTCCCAATCCTTGTATCTCAACCTTTCAGAAACCAAGCGTGAAGGTTGAGGGTTCTGATATCCGGATGGAGAACCCAACCTCACTCCTGCGAGAGAAGAGCCTCTCTTTGCGAAGAGACGAATCGGAGGACAGATGGACATGTCTAGAAGTACCAAGTTCTCCTGGCCCCATCTGGGGCAATTAGAATCATGGGTTTCCGGAATTCCCTCAACCTCATGATCATTTTAAGAATGACGGGGACTAGGGGAAATGCGTACAGAAGTGGAAACTCCCAGTCCACCACGAACGCGTCCCCTAGAGCTCCTCCCGGGGGGAAATTCCCTTGAGCAAAACTGATGGCGAACAGATCCACTTGAGGGGTTTCCCAAAGGGCGGAGATCTCTAAATGGACTTCCTGAGCTAGTTCCCACTCGTGGGAGACTGATCTGCCTGCTCAGAGCGTCCGCTGTTAAATTCTTCTCTCCGGCTAGGTGAACTGGCGATAGATTCCTTCTTGAATTGCCCAAAACCAGAGCTGCATTGCCTCTCTACACAGAGTCAGTGACTCTACGCCTCCTCTTTTGTTGAGGTAGTGCATGGCCACTGTGTTGTCCGTCATTATCAGAACATTCTTTCCCTGTACTGATGGCAGGAAAGCCTTCAGCACTAGTCTGATCGCTCTCAGCTCTAATAGGTTGATGTGTAGCCTGGACTCCGATGGAGACCAACGACCGCTGATGGTCAAGTCGTTGGCATGGGCTCCCCACCCCGTGAGTGAAGAGTCTGTGACTACTGTTATCTCTGGCCATGGTTGCCAAAACCTTTTGAAACCTGGTGAGTATCTGTAGAATATCTTGAGCCCTCACCTTTGGTGGCGAGGCTTTTCCCAGGGATGTGTCCAGGACTGCTCCAATTAACTGGAGTCTCTGTGATGTTATCATCTGTGACTTCTTTACGTTGAGGGAGAAGCCCAGCTTGTGGAGGAAGTGGCAAACATAATCTAGATGGATCTGAGCCTGTTCCGGGGACGCTGCCCAGTCGTCCAGGTAGGGGTAGACATGAATCCCTTCCTTCCTTAGACTTGCAGTCACAACCGCCATTAGCTTGGTGAAGACCCTCTGGCAGAGGTCAGCCCAAATGGCAGAACTCGTAATTGATAATGAGAGTTGCCAATGGCGAACCTCAGGTACTTCCTGTGCTTGTGATGGATTGGCACATGAAAGTAAGCATCCTGAAGGTCTAGAGATACCAACCAGTCCTGAAGCTGGAGGGCCTGAAGGATCTGAGAAAGGGTTACCATCTTGAACTTGTCTTTCCTGAGGAATGTGTTTAATTCTCACAAGTCCAAGATGGGTCTCAATCCTGCGTCCTTCTTCGGTATTAGAAAACAGGGGGAATATCTACCCTTGTTACTCTCCACTACAGGTACTGGTTCTATAGCACCTTTCTCTAGCAGGTCTGATTCTCCTGCATGAGGAGCAAGTCTGGAAGCTTCAAAGAGTTGTTCTCCAGTGGATGACTCTGAGGGGTGTGTAGTAAAGGCAGGCAGTAACCTTGGGCAACTGTTTCCAATGCCCAAGCATCTGACGTAATGGGGGCGTGGCCAGCGCGCATGCCGTAAAGACAGACCTCCACGGAGCTCCGTCCGCGATCCTGAAACTATCGCACAACTTACGCTGAAACCGGGTCTGCGAGACTTACTAAGGCCAGAATAGTGTGGGGGAACCGATCGCCAGCACCCGACAACAACTTTGGGTGGAATCGGAGACCGAACGGCGGAGAACGGGAAGTCCGAACTCGAGCCCCCCTGGGATTCCAAGATGGCGGCGCCCGCCGCATAGTAGGAAAAGGCTAGCCTCGGCCCCCCTGGGTCCCACCACGAACTGTTGCAGAAGGGGGCGGCTGCTGCGGAGGAGCCTGCCGGCGGACAGCTGAGAGCGGGAGGCCGGCGCCAGCGATTGCCAGTGTCGGCTGCGGAGGTGGATGAAATCGCGGCGCGGGCACAGCCGGGAGGAGGTCGCATTTGCCGCGGTCGCTGGAGTGGGGAACACGGAGCAGTTCCGGCGGTGAGAAAACGCTTGAAGTGAGATTGGGTCCCCTTTACAACACTCCCCAGCGGGAACACCCGCAATTTACCTCACGCAGTCCCAGCAGCCTGGGGGAGCGGGGCCTGGGGCCCAATACTAACTCCTGTGAAGAGGACTGGCCCGTTTGCTCTAGAGGCTGCCTGATACGCGGGTAAACCCGCGAGACGAGGACCCCAGCGGGCAGAACCCGCTCACACCACGGGTGGCCAATAGCCTGACACCTACAGGCCGGTATCCCGTTGGAGAAACCGGCAGGAAGCCGAAATACGGGACGCAACCTGTGGCCCTGGGCCTAACCACTCCCTGAGCAGGGCCCTCCATACTCTCTGAACCAAACGGCGGGAAACACCGGCAACCAGAAGCAACCGAGTACCCGAGGTAGGATCCTTTGGACCAAGTTCCCTAGTACCCCACACGAAAACTTCAACACAGGGATCGCCGACGGATCTTCACCCTGCCGGGGGCAGCACTTACAGATCATTAATTAGAGGATGTCTCCCCCCAGGTCCAAGCCGAAACTAGTCACGATGGATTCCTTCACGACAGTCAGGCCCCAACGACAGTCAACACAACAAGACCAAGAAACCCCTGAGGACCCGCCCCAACAAGAGGAAGACCTTAAACACACGCAAGTCCTCCAGGCGATAGCGGCCCTCCGCTCATCACTCGAGGGACGGCTTGAAGAAGTGAAATCTGACATGCAACTGATGCGGCAGGACGCCCGCAATCTAACGGAAAGAGTCACGGTGACTGAGACAGCCCTGCAGGAAAATGTTGAGAACACCCGAGATTTGGAGATGACGATTAGAGACTTGGAACAGAAGGTAGCAAGGCTAGAAGCCCGCTCTGAGGACGCAGAAGGTCGGGCGCGCCGTAATAACATTCGTATACTGGGGGTCCCTGAAGATTTGGAAGGCCCGGACCCGACAACCTTCATCGAAACGCTCCTACAGCAGGAAATAGGGGCGGCAAAACTCTCCCAGGGGTTCTCCGTTGAAAGGGCTCACAGGTCTCTCCAGAGACGTCCCCCACCTGGATCACATCCACGCCCAATCATAGCTAAGATCCTAAACTTCAGAGACCGCGAAATCATACTCCGGTTCTCCAGAGAAGGCGGGGAGATTAAAAGACATGGCTTCACAATAGTCATATACCCGGACTACACCCCTGCAGTACAGCGAGCCAGGAACTCTTACATTCCGATAAAAGCCCGGCTGAGAAAGCTCAACTTAAAATATATGCTCTTATACCCGTCACGACTCAAGGTTCTATATAAAGGAAAAGCAACGTTCCTGGAGACCCCAGCCGCAGCCAATATGTGGCTTGAGCATAACAACCTGGCGGACGACAAGGAAGACCCACCGAACTCAGATCGGGGATGACCACCTACCCCCGGATGAATGTGAGCGACGGCAATCCCTGCAGCAATTGAAAGGGAAGCAACACGAATCGTAGTTAAACGAACCATCATGAAAGTTCTATCATTAAACCCGCTACATCGGACGCGAGACCCAAGGAGCGCACGAGCGGCGGACAAACAACCCACCCCACCAACAAAGGTGTAAGCAGTTTGCTCACACACAACCTGATCCGGAAGGCCAGGAGTGGCCTGGAAGGCTCAGGAGCCCCTGAGCGCTGCAAGTTAAAAGCGGCTGCTAGGGTCAGTTTGGAAAGTTTAGTTGAGTTTTCCTCCCGTTCACCACAATGGGATTTACACAAGTTAAAAAATCTCCAACCAGCGAAAGACCTGGGGCCGGAGCGAGAGGGCGGGCGAGGAGAAGACCAGGACGATGTGGCAGGACATATGAAGGTAACAGGGGTCTGACAACTGTGAGTGTGACTCAATTACCCTGTAATGGCGGCTAAGATGAATATAAAGTTATTGACCTGGAATGTGAGAGGTTTGGGATCATATCTACGCCGGAATAGGGTCAAGTCCTATTTAAATAGAAAGAAAGTACAGATAGCGTTCCTCCAAGAGACACATTGCACGGCTGAATCCTTAGCGAAACTAAGCGAACACTGGGGAGGCCAGGGGGCCGGATCTTCGTACTCCAAGTATGCAAGAGGGGTATATACTTGGATTCACCCACAACTCCCTTTCCGGATAACTAAGACCGAGTCCGACCCAGAGGGAAGATTTGTAATA
The DNA here is from genome assembly GCF_040938575.1 of Ambystoma mexicanum. Taxonomy (NCBI): domain Eukaryota; kingdom Metazoa; phylum Chordata; class Amphibia; order Caudata; family Ambystomatidae; genus Ambystoma; species Ambystoma mexicanum. The sequence goes on from NC_090936.1 coordinate 742,868,948, forward strand.
ATATGGGGCAGGCTAGAACAATCGAATATTTGCATAGTGAACTCTTATCTCCCCAATACTAACATCCCATCACACTTAAACTCCATGTACACTAAGATTGCACTAAACAGGCATGAAATCCTGTTTTGGGGGGGAGATTTCAACTGCGTCCATGATCCGATACTAGATAGGTCCCTCCCACACCCGAAAGGGCCCTCAGCAGCTACCACAGCCCTCTCCCTACTAGTCAATAGGTTACACTTGGCAGATACCTGGAGGGAGTGCCATCCCGACGCTCGGGAGTACTCATATTTCTCCACTCCACATGGCCTCTACACCAGACTGGACTATGTTTTTATAAGCGATGAGCACCTTCCACAGATAGAAGAAGCCCAATATCTGGGCAGAACCATCTCGGACCACTCACCCCTCCTGGTGGGCTGGAATCACACTGGCCCCAGACCTCCAATCCCAATGTGGAGAATGCCGATAGATGCCCTGGGAGACCCGGCATTTAGGGAGGACCTACATGAATTCATAGAAAACTTCATAGAAAGAAACACTGGGAGCGTAGACCGCCTAAGCACAATGTGGGACGCCCTGAAAGTAGTGACGAGAGGAGAAATAATAGCAAAAGCAGGGGGCATCAGGAGACAACTTAGGGGTGAACTGGCCCACTGGGAGCGGGAAATAGAACAACTGGAAGCAGCCCCGGTCGACACGGAACACAGGGAAGACAACCTCAGAGCACTTAGAACTAATTCCACCTCGGCATGGAATAGGCTCGCCAAATTTGATTATGCCACCAAAACCAATCGTATACACACGGAGGCTGACAAACCAGGCAGAATGCTAGCTTGGCTCTGCAAAAAAGAACACCCCAGGCACACTATTACAGGATTACACACCGAAGAGGGGGAGGTAGTACAAACACAACAAGCTATTAACGAAACGTTTAAGGGCTTCTATGAACACCTTTACTCACATGATGACCAGGTCCCCCTAGAAAAAATCACGGACACCCTTGAAGAGATAGGACTCCCCAGGATGCCCCCAGAGCAATCAGAGGCCCTAGACACAGAAATCACAACTGAGGAAATCACGGACGCTATTAGATCACTAGCCACTTGCAAGACCCCTGGGAGCGATGGCCTACCCACGGAGTTTTACAAGACGTATGAGCCCACACTAACGCCCCTGCTACATGAGGTCTTTCTCGAAGCATATGAGACAGGGATACTACCAGATAGCATGAGAGAGACCCTCCTGATCCCGATTATCAAGCCTAATAAACCCCCCGATAGATGCGACTCTTATCGCCCGATAGCAATGCTTAATTACGACGCGAAAATTCTGACAACAGTATTAGCAAATAGACTGGCCAGAATTATAGGGGAATTGGTACATGAGGACCAATGCAGATTCATACCTGCCCGAAACACAACCATGAATTTGCGCCGAGTGCAACATGTCATCGCCCAAACTGGGGATGGCACAGAAGCGTTCGCATTGTTATCCCTGGACGCCATCAAGGCGTTCGATTCGATCTTTTGGGAATGGTTATTGGCGGTTCTGGAGGGGTTTGGTTTTGGCCCTAGGTTCATTAGGTGGATCAAGATACTCTACACGAAGCCTAGAGCCAGAGTAAAAACTGGGAAGCATGTATCGGAGGTCTGGAACATATGCAGAGGGACCAGACAGGGTTGCCCCCTTTCCCCCATGCTCTACGTACTGGGCCTGGAACCCATTGCAATCTATTTTCGAAAGCAATTTTTTGATGCTGGGATCCGACTGGGAGACACTGACCACATCATTTCTCTCTATGCGGATGATGTCCTATTATTTGTCAAGGACCCATATTATAATGTGCCCACGATGCTGGAGGTCCTAGATAATTTTGCGAAGGTCTCTCAGAGTCATCCACTGGAGGTCTTCAGCAGAGCCAAATCCTGCCTCTTCCCCCTGGCAAGTCTTAAGGGAAAAGAACCATCGGAGCTTCCTTTGGTGGGAATAAGGTGGGAACACACCTCGTTCAAATACTTGGGCATACACATAATGCATTCCCCGGAACAAATGCATGAGCGCAACACTAAAGCTGCTCTCCCGGCCCCGAGGAAATCCATGGCCTTCTGGGCGAAACTTCCCCTATCCATGATGGGCAGGGCCTCCATAACTAAAATGATTGTCCTTCCCAGATTCCTGTACGGATTTCAAAACGTACACTTCTACATCAAAGCGCCCTTCTTTCGCCTATTGGAAACTATCCTGAGAGACTTCTTGTGGGGGAAGGGAAGACGAAAGATAGCGCTTGCCACGTTGTCACTACCGTACACTCAAGGGGGAATCCAACTTCCAAACTTCGAAAAGTACTTCCTAGCAGCGCAGCTTAGCTTTGTCACCAAGTGGCTAGCAGACGATGCCACATCGGAGACGCCACTCCTGCAGCCGCTGGTCTCCCCGTTATACTTGAAAGAACTTCCCTGGGCCCCCACCCATTCGATAAGAAATACCCCCCTATTGGTCTCGCTTGGACGCAAAATCTGGCATAGGGCAGAATCCCTCGCACACGTCAGACACCAGTACTCCCCAAACATACCGCTTATCTCAGACCTATGCGATTCTCCTGCAGATCTGCAACACCTCAGGCACTGGGAACAGAAGGGGATTTACTCATGGGGGGACTTGTACATGGAGGGGGAATTCATGGAATTCGAAACACTTCAAGAACAAAATGATGTCCACACTGGCCAGTTTCTATGGTACCAGAAACTTAGATCCACGGCACGCGCCAGATGGTCGACATGGCCGGAGGAACCGGACACGAACCCCCTGATCACATTGCTATACGTACTAGGAGAGGGAGGGAGACCAGTGTCACAGATCTACAGCCACCTAAACGACACCCCCAATCCACGCAGTGCTGGGCTAAAATCCAAATGGGAAGCAGACATAGGTCGAGAGTTAACAGACTGCGAATGGGAAAGGGCCCTCATATTTCCTAAAACAGTATCCAGAAACCATAGATTTAGGCAAATACAATTGAACCTTCTACATCGTACATACCTAACCCCATTCAGGCTTGCCAAGCTCCATAATACTCAGAGCCCCAGATGCCCCTGGTGCGAAATGGACAATGCGGACCTGTTCCACATGTTCTGGCGGTGTGCCAAGACACAATCACTGTGGTCCTTCATACAGCAGACAAGCGAAACTCTGGGGCTGACCAGATATGAATGGATTCCTGAGGAGTGCCTACTCGGCACATACCCCAGACCAGCAAAACTAAAACACCTCATTAGATTAATGGACATTATGAGCATTCTGGCTAAGAGGACAATTGCAATGTCCTGGAAGAAACCATCGGGACCACAACCAAAAATCTGGCACAGAGAACTGAAACGATGGGTGCGAGCTGAAACGAAAGTTTGGGAAGAAAGTGTAGCCAGATCCACGGATGCATCGAGTATGACCCTAGATGCCTGGAGAGGGCTTACAGACCCCCTGTTTTACCCCTCTGATGATAAGCCCCCATGAATCACCACAAGCATGCAGTAGAAGGCCCCGAGGACAGGAGCAGAGTCCTCGAGAAAGCCCAGCCATACCTTCATGTGAACCCTCCTAAAGGAAGTCCCCTCACCTCCTGTAAGTCCTGACCCCCCCTGAGCCCCACCTGGTACCGACCCCTCAAGAAGCAGACACCTGGAGATAGTTAAAGTTTCTATGTTAAGTTGTTAAGTTATAAATGTTAATAACCTGAGCCGCAATCTGATTTACTGCTTGATAACAGATTTGACAATTTTTCTGTGCTTGTAACAAATAACAAATGCCAATAAACAGATTTAAAAATAAAACAAGCATCTGACGTAATAGCCTGCCATTCTGTCAGATGTTGAGTTAACCTGCCTCCTACTGGCGTTTTGTGTGGGGAGACCTCAGAGGGGTTTAGAAGCGGCTGACGCAGATGCTGAGGGTAAAGCAGCACCTGCTGATGACCCGTCCACCACGGGTGAATGGTCTGGCCCCTTTGAGCTGGCTGCCCTCTGTTTTTTCTGAATGCGGAATAAAAACAAAAGGGCTTCCCCTTCCAGGACATACCTATGGGCCGATTTTGAGTTTGACGGACGGCAGGCCTAAGTGATTTTGCTGCCACCTTTGAGGTTTGCAATTTACCAGGCTGTCATCAGCTTTTTTGACAAATAGAGAGGTGCCGTCAAGGGCATATTCAGAAGCATGGCTTGTACATCAGGAGCAAAATCAGACTTCCGTAACCACGCATTGATTGTGGTACTCGCCGCCATGGCTCTGCTGATGCTGTCAGCAGAGTCCGGACCCGTTTGGAGGATCTCACACATCGCATCCTTCCCATCCTTGGTGATGTTCAAGAATGTGTCTCGTTCCTCCCCTTCTGGGAGACAGTCAGCCGCCGATGAAGCGCACTCCGAGAGGGTGTGGCTGAATCTCGATACCGTGCAAGTGGCATTAATAGACTTAAGTGCCATACTGCATGCTGAAAAGATCTTTTTAGACATGGCATCAAATCTTTTGTCATCTCTGTCTTGTGGTATAGTAGGGTATGCCGACTTACTAATTGACGACGTCGCCTCCTGCACTACTAAACTCTCTGGAGTTGGGTGCTTACTTAAATATTCAGGGTCTGAGGTGGACACCCTGTACTTTGCAGAGAGCTTTTTATTTACTGCAAGGATAACTTCAGGTGTTTCCCAATTTGCAGCTATTTGCCTCTGCAATGCAGCATGAAAAGGGACTATAGGGTCTTTTTGAGGCCCTTTATCTAAGAAGTCCATAAGATCATCTTGCTGTAAAGGGGGTGCAGGTGTTGTCCACCCCATAAATTGCATAATTCTTGCTATAAGTGCTCTGTAAGGCATTTCTGCATGTTCTCCAGGTTCTGGTCTGGCAAATTCCACCTCTGGAGAGGTATCTATGCCACTGGCATCTTGTAAAGATTCTTGTAGATCTCTCAATCTATTCTCCTCAGAAATTAGCTCCTCTGCAATGGGCACTCTTGTTGTTTGTAACCCAAAAGGTCTCTCATTGTCAGAATCCTCCTCTTCTTCATATATCGAGGATAAAGCTCTGAAATAGTCAGATCTTGGATAAGGGGTAAAACCCATTTCCAGAGAAGAGTGAGCCAAATTCGTGGATACTGCTTGGGAAAATGTTGTGGTTGTCGATGCAGACGTTATAGGTCTCGAGAAACCCTCAAATGGTGTAAAAAAAAACTCAAAAAAGGCCTCAATGTCTTCGAGAGAACTGGAATCCTAATCTGTGACGTCGATATTGTCGACGCCACTTTCGACGCCTTGGCGCAGTTGCGGTTTGAGGCTTCGAGGGCCTATTCTTCATCAGGGTCGACGCCGCGTCAATGACAGACTTGTGCGTCGAAGGTACCTTCGACGATGGCGTCGAGAATGGAGTTTTATTCGATGAATTTTTGTCTTTACTCGAGGGTTAATGACGCTCGAGGGTTTTTGTTTGCCGGGTGCGACGACTCACAGCGTTTTTGTTTTTTGGGTCTTTCACCCGGGGTATCCCCTCTAGGCATCTCCGAGGGGGTCAAGGACACGTTCTCGAAGACCCTGAGCATTTATTTGCGAAATTCCTCCCACTTAGCTGGAGAGCTGTGTTTAGTGGGGCAGGTGACCCTCTGGGGAATTTGAAGATGAAGAGGAGGGAGATCTATGACTCCTCTTTTTAGAGTGTCTCGATCTCGAGTGGTGGGAACCGCTTCGAGATCTCGATCAGGAATGTTTCTTTTGATGGTGAGGAGACGATTGTCTCAACTCAGCCGATGACAATTTTGAAGGGGTAGATTTAATTGCCTTACCTCTTTCTAGCTTCCCCCTATGCTCCTTCAAGGCATCTGCCGTCATGGACATGCAGTTCTCACATTCCGAACACTGGTGCTCTGATCCCAGGCACCACAAACAGATACTGTGAGGATCCGTTAATGACATCTTTTTACCACAATCTCGACATTATTTGAAGACGGATCGTGGAGTCAATGTTTCAGACCAAGATGCCATCGTAGGATATTTCGCTGAGCAGAAGAACCGAGCGATGCGTCTACGAGGCTTACGAAGCGCGATAAACGGAACTGAGCAACAGACGCTGAACGAGACTATTGATACCTATGGTGACGTTGGCGCCGATACAGAGGCCTTCGAGGGACACCGATTCGAGGGACGTCGATGCGCAGCGCCCTCTACTGTGAAAATGGTTTGTGAAAATGGTTTCCGAGGCCAGCAAGCTGGAAGTGGATTTATCAAAGATAAAGAATACATGGGAGGACATAATCCATTTGAAATATATTTTAAGAATTTCAAGGGGTGTACCATTATAGGGCCAGAGAAATGGAAATGCTTTATGTTAGCTGCCAATAATCAACATTTGTTGTTTTAGGCATGTTGACACTAAGATAATTATTTTCAGCATAAGTCGCCAAGCCAACCAATGAGTGTTGCAAGACGATCTGGTTATAGTCTAACAGAACGGTATTGTCAGCGTACCCTAACCTGGATACCACAGTGTTTCCAATTCAGGGAGGGAAATTACGGGCTAAACCATTGTCAAGGACCATATCGCCAACATATAGATAATATAGAAGGGGGCCAAGAGACAACCCTGCTTGAGTCTAAGATTAGTCGGTATTGGTTGTGTGGTCATCGCAACCCTAGTGTCTGAATATAGAGCCATGAGGAAATGTAATAAAAATGATTAAACCCCCAATTTCTTAAGTTGCTCCAAGATAGAGGTTGATATAGATTCAAAGGCCTTCATAAAGTCCACAAAACAAGAGATATAAATCTCTCTTAACAAGACCTTGGCTACCGGCCATATTGTAATGAAGAGCACTGATGTTGTGTAGAGTACTGTGCCGTTCACAAAAGCCTGTCTGCAACAGTGACAGTAAGCCTTTAACTGTAGCCCACTGTGCGAGTTTCTTTTAGCAAGATGGTAGAAAAAATCTTTTGGCTAATGTCTAACATTTCCAAACGCCTATAGTTCGAGTTTGAATGACAACCCTTCTTAAACACAGGGATCAATATCGATTCCCGCCAACTCACTGAAATAGAGCCACTTAATTAAATTCTATGAAATAGTTGTTCTAGAACAAAGGCCCAGGAATGGGGATATCCCTTAAAGAATATATTTGCCAAGGATTCAGGTCCTGGGACTATAGAGCTTTTGAGAGACCTAATAATCAAAAGGATATTGTCTCTCTCAAACCCCTTAAGCATACCAGTGGGGGTAGGAGGGGAGAATAATTAACCGCCTCCACAGGTGGACAATTGGGATCAAAATAAAGGTCCAAGATCGCCTCAGTCCATGTAAATTACTAATCGAATTTAATTCCTGCATGGACAATTCAGTAATATGATGCCTCGCCATAGCCCAACATGTCCTGTTATCATTACTTTTAAGAACGCCGAACAGAACTTCCAGTCGGTATTAGTAATTTGATGTTTGTGGTTTCTAAGCCAATTTTTATAATGGGTGGAGGCCTGTGAAATCATTATTTTCTCGCTTGACGTTAATACCAGGTTATTCTTAACAAGAAAACATTTCTTCCGGTAATTGCTCTTTGACTGTTGCATGGCAATATCAAATATGCCAGACGTAGTCACAGATCCAGATGCAAATGCTTAATCATCAATAGCCTTAGACTATGCAGATCCCAAACATGCTTTGCCAGCCATTGCAAAAGAAAAGATTGATTTGAGCACACAAAATCATTAAGTTTGCATGATGTTTTTCCCACTCCAGATTAAGCGATTACCTTGTACATATGTGGTAACATGATGGTTACAATGATTAATCTTTTTGTGGACAAGGAATCTTAGAGAACCAGGATAATAAGGCATGGTCCCTTAGCTAAGTAAACAGCACAGATAAAGGGCTGCAACGTTCACTAACTTTTCTATCCACAAAGACATAATTAAGAAAGAAGGAATATTTATCATTTGACCACGTAGGATGAAACTCTCCACTATTACAACCCTTGCGGATTAGACACAGCAGATCATATAGATTTGCAAGCTTTGCTCATCCAGAGAATGTGATGACTTAAATTCCCAAAGTGCATCATCAGATCACAAAGCCAATGATGAGGCCATGAATGCCATCAATTGGGGGGGGGGGCGGCATTCAAATCACCAGTAATAACAACACTACCACAAGGACAGAGGCCAATCCATTTAAACAGAATCTTTCCTACATGGTTATTGATATCTTAGTGATGAAGACCCCTAGGAGGTTTATAAATGTTGATAATCAACGTCTGTAAGGAGGAATGGGATTGGTCACAGAAAATTGCAGACAAAACACAGGGTGAAGCAATATCAACAATAGAAGGCTTATGACAGAATTGGGTTTGAGCACGACCCACCGGGCAACCTTCATATACTTGAATAGCAGGACAGTGCATAATGTTCAAACCATCCAAATTAAAGGACTTTGTTGCCCAAGTTCCTTGGATTTTTTTATTTTTATTGTGTATACAGTTTAAAAAACATTTACACAAATCTCAAGACAAAAGAATTACAAAATTAGAGAACCATATAACACTAACATTAATCTAGTTCAATTTTAAGCAGATGACAAGATAAAAAGAAATATCTAATGTGGAAAAACAGGAAGAAATCAAAATAAAAATCAGAGGCAAAAGGCAAATGAGCAAGTAAAAATAATAGAGAGAACATGAGGCGAGGGATCCGCATCACCAACATTGGAAAAAGAACAGACTCACTCACATTTTACAAAGATCTTCCAATAGTTTAGTGTCCGCCTCAAACTTCCTCAATTTATCATCAGCAATTTTCCACACATGTGTTATTGCAATTATTTTTCCCCGACTCATACCCGTCAGGCTTCTCAGCCAGAAAGCTTCACCAGCTATTACATCTTAGTCTACAGTAAAGTCAGAATAATAGCTTTAATACACTGATACCATACCTTTGCATCTAGTTAAAACATGTCTCGCTGATTCCACTTCTTGTCTGTTGCAGCAGATCCTGCAAAATCTTTCTGACACAGAAATTCCTGTCCAGGCACCTCTCAATTCCAGGACATCAAGTCTATTTAGCCTAATGTTCATAAAGATTCTTCGGGTCTTAATGGACGGCAGTAGCCTTAGATATTCTTGAGGTTCCCCCAGCCTAAAAGGCATTCTCGCAAAAGTAGATAGTGATTTCTTATTTGCCACTTTGTTAGTCTTTATAAAATCAAATTGCTTCGGAGAGGTTATCAAAGCTTTGAGCACCGCTCCCTCTCCATACTTCCACTTTGGTCTCCAACATAGCCTTTAAAAAAGGCCTCATTCATGGACTTAAATCTTTCTAATGCTCCACACATACCTTTTCCCATAGCATAGCAAAGTATATGCAGGTGGGATTCAGGAGCAGAGAACATGATTTTCAGATATAATTTCACTCTGTTTAGCTCAATGAGGGTGGCAAGAGAGGTTAGTCCCATCTCTAGTCTTATGGCTTCTACTGGAGTGTAATTGCATAAGCCCAGTATATGGCGCCAGATTAGGCCTTCGACCTTATCAGACCATATAGACCAATCGCTATTGATGCCTCCAGACCGTACAACAAGGCAGCTGCAAGTTTTTGGTTATAGATGGTACGAATGCCACTCAGGCTATACCCAGCAGTTTGTTTCGAAAAGGAGAGGATCAGACCCATGGTTGAAAAAGCCTTTGCACGTTTGTTAAATTTAAGTTGGTCCTTCAATGCCTTTTTGTTAGTTACAATATCTTGGCCCAAATACCTATAGGGGCTAACCCTCCTAATAATACCAATATCACAATGGATAGAATTCTTGTTACAACATTTATGTCCTACTGCCATGAATTGGGTCTTTTCGATGTTAACTTTTAGGCCATTTTATTCTGCATATGTACACACTGCCTTTGCGCTGTTGCATATTCCATTGTAGCTGTTATCGAAAATAACAATGTTATCTGCATAGCAGATCCATCCTAATTTGACCCAATTCTAGGGAAGGCATTTTTTTTCCAATGAAGATTTCCTCAAAATCAGACAAACAAATTGAAGAAAATAGGCACCAGGGCACAACCTTGTCTGACACCCTTACTGACTGCTATACCCTGGTGGTATTATCCTCATACATCACATCAGCTTACATATATACAACAGATGTTCTGGCATACCCATGTGTGGAGTTTATCCCATAACAGGTTCCTATTCACCATGTCGAAGGACAAAGAGAAATCTACATAGATAAACTATAAAGGGAGTTCCCCATGTACATTTGCCTGCTCAACCAGGATGTTAACCATCAGAATATTATCGACTGTAAAATATCCCTTTCTGAAACCTGTTTGGGCTTTATTCAGGATGTATTATTTTCATTTATCCACCCATGTATCTCTTGTAAGACTTTGGTACAGAAAATCTTACTCTGTACATCCGTCAAGGCCAATAGGGGATTATTCATGGGAAGATTTCTATTTCCACCTTTGCAAACTGGGATGGTAATCGGGGTGTTCCATGATGCAGAAATACCACCTCTGTCAAGAATCTTACGGAAGATAATAAGTAGGATATCTGCCCAGATTTCAGCATTTTGCTTCATTATGATGTTACATAGGCCATCCGAGCCGGGGTCCCTGGATGTCTTAAGCTTTCTAATTATAGCAATGATGTCCTCTCGTGCCATCACAAAATCTTTTATAGGTTTTTTATGTAACTGGGCATTTGGACCTTTAAACTTCTGTCCCAGATATGTAACCCAGGCACCATTATCAATGCAGCATGCCACATCCCGATTTGCATTTCCTGAAATAGCCCTGAAGTTAGCCCAAAGTTTTTTTGTATCTCCAGCCAAAAGGGTTTTCACCATGTGTTGGCAATTTATGTTATCATTATAAGCTCTATATCGTTCTATCCAGTTTCTATAGGTATTTTTGATCCTTTGCTTAGCCTTTGTAAGTAGACCCAGAGGGGACACTGTATTCCAGGGCTTTGACCGCTTTTCTCATTTTCTTTTCCTTTCTGAGTGTATTATCTTATCTAACGGTTTAGCGTAATGCTTTTTGGGCAAATGTGGGAGCATAGGGCTACAGATAGGCATCATATCATGAAGACATGTAGCGATCCAATCTACTATTTCATCAGCAGTATAGCCTGTCATATCTTTTATCCGGAGACATTGGCTCCAATTACAGGCTTTCACAAAGTTACGATCATACCACCCCAACCTGTTGCCATTTCCCAGCAGATTTACTTCCCCAATGTTGTCCACCATAAGGCTCTCCCCAACTTTGACATCAATCACACATCTCAGAAGCGAATGATCACTAAAACAGGTAGGGATAACAGAGAACTGAGAAACATTATCAAGCAATGGGGCATTCACAAAAATATAGTCAATTGAGGAGCAGTTTTGCCCATTAGTCCAAATGGGATCAGCATCATTACGACCCTTTCCCACACTATTCACCCTATATAAAGGTACATTTCTTCAATAAAGCAGCTCCATTTTGCTGCTTTAATTTCCATAGAACTGCTCCCATTTGGGGTTTGTGTGCGTGCCAGAGAGGCATTTAAGTCACCGCACAATATCACATTTAACTCCTCGTCAACAGCAAATCTCTCGGACAGGCATTGGAAGACATTTTGTTGGATTTCAAGGATGCGATCATCTCCTGGAGGATCATAGATATTAACTAACATTATCGCCAAGCCACCTATCGCACAGATCTTTACAATCAAAGTGTTATCATCACCTAATCATTGGTGCAATCCTCAGACTTAATATTATTACACACCAGGGTAACTAGGCCCCCAAAGGGTCTTCACTTTTCACCCTTTTGTCTTTCTACAATAGGTAGTGAAACCATCATATATAGGTGGATTTAAGAGCCAGTTTTCCTGTAGAAACACTACATCAGTATCCTCAATCAGTTAATATTACCCCCATAGGGCCAGCCAGGTGGCAATGCCCCTCCCCCCCCGCCCCTGGGTGTTCCCCAAGGATATGGATAGCTTAGCTCATCGCTGACAGCCGATAGGTGGAAGAAAAGCCACTATCAAAGGGCTTTAATCAAATCATCTTTTGAAGAGATGTTTCCTTGTTTATGGGCTATTTCCTTTTCTTCCACTTCAGGCGTTTGGAATTTTATTTGCTTCCTGGGAGCCAGATAGCCATATCGACATCTATTTCATAGCCATATTTCTTGATGTCTGTTTTGGCGCTTCTAATCAAGGTGGCTACAGCCTCAGAGTGGCAGTGTACTTCAGTCAGTCCTTTAGCAAGCAGGTTCACAAACTTAAAGTCACTGCTTTTTACCACTCTTAGCGTTATTTGAGGGTGAAGAATCTCGAGCAGTAGGCTTCCGTTTATAGGTTTCTTTAACCTCTTCCATCCAGCCGATATTGTGTATAGTTTTTTTGGGAGTTTTACCATTTTCCCTTCATCTCGAACAACAATCGCTTGTCTAAGGCTGTCTTTATTTTGACAGGCTAAGAATTTCACTTTCCTAGCCATCAAAATAGGGGATTCCATGAGTGAGATACTACTGTCTCTCAGCCTCTGACTGATCTGAAGGAGAGTCACTAAGACAGGATTCTATTATTACCTTAGTGGGGAGAAGCGTTTCTCACCGCTTATCCCCTCATCATGGACTGGTATAGCTGGATGTGCCACCGAAGGCGTAGTCCTCTCAAGGTTTGCTATCCGGCCTTCCAGGCTGTAGCAAAGGTTTAACAGAGTTATTATTATCAAAGTCAGCAGGTATCGATATTGCTTCGGACAAAATGCCCTCACTATTCTTAGGTTCTTCATGGATCAGAGCAGTCACTGATTGTCCAGGAGGGCCTGTGAAAAAGTCAGTGATTTTATTTTTCTTAATGGGAGTTGTTTGCATACTTACTCCAAACACTCCGAACACCAAAACACACAGCAGCAACACACCGCGCAGTGCTCCGGGCATGCGCAGTGTTTATATGCCTAAGATCAGATGATTTTAGGAGTTCGAGATAGGGAAGTCAATCCATGTAACGCTCACCTGATTCTCGCAGAGGCGCCGGTCTTGACTGGGCGACTACCGTATCTTCAAAGGTGATGTGCAGCACCCGGTTGGCTCTTTGGGCTGGACCTCTGTGCCCTGTATGCCTGACGTGCAGAGTAAGATGTCTGCAGATAGAAAATACGGGGTTAATGAACTGGGGTTATTGGGGTGTCCCTATCTCTTTCCTCTTCTCCTCTCCTGTAGACCCCCACAGGTTAACGCTCTCACCTTAGGTAAGTGAATGCCAAGCTCTCCATCTGCCTCGGGGCAGGGTGCTGTAACCAGTTTCTTCAGGTAGCGCAGGCCTCTTGACTCCAGAGGACTGCTGTCCGTCGTTTACTGCACGAACGGTAAGTTTCGAGTAACTCAAATGTCTTTAAAGTCTTTAATAATGATGTCTCTTGTTTTGCAGGGTTCCGGCGATGGCGGATGACGGGCTGAAGTGAGTTGAAGATGGAGCCTGTGTGATGAATAGAAGCGCCTGGAAGCACGTAAGTAAGCGCTTGTTGCCAGCTTCACGATGCGCTCTGTCTTTTTATTTTGCAGGTACAAGTTCGGAGCGGCTGCAGGGTGCCGGGATACCCACTGGGTTAGATGTGGAAAGGAGTAATGGCACGTGAGTATTAAAGTTCCCCAATGTCTTTAAACGCACCTTGTTTTGTCTTTCAGATGCGGGATGCAGCGCTGACGGCCTCCGGAGCGTGCGAAGAGTTGGTAAGCTTTTGTCTTTCAGATGCCGGAATGCAGTGTGAAGACTTCCGGAGCGCACGAAGAGTAGGTAAGCCTTTGCCTTTCAGTTGCCGGAATGCTAACCTGTTCTTTCTTGTCTTTATAGGTGTTGCTGAAGACTGGATTCAGGATGGTAAGCCTTTTTCCTTAGGCCCAGGACCGGATGCAGAAGACACGATGAGCGTTCTGCTGCAGAGGGTGCAGAATAACGCAAAGCAAGATTCATCCACCGGGTGTGGTTTAAATAGCCTCCTGTAGTGCTTAGGTGTCTCCTTCCACAGCCACGCCTAAGTAAGAAAAGAGTTCCTGGTAAGAAAAGAGTTCCTGCCTTCCAGAAGAGTTCCAGTGTTCTGAATCTAGGGAGTGGCTCCAGCCCCACCCAACAGGAAAAGTAGTTCCAAACAGAAGAGGATCAGAGGCTCAACTGGCAGGCAAGTAAGCAGCATGGTCTGCTGCAGGTAAGTCCACCCAAGCATTATGAGCCCGGCGCTTCCAGCGCTGGGACTGGGCATATTTATGGGTCCAAAAGGTCCCAATTGGGACTGGTTGGCACTCGGAACCTGGGTTATGGATCTGCTTCCAAGGGAGTTGGGAAAACCCTGACCTTTTGGAAGCAGAGATCATGACAATACCCCCCCCACAAGCCCCCTCCCAAACCGGGCTTCTCCGGGGGTTTTGGCTTGTCAGGAAATGTTCGGTGAAATCTTTTGATTAGGCGAGGAGCGTGGACATATTCAGCAGGTTCCCAGGATCTCTCTTGGGGGCCGTAGCCTTTCCAGTCAATTAGGTAGAATAGTTTAGATTTGGAGATCTTGGAGTCCAGAATGCTTTTGACTTCAAACTCGAGTTCTCCATCAACTAGGATAGGTTTTGGAGATTTGGTTAGTCGGGTTTGAGGTTGCACGGGTTTTAATAGAGAGACGTGGAAGACCGGATGTATCTTCATGTGCGGGGGCAAGTCCAACTTGACCGCTACTGGGTTTACTATGGTAGTGATGGAATAGGGACCAAGGTATCTTGGGTTGAATGTGCGTGGCCCTTTTAGAGATAGATGTTTGGTGGATAACCAGACTTGATCCCCTACTTGATAGTGAGGGGCTTCCTTCCGATGTTGATCTGCTCCTTTCTTGTATTGTTCTTTAGCCCTTTGAGGGTGAGAAACAGCTTCCTTAAAGGCTTGGGTGATTGTAGAATGCAGGTAGTCTACTGCTGGTGTTTCAAGATCTTGGAGGGGATCCAACTCCGAGGTTCGAGGGTGACTGCCGTACAAAAGAAAAAACGGGGTTTTCCCAGTTCCCGAATGGACAGAGTTATTGTAGGCATACTCGGCTATCCAAAGGATATCTTTCCAAGTTTTTTCAGTTTGTTGCAGCATGCAGCGTAAATACTGTTCCAGAGTTTGATTGGTCCTCTCGGTTTGTCCGTCGGTCTGAGGGTGGTGACTGGTCGATAGCCTCACATCAATTTGAGCCGACCGACAGCAACTTCGCCAAAAATGAGAAATAAATTGACTACCTCGATCCGAAATTAGAACCGAAGGAAAACCGTGCAGTCGGACGATGTTTTCGAGAAATTCTCGGGCCAGAGTTGCTGCTGTTGGCAAGCCTTTGAGCGGAATGAAATGCGCCATCTTGGAGAATAAGTCCACGATTACTAGAATCGTATTGTATCCGGAGCATGGAGGTAGATCGGTGATGAAGTCCATAGAAAGCGTATGCCAAGGGCGAGGTGGGATGTCAATAGGGCGTAAGAGGCCTGCTGGTCTTTCCTTTTGACTCTTGTTTTGGGCGCATACTCCACAGGACATTATAAAGTCTCTGATATCTTTTTTCCAAGACGGCCACCAGAAGTAGCGCTTGATCTTTTCTGAGGTCTTGGCTATACCGGGATGACCTTCCATTAAAGAGTCGTGATAACAAGAGATTACTTTTTTCTGTAAATCTGTGCTGGGTAGATATAATCGTTCTTGGAAATACAATAAGTTGTCCTTTACTGCAAAGTCCTTTCCCTGCAGATGCCAATTCTGTATGTCTGCTGGAGTTACAAGTTGCTTGGCTTTATCCTTAACTTCCTCTATGGATTCTGTGGCGATTACACCCAGAATTCTTTGTTCGGGAATGATTGGTACAGGTTTAGGGTTGATCAAGTGTTCTTCCACTCCCATCTGAGAAAGGGCATCGGCTTTACCGTTCCTTGTACCAGGTCGATAGGTAATTATGAAGTCAAACTCGGCAAAGAATAATGCCCAACGGAGTTGTCTAGAGGATTGGGCTTTTGCGGTTTTCAAATATTGCAGGTTTCGGTGATCCGTAATCACAGTAACGGTGTGTCGGGCCCCCAGCAGATAATGCCGCCAAGCCTTAAAGGCAGACTTGATAGCCAGAAGTTCCTTGTCAGTAATCGTGTAATTGACTTCAGGAGGCGAGAATTTGCGGGACCAAAATGCCACGGGATGCAACTGATTGGTTACCGGATCCTTTTGTGATAGAACTGCCCCCATGGCAAGGCTTGAAGCATCAGTTTCCACGATGTAGGGGAGTTCGGGGCGAGGGTGTTTTAAGATTGGTGCAGAGATAAATTTAGTCTTCAAATCCTGGAAAGCTTGTTCCGCCTCGGTAGACCATTCAAAACGTTTGTTTTTCTTTAACAAGGCAGTGATGGGCTGGACTATTCGAGAGAACTCGGGGATAAACCTGCGGTAAAAGTTAGCGAAGCCTAACATGCTTTGCACACCTTTTACGGAGGATGGTGATGGCCATTTGAGAACTGCATCGACCTTCTTTGAATCCATACGCACTCCGCCAGGTGATAATATGAATCCCAAGAATTCAACTTCAGTCACGTTGAAAACACATTTTTCCAACTTAGCGAAAAGTTTGTGTTGACGCAATCTTTCGAGGACCATTTTCACGTGTTTCCGATGTTCAGATTCCGATGAAGAATAAACGAGAATGTCGTCGATGTAAACAACAACACACACATCTATGAGCTCTCTGAGGACATCGTTCATAAAATATTGAAAGGCGGCCGGGGCATTGCAAAGTCCGAAGGGCATGACCTGATATTCAAATAGCCCATACTTGGTGCGGAAGGCCGTCTTCCATTCATCGCCCTCTTTTACTCGTACCAAGTGGTAAGCTCCTCTAAGATCCAGCTTTGTGTATATGCATGCTTTTCTGACTTGGTCCAGGAGTTCAGGGATCAAAGGTAACGGATATCTATTCTTAACGGTGATCTGGTTCAGGGAGCGATAATCTATACAAGTTCTAACGTCTCCTTCCTTTTTTGGAACGAAGAACAAAGCTGAAGAAGCAGGGGACTTGGAAGGACGAATAAACCCATTTGCCAGGTATTGATCCAGGTATTGTCGAAGGTGAAGGTTCTCAGGCTCGGTGAGGGCATAAATTCTACTACAAGGAGGAGTAGATCCAGGTATCAGGTCTATCTGGCAGTCATAAGACCTATGAGGAGGTAGAGAGTTAGCCTGATCCTTCCGGAAAACATCTTGGTATTCTAGGTATTCGGGAGGTAACTGGGGAGTCTCTGAAGAAATTGCTGCCAGTGCAACACCAGGTGGAGGGTGACAAGTAGAGACACATTCTGGAAACTGGACCGTTCTTGCTCGCCAATCGATCAGAGGATTGTGTTTCTCTAACCAAGGTATTCCTAGAATAATCTGAAACTGAGGGGCCTTGATCACATCGAACACGATCTTCTCATGGTGTCCATCTTGACTTACTAGCGTCACCTCTTGAGTGGTATGCGTTACTGGCCCAGAGGCTATCTCCGTACCATCCACCGTAGTAATGACGTCCTTTACAGCCTTGGGACAGAGAGTTAGATTCATCCTCAAAACCATTTCATGATCCACATAATTGCCGATGGCACCGCTGTCGACGTAAGCTTCAATTGCATGTAATCGATCCGGATTATCAGGGCTAATGAGGACCATAGGTATCACGAAATGCGAGGTCACGGAACTGGTTTTCACGCTCGGCAAGAGGACCTCTAGTCTTGTCGGGCGAGGTCGTTTCCCTGCTCAGAGTTTGTAACTGTGGTAACTGCAGCTCCTACTGCCTTCTTGGCAGTCTCGAAGAAAGTGCCCTGAGTTTCCGCAATATAGGCATAATTGCAACTGTTTTCTCCTTTCCCGCTCCCTTTGTGTTAGAGGACCTTTCAGACCCCCTATTTGCATGGGTTCCCCGGAGTCTACTCCTTTGGAAGGAGTTGGCGGTTTGGAAAATACTCGGGCATCAAACTTGGAACGATCGGCCTTCCTGTTCTGCAGTCTGTGATCTATTTGAACGACCAAGTCTATATAATCCGAACAGTCTTGTGGGGGATTCACTACTTGGGCTAAAACGTCTTTGAGCTCTCCACGTAGACCTCTATAAAACAGCGTAATCCTTTTGTCCTCAGGCCATTGAGTTTCCACTATTAGTCTATTGAAAGATGCAATATAAGCCAAAAGGTCTTGATTACCCTGTCGCAACGAAAGAAGCTCATTGTCCAAGGCCTGCCCCTGTGCATGTCTTGCGAACAGTTTTTCCATACTAAGCTGAAAGGCTTGAAAATCATGGAGAACCGGATCATCTTGATTAACTAGAGGGATCGACCAGTCTGCCGCATTGCCACTAAGGTACGAAAGTACAAAAGCTACTTTAGCTTGATCAGTTGGAAAGGCTGCTGGCCGGCATAAGAAGTGCAACCGGCACTGATTGATAAATACCGCAAACCTCTTTGGGTCACCAGAAAATCGTTCGGGCGGAGCCAGAGGTACATTCCCAGGTAGGTTGATCTGCACTGGATTCATAGAGGATGTTGAAGGAAGATTTGCCCCTGATGCGGGTAGCGGGGTCTGTCCGGCTTGTGACTGTAGCAATTGTCTAGCAAGATCATCTGTTCTCTCCTTGGAAATAATTAGTTCCCTTCTTAGAGCGTTCGTTTCCTGACGAGCTGCATGCACTTCTGCCCTTAGTTCCCCAAGTAACCGGGCTAGGTGGTCAGTATCCGAGGTTTCCATAGCGCCTGGGCGAGAGTTTTGCGGTAGGCTTTGCGTTCTGTAACGCTCACCTGATTCTCGCAGAGGCGCCGGTCTTGACTGGGCGACTACCGTATCTTCAAAGGTGATGTGCAGCACCCGGTTGGCTCTTTGGGCTGGACCTCTGTGCCCTGTATGCCTGACGTGCAGAGTAAGATGTCTGCAGATAGAAAATACGGGGTTAATGAACTGGGGTTATTGGGGTGTCCCTATCTCTTTCCTCTTCTACTCTCCTGTAGACCCCGACAGGTTAACGCTCTCACCTTAGGTAAGTGAATGCCGAGCTCTCCATCTGCCTCGGGGCAGGGTGCTGTAACCAGTTTCTTCACTGGATAGGTAGCGCAGGCCTCTTGACTCCAGAGGACTGCTGTCCGTCGTTTACTGCACGAACGGTAAGTTTCGAGTAACTCAAATGTCTTTAAAGTCTTTAATAATGATGTCTCTTGTTTTGCAGGGTTCCGGCGATGGCGGATGACGCGCTGAAGTGAGTTGAAGATGGAGCCCGTGTGATGAATAGAAGCGCCTGGAAGCACGTAAGTAAGCGCTTGTTGCCAGCTTCACGATGCGCTATGTCTTTTTATTTTGCAGGTACAAGTTCGGAGCGGCTGCAGGGTGCCGGGATACCCACTGGGTTAGATGTGGAAAGGAGTAATGGCACGTGAGTATTAAAGTTCCCCAATGTCTTTAAACGCACCTTGTTTTGTCTTTCAGATGCGGGATGCAGCGCTGATGGCCTCCGGAGCGTGCGAAGAGTTGGTAAGCTTTTGTCTTTCAGATGCCGGAATGCAGTGTGAAGACCTCCGGAGCGCACGAAGAGTAGGTAAGCCTTTGCCTTTCAGTTGCCGGAATGCTAACCTGTTCTTTCTTGTCTTTATAGGTGTTGCTGAAGACTGGATACAGGATGGTAAGCCTTTTTCCTTAGGCCCAGGACCGGATGCAGAAGACACGATGAGCGTTCTGCTGCAGAGGGTGCAGAATAACGCAAAGCAAGATTCATCCACCGGGTGTGGTTTAAATAGCCTCCTGTAGTGCTTAGGTGTCTCCTTCCACAGCCACGCCTAAGTAAGAAAAGAGTTCCTGGTAAGAAAAGAGTTCCTGCCTTCCAGAAGAGTTCCAGTGTTCTGAATCTAGGGAGTGGCTCCAGCCCCACCCAACAGGAAAAGTAGTTCCAAACAGAAGAGGATCAGAGGCTCAACTGGCAGGCAAGTAAGCAGCATGGTCTGCTGCAGGTAAGTCCACCCAAGCATTATGAGCCCGGCGCTTCCAGCGCTGGGACTGGGCATATTTATGAACCTGGTGCCACTGGCGCCAGGACTGGGTCCAAAAGGTCCCAATTGGGACTGGTTGGCACTCGGAACCTGGGTTATGGATCTGCTTCCAAGGGAGTTGGGAAAACCCTGACCTTTTGGAAGCAGAGATCATGACAATCCACAAGCCACAGGAGAAAGGAAAACGACGTCCGCCTTCTTAGCCTTTGCAAAACACACAGCCGCAACACACTGTGCAACGCTCCGTGCATGCAAAGTGTTTATATTCCGAAGATCAGGTGATTTCTGGAGTTCGAGATACGGAAGTCAATCCACAATCCACAGGAGAAAGGAAAACAACGTCCACCTTCTTGGCCTTTGTAAAACACACAGCCGCAACACACCGCAATAACAATAACCTACAGGAAGTGAAATGTTTTAGACCCAATGGATGCACTAAAAATGAGCAATACCCTAAGGTATTCCAACAAATCCACTTAATGGTTTCCAATTGGGTCATTTGTCAGTAATTAGGCAGTTCCGGTGTATTCTGCACCTAACAAGTAAACTCCTTAGTATTCCTGTGGCCACCTCATGCGTGGGCCAGAGAAACTTGCAAATTAGTTATTTCTACAAATCATTTAGTGCTGAAAAAAGGTAGGGAATAAAGAACTGAGTTGTCAATTGCCCTAACCTTGTGACAAACCATGAAATTAAGCCCCACATTTTGTAATACGCCAGAACAGGATTTCAAACGAAAAACCGCAGAGGAGGCAAATTCAATTAAAACCCAATTTGTTGGGCTATCCAATTTGGGTAGCTCAATGCGAAGCAAATCATCACTACATAGAGATGACAAAAGAGGAATGTTCTTCCATAATGTAAGTAGATAAGAACAAAGGGCTCTCGGCTTTGGGCCAAATTCCTTCCAACCTGACCAGTTTATCCAGTGGCTGTGCATCATGTGAGAAATCTGAGGGCGTTCTCACATTTGACCCGCTTAAGACCCCCACCCCCATGTAACCATGAGAAGGGTAAGACTGACCGATTCTGACCCTAGGAGTGAGGCTGAGAAGGGGTACTACTAGGATGGAGGGTCTCTGAAGAAGTGAAGCTGGATACCCAAAGATGAGATCTGGCATCCAGCTTTTCCTAATCCCAATCTATCCTACCTCCCCTCTACTGTCATAGGATATCATCACGCACATCCTACCCTACCCCAAGATCTTCTGTTGAACACTCACACTCAAAGGAAAGCAAGAGAACCCCCTTTTTTCTAACTATAACCCGGATATATCCTCCCGTCTCTCTAATATCAAACTACTGTGAGAACCAATCTTTCCTTCCCTTTTAACCTCATTTACTGAGGGTACCAAAAGAACCAATAGCAATTTCGTATACTAAGAACACCCCTAGACCAGAGATATGGTATCCCCTCTTCTTTGACAGTGACCTACCAAACCCCCTCCTCAGCTTTCCTAGAATGTATTAAGATATGCAATCTTCTTTTTCCCACGTATCACTCAAGTACTGTGACAAAGAAGAGGAAATCAAGTGGAGTACAGATTTCCTATGAGAAACACCACTATGGTACTGGGACAAATGAGATGCAGATACAGGCACATCAACAGCTTCATATTCTGTGTCCCATTAACAAGGCCAGGCAGTATCAGGCAACTGAAATCAACCATGCCCACCTGCAGCCTTTCAAGTCTTCAGGAGAGTATAAAAGGAACACTAGCAATAAGCAAGAGAGCAAGTTGGGAGGAGAGCTCGGAGGACAGCTGAGGGGCCGTGGCTGCCCAAAACCGGCTGGAACAAACAGGGACCCTGAGAAGCAGAGGGTATGTGTGAGGAAGCATCCGGAAGAAGTGCGGTCTGAACCCCGAGTCCAAGAGAAGTCCAAAGGAGGGAGCCAAAAGACGTGCTGATCCCTTGTTACATTACAATTACAATTTAAAATGTACATTGGTAAAATTAAATGCTTGTTCCCCTGGGCCAGGACAGGAACCCAGGAGTGTCTGAGGGGAAGGTGGGGAGACCCTGACCTCAGATTACAAAGACGTTAACCGAAGAACGGAGAAAACATCACCAGTGAGTGAGAGCAGTAAGAGCCCAGTGTGTATTGAAGTAAGCAAGCAAGATACAATGCTGCAGCCCAAACGTGTAAGACTGGAGATGCGCTGGGTGCAATTTACAAATGGAATTACAAGGATACATAGTGGCAGAGTGGTTGTGTATACGATTAAACATTCTCGAATGACTGTGTAAAGAAAGGAAGTGTCTACAAAGATGGTAGCTGTGGGAGGACACTAAAAGTGAGTGAAAGAGAGATCCTAAAAAGGGGGAGCTGTGCGAAAAATGATGCAGAGCAAAATCCCCAAAACTGATAGAAAAGTGTTGACAACAAAGTGAGTTGGGAAAGCATCAGGGTGGCAACCAGGCTGGAGATTGATCCAGGCTGGTCGCAGAGACCCCAGTATAAGGAAAAGAGAGCTCTATTAAGGATAAGGCACCTGGTTGCACACCGGTAATGGGTGGACTGTGCACTCTGACAACTGCGCCAGGACCAGGGGAACCCAACTGAAAGCAAGGAGTTGCATGAACGTGTGAACTAGAGGGCTTCTGGGTTCACAGAAAGGAGACCCGGAGAAGGCTAAAGAACTCACGAAGAAAAGGTACAGTGAACTCCTTTTGCCAAGTGAACTTTATGCCAAGTGAAGATTGTGCCAAGTGAAACCTGAGAGACTTGGGGAACTTTATAATCCTGAGTGCCTTAAACTTGGGGACGGGAGCTTCAGAAAGGCTCCATTGTCACATTAACTTTACTTTGAGCACCATTGAGTTGACAAAATCCCATTCACCCCATTATTCTGTAGAAGTGAGGAGAAGCATAGGTTTTGACATACAGTATTTGTTTTGGACTGACAGACTTCTACTTCCCTTAGTTTTCTTTCCATTAGGGAACATTCCCATCTTAGAGTTAGGGCAAGTTATGTGTTACACCATCCTGACCATTGAGAATAAAGGTTTTCAAACAGGGTTTCACTTGTCTGTGTCATCTCTTGATACCGTGCCTGTCCCACAGGTCCACAAGAAGAATTAAGCCCTCTGCCAGGTTGGACAAAAGGTGCCAAAACAGATGTAACAGAAAATACATTTCCCTTAGGAAACAGACTTGGCCTTGTCATCAAAGCATTTTACAGTAAGGGCCTATGAAATTCTTCTAAATTATGAAGCGGGGGGGGGCGGTTTGTCAGATCAAAGCCATTTGTCCAAAGGCCCAGATAGCAACACCTGCCTGGTAGACCCATCTACCAAATTGGTGGTGACAATAGTTTGACCAGAAGAGATGAAAGACTTCTTGCAAGGTACACGTTTTGATATGGCCTCAGCAGTTGATATTCTAAAAAGGTCCTCACGCCGATCTTGCAGATGTTGACTGTGTATTTGCTGTCACTTTTTACGCCCTTTTTTACATGGATGCAGTGGGCTGCTGATCATGGAAATCTCATTACAAAGTGCTTCAATTGCATCCTCCTCTGTTTCTGCAATGACATTCAAAGAACCCTGATGACTAATAACATCAGGGATCAGTGGATTATTGGGATCCCGCACAGGGCAGTTTGATAGCAAAATGTTCGAATCACTATGAAAGCAACAAACACCTCCAGAGGGTTTAAGTGGCTGGGGAATGGGAACCGAAGAATTGTGCAGGGCTTCAGGCAGCACTGTGTTTGAATCGACATTACAGGCAAGAATAACATCAACTACCCTGGCAAGGATGCCCTTAAGCTTGCGTTATTCTTTGGCCATACTCGTACATAGAGAAAATAAAGCATGAATCTTAGAGGTGAAGGCCTTAAATGAGGAGGAAGAAAAAACTATTTCCTCGTTTGGCCCAAAAGATATGTCGTGGGCAGGAGAGGCAATCCCTCCTCCTCACTAGCACTGTCATCACTGAAGATTTCGGAGGAAGAGACTCATTTCTCCAAATAAGGGCTTGCGGACAAATTGGTCCCAATAATGTTATTATAAATTGCCAAGGAAGTACCCAGAGATGTCTACATAATTCTAAGCAAAGATTAAAGAGTGAGACGTTATTGTCAATGGTAGGCGAGCCACGAAAGACATTTTCAACCAAAATACAAGGACTATTAGCAGCAGGGAGATTCAGATGCATGTTATTAGTTTCAGCTTCAATAGACACTACAGCAGGGTTACAAAATCCTGTATGTCTTGGTTGATTAGAATCTGCCAAATCTAATTTGTCTTTTTTTGAGCAGGGAGCCTCATTAATATCCCCAGTATGTTTCCTCGTACGAGACGACTCGTTTCACAAACCATATCAATGCTGCTTTGTTGGGTTTCATAGGCTCAACACAACGTCACTGTGATGGTGAAGGTAACAGAGAAGTTGAGAAGGGGGGGGGGGGCACCTCACACCAAAACACTCAGCGAGGAATGCAGTATATGTAGAGGAAGTCGGCCTCCACAAGCAGCCGGTGAATGGAAATAAAATCAAAACTCCAGACCAAGCGGTCTCACTGGTAACAAGTTAGTGTCAGCTCCAAACCCCCAAATCACTCCACACACTTAGAAACCACATTCCCACAGCTCAAATGGTACTCATTTTCCAAGTCCCCCACAGTCACTGTGAGAAAATACTGTTGCCAAATCCACATCCACAATATAGGATGTTTGGGAAACCGAGAGCAGGGAGAAGAGAATGAATCAAATGTCAGACACAAAGTCTGCAGTGTCGGCGGAGCAGTGCCCACCTCTTCCCTCTTTGCTTAATTTCACTTGAGCACTCACAGGACCACTCACGGGGACCAGACTAGTGGGGACACAGCATAATGCAATGCGTATTATGGGCGCACCTAGATTTTTACAAAACAGGACTGTGAGTTATTACACCTGCTTTAACTCTCTGTTTAGCTCAAAGTGCCGCTCTGTGCTGCTCTCCAATCTCATTTGAGAATTCCAGATTCAGTTCCCAGACTCTCTGCAGCGCTCATAGCACCACTCAGCTCTGCTCTTCCCTCACTGTCACATTAGAGTAAGGAATCCCAGTACCATGTCAAGCCGCACCTCCTCCTGAATCTACCAACAGCTAAGGCCGCTTCTGACACAAAATTGATAATTTCTCCCTGAACTAACCATAACCTTTACAATTGCTAACTGATCACAACCATTATTCCTCCTAGTTAATTTGATGGAAAAACAGACATGGAAAGAATAAACTGCATGATGGAGAAAACAAAATCAGGTTTTAGAAAGGGGTGTTTCACAAATAACTGCACCGTTCCAATTCATTAATCACATACTCTGCATGTATGGCCATGTGGAAACCGGCCTTCTGGTATTACTGAACTATTTGCAGCTTTATATATAGCGCACCCTCATGATATCAAACACTGTTCATAGCAAAGTACTGCACATATTATCGTCATTCCTGCTAAAAGGTACACACCCTATATACAAGGAGGAATTCAAGGAGGCACGTGCTGTCTTCAGCCTTTCGTAGTTCTGCAAACCATCTGCGATCCTATTCAACCTCCACTGGAAGCCTTCAAGGCACTATTGGACAACTTGCACACAGTCCACCAATATGTGGAGTTCAGAGATCTTCAGAGGAGAGGACACTACCAAAGGAATGGATTGATTTCCACCAAATGAAACTCCTTACTGAATATCCCAGGATAACTTTTTTATTTCATGCCAATTTCATTTTAATCCGGTCAGTGCTATATGACACATGGGCAATACCTTGTGTGGAAAGTCAAAAACGATACAAGTGAGGCCAAACAAAGATAGTGTGCAACCAAGCCATTATTTGTATTGGCTTCTTAGCCATCTATTGGGCCTGGACGAAACTACTAACAACCAAAAAGGAATAGCTCTGGAAAATGTGTAAGGGATGGGCCAACACAAAATGATGGGGTGGAGGTGTTCCCAACCTTGAATGAGATGTTTAGTTCGAACAGAATCCAAACCGACCCTTAAATCAGTCCTCGTCCCTCTGAGATGATCAACCAAAAACGATCCAAAAACTAATCTTACACAGTCCTGTTGGTTCCCTGATCTAGCCCCAGACTATGCAACACAAAAGTCCAAAGTTCCAGCCCACAACTAATCACAATAATGTCCAGCCCTATACTAAAAAATAAATCCTAAACAGAACAGGCTCTCACTCCCTTAGGAGTACTCACAAAATGACTTGCTCTTTTCACAGCGTTCTAGTTCCTCCTCACCAGGCTTCTCTCACAAGTCCCAGGTTTCACCTGGTGCTCCCTCACCACGTCTCTATACCAGGTGACAGGTTTCTCCTGCGCTCTCTTGCCATGTCTCTCTAAACCATGTTGCATGTTTATTCCGGTATCCTCGCCATGTCTTGCTGTCACAAGTCACAGATTTCTCCTCAGTCTTTCCCTAGTGTTGTTCTCTCCGGGCCACTGTAGTTCGGTTTGCTCCCACTGAACTTGCACTCCCAGGAGCCACCTGCAATAGGGTGTTTCCCTCCCACCCTGTAGATGCCAGTCTCAGTCTCAAAACCTCTAACAAATCTATAACCAGGTGGGGTCTTCTTTCTCTCTCGAGGTTGTAGTATCATTATTTTCCAGCTCTTCTAGGTAGGCAGTTCTCTGGGGCTTCTTTAGTCAAGCAGCAGACTGCCTTCCAGGCAGGGAATGGCAGTAGGTATGTCTACCTCCTCTGGGTCCAAAACACCAAATGACTGAATGCAGCCTCTTTTATACCCACAAGGTTGTTGGCTTTCATGTAAGCAGACTTCTGATTCGCTCTTTCAACAGCCTAATAGTTCTGATTGGTTAATTGGGTAAGGGCTGCTTGAGCCTGCGGGTGTCATCTTACTACTTCTGGGTTGGACGCTTTTCAGCAGCAGCATTTGGCTCTACACGTGAGCAAAAAGCATACGTTTATGGACTTGGCTAAAGGCACAGCTCGCGAGGTAAGCAAGCCACAGCCTGTCTGCTTGTCTGCCTGATCCACGACTCTCATCCGGGTCCATGTTCATATGCCAGCTTGGTCACGAAGCATTGGCTCCATGATGCACAATCCTGCAAGTTCCTGGTGGAAGCTGGTGGAAGCTGCTGGGACTTGTAGTTCTCCTTTGAGTTTGATTGCATTAGCCGGCGGCTAATGTGCCTTGAGTGAGAAGAACAGAGTCCAGGGAATTCTGCGTCTTCCAAAAACTTTGGGGACTACACCAGGCAACAAACACACCACCCCAGTCCCCTGTGACTCTTTTCCCCCATAAAAGGATGTTGAGAGCCTCTGAGTCACCACACGGTCTGAATGCAAAAGGGAGTACTGACATTGGCATAATGGTAGATGAACGGATTAATAGTTTCAACATTGAAAGCCAAATTATATTAATAAGGTATCTTGGATCCCCAGATGGTTATTGAATAATGTTTTGGCATATGACCACACAACAGGTGAAAACACAATCAGACTCTGAATATAACACTATTCTCCACAAAAATCACAAGCAAAAAAGGGAAGTGCGGAATATCACTATTTCAAATTATTGCGAAATATGTAGTGATGTGGTTAGTCTGGAATCCACCATGAAGGGTAATAATTGTCATTTAGTATGTTGTTTTTGGAACAAGGATTCTTCAATTATAAAATATAATAAACGTGTTGATAAAAAGAAGTCTTTCGGCTGAAAAGTTGGAATGAAATAACTTACAATGGCTTCAGACACTTGAGGAACAATACTCCACTGTATTCTCCAACCCCTGAAAATAAGGAAGTGGTTAGAAAGCAAACAAAATAGTGCACAATATGCAGATTCCATATGCAAAATATTTAACATGTAAACACATGACCAGTGAATAATCAAAGAGTATGCAAGCACAGGTAAGTTATTCTGTTATCCATTAGTTGTGTACTCAAGAGCAATCACTAATTTATGGAACACAGTACATAAAAACATGCAAATAAAGTGCAAGTGCAATATCCAAACGTACTCTATGGCAGTTGTAAACTTTAGGACATATGCCTGCAACATGTTTCTCTCGAGGCGTTTTTTGGACTATGAATCACAAGATGCTTCATCATTTACTCTGCTGACTAGGGCTGACGTGAATTGTAGTAAAAAAACATCTGGAGAGATAAAAGTTGCAGAACACTGCGTATGTCTTTGTGGAGCATACTCAAGAACAACAAAAATAAGTTGACCATAACATAAGATTCTTCTAGAATGGTTTGAATCACCTACTCTCTAGTAAAGCACAGACGCCCATACATTTGAATGATTGAAACTTCCATTGCCATCTACTAGAATTCAACTTTAATGTCAACCGGTAACATAACCTCAATTTAGGACCCGACGTTCACTGATAAGTACCACATTGGCCAGTGATTTATACCTACTTCAAATTCTAGACAGACTACACAGGCATCCCTCACAAATATGTATAGTGCATGAGCCAATGCTTGGTTGAACATCCAAATCTGTATGATATCATCAGACAAGACAAGATTATTAAGTTTAAGGTTTTCTCACAAAATCACATTAATATTGAACCTATCGCAGATTCCTTTTAGTTTTACTTAAAGCACCCAGGCATAGTTTTTCGAATGAAGACAGTGCTACTCGTCCAAGGTTGTTGTCAAGGATGCATGCAACTTCACATTATGTTTGTGTTTTCTGCAAAACTAACTACCCTCAATGGAACTTTCTTCAAAATGTATGTGCATACATCATTTTCTAAATATTGACTGGGGCGATTCTAAAATAATGAGCAAGGTGAGAAAACCAGTGGTGGTTGATGTTTGAATAAGAATCACACAGCACAAACATGGCAGGAATAGTATAAATCATATTTCACAGGAAACAAGTCCAAGGGGCACACATGGGACTTCCATAGCACTAGAGGAGTGAGAAGAGATACGTATCATAATTTGCACAGTTACTTGGCTTTAGCTGCTTTCTGGTATCACCTCTGGCACCATGAACCACCCTCCATCATGCCCTGCCAAATGTACATATATGTAAATACTTAAACGTGTAGTAAATCTAAACACCAAATGCTTAGTGGCAAACATTTAAATCTGTGATCATTGTTAGTACTGTCACAACGCCTACCTACTACATCTGGTTAATGAATATGCCTCTCCATCAAATTTACTATTGAAAGCCACCCAATATTAGCAATGCTGATTCAGCCATATGGGTTTATAAGCAGAGTTTCTCGTTGATACTCTTCTTCCTATCCTGAAGTGCAAACACAAAAGGAATAGTATGAAAATACATAGCTAGGTTTGAATATATATGTGTGCTTTTGTTCATTTTGATGGTTATTTTTGTCTAGTCACACTTATATAAAAAATATCTTTTTGAAAAGATGGTTGTAGTTTTCTGATGTGTCTTTAGTTATTCATTTGCATGTGTTGGTGTCAAAGAAATCTTTCATACATCAATAAATATAATAAGACAAAAAAAACTAATAATATTATAAAACATAATTAAATGAAATCCATCTATTGAATCACTTCATAAAATCATCTGTTGCCCCTTCTCTAAGCTGAAAATAATTCTACAGGGTGCGAGAATACGAAAGAATGGTCTGGACACAAGGGTGGCATTTTCAATTACCACTTGTCTTTATTATGACACTATAAAAAACAATGCGGTCAGGTAGACTTCTCACTGTAGTCACTGTCGTGTCTTATGCAGTTCTTCTGCACCGCGCCCTGGGTGGTTTTCAATAAATCAAAGTAAGTATAGACCCTTGATGTCTCTTTCTTTAGACCGGTCAGACTGAAGTGGTTTCTGGTTGGCAGTCCCCACTGTACTGGTGAAATACTTTCTTCCACCTAATTTTTCCTTCTTCTGCGCCAAAAGGGACAATCTCCTTCCCCCGGTCATCTACTCCTGCCCAAGGGGACAATCCTCTTCTCTGGTCTTATCCTTGGTTTTCTAGGGGGGACATCCCCTACCCCTGGTCTTATCCCTTTCTCTGTAGATTCCCTCCGCAATTGTGGTTCTTAGGATATGTGGTAAGAAAGGCATTAGACCTAAAGTCTTCTCCCTGCTTCTGTATGCCATTTGTTTTCCATTGAGCTGAGGAAGAGTTGTGCTCTCCTTGTATTCCCGACATTACAATGCCCGTGCTTCAGGTAAGTTTAACTTGGTGCTGCCAAGCTTAGAAATGGGTTTGGAGGGGTGATTCCTTGCCGCATGGGATTGGGCGGAGCCTATTTGTGTATAATAGGACCCAAGAGACATCAGAAATCAATGTTGCTTTATCTCCCTTCGCCCATTCGGTCCCTCCCCTTAACTTGTACACCTTTTGTGTTGGTGTCAGGGCTCCCTTCTCTCTGTGAAGTCGGCAAGCCACTGACCCCTTTTCTAGTACTCGGTGCCTTTGCGTACACCAGGTATTGCAGGCTTCTTCCGGGGACTTCCTGGCGTTAGGGCCATGGATCCCAGTGCGTGCGCTCATCACATTTCTCACACTGCTGCGGGCCGACAAGGGAAATTCAGTGTAGCTCCTTTCTACAATCGTTGGTGGTTGCTATGGAAACCGAAGCAGGCAACTGGCGGGACCACACTTCACGACCAGCTGACTGCAATGGCAAATCATCACCTGCAACCGTGACCTCATTATCCCATAAGAAGCCACGCTGCACGCCAAACGCTGCTTCTAATTAACGTTGGTTGCCCTCGTATTTGGTTTTGTCTTGTCGTTGGTATATGGCCTTGGAATCCTTGACCCTTGGCCTGTTCTTCTGGACTACTCTCCTGCATGCTGATTTCATACCTTTGATTCTTGGCTTGGCTCCTGACCTCTGGTCCATCCCTGGATTGCCTTTGCCTTGTGCTCATCGGACCCTTCTGCTCTGGACTTTGAATCTGTTCCCTTCCCATCTCCTGCAGCCCGCTCCTCCCCTTCCTCCCTCCCTCCTAACCCGCTACCTGCCCTGAAAGTGGCTCCGCTGTCATTCTACTGTTGGGGATCTCTGCCTTCCAACGCAAGTCCTGTTGTCGATCTCGCGGTCTGCTTTACATTTTGGGTAGCATTCAAGAACACAATCTCCCCACCCCATGCTCTGCGGACCTGTATTGAACGTTTATTACCTCCATTGCTCCTTTTCGTATCTGTTGCAGTTCTGACTCTTTCTAGATCCAACAATTTCTTTTGGACTCCTGTGGATACCATCAAGTGCACAAAAGACGCTCTGCTGAAAAAACTAAAGTGCAACATCCCGACCCTAGCGCGATCCTCGTGCCATGCGGGATTAGACCCCTACTAATATTTCCCTCCTCCTCTGTGATTGGACTTCCTTTTGGGATTGAGTCGGACCTTGGATTCTGTAACCTGAACACTGATGAGGATATTCCCTACTCTCATAGTTAAGAAGTCTCCTCCATTGTGCTCCCACTATATTCTTACTATCATCCTCTCTCTAGATATTGGTCTACCACTCTACTGATACCCAGATTCCTACTAGCTGCTCAATACAGGTATCATAGATCTCCTGGCCTTACTGTTTGCTTGTGAGTTGTCTGGCTACGTACTAATCAGTGTTCCTTATTATTTCCAGCCTGGGTTCGTAGCGGCACGTGTGTTACCTGCTCTTTCGCTTATTAAACTCCTCCGACCGTATTACTCAATGGCAGAGGTGTGTATTAAGAGGAAGAACACCCTTGTGTTGTGGAGACCTGGGCTGGGACGGCCCAGGTTACCAAGAACCTGGTGCATTCTGGTTTGGTGTGCTTCTGTCTCCAGGGGGCTCGTCCCGTACAAGATTGGTAAGACATCACCTGGGCTCGTTCGGCTTTCCGCGTGGCAGCATCTTTGTGCCTTACGTTAGCTTATCCTTGCATCGACGGGTGTCTTTAGTCTCTATATATTTCAATATACCTTGTGGGTCAGGTATCTCTCGGTCCCCAACAGCTTATCCTCTACTACAGCTACTATTGCTGTCCATCTCTCACGCTGCCCTATTCCAGCTTTCAACCTATTGCGGTTTGGCGGAATTTGACAACTAAAGCGGTGGTTGTGCTTCCAATAACTCCCTTTCCCCTCCATGTTGGATTTCTGCACTCTAATGCACGATTGGGGAGAGTGTGTTTGAGCAGTACATGGTACATACCCTTAACAGGGTTTAAAAAGGTACCTGTGGCAACAGGTGGCAGTCACACTGTTATTTTGTTTCAACCTTGTCTTACCCATGATTACTGGTCTGATCCCCCAGATGGGTGGTGTCTCTCTTGTTGAAGTTCTGTGCCTCATCACAAGGGGCATTTCGATATCAATACTTCTTGGAAGACATAATAATGACTCAATATCAACTTCCTTTCCTTCCAATTGCAGTTCCAAAAGTTCACAATTGCTAAGAGTAGAGGTAGTTCCTCTCCTTTTAAGCAACATAAAAATGAAGCGTAATTATCCCTTTCAGAACTCTGATAACGTCTGCTGTGTGGTGCTGGTGCCCTGCAGTGCAATGGTCGGAAACCCTGCATGCAGAGTAGGGAGTCCAAAGTTGGAATACATGAGGTTTCCTTGGACACCATGCTGCATGCTTGAGCACTGGCAGATTCTAGTGACAAATCACATCTCCCAGAATTCCCCTGGTTGGGCAAACGAGGTAAGTGTCTACAACAGACCGAGACCCTAAAACTGACTCTGGACTACTGTTAGGGAGAATTCTCTGTTTAGGCTGAAGTTCCTAACCTAGTGAGTCCCCCAGCAGCTTTGCTGGATTTCTGGAGTTTGTGTTTTTCTCCTGCCAAGAGTGAGACTCTTTTTCTCCCACTCTTGGACATGATTTGTGGTGTTCCTTTGAATGTTAATGTGTTTCATGGGCTATGGGGTCCTTTACTCCATAGGGTCTCATGTGTTTTTTGCTATGTGTGTTACACAGCACCCTCCGAGCAGTAACACCGGATTGTCATAGTGACCCCCCCACCATAGGCTCCATACCCTGGGACTGACTACTGTCTTCCAGGGCATGTAAAGTCCCCATTGGCTTTACTAGTCCCGAATTACTAACAGAACCAGTACAAACCATCATATTGTGGACGTACTGGTAGGGGCAATTCGATTGCCCCTGGGTCTGTTGTTCGAGGGGGCACTGTTCCGTCCCCCCTCGTCGAGTTTTGGCTGGTGGCAGTGGATACTACTTTTTATATTCAACCGCAAATATATCTCTATGGGATTTTCCCATTGTTCGAGGCTAATACTTTTTTTTACATAGCCTCTAACATACCGCCGGTTTATTTAGTTAACATTAATTCACCGGTTGGTATTTTCTGCCAAAACTCGGTTTTAAAATGGCGTTTGTGTTCGCCTCTGTAACTCAAAACCAAAGGTCGAGCCCTTTGTTCCACTTCTGGCGGGCTTCTACACAGTAGCCCTCCAAAGTGGTGCCACTCTGTCTGGGTACCACAGGGGGTGTGGGAGGGGGTTTAGGCACCTTGGACTAGGTTGCCTTGTCAACCCAAGTCGCACTCTTGCGTGATTGGCCCAAGTGGTGAGCCACCCCGCTCACCACTTAGCATGTTTGATTGACAGCTAGGCAGAATTAATGGGGGTTTTCTGCATAAAAGCAGGGCTTTGGGGACTGGAACTTCAGAAGTCGCCACAGGACCTGAAAATCCGACGAGGGAGAAGCTGAGCTGACCTGCTACGACGACACCACCACCAGTGGAGCCCTGCTGAACCGACTCACCACTTCCCAACGACAGAGGAGATCTCCCTGCTGGAGAGTCTCCGTCCCTTGACTGGTGGGCACAACCAGTTTACCTTCTTTTCTCGCATCCCAGGACGTCTCGTGGTTGAATTGCCCGTGCCAAGCACCCCAGCAACCGGATAGCCACTTACCACTGGACCGCGAATAAAAGGACCGCTCCTTTTAATTGAGAACTCCGCGGCTGGTTTCTTCCCTGGCAGGGCAACGGACTCCTGTTTTCCTCCACGACGAGATCCTCTCTTCCGCCGGACGAAGCACTGACTTGCACCCGCTGCCAGGAACAAGTGCCCCCGCTGGAGCGTTCTGACCATTTTAAGGTACCATGTCCGCCAGGCCTCCCTTTCTAAAGATTGCTACAAGGTAACAATAACCCCTTAACCTTCTGGACTGGGCTGGCCGCCTTGACCATCTAACTGGTCTCTTTCTTTTGGTCCAACTCTTTCTGAACCTTTTGCGAGACCTTTGGGCACTTTCAACCGTGTGACCTTGGACACATTTCGACCGGAGCCTCTTAAAGTGGGTCCGGCCTTTTTAACTTTGACTGTACGGTTTTAACCTGCCCTCTTCTCCTACTGTGTTCTCCGAAAGTGTTGGGATCTGTTCCTATCTTTGCTTTGCCTTTCTCTCCCTCTTAAACCGATTGATTAGAGTGCCATCTGCGTTAAGCGCTCACCGCTGTCTGAAAATAAGTGTTGCTTTACTTAAGACTGGTCTAATAATGGTTGAAGGGAGTGTATATCTTTTAGTGGCCATGTTTTTGAACTGCTTGATATTAGTGCCAGTGTGTTTAACTAGATGTGTTTTTAAATAAATAATTATATCCCTTTTACACCAAGCTCTGGTCAGCGTTTGCTTGTTCTACTGTGCTCTTTTGACCTATTGGGAATACTCTATATACTGCCTAACTCTTCTTGAGAGAAGTCAGCCACAGCTACCAGGTAAATCTGGGTGGTACAGACTGCTACCAATTGGGTTTACTGCCAACCACCTGTAGTCTTAAATCTTTTGCAGTGGTCCCAGAGGGAACTGCACAGGTTTCTGCCTAACTACCAACATGGTCAGTCTTTACCCCAGGGGCAGAAAACCAAACGACAGGTAACTCCACCCCAGTAGAAAAAGGGATGTGTTCCATTTAAGAAAGGGGTCGTTGGCCAGAACACGCATAGCGGGAGTTGGGAAATGAGAAAACTGCCTCAAACTATTTTGCGACCCTTAGGGTCCAGGTTCCCGAATCCTTATACGCAGAACCGTGAGTCTGTGAAAATGTTAAAATGCCAGAAATCACACAACTAAACCAAGGCTATCAGGGGAGGCTTTAGGAATAGGGAACAACAGGACAGACAGTTGTAGGCCAAAACTCACCCCAATGCCACAGAGA
Organism: Ambystoma mexicanum; assembly: GCF_040938575.1. Lineage (NCBI taxonomy): Eukaryota > Metazoa > Chordata > Amphibia > Caudata > Ambystomatidae > Ambystoma > Ambystoma mexicanum. The sequence continues at coordinate 742,904,116 of NC_090936.1, forward strand.
AGGACACAATGGCCACTGACTCAAGAAAGTAGATGGCAGAAAACTGTCTTAGATTCAAGATAGCTGACCCATTTAATGTAGCCAATGTCCCAGTAAGTCTCATCCCTGACTCGGACAATCATGAGCGACCCCACCTCTTCACACACAGCTGCAACTAGTTACACAGGAAGCACATACAGGGATCGGACTAATAGACCATTAAAGCATCTACCAGGCTCAGTTAGGGTGTGGGTTGTTCGAAGGAAGACAGCCGACTTATGAAGAGTTGAAGAAGGAAAAGGAGCTGCTGGGATAAGGAAGGAACACACTGGAGGAACAGAGTGTCGTGGGGAGTTGTCAATATTGCAGAGTGGGAAGGGCTTAAAGGTAGGTCTGTGGAGAAGGTGGAAGCACAGCTGGTAAGAGTGTAAAGACTGGAGGGGTGTATCTGTATTTCTGGCCGCTATACAGTTGGGGCAGAGGCACAGGCACCCCAATCAGGGTTCTCTATATGCTGACAGTTATTAAAAAGCATGGGAATCAAAGACTTGGATAAGAGCATAGAGATTACTGTAGAAAGGCAGGTTAGATTAGGAACATTGCAAGAATGAAATGCTTTCTTTAAAGTAGATCGGCAATACTGTGTGAGGACCCGCCCCACCCTCACCGGGGCAACCTGTAACGGAAACGTTAAGATATACCTTGTCTTGTTACAGCCCAGTCCAAAAATGTTCAGGAATGCTCTGCTTCTTTTTCTACAGGACTGACTTCCACAAAGTACCCAGGAAGCCACAGGAGAACAGGACCCAAGATGAATCTGGGACAACTGGATGATTTCTGAGGATGGAAGACGCTCTTCCTCGTCACAGTACCTTGGGTGCTTTGGCAGACTAAGTGGGGGAGTTTCTTGGCCTTACTCCTCAAGGATAGACCCCCTTTGGAAAAAGGAGTCAATTGTATGTCGAGAAGAAGAAGAGTATTAAACAGTGTCAGAAATGTAGCACTTTCAGTGTTTGCAGTGGTCTCGGCTGGCGGATCGTTACTCTGGCTGTGGATGTGCCACAGAGGTGAAACTTGCTGTGGATCTCGGCAAGGCTTGGATGAAGATGATAAGGCCCTGTGTGGCCTTGGATGACTTTCGGAGGCAATGGGTGCAGTGGCAGAAGTAGTTGTCCGGTTTCGGGATTTTGCGTTTTACTGGCTTTCGTTTCTTCGGTGCTGCAGCGGCAACACGGACCTCTTAATTGCTTCTGGTGACCATGATCGCTCGACTGGGCTGCAGACTCACCAAGCCTGGAGACTCGCAATATCTACTTCGAATTTGGTGGCAGGAAACCCACCAGCGGGCACTACACTGCAGGCCGCGACCCTGGACCTTCTCCGACATGGACAAGTGGACAGATGCCGTGGCGGGGATGCCCCTTGAAGGATTCTTCAATGCTTTGGAACTTTCGTAGCTTTGGATGTCAAGCAGCACTATGCCAGGGCACCCCTTCTTCTGGGGTGATACTCGGCAACCTGGCTTCCAGAGGTCACAAACACTCCTCCGGACCTTGGGTGAAACAGATGAAGTTCTTGTCTTCGAGGTGTTCAGGCACTCCTCTTCTCGACCCACGAAGTTCCCTTCTCTGGACAGCAGGCACACAGGACTGGCTTCCAGGACACTTTGGGTGAAGAGCAGCATTTTCCAGATGTTCCCTTGTAGCTCAGGAAGAGGTTGCCTATCCAGGTTCCCTCTGGTTCAGTCCTTGACTCAGCACTGCAGCTTTCGGATTACTTGAGGATTTACAGCTGCAGACTTCTTCCTCTAGCTTGACTCCAGGATACAAGCTTAAAATGACTTCAGTTTCAGCTTCTGACAAGTAGAGGAGTGTGAGGCCCTCTGTTACACAAAACACTCCCCATTCACTCAGGCTGAGCCAGGTTCAGCCAGCCACTCACTCATAAGTGCATTCATGTAGGCAGCACCCAATCAGGCTCACAGGCATTCAGGCTATTCACCAGAAACCAGACAACCACAACACAGGCTATGGACTGGGGCTACTCCCCAGACTTTCGGTGCACCACTCTGCATTCCTTCCAGATTCAGTCAGGCCTGGCTCAGGCATTGTGTCACATAACCAAAACCAGACACTCACTAAATGGAATGTATATGGACTACTTACTCCATTCAGGTAGGCTTCACCCCAAGGGTGTGCCCACAACAAGCAGCTCCTGGGAAGGCTCCAGCCAGTCTGGCATAAGACAGGCCCAGAGCCATATATGGTCCTTCCACCCAATAACCATTCAAAGGGAGGTAACAAAGTTAGGGCTTCTCAGGACTTTTAAGGAAAATGAAACCAAGAGGCCACCAGTGGCCATCTTGTCTTTGTGTAGGAATCCACAAATCCTTATGGCAAGGCCTGTGTATCTCAAAAATGAAGGACCCCTGGAGCCACTGTCCCATCAGTATGTAGCTACCATCATCCCATAACCTGCGGGCAACACACACGTACCCAAAAAATAAAGTTTGGGATATTCTGACCTCTGTGCCAGTACCTGTTAGGTAAAAAACGGAATCAATGCTAGTAAACACAAAACCAATTAAACATTCTCTAAGAAATTCTTTAATTTCCAATTATCAAGTGGACTTTGCCGATGTTAGGGAGAATTCTCTGTTTAGGCTGAATTTCCTAACCTAGTGAGTCCCCCAGCAGCTTTGCTGGATTTCTGGAGTTTGTTTTTTTCTCCTGCCAAGAGTGAGACTCTTTCTCCCACTCTTGGACATGATTTATGGTGTTCCTTTGACTGTTAATGTGTTTTATGGGCTATGGGGTCCTTTACTCCACAGGGTCTCATGTGTTTTTACGATGTGTGTTACACAGCACCCTCCGTGCAGTAACACAGGGGTGTCATAGTGACACCCCACCATAGACTCCATACCCTGGGACTGACTACTGTCTCCCAGGGCATGTAAAGTCACCATTGGCTTTACTAGTCCCAAATTATTAACAGAAACCAGTAGAAACCATCATATTGTGGACGTACTGGTCGAGGCAATTCGAATGCCCCGGGGTCTGTTAGTCGAGGCGGCACGTCTCCGTCCCCCCTGATTGAGTTTTGGCTAGTGGCAGTGGAAACTACTTTTTATATTCGACCGCGAATATTTCCCTATGGGATTTTCCCATTGTTCGAGGCTACCAACTTTAATTATTTAATTCTCATAGCCTCGAACATACCGCCGGTTTATTTAATTCATATTAATTCGCCAGTTGGTATTTTTTGCCAGGACTCGATTCTAAAATGGCGTTTGTGTTCTCTTCTGTGTCTCCAACCCAAGTCGAGCCTTTTGTTCCACTTTTTGGCGGGCTTCTCCACAGAAGCCTCCAAAAGTGGTGCCAATCTGTCTGGGTACCACAGGGGGTGTGGGAGGGGGTTTAGGCACCCTGGACTGAGTTACCCTGGTAACTCAAGTCGCACTCTTTTGATTGGCCCAAGTAGTGAGCCGGCCGGCTCACCACTTAGCATGTTTGATTGACAGCTAGGCTGAGTGAATGGGGGTATGCTGCATGAAAGCAGGGCTTTGGGGACTGGAACTTCAGAAGTCGCCACAGGACCTGAGAATCCGACGAGGGAGAAGCTGAGCCGACCTACCACGACTACACCACCGGTGGAGCCCTGCGGAACCGACTCACCACTTCCCGACGACAGAGAAGATCTCCCGGCTGGAGAGGCTTCTTCCCCTGACTGGTAGGCACAACCAGTTTACCTTCTTTCTTAGCACCCCAGACCGGTTTGTGGTCGAACTGCCAATGCCAGGCACCCCGGCAGCCGGATAGCCACTCACTTCTGAACCGCCAATCAACGGACCGCTCCTTGTACCCGAGAAACTCTGTGGCTGGTTTCTTCCCTGTCAGTGCAACTGACTCCTGTCTTCCTCCCCGACGAGATCCTCTCTTCCCCCGGACGAAGCACCGACTTGCATCCGCTGCCAGGAACAACTACCCCCGCTGGAGTGTTCTCACCTCTTTAAGGCCTCCCTTTCTAAAGATTGCTACAAGGTAATAATAACCCCTTAACCTTCTGGACTGGGCTGGCCACCTTGACCCTCTAACTGGTCCCTTTCTTTGGTCCAACTCCTTTTTGAACCGTTACAAGACTTTCGTGCACTGCAACCGTGTGACCTTGGACACATTTCGTTTGGATCCTCTTAAGCGGATCTGGCCTACTGACTCTGAATTCCTAGGGTTACTTTGCCTTCCTCCCTTGTTGTGTTCGTGAAAAAGTGTTGGGATCTGTTTCAATTTATTCTCTGTTTTTCTCTCCCTTTTTAAAACAAATTATTAGAGTGCCATCTACGTTAAGCGCTCACCAATGTCTGAAAATAAGTGGGGCTTTACTTAAGACTTGTCTAATATTCTTTTAAGGGAGTGTATATCTTTTAGTGACCGTGTTTTTGAATTGCTTACTATTAGTGCCTGTGTGTTTTTCTAGATGTGGTTTTAAATAAATAATTATATCTCTTTTACACCAAGCCCTGGTCAGTGTTTACTTGTTCTATTGTGTTCTCTTGACCTATTGTGAATACTCTGTATACTGCCTAACTCTTCTTGAGGGAAGTCTGACTGCTCAGCCACAGCTACCAAGTGAATCTGTGCGGTACAGACTGCTACCAAGTGGGTTTACTGCCAAACAGCTGTAATCCTGAATCTTTTGCAGTGGTCCCAGAGGGAACTGCACAGGTTTCTGCCTAACAGCCGACACGTGTTTCGACCTTCAACACAAAGGTCCTCCTCAGGGCATTGAACAATCTTTCATCATAGCTGTCCAATTAATGCTGAAGCCGTTTAATTCCTTGGTCTTCCTTATTTTTCATGTATTGTCTTTCCAATCCAATATTTCCAAATTACGCACAAAGTAGTTAAACCAATATTCTTCACAATTTGTTAATTTTGTTCTGTGCGGCACGAGGAACGCAGTGAAAAATTTAATGCAGTAACTCCACAGGATTGGTGCGAAAGAAGTATTTGTTGTGACTTTTGGAAGTCTGTGAATTTGAGTTTTTTGAGGCAAAGGCGCTGAGCTATTAAATATCAAGACTTGGAACACATTGGGAAGAATCACCATAAGGGTAGGCTCCACTTGGGTGAAGGGAGCTCCCACTGAAACATTGCCATCCATCAGCCACCAGTGAATATCGGGCAGTAGGAGGGGTGGTATCGGGATCCTGTCCGACTGAGACCCGTCTCCTGATCCCGATTAGCCGCCAGGTGGAGTTGGAGGCACATCTTGAGGCAAGCGTGCTGTACAGCGAGCATGCAGACCGCCATCAGGCCCAGAATGTGCTGGAACCACCATGCTGAGGTGGTTACGTTGGCCAGAAAGTGCCCCACCGCCCTGCAGAGGGACAGAAGCCCATATGGTAGTGTTCCAACGCACCCCAAGGAAGACCAGTTCCTGAGATGGGCAGAAACTAGGACTTCCTCTAGTTGAGTGAGAACACCAGCTGATGAAGGTTATCTGCCAACCTCTGGCAGGAGAGCACCACCCCTTCGGGTGACCCCGTCCTCACCAGCCAGTCCTTCAAATAAGGGTACAGATGATGGCCCTCCAAACGGAGAAGGTCCACCATTGCATTCATCAACTTTGTGAAGACACAAGGAGCCGAGTTCAGGCCGAAGGACAGAACCTTGTACTGAAAGGGGTACGACGATCGTGTACCGCAGAAACCTCTGATGCAGTTGATAGATGGGAACATTCAGGTACGCATCCTTGAGGTCCAGGGAACACACCCAGTCCCCTGCACACAGACTCGGCTATGTGTGCGAGAGTAATCATCTCGAAGCATTCCAGCAGTAAAAATAGATTTAGAAATGACAGGTCCAGGACAACGCTCAGACCAGCCTGGTTGTTCTTGGGTAACGCAGACATCCTGGAATAGATAAGGAGCCCCTGTATACAAGAGGTTTAAGTGTGGGTCTGCATCTCCAAGAGCGAAAGGACCTCTCGTAAAAGAGCCAGGGATCTGATCTGACGAAGAGGAGGGGGGAATGGTAGAGGCAAAGGAAGAGTAAGACTGAAGCCTGTAGAAACTGAAGATAGGGTTGCTGAAGAGACGCTTCCAGGTGTCTTGGAATAGAGCCAAATGGCCCCCCAAAGTGGAGCTGTGTTCCCCGACCTTGACATCACTGCTTCTTGGTGTCAGAGGCAGGGGCGGAGGAGGGGGAGCGGAAAAACTCATGCAGCGTCTTCTACTGCTTCCTCCTGTTGCCACTGGGCAACCTGTCAGGTCTCAATGTACTGCAGTCCTGCCACCTCTTTAAGCCATAGAAGGCGCCAGGGCTTGTACTCGGTCCTGCTCTGTCAGGATGGCCAATGGCAGCGGTTTGAGTGGAGCTTTTCTTCTCTCTCAAGGCGTCATCGGTTGAGAAATGAAAAAGGTCTGTGCCACGAAAGGCAGATCCAGGATCCGCTCCTGCACGTCAGATGAAAACGAATTGGCGCTCTGCTGGATGTATCGATGTGGGAGATAGAAGACTCCATGAGGTCCTGCACGATGGCCCGGGCATCTGCCAGCCCGGCCTTGAGCGATGCTTGCTTGTCGGAAGGGAGTTTGGGCAGACATTTCTGAGCTCCCAACACAGCTTCTAGTTAGCCGCAGCCAAAAGAGTGCCTGCGTTGGCTTGCCGTAGATGCAGTCCTGAGATGGAATAACATCACCTTCCCAAAGCCTCGAGGACTTTGCCCTCCTTGGAGTGGCAACTGGAGGGGGCTCCCGTGGAAGATGATGATGAAGACTATGGTTTAGAATATAAGGAGGTCACAGCCAACCCTGAGGAATGCGCCTGCGGGTGGGAGGCGAGGAGGATTGGTTCCCCGTCCGTCAGCCTAAACCTGCTGTCCAACTTCCTATTCATCTGGGCCTTGCCCGTGGCTTCTCCCAGACTTTACACAGAACATCCTTCTGAGGGATGCCAGACCGGATCGTGGTGTGCGTCCCCAAGACCTCTGCTAGCACTCGCGACTCCTGGGGGGCTTACTCAGGCAGAGGGACCCCCAAGAACTCTGCCAAGCCCTGAAGACGGTCATGAAGGGCTTTGGCGGACACTGAGGGGTTGGAAATACCAGTAGGGCCTGGAGGAACGGGGAGAGTACCCAGAGGAGGGGGCCGGAGCACTGCCACCTGCAGGATGACCTCCTTCACAATGTCTTTGAAGAACCCCTTCATCTGAGGGGAACGCATGAGGAAGAGGATGTGCTCGAAGAAGCGGTCCTCGCAAGCTGCCGGGTATCAAGGTCAAATCGTTGAAGCGCCAGATGTCTGTAGCTGTAAGGCTGTGATGGGTAGATGTATCCCGCTGGAGACCAGAAGCCTACACCGTAGGATCCGCTGCTGCTTCCAGAGGGAAGGGGGCTGGGATCATCTTGCAAAGTCCATTTGATGGGTGAAAGCACTGGCAGGCCCTGAGCTTGTCCAAAGATGGCCGCCAACCTGGCAGGCTCTGCCACATGCCTCTCTGCCATTTTGAAGCCTTGTGCCACGCCCTGGGCAGGAGGGCACAGAGGCCCTGAGCCAAGAGAGGCCTCAGACAAGGGAGGATACAGCTTGGGTCTTGTACTCTAAACAGAGTCATCAACCTCAGAGATCACTCTGGTAGGTGCTGAGCCATCAGCCAGACGACCAGTAGTTGTAACGCCCTGACTCATGACCTCAGAGTGAGCTCCGGTAGGCTGGACGCCCTCTGAACCTGTGCCAGTAGCCATGTTGGATCGTGCCGAGGACAGACTCTTGGAGGTGGCACTTGACGATCCCTTACCCCCTGGGGTAGAAGAAGAGGACAAACTTGATCGTCCTTCCAAGAACAGCCTGGTAGGGCCCCTCAGCTGGTAGCCAGGGCAGCCTCAATTCTGTCCCTTGAAAGCCTGCAGGAGCCCCTGGGCCTCTCAGCTTGGGAGCCAATAGCCTTAGAGGCCTTGGGCCTGTCAGAACCTGAATTTGAGGAACCCTAATGCGTGGGAACCCTGGGGAAGGCGTTTTAGTGCCGTGGAGCTGTGATGATTACAGGGCCTGGCTTGACGAGAGGTCCTGAAGACAAAGTCCTTAAGGTGGAGAGGAGGAGAAGTGTGGAAGATCTCCCTCCACCACGACAATCAATTCTTCAATGACCTATGACCGAGAACGTTGCAAGCCGACCATGCGTCCCAGTGGTGGTCGGGCCCCAACCACTCAAGACAGAACGGGGAGCAGGGGGAAAGCTAAAAAAAGCATCTGCGTTGGCTGCCAGGTTTGACACCATCCCTGCGGAAAAGGAGACTGAGATGAGGTGCAGAGGGCGTGGGCTCGATGGGGCGTTCCCACATTCATCCATCAAGGTGCCCCCACCTATCATCTAGAGTCAGTGGAGCCACTTGATACTGTTTGAGGGCCTGCCCCTGCTCCATCCATGCCGCTTTGGACCATCTGTGCTGGAGCGCATGCAGGCAGACAGCGTTAGGTAGGATGCTGGTCACGTGACCAGGCCCTGCCACTCAGTTACTCTGCCCAACTCCAGTTTTTGCGCCTTCCTTTTTTTATTGTTTGCTTTGGTTTCTTACAAACCTTAGACACATACCTTAAAAAGAATAGCAATCAATAATTCACAATAACATTATACAACACAAACATTACACATATTACAATGCTACAATTTTCAAATTCCTACTTCCCAGAGAACAGCAGACATGTTATAACATTAAATGTATGATACTAATTGTTAAAATGGATTCTAAACTCTGACTTGGTGGGCAGAGGTTTAGGAGGTCACTCTAGTTTAGTGAAACAGGGGACCCTTCTGGGCAAGCCAGACCAACCTAGAACACTTGGTAGGCGGCCAAGACCAAGTCACAGAGGGGCGAGTCTCAGGATGGGTGAGAGTGATCTGAAGCCCACAATGAGCACACACAGTAACGAACCACAGATTACTCTTAGACAAGTGTATATCAAAAGTAACTATACATATATTGTCGGCCAGACCAAATGACACAAGTAAACTTCAGTTATATAAAGCCAGTTACCACGCAATTCCAATACTAAGTAATATTTATACAATACGTTTCCTAATGCGACAAAGGAGTAAAACATAGCCACAACCTGTAAGGAGAAGGGTGAGTTAACACACTAGGAGCATTAGACAATTCTTCTGAGTCGTTCCCTAACTTTAGCAGTCCATTCTGAAGAAGTGGGGAGCCTTGTGCTCAACAGTACAGTTGTGTGTAAAAAAGCACGATCGTGCAGGCAGGACAAAAAGTGAGTCTTCTTGAGGGAGCTGCTGCGAGTCAGGAAGGGGATTGAGCCAATGAAGAATTGGTTCCCACTATTCGAGTAGGGTCTGCCCTTGGTAGCAGAGCAGTTTTCAAAAGGTGGGAATAGCAAGGAAACGCAGGCTAACCCAGCCCAAAGCAAATACCTTTTCAGGGATATTGTGTAAAAGAAATCAGTTGTGCCAGGGGCCACCGGTAAGTGATGCAAGTACTCACCGACCCTCGGCACAGTCTGGACCAAACTTTGCCAGTTTAGTCGAGGTCGCTAGTAGGTTCAAGTACTGCAGTTTCGCTGTGCTCTGGCTCTCAGCAGCTGCTGGATAGAACGATCATCCGTGACGAGACAGTTGCCTTTTCCCAGCTTCCAAAAGAGATACAAAGAAAATCCCAGTGCAGTAGGCTTCAGGAGGGCAGGTGTAAAGGAATCCAATCGGTCGTCCCACACCAGACTGTGACTCTTAACCTTAGCCTAAGATGTAGCACTCAATTAGGATACTTTTTTATTTTTTTATTTTCTACGAATTTGGATTGAGCTGGCACCCAACCCGTCTCAGACCCCGTTTTACAAATACCCTGGGTCACAATAGACCATGTACCAGGCCGGTGGGTGGTAATACAATATTTATTTATTTTAAATTCAAAGAAAATCACACAAGGTATATTGGACAGCAATCACCAATGGGGTGATAATTACAGAATAAACTGATGAAATACACTTGGTTGACCTTCTACTTGAACATATCCAAAGCACCGATAAATAGGAGCAGTTTTACTGTTTGGGTAGACAGCACCCAGTTAAGATTTCCCCCTGCAATGCTCCCTCAAACCCCAATTAATCGAATTTTGAGTGGATAGAAAGGAGCAGCAAGGAGTCAGGATATTAGGCAGAAAACATAATTAAAATTCAACCTTCCTTCACAAAATAAATTGCAATTTCATAAAATGACACTCGGATTTGATAATTTAACGTGCGGTAGAATAAATAAGTTAGATCTGATTTATAACAGTATCAGTATCACAGTATCAGGGATGTAATATCACTAGCAACTACAAGGCAATGAATCTACAAAGGGCATACAGTTTAAAAAGCAACTTGAAAGTAAGAACACAGTGCAGCTAAAATCACACGTTTTAAAAAGCTGCATTTTCCTCTTTTTGCCGTTTTAAATGTCAAAAAGTTGTTTTTTAAAAATTGGTGAAATAGAATTGGAATGCGTTTTTTAGGCTGGTTGATAGATGCACATCACAGGGATAACATAGAAGTGAAAGAGTGACTCCAGCTGAATAGCTGGATGAGATTTTCGATGTGGAAGGAGATTCGGTTTTGGGAAAATAAAAGCAGTTAACAGAGAAAATCGGTTTGGAAAGAAAGGACAAGTTTTACTAAAACTAGATTATCAAGACTGGATTGTTAATTGCAAAAGCAGTACTCACACGCCACCTTGCTCAGCCAGCAAGCACTAGGACCACGAGGTTGTTCTTGAACCTCTGTGGCATTAGACTACCTGGAAGGTTCAACCCCCCGCCCCAGGGGGCCTGAAGAGGGAAGCCCCATGGTTGGCTAGCGAACGGATACCCTTGTGGCGACCAATCAACCCAGGCTTGCCTACCCCCGGCAGGGGAGGGGCTGATGCTGTCCTGTGCGTCCCACTCCAACAAAGGAGACTGTTGCAACCTCGGGCGAACATCAGGACCCACTCCAGCCTTGCTGGTTCTGCTACAGTGTTGGAAAAAGACCTGGGTGAGCAGGCATCTCTTGCTGGAGACTGTGTTTGGGTCTGTCCCTCTTGCGCAGAGTCCGGCATGGAAGGTGGTGCCACGTGCGTGGCACCCATTCTGGGGTCACATGACGTAAATTGAAGAATGCTTGGGGCCTCAAAGCCTCCTCACCGAACCTCAGGGACCTCGGATTAGCCTCTGGAAGGTGTGGTACCCACAGTTGAACGACTGGTAGTCCTCTGGTGCTGACCCGCGACCTCAGAGATGGCTCTAGTAGGCCATTCGCTCAAACACCCATAATCGATGCGCTCGAAGACAACGCCTCTACCCTCCTTTTTGAGCTAGAGCCCAACTGCCCCTCACACCCTGGTGTGATCTCATAACTAGGGAGCCCCTCAGAGGCAGACCCGGTAGGGCCCCGGAGCCCCTCGGCACATGCGTCGGTAGACTTCACGGCCTCTGGCCTACCTCTGGTAGAAGAGCCCGAAGGGCCCCTCCCAGCCAGTGACCATGTGAAGGATTTATCATGCTGGTGTGCATTATTGAAGAGGTGACTAACCTTGAGATGCCTCAATGCTATGGTGATGAAGTCCTTCATGTGTTCGTGCAGCGAAGGGTTGAAAATCTGCCTCCAGTGGGAAAGACGGTTCTTGAGAGAATGTGGAGCAAGTGTGCCACTTGCTGCACACGTGTCCCAACAGTGGTCAGGTCCAAGGCACTCCCAGCAAAGCGTGTGGGAGTCTGACGCTGCAAAGGAATGCTCACACGAGGCGCACATGGAGAAGCCTCCCGCGACTGACATGTGCCGGGGAAGGTGAGGCACTGAAGCGAGGTAAGACTGAAGAAGAAAATAGCATGGGGAAGCTTGTAGAAAGAGGACCGTGCAAGCTGTTAGGTCCGTTACCATCAGAGTGGAAAAAGGGACTGAGGTGAGGTGCCGGAGAGGGGGCCAAGTGTGCATGCCTACGCCTGGGGCCACACCCTGTGTGCAATTCACAATTAAAGGGGAAGCTCATATTTGTCACTGCCAAATGATTCCAGTACCGTCCCCACGCTGGGGGATGCCTATAAGGATGGAGGAAAGGGGACGGAACGTATGAGTACTACTTGCCAGAATCGAACAACTCCCCCTCCTACATGACTATCAGTCAGGGTTCCGCCCCAAGTGTAGCATCTAGACAGCCACCATTCAGGTGGTGGATGATGCCCTCCAAATCATAGATAAGGGTGACTCATACCTTCGGGTCATCTTTCCCCTCTCGGCTGCATTCGACACCTTATTTCCTTCCTTGCTGACAGGATGGGACTCTCTGACATTGTCCTGAATTGGTTCAAGTCCTACATCTCAGGGCGACACAAGGCTGTTCAAATTAACTTGTTGTGTTCCAACTGACTCCAGGTTTCCTGCGGAATCCCCTAAAACTCCATCCTCTCACCAATCCTTTTTAACCTTTACATGGAGCCTTTGGGCATTCGCCTCAAAGATCCCAATATGGCCATTAACCAATAAGCGGACGGTACTCTGTTGTACATGGTAGTAAATAGCGTGCAGGACATCATTTTTTTCTGCACTCTAGCCATCATCCAATCCTGGATGTCGACTGCCTATCTCAAACTAAATTCATCCAAGATGGAATTCGTCCTCCGCCCGCTAAAAAACAACTTGTACAACTATTGCGCAATGATATGCGCCTAGAAGGATTTGATCCACAACTCTCAGACTCAGCAAAATCCTTAGGCTTCACCATTGACAGCAGCCTGTCCTTCCAGAAACACAAAGCCAAGAAGGCCCAAATAGCCTGCCTCAGAATCTTTTCCCTTTGAAAAATCAAACCCTTCATCCCGCCGCAGGACTTCCAGTGCGTAGTGCAGGCCCTTGTGGTCTCGTACATTGATGGGGGAAATGTTCTACTGAAAGGGCTCCCAGCTGCTCATTGGCTCCCCTAAAAGCAGTCCACCACGCTGCTGCATGTCATTATACAGGAGCACGTAAATGTGACCGAATTACCCACATCCTACGCAAACTACTTTGGCTTCCACTCCAAGCCAGGATACTGTTCAAGACTGCAAGCATCATCTACAAATATTTGTCGTCTTCCCCTTGCTGTCCAGAGGAACAGAGGCTGAGGACAACTGGTTGGATGACTTCTTCCACGCCGCTGCAGAGAACAGAGTCTGGTGATGGCTGTGACCGCAGACACTTGGGTGCAGACTCCGGCACCCAGTATTTCTTCTCCAGCCGGTCTATTTTCGCGGAGGATGAGTCAGGGTTTTTTTCAGCACTGCCAGGCCGTCATCCCAGATGTGGTCCAGGAGAGGCACCGCCACAAAGGTCTTCCTTTTCGCCCGCAGCGTTGATAAAGGAAGCCCTCCTCCTTCATCTCGTTCGGCATGAGCTGGAAGAGCTCTGACGCGTGGCGACCGTGGAGTGGAATTAGCCCACTTCATCTGGGGGAGAAGCCCTTGGAGACGGAGAGATGCTGTTGTCGTCGGTGTCTGTCATCACCATATCCGTCCCCATAAGCCTGCGTGTGTGGCAGCTGTTAAGGCGGTGTAGGGTGGAGCTTCCTCTTCTACAGCAGTGGTGGGTCCGGTGTCATCGGGGGTCGGTGCTGGTGGCATCCTTTTCTGTATCTCTGACACCAGCATGTGGAGAGTTGAAAGAATGTCCTGTGACAAGTTTCTGGAAGGTGGCAGGGGAGTAGGACCGCTGGGTCCAATGCCTATGTTGTCGGTGTCCCCTCCGGCACCTACCAACCTCCTCAACGTTCCCGTCATCATCCCCGACATCCTCCTGGACATGTGCTGATCCCTGATGGTGCGCTTGGTAAAGCCATGACAGATCTCGCAATCCTTTTCCTTATGCATCGGGTGAAGACAATAGAGGAATTGGGAGTGCTTGTCCTCCATGAACACACATTCCTCAGAACGCAGCTAGTGCAGAGCTTGAAGAGGGAACTCCCGTCCTTCTCCTCGGACATGGTCCGGCGTTCGGTGTAGGCCCGATGCCTTCTGAAATCTTCAAAGAAAAAACACTTGAAGATTCTGCCCTTGAGGGGCAATGAAAGATGCCGACAAACAGATCCCTCTTAGTCGGATGAAGAAATGATAGAGCACACAGGCTCGATCAGCAAAAATAGGAATTTCCTAGCAAAAAATCGTTAAAACGCAGAAAGCTCTAAGAGCGAAACACGAAGACTTCCAACACTTGGACGTGCAGTAAAATTCTGAAGATGCTTGTCAGAGGAGGGGCTTAGGGAGAGGGCAGTCATTTACTGGGGGCAGTATGACCCAGAGCTCTGTGATTGGTTGATGGGAGAAGAACAAGTTACTTACCAACTGGTAACTTTCTTTCGACTGGATGTTCCTCCAATGTATTTCACATCTTTGACATGTAATGTCCACAGCTGTGCACTTTGGAAACTTTTTCAGCAGAGGGCGTCCTGTGTCAATGACGTCGGGTCGATGTCCCTCAAAGGCCTACGTCGAGGGTGACGTCACCGGATGTTATAAATAGGGCGCACGGCCTCAGTTTAAGTTTTTTCCCTCAGAACGTGTGGCACCAGTCTCATGCCTGCTTGACTGCACATAGCCTTGCAGAAACAGAAGCTGCAATCGCAAAGGAAATTCTCCAGAGGGGCAGGCTGGGTGGGCGCTGTGGAATAAGTTGGAGGAACATCCAGTCGAAAGAAGGTTACCAGCTGGTAAGTAACTTGTTCTTCGAATGTATTGTGTCCTCCAACGTATTCCACATCTTTGACAGACTCCCAAAGCAGTACAGTAAATGGAGGAGAATTCAGAGTACCCAATCAGATTGCGGAATAAAGAACCGCCTTCCCAAAGGCCATATCCTGACCATGGAACGTATCCAGGGAGTATTGTTTGGCAAAGGTGTGGAGCGAAGCCCATGTAGCGGCATCACAAATATTCCTAATAAGAACACCACGCTGTAGAGCGGTGGAAGTAGCCACGCCCCTAGTGGAATGAGCTTGCAGCCCTTCAGGAGGGTCCTAACCCGCCAATCGGTAACACTCCATAATGGTGCGGATAATCTACCTGGACAAGGTCTGTTTGGTAACAGCCTAGCCCAATCGGTGTCCAGCATATCCTACAAAGAGTTGATGGACTACTATGACCCTGGAAATCCTAGAAATGTAAAAGCTCAGAGCTCTCCTAGGATCCAACCGATGGAGTCGCTTCTCTTCCTTACCAGGATGAGGAGGAAGGTAGAAAGATGGAAGAACCACCTTCTGACTCAAATGAAATTCAGATACTACCTTAGGTAGAAAGGAAGGACGTAACCGCAATACAACCCTGTCCTTGTGAAACATAGTAAAGGGTGGCTTCAATGAAAGTGCCTGCAATTCACTCAATCTACGAGCGGAAGTAACCGCAACCAAGAACACAGTCTTGAAGGACAGTAATCTCAAAGGACATGAGTGTAAAGGAGCACCCATGAGAAATGTCAAAACCAAATTTATATCCCAAACCGGCACCTGGAAAGGGGACGGCGGGAACACATTAGTCAGTCCTTTAAGGAATTGAGAAATCAAAGGAATCTTAAAGTAAGAACATTCTTCAGATGAGCACTTAAAGATTAACAGTGCCGCCAGGTAACCCTTAATGGTACCCACTTCAAGGCCCAAAGAGAGTAAAAAAGACAAAATCATAGGAATGGAGCACTGAAAAGGATCAACATAGAGTCCTCTGCACCAGTCGCAGAACTTATACAGAGATTTTGTTGCAGGCCGCCTGGCCGAAAGCAACACCGCCATCACGTTATCCGGGAGGTCCCAATCCTTATACCTCAACCTTTCAGATACAAAGCGTGAAGGTTGAGAGTCTTGACCTCTGGATGGAGAACCTGGTCCCACTCGCGTGAGAGCAGATCCTCTCGGTAGGGAAGACGGCGTGGCGGGCAGATGGACATTTCTAGAAGGTCTGGGTACCACGCTCTCCTGGCCCAATACGGAGCAATGAGGATCATGTGGGAACGAAACTCTGTAACCTCTGCAACAGTTGAGGAATGACAGGAAAACGCATACAGCAGTGGGAATGACCAATCCACTATGAACGCATCTCCTAAGGCTCCTCTCGGAGGAAATTCCCTTGAGGTAAGAACCTCTTGCACTTCCTGTTGACACTGGTGGCGAAGAGATCCACTTGCGGGGTTCCCCAAAGGGCAAAGATTTCCAGAAGGACTTCCTGAGCCAACTCCCACTCGTGAGAGATCGTGCTCTGCCTGCTCAGAGTGTCCGCCGCCACATTGTAGTCTCCGGCCAGATGAACTGCCGAGATCGAAATTCCCTGCTGGATGGCCCAGAACCACAGCTGCATTGCCTCTCTGCACAACGGGAGTGATCCTAACCCCCGTTTTTGTTGAGGTAATGCATGGCCATTGTGTTGTCCGTCATGATTAGAACACGCTTCTCCCGTACAGACGGCAGGAAAGCCTTCAGGGCTAGCCTGATGGCCCTCAGCTCTAACAGAACTATGTAGAGTTTGGACTCCGAAGGAGACCAATGACCGGTTATGGTCAAGTCGTTGGCATGAGCGCCCCATCCTGTGAGGGGAAGCACCCGTCTCTACAGTCACCTCTGGCCATGGTTGCCAAAACGGCTATCCCTTCATCATGTTCCCCTCGTTGGCCCACCACAGAAGATCCTGGGATACCGAGAGTGGAACTTGAATGGGATCCGACATCTAGCCTGAGAACTGCGACCACTGCATCTGGAGGACCCATTGCAGGGATCTCATCCTCAGCCGGGCCTCTGGCACCAGAAAAATGCAGGATGCCCTGAGGACAAGCAACCTTAAGAATTCGAAAGCCGGGAGACTCTGGCCATGTTGAAACTTGTCAACCATCTGCACAATGTGATGAGCCCTCACCTTGGGAGGCGAGCACTTCCAAGGACGTGTCTAACACATCCCCGATGTACTGGAGCTGTTTGGAAGGTGTCAGATGGGACTTCTTGAAATTCAGGGAGAATCCCAGCCTGTGGAGGGTGCGGTAGGTGAGACCAAAAAAAGGACCAACGTGTGCCGGATCAGCCAGTCGTCCAGGTAGGGATAGACGTGAATCCCCCCTCGCCTGAGGTACGCTGCCACCACCACCATTAGCTTGGTGAAGACCCTCAGGGCGGAGGTCAATCCGAACGACAGTTTTAGGGAGAATTCTTATTTATGGCTAATTTCCCTCACCTAGTGAGTCCCTCAGCAGCTTTGCTGGATTTCTGGGGTTTATTTTTTCCACCTAGTAAGAGTGTGAGCCTTTTTCTCACTCTTACATGTGTTTTGCCATGTGTATTTCTACTGTTTGTGCGATCTTGGGCTCAGGAGCACATCCCTCCACCAGCCCCACTTTGTGTGTGTGTTACACAGTACCTTCAGTGCAGTGACACAGGGTTGTCTTTTAGACTTCCCACTAACTCAATTTTTCTGGGGCGACTACTGTCCCCCAGAAACATGTAAAGTTGCCATTAGCTTTATATAGTCACTTTCAAACTACAGACCCAGTACACCCCATCTTACATGGAGTATTGGGAAGGGTTCATTCCTACCCCTTTTTGTCTGTGCCGCTCTGAGCTTTGTTTTGCCCTTTTTAACATTTAGACTTGGCTGATGGCAGTGGTTTCTACCGCGATTATACTATATAAACGTGGTACTGTACCAGGCTATTGTATTAGCCTCAAACATAAACCAGCTTGCCCAAATAATTTTTATTTCGGTTCCGGTCGGGTTTTGGTCGCCATTTCTTTTTGTAAAAGTCCTTCTTGTGTTTTACTTTGTGCGGCAAACCAGGTTTGCCTTCTTTGTTGACCGTCTTTTGGCGGGCTTCTACGAGAAGCCCTCCTTTGGCGCCTGGGTGTCTAGGTGGGCTGAATGTGAGGGAGGGGTGTAGTCACCCCTAGCAGAGGGTCACCTTGGAGGCCCAAGTCGCACTTTGTATTGATTGGCTGAGGTGGTTGTCTGGGCCGGACAACCCCCCTGCTGAGTGATTGACAGCCAGGCTGTGAATGGGGGATTTTTGCATAAAAGGCAGGACTCTTGGGCTGGAAGTAAGAGTCGCCACGGGAACTGCAAGGAGCTGAAGAGAAGCAGAGAAGACGACGGCTGCTGCACCCCTGAGTCCCGGTGAAGCCCTGCTGCAGTCCTGAGCCATCTACCCTTCAACGACCAGAGAAGATCCAGTCCGGAGTCTTCTTCCCTTGAGCCTGGTGGGGTCAACCAGCTCATCTTCTACAGCCAGAGGATCCTCTTCGTGGTCGAAATTGCTGCACACTGCTGTAGTGGCCCAGATACCCATCTGAAGAGCCTCTCCTGTTTTAAAGGAGCGCACCTTTTATTCACTGTTGCTGCAGCTGGCCTCATCCCTGGGTAGTGCAGATCACTCCAGACGTCCTCCTTCTTGTCTCCATGACTAAAGCTCCAGGAACCGCGAGTCTGCAGGAAATGACCAGGAACAACTGCCGTGGCATCAGCATTCTTCAACGAATAAGGTACAGTGTCTGACTTGAAGGAATTGGGGTGAACCCTTCTTCCTCACCAAAGACTTGTCCTTTTCTTCCTTCCCTCTGATAGATATTGTCAGAAGAGGAGGCAAAAGTTAAGTACTCCTGGCAATCTTGAATCGTGAACTGTCCTAAATGTGTGATCCTCGGCATCAGGGACCCTGTTCCACTTGACACTGGCACAGGCCTGTTGACATTTATCTTCGTGTTAGAAGGTGCCCTGATTCTCTCTGCCTTGACAAAACTATTGCCTATGATTTATATCCCCAACTCTCTTGTGTTAATTCATGTGCTAAGTGTGTTTGACTACGGTTACATTTCTTCCCACATGTACGCTTATTTTTAGTAAGACTAACTGTCATTACTGTCAAAAACTGATCGCATATGTACTCCCTGTAACGTCTTGTTTCATAACACCGGTCTGTCAAATCCTAAGGTACTTACGTTGAGTTGTTCTGCACAAGGAGAATTGGTTGTGTTTAGTGTATTTGAAGTGTGGTTGTGAAGTGTTTTGTGAACAGATGGTCTAAAAATAAATGTACTTTGACTTTTTAACCAGAAACCTTGAGTGAATGTTTGTTTGAGTCACAGTAACTGTAGTCCTTTGTGTAATCTCTACTACTACTCATTTGCTCTTGAGATAAGTTTGGCTGCCCAGTCACTGCTACCACTCTTTCTGTTTAGTACAGGCTTGTACCAAAGGTGAACTTTTATTACCACTTGTAGTCTTAACTCTGTGCAGTGGTCCCTAAGGGTACTGCATAGCATTCTGCCTAACAGGCAGGACCCGAAACTGAAAATGCGAGTTGCCAGTCGCAAACCTCAGGTACTTTCTGTGCTTGGGATGAATCGGCACATGAAAGTAAGCATACTGTAGGTCCAGAGACACCAACCTCCAATTTACTCTCCAACTGACTGTCTCCCGAATAAACTGGAGCCACATCAAGTTCACCAGGGTCCACAAATTCAGACCTTTCTTCCTATTCATGAATATCGTCCAGAGGTAGTTGGAACCCTGGCCTGGGGACAGAAGAGGGCCTGGAGTCCAATACTAGCCACAGACTTCCCAGTAGCCTTCCTTGGGGGATCCACGAGTTCCGGATACTCCAATGGCAAATTGCGGACAAAAATACCCGAAGGCTTCGACGTCGAGAGCAGCGACAACCGCAGCGTTGTGAGTGCCGAAGGTTTCGGCGTCGACTGATGCTGACAAGAAGGCAAAGCCGAATCGACGGCAGCTTAGAGCCCTTAGTAGGTTGCTGCAGTTTCGCTGGGGACGAGGACCAAGACCTAGAAGCATGTCTCTTGCAACCTTCCAAAACCTTGTCTGAACTGGACCTCGAAGGTTCCCTGTGCGAGTCGCGTTGCGGACCCGAGCCCGAAGGCGCGACCGGAACCGTGCCCTGCGATTGAAATATCCTTAAAAGCAGCACACTCCTCCAGAGTCGAGGACTTTGTCGGGCATGCCACTTTCCTCGAGGCACCATCCTCCGAGGATGACAGGGAAGGCGACCGGTGATGGCGCTTCCTAGAGTGCCGGGACGAGGAAGACAAATGGTGGGAACCACTCCGGGACAGAGATCCAGGGGCCTCCTCCCGACGCAGAGTGTCGCACCTCGAGTCGTCGGTGGAAACCCCATTGGACGATTAGGATTTTCGGGACTTAGGAGGCTTAGAACCGCTACCTACCTGGAGCTTCCCCTTCTGCTCCCCCCCCCCCCAAGGTCTTGGCAGTCAGCGACTGGCATTTCGAACAGTCATCGGTATCGTGAGACTCGCCCATATACCACAAACAAATGCGATGCGGGTCTGTGATCGACATTTTCGACTTGCAGTCCCAGTAGGTCTTGAAGCCAGACCGCAGAGTCGCAGGGGTCGAAGAAAAAGACATCACGAACACACGAGGCGCGCCGAGATTCATGAAGCAACACGTTTGCAGAGAAAACGGAACTGAGGCTACGGGCGCCGTGCGTCCTATTTATAACATCCGGTGACGTCGCCCTTGACGGAGGACTTCGAGAGACAACGACCCAACGTCATCGATGCAAGACGCCCTCTGCTGAAAAAGTGTCCAAAGTGCAAAGCTGGGAAAATTACATGTCAAAGATGTGGAATACGTTGAAGGACTCAATCCATCGAAAGACAGTTTATGTGAGGATTCCTGGGCCTGACAATGGTGAATATTCATGAGCATGTGAATCCATGCAAGACCCCATGCTGGAGAAATATTCTTGTCTTGTATACTGATTGTGCAGCACCATCTAATAGGCAATATTAATGCAGGGACTAGGTACATATTAAAATATTAAAAATAACTAGAGAGGCGAGAACCTTGAACTGCACAGGTAATCCTGGATGAAGCGGTAGAGAAGTGCCCCACAGGGACACTCAGCTTTGAATTCTTCAGCAACGAATCAAGCCAACATTGAGTGACCAGGCCCAGGCTGACATGCTCTATGAATATCTGAATTAGTAAATGACACTCAATGACATAAAAGGGTGACGGACAAATCAAATATCACAAGTACCCCACATTTTCTAGCGTCAATCGCCTTGAGAAATCATCTCAGACACAGTGGTTGGCAACATGAGCAGCCCTGATGGCCAAGTCGGCTGGGTGAAGGAGGGAATCTTTTTTCAATCTCTGAATAGCTGGAGGCTCTGGAGAAAAAATATAGACCCCCCTCAAAGACAATTTTTGATAATATCCCCTTCACTTTTTTGTTTTTCATAAAAGCAGTACGTTCTTTTACCCCAAATTGACTATTCTTATTTTGCAGTCACTTCAGATTAACAATTACATTACTTTAAATAAGATTGACCCTGTTTTACCCTTCAACTTTGTAATGGCATTTAGTTCAGACACATTTACATTTGTCTGGAACTTACATTCTTTACCTTGGGACTATTTTGCGTTATGCTCGATTCTTATATAGCCTAGTAAGCCTTGTACAGTTAAGATTTTAGCGGCAGCGGTTGATGTCAATTTACATTTATGCATTTTAAAAGTGTTATTGAATGCAAAAAAGAAACCAATATTTGTTAATGAAACACAACCGTGGTATTTGGGAATTTGAGAAAGTGTTAGGATTGGGGTATCTGGGTCTGGCTGGTATATCTGGGCCTGGCTGGTAGTGTAACAGTTGATTTTATGGCCTAGATGGACAAAGCAGCAAGGCCATTGACAGTTTTGAAGAGCAGACCAAGAAGAAAAAGCATCATGGTATGCGCCAAGCCAGCCACCATGGTGCCCGGTAGGAAGATGAGACAATACAGCTCATGAGGCTGAAGAGTGTGTGCATGTGAGTGTGTGTGGGGGGGGGGGGGTCGGAGTGTGTGTTTGAGAATGTGTGTAGGGAGAGAATGTGATAGAGCGAGAGGGTGTGTGTGTGTATGTGTGTGTGTGCGTGTGCATTTCTCCTGGGTGAAAATGAAGAGGGGAAGTATGTAATTTTGGTAATGACATGTAGCAGTGAGTGCAAATTAGGACACTTAAGGACAGAATGCAAATTAATATGCAAGATTGAAGTGGGGGGTGCTAGAGAGCCTGCATTCAAGAAGGCGGTGTTCTCGTGAGCTCTGTGCTAGTCGCCCAAGAGAGGGGAGGCAGATCCTGAACCCATCGGGATCCATCTGAGCCCAGAAATCAGCGAGGGTCTGCACCTCAGGCCGGCCGCTGATGGTCCGGGATTCAAAACTATAGGTGTACCAAAATTGTTGAATAATAGCCGAGCCGCCACGGATGTCGCAAGCCTGTGCACGCGGCTGGTCACTGACGGCAGCACGAGTGCCTGTGTGCGACCATGGGGAAGGAGACTGGTGACACAGGACCCCTGATGTGGACAAACTGAGAAGGGGTTGCTCCCCAAGCACACAAGCGCTCCCCCAGGAGAGAGTGGA
Source organism: Ambystoma mexicanum (assembly GCF_040938575.1). Taxonomy (NCBI): domain Eukaryota; kingdom Metazoa; phylum Chordata; class Amphibia; order Caudata; family Ambystomatidae; genus Ambystoma; species Ambystoma mexicanum. Next base: position 742,926,504 of record NC_090936.1, read on the forward strand.
GCTTCCCCCACAGCAGCTGGAGCCGTGGCTCTATGAGTCTGGGCCGGTGGAGATCTGAGGCTGCATACCAGCGAAGGAAGGAGGGGAGAGAGCCGCCAGCGACTGCAGCCTGCTTGTGGGCAGAGGTGAGGAGGTCTGGTGCCCTGCATCTGAGGCGAGGGGGCCGGGGTCAGCGGTGAGCAAGAGCAGAGCAGGGTTTGTAGCCCTGTCCCTGGGACCGCTGCCGGCACAAAGGATCTGCGAACATGGTGCACACCTGTGTGCCGCACCAGCCACCTCTTACCCCCACCCTATGTTGTGTAATTGTCTCTGCGGCTTGGGGGATAAGGATAGCGCCCCCCACCCCCTGCTCAGCCACCCAGCCTGCAGCGACACTGACGCCCCCCAGGGTGCAGTGTGCTACAACTACAAAAATAGGTGTGGAGAGACAGGAAGCCGGCGCTTCCCAGTGAAATACGCTGATATCTCACCATTAACCACTGTGCCAACCGTGGCTACCCAGTGAATATATGAAGTGGGTCTACCAGCTTTAGGGCCCACAATCTGAAGGCTCCATCAAGTATTGGCAGCAGGCCGAAGCTCAGGGTGGCCCAACAACTGCAAGAACACGTCCTCAGCCCTAAGAGGCTTGGTGGCGTGGGGTCACCCAGCACCTCATCCGGTACAGCTCCCCCTCGAACACCAAAGCTGCCCTGTATTATACTGCCCCCCGCCCCCCAAGTTAAAAACCCCAGCAACAACAGGAGGAGGAGGAGGCACCATCGGATATGTGCAGGGGCTCCAGGGCGGGGGCAACAAATCTGGACACTAATCAGGAGGCGCTATAGTCAATACATACCGATCCAGCTAAGAACCAACTATATAGAATAGCAATGTTTGGCAAATGGGGGGGGCCTGGATTGCGCAGTAGTGACAACGGTAAGTCGTGTCCCTAGAGGGCATGAGGCCGCCTGCAAGGCGTCACCACAACCGAAGCGAGGAGCATGATCTCGTGGCAGGGTCGAACCCCACATGCCACTGGCAACACACCCTTGAAGGTGCCGGGAACAGCATAGGGAATACCAGTTATGAACTGCTAAAAGCCTGGCATCCACCTGGGGTGCACCGCTATGCAACTCCGAAACTGGGCCCGGGGTCAACTGAATATGGCGGCGCAGTAAAACAGGAACCCGGTGTAGTCACGCTGTCCCCTGCATGCATTCTGGCACTCAAATATTGTTCCCACACCAGGCTCCCAAGTGACAATTAATAGTTTCGAGGCTAGCCACAGGGCTCACAGCCTGGAGGCCCCACTGTGTACGGCAGAACGACTTGCATATGGGGCTGAGCTACCGAGGCACAAGCATTCCACCCGTCCTGTGTGAAATCCTGGCCATCTTGTTGGGAGATTGAGGCAGGATCCCATAGTGCCACACATGGCTGCGGACGCTCTATATTTCCCCGGCTTCTCAGACAAACTCCAACCGGTTAGTCATCCCGATTATACTAGGAAGGGGAGATACCAGGGACAACGAGCAGAGCTTTGTAATTGAGGACAACATACCAATGCACTAACTGGGAGATTGGAGAACTTGTTGTGTCCTGTCACCATCCAAAACCAAGTGTAACTGCAGCCAGCAACGACTGGCATACAGAGGGGGTGCCTCGAACAAGGCATAGTGACAACAGAGAGCCACAGCCCAGGGAGCACAAGGTCACTACCAGGCCGACACCACACCAGGAGCGAAACTCTCTAACAAGACCTGAATTCGGTATGGCATCAACGGTGCACCCATGAGGGAATCGGGAACACCATGGGATCTACTGGTTGCGTACTGCCCCAAGCCCTAAAACCACCCAGGGTTGGTCCCAGGGCAGCACAGCACCTGGACCGAAAAGGTCAATTAAAAAAAGCTCTCAGGTTAAAGCTATATGGTGAAAGGAAACAAGCGGCAGTCCCGTTTACCATTTACCCAAAAGGAGGGGCTAAGTTAAGGAAATGACAAGTTGACAGTACCCCAAGTAGACCCCATAATGTTGTCCACAGCTTCTCCGGAGGTAGAGACTGTCGGCACGAATGCGAGCAACTCACCATCGGAATTGAGCTTGGTCCTAGCAGAAATGAGGTCCGGTTTCACAGCCATCAACACGAAACTGGATGGAATGGCATACAAGATGGACAGAATGCAGTAATGCATCGACAAGGAAAGAAGCAGGACCACAGAGGTTGAGTCCCGGGTTAGTGTGCTCGAGGACACTAGGAGTGAATCATCGCAAACAATCGGGGAACTGCGGCGGGAGGTCAAATCCATAAGGGACAAGAACGAAGACCTGGAGGCGAGGTCAAGAAGAAATAATATCGGAGCGGTGGGGGTCCCGGAATACATAACGCAGCAAAACATGGAGATCTTCATGGAGAAATTCATACAGAAAGTTGTTCAGGGCCCTCCTCCATACTCCCAGTTTCCAGTGGAGAGGGTGCATCGGGTGTCACAAATCACACCGCGGACAGGTCAGAACCCTCGCCCAATCATTGCACGTGTCCTGAATTACCGGGACCGAGATGCCATACTGCGCAGAGCAAGTGAACTCAGAGAAGTCACCTTTGAGAACGCTGTAGTATCTTTCTATCAGGACTTCACCCCAGCGGTACAGAAAGCTGACCTGTCCTGCCTTGTAGTGAAAAGAGCACTCCGAGGTCGAGAGATACAATATTCGATGCAATACCCCTCCAGATTAGGGTCCAACATAATGGCCAGACACACTTCTTTATTGACCCTGCAGCAGTGCACACATTTCTCAAGGCCCTACCGAAATGATCGGCTGAGAATCTCAACCTACACTCCTTGCATGACCCGTCAATGCGGCCCCAGACTTGTGGGCTTCTGATCCGAGACTTGTGAACATGCAAGGGCCGAACAAACACGGTCAATGGACTACCCCCCCAATGGGTCTTGATAACTCTTTGCATACAATGTAATGAATAAGTCCGGCAGCATCTATTTGAATGGCTGATTCCTTCAGGTCCTCTCCACGAGGTCCCAAACGGTAAAGGTCACTTGGTTAGCGGTGTCCAGCATCCCCGGGCTGTTGCCCATGGTAATGTGGTTGTTGTGGGGTTCTGGGGTTCTGGGAGGGTGGGTTCTGTCACTGCAGGTTGTGGGTGGAAAGTGTGGGTGGGGGGTGGTGGAGAAAGGACCGTTCAAGGTTAAAGGCAGGGGGGAGGGTGGGGAGTTCATGGAATTTTTGGTTTAAGTTCACTAAAAAGGTTTGCCCTTTTTTAGAGCCGTGGAAGTACTCCTCAGTGGCATGAGCGCGTTGGAACTGGAGGATATCTGGAGACTTTTGATGCCGGACGGGGAGGAATTCACACACCACTCATCGGCCCACAACACCTTGTCCCGGTTGGGCTGCATTCTTGCTTCCCCATATTTGGTGCATCGAACAGATGACTGTGTGTTGCTCCCTAAAATCCTCTCTGACCACTCCCTGGTGCTGTGGTCAGTGCGTATGGACTTGGCACCGCCTCACCCCCATTGGAGGTTCAAGTCTGCAGCTCTGGGGGACTTGGTATTCAGAAGCGAAATTCACAAGTTTGATCAAGAACTACTTTAGTGTAAACTTGGGCACGGTTTCTGGGAAGGGCACTATATGGGAGGCATTTAAAGTGGTTCTTCGTGGAGGGTGCCTGTCCATGGAAATGGGGGTGTTAAAACAAATAAGGAGGCAGTTAAACGAAACCAAGCTCGAAATTAAAAGGTGGGAAAGAGAGGTGGACAGGGGTGATGCGGCGGGCTCGCTAGCCAGACTAAGGGAGGAGTTGGACCGTTTTGGCACCCTCGCAGAGAGAGAGGTAAAATTCCTTGCTCAGTCAGTAACTGCCCGTAGATATGGAGAGGTGTGCAGACCAGGCAGACACCTGGCTGCAGTGGTGAGGCACGCGAGAGGTCATAGGTAAATAACAGCGATTAAAACACCAGAGGGGGAGGTGGTGGTGAACCCAAATGAGATAGCAGACGCGTTCCGACACTTCTATGAGTCTCTGTACACCTCGAGAGGTACGCTGCCGAAAGTGGACCTGGAGGACTACATTAAAGAGGCTGCCCTCCCGAATATTAGCAGCGAGGCGGCGGGCACCCTGGGAACATCCGTCACGGTTGACGAAATCCTGAGTGCAATACAAGCCCTGCCCTCCTTAAAGGCCCTGGGTACAGATGGGATGACCGCAGAATTTTACAAGGAGTGGGGCCCTGATATAGCTCAGCACATGTTGGCCGTATGGGAGGAGGGGCTTATGGTAGGGCACCTCCCCCCACGATGTGCAAGGCGGTGATCACCCTGATCCTCAAGCTGGGCATGGACCCCCTAGAAAGTGCGTCATACCGCCCAATATCTTTATTAAACCTTGATACAAAATTATTTGCCACAGTCTCCCAAGTCTCCCAGGTTATCCATAAGGGTCAGTCCAGGTTCATCCCTGGGACGTCTACATCCTTAAACCTCCGAAGACGGTTTGCCATACTGGCCCAGATAGACCCCAATATACAAGCAGCTGCTGGATATTGCTGGATATGGAAAAGGCTTTCGATTTTGTGGAATGGAGCCATCTATTTGAAGTACTGCGACAGTTTGGGGTCCCCAAATATTACCTCTCAGCAGTGCAGCTCCTATACCAGACTCAAGTGCTCAGATTGGTATCGGCAGCAGGCGCTCCCACGTCTTCAAGCTGGGACGGGGTACAAGGCAGGTTTGCCCCCTCTCGCCCTTGCTATTTAGCATGGCAATTGAGGTACTGTGAGCCCGACTGTGTGGAATGCATGGGCACAGAGATCTGGCGATGGGGGGTCGGAGGGGGTAGAGGGAACTGATTTACATGTATGCCGATGACACGATTGTGTACATCAAAGATCCCAGAGATAATTTGACCCCACTAACTCAGGAAGTTGAATAATTTGGTGGAGCCTCGGGCTTCCGAATTAATAAGACCAAGTCCTCCCCGTTTCCCCTTAATGAGAATACTGTCAGACCTCCACATACCCAAGGGTACAGCTGGGAACAGCAAGTGGTTACATATCTAGGGGTAAAAGTGAGCAGGGATGCTAGAACGCTACTAGAGTGTAATCACAATAAATATCTACAAGTATTGAAGCCCAGTGTTGAAAGATTGTGTGGGTTGTCCCTTTCCCTCATGGGTAGAATAGCAATTGCTAATTGATAGTAGTGCCTAAACTTCTCTACATCTTCCAGAATATCCCAGTCTGGCACGGGGGGGGGGGGAGAGCTTCTTCCAGGAGGTGTGTTCCCAGCTGATAAAACTTGCCTGGCACCCAAAGAGCCCACGTATAAACTGGGAGACATTAACTCAGCCTTGGGAGGGTGGGGGAATTCAGGCACCTGATGTTGAACTATACTTTCTAGCGGCACAACTGTCCTGCACAAAATTCTGAATGCCGGCCCAGGTGACTCCTCACGTACGCATCGAGCGAGACTCGGTACATCCAAATTCCCTACAGGGAATGTTGATTTCTGGCAAGACACATGACAGGTGTAGATTTGACCCAGTTGCATGCAGACTGCACGCCTGGAGGAGGGCCCTGAAAAGGATAGGTGTTGACAGCCCGTTTGACCCAGGCATCTCCCCATGGGAAATAGAAACCCTAACTCCAAACTGCGATGAGGCCATTGTCCATGATTGGGGGGGAGCGGGGATCAACCGTCTGGACGATATGTACCCGTAGGGGACATTTGTCTCCTAGGAATTGTTTGTAGAAAAGATGGGAAGTGGCTTCCAACGCAAACTGCAATACTTTAGAATGAAAACGGCCTTTAGAGAATGGTCTCTGGTGTTCCCCGTAAATAACACACACTACACTGCTGCTTCGATATATTAGGAATTGTCCCGGGTTTAAAGGGGTGGTTATATAAGCTACTCCAGGCTGATGCACCCCGGGAACCAATAAAGTGAAGGAGGAAATGGAGGACTTGGGGGTAGACATCACAGACAGGCAATGGGCGGTGTTATGCAGCACTACACACAAGGGTGCCTTTAACTCTCGTCTGCAGCAGATCCAACTCAAGACACTGCATAGAGCATACATTTCACCAGCACGCATGCAGCAATACGACACCACCAGATCTGCCAATTGTCCGAGATGTAACAGGTCCAGCCGACCTGACACACATCCTATGGGCCTGTGCTAAGATACGCCCCTTCTGGGAGGGGGTGGCGGAAACTATGTCTGAGATGATGGGGCAGAAGATACCCAGAGTTCTGTTACGCTGCATTTTGTGTGGCTCCCCGGGCTAGCTAAACAATATCGCAAGCTACTCCCCACCTGCATGATTGTAGCAAGACAGTGTGTTCTGTTGAAATGGACAAGCGCACCCCCGCTTCAGGGGTGAACACATGGCTAAAGGACATAACATGGCTAAGCAACATGGACACAGAGTATGCAAACCTGTGCTGGATGCAAAATAGGCCCAAGAACATCTAGTGCCCCTTCACTGCATACTATTGACTTGGGAAGAGCCCTCAAACTGACCCCACTGCCGGGCCTGGGAATGTTGGGCCCTGGATCGGCTGCTTCCCCTTAGGTAGGGGAGGCAGGACCCCCTGGGTATGTATAGCTCATCAGCTTATACCGCAAATCTCCAATTATACGCAAGATGTATCCATGTTTTCCAAAAACCTGTCCGATGACCACATGGCAGGATATGTAAATGTTGAATCACGGCTCAATTGGTAATCAAAACTGTAATGTATGTTGAATATGTTTGGTCACTGTAAATGAGATGTGACCCAATCAAAGAAATAAAAAAATAAAAAAAGATTGAAGTGGATTATGTAGGAAAGGAAATGATATAAAATATTGGTTATCCTCCACAAATAGGCAATAGGTAAGCCCTAGAGCAGCGTGTGTGATTCTTAGGGTGGTTAGGATATTGAAGAGAAACAGTTGTGGTGAGCATCTGTGATGAGGTTCTGTTATGCTATGCTATTAGGATTTATACCACGCACTGCGCAGGTGCTCTCGCGGATCTGAAAAAGAGGGGTGGGGGTGTAAGGGTTAGTGTAGAGAGATGGAAAATTGAAGGTAGCTTTGCTGTTGTGTTGGTTTGTGTAGATCAGAAGTACAACGAGCTCTGCATGCAGCTCGGTTTATAGATGGCATGTGATAAGAGTGTATAGGCTTTTAAGTCCAGAGGGGACTTTGCTTGTCTTTGGTGCTACAATACATTGGTCGGTAATGTGATATGTAAGCTGATTGCAGAGATGTAGCATTCTGTTTGATGTCTACTGGGAAGGTTATCCTATAGTGACCGAGATTCAGATGTTTCACCTTATACCTTTTGTATAAATAAATATATATTATTCAATTGCCATGTGTAAGTGGCTTCGTTGGTATGTGCATAATGTATTTGAGCACAGAGGTTGAGTGTGTTAGTGCAGGGAGATCAGTGGAAGGCCTGGTGGGCATTTCAGATCATTCATCCAGTGTGGCCATGGCAACATCACAGAAGGGGTACCCCTTCAGCAACGTCTCAGTTACTGTGCCCTTATGGTAAGGTCATTGAGAGGATATGTCCTTAGGTACACATGAGAGGGCTGTAGCTCTGGCAGTGGACAACGACTGGCCCTGGATGATTGTGAGGGAACACAGGGAGAAGTGGAGACACAAGGTGTATGCATCACTGGATGCCAAGTAATGCAGAGGGGTGAAATTGTTAGTGGATTGGTTAATTGGGGTTGCTGTCCTTGCAATTATGCCTGGGTGTGATGCTTGCTATCATTCACTATTCCATCATATTGCGGCCCTTGTTAATCTTCAATATCTTATCTAGATCCGACGCGGGCCGAAGTTAAGAATTCCATCTAAGTGTGGGACATACTAACATTCATAATCCTGTTTAGTTGCGACGCAGGCTAAAGTTAAGAATTGCATTGGTGTACAGGACAAAGTGACAGGAATAGTATGTAATCCAGGGTGTGCTGGAAATTCTTTGAAAGAGTAAGCAGAGGTGCATTGAGCTCTCACAGCTAGCTGCATGTATACCGTCATCCACATGTGCACCTTTGCTAAATCACCAATAAGAGGACACCATTTTACTGCAGGAACAACATAAAACCATATAAGAGTCTGTTCCAAGAAGCCAAGCAATAACATCAATCAAGAAATTACCTGGCAATGAGATAATTTAGGGATAACCTCACAATTGCTAAAAATATGAACATTGGAATGGCCCAGCCATGCCAAACAGCATTCATGTAAATCTGCAAATGAAATGGAAAAAAATGTTTTAGTGAATGTTTAAAACGTTATAGTTTTTACAAGATTTTGCAAGTGCTCATATTTACATTTTGCTAAGGCTTTATTTTCCTTCACAATTCCCATATTGTTTTGCATGTATTAGCGTCAGAAAACATTATGGGCCACATTTAGAATTCACATCTTTTCTCACAGTCATGTATTCGAGCTCTGTGAAGTACGGCCATTGATGTTTTGCTACAGTACTGCTTAATGTACTGCTCCGTGGTTACACCTTGTGTTACCTGGCTCCCCTTTAACAAATGCTGTGCCCAGTGACATTATGGTTAATTTAATATTTGAACCCCAGTAGCATTCTGCAATTTCTCACAACAGCGTACATCACATCTGACCTCTCCACTTTTAAATGTTCACTACAGATCAAGGAGAAACACCATGCACACAGATCCAAAACATGATCTGAGGCTCATGACAACAGCCACATCGTTCACCTCCTCGAAGAACTCGACCTAGATGTCCTTGCTCTCACCGAGACATGGTTTACGGCCAGTTCTGTCACGAGTTTAAACACTCTCCTCCCTGTGGGCTACAAGATCCTATCCGAACCCAGAACCAACCGTCCTGGAGGTGGAGTAGCCCTGATCTTTCCGGAGGCATCCCAGCCTTTGTCATCCCTATGCAGGCCTACTCCTCCTTTGAATGCCTAGTCTACAGGCTCTCTATCTCTCCTGGCCTCTCTCTAACTGAATGAATGGGCCGAACCTCTCCTCTTCTCTCCTTGCCTCTCCTTCTCAACTCCTCCTCGGCCTGAACATCCACCTGGATGCTTCTAATCCCTCCTCCTGACTTTTCTGCAACCTCTGCAACATTCTATCTCTTTCCATTATGCCCTCTGGCTCGACACACACTGCCAGACATACTCTGGAGGTTCTCTTCATATCAGACATCCCACTCTCTAACCCTCTCACCACTCCTCTCCCTTGGACGGACCACTTTCTACTCTCCCCATCTGAAACTCTCTATCCCTCAGGCCAACCCTCCATACCCCCCCAGCATTGCCACCAACCTTCTCGGTCATGCAGCTCATGAAGCGTGCATCAGTGGATGCCTTTGCCTCTACTTTCTCTGCTCCTCCGACTCCTGTGGCTGACTCACACCCTGACACAGCCCTTACAAAATCTGCATCTTTCTATTTCCAACACCCTGGACATCCTTGCTCCTGTCATGAGAATCCAGCTGAAGCCTACCTCTAAGTGCAACTCTTTGTGTGATTCCGACCTCAGCGTCCTGAAACGAAAGTGCAGGGTGGCTGAGAGAAAGTGGAGCGCTTCAGGCGCATCCTCTGACAAACTGGCCTGCTGTCTGCTTCAAAGGCAAAACAGACTCTCTCCTGCCCAAGAAGTGAGCACACATTCAAGCCTGCATCTCTGTAGCCTCTAACAACACGGCCAAACTCTTTAAAATCTGCAAGGAACTGGCCTATTCTGTTGTAGTCTCTACCTCTCCTGTTCCCCTCCCAGGCCCTCTGTACGGCTTTGGCCTCTCACTTCTCTGCTAAAACTCCAGACATCCTGTCCTCTATCGTCTCTTCCTCTCCCTCTTCCTATCTCAGCCGCCCTTTGGCCATCTCTCCCTCTCCACCTCCTTTCTCCTCTTTCTCTCTGACAACACCTGACAAGGTTTCTAGACAAGTCCGTTCTAGGTAAGTGTCATCCAAACAGGTGCTCCCTAGCTCCTCCAGAACTATCCAGGAACATAGTGACACCCTCACTCCAGCCTTGGCCGATTTCTTTGTGCACCCCCCCCTCAAGAAGCAGTCTGCCAATACTACCTGCCCAGCAAACTATCGGCCAATCTCCATCAACCCTTCCCTGGACAAACTCTTGGAAAAGCAGGCCATCCCCAAGCTTACTCTCCAGACTGAATCTGTTGGTTGTCTCCATGACCCTCAGTCTGGCTTCAGAGCAGCCAGAGGCATGGAATCTGCTCTCCTGAACACCGTGAAGATCTGCTCTCTACCCTTGATGCATGCATTCTTTCTTTCCTCATCCTCCTTGATCTTTCCTCTGCTTTCGACACAGTCAACCACGCCATCCTGATCAATCGACTCTGAGAACCTGAGCATCATGGATCAGACCCTGGAGTTGCTGACCTCCTTCCTCTTGGACCGCCCCTCCCAAGTCCAACTTGGTCCTTTTCTGTCTGCCACCTCTCTCTCTACCTATCCTCTCACCCTGGTTTTCAACCTCTACTTGGCCCCTTTAGCCCACCTGATCTCTACCTTCTCCTCTAACTTTGTGTTATGCGGCTGACACTCAGCTTTCCTTCAGCCTCGCCTCAGCCTCCTCTCCTCTTTCACTCATTCCTGACTGTCTATCTGCGATTCAGGATTGGTGCGCCTCCAACGATTTCTGCCTTGATGCCAGTAAGACCGAGATCCTTCTCATTGGGAGCCCTGATCCTGCTTTCGCTCTCTCACTCTGGCCGCCCGCCTTGGGCCCCCTTCCTTCACTTTTCTGTGAGGCAAAAAACCTTGGTGTCATCTTCAACTCCACTCTCTCTTTCTCTCCTCACATCTCGAATGTCACCAAGCAGTCCCACTACACCTCCTCAAAAGGGACTTTTCCCTTTCTCACTTTCCCCCTGAAGCTTGCTGTCTCAGGAGCCCCGATTCTCTCCAGGCTGTACTACTGCAATCTGCCTTCCTCTACTCTCCACCCTCTGCAACTAATCAACAACAGGACTGCAAGACTTATCCTTGGCCTCAAGCCCAGGGACCGTATCTCTTCAGTCCTGAAATCTCTCACTGGCACCAAGGATTAAGTTCAAGGCCCTTTGCATTGTCCACAAGGCATTCTGGGGCTGTTGCCTGCACTACATCAAATGCTCTCTTCCAAAATACCTTCCTTCTCGAGCCCTTTGCTCCGCTACATCAAACTCTTTAAGGGTTAGACACTTCCCCAGGCAGGCGGTGGGGTAGATTTCTCTCCTTTGCAGGTTCCTCCCTCTGGAATGGGCTCCCTCCCCCTCTCAACCTTGAGCCGAACCACCTGAAGTTCTGGAAGCAGCTATAAACCTTCCTCTTCTCCTCTGCTTTTGCTCTCCCTCCCCCAACTGTCCTACCTGACCAACCTGTCTGCTGTACCTACTGGTTGCTTGGCTACCCACAGAGTCTCACTAGGTACCAGGCTCTTTCTTGATCAGCCACCCTTGCACTGCCTCCAGGCCTACCACGCACTTAGGGGCTGTAACTGTAACCCTACAGTCCCTTGTTCTCCTTGCACTACCCAGAGCCGCGCTGCCCTGGCTGCACTTACTCAGAGCATTGCTGCCATGTTTTCTCCTCCCCTCTCCCTTGCACTCCCCCTCCCTTTCCCCTTGCACCTCTCGTTCTCGCAGCTGCACAATCTAAATGACAGAAGGCCTAGTTCGATCACTTGTCTTGTCACGCCTAGAAACACTTGTATACAGGTGCTTCATAAATAACATAACATATATTAATAGTGGCTGGCCTGTTGACTACCCACAAGACTAAGTAAGACACACAACAGTCATCTATCTAATGAACAAAATATTGATACACCCAGGCCGAGAAGCTTACATGCACTCAGAGCCTGTCTACCCATGGTCTACCTGAATCAACACAACAGCAAAGTAACATTGAACCGCTACCTCTACTCCTTATTAACCTTTCCTGAGTCTTTGTCCCACAGATCCCAGAGAGTCAAGAGAGCATGAAAATGGTAGGAGAAGCACTATATAAAAGCCCATAACAACATAGTTCACTGAAGAGATTTCTGGTGTTAGACGTATTATGTAAAGCCATGGGTAATCTTCTGAATATCATGTTATCTCCTCCTATAATACTACGTTTTTAACAAGCTGATGTTGGCAAGGTTGGTTGTATTACATGGGACATGCTAATGTTCTGAAGATAAGGAAGACACATAACAGTATGTGGACATTTATTGAGTTCTGCTACAAAACACTTCTTAATCACAGGAACCATTCTAATCTGTGCCCCTGCAATGAACAGTATGGCAAAACGTTGACAGGCTATGTAAAACCACGATACATCACCTTGATCAAAATTAAGTGCCACTATAGACTGGTGTCTAAGAAGATAAGGAGAACAATTCACTTAAGTTTTAGATAGTCAATATCTCAATTGGATGCCACCAATATTGCACGAGTACAAACAGGAGCAGCACTGGAGATTACTTGCGATTGAGGAAAGTAGCTTGATTGCAGCAGGGCAAACTTCTGTCGCTGCAGCACTACAGCATGCACCTTGCAAAGAGCCTACAAAATGATCATTGGGTGTGTCGGAGGAACATTGGAAACATTTCCTCTCAACGACCCTCTACCAATCCCCAACTCCTAGATCTACTGGTGGGGTGTGTGTCATCCCATTTAATCAACTTGGCAAGAGCCAAGTTGAGTAAATGGGATGGACTGCTTTCTGGTGGTGTGGCAGACTAATGTTTGCATGGCTTTTGTTGCCCAGTTTGTGCTTGCTGATATGAGAACCACCTATCTGCAGTAGTAATATTGGAAATCTTTGGGAGCGCTAATGGAACTCTTGTACACAGCAGTAAAAGTGTTATGTGGATACAATTCACAAAAGCTTATTGCAAATAGGCATTACTTTCTCGAACAGCTCCGAACCACCATGGTTGCATAAAATATGGCAGGCCAGCATTTCGCCTTGGATGCCGGCATGTGAGAGCCAAACCATACGGTTCCAATAGTGGACCTTTCACGTTCCAGAATTGCTGAACTTCATTGTACTTAAGAGTATAGTTTGAAACTATGACACTTACAATTTGGATGTAGGACATATCAAAGCAGGTCTCCCCATGTATGATCCATGTACTGTACAACTAAGCATATAAAAAAATAAGGGTCAGAAACAAATTGGACCTTTCCATGCTTGCCTACCCAGATAATACTTTACATCACAACACTCCCCATTGCAGGTCTGATCTCTGGAATTCTTGATGTAAAGCATTACGAGAAGTCTGCCAAAATACTTGTCTGGCGGTTTGACAATCGGATGTATAGATGCATTTTTCTAACCAGTAACAAATCTACTTTTCATTGCCTATTTGCGACAGTTTCACAAAATCGTAAAGAACACAATAATATCCTACCCTGAGTGTTTTTGGGTAAACCAGAGAAAATAAACTAAACAAAAGTTTGCTTACCTCACTCTCCACCTGAGTAACCTTTTTGCAGTTAAGTTACAAAACTAGAACCCAATGCTTAAAATGCAGATTCCACAATAATCAATGACAGTAGTTAATAGAGTAAAGACTAGAGCACTCACTTACAATAAAGGCAATTACAGAAGTGTAGATGGAATGCCAGTCTGATAAGGCAGAAAGATTCTTCACAAAAGTTGTAACCGGTTTGGCACCTCTCTCTAAACAAGAAAAAAAAGAAAAAGAAACTGTTCACATCAAGGATTTCTACATGTTTTATTGGCTTTTCCACCAAAATGTCTCTTTACATCCGAATCAAATTGTTTAATCCACAATTTACATTATCCCGTTGAACTTGAGCAAAAATTACCCTTCTGTACTTTCTTAAAAACATGATGGATAAATTATAAATTACTCACTGTAGTGACTAGCGTACTTGTCCATAGTCCCATTTCCTTCGTACTGTATGTGCGTCCCTAGCTAAGGACAGGAGCAGAACCTTTTAACCCAGAAAAATAGTCTTCCCCATAAAATTTAGTTGCACGCAGGGCACGGCCCGGGAGCATGCGCTCCCTTGACTCCAACCCACCGGTGCCCCACCTCAGTCCTCTTTGACGCGTCAGCCACATTAAGTTTGCCTAATACCAATGTTTTTTTAACTAGGGGAGGATGGTGTTACGTATGGAGGAAGGGGGACTATGGACTAGGCTAGGAGTACATTAGTCACTATGGTGAGTAACTTATAATTACTCCTATGCCCCGTCCCCTTTCCTCCATACTGTATGGGCAATTGCAACTGATTGAAGCCCTGGGGTAGAGAGACCTGCAACTCTTAGGAAACAGGTTTTTAGGACCGCTTGGCCAAATGAAGCATCTGATCTGGCACTGGCGTCTAAGCAATAGTGCTTGCAGAAAGGCCGGTGGGTAGGCCCACATGGCCACTTTGCTGATGGTTTGCCCTGGCATGTGTCTTTGGAACGCAACCACAGCAGCTCTGGCTCTAACCGCAAGAGCGTGCATGTTTGCTGGCAACTTCATGCACTGCCCCTCGTAGTCTTCCTTGATGGTAAACGCATCCACCTGGCTATTGAGGCTTTGGAGGCTTGACTCCCTGGTTTTGACCCTCCGAAAGTGATAAACAAGGCATTCGACATGCGGAAGCCCTTAGCCCTGTCCAGTTAGAATTTGAGCGCTCTACGACACCGTTACAATGCAGGACCTTTTCTGCTTCATCCTGTAGATTTGGGAAGAAAGTTGGAAGGACCATTTCTTCATTGAGGTGAAAGGAAGACACAACCTTTTGGAGAAATAAGGAGTGTGTCCGTAGCACCACCAGGTCCCGATGGAACGTGCTATATGGCTCAGAAGTCACCAGTGCCAGAATTTCACTGATCCTGCACGCTGAGGTAAGGCCCACCAACAGCAGAGTCTTAACAGACTGCCAGAACCACGTTGAGATCACAGACCGGGTGTGGACGCTTTACAGGAGGGTTTAATCTGGTTAGTCCTGCAAGATGCCTTTTGACCACCGGCTTGGAGGTGGAGAAAAGGTTATCTCCAGACTTCCCGCATGCACCTATGGCTGCCAGGTAGGTGTGGCACGTGTCCATCTGCACCCTTGAGTGTGCTAGATGGGCTAAGGACACCATATGGTCTAGGGTGCACCCTAAGGGGTCTATGCCCTTCTCCCAATGGTAGAACCTGGTCCATTTACTTCTATATTGGCTCCTCGTGGATGCCCTTCTTGCCGCTTGGATGATGTCCAAATTGTCCTGCGAGAAATAGAGGTGCTGCATGGTTACGTGCTAAGGAACCGGGCTGCTAGAGCTAACTTCTCCAGGGAAGCGTGGACTACCACCCACCCCCCCTGTTGGTTTAGTGGTGGACCCGGCCCCACTGAGAGGGGAACTGGTGGTTGATTCGATAGTAGTAACAGCTCTGAGAACCACGGTCTGGCAGGCCACTGTGGTGAATTGAGATGTAGTCGCCCTGTCTCCCTGACCTTGCAGATGACCCTGTGTATTAACGGGGTGGGTGGGAATGTGCATGCTAACAATCCGTCCCACTGAATCTGCAACGCATCGCCCAGTGAAGCTGTGCCTTGACCCATATAGGACGCAAACTGGTGACACCTCCTGTGGAGCGAGGTGGCATATAGTTCTACCTGTAGATGACAGCATTTGTTGAAGATCTCCCTCATGACCCTCTTGTTCAACTGACATTAGTATTTGTCGTTTCCCAGCCTGCTGAGCCTGTCCACCTCTAGGCTGGATTCCCCCGGCAGGTGGATGACCGAGAGCGATATGTTGTTCGCTATTCATCTGAATGCAGATCGGGCTGTTGATAACTGGGAGGAAAGCTTTCAGAGCTAGCCATTTAGACATAATTGCGAGCCAATGTATGTGCCTGTCCTGTCTCAACCACAGGCTGTGCACACTGTGTTCATTCAAAGTTGCTCCCCAACCCTTGAGGGAGGAGACTGTGGTAATAGCGTATTAGGGTTGCGGCTGTTTAAATGGTCTGCCAGCCAAGAGAATGGTGTTTGTCCTCCACCAAAGTAGGTCCTGGTGAAGGTGTGATGGTATGCTGACGGATGCTATTTGTGAGCCAGTTTTCTGACTCCAAGACGCTGAGAAATGTAGCTGCAGCCTCCTGACAAGCTTCCATAATACCTAGAAAGTGCTGGTACCTCCATGCTGAAGTTACCGCCCTGCTTAGGAAATGCCCTGTAGCCGCTTTGATCACTGCAATCTTGTCCGCGATGGGGAAGATCTTCTCTGCTTTCCTATGCCAGATGAGATCCAAGCAGGTCAAGGACTGAGTAGGTTGAAGCTGTGACTTCTTGAGGTTGATGGATGATCTCAGTTCGTATAGAGTATGCATAAGCCAGGCTACTGTGTTCTCGACTCCCTCTGGAGAATCCACTTGCACCAGCCAGTTGTGGAGGTATGGATAGAGGTAGTGGCCTTCGACCTGAGCAGTGCTGGCACCGCATTCATTAGTCTCAAACACCTTGGGGACTGAATTGAGACCAAATGGGAGAACTTTGTATTGGAAGTGGAAGCCCATGACCTGCAAGTGTAAGAAGGAATGATGGGCCTGCCAAATAGGGACGTGTGGGTATGCATCCTTCAGATCCAGGGAGCACATCCAGTCTCCCCCACACAGGGCCTCGGCTATCAATGCTGGCATAAACCTCTTGAACTTTTGAAGGGGTAGGAAAAGGTTTACGATGTGAAAGATCGTGGACAACTCTTGGGCCTTCGGTATAGCGAAGATGCAGGAGTAAAATCCCCAGTCTCGTTTTGATTGAGGTGGGGGACGGGGGACTTCCTTTACTGCCTTGTTTACTACTAGAGAGCGGATCTCCATCAGGAGAGATTTCACACCAATCTGCAGGACAGTGGGGGCAAGGGAGATCCTGAGGTATAAGAAGGCAGAAGCCCTGGGAAATCACAGAATCGTCCATGAGTCCACAAACCTTGTCTGCAAGGACTGAAAGTGAAGGGAAAGCCTGTCCCCGGAGAGATGTGGATCCTGATGACCCCGTCACTGCTTCTTCCCCTCTGAGGATGGTGCCTGGGAGGGGAACTGGAAGAAATCCTTGTGTGTAGTCTTCTGCTGTTTATGCCGGTATTGGCTAGGAGAGGTGTCGAATTGCCTAGTCCGACGGTGCAGGAAGCCCCTGAAACCACCAAAAGCATGACCGCGACTGGCTCTGGCCAAAGCTCTTAGAAGCCAGCTTTGCAAGTATAGCCAGGGATTTGGCGGTTTGGGAGCTGTTCTTTTTCTTGTCCAACTATTCATCAGTGGACAAATGGAACAGGTCCCCTCCTTCAAATGGTAGATCGAGAAGGTTTAGCTCTACTTGGTCAAAAATATTTGACCTTTTCCAATGTGACCTAATTTTCTTTGGTAGTTTCTTTGTCGAAAATGCACAGGGGGTGTGGATACCCACCTCCCTCAGGTCATGGCTTCCTTCCATAAATCGGCCATGTACAAGTTGTAAAGAGTTGGAGCTACTAAATAATCTTGTTTAACGCCCCTTGAAACCAGGATGTCTCTGGACAAGTCTCCTCTCTGATTAAGCATAACTTTAGTTCTGCTACCAGAGTATAACATTAGAATCATGGTCAGCAGACCCGGGTCAATATCCCATTTTGAGGGCTTCTTCCAAAGGCAACAGAGGTCGACATTATCAAAGACTGCTGAGAGGTCGACAATGGCTACGTACAAATTTGTATGCGTGCCAGCCCCGACCTCGGAGAGGCAGGCATGTAGAGCCATTCCAAATTGAAGGGTTCACACCCCTCTGCTGAACTCTGTCTGTAGCGGGTGTAAACAGTTTGATTTTCCTGCCCAGGTTCTAAGAACCATTGTTGCAAACACCTTGGAGGAGGTATCTAGTAGCGAGATAGGTCGATAGCTACTGGGGGAGACCCTATCGCTCTTTTTTTAAATGGGTATACGTATAGAACTGTGCCATGAATCTGGGCACACCCCTTTAGATGCTATCTGCCTAAATAGATTGCCCAAGCTGTCAGCCCATAACTGCAAATTATTTTTCAGGACCATATTTGTCACACCGTCTGGGCCGATTGCGCTGGAATTATTAAGGTTCATAATGATTAGTTCCAGGTCCTCCTTCTCAAATGTAGCATCCCACACATGTGGCTGAACCTCCTTCTCCCACCCTTGAGTTGGTTGAGCAGGATCCTCAATAAACCTTGACTTGAAAGAATTAACCCATTCTTCCGCTGCCAACCCTGACGTTTGTAGTGCTGATTCGATTATGTGCTTTCGATTGAGAATCAACCATATTCCCCGTTTGTCTTTTTGTACCAGTTTTAACAGTGTGGCCTGATTACAGTGGATATATTTCCTTGTTTTGTAATGTTTGCTCCACAACCTGTATTTCTGCTTCAGTGCAGTTATGGCCATTGACTCCTGTAAGGTATTCTGTCCCTTTGTTTTTTTTCACCAGCCTAATTTCTTTAGTTAGTAGTCGCTTCTTCTCACTCACCTCCCTATCAAACATGTGTTGATGACCTTCGTTGATTAGCTTTAGAGGGTGTGCCTGGAACAATTCAGCCACTTTACTTAGTTTTGCCAGGAGGGTCGGAAACAATACCGGTGAACACATGCCCCTCCTGTTCTCCGAGTCCCTCCCACCAGAATGCCAACTTTTTATTTGCTAACCTCACATTGGCGCTGCGCTGGGTCAGTCTTTCCCCTGCTCCCTCTATGAGAATATTTATATCTCCCATAATATCCTTCTTATGCACCAAGGGGGGCATTAAAACCATAGGCATAAGGAGGGAGTGATCGCTCAGAGTGGTGTGGACTATCTCTAGATGTTGGAAGCCTGGTGCAATCCATGTTCCTCGTGAATATGAAATCAAAAGTTGCAGAGGTGAATGCATTGGCCCAAGTAGGAATATATCCTTCAGCTTCCCGTCCCCCATCAAATTTGTTTGAGTAAAATCCCATCTGGATAGAAATAGTGACCACTCCTGCCCTATATTAGCCCTTCTAGTATGGCCAATACTAATACTTTCCATCACCCTCTCACCCAACTCTGAGTGGTCTCCTGCCGTCACCATACAATTGCAATTGATCGTAATCTTCATTAAAAAAAAACAGAAATCAATCACATCCTACATTAAGAATAACAGAACAAAAGTAGACTCAGGCAAGCAAAGCAGTGAATAACAAATGTCAAGAGAGATGTCCACAAAGCAGACAACCTGCAAATTTCACAGATAGATATGCCACCAGCTGCAGGCCAGGAAGCAGGCAACCACAGGAAAATAACCCTTATTCATTGGGGAATGCAGCATCTGAGCAATCTCATAAGCAAGGGAAATCACAAAGTAAATTCACCTAATGAAGATAGAGGTAGACGTTTATCCACCTGTCACATAGTGCCCAAAATTTACGTTGAGACTCAATGACTGTTACAGGATCTTTATGGCAACATTTGTGGGCCTTGAGGCCACCCCTCCCTCTCTCTGGTCTCCTCTGGCATTACCGCTCTAGCCCAGGCATCTGTAATCCCAGTTAGTGCTACCTAAGTGTTACCTCTACTTTCTTGAGATCTGCTATTCCCTGGAAGGATCCCCATAAAACATTGGCTGTCTAGTTACCTCTGCAACTTCCTAACTGTCCCTGCTCTAACCAGTTCTTCGTGTCCAAAGATATTCATGTAATCTACCATGCTCTTGCTCAGTTAGATTCAGCTGAGTTTACTCACTCCTAGGCTTGCCACCACCTCCTATTCTCTTTCTACTTAGGTCTGAAATTACTACTCCCTAAAATCTGCTATCCCTCGGATGTTTCACCCTGCATTCCTCTTGACGCTACCATTTTTTTTGCTACTTCTCTATTCGCCACCGCGAAAACGGATACTACTGTCTTACATTTGCTAACACTCTCCACCTCCCACAACAACTCTCCTCCACCACTTCTACAACTCTCATGCTCCTTCTACTACTCTCCTTCACCCACCACCACCACTAATACTACTCTCCTTCTCCCACCACTACTCTCCTCCTCCTCCTCCTCCTCCTCCTCCCACCACCACCACCACCACTACCACTACTACCACTACTACTCTTCTCAAACCACTACTTCTCAAACACCCTCCTTTCACTTTGTATCTTTTACCCCACATCCACTCCTTACACCAGCTTCTACACACTGACATCACTATGTCCCTTAAGTCAATACCTCAATTTCGTCACAGCATGCATCAAAACACTCCACTCCTTCCTTCCTCCTGCTTGTCTCTTGGGCATCCAACTACACTGATCTCACATGGATAGTCCACACCCACCTTCCTGTCCCCTTCCTTAAACTGCCTCCCTCTGGGTTTGGCCCGCTTTCCTGCCCAATGCTGCTGTTCTTTTCCCTAGCTAGACCTGTGCGTGTGTATGCAACAGAGTAGATAAAAGGGGTCATGCCCCACGCCCTTCTACAGCATGGGACCAAAGATGGCATCTGACTTTGGCCCGAGACGTCCCAGGTTCCACACATGTTTGAGTTGTTTTAAGTAATCCGGGAAAGGTGGCTATTCCTCCCCAGTCATCTCTGGTGATCTAAGGGAGCTGCTCCTGTAGTGTAGAGGTCCGCTGGTGGGCTTCTCCCATTACATGGCGCAAGCTATCATTTGGGGATAGTGCCCTGCTGCAGAAGGCACCACTCGCTCTCTCCTCCCCAGCAGGCGCTCCTCACTCCCTCACGTGTTTGGCTGCGCATTCACAGGGCAGAGTCCCCTTGCTGGGGAACACTCCTATTTCTTCATGAGGTCTCGACTTCATCTTTCAGCCCAGCAGCCCCACTGTTCCTCCGCTGTTGGCTCTAAGCATTGTCTCAGTGGCCTCTGAGGAAAGAAACGTGCCAATCTCAGCCAGAGGCAAAGCTGGAGACAGAGGTCTGCAAAAAAAAACATTCAGGCAACAGGAAAAGGAATAGTGTTTGTGGCCTTATCCTCTGGCTCGTTTTTGCCACTAAGCCCAGAGAAGAGGTATTTGAACTCTCTTAACAAGGCCAGATTACTTGCCTTGTCATACACCCATTTTACCAGATACAAACACCACAGATTTTCACTGCTGAAACTGAGGTGTAGTATAAGTAAAATCTCACTGCCCTATCGACAGAGGATGAAGCTTGTTGAGCTGCCTGGAAAATGGCCGCTAAGCTTTGAGCTCGGTGTATTTCAGCGCATAATCCGACATCAACGGCGAGAGTTGTGCACATCCAGCCATGTACTATATCCCTGCATGCTGTTAAAGTCGTGGGCTACACTTACGTCCAACCCTGAAGAAAATTGGAGTCTTGGTGCCTCAGAACGACCGCCTGCTGCTTTGGCAGAGTGTGGGGCCTGCTGGTGACTGGGCTGCGGCTGCACTGCGGGTGACGTGGTGTGCGGCTGCCTGTCCCTGGGGCAGAGCTTGACCCGGCACTTTCGCAGAGGCGGGCCCGCACCGTCTGCTTCAGCTGGAGCGCATTGTGCCCTCACATCTGAGCCTATGGCCCGGCAGACGTTGTGGCCGCTGTTCGCCCTGGGGCTGGCGCCGCGGGTGGCTCGCGCCAGCATTTGCCCCGCTCATCGTGTGTGGGACCATCCAGCTGCTTCTTCCATCCAGGTACCGCCGGGCCGTCCTGATCAGTGGAGCCTGCCTCCCCACCGCCTCCCAACACTGTACCTGTGCGGTGTGGTCAAGGACGCCGCCACATTACACGTCTGGCTGGGTGCCGCTATCTGTTGCAGCCAAACCCTGCCTAAGAGGACTGCTGATTGCTGCACGAGCCCCAGACACCAGTGGGTCTCTCTCATTTTCAGGTGAGAGATAGAGTGGAGCCACCTCTGGCAGAATCTGGGCCACCTTTTGCCGTGGCCTTCCGGCCCCCTCCGTTGCTCCGCTTCTCAACGCTTCATTACATCTGCCTAACCCAGTGCCCAAACCGTGGCTTGTTCCCCCTCTGCAACCCACGCCATAATAAATGCTTCCAGGCCGCGTGAGGACTACCGACATTCTCATTGGCCCTGGATACCAGTGGAGCTGCCGTGGATCCAAGTGGGCGACCTAGGCGAGCCACTTATTGTAGACATTTGCTCCCTCTCACAACAGCCTTTCAGACTCCTCTTAGCTCCTCTTTACACCTGCTCAGCCTAGCGCCTGTACAGCGGTGTGCTCCCCTTTGTTACCCACGACATAACAAACGTTTCGAGGGAGGTCTGCACGCGCTGAACATCCCTCCCTTTGCTGGGCGCCCGGGTCCTGGCGACCACTACCACCTCATTACATTAGGGGAGAGGGACTGTCGATGCCCCCATGCACTGGTAATACATAATCTTCGCTGTCTCCACTGAATGCTGTCTAGGACCTCTCCATTAAAACTGTGGATCATCGTGTGTGAGCTGTAGCCGGTTGGGCACACATACGTCTGGCTTACGCAGCCGTTGCCCGCCTCGCCTGCACTGTGGGACTCAAACTTGTTGGTGTTGCCAGCGAGCCGGGCCGCCCCCTCTACAGATAAACGGTCCCTATCCCACTGGTGTACATCTTAACCTCCTCGACCCCTGGCTGTGGTTCCTGGCCTCTGGCCGGCCTCACTGTTGACAACCACATTGCATTTGATCCAGGTGCTATACACTCAGATTGCAGTGACCTCTGGCTGCATAGCTATGTCGAATGGAGCTCGTGGCTCTAGCAAAGTGGGGGCCATGGACAAATTTGCAAAGGCAGCCCCCTGCCCTGAATCAGGCCCCTCAACCACCAACCAGGAAGAACCTGACTCACGCCCAGGTACACCAACTCCCGACTAGGCGGCAATGATGGAGTCCATGACAAAGAACTTTGCTTCCTTTCATGAGAAGCTTGACGACATCAACACCAATTTTGCATCACTCAAGTCTCAGATTAACCAGGCTGGCACCAGGATCACAGATGTTGAGTCTAGCATCGGCGCCAACGAGGATGGTCTGCGCACCCTTCAGGATAAAGTCGCATCACTCACACGCGACATGAAGACCGCTAAAGCTTTTAAGTGTGATGAATTGGAATCTAGGTCGTACAGAAATAATGTTCGAATTATTGATGTACCGGAAAATGCCCTCAAAGCTTGCATGGAACCAGCAGTGGAAAACCTGCTTAAAGAGCTGCTAGATGACCCTGATCTGTCTCCTTTCTTCACAGTCGAACGTGCACATCAGGTTCTCTCCCATCACCCTAAGCCTGGTGATTTTCCTAGGCCTATCATCGCCAGGATTCTCAATTATAGAGATAGGGATCTCATCCTTCGCCTATCAAGAGAAAAGGGTGAGCTACGTCTCTGCTCCCAAATCATCAGTATCTTCCCCGACTTCTCTGTTGGGGTGCAGCAAGAGAGGCGTCTACTTGGTGTTAAAAAACTTTTGAGGGAGCAAAATGTTTCATACGCCATGGTGTTCCCTGCACGACTCAAATTCACCTTCAGGCAGAAGCTATACTTTTTTTACTGTCCCGGATGAGGCTGACCCCTTCATAACTCCGCTGAAGACCTCATGGACAACGGCTGAGTCATATCTCCTTTGCCCTATGCAGGGCGTGGCCCAGCAATTGTCGCTCGTCAGCCCTTGGGCTAATGACAACCAGAAACACCTTCCCCTCACTATAATTGTGCTTCGCCCGACATATCCTAGTCATGCTGTCATTCCTGGCTGTGACCAACCACCCTTGGGTGACCAATCAGCTACCTTGTGTTTATCACCATTAGATGAGGTCACCTTCTTACCACGCCATTTGTCGTTTACAGCACCTGTCATTGATGGTCACGGTTATTGTTACTTTAACTTTACTCCTTATACCTGCTAGCACCGGTGTGGTGTCCCTTGTCATGGTGCTACACCCCGCCGATCTATGCGCCAGTCCTGGTACTTCATTTCTCCTGTTAGTTGAATGCACGGCAACTGCGCACCCCTTTACAGTCGCAATGGTTGTGTTTGAATGTTCTCCGGGTATAGGCCCCTGTTGTTCCAACAGTACGCCCGGTCCATGTTGGGACTGGCCTGCTGATACCTATTTGGGTAACTCTGTTGGGAAATTGGGGTGGTGGGTTGGAAGGGACACTGCTGTCCATAAGGGGGTGGTGGGAGGTTTTGTTGGGGGGGGTTATATTGAAAACAGTGGAGGTGATTCAGCATTGCATGGCGTGTCGGTGCACAGTAACGGTAGGGCTCCTTCACATGGATGCACTCTGGGACATGCTACTTGGGATGTTCCTTGAAATGATGTAATATCCATCACTGTGATGTCCTGGAACTTCCGGGGGTTGAGTAATCATATTAGGATGCGCAAAATCACTGCCTATGCTCAGAGACATGGGGCTAGGATACTCTTTTTGCAGGACACATTCATGAGGCCACCGTGTGACTTGTGTTGCACCTGCTTGGGGTCCGCACAGATGCTACACTACCTATTCCACGCAAGCCAGAGGTGTATTTACACTGATTCACAAATCCGTCAAATTCGCACTCCACAAGAGTCATATAGATCCAGATGGTAGGTACATAGTGCTCTACTGTAGGATAGTAAATAGGGAGTACCTCCTTGTAAATACTTTTGGTCCCAGTGTGGACTCCCCAGAATTCTTTGAGGCCATTGTTTCCCTATTGCTGGGCTACGTTGGGATCCAGATCATCTGGGGAGGCGACATGAATTTGATACTGGACCCTGGTGTGGACAGGACTGGCACTGCACCCCGGGCCCTATCTCGTGCAGCATGCAGACTACAACAACATCTCCCTACACTTGAGGTGAGACGCCTGGAGGACACTTCATCCCTTACTGCTAGAGTATACCTACTACTCGTCGGTTCACGACAGCTCCTCTAGAATAGATCTGTTCCTGGTTTCTAATAACCTGATGGGCAAGATAGATAGGGCACAGGTACTTACCTGGACATTCTCCAACCATGCCCTGATCACCCCGTCTGTGGACCTTCATATTCCCACACCTACGTGCAGCATGTGGCATTTTAAATCTACTGCTTTACTTGACATTGTATTCAAGGCCGACATAGTATCGGACATAGATACCTACTTTGCATGTAACTCCTTACAGGACACCACAGCTGGTGTCCGTTGGGACACCTTTAAAGTGTATATCAGAGGGACGTCCATCTCGGGGGAAGCCGGAGTGCTGAAAATCATAAGAAACAACCTTGGTAGGTCAGAATATAAGATGAAATCTCTGGAAAACGACAGCATGGCAGCAACAGACCCGGCCAAACTTGCACTGATCAGCAAAGAACACAAGGTCTTCAAGTCGCATGCTAAGAGGGAGGTACAATTCCTTAGCCGCCCGCAGGCCGCTGGGAAATATGGGGAGGGCGAGAGACCAGGTAAAACGCTGGCGAAACTAACCAGAGCCAATGGAGGCAGGAACAGGTCACGTCCATCAAGGATCCACATGGTATCCCACAATGGTCAGACCAGCAAATGCTCAAGATCAACACTGATTTCTATACCGACCTCTATACCTCGCCCCCGGAACCCAGTGAACAACATATGAGAGACCTCCTAGATCAGATCCCCACTACAGTCATCTCCCCCTCAACTAGGGACCAATTAGATTCCCCAATTCTCCTAGAGGAGATCGTCAAAGCCATATCGGACCTACCGAAGGGTAGAGCTCCAGGCCCGATGGTCTCATGCCTGAATTCTATTAAGCGCATGTAGCCATCTTGGCCCCCAAACTGCTGGAGCTCTGGAACAAATCTCTCCGTAGCTCTGTCCTCCCTCCATCCATCCCTGCGTGAAGCAATCATAACAGTGCTGCTCAAGCCAGACAAGCCTGGCGATGAATGCGGCTCCTATAGGCCCCTCTACCTCATGAATATTGATACAAAGATTTTCACCGTTTCCTTCCATTTATGACACAACTAGTACACGAGGACCAAGAGGGATTTGTACCTGGCAGGTCTACTTCTCAACATCCGGCGGCTCTTTAACGTGATGACTAGAATCGACCAGGACTCTATTGCCTTTGCCGTCACATTGGACGCCCAGAAAGCATTTAATATGGTCCCGTGGAAACACATGTGGCTGGTTCTAGGGACAATGGGGTTTGGTCCAAACATGATTGGGTACATCAAATTACTATACACTGCCCCAGCCGCTAGGGTCCAGGTCAAATCCTTCACCTCTTCACTATTTACGCTTTTCAGGGGCACCTGTCAGGGATGCCCCTTCTCGGCCATTCTGTTTGCACTTGTAATAGAACCCATGGCGGACTACGTCGAGAACGTCACATTCATAGAGGGATACGGTTAAAGGACACCCCAAGATTATTTTTCTTTATGCAGACGATGCACTGCTATATATCAGGGACCCCGTCGCCCATCTAGATCCTATCTTGCGGGACATCACCTGCGTGGGCACCTTCTCGGGATTCACGATCAATTACTCTGAGATTTTTCCGCTCACTAAGACCACCCAACAACCTGCCTCAGAGTATCTGCTCCGCTGGTCCCCCGGAGGTATTCGATATTTAGGTGTCCGTATGTCCCTGTCCAAGGCCAACTTGCTAGCCGACAATTACTTGGCGGTGGCACAGCATGCTGAGTCGAAGATTGCACGGTGGCGCTCTCTCCCACTATCACTCGCTGAGAAGCTCTCCCTCATCAAAATGGTTCTGGTTCCCAAACTCCTCTACATCTTCGGTAATGTGCCCATTTGGCCCGGGAGGCAATACTTCAAGAAATAGCACAAATCATGCACGCAGTTCCTATGGCATGCCGGGGCTGTCCGTAAGAAATGGGCAGACATGATGCTTCCATATGACACAGGGGGTCTTACAGGCCCAGACCTTGCACGGTACTGGGTGGCCTCCCAAGCCCAATATGCCACTTACTGGTACCCGAGTCCCCTTATCCGTCCTCATGTTAATCTGGAGACCCTGGCAGCTACGGCCTATCATGACATTGATATTCCAGCGGGACTATGTACCAGATTCCTCTTTTGATCCTGTAGCAGCCACCCTGCTCGTCTGGGACCCCTCCTGCGCACAGCCCCCGAGTCCTGTCCCTACTAAAAATGGCTCCCCATCTGGGGGTTCCCCGGGCTGGAGCCTGCACATGATACAGCGTTGGCTCGGCACTGGGGTGCTCTGGGCTATCAGGCGTTAACCGATTTTTTTCCCAACGGGAAGTTTATTGATCCGCACACATGGAAGCCGGGTCACTCTGGTTCGGCACTGGAGATGTTGCAATACTATAGGCTTCGTGTTGCCTTCCGGGCCATGTGGGCCACATTCCCTGATGAACCCCCCTTCCCCCGACAACCCGGAGAGCGCCTACAGAGCCAACTCGAGTGGCGCCCGTGGGGTTGCCTCTTCGCTTTACAAAATGCAAATGGCAGTTACCCCTTCCCTGCCCCCCAAGGTGCGCACTAAATGGGCGGATGAGCTTGGCCCTGAGATCTCCGACCCCCTATGGAAGAAGATGTGTTCACACACCAACAAAGTATCCCTAAACTCCCGTCACCGAGTCATGCAGTATAAATTACTGAATAGGATTACTATACACCCTTTAGAATATCTAAGTTTACTCGCACTGTCACACACACCTGCGCTCACTGCAAAGCCGAAGGTGCTGATTACCATGTTCTGGTCATGTCACATGCTGAGAGGGTTCTGGGATGGAGTCTTGAATGCACTTTCTGATATATCTGATACAGTGATCGATCCTGACCCGCTCGGAGTCTTGTTTGGGGTCTGGAATACTGATGACACTAGGAGTTGTGCTAAATTCTTGAACATCGCCTGCATGGTTGCTAAGAAATGTGTACTCCATTCCTGGAAAAGCCCCTCCCCACTGACCTATCAGAAATGGCTTAGTCTACTCACCTGGTCCCGGACTTGTGAAGAAGAGTACCCAACTATGCTTCCTATTCACTCTCGCCCCAAGAACATTTGGTCTGCTTTTAACAATTATCTTATCAACCTGGCAAATAATATATCCGATAACGGTTCGATCCCGGCTCCACAGGACTGATCATTAATGCAGTGTTACCATGACATCGATTGTCTCTCTCCCTCATATTGTTGATGCATCCCTTTCATTGATTTGTAGTGCCCTATGAGTGTATTCAATGTATGCTGTGCCCTGACTTATGTATTTGTTGTAAACCTCTGCCAACAAAAATAAAAGTTTAAAAAAAATAAAAAATAAAACTAGTGTAGGCTTAAACATAAGGCAGACATGGTAGTCAGGGGTTTGTTGTACAAGTACAGTTAACACAATTTAGAGCTTGTCACACAATACAGTAGTACAAAAATACACTTTACTAGGCCCAAACACACATGCAAAAACGATGTACCTATATGTCTGCAGAGTATGTTGGCACAAAGGGGAATGACAGCACTTCATACTCAAAACAGTATTAAACAATTTACATTAGCAAAAACATTGCTGTGGCAAGAGGGTGAGAAATGTAAATGTAAAATGGGGGTGGTGCAACAAACAACCCTGGGGTCTCAGAGTGCCCCATTAAGAAACCCTAAAATGGAGGAAGACCAAGAAATAGAAGAGGAAAAATTAGTATAAGACCCCTTTAACTTTTTTCCTAAAAACATGTAGGTTACTAGTATGGCGGATATCCTCAGGAAGAATATTCCCCAATTTGGCTGCAATGAACACACTGGAATTGCCAAGGTGGCTCTTAGTGGTTATGAACAATAGTAAAGAGTTTAAAACCAATTTTATAAACAACCAATGAAACATTCTCAATCCAGGAGAAATATGGAGAGAGTGTTGGTCAAGATCTGTGCACCTATCATTTTTACTGCTTGCAGTCTGTGCAAAATTGTGACAGATATGCCGGCGCAAATGCCATTGCAGTAATCCACCTCGGAGCAAATGATTCACCTGCAATGATACAGCAATGCTTTTCAGGTAATAATGGTCTAATCTGTTTGAGAAGTATCAGCTGAAAATTAAAAGCACTGAGCACCTTAGTTTAGAGCAAGGTTGGATTCCAAGATCAATCCACGTGTATTTACATTAGATTGAACTTTAAGGGAGTAACTTGCAAGAGTGCATTCTGGATAGTTGGCTAAAGCTTTAGAGAACTGGTGGAAAGAAGAATCAAGATTAATTTCATTGTTTTCTTGACTTAAATCCAAAAAGTTCTCTGCAACCCAACTGTCAATTAGGGTGAACATAAATGGGCAATATTTGTCTTCTGAGAATTAGCGACACGAAAACTGATTTGAATATAGTCTGCACAGTTTTAAACAAAATTTGCTCTAGATCATTCAATAGGCCATGGACCAGCTACATATAAATGTTGAAGAGTATGGGGATGCATGCAGGAACCCTCGGGTACCCAACAATCTACCAGTTCCAGATGAGAAACAATCCATAATTTTGACGCACAAAATTCTATTGCTAAGGTGCAAGACAATCCAACTGGCTGCTGTTTCAGATACTGTAGCCGACTCCCTCATGAACTGAAATAGCAGGTTAATGTCAATGGTATCAAATGCAGCCGAAAGGTCAAAGAACATCAGCAGGCCTACATGGTCCTGGTCCATAATCTTTAGGAGAGTCTTTTATGTCTAGATGTGCCACTTCTGTGCCTCTACCTGGGTGAAAGCCCCATTGGCGATCTCCTATAAGTGGATGTGATTCAAAATGGGCTTGAAGTTGCGAGGTAGCCATCCGATCCAAAATCTTCAAGAGAAAAGGTGCATACATGATGGGTCAATAGCTGGCGCAGTTTTCTGGGTCAAGAAATGGTTTGTTTAATAATGGAGTGACCTGGGATTGTTTGATTAAAATGAATATAATAAACCCCGCCTTACAAATATAAGGCAAGGTGTATTGTATTTGTATAACTTCATGGATATATTTGTATAATTACAAGTAAGAAGCCTTAGCTGAAGCAGTCCTTTCCTGACCAGGTAAGCAAATCCCAATGTGTTCAAGTCACAGGCAAGAACCTGGTCAAGTTTGAGCCTCAGCCAACAAGTATGTAAAAATGTAGTTTAAAAGCTCACTTTTTAGGAAACAGGTTTAGAGTCAAAGCAGGAGTACTTTCAATTCGACCTCTCTAGGGGCTACCCCTAAGGAATCCTAGACCAGAACTCCAATTCTCATAGACAGGAAATGGTATTGTAAGGGAGTGGACTTTACATTCATGCAACCCCAGTGGGGAGAAGGGGGCAAAAAGAGCGCCACATACACTTGCACCCTGAACTCATAACCATCCCTGGGGTATTCAGAATCACTGTGCCCACTTCTGTTAGTCCCATTGCAGAATGTCCAGGGGTCGGCGTGCAGTGGTTGAAGTAGATTCTGGATTTAGGTTGACACAAGATGAAGTTCCAATCTCCAGTGCAGAAGCAGGTCTGGCAGACAGGACGGCCCAGATGACCTGGGAGAACAACCACTGACTCACATGACAAGTACTGAACCCCAGAACACAGCAGACAAAGAGAAGAAGCGAAGACACTCTGATCAGTGGTCGGCAGGCACAGCTTGAGGCAGTGGTACAACAGGCTCCATGCAGACCTCTCTTCAGGATCGAGGGCAGCTGATGTCTGTTGCAGCAGAGAGGACAGGCAAGTGAATTGCCAGTCCGCAGGAGGGTCCCGGGACACATCTAAATTCTACTGATAGCAGGAAATGGACTGGTTCATCCCACCAGTCAAGGGAAGTAAGGGCAAGATATTACCTGGTCACAGGAGACGAAAACCAAATGATCCCCAGTGAGTGGCTTTGGCAATGCTGGATGCATCTGTCCTCCCAGGTCTTCAGCGCTGGTCTTTTCGCATTTGGTTTCTTGGGTTCAGTAGGCGAGCTCCAGAATGGCTCCAGACCCTCTCTTATCCAAAATCCATGTCGGGGGTGCACTACTAGCTTTTCAATGGAAAGGGTCTGAACCATTCAAACAAGTAAGGGCTGTCCAATCATGGACAGCCACCAAACGCACATCTTTATAGTAACGGACAACCCCTGGGAGAAATGTAGGCTGTGACCAGACACTCCCAATCCCACTTTCCAAGAGTTCCAGTCATACACAGCACAAACCAAAGACCTGAGATGGACCCTGTAAAAATTCCTGCCCTTATTTGGAGTTTTCATGCCTGATGGGGAAGGAGCACAGCCAAAAAGCAAGATGGCTAAACGAAAGGTCCTAAAACCAACGCTTTGAGTATCTGGTAATGACATTATCGTGGTAAAACAGATAGTGCTGACATGAATTTTTAGTTTTATCCAAGTTTAGGACATATTTTGAGCATTATTCCA
This sequence comes from Ambystoma mexicanum, assembly GCF_040938575.1. Classification (NCBI taxonomy): domain Eukaryota; kingdom Metazoa; phylum Chordata; class Amphibia; order Caudata; family Ambystomatidae; genus Ambystoma; species Ambystoma mexicanum. The sequence goes on from NC_090936.1 coordinate 742,957,750, forward strand.
AGCCATGAACATTTCAATGCAAGCACATAGTTAGGTTTCTGAAATGTGAGCACGGTTTTCAAATGCATTTGATACATTCAGGTAAAAGAGTAGGATTCATGGTTATATGCAGAACATGGCGTTGGTTTGTATTTCCGGGATCCACACCACACCAAACCATTTCTTTGTTATGGTTCTTGCAGCTACATCACGTAAACCAAGTCCCTAGCTGTATTCACGACTTTTCTGGGAAGTGTTACAAAGTGCCTCAGTAAAAGTAAATAAAACTGATACTAAAAGAACTACACAACTTCCTGTGAAGGTTGGTGCCGCCAAGCAGCTTGTGGGTGAAAGGTGCATTAGCCGTGCTCTCAACATAAGTACGCTTTTTACTTCCCTAAAAAAAATGCTTTACACTCTATTCTAGACTAGTGAGCTAAATCGCTTTTTGAGACGACGGAGCTCTCAACTGTTTTTGCTTCCGTTAGATACGTATGCTAATAAGGGGAGTCGACAGTTTAAGCCCAGATAGCATAAACGGGAGGCTTTGGAAGGCAGGGCAGGAGGAGGCAGAAGAATGGCTGGAAGGACCAGGCGAGAGGGAGAAGCCCATTATTCTCTATGCAGATGGGACAGGTTGAAGTCCCTCCTTTTTTCCTGGCTGGTTTTGAAAGCCACTCAATTGGAATTTTGGCTGTTTAGAGGCATTTGAGTCCCCAAAAGACTCTTTCTATTGACTTTTGAGCAGAACAATTGATTTTGATTGAGCTGTATGGGGAATATTTTTACATTTCCACCTAAGGCATCTCAGCACACCACCTATGAAGAGACTTTATTCTTAATTGGCTGAAAGCAGACACCATGGTTACTCCCAATTGACATTAACTCAGACATCATTTCTTATTTTTCTGCTTTTTAAAAAAAAAAAAAAAAATTATTTAACGTGTAAAAATGTAGTTTACATGTAAACTTTTATCACACTTTCCATTTCATGACATCTTAAAACATTGTTCCTCATCGTTTCTTTTTGTCATGTTTGACATGTGCCTTGTTAGCATTTGCTTTCTCACATTTGATACTGCTCCACAGTTTGTAAGGAGATGTGCCGATGCCTCCTGTTGGTCGATGTCTAGAGAGAATCTACAGCGTCCTTCATTCGTACCTCTGCCTCCAGTTCTGTTTTTGTAGTCGCTGGTCGGGTAAACACCTAGCCGAATTTTCATTAATAGGGCTCTGTGTGTGTTTGACGGAAATTTTACCAGATACTCAGGAAGCGCGTTTCTTTTCCTGTGTTCCACAGCCATGTTCTTTAACTTAATTTTGGCCTCTCTTGTTGCTATCAAATCTGTTCTCAGGAGTTTTTCTTTTACTTTGTTAGGGTTTGTCACCAGTTCTTCTTCTGAAGAGTCTAAGTCTGATAGAATTTTACTCCATTCCCTTTTCCAGTGGTTTAAGTAAGTTGAACTCTTGCCTTGCCCTTTCTTAGCCAATATTTTATAGCCTTCTGCAGGACTGTCTTCACTGATTTTTCTCAATAGGCCTAGTGACTTCCATTTCATTGTGGCTTCAAGAGACTCTAACCCAAGTTCCGCTCTTATGGCTACTATCGGTGTGTTCCTTGGTAGTTTCAATAGAGGTTTCCAGAATCCACTCGCCAACTTGGGCCGGATTTTGTGGGAAAGGTTCACTCCAGCTTCACTCCCATATGTTAGTGACAGAAGTACTTTTTGTACATAGAACATTCTTACTGGCGCCAGGGAAAATTTTCCGTATTTCCCATTGACGACTCTTCCTTGCGCACTTAAGTTCTTGACTTTTGCGATCAAAATGTCTTCCCAGCTCTTTTCCACTCTTAAGATATTGAGACCAACACCTAGGTATCTTATCTCCGACACCCACTCTAGTGTTTCTCCTCCTATCTCCCGGTGAATTTTTTCATTGTGGCATTGTTCTTGCCGCATATCGTCATTATCTCTGATTTTTCCAGGTCGTTTAACATGTAATTCTGCAAGTTGTTTATGAGTCGCTATAGTCTGATTGAGCATTATTCCAAGCCATGAACATTTCAATGCAAGCACATAGTTAGGTTTCTGAAATGTGAGCACGGTTTTCAAATGCATTTGATACATTCAGGTAAAAGAGTAGGATTCATGGTTATATGCAGAACATGGCGTTGGTTTGTATTTCCGGGATCCACACCACACCAAACCATTTCTTTGTTATGGTTCTTGCAGCTACATCACGTAAACCAAGTCCCTAGCTGTATTCACGACTTTTCTGGGAAGTGTTACAAAGTGCCTCAGTAAAAGTAAATAAAACTGATACTAAAAGAACTACACAACTTCCTGTGAAGGTTGGTGCCGCCAAGCAGCTTGTGGGTGAAAGGTGCATTAGCCGTGCTCTCAACATAAGTACGCTTTTTACTTCCCTAAAAAAATGCTTTACACTCTATTCTAGACTAGTGAGCTAAATCGCTTTTTGAGACGACGGAGCTCTCAACTGTTTTTGCTTCCGTTAGATACGTATGCTAATAAGGGGAGTCGACAGTTTAAGCCCAGATAGCATAAACGGGAGGCTTTGGAAGGCAGGGCAGGAGGAGGCAGAAGAATGGCTGGAAGGACCAGGCGAGAGGGAGAAGCCCATTATTCTCTATGCAGATGGGACAGGTTGAAGTCCCTCCTTTTTTCCTGGCTGGTTTTGAAAGCCACTCAATTGGAATTTTGGCTGTTTAGAGGCATTTGAGTCCCCAAAAGACTCTTTCTATTGACTTTTGAGCAGAACAATTGATTTTGATTGAGCTGTATGGGGAATATTTTTACATTTCCACCTAAGGCATCTCAGCACACCACCTATGAAGAGACTTTATTCTTAATTGGCTGAAAGCAGACACCATGGTTACTCCCAATTGACATTAACTCAGACATCATTTCTTATTTTTCTGCTTTTTAAAAAAAAAAAAAAAAATTATTTAACGTGTAAAAATGTAGTTTACATGTAAACTTTTATCACACTTTCCATTTCATGACATCTTAAAACATTGTTCCTCATCGTTTCTTTTTGTCATGTTTGACATGTGCCTTGTTAGCATTTGCTTTCTCACATTTGATACTGCTCCACAGTTTGTAAGGAGATGTGCCGATGCCTCCTGTTGGTCGATGTCTAGAGAGAATCTACAGCGTCCTTCATTCGTACCTCTGCCTCCAGTTCTGTTTTTGTAGTCGCTGGTCGGGTAAACACCTAGCCGAATTTTCATTAATAGGGCTCTGTGTGTGTTTGACGGAAATTTTACCAGATACTCAGGAAGCGCGTTTCTTTTCCTGTGTTCCACAGCCATGTTCTTTAACTTAATTTTGGCCTCTCTTGTTGCTATCAAATCTGTTCTCAGGAGTTTTTCTTTTACTTTGTTAGGGTTTGTCACCAGTTCTTCTTCTGAAGAGTCTAAGTCTGATAGAATTTTACTCCATTCCCTTTTCCAGTGGTTTAAGTAAGTTGAACTCTTGCCTTGCCCTTTCTTAGCCAATATTTTATAGCCTTCTGCAGGACTGTCTTCACTGATTTTTCTCAATAGGCCTAGTGACTTCCATTTCATTGTGGCTTCAAGAGACTCTAACCCAAGTTCCGCTCTTATGGCTACTATCGGTGTGTTCCTTGGTAGTTTCAATAGAGGTTTCCAGAATCCACTCGCCAACTTGGGCCGGATTTTGTGGGAAAGGTTCACTCCAGCTTCACTCCCATATGTTAGTGACAGAAGTACTTTTTGTACATAGAACATTCTTACTGGTGCCAGGGAACATTTTCCGTATTTCCCATTGACGACTCTTCCTTGCGCACTTAAGTTCTTGACTTTTGCGATCAAAATGTCTTCCCAGCTCTTTTCCACTCTTAAGATATTGAGACCAACACCTAGGTATCTTATCTCCGACACCCACTCTAGTGTTTCTCCTCCTATCTCCCGGTGAATTTTTTCATTGTGGCATTGTTCTTGCCGCATATCGTCATTATCTCCGATTTTTCCAGGTCGTTTAACATGTAATTCTGCAAGTTGTTTATGAGTCGCTATAGTCTGATTCTGGTTTCATCCAATAAGACTATGCCGTCAGCGTAGCATATTAGCGCCACTTCTTGGTCATTTATTTTCGGGCTGAAGTGTCTTGTGTTTGATGTTATTTCAGGTAGGTCAGCTAAATAAAATTTGAAAACTGTGGCCGCAAGCGGGCAACCTTGTTTCACGCCCTTGTTGATTCTAATGTTGGTCGTCAGATCACCGTCTTCGTTCAGCCTGATTTGCGTGGTTGTGTTTTGGTGTAACGCTCTAATAGGGTTCAGCAGCTCTGCTGGACAGAACCACCTTTTAAGCTTTTCCCATAGTTTTCTTCTATTTACGGTGCCAAACGCTTGACTTAGATTGATAAATGCCAAGTGCAGTTCTCTTTTGAATTCTATTGCGTTAGTTTTTAGCATTGACAGGATGAAGAGGTTTAGGTCCGTGCCGGTACGCTTCGTAAACCCTGTTTGTCGGGGGTCTATAATGTTATTTGTATCCGCCCACTTTGTCAAGTTCTTCTGTAGGTCGACAGCAAAAAGCTTTCCGATAATTTGTCGGCATGTCACGTTGACCTTTTTTGTAGATTGCCACTGTTGTGCTTTTTGTCCAAATTTCTAGGGATCTTCCTTTGTGTCACAATTGTTTTGAACAATTTATTTATTATCGCCGCCCATGATTTTGAGTCTTTTTTCAGGTGGATATTAGTAACCCCATCTGGCCCAGCAGCAGAGGAGTCCTTTAATTGATAAAACGATCATGGGGCTTAGAATTTTTCTTGGATTGTAGACCGTCCCAGGCATCCAGTCTTCTCCGGCACTCTCAGCTCCTACTTTCTACAATAGTGAGTATGGGAGTTTTTGTAACCTTCATTGATATCACATTGAGAAAGCTATTGAAGTATTGGAAATGGAGGTGCTTTTAGGTCCTTTTATGAGGACTGTCAAGCATAATTTGTGAGGTTGCCTAGCAAGACCTGGCGAGGCAGGTAGTTGTTTTCAAGGTGGCTATGATGTATTTGAAAAGGGTAATTAGTCTGAGTCTTGAGTAGACCTGGAGGCAATGCCATTGATTACTGCGTATTCATGAATTAATATTTGCATGTTAAGTGCGTTTATATGTAGTGACTATAATGGTAGAACTGTTTCTTTATTACTTATCAGTAGAAGATTTACATTACACATGAGAGTATAAGAAGCATTCAATGAGTGTTCATTATTGAGTGTTTTCTCAAGAGGCATTTTAACATGAGTGGGGCATCTATTTAAATGTACAGTGTATTGATGCGTTATATATGGTGCATGTCTTTAATACACACACAAAGGGTCACCGGAAGGTATGAGCAGTGGACTATCAATACAAATGAATGTGACATTAGTAAACATCTCCTGTGCAAGCTAATGAGTAGCAGCCACCTACTGCAGGGGGATGATTGCCTGCCCTCTTTACTGATGTGCAGTGACAAGTATATGCTCTTCCCTATCTCTATTCTTACTACATCCTTTGGGAGGGGCAGGGTCTTGGACACCTCCCTGGGGGTGTAGGGAGGGCTCTGGAGCTAGGGGGTGATATGAATCACGTCAGTGCAGAGTAGTGCACCAGCAAAACTTGTAAAACACGATTCACTGCCACCAGCCCTTCACAGGCACATCCCAAAGACATAACATTTTTTGACAGATATAGGGAAAAAGGGATACAAAGTACCCATGCAACATTCCACTTTTGTGTTACAAAATAGCAAAGCGAAAAATGAATGGGAAAAACAATCTCCGTGCACTGGCAGTCTTAGGGACCGAGTAGTGCTCCAAAATAAATGAGTTAAGTGAAGATAAAAAAGCTTTACTTACCTCAAAAGTCAGTCAGGATTCCAAAACAGACTGACATGCTGGGGGGGTTCCCATTGATATCAGTTGTTAGAAAGCTGCAAAAAAGAAAACACATCCCTCACACATGGCATAAGAGTTGAGGCACATGAGACTGCTGTACGGCTTAGCAACATACATCTCCTTTAACTATCGGTGACACTGTACAGTAAGCAAGTCGTCAATGTCATCTGACCTACTGAGGAACTAACGGTGAGACAACCATCACCAAACAGGAGACACTCCTCTTATAGAACTGTATAAATGAGAAGAACCACAAAATCAGTTTTCCGGGTGAAAGAGACGCAAAAAGCCAGAGTACCATGGTCCATTAGGAAAGGGCATGTTTGCGACGGCAATTGAAACTTTCAAAGAAGTTGGGAATAACAGGGTGGACCACGATGTGGAAATATTGGTCCTCTAGCACCACTGAAGGCAGGAACTCCCCTTTCTTCATCAAGGGAATGATATTCTGGAGTGTCCATCTTGAACCGAGTATTTTCAAACTGAGTAGTTCACCCTCTTCAGATCTTGGGTCATTCTGAATGTTTCAGATAGTTTGGTGGTCCAGCAAAATAATTAAGACCCTTAAACCCACTTCTGGAAAGACTGGGTTTGCAGTGTGCTTTGATTGTAGAAACTGGATGTCCTGCTGAAACATCATTATCTTTTAAGTGTCCCAATGCTAGAGTGTTAGCCTAATGTTGGAGTCTGGGGGTGAAGAAATCTGATTGTGTATTCAAAGTAAACAACCTTTAACACCCAAGCATCGAAATGTCTGCCCAAAACCTCCCAGAAACTTTGGATGCAAATCCCAACAGGATCAGTGGGAGGAGGTGGACTGATCGGATCAGCAATGACCCAGTCAGGACAGGGTTTATAAAGTTGAAAGGGCAGTCTTGCACTTTCTTGGAAGTGGCACATCCTGCCTCCTTGGCCATCTTCTGAAATAACCTTTGGTCAAGAGACCAAAATGCCCTTAGGCCTGCTTTTTCTAGTAACCATTGCTTCCCAAGTGTCTTCCCTATCATTGTTGTAGGTTAAGTCTTTCAGCCACTCAGAACACGTTGGAAGATGCTTCGATTTCGTGTTTAAGAAGGCACTTTTTGGCAACTATGCAGCCCACATTAACCAGTCTGCGGATAGTTATGGAGACCTTAGCTATGTCTCCCACAAGGCATTTACTAGAAGCGACGTTAGGAGAGATTCCAGTGATAGCTTGTAGAACACATGCCACCTGCTGCCAAAACTAAGCAACAGGCTGGCATTCCCAGAATATGTGCATAAAGTTGGTGGGCGCTGAGCCACATTTTAGACAAGCATCGCTAGTCCCTGGAGCAATTCTGGAGATGGTAGCTGGTGTGCAATGTAATGATTTCGTATCTTGAATTGGATTAACATATACCTAACATTCAAAGACACATCTTTAGAGAAAAGACAGCATCTCTTCCACTGTACATTCGACATGGCGAACCACAACTCTTGCTCTCACTTCGAGGGCACCCTGATTTATAAGTCCTTGATCTGTTTGACTGAGACTGTACAGCATACAGACCATCGCCTCTTTTCATAATTGGTTTCTGTTTCTTACAGAAAGGACGTTTGTAGCCGCCTGACTGAAACATTCTTGTGATAATACTGTAGTATCGTTATAGGGTTGCTTCCCACATTATTTTTGAAATCCTCCAGGGAACGAATCGCCCTTCCAGGAATAAATCCCCCAACACTAGCGTCTCCCCCCTGCCCCAGGATCTCTGTATATCCCCATTGTATGATGGGGGAATACCAACGAAGTACCACAATGGGACGCCTGCTAAAGCCCAGCCAGTGAAAAGTCCTGTAGCAAGCGTTCACCATGGTCCGCATGCGGTCAAAGGCACAGCAGTCTATATACTCATCACTAAGGCCGGTAGGTGCCCCTCCATAAAGTTCCAGCAGCAAATGCACCACTATGCAGGGAATAGAAAACCAATATCCTGCGTATTATGCTTGAGATGTAAGATCATTTGAAATCTGGTGCAGCCAGCCCCCCTTGCTCATATGGCTCAGTCGCTAAAGATCGCAACCTCGTAAATTCCCTATCTGGCCAGAGAACTATATTACACAAGACATATAGCAACTTGGGGAGTACTACCATTTTCAGTAGAGATAGGTGGACATACATTGAAATAGAGTGTCCTGACCATATTTTCAGTTATGCAGTGAAGCACAGCAAATACGCAACAAAATTATCCATTTACAGGGATTGTGGTGTCCTAGAAACACTACTACCCAGATATTTGAACTGCCTGTTGACCCATGAGAACCTCAGCAAATCAGGGGGAGGGTTTGTAGCATATGTCAGAGGAAATAGTTCCAACTTAGGTCTATTAACTCTGGAATCCGAAAATCTTAGGAACTCGTGCACCTCATCCAGATTTGGGCTAAGATTCGTCTCAGGATAGCAGACATATAGCAAAGTGTCATCAGCATATAATGAGATCACTTGGGGCTGGCCAGCTATGCAAATCCCCCTATGCCGATGCCTCAACCTCACCAGTGCAGCCAGCTGCACAATTTTTTTTTTTTTGTTTTTATTTTTTGAGTATTTAATCAAAAATTTGATTTTTTACCACATCGTTCCTTTTCTCTTTCTTTTGTTCGAATTGTCAGAATCATTTGATTCTGTAGGTTAGAATTTCTGGTCGCTTTGCAAGGAGAGTCTTAGTTTTCATTTCGTTTCGCAATGAGTTTTTCTGTTAAAGCGTCAAGGATTTTGTATGTCGCTAGTTGCCACGATGTGCGGTCACCACTTATCCTTTTCCACCATGTATCTTCATCAGTTACTGCAGAGTGTTGGCAGATATATTTCATATAGGGGCGGCGGATATTTGTCAAGCTTGGGCAGGACAGTATAAGGTGGCGAATGGTCTCTTTCTCGTTTCCACAGAATCTGCAGGTGCTAGTCAGCGATTGCTTCCTTATGTGGCGGATTTCGTTGGTGTCCACAAGATTCAGTCTTGCTCTGATTATAAGATTGCGTGCCGCTCGGCTGGGGAATCTTTTGATGTAGTTCTGTAGATCGTCACGTTTTTTCCATAGCGGTGGTAAGTGAGAGACAAGCTTGTATTCTGAGGCTGCATCTAAAGTGCGAGTCCAGTCCATGTCTTTAGTTTTTTTTATTATTCTTGTAGGATTGTTAATCAGATCTTCTTCTGTACATACGATGATTTTCAGTAGAGCTTGGTTTTCGTTTTTCCATTGACTTAGCATGATGCAGCTTCCCTCTGGAATTTCTTTGGACACCAGGCCGTGGAGAAAGGAACCGTTTGGTAGAATGCATTTCCTATATAGCATCAGCGTGTTGCAGTCTACAGTGCCTTGAAGAGAAAGCAGACTGAGTTCTCGCCGGATCAGTGTGATTGCCGTTGAGTCCGGAAGGGCAAGGGTCGTCCTCCAGAAATAGGCTTCCAATTTGGGCCAAAGAGTCTTGGGTAAGCACTGCAACGCTTCTGATCCATATGTAACCATGGGGACCACTTTTTGCTTGTAGAGGTTCAGTAGCGGGATGGTGGAGAATTTACCAAATTTTCTGTCTATTGCTTTGCCTTTTGTTGCCAGGCTTCGGATCTTATCGAACAGGGATTCTTGTATAGACGTTTCTTTTGCTGAATTGTCCAGAGTTACACCAAGATATTTGAAGCTGTTTACTCTTTCAATTTTCATTTTTTCCAGGAACCAGTTGTATTTGTTCCGCGCTCTGGTTTTGCGCTCCATCACCATGATTTTGGTTTTGTCGGTGTTGATTTCCAAATTGTTCTCGTTACAAAATAGTTGTAGATTGGTGAGTTGGCGTTGGAGGCCTATGGGCGTTAAATCCAGCAAAATAAGGTCATCCACGTAGAGCAGTCTATTGATGGGTGTTTGTGCTATTTTTGGTGGGAAGGATCTGATGTTTCGGAATGTTGATAATCTCCCATGTAAGCGATAAAGAGGGCCGGGGCCAAAGGGCAGCCCTGTTTGACTCCCCTATGCGTGTTGATCTGAGTGGATAAGTTGCCTTGCTGATTTAGTCGTACTTTAATGTTGGTATCCGTGTGGAGTGCCTTAATCGGATTTAGAATGTCGCTTGGGCAGCCCCAGAAAGATAGTTTCTGCCAGAGTCTGTTGCGATCAACTCTATCAAAGGCTTTGGAGAAGTCTATGAAGGCTGAGTACACTTTTGGGTGGTCGTCTTTTATTTTGCTTTTCAAGATGGTTAGGAGGAAGATGTTGATCGTGGTTCCCAGTGTTTTTTTGAATCCGGCTTGGAAGTTGTCATTGCATGGAGCTTCTGTGGCCCAAGATTGGAATTTTTTTTAGGAGAAGGGACCCTAAAACTTTCCCTATAGGGTCTAGTAGCGCGATAGGGCGGTAGTTTGTAGGGTCTTGCTTGCCGCCTTTCTTATAAATCGGGACCACTATTGCGGACAGCCATGTAGGAGGTATCGATTGTGCAGCCACGCATCGTGTGAACATGGATCTTATGAATTTGGCCCATTCGATTGGATGTGATTTCAGGTCAAAGTTGGTGATACCGTCAGGTCCTGGAGCTCTGGATTTATTCAATTTTTTAATGATGTTACAAATGTCATCTAAATCGTCCAGCTTTGTCCAGATGTTAGTTTGGTTTAGGCGATTCAGGTCAGTCGACAATGGTTTCGGACGCTCGTATTTGGATAGAGTGTTTGGCAGCTCTAAGAGTGATCTAAAGTGGGTGGCCCAAGTTGCTTCATCGATTGAATTGGTAATTTCTGGTCCGGTAAACAAAGATGCTTTATTGAGTAGAGACCAGAATTCTTTTGCGTTATTGGTGCAGATGGCTTTTAGCATGGTTTCGGCATCTTGTTGATGCAATGTCCATCTGTGTCTTCTCACCCAAGATTTATATTCTCTCGTTAGTTCTTTGATGGTTAGTTCTCTTTTGGACGGGGGAAGTGTTGCTGCTGATCTTTTTGCTTTCCTGTAGGCACGGCGTCTGAGAACCAAGAGTTTGTCGTATGTATGGATAGGTGTTTGAGTGGTTTTGCTTGGGTTGGTTCGCTGTGTCATGTATGAGATAAGCAGGGGAGCATAATCCATGGTTTCGTGTTCAGGTGTATCGTTAGTTTTTGAGTAACGATTTGTCAAGTCTCTTATGCTTTGAGCTGTGAGACGCAGTCTATTTTTTTGATTGTTTTGTTCAAGTCCATTCTCCATTTTATCTCGGGTGATGAGTGGTGGTTTCCATGTGGTCACCAGGATGTTGTGGTCACTGGATGATGTTAGCTGGACATCGAAAGAAGTTGCTAAGGATAGCATGGGTTCAGATACAAAAGTATAGTCAATGGTGGATGCAGAGTTGTTGTTTGTCCATGTTGGATGACGGGTGTTGCTTTTATACACTGTATCCAAATTGTGAAGGTGTCTAGAATTCATCAGTTTGGTCCAAGCTTCGCCTCGTCGTTCACTCTGTGTGTTGGCTTTAGTGGAAGTTTATTTGCATTGGGCATTTAGGTCGCCACATATTATAATGTGGTATGTGTTGTAGGTGGTGCGTATCTCGTCCACAGTGGATTAAATTAAGGACAAAACGTTTTTTTCATCAATTGCCGCGGGATTCCAGTAGACGTTTAGTATTGCCACCGGGATCGTCTGGTGGAGTGCTTCCGCGTTAGGAGGGAGTTCCCATGTTAGCAGTAATGCCTGCAGTGAATAGTTTTGAGACGATAATGTCTGTTATTGCCAGGCCACTGTTGATTCGGCATGCAGTTATGAGGCCCGAGGATGGTCGGCCAAGTGATCGTTTTGACGCTGGTGCCAAACGAAGGTCAAAGCCGTCGATTGATAGAGTTTTGGTCAACCAGGTTTCCTGGAGGCACCAAAGATCTGCTGGTCCTAGGTTGACGTCGCTAGGTGAGGTGAGGTGTTTGAATCCTCTGGTGTTCCATGATTGTAGTTTCAAGTCACGGGGGAGTCTTTCTTGAGTAGTTGTTGATTCTTGTAGGCTGGTTCTGTCCATGAGTTGCTATTTCGATCGATGCGTTGCCAGTGCTTTTGGGAGCCAAGCCCAGAAGCTAGATGAAGTCGAATTTTTGTTTTTTGGTGTAGAGGGCAAGTTTTGTGGTAAGTGGATGGTTTTGGTAAGATTCTTGTGTTGGTCGCGTCGTTCCTTTCGGAAGGCTATTTTCGCTTTTTGGTTGTCTTTAGTAGCAGCGTCTGATATGGATGGAGTTCGGGCAATTTGAGGTGGAGGTTGAGACTGAGTTGGTGGTAGCTTATCTGAGTTTTGTTGAGCAGTCGTATTGGTGTTTCGGTATGAAGGTCTCCGTTCATGTGCGCTACCATTTATGTTATGTTTGGGTCTTGGATCATAGGCGTTTTCGCTGTTACGTGATTTCTTTGCTGAGGGTATTGTGTGTTTGGAGTTTGGGTTCTCGTAGTTGTTTTGTTGTTGAGAGAGATGATATCCCAAACTGCAGAAGTCCCTTTCTCGGTCTAGCAGTTTGTTTTTGATTCTTCTCGAGATGATGTGAAGTTAGCATGTAGCTCTTCCATGATAGTGATTTGGTTCAACAATTCTTATATCGTCTGACGTTATTTGGGACAATTTTGGAACAAGATGTATCAGCGTCAGGACTCCTCTTCTGTTTAGTGTGACTTTGTCTCTGTTGTCTTTCGTTTGTTCAACTTTCAGAATCCACTTCTCCGTCTGACGTTCGGAGTGGTTGGAATTATATTGTGTGTTTGTTTTGGAGTTTTGTTGTTGAGTCGAATAAACAGTATTTTGTTTTTGACTATTGCTTCGTTCTAGATTTCTTCGCGATGATTTGGGCGAATATTTTGGGGCAGATGATCGGTCGGGTTCGGTTAGATTTTTTGGCTGGGTGTTATCTTTTTCAGCACGTGTTTTTTATTTTTTTTGATCGACCTTTGTGCTGACGAATCTTAGGTGCGTATTCGTTTTGTTTGAATCTGTTCTTTGTTTGATTTCTGCCGATCGTTCTATCTTTTGTCGACGTTCTTCTAGGGTTAGGAAGGTCAGTGGGCTTTCTTGTTCTTCATGATTGTTGCTGATCCTGGGAGTATTATTTTCCTTGTTCGGTTTGGAAGGGTTATTTTCTTCTTGTTGGTGAGGTGGATTGCTCGTATCGAGTGTTGGATCTAGGTGTTCTGAAAGATTCATTAGGTCTGACTTTTGTAGGAAGTCGTCCCTTGTTGTCGGTGAGCCCCTAGTAAGTTGAGTAATAAGAGAAGGTTGAGAGCTCAGTGAGTTGTTCGATTGGTGGGATGCGTTTTTTTCAGAAGACAGCTGCCTCCTGCGTGGTGTGCCGGGGTTGGATCTTTGATTTGTGATTTTTTTTGTTGGAAGAGGCGTTTTGTTAGTAGCGTCTGAGGCTGTAGGGTTATTTGAGTTTTTGGATCTAGTTGCGTCAAAGATTGAATAGGGTTGCTCCATTTGGTCTTTGGCCGCTTTGCTTCGGTTTTCTTCGTCGTCGATTACTAGGACGATGTTGGTGATACATCCGTTTGTGGAAGTGGGGGGTGTTGTAGCGTTTTTTTGGAGATCGGATTTGTTTGTTTAGCTGCCATATTTTTGTGTAAGTTTTCAGCTGTGAGATCAATAGGTGAGGCAGGTGTTTTAAGTTGAATTGCTGTTGTATCTGGTGTTGATCGTTTTTCTAGGAGATTCAGAGTCGATTCTATTGTCTGTAGGCGTGCGTTGATTTCTGCCAGGTTTGTCCAGGGAGTATTCTTTATGTCTTTTTGAGCTGTGATGTGACCTTCGAGGAAGGTGAGTTTCGTGTGGATCATGGCTTGAAGTACTGTTTGATCTTTTAGTGTTTCATTTAGCGATTCATAGAGTTTGGTGAAGGGAATAAGGGCAATTGATAATGCCGACATATATGATAGTAGGTCCGGTTTCTTTGTGGGTGTTTCATTTGTCAAAGCAGACGATTTTCTACCTGGTCCATGTGTGGGAGTGGGTGGCGTATAGAAGCTTGTCCTGTCCGGGCGAGGGTCATACTTGCGATGTGATTTCCTTTTGTCTCTGGGTTCCTGAGGTGGTCGGTTTGTGTGGTCGATTTTTTTGAGTTCGTTTTGGTCTTCTGGTTCTTGATGACTTGAGTCTTTTTGTTCAATTAGTAGCGAGGATAGGGGGATAGTTATATCCTGTAAGACTGGGAAGAGTAGTGTTGACATTGGAGGAGATGGAGGGATAGTTGTTTGTTTCTTGTTTACGGCGGCAGCTGGGACGATCTCAGAGTCTGTATCTGCTTGAAGTTCATTTGGTATTGGGCTTGAAGGAATGATCACTGGAGAAGATGAAGAGGCTGAGGTTTGTGGTATGAGCGGGGTTTGACCAAAGGTGAAATCGTCAGGAATCACTATGGTGATTGTTTTGTCTGGCGTAAAATCGCCTTCTGGATTGACAGGTTGAATATCTTTTAATCCTGTGTGGAGTGACTTTGCTTTTGGAGGAATTGGTGCATCCTTTTCGCTTCCTTCAATTTTTCTGTGCTTGCTGAGAGGTTGTAGGTCGTGCACTGCATCCAGTAATTCAGCATCTGTGAGCTCATAATGCGTGTCTGTGTGATTTCTCCCATTTTTATTTTTTTTTTAAAGAACTTTGTCAATGTTGACAATGGCGAAAGTTTTGACCTTGTGTTTAGGATTTTAGTTTTTACTTTCTCCGCTTTCGTTTTAATGATGTTTTGTTGTGTTGTTGTATTGTTTTCACAAGTAGATATGACTTTTTTTTGGGTTGGTTGGGCTTGTTTTGTTTTTCTCAGTAGGCTGAGTCTCTGGGGGGTGTGGCTCAAGATTGTCATAGGTCTCACAGAGCTCCTGCTCTGATGACGTGGCTGTCACGGCGTGCAGTCGGCGCCTTGCAGCCGCAGCGGGGCCAGGTCCAGCTGCCTCCGCGTCTTCATCACGATGTTCTCCCGGCTCCCGCCTTCAGCATGGACGAATGCAAGAATCGAATGCGGGGCCGCGGTAGCATCGTCGGCCGCAGAGTCAGCGGGGGCCAGGGAAACATCAGAGCTCCCAATCGCTTTCCTTATTGGATCCAACGGCGCTTCCGTGTCCTGGAAGGTGGGGGGGCCCCGCGAGGTCGGGTGGGTCTCCAGACTCTCCACCGCCACCCGCGCAGAGCAGCACACGGATCAGGACCCACCAGAGGTCCTCCCCTCGACTGCGGACACAGCAACCCCTCCGGGGCAAGCCGGTAAGCGAGTGAGGGGAGGCATGGTGGGAGGGATCGTGTTTGGTGAACTTGAAGCGATGTCAGAATTTGAATGTTGACATTGGATAATAGATGTCTGACGCTCCTCGAGCTCCTCTGGTGGTTTCAAGAGAGGCTCAGTTGAAAGTTGGGGATCATTCGGCGTCGGCCACATGCTTTTGGTTAGAGTCCTTGTGGGTGATTTGAATACTTTTTTTCCCACTTTGTTTCCTGCAATTTTGGAAAGTTTGGTGGTTGGTGCTGAAGTAATTGGTGAGTTTTGCAGGTCTTCTAGAGGGAGTTTTTCGACGGGTGGATGGGGTCGCAAAGTTTTTAAGCGCTCGTTTTCTTCTTCTAGAGGAGTGTTTGGGGGGGCAGTCAGACCAGTCATGCCAGCCATGACTGCAGGACTGCCACTCTCCTACCGCGGAGTGGACGCGGAGTGGCGGTCTGAGTCTTTATGTTGAGCAGGGTAGGTTTGACTCCTCCTTCAAGTAAGGGTGGCCAGGGAAAACAGACCAACAGAAAGTAAACTGCAGGACTGCCACTCTCCGCCACTCTGACACTCTGCACAGTTGTGAATACGAAGAGCAGGGGAGACAGGGCACCCCTGCTGCGCTCCTATCCCTAATTGTATTTGTGAAGACACTGTTTTATTTGTACAAACTCTTGCCATGGGACGGGTGTACAGGAGCCGGACACATCCAAAAAATGTTTTCCCAAAACTAAATCTCCTAAGGACTGCAAATAGATACTGACAGTGTCAAACGCCTCTTCGGCGTCTTAACGAGGCCGGCACGGCCCTAGTCTGTGTGCTTAACTGTGATATTATACCAAAAAAGCGCCACAGGTCTTATAATAATTATTGAATTAAAGATTAATATCCTCTTTTCCATTGAGAACATGTCCTGCCGTACTCATAATACCCACAATTGCATGTGAAGCACCCTCCAACTTAACAATTCTAGCCAGGGACTTCCCAAGTTGATCTGCTTCCTCATATTTATGTGCGAGAACCAGTCGCAAAATGTAATATACCTCTTTCTCCACTAGTTCCTGAAAGTTCAACAAATTACCTA
This sequence comes from Ambystoma mexicanum, assembly GCF_040938575.1. Taxonomy (NCBI): domain Eukaryota; kingdom Metazoa; phylum Chordata; class Amphibia; order Caudata; family Ambystomatidae; genus Ambystoma; species Ambystoma mexicanum. The sequence goes on from NC_090936.1 coordinate 742,973,938, forward strand.
TAATCATACCCAGCAAGGTCCTGTTTTAGTCACATCATATTCATTTTCCAGTCGCCGTATCTGATCTTCTATGCCCTCGAACTCCAATCATAGTGTCCTAAGTGTACCCACCGGTCATGCCATAAGTACCCCGTGCATATAGAATTTAAACGCTTCACAGAGCATGATATGATATGGCATTTGTAACACGCCGATACACAAGTGTTTCAAGGCCGGACAAGGCAAGGAAGGGGGAACAGAGGGAGGACAGAGACAACGATCTTACAAGGCTAAGTGACTTTGTGATCGCGCAAGTGCAGGGGGAGGGGAGAGGGGAAAAGTGCCAGGGGAAACGGGAATTGGCAGTGCTGTACATGGGATCAAAACAATAGCAAGATGTGCGGCCAGCAGGTGGCAGGTGCAAGGGTAAGTGTGGACAGCAGATGTCCAAAAGTGCAGTTAGGGGGACTTTAGCGTTACAGATACACCCCCAAGTGCAAGGGTTGCCGGGAGGTAGTGCGGGTGTGCAACTGGGCGGGCAGGGACCTGGTCCCGAAATCAGAGGGTAGCCGGATGACCAGTGCAGTATCAGACAGGAAATCAGCAGGGGAGAGGATGAGAGAAGGCAGAAGCAAGGAGGAAGGTCTTGAGGTCCTTCCGGAACTGTAGATGGTTCTCCTCAAGTTTCAGAGAGGCAGGGAGGCTGTTCCAGAGGGAGGCCCCAGCTGAAGAAAGATCTACCACCAACTCGTTCCTTGGAGAAGCGACTGACCCTGAACTGAGTTGGAGGTGGAGGAGCAAAGAGCTCGAGTAGGAAGGTATTTAGGAAGAGAAAGTTGGAGGTATTGAGGACCCAGGCCCCAGAAGGCCTTGTGGACAATGGTGGTCTTGAACTTAATCCTTGCAGCCACTGGGAGCCAATGCAGAGATTTCAGTGCTGGAGAGATACGATCCCTGGGCTTGAGGCCAAGGACAAGTCTCGCCGTCCTGGTCTGGAAGAGTTGCAGAGGGCAGAAAGTAGAAGCAGGCAGATTTTGAAAGAGGCTGTCGCGGTAGTCCAGCCTAAACAGGACCTGAGCTCTAGAGACAGTGAACCTCTGGGGGAAGCAGAGGAAAGGAAGAATACCTCTGAGGAGGTGCAGTTGGCAGTTTGACTACTTAAGAGACGTCAGAGATGTGAGGAGAAAAGGCGAGTAGAGTCGTAGATGACCCTAAGGTTCTTCACCTAAAAGGTGAACGCAGGAAGAGGGCCAAGGGAGGCTGGCCAGAGAGTGACAGGAAAGGAGGGTGCAGGTGTGCCGATGAGGATAATCTCATTTTACTGGTAACAAAGCAGAGATTGTTGGCAACACACCACTCCTGGATAGCAGGGAGACAGAGATGAGAGAAGGAGAAGAGGGTGCAGAGCGGAACCTAAAAACAAGCTGCGTATCATCGGCATTGCAGTGAATGTTGGAGCAGAGAGCGGCAATGCGGTAGGAGAGAGGTGCCAGGTATTGGTTGAACAGCCAAGGAGAGAGGTTAGACCCATGGGGAACACCACAGGTAGATAGTGAGATAGAGGAAAGGAAGGACCCAAGTTGGACCTGGGAGGGTCGATCAAAGAGGAACGAGGTCAGTCAGGCGAGGGCCTGATTGGGGATACCCAGGTTATGATGGAGACGATTAAGCAGGATGGCATGGTTGACCGTGTCAAAGGCAGAAGAGAGCAAGTAAGATGAGGCCAGAGGTGAGGTCAGAATCAAGGTGAGAGAGCAGGTCTTCACAGATGTTGAGGAGAGCAGTTTCCATGCTTCTGGCTGCTCTGAAGCCAGACTGATGTCATGAAGACAACCAACAGATTCAGTGTGAAGATTAAACTGGAGATGGCAAGCTTTTCCAGGAGTTTTCCCAGGAAAGGAGCAATAGAGATCGGCCGATAGTCGGGTAGGAAGGGTCGGCTGAGGGTTTCTTGAGAAGATGCACAAGAAAGTGCTTCAGGGGCGAAGGGAAGGTTCCAGTGGCAAAGGAGTGATTGCAGAAGTCAGCCAGGGCAGGAGCAAGGGTGTCAATGTGGTCCTTGATGGTTTTGGAAGAACAGGGGAACTTGTTTTGATGAGACTTTCATAGATCAGGCTTGTCTAGAAACCTCACCAGGGGAGAACAGAGGAAAGAAAGAGAAAGAGGGAGGAGAGGTGGACAAAGGGGGCCGGAGGTAGAGGAGAGAGCAGAGGGGGGGAGGAGGAGACGACGAGAGGGTGGACAGGATGTCCTGGGTTTTAGAGATGAAATCAGAGCGAGGGCCATGCAGAGGGCCTTGGAGGAGACAGGAGAGGTAGAGACTGCAGCAGGATTGGCCAGCTCCTCGCAGATTTCAAAGAGTTTGGTAGAGTTGTTAGATGCCACAGAGACACGAGCTTGGATGTGGGCTCTCTTCTTAGTGCGGACAGAGAGCCGGTATTGTCTGGAGTAGGCGGCAAGCCAGTTTGTCAGAGTATGCGCAAGAAGCTAGCCATTTCCTCTAAGCCACTTTGCACTTGCATTTAAGGGTGACGAGGTCAGAGTCATACCAGGAGTTGCACTTGGCTTTGGGCTTCAAGCGGATCCTCATGACAGGGGCAAGAACATCAAGAGACAGAAGAGTGGAGCATGGAAATGGCTGTGTCAGGATGAGAGTCAGCCAGAGGAGGAGGAGGGGGAGACAATGTGCCAGCGAAAGCCTCAACTGGCACACGCTTCATGAGTCGGATGACCAAGATGGTAGGAGTCAGTGCTGGAGATGGCTTAGCCTGAGGGGCAGAGACGGAGAGATGGGAGGTAAGCAGAAAGTGATCACTCCAGGAGAAAGGAGTGTTGAAGGGGATAGAGAGGGGGAGGTCTGAGGAGATCAGAACATCCAAAGTATGCCCTGCAGAGAGAGTCGGGCCAGAGAATAGAAAGAGAGAGAGAGTCACAGTGGTTGCGCAAGAGTCCAGAGGAGGGACAGGAAGCATCCAGGTGGATGTTTAAAGTCTCCAAGAAGGAGGAGTTGAGTGGAGAAGGCCAGTAGGGAGGAGGAGGAGAGGTCCACCCACTCAGAGAGGAAGAAGGTGATCTGAACAGGTGGCTGATAGTCACCACGGTAAGAGAGTGGCCAGGAAAGAGAGATCCTGCAGACAAGGCATTCGAAAGAGGAGTAGGCCCGCATAGGAATGACAGGGGCAGGAATCCACTCCGGGAAGATCAAGGCCACACCCCCTACGGAACGGTTGGATATGGGCGCAGAGAGGATTTTGTAGCCATCAGGGAGGAGAGTGTCAAAGCTCGTGATAGAGCTGGCTGTAAACCATGTCTTGGTGAGACAGAGGACATTGAGATTCAGTTCTTCCAGGAGGCGGCAGATGTCAGAGGAGTGCTTGACGGCTGATTAAGAGTTGAGAGTGGCAATGTGGAGAAGATTGCCAACCTTGAAAGACTTCCGGAAAGGGGTACAAATTAGTGGTACGCCCTGCGGAGGTGTAGAAGGAACCTGAGGGGTGGCAGGACAAGGCAAGGTAGCCAAGGAGGAGGCAGGGGCGGGGCAAGGAAGCCAAAGATTGGAGAGAAGGGACAGCAGAAGAACGGAAATTGATACAGTGCGGGAAGAGTCTATCAAAGAGGAGAAGGTTGGCCTGATGGCCTTGGCCCAAGACAGTGCCATTCAAATAAACATTAATGATGACCTTAGAGGAGTGGAAGGGGGCCAGGAGGGCCTCCCACCAGGTGCCACCATTAATGGGAGAAGAAGAGAAAGGAGAGAGCACAGATACCATATGAGTGAAGCTCATGAAGTGAAGCTTCACCGTATCAACATACTTCTCGAAAAATTAATCTATCTTGTCATGCAATGAAGCCACCAGTTCTGTGTCTAATAGCACAGAGGGAGGGAGATATCTTCACATAGGACGCGGATTGGGCCGCGAGCGGAATGCAATGGACAACCATACCGGAGGGTGGTCATAGTGTACGCGGAAAAGATTTTGCATTCTCGCACATCTGGCATTAGACTAGAGGACAGAAGCAGACTGTGGAGTAATAAGAATACCTCTCTCCAAAGGGTGAAGGTCCCTGCACAAACCACTCAGTTGAAAATGAGCCACGATTTGCAGTAACGTTTGGGCCACTGTGGAAAGGGAGCAGGGTTTGCTGAGCGGTCTTGCTCACATCCAGGATAGTGTTAAAGTCCTGCCTCAAATAATCGGAATATCTGTTGACCTTGCCAGAATGGCTGATAGTTGGCCATAGAAGCTCGGGTCAGCTATGTTGGGCCTGTATGTATTTACCAGACCAATCAATTTGCCTTCAAGAATTCCCCATACAATGACATAACGCCCCATATAATTGATACTTGCCTTTGTAGCCTGGAATGAGACTGAGGGATCAATAAGGGCCATTTCCCCCCTCGACTGCGACGAGTAATCTGTGTAGAATATCTGCTTACCCCATCGCCTAGCAAAGGACTCGTTTACCTAACCCAACGCTTGCGTCTCTTGCAACATGAGGAGTTTAGGAGCATGTCGCTCAATATACGCAAGCAGCTTTCTTGACTTTGTCAGGTTATTCAGCCCCTGCATGTTCCACAAGAAGAATGCAATAGGACCGTCCATGACCCTGGTATTGCTACTAACCATTACTCCAACTCCACCCCTCAGCCTACCACTGTTGTATTTCCTCACCCTGCATTACAAAGAAAGATTTATCCACCAAGACTGTTAAACTTGCCCCAACCAGAAACATTCCCACCCAACCTCACCATCCTCCCCAACCTGATAGTGTAGCCCCATAACGCCCCCTCTGAAATGTCATGTCTTACGCAGTGTGAACAGCAACTTCACTTCACAGAGGTTTTAACTTTTCCCCAGCAGCTCAATAATATTGGGGTACTGAGCTTACATGTTTGAGTTACATCAGCACAAATTGCCAACCCTTTCACTCCACTGAGTCTGATAGACCCAAAGGCAGACCACCCTTTGCCGGGAGCGGAATGGAGGCTTCAATGGAAGATTTGACCTCTACAGGATTTTCTAAAAGTTGTGCAAGGCCTGCAAGCTGTATAAAAAAGTTTGGATGGGAACAGAATTGCATACTGTATTTGACGCTCACGCAGCAGGTGTTGGGACTGGATCGTAGGATCCTCTTGCTGCGTGAACACTAGCCGAAAAGTCAGGATATATATGAAAAGTCTGATTGATTCAAAGTGCAGTGCTCCATGCTCTCGGTCCAACCACAAGATGTGATCCATGTCTCTATAACTCAGTAATCATGCGATTATCGTGTGCCAGGTTTCAGGGCCAGTGTCAATGTAATGGGTGGGCTCTCTCCACCAGTAACTTAAGAGATTTGCTCTTCACCTAGCAGGGACTTCAACAGCTCCTTGACAAAGTTCTCCATGGGACCCTTTGCTGCTTTCTCTGGCACCCCAACAATGCGCATATTATTTCAGCATGACCTGGATTTAGATTCTCACACTTTGCCCGACCTGTTGCGAGTTCCTTCTTTACCTCTCCCAGCTCTTGGTCATGTCGTTTCACTTTGTTATCGAGGTCACTAATCCGAGTTTTCGCAGCAGTAATAAGTCCACTCTCTTTGTCTAATTTACTCTGCAAAGAACTTGTATTGGCCACAATGTATTTGTATTTTGTTAAATTTTATATAGCGCTTTAATCCAAAGCGCTTCACATAAGAACAAAGATACAACAGAAGCAATATGAACAAGTCAAAACAACGAGAACAGTATGTGGAACAATTTGCTGAGTACATTAGATTAAGAATCTGGATTCGGGGGGGCAGGGAGGAAGTATTGAGAGCAGTCAGAAGGGAAGGTGAAGTAGGTGGGATTTTAAGGAAGAGCGGAAGGAAGAGTAAGAGGAGATGGAGCAGTTAGGCAGAGGTAGAGAGTTCCAGTGGAGGGGGGAAGAGGAGCTGGAAAGAACGGAATCGGGAAGGGGCACAAGGAGGAGGAGGAGGAGGAGGAACATTGAGTAGGAAGCGGTCAGCTGATCGGAGGGGGGTGAGAGGGAGAGTGGAAGGAATGGAGGGAGGAAAGGTAGGGAGGGGCAAGATTGTGAAGAGATTAAAAGACAAGACAGACGAAGTTGAATTTAAGTTGGGAGTGAAAGGAGAGCCAATCGAGAGAAGAACGTGAAGCTGAGATGGAATTGTGAGGAGCGAGGGAGCAAAGAGTACGAATTGCAGAGTGGTAGAGGGATTTGAGGGGGGCCATGTGAGAGGCGGGGAGAGCAAAGAGGAGAGCTGAACAGTAGAATAGACGAGAGAAGATGAGGAAGGAAATTTGAATTTTGGTGGCATGGAAGGTAAGGGAGGAGTGAATTCTATGAACATTGTAGACATGGAAACAATGAGCACGGGAGGTTAGAGAGATGTGGGGAGTAAAGGAGAGGTTAGATTCAAAGTGGAGACCTAGGTTGCGGGGAGATCCAGCGATGAGGAGATGAGAAGGGGGAAAGAGGATAGAAGGGGGGGGGAGAAGGGGGAGGAAGGGTGTTGGCAGGAAGAAATAAAACCGCTCTTTTGTCAGTATTGAGGGTAAGAAAGTGGGAGGACATCCAGTTTTTGATAGCGGTAAGACAGGAAGAGAGTTTGAGGTGGATGTCAGGAGTAAAAGAAGAGAACGAGAGAAAAAGCTGGGTGTCATCAGCGTAGAAATGGAAAGAGATACCGAATGAGGAGATGATAGGAGATGATAGGAGCTAGAAAAGAGGTATAGAGTGACAAAAGGAAGGGGCCAAGTACAGACCCTTGGGGAACACCCAAGTCAAGGGAGTGGGTGGGGGAGGAACGGCTGCCCCAAGAAACAGCAAACGAGCGGTTGGAAAGGTAGGAGGAGAACCAGTTCAGGACTGAGCCTTTGAGACCAAATGAGGAGACAGTGTTGAGGAATAAGGGGTGGTCTACAGTGTCAAAGGCAGCAGAGAGGTCGAGGAGAATGAGAATGGAAGAGTGTCTGGAGTAGCGAGCAGTGAGGAGCGAGTTGAGGACCAAGATAAGAGCAGTTTCAGTGGAATGTTTAGGGCGAAATCCAGATTGGGCAGTGGGCAGGAGAGAGAGGTTGGAGACAAATGTAGAGAGTTGGGAGTATACTAGACATTCAAGGAGCTTAGAGAGGAAAGGTAAAAGAGAGATGGGGCGAAAGTTGGAGGCCAGGAGGGGGTTAGCAGAGGGTTTTTTCAGGATGGGAATGATAGAGGCATGTTTGAAGGCTGTAGGGAAGGTAGCGGTGATAAGACAGGTGTTGAAGAAAGAGGTTAGGTAAGGTATGAGAAGGGGGTACATTTTGGGAATAAGAGGTGGGAAGAGGGTCAGAGGGGGCAGCAGTGGGGTGAGTTTTGGACAGGAGGAGATAAACGTCAGAATGAGTGACAGGAGAGAACGAAGATATGCAGGAGGATGGAGTGGAGAGAGAAGGAGGAGGAGGGGAGTAAGAGGGGGAGTGAAGAATATTCTGTCGTAAGGAGAGCATCTTAGAGGAGAAGAAATCAGGGAAGTCAGAGGGAGAAAGCAGAGAGGCGATGGAGTGGTCGGGAGTGGGAGGGGAGAGAAGACGAGTCAGGGTTTGGAAGATTCGTCGAGAAGGTTACTGAAGTAAGTTTGTTTGGCTGAGTTGAGGCAAGAGTCATAGAGGGAGTGGTAAGAGAAGTAGGAGGTTTGGTTAGTTGGTTAGCAGAGTTTAAGCCAACGTCTTTCAAGGCGTCGGAGAAGGCGGCGCATAGAGAGAAGGTGAGGGGAGAGCCAGGGTTGGGCAGGTTTGCTCTCAGACCCGTGCAGAGTCAGCTGGGTTCTGGTCCACTCTCAAAATAAGTTGGGTGTCGCCCGCATATGAATAGAAATGACACCTGTGAGAGCGGATCAGCTCTGCCAAGGGTCTTACATAGAGGTTAAGCAGCAGGGGTGAGAGTGCAGAGCCCTGAGGGACTCCATGGGGCACTGAATTTGAAGAAGACCTGTAGTGAGGAAGTGAGAAAGCCTGGAAGTGAAGGTAGAGGAAAGAAATAACTGGAGGGCAGTACCCGTGATGCCAACAGCCTCAAGGAAGCGACAAAAATAGAGTGTTCCATCATGTCGACCGCAGCTGATAAGTCAAGCATAATCAGGAGAGTCGTACTACCTTGATCTCTAATGAGTAATATCGTCGAGTACTCAGACCGGGGCCACCTCAAGACCCATTAAAGGTCAAAACCCTGATTGATGGCTATCCAGTTTACTTCTAAAAAGTCTCCTAATTGAGGGGTAACAATAGCCTCAAGAATCTCCATGAGAAATAACAGAAGGGAAATAGGCCGGAAAATTGGCTAAAACAGAGGAATCGAAATTAGGTTTTTTCAGTAAAGGAGAAACCAGACCCATTTTAAGGGCAGTGGGGACCACCACACCATGCAGGAAATAGTTAACCACCGAGGTGATCAACCTTGATCTCTTTAAGCATATGCAGAGAAATGGGATTGAGAGGTGAACACAATCTAAGCCACAAAATAATTTCCAAGACTAGCAATTCTGAAGCCTCCTCAAAGGATGAAAAAATCTGAGGGGGTGAAGGAAAAGGATAACTGAGCTGATGCTCAGCCCTCCTAGAGGTCAGAATATTAGCTCTAATTAGAGCAATTTTGCGAGCAAAGACGGGTGAGAGAGAGTAACAGAGATGTTGAGAAGCAGGGACCTGAGGTGAGATAGAGGAGGAGCAGGAAAGTTATTTTAACTGCCGAAAAAAGCTCTTTGGGCTTGTTATCTGCAAAAGCAATGAGGTTAGTATAATAACTGGTTTTGGCAGACTTAATAGCCTGGTGATAGTCTAGCTGGTGATAGTCTAGCCGGGATGTTTTAAGAAGGAGTCTGTCCTGTTTGTACACTCATTTCTGTGCCCGCAAGTCAGGGGTATACCAAGGAGCAGAACACCTATTGGAGTAGGCCTCGTTAGTAAAGGTGCAGCCACATCAGCTGCCATATCAAAGGCAGCCTGAAGGGCTGCCAACGGGTCGACAGTCGTGTCCATGGATGATAATACAGATAGACTGTCGCAGATCCGCGAAGAGAGTCTAATGGGATCCACTGGTCTCCAATTATGATGGGCTTGGGCCATAGGAAGGGGGACACTAATTGGAAGAGGACAAAAAACAGTAAAAGGAATCAGAAAATGATCCGACCAGATCAGGGGTAATGAGGCATCTGCCCTGATCATATTACATGGTGCAAAAATGAGGTTGAGAGTATAACCAAGCAGATGAGTGGGACCATGATCATACTGTGTAAAGCTGAGGTCGCCCATTAGCTGTACCAGTCTGGCTGCAGAGGTATCCAACGCAGCATGAGCCCAGACATTAAAATCACCAAGAATACAGAGCGAAGCATGTTTCAGCTGGAGATCAGCAACCAGATGGGCAAATCCCTCATGGAAATATGCATCACGCCCAGGAGGGGGATACACGATAAGCATGTAAAGAATGTTTGAAGCAGATGTGGAAAAGAAAACCAGGAGAAGCTCTACCTTAAAGCAGCGCAGAACAACAACTGAACACAAACTCTTTCTTAAAAATAAAAGCTATACCACCACCAGGATGAAGCGCTCCACGGTCAGCGTGCAGCAAAGCATAATCTGGAGGATGTGCGTGCAAATAATTAGGAATAGAAGAAACTGTGAACCAGGTTTCTGACACACAAATGAAGCCAGGCTGGTGAGTGAAAAGCAAATCATACATGTCTGATCTATGTTTCACCAGCGAGCGTGCAATGCAGAGTAGACCAAACAACAGGTTTCCAAAGCATGTCTCAGGACTCAGGAGGGGACGGTTTAGTCCAGAAAGGGGGCCAAAGCGTGCCGGAGGGGCTAACCTACAAAGAGTCATTCAGTTATAACACTAAGAGGACACAAGGTTGTTGGAAGGTGGGGTGCCGTGGCCAGCAGAGTATGCCGATGCCCACAGCCCCACCGGGACCCGAACGGGCAAAGATGGGCTTGCCTTTAGAGCACTTCAGGCATGCCGGCTGCGCCCGTCCACTGTGCTGCCGTGTGCCCTGACACACAAAAGCTGAGCGGGACAGTCAGCTGACCTGCGAAGGGCCGACAACAATAGAAAGGAAGAAAAGACTTCTGTCAGTCAGTAAGTATTTCAAACAGTAAAAACACTGTACAACTCAATTAAAAAGCCCTGACAATAAAGAGGATATTTGGGGGAAGGAAGGCACAATCTGAACAATACAAGTATGTTTAAAACAGAACATTTAGCATAAAATAAACAGAGCAGCAAGCGTGCAGAAGCCCTTCTTTAGGCTGTTTTTCTTTGGATTTCGTCATTTTTTACAGTCTTGTGACGACACAGCTTCTTTTTGCACAGCTGCAGTCGATACAGGTCTGTCTTTATTAGTTTTCTTGCTCGATTCCACTCCTAATGGTGATTTTGAGGTTTTCTTGTGTGTTGTTGATGGGACAGTCAATGAGGGTTTTGCAGGGTCTGAGTGGAGTCATCGACAAGCTTTTAGCTAGGGTCGTCAGTAACATGCTGTGTACTGTGGACGGGGTTGTCGTAGACGAGGTCACCGTTGGTGTTTGTCGACGGTGTTGCCGTTGGTGGGTTTGTCGTTGTCGTCGATGGGGTTGGTACTATCGTCGACAGGGCCATGAGGCCGTACGTGACCTTTGTCATTGACTGGAATATCGCTGCTGGCGGCAAGGCGTTGCCCGCTTTATTAGAGGAGGGTGGAAGTCACTCCTCAGACCTAGCCCTCTTATAAAGCAAGGGGTTTATCACTCCCCCCTCAAAGCCATACTTTTAGATGATTCTGCCTCTGAGGGGGGTATATTGCCTCATTCAGCCAACACACAAGGTGAATGTGCCTGTTTCTCAATGTTTTACACTTAAAGTACGGCAAATTTCACTATCTTCCTGTGTATGGTTGGGGTAAAGGCAATAAATGCACTCTGTATATCTGTCACCCTCATACACATTTCTAATGCCACAGGTTTTAAATGGCTTAAAAAGTTATTTGTTGGACTGTCGATCCATATCCATCCCTTCCCACCGATCTGTAGTAATAAGACCACCAGGATGAAGAATGTTGACATTCCCTGCTGAATCCGATGAAATACTTAAAATAACAGTTTCCTCACAGGAGAAAAATGGTTAGAGGATTCCTCTGCACGACGTGCGGTTAGAATCGGAAGATGGCCTCCAAGGTAGGGCTGGATATCCGCATCCCATTGACCAAGGCCAAATACACCCAAAAGGACGATAATAGATTATAAAAGTGAGCTGTTTTTTCTTTTTTATATAATGTAATACTGAGGTTACAGAGGATTCCCAGCCTGAAGAGGGGGAATATTCAAAGCATGTGAATCCATGAAAGATCCACTGCTGAAGAACAATGGATAGCCACCCCTCAGGTTACAGGACAATGTACTGGGCAGCAGGGGAAGATGAGAAAAAACAAGATCATAAGTGGTTGAAGGGAACGCGAGGGGCATGGAGAGACAATGGGCACACCAGGCCACATATGCCAGGTGTGGCCCAGGCGAAGGGGAATCTGAGAACCTGAGCTGTGCAAGTGGTGCAGCATGGGGAGAAGATAGACTCCCACGCAGCGGGGCAGTGCAGCCCTGGTATTGGTAGTTGGGCCTGTGAGATGGGCCCTGAAAATCCTTATGCCCCGGGTCATGTGAGCGGTGCCACCCGGGTAGAAGATTGGAACCTGCAAGGAATCCAGCCCACCCCAGAGCCAGAAGTGGCAAACTGTAAAGATTCATCCAGGCCACCAATCCAGGCCACGTGTGCAGGGCAACACAAGCAGTCAAGGTCACCTGGGAGGTGGAAGGGGCACACCGGTTGGGGAGGTGGTTGGCGAGGGGAGCTCGGCCACATCGTCTGAAGCTGAAGAGACGCGTGCTAAAGTGCGTTACGCCAAGCAGTGGTGTGGTCCCCACCCAGGCAGTTGGAGCCTAGGTGGTGTAAGGAAGATATGGTATCAGGAATAGACAGACAAGTGATCACAGTTCAAGGGTGTTTATTAAACTGTGTTGGTAGGGTGGAAAAACACCTAATCTAAGCTTAACTCTAAGAAGGGAGCACGCTACGACCATCAAATCAAAATAAGGCAGTCCTAGTGGCATCTTGTCAAATAAAAGGGCCTAAACTAAGAAACACCTATTGCCAATCCTTACTCTAAATACAAAAGAGTGTGGGATAGGGCTCACAAGAAATAAAGAAGTGTTCACAAATAATAAGTCAGGATACGGTAGTCGTGGTCTCCCTTTCCCACGTTTTGAGCACGGGAAAAGGCGGGACTCTGGAGCACAGCACACGGTTGAGCTTTCCCAGCACAAGATGACAGTTACGTTCTCAGCTATCAGGACGGTCAATGGCCAAGTCTCTTGTTCTGTAAAAAAAGTCTCTTGCCTTTGAGGACCAGATGTATTGAAAATAACAAAAGTTCCTTTATGCTTGTACGTTAGGTGATGCCTTTTCACCCCTGGATCCTCCTCTTCCGGGGTCAGATCCCCAAATAGTTCTTAGTGATATCAGGACCTTCTGAGGTTATTTTTCCTGCTTCCGATGGCCTGATAAATTCATAATCACCAACAAAAAAAAAAGTTCTTTTGATTGCACTTGAGGTGATAATTCTTCACCCCCTGTGTCCCTGTCTTCCGGGCTTCAGACCCGTTTCGAATATCTGCCTCCCTCCATCGGGTTCACTCTTGCTTGTATTTAAAAAATGATTTCTCGCTTGCTTTCACATGTTGTTGGGGTGGTTGTTTCTCACCCCTGCATCCCTCTCTTCCGGGCGCAGATCCTTCTAAACTGTTTGCCTCCCTCAGTCAGGTTCACAATGGCTTTCAACACAATTCCCTCTGTGGCATTCCTGAATCTTAATGTCTTTTTAAACAGGTCAATGTGGACAATGTTAGGGAGAATTCTCTCTTTAGGCTGAATTTCCTAACCTAGTGAGTCCCCCAGCAGCTTTTCTGCATTTCTGGAGTTTGTTTTTTTCTCCTGCCAAGAGTGAGACTCTTTTTCTCTCACTCTTGGACATGATTTATGGTGTTCCTTTGACTGTTAATGTGTTTTATGGGCTATGGGGTCCTTTACTCCATAGGGTCTCATGTGTTTTTACTATGTGTGTTACACAGCACCCTCCGTGCAGTGACACAGGGGTGTCATAGTGACACCCCACCATAGACTCCATACCCTGGGACTGACTACTGTCTCCCAGGGCATGTAAAGTCACCATTGGCTTTACTAGTCCCAAATTATGAACAGAAACCGGTATAAACCATCATATTGTGGACGTACTGGTCGGGGCAATTCGATTGCCCCAGGGTCTGTTAGTCGAGGGGGGGCTCGTCTCCGTCCCCCCTGATCGAGTTTTGGCTGGTGGCAGTGGATACTACTTTTTATATTCGACCGCGACTATATCCCTATGGGATTTTCCCATTGTTCGAGGCTACCAACTTTAATTATTTAATTCTCATAGCCTCGAACATACCGCCGGTTTATTTAATTAATATTAATTCGCCGTTTGGTATTTTTTGCCAGGACTCGATTCTACAATGGCGTTTGTGTTCTCTTCTGTGACTCCAACCCAAGTCGAGCACTTTGTTCCACTTTTTGGCGGGCTTCTCCACAGAAGCCTCCAAAAGTGGTGCCACTCTGTCTGGGTACCACAGGGGGTGTGGGAGGGGGTTTAGGCACCCTGGACTGAGTTACTTTAGTAACTGAAGTCACACTCTTGTGTGATTGGCCCAAGTGGCAAGCCGGCCGGCTCACCACTTAGCATGTTTGATTGACAGCTAGGCTGAGTGAATGGGGGTGTGCTGCATAAAAGCAGGGCTTTGGGGACTGGAACTTCAGAAGTCGCCACAGGACCCGAGAATCCGACGAGGGAGAAGCTGAGCCGACCTACCACGACGACACCACCGGTGGAGCCCTGCGGAACCGACTCACCACTTCCCGACGACAGAGAAGATCTCTCGAATGGAGAGGCTTCTTCCCCTGACTGGTGGGCACAACCAGTTTACCTTCTTTTCGCATCCCAGGCCGTCTTGTGGTTGAATTGCCCGTGCCAAGCACCCCGGCAACCGGATAGCCACTTACCACTGGACCGCGAATAAAAGGACTGCTCCTTTTACCCGAGAACTCTGCGGCTGGTTTCTTCCCTGGCAGTGCAACGGACTCCTGTCTTCCTCCCCGACGAGATCCTCTCTTCCTCCGGACGAAGCATCGACTTGCATCCGCTGCCAGGAACAACTGCCCACGCTGGAGTCTTCTCACCACTTTAAGGTACCGTGTCCGCCAGGCCTCCTTTTCTAAAGATTGCTACAAGGTAATAATAATCCCTTAACCTTCTGGACTGGGTTGGCCGCTTTGACCTTCTAACGGGTCCCTTTCTTTTGGTCCAACTATTTTTTTGAACATTTGCAAGACTCTTGTGCACTTCAACCGTGTGACCTTGGACACATTTCGTTCTGATCCTCTTAAAGTGGATCCGGCCTTCTGAACTCTAATTTAACGGTTTTACTTGCCTCCCTCTCTTGTTTTGTTCTTATGAAAAGGGTTGGGATCTGTTTCATATTATACTCTGCTTTTCTCTCCCTTTTAAAACGAATTATTAGAATGCCATCTGCGTTAAGCGCTCCCCGCTGTCTGAAAATAAGTGGGGCTTTGCTTAAGACTTGTCTAAAATTCCTCTAAGGGAGTGTATATCTTTTAGTGACCGTGTTTTTGAATTGCTTACTATTAGTGCCTGTGTGTTTTTCTAGATGTGGTTTTAAATAAATAATTATATCTCTTTTACACCAAGCTCTGGTCAGTCTTTACTTGTTCAACTGTGCTCTTCTGACCTATTGTGAATACTCTGTATACTGCCTAACTCTTCTTGAGGGAAGTCTGACTGCTCAGCCACAGCTACCAAGTGAATCTGTGTGGTACACACTGCTACCAAGTGGGTTTACTGCCAAACACCTGTAGTCTTAAATCTTTTGCAGTGGTCCCAGAGGGAACTGCACAGGTTTCTGCTTAACGGACAACCCTCTGCCTGGTTCACTCTTGTCAACACATTGATCTATGGAACTCTAGCCTTCACCCCTTCCATCGGCATCCCTCCGTCGAGTACACTCTTGCCATTCACACAGTTCCTTCTATTTTAATACGATGTGGGGTTCACTTCCATTAGCTTCACAATCATCTACCGGTCAAAGACTTTAGACTGTACAGAGGATTTTCCTAGAGCCCCACATGACCACATTGACCCTCTTGCCGCCTTTCCCAAGACTTTCTGGTACTAGTAGTTTCAACATTGGCTCATCTGCAGCTGTCTTGCCCCTTTCACATGAACAGTTCCTTGTACTTTCTGCCATCAGCCGTTCGCTACTTTTGTTCAACACAGTTCTGTCTGTTTATCGGTTCTCCCCTTGACTCACCGGCTGTGATGAACCACTTGGATTTCTTTGTATCGGGAGTCCGGTACCACGGTAGCAGGCGTCTCCCTCTGTCCTGCTCATCAGCGTTGGCACTCTCTGTGTACTGCTGACATCTGCTGCAACACACTTGGGCTATTGTTCGCAGTCTTAAGATTCCTTCCACAGAGGTTTCACAGGCCTTGGTCAGAAAGGGCAAGATCGCTTTTCTCCTTGTCACCCTCTCAGTTTGCACAGTCTTTCTCCTCCTCTTGAACTGCCGTGCCTGGATAGCTGTGTCATCATGTGGTCTGTCTTGCTCGTATGGTGCTTTCGTGCTCCACCTTTTATCCCTTTAGGGAAAGGAAAGGACGGTCAGGTGTGTGTGACTCTGGTTAACTGCCTGACTCTGCCTGACCATTATGGCAGGACATGTCATGTATACAGCTCTAGGGTTAGTCTGCTGTCTTCCACGGGGTAAAAAAGCGTTTGTCAAAAAGGGAGTGGGGGGGTGGGGGTTGTCATGAGAAATTATAGGCTTTGTACTAAGGGGGTTGGTAAATTCAGAAGGGTAAGATTGGTAGGGTTTGTGAAGCAAATGGGAATGACCTGGATTATTATCATGAAATAAACAAGGGGGATTGTGGGAATTAAAGGTTAAGCTGAGCAGGTTGGGAGTGTACAAAAGAATAATCAGAGGAGAGGGAGTATTTGGTGGAAACCAGGAAAACAAAGATTCTGGGAGTAGTGGTTTTCGAGTGCAACAGGGTTTGGATTCCTAGTTGATTTACCAGAGGTGTAGGGGTGTTTGAGTATTATTAAAGGGAGGGTCTTTTGGGTGGAAGGGAGGTAGAAGTGGAATAACCCAAAGAAAACTCATACTTCATCCCCCTCACCTTCATAATACTGAGTCTCCCTTGGGGCAGTCCCCCGAGCATAATCCTGGATTCCTCTACCTAGATGATCCTCCCTCGCTCGTTTACCTCTAGGGTTGGCATCTGAGAGGGCAAGTTCATTCTTGGCCACCTGAATAAGGGAGTCCTGGGATCTACTCGGCAGAATACCCTCAGGTTTCTCACAGCGGGGATCAACAAGTTACTTGCTCTAAGTGCCTGCTCACATTGGTGGTTGTTCAGGTGTCGAACAATAATGTGGACAGGCCGGGCCATTTCAAGAGTGTGAACTAAAAAAAGGAGGGTAACGGGTGCACTCATTCGTAATTTAGAAGGAGGTTACTGAGTTTAGTGAGGTGCAGAAGAGAGTAACAACACTGACACTGTGTTGTGGTGAACAAAGTACAAGGAACAAAAAGGTGTCCACGATCTGTGGAACACTCTCCGTCCCCTGCACACTCAATGGATTGTACAATGACAAACAATAATTCAAAAATATTAATATAAATGTTGTTCTAGAACATCTAGTTAAACCATACTTTTATGTACCTTGTACAGGAAACCTTTCTGTCAAAAATTCAAATGATAGGGACTATAAGAAAATTCCTTTTAGATATAAATTGTAGAGATTATCAAACACCACCAAAATCGTCACAATTATGAGTGATGATTTAGTCGTTAAACATATAGATTTTTAATCTTTTAGTCCATTTCAACAATGAGGAGCAAAAAGAAACATTCCAACTGAAGAATACAAAATTACAATATTAAGATCATATTGCAATCATATAGTCAGGGATAATACAAATTCATATAATCAGAGATGATAAAAACTCAACGCGTTTCATAAGAATTTCCTTCATCAGGAGTGGTTATTTGCAGTTCTATTCAATAGAAATTATTTGTTCCAGACTTCTGATATCCGCAGATTATGAAAACAAATATTTGCTTCTTAGAATGATTATTCTATTAATAAACATGTTGATACTGGTTATGAACATTGCTTAAGAGGCTCGGGCATTCCCTACCTCGCATGGGTGCCCCACTGTGGTTCTATGTGGAGATCACGGTTCCTCCAAATTTCATGTAGAGGCTACCTGTGAACATATCAAGTATTCCTAGATCACTAAATCTCTAGGATATCACACGCTAAAGAATGAGCCATCAGGAAAAAATTAGGAAAAAGGAGTCATACCTCCGATGCCAAAACTGTTCTGTCGCTGCAGCGTTTGTGGTTGCTTGTAAATAGAAAAAGGTCAATCTCACAGGTTCCTACGGCTGGAGTATAAAGTACCGGCTCTGAAATGCAATCGGATAAAGGCACGGCTAAGTATGCATGGAGATACCACAAGATGTTGGGAACAGGTATCACAAGTGGATATAATTTAATAGGGCTTACCTCCCAATGGGGAGTTGGAAATATGTGAGTTATAGGTCCTTAATTCTTCAGTGCCTCGTAATGGGAGGAGGCTGAAATTCAGGAGAAGTCCCATTGGAACAGTTTCAGACTCTGAAGATGCTGTTTCAGACTCAAAAGATGCTGGGGTTCTGCCTAAAGATAAGGACAATAGGCTTTTCCAGTCATTCAATCGTCAGTAAGAGACGCCAAAGTGTAGCTCAGCCACCGTGTTTATAAAGTAATTACAAGTTTCAACAATTGCACGCCGTTGTCCTGATAAGTAATGTTTACCCTCACTATAATAAAGTGGGGAAACGAAAAGTACAAGGGTCCTCCAAGTACTTACTTAGTATATCTTACAAAGAATTGGTCTAAGTTCCCTAGGAGAGGGAAGCCATTATAGTGTATACGAGAAATCTCATATGTTAAGTACTGTGTCGGTCGTCAGCTCAGAATCGGGATTCTAGTGGCATAACATGATCGCTCACTTACTTGTAAAAAAACAGCGATCACTCGTCCGTCCGGGAGAGAAGCAGGATAACGTCCTGTTGGGCCGTACGAGATGCAATGCCGTGTAAGTGCGTCGCCTCAGTTTATGACGTTAATGGAGGCGGCAGCGAGATGACATCAGATGTAAACATCTGACATCATCGCGCTCCGCGTCACCGTCAGTGACACATCTGAGAACGAGAGGACTTGCGGTAACAACTGTAGATCTATCATTAGTTTATAAATATTGTTTGCGAATGGATTAGACAAAGGTACCTGCAGTGGTTAATGCGTGGGGCTGCCTAGCTCCAAAAGTCGATGCCAATACTTTGCAACGCTGGGTGTAAACAGCATTTTGGTGTGTGCTGGAAGTCGTGTCTAAAAGTACAGAAAGGAAAGAGACCTATAGCTAGGTTTACTGCCACTAGAGAAAAGTACCCCAATGGGTTGGTTAAAGCTAATTGTAATGCCTAGTAAAAAAATATATTTAGAAGTGTCACTGTACCTGAATCATATAGAAATATCATTGAATGCTGGGATCATGTGTATTAATACAGTGGGACACCCACACTTACAATCTTGTTAGAGCGTGATTGTTCCAAGATTAAATAACATTCACTAGATATATAGATATAGTACAGAATGGCAGTATCAATGCACAGTCCCTAAGGTTAACATCATAGGTAACAGCTGTTGAAGGGTAATCGTCCCCTGAATTAACACCATTCATTAATTCACTTTAGGCGATATAATTCACTGTTTAAAACAATTTCAGTGCACAGTACCTACAGTTGAGGTCATAGTTACAGGTTGTTATTGTATTGTTTAGACCTACGTTGGGACTACCCAGATGTATAGGTGGTTATTACCAACAGTCTATAACATCTAAAGAGAGGATCTCCGATCATGTCTGAAGAGGTGTTGTCAGCGGTTGATTGTGTGAAAAGTAGACTGTAATACCAAAATAGTTCAAGAGACTATTGTGAAGGTTGGTACACTTGTGTCCAGATCCAATGGTAATGTGATTGCTCAGTACATTTAAGATATGGTGTTGGGATTGAATGTGATTACAGAAATGCTCCCAAGTGGAAATCTTCATTCATCCCATGAGGGTTCATACTGTCCAATTTATCGATCCAAAATAGTTCTCGCTGATCCATCTTGCTGGCATGGTTGCCACCCCGTGGTGAACGATTCACTATTTCCAATATTTGGAAGCGGAGTTGGGCTACTGAATGACTGTTCTCTGTGAAATGTCTTGCTACGGGTGAACGTGAATTATGTGTTCTGGTGTTACTTTTGTGCTCATTCAGTCTCTCTCATTTTCCTTTTGGTTTGCCCTACGTAGTATTTTCCACAGGGACAATTAAGGGCATAAATCACTGATTTGGTATCACAGCTGGTATAATATTTTAACTTGATTTTAGCTCTTGTACGTGGATGCCGAACATAATCACCTTTGATGATGTTATAGCAATTTGAGCAATGTAAGCAGGAAAAGGTTCCCACCTTCTTGGTCTGTAATGTGGTCTGTCTTGATTCAGGAATTTGTTCCCTTTTAGCCAATTGATCTATAAAATTGCGGCCTCTTTTGTAGGCCATCAGCGGGGGTTCTGGAAAGAGTTTCAACAAATGTGGGTCCATTTGGATGATCCTCCAATTTTTCTGTATAAATCTGGTTATACGATGGCTTTGACTTGAGTATTTCAGGGTGTACAGAAAAGGTATTTCCTTGTGTTCTGGTGACTTACTCAATAATTCAGTTCGCGTTCTAAGTGTGGCCCTGTTTCTGGCTGTGGTGACAATTTCCTCAGGATAACCTCGAGTGGTGTATTTCTCAGTCATTTTGTCCATTTCCAATTTCAGAGTGGATTCCTCCGATGTGATTCTTTTGGCTCGGAGAAACTGGCTGTATGGTAGGTTGTTTCGTAAATGTCGGGGTGAAAGCTCTGGTAGTGTAGGGAGTTGTTGACATCCGTCGGTTTTGAGAATAGGTTAGTAACAATTGTGTCTCCTATGATCTCTAATTCCACATCCAAAAAATGAATTTTAGGATTGCCTATCTCCATCGTGAATTTGATCCTTTCATTGACTGATTTAATGAAAGTCAGGAAATTCAGTAAGAGTTCTTTGTTGCCTCTCCAAATCAAAAATACATCGTCTATGCATCTCATCCAGCAGATGAGTTTGTTTTTCCAATTTGTATTTGTGATGATGTGTTCACTTTCCAGATGGTACATGAAGAGGTTAGCGTAGGCGGGGGCCATTGCAGACCCCATTGATGTGCCGGAAGCTTGGAGATAAAATTGATTGTTGAATCTAAAGTAGTTATTGTGTAGAATAATTTTGGTTAATTGTAGGATAAAGGTCTTGTCGGCTATGCAGTTTGATTCTTCAAGGGCTTCCATGCCCTTGTCATGCGGAATAGAAGTATACAGACTTTGGACATCTAAAGTGACAAGTAAGTCCTCAGGTTCAAGTTCCTTTATGTTCTGTATAATATTGATGAAATGGGTCATGTCACGTAGGTAGGTGTTGGTATGCTGGACAATAGGCTGTAAAACCCGGTCTACATATATCGCTAACGGATGGAAAACACTATCAGTTCCTCATTACGCGGTTTACGCGGTATGCGGTAAGGGAAAAACGATGCCAGAAAGGGATTACCGGTATCGCTTACCGCTCCGGCCTATCACGACCCGCCTACCCGCTATTAGCGGCACCGCAAAGAATGGTGCCTCTAACAGCGGCATGGGCGCGTGCACGTGACCCTACATGCCGGCAATAGCAGCATGGCGGAAATAGGAGTACATCACAAGTCAGGCGGACATGCAAATAGCGCCATGAATCAGGCGTAAAAAGTGGATACCGGCATGGCGGAAATACCGCCATCGCGGACCACCCGTAAACGGCCATGTGCAGTGTTCTCAACTGCCGCAGGTGCACACAATCAGCACAAGCGGAGGCAGTAGACTGGGCCATCACAAAAGGAGCACACCACACCCCTTCCCACAGCCATTCACACACCAAAATGGTTCCAATACTAGTAGCAATCCTGGGGCTGGAGGACATGCTTGGATTGCAACTGCAACAACAACGCAACAAAAACAGGCAGCACAGAGGAGACGCAGGAGGAGAAGGAGGGTGAGAGGCTCAGCATGCCCCACCAGTGCAGGCAGTTGTACCACAGAGGCAGCCCCCAATCCCTAGAATCAGAGCCAGTCCATTCAACCTAACCCCTGAGCAGATCCACACCCTGTACCGTCTGGACCGGGATACCATCACCACCATTGTGGACATGATACACAACGACATTGTCAGCCTCATAGACATCCGTACCACCATCCCCCCTCTACTGAAGGTGGCGTCAGTGCTCCATTTACTGGCCACTGGCACCCAGCACCACACGGTAGGGCAGATGCATGGCATTTCACAACCATTATTTTCACGCACGCTAAACCAAGTGCTCGATGCCCTCCTGAAGCACACAAGTGAACACATATCCCTAACACGGACTGCCCAGGAGATCGCCAACACCAAAGTTGGCTTCCATTCACTGGCAGGCATCCCAAGTTGCATCGGTGCCCTCGACTGCACCCATGTGGAATTGGTGGTTCCACATGACATGGAGGTAGTGTATCGAAACCGAAAGCAATACCACTCCATCAACGTGCAAGTGGTATGTGACTCAAACAAGACAATCACACATTGTTGGTCCCAATATCCAGGATCAACCCATGATTCAATGGTCCTGCGGAACTCAATTATACCACGCTACATGGAGCGACATGCCGGACAACGCTCCTGGCTACTCGGTGAGTTGCATGGCAAGCACATGGCAGTGTGATGTGGGAGTAGACTGGGGGGGGGGAGATGCACAATCCAACTGGGTGAGATTGGGGGGGAGATGCATACTCCAACTGGGAGAGATTGGGGGGGATGCATACTCCAACTGGATGAGATCAGTTGAGAGACTGAACAATGCCCATACTGCAATACACCGTCCCCCAGAGCAGGCCAGACTGAACCTGACACATGAAAACCACATGTAAGACGTAAGCTGCACAACAATGACAACAAGCCATTACTGCAACCATGCCATATCCATCCACATGTACACTGCACATCATCACCCCGTACCCTCTACAACACAATGCAGCGGCATGCTGCCAATTTGGCCAATGCAAATGACTGCTGAACAGCATCCCAACGGAAATGCGTCCGTGAGTGGCTACTAAGGAATCACATTAAGCTAATATACGGATTCTCACTCGTACACCACCACAGAAGTGCAGCATGCCAGCATGGGGACATCAAGCGTGGAATGGCAGATCACTAAGAGTCTGGTTTCAACGGTGACAGGACCAAAGGATACGAATGACTACACAACACCTAGATCATGGCAACAACTGCCGTAGGCATGCACACTCGCAAGGAATAGGACACCTTCACATATTGCAGTTACTCTGATTACCTCCATGCATGCAGGGATATGTGGATGTGATCAAGGAAACAATGCTGGCTTGTGTGTGATAGGTACAGGTTCCATTTGATGAAATCACTTACACATAACCATTGTTGCACCCATGCAGGCGATGCTGGCTATCCCTTGAAGAGGTGGCTCCTTACCCCTGTCCGGAACCCACAGAACAGACACAAAGAGGACTACAATCGCGCACATACCCGTACCCGTGTGGTGATCGAGCAGACATTTGGCCTTTTGAAGACACGGTTTCGCTGCCTCAGCAGGTCGGGTGGGGCACTCCTGTACGGGCATGAGAAAGTGGGCAAGATCATCATGGCATGTGTAATGCTGCACAATATGTGCATCAGATGGAACGTGCCTATGCCCCCTGACATTGAACAGCAACCACCTGGTGAGGGGGAGGAGGAGGGAGAAGATTGGGCAGTACGTCATGCCGGTGGCGATGCACAGGAGGGACGTGCTGTGCGCCAGCATCTAATAGACCAATGTTTCTAATACACATGGATGAAGAGAGTGCAATGGATGTGGGACATAGGGCACTGGGTGTTGTGGGTAAATGAACACTGTGCACTGTTCAACAATAAAGCACACATACACAATAAAGAATGTCCACTCATGTGATTGTTCCTGACACAACGGGTGTATTAAGCATAATGTGATTTTGAAGTGCACGAACCCTTCACCCCAAAAACCCTACCTCCCCCACAAATGCCCCAATCACCTTATCTCCCCTCCCCCCACAAATGCCCCAAACATGGCATGCACTTCAGTGCAGCATTAGTGTTCAAGAGTCACCAACATCAGGCTGCCCCTACTTCCCACCTCCTCTACCAGCATTGGGTGGTTGCAAGTTTGAGCGCTGCATGGATTGCGCGGACCTGCGCAGGGGGCTGGTCTGCCTGGAGCTGGCAGATGAGGAGGTACTTGGTTGGTCCTGTCCCTGTGCGGGATTCTGGCACTCCATTGCATCCGCGATGCGACTAAGGACCTGCCTCACAGCTCCCAACTCGTCGCAAATGCGTGTAGTGCTGGATTCTATAGCTTGTTTTATTCCCTTGGCTTATTCCCGGCACTCCTCCCTCGCCAGGGCACCCTCGCTCACGTGCTGGCCAACCAGCGCAGTGACCTCCTCCTGGCGCTGTTGTATGATGTCGATGCCCTGGTCTCTGGGCCTGCGTTTGGTGGTTTTTGACGTGGATTGCGGCATGTGTCTGCCATCAGGTGAGAACTCCATGGGACTCCATCTCCCTGCCAAGGAGTCACCACCAGACAGCTCATGGCTGCTGGCATTGGATGTGGGGCGTGGGCTGTGCAGGGCTGACAGCTGCGCGCTGGGTGTGCGGTGTGCCACGGGTGTAATGCATGGTTCCTCGACATCAGACAGGGGGGCCGTCGCAGCAGCTTCACCAATGGAGCTGTTGGCGGCAGACAGTGAGCCTTCTGCCACTGGCTCCTGTGTGGTGGGAGTGGGAGGTGTGGGTGCTACAACATTGTCGGCCACTTTTTCACGCCTTGGTGACGTGGCTGCATGTGTGGCTTTGGCCCTCTGCGGCAGTCCAGGTTTCCCTGTGCCCCTCGATGTGGTAGGCCTGGTGCCTTCCTCCATGCCTTTGGCCGCCTTCTTTGGTGTTGGGGCCTGCGCCGCAGAGTCCTGCTCCTCACTGTCAGATTGTGAGCCTGTGGGGACCAAGAGAGGGATAGCATCAGTGATGGGTCAATGTGCATCAGGCATGTGTTGTTATTGCTGCAGTTCTGTGCATTTTGACTTCGATATCGGACATGCAGGTTGCTTGCCTTATGGGTGGGTCATACAGGCATGAGTCTGCGTGTCGCATGTCTGAGGTGCTGCATGCATGGGGTTGTGTGGGGATGTTCACAGCATATGGCATGGTTGTGTAAATGTGTGTGTGATGGCCCATGCATTAGCTAGTTACAAGGTCACATTTGGGGGAGAACTTCATGCTTTACATTGCAGTTGTGGACACTCACCTCCATCTGCCGATGACGGCACACCGCGCTCCATGTCCCCCACTCCTCCGATTGATTCGATGCCAATGGTGCTGGCACATGTCTCCTCCCACACTTGCATCTTGATTGGGGATCCTCCTCTGCCTCCTGTACCCGTGGCCAGGCTCCTGTTGGCGGCAAGTATGCTCCGGACACGGAGGCGCAGGTCGTCCCAGCACTTGCGGACATCCTTTACAGTGCGGGGGGTGGTTCCCACCACACTGACTTTCCGTGCCACCTCAGCCCAGATCTCCTTTTTTTTTTTATCTGGGCGGGACGCCGCATGTCCAGAACAAACACAACTTCTGCATTTGCAGCTAGTGTGTCTGCAAGCATGGATAGTCCCTCATTAGAAAAACTTTCCTTGCGTTGGCGCGCTGCACCTTTCTTTAGGGCCTTGGGCATTTTCAAGTGTTATTCAATGAGGTTTAGTCAGCTGTGGTGTTACTGCAGGTCCTGGGGGGATGAGGATGGCAATGGATTGTGTTTTTAATGATGGTCGCCGTGCTCTTTCCCGTTCCTGTGCGATGACGCTACTTCCAGTTCCGCTTATTTACGGTCACCGCTATTAGCGGTCACCGTTTGTAGTGGTTCCCGCTAATGCCGGTATCAAGGATGGCGCTGGTGCTATCAGCGCTTTACTTGATGCCGTTAAGGGACTTTTTGGAGTCTTTAACAGCATGGCGGTAGTGTCCTTACCGGCATGGCGTAAAGCTCGTGCCCGCATACTCGTAATGTCACGCAATTAGCGGGCTGGTTACTACACAGACACGTTATTTGCTCCATGCCGGTAAGGACCGTTACTTACCGCATACCCCGTAATGAGGCCCATAAAATGTAACAGATTGAGGAATCTAAGAAGTTGCTTTTTCTAACCTGTCACAGATGGCACAGAAAGCACTCTGAGGCTTGAGGACAGTTCAAATGTTATTTTCATTTGAGGGGCCTGGGGTCATCCCTTTCTCTCTGGTCTACCCATTGTAAGGAACTCATGGTGACAACAGTAAAGAGACACAAGTGATCACAGTTCAAGGTTGTTTATTAAACTGACTATGCAGGTTGGAAAAATAAATGCCTAATCTAAACCTTAAGCTAAGATGGGAGCAAACTACGACAATCAAATGAAAATTAAGGCAGTCCTAGTGGTGTCTTGTGAAATAAAAAGGGCCTATACTAAAAAACCTATTGCCAATCCTTACAACTAAATACCTAAAAGAGTGTGGGGTAGGGTTCACAAGAAAGAAAGAAGTGTTCATAAATGATAAATCAGGATGCGGCAGTCAGGGTAAACCTTCCCCATGTTTTGAGCACGGGACAAGGCGGGACTCCGGCGCACAGCACACGCTCGAGCTTTCTGAGCACAAGACTACAGTTCCGGTTTTCAGCTATCAGGACCTTCGGTGGTTAAGTCTCTTTTGTACAAAAAGTCTCTTGCCTCAGAGGATCTGATGTGTTCCAAAATAATAAACAAAAGTTCCTTTCTGCTTGCAGGTTGGGTGATGCCTTCTCACCCGTAGATCCCCTGTCTTCTCCAGGCTCAGCTCTACAAATAAAGTTCTCTGTGATATTCAGACCTTTTGGTTGTTGGTTCTCTTACTCCTGACGGTCTAATAGATTCTAAATAAAAGTTCCTTTTGGATTTGCACTTGAGGTGATGAGTCTCCACCCCTGGGTCTCCCTCTTCTGTGCTCAGACCCTCTCGAATATCAGCCTCCCTCCCGTCGGGTTCACTCTGGATTCTATTCTAAGATGTTTTCTTGCTTGCATTCACGTGTTGTTGGGGTGATGGCATCTCACCCCTGGATTCCCCACTTCCTGGCTCAGACCCTTTCTTGATTCTTAAATGTTTGCCTCCCTCCGTCGGGTTCACTGCGGCTTTTCACAAATCAATTTCTCCTGTTACGTTCAAGATTCTTAATGTCTTTTGTTTAAACCACGCTTCACAAATCTTAATGTCTTTTTAAACAGTTCACTGTGGACCTCCATCTTTCGGATTTACTCAACACACTGTTCCTTCTGGAATTTGCCCCTTCTAGTCATCGTCCCCCCGGTCGGGTTTACTCTTGCCAACTTTTGCTAATCACACATTTTCTTCTGCTTTCTTACGATGCAGGATTCACTTCCCTTGACGTTACAATCTTCAGCCGATAAAAAACTTTTGACTGTACATAGGATTTTACTAGGCCCCTGTATGACCACTTTGACCCCTTTCTCGCCTCGTTCCCAAGGTCCTCTGGTACTGGTAGTTTCAACACTGGGGTATTTACTGAGAGTTTCTCGATTGAGCACCCACGTGGTACCGGATTCCTCTGCAGCTGGTTTTACCCTCTCCTTTTACCAGTTCTTTGTACTTTAATTTAATTAGCCGTTTGCTACTTTTGCTGAAACACAGTTCAGTTTCTTATTGGTTCTCCCCTCGAATTACCGGCTGTGATGAACCGCTTGGCTTTTGTTGTCTCTGCAGTCAGGGCCGTGTACTGTTTACATCTGCTGCAAAACATGCTGGCTATTGTTCGGGGTCTTATGATTCCTTCGGTGGAGGGTTCACAGACCTGGCTTGGAAAGGGCAAGGTCGCTTCTCTCCTTGTCACCCTCTCGGTTCGCGCCGTCTTTCTCCTCCTCTTGAACTGCCGTACTGAGTTAGCTCTCTCGTTGTGCGGCCTGTCTTGATTGTACTGTGCTCTCATGCTATACCTTTTATCCCTGTGGGTAAGGGAAAGGGCCATCAGGTGTGTGTGATTCTTATCGACTGCCTGACTTTGCCTGACTCGTGTTGGGACATGTCAGGTAAACGGCTCTAGTGTTAGTCCATTGTCTTTCGTGGTGTGCAAAAGTGCTTGTGTGGAAAAGGGGGAGGGAGGACAGTGTTTCTGAATATCGTACGTGGTAGGATGGGGAAAAGATGTCAGAAAAATGGGGATACCGCGGCTCACCCATTGGTGTCCCACTTCCACTCCCAGAGGACCTCCCATCCAGTTGATCCTCCCTCACTGGACCACCCAGAGGAACTGGATCCAACAGTAATGACAGTGTCCTGACCACCTGGATAAAAGACCTCAGGGACTAGGCAGGGAGACACCTTCAACCCTGGTTGAGTTCTAGAAATGGTGTGCTCTACTGTCTACAAACCTCTATTCTTCTATATATGGTGTCCCTCAGGGATGCCATAATTGCTTCTGTAGCAATAGGTTAGTGTTCTAAAGGAAGAATCGATAGTGCTTTGCAGTTACTTGAGAAATCAGGATAAATCGCACCCACTCGCTTCTTCTCCACTACTCTCTCTACCACTCTCCTCGACTTAACCCTCCCAGCAAGTTGCTTCAATGTTTCCCTCCTCCTACTCCTCACCTCGACCCCTTGATGTACCAACTCCTCCCAATCCACTTCACTCCTCTGATTACTGCCCTTCTCCTCCCACAACTACGCTCTGACCTTAACCACACTCAACCATCCTCCTTTCCCTCTGTGCTAGCCTTCTCACATTCACATCTTACAATACCATTTCTAGATACTTGTTTCACACACAAGTACGCTCATACTGCAGAGACACTATCACTCCTAAACCAAAACCTCAACTTCTCCAGCAGTCTCCTCTACAATCTGATGGTCCTTCCTTCCTCCTGCTGGTCTCTTGGTCATCCTCTACCTCTGTCACTGACCTGACTGTGTAAACCATCACATTCCTGCTTTCTTACTTCCTTTAAATATCCCTCCCTTCTTAGGAATTGGTCCTCTTTCCCTATCCAATACGGGCTGCCTTTGCAGATAGGATAGGATTTGTATGTGCACAGGGAAGCTTTGAAAAGAGGCTTAAACCCTGCTCACTGGTTCTGCAGGTGTTCGCTGCATAATGGTGACATACCAAGTTGAATACACACTATTTTTATGCTTCGGGAAGCTGTCTCCCTGACGGTGTCAGTAAGTCTCTAGTAATGTCCCTGTTGGTTTAGTGGATTATGCAGAAATTCCTACTTGTGCATCTGCACTGTCTCTGTGATTGTCATGTATGCTCATGGCTTTCCGCTGCGGCTCCCTCTCCTTCTTGGTCTCTGGGCGGCTCTGCATTGGCTCTTCCTGGTAAGAGGCACTGGTAGCACTGGAGTGCTTTTGCTTCTGATGTGGGTAATGTCTCTTGCGTTGTTCTATCGTTTCTCTCGGATTGGTCAATCTGCAATCTGGCATTGCTTCCGAAACCCAAAATAGAAAATGATGTAGAAATCAATTAGGTTTATTTCTGAAAATAGCAAGAAGGAATGTGTGTTAGGCAGAGTTTGTATGCAGTACCCTTTGGAACCACTACACACAACTAAGACTACAGGTGTAAGCAAAACCAACCTTTGGTATAAATCTGTACCACACAGTTTTTGGTAGCAAGCTGAGCAGCCAGGCTTATCTCAAGAGGGAATGTGAGCTTGTAAGGGTGTTACACAAATGTCTACAATGACAAGTATTCAGATAGACACTTATACTCAAGGTTTATTGGTAAAAACATGTATTAATTTATTACACAATCATTTATAAAGCATTCACTAAATGAGGCAACCAATATCACACAAAAAGTATGCTACAATACTAATTACTAAGCAGTTGAGCTGCCTTGAAATAGGAGCAAAATAGCATTGAAGTAGGAGCAAAAAGGCATAAGTTAATAAAACAAATATTCCAGTTACTCTAAAATAGTGTGAGTTCACCAGAGGAGTTGATTTCATGCAATAGGTAGGCCAAAGTCAATGGGTCTTGTATAAGTAAAAACGGTTCTGGTATTTAAAACGGAAAAGTCTTTGCCGCGGTTCTTAGAAGTAGTTCACGGAAGAAAGGTTTGCATGTCGGGTCACAAGCTGACTAGGCCTGCAAGTTGCCAAAGTTCCACGAACTTTTTCGTTGAGAGGTAAGTTCTCTCAGTCGGGTTTTCACAGTACCTTATACTGAAGAAAAAGATGCAGCTGGAGACTTCTGTTCCTGGCAGTTCCTGCAGATATCGCTGTTCCTGGGCCTCAGTCGTGGGGACAAGAGGGAGGATGTTGGGGGACTCCTGCACTGCACAGGGAATGGTCACAAAGCTGGCAAATTGGCAAATCTTCGATTCCGGTTGCTGTTGACCTATCCTAACCAGCTCCGAGAATGGTATCCAGGTGGGTTACGAGTTGATTGGTCCTACCAACTCAAACAAAGAAGTCGTCCTTGAAGGGCTTCTCTGTCGATGTGGACTTGGCGATTCGGACCTGCAGCAGGGCTCCACTGAGTCCAGTAGTTGCAGCAGCCGTCCTCTTCCAGCTCATCTTCGGTTCTTTCATTCCAGTGGTCGACTCTGCCTTTCAGTGCAAGAGACTCACCTTTTAAACAGTTTTCTCCCATTCATTCCAGCCTAGCTGCCACTCACCTAGCAGGGTGGCTGTCCTTGCCGGACAGTCAGCCAGCCAATCACGCCAGAGTGCATTTGGGTCTCCTAGGAGACTAAGCACAGGGAGTTTCGGGCACCTCTCTAGCTTCCTGCCCAAGCCAGACACTCGGACGCCAGAGGCGGTCTTTAGTCCTGAAGCCCGCCAAAGGCACAGGAACAAAGGGACCAAACCTGGTTTGGCACGCAGAGACAACCTCTAGAAGGCCCTTTCCAATAAGAAATGGCAACCAGGACCTGTTTAAACAAAGGTGGCTTAGGTGCCATCTTGAAAAACATGGCTCCTGTGATTTTGAGCTACCGGTGTTCGCGGTGGGTAAAAATCATGGTCGTTTTTTGTAAAACCACTGCCACCAGCCATTTCGAGAGGAAAGGGTAGAATTTGACTACTACATGAGTTTCTAGACATAGGGGAGTCTAGGTAACCCCTCCAGCACTCCATTGTAAGATAGTGTGCGTTGGGTCTATGAATTTAAAGACTAGTAAAGTCAATTTAACTTTACATTCTCTGGGAAATGGTAGTTTTTCCCAGAGAAGGTATTTAAACCTTGGGAAAGCCTAGACAGGCTTCCCTGTGTTACTGTACGGAGGGTGCTGTGTAACACACATGACAAGACGATGCCTATGGAGTTGTCTAAAACTCCATAATCAAAGAGCACAAGAGTAAAACACACAGAATTAAAAGTTCAAAGTCCCAGAGTTTAGCAAAAGAGTTGGAGGGCTCCAAGGTGGGAGGAATTGGCACATTTATCAGAATTCTTCCTAACAGAGCACAATCTCCATATGATGATACAATTATGCCAATCTTGTATAAGTGTCCGCGAATAACATCTAACTTTGCCCATGTGGCTTTTTTCAAGATTTGTTATTAAAACGCATTTAATGATATATTGTAAGTGGTAAAGTAGCCATTTTAAAAAACAAAACTCCAGGATCCGTTCTTCATGTTTTCCACTACATGCCGGAACTGGCAGTCTTTTTATCCAATCACACTTCACAATTTAAGCCATAGAAATGTTTTTTTGCATGTCAAACTCATATGAATATAGGATGTGATCAATCCAATGGAGTCCTCCCTGAAACACCCGTGGTGACCTCCACCCATGTGGCCAGGGAACGGCTGCTACTACCTGATCCTGACCCTGGGGGCGGCTATATGAGGGTGGGGACAACCTCTGGGGAGATAACATGGCTTCATTGGATGAGACATGGTATACTTTGTTTGCCCTTCAAGATAATCCTCTCATACTCAATACCCTCATGGTCTATTGCCATACCCCTACCCCTCACCCTTGGAAGAGCAGAAAAGATTCTTCACAAAAACATACAAACAAAACTCCCAAGTTTGGTCTACCACATGGAAGTAATGTGAATGCCGTTATGAGTTGTATCTATTCTTCACCCAGAACTTCTTTGCCATCTTGGCATGTTGAAAGTGATTATACCAACCCTTTTTCATCAAACACCAATAATGGAACGCTTATCCCATAATCCTCTGAGTCTGGAACGAGGAAGAGGTAAAGAGCAGTGCAGAGCTGATGAGGCTTTCGGTCCAACGAGTGTTCAAGTTTTTTCCCGAAACCACCTCTGCCCGGGAAATGTAAACATCAGCAGCCCCGTGTCAGAGGCTGCTGTTGTTGGAGAGGGAACGGTTTGCCTCTCTGCGAGATTCAAGGTCCCAAGCAGGTGTGGTGGAGCCGCACGGATAAAGGCAGAAAAAGGGAAATGCTGCAGGAAGGGAAGGTGCTGCAGAGACACTGGGAGAGCACAAGAGACTCCAGGGCATTTGCCGATTGGCAAAATCAGGCCCTTACCAGCAAGAGCCCAATCCGAAACCCACATGCTGAAGCAGCCATGAAAGGAAAACAGGGAGCGTACCTTCACTGAGTAACCCCGAAAGAGCCAGAGAAAGACAAAAATAGCCAGTGATTCAACCCAAAGATAGAGGGGACCCGGTGGCGTATTGGCAGGCAGACCAAATGCAAACAATAGTAAAACAGACTAAAGAACAAGTGAAAACAAAGATGATTTTTAAAAAGTGAAAGTGAACTGAAATCAAAGCCCTTATCAGTACGTGAATGCATGGAATGCAAGTACATGGAAGTACAGAAGCAAATGGTATATCAAGACAACAAAGTAGACATACAATTGTGGAAATGGATGAATACAAAAAGTCCTGGCATAAAAGTATACAGCGCAATTTCAAGTGCATGATTATAGGAATGCTTGGCAGGAGTATACCAGGCAGCCACAAGGGTAAAGATGCAACAAGACCCGGCGGGGGAGTATATAACGGGCAATTTGCAAATGTATGAAACCAAGAGGTCCTAAGCAAGGCTATAAGGACTACAAAGGTTAGACAAACAGAGCAAGGCGCTGGCCGCAGAACTTTGGAGTGAATGGAACTTTAAAACTGTGTGTAATAGTGCCACTGTGGGCTCAACAAAACACAAGGAATTGTTGTATAAAGACTTTAAACAAACCCTTTTAACTTGTGTCCAGGTTTCATTCCTACTCTTCACAAGGAGCTATTCAATATTATACAATAGGTGCAATCTGACTTGCTGGGGGGGAGGGCAGACAGATGCGACACAAGGAACATGCACAGAATGCACATTTTTGGTTTCTCCATCAGAAGGTACGCATCTCAAAAATGCCCGTCCCATGGTATGAATTTGCCCCCTTATAGGATGTATAACATCCACTGCGTGATCTTACTTCCAAATGGGCAAACTGTCACCCTCGTCTGGAAAGACCCCATTTTATCTAGTTGCACTAGCCATCAAGACAGCAAGTAAATATTAAAACATCCTGTCAGCTTTGCAGATCAATAGAATGAAAAAAGGTTGTGTTCGTTCCGTTTTGTGGATTACAGATTTGCATGTCGAGTACAAATAATGGCAGATGTTTTAAACATGGTGGCCTGCCATTAACAGAACAAAATCGAAGACGTTGCCATAAAAATCTGGCACATTTAAAATGTTTAATTCTTTTTACAGATCATTGTGGTTTCCAAAGTCCTGGACGAACATCACTTTTGTGCTGTCCTATCCATGACATGCTTTTCTGTAGGAACATCCTTATTATTTCTAGTTACACATCTGCTCACATAAGCCATTATTTAGGCAAAACCCCTTTCCTCACAAAACACTTAATGAAAGCCATTTGTTGAATCACAATCAAGAGCGTCAGGTGAGCCAGGTGTGTCATCTCTTGGCCTAAACCAATACCTGATTTATTAAACAAAAGGTGTGTGTGTCTGGAACCTTTGCCAAAGTATGGAGTCTGTCCCGATGGCTCCCTTTGTGAACATGATCGCATCATGAACACTGCCTGGGCAGACGGATGGATTTTACCCTTTACCTTCTTGTACACTGAACCTTTGTTTATCTCACGGCTTACAGAGATGGATTTTGGAGTTGCAGCCCTTGCTTGGATTGAATCCTTTAATCCTGCCGACATCAAATAGTATCTATACCTCTTTTTGATGCCTAGCGTCGACACGGTCACTTTTCCTTCATTAAATGCACCTGCACCCACTTCATGACCCAAGTACCATTGTTGGTTTGACATTTTACAACTATGCAGATGATACACAAATCCTGCAGAACGCACAGACATATTTCACTGGGTTCAGCACTTCTTTTAACAATTTAATTTCCACTGTGAATGTTTTGATGGGGTGTCATTTCCCTCAATTAAAACTAAACAAAACAAACACTGGTGGCAGGAACCTCAAGCCTGTACCTCAACCCCTTATAGCGTGCCACTGCTACCCCAACCTCTCCTTCTGTTAAAAACATGATAATTCCTTATGGGTTGAACTCTCATGGACCCTTCAGGTTGCACTTACAATTAGGACTGGATATGAACACCTAAAAAGAGAAAATGTTTCCCGTATTTAGCTCAACTATACTGGATCAGAGAGTTCAAAAGTACGGAGGTACAGGCACAGGTAGTTTTCTTTAAGGTTTATTGACAGCCGTAACATGGATTTAAAACACCTGTGCATAGGGAGCTTAAGGTGACCTGCACTCCTTCATTTACTGCCATCAACACTATCTCCTGGCCCCTCAACATTCCTGGTGACATCACAAGAGGACATCTGGACCTGCACAAGAACCCTCACAAGCTGCGACTAATCCAGGCACTTTGTCCCCTCTAACACCCCTGGCCCTACCAGTCTCCCTTTTGGACTAGGGAGGTGAGACCACTCCGCTCAACACCCCATAAGGGAAAGGCAAGCAGAATGCCACTAGCGGTGTGCCCCCCTTATGGGGAGCAGGCAATCCCTAAATAGGAATATGTGTCACCCTCCCTTATACCAGGAGTCCCAGTTTTTATTGATTACATGAGAATCAATGTGTGTAATGGCTTACCCCTTTTTACACCAGTGGCTGGTATGGTTTGGAGGTGGAAAAAGGAGAGAGAGAATTCAGTGGGGCTACTGAGCAGGAACACTCTCACGCAGCAGGATCAAAGTCGATGCCTCCTCCTTGAAGGTCTGGCAGAAGGAGGAGTTCTCATGCCCAGTGTGGTGGTTGGAAGTGCAGAGAAGCCCACGGAATGCCCGGCTCCCCTGCAGAGCGCTTGAGCAGCCACAGATCAACTGAAACCGAAATCCCACAGAGCTGCAGCGGGACTGGAGCAGCTGCTCCAACACATGCAGAGCCGCCGGACAAGCACGTTGACATGGAGGAGCATCGCTCGAAGAGCACAAACACACGGTTGCTCCAGGGAACCGGGTGTAAGGCGGAAAGGCCAAACAAGATCCCAGGGTGCAGTAGAAGAAACCAGAGCCCAGTGTAGGCTAAAAGAGATCCAACCCCAAGAGATGAGGTGAAACCAGAGACCCCCTGGTTGGGGTAGAAGAAACAAGAGCCCAGACTGGAATAAAGGATATTCAACCCCAAGAGGGATGTGAAATCCAAGATCCCAGGGCGGGTACAAGAAACCAGAGCACAGAGTAGGTTAGAAAGGATCTGACCCTAAGAGGGGGTAAGGAACCAAAGGGGTTCCGTAAAGGGGAGAAAGAGGCCCTGGTCACCCAGAGGGAAGGAAAGACATTTGACAATTACTTTACTTTACTGGTGCATCGGGCGGGAAGCACTAAATATTGCATTGTATTGTAATGGTATTTCTAGAGTGCGAAACTATTGCCCAAGAGGCATCTAGGAGCTTAGGAGCACTAACGAGGAGAACAATGCTCAAGCCACAAGAACAAATAAGTCTTCAGAGCTTTGGGAGAATTCAAATGGTCAGAGATCTCTGAAAGCTGAGAAGGAAGAAAGTTACACAACATGGGAGCAAGAACAGAAAAGGACCAGCCACCAGCACACACCTTACGGTACCATGGGATCTTCAATAGAAACTGTGAAAAAGATTGCAAAGGTCTCAAGAGAATGTAGCAAGTCAGTCTGGATTGGAGGTAGATTGCCCCCGATTTATGAATAGCGCGGTGTGTAATGCGCAGTACTTTAAAAGTTAATATGGCTCTGCACAGGGAGACAGTGAAGTAGAGAGAGAACGAGCCAACCTCGGTGCTCCCAGAGCTAAGCAAGCTGCAGAATTCAGTCAAATCTGCAGACGCTGAACTAAAAACTAGGGCTGACCTAAATAATTCAATGACAATAGTCCAGAGAGTTCATGAGCGATGGAAGTCAAAACTATAGAGCAAAGCTCCACAGAAAGGAACAGGAGAATCTTTTTTAGGAGTTTCAATTTGTAGAAGCCAGAAGAACTGACTGGGAAAATCTGAGCTTCCCTGGAACCTGAGGGTAAAAGTTTATCCCGAGGCTCTTAACAGAAGCACTGGGGTAGGACAAGGGCCCCAAGAATCAGGCAAGTACTCCACATTCCAAACCTCATTAGATTTGGGAGGGCCAAATGTCAGGATCTCCATCTTGTCGCCATTTTACTTCAAGACATTGCTTTACATCCAATCTCCAATGGCTGGCACAAAAGATCTCAATTTAGGGGTGGGGGGCAGAATTGGTTGCATGGAGGCAAAAAGGCAGCTGGGAATCCTTGGCATATGTGTAGAAAGGCACATTCTGTTTCTCAAACAGATCAGCAAGAGGACACAGATATAAATTAAAAAGGAGAGAAATGTAAGACACGTGGGGAACACCACAAGTCAGTGCTGTGGGTGAACAGCAGAAAGGAAAAAGGGATACTGTTTGGGTACGATCTGTTAAAAAAAGAAGATAACAGGATAAAGAAGAACTTGCTACTGCAGACATTTCCAAATGGAAAAGTAGGATGTCATGGTCAACATTATCAAAGGGCGCTGAGAGGTCCAGGAGAATCAGTACTCCGGCCTCGCCTCGGTCCTGAAAGAAGATATTTGCTGAGAACTGTTCTGGAACTGTGTATTGGACGTGGTGGCCGAGAGAAATGTATTAGTGACTTTCTTTAAACTGTGCCTCGGATGAGAAGCTCCTCCTCCTAAAACTCAGGTGGGATCAGAAACTAGCCACCCTTCCATCATTTTGAACAAGAGACACTTATGGGGGGGCGTGGCCTGGAGCGCCAGCGGTGCAGCAGCTCCATTAATGGCCTCCGCATGGGTCTGTAACTATAAGTAATTTTCTCTGGGTTCCTGCTATGCCCGCCGTGCATCTTTCTACCATGACGCAGCGGAACTTCTCCCGCACCATCAGCTGCAATCGGGGTGCTTAACGCCCCCGAGATCACTATAAATGCGGCGAAGACACTTTTCTCCAGCGGCCTGCGCCGCAACCAAGATGGCGGCCGCCTTCCCGAACTCGCATCTCTGCACCTCGCGGACTCCTCCTCACTGGTGCGCTGTGGACACCGGGGACCGGATCCTCCCCGGTGCGCACTAGCGGAGTATTGACGGTGCCTGCTCCTGCCCGCCTGCCAGCTCTACCTCGCTCCGGATGGGGGTTGCTTGTGCTCCTGGCTGGCCCGGCTCTCACAAGCCCAGGAAGCACTGAGGAAGCCTCGCACCACAAATGGCCCCCTCGCCAGCCACAGTGAGTAGACACTCTGCCTCTTCGCTGCACTGAGGCCCCCCCTGCTCGCAACCCACAGTCCGCAAGATCCCACTCTGCAGCCCGTCACTGGACTGTGACTGAAGGCCCCGTTGTGCCCGCCAGCACCAAAGCCCTCACGCCTGACCCTCGGGAGCCTGAGGCAGGGATCCATAATAACCGAGTGCCTGCCTGGAAGAGAGCCCCCTGCCTGCCAATTACAGCGTGGCCCCCGGCTCTTGTAGGGAGACCACGCATCACCCAGGTGAGCCCAGCCGCCCCCCCCAACACAGGTGGTGGCCCCGCTCTCCCCTGCCTGGAGTGTTTGGGGATCCTCCCTCCTTCTCCCCCGTTGACACTGGAGCCCTGGTCCTCGCTTTGGCCCCACCCACCACCAATTGTTCTCTGGAGGTCTCCCCTGCTGGGGGGCGGCCTGATCTTCTGGGGTGCGCAGCAGTCGCCCCCCCAAGAGCCCGCTAAACCACACAGAACCAC
The DNA here is from genome assembly GCF_040938575.1 of Ambystoma mexicanum. Classification (NCBI taxonomy): domain Eukaryota; kingdom Metazoa; phylum Chordata; class Amphibia; order Caudata; family Ambystomatidae; genus Ambystoma; species Ambystoma mexicanum. The sequence continues at coordinate 743,011,473 of NC_090936.1, forward strand.
GCTGGCCCCCTCCCTACGAGGGCCTCCGATTCTGCCATTGACTGGCCCCCAGCCCTGAGCGTGACGCCTTCTTTAGCTTCCTGGGGCGCCGCTGCCCACCTCCCTTCATCGCCAGCCGGGGAGAGTCTGTCTCTGCCATCTGCACTCTGGGCCCTTGCTGCAGAGGGCGACTCAGAGGCCCATAGCCACCCTGCACTGCGAGGCTACTCCATCACAGCTACCTACACCACCCCTTGAAGGCTTGGAAACACTTTCCGCTTACTCTCCTCCTGGGGCACTTCGGCCCACTTCATCTCCAAACCTCCTTGGCCTTCGCCATATTCAGTTCCTGCTCCACGCGGTCTCTGGGCTAAGCCCCCGGAGGGCGGCCCCTCACCCTGAAGCCATGTCCAAAGCATTAAAGTCCTCCAAATCGGCTGACATCTCTACCATGCTGCAGGCCGCGGAGAAGGGAAAGAAAGCAGACCCCCTTAAACTCACACCCCAGAAGGCGACTGACGACAAAGGGATGTTCGCAACCAAAGAGGACCTTCAGGCCTTCATGTCAGATATCAAGTCAGAATTCAGAACTTGTATGACAGAACTCACCGCTAAATTAGAGCAGACGGAGCAAAGGGTCAGCAGCATCGAGCAGAGGGTGGGGAAGGCTGAGGACCTGGCCATGGATCACTCCAACTCACTAACTGAGATACAACATGCCGTCCAGACGTTAATGGAGAGAATCGAAATTCTTGAATTCAAACAAGACGACTTGGAAAAACGCTCCCACCGCAACAACCTGTGCATCAGAGGGGTGCCCTCTTCAGTTTCTGACAAGGAGCTCCCAGAATACATAAGCTCTTTCTTCCAGACTCTGCTACCGGATCTGGACGAGGCTCGGCTCCTACTTGATCGAACCCATAGATTGCACCCTCGCCGGGGAATGGACACAGACCCCCCTCCGGATGTAATTACAAGAGTCCACTTTTACACCACCAAGGAGGCCATCGCAGCGATAGGCCGCTCAAAGGAAGAGCTCTCTTTCCAAGGCGTCCCACTGCAGATCTTCCAGGACCTCTCCCCTCTAACTCTCCAGAAGCGTAGAATGCTCCGTCCACTTTCGCTCTTCCTCCGAGACAGCAGATCCGCTATCAGTGGCTCTTTCCCACAGCACGTCAATTCTCATACAAAGGCACCCCCCGCACCATCAGCCACCTCGACGATGCAGCTTCGATCCTCCGTCCAGATTCTCCCAGGGCCTCAGACCCATCCCTTCTGGGCCGTACAAGCCCTGCTCCGAATACAGCTTCCCCCAGGCCGAGACGAGCCTCCTGGTCAAAAGCGCAGAGAGGCTGCAAACCAAAATGATGAGCGAGGGCACTTGCGCAGGATACATAGCACTGGAACCACCTAAATTTTCTACGCTCGTTGCGGACCCCGTGCGGTCCATACCTTCCTCCAAGGTGGATGCCACCATATTACCCTTGGAAAGACTTTCAACCACGTTGGTCATTCTGTCGGACGACAGCTTGGGTGACCGGGAGTTGGGCCAATAGTTCATAACCGGTCCCCGCTGGTCGCAGTTTGGACCTCCCGTTGGAGGCCGATGTTGGAAGTTCAGATCTCCTGTTGGAGACCATTTATAAAAATTCTTCAGCCACAGGAGACCCCAAAGCTGATGATCCCTCACAGTTATAGCTGACCCACCTCACCCCCGATTCCCCCCCTACAGAATTCGGACTCGGAGCGCCAGCCCCCACATCTCAAATTATAATTCACTACTCTGAACGTCAGGGGTTTCAATTCCCCCCCCGAAAAGGAAATCCGTCCTGCAAAGGCTACAGGACGAGGGAACCTCAATTGCTCTCCTACAAGAAACGCATCTAATCCCAGCGGACTTTTCTCGCCTGTGAAGCAGACTCTTCCCCCTACAATTTCTGGCATCCAACAGAACCAAGAAGGGTGGTACCGCCATCCTCTTTGCAAAGGACTTGAAGCCCCAGATTCTGGACTTGCTAAGGTGCCGGGAGGGTCCCTTTATGGCGGCCAAATGCATCATCCTCTGCCAACTTTACACCCTCGTCTCCACCTAAGCCCCGAATGAGCACCAGGAAGGATTCAATCAGGACCTGGAAGACTCCCTTCTTCCATTCATTGAGGGGCAAGTAGTCATTGGTGGAGACTTCAACGGGGTCCCGGACCCCCTTAGGGACAGGTCTCACCCCCCAACTTCCAGAGACCTGAAGCTGGCTATAGCCCTGCTCCACCTGTTTTGCACGCTGAACATCGTTGACACCTGGAGGGTGCTATCCCCGGAAGAGAAGGATTTCTCCTACTCGTACGTCCATCGTACCTTCTCTAGAATCGATCTATTGCTGGCTTCCCCCCAGATCCTGACCTTCACGGACGACATTACGGTTGGCCCCCGGATCCTCTCAGACCATGCCCCGATCTCGCTCACCCTGCGGTCTCACGACCCAGATCCTCCTCCCCGCCGTCAATGGAGTCTGTATGATCCCATCTTGGGAGACATGGCTGTGAGAGACACTATGACCAGAACAATTAAAAACTTCTTCGATGAAAACCGAGACGAGGATACCTCCCCGGCTAACACCTGGGACGCCATGAAAGCCGTGCTTGGAGGGGAATTAATCGCCCAAGGCGCCGCGTTCCACAACCGGAAGCAAGCGGCCCGCGCTATCCTGGAAGCCGAGGTCCGCGATGCCGAGGCCACCCATAAACGGAAGGGCTGGTCCCCGAAATCTTACAGGATTTTACAAATGGCAAGGAAGAGGCTCGAGGCGCACTACGCCGACTCTACAGCAAACCGGCTAACCAGGACCAAACAATGGTACTACGCTCATAACAACAAGGCTAACAAGCTGCTGGTCAGTAAATTGGCTAAGGAAAAGAGCAGAAATACCATCCTGGGTCCCCGAGATTCACAGGGGAAGATCCATCATGCGGACCAGGAGAAACTATGCTTAGCAGTCGCCCACCAGTCGGAAATAATGACAGCAATCCCGCGGGACCTGGCCAAGCAGCGCTCTTACATCCAAGAGGCGGCGCTCCCGCTCCTGCCTCCAGAGGCAAGAGAAGAACTTGAAACGCCTATTACAAATGAGGAAGTGGCGGAAGCCATTAAAACCCTGAAGTCTAGGGCCCCAGGCCCAGACGGATTCTCCACACGATTCTATAAACTCTTCCGGCCCCAGTTAGTGACCCCTCTGACCCACCTCTTCAACTGGTATGCGGCCACTGGAACGGTTACCCCATCAATGCAAGAGTCCATCACGGTTCTCATACTCAAACCTGGAAAGGACCCTCAGGAGAATAGTTCATACAGGCCCATCTCTCTGCTGAACGTGGACGCCAATATATATTCCAAGATCCTGGCCAACCGCCTCACGCCTATCCTTCCCAGCATTATCGACCCAGACCAGACGGGCTTTATTCTCCATAGGTCGACAAAAGACAACATTCGCAGGGCACTGGATCTAATAGAGGTCGCCAATCAGAACTCCCAGCAACTGGCCCTACTGGCACTGGATGCAAACAAAGCCTTCGACAAGGTGGACTGGCCCTATTTATGCCTCACTCTGGAGGCCTTCGGCTTTGGCTCAACCTTCAGGAGGATGATCCTAGCGAACTAACAAGCCCCGGCTCAGAGTTAATGGCCGCCTGACGGATCCAAGCCCTCTCACATGCAGAACGCGCCAGGGATGCCCACTATCTCCCCTGCTCTTCGCCTTGGCCATGGAACCGCTGGCCCAGCGATTCCCCCTGAGCCCCCTGATCAGTGGCCTGAGGATCGGGCCAACACAAAATTGCCCTCTACGCAGACGATGTGTTGCTAACCATCACAAACATCAAAGCTTCCATGAGGGCAGTCCTAACCGAAATCCAGGGCTTCAGGAGGGTATCGGGATTTGCCATCAATTTCCCAAAATCAACAGCGCTCGGAGTGGGCCTGAGCCCAGGTGAGAGGGAGGCCTTAGAGAAGCAATGCCCGCTTCAATGGAGCACCCAGGTGATCCCATACTTTGGAGTTCAGATCCCCGCTCACCCAGCGAAAGGTCACCAGGTCAACTTCCCCCCACTCTTCGAGGAACTGGAAAGGGACCTCGCCCGTTGACGGACGCAGGAGATTTCGCTGTTGGGTTGCATAACGACATGCAAAATTAACCTTCTCCCCCGCTTCCTCTACGCCTGCGCTTCCCCTCCCAACCTCGATCCCTCTCCCCCCCTTACAGCGGCTCCAAAGGAAAATCATTGACTTTATTTGGAAGGGCAAGAAAGCGAGGATCCCTCGGAGAACGATGATGGCCAGCACGAGACTGGGAGGACTGGGAGTGGCGGACCTCTGAAAATACCAAACAGCAGCACAACTGGCCCAGATTCAGGCGTGGGGCCTCGCCTCTGGGCGCCCAAAGTGGGTAGAGATCGAACAATCTCGCCTCCCTCTTCCCCTTTGCTTTCTTCCGTTTATTCCCACTGCACTACGCCGTAGCTGGCCAGGAGTGCTGACCGCCATGAAGCAGTCGATAAAGGCATGGGAGTGGGCCCGCAGACTTAGAGGTAACCTAAGAGACCTGAGCGCATCCTCTCCAGTCTTTCTCAACCCAGCCTTTACCCCGGGAATTCACCCAATGAACTTTAAGAACTGGGTGACAGGAGGCCTCGAAACATTGGGGCAGCTATTTGAGGGGGATACCCCCCTCACCTTCGAATGCTGTAAAGCGATTTCCCAGCTAGCGGAGACGGACAGATTCACTTATGCCCAATTGAGACACTGATGCTCCCACTCCCAGACCCGGGTGGCGGCAACAAAACACCCTGCCCCGATAGATTTTACAGTAAATGACCTGCCCCCCCCCCCGGGGAAAAATCTCGACCCTCTATAAATTGCTGCAGGAAGACCCCCTCCAAACTAGGCCCACCTATAAGTCCCAATGGGAGGCGGACCTGGGTCATCCTATTGAAGATCATACGTGGGTGGACGTCTGGACCAGAACACGTACTGCATCCCGTTGCATCACTAACCGGGAATGCACCCACAAACTGCTCTTGCGCTGGTACTACCCCCCCCCCCTGCGCCTACATCACTTTCAGCAGGCTCTGGACCCCCTCTGCTGGCGTCTCTGCGGCCGCCCAGGCTCCTACTTCCACATGTGGTGGACTTGCCCCAAAATAAGGGAGTTCTGGACCCAATGCCTTGCTACCATAAAGGACATCATCCAATTGGAAATTCCGCTAATGCCCGAGCAAGTCCTATTGGGGATCCCGCTCCCGGACTCTTACCCCAGGACGGGGAGGAGGGCAACGCTGATATCTCAATTCTTGTTGGCAGCTAAAATAACAGTGGCCCGCACCTGGAAGTCCGGGATGGACCGTTGATGACCCTCTGGTAGGTTAAACCTTGGGACACCCTGATAGATGAGAAGATCACGGCAGCCAAAGCGGGACTGCTCCACCGTTTCACTGACATTTGGGCACCAGTCCTGGACTATGACCAGAACTACCCGGCCCTGACTTATAAACCACGCCTGATCGCGAGAGCCCTCCACTTTACGGGCGACAACTCACCGCCTGGTCAGACCGAATGAGACCTGGGTATAAGGCCCGCTCGGGAACTCAAGGGGGGGGGGGGAAATGGTTTTAATATGCTCTGTGAGGTTATAAGCAATGTTACTATATTTGTTCTCCTGTGCACTGATTCATAAATAAACACATCTTTAAAAAAAGAGACACTTATGATGATATATTTTTGTTTATTTTTTGTTTATAGTGGCAGAGACAGGAATCAGACTAGGACAGGTTTCTAGAAGATGGACAGACATTTGTTAATACCCCTGACAAACACCCTTTTGGACCCTTTTCATTAAGCATAGGGTATAGAAACTTAGGGATAGAATAAGGGATTTCTTGTGCTCAAATAAAATCACAAATATTTTTTTAAAAATGGCATAATGCCCATCTCCTGATTCTGACCTACCACAATGTTAAAAGGGTAAATAACAGTAGTAAAAACATGGCATGAAGAATAGCAAACTGTAACTTAGGCACCTAACAGAGCCATTCTGGTTTTGGTCCAGCCCAGTTTGGACTAGGCACACATTGTTTATGTGGGTAATAAAAAATACCTTGTCTCAGAGGCTTCATAATACCACTGCTCATCTTCTTTCTGGTCCACAGGATCAGCGCTAATTTTGCCTGGTATAAGGGCTCTGCCCCGATTATCAGTAAACATACGTATAATTTCTAAGAGGGTTTGCATGGCTCACCTTGTTTATTATGAGGCTAGTTCTTTCTTCTTCAATCAACACCTAAAAAATACTTTCCATCTCTAGTGCTTCGATCTACACCTATAAAACAATTCTTATGATTCAAAAGAAGGATGTTACACTTCAGACTTCCCCGCGGGCATGCTTGCAAAATACAACTTCTTTACAGGCTCCTCTATGGTCCAGGTACAAGCTACCATGGCGTCTGTACAAACGTCGACGCACTTCAGGTCACCTGACACGTATTGTACGTGGAAGACGTACAGCAAGCCACGCCCCTCTCACGACTATAAAACCACCGTCTTCCAAGGGGCTCGTTGCTGCTAATTAGCGTTACCAGCTACATGCGGTTTTTGTACCGTTTCCTCTTCGTGTTTCCTTACACGAATCCTTATCTGAACTCCTGGTTTTGACCCTTTGCCCGACTTTTGGATTGCCTCAACTCGTCCTTTATTCCTGTCGTGCTCATCTGGTTTTTCGTCTCGGAACGCTACTGGATACGGCTCTTTTGTGGCGGTTCTTCCCAGCTTCTGCTCTGCTCTTCAATTGCCGTCTTCTATCCGGATCATCTCTACAGCTACTCAGTTATACTCGTGTACTCAGGTACATTCCTATTGCCTTCCTTGGATATTGTCTTCTGTTGGATTCTGGGACATTGAGTGACTTTTCTTGTGATTGCTCTTAAGTGCACATGAACGCCCTCCTGAATTGCACCAACCCGGCACTAGTGCGTCCCTCGTGCCGTTCGGCGTTACTTACCTGTATTAACTTCCCTGTTTGTTATTTTCTCCTGTCGTTGTCTTCAGAATCCTGGACTTCTCTTACTCTACTATCTTATTTCAGGTCAGTGGTTATTAATCCTATAGCTATAGTGGGAACCGATACTGAAATAGTTAAATTCCACTCATTTGTGTTATTCTTATTTTAGATCATTCCCGGGGAAAGTTCAACTCCACTCCATTATCTATATAGGTAGTTGTCCCATCATTTCATCTGTTCTAATTACTTGCATAATATCAACACTGTCTAATATCTTGGCATTCTTTTGCAGCATTGGTATTGGCGGTGTGTGTTCTCCCCGCTCTTTTATTCAATTGACAAAACAGCAGAGAGGTACATTGTGGAAAAGAGCCCCTCTTTGAGGAAACCTGAGTATTGTACTCAGGGGAGCTGGGATGGAAGGCTGAGTTGGAATCTTATACCACCAACATCTTCAAGGCATTATCTCTGTATCTTCGGCCTACTCGGAGTGGTGAGTAACAAAGGATAATTGTAGAAGGATAAATGTTCTTGGAGGTAATCAGGATCTTGTGCCATCTGACACTAGATTTTGGCATGTCAAATACAGAGTAAGTTATGGAACACAATAAAACGATTCTTAGGCAAGCCAAAAAGTAGCCCTTCTGCACCAACCCAATGTACAAAAAAACCAACCCTGGTGCGTGTCTCTATTGCTCTTTGAGGCTACATGATAACACCATGTTCACGCTTAACAATACAATAAGCAGATTTTCGCTGTTAAAAGGGCTCAGTGCAGGTTACCAGTGCATAAACGCAGTATTCTCAAGAAGCTTTGTAAAGCTCAACTTGCATACTACAAGACTGTTTATTCTTGTCTCAATCAATGCTTATTCCATAGAGTACTTAGTTTTATGTCTAACAAACAATTTTAAGCACTCGATTCAAGAGAAGAATGAGTGGCAGGGCTTCCTCCATTCTATACCCTCACATCTGGAAGAGCGCAGAACTTTCTCTGAAATTGAAAATGTTTAATTGACAGAAAAACCTGGCTATTCCAGATCTATGTCAAACCTCTTTACCAGCCCGCAGCAGTAGCACCAAGAGGCTGCTTATGGTGAAACAACTACTTTAGAAACTGCCCCCTTTTGGGAACTTGAGGCTGTGATGCATGTCTCTCTTTTTTTTTTTGTTTAACGTCTTTTATTATTTCTTGATTACAAACATCACAGCACACCCGACAGTGAACATTAAAATATCCAAACATCTTCCATTTTAACATGCATTAACCACTGCCATCCCCACCCCTTCACCCCTTAACTCGAGCTTGCTCCCTCGCACCTCTGCTTATTCCTTCCCGGGCCCTTCCTCTTCCGTGCTCCCGGAGGTGTCATGTTCGCTAGGGCTTACTTGGGTGGTCTCGGTTAATGTGACCTCTAGTTGTCTCCAGGCCATAAGCGTCCCCACCTCGTCCTCCTCCCCCCTGTGTGCTGTTTCGTACCATACTGCGGTTTCTGCTTCAACCCCTTTTCAGATCTTGGGTCTCTGGCTCGCCTTCCATCCCATAGCTATCCTGCGTTTGGCCAGAATATAGGCTGAGTCCTTAAGTTTGCATAAATGTTTCATTTTGCGTGGTCTAGAGAATCCCCCCACCATGCACGCCCACACCGATTCTACATCCAACGTAATTCCTTTCTCGGCAAGACAGCTGGCCACCACCCCCCCAGAATATACGAATCTCCGGGCATGCCAGAACATGTGTGCCATCCCCGCATTCACCTCCCGACATTTCAGGCATATTTGTGTCTCTGTGCTCTTAAACCGCCCTATCCTTTGAGGGGTCATGTACGCCCTGTGGGTTACATATAGCTGAATCTGTTATAGTCTAGCTTTCCTGGACACCTTCTTGTGATACCTCTGTGCTCTTTCCCGTTGACCATCCTGCATGGGTTTATTCGCGTCCTCCTCCCACTCCCGTCTCAGCTGGGTCACCTCTTTCCCAACCCTGGACATTAATAGTTCATAGATCCGGGATACCTCATGCCCTCCCTCCGAGATGTCACACATTGTCTCTATTGCCGAGTCCATTTGGGTTTCCAATACCATTTTGGACCATGTGGCCCTTATTTGCTTCATCAGTCTGATGTAGGTAACATACTACCCCGGGTGTACTCCGGTTTCTTCCACTAGTGTTGTAAATTCCAGTGCCTTCCCATCCTGCCACACGTCTCCTAGTGTTGCTATGCTCATCGGTTCCCAGTGTATTCCTATTGTCTTCCTCAGCTGTTCGTCTACTCGTCTCAGTGCCACTAGCGGCAGCTGTGGGGAGCACAGGGCCGGGTTATCCATGACCTGGCACGCATTGCCCCATGTCTTCCATCCCAGTTCTAGCAGGCACGATCGCCCTTTGAGCTCTGATTTGGGCAGCCATATTAGTTCTTTCAGGAAGAAAGATGTACATTCAGACCATAGCAGTCTGGACTCTGCCAGTGTGTCTTCGGTTAACCACTTGGCCACAAACTGCAGTTGCCCCGCTAGATGATATATCTCAAAGTTAGGTAGTCTTATGCCCCCTTTCTCGTACGCATTCTGTAGCTTCCATAAGGCGATCCTATTTCTGGTATTGTGGCAGATGAAGCCTCTACATAAACTCTGTCGTTTGTTTAAGAATCGTTTACGCACCATATATGGGATATTCACAAAGAAGTGCAATAGCCTAGGTAATACAACCATTTTCAACAATGCCACCCTTCCCATCATAGCCAGGGGCAGTTTATTCCCCGGAATTTCATGCTATTTTCAATGTTTGCAACTGGTTTCTCTGTGTTATGTTTGTGTTCATCTGCTATCTCATGGTAAATATCAATCCCCAGGTACCTGAATGTTCTAGTCTACCAGGGTATTTGTAAGACTGGTAGGTTGTTATGTGCTATTCCTTTGTATCTCCCTAGGGGAAACATACATGACTTCTTGGGGTTCTCCGCTATACCAGAATATGCCGCAAATCGGTCCATACTTCCAGGATATATTGCAGGTTTTCTTCTGGGTATCTCAAGTACAGTAGCATGTCATCTGCATACAGTGATATCAGGTGCGGTCCTTCCTTACTGTAGACCCCTATCCCTTCATATTGTTGCCTCAAATACAACACTAGGGGTTCCAGTGCGAGAATATACAACATGGGAGACCACAGGCAGCCTTGCCTGGTTCCCCTACTAAGTTACCATTTGTCTGAGATGATCCCTCCCGTTTTGACTCTGGCAAGTGGTGGGCTATACAGCATCTTCAACCACCTCAAGTAGCACAGCCCCATCCCATAGTCCTTCAATGCCGCTATCAACCAGGGCCATCTTACGGAATCAAAGGCTTTCACTGCATCTAGGGAGACAATTGCCACTTCGCTTACATCTCCCACTGTCTGTTCCATGACGCGGTGGAGCCGTCTGTGATTATCTGTTATGCTCCTGCCCGGAACATAACCGGTCTGGTCATGGTGTATGAGTTTAGTTATGACCAGTCTGAGTCTGTTCGCCATGACCGCCGTGAGTATTTTACTGTCCTAGTTTAGCATGGACAGCTTGTTAGGGAGAATTCTCTGTTTAGGCTGAATTTCCTAACCTAGTGAGTCCCCCAGCAGCTGTGCTGGATTTCTGGAGTTTATTTTTTTCTCCTGCCAAGAGTGAGACTCTTTTCCTCGCACTCTTGGACATGATTTGGGGTATTCCTTTGTTGATCTATGTGTTTTATGGGCTATGGGGTCTTTGACTCCATAGGGTCTCATGTGTTTTTTCTATGTGTGTTACACAGCACCCTCGGTGCAGTAACACAGGGGTGTCCTAGGTGACCCCCACCATAGACTCCATACCCTGGGACTGACTACTGTCTCCCAGGGCATGTAAAGTCACCATCGGCTTTACTAGTCCCAAATTACTAACAGAACCGGTACAAACCATCATATTGTGGACGTACTGGTAGGGGCAATTCGATTGCCCCTGGGTCTGTTGTTCGAGGGGGCACTGTCCCGTCCCCCCTCGTCGAGTTTTGGCTGGTGGCAGTGGATACTACTCGTTATATTCCTTAAGAATATTCTCTATGGGATTTTCCCATGTATTTTACTCGCACCACTTTTTGGTGCAATGTTAAAGGTACCGCTGATTTATTTATTTAATATTAATTCATCAGTAGGATCTTTGTGCCAGAACTCGGTTTTAAAATGGCGTTTGTGTTCGCCTCTAACTCCAAACCAAAGGTCGAGCCCTTTGTTCCACTTTTGGCAGGCTTCTACACAGAAGCCCTCCAAAGTGGTGCCACTCTGTCTGGGTACCACAGGGGGTATGGGAGGGGGTTTAGGCACCTTGGACTAAGTTGCCTTGCCAACCCAAGTCGCACTCTTGCGTGATTGGCCCAAGTGGTGAGCCGCCCCGCTCACCACTTAGCATGTTTGATTGACAGCTAGGCTGAATGAATGGGGGTTTCTTGCATAAAAGCAGGGCTTTTGGGACTGGAACTTCAGAAGTCGCCACAGGACCTGAAAGTCCGAAGAGGGAGAAGTTGAGCCGACCTGCTACGACGATACCACCGGTGGAGCCCTGCTGAACCGACTCACCACTTCCCAACGACAGAGGAGATCTCCCTGCTGGAGAGTCTTCTTCCCTTGACTGGTGGGAACAACCAGTTTACCTTCTTTTTTCGCGTCCAAGTGGTCGAATTGCCCGTGCCAAGCACCCCGGCAACCGGATAGCCACTTACCCTTGCACCGCAAAGAAAAAGGACCGCTCCTTTTAATTGAGAACTCCGCGGCTTGTTTCTTCCCTGGCACTGCAACGACCTTCTGCTTTCCTCCACGACGAGATCCTCTCTTCCCCCGGACGAAGCACCGACTTTCTCAACATTTTAAGGTACCGTGTCCGCCAGGCCTCCCTTTCTAAAGATTGCTACAAGGTGACAGTAACTCCTTAACCTTCTGGACTGGGCTGGCCACGTGACCATCTAACTGGTCCCTTTCTGTTGTCCAACACTTTTCTGAACCTTTGTCGAGACTTCGGTGCACTTTCAACCATGTGACCTTGGACACATTTCTCGTGGATCCTCTTAAAGTGGGTCCAGCTTTCTGAACTTTAACTTCACGGTTTTAGCCTGCCTTCTTCTCTTCCTGTGTTTGTTCTAAAGTGTTGGGACCTGTTCGATCTATGCTTTGCCTTTCTCTCCCTTTTTAGTTATTAGAGTGCCATCTTCGTTAAGCGCTCACCGCTGTCTGAAAATAAGTGTTGCTTTACTTAAGACTTGTCTAATAACCGTTTAAGGGAGTGTGTATCTTTTAGTGACCGTGTTTTTGAACTGCTTGATATTAGTGCCAGTGTGTTTACTAGATGTGTTTTTAAATAAATAATTATATACTTTGATACCAAAGCTCTGGTCAGTGTTTGCTTGTATTATTGTGTCTGAGTACCTATTGTGTATGCTCTGTATACTGCCTAACTCTTCTTGAGAGAAGTCTGACTGCTCAGCCACAGCTACCAGTTAAATCTGGGTAGTGCAGACTGCTACCAATTGGGTTTACTGCCAAACACCTGTAGTCTTAAATCTTTTGCAGTGTTCCCTAAGGGAACTGCACAGGTTTCTGCCTAACAAATGCCTCTTAGACCCACACACTTCGCCAACAAGTAAGCAACATGGAAAACGGGGCTGAGGAGGCCAAAGGAAGGGCTCGGAGGAACAACATACATATAATAGGGCTCCCGGGGGGGGAAGAGGGATCAAACCCCACAGACTACATTGAAACCATGTTGCTGCAACAAATTAGAAGAGCAGGGAAAAAATCTTGGAACACTTCCGCAAAGGGGGCACGATGCGGAGGGCATCAGCGGCAGTAACGGCATATCCGGATTATACTCTTCAGGTACAGAGAAGTTAAGGGCAGTTAAGAGAAGATTACTCGAAGCAAGCTACAAATATATGCTGATGTACCCGCCGAAATTTAAAATATTTCACAAAAACAGGGCTTTGTTCTTCGAGACCCCAGAAGAAGCCATTGATTGGTTGGATGCACAGAACGGCCCGTCAAACGATCAGTAAAAGGGCGGAAACGACAAGTGAAGCAGTTTCCTTTGTATTTAGGGCATAGGATTAACAGCAAGCCTCTCCTAGGCCTCTGGTGGCAGCATTCACAACCAGCCTATCTCATTGGTCTTGTCCCCTCCAGCAAGAGCCAGTAACCGCTCATCTTCTAGCACCAGGCTTTAGCTTTCCAGTTTCCCCAAGGATCTGGAGGGGCTGTGGTGCCCTTCAGGTCATTCTTCCTCCTGCAGGGCTTCCATGGCTTAACAGCTCTCACCAACGTCTTCCAGGCTCTCCAGTCTTGCTCTGCCTTCCTTTAGGAAGCAGTCCTTCCAGATGTTCGCACTCCGTCAGTCTTCTGTCATATGAAGGGTGTATTAGCAGCTACGCTTGCTACCTCCTGGTCCAAGAACCTGAATGACTTAAAAGCCAGCCCCCTTTGAATCCATGGTGATCTGGTGCAACGGACATTGATTGGTTACATTGTAGGCTTCTTTCTCTCTCTCTCCTTAGTATTGGTTATACTCAGTGATGATCTTTCCTCTGGTTATGTATGTAGGGATTGGCTGGTGTTTCCCAAATGGTAAATTGATGCCAACGCCTAAGGCCTATAACTGAGAGGTTTCTACGGCATCTGCGGCATGCAGCACCATGTTGGCTTCCCTAGGTTGAACTTAGCAGCTCAGTGGCCTCTTCTGCTTGGTACCGTTTTTTCCCCTGTTTGGGTGCTGTAAAATCTAATCGAGGTGCAGATGGACAATGTAGTTTGCAGGAGAAGCAGCAGCCGAATGCAGTGATGTGTAAGTCAGAAACTAACTGACCACCCTTCTTCCGAAAGGGGGATAAGGTTCCAGAGAAACTCTCCAATCAACCTATGGCACAACATTTGTCCCTAGTGGCTCACTACTCCCATAGGTTATGCTGAATCCAGTGAATCTAACCAGGGACGTCATTTCACCAAAATGCCAGGGGCAGCGGAAGTGACATCACACGATCTTGACCTCTGATGACATCACAGGAAGTAAGGTCATTTGACCCCAACCTGAAGTGACATCACAGGAAGCAATGGAACACAGCCTTTCAGCCCTTGACAAAACAGAAAGTGGCAACACATAGCGTTTTTCCTAAGTACAATACGAAAAATATGGTTATGATATCACTGTAATGTTATATACATTTCATACAGGAATGGATCACCACATGTATCGTTAATATCAGTGTCTATAGGCCCATATTACCAAATTACTGTGAATGCAAGCAGACGTCCAAGTCCAAATGATAATGATGTGTTATCATATAGCACTTCCGCTAAAGCGCTTTATATAGAACAAATATACATACAATATCACCCAACCTGTGTTGGTACTCATTTATCAACCTCAGAAGTATGAAAGGCTGAGTTAGCCTTGCCGGGATTCGAACCTGCAGATCACACACATGGCAGCAGCGAGTGCTTAACCCACTGAGCTATCTTACTAGTGTGTTTGAATGTTCTGAAAGTCAGAAAGCAAATTACACTCTGAAGTGGATACCATTAAACTTGTAACTGAGATTTAACAGAAGGCAAGTTCATTTGCAGGTCTGGTGCAAAGCTGGCCACATGTCAAGCTTGCAGGGATCTACTTTTCAGGTTTCGGAGGTTGGTAAAATACATACCATTGTGAGGGTTCATAACTATCTAATAAACAATTTAGACTAGCACAGGGAAAGCAGTGCACTCACACGGCATCCCATACTAAGGGGACTAGTTACGTCATACATGCAAACAAACTTCCTGAACAGCATGCCATGGAGATAGGAAAGATAGACACATTGCAACAAAGCATGAATTGTGGCACAATGAAATCATGGGCCACTTTATGTGCTATTGTCAATCATTTCTACACTGTACACAAGCTTTTAGGCTTTTAAGGATGTTGTCAAGTGACAGAGGACACAGAGATGGAATGGCTTGTGATGGTCAAGACAGACAACTTCAGAAAAATACTTGCTATAACTGGAACTTGTGAAAAGCAAAATACATATTCCGAAATGGATGCTTATTCTACTGTAAATGCTTTTTGGACCTTTTTGTCTGCATTGTGAATTTGAGGCGTTTAAGAACAGACTAAATCAGTTACTCACCCCCTGAAGTGTGCCTGAAATAAACCTTTTATGAGTCTAGGAATTATTGTCTAGAATTCCAGCAAGATATTTGTTATTCCTATTCTTTCTTATTTAGGGTCACTGCTCAAAGTGTTACACTTGTGTAAACTCCTGTTTTTTTTTAATAGGGCCTGAACAAGAAAGCCAGCCACTTCAGAAACAAAGTCACATGGTGCTGGCCACAGCCGAGGAGCTTCCACATAAACTTCCCACCCCCTCCCAAAAAACAATTTTTTAAATAATGTTCTTTTTAGGGGTAGTAAGGGAGACCATAGGGGTAGCAAGGAGATCTCACGGTTCTCAGGTGCGACCCCTGGCGGCCCCCAAATTATGTCTCTGCACCTAACATAACATCTGTCCTATACTAGGATGATATGTGCTTGTTACAAGAGCTAGTCTGAGTTGATGGCAACACCAGTCTTCAACCTCATGCAGCCCCTATGGAATGGGTTAGGGACGATTGAGGGAGGGGGGGTGGGGGGGAATCAGGTTTAATATAATTGAACGTAAGAAAACAGTTTGAAACTAATGACCAGCGCGCCTTGGCAATCATTTATAAACATGTTATTCCTAAATTGAAGGGTTGCAGGTTGGTTTAAATACTATAGTTTTCAAAAGTGATCAAACAAACATTGCAACACATTTCAGAGAGACTGTACAAGGTCAAATGTAAAAAACAAAATGCAACTAGACAGTTTTGCAATACAAGTGAAGGAAACACACATTTAAAGTTACTTAAATAGAAAACTGCTTGCTACAAAATAAACTATCATGAAACCTATAACCAAAATTGTTAATTCCATTTTTAACTTGTTGCTAAAACAATTAGCTTCTCAAACAACTGGCTGCATTATACACTAACACCAAATCACTTAAACAAAACAAATCATTAATTGTTTTTAGGCACAGCATCTCACACTTGCTTCTGGAAAATAAGTTTAAATGTATACTTACTCAATCTTCTCATATTTTCAGTTAATCTAAAAGAATAAAAACATTTACATTTGGCACAATATCTCATACTGTAACCCTTTTCCACCTCCCCTCACCAACTCATGACATTTTAACAAGACAAATGTCCTTGCTAAAGGTATCAGCAATCCTGACATATATAATAAAGCCATGCTTTGCTGGGGAAAAGGTCAGCCTACGGTTTATTGTTCCGGAACTGCAGACCCTTCAGAATTACATGTACTATCAAATTTTGTATAAGAGCAAAAAAATACACTATATAAAACTTTTCATGAAACAAAGCAAATCCAGTGTTCTAAATTATTCTAGACTCCTTCAACTGTCTGGCCTTTGTTTCATAATGTGCGATGTGCTAAACAACATATATAACAAATACAAAACAAAAATAATCAAGAAAGGAAAACAATATCTTTAAGAACAAATGTTAGTATTATTAGCAAAATATTATGAAAGAGCTGTGCACGAGGAGCCAGTGAGGGGAGGAAGGGGGGAAAACTGCGTTGTATATGCTGTCCTCTTGAGGTAGGAGATCAAGTAGTAAATTAAAGCTTTCAAAGTTGTCTCATTCACAAAAGGCTAGAGGTGGACAGTTATTAATTCACGCAAGGATTTAGGTTTCATGTCACCTTCTTTCAGATCAGGATGGAAGGGAAAGGAGTATGGCTAAGTCTTGAGGGCTTGCTCCCTGGATATGTTTTGCTCTAATAGTCTCTGTAGCTTTCTCCCAAACATACTAGGACCTTATTGCATCACAGCTCTCCCACATCATACCTTGTGTTTTGCCTACACCTCTGATGAGTATCTTCATATATTCTGTCTGCTGTCTCTCTGTCTCTCTCCTCGCACATGCCCCTTTCAACAGAGTCAAAGCTGGATTGAGGGGACAGGAACCTCAGTAGTCTGTGTACCATTCTTGCAAGTTTATTTATATGTCCAGTTGTGAGTTGTCAGAAGGAAGAAGTGGACAGGAGGAGCAGTAGAGAGTGTGGACATCTTTGGAAGCATAGAGACAGCTACAGAAAATGAAATAAGAGCCATCTAACCATTTTGTAGAGGAGGAAAAAGCTTGTGGCTGAATGTTAAGGAGATTAGTCTACAGGTATTCTAGAGGTCAATGGTAAGAAAAGGTAAGGTAAAGAAGGTGTTTTTTTTACAATGCCCTTCTACCAATAATGTTGGCCTCGCTGAACATGGCTCTGTAAGAGAAAGAGGTAGAGGGGTGTTCATAGGATAGAAGGAAAGACAGATGCAGAAGCCTGTTGTGTTGATGTGGGCAGTTCAGAAGTAACCTTTACTGGTGCGCAAGTATTAGAACTTTGTTCTGCAAATGGGGTATAACATTGGGGCAGGTTAGTTGCAATGACAGACCCATGGTGGTGGAAACAGTGATGGGTGCAGTGGAATTGTTAAAAGAAGATGGAACAGGGAGACCACCAGGGGGCACAGGAGAAAACAGAGCAAAGTGACTAGCTCCTGCACCCTCCAGCAAAAACGTGATAAGCTAGAGCATTCCCAGCCCGAGTGGATACCGTAATTGGCATGAATTGATGGGCGAGAAGAGGCAGCATATGGAAAGCCACAGGTGATCGTGGCAGTGGGGACAGGCAGAGCTGCCAAGCCAAGAACGTGGAAACGAGGCCTCCCAGCGACGGAAAAGGAGCGATGGCCTGAGCCTCTGTGGCCGACTGCAATAAATGTGCAGACAGAGGTGCGCCCCGGTAACTCCTCGCTGAAGATGGAAGGGAGGAGGCCAAAACTTCAACCCAGCGACAGACGGACAATGCAGGAGTGCAGAACGTAGAGAGGTAGAAGAACTGGCGCCCATGGAGAGAGTTAAGTGGGCAGATCTGTGTGCCGTGTAGGGCGGAGGAGCTGCCGCAGGAAGAAGCTGGTGAGGGAGAACTGAGACACGTGAAGGAACGAGAGAAGCCGTCAGAAGAGATGTGGCTGGGGTGGACAGAGAGAAGGTTAGTAGACACGTAAATCTGTGGCGCTGAACCCTGCCAACCCACCCCCCCCGCCCCGCTCCCAAGCCCTGTAGTGGGCAGAGGACAATGGTTGGGGAGGTGGTAACAGGCACAAAAAGGAGGCCTCAGGTGACGCGGGGGGACCCCCCCCCCTGAAAGAGAGAATTGACCAAGTCTTGACATCCCGAGGGAGTGAAGAAGCGTAACATAGTGGTGTCAGGACCGCTAAGGTCAGCAAAGAGGAGCTATCGCCAGCGGGTACATGAAATAGACGGGCGCCAAGCACGAGGAAAGGGACAAGGTCCTCAGCACCCGAAGCTCCCCAAAGAAACCAGAGGGAAAATAGGGGAAGAGTGGGCCAGACCCCTGGAGCACCCTTTCCCGCACCCCACGGGATAGGCTACCCTGAGGGGGGGGAAGCAGATGGATGGACATAGAAAGTAAAGAGTACAGCAGAAAGGGAGATGGCACTGGGAACCGCCTAAGGAAGAGCCCCCCCAGTCCCAATGGGTCTCTGTGCTGACCGGAAAGTAAGATAAGACTAGTATAAAACCCCATCAGGGGGACCCTCAAGCACACAGACCTGAGCAGGTTGGAGATGGTCTGGGATGTATACGGCCCAGCCCGTACCCCTCTAAAAGAAGGCAGCAGAAGGGGACCAGCCACTTGAAACAAGGATAGGCCTTTCACAACGCAGACTTGCAGTGGGGATAAGGGCATCAGACAGAGGCGTGGTAGGATGCGCCTAAACAAGAGAGTGGAGCAAGATGGAGGTGGAACAGACACAATGGTGCTACCAGCCCTCTGGAGCCTGACCCTGGGGTGCCCTGCAGTGGCAGGACTGGAAGAGCAGAGTGTGTAAAAGTGGATAGGATAACAACGGAAGCTGCGGACCCCACGGACAGGGAAAAAAGCACCACGGAGGAGGTGAAGTGAAGAGGGGCTAGTGGCCAAGCACCTAGATAAGAGTGCCGGAAGACAGAACTAACAGGAGAGACCGGACACACAGAAGGAAGGGGGAAAGACAAAGATGGAGGGAGGAAGGACAAGTAAGGAAAAAGGGAAAAAGACGAGAGAAAGACAAGGACAGAGAACATTAGGAAAAGCCCCTAGAGGGAATAGGGAAGGATGGACTCAATGGCGCAGCAACCCGCGGGAAACGGAGGGTTGATAAGAAATGCCCCAGAAGGGAAAGTATTGATGGAGGTGGACATGTCCCTTTTCTCCACGAAGGAAGACTCGGGGCATATACTGGCAGAATTCAAGGCCCAAAGAGGTGATATACAGACCTCGCTGACAGATCTCACAAGCAGGCTGGGCACCATCGAGAGTAAGGTGGATGGCCTGGATCACAATCAGCTCAATGCTGACCTAGTTGAGATGAGGCTCGATGCCAGGATGACCGAGCTGGAACTCCGAGTAGAGGAGGTAATGCTAAAAATAGATGACTTGGAAAACAGAGAGCGAATAAATAATATACGGATACTAGGTCTCAAAGAAACAGCAAGCGAAACTCTGGGGTTAAGTGGAGGAGAAAGACCAAGCCCTCGTACACCACCTCTTTGAAGCAGGAGGAGGAAAAGTGGTACAACTGGAAAGGGCACACAGAGGAGGGAAACCATATGGAAGCGGCCCTCGCTCTATATTAGCAACAGTTCTGAGCTAAGAACAAAACAGCGTAAGGAAGTGGACTTCAAAGGCTCAAAGGTAATGCTCTATCAAGACCTGTCCAATCTCACGCTCTCCAGGCAGAGAGACTGCAGAACCCTCATGATATAGCTGCAAGAAAAAGGCATCAGGTACAGGTGGGGGTACCTGTTTTTGCTGCAATTTGAAGTGGAAGCATCGCATAAACCTCAACAGATGAGGCGGAACAAGCCTTGTGTCACCTCACAGCAAACATGGAGGTAGAAAGCTAAATGCTGGGGGGAGAGAGACAACTTCACTCCAAGGTGGCCTTCTGTAAAAAAAGAGGGTGTCTCTGTTCACAGAACTGAACAGGTTAAAGTTACAAACAGTTAAACAGTTTATTGGGTGTTTGAATAGTTGGTTAGCCCTCAAGGCGGGTAGTGTCCATATTGAGATGAATGGATTGCAAGAAAAAGGTCATGTGGTAAAGGGAGACTCACTAACCATAGAGGGATGGAAAAGGTGGGCAAGTGGGGACAAGCACAATGGGCATAGATGAAGATAACAGGCGTCTGAAGGTGGGTACACTGAATGGTGAATGGGAAAAAGTTAAGGGAAATTGAACTTGGTAGGGGCATAAGGCAAGGGTGCCTTCTGTCGCCTTTGCTCTTTGCTCTGATGATGGGAGCCCCTGGGGGAGAAGACACGGGGGGGGGGACCAGATAAGTGGTGTTAAGGTGGGAGAGGATAGCCACAACATAAGAATGTATGCAGATGACATACTGCTATATCTCTCCGAGATGTCGGTGTCAGTCCCAAGGGTGCTTCTGACGCTGGAGGATTATAGGACAGTGCCAGGATTTAAGGTGAATGTGAGCAAGTCAGTACTCCTTCCCTTGGGTAGTGAGAAAGGAGGGTCGAAAGGGGAAGGGGCGATCTGGGGATATCAGTGGAGACGAAAATATAAAATACCTGGGGGTGAGAATACCCAGGGACTTGGATAGACTATATGAGTTGAACTTCCCCCCCATTAATGCACAGGCTATTTGAAGAACTAGGGACATGGTCGAGACTCACCATTTCCTGGCTAGGCAGATTAAATGCTATGTGACACTGCTTCCCCGGGTAATGTCACTGCCAACAGAGTTACCAGTCTTGCACTTTGTAGAGCTAAGAAAGAAGATTGGGAAATGTGTATGGCAAGGGAAGAAACGGAGGGTGGCATTTATAACACTGATACAACCCAAAGAGAGGGTGGGGGGTTTGGCCTTTCTGATATGCGCACCTGTTACAGGGCTGCCCAATTTAGAGCAATAGTCCCCCACCTGCAAACGGACAAGCAGAAGCAGTGGGTGGGTATTGATAATTATCATTGGAGGCCAGTCATGTTGGGCGAGTCGCTGTGGGTACCGCAGAAAGCGATTGCGAATAAGGTAAAGGCACATAGAATTCTGGGTCCGCTCTGGGCGCTGTGGAGAGTTGGGAAACAAATGTCAGGAGTTACGACTTTGCCGTCTCCGCTCAGCCATATATGGGGCCCACCAATACGGGATCAAATTACGGACCATGCCAGATTCCAGGACTGGTTTGAGGCAAGGCTGGAAAGGGTAGGACAAGTCCTCAAGAAGGGTGAATTCATAGGAGTGGGAGAACCCAAGGAGAGTACGGGCATAGGTAAGATTTCAGTATTTAAGTACCTGCAGCTTTACGGAGTGTTGATGTCAAGAAAATGGAAAAATGAACTGCAGAGGGAACTTATGGGTACAGAATTGGGGCTGAACTCAACAAATGAAACAAGGGGATTGATATCTAGATTTTATCAAACCCTATTGGAGGCAGAGGGAGGGAAAATTGAAATGTTTTAAAGGAATAGTTCACTCTAAAATGTTATTGTCTCAAAAGATGGCTAATAATCAAAAACATACATTAAACAGCTTTTTAAAGAAAGTTCCTGGGTAAACATTTGAGCAAACGAGGCTCAAAATGTTTACATGGGAGCATCCATTTTGTCATTTCAAGGAGCCTCCTCTGTTCATGTTAAGCTTTGCCATGGCGGCACTAATCAAGCAGCAAAAGCCCCCTAATGGAAGCTTTGCTTACTGCAGGCAGAGCAGAGCTGAACATGGAGGAGGCTGCCTTCACTTTCATTTTATGTTTTCGGTGCTCCCCAAACCCAGGTAAGCACAGAAAATGTAAAATGAAAGGCAGAGCAATTATAAATACTTCGCCGGCTGCTGGCGGAGTTTTCATAATTGCTGCCACTTTCTTTTCTAGTTTCCTGTGCGGGAAACTAGAAAAGAAATGTGCAGCAATTATGAAAACTCTGCCGGATGCCGGTGAAGTATTCCTAATTGCCTCGAATTGCCTACAAGCAAATGCATGGCAATTACAAATGCAACGTTGTTTAATTGACGTTGATGATTGAGGTGTCTTCACCTTTGAGTCTCCTGTGCTCCCCCATGTCGGGGGAGCCCAGGAGTCAAAGCGAAAGCCGCTGCAGTCATAAATACAACACAGTTGTATTTATAAATGCCACAGTTTTCTTTTCTAAGTTTCACAGGCTTCTCCGGCTCAGAGGAGCCAGAGAAACATAGAAAGAAAACCGCAGCATTTTTACATACAACAAGGTTGTATTTAAATTTGCAGTGCTTTGTTAAGAAAAAATAAATAAGCACTTACCTGCATGCAGCCTTCCTGCCTGCATTCTCTGCTCTCCGGCAATAATGAAGCAAAAGCCACCCAGTGGTAGCTTTTGTTTATTACAGCTGGCTGGCTTTTGCTTCATTAGTGCCGCAAGGGCAGAGTTTAACAGAAGCACAGGAGGCTCACCCATTTCAAAAAATGGATGCCTCCTAGTGCTTGAAATGTATGAGTTTGAGCCTCATTTGCTCAAAACTTTACATAGGGACTTTGTTTAAAAATATTTTGTATATATATTTTTGATTATTGGCCATCTTTTTAATCAATTATATTTTAGAGTGAACTATCCCTTTAAGACAAAATGGGAGCGGGACATGGGAAAGGGTCTGGATAATGGCCAGGGGAGAATGTTGTGTGAGAATGCGCATCGAACATCTGCCAATAGAAGTTACAAAGGATCAAACTTATATACCGATGCAAGTGGGACCCAAAAAGACTATCTAAGATGTACCCAGGGACCCATTGTTGGAGGAAATGTGGGCAAAATGCTAAGTACTGGCACATGCGGTGGTCATGTGGGAAGGTGCAAGATTATTGGAAGGCGGTAAGGGGTGGATGAAGGGGTGGAGGGGCATTTAGACCCCTGTTGCTACTGTTTGGAATGGAGGAGGTGGAGGGGGAATGGGTGAAGTTCCTTCATATGCCCCACTACCTACTGTTGGCAGCTAGGGCATGCTTGACAGGGGGGAAGGAAGAGGGAGAAGCTCTCAAGAGAACAGCAGTGGGCCCTGAAGGCCTTGGACATGTATAGAATGGAGCAATTGACTGGGCAGATACATGGCTTCACCCCATCGAGGGAAATGGAGAGGGTGGCTTTCCTCGAGAAATATGATCTGTGGCCACTGCCGGATGAAAGTATCAGGAAATTATAGATAGGGGGAAGACTCTAGGGAGGGGGGAATGGTATGAAGGATGGCCGTAGGAGACTGGAAATAATGAAACCCAAAATGTTATGAGCCAGAGGAACTGGAAAATGAGTGAGGTGTAAGTGAGCCCCAAAATCAGACCCTAGAGAAATATATGGGACATAAAAAAATATATATATAAGAATATGAAATAAAGACCACACGGTCTTCCACCACAAAGTGTAATCAGACAAAGGAAGAGCTTGGACCAAAGACTGATGAAAAACCTGGAGTAACTGCCTTGAGGCTGCATCGGGTGGACGGCGGGGATGGAGAGAACGTTTGGGGGGGGGGGGGTGAGAACTGAAAGTGATATGCATAATGTGTACTGATTTAAAAGTTATAATGTTCTTGAAGATGTTTATTCGCTAATAAAGCAAATAAAAAATAAAAAAAGAAGATGGAACACAGTGGGAGAATATTTAGTAGACTAGGCCTTGTCGGTTATCTGTTGGTAGAGAGAGTGAGGGGTCATTTTGCAATATTATAATACTGAGGAGTTAGTTAGGTATGAAAGAGGTGGGAGGAGAGGGCGGAGTGAGAACAAGTCACTGACTGGGTCTTATTCGTAAAATTGTTTCTTGGTTCTATAGGGTGTAGTTTGGTTCAGAGTCTGTTGGCTGGGGGTTTCTTGTTGTATAGCTCTTGGTCCGTTGTGGTTTCCCCAATTTGTTTAGCTGAAGAACAATGTCTTCATCTGTTTCCTGAACATTAAGTGGTTTTTGTCCAGTTGGAGATGCTTAGGTAGGGTGTTCCAGAGCTTGGCAGCCAGAAAGGAGAATGATGATCTTCCTTGTTTTCTGTTGAAGTCAGGAACTAGGACTATTGCTGCATTACTTAAGCAATAAGACCCTGAGCCCGGGTTGTGTTGGGGGAGGACATTAGCGTGTCAGGTAATGCCTCAGGGCCAGGCCCAAGTGAAGCGAGGGCCTTAATGAAGGCACGAGGGCATTACCTGACAGTAATTCCGCCCGGTAAGGGGCTTATTGCTATTAGTACCCCGGCCTATTGGACCGGGGTATTAAAAGCTTCTTTTGTAGTCACGAAACGCTCCGTAACAAAAAATGTCAAAAATGTAAACAAAGAAAACGTAAACAAAGAAAATGGTTGCCATTGCAGCATGTTGCAGATCGGGAGCGATGTGCCGGAAGATGGCATCCTCCAGTCCTGAGGAGTCTCAGGGCGGCGGAATTACCGTCCGGTAATGCCCCGTTCAAAGCCTCCTCTCTGGCTGGGAGGTTTTCACCACCACCCCAAACCTCCTGAGTACTAATGAACCTTAGTGTTCATGGAAGGCGTGTATTGCTGGAAATTCATAGTGGAGGATAAAGGGCCCCTTCTGTGGTATGAGCAATGAACCAAGCAGAGTTTTGAAATATATTATTTTCTTGATGGGGAGACAATGTGCGTATGCAATGCCTGTGGGATACATTCAAACCTTTTCAGACTGGCCACTGCATTGTGGACTCCCTGGTCTTTCCCATTAGGTATTACAAGATATAGGCTATTTGTACAGTGTAGTCTTGTTAGAACCATGGTTATCGGCCACCCCGGCCCTATTAGCAGCACAATTCTACGGGCACTGCACCTGCTCGCCACGGGTACCCTTGGATCCCCGGCTTTGCTGCGATCCAAATCGCTATCACCCGCTAATGGTTCTCAGAGCCTAAGAGGAGCCACTTTAACAGCCGGGCTGTCTATCTTTGCGAATACGGATTGGCGAACATGGCCCACTCCACACTCGTGTACACAAGAAAACTGAGCTAGCACACTATGGGCATAATTTACGAACCTAGATATATACCTTGGCCCAGCATGACCAGTAATTTTAGACGAGCACTAAGGCACTCCTAATTAGACATGATCACACTTGTCACAGGTGCACACAACGCCGCATTTATTTGCAGTAACCAAATTGGCATTGCATCTTTGGTGATAGCTTTTACAATTCACTTCTAGGTTGGCTGGTTACGTATTGAAAACAGACCGTGCATATGTGATATTTACGCATTTTAACAGATTCCGAACCCCATCAGGCATGTTGGGGAAAAGCAGAATTTTATGACTTTCAAGATGATGTCATACGTTACCTTTATTAGATTAGGTGAGCAAGCACTGCCTTTTTATTTAGATGGGCGCTGCTGACTGCCTACCCTGAATAGACTCCACGTGTTGGGCTCCACCCTTTCAAGAGTGGACCAGGCTCTTACGAACACAGGTAGGAAGCCCTCCGATTTGTTGATCCTAAATCATTTCTATAACATAGCGACACTTTCTTTTTTGAAAGAACACGTCACCTCCCTTTGTGTCCCCTGTTCTAGATGCATCGCACATTAGCCTGTGCTTATATTCAACCTATTTCCATCCTGATGAAGGCCGCTAACCTGTGATAACGTAGCACGGTGACTAGACGGCCGAAACACACCAAGTCGACCTGATAACAGAAACAACAGTCAGCACTGCTAAAACTAGGGCAGGCCCCACGACACAGAAAAGAAATTGACAAATAGACACTGCAGATTGTCAGTGTCTCACCTATGTGTCTACAAAATGTACTATGTCGATACTAATGTTTAACAAATATCGTATGAAGGCTGTTGCCAATGAATGTGTATATGAATATATGAATAGGTTGTCGTTTTTTATGAGATTTCAAACTTGGATTCATACAAGACCTATGGATATATAAATAAAAAACAGATGTTTTTTTAAGCGAAATAGATATCACTTGTTGTGTATCCCATGAGAATGAATCTTTTAGTTAAAAGAAAGAGGAGGGTGACAAAATAGCCTTGACCGCAGGTGAACACCCCAGACAGCTGAAGTTGTATCAAGGAACTGTCATACACATATGAAGTCCTGGCAGGATAGTATACCAGGCAGCTGAAACTTGTATAAAGATTCCTGGCAGGGGAATATACCAGGTAAAGTGCAAAGTTACAAGAACGTTTACAGAAACACCATTACAGAACTTTTTGTATGAACAGAACATTTTGGTTGAACAAGAGCTTTGCGAGTCCAGTGAAGACACAAAAGAACTGTTAGCTAACAAGACATTGTTGCCATCCTGTTCAAGAATCCAGAAAAAGGGGATCACCTTCTGGATCCAGGGGTCTTTACCTTGGAGAACATTTGTGTTGGAGTCATTCATATACTTTTAGTTTTGAACACTTTTTCTAACATCAAGTTAAAGAAATGTCCTTGCACCTTTTCTGTTTGTTTGCAAGTGTGAGGGTCAGGATAGGTTGTTTTGGACACACGGATGACTTTTCAGTTACTGACATCCGAACACAGACAGATGCTTAGATTTAGTTATTAGGTAGGGAAGTTGTCATGGTCATGAAGTCAGGGGCACAGGCATGCAGGGGTCGCATGCACAGGAGACCTGGAGGGACACTGTCCTGCCGCCTTTCGCGCCAGGCTCATGAACAAAAGTAAACAAGAACAACCAATTAACACCAAAAAGCTTTTATTATGGACATAGCACTTCAGATGCATTAACCTTGAACATTCCATCCATTAAGCAAGATGCATTAACCTTGAACATTCCATCCATTAAGCAGCCCCAAGTGTATTCTTGGGTGTGGCTACTAATGGATTTCCTTGGCACATGCTCGCTCTCTAGGAGTGGCAGGGTGTGGCTGGTAAGCCGGCCCTAATGGGCGTGCCCACGACCTCAGCTATACAAGCTGCCCCAATTCTCAAGACAGACGCTTTGCGTTATTCTGCACTTGCAAGCAGCGTAAGGCTCACCATCGCCTGAGGTCAGACTTACCTTTGAAGATCCTGCTTCCTGGACATCCTGCTTCCTGCCAGCATACTTACCAACTGGGGGAAGCTGTTCTTACCTGTACATCTCTTCGGCGAACCAAGTATTCATCTTTACACTTTCCGGAACGCTGAAATCTTCATCTTGGCACCGCAGCATGACACGCTCCATCGTCGACAGCAGCGCCTGCAAGGAAAAACAGAAGACAAGGTTAGACATTGAAAAAACAGTCAGTGTAAGGCTGCGCTTCGCCATACTTTTGTTTTTCCTTAAACCATCACTTACTTGCTGTCGAACATTGCGGTAGCATCCATCTTCCATCCGGCCGCGTCTCACGTCTCACAGCTGCATTGAGGCCGCATTTCCATCTAAGGGAAGAAAACAGAAGAGAGACATTATTATGGGCGTAAATAGGAGCAACATATAAAGACATTAAGCAGAACGAACAGCATCACAAAAGCTTAAGAAAGACTTACCAATCATAAGGAGAAGTATAGTCGCAGCTGGGCTGGACTAATCCTGGTCAGGGATCAGTGAAGGAACTAGATCCCATTCGACACCCCCCTGCCAGAAGTAGCAGGACAGAGAGCTTATCTTCCATAATTCACAGGAGCAGTATCACTACGTACCATCGTTCACAGCTTTTCTACTGAGGGAGAGGTCTGAAGGGGCTGATTCAAGTTCAGGCATGGCTGCAACCATGCCCCATCGCCTCCGAAGAGACCAGGTGAGCGTAACAGAAATTCCTCTTTAGAATAGGGCTAGACAAGCGTTTTTCCAACCCATTTTTATTGAACAAAAATGTCTACAACAAAAATACAACAACCTTGTGTCCTTCTCTCATTTCTGACCCCTCACACTTACCCTTTTAGCATTGGCCCTTTCTGGGATAAAACCCCAATACGCCTTTTGTTGATCTATGTTCATAAGTTGAATCCTCTTTTGAGTCCCCATGGCTTCTTTACAGGTGGTGCCTAAAGTAGGCTCCACAGAGGCCTGACTCGGGGGACTGCCCATCACCTTGCATGCGAATCCTAAAGGGCCGAGGATTTAAACAATGGCCTGCCTGCCATTTCAAGCTTTCCCAGTTTTAGGAGATTTTCTACAATTCCTCTGGTCGGGGTCAGTGTATCTTCTTGACTTGGGTACTGCTAGCAAATCGCTCCAGTTCACCCGGCTCTCCAAGTGGTAGCTGTGAACGAGCCTTAACTCCCAAGAGGTGGGTTGGGTTGGTTAGCAAATACAGTACACACTTTTTGTTTATGCCGCACACTATTTTTTTAATAAAAGTGAAATATAATCTTTGTACAAGAAAAGGAAAAGGAAAAAATCACTATACTCCTAGAACTGTAAATTATGTAAAACAAAAGATGCTGCAATGTATGAGGCAATTGGAAACAGCAGTAGCAGGTAAGCATAGCACTTTTTCCAGATCTAGCGCAAAGTTACGGCATATCAAGGGAGACCGATAGTGAGGATTTAGGGCAGTCTTTGGTGGGAAAGAATTGCCTTCTGTGAAAGTGTCCCCAAGCAGCAGTTCCTAGAGTTTCAGCAGAGTGGACTCACAGAAGACCCTTGGTGAAGAGGCCCGCCAACTAACACTAGGGAAACACTCAAAAGCATCATTCGAGTTTTAGGAGAGCAATACCTTGGCAGCGAAAAAAGCAGTAATTCAGCAGGAAGGCATTTGGCATCTTCCAGAAGCGGTCATAGTGCATGTTATTTGGTGACCACCTTAGGCTACGACAACACACTGATACAGGGCGGACCATTACGAAGGATGGTTAGTGAAGATCTGTCTTTCCCATTTCGAAGGTTGAAGCTAGTGAATAATGAATATTGATGAAAGATTGAAAAAGTCACACCTGAGAGGAGCCAGCACACAGAAGGGGGACAGGGAGACAAGTCCAGCAGTGCAGTCGCAGGAACACATGCAACACATACCCCTGGAGATTCAGAGTCAGGGAAGATGAAACTAGGACGTTTTCCTGATGTGTTGGGATAAAGATACTCTGGTTGGGTTGCACAGTGTGTCTTGAGAGTCTTGTCAGCAAAGGGTCACGCATTTCTGGATCCAGTAATGGAGGCAGGGTCAGGAGCTTCATGGAGATGAGGTCTTCGAACAGGAGCTGTGTGCTCCAGTTGTCCCCACAAGATCAGGGAAAAGGAGCACCGATGTGGGATCTTTTTGGGTGTCCTAAAGAGGCAGTGCTTTGTTGTCTGATTCTTCAGAGTATACAAGGTAAACTGGTGGAAGTGCGGGGCACTGCTTTTATCCCCCTAGGTAGGCAGTGGATTAACACACAATCACACACCAATAATAATAAAAACCGAGGGAGGGGGGATGCCACCCAATGGCAGACTATCCCTCCAAGCACACTCATGCATTCTGGAAGCATCTCTCACAAAGGGATGAATCCACAATGCCCCATACTAGCAACTATTTGCCAGCCACAACTGGTTCCAGGCGTA
The DNA here is from genome assembly GCF_040938575.1 of Ambystoma mexicanum. Taxonomy (NCBI): domain Eukaryota; kingdom Metazoa; phylum Chordata; class Amphibia; order Caudata; family Ambystomatidae; genus Ambystoma; species Ambystoma mexicanum. Next base: position 743,041,090 of record NC_090936.1, read on the forward strand.
TTAATGTCCAGGTCCTGGGAGACGGGCTCCAGTAGCCCAAAATGACACTGACTTACACTAGTAATGTGACCCACAGATTTTCAGGGCAAGGACAAACACCACATTGGTGAAATAGAAGAGGGGGTTAAAAAGGACCTTGCCAGGTTAAATTAAGTCCACCCAGAGAAACATTATTTAAAATGTGAAAAATCCACCACAAGCCTAGTCCCGTGACTAAAGGAGAACCTTCACTGGGACTGTATAGGGTAGCTTTGGGGTACCCACGTTTTAGGAGTCATAAGAAGTTTAAAGGGAGAGCACATAAAACCAGAGTCACACTCTGTTAGGCTTTGGACTATGCATGGCTGGAATAAAAAGTGCAAAGCTGGTTCTTTTGTACCAGGATTTATAAACAGATCCGATGCTATTGCAAGGCATCCCCAATCTGCCAGAGGATGTCTCACAGTGGTGTGGGCAGCTTATTTCATTATGGGCATTCTCTTTTCTAGGCTAGGAATGGATTTTATAGTTGCCCTCAACCCCTCCAGGAGGGGAAATTTATACATCCTAGTCACCATAGCTTTATGCCACGATATATCCAGAAATTGTTCTGCTCCGGAGTAACATGGCACAAAACATCCCAAAATGTTTGGTTCCATACTTCTCTGGGATGAGGTCTAATAGATAAAGGAACTACTCCAGGTCAAAGCTCATCTCTGATCTGACAAAACTCCTCTATATAGATAGCCTCCGTAACTCTGTTTACCGTCCCCAGACCAAACAAAATATCAAAAACCCTTTGTGAGAGCGTGTCAAAGATGCCAGAGACTGAGGCAACCTGATATGGGATCTCTTTGCCATGTGGAAGATGCCACAAGCATACACCAGAGTCTATCCTTTCAAGATGGTGTATGGCAAAGAACCCCTGAGACATCTTGGGCATGCAACAGGAAGATGGAAGAGCCATGAAGCCTTTTGGCAAAAATGTAGCCCAATTCGTACAAGGTATGCAAATCCGCCTCCAACTGATATATTCTTTGAGCAGACAACCGTTACAGGAAAGCCAAGAAAAGCAGAAATGTACGACCGACAAGCTTGTCTAGGAAGATATTTCAATTAGGGAAGAAAGTGCTAGTTCTTTTACCCACATCAGGGAATAAGCTACTAGCTGCAAAGTCATAGAAGTGCTCAGACACTTCAACTATTGAATCAGACAAGATGACAGCCAGAAGCCTCTCCAGCTTTTCCACATGAACTGGTTGAATGTCTGGAGAGAGATACCTGGCCTACCCATAGAATTATCCAGTGAAATACTCCTGACAATAATATTACATGAATTAATAGAAAAACTAAATCCCGAATGAGCTACATCCAACTCCAGAAGCAGACCTATAGCACTTCTTCCAACACTTCCAAAACATCTTTATTAATGAAAATGGTGTCACTAAAAGCTTCTAACCCTGTATTGAGACCTCGGCCAGCACGGCTGTGACGTTAATTTGTTTCATGCAACGTAAGGACAATCCCCTACTTTGACCGAGATTGGGAAAACATCAAAATATTATACCACAATGAAAATATCTCGTCAGGTAAATCATTTAATAAGAAATTCAATTTACACTATTCCAATGGTGGGAGTATTTCAAGCGTGCTCTAATTTCCACGTCTTATCTCTCGAAGAACCTGTGACCTCTAATTGTCAATCAGATATTTGGTAAAATGCAGACCCTTTACATTTTTCACCAAGTGTCCAAAATGTATTCATTTAATTAGGCACACATTTTTTCATAAAAACTGCCAAAAATTACAGAAAGTACATTGAATATGCAAAAAACAAACGAGAACCAATCACTTGATATACACAAGTACAGGTACAGTGTTAGCTAAAGAGAATTGAGCTCAGACACTTCTTAACCTGTGAGAATACCTGCCCTAATAACAATTTATGGGTTCAGGGGTCTACGTATAGCTCAGATTCCAAGTATTTGAATATGAGCAGTCTGTAGTCTGTGTGCCTTAAATGTGCGTACAGAATCGGATACGTTTCAGCTACAAAGAGTAGTTGCTCTGCCTTCCTCATGACCAAAAAAAGATTATTTTGACAACCCCCGAGGAACAAAAGTAAAGAAGAAGAAAAATAGAGAGAAGAAAATATAAATTAGATAGGGGTTCCTTACAGTCTTAACCATACATGAAGGATTGTCTTATTTTTGATTTCATGGCCCTCCTTTTAAGTAACAATCTAAAAGCATTAGAAAGAGATTTGGGAGTCAGTGCGCTGATGTTTGGCCATCATTAGAGAATCTACAGAGCGCTATCCATTATCACACCAAAAGTGCTTATGAAACACTGGAGAGAAAGAGGCAAAAAGGCACATTTTAGGCCTCTGGGAGTAACACCTAAGGTGTCTGTTATACCAAAGTGAGTCGCAGTCAAACTTCATTTTGACTCAACTTACCATCTGTTTGATGTATGCAGACAATGCTGATAGTTGATGGGGTGCATCTGATTTACACTATTTAGGAAAGTCGATCATCAGTTCAAATGTGAAGACATTCTGTGATCCAAACGGTAGAATCGATGGACCGTCTACTGTGTCCTTCTGGTTACTCAAACGGAAGGGTACGGATGTCGAGAATACCGGTAGCCTTGTATCGATATACGGGCAAACAAGTGAGTAACCTGCCTGAATAAAGACGTTAATAAATATACATGTATTATCTGTGGTCTTAGGCAACGCAGTACGGCAGTGGCGAACTGTAAATAGGGTCCAAAATACCTAGATTCCCTGGCTGTGTAGTGTGGCAGGTCGTTCACAACGGGATGGTCTGGGTATAGTCAGTGGCGGTCTGTGTTATAAATTTCAGACCGTCGAAATTTGAGAGGGGTATCTGGATAGGAATAGCCCCTGTCTAGCACAAAATGATTAACAAAATCAAGCATGCGGATGAAGTAAAAACTGCTAAATTGTTGTGTTGCTTACCTTGTCTGAGTGCTTATAGCTTTCAGGCCATTGGAGTTTGTAAGGGGTGTCCGTATTGCAGTAGACCCTATGTCATAAAATAATGGACAGATTCAAGTGTCAAATAAATATTAGATGGAATAAAAACCACTGTTTTATCATATTTCTCAACATGTCTAAGTGATTAGAGATCAAAATGTTGTGTCTTGGTTCAACGTCGGATGTTGTCCACTGTATCCTATAGGACTACTAGTACTCGGCTACGGGTCATGTGATAGTAGATCACATGTTCCTTTTTGCCTGGAGCCAAAACAGTGTCAGCCATTTATTTTAATGGGAATAGGTATAAGCGTCCTAACCAAGCAACGTACCTGTGACACTCTTGGTACTTAAATGGGTTAAAGTTAGGTTAAATGTCTTGTCGCTACTTCTTAAGGATCAGTGGTGTTTTAGCTACAGGTCCTAGAAAGGGAAATAACATTTTGGAATGTGCATGTTCCCATTAACAGCAAAGTCACCCAACAAGATATACATGGACCCTCGCATTCGGGTTGACCAGTGTTCATTTTCATGGCATTTGGATTGATAATCTCGGCCTGAGTCTATGGGAGCTATAATATTAAGCAAAATATATGGCAACTATAGGTCAATATATGTGTGCTCATGTGACCTCCTTACCCAAATCTTGACAACTCTTCATTTAAGCCCCTTTCCAGGCTATTTGGACGGTAGATCCATCGTGCTCCTTTGTTAAGCAGAGCCCTTTGGGGGTTTGGTGCATTTTTTACTGTGTCTAGTATCCACCATTTGATGTCGTCCTTTTCCCCCTTTATCTTTTGGTTCCAAGAGAGTCTCCATCGGCACACATCTTGCTCTCTTAGGGGTATGGACACCAAAGTCCTAGGATAAACCTCTATCTTTCAAGTTAATACTTAGGTTCCTCGCATGACCATAATAATCCTCACTGGATGTACAGTTTCGCCTCAAAACTAAGAATTGGCTGAAGGGCAAGTTGTCATTTAATAACCTTGGGTGGAAACTGACGTAGTGGAGTGTGGTGTTTTTATCTGTGGTCTTTTTGTACAGTGAGCATTTCAGCTGTCCATCTTCCCCTTTAATGACCAGATCAAGGAAATAGATCTATTGTTGATCTGCCTCCATTGTGAATTTGATAATCGGAGGCAACTATTTAGGCCAGTCAGAAAATCCACCAGAGACTCTTGTGTTCCAGTCCAGCTGAATATACTATCATCTATATACCTGTGCCAATGAGAGATCTGTGGTTTGAAAAGATTTCTTTCTGTGAGGACAAACTCGAGAGAGTTTTGCTAGGCTTGGTGCAAAGGCAGCTCCCATGGCTTTACCTTGTGTCTGTAAATGGTATTGGTTGTCATATGGGAAGACGTTTTTCTTTAAGGCCATAGCCATCAGGTCTACCATTAATTCAGTAGGAAATCTTTGTTGCGTAGCTCCATGAGTGAGGAATTCCGTGATATTATCTATAGCTTCTTCTTGGGGGATGTTTGTATATAGGTATGTAATAACCATTGTAACTAAGAAGTAGTTGGCTGAGTCGAATGCCAATTAACAAGGGGGGGGGGTCCTGGAGTCCCTCTGTCATCAATTAGTCCTGGTTACGAGAGCCTTAGCCAGATTCTTTAGATCACTATCTTTCACAGAGGAGAAATATCCAAAACATATCAGTCTTTGTACTGCCCTGGGGCAGTACAGCACCGAAATGCTAGGCAATTTTCCTCTGAACAAGAGTACCGACAGCAACCCCAGACATGTTTCGGTCTGGTTGGACCTCATCAGTAGGATGGAGCTGTGCCGCTCTAGGAATAGTGAGCAAGAGGTCCACCTCTGGATTCCCCTCATAACGATTAATTCAAAACCTTCCAGCCATCCATTTTTTGTTTTGCCTGAGTCGAATTCCAATCCCTCAAACATTTTGATCGTAGCCATAGTATCTCTGAGATATATGTTGCTGTGTTTCTGCTAATGGGCTTCAGAAAAATTGCGACAAATTTACAAAGTGGTCCAAGTATCGAGCCACAGCCTGATACTATAGCTCTACTTGGTGGCGAAACAGGGTTTATATGGATCTTCGGTAAAGCATAAAACATGGGGGTTCAATGTTCCGAGTTATTAAGGTATTCAAACTCTTCCTCAGAGATCCATCCCCCGTCTGCCCCAAATTGGGTAGTTTCCAGGATCTCCTGTTGGATTACTAGAGACGGATCCTTTCAGAGTAACCTATAACTTTGCTGATCCTGTAGTAGATCCATTACCATTGAGTTGTATTGTTCAATTCTAAAAACCACTATTCCTCCTGCTTTGTCTGCAGGTTTTATAACATGTTTGCGGACTAACTTACAGGTTTGCAGTGCCTCTCTTTCACCATTCGACAGATTGTATCTTGTTTGCTGTTTCTTACAGCTCAGTCTACTCAAGTCTCCATAGACACATGCCTCAAATAGTAATAGTTCCTTTGGGACTTGGTTATCTTGTGGAGTAAAGGTAGATGGTTTTCTGAAGACCCTTATCTTCCCTCTATTTGTCCCAAATCCCAGTCAATGAACAAGCACTGTCGTCTTTTGGAATTAAACCAATCTGTAGTGTTTGCCGGAACAAAAGACAATCCTCTAAATAGTACTTTCATTTGGTACGATGGAAGCTCTATTTCTGAAAAGTTAAACACTGGGATTGTCATATTTTGTTCAGTTGTCCCTGGTTCTGTTTGCCTCACGTTTATTGATTTTATCTCCAAATTCGTGGCGCTTGCCATCTCATGCCTCCCTATGGTTGGAATTCTGGGTTGAAACTGTCTCCTGGGTGGCATCTGCCTAAAAAAGGCCTCTGGTTTCTTGCTCGATGAAAATATTTGAAACCCTGATTGTAATCTTCTCCTGCAGAGTCACCGCTCATATCAGAGAAGGTAACCTTCTACGGGGTCCCCTCCTATTATTGCACAATTCTAAAAAATTAGCTTTTAAGTAAGGATAAATATTTTCAGCCTTTAACTCATGAATATCTCTTGCATCGAGCAAGTGGTTTGACTAAGTGGCTGCTGTCTCGCTGCTGCTCTCGCTTCGGATTGAGATTGCCAAAATACAGATCCTTCTTACGGACTCTCTACGCTACATTCCAGCAAGGATTACCTTCATTGGCTGGGTACGAGCCCTGAAAGAAATGTATTACCGGGATTTAGTGTTGCTCGTGGAAGGGTGGGACTGTGATACGAGCAAAGCTTGTGAACTGTTAACGGCCAACTAGGCTTCTAAATTGTTTTTTTCTCTATTTCCACGATTTTAGGCCTGGCCCCGCCCTCTTTCCCAGCAAGCCACAAAGCCTCTGCTCCACGCGCAAGCGCGCGCATTGAGCAAGTGGTTCGACTAAGTGGCTGCTGTCTCGCTGTCTAGCAAGATAGCGTGGAGCGGGGGGCCTGTGTTCTCTGTGCCACGATGTTTGTACTATTTATGGCGGTATAAACTTTAAAATCCAATATGCTAGGTCTAAAAAGCACTTCACTGGGAGGTGTTACAGACCCGAACTGTATATTTAAAGCACCATCGTCAGTATTTAATCTTAAAAAACGCTTGTTAAGAGCGCTTCAACATCCGGTCACTCTTTCCACAGATATACAGTATTTCCATAAAAGTGATTCAAAGCAATGCACCCACAGAGCTAAACAAATACTCAATGGCTGCACTTCTAAGCGGCGCGAGGACGCTGCATTTTGTTCTATGTCCGCGATAGACCAGATGCGGGCACCTGACTGAAGGGAAATCTCGGATTCAGCTCTAAATTTAGCATGCAAAAGTGGTGAAACCCGAGAAACTCTGACATAAAACATAATGGCTTGCAAACACTTTTTGAGCACAGATCGTTCCCACATATTATTGCCCAATTATACTGGAGAGGCACATCTTAACATGAGAGATTCACCTCCAGGCTTGTTCATAACTGGGGAGGTAGATGAAGAGGCAATTGCTTTAATGAATATGGCGAATGATACAGTACATAATTCACAGGATATAATATTAATTTGCTCCAATACAGTGATTTAATTCAACTGGATGATGGGACAGATGACTCAAAAATCATTAATTCTTCTATTCACGAGATAAGCCAAGCTCTTGCCTCCACTCCTCCCTCCCAGCATGACCTATATAAACCTCTGTCTATTTTTGACAAAACAACTAATCCATCTCAAGGCAATTCACCCTCTTTTACAGGACCTACAGCGCAGCGCTCACAATTCAATAAGGATGGTCTCCCCAAACAGTTCTTCATAGGGGACCATCGGTCTCTGTGATTCTCGTTTTCCGAAGCACCTGCCCTCAATAACACCTTGAGTGCCACGAACACAGCCCTATTGTCCATGGCCAAACTATATGAAAGTCCAGAGCAAAAAAATGGCTGCTCACACGGACCTATTGTCTAAACTATGTGAAAGCAATGTGACCACACAAACAATGCAAAACAATTTACAACAGTCTATGTCTACTATCACAAAACGCGTAGAGTATGCATGTATAATGCTGATCCAAAACAAAATAAGAGGCGATTCAACTAATTGGGCCGGAAGGCGATAGAGCAAAAAATGAAATTAATGTGGCAATCAAAGATGTTGTTAATTCTAAATTGGTGAATGGGCTCACACCCCAGCCTATTTCCTCTGCTGATATAGCCATTAAGCCCATTGTATATAAACCTCTCTCTGATGACCATGACATAGCAAACAATGTGGATTTGGGTGACTTGAATGGCTCCATTGCAAGGCTCAATCAACCTGTTAACCAGGTTGACGGGGGCCTGTTGGGACAGCCAAACCCTTTTGACATGTTCAAGGGAATAAAAAATGCAACGTCGAAACCGTCTAATAATATGGCTACACTCAGTGCTAAAAACAAAGGGGGCGTTTAGAAGAAACGCAATTATGCAGAATCAGAAAGCAAAAACGAGACGCTTTATAAAAGCCCTGAACTCAATTCCAAAAGATAAGCCCTCAAATAAAGAAAATAATATCCAAGGGCCTCTAAGAGAGGTGGTCCCTGGGCCGCAGAATCTGATGTGTCCTATGAAATACAAACCGATTGATGATCTGGCAGTCCTAGCCAAGATGTCTGAAGTCAGCGCAAGTGGAATTGAAAAAACTGGACAAAGTTCTGTCCTTCCTGTTTTGCCAACAAGCCCAATCTATCCGAGTACGGACCAAATGAGAGAAATTATTAAAGCCACTTTAGCAGAGTACATTGTCCAATCTTAGGACAAAAAGGATGCTCAAGAAACAGTAATGATAAATTCACCAGCTATTCAGAACTACAGACCTATCCTAAAGGGGCCTGTCTCTCATTATGGATTGATCTCCTTGGCAAAACAATGTCCTCAAGTGCCACACAATGAGAGCAACTTTACACCGAAACAACAAAAAATGACATCTCCTAAAATAAAAAATTGCTCATTGAGTAAGAAGTCTGGATCACATCACAAATATCATCATTTAACATTGGGATGCCGGGCACATCCATGCGCACGTTATGATTTAAACAAAGCAAGTGTTTTGAATATATATCAGGATATACAGAGTCTAGCAGATATAACCATAACAGGCATTGATATAGTAGAGTTTACAAATGATTTGGAGTTCATGTTAAGTCAAGAGCTCTCACAGATATAGACACTGTGAAGACTGCTTTCCTTTCAAAACCCAAAATATACGAATGTACGACTTTGTCAGTCCAAAAAAGAACAGAGAAAATGACAGCGATATGAACGAAAGCATAAGACCCTTAAAAGCCTTGACTCAATAACCATTCAAGTTTGATGTTAAGGCCAGCCTATTATCCTGGAACACAAGAGGACATAGACACTTTATCAATTCTACTTCTAGTGATATAGTCATATATGACATTATTGTGCTCCAGAAGACGTGGCTGTCGAAAGACCCCATCTGGGACGCTTATAATATATCCACTTTCCCTGCTGTGCTTAATCCCCGAGGGCGTCCAATGGCTGGCCTACTTATAGCAGCAAAAAAAGCCAATCAGATACATCTCTCCACTCTCAATTCAGCTACTCCATATATTCAGGCTGTCGAGGTAAATCAATACCATCATACCCTGGCCATTGTCAATCTATATTGGGAGAGAGCTAGATTGGAAGCAGATGCTTTCTTTGAGCACATCCAAACTATACTGGATGACCTGCCTTTGGATGACACGATAGACTCTACCATGATACTTGTAGACTTGAATCTCCATCTGTTAAATGATTTAACCCTACCGGACATGTTCAATGAAAGGAAATGGACCAACCTCATGGAGGATAGACAATACATCATTTTAAATGGTTCCATTAAAGGCAATATACCTCCGCAAAACACTTGGTCCAATGGTCCATATCGGGCGACTCTAGATTATATATTTACAAACGAGAAACATTTTGAACTGACGCATTCGTTAATAGTTAATACTGATGTCTCTAGTGATCACAAACAATGACATCTTGTATGGTCCTGACCTACAATAACTAGGACCAACACTATTCAGAATCATCAAACAGACATTATGATTAATAATGCAAGAAATCGTGCCAGAGTTACACCGCCCAAAGCTAGCAATGATTATAAGAAAATTTGAACCAACGCAACAAACTAATGAAGACCTATAGCATGGATGTTATAAGTCGGCCATGCAAATATTTGGGCAGAAGAGCTGTCTCAGATGAAATAGCATCCAGAAACCTCGCTATACATTCGATCCAATGTTAAAACAACGTAAATCTGAACTGCGGCGGAGAGTTCGAATTCTGCAATCTCGGAAGCACTCTTCAGCCGCCATCCAAATTTGAAATCAGTTCACAAGAACTGGATACGAGGTCAAAGAGCCAATCAGCACCATAATGATGGCATACAGATGCTCACCGAAATTCTTACTAAAACAACGTCTGGCATATGGTCGCTACTAAATACAGCTACAGGTAACACTGAATATGCTGTTCAATCAAACTTCATCACAGAACATTCATGCCGGGAGTATTACACTAATGTCCATCAGACGCCCTTTCCTGATTTGAATATAAGATTTCATAATCTAAATTGCTCCCATGCATTCTCCTTTGATAGAGATGGTATTGTTCATTGCATTGCAAAATTAAGCCGATCACGCGCACGTGGCCCAGATGGCCTACATAACACCATACTAAAACAAAATCCACAACATTGGGTGACATTTCTATATGATCTATTCCAATTCATCATGACCTCGAACATGGTCCCCAGTCTTGGAGGAAGTCCATTATTCTCCCCATATTTAAAAAAGGAGATAGGACGGTTCCAAAATCCTACCGGCCCATTGCCTTACTAGACTGTCCAGGAATAGTTTTCTCGCGGCTTGTACTGACCGAGTTTAACAAATTGTTAACTAAATCAAACCTAAGAGATCCATTTCAAATGGATTTTGTGCAAGGTCTAGGGACGTCAATAAATCTAGTCACTCTGACAGCAATACTATAACAGGCTAAGCAGAATAAGCAGCCCATTTATGCAGCATTTATAGACTTTCGTACAGCTTTTGATTCTGTTCCAAGAGAGATGCTAATGAAAAAGACGGATGGCTGCAGCGTGCCCGTGGAATGTTCTCAAATGGGTTTATGAACTACATACCAACACTAGTACTCATATCTGCCTAAATAGGCACAGCCTCTTGTCTGACACCATACCGACTAGTCGCGGACTAAAACAAGCGTGCCTACTTGTTAGGGAGAATTCTCTGTTTAGGCTGAATTTCCCTACCTAGTGAGTCCCCCAGCAGCTTTGCTGGATTTCTGGGGTTTAATTTTTTTCTCCTGCCAAGAGTGAGACTCTTTTACCCTCACTCTTGGACATGTTGAAGTGTGTTTTCTTGGTTAAACCTTGTGTTGAATGGGCTATGGGGTCTCTTACTCCATAGGGCCTCATGTATTTTTGTGATGTGGGTCACACAGCACCCTCTGTGCCGTGACCCAGGGGTGTCCTAGGGACTCCCCAACATAGACTCCATACCCTGGGACTGACTACTGTCTCCCAGGGCATGTAAAGTCACCAAAGACTTTGCTAGTCTTGAATCCTGAACAGAACCAGTACAAACCATCATATTGTGGACGTACTGGCTGGGGCAATTCGATTGCCCCAGGGTCTGTTAGTCGAGGGGGCACGTCTCCGTCCCCCCTGATCGAGTTTTGGCTGGTGGCAGTGGAAACTACTTTTTATATTCGACCGCGAATATTTTCCTATGGGATTTCCCATTGTTTTAGGCTAACACATTTAATTATTTATTTACGGTAGCCTTAAACATACCGCCGGTTTATATATTTATTTTTATAACTCCGGTTGGGACTTTTTGCCAAAACTTGATTCTAAAATGGCGTTGGTGTTCGCCTCTGTAACTCTGACCCAAAGTGGAGCCCTTTGTTCCACTTTTGGCGGGCTTCTCCACAGAAGCCCTCCAAAGTGGTGCCACTCTGTCTGGGGTACTTAGGAGGGGTGGAGGGGGATTTAGGCACCCTGGACTGAGTTACCTTGGTAACTCAAGTCGCACTCCGTCCTGATTGGCCCAAGTGGTGAGCCGCCCGGCTCACCACTTAGCATGGTTGAGTGACAGCTAGGCTGGGTGAATGGGGGTTTGCTGCATAAAAGCAGGGCTTTGGGGACTGGGACTTCAGAAGTCGCCACAGGACCAAGAATCCGACGAGGGAAGAGCTGAGCCGACCTGCTTCGACGACACCACCCGGTGGAGCCCTGCTGAACCGTCTCACCACTTTTTTTCCCGACGACCGAGGAGAACTCTTAACGGAGTGGCTCCTTCCCTTGACTGGTGGGGACAACCAGTTTTCGCCTTCTTTCCGTTCTTTGAGGTATCTCGTGGCCGCCTTGCCTGTGCCAAGCACCCCGGCAACCGGAATACCACACTTTACCCCCATACCGCGAAAGTCGGCACCAACCCTTTAACCGGAGGACTCCGCGGCTGGTTTCTTCCCGGGCAGTGCAACGACCCTCTTCTTCTGCTCTTCAGCGAGAACTTCTTCTCCCCTGACCGACGTCGAGCCCTGCTGCCACTGCCTGGAACAACTGCCACCGCTGGAGGATCCTTTCCGCTTAAGGTACTGTGTTCTGCCTGGCTTCCCTTGCTACCGACTGTACGGGGTAGATTTAGTCCCCGGCTTTCGAACCTGGGAGTGCCTGGGACACTTTGGCTAAACTTTCTGAGCCACTCTAACCTCTTTTTGACTCTTTGCAAGACTTTGAATCTCTAACTAACAGTGTGATCTTGGGCACATTTTCGCTCCGGCTACTCTAAGAGTGGGCCCTGCCTAGTGACTTTTGCTCACCTGTGACTTTATTCTTCTGTAAGCCTATTGCAAGTGCTCTGGACCTTAGAGTGGTGTGTCTAACCCATTTCTGCTTTTTCTCTCCCTTTCTTGGAAACTACTAGAGTGTCATCTAACGTTAAGCACTCACCTCTGTTTTAATTAAGTGGTGTTTTACCTAGAGTTGTCTAGATAGGAGAAAGGATTGAATCTACTTTCATTATAACTGTGTTGAAGTACTTTTACTATATTTTTGCTAGAGTGTTTTTAACTTATGTGTATTTTAAATAAATAACTATATACTTTTGAAACCAAGCTCTGGTCAGTGTTTGCTTGTGCTATTGTGTTTTGGTACATATTGTGTATACTTTACATACTGCCTAACTCTTCTTGAGAGAAGTCTGACTGCTCAGCCACAGCTACCAGGTAAATCTGGGTGGTACAGACTGCTACCAAAGGGGTTTACTGCTCTACCTGTAGTCTTAAATCTTTTGCAGTGTTCCCCAAGGGAACTGCACAGGTTTCTGCCTAACACTGGTGGCAGCGGTGGGATTTGTATTGAGTATACATTTTATTGTGCTTTAGATACCTTAGTGCAACTAACCACAAAGCTTAGCACTGAAAAAGTAAAACCTCTAACATGTCAGTTATAGAAAGCTATAGTCAAGAGTCCCTTGCAGCCAAAACTGCTGATTGTTTAAGAGTGCTCTGTAAACATAAGGATCTCCTGACTAAGGGCAAGAAAATGGAGCTGATTGAAAGATTGTTAGCTAACCAAAGTCTGGGTGATGGTTCAGAGGAACCTACCACTCCAGCGACTGTAGATGACAGTGTTGAAGTTAACATGGAGCAAAATGTTGATGTTTCTGAGGAAGAGTCAGAAGAGGAGGGTGAGGCTGTTGTAACTGTCCCCCCTAGGCCTCTGCCTGCTCTACCTGCTGTGCCTACTGGACCTTTACCAGGTCCCACATTTAGTCCTCAGTACTTTGAACTGGAGAAAATGAAGCTAGAATTGGAGTATAAGAAACTTAATGCTCAAACTGACAAAGAACTAAGGCTAAGGGAAATGGAGCTCAAGTATGACTTAGAAATGAAGAAATTATCTGTTGAGAATGTTTCTCTCTCTGGCTCCTCTAGAAGTTCCAGTCCTAAAAGACCCCGGATGCCTAAAGAATTGGTTGGTATGTATGAGCCTAAGTTGGATGTGTTGGATTGGTTGTCTCTGTTTGAATATAATCATGGGCTCCAGAACATCACAGGAAATGACTTACTCACCTGGTTGTTCTCTAGGCTTCCCCCTGTTGCCACTGATGTGGTAATGGAGATGGGGGAGGAGGATAGGAAGGACTATGAATGTGTGAAACTAGCTTTGATAGCTAGGTTTGGGAAGACCCCTTCCCAGTATCTTAAGAGGTTTAGGAGCCTCAAAAAGCATGATGGTACCCCTTGGGCTACCTGGGTGAGTGAATGTTTGAAAAACTTAGAGGGATGGATTAAGGGTTACAAGGTGAACACTTATGAAGGTATGAAGAATTTGTTTATGTTGGAGACTATTTATGATGCCTGCTCTCCTGAGCTCAGACAACACTTGGCTGATTCCAAGGAATTAGATTCCCGGAAACTAGCTAAGGCTGCTGACTTGTGGGTTGCCAACAGGGCCACTCACAAGGATTCTGGGGTAACTCAGAAGAAGGATGGGGAGAAACAGCCTAAAAAAGACTCCAAAGAGAATTCTAATAATTCCTATCCCAAAGAGGGCCCCAAACCACAAAATAACCAGGGTAAGCCACATGGGAAACCTAGTCAGGCTACTGTACCTTCTGGCCACAAGCCAGAAGGAGGTCAGAACAAGCCACCCTTCCATAGAGCATTTGGACAATGCTATGTCTGTCAGGGTACTGACCATATCAAAGGAGATCCCAAGTGCAAGGGTAAACCTGCAGGGATCAGCACAGTCTCCTTAGCCTTCACTCCTGAGGATGAAGTACAGATGGCTAGTGCCCACTTTGAACTCTTTGCTGAAGAACCCTTGGGTCTTCAAGCAACTGTAAACTTAGAGCCTATGGGTCTGGTTAGTCCCCAGAATAGGGTTGTGTATAACTCCCTACCTGTTAACTCTAAGGTGTATTATGTGGACAGTGTTCTTGTCAATGGCCAGGATACTCCTGCCAGGAGAGACACTGGGGCCAGCAGAACAGTAGTGGATGAAAGCTTCTTTCAACCTGAAGATGTGGCCAAAGCACCCAAAGGTCCCACTAGGATGTCTGGAGGCCCTGTCCAAATGGTTCCTATTCTACCAGCCCTCATTCAATGTAACAACATGACAGTAAGGATCCCTGTCAGTGTTCAGGCTGAGGTACCTGGGAAGGTCCTGTTGGGGAATGACCTAAGAACTCTAGGAGTAGTGTCACATACCCCCAGGCCTCCCAGTATGGAGAAGCAGAACTTAACCAAATTGGCTAGAAAGGCTACCTTGAAGGACCCTTCTAAGCCTGTGGGACCCTCTACTGAGAACCCCACTACAAGCCCTGGGTTTAGTAAGTTGACCTCTGACCCAGGCACCTTTCCGGATAGTATGCTAGGAACATGGGAGCCCCAACCAAGCTCCATCATTGTTCCCCTAGTCTCAGAGTCTCTGACTCCCCCTGCTTCTGAGGAAGAGGTGGATAGACCAACTAGGCCCCTATCTGGACCTGAGAGAACTGGTAATCCTCAGTGCTGGTGGAAAACCAGAAAAGAAAAGTCTAAGGCCAAAAACCTTCAGACTGTTGGACCTTCTACTGAAGACCCCACCTCAAATCCTAATATTAGGGGGGAAACTCCTAAAATAGGTAAGGGTAGATCTAAGAGGAAGGGGAAGCAGGTGCATTGCCTAACCCCAACCCCTCCAACCAAGAGGCCTAAGACCCAACCTGCTCCCACAAGAGAGGTGGTGAGGAACCTTGGAGGCCCCTCTAGATCTAAGGGAATCCTTTATAAGGACCCCTTGAAAAAGCCTAACATAGGTTCAGAAGTTGTACCAACTTCTGAGGGACTGGTCAACCAGATCCCCTATAACAAAAAGACTGATGTTCCTCAAAGGGTCTGTAGGTCCGTTAGCTTGCAAAAGAAAACCTTTGAGTTCTCCATTGAACATAGGTCAAGGTGTCACCATCAAAATGCTGATGGACTCTCTAGGATGTATATCATCGACTAGAGGTATGAGGTTCATCCAGGAGTGGATTAAATCCTCCTGTCCCTTAGTCTGGGGGGGGCGAGTGTTAGGGAGAATTCTCTGTTTAGGCTGAATTTCCCTACCTAGTGAGTCCCCCAGCAGCTTTGCTGGATTTCTGGGGTTTAATTTTTTTCTCCTGCCAAGAGTGAGACTCTTTTACCCTCACTCTTGGACATGTTGAAGTGTGTTTTCTTGGTTAAACCTTGTGTTGAATGGGCTATGGGGTCTCTTACTCCATAGGGCCTCATGTATTTTTGTGATGTGGGTCACACAGCACCCTCTGTGCCGTGACCCAGGGGTGTCCTAGGGACTCCCCAACATAGACTCCATACCCTGGGACTGACTACTGTCTCCCAGGGCATGTAAAGTCACCAAAGACTTTGCTAGTCTTGAATCCTGAACAGAACCAGTACAAACCATCATATTGTGGACGTACTGGCTGGGGCAATTCGATTGCCCCAGGGTCTGTTAGTCGAGGGGGCACGTCTCCGTCCCCCCTGATCGAGTTTTGGCTGGTGGCAGTGGAAACTACTTTTTATATTCGACCGCGAATATTTTCCTATGGGATTTCCCATTGTTTTAGGCTAACACATTTAATTATTTATTTACGGTAGCCTTAAACATACCGCCGGTTTATATATTTATTTTTATAACTCCGGTTGGGACTTTTTGCCAAAACTTGATTCTAAAATGGCGTTGGTGTTCGCCTCTGTAACTCTGACCCAAAGTGGAGCCCTTTGTTCCACTTTTGGCGGGCTTCTCCACAGAAGCCCTCCAAAGTGGTGCCACTCTGTCTGGGGTACTTAGGAGGGGTGGAGGGGGATTTAGGCACCCTGGACTGAGTTACCTTGGTAACTCAAGTCGCACTCCGTCCTGATTGGCCCAAGTGGTGAGCCGCCCGGCTCACCACTTAGCATGGTTGAGTGACAGCTAGGCTGGGTGAATGGGGGTTTGCTGCATAAAAGCAGGGCTTTGGGGACTGGGACTTCAGAAGTCGCCACAGGACCAAGAATCCGACGAGGGAAGAGCTGAGCCGACCTGCTTCGACGACACCACCCGGTGGAGCCCTGCTGAACCGTCTCACCACTTTTTTTCCCGACGACCGAGGAGAACTCTTAACGGAGTGGCTCCTTCCCTTGACTGGTGGGGACAACCAGTTTTCGCCTTCTTTCCGTTCTTTGAGGTATCTCGTGGCCGCCTTGCCTGTGCCAAGCACCCCGGCAACCGGAATACCACACTTTACCCCCATACCGCGAAAGTCGGCACCAACCCTTTAACCGGAGGACTCCGCGGCTGGTTTCTTCCCGGGCAGTGCAACGACCCTCTTCTTCTGCTCTTCAGCGAGAACTTCTTCTCCCCTGACCGACGTCGAGCCCTGCTGCCACTGCCTGGAACAACTGCCACCGCTGGAGGATCCTTTCCGCTTAAGGTACTGTGTTCTGCCTGGCTTCCCTTGCTACCGACTGTACGGGGTAGATTTAGTCCCCGGCTTTCGAACCTGGGAGTGCCTGGGACACTTTGGCTAAACTTTCTGAGCCACTCTAACCTCTTTTTGACTCTTTGCAAGACTTTGAATCTCTAACTAACAGTGTGATCTTGGGCACATTTTCGCTCCGGCTACTCTAAGAGTGGGCCCTGCCTAGTGACTTTTGCTCACCTGTGACTTTATTCTTCTGTAAGCCTATTGCAAGTGCTCTGGACCTTAGAGTGGTGTGTCTAACCCATTTCTGCTTTTTCTCTCCCTTTCTTGGAAACTACTAGAGTGTCATCTAACGTTAAGCACTCACCTCTGTTTTAATTAAGTGGTGTTTTACCTAGAGTTGTCTAGATAGGAGAAAGGATTGAATCTACTTTCATTATAACTGTGTTGAAGTACTTTTACTATATTTTTGCTAGAGTGTTTTTAACTTATGTGTATTTTAAATAAATAACTATATACTTTTGAAACCAAGCTCTGGTCAGTGTTTGCTTGTGCTATTGTGTTTTGGTACATATTGTGTATACTTTACATACTGCCTAACTCTTCTTGAGAGAAGTCTGACTGCTCAGCCACAGCTACCAGGTAAATCTGGGTGGTACAGACTGCTACCAAAGGGGTTTACTGCTCTACCTGTAGTCTTAAATCTTTTGCAGTGTTCCCCAAGGGAACTGCACAGGTTTCTGCCTAACACTACTCGCATCAGCTTTATATAACTTTTAAAATTCAGATATTTCTCTCCATTTTGAAAAACGTATATCCGATTCACCACACGTATGTGGAGTACAAATAAAATGGCTCCTGTACGCAGATGATATATTCCTTCTCGCAAAGACCCGAAAAGGGCTGCATTTGATGCTGGCTGGACTAGAATCCTATGCAAAGAATAATTAAATAACAATTAATACAAAAAACACAGATCATACAATTTGACAATTCTAATAAAAAAAAGGCATCTACAGGGTTGCAATTTTCAAACTGTCCCCCAGTTTACCTATTTAGGAGTAAAACAACCATCGTCAGGACAAACCATATGAGGACAGTATAAGTAATAAGTTACTTACAGCAATCTGGCAAACAAAAATCATTAGAGGAAAATAGTGTAAATTCTCCATCTCTCCTATCATCATTTATTATGATTGGGCGCCGGCAGGCGTAGCCGGCCCACCTCCTCCAAGGCCCTCGGAAACAAGGCTAGTGCCTGTTTATGCCTGGATCCACTCCCACTCACCCAGCCTAGGAGCAGGAGCTCCACGGCCAGGATCTGCCTCTGCTGGAGCAGCGGGCCCCCCACCACGAAGTCCACGCCACCTATGCAGCATTTAGGTAAGCGCTGACTTCGGATGTGCTTTCTTAAAAATAACAAATCTTTTCACTGCATTATTATTTTCAACTGAATCGCTAGGAGCTGAAGGTAAAACTGCCAGTTCTGCCGAGATGTATACTGTGGAATACTGTCATTGCACCTGCGACGACAGTAAGGTACACGAGGTACCCACTTGTTCCAAGATGGCCACCCGCTTTCCTTTGTGTGCCTCTATTGCCTAACCTGACCTAAACATTGCGTGCTGATTGGCTTTCGTGCCTACTTGCTACCTGATTGGGCGCCGGCAGGCGTAGCCGTCCCACCTCCTCCAAGGCCCTCGGAAACAAGGCTAGTGCCTGTTTATGCCTGTTATGAGCCTGGGTCTGCCGTCTGCCAGACCCCCTGTTCGCCTCGACCGGCCCTCACACAAGGTAACACATATACTCCCTCATCATCACTACGAAACATGCTCGTGCACATATCTACCGAGACTATACTCGTACTCATAATTACGGACAAATTCTGTTTACACACTGAATGTTGATTTTGATACTACTGGTACTGCATATTACCCTAGGTACAATGTATTTAATTGATGGCCGCCAAACGCTTGTGTTTAGCCATCCAATACCACACACAGATTTACTCAAATGATTGCCCCTCTCCCAATACGATCTAACCTCTTGTGAGTAGCATACGCGCTACTACAGTCGCCGGATTACTTTGTGGTAAGGAAGTCTTCACCTTGCCTACGAGCGTTGGTCCCATATTAATTCACCCTCCTATTGTTGCATAGACTGTCCATAGTGCAATCAACTTGTTGATACTAGTTCAGCATCTTTCACTTACTGTTTTAACATTTGTCTGCTCACTACCGTTAACAGCATTAATGTATCTGCTTGAAGCCTGCCCAACCCTGTCCATATTTGCGAATAGCATCTAGACCTCATCTGCTCTGATGCACACTGCCTGATACCAGCCTTACGCTGTCATAACAGTATTAGTGCATTCAAACTCCCCAAACTTACCGAACTTGACTCCCCTAGTGAATTGCATCTAGATTATCCAAAACGTACTGTATTTTGACTATTACAATGAACTGCATGTAGATGGCCTCAAACTTGTTTTACTTTCACCACTCCTGCGAATTGCATCCAAACTACATTTGTACTACTGCATGTATACTGCCTGTTACTAGCCATATCTGTCCATAAGTGTACCAGCGCATTTAGACTGCTTGAAACTTTGCTTTTGCCTGAAACTAGCCACACCTGTCCACAGGAATACTACCCCATGTAGATTGCCTTTACCTCTGTCTAAGCAACTGCCTTGACCAACTATTCTTGCTCGCAACAGCAAAATTACACTTAGATGGCCTGGTAGTAGCTAATACTGATCTATGCTTGACCACAATAGCAAAATGTATCTAGATTGATCTTAGCATTAGCATCTAGCCAACTTCCTCTTGACTATGTTAGCTTAGTCGCATGTTAACTGCATCAAACTAGCTATCACCTTCCTACCCTTGACTATATTAGCAAAGCATTGAGACCGAATCTGATACTGTCTCAGGAACTGGCCACTGCATACCTAGCCTTACAGCCTATAGCATACCCCGGAATTCAACTGAGTAGTATCCCTCCTGGCTCACCTAGAATTGCCCATTACTACCAGGATGCACACTCATAGCTTGTACAAACACCTATCAGGGACCCCTCCCAAGATTGCGTGGTTAACGCTCTGCATTGCCTCTGCCCTCATATTAGCATTAGAGTCTAACAGTCTGCTTATTAAAACCAGTGACATGAAGCGTGCCTGCACTGCTCCTCCCAACATTCCCCTCTGTCACTAGACATACAAAAGTACAAAACCAGCCATTACCAAGAATTTTCATCCACACAGTTACCATGCAGCACCACCGACAGAAACCTAAGATTGCGTGCCCGCCTCTCCAAATTATATGAACTACCGGGGAAAAAAATTTAGAACAATTAAACCTTCAAAAAAATGCCCACTCCAGAAAGTATCCAAGGAGTCCAATCCTAGTCCCTCTAATCATAAAAGACCGACTTTGAACCGTACTAAACAGAAGCCCAAAGATAGCCTTTGCACTGTCCTCAAACCAGACAGCCTCCATCCTAACCCCAGAGGAGCCCTCATAAATGCTAGGTCTCTAGTTGCCCATGCAACTGAAATCTCTGACATTCTATTAACAGACAACTTATACTTCTTAGCCATCTCAGAATCTTGGCTACATGAGGCAGCAGGCCCTGCCCTATCGCTGGCAGTTCCCGAAAATTATACTATCCTGGGAGCAGATAGATACACTTCTCGAGGTGGAGGAATAGCAATAATAGCCAAGACTAATTTAGACTTGAGAATTGTGACAGCTCCAACCATGAAATCTTGTGAATGCCTGTCGGTCAAAGTCGCCACGGCCAACTCACAAACGTTAAACATCTTCCTCATCTACAGGCCTCCAGGTCCTATTGGAACCTTCTCGGAAGACATCTCTACGGCCTTGTCTAATAACCTATAAAACACTACCCAAACACTAGTGTTAGGCAATTTCAATTTAGGTTATAATGATACTAAAGATACCCACTCTATGGCCATTGCTATGACCCTGCAAGAGCTTGGCTTCTCCCAGAAAGTCAACCTACCCACGCATAACAAAGGTCGAATCCTCGACTGGATTGCAGAATATAACTGTGAGGTAAATATCACAGCTATCGTTCCGCAGATCTGGACAGACCACCATCTCCTAGTATTCACACTAGCCACTAACCTAGCCGCAGGCCAGCCCTCGATTACCCCTCCCTCTCTTACAAGGAACAAAAAACTCATGACAGCTGAAAAACTGCGGCCCCATATACTACCTAAACTTAATTCTACACCAGACAACACGGACCCTAACGCCCTAGTCGAACGTTACAACGAAGTCATGAATTCAGCCCTAGATAATATCGCACCGTTGAAACTAAGAATAGCAAACCTAAAAAACAACTCAACTCCTGGTTTACCCCACACTTAAAAAACCTGAGATTACTCAAAAGAAAGCTGGAAACGGCTTGGAGACTCTACCCATCAGCAGAAAATAAACAACCTTACCAAAATCTTGTCTTAATACAAGAAAGACATTCTCCTACCCAAACAGGAAACCTATAACAATAGAATATTCCAATCTAAGTCTAGTGTTAAAGAACTGTTCACTATCCTGAAAGAACTGGAAACACCCATTGTACCACAAGAAAATTGTATTAAAGATAAAAAGTGGTGTTCTAGTATCCAACATGCCCTAACCAACAAAGTAGCCAACCTACAGACTAAAATTGCCCACAAAAAAGCTGCTCTAGCACCCCAAACGCCTCAGAGTACAGCTCCCCTAACACACTACAAACAATAAACACGTTTCAGCTTCTCAAAAGTATCGACCATCGAGGTAGAGAAGGTCATACTGGGACTCAAACCGTCCAATTGCAAAGGAGACCAATGCCCGGCACAGCTTATCAAGGATGCTGCAAGAGAACTCTCTCCCTTCATAACCAAACTTATCAACTCATCCTTCACCACTGGAACGGTCCCTAAAAATCTGAAATAATCCTGGGTCCTACCATTACTGAAAAAGCAAACCCTTGACCCTGCCATTCCCACAAACTTTAGACCTATCACGACTGTGCCATTTCTTCTAAAAATCTTAGATAAAGTGGCCTATATTCAAATCCAGAATTTCTTGGAATCCAACCTCCTCCTAGGATCTCGTCAATCTGGATTTCGCCCTCAACATGACACTGAGACGGCTGTAATTGATTTTAAGGCCCAAATAAATGAGTTTAGAGACAAAGGCCAAGCAGCACTACTCCTCCTTCTAGACCTCTCGGCTGCATTTGACTTGGTCGACCACAAAGTCCTATGTAGTCACCTAGACTCTGCAGCCCAGTTCTCTAAGGAGGCTATAACCTGGATCGAGTCTTTCCTGAGTAACCGGACCATGCGAGTCTTTTCTCCCTTGGCCTCAGCAGATCCTATACCCATAACCTGCGGCGTTCCACAGGGATCCTGTGCGTCACCCACACTCTATATTTACCAAGCCCCTCTTTGACGAAATGGACCATTTGGGTATTGCCTACACTAACTATGCAGACAATACCCAAATCCTCCTTCCACTTTCAGGAGATTACGCCATTGATCTGGCTTTGGTGAATAGAATTTACAGTATCGTTCAGGCATGGATGCCCACTCATGGCCTTTGTCTGAACGACGACAAAACTGAGCTCATCATTCTAGGCACCCCAACCCTTTTAGCCAAATTTAGCCCAGATTATGCCAACTTCGCTATTGATGGTAATAACATAAAAGTAGCAAAAGAAGTGAAGACCCTAGGCTTTTACCTAGACGACACCATGAACTTCACTAAACAAGCTAACTCCCTTGCATCGGCTACTGCATATACATGCAAACTCATTAGAGCCAATAAACAATTCCTCTCCACTGAGAGCTGCCTCACGCTGGCTAGAGCCCTCATACCTTCCAAACTGGATTATTGTAATGCACTCTTCATTGAAGCGAATAAACAAATTATCCATAAAATACAGGTTCTCCAGAACAATGCCCTGAGAGCAGCATTGAAGATCAACAGAAGTGATCATATCTCCTCTACAAGAAGAGAATACAAATGGTCATCTACCTCTGACAAAATCAAACTCAAGACTGCCTCCCTCACCCACAAGTGCCTTAATAACAATGCACCACCCTACCTTATAGACAGAATTTGCAAAAAAAACATCCTCCAGACCGATGACAATAGCTAACTGTAACTGCCTCCAAGTTCCATGATTTAGACTCTCCACTATTGGTGGACCTAGCTTCCCATTCAAGGCTGCACAACTATGGAACTCCCTACCTCCAAGTATTAGAGCGCCCCAGCCTTATGCGAAATTCAGACAGATCTTGACCAACTGGCTAAAAGAAAATGACAAATAAATTCAGACTAACACCGTTGCGGCGCTCTGCCTCCTATCCTATACCCATGGATTTGCCTATTTTGCACCAGTCCACCTTGACAACCTACTAAGGTACTGCGTCTACCTCACTCCATGCCACCTTACCCATGGAACCTATTTTGTATATATTGACATGCCACTGCCTACTTTGTCTTGTACCTCATGGACCTATGTAATTTCAGTGCATTCTCCTGTGATTATGTAATTTACTCTGTATATACTGACGTGTCATTATATATGCCGGCCTGCTTGGCCATGTAACTAAGCTGAACATATCCTTTCTGCTGCGCCCTGATGCTCCTGGGTCTGGTGCGCGTTATAAATAATAAACTAAACTAAACTATAGGCAGAAGGTTGTTCCAATTGTGCTCTACGTAGTTGAAACCAAGCCATGGAAGCCAGATGCCTATTGGACAAAGCTGGAGAGTCAGTATTGGAAAAAGGTTCTACATCTACCCATGCCTGAGTCTATGTCAGTAATAAGAATTGGGTTTAATATCACTTGCTGCCCTCTACAAATGGAAGTCTTGTGTTCTCTATCGTAAATGTGTATTGAATAAATCTGATAATGGGTTACTACTGGTGTTGTCCTCTTATTTGCAAACATCAGAGGACAGATTTCCCAGAGAATAGAGATCTAAGGTCCTAGAAGCTTTGCACGATGCATACCTATCCATTACGCTTTTATTAAATGATCCAAAAAAGGCAAAAACAAAAATGTATGAACATGACTGGATCTGTTCAAGAGAAACATTTATGAACAATAAACAATTTTCTAAAAATCCAATCGCATTAAAGATATTCAGAGTTACGGCTCCAAATCTACTAAAATCACCCAGTGTCCAGAAACGTGCAGACTTTCTAAGATTCAGACTCAATTTGTGGCCTACGAAAGAACTACTATGTAGACGTCAGCTATTGTCCAAGGCAGACAATATATGTAGATTATGTCTATTAGAAAAAGAAACCCTTGAGCATCTAATGGCATCATGTTCAGCATTGGTTACTCATAAAAATGTATATTTGAAAATATACTTTGAAGAGTACAGAGATGTTACACCATCAATCTTTTGGTTTTACCTGTTCCATACTACTCGACAATCTATCAATTATGCAACTGTGAAGGATTTACATAGTCTAAAATTGAGCAACCCTGTGAACATAACCTCTCATGTATGAAATTATTGTAGATGCATCTGAGGATGGCTAATGTCTCATTGTAATAATCAGAATGATGCGAGTCCCACAAAAGTATTAATGGGCCAATTGTAATTTTTATATTATTTTTCCCTGCCAATGTTCTGTTTGAATGACGGGCCAAATTTCGATTTTTCCCTTTTAAAATGGATTGAAGTTCATCATTTATTATATGCCTTGAAAAATGTTTTATGCATGTAAATAATATCACGTTGAAAGGTTGGACTTGTACCAGCCATAACAAAATAAAAAATAAAAAAAAAAAGAATATATCTCTGTTTAATTTCTTTGTTTTTTTTGCCAGTGCTGTTTTTCTAAAGTTTTCAAATAGTTGCATTATAATTCTCTTAATTTCTCTTCTGCATTTGTAATCGCTGTATTATTAAAAAATTGCAACTTTTCATCCTCTAGTTCCTTTTGTAGCACTGCCCCAATTCTCTGTGCTGTTGTGATGGTCAGTGCCATTAAGTCCCTACTACATTTTGTGGCTAAAGTTGGTCTTATAAATGTCATCATCCAGAAAAATCCGGGTTCATGGCTCACCACTAAACCCGTGAGAATGTTAGATTTTACATATTCCCATAGAAAGTGGCCATGTAGCTCTGTGCAAAACCCTTTCTCTGAAGTAATTTCAGTAACTTGTCCATGTTTGTTGTATTCTGATTTATTTGACCTGTGCCTTCTTGATCAAAAAACGAAGGCCCCCTAATGATATCAGAGATATGCTCCTCACTCTAACTAAAGGTGGTATTCTCTGCCATACCCTCTGGAATCAGATTGTACCAGTTTACTAAAAGCAAAATTATGTCAAAATTACTTTCAATGGCAATAACAATGTGTTGTAAATGCAAAAGATTGCACTACTTCCTCTCCCTCAGTTAAGAAAACACCCAAAGTTGTGTATAAAGTTAGTGAAAACCCTTACCTGAGTGACAGGAGAGAGTGAAAAACCAGAACTATGTCCTAGAACCAACCTCGACTGAATTCATACGTGCAAAGCAAGGACAATCCCCTACTCTGACCGAGATTGTGGAAACATGAAAATATTATACCACAATGAAAATATCTCATCAGGTAAATCATTTAATAAGAAATTCAATTTGCACTGTTTCAATGGTGTGAGAATTTCAAACGTCCTCTAAATTCCACGCCTTATCTCTCGGAGAACCTGTGATCTCTAATTGCCAATTACATACTAGGCAAAATTCAGACCTTTTAAATTTTTCACCAAGTGTCAAAAATGTATTCATTTAATTAGAGACACATTTTTTCATAAAAATTACAGAAAGTACATAAAATATACAAAAAACTAAACGAGAACCAATCACTTGATATACAGAAGTACATGTATATTTTTAGCTAAAGAGAATTGAGCTCAGAAACTTCTTAACCTGTGAGAATACCTGCCCTAATAATTTATGGGATCAGGGGTCTACGTATAGCTCAGATTCTAAGTATTTGAATACGAGCAGCCTATAGTGTGTGTGCCTTAAATGTGCACAGAGGGCTGGCTATGTTTCGGCGATAAAGAGTAGTTGCTCTGCCTTCCTCAGGCCTAAAAATATATATTTGGACAACCCCTGAGGAACAAAAGTAAAGAAGAAGAAAGAGGGAAAAGAAAATTTAGATTAGATAGGGGTTCCTTACAGTCTCAACCATACATGAAGGAGTGTCTTATTTTTGATTTGATAGCCCTTCCATTTAAGTAGGAATCTAAAAGCATTAGAAAGAGATTTGGGAGTCAGTGCGCTGATGTTTGCCATCATTAGAGAATCTACAGAGCACTATCCATTATCACATCAAAAGTGCTTATGAAACAAACTGGAGAGGAAGAGACAAAAAGGCCCATCTTAGGCCTCTGGCAGTAGCACCTAAGGTGTCTGTTATACTAATGTGAGTTGCAGTCAAACTTGTATCATTTTGACTCAACTTAGCATCTGTATGATGTATGCAGACAGATGCAAGGTTAAGACTGCACTGCCTACCTAAAGCACAGTTGCAAGCTATTCGAGAAGAAGTAAAGAAAAGATGTTTGATCTGAGGGTCAATATGCCTTCCCTAAGCCAGCGTCTATCCCCCAATTGCTTCAGTGGAGTAGTCAGATGGAAAGTGCAAATTCAACTAGTTTCCTATTCCTTGCATGGATAAAAAGACTCAGCAAAATGGAAAATTGCAGTACATCCCGACCCTAGACTTTATAAGAAGGTATTGGCAGATTCCTTTAGCCCTGAAAGATCAGGAAAAGACAACCTTTTGCACACCCGAGGGATTGTACCAATTTACTGTGCTCTAGTTCAGCCTACATGGTATGCCAGACACCTTCCAATGAACCATGGACACCATCCTACAATCACAGCAAGCACACGCAGGAGCATACCAGAACAACTAGAGATGGGAGGGAGGGAGCCTGACCTAGCAATGCCCATGGTCCACTACCTGGGCTTCAGAGTGGAAAAGGAGACTGTGCAGTCCTAAGATGCCAGGCTTTGGTTAAAAGCAGTGCAAACACTCTCAACCCCCCACCCCCAAACCAAGAAAGAGCTACGTGCCTTTCTTGAACTGTTTGAGTACTATAGAAGGTTTATGTTATACTTCCTATCACTTGCAGCCACGCTGACTGACCAACTAAGACGCAAGCAGCCAAATTAACAAAATAGACGCCAGAAGCAGAAGAGGCTTTTGGGAAGTTGGAGCAATACCATTGCCAACTACCTTTCATAATAATGCTCAGTTTTCAAGACACGTATACTCCAGACCGATGCCTGTCGCGTAGGTCACTGGACCTCTCTCACATTAGGAATGGTGTAGAACAACCCATCCTGTTTGTTAGCAGAGTGTTAGCTACCCAAGTGCTAACCTATGCCATTATAGGAGTGAAGTGACTGGCCACCAGGTGTGCAAAAGAGGTCCTTAAGTACTAGCTCACAAGCAGGAAAATTGTCCTGGTGATTGACCTCGCCCTATAGGTGTAGTTTTTCAAAAATAAAGATGCCATCCCTTCTATTATGCGTTCGATATGATATGATTCATCTCTCACCAACCATATACATTTATTGTCATCCATCAAGAGGCGCCCCCTGCAGGCTTATATAGATTCTTGAAAGTTACAAAAAATTCAAACAAGACCCCACAAAAGGCATCTCTGCAGAAATCATGGAGATGGTGACTCTTGCTAGAGACTGCAACTGGATCACCGCTAAAGAATTTGATTTGCCTACCACTAACCAAGTGAGGATACCAACCATCTACGCACTCCCTAAAATTCATAAAAACATTTAGAACCCACCTATCGTCTGCAGTTGTGGTTCAGTCCTGGAGCCAGTTTGCCATTTATAAACTCCTTTTTGAAACCAATGAGCATTCGAACACCCACGTACTTACTGGATACGACACATAACATCCGGATTTTTGAAGGTTTAAGATTTGATGAAAGTGCACACCTACTGGTCACCATGGACATTCGTTCTTTATATACAAGCATGCCACAAACAGCGGCAATTGAATGTATGCGCAAACACTTGACTCAATTTAACATGCAAAATAGGGTAACTGAAAATGTAATAAATTTAATTGATGACATTGGCCTTATGTAAAAATTATTTTGAATTTGATGGCCAGTTCTACTTTCAGACAAAGGGAACTGCCATGGACACTACATTTGTGCCCAGCCTGGAAATAGTATACATGGCAGACTTTGAGGACATCAATATCCTATCAGAAATAAACCCCTTCAGAAAACAGATCAAGCAATGGAGGCGGTTTATAGACTACATCATGTGCATTTGAGAAGGGTCAGAAGCTGACCTAGTCCTTTTCATACAATGGTCTAACAACGTGGACAAAAACATTCAGTTGACGATGGAGTTCAGCAATAGGGAAGTTCATTTCTTAGACTTGAAGATCCAAAATGACAACGGTATGCTGAAACACAATCTGTTCCGAAAACCCAGTGATGGGAATACTGTATTACATTTTCTGAGTGACCATCCTAAACACTTGCAGGTAAATCTCACATATGGCCAATACCTCCGCATCAGGGGGAATTGCACAGATATAGCTGATTTTTATAATCATGCGGAAGATCTGGACAATAGGCTAGCTGAAAGAGGTTACCCCCATCGCATTATTTCACAATCTAAGAAAAGGGCAAGATTTTACATTAGGGATGCCCTGTTGGACCCCAAAGAAAACACTACAGAGAAGGAATCTAGAACTACATGTTTCATTACACACGGGACACATACTTCCCAAATACGGAAACTGATAACTAAACATTGGCCTCTAACCAGGCTGAGCTTACCCGATGAACCACCACCACGGTTCGCTTACAAACGGGCAAAAAACCTTAGGGACCAACTGGTTCACTCTAGATTTATTAAACCCGCTCCAAGATTGGGACTGTGGAACCTAAGACCACTGTAGGACATTTCCCATGTGGAAATTGTACCTCTTGCAGATCTACCCAAAAAAAAAGAAAATCAAAGAATTCGATATCAATGACAGATTATGGGCACTTCGGAGTCTGACTAATGCTAAAACAAAGCAGGCAGTGTACGCGCTAGAGTGCCCATGCGGCCTAAGGTATGTGGGCCAGATATTGAGACCTATCCATATTAGGATATGTGAACACAGGTCCAGGATCAGGTGTAGGAATTTGAGCGCGCCACTGGTGAATCATTGCATTACTTTGGTGGATCGTGGACACTGTCGGAAATTCTGCTAACATCCTTGGTAGCCTCCTACAGAAAGAGGCCAGATGGATACACATGTTGGACTCGTTCCACAATGTTGTCAACGAGGAACTTCTATTCTCAATGTAATTTGATTAGGTCTCTTTCCCCCCCTTTTTTCTTCAGTCATTTCTAATTCCGCAGGACCAATGCCGCAAGCTGCAAATATTACGGCATAAATTGTGAATGTGAATACACTTAAGGATCAGTTCTGTAGTAGATATGTAATGTTAAGCACAAATGGTGTAATAGGATGCATAACACATGTACCACAAACAGTACCGTCAAATACATACAAAAATTCATCTATTAGATGACTTCCATCCCTATACCCTGAATATTAGTGTTTGTTTTCTGCGTATGTGCAGGACGCAATTTGGGCTGCCCATGCAGCAACTAATCAGCAGCCATTTCTCTGACTGAAACCAGCCACTTGTAACGCTCACCTGATTCCCACGGGGGCGTCAATCGGAACTGGACTGCTAAGGTCTCCACCAGCGTTATTCGTAGTGCAGAGACGGCTGACTGGACCGGCCTTCCTAGCTTCGTCTGCTTGATTCGTAAAAGTAGTTTCCTAAAAGCAGGAGGAGGGGAATTAGCCACCCAGTGGATGCAAGGAAACACTTGTTTAATTCGTTCCCTCTAAGCACCCCGATATTCCCCTTTTGCTGTCTCACCTTATTATTTGTAATGATGAGCTCTCCATCCTGCACCGAGCGCAGGGGCGCGTAGAATCCCAGTTGCTTCACTGGTTTGAAGAGTTTGGGCGAGTTCCAGACGTGTTGGCCTCCGTGGTAAATGGCAAGGAGCCGTAAGTATAATGTCTATAGAGTTCAATTGTCTGTTATTCACTCGTTTTTATCCCTTTTGTATTGCAGCTTAATCTGAGAGGAGTTCTCCTGAAGTGCTGCAGGTTGCGCGTGGGTAAGAGTCCGCATTACCCAGCGTTGTCCGGTAAAAGCAAAATAAATGTCTTTAACAAGTGTTCTTTCCTCCCACAGGTGCGGCGTTAAAGAGGTGGAACGCCGATGAAAGATGCCTAGGGGAGCGGTAACTCTGGTGAGTATAATATGGTTGCTTTGATTGTCTTTGTTGGCACCCGGCTCACCTTGTTCTCTTTCTCATCCAGGTTCCACGGATGCCGTGATGAAGTGATGGCTGCAGCACTGAACCGGGGAGATGCAGACTGGTAAGTATGGCGCGGCGCGCCTGCTAGCGATGCAATGCTTTTATTTCCGACGTGTCTTTTCCAATTCTGAAGTGCGGCGAATTCGGGAACAGATGAAGGTTAAAAGTAAGTTCTTGTTCTTATTTCTCTTTCTTCTAGGTTGGTGTCCAGGTTCGAGGCAGGCGTGGCTGAGGACTGGATGCTGCAGGCACGGTGAGCGTCACGCTGCTGAAGTGTAGAATAATGCGAAGCATTGGCTGCTGTTCGGGCGTGGTTTAAATAGCCTGCAAAGTAGTCCCAGGTAAGAAGTTCCCCAGAACCACACCTGAGTAAAAAATATTTCCTGTAATAAAATAGTCCCATCCAGGCCTCACGTGGGCTTTGATTCATTTGCAGCATGGTTTGCAGGAGGTAAGTAATGTCTATGAGCCTGGGGACTGATGTCTATTATGAGCCTGGTGCCTAATGCGCCAGGACTGAACCCAGATAGCCCCCAGCCGGGGCTGCTGGGGTCTCAATACATGTCTGGATGCCTGCTCACGAGGCTGCTGGGCTGGGTCCGGATGCCCAGGGGTAGGCATCATGACAGCACTCCCACCTCCCCCCCCCCCCCCCCAAGGCCCCTCCTAAAGTTGTTCTTCCCCCTGGCCCTGGTTTGTCTGGGAAGTTCCGATGGAATTTATTCACCAATCGTGGCGCATGAACGTGGTCACTAGGCTCCCATGCCCTTTCTTGTGGTCCGTAGCCCTTCCAGTCGATTAAATAAAAAAGCTTTGATTTAACCATCTTAGAGTCCAGGATGTTTTTAACTTCGAATTCAGGTTCCCCATCTATGAGGACGGGGTCAGGTGGTTTGGCTAATCTAGTCCCAACTTGAACTGGTTTTAGAAGTCAGACATGAAAGACAGGGTGAATTTGCATGTTAGAGGGTAATTCCAATTTGACGGCCACCGGGTTGATAATGGCCTTGATGGTGTAAGGTCCCAAATATCTAGGATTAAAAGTTAGAGTTCCTTTCAGAGGTATGTGTTTTGTAGCCAGCCAAACTTGATCTCCAATCTGGTATGGTGGAGTGTCACTTCTATGTTGATAGGCATTTTCCTTGTATTTTTCTTTTGCTTGTTTCAAATGTTTTGATGCCTCTTTAAAAGGCTTGTGTAATAGTAGAGTGCAGTTGAGTTACTGCAGGCATTTCTAAGCGTTGAGGCGAGTCGAGTTCTGAGGTTCGAGGATGATGCCCAAAGATAGTATAAAAGGGGCTCTGTCCGGTTCCTGAATGTACTGAGTTATTGTATGCGTATTCAGCAATCCATAAAATATCCTTCCAGTTGCTTTCGGTTTGGTGTAGCATGCAACGTAGGTATTGTTCGAGAGTCTGGTTGGTCCTCTCCGTTTGACCATCGGTCTGGGGATGGTGACTGGTTGATAACCTTACGTCGATTTGCGCCAATTGACAACATTTCTTCCAAAATTGCGAAATGAATTGACTACCTCACACAATGTTTTCGAGAAATTCCTTGGCCAAAATTGAAGCGGAAGGTAATCCTTTTAAAGGAATAAAGTGGGCCATCTTGGAAAAAAGATCCACGATAACTAGAATGGTGTTGAATCCATTGCATGGAGGCAAATCGGTAATAAAGTCTAAGGACAAAGTGTGCAATGGTGTAGGCGGAATATCCAACGGTTGTAAAAGGCCAGCTGGTTTTTTCTTCTGACTTTTGTTTTGGGCGCAGATACCACAAGACAGCACGAACGACTTTACGTCTTTTGGCCAGGTGGGTCACCAGAATTGTCTTTTAATTTTAGCCTCGGTTTTTGCGATACCAGGGCGTCCTTCCATCAGAGCATCATGATAATTGGAGATGACTAGTTCTTGTAGTTCTTTGTGAGGTAGAAATAAACGCCCTTGATATTAAGGTAGATCATTGATGACAGAATAGTCTTGGCCTTTCTTTATCCAGTCCTGCAGGGCTGCTGGATCGAAAAGTTGTTGGATTTTGAAATGAATGTCTTCTAAAGTCTGTAGCGTAGTTATGCCGAGGATTCTTTGTTCTGCAATTATAGGCACCGGTTCCGGGTTGGAATATGTTTTTCCCATTCCTATTCGGGATAATGCATCTGCCTTGCCGTTTTTACAACCTGGTCGATAGGTGATCACGAAATCGAATTCGGCAAAGAATAATGCCCATCGAAGTTGACGCGACGATTGGGCCTTGGCTGTTTTTAAATACTGCAGATTCCGGTGATCTGCGATTACAGTAATGGTATGCCCGGCACCGAGAAGATAATGCCACCAAGCCTTAAAGGCTGATTTGATGGCTAACAATTCTTTATCGGTGATCGCATAGTTCAACTCGGGTGCCGAGAACTTTCTAGACCAAAATGCTACTGGATGAAGTTGACCGGTTTCTGGATCCTTCTGGGATAGGACAGCTCCCTTGGCTAAACTGGATGCATCGGTTTCCACTATATATGGAAGTTCGGGGCGTGGATGCTTCAGGACAAGCGCAGACGTGAATTTCAATTTCAATTCTTGGAAGGCTCTTTCAGCCTCTTCAGTACACAAGAAGCGTTTGTTCTTTCGCAAAAGTGCTGTGATGGGGTGTACCACATGTGAGAAGTGCGGAATAAATCTGCGGTAGAAATTAGCAAATCCAAGCATGCTTTGTACCCCTTTAACTGAATTGGGTGATGGCCACTTGAGAATTGCATCCACCTTTCGTGAGTCCATTCGGACCCCTGTCGGAGTCAGGATGAATCCACGGAATTCGACTTCTGTAGGATGAAAAACACATTTTTACAATTTTGCATATAACTTATGCTGGCGTAGATTCTCAAGGACTGCACGAACGTGCTTAACATGGTCTGATTCTGAAGAGGAGTACACTAGAATATTGTCTATGTATACAACAACACAGACGTCAATGAGTTCACGAAGGACATCGTTCATAAAATACTGGAAGGCTGCTGGTGCATTGCACAACCGGAAGGGCATCACCTGATATTCGAATAATCCGTACTTAGTACGAAAGGCAGTCTTCCATTCATTGCCCTTCTTTACACGTACCAGATGATATGCCCCTCGGAGATCTAACTTGGTATAGATGCAAGCGTCCTTTACTTGGTCTAGTAACTCGGGGATCAGAGGCAAGGGGTATCGGTTTTTTACCGTTATCTGATTTAACGCACAGTAGTCTATACACGTTCTAAGGTCACCTTCCTTTTTAGGCACGAAGAATAAAGCTGAGGAGGCCAGAGACTTGGATGGCCGAATGAAGCCATTAGCAAGGTATTGATCCAAGTATTGTCGTAGGTGCAGATTTTCGGGCTTAGTAAGGGCGTAGATCCTACTGCAGGGAGGTTGTGCACCTGGTAAGAGGTCGATTTGACAATCATATTGAGGCAGTAATGGGTTTGCCTGTTCCTTTCGAAAAACATCTTGAAAGTCTTGAAATTCCTGAGGTAACTGTGCAACTGGGGTAGTAACTGTGGCCAGGCCTTTGTTCAAAGGTTCTTTCGGGTAACAGGTATGTGCACAATCCGGGAAGGTCACTTTCTTCTCTCGCCAATCAATACAAGGGTTATGTGTTTCTAACCATGGCATTCCCAAAATGATTTGGAATTGCTGGGCTTTGATTAAGTAAAACACAATAGCTTCTCGATGCCCGTCTTGACTCAACAGTGTCATCTCAGTAGTGGAATGAGTTACGGGGCCTGAGGCTATTTCAGTTCCATCGACTGTGGTGATGACATCCGAAGTGGTCTTCTTGCAAAGAGGTAGATTCATCCATGAAGCCAAATCGTGGTCCATGTAATTTCCTACGGCCCCTCTGTCAATATATGCCCTTACTGCGTGCATACGAGATGGCTGCTTTGGATCAACAAGGACCATTGGTATGATGAGGTGCAAGGTCTGAGTGTCCTTCTTCAAGCTCGGCAAGCGGACCTCTACGCTTGTCGGGCATGGTCGTTTCCCGAATCGGGTTCTCTTTGGACTTTATCAGCAACTCCTACCACCTTCTTGGGTGGTTTTTACCAGGTTACTCACCGTAGTGACCACCTTACTCCTAGTCCATAGTCCCCTTTCCTCCATACTTGTGGGACATCTCTCTGTCCTGTGGGACGGGACCGGAGCACTTTGTAAAAAGCATCCACATTTTTCCAAAAATGTGTCCTTCCTCTCTTTCCTGCGCGGGGCCCGGCACGCGGCTGTAACCCCGCCCACCTTCGCTCCGCCCCGCGCATCGCCCCTCAGTCCTTTTCTTTGCCAGGTCAGAGACCCATTACCAATAATATAGGAACCTTATTAGAGGGGACGGCGGGCGGGCGTATGGAGGAAAAGGGACTATGGACTAGGAGTAAGGTGGTCACTACGGTGAGTAACCTGGTAATACTCCTACGTCCAGTCCCCTTTTCTCCATACTTGTGGGAGATTCCCAAGCACTCCTTACAGGAACTACGGGTGGATGGAAATACCCCTTACTGAAAAAGGTTCTTCAGCACAGCCTGACCAAACTGAGCATCAGCTCTAGAACTCATATCGAGGCAGTAATGCTTACAGAAAGCAGATGGAGAGGCCCAAGTAGCTGCCCTAACAATGGACTCCCAGGGAACATACTTCTGAAAAGCAACCGCAGCTGCCTTGCCCCGCACCAGGTGCGCATGAATACCTTTAGGAGGTTTCAGCTTTTGGATAGTGAAAGACTCCGTGATGCAGGCGGCAATCCAACTAGAAATAGTTGCCTTAGACGCCCGCTTGCCTTGAGGGTTGCCGAAAGTCACAAAAAGTTGAGAAGAACTTCTAAGCTCGGAAGTCCTATCCAGGTAGAATTTGAGAGCTCTTCGGACATCAAGACAGTGTAGAACCCTCTCCGCCTCCGAGGCGGGGTTCGGAAAAAAGACCGGTAGGGAGATCGATTGATTCAAATGGAATTCGGTCACTACCTTCGGCAGAAAAGCCGGATTAGTTTGAAGGACTACCTTGTCCTTGTGAAAGACCAAGAAAGGATGCTCCACCGACAATGCCTGGAGCTCACTCACTCTCCTTGCCGATGTGACGGCGACCAAAAAGGACACTTTCCAAGACAAGTACTTGAGGTCCACAGTAGCCATTGGCTCAAAGAGTTTATGGCACAGCGTCGTCAGGACAACATTCAGGTCCCATGGCGGGTGCGGATTACGAACTGGAGGGTAAAGGCGTGTTAAACCAGGGAAATGCCTCTTTACCACTGGGTTAGTCAGAGAAAACTAACACTGATCCGTAGAAAGATAAGCGAAGACCGCTGAAAGGTAAGTCCTGCATGACAGAACATGAACCCCTGACTCTGCTAGGGAGGACACTAAGGACAACACTGTGTCAACCGTGGCCCCCCCTTGGATCCAATTTCTTCTTTAGACACCAATGACAGAACCTGAGCCATTTACTCTTGTACTGAGATCTGGTCGAGGGTTTTCTGGCTGCCTGGATAATACGCATGTTCTCCGCAGACAAATTCAGATGCTCTAAAGACCTGAACTCAGGCACCATGCCGCCAAGCTGAGCGATTGTGGGGAGGGGTGCCACATCTGCTGTTCCCTTTGGTGAAGAAGATCGGGAGTTACTGGTAACCTGATCGGCGGACACACCGACAGGTGTTGAAATTCTGAGAACCAAAACCTGGCCGGCCACCGCAGAGCTATCAGTAGAAGAGAACAGTTGACAGAACTCTTCAACTTCCAAATTGCTCGATGAACCAGAGGAAGAGGCGGGAAGGCGTAAGCTCTCATGTTGTGCCATGGGATCTCGAGTGTGTCCCCCAGAGAGGAGGCTCCCAGCCCCCCTGGAGGCGTACTGAGGAAGCTTCTTGTTCATCGCTGTGGAGAAGAGGTCCACCTCCGGTGTGCCCCAACGCGAGAAAATCCATGATAGCATCTCCGCCTTCAACTCCCACTTGTAGCTGACCACTGTCCGCCGGCTGAGGGCATCCGCGGTGACATTCAGCCGGCCCGGGATGTGCACTGCAAGCAGCCAGACCCCATGAAGCATGGCCCACTCCCAGATCTGAATGGCCAGATCCACGAGAGGGGGAGACTTCGTTCCCCCCTGCTTGTTTATGTAGTACATTGACACCACAGTGTCCGTTCTTATGCGGACCACCTTGTTGACAATGAGAGGTCTGAACGCCTTGCGCGCCAGAAAAATCGCCAGCAGCTCCAAATGATTTATGTGCAGGAGCTGGTCCTGAGGCGACCAGAGGTCCGAGACCTGAAAGAGATCTAACGTCGCACCCCACCCGAGGAGGGAGGCGTCCGTAATGATCGTCACCATAGGGACAGGGTCCCGAAATCCCACGCCTCCAGACAGATTGCTGAGAGATGACCACCAGTCCAGGTCCACTCTCATGGAATCCGGAATCATTATCCGCATGGAGTCTGAGTCTACTGCCTGACGCCATGAATTCCGAAGGGCCATCTGAGTCCGTCTCATTTTGAGACGAGCAAGAGGAAGAGCCAGCACACACGAGGCCATGAGGCCCAGAAGCCTCTGGAACCACCAGGCCGACATAATCTCCGACTGCACAAACATCTGACACGTGGCCAACAGATCCGCCATTCTGTCCCCGGTCAGGTATACTCTGCAGTCGATCGTGTTCCAACGAAAACCCAGAAAAATCAGGTCCTGAGAGACCGTCATGGAGGATTTCCGCCAGTTCACCGACAGCCCAAGATGAAACAGGCGCTGAAGGAGAGACTGGAGGTTGCCCGCTGCCGCCAGCGGACAAGGGCTGCGTAAGAGCCAATCGTCCAAATAAGGATACACATGGATACCCTGAAGACGAAGATAGGCCGCAATCACCAACATCATCTTCGTGAAGACACGCGGTGCCAAGCTGAGGCCAAACGGAAGTGCCTGAAACTGGAAGTGCTCCTCTCCCAAAGAGAAACAGAGTTACCTCCTGTGTGGAGCCCAAATCATTATATGCATGTACGCGTCCTGAAGATCCACTACGCTGAGCCAGTCGCCCATCTGTGATCATCTTGAATTTCTCTTGGTGTAGAAAGAGGTTGAACTGGGAAAGGTCTAGGATGGTGCGCAGGCCAGCCTGGTTGGGTTTGGGCACCGTAAACAGCCGGGAGTAGAAGCCTTCCCCTCGCTCCCCAAAGGGAACGGGTTCCACAGCCCTGAGGTCCAGGTATTCTGGCGTTGAGGGAGGGCGAGCCCAACGGCTGAAAAGGAGGATTGAGGAGTGGGGTAGGGGGTAAAGGTAAACGGAAGCCCGCCCGAGCGACTGACAAGACCCATCTGTCTTCTGTGATGGTCTGTCACGCCTCCCAATGAGACGCAATGCGCCCTCCCACCGGGGTCTCGTGCGAGCGCGGAAAACCCTCATTTGGCAGGTTTATCGGTGGCGGTGCCACCTGATGAGGAGGCCGAGGAGCGGGAGAAATACTGCGTACGCTGTTGTCTGCAGCGGTTATTCCCCGCAGGAGTATCCACTCTGCGATTCTTGTGGTCGAGGAATCCCCTAAAACCAGAGGAAGGTTGCCCTTGCGACAACGGCCTTTGAGCCTTGAAGGGAGATTTAACCAGAACAGACAATGATTTAGCCGTCTGAGTGCTAGCTTTGGTTTTGGTGAGCTCTACATCAGTAGACAAATGTAAAAGCTCCTTACCATCGAATGGAAGGTCCAATACTTTGTCTTGCACTTCCTTCGAAAACTTAGTGGCATGCAACCACGCTTGCCTCGAGGTATCAACCCCGAGCATCATGCCCCGAGCTGAGGTGTCTACGTGATGAGCCGCAGCCTCCAGGAGATCCTGGGACAAGACCCTGGCATCGGAAAGGCCACCTCTGAAGTCTTCCAACTTCTCGACCGGAATGTGCTCCTCTAACTCCAACAGACCTTTCCACATCCGCATGTTAGCTCCCGCCAAAATCAATTCGGCATTGGCCTGCCTGAGCTGCAAGGCCGAATTGGGAAAGATCTTCCTCCTTAGGGAGTCCAGGAGCTGGTCCTCCCTTCCCAAGACCCGAGTAGCCGTCGCGGAAGTGGATGCTGCAGGTCTGGACTGCAACGTGGCCGCAACCACCACTGTGGAGGAGGGAGGTGGAGAAGACAACAAGGCCACTTCCTCCGAAGAGTGTAGCCTGTAGCTCGCGTCAATCTTTTTATTGACAAAAATTCCTGAGTGTGGCTTCGCCCAGACTCTTAGGACCTCGGCCAAAACATCCTTCTGCAGGAAAATGCCGGTACGCTCCAAAGGAGACAGGGTGAACGCCCCAGAAAGCAGGCCCTCCTGTCCTCAGGAGATTGCTTCGGAACCTAAGGAGGCCTCTCATGAGGTGGACAAACCCAGGGACGTAACGGAGAAGGGTGCCACGCCGGGCCCTCTGCCGACGTATCCACATAAATCAAAGGGGCCGCCCCTGCAGGCAACGAAACATTGTGCGCAAGAGGCATCCAGGCGTTCCAATCATAAACGGGCCGGTAAGGATACGCACAAGTGACCTTAGGTTCACCCGAAGGACCGAACCCTACACCAGGGGCCGATGGCGTAGTTGTAGGGGTAGTACCTAAAATGGCTGCCGTGGTCGTGGCGGGAACGGCCGCCATTTTATCTTCATCTGAGGGGAACTGCGGCACGTGAGGAGGTGAGGCAGGGGTCCCCGTCGATGGATCAGGGGTCTTAATTTTAGCCTTAACATAAGGAACCTCGGCAGAGCCGGTACTGTGAGGCCTGGAATGTTTCTGCGACATACCAACCGCCAACTGAGCCTTCGAAGGAAGGACCTCGGCACTGCCGGTAAAAGAAGAACCTTGCTTCTTTGCCCCCTCAACAGATCTGGTATCACCACAAGAGCGGGAACAGTGAGAAACCGCTTTCACCAACAGGGCCCTGCCCGGCCCCTCAGAACTGTTGGTGGCCTTAGCGTCTGTACGAGGGACCTCGGGCCTAGGCCCGGTAATAGCCATATCGGCACGTGCCTCGAACATCCGTTCGGTAAACTCAAGCCCAGCCAAGGCCTCGGGGCGCACCCCGGTCTTGTTTTTGAGGGAAGCCGAAAGAGAGGCCTTAGAGCAAGCTCCGGTACCCTGTGACTCAGCAGAACTGGGTCTACAC
This sequence comes from Ambystoma mexicanum, assembly GCF_040938575.1. Taxonomy (NCBI): domain Eukaryota; kingdom Metazoa; phylum Chordata; class Amphibia; order Caudata; family Ambystomatidae; genus Ambystoma; species Ambystoma mexicanum. The sequence continues at coordinate 743,080,580 of NC_090936.1, forward strand.
ACAGCCTCCACAGGAGGGGCCTCGGAAGTTACTCCGGTGTACACAGGCCCCTTACGGAGACCCTCGGAGAAAACTCTGGTAGAATTATTAGGCCCGACAGGCACCTCAGGGCGAACCCCGGTGACAGAGCGATCAATGCCCCTCCCGGCTCGAGAGGAACCCGGAAAGGTATCCCCCGGCCGGGGTGCTCTGAAAAGTAAAGAACTTACCGGGCGTTTCTTCTTCTCGTCGATGAATGCCTAAAAATGAGATGGAGGAGTGCGTCGCAACACCTCCTCCCATCGTTCCAACCGACGTTGAAGAGCCCGGACTGAAAGGGAGTCACAGTAAAAACAGGAGTCCCAATGGTGTTCCGGACCCAAACATTCTAAACAAAGAGGGTGGGGATCCGCCCTCACGAAGCGACGATGACACGAAGTGTGGAAAGTCTAATTTAAAAGACAGACAGACTAGAAGACGAACGCTAGCGAGAGCCAGAGAGGAAAACAGGGAAGAAAGTCTTCCGAGGATGCAGGTGCGTCCAGCCCCGATCGAGCGGAGAAAAGCACTGAGGGGCGATGCGTGGGGCGGAGCCAAGGTGGGCGGGGTTACGGCCGTGTGCCGGGTCCCGCGCAGGAAAGAGAGGAAGGACACATTTTTGGAAAAATGTGGATGCTTTTTACAAAGTGCTCCGGTCCCGTCCCACAGGACGGAGAGATGTCCCACAAGTATGGAGGAAAGGGAACGGGGCCGTAGGAGTATGCAGGACAATCCCGTAGAAAATGTCCTGAGGTTCCGCAGTACAGACACAATTGCATCTGGTGTCTCCTTTACCTTTCCTTTTGCGTTAAGGGTCCTCTAACCCCCCCGATCTGCATAGGTTCAGATGCATCAGTCCCTTTGGAGGCAACGTTGGGCTTAACTAATACCCGATTCTCGAACTTGGCTCCGTCAGCCTTTCTATTCTGGAGTCGATGGTCTAGCTGGACCACTAAGTCTATAAACTCTGCGCAATCATGAGGTGGGTTCACAACTTGAGCCAAGACGTCTTTGAGTTCTCCCCGAAGTCCACGATGAAATAATGTAACTTGCTTTTCCTCAGGCCATCCGGTTTCCACCACCAACCTATTGAAAGTTACGATATAGGTTAACAGATCGTGGTTACCCTGATGTAAGGATAAGAGTTTGTTATCCAGCGCCTGTCCCTGTGAATGTCTGGCGAATAGTTTTTCCATGTTCATTTGAAAATCTTGAAAATCCCGGAGAATGGGGTCTTCCTGGCTGACTAGTGGAATGGACCAATCTGCTGCGCTGCCACTAAGATATGATAATACAAAGGCTACTTTGGCTTGGTCATTCGGAAAGGCTCCAGGTCTGCATAAAAAGTGCAAGCGGCATTGATTCATAAACACTGCAAACCTTTTAGTGTCCCCAGCAAAGCGTTCAGGTGGAGCTAAAGGGATAGACCCTGGTAAAATCACTTGCACAGGATTGCTCGATGAAACAGGGGTTGGATTCCCGCCCTCCTCTCAAGTCCAGGTAGGGGTGTTTGCCCAGCTTGGTTTTGCAGCAATTGCCTAACAAGATCATCAGTGCGCTCCTTTGACACAATCAGTTCTCTCCATAGAGCATTAGTCTCTTGACGGGCGGCGTGCACTTCCGCTCTAAGTTCCCCTAATAATTGGGCCAGTTGGTCAGTTTCTGAGGTCTCCATAACGCCCAGGTGGGGATTTGTAGATGGGCTTCGCGTTCTGTAACGCTCACCTGATTCCCACGGGGGCATCGATCGGAACTGGACTGCTAAGGTCTCCACCAGCGTTATTCGTAGTGCAGAGACGGCTGACTGGACCGGCCTTCCTAGCTGCGTCTGCTTGATTCGTAAAAGTAGTTTCCTAAAAGCAGGAGGAGGGGAATTAGCCACCCAGTGGATGCAATGAAACACTTGTTTAATTCGTTCCCTCTAAGCACCCCGATATTCCCCTTTTGCTGTCTCACCTTATTGTTTGTAATGATGAGCTCTCCATCCTGCACCGAGCGCAGGGGCGCGTAGAATCCCAGTTGCTTCACTGGTTTGAAGAGTTTGGCCGAGTTCCAGACGTGTTGGACTCCGTGGTAAATGGCAAGGAGCCGTAAGTATAATGTCTATAGAGTTCAATTGTCTGTTATTCACTCGTTTTTATCACTTTTGTATTGCAGCTTAATCTGAGAAGAGTTCTCCTGAAGTGCTGCAGGTTGCGCGTGGGTAAGAGTCTGTATTACCCAGCATTGTCCAGTGAAAGCAAAATAAATGTCTTTAACAAGTGTTCTTTCCTCTCACAGGTGCGGCGTTAAAGAGGTGGAACGCCGATGAAAGATGCCTAGGGGAGCGGTAACTCTGGTGAGTATAATATGGTTGCTTTGATTGTCTTTGTTGGCACCCGGCTCACCTTGTTCTCTTTGTCCCTTCCAGGTTCCACGGATGCCGTGATGAAGTGATGGCTGCAGCGCTGAACCGGGGAGATGCAGACTGGTAAGTATGGCGCGGCGCGCCTGCTAGCGATGCGATGCTTTTATTTCCGACGTGTCTTTTCCAATTCTGCGGCGAATTCGGGAACAGATAAAGATTAAAAGGTAAGTTCTTGTTCTTATTTCTCTTTCTACTAGGTTGGTGTCCAGGTTCGAGGCGGGCGTGGCTGAGGACTGGATGCTGCAGGCACGGTGAGCGTCACGCTGCTGAAGTGCAGAATAACGCAAAGCATGGGCTGCTGTTCGGGCGTGGTTTAAATAACCTGCAAAGTAGTCCCAGGTAAGAAGTTCGCCAGAACCACACCCGAGTAAAAAATAGTCCCTGTAATAAAATAGTCCCATCCAGGCCTCACGTGGGCTTTGATTCATTTGCAGCATGGTCTGCATGAGGTAAGTAATGTCTATGAGCCTGGCGCCTATGGTGCCAGGACTGATGTCTATTATGAGCCTGGTGCCTAATGCGCCAGGAGTGAACCCAGATAGCCCCCAGCCAGGGCTGCTGGGGTCTCAATAAATCTCTGGATGCCTGCTCCCGAGGCTGCTGGGCTGGGTCCGGATGCCCGGGGTTAGGCATCATGACACCGCTCTCTAGTCTCCCTGTTAACAGGGAACCGTGCTTTTTGTTCTTCAAACCAACTAGCTATTTCAAGACAAAAATGCCATTACGTTGCCCATTATGCACGGTTAATTTACGGCGAGTTGTGTGATGTATTGACCCACTGTGCTATACTATGCAGCCTCGCCCTGCTATCTATGTTGCAAGAAACAGCAAAAATGGCGGAAAAACTCTTGTGCGTGCCAAAACCTCCAAAACCACGTTTTTCAACACACAAAAAGATGGCTGCACAACCTGCCACCCATGGTGCATGTGTGGTGGAATAGAGCACACACTGCAGAAAAAGTGCCAGTGGCTCCATGGCAAGCAAACAGAGTGCAGAGGGAGCAGCAGCACTTGCAAATGAAACTCAAAAATGTGCCTGTAAATGATATTTACTTTGCTGCTAAAAATCCAAAATGCCTGTACATAACACTTCCCAACCCTCAAAATCATTTTCTCAGAAAAACTGGATTGCCTGTGAATGACAGCCCCTGTCAAAATCTGTGTGCAGCACACTGGGCTACCTGTGAATGACAGCCCTGTCAGATGAGCTATCCTGATATGAAACTTCAAAGTTATCTAAACTAAAAGTCTGTCGGATTAGCAAACATAAAAGGATTGGTGCTAAAAGGAATACAGATCTCAGTTGTTTTTGATTCCACAGGTTTAAAGCTAAGAATGTAATTTATCTATGTCATCTGATGCAACAAGTTTGGTTTCTGTTGGATTTTAAGTCAAGAAATTAAGAATAAATTAGCCTGGCTGGGCCTGCAAGAAGTGGAAAAACAGGTTTCCCCCAAGGGGAGGGAAATCCTCTCAGCAGAAACTCACTTACATATGATAATTGTGTGTTAGGCCAGACTTCTGTCTACAACCAAGGAATGAACAATGGCAGATCCTCCAGGCCAGGAAATGGACATGTGAAAATTCCCAAAAGGGGGGGGGGCTACTCCTTGAGCTCCAGGAAGAGACAAAAGGCGGACCATTTGCTGCTTAGAATAAATAATGAACAATTTTTAGAGACTCATAACTTGTTATCCAAAGTGGTGAAAAATATAAAAAGGACAGATTTGTTAGTCTAATTATTGGCTTTATGTTTCAAGAGGCGGTGGAACTGTGTAACATATTCTGGACAGGAATGGCAATGTATGTGGTTTTATGTGAACTGTATTAATGCTAGAATTGTTAAACGTTACACACACATCCCCATGGTAAACATACATATTTGTAGGAATTTGCAGAAAGTTTGGAAAATGTGTTCATGGCGAAAGGGACACAATTCTGCAGAAAGGTGACACAAGGTCTCACAGCTGTGGGATTTTGAGGAACAGATAGCCCATAAAATATGGAATCCTTGTATGTAATTTTCACAGAGGTTACACATGTATAAATATGTATTTAGGACAAAATTCGATTTTTATACTAGTGGCTAGGGGAGGTTTCTAAGGACTGTAAAAGCCAAACCATAAATGTGACATCATCCGTCCTTGATCCAATCACTCAGATGCAAGGCGGAGATGAGGCTGTGATCCAATCCCATTTCACAGGGGCAAGCTTAGTTAAGCCGACCTATACACCCATTTTTGTAATGTAATTTGAAAGGATAGAGACAGCTGACAACACATAGGGACTCACACACTAGCTCTATCTTCTGATTCCAGCGAAGCACTTTGTTCCAGCATTCAACATCCAGCCTTTAACATCCTTCCAGATACCAAGAATCTTGCCAAGCAGTAGCTGAACCATTTTCAGCAAGGCCTCAATCCTCAAACTTATTCTCACAACCCAGTGTAGCGCGGTGGTGTGGGAAAGCATCCTGAACTAGCATCCTGAAACTATCTGGCTTGCTACCATAAGGCATACCTGATGAACTCGCTATCTCGCTAATTTGAATACCCAGAAACAAGGAGGGCAGATCCTGTGCAATTCCGGTGACCGGCCTAGCTCATCCAGTCCCGCGCGTGATGTGCTGTCCTTCCTTGATAGACCCAATCCATTGACCAGAACCATGACTGTCCAAAAATCTTAAATCCCAGTGGATTGTGAGTATAAATAAGACGCTAGATAACTATTGTATACCTTGCATTATCTTGTTCCATTCTAACCGTTGAACTATCCCTACTTTCATAACCAGTAACCGTGTCAAAATCTTTAGTGATATCTTATTCTGTCTAGTTGCTAAAGCGCCATTTTCATAGTCATCTTATTTGTGTAACTCTGATCCATAAATCCCACTGAGTGGACTGGTGCCGCCGGGGAAGGTGATGCGGATCTGTTACTGAAGTCATGAATCAGTCTCAGAGCTTACTTTGTCCCAACTTGGTTGCCTAGCCTAAACGCTCTAGCCTTGAGTAAAAGCATAAGCCATATTTTCTGATTCTAAACTGAAGTCTTTGTCGAAATTTGTGTCTTTATTTGCGAAAAACACCTCTCACTAAAACCTCTATAACTCCCTCAGTTTTTAAGATAGAAGCAAAATTTCAACTCCCACCTGTACCTAAGATTCTTACCTATCTCTACAGGGCGGAACAGTGCGATTCGCATAAGTAAAAGTTTGCCGCAAATTTACGTTTCGAAACGTTTCACATGTGTGAATTAGCTTTAAATTATTTCCCACTTTGACTTTGAGATCCCAACTGTTTCCTTTTGATGAAATCATTGCTTGTGTTTGCTTGCATCTGTTCAAAGCGGCTCCCGTAGAAATGTATAATAAATTAAACATTTGTGACCACATTTAGTGTTTTTGTTCAGCCAAAATCAAAGCCATTCTGACAGTTGAAAAGCCAAATCCGTTTTTCTCTTGTGTTTAAAGGGGGGAAGGTGGGAGTGATATTCTGTATGATCTGTGTTATTCCTGAGTACCTGCTCTCTTTTCAGATCTATTTAAATTGCCTATTGGTGGGTTGAAGGGTGTTGCAGGGGGAACCCTTAACTATAGTGATATCTGTTCTAAACCAATCGAGAAGTATTCTTTTCTTTGCTGCTTTTGTGCCCATTACTTGATTCCTGTTGCATTAAAGATATTATTCAGTGTTCTATCACCCCATTGGTGATTGTTGTTGGCTATTAAAATATATTTTGATTTAAATTCAAAATAAATAAATATTTACCTTCGCAAACCAGCCTGATTCTTGGTTCAGTGTGACTGGGGAGGGGTCTCAGGAGAAGAGTGTTATAGGTGTAGTATATCATTCAGAATATTGAACTTATAGATCAAAATAAATAAGGGTTTCATTTGCGCACTACATGCTGGGCGAGACTTGGGTGTGTGCCAGATTGAAATCACTTACAGAGTCTACCAACATGTGCGATGTAACCTAGCAAGTCCCATCACCAACAGTACTGCTAAACAAAAATACATCTGCAGGTGACTTTCTTTTTAATGCACTGAACATTAGTATCTGTGTTCTGGGCATGCCCAATATGCAATCAGAGCCGCTCCTGCAGATACTCACTAGCGACCATCGTCTTGAAGAGACGTGCCGCTGCCTAGTTACCCTGACAAGAGGTTAGAGCGCTATAAGTTGTTCCTCATAGGTGTATTCATGTACACGGGAAACATACAGCGATTCTGCTACTATGCACGATGTTAAAGAACCAGTTCCATTTTCTTAATTAGACACCGTCTTGAGTCTGCGCGCCCCTGACATTGCTATAGCACCGCAGCAAGACGACACTGGCAGATGCCAGGCTTCTTCGGTCTCAACTTTAACGAGCAGAGGCTCCACCCAGGTATGTGGTCTGTCCAAGGGACATATCAACCTCCGCAGACGTAGCGGCGTCTTGACAGCAAATCTTTTTTGTGTTTGCAGCTCCGTGCTCAGAAGCACGCGTTGTGATCACACGTGGATCACAGCAATCGCCGTGATTTACTATGCCAGGATCTTAACAGTTTCAAATTCGCCAACTCTTAAGAAGGGACCAAGTATCCCACACCCAGGTAGGCACCATTATATATATGTTTGTTCAAAAGCCACTCTGCCACCGCTCTAGTTCAGTATACACTATGAAATATATAATCACTACAGCGGTTGCGTACTAAAAAGTTTTCCGTACACTTTGATGCAGGCTTCTTTAATATAAATCGCTGGTTAGTGTACAGATACACACATATGATATATATAATGAAACGGGCTAAGATTGAGAACAAGGTCTACAACTGTTAGGTCTCGAGAAACATTCCTCTGCGTACTAGCAACAAAAACCCTCTTTTGGTCTTTTCATTTTACCTTAGCGGCCAGGATTTGAGTACCCGCCATCTTTTGTCCACGCTGCACTGAGAAAATTGGAGAAAGATTTCTACTCTGCAGTTCCAGAGTCCACAGAGCCAATAGCAAGGTTTTCAAGAGGCAGTTCATCTACCATCGCTTTATCTATCTACTTGCCAAGTCTATTTTCCCACCCTGAGTGTACAATGCTGTTACCACCTACACACACTTGTTTAGGACTGACCCAGTCCGTGGTATGTTTGATTTGGTCCCACAGTGGCTGGGCCCTCCACCAGACAAATCACTTGTTCACTACAGGAATCAGTCCACCTGCCGCACAGGAACTTCCGTGTCTGGAAGCAAGAACACACATCGTGCATACCCGTGTCGGATGTACAGGGTGCGTATTTCTAAAATTGGTTGGCAGCAAATTATTTTTCATTTTTTTCCTTTGTTTCTTGTTTAGATATGAAACACTGGTACATTCATGTATCCTTTTTTCTGCCCAACCACCAAGGTCATGAGGTTTATCCGCCCTGAGGAAGGCTCAACATAGATGCTGCAAATACCAGCACGCCAAAACTTGCACTAGTGCTTATTTGTTTAAAAGAATATGCATGAGCGCTATCTAAAAATAGTTTTAGATTAGTTACACACATGTAGGCAGACTAAAGACATGATCACTTATTGATCGTGTCTCCAAAACACAGAAAAACAAAAACAGCGCTTCACGAGTATACTAATAGGTATCCTGGTTCCTCTTCAGAATAGTATCAAGCCTACTGGACAGGAGCATGAATGATTGTTGGATTTAAGCTAATGTGTTTTTCTGTTCTTAAATCTTTTTCTGTTTCTTCTCTTCCAAAAATTGCTTTAGAATTTCATGTTAATTGAAAACATTTTCATTTTCACAAAATATTGTTTTTAGGTTTTATGCATTGTTAACGAATGTGCACTTGTCACTATTTTTTTATTATTAAAAAAATGTTGATATACTTACACACATTTTTTCCTTGTGACTCTTTTTGAGCGTAAAATCTAGTTAGATGAATCTAAATTAATAATGATAAACTGCATTGTCTCTAGTGTGGATTATCATTTTTTTGTTTAATATTGTATACTGCCCCCAAATCCACGCCTGCACCACGGGGCGACCATACTTTCTTGTAATCGGTTAAGGGACTGATTCATGGAATTATTTGCACTGAAAAACGGGGATTTGTGAGCCATTCTGCCCGCAAATCCCCATTTGTTAAACAGGGATTTGCGGGCAGAATGGCGCACAAATTCCCATTTTTCGGCACAAATAATTCCATGAATCAGCCTGTAAATGTGTATGAGCAGTTTATTTGAATATGGGAAATTAGCTGACATGCAGTGTACAAACAAGCATATTGTAGCTGTGCCATGCACGTTCGAATAATTAATTGTGATTTGTTTTGCACAGAAAGTTTACGCGACAGTGTCAGTTTCTGGTAACAGGAGCAGGAGCCGTGCTCATATCAGAGCACCCCTGGGAGACTGTCGTCTTAGACGAAATGGAACTCTCATACGAACGAGTTCTGATATGATATATTTTATTTGTATCGCGCTCGTACACAAGTGTTTCTGCGATGGATAAGAGGGCCGGAGTGCCACTGCGCATGCACGGGTGACTTAACTGGCACAAGCAGAAGCCTCTTCGACAGACAGCGATCGAGAGGCTTTAACAACTCAGGGATCAGTCGGCATTCGTTCCGTGATTATGGAATTTCTCTCAATCATTCAAGGATTTTGGAAGGTGGCGATTAGCCGGTTCCATGTAATAATGTCGCCACAAAAATCTCGCCATGCAAAAATCTCGCCGAAAAATGGCCGTTTGTGGCGACATTATTGCATGGAACATGTGGGGGACACCCCTGCAACCCCCACATTTTTTTTTCAAGAAAAAAAATATTTTTTTTGTTTGTCCCTGTCCCCATATATATGGTCACCCATATAATATCGCTGCAACCTTTTCCCGGCGATATTATTTACGGCGACCATATATATGGGGATAATATTACCTGATACCGATTAGCCAGGTGGATTAATGTGTATATGCGCTCATAACAAATACAAGCCTATAGTCGTAGTTAGACACAGGCAGAACTATTTATAAAGGCTATATAGGTCCTACGTATCTCGCTCTCAGCCACATTATAAAATATATATTTTTTAAAAGAAATATTAAACAGAAACCCCAAAACAGTCACTAACCAGCATGTCAACAGCACTCTGTTGCAATTGGGGTGTCCAGAATCCTGCAGATCCCTCACTAAAACCCTGCCTAAAGTCTCCTCCCAGGAAGGCAGAGGATTCTTGATCCCAACCCTGGTGGTGGTGTACTGCAGGATGACGACCTGGGTGGAGACAGGGCCCAGAGTAGTGAGGAGATCCCATGGGATGAGAGACCATAGTTTTTCTCTGAAGGGGATATTCTAACCACTATGCTAGAAGAGGTTATGGCTTATTACGATTTTAATATCTCTCAACCTCCTGTTAAAACTAAGGTGGTAAACCCTAAGGTTGTAACACCCAAACCAATTGTAATAAAAGAAAGAATCCTTTTGGTCCCTAAAAGCAAAGGTCTTACTCAATATCAACGGTGCACTACAACGAATAGTGAAAGTGTTGCCTTCTCTACCACATCTTCCTCTAATTGAGTTAAAATGTACAGCCCCTCTGTTACAAATACTAAGGGAATGAAATCTACCCTTAAAAAAATATACAAGAAGGATAACCTAACTGATAAAGTGAACTGCATGTCCCAGATCCCATCGGGAAAGACGAAGAAGAGGGCTGACGAGGCATTCAGAAGTGGAGGGCAGGCAATTAGACCCGATAGCCTTTGCCAGGGTCAGGCAATTAACAGTAATGGCCTGCACCTGAAATCAATTACCCCACCTAAGAGGCATAAAAGACGTCAGCAGGGGGGGAAGAAGGAAGGACCTGGAAGACAGGCAGTAGTAGCAGTAGGAGAAGAGCACAAGACCGGCAGTCCAGTAGGAAGTGTGAAAACTTAAGGCATGCCAGGATATGGAGAAAGCAGAATTCACCTGCAAGTGCCGAGAGGGTCTTGTGTTCACAAACCCTGCCTTTGCGTAGCTGCACTGAGAGAGACCTGCTGAGAGTGAAGGTCTTTCCCAGGTGCGCCTAGTGGATATAAATGCAGAGCTGCGACCAGGCTCAAGCCTGAGGCCCGCAGCAAGAAGCAAGCCAAGGGACAGAAGAGTGCAGGAGACGCCCAGCTGGCGTGGCTGGACTGGAGACACCCATGCTGCAAATGAGTGTGGGTCCCAAGTGTGCCTAAAGCCATAGTAGAAGAGTAAGAAGTCCAGAGGTTGAAGCAGCCCACAACCGCAATGTTCTTGTAGCCGGTGAGTGAAGCTTGGCATTTATGTTCACTCAGAAATCCTTGCCAGTAACGGTTACCAGCTCTAAAGGGGCTTGTGTAAGAGTAGATACGAGAATTAACTGTCGTTGTGAAAGCTATTCTTTACAATGGAAATATATCAGGTGCACTTCTAGTACAAGTTATAGTGCTTGCGTGTGAAGAAAAGCCTTTAATTTCCCATTGTCGAACTTTTAAATGTTGCTGGCGTGGTCGTGGGTCTCCAATTAAAAGGGCAACGCTTTCGAAAGTACTCCAAAACCTTGATGCTGACTTTCACACTTGTTACAAGAAATTGTGGCATAAACAGAAGGTTGCGTGTGACCAATTGTGATTCCCGACTGGAGTAGAAAGTGTCTCTGTGTTAGTACGTGGGAATACAAACCCTTACAGATACTTAAGGATCTACCTTGAAGACTGGTTACCTAAAACTTGTTTTTCCTTTGAAGACTGAACCTTGGAACGCTAAGAATAAGTATTCTTTAAATGCAGAAGTATTAATAAGAAGAACAGGCATTACCCAAGCCAAGAAGGGAACCCTTTCTATAGTGGAGAAAACCCTGTTTGAATCAAACCACCTAACTGGCAAAGTTGTTAAAGGTCCAGTGTCCTCTGATACAAGTGGGGCATTGTTATCTGAAGTTGTAAATGTGGCAATACAGCTTCAAGGCAGCTACTGGAACCAAGACAGTGTGAACAAAGCTGGGGAAGGGAGCTGGGATCTTGTACGAAGATTTAGCAAATCACCTGTAATGCTGAGACTGTTGAAGTTGAGAGAAAGTCAGTCTAGAAGTAGAGAGTTTATCCTTGTGACAGTAAGGCCGACAGAAGAGGCAAAGAGGTGGCCCTTTTCTTGAAGCACAGTAAAGAAGAGTGCCTGCCTACTTGTAGAGGTCGAAATGTCTTGTCTTTAAATTGCCTAACCATTCTAATACACAAAGTTGAAGCAGAAACTGTGGTTGTGTATAATACTGTCAGTGGATGTCACATTGAGGTTGAAGTAGTGGTATACTGTGGAATGAAGGAGTCTGTTCCCACGGTAACAGTAGTAGAAGTGTGGTTGTCAAGAGGAAAAAACCCAACTCAAGAAGAAGCATCCTGACAATTATACAAAATGTACTACAGATGTTCTGAACACTTGTAGAATTGTGAAGATGTTGCTCATCTATACTTTGAACATTGGCACCCTTGAGTGCACCCTGAGTGTACTGTCTGCTGTCTGCCAGAGCTGTTAGCTGCTACTCTGCAACTTTGCTGAATCTACAAAGACAGAATTTCTATAACAAACTACAGGATCCACAACAACGGTATATCATCTGGAACTCTTACAAGACTCTTACAGGACATTTATATCTACTGCAAATGTAATATAAGTCCCTCATTTTTCCTAATTTATATTTATAGGCAAGCCACGCCCATTATTGTCATCACCTCTACAAAAAGGGCCACGTGCGCGCGTATCCGTGAGTGCACTCTGAGTGTACTGTCTGCTGTCCATCTGCAGACCAATATTATCTTATCCATTCATATTCTCTGGAACTTAATCACGTTGAGTTGCTTCTGTCCTCTGACTCATGCACGCGACTAGTGCCGACACCATCGTATGCTTAAAAGCAGGCCTTATTCGCTTGCAAATCCTGTAACCCTTCTGAAAACACAGTCGGCGAATAAAACCACCTGGAAATCCTGTGTTCACAACTTTCAATAAGCTCTTCCAATGCATGCAGCCGATTTGAAAAACTGCCACGCACCTTGGTATACGTAGCGCAAAGTCGGAAGTTTTACTCAGCTAGCCTCCTCGTAGTAACTAAGAAACTAGGCTGCTATCCAGAAATAAAAAATGGCAACCTGTCGCCTAACCACAACTATGCCAAAACACATACCTGTAACTCCCAGTACAAAACCCTTGTTCCAAGCCTTCCTCCATTTCTAAACGCACTCCACTTGGAAATGCTGATATCCGACAATTCTAACCCCAATATCAATTTGCCCATTAACCAGACAAATGAAATACTACAATTACAATCAATATGCAGCAAATCAAAGTTCACCAAACAATTCCCTACAACGATGCAGGTAGATTGTGTCATCCCTGAAGCCTCAGATGTCACAATCCAAACCTGTGTCACGTCAACAAATGCAGGCGAAACTGATGATATTTTCTCCACCCCAATAGATAAAACTAGCACAGATAACATTCCTGCTATAGTAATTGTCCACATGACAGATTCAGCTTCCATTGTACTCTCAAGTAGTACAATCGAATTTTCCTATTTCATCCACTAGTATGGTAACTGCAACTGGCTTAACTAATGCAGAACATACTGATGAGTCAATAGCTGACAAAGCTTCACCCCCCTGCCCCCAACGGGCTGACGGCCCATTTTATAAAAAATGTGCTCACATCTTGGCTCCCCACCTGGCATCTCTATACAATACCTTCCTCTCTACAGGTAGCATTACCTCTTCAATAGAGGAATCCCTAACTGTACTGATTCTGATGCCCGAGAAAAACCCACAACACTGTTCCTCGTACAGACACATCACACTAATTAATAACAATGCCAAGATATTCTCCAAGATACTAGCACACAGATTAGCGAAAATTCGTCCAGAATTGATCCATCCAGACCAAACGGGATTCATCCCAGGCCGTAATACACTCGACAACACCAAGCCCACCCTAAATGTCATTGAGTCTGCGAACAGGACTGGAGAGCAAATGGCAGTCCTCTCACTCGAGGTGCATAAAGCGTTCGACATGCTGGACTGGGAGTACATAGAGGAAACCTTAAAATATGCTGGCTTAGGCTCGAAATTTCGGAAATGGGCTCTTGCTAACTTCCAACGCCCCACCACGTCGCTCAGAATAAACAGCAGCAGATCACCCAGAATCACGATATCCAGAGGCACTCGACAAGGATTCCCTTTTTCTCTGCTCATTTGTGCTCTCCATGGAGCAGTTTGCCTGCAGAACCAGCCAGAACCCTCTGATACAGGGACTGGAAGTAGAAGAGGAAGTCTAAAAAACAGCTCTGTACGCGGACGATGTTCTTCTGACCCTAACCGAAACCGAAGTCTCCCTGAGCACCCTCTGGCGAGAACTGGACAGATTTGGAGCGGCATCATGGTTTAGTGTCAACCTCGCAAAATTGATATCCCTAGGAATTAATACTCCTAGAGACCTCGTGGATACCTTAGCAGCCAGATACACCATCCTGTTGGCAAAATCCCACGTTAGCTACCTGGGAGTCCAGATCACAAGCAAAACAGAGCATACAAAATAAACTTCCTGCCACTGTTCAAAGAGCTGCAGACAGACCTAGCACACTGGCAAAAACAAGAGGTGTTGTGGACGGGGAGAATCACTGCAGTAAACATGAACTTGGTGCCAAGACTGATCGACCACTGTCTGGCCCTCCCGATTCCCGTCCCAAATAAAGACCTGCAGAAATTACAAGCGAATATCCTGAAATGCGTCTGAGGGGATGGGGGGGCGGGAGCCACGAATAGCTAAGAGTAATGCTCCGAGGCCCAGGGACGGGAGATCTGGGGGTTCCGGAGCTTGACGGATACTGTCTTGCTGCACAGCTCTCGCTGGCCTTAACATGGAAATCAAGCAACAATCCAACACGCTGGATAAAACTAGAGGGATAATGATGCCGCTGTCCACTAGAATCACTCCCACACATCGTGCGGTCCAGAGACCCTCCCGACACAGGACCCTTAACTGCGACCAGAAACACGGTGGAGGGCTGGAAAAAGGCAGCTCGACGATGGAACTTCAGGAGCACAGTGGGCCCTCTGTCCCCAATCTGGGAAAACCCCAACTTCACCCCCGGGGTTACACCGAACAGATTCGGCAGGAGGTCTGCGATACACCGGCACCCCGCTTACATTTGAAGCATGTAAAGGGAAATTCCAAGTGCCAGAAACAGAAAGATTCCGCTACACGCAGCTCAGACACTGGCTATCCCATGACTCGATGAGAACGCATGGCAGTAGGGAGATAACAGCGTTAGAATTAACTCCGACAGCACTCGCACTCACAGGTAAAATATCTACCCTAGACAGGCTACTGGACAGAGGGGACGCCAACAAGGAGGCCTACATGCCAAAATGGGAAAGGGATATAGGCAAAGAACTAGGGATGGAGGAAGAGAACCGCATATGGACACTAATCCACAAGAGCTCGAAATGCATCACCAACAAAGAGGGAGCGATCAAAGTATGCTATAGATGGTATTTGATGCCGGAGACCCTAACAAAAGCAACCCAGCTATCCCATCGCAATGCTGGCAAGGCTGCTCAGACACTGGCACATATTTTCATTTGCTGTGGTCATGCCCGAAAACCACACTGTTCTGGAAAGAGATAGTAGAGCAAATCAAGCAAATCACAGGCCTATCGATTCTGTGGGACTCAGGAATAATCCTACTAGATGGTACAGGAGACGGCCAATTCCTGATGGCTGGTGGATCTATGCTGTCATGTACTTACAGCAGCAAAACTTTCGATAGCAAGACTATGGCAACATCCCAAGGGCCCAGCAGTCCCCATGTGGTGGACAAAGTGTTTGGAGATAGCAGTCACCGAAAAAATAACCACCTTCCGCTTGTGAAACAGGAGCAAGTTTTCTTTGTCTCATTACAATCTGAATGATGTCTACCGATGTTCATGTATGTTGAAAAAAAAAAAAATACTTTCTTTTTGAACATTTGGGGAAATTGACTTTGATCAATCCTAGGGAAAGGATTTATCCAGGACAGGTGAAGATGAAGGTCATCCAAATTACTGGTTATTTGTTATTCACTCATTTCGCTCTTATAATAGGTAGTGAACTCCCTGATAGAGTAGGGTAAGCAAGGATTTATTTGCATCGTTTTCTTTTAATAAAATGTTTAATGCTGAGACAAAATACAAGCAGTTGTCTGCCTCGTATTACTGACCCCTCACATAGGGATAACGGTTTCACATCATAAATGGAAGACTACAAATGGAGCGTGGAAAACCAGGATGGCGCAGTAAGAGAGAGCAACCTGGTGCTCAGTTTCAAGAAAAAGTTGGGTGACTCGCTAATGGAGGGTATGGCTCAAGGGGTAAAACGTCTACTGGAGAAATTAATTTACTCTAGAAACCCTTCGAAGGAGCAATGCCAATAAAACCCAGAGTGACAAAGTGAAAGACACGTCAGCTACAGTCACCCAAAGAGAGGGGGACGCACATGGGAGTACTCTGACCCAGACGAGAAAGCTCTCTTCTACTCCCCAAGGTCAGGGGCATAAAACAAGCCCCAGAGGCTGCTAATGCATTTGGGAAGCTGAAAGAAGTATTCGTTAAGAAATCAGCTGTGCCAAGCCTCGTACCTCAGGGGATGAAAATATGGGTGATACCGGTGATACACAAGACACCAACGCCTCACTGGTACACTGGTAGACGATAAGCCTAGCCCAAAGGAGGAGGCAGAACCCTTACAGAGTAAAAATAAAAAAGCCAGGAAAGAGAAACATGATGAGGAGCCAGACACAGTTGTCCGACATGTTCGACTCGGACAGTATTAGGCACCCAATCTCCACAGACTGGCAGCCATCAATTAAGAGTGCCCTTGTATATGTCTCAAAGGCTGAGGAAACCTCGAGAAAGAAACAAGACTCTGCATGCCCTCAGAAAGACCACAACTGGAGCTATCGGGAAAGATGACAGATGCTGGGCTGGAAACATGCACATTTGTCTCTAAAGCATCAAAAGATCTGCGTAGGGTAATGGACAGATTGTGGAAGAGCTGTCAAGAGAAGCTCTTAGATCTTAGATTTGATTGGTCCGATTGCCAAGATTATGTAACTCACCAAAAGAGCCATATAACCAGGAGACCCGGACAATCTAGTTAGCTGACACAGAGAGCAGTCTGTCTGCTGTGAAACGCCATCTGTGCACTGTCCTTCAAAAGACGAAGGCGCTTACTGCTCAAAATTGATGCCACGCTGGGGGACCTAGCTTCATATGAAGCGGGAGAGGCAATTACCAAGAGGATGGGAAAATTCATCAGAACATACATGTCTCTAGAAAAAGCTCAATCCTCCATAGAGAAAATCTTCTCAAATAGGGTTTTTGCCTGGACCGGTCACTAGAGAGGTCGCCCGGACAGTCGTCAGGCCTCTCATAGAAAAACCTCGGGGTCACACTAGCAAGATTCGTTCAACCCAGCACGAGGAAGAAATACTAGAGGCCGTAGAGGAAAAGGTTATGGCAGATTTCGGGGAGCAAAACCAGATGAGATGCTTTCCCAATTATTATCCACCAGTAGGGGGGAGGACCAAAGGGTGTATACACAAGTGGTGCTAGATATCCGCCGATTGGGTATTGTGGACAGCAACAAGCTTCCGTCTAGCGTTCACATTAGTATCCAAGCAATCACGCGCCCCTCCCTGCATTCATACATCCTTAAACGAGTCCCAACAGCTGGAAAGCGAGTTGCAGCAACACTACACAAAGGGAGCCGTAAGGCATGGTGACTTACGGGCCCCAAGCTTTCAATTAATCAATCTAACAACACTTGTATAGCACAGGGCGCTAGAGAGCCGACCGCGATGGTCGCTCCTCCGCGAGCGCTCTAGCAACTCCCAAATCAGTCCTGACATAAATACGTTCCGAGAGTGAAACTTCACCTTTTTTAGTAGAGGTGTTCGATAAAGATAGCAGCGAAGAGTTGGCGACAAACAGACACCCCCAAATGAGGGAAATCCAGCACAGCCCGCGGTGGAACGGCCCTGTTCCCGCAGCCCAGCGCCATCTTGCCGCTGAGAAGAGGGGGCCGAGTGATTGCAGCCTTGGAGACTGGAAGGTGCAGGAACATACGCTCGATACCCGGGGCTGAGCGCCCGCCAGTCCAGAAACACCCCCAGCGTCCCAGGACCAAGCATACAGCCCGAGATTGCGAGCCGGCGAGGGGTGCACCAGCCTCCCTTCAAGGGCGCTGAGGTAGAAAGGCGGCGTCCCCGAGGGTGTCCAGGCAGAGGCAGAGGCCAGGAACAATCGCAGCTCCGACACGGGCAGTGGAGTCGGGACGCCCGCGGCGTACGCCACTCCCGCCGAGCCAAGGACACATGTGGGACGAGAGGACCAGCTGCTCCGACAAACAAGATTGGACGGGAGGTGAGTGCTGCAACCACCCTGCTCTGCAGCAGAGGCTCCCACCCCGCCCGGCCCGAAGCTGCGCAGGGAGCTAACTGACCAGAGCCCCAAGTTTAACAACAGCGGGGCCTCGGCGGCTGGGAACCGCGAGGCAGCACAATTCACCATCTACATCCACCAGGAAGGTCAGACACAGAGCCCGCCGCATCCCGCTCATATCCCTCCCCGCCAAAAAAGCACAAGAGCAACACGAAAGAGACATACAAACAAGATAGCAGGGGGATCAGTCCAATACCCGGGGGACAAGAGACTGCAGAGCTAACCAACCTCCAAAATAACATGTAAACCATCCGCCAAATACACCAGAGAGGCTGAACACCCCCAAAACAACCTAATGAACCTACAGGGCATAGAAGCCCCCCAGGGAGAACAGAGCCCTGCCATCAGAGCATACGAACTTCCCAGGGCACCCAAATATGCACTGTGCCAAAAAAGCCCAAGGCAACACTGTTGAGACGAGACGACCTCAGTGGTGCTCCCTGGACCCACAGCAAAATTAAATAGTCCCCATCGGAGACAGTGAACCACAGGCCGCCACTCCCCCACAACCCGGAGGCGGCAAAACACTGACTGAGGGGACAAAAAAGGGACATCAGCTCAAGAGGAAACACAAATCCTGATCCAGATCCACTCCCTGACTCGCCCCGCTTCAATCAACAGGGAAAATAAACCCCCACCAAAGCCCAAACCGGAACAATGAGCAAAACATAGCCACGCAAGAACAGTCTACAATTCAACTCAAGTCAAACCTCAGACCAGCTCACAAACTCCCCTAAAAACCGACTACAGCACGCGGCCTTTAGCTCAGAAGCACACGCAGTAGATCGCCCCCGACAGCTTGAACCCCTCCCGCACACCCAAGCGGTACCACGTTCAAGGAAAAATGGGGAAAACAGACAAGTCCCAATGAAAACTGACCTTTGAACCAGGTACAACCAACAAAACTGTGAAAACGGACCAAAACGACTCCCCAACCATGGAGGAAAGCCGAAATCCTACTTGATTTAAAAGCAGGAATTGGCAACCTCGACTCCAAACTTGACACCCTATCATCCAAAGTGGAACTCCTACAGCACCGCCTTGAACAGCATGGAAATAGGCTTGACACAGCCGAACAACGGGTATCAGACCTTGAAGACGGCGCCACCTCGCTCACAGCCAGGGTGACAACACTGGAAACCCAGATAAAGACAATCATAGCAAAGAACGAAGAGCTTGAAGGCTGCTCACACCGCAACAATGTTAGACTGTTCGCATAAGAGGAAAACAACCCCTTGAGAAGATGGAGGAATTTGTGGAGAAGTTGTGCATAGAATTATTCGGGAGCAAAGCACTATCCCAACTCTTTGTAGTGGAAAGAGCACACAGAATACCATCCGGCCGGCCGATCCCAGGAGCACCTCCACGTCCAATCATAGCTTGAATCCTCAATTACAAAGATAGGGACACAATACTGCGACTGGCAAGAGAAAAAGGAGACTTGAAGTTTGATGGAGATAATATCCAGCTCTATCCTGACTTCTCTCTGGCTGTGCAAACACTGAGAAGATGCTTTGCAGGCATCAAACGCCGACTACAGGCCGATCATATGACCTACTCCATGCTGTACCTGGCGAAGCTGCGAATTCAACAGGACAGGAAATCACAATTCTTCAACTCGCCAGACGAGCCAAACTCCTTCCTCGACGAACTCGGCTGCAGGCAACCAGAAATCCAGCAGAGATCACCCAAAAGAGATCGGGGCAGAAGAAACCCACCGTAACTCGTGGGTGCCTCGCACTCCATCGCTCTCCTCGAAAAAGAAGTCACAAAGGAACGCAATAACAGAAGTACTCTATCGGGAGCCAATGCTCTCGGTCCGGCGCAAGCGCCCCAAGCACAGCACCTGATCTTAACATGACTAAGTGGGAGGGATACACTTACGGGCAAGTTGGGGTTTGCCTGTGTGCGGGTGGGAAGTTTTACACAGTTATGGGGAAACACAGGAAACCAAGCCACTGTCGGCCCTCCAGCTCTACTCTCGTCCACCACCTCAAACAAGATGCATCCAGAAACTCCAAGTTCCGCCTGCATAACCGCCTACTATGCCCCAGCAGCCAGCTGAGAGAAAAATCCAGAATTACCACGACCACCCAAAACACGACCCAAATCAGAAAAAATAAAGCCATCACACGTCTATGGTTAACCTAGCTACATGGAACATTAGAGGGGGAAACCAACCAGCTAAAGCACGAAAAATATCCCAATACCTCTAGAGACACCAGATAGACGTGGTCATGATATAAGAAACTCACCTCCTCCCCAGCGCTGAATACAACTGGGCCCGCAAATGGGGCTGTCACAGGTACTTCTCAACATATTCTTCATTTGCAAGAGGAGTCGCTATTTTAATAAACAAAAAAGTAAATTTCAGATTTATATCCTCGGAAACAGACTCAGAGGGGAGAACACTCTTCGTAAGAGGAATCCTAGAAGGTAAAGAAACTGTCTTAGTAAACTCCTACTGACCAAACTCCGACAGTGCTGATAACTTCAACTGGGTGATGATGCACCTGGAGACTACTGGATTGGCTACGATCATTTGCGGCGGTGACTTCAACACCCCACTTGACCCCCACAAAGACAAATCCCAGAGCACTAAGACCGTGCCATCCAAGGCCAGCCTCCAAATTCGAGAAATTTGCAACGCATACAATCTAATAGACATTTGGAGGCATACCCACTGGGAAACCCGAGATTACTTTTTCCATTCATGGGTAGACAATACAGATTCCCGTCTAGACTATCTCCTGTTATCAACCCAAGCTCAATTCCGTTGGGGAAATTGCCAAATCCTCCCGAGGACACTATCAGACCACTCCACCATCACCCGCAAATGCATTCCAGACAACAACAAGAAACAGACCCCAATGGAGGTTCAAACCCGGATCCCTACAAGATCAAGTCTTAGCCGACGAACTGCGCAAAGATTTTACCTCCTTTTTAGAGATAAATCAACCATCAGTCACGTCCCCCGGCACACTCTGGGAGACAATGAAATGTTATATCAGGGGGATATGCCTAGCAAAGGAACAGGGCATACTGAAGCTCATTAGAAGAAAACTAGCCGCCAGCGAAGCCAAGTTGAAAGAATAGGAGCAAAAATACACCCAATCCAAAGCTCCCTACTCCCTGGCCGCACTAAAAGCCGAACTCGACACCTTCAGGTCCACAGCAGAAAGAGAGATAAAGTTCCTAACTCGGGGCCCCAAAATACGTCAATATGGAAAAGTCCAGAAACCTGGCACCCTACTGGCCCGACTAATCACGGCAGAGAGAAAACCTACTTACGTCAAGCAGATACGAAACCAAAACGGAGACTTAGTGCATACAGAGGAGGAAATTGACAATACTTTCCACACATACTATCAAGAACTCTATAGCACCAAATACATGGCAAACCCCGGAAAACTCGCTTAATACCTAGACAACATTGAACTGTACTGGACAGACAACAAGCTGAGAGAACCATTAAGCATACCCATCAGCCTCGAAGAAATCCTAGAAGCGATAAAAAGTCTCCCCAACACTAAAGCCGCAGGGCCTGACGGGGGAATTCTACAAGGCCCACGCCCAGCTCCTGGCCCAACTCCTATTGCAAGTGTTTGAAGAAGCGATTAAAACCGAAACATTACCCTCAACTCTCCGCCAAGGAAACATGATCCTTCTCCACAAAACAGGAAAAACCACTCGAAGACTGCAGCTCATGCAGGTTGATCTCCCTGATAAACATGGACAATAAAATACTTGCCAAAATCTTAACCACCAGACTCCTCCCGCTAATGCCAGGTCTTGTCGTAGCTGACCAAGCAGGCTTCATACCCGGACGCAACACATCCTTTGGGATCAAAAGAATGTTTGGAGCGGTGGCAGCAATCAATCCCGAAACCCAGGCAATAGCAGCATTATTAGACGCCGAAAAAGCATTCGACTCTGTCGAATGGCCTTTCATGTATGAAGTCCTACGCCGCATGGGATTGGGCAATTACTATCTCAAGCTAGTGGCCCTCTTGTACAAAGACCCGAACTCCACCATCACGATGAGTAACACCAAATCCTCAGAAATTCGTCTACAATGGGGGACCAGACAAGGATGCCCGCTATCAGCAGTCCTATTTGCGTTAGTGATGGAACCCCTGGCATCGGATCTTCGTGCCTGTCACCTTCAAAGAGGTCTTTCCATTGGACCTCACAAGTTCGTAATCTCTCTCTGCGCAGATGACATAGCTCTCTTCATACACAATCCAGCAGAGAACCGAAATCCAATAATGTGAAAAGTCATCAAATTCGGCAGATTCTCGGGACTGAAAATAAACCATTCCAAATCCATTATATTCCCCTTAACCAAAACATCAACAAAATTCGCAGACGACTTTGGATCTCACTGGCAGTCATCAAGGGTCAAATATCTCGGTATCTATCTATCCAGATCCCACTCAGACATCATGCAAGACAGCTATGGAACACCCATTGAGACACTACGAGGCAAAATAAACAGATGGAAACTCCTTCCACTCACCGAATGGGGCCGGGTCTGCTTGGTCAAGATGGTGAGTCTCCCCAAGCGCTTATACCTCTTTACGAACATCCCCATTCTGCTACCACAACAATTCCTGCAATGCATCCGAAGCCAGATACTCAACCTGGTGTGGGTCGGCAAAGTGGCCAGAGTGACATACTCTACACTAATCCAACCAGTAAGTAAAGGAGGCCTAGCACTCCCAGATATGGAAAGACACTACTGGGCCGCTCAAGCTCAATTTCTAGGACACTGGTATGCCACAGACTTCATCAGACCACACGTCCACATTGAAAGAGCTTTACCATCCCCCTTCTTGCTCAGATCGATAATTCTGGGGAATCTTCACGTACCCCGTAACACACCCAATAGTGTTCAGGTCAAACACACAATCTGGAAAAAGATGGCGCAAAGAAGCAACATACAAATCAGGTTCTCCCCCTTAATCCCAGCAAGATTCATACCAAAAATCCCCCTAACAACCGAAAGGACCTACCTAAAATGGACAGACAAACTGCACATTTAGTCACTCAAAGATCTCTTCATCGACGGCACATTCATCACTCCACAACAAGCCAGGGAAAAAGGAAGCGACAACGCACTGGATCTATTTACTTATTTCAGACTACGCCACACATTACGAAATCCCCTACCCACATTTCCCCAACAACCGCAAACGTAGCAACTACTCCACAGAGTAATCCAATCACAAGGCAACGGGAGACTAGTCTCGGAGATCTGAAAATCGCTTTTAACCGACACCGCACCCACTCCCCAAACACCCAAAAAAAGATGGGAAAGAACCCTGCAAATCTCAATAACAGAAGACGACTGGTCGTACATCGTCAGGCAAACACAAACAGTCTCGCTAAACACACGCTACAAACAGATCCACTTCAACTTTGTCCACAAAACATACTGTACGCCAGCGAAACTCTAATCGCAACGACCAGCAACTCCAGCACTATGTGAAAGTTGCAAGACAGCCAAAGCAGACTTTCTACACCTGGCATGGACCTGCCCAGGCATTGCACGATTCTGGGAACAAGTGCTGGAGAAGATGTCAGCAATGATTGGACCTCAAATAGATACAAATCCAATCCTGGCACTTCTGGGGATCACTAGACATCTCCCGCCATGTGGTCGCAAACTGGTAGACCTACTACTGGTCCTGGCAAAGAGAAGAGAAGCAATGACATGGGGTCGGGGGCCACCCCCCAGTCTGCAAAACTGGCTGAAAGACATGACGTATAGTCAGGACACAGAAACCAACTTCATAAAGACACTGCCACTCCACGCATGACCTACGGACATTTGGGACCCTTACATTACATATCTGATATCTACCATGGACTCGATATCATCAGCGAGCGCATCCCCAGAACCAGCACCCCAAGACGGCGTCACAATCGCTGCCGGCAGACCATTAACGAAATCAGACCCCGACGGACCCAACAGCTGCAGGTTTGTGGAAAGTAGACTCTGGGGGTGGGGGGGAGGGGTGTAGGGTGCAACCTGTGCAATGTTAGTTGTAAGTTATATTATAATAAAACTAAAAATAAAGTTTTAATTAAAAAAAAAAAAACATCACTTGTATAGCACAACAAAAGTTGACCATAGGTATCGGGGAGCTAAAAAAACAAAAAGAGCTGAAGCAAGAACAGGAAAACTAAAGCAAACAAATATGTTTTTAACTGTGCCTTAAAAACCAAAGTCCAGGCTCTTACACAGATATGGAGGGAGAGAGTTTCATAGGTTTGTGCCGGCTACCGAAAAGGCTCGACGACCACATCTTTCTAGCCGGTGAAACAGAATTTTCAGCAGGCATTGGGAGGCCAAAGCAAGCAATTTGGGTGGTACAGGATGATTTTCTCTTGTAATGTAAAGCATCCTCTGCCCTAGGGCTCGATGAATCATGCCCAATGATTTCAGCTGAATCTGCGCCCCAACAAGAAGCCAATGAAGGTTTTGTTGGGCGGCAGAAGTAGAAATCCCATAAAGAATGCCCTTAGCTAGTCAGACTGCTGCATTTTTCAGCACTTGCAGCTGATTTAATAAATAAGTAGGCTGGGCTTGAAAAAGGCATTACAGTAGTCGGGACTACCGTTTATTAAAAATCAAAAGGAATGCAGGGCAGAACTGTTTCAGTTGCTTCAATGGCATAGGGCTGGGATCAGACAGCCAGAAATCCGGTGTCCAACACTGAATTGCGGCCAGAGGGCCTACCACTAGCACCTTATCAGCAAAATGTTCCTAGTCCACAGAAAGGACAAAGTGAGACCCTTGATAAACTTGAAGGAGCTCAATAGGTGGATTGTATAGAGGCACTTCAAGATGCAGGGCATTCACCTCCTCTGGGACATTCTCAGACAAGACGCTTGGCTGACCCGTATAGATCTAAAGGACACAAAACTTTACGATTCCGGTAGCGCAGGAACACAGACCATGGCTAAGCTTGAGATGGGGCAAGCGGATTTGGCAATTCAAGGCACTGCCAATCAGACTTTCCTCAGCACCTTTACCAAATTAATGAGACCTGTGCTGGTAGCGCTCAGAGAGAGGTATCAGGACGATAATCTACCTAGACTATATTCTAATCTTAGCGGAAAACAGGGAAGCACTTGCAGAACAGTCCCAGTGAGTGAGGGACCCGTTAGTATCCCTTGGTATCCTCATCAATCAGGAGAAGTCGGACTTGAAGCACAGGAAAAGGATGGACTTCCTGGGATTCATTGCAGACACCAGGAAGGGGACCCTAGAACCGTCAGCAAGGAAGATAAGGGATATCAAGAAAGAGATCATGGTGTGGCTCAAGAGAACAGTCATGTCACTGAGGACGCAAGCGAGGATTGAGGGGTTATCAGCCTCCTCCATTCAGGCAATATTTCCAGGGCTGTTACATTAGAGAGCCCTTCAGAGACTTAAGACCAAACACCTGCATCAGGGCTTAAGTATCATCAGATGATTCCCTTAGATAAGGAGGGGAGGACGGAACTGGAAAGGTGGCTCCGAAACACAGAGGCATGGAACAGTTGCGCCATTTTCAGAGACGTGCCAGAACTAGTCATAGAATCAGATGCCAGCAGAGTAGGTCCGGGAGCCAGATGCGGGACCTTAGAAACTAGTGGACAATGGGCCCTGAAAGAACTAGAACTGTATATCAATTGTCTCTAACTGGTAAGTGGGTTGTGTGAAGAGCCAGGAATGAGACGCAGACACAGAGGGCTCATAGTATAGACTTATTAAAATGAAAACAGGTTGGAAAATGCCTCCCTATCCCTAGTCTAGGAGGTATTTTCCCTAGCTCAATCAAAACTAAGGGTCTATCCAGTGTCAAGATGTCAAAAGTAAATGTATGTCCTTTGTCCAAAATCCTATCCTCGCCCTCACACTCTAAAATGAACTCTAAAGTGCTAAGGGAATTGTCTCTTGCTTGTTGAAGTGCACAAATGTTCAAATCCAACACAAACCTTCCAAATGGTTATTGTTCACAGCTTCAGGGAATAACTCTCTTCCCAGGTTTCTCTCCAGAAAATGCAAGGTTCAAAACAAAAGAATAATCCAAGTTCCTTGTAGTTCAAGAGGACTACTTCTTCCTCTTGCTGTTGTAATCCACTCATGGGGAAATGACTTCCTTTCCCAGTTTTCTCTACACATTGCTCCCTACATTCAAAATAACTCAAAATCGTAAGCATATGGGTCTTTGTTAGGATTCTCTAAATTTTTATATTTTGATTGGTTTTTACATAACAAAGACCAATAACCACATAACAATGAACTCCCCACCAGAGGTTTTGTCCGTTCTCCCCTTTTGTTTGTTCATTAGAGTTGCAAGGAAGTCAATATTCTTTTTTTTTTATTATTCTTTATTTCATATTAAATATAACAAATTAACATATGGATATACAAAATTCCTTCATAGTGACAAATGCATTAATCAGATGGCAATAACCAAGTCATAACTATGTACAATAAACCACACAAATTCAGCACAGCCCCCCAAATCACTCTGTAGCAATAAAAACATGAAAAACAAATATTAATAAAAAACTGCATAAATATATACATTCAACTCCATACATACAATATTCCAACCTCCCCCCATTTATGTACATCAAGAATAGACTAATCTAAATCCATGAATTTTCCCAAATAGTGAATTTTTCTTTTCTCTACCATAGATCGTTCTCTCCATCTCAGACAATTTATACGTTTCATCAATCCAATCCTTCACATTGGGGGATACCCTTGATTTCCATCCTCTCAAAATCATTTTCTTTCCTACAGCAGCTCCTCTAAATAGCCATTTCTTTTGGCAGGTGTTCAACTCTTCCAACATCACATCTCCCAAAATGAGGGTTTTAAAGTCATAAGCAATATTTTCTCCAAGTATGTCCTCTACTATTTCACCAATCTTCTCCCAGAAATCATGCACCCTCACAGTTTCCCATAACATATGTTCCAATGTTCCAGCCTGGTGTAAACATCCCCAACAACCATTAATATCTGACATACCCCTTTTATGTAATGTCTCCAGGGTCCAGTAAACTCTATTTAAAATTTTGATTTGTCGAGATATTTTGCTCAAACTAATTGATCACAAATTGACATTTTTGCACATGGTCAACCATTGTTCCAAAGAAATTTCACAATGAAGGCTTTTACTCCATTCCTCCCTCAACTGGTCATTTATCTTATATCTCGAAACAATTTGTTTATAGATTCGACTTGCCAATCCACTTTCACCCTTTTTGGATCTGACCAAAAAAAGTCCAAATCTAACCCAATTTCAAAATCAATCACACCTATTGCTTTCTTTAACCGTCTGTAATCCATGGATGAAAAGTTGTTTATAATTAATTATATATTAATTTGCCGTAAGCAATTTCCCATCCTTTTGTAGGTCTCCAATCCAACTAACCCCTCCTAAAAACCAATCTGGCCAAAAATAATGTCTTCCCATTTTCTTTAATCATCTCTGTGTTCCACCAGATAGAAGCATCTGGGCCCTTAAGTGCATCAACACCTAATACATTTAAGAGTTCTTTCCAGGAATACCTCAATAAAATCAGTGATGGGATTCACCTTACGTCCAGGTCTTGACAATGTTGCCAAAATTGCCCTTGTTGTCAACGGCCCTACAAAACCAGCTTCCAATCATCTGGTGACTTCTCCAAGAGCGGGATAAAATATTGAGCCATGAATGACTTTTGCTAGCAGTTTTTTGGAAACCTAATGTATGTATATTGCTAAATGATAAGCAAGGAAGTTCGGGACACCCAATCCACCCTTGTCAAGTGGTAATTGTAATTTCCAAAGTTTTAGTCTCGGAGGCTTGTTATCCCAATAAAACTCTGCATTAAGCCATCAAATTCCTTCCAATAGCATTGGTTAATTTTCAAGGGTAGCATACCCAGCACATAGATTACCCTAGGAGCTGAAATCATTTTCAGGGCATTCACATAAGGACAGGTTTAGCACTTTCCATCTTTCCAGATCTAGTCCTTTGCTTAATTCTTTCAGATTTCCATTGACCATCTCATCAATCTTTGGGGTCAACCATACTCCTAAATATATCATCCTGTTCGAGCACCATCTAAACCCCAGAGAGGTAACCCATTGCTTATTACAGGTTATTGTCAGAGGCATCACCTCTGATTTTGTCCAATTAACTTTATAACCAGAGGATGTATAGAAGTTGCATAAAATGTTCATTAAGATCGGTAGTGAGTGTTCTAAATACTTCAAGACTAGCAGAAGATCATCGGCATAAAACCAAAGCTTTTGTTCCACACGCCAACACGTTACCCCACTTAACCTTCTCTTGTTAGTCCAGAAACAACCCTATAGATTGTATAGCATGTATATTATATTGGCTGGAAGCCAATCGCATCATGTGACAAACGTGTGACAAACACTGCAAACACAGAACCGTAAATGTAACCAGAGAGCATCCATTTTGTGAAAGTATTCACCATTTGCTTTTTTCTTTTCTGTCAAAACCGCTTTGCAAATGTATTCTATGATACAAGCTGATACACGGTGCAAGGCCACAGCCTGCATGTTGAAAGATCAACCCAGACAGGAATGCCAAACGATAAAGAAATACATTGTTTTCCTCCCTCACAAAGTCATTGGAGGCAATCAGAAACTGCATTTAATCAGCGGCCCAGGTGCCGGCCTGTCTTACCAAAGCTATTAAAATTATATTCTTTTAGCGGTCCTCCTTCACGGATCTGCCTCAGAACTGTCTGACCCTTGGTTCACGTATAGAAACTAGTAGATAACATGCTAAGGAATGTGTCTCTCTCTTACGAACACGATATCCTTGCTGAACAAGAGCTTTATGTTCTCCATAACAAAGAAATGTCCCTGCAACTGTTGCTAGAATAAGTATATTTAGACGGAATAGAAACTTGTCATAATTGTCATGATTGTCAATCACCGAACCCTAGCCTAAAGGATACATTATGGGCGGTTTGAATTGCCTTCAAAGATTGCATGTTTGTATATATGTTGTTGCTTGAGTGATGCTCGCTCTCTTGCGTCTCACAAGGTCTGGGTGACACACATTGCAAGACGTTCAACCCCAGTCGGCCGACTGAGCATACTTTGAAATAAACCAGATTTCTTGGAAAATCGAATCTCGTGTCTATCGTGTTACTAGTATATGGTTATTGTGCCTTAGTTTCCATATGCGGGGGACTTTATGGCCTAGCACTCTCATGCTTGATTGTGATGGCAAAGGGTTCCACCGCAATAACAAACAGAAACAGAGATAAGGGACATCCTTGCCCAGTTCCTCTTTCAAGTTCAAATATACTGGATCTCAAGCCATTTGTATTTATATCCGCAGTTGGTTTTGATTATAATCTTTTAATCCAGGATATAAAATTCTCTCCATGATCCATTCTATGTAGCACTGTAAATAGATAATCCCAGTTCACACGATTGAATGCTTTTTCTGCATCTAAAAACATTTACTGCAATATCATCACATGAGTCTGAGGCTTGTGACATTGTCTGAAGAAGTCTACGTATGTTGCTAGAAGTGTGTCTTTTCTGTATGAATCCAGATTGATTTTCATGGATCAGCGTTGGTAATAGAGCTTCTAACCTAACAGCTAATAATTTAGATAACACTTTGTTATCCGTGTTTATTAAGCTAATTGGACCGTCACTCGATGGTTGAGTCTCATCCTTTTCTTTCTTTTTAAATAGTCTTATCATTGCATGTCTAGTCATTTGAGGTAATAGACCATCCCTTATTGATGATAGAAACATATCCTTCATTAGACTCAGGACAGAATTTGGTAGAATCTTGTCAAATTCGTCTGGGGCCATCAGGCCCAGGTGACTTCCCAGTATTCAGTTTAGCAAATGACCTCTTTAATTCTTCAATAGTCAGTTCTTCTTCATCTAGAATTTTACATTCAGTCTCCAAAATCTTCGGATCTCCACATTTTCCACAAAGTGCCCCATTTCCCCAGACACCGATTGTTCATTGCTGACAATTTTTCATAGTATTTCTTAAAAATGCCATTGATGTCTCTAGGATTATACGTAATTAAACCATCAGGATCTCGAAATGAAGTAATAGCCCTGTCTAATTCCATTTTCCTCACTCGATGTGCTAAACAGCGATTGCATTTTTTCCCGCTTTTCAAAGCAGGAACATTTTAACTGATACAGACTTCGTTCAGCTCTTTCAGTTAACATTTTATTCATTTTGTTTTTAATTTACGTAGCTCCTTACGTTTCTCTGAGTGCTTCGACCCATCACTTCCTGCAAAAGTCTCTTGATCTGTAGATCTAAGTCTTGCCTCTCCTTTTCCAGCTTTTTCTTATTACTGCTTGATAGACTTAATAATAACCCTCTCGTTGTACATTTAAAGGCTTCCCACACTCTCTTTGGTTCTATGTCCCCAGTATGATTTTCTTCAAAAAAGTATTACACTTCAGAGATAATCTTCTCCACAATCACCTCCTCAAAATTGATGCATTCATCCTCCATGTAAACTATCTTTTAGTCTCAAATTTCAGGTTCAATTACATTTCAACCGGTGAATGGTCTGTTAGAAGTATATTTCCCATCCTTCCTGTTTTATAATTCTCTGTCATTTTGCCCGCCGTCAGCAACATAGCCAATCTTGAAAATGTATCATGGGCACCCGAGTAGAAACTATATTCCCTTGTTGACGGATGTTCTAATCTCCAATTATCTTTTAGATTATGTTCCTCTAGCAGAGCTTGAAGTGATGAAAAGTGATTGTTCCTATTTTTGGGTGTCCTACATTTACTTTTATCCATTAAAGGGTCTAGAACATCGTTAAAATCACCAACTAATAAAATATCTGGAGTTTTCATGTATTAAATCATTGGGCTACACGTATGAAGAACGAGCTATCATCTACTGATGATGCATAAATGTTACATAAGGTTATAATTTCTCCTTGAATAAACACTAGTAGAGCGGTTATTCTGCCCTCTTTATCAGAACATGCTTTCAAAATTAGTATTCAAGCGTTCTTGCGTATTAAAACAGCAAAACCCCTTGATCTCGAGTTGAACAAGGAACCATATACATTTCCAACCCATTCTTTTTTAAGGCTTGCTAATTCATCCTGCATCAAATGAGTTTCCTATAGGAAACAAATGGCAGCCTTAATATTTTAGATAATTACAAATCTTTTTTACTTGATTGTTGATGCCATTCACATTCAAGGAAACTATACATATTTTATTTATTAATTTATACCGCGCACCACTGACCCTAGGGCTTAAGGGCGCCGACATACAAACCAATAAGAGAGAAATGTACACAGAATCATAAACAGAGGCAACAACAACAAAAAAAATGAACAGATAAAACAGTTAAGAAGGGGCCAGGCATTAGTCAAAATTGCTACTAGATCAGGAGATAAGTTCAGAACAATTCTTAGATTGTTAGATGAGGACGAGTCTTGCATTTTTGCAACCTTGTTCAAGAACATGGGGAGATTGCTAGCCCCACAGCCGATACAAATACAGTCAGTGTTATCAATGCAGCACCAATTGTCAATCGTGATTCTATGCAAGACTTTCAGGTCCTTGGTTCTAGCAGAGTTGGGCCCTAATTTAGAATTAAGCCAGAATAACACTTTATTCTTTAAAGATTCCCTGGATTCTGGAAAGCTCGACTTGGCCACGTTGGTAATGATCAAGTTCCTGGAATCAATAGCAAAACTGCTTAAGTCTGGGTCCAAAATCCTGCCCATAGATCGCTTTCTCTGTCGGATATCCTGAGGCATAGAGGGGGACCAGTGGAGCAGCCAGTTTAGGAGGTGGCAGAGGACCTTCCGATAAAGACTCACCGCCTGAGCTGAGAGCAGGAACTCTACCATTTGCCTCTGCTTGTACGGCCTGACCTACTACAGGAGACTCCATGGGAGTAGTTTGACAGCCCATTTGAGACATCTTCTGAGCTGATGTTTGAGAGGCCTATTCCACTCTTACAGATATCTCTTGACTAGTCATCTGGAAGGTTGACTGAGGTGGCTGAGGTGACAAGTTATTTTGGCTCAAAGAGGTCATCCATAGCTGAAGTTCCCCCAGATTATCACATGCTGCAAGGTCCCTCAGCATCTGAGTTTTGCAGATTAACCAGTTTTCAGGTGTCATGGTGTCCACCCGGAGACTATCCAAACTTCCCGCTGTTTCTACTCCTACATCCTCCTTTTTACTGAATAACTGTACCAGCTGGGTGTGGACCCCCGTTGGAGCATTCACTTCTTGGGTCACCTCCAGAGTCCCTTTGTTGGAATCTGGTACCTCTGGTGCACCATCTGGTACTTTTGACAGTAATTGAAGGGGGGGTAGGAGAAAAAGGGAGGACAGTACTCCCAGGATCTATTTTAGTTTTAACTGACTGGAGGTTGGTAAGCAGAAGCTGCTCCTTCCGCAATTTCTGTCCCCTTTTGGCACTCAAGGCCAAAACCTCAGAAAAGCGGTTGCCTTTTCTATGGTTACCCATTGAGGGTGATTGTGGGGAAAAATCCACCCCACCCGCAGCATCAGACTGTGCCCCTACTGTTGGGTGTCCTGACCCACGTTTGAGCTATCATGTTGCAACATTTGGTGCTGTGGGCTTAGAAAATCCAAGATGGCCAAAAAGCCCACATGTACGCCAGAATAGGAAAACTGTGCAGTACTGGCATGGAAAACATCATGATGGCCAGAACTTCCCAGAAAATGCACAGGGAAATGCATGAAGAATAGGCTGCCACCCATTTTTGCCTAGGTTGTGAGCACAGGAGGGCACTGCCTAAAACCACCATTTTGGCTACCCACACAGTAGCCTGAAACCATTGGGAATGGCAATGCTGATTGCCAAAAGCAACCTAGAACTGTGGGGTATTCATTTTTTTAAATCCCAAAAATGGTTGCATTACCAGTACTCACCACTATCAGAAAGCCGGCATTTTAAAACCACCAGACTTGTGTAAAACTGAACAAATGAAACAAAACCAGACCAAGGAAAGACTTGCTAAGAGGTGGATACAATGTAAAACTATACTCTGAAATGACTTGAAGGAAGTAATTATTTAATGTGTATGTAAAAATCGTAATAGACTTAAACTGGGGGGCAAAAAGTGACATTTAGCTGAAACCTGGCTTAATGAAACTGAATTCTGCCTGACATATACCCCCAGAGGAGTTAAAACCTGCTCAGCCAGTCTTTCCCTTGCCAAAAGGAGTTGTCACCTCTCTGATTAGATTAGGGGTGGAGCAGCTACAGGGAGTTGAACAAAGGCCTGTCCTGGGCCCAGGCAGATGGTTTATTGGGGGGATCGTAAATGGCTTCCTTTTGAACAAAGCCCTTCCTTGACTCAGGCAGAAGTTATATTGGGGGCGTCGTAAAAGTGGCTTCCTCTTGGCAGAAACGGGGAGGGGCAGCCCCCTCTGAGGACAGGCTGAGCTTAAACAAAGTGGATAGACTGGTTTCTCCACCATGTGACCTGGGAAGACACACCCCTGTTGGCCAGAATATATTAAGAAAGATGTATAACTCATGGTGCGGACTTGTCAAAATTAGCTAAATGATACCATAATTCTTGTGATTTTTCTGCCCACATTTTAAGAGGTTTTAGGACCCGGTGGTATGATCTGGGGGGGTTGCTAGCGGAAAATAGGGTTTCACTCCAAATGTCTGCATGTTAAAAATCTGACACTTCATCAATTAATGTCCACACTCCTTGCGCACATGTGTGTAAATTTGGGTAAATGTCCGATATTGCAAAACCAGTCAAAAAGTGCAAAATGTTGCCATTTCTGAATGCAAGCCCCCAGGAAGAGCAGAGGTTGAACAGAGTATACCTCATGTGATATGTGATGGGTGCATGTAATTTTAAACAACTGTGTATCTGTGATATATGTATTTGAATCAAATATAGATTTGTGGGCAAACTGACCAGGGGAGGATCCTCTGACCCATAAAACCTACAGCATCACTCTGACTCACATTCCCTTCCCCCAATCATGGTAGAGGGGAGAATTGGGCCAATGACAAGTAGAGAGGGGCAGGCTTAGCTAGGCCCAGGCACACACCCATTTTCAAAACACATAAAAAGAGACTGCTGGGACAGGTAGAGACATTCAATTCCATTTGCTGCGGAGCATGCTGACCGACGACTTCACATCCAGAGATCCTACACTTAGACTTCCAAGCTAAACAGAGACTACAGAACTTTGAACCAAGAAGGCCCACTGCAAGCAAAAGTATTTGTCAGCAGGCCCAAAATCATTTGCAGACTTTTCACAGCCGGGCTGAGCTGTTGATTCTGGCCTGAAACCCTGTGCCAGAAAGATCCAGAAGCAGTGCTGTAACCCGAGAAAGCAGAGCAGTATCCAGAACCAGAGGCCAGAGATCCAGAGTGGCCCAGACCGCTGTGAGCAGAACCAGAGAGCTGACCCAGATCGCTGTGAAGTGCCGAGACCAGAACCGGAGTCCAGTCCAAAACCTGACCAGATCCGTGGCGAGGCCTATTTCAAAAATATATTGTGAGTACCTAGCAGAACTGTGCAGAACCAATCTCTTAGTTAAAATAATCTAATCCAAACTATTTTAATCTAACCAGAACTGCCTCCTAGAAGTTGTCACTTGTCATTTTGTAAAGCTGCACCACTATCACTTGTCAATTCTGCAGCTGCATAGCTGTCATTTGTCATTTTGAGTTTACTTAAAATCCGAAAAACTACCTTTATTTAATCGTCCGTATCTCTGGAGCCGTTTGGGCTACGAACTTGGTTTAACTTTCCTCTGAAAGCTTAGAATCCAACAAGCCTAGAACCGACTCCCTACTCCTTATACTTTCACTGCAATCACGAATACTTGTAAAAAGATAGCTGCTTTTGCCTCAACTGCTAAAATTTGTTTGCATTTTAAGAACCATCCCTGAATCATTGCTAACGTGAGCCTGAACTCATCCCAAGTAGCTACCACTCCCCCTGAACCTCCTAAAGGGAATTAAAACCATTTTCAGCATATTTCTCACTTCATTGCCATCACCTTTTAAAAGCATTTTGGGCCTGTGTTTCAAACTTCTATCTATGGTCTAAGCTTGCTGGGGTGAACTGAATTATATTTGATTGCATTCCTAAGAACTGTGTGTGTTACTTCCATTTCTTACATTGCATAAGGGAGGGGGGTGAATTGCCAGAGAAAAATTGATTATATTATCTTTTGCTAAAGTCATATCAAGTATTTCTGTACTGCATTTTATTCCTCATTGCTTTTCCCTTGAAATTATAAAAGTATTTTTGCTACTTTATCCATCCTATACTAACTCCTCATTGATTATAAAGAAGTGTGCTAGTGCCAGATTACCCATTGTTGATCAACATCATATGTCTAAGTGTACTATCAGATATTAATTTATTATAAAGTGTGATATATATATATTGTTTAAATTCTCAAATAAACCTTTTAAACTTGCAAAACAGAACTACTTCTTGGGTCAGGGGGATTCTAAGAGAGGGGTGTTATATAGGGGTAGTCATCCAGAACTCATGAACTGGACATAAAGATATATTAATAAGGGTTTCCATTCAGTATCCCAGACTAGGCATTGACTTAGCTGTAGTGTTGAATTGAATCCTCTTACAAAGTGGGGGCTCGAGCCGGACGTTTGGGTTAGATCTATCACTTGTGCAGCTTAATACAGTGTGCTAACTGACGGGATACATACATCCGGTCGGATCACCACGCTGTTTTACGCTGTAAAGGACTCTTCAAAGGGACACTCTAAGGAAAAGGTCTGTTTTGCAAAAATAAAATACTAATTTCTGTAAGTCAGGACAGAGATAAATCTCTAGAATGACGACCTTGGTAGACATGAAAATAGCGAGGGAGCACCTCTTACATAAGCTATTTGTGAGAGGTGAGTGGACTTACCAGGACCAAACAGTCTGGTTGCAGGCCATCGCGCAACAGGTCACTGAAACAGGGTCAGACATATGGAGAGATCATGGGTCCATTACATGTGGCCCTGAGTGAACTATATATGGCTCTAAAAGCCAAAGATGAACACAATAAGATTGCCAGGATAGCGGCATACCTGTACCTATATATGGGAGACATGCAGGATAAATGTACTGAAAGCCAAGATCTGGCGAATAAGCGACAGATGGCGTTAGAGAAGGTCCAATTTGACCTGGTCTCTTCTGAGCAGAGGCTGCAGGGGAGCCAGGAGTCAGAAAATGATAGTAGGCAGTATATCATTAAAATAAAAGAGGACATGGATAGACTGCAACAGGAGAAGGCTGACCAGGATACCAGAGTTCTGGCCTTGCAAAAGGAGTACCAAGAAGGTTTGGACTCCCTACTACAGAGCCAGAAAAAGCTGGAGCAACAACTGGACTTCAACAGGGCATGCACAGAACAGGTAGTCACCCTGCAAAGCCACCTAGATAGGGAAAAGGCAGAAAGCAATAAATTGATTCTGAAAGACCTGGATACCCAGGCAGAGTTTGATCAGGAGCACCAGAGAGCTGGTGCCTTCCAAAGGCAAAGGGACGACCTGGCGGCACAGATGCAGACACTTAGTCAGGAAAGGGACACCTTAGGCCAGGAAGTCTGCCATTTAAAAAGAAAATGGAAGAAAATCACCTGGCCCTCCAGGGACTGGGTGACCTCCAAAAAGAACACCAGAACTTGTTAGAGCACACCAGGAGGGTGGAGGAGGCTCTGGCAAGAAAGGAGCAGGCCAGTAGGGAAGGGACTCAGGAGGTAACCCTCCTGCAGCAAAGACTGGTCCAGTACTCCAGGACCAATCAGGAGGCACAGAGAGAAAATGAGGCTCTCTGTCAGCACAATGATAGGCTCCAACAACAGGTAGCGATGCAGGAGAGACTGATAGAGTCTAGTAAGGCCTTAACTGAGGAACTGAAAGCGCAGGATCTTGCATTGCAATAGGGAGCAGGGGCGGATAGAGACCAGGTTCGCTGGGAGAGGGAGACTCCTGAGCATAACCTCAGGAGCCCTAGTACCAGAGGCCTTCATATCTCTCAGTCCCTGGACTCTGCCACCCCCATGTCCCCTCGCGCACATGAGCCCAGGGCCACGGGGTTGGCAGATTACTATCCAACCAGAAGTATGGGGCTCATAGGCCAGTACCTCCCAGGAATGGAGGGGCGGGCATCTGGGTATGGGCACCCAAGCACAGTGCAATTTAGTGGGGAACTCCAGGAGAGTAGGCCCATTAAGGGCATCCTGAAAACTTCTGCCCAGTTAGGTCAATAGGGGGGGGTACCCATCAAATCCTGGCAGCAAGGAGGGATCTGAAGACTCCTCTGAACGGCGCAGGACACAGGAGACCAGGTCCCCACATTCTGCCAGCCATTCCCAGGCTCGCAAAATCCGGGAAAACCTGGAAGATCAGACAGGAACCTCTGGGAGCAGTGCCTCTGAGTCAGAGGATGAATGGACAAGGGTTACCCGAACCAAAAAGGCCAATAAGGCAAAAAGGGCCTTGCTTAAGGACCCATTGAAGCAAATAAAGGCAATAAGGAGTGTCATCACGCCTTATCATAAAAACGCCAAGTATTCCGTCTGGGAACACTTGGAACTCTATGAGCAAATGATGGAGACTTTCCATTTGAAGGACAGCAGTAGCTGCATACAGTACGTCAAATGGACATTCTCCCCAGAATACTCCAGTTTCTTTGCGGGGCTGGAGGACCAAAATCATTTAAGATGGTCCACCTATAAGGCGGCCATCTTGAAACATTTTTCTGTTCACAGAAATCCTCAAGAGGCTCGCAAGGCAGCCTACAATTTGCAATGTGGGGAGGATCAGGCCCCACAAGAGTTTGTGCAAGAATTAAAGCGTGCTTTTGCGCAGACCACCAGAAGGGTGCGCAAAGACAGCAAAGAGTTTGTCAATACATTTTTCCATGCTCTCCCTAAATATATAATGACCCAGCTCGTGAGAGATTTTCATGAGAAAAGATCTTTAGACTGGGTCATTGAACAGGCTACCCGGATCGGTGAGGTGCAGAAGCCTATCGAAAATAAAAATAACGCGCCGAAAAACCCCAAAACCAACAGCACCCCTATTGCTGCCAAGGTGGCAGAGGTAAAGGTTGCCCCCGTTTAAGATTTGGAGATGGGGGGGCCTAAAAACCTGCCTGCACCAAATAATTCACAGCCCAGAAGGCCCTCGGGCCAGTCACAGACAGGGAGTCGAGGAGGTAGTCCCACAAATGGGGTCCCCCGCTCCCCTGACTATGTAAGTCCCCGCTATAAGGGAAACCGACCAATCCTGGGTTATGTGTGGACTCCTCCAGCCCAAGGGGGGGGATCCGGCCAAGCACCTAACCCAGGGAACTTCCCTCCCAACTTCCCACAGGAGGGCAGAAATTCTCCAAATCCTTGGCATAACTTTTACCCAAGGTATCCACCAAATTTCCCGCGCCAAAATCATCCATCCTTCTTTCCCCAATTCCCTGAGCCCAGACAACCTAATCCGGGAGAGGGGAGGCCACGGGTGGAGGGGTACCAAAATCTTCCCAACCAGGGGTACTACCAGAGAAGGGATAGCTACCCTTCCCGGGATCAGCCCAGGAGAGAAAATAGAGCCCCTTATCAGCCTGAGCGGGTTTCCCAGTTAGAGCGCCAGGTCCAAAATATGGCACGGGATCTGGGTTACATACTGAGGGCTCAACAGAACCCTCAGATGAGCATGCCACCGCAGAATGCCCCAAACTCTGGACCTGGTGCTCCAGAACAATGACGGGGGCAGCACACCGATAACCCACCGGTTCCCAGGGAGGAGGCACAAGGGGAAGGGGGGTGTAAAGCCTTGGAGGAAGCTTCCTTCCCAACTTGTAAACAGCCCCTGGAAAACCAGGAACTGGAAACAAAATCTCCGGCCCCTGAAAGCCTGCCTCCCAAGGAGCAGAGGGGTGGTAGGAGAAACAAAGGACCCAAACAGACCCACTTTGTGGAGGAGGTACAGGTCTTCCAATTTGAGGGAGAGGGATCTTCAGAGGATCCTGGGGAAAGGATCTTCTCCTTTCGAGATGGGTGAACTCCTCCCAAGGAAAAATGGGTCCCAAGGGATGCCGATTCAGACTGGGGAGATGTGGAGACTGAGCTACCGCCGCCCATCATCTCATCCCAGAACCGACAATACCGAAATCCCCTGGTTCAAACCCATCCTGGTGACTGCCTCCAAAAAGGGGGGGGGCGGCCCAGAACCGGAACCAGGGGAACCCACAATGGCTCTGATCTCCAGTTGCCAACTTTTTCTTTCAGATTCCCAAGGCTCTCCACAGAATTCTGCCCAAATCTCTTCTCTAGCAATATCCAAAACCAGAAAGTTAGCCCACCAGTTGTCCAAAAATGTACATTATCTGTGCCCCCTTGAGAAGAAGGAGGGAAGATACTATGCCCCGGTACAAGTACAGGGGCAGGGTACAATTTTGGCACTGGTGGACACTGGATCCCAAGCCACCCTTCTGTCCAAAAGGGCCTTTGAGGAACTAAATGCAGGAAGGGGGGAGAATTACTGTATTCCTCTCACCTCTCTTCCTGGACAACTGCAGAACTTTGACGGGATGGAAATTCCCATTGAGGGGACTGCAGACTTGGACATTAAAATTGGGCGACACAAGGTGAAACACCCGGTCATAGTAGTGACTCCAGAGGGCACCCCTTGTTTACTAGGGAATGACATCCTGAGAAGGTTGTCACCCCTAATAGATTGTGTAAACAAGGTCCCAGACTAGCCGACCAATAAAATTAAAACAGAGTGTCAACCATGTTAGTTTAAACGGCACCTGCCACATGGTTGAACAAAAATGTGACCAAGTAGAATTTCACTTCCAGAACAACCAAACTCCAGACGTGACAGTAATAGCAGTAGGACAACAGACTGCTGATGGGGGGTCCTCTCTATTTCTGAAAATCAACCTTCCTTCCAGTTTAAGGTGGTATTCCACACTGGAAGGAAACACTCTGAAATTCTTCACCAATCCACAATCAGAAA
The DNA here is from genome assembly GCF_040938575.1 of Ambystoma mexicanum. NCBI lineage: Eukaryota > Metazoa > Chordata > Amphibia > Caudata > Ambystomatidae > Ambystoma > Ambystoma mexicanum. The sequence continues at coordinate 743,120,559 of NC_090936.1, forward strand.
CTCCCACTCCTATAGTCCAGAAAGATGTGAAATCAGCTCAGAGCCTGGCTGATATTCAGCAAATTGGAGAGCAGTTGTTCATCCCTGTTCAGTTAAATGATGGGAAGGACTCTGTTCTCGCTCGAGTGTGTGTGAACAACGGTAAGAGCTTCATCAGCGAAGCCATGTTCCGCCAACTCCCAAAAGATCCAGCCATTCCCACATTCAAACTGATAGACAAATGGGAAATGGACCTGGAAGCACCTAATTCCAAACATCTCCTGCCAAGCAGGTGTATGCTCAAAATCTCCATTGGCAACAAGAGCATAGTCCATAATTGTTGGGTCGTGCGAGACTTCACTGCTGCCTTTTACTTAGGCAGTGACATTCTCAATCGCTTTGCCATTAGTTTGGACCTAATAAACTTCAAAGCTTGGTCCCGATTAGCGGATAATCCCATGGGCTTTGATGATCCAGAAAAAGCATTTAGGTCAGCTCAATTACTACCTTATGCAGTTGAAATTCAGATTAAAGAGGAAGTCACCATCCCAGAAAGGACCCGACAATTCTCCCTGGAAGTGAAAGTTAAAAGAGGACAACATTTGAAAAACCCTGATGCTTACATACATCTAAACGCTTCTCTCCAACAGCAAGGGTCGGGGGTAAACCCAACTCCATTAGTCAATATAGAACATGACACCATCCCAATAGAGGTGGATAACCGCGACTTAAAGAGTATTACTCTAGCCGCAGGCACCATTATTGGAATGGCAGTTGATGACCGACATTTCTCCATTGATTTAGGAAATTAACTGTTAGGACCAATCCCCAAGGACTGTTTTGACAGTGACAGTGAGGACAATACAACACCAGACAGGATTTTTACCCGGCATGGGGGGGAACTTCCTGGTGTACACTTCCTGCCCCTATGGTAAGGAAGATGTGACTTGTGACTTCAGGAGGGATGAGGTAATTTTCCAGGTCCATGAGGGTTGCCTTTCCCACCTGAGGCCTCCAGTCCAAATCAGCACTCTGACCAGGGACTTCTCCACCCAGCTGGAGGAGGCCGCTGAGATAGCCAAACCAGAAGTCTTACCAGGCTTCAGGCCGATGGTGGAAGAGAGAATCAACCTAGCTGATGCCTGTGTGACTCTGGAACAAAAGCAAAAGTTGAAACAAGTTTTCTTGGATTTCCAAGATCTCTTTGCGGTAGACTCATATGACTGTGGCCGCACCGACATCCACACAACAACAATCCCCACGGACCCTGGAATGACTCCAGTGTTTGTGAAGCAATATCGCTTGCCTCTCGCATCCATGGAGTCCCTTACTGAAATAATTAAGAACCTAGAGTCCCAGGGAATAATTCGTCCAATACACAGCACCTTCAATAACCCGGTGCTGGGAATACTGAAGCCAAAAGGCAAGTGGAGACTCTGCGCAAGGGGTAACCTGGCTTATGTAGATGATGTCCTCATCAAAAGTTCATCTGTGGAGGAACACATAGCGGAGATCCGTTATGTTCTGACCCAGTTGAGGGCCGCCGGAGCAAAACTTTCCTTTCAGAAAGCACAGTGGTGTAGAACCCGTGTTAATTTCTTGGGGCATGAGATTACTCCTCAGGGTCTCTGTCCCCAGGAAAAGAAAGTGGAAGCACTTCAGAAACAAAGACCCCACAACTCTGCGGGAACGAAGGAGCCTCTTGGACTGACTAATTACAGCAGAAAGTTCATTGAGGGCTACGCAGAGATCACCAGACCCCAGATTCATCTCCTGAAGGGGGGGGGTCAAGTGGGAATGGGGTCCAGAACAAGCTGAGGCGGTAAGACAACTCAAAAGAAGCCTCTCACAAGCGCCTTGCCTAGCTTACCCTGTCAGAAACAAGGAGTTCTTCCTGGAGACGGGGTTCTCTAATACATGCTTGACGGCAGTATTATACCAAAGGCATGACAAAGTCAATAAAGTAATCTCCTATGCGAGCAAAACTTTAACCTCTGTGGAGGAAAAATTCAACGATTGTGAGAAGGCACTCCTTGCAACGGTGTGGGCATTGAAGAATTACCGCCCGTTTATCCATGGGGAACACATCATAGTGGAGACTCCACACCAGCCTCTGTAATATCTCCAAAGTGACAGAATCCGGGCCGGAAATGTGAGTAATTCCCAAATTACTTCCTGGATTCTGTCAATGCAAGGCTTTCCTGTGGAGGTCAGATATGGCCAAAACAAGAAGAGTCCCCTCGCGCAAGGTCTGGCTGACTTGCATGATTGTGCCAGAGAAAACTGTCTCGAGGACGAAAGTCTAAAAATCAAGGACAACACGGAGGCATACCTTAATTCCCCACACAAAGTCTTTGAAGAGGACAAGTGTGAGGGAATGCCCACTGTCTATGTGGATGGATGCTCTTACCATGTTGACAACGACGGGGAGAAAGAACTGGTGGCTGGCATAGGGAATGCATGGGTGAAGGAGTTTCCAGAACCCTCCGCTGGATACAAAATTGGTCCCCGAAGTAGTCAGGTGGCAGAATTGATGGCTGTGCATGAGGCCATCCTCACTGCTGTCCAGCATCAACTCCACGAACTGGTCATAATCACAGATTCGGATTATGTACGGAACGGGTTCGTGGAGCACCTGGTTAATTGGAAAACCAGAGGCATGTTATGTGCTAATAACAAACCCTTGAAACATGGGAAGTTAATCCAAAACATTGATGATCTGGTCACATCGAATGGGATGACCATTTACTGGAAAAAGATCAAGGGTCATTCCAAAGTAGAGGGACCAGACAAAACTGGAAATGACTTAGCTGATCAGCTGGCCAAAACCGGGGCCATCCAAGGGGATCTAATCGAAATAGAGACCCTGTTGGGGGAAATCCAAGTCACTGCTATCACTAGGTCCCAGACAAATGCTCACAATGATCTTTCAACTGCACAATGGAGTAAGGAGACCCCTGATGCTGATTTAATTACAGCTCAGAAGGGGGATCCAATTATTGGTAAGTTTTACCAACACCTTCAGGACCCTGAGAACTTTCCCCTGACGGATACCGATTACATTGGGAAAGAGGACCTAAGAGTGTTGATGAAATGTCCAAAAATGTTCCGGATCCAAGACGGTTTGTTGGTAAGGAAATCCCAAGCTGGACATGATCAGTGGGTGGTTCCTACCTCCTTCCGAAGCCTGTTGTTAAGTCACGCCCATGATGCGGCTACCGCCGGTCATAGGGGGTTTCATACAACACTTGAGATCTTAAGAGAGGTTGCATACTGGCCACACATGGGGCAGGACCTTGACCAATACTTGAAGGGCTGACGTGTGTGCACAATTTCAGCCATCATCCCTCACAAACCGTGCACCTCTCCAAAAGAGGGGGATGACACTGCCATGGTCAGATTTGCAAATCGACTTTGTAGGCACTGTGATTCGCTCGTCTAGAGGAAACAAGTACATGTTGACTGTTACATGCTTGTTTACCAAGTGGGTGGAATGTCTCCCAGCCCCAAACTGCAAGGCAGAGACAGCAGCTGCCCTGATGATTAACCACATCTTTTCCCGTATTGGTCCACCTCAAAGGATTGAGTCAGACAGGGGTAGCCACTTCACCAGTGAAGTAATGACAAAGAGTGGGAGATACTGGGGGTCAAAAGGAAGTTACATATTGCTTACCGGCCAGCTTCTTCTGGGGCAGTAGAGAGATATAACCAAACCATTGTGAGCATATTAAAGAAGTTTGTGGCAGATTCTGGGCCAAGTTGGGATATCCGATTACCTCTGGTCCTAATTGCCATCAGATCTACCCCTTCATCTGCAAACAAAAAATGTCACCATTTGAGTTGATGACTGGACGCAAGATGGTGCTTCCCCAGCATTTGCTCTACAGAACCCAAGAGCAAACGTTGATAAATGCCTCCACAACTCATGAGTATGTGGAGAATTTAAGGAAACACCGTCAACATGCTTTTGCCTATGCTCAGCTGAATCTAGAAAGATCAGCTGAGAGTATGAAGACCCACTATGACCAGAAAACTTCCAGGAAGGAATATCAGGTGGGAGACCGGGTCTATTTAACAACTTCCAAAGAAACCAGGCAAGACAGCGCAAATGTTTGCCTACATGGAAGGGACCCTTTGAGATTATAGACAAGATCTCCCCTGTGGCCTACAAGATCCGCATCCCCAAAGGCGGTTTGGCAGAGGGGGAAGACGAGTGGGTCCACATCAACCAGTTGAAGTGTTGCCATCCCAGGCACACTTTGCAGCAACTGGAGGAGTCCTCTGCAATCCCAGAGGGTACCGCTCCAGAGTAATTCAATTCCAACCCTAAAATATCCTACATATAGCCTATCAAATTCTGTGTTTCTCAAGTTTATGTGTTCCCGTCGCTTAATTTAAAAAAATGTGCATGTTCACATCTGTTGAGTTCTAAAATAGATATGCCACGCCACTATATCAATGGTGGGGGAGAAATGTCCATGAATAGGTATTGCCGCTTTTCCTTTGTCGTCCTAGGAGAAAGAAAACCTGGAGACAGGCCAGGGAGGACGATCCGGAGACCGGGAGCAGAGACCCAAGGGGCCCGGGGTACTGCCCAATAGTCCCATCAGGACCGGCGAGGATAACCGATCGATCAGTACCGGATGGAGGAAAAGATGCTGAACTGTGCCATTTGCAGAATTGGAAGAAGATTATGCGGACATACCAGTGCGTGGGTCATAACCTTCTGTGCACCCGACTCCCCATCGACTCAAATTCAAAGTGCAGTCGAGTGGGGGGGCTTTGTTGGGTGCCCTGACCCATGTTTGAGCTATCATGCTGCAACATTTGGTGCTGTGGGCTTAGAAAATCCAAGATGGCCAAAAAGCCCACATGTACGCCAGAATAGGAAAACTGTGCAGTACTGGCATGGAAAACATCATGATGGCCAGAACTTCCGAGAAAATGCACAGGGAAATGCATGAAGAATAGGCTGCCACCCATTTTTGCCAAGGTTGTGAGAACAGGAGGGCACTGCCTAAAACCACAATTGGGCTACCCACACAGTAGCCTGAAACCATTGGGAATGGCAATGCCGATTGCCAAAAGCAACCTAGAACTGTGGGGAATTCATTTTCTTAAATCCCAAAAATGGTTCCATTACCAGTACTCACCACTATCAGAAAGCCGGCGTTTTAAAACCACCAGACTTTTGTGTAAAACTGAACAAATGAAACAAAACCAGACCAAGGAAAGACTTGCTAAGAGGTGGATACAATGTAAAACTATACTCTGAAATGACTTGAAGGAAGTAATTATTTAATGTGTATGTAAAAATCGTAATAGACTTAAACTGGGGGACAAAAAGTGACATTTAGCTGAAACCTGGCTTAATGAAACTGTATTCTGCCTGACATCTACCCCCACAGGAGTTAAAACCTGCTCAGCCACTCTTCCCCTTGCCAAAAGGAGTTGTCACCTCTCTGATTAGATTAGGGGTGGAGCAGCTACAGGGAGTTGAACAAAGGCCTGTCCTGGGCCCAGGCAGATGGTTTATTGGGGGGATTGTAAATGGCTTCCTTTTGAACAAAGCCCTTCCTTGACTCAGGCAGAAGTTATATTGGGGCGTCGTAAAAGTGGCTTCCTCTTGGCAGAAACGGGGAGGGGCAGCCCCCTCTGAGGACAGGCTGAGCTTAAAGAAAGTGGATAGACTGGTTTCTCCACCATGTGACCTGGGAAGACACACCCCTGTTGGCCAGAATATGATTTTAAGAAAGATGTATAACTCATGGTGCGGACTTGTCAAAATTAGCTAAATGATACCATAATTCTTGTGATTTTTCTGCCCGCATTTTAAGAGGTTTTAGGACCCGGTGGTATGATCTGGGGGGTTGCTAGCGGAAAATAGGGTTTCACTCCAAATGTCTGCATGTTAAACATCTGACACTTCATCAATTAATGTCCACACTCCTTGCGCACATGTGTGTAAATTTGGGTAAATGTCCGATATTGCAAAACCAGTTAAAAAGTGCAAAATGTTGCCATTTCTGAATGCAAGCCCCCAGGAAGAGCAGAGTTTGAACAGAGTATACCTCATGTGATATGTGATGGGTGCATGTAATTTTAAACAACTGTGTATCTGTGCAATATGTATTTGAATCAAATATAGATTTGTGAGCAAACGGACCAGGGGAGGATCCTCTGACCCATAAAACCTACAGCATCACTCTGACTCACATTTCCTTCCCCCAATAATGGGAGAGGGGAGAATTGGGCCAATGACAAGTAGAGAGGGGCAGGCTTAGCTAGGCCCAGGCACACACCCATTTTCAAAACACATAAAAAGAGACTGCTGGGACAGGTAGAGACATTCAATTCCATTTGCTGCGGAGCATGCTGACCGACGACTTCACATCCAGAGATCCTACACTTAGACTTCCAAGCTAAACAGAGACTACAGAACTTTGAACCAAGAAGGCCCACTGCAAGCAAAAGTATTGGTCAGCAGGCCCAAAATCATTTGCAGACTATTCACAGCCGGGCTGAGGTGTTGATTCTGGCCTGAAACCCTGCGCCAGAAAGATCCAGAAGCAGTGCTGTACCCCGAGAAAGCAGAGCAGTATCCAGAACCGGAGGCCAGAGATCCAGAGTGACCCAGACCGCTGTGAGCAGAACCAGAGAGCTGACCCAGATCGCTGTGAAGTGCCGAGACCAGAACCGGAGTCCAGTCCAAAACCTGACCAGATCCGTGGCGAGGCCTATTTCAAAAATATATTGTGAGTACCTAGCAGAACTGTGCAGAACCAATCTCTTAGTTAAAATAATCTAATCCAAACTATTTTAATCTAACCAGAACTGCCTCCTAGAAGTTGTCACTTGTCATTTTGTAAAGCTGGTCATTTTGAGTTTACTTAAAATCCGAAAAACTACCTTTATTTAATCGTCCGTATCTCTGGAACCGTTTGGGCTACGAACTTGGTTTAACTTTCCTCTGAAAGCTTAGAATCTAAGCTCTCCAACAAGCCTAGAACAGACTCCCTACTCCTTATACCTTCTCCGCAATCACGATACACGCATTCGCGTATTTTGCCGCGATTTGCGATTTGGCCCGATTTCTTTACTTGTAAAAAGATAGCTGCTTTTGCCTGAAGTGCTAAAATTCATTTGCATCTTAAGAACCATCCCTGAATCATTGCTAAAGTGAGCCTGAACTCATCCCAAGTAGCTACCACTCCCCCTGAACCTCCTAAAGGGAATTAAAACAATTTTCAGCATATTTCTCACTTCACTGCCATCACCTTTTAAAAGCATTTTGGGCCTGTGTTTCAAACTTCTATCTGTGGTCTAAGCTTGCTGGGGTGAACTGAATTGTATTTGATTGCATTCCTAAGAACTGTGTATGTTACTTCCATTTCCTTCCATTTCTTACATTGCATAGGGGAGGGGGGTGAATTGCCAGAGAAAAAGTGATTATATTATCTTTTGCTAAAATCATATCAACTATTTCTGTACTGCATTTTATTCCTCATTGCTTTTCCCTTGAAATCATAAAAGTATTTTTGCTACTTTATCCATCCTATACTAACTCCTCATTGATTATAAAGAAGTGTGCTGGTGCTAGATTACCCATTGTTGATCAACATCATATGTCTAAGTGTACTATCAGATATTAATTTATTATAAAGTGTGATATATATATATTGTTTAAATTCTCAAATAAACCTTTTAAACTTGCAAAACAGAACTACTTCTTGGCTCAGTGGGGTCAGGGGGATTCTAAGAGAGGGGTGTTATATAGGGGTAGTCATCCAGAACTCATGAACTGGACATAAAGATATATTAATAAGGGTTTCCATTCAGTATCCCAGACTAGGCATTGACTTAGCTGTAGTGTTGAATTGAATCCTCTTACACTACAAACATTGCCCTGGGTCCGGTGGCACTTTCCGGCAGAATAGCAAAATAGGACATGGCAACCGTAACAAGAGACAGCAGGAGGCTGCACGGAACTCTCTCTAAACAGGTCTTGGGGGAAATAGAGCAGGACAGGCCGCCTAAGTACCGCTTCCAGCGTTCGAGTAATTCAAAAGGAACCTACGGGTTCACGAGGTGTCATGAGTGCGGCCAGAAACAGCCTTACATCTTTTACGTCCTTTGGGCCGTTAATGTCGTTCTGCAGGAAACTGCAAGAAACTGCAAGAAACAACCTCACTGTCCTTTAGGTGCAATCTGCAGGAAAACCCCCAGCCTCGCGGCAGAGCTCGGTCGCGCCGGTTGTTGCTTCGCCCGATCGCACTCCTCCGCACTACGCAAGGTTAGAGGAAGGCACCTTACTCTAGGATATGTCATCTCTGGTATGTCTCTCATTCCCCCACTCATCCTCTCACATTCATGGAAGTCCACTAGTCTCAAAATTAAAAAAATAATAAAAAACCCAGTAACCCACCCTCTTAAGTGAATGATAGCAACCAGCTCCAGCTTCCACTTGACACACAAACTATACATTCCAAACAATCCTATACTCCAGGCCACTCTCCTAATTATTTAACTCTAACAATATTAGTAAACAGATAAAACCCTCATTGCCCCTCCTCAATGTTCCTGGCTGGCATTAAATACTTACATTCTATATAAATTATTGTCACCTAAATATCTAACTGGTCATACATCAGTAGTTAGCTGCATAGAAATCCATTCAAAGGGACCCTGATCTAAAAGCCTCAAACATCAACATAAACCATGCAGTACCTACCCACCATGCATTTTCCAGCAATGTGTTAACTAACTGTCTAGTTAAGTAATCTATCGATTTTATTAACCCTAGTTAGTACATTTCAGAATGTATACCCACAAAACATTTGCCATCTTTAATCAATATATGATTCTAACAGGGATTAAGCAAATGATGTGACAATTCTCTCACTTTTTCTTTACAGCTATAAACCCCATAACTAAGTAGGTGTTTACATTACCCGGGTACTGAAATTAAGAGCATTTGCAAATGTGTGACTAACAAATGTATACATTATGAAAATCAAACACCCTGTTGGCTGTAATTGATTAACCTTTCTGTTCTTGTATGTAAATATATTGTGAAGCATTGTAGGGGAATATACATTAAACTATGGAAGAGTGATTAAGACCTAGAATCGCTAAAGATCTTTGCTTAGAGTAATAGCAACTTACCCAGTAAAAATTAGAGAACATTAGTACCCCTCAAAGAAATCGGGAATAGCATATATAATTTAAAGAACACATTGTCACATGATAATTTCCACATGAACCTCCATTGGTAGATAAAGTAGACACACCTTAATCAAGACTTGAAAACAATCGATAAGCCCCCTTTATCACAATCACGTACTTGACCATCATCATGGAATTTCGTTTGGGTAATATTAGAATTTACAACATCCACTAGATGTTCGAAATAATAGGGCCTAAAACAGGAACAAAAGCGTATGGACCAATCTTACATTGAGCCTATGGGTGGAGGGGAAGGATGCATAAAAGTAAGGTATGTATAAACCTCCCATTTATTTCATACATTTTAAACCTACAAAGCGATTGATATGTGCATTTGTTCTGAACTAGCTTCAGGTCCTTTGTGAGAGCACATATTCTCAAAATACCAAACAGCATGAAATTCAAAGCAGACACAACCCTGTTCCATTAAATCTAATACATTGACCCTACCCTTCATGATACTTGATTTGATTTGGGAATTTTTAACGCGCACTAAAGAGACTGAACTGTAATCGGCAGGGTTGGACTGGGACAAGAAATAGGCCCGGTCACCCAAAAAAAAGGTGGCCCACCCCTCACCTCACGACCCATGACCTCTGATGACATCACCAGAAGTGATGTAATTTGACCCCACCCAAAAGTGACATCCCAGGAAGGGATTAAACACGACCTTTCACCCCTTGACAAAACAGCAAGTGGCATCAAATAGCATTGTTCCTAAGTACACTAAATTACTGTGAATCCAAGCAGACGTCCAAGGCCAAATGATATGTTATTGCATAGCACTTACGCTTAAGCTCTTTTTTATAGAACACATATGCATACAATATCACCCAGCCTGTGGTACTATAGACATAAGAAGGATGAACAGCTTTTTGAGAAAAAAAAAAGAAAAAAAAAGAAAAAATAAATACAATTTTCATTTATTTTTTCCAAACTTGTTTTGCTCTGATTCCTGCCATCAGACTATTACAGTAGTCGAGATGCGGGTAAGTGTCAGCTTCCGATTCTACCACTGGTGTAATACCCTTCTTTCTCTCTTCAACCTCCTCACCTGTGGAGTCGAAATCCTCTTCAGCTGGACTGAGTGCTCGATGCGCCGTATAATCCTTTTCCTTTTTTCGAGATTGAGAGTGTCTCCCACAAGAGGAAGCCACAGTGAGAGCGTGTAAATGCGCCCTGACCGTGTCCCCCTCCCGGGAGAGACGGGAAGGGGGAAAAAAGCCAGAGTAGGCAAAAAACCCCTTGGACCGGTAAGTATCCTGATGGCCGCTGGACGTGTATGCAGATGAATGATGGGAGAAGGCAGCAACCGGAACCAGGTGGAATTATAATGCAGCGAAAAACGCCAAAAGGTAAGAAAACAAAGTAAAGGCAAAGAGCTGGAACTAAGGAATGGAGGTAGAGAGGAAACGAAAGACTGGGACCGGAGTAGGACCGGTAATAAGGACGGAAAGAGTAAGAGTAAAAATGCTCGAGGAGCAAAAGGTAAACAGCGTGTAGCAAGACCGCGGCAGCGAGGAAAAGCAGCTGACCGTGGAAGGTTGCAACGCGCTGTGCTCAGGGAGAGGAGTGGTTAAATAGCGCTACGGCGGAGAAGACTAGACCGCATAGAGAGAACGTAGCGTCAGCGTGACGGGAATCAGGAAGTCCCTAAGCGGCAGCGGGGCCAAAGACGCCAGGTGCGGAGGCGGCGCATGACAGTAAGTCAGTGCCCCCACCACCACTACTGCATGGTCTTCTATCCGGATGAATGGAAGAACATTTGCAGCATACGCAGTGAGTGCTGCACTGCCTTCACCTTGGCTCCAACCTGGGCTTCAACCGTCATTTTCCCTTTTGGCCCAAACAGTATTACTTCAGTCTTAGCTGCATTCAGCTGCAGGTGATTACATGCCAACCATCTATTGATTTCACCCAGGCACTGACTGATCTTCTCAAAGGTGTCCTCAATATCCTTTATATCGATGTAAATTTGCGTGTCATCGGCATAGGAATGGAACCTCAACACATGCCTCCTCAGTATATGGAGTACTGGACGAATATACAGACCAAAGATCAATGGAGAAAGAGATGACCCCTGTGGGACACCACACTCCATAAATAGTATCTCTGAGGTAAAACCCCCCCAAAATCACCCATTGAGTCCTATCCTTCAAAAAGGATCTGAACCATTTCACAACCACTTCCAATGTTTTCCCAACTTTTTTGATATGTTGGAGCATGATATGATGGTCCACTGTGTGAAAGACCGGGGACAGGTCCAACATCAGAAGTACTGTGGACAGCCCCCCCACCGCCACGTCCGAGGTCTCCAACAGATCGTCCTGGATGGCCAACAGTGCTGTCTCCGTTCCAATATTTGGGTCGAAAACAACACTGAAGCACATTCAACAGTCCTTTGCTGTCCACAAATGCTTGGAATTGGATACACACCACCTTCTCCAGAATCTTGATTGCCAAGCACAAGTTAGCCACCGGGCGATAGTTCTTTAAGACTGTTGGGTCCAGGTTTGATTTTTTTTAATAGAGGTTTCACCAGTTCTTTCTTTAGAGCACTGGGAACCTGGCCCGCCAGTAAAGATTTATTCACGAAAGTTATAAAGGGAGCTTGTACCTCTTTTCCCAGCAGTCCAAATAGTTGGATACAATGATCTGACCAAAGTATTGGGACTGTATTGAGGAATCGCACAGTCCTCCCTCTTGTTGCTATTAGATCTAGCAAGTGGCCTTTGTTATGTGTTGTTGCCATTGTCAAGGACTTTAAACTATGGTTGTCCAAAAGCTCAGCCAATGCGGCTGAGTTTGGGTGTATAGTATTCTCCAACCAGATGTTCTAGTCCCCTAAACACAGGAGTTCCTTGTGTTCACTCCCGGTTAGCAAAAGGTACATATCCAGTTTTTCTAGAAAACTTCCTAACAGACCCGGTGGTCTGTACCCTAGGATCACTTTTACTGCCCTAGAGTGGGACAATTTAATCGAAAATTGCCCAATCTGTATATCATCACCCCAATTCAGCGACCTCCATATACGAGATGGCGAGGGTGGATTTGTACACTATGGCAATACCTCCTGCTCTCCTATCCACTCTATTGTTTGGATAGCGTAATTCTCAGGAATTCATTTATGGAAAAAGGATTGGGCCTCCTCTGTAAACCATGTTTCTGTTAGCAGGAGGAGCTCAAGATCATGCTCCTGAATCAATTCCTCCACCTCTACTGCGTGTGCCACAACAGAATGCGCATTCACTAATGCAGCTTTTAATACTGTAACCTCCTCATCCCTAGATTCTACTTCAGTCATCATTAGCATTTCTTTATCGACTCCCAAAAGTCGCATTTTGTTAATGCTTCTTAAATCCAGGCTGCCCCTCTCGTTGTCAAACTCTCTCAGCTGCAGAGCTTTATAATTCCATCTAACCATCTCTGTGGTTGCCAGGAAATTGACATATACTTGGTCATATCTGACCAAGCCAACCAAACGGGGCCAAAATGCATAGGAAGAATCCTTATTTAAATTGAGAATATTACCTCCATAGCATTCCACACTAATCCAAAAACCTTACATAGAGATGGCAAATGTGAGGAAGCACATTCCCCTACTGCTTAATTTACTTATGATTGAGTACAACTGAAAGCTTTAGTAGACGTATCATATATGTAGTACATTATGATATTTTGCCAGAATATCAATAAAGGCCAACTTAATTTGATAAACTTTAGTTCTGTCAACACAGCAAACTTGTGTTGATCTCCAATTGGAAGGACAACGACCATTGGCCAGGAGATGATGCACACCCAAGGTTTTAGAAGCATAGGAATGTGACTCCAAACACTGCACAAATAGTTATGTAGTTGATAAAGTCAGTAGCCGAAAAAATTGTTCCTTTAATAAAAAGAGGACTTGACTTGACAGTATGCGCACTGGAATTCAAAATTCAAAAACGCTGTTCTCATTTACCCCACATTTTGAAGTTAAGTAAAAGAGAAATTGCATCCCACCAAATAAAAGTCATGATCAGGAGTTAATTTATGACAAAACATTACCTTCATTCTCTTTCCCATCATTCCTTGCTTGTTGCACAAACCTGTTATCACAGTCTCTGATGACTCCATTGATGTTGATTATCTCCCGGAAGCGCCGTCAACACGAAAAAACAGCTTTACAAAACTCATTCCGTTTCATCCATCATCTGTGCCTCGGGGAACGCGTGATACATCCACTTTCAATTAAGTGCCTATCAATATTACAGAGGGTACGCAGCTTCAAAAGTTGGTTGAGATGTCTCCTAGCTACATCTTGGGCATTCGTGTACGCTTTATCAGCTGATCCTGATCCCGGGACACACCTACGCAATGTGACTGTTATGCCCTGAGTTATTCCAATATCCTGGATCATACGCGACAATTCATATAGGCGTGAATAAGTAAAGTTGTTGCTTACTTGAGTTACAGGCATCCGCAATTGCATTCATCAGCTGGTCCGGAGCACAGGGCCATATCAGATACTCCGGAACACACGCAGCATTTAAATAAACAAAGTTGCTTCTTTGTACGCACTGAGCGATGGCGCACGCTCAATCAGCTGATCTACTGCACGCACAGCACGATATACGTCCTTTCCTCTAACTCCACTCGTAATGCCATCAAAAACAAAACATGCAGCCTGTGACATCTGCTTGTATAATTTTCAATGTTAAACTGTCAGGTTAGACAGGTGCCATTTGAAAGGCAACTATAGCCTTATTTTCAATGTGACAAAAATGTAATACACCAAAATTAGAAAGAGTTGAAGAAAATAACAAAATGCCATATACAGACCAGCCAGGAAGAGGGAGGGGAGCAGGCAACCCCTAGTTCATATCTGTTATGGCGGCAAGATATTTTCTAGACATCTCTAGCAATTGTATAGCCTCATCGGATACAGAGGTCATTTTCTCACCATCCTCTAGGCATAAAGTCATTATGTTGGCTATGTTCCGGTATACTTTAATACTCAGCTCGTTGTCCAGATCTTTAGCTCCTTCAAAAGATCTTTTTAGTAGGATCTCCTTTGGGTAATCCGGGTAAAGAAATATTGATTTTTCACTATACCTGGCATTATCTTTGACTCTGGCAGCTTGCAGGCGTTGTTCCTTTGTCCTTGTGTTTACAAAGGCTATCAGGATTTGTCTGGCCCTTGAACCTGATACCTTCCCAACTCTATAAACAAAGTCAATGTCACTTGCAGTTGCTGAGCCAAAATTAAAGCAATATTAAAAGATCTGAAGTACAAAGGCGATCATATTGTTAACTTCTACCTTTTCTTTAATCCCCACCAATCTCAAAAGTTTACCTCAGAGTTTCAAGTCCAATTCCAGGCATTTCTCTTTTTCTTTCTGAAGTTCCTCCTTCAGATTGTTATAGGCTCTAAAGCTTCCTGCAATCTCTGCGCCCATGAATATAGAGCCCTTTTCCAGATATGTAACCCTGTTGTCCAGTTGGGATACCTTCAGGTTAAGCTCCATCGAAATCTTAACCTCGCCCACACCTTGAGCCACTTTCAGTAATAGAGTGTAGATATCTTGGGAGTTGGGAATATCAGTCATCTCCAGGGTCTGCTTGGACTTCTTGGGGATAGGATTTTCTGGCACTTCAATTTTCTTTTTAGAGTTCATCATCTGTTAATTATATATCTTTAAGTCTTTAGGGTGAGGGCCAGGAGCTGCAGGATTAAACAGCTGCTTCAGTTGCCAGCATTCCGGAATCACTGATGTCTAATATTCTTATCTTGTGTGGGCACCACTGTACCATGTAGTCACTTTGTAAATAGGTGAGCACCGGGTCCCATTCATTTCTGAATCTCCCTTCGTCTCCTTGAATCTTGTATGTCACCCATTGCAATGCTACAAAGTTCCATATTGTGAACAACCACTCCTGTATTGTTGGGGGGGAGGGGCGCTTGTTTTTTTTACAGTTGTGTGCCATCGTTAGCCATTCTGCCATTAGCAGGGTGATCAGGCCCCGCTTCTGTGTCTTGGGGACACAGATCCCACATGCCACACCACCAGAAACTGTCCCCCAGTAGGTCTAGGCTCGGGTACATTTCCTTCATTTGGTTACGGATTTCCCCCCAGAATTCTTGTAGCCTTGGGCAGTTTCTCCAGATGTGCTGCCAGTCCCCTAATGCTTTGCATCCTCTCCAGCATTGATCGGACGTTTGGGTGAACATCGTGTGTAGTCTTTCCGGTATATATTGCCATTGGAGGACCACTTTGATCCACATCTCTCTTAGCTGGATTGATCTTGTTAGTTTGGGAATCGTTCCCCATATGTGTTTTTAATGGTTTCTAGGAATAGGCCCCCATGTTGTTGCCTCCCATCTCCTCATGCATTTATGGGTTTATTTAAGGAGCTAAAGAAGGCATTTGGGGCTCTTATTGGTAGCGCCTGAAGTAGTAAAGTTCCCTTGGCAGGGTCACCGTTTTTATTGTTGTCATGCGGTCCCACCACGTGACCATGAGCGGGTTCCATTTAGTGAAGTGTGTTCTGTTACTCAATAGGTGGGGATAGTTTGCCCCATACAGTTTGTCTACTTTTTTTTAGGGTTATGCCTGGGTATTTTATACCCTCTTTGGCCGGTTTCATTTGTGTCATCCGCTCCAGATAATTTATTTTTTCCTGGTCTGCAGACAGATTCAACATTTCCGATTTTTGTTTGTTTATTTTCGGTCCCGAGATCTTCCCGAAGTCTTCCAATTCTTGCATTACAGCCGGTAGAGATTGTTCGGGGTTCGAAAGGGATACTAGCATGTAGTCTGCGAAAGCTATGATTTCATGGGATACCCCTGCCATTTCTATGCTCTTTATTCTGGTTGACTATTTTGACTAATAGCAGTTCCAAATATATGGCATAAAGTAGCTGAGATAATGGGCAGCCTTGTTTAGTTCCACATCCCAGGGTGATTTTGTCCGTTACTAGGATGTTGAATGCGATTCGTATTGATGGGGTTGCATAATTAGCTCTTGGCCTCAAGCCCAGAGACCGTATCTCTCCAGGATTGAAATCTCTACACTGGCTCCCAGTGGCTGCGAGGATAAAGTTCAAAACCCTCTGCATTGTCCACAAGGCCTTCTGGGGCCTGGGGCCTAAATACCTTCAACTCTCTCTTCCTAAATATCTTCCTTCCCGAGCCCTTCGCTCATCCATCTCCAACTCCCTCAGGGTCAGACGCTTCTCGAAGCAACGAGCTGGTGATAGATCTCTCTCCGCGGCAGGGGCCTCTCTCTGGAACAGCCTTCCTGCCTCCATGAAATTTGAGGAGAACCATCTCCGGTTCCGGAAGCACCTCAAAACCTTCCCCTTTGCTTCTGCTTTCTCTCTCCCTTGCTAATTCTTCACTGAAACTGCACTGAATCTGCAACTGGGCCACTCTCACCGACCTCGGTCCTGGGCCCAGCCACTCTCCACTTGCACTGCCTCCCTGGCAACCCCTGCACTGCGGGACTGTCTCTGTAACCCTACAGCCCCCCCTTCCCAGCACTTGTCTGCACTTACCCTGCACTTGCCACCAGCTGGCCCTTTTCTTGTACTGCACTTTCCCCATCCCCTTCCCCTTCTCCCGTCTCCCTACCCCTGCACTTGCGCGATCTGAATGACACCTGGCCTAGTAGGATCGTTGTCTGTCCTCCCCTTGTTTCCCCCCTCCCTGCCTTGTCGCGCCTTGAAACACTTGTGTATAGGCGCGTTACAAATGCCATATCATATCATATAATGTTAATATATTTTTCACCAAATCCCATTTGTGTCATCGTCCTGAAAACCATCGTCCACTCGACTGTCGAATGCTTTTTCTGCATCGAGTGAAATGAGGATTTCAGGTTTGCGTGCTTTACCTGTTTTCTCTCTATGAGGTGGCGGATTCTACGTGTGTTGTCAGAGATTTGTCTGGTAGGTATGAAGCCTGATTGGACTTGTCCTATGAGTTTCAATAATAAAGTTGTTTGTCTTTTGGCTAGCATTTGTGTGTATATTTTGGCAACTAAATGTATTAGTCCTATTGGCCAGTATGATCCTGGTGTTACCGGGTCTTTGTCTTGTTTACGAAACACTATTAATTTAGCCTCGTTCATTGTGGGGGTAATGTTTTTCTTTGTTTGGAATGTGTTGTACAGTTTTGTAAGGATTGGGGACAGAATGTTACTATATTTCTTGAAGAAGATCACTGTGTATCGGCGGGATCTGGCACTTTATTTTTTGGCAGCTGCTTTTTGAAATTCCTCTTCCCTTATTGCCCCCTCGAGTTCGGCTCTTTCTTCCTCCATTATGCGTGTCAGCGGGAGACCCTTTAGGTATTCTATTTGCCTCTCATCTGAGGGATTATCTAAGGAGTATAGTTTCTGATAGAAGTCCCTAAAGATTTCTCCCATGTCTTCATTTATCATATTTTCCTGCCTCTGCTTGGTCTCATAATTGTTCGAGACCCTTTTTTTTCCTCCTACGGTCTAGCTAGGTGTCTATCTGCTTTGTTGGCCTTCACATAGTGCCAATGTTTCAAGTATAGTAATGCTGTCTCGGCTTTTCTTGTCCTTCGTGTTTCTAGTTGGCCCTGAATGTGTCTCAGCGCTTTCTTTAACTTTTTGCTTGGGGTTTTTGCCCTTTCTTTTTGTGTCTCTTAAAGGATAGTTCCGGGACTTTTTTTTTATTGTCCCTACGGGTCGGCCATGTGTTTGTAAGCATAAATCGGTAGATCGTAGGAAACTTTCCTATGGACCTTACCCGACTTTTCGCCCATTATCGCACTCGAAATCAGCCTCCATTTTGTGATAATCCTATCATTCCGCCGCATCGACCTGGCTCACCTGCCTTTGCGGCACTAAATCAAATCCCCCGCCCCTGAGCCTGACATCAGCAGACGCGTACTGCCCATTTCAAGCACGTCTCGTGTCAACAATCGCTGCGCCTCAGCTATTGACGTGTTGCCATGGAAATGGCAGGACGCCTCTTTCCCCAATAAGTATAAACAGACCGTTTCACAACACACAGCAGCAGATTTTCGATTCCATTCCTCTCTCTGTGTTACTTTGAGTATTCTGTGACTCGTTTCAGTGCTCTGGTCAGCTACCTTCGCCGCTTGTAGCCCGTGTGAACACCTGTACCATCTCTGTAAATTATTTTACTATCTTTACCGCACAATGGCCACAATAATGCCGTATATGTACGAGCCCGAGTACACCGAGGAAGAACTACTGGAAAGTCAAGCACGCGAAAACGATGGGGATTCGGACGGCAGTTGGGAGGACCAGTCAACGGATGAAGAGCCTGGACCATGTCGCATGGACGGCGTCTCCACCTGGTGCACGTGCAATCGGTGCGAGCTAATGCCAACTGAGGAGGAGAACTGCTGCTGCCGTGAAAATTCCGGGTGCTTGGCCTACATTTCGGAAAGCGAGCAAAGTCTGCAGGAAGGCGAGCAAAGTCCGCAATGCATCACCGAGCTGCCAGAGTTCAGGGAAGCCTGCCTCTCACGGACCGTGTTGAGGATGATGATGGTGCTTATGCACGAACTTCGCGGCACTGTTCGTCCGCGTAATCCGAGTAACAAGTAAGTATACTCTGTTTGTGATGTCAGTGATGCCACCACTATTTCATGGTCGTCTCCCACATATAAAATTACATTTACATATCATTCGAACGCATGTAAATTTGTTCCATATAGTGCATTTTCTAGATATAATTTTTTTCTAAGAAAAATGACATGTGTTACCTGAATCGACATTGATAAGAAAGTTTGGTCAGTTTAATACAGTTTGCATCTTTTTTTTTCACAGGTGGTACAGGCTGGTGGCCTATCGTTGCTTCACTTGGTGGCTTCACGGGAGGCTCGGACACCGCGTTCGGAGAGTAATACCTGCCTGTGCGGTACTTGCCATTAGACAACATTTCCCCAGTGACAGTGGACAATACCGCGGATTTTCCCTCGATGTGCTGCAACCTCAACTTTACAATGTGTAATGTTTATTATTTATGTTTAATTAAAATCTAAAATAAAGCCCAACATATATTTTAACAATGGTTGTTTTGATTTTTTAAATGAATCTAGTGTATATTCTCCTGGGAGGGTGAGGTATTTATAAACTCACCCCCCTGCATTCCATGTAGTAGATCCTGCAGCCATCCTCTTACATTCAGTTAGATGGCCTCTCCTTGGTGAGGCCCTGCGGCAAACGGGTCTTGTCTGCACGACCACCGCCCCGATCCACCCCCCGCCCTATCAAAGGCAGTTCGCACCGGGGTACTTGTGCTGGCAAGTGGAGCTGTCAGGGAGCGATAAAGGCCAAGAGGTGCCAAAGACCATGTACACTTCAAAGTGGTCTATAGAGCATGGGTTGTTGTTCCCATGTCTACCTCCAGACCCCGTGTCTCCTGCCAAGCATCCCCCCTCACGCTGGACGGCCCCCTGCAATCCACATAAGTGTGTCTCCATTCACGAGTCTTCCTGTGTCTTGTCTGCACGACCACCGCCCCGATCCACCCCCCCGCCCTATCAAAGGCAGTTCGCACCGGGGTACTTGTGCTGGCAAGTGGAGCTGTCAGGGAGCGATAAAGGCCAAGAGGTGCCAAAGACCATGTACACTTCAAAGTGGTCTATAGAGCATGGGTTGTTGTTCCCATGTCTACCTCCAGACCCCGTGTCTCCTGCCAAGCATCCCCCCTCACGCTGGACGGCCCCCTGCAATCCACATAAGTGTGTCTCCATTCACGAGTCTTCCTGTGTCTTGTCTGCACGACCACCGCCCCGATCCACCCCCCGCCCTATCAAAGGCAGTTCGCACCGGGGTACTTGTGCTGGCAAGTGGAGCTGTCAGGGAGCGATAAAGGCCAAGAGGTGCCAAAGACCATGTACACTTCAAAGTGGTCTATAGAGCATGGGTTGTTGTTCCCATGTCTACCTCCAGACCCCGTGTCTCCTGCCAAGCATCCCCCCTCACGCTGGACGGCCCCCTGCAGACCGCATAATGCCACGACATATACACGTCATTCATTCACAAACACACCCCTGTTTCGAATTCTTTATAACCCACTTCATATTTCTAATGAGAACTTCTTTGCGCTTTGCTAGTCAACCCGTGAAGGTGCTGGTTATCTGCTCTTCGTCTCTGTGAACTTCCGTGACCACTTTGAGCAAACTCGTCAGTTTGCAACCTGTGAACTGCTCCCTGTTCTACGACAAGAAACTACTCTGATCCCTGCATCTAACTGTTTGTTCGTCAAGGTAAGTCCATGTACCATAATCATTTTGCGTCCAATTTTTTAATTTATATCTATTTGCTAGTAGTCATCAAATTGCATCCATGTTTTCTTTTCGTTCACGACAGTACATGCAAGGAACTAGTCACATGTTCTGAGTTTAGTCAAATTACTTTTTCTATTTTTTGAAAGTTATTGAAATACTTATCCGCATGTGAATAACATGTATAGTTCCAAGAACCAAAACGGACCTTGCATTGAACCTTTTATGTGTCATTTAATGTTTTAACACATTGGTATTCATAGAGAATTGTTGATCTTTACTTTTCAGAACTTTCCATAATGCCTGCCTGTTCCATTGGCGGTTGCCCTTCGAAGACCCATAACAAATCTGAAGGTACTATAATGCATGTTTTCCCTAAGACAATAGATCAGATAAGAGAATGGGTCCGATATTGCGGATATCCAGCCTCTGAGATAGAAAGTAGAGTCCTAGAAGTCTTTGCGGACAAGAGGGGTGATCGATACCGCATCTGCAGCAGGCACTTTAGCCCAGACATGTACTCCACATCATTGCTAATAAGGACGAAAACAGCGCGAGCGAGGCGAAAATTGCTCTCAACCGCTATTCCCACTCTATTCGTCCACATCCCTCCACTGGTGAGTCAAGTTTACGTATTTATCTCTCGGCATTGCGGTAGTGTGTAGCATTAGCTAACAATAATTTCCCCATTTATGTATCCACTCAATATGAAGGCTGAAGATTCTCCATCCGTGTCGTTATTGCAGTCATCAGCCACTTCAAGCGCCTATCGGGTAATCTTACTTAGCTATTCTGACACTGACTTGTTTTAGGCATGTAAATCAATAGTTTTAATTGATCGTGTAATTATTTTACCTAATGGTACACCACAGTACTCGTCCTCTAGTCTTTGTTTTCAGTTATAATTATTGTTATCCAAAATAATGCAAGTACTGTCTTTCAGGGAGATGCTGAGGAGTCCAACGCATTGACGACAACCGTAGATGTCACTCAGATGCTCGAGGTACGTTTCAGGACAGTTCCATCGATGGAGATCATCAGATCTTGCATTCTTGTAGCGTGATTGTTACACACAATGTTTCTTTCGTTTTTAGCCATTGATATGTCCTTCTGTCGTCGCCCTCGTATGTGTCTTCTTTTTTCAATATTGTGTTCATTACTAATGAAAGTCCTATGTTTCAGGGAGTCGATGGAGCATTAGTCCAAGAAGAAGGGGGAGCGTGCAGTTACGGGTCGGCGCAACAGCTTGCAGAAGTGTGCACCGCAGTTACAGCGTCCCTTGATGTTCTTATGCATTTCGAGGTATGGATACTGACAGATCGATCAAGCGAGATCAAATGACGTGATTACATCCGCTATACTTCCTTCTTTATTAACGCAAGTACTATGTTTCAGGGAGCTGACGGAGCTTCTTCAACAAGAACATCACCCCTAGTAGTTGATGCAGATCTCTGGGTGGTGACACTTCCAACGATGGAGCAAATCGAATCATATTTAGATATCCATTATTTATTTTAGACAACTGATCAAAGATTGTGCAGGTCTATTTAGATGAGCTGTTGACGCCTGCACAAAGTTTATGTTCTTTTTAACAAAATAGAAAACCATACTAATGCAATTACTGTGTTTCAGGGAGTTGCTGAAGCGTCATCTTCAATAATATCATCAATGGAAGTCTATGCGGAGCCCGAGGTATGGATCTTGACAGTTCAATCTAACTAGATCAACAATGCGTGAACTATTGTCGTTTGAATGTTCTACACAATGCGTTCATTCGTGTTTTGCTATTGAGATGTACGTATGGGTATTGGTCCCCAAGTACATTTTGTGTTTTCAATATTATTATACATACTAATGAAAGTTCTATGTTTCAGCGAGTCGATGGAGCCTCAGTGAGTGATGGATGTGCTTATCATGAAAGTATAGTCGTTGCAGCGCGAGAGGAAGTGGAGACATGCACACACGAGTCGGAGCAACAGCGTCCAGATGTTGAAGTTCGAGGAAAGAAAGTTTCAAAGAAAAGAAAGCAAAAGAAGGTTAGTGTCCTGTTCACTATATTATGTTGTCTTTCACTGTCAATAGTTCAATACTGTAAATTGTGTTTAAACTGAACATCCCTTTTCTAATCTGTCCTCTAGTTGCGAGTGGGTGTAAGAACTAGATCTACACAGACAGTGAAGCGAACGAGAGGTGTTGCTTGTCAAACCTTTTGGCAGGGACTTGAGACTGGAGATGCATCGTGCCAATGGGAAGAATATGAAGTGATTGACAACGGAGCTATACCACCACCAGCCATTGATAGTGAATGTCCTCCTGGTAGTTTGGATGCAGTCGTAGATCAATTCACAGAATCCACACCCGCAAAAAATAAGAGCACGCGAAAGTTGAAGACATTGTTTTTTTCTCCCATCTCCGGACAAGGAACAGATGTTGCAATGGAAGAGAATGAAGTGGACGACAATGAAACACCATCAATATCACTCAGCATAGCGGAAGACGATATCAGAGATTGTACCTTTCATGCGAGTGACATGTCCTCAACGTTACAGGCCGAACCAGCTGGGATGCAGAGTGACAGTATAAGGAAAGAGGCCAAATTCATTGTATTCGATAGCTGTTTGATGGATATTATTATGATGATGAAATGTGGGCATTGGGTTGGTGGGGAAGTATGTGGGGAGCCATTGATTAATGTGACTCGTGCAATTCGAGGCACTAACCTTAAAATACATGCCACCTGTACACAATATCATCCGTTCGCATGGTCTGCACAACCCATGCTGGGGCAACTGCCAGCAGGCAATCTACTTTGTGCAGCGGCCGCACTTTTTAGTGGTTCAAGTTTTAAAAAGTTACAGTATTTCTTTCAGTTTGTGGGAATCCATTTCATTGCGAAAAGTCAGTTCTACAAATACCAAACCGATTATCTATTTCCAGCCATCAGCGAAGCTTGGAGAATGGAAAAAATGTCAATGGAAAGTACATTCGCGGGCAAACGCTTCAGGCTAGCCGGTGATGGACAATGCGACAGTCCAGGATTTTCAGCCAAGTACTGCACCTACCACTTTCAGGACATGGAAAGTAAGAAAATTGTGAGTTCGGTGGTCGTGCAGGTGTCACAAAGTACATCCTCAGTGGCCATGGAGAAAGTTGGCTTTGTAGCATCATTGCAAGAACTACAATCGCGGGGAATGGTGATCGACCTGATAGCCACGGACAGACACGTTTCAATTGCCAAGACAATGAGAGAACAGTACAAAAATATAAATCACCAATTTGACGTATGGCATCTTGCAAAAACAATCAATAAAAAATTGTCGGCTGCAGGAAAAAAAAAAGATATGCAAGGTATTTCACAGTGGTCCAAGTCAATCAGCAACCATCTTTGGTGGAGCTCAAAAACATGTGAAGGGTCGTTGGAAATTCTACTGGAAAAATGGCGGTCAGTAATGTTGCACTGTAGCAACGTACATCAATGGTCGACAAATGAGCATTTCCACAAATGTGAACATGGCCATTTGTCCACAGAGGAGGCACGGAAGAAGAAGTGGTTGATTCCTTCATCACCCACTCACAAGGCCATTGAAAAGATTGTATTTGATAAAACTATAACAAGAGATTTGAGGGGACTCACGGAATTCTGCCACACAGGAGATTTGGAGGTGTTCCACAATATGTGCCTAAAGTACAGGCCCAAAAGATTGCATTTTGGCATGGAAGGCATGATAAATCGGACTCTTCTAGCGGTCTTGGCACATAACCATAATGTTGGCCGTCAACAAAGTAGGACGACCGGAACTTTAGGGACGCTTCGCTACAATAAGGCCTTCACTAAAAGAAGTAAACAATGGGTGATCAAACCAGTGTTTGAGGATATGCAATATGAGTTTATTGAGAGACTTATCGTAGATGTCCTCGATAGGCACATACATGGAGTGGTGAACGAACCTATGCAGGGGACAACTGCATTGCCACCCAACATTGCCTCTGTTCCATGTCCACCTAAAGCAGAGCTCATTGAGAAATACACATCACGGTTTAAATGATTGTAATTCGATTGTCTGTTCTCTCGAGTCTCCTCATGTTGCAGGCCCATTGCAATTAAACCAAACAGTAATATAAATCATTTTTACAAAAATTATAGAATGTTTCCGTATTACAAACACATGGCCGACCCATAGGGACAATAAAAAAAAAGGCACGCAGACAAGATGCCCTTACACTAACTGGAGCTAACTAGAAATGTGTGCTCGCTCAAAGTGAAGGTCAGCTGCTTTGATGTTTTGCTCGGGTGGCGGAAAGGCCCACGACCCAATATAAGGTTCTATTGTGATTTGACCTTGACAGGCCGGGACCATCCTGAAAGACTAAGAAAAGATAATGAATAAAATTTCAGAAACGAAACGATGAGCCACGTTCATTAGAAGAAGTAACGTCGGCAAAGAAGGAGTGGTGTTTCGGGTCTGCCCTACACAGAGACACAATGGAAAATGCAAATATAATGTAAGTAACTTTTGATGAGTTTATACCGCAATTTCATTACTATACAGTGGCTTTAAAGACGGGTTCAGTTGTACTTGTTCGTTCTGTGTGGCATAGTGTTTTCTACCTCGCACTATCTGGAGGAGAACCATCTTCTTTTACTGAAGCACCTCAAAACCTTCCTCTTTGCTTCTGCTTTCTCTCTCCCTCTCCCCTGCTACAACTGGTCCACTGTCTGCGACCTCGGTCCTGGGCCCTTCCACTCTCCACCTGCACTGCCTCCCTGTCAACCCCTGCACTGGGGGACTGTCTCAGTATCCTACAGCCCCCCCTTCCCAGCACTTGTTCTGCACTTACCTTGCACTTGCCACCAGCTGGCCCTATTTATTTATTATTTTATGCTACTTACCTTGTACTCCACTCCCCCCCCTCCATGCCTCGCCACGCCTTTAAACACTTGTGTACACCCAGTAGCGCTGTCCTCGCTATGAAATGAATAATTTTAATAAGGATCTGATGGTGAGACTAATTTCATTTTTTATGTTTTTAGGTACATCATTCACTACTGTCTGTGTCACGAGTACCAGACACCGGCGGACGGCTTCTACAGCCGCCAGTTGCTTCTCCGCGTGAACAACGTTACCACCCTGACCATTTTATGGGACGATCGCCAAGTACAAGTATGCCCTTACGCGGTACTAACGGTTAGATGCAACATACCTACCGTTGTGGTGGCCTAGTGCCTCGTTGTTGGAACAGCCATGCGATTATCAGTGCGACAGAAGAGCTTATTTTTATCGTAAACCAACACCCTGTGTACTGCACACGAACATCGCTTCCCTCAAGACGAACTAATTTGGATCGAGAGCAAATAAAAATGCAAATCGCTGAATATTCTCTAAACATTTGATGTCCAATAAACGTACTTTGCCAAATGTACAATCTTGCCGTTTGCTTTTAAACCACGGTTTCACATTCCGAATTGTGGTGCTGTATTGTGAGATGCTCTAAGACCCTGTGTACAGCAAAGGACCATCGCGTTCCTCAATACGAACTTTTTGGAACATGAGCAAATAAAAATGCAAATCGCTGAATATTCTCTAAACATTTGATGTCCAATAAACGTACTTTGCCAAATGTACAATCTTGCCGTTTGCTTTTAAACCACGGTTTCACATTCCGAATTGTGGTGCTGTATTGTGAGATGCTCTAAGACCCTGTGTACAGCAAAGGACCATCGCGTTCCTCAATACGAACTTTTTGGAACATGAGCAAATAAAAATGCAAATCGCTGAATATTCTCTAAACATTTGATGTCAAATAAATGTACTTTACCACATTTACAATCTTGCCGTTTGCTTTTAAACCACGGTTTCACATTCCGAATTGTGGTGCTGTATTGTGAGATGCTCTAAGACCCTGTGTACAGCAAAGGACCATCGCGTTCCTCAATACGAACTTTTTGGAACATGAGCAAATAAAAATGCAAATCGCTGAATATTCTCTAAACATTTGATGTCAAATAAATGTACTTTACCACATTTACAATCTTGCGGTTTGATTTCAAAGTACAGTTTCATATTCCGAATTGTGGTGCGCTGTATTGTGAGCTGATCTGTGTTGATTTCCGGGGTCTGTGTGGAGTCGCGTAGAAGACGCCTGGGCGCGTTTGCCTACGCAGCACAGTCACGTCACGGATAGAGGCGGGGAATATGAATGTTTTGATAAAGTCTGTTTCAGGGGCGGGGGATTTGATTTAGTGCCGCAAAGGCAGGTGAGCCAGGTCGATGCGGCGGAATGATAGGATTATCACAAAATGGAGGCTGATTTCGAGTGCGATAATGGGCGAAAAGTCGGGTAAGGTCCATAGGAAAGTTTCCTACGATCTACCGATTTATGCTTACAAACACATGGCCGACCCGTAGGGACAATAAAAAAAAAGTCCCGGAACTATCCTTTAATTTTGCCTCCAGTAATTTCCCCACTGACGTCTCTGCTTTTCTTTCCCTGCCTTCAGGGCTATTAGGTTCCTTTGCATCACTTCCTTGAAGGCGTCCCACATTATGCCTTGCGAGATCTCTTCTGATTCATTTTCTCTAAAGTATTGTAATAGCTGTTCCCTTATTACCTCCACTTGTATTGGGTCATGTAGGAGGTTGGTTGGAAATTTCACTTCCACATTCCCTCCTTTGCATTTCTCACCCTCAGTATGATCCATAGTGGAGCTTGGTCGATAGTGAGATAGATCCCAGTTCCATTTTCCTCACTTTCCCCACTAGTCCTGTGGATGCCCAAATGTAATCAATCCATGACATGGTTGAGCGTACATGGGAATAATGTTTGAACCCTTGCACCTGTCCCCTTTTGGCCCTCTAAACATCATGGATGACCAGTGTTCTCATCTTCCCTTTCAGTGCTTTGGAGGGGAGAGAGATCACTGAGAGACCGTCCTGCTCCTATCCTGCTTCGGGTTCCAGGCTGTTAAAATCCCCCCCCCCCAGAATGATCTCCCCCTTCGCAAACGTTTCTATTTAGATACCATTTCCCTGATATATCCGTCTTACCCCATACTTGGGGCGTATACTGAAGCAAGCGTCAGCGTCTGGCCCCCAATTACTGTAATCAGGAATACAAATCCACCTTCCTTGTCCAAGTCGCTGTCCTTAACTTGTGCTCCCAGTCAGTCATGTAGTGCTATCAGAACCCCTGCCCGTTTCTCCCCTGTGTTAGCTTGGTATATTTGTGAAAATCCTTTTATTTTATACTTCCCCTCGTCTTGTTTTTTAATATGCGCTTCCTGAAACATGAGTATGTCAAATATTCCCCGATAAGGTGGTGTTCCACTTTCCTCCGTTTGACTGGGGTGTTTAGCCCCCTAACGTTGAACTGAACTATTTTAATATCCTTCATCCTGGGTCAACTTGGCTCTTCCCACCTATTGTTTCCTTTCTCCTGTTGGGGATGTTCCTCCCTCTGGTGCCCACCCCACCCTCCCTTTGCCCTCCCCTCCCTCAACTTCCCCAACTTGTCAACCACAACTCCCGTCATCAACTGCCCCCCTTTCCCATATTCCTGTGGCGGGACCAGTTTCCTGTGTGTGCTCGAACTGTGTCCGTCGCACCTGGCCCTCTTTCTTCCCAGAGATATATGCATGGGGAATCCTAAACCACACTCGAGTCCAAGATGCGCCCCCTTCTTCCCCTCCCCTCGGGCCGCATCCTTATGTTAAAAAGTGTTATTGCCTTACCCCTTTAAGTGTGTCTTTTATACTTTTCTCCTCTCTTTGCATGTCCTTCCCGAACTGACCTTGCATCATCTTTTCCCTTTGTCTTCCCCTCACATTTTGATTTCCGCTTTTACCTTTCTTTGGGACGGTTTTCCACTCCCATGGCTTTCTGCGACTTGATGGTGGTCCTCGCCTTTCACTGTTTGGCTCCTCTTCTTCACTTTTCAGATGTAACATTCGTTCGCCTTCCTCGCGTGTGGTGATTCTGTGGATGTGTACCTCCCATGTAAATAGGAGGTCAAACGGAAAAGTCAATTTGTACTTCATTTTTTTTCATTGGCAGGAATTGCACCACTGGACCCATGCGCTTACGTTTTTGGAGTGTTGTTTGCGCTGGACCTGGTATATATGCACTTCATCCCCGTTAATTCTTACTTGCCCTGCTTGCCGCGCTTTTCGAAGGATCAGTTCTTTCTGGGTGTAGGATGTTATGGCTATTAGCACGTCTCTTGGGTGGGTGCCAGGCTTGGTCATACCCAATGTATATGGTTCGTTTATATTTACTCCTCCTTGTATACTGCCAGAATGCCTACAAATAGTTGTTGCACCGTATTCTTCAGATCTTTCTCCTCTACTGCTTCTGATAGATTTTGTATTCGTATATTTGCTCGCCTTGAGCGATTTTCTATTTCCTCGCATTAGATTGAGATTATGCGCCAGGCATGCCAAGTGTTTCGTCATTTTTTTGCGTGTCTTCTTCCATATTCTGGACTATCCGTTCCAAAGTGTCCGTTCTCTCCTCTAATTTTGCCATGTCTATGCATATTTCTTCCAGCGCTGCTTCATTTCGACTTTCTGCATGTCGAATTGCGATTGGACGGATGACATGAATTGATTCTGAAATTGTTTGAACCAGTCCTGCATGTCCTTCTTGCTTGCCATCATTCCTTCTTCTCTTCTTGCCTGTGTGAGTTGGTTTGGGGGTGTATCCCCTTTCTTGGGGGCTTTCACGTTTCCTGTCATCCACAGTTGCCATAGATTGTTTTCTTCCCTGCCCTGAGGGCTCTGTTGAGTCGATGTCGCCGCTTTTGCTCTGGTCTTTAACATCCCCTTTGCGGTCCTTTTCTCGCTCCGGTCAGGGGGGGGGGCGGGACCTACTTTCTCTGTGGCTCCGGGGGCTCCACTGTCCGTTCTGCTCTCACTGCTGTCCTCGTCCGGCTCCTCCCGACCTCTTAGCCCGATGCGGCCTGTCTCTCGCTTCCTGCTTGCCACGCTGCGCGCTCCTCTGTGGCTACATGGCATCTCTTAATCTCATCTTCGCCACAAACCTGTCAGTGCCTTGATCCCCGGATGATATCTCCTTATTGTTTTAGGAGATTCATTAATTTAATACGGTGTCCATGTTGCATTTTAATGTGCTTTTTGATGCGGTCCGGTGCGGAGAGACGTCCTCCGCTGGCTGCCATCTTGGAATCCGGGATTCTCTTTCTAACGGTACCTCAATTTGGGTGTGGGTCTCAGACTCTCAGGATACCTGGTGCACTCTCCTGTCAGGTTTCCTTCTTCATTCAAATGCAATTCAAATTCCCCAAGGGCATGGGCCTTCCTTGGGATCCTCTTTTATAATTCTTTATATATAGTTGGCTTTACCTGGTGTACTCTCCTCCCAGGACTTCCATGAAATATATTTATACAGCGAATGTTCAGTACTTTGTTTAGAATTTTATTTGTTTAGAATTTATTGTGCGCACCGGACCCTGAAGTATAAGGGCGCAAAAAGTAAGAATATGTACAGCTTAGAGCATAGGTTACAGGTTACAGTTACAAGTTACAGACATTACCAGTTACAGAAATTACCAGTTACAGGTGCAAGTTTACAATACAGGTTTACAATCGTATGATGCAGATACTGTGTAGCAAACAGGCGTGAGCATTATCATGGGTTCAATTAGCAGTTGCTGTCGTTAGCCAGTTAATTACAATTTGCCTGAATTTGGAAAAGGAGTGTTCTAGCCTCGCAGTAGTGGGTAATTCGTTCCACAATTGAGCAGCTTTGACTGGGAAGCTAGCTCCGCCTATGGTGGTCAGTTTAAAGCGTGGTACTTGTAGGCGATTGGTGTAGGCAAGTCTGGTTTGTCTTGTGGGGTGTGTTCTGATGAATCTGTCCTTAAGGTATTGGGGGGCTTTGTTGTGTAGAGATTTGTATGTGAGAGATGCCGTTTTGAGTCTAATTTTCTCGTGGGTGGAGAGCCATTTGTGTTTCCTTCTTATTACTGTAATGTGTTCTCTCCTGGGGATGTTCAATGCCGCTCGGAGGGCCTTGTTTTGCTGTATCTGGATTTTGTTTATGATAGATTTATTGGCTCCTATGTACAGTGCGTTACAATAATCTAGTTTGGAGATGATAAGGGCTCTGGCTAAAGTTAGACAGCTGTGCTGGGAAAGGAATTGTTTTCCTGCTCTAATGAGCTTACATGTGTAGGCTGTCGAGGAAGCTAGGGAGTTTACCTGTTTGGAAAATGATAGGGTAGAATCAAGGTAGATCCCTAATGTTTTAACTTCTTTGGCAACTTGTATGCAGTTCCCATCTATGATAAAGGAAGAGTAGTTTGTGCTTAGTTTTTTGATGAGGGGTGCGGTGCCTAGGATAAGAAGCTCAGTTTTATCATCGTTCAGGCATAGGCCATGGGTTGCCATCCATGCCTGAACGATGCTGTATATTTTGTTCACCATTGCTAGATCTTTTTCGTAAACCCCTGTGAGTGGGAGGAGGATCTGGGTATCGTCAGCGTAGTTGGTATACGTGATACCCAGAAGGTCCAAATCATCAAACAGAGGCTTAGTGAATATGTTATATAGCGTTGGTGAAACGCATGATCCCTGTGGCACGCCGCAGGTAATAGGGATGGGGTCTGCAGCTGCTATAGGTGAGAAGACCCTCATGGTGCGGTCACTGAGGAAGGATTGTATCCATGCTATAGCCTCAGTGGAGAAGTGTGCTGCTGAATCTAGGTGGTTACATAGGACTTTATGGTCCACTAAATCAAAAGCGGCCGATAGGTCTAGTAGCAGGAGGAGTGCTGGTTTTCCAGAGTCTCTTACTTTGTCTATTTGGGCTTTCAGGTCAATCAATGCAGTTTCTGTGCCGTGGAGAGGGCGGAAGCCAGATTGTCGGGAGCCTAGTAGTTGGTTTTGTTCCAGGAAACTCTGGATTTGTATATATGCCACTTTATCCAGTATCTTCAGAAGGAATGGTACCATAGTAATAGGTCTATAGTTAGTGGGTATGGTGGGGTCTAGAGTAGCCTTTTTTAAGAGTGGGAGCACCCAGGACTCTTTTAAGTTACTGGGGATAATGCCTGTGGTAAAGGAGGCATTAATTAACTTGGTGATAAATGGTGCTAGATCTCGTGCGGCATCTTTGATGAGTTGTGCTGGACATAAGTCTCCTTTGCAGTTGGACGGTTTTAGACCGAGTATTACTTTCTCTACTTCTAGTATGGAGACTTTGGAGAAGTGGAATTGCGTAGTGGGTTTGGAGTTAGGAAGTGTCTTGATAGGCGGTAATATGTTGGGTGCTAGGGTCTCACGTTTTAGTTCTATTTTCTTTTGGAGGTTTCGGACTTTGTTAGAGAGGGCTTGCTGGATTTCGGAGCACCACTTTTTATCTTTAAGACAGTTGTCTTGAGGTGTTATTGGGTTTTCCAGTTCTCTGAGTATGGCGAACAGTTCTTTAGTACTTGATTTGGCTTGTGTGATTCTGTTATTGTAGGTCTCTTGTTTAGCTAAGATGATTTCTTTTTTGTAATGAGAAGAGATTTTAGCTAGTTTCAGTTTATTTTCTGGGCTGGGGTTAATTTTCCATGTATTTTCCCATTTCCTTTTTTCTAATCTCAGATTTTTTAAGAGAGGGGTGAACCAGTTGTTCAGGTGGTTCTTTGGCTTGCTGTTTCTGAGCTTGAGTGGTGCGATGTTGTCAAGAGTTTTGTTCATGATATTGTTAAATTCTTCCACTAGGCTGTTAGGGTTAAGGTTGTCAGGTAGAGCGACCAAAGTGGGCATGATGCCGGGGAGTAGTTTGTCTAGTGTCATGTTTTTTTTATTTCTGGTAAGTGCAGGAGGTGCACATGGTTGTTGCAGTTTGGGGGTGGCAGTGTCCAAGGAGAATGAGATTAGATGGTGATCTGACCAGATTTGGGGTGAGATGGTGAGAGTGGCTATATTGCAATTGTGGTCAGCAATCCAATCAAGGGTTCTCCCTTTGATATGGGTGGGCTCAAGCACTCTTTGTGTGTAGCCCAGTTCTGTTAGGGTGTTGGAGGCTGCTGTGGCTTGTAAGTCGTTGATATCATTGAAGCCAATATTGAGGTCGCCTAGTATTATTGATTGAGTAGTATCTTTAAGGTTTTCTGATAGGATGGTAGTTAAGTCTTCTATGAAATTCTTGATTGGACCTGGAGGTCTGTATATCAAATGAATGTTAAGGGTTTGTGAGTTAGCTGTAGGTGTCTTGGTGGACATTATCTCACAAGATTCAATGGTTGGTGAGGGGGTGAGTCTCATCTGGAGTTTAGTTTTGACGATGATGGCTAGTCCTCCACCTCGAGCTCCGCACCTATCTGATCTGAGGATAGTGTAATTATTGGGCACAGCTAGGGATAGTGCTGGGCCTGATGTCTCATGTAGCCAAGTTTCTGTAATGGCTAGGAAGTCGTAATCTTCTGTCAGGATAACTTCCGATATTTCTATGGCGTGGGCGACTAAGGATCTAGCGTTTATTAAGGCTCCTTTGAGTTTAGGTGTGCGGTTAAGATGTGTAGCAGTAATTTTTGCAGCATTGGGAGTGGCAATTGTTTCTTTATTAGTTTGGTAGTTGTTGAGCTTAACGTGGTTATGGGTGAATGGTTTGCGAGTAGGTTCTTTTTTGGTTCGAGTAGTGTTAGTTTCGTATTTGATGAGCGGATCAAAGATTCTGGGTAGTCTTGCTCGTAATCTTAGGTTTCTGTCAGCTATGTTATATTGTGTAGTGGAGTGTTGTATTGTAGTTGCTATAAGAGGCGACATGGTGAGATGTTCCCATGGGGCGAGTGAGGAGGCCAGGTATACTAGGTAGGATAGTATAAGGAGCATAGTGTAATGTGTAAGCGTCCTGTGTCTGGATAGATGGCTAGAGTTTTAGTTATGGTGTAGTGCAGGCAAAGTAACTGCTAAGTCTGCTATGTTGTTATCTAGAAAATGAGGTCAGGCACATAGTGTTAAGTTGCAGTAATCATAGGGCTCGTACAGATGGCAGTGTGGTGAATATATGACCATGGGCAACACAATTGCTATAGTCTATGAGCGACCAAAGGGCACAACACAATTACTGTGGTCAATGAGCGACCAAAGGGCACAACATGATTACTGTGGTCAATGAGCGACCAGAGGGCACAACACAGTTACTGTGGTCAATGAGCGACCAGGGGGCACAACACAATTACTGTGGTCAATGAGCGACCAAAGGGCACAACATGATTACTGTGGTCAATGAGCGACCAAAGGGCACAACATGATTACTGTGGTCAATGAGCGACCAAAGGGCACAACACAATTACTGTCGTCAATGAGCGACCAAAGGGTACAACATGATTACTGTGGTCAATGGGCGACCAGAGGGCACAACACAATTACTGTGGTCAATGAGCGACCAAAGGGCACAACATGATTACTGTGGTCAATGAGCGACCAAAGGGCACAACACAATTACTGTCGTCAATGAGCGACCAGGGGCACAACACAATTACTGTGGTCAATGAGCGACCAGAGGGTACAACATGATTACAGCGGCACTAGTAGGCGTGGCGCGATGTGTTGCACGAGAACAGTAGCAATAGGCTGATGCACATGAGTAACAAATAGTTAGCAAGAGTAAATTCACCAAGGTGTGTGTATATTCTAGCAGTAGGCAGTAGACATTCACATGCGGATCGTGGGTAGACTAAGCAGCTAAAAGTGTTATGCTTACTCACATTGGGTTGAGTCCAGATAGTGCAATTAGAAAGTACTGCTTCCTCCTCGGCATCACGGAGGCTGTCCCACGGTTAGACTAGACTCTTTCAGTGGGTCTGTCAGGAGGCCTCAATACAGCAGAATCTTATGGTGGGATGTAGAGTGGGTGTTACGCTCACATGCGCCAAACAGGGGCAAAACAGGGCCTTAGTATGGCCTTCGGTTGGCCGGCGATCCGCCTACCGGCGGTTCTTCCTGGTCAAATCGAGGATTAGCCTCGATTTCGTGCCGCGATGCGCCCGGCATGGGCGAGTCAGGCACTTATATGGACAGGGTCAGGCAGGCCCTGGTCCGATGCACGCTTCGCTCCTCGACAGGATCCTCTGCTGGGCTGTGGGGCTGGGGGGGCTCCTGCCCTCGCCCCTCGAGGTGGATGCTGGAAGTGGGGGACATGGGGCAAAACAGGGCCTTAGTTATGTAAAAAGTCCATTCGGCTTGCTTTACAAAAAGATCTGGTATACTCCCCTGCCAGATCTTAACACACATTATCTCTTTGGTTTCTCTCTTTCGGTTTTCCCCAAGTTCGTATTGTGGGCTCCAGACCCCAATTCCACTATCTAGGTAAAGCTTTCGTTATTTTGCTCGACAGTGCCTTAGTGTCTCAACCCTTACCCTGGGCTCACCAGCTAGTTTCCTGAGCTTCTGCGGCTCTCCCGATTCCACATCTTGTTTCTCTCTGGCTCTCACATCTCCCACGGCCACTGCAAGCACCTCTAACAGGTGCTCAGTTTTCGACTGGCATTCCAGCATCCCCAGCACTTAGAAAGTACAACTCGCTTTCTCACGCCCAGCCACGGCCTTGGCGGAGCTGCCTTGCTCACAATGCACACCTGGTTTCCTTCTCACTCCGTTCTGGCGTTCGGACATCTGTGATGCCGCTGGTACTATTAGCACCATGGCTGCCTCCAAACTCGGTTCCGGGTAGTCAGAATGGGGACTTATCGGGACATTCCGACCAATGCGGACCCAGTAAGTCCCCATTCCGAAAACCATTCCCCATTCCCATTTGAGCCCCCCTAGGGCTCAATGGGAATGGGGAAGGAGCCAATAACGGGCCCGCAAATTGCGGGCCCGTTATTAGTTCCATGGTTCCTTAACAGGTCCCGCTAAGGGCGGCTGGTTGGACCAGCCGTTCCTGGTGGGACCCGCTAAGGGACCTCGGAATGTGGCAGTAGGAGGTAAACGGCACCGACATCCTTACCAGTGCTGTTAACCCCCTACCGCCATACTCGGAATGACCCCCAATGTGTTTTCTCTCAGTCTCTGGAGCACTGTTCGTACATGATGAGTATGCTGTTCATATGAGTCAGAAAATATCAGGATATCGTCCAGACAAACAACCACAAAACAATCAAGAACATCCCTGAAAACATTGTTAATAAAGTTCTGAAAAGTAGCTGGGGCATTGCAAAGGCCGAAAGGCAAGGTATTCAAACGCACCAACCTTGGTTTATGGTAATTATGGACCATAATTATTATTATGGTCCATAATTACCATCATTATTCCACCAGCGCAAGGAATGACTACCAATCTGGTGGTAGTTGACGCCTTTACAAAAATGGTGTGGTATCCCTTGCCGAGGATTACCACTGCGGCAGAGTTGGCTGTGTTGTTTTTTTCCAACATTGTTCAGTATTTTGGGCTGCCCTCCATAATCATAACGGATCGTGGATCCCAATTCATGTCCTGTGCCTGACGTTCCCCAACTAATTCTCTGGGAATTGATACCCAGTTCTCCTCCTCATAGCACCCACAGACGGATGGTCAGACAGAGGGAGCGAATGCAACGATGGAGCAGTATCTACGTTGCCTATTTGTCCAGTATCAGACAACTTTGCTTGCGATCTTGGGAGCAGCTGAGTTGGCATATAACAATTTGGTGCATTCCTCCGTGGGCGTTTTTCCTTTATTTGCTTTGTATGGCCAGCATCCTCATACAATGCCTCAGATGCCACCTGCTCCTATACATGTCCCTGCTGCCAAACTTGCTCTTCATTCTCTGTTACAGGTTTGCTTGGCTGTGGCGCAACAACTCGGAAAGGCCCAAACGGTACCAAAGCTCAAGCAGACAAGCACCGGTCTCTGCTTCCTGTCTATCAGCCTGGGGATAGAGTCTGGTTGTCTACAAGACATTTGCGTATCCCTGTGAAAAGGAAGTTATTTCCTCGGTATGCCGGCCCTTACACGATGGGACAGTTTGCTAATCTTGTGGCAGTCTGACTGAAGATTCCCTCTGCCTGGCATGAGCATCCCATTTTTCATTTAGTGTTACTCAAGCTATACGTCACAGGTACTAGATTGCCACAAAAATCGCCCCCTGTCTGTGTCCATGGTGAGGATGAATATGAGATCCAGGAAATCCTGGGGACTCGTATCCAGAAGGGAGTCGAGTACTACCTTATCGATTGGAAAGGTAATGGTCCTAAGGATAGGACCTGGGAGCCAGATGCTAACATTCATGCTCCCCGCATCATGCGTGCCTTTCGTACCTCACACATGCATTCCTCATGGGGATGGGGGATCTTTGGGGAGGGGTACTGTCATGACTCACTCGCTTCATGGAATTCGCCGGCCCTGTATCTCTACGCTTTGCTGGCGCCTTCCGTGGCGTCTAATGCAGAGGAGAAGAGTTGTGGATCCCAGTCTCTCGGCAGCTCTCTGGACTACGATTCCCATGGTGCTGTGCCTGCAATCACGTGATGCCTCCAAGTCCGCACATCACAGCGCTACCCGGAAGCCACCCGAACACAGCAAAGACGAGTATATATGCACTCGAGGAAAGCAGTGCGCTGCTCCTTAAAATTGTTCTATGCTTATGATGAGCTCAGTTTGTTTTTTCCTGCGTTGCTTCCTTGATCACTTGATCACTTTTGCCTTTTTGACTCCGCTTTTTCTTACATGGACTGTCTTTTCCTGTTATTTGTCTGTTGTGGCACCTGGCTTCATTCTGGACTGCTGAATTGGCTTTTTGGACTTCTGCAAACATTTACATTGATTGGCCTGCTTCCCCTTGAACTGTTAAAACATCTTCTCTTCTTGTGTATTCCATGGATTGTGGTGTTTTTCTTTTTTTTTTTTTTCTTTGGGTTTGCTCTGGAACTTTGGATTATTGATGATTGATTTTTTCCGTACGTAGATGGATCTGCTGGATTTTGGACATTGAGGCAATCAACAAGAACTGAACTCCCCTCTTCCTGGATCTTTATTTTGTTCCTCCAGTTTGTGCCCTCATGCCGTACGGGTCAGGGTTGTCCATCTAAGACTTCCTTCCTTCCTTCTTCATTGCAACGACATTTGATGAAGGTGCTTGAAGTGATACTCCCATTTTGACACTGCGGTAGGAGTTCTGTGTCCGACTAGATTCCCTGCGCTTTCTGTCATACCGGCAGATAGGAATTGGGAACAAGGGGGAGGGAGATGGTGTGTGCTTGGCTACTGTCCTAGTGTTTGATCTCATGTGTGGTTTCTTTTTCCCTCTAGCACCGCTGGTCACTCATGCCTTTTCACTTGAGCTCTTGGCCCGTCAGGTTGTTTCCTATACTCTACAGGCTGTGCTTTCAAGTGCAAAGTCTCTCAATGAAAGGAGACCCTATTCACTTTATGAAAATAACAGAGGTTATCTGTCTTCAAACAAGTTCTTGACAGAATCTAAGCAGATACAAGCATCAGAAATGCGATTATGGTAATTAATGTATGCCTTCTGAGGATCTACTTAGAATCACATACTTTGCATAAACTAGCGAGCAGTACCTGGAGAAGGCGGTGGGATGTTTGAAGGTACAGCAACAAAGAGATGTTTAAGACCGTGTGCCACATGTGAATCTTGTTTGGAATGTGTATACAGACAGTAATGTTGTGTGAAGGTATGTATAGAACTCCAAGTAGCTGCCTTGAAAATGGTACCTACAGGGACATTTGCAATAAAATGTAAAGTAGCTCCTGTGCCACGTGTAGCGTATGCTCTGGGTGTGAAAGGCAGAGTTTTGTTAGAAAGAGAGTAGCAAATTTGAATGCATTTGACTATCCACTTTGAGATAGCTGACTTGAAGACAGGAATCCCCCTTCTCTTTCAGTAGTTATGGAAACAACTGAATTGATCCGTCTATGTCTTATTAAGGAAATACATAACAACCTTCCTAACATCTAACGTATGGAGCCTTTTTGAAGAATGCTGGAAGATCACTTTGAAATACTTTTTGTTGAAAAAAGTGGGTGTGCTCTTAGCACCACTTTGTCTTCATGGATGGCAACAAAGGGATCTTGGACCGAGGGTGCCTATAGTTCAATGATGCTTCTATTGGATTTTTTTTCTTTTAAACCTTTATTTTTGGTATTTTCAACTTGTTAGACAGTAATCAAGAACATTACATCATAACGAAACTTGGAAGTAACTTGTGCTCTGCCTCCCGTAGCCCTCCTCCCCCGATGACCTTGCTGCACCCGTATTTGGGTTTAGTAGTCATTATCAATTTCTTGTCTATTTTTGATAGGGCTTAGTGCATGGGTTATTGGTGCTGGATCTCTGGGGATGTTTCCCGTGAGGAGTCATTCTTTTAGGTGGACATCAGATAGGTGATGTATGGGCCCCAGATGTCAGGGGGTCGTGCATGTACAGGTAGTAGTCTGAGAAAGTTTGATTCCATGGCTTGGCAGTAGGATATGTCCTTCAACCACTGCTGTACGGTCGGTGTGGGGCTTTCCCCCATGACATTGCAATCCTCCTGCACGTCAACAGCAGTAATAACCCTCTGAGTTTCCGTGTGTAGGGGGGGAAAATGTTTGTTAAGTCCCAGGAGTGTGGTCTTGGGGTTGGGTTCTATGGGTACACCTATGATTGCGGCTGTTTTTTCTAGTATTGTTTCCCAGAATCGCTGAATTGTTGGACAGTGCCAGACGAGGTGGACAAAGTCTGCCGAATGGGCGCCGCAGCGGCTGTATTCCGGGAGAACAGAGGGGTGGTAGTGGTGGATTCTGGCGGGGTGTGATATACTTGATGAATGAATTTTAGGTGTATTAGTTTATATCTTGTGCTTAGTGATACCTTTTGGGTTTGTGCTAGGATATAGTCACGCTCCTCATCAGGAAATGACATCTGGAAGGATCTCTCCCATCTTATTTTGGGTGTTATCGGGTTCGGGGCAGTTTCAGTTAGCAATGTCTTGTATAACATCGACACTAGTTTACCCTCTCCTTGCAACTGAATAACTCTGTGTAATAGCTGCCCGGTGGCGGATTGTTGCGGGAATGAGGGTAGTATAGCCCGGAGGGCTTGTCTGAGGCGGAAGTAGATAAATGTGTCTAGGGCAGTGGTAGCCCCACAGTTTCTGGCCTGCTGGGGAGTGAGAAAGGTCTCTTCGATGAAGAGGTCACCCAGGGTTTTTAGTTTTAGTTTGTCGACCCAGTTTAAGTATACTTTCTCGGTGGATAAGGGGATTCAAGGGATTAATTTTTTCGGTAGGAGGGGAGAGAATCTGGTTTGGATGTCGCACTTTTGTGCAATTTTTTTCCATATTGCTATGGTGGAGAGGACCGCGTTTAATGTGTTTTGTGGCGTATGTGTTTGACCAAAGATAACTGCTCTGAGTAGGAAGGGAGAAGCGAGAGCTCATTCGAGCTGGACGTGGGGTCATATGAAGTGAGTAGCGTACCAGTGCCCTAGGAATTGCGCCTGGGCCGCCCAGTAATAGCGTTCGAGGCCGGGGAGTGCCAGAACACCCTTTTTTCTGGTTGAATAAGTGATCTATATGCTATTCTGGGCGGTTTGCACGCCCATAGGAGCAGGGACGTTTTTATGGGAGGGCAAAAGGGGCACTTGCCCAGGGCCCCCACCTTGGAGGGGGCCCCACAAAGCTGCCTGATCTAAAGAAGTAAGATTCATTTGTTCACCAGACTTAAATAGCACACTTCAGGATATTTTATGGCATGGTGCTGAGGCTCTAAACCTTTTGCCTGTCTGTTTTGGCAAGTAGATTCTGCCTCGATCAATTCATCATGTAATGCTTTCTGTGTTCACTGTAGTATATATAGTGTGTGTGTTCCTTGCGGCACAACTCCTGTAGCATTCTTTCCTTCCTGTTGGAATTATGTTGATCATGTGCAATAGCCAAATTTCAAATGCATATTGGTAAATTGAGTGCCACAATGGTTCATAAGTTAGCTCAGTGTGTTAAGAACTCATTGCAGAGATATGTGTTCCTATGCAAGATTAGAATAGCCCATTCCTGTAAGGCTGGTTGAGCCTTTCCTACGTCTGAAGTTTATAAACCTACCTGCGTATGTACTTGGTCTTGCAGCACAACAGGTGCTACTATCAGCAATGTACCTGCACCAGATAGGGGTTTCTATAAAAACGAACATGTCATCCTTATGATGAAAGTCTAGAAATTGGTTTGTTCAGATGGGGTGTTGTAAAACCTACGCAATCACCTCCAAGGATGTTAGTCCAAGAGATGAATAAGTGTAAGATGAATGAACTTAGCTCAGTGTGTTAAGATCTCATTGCAGAGATATGTGTTCCTATGCAAGATTAGAATAGCACATTCCTGTAAGGCTGGCTTAGCTTTTCCTATGTCTGAAGTTTATAAACTTGCCTTTTTATGCACTTGTTCTTGCAGCACAACAGGTGCTATTATCAGCAATGTACCTGCACCAGATAGGGGTTGCTATAAAAACAAACATGTCATCCTTATGGTGTAGGTCTTGAAATTGGTTTGTTCAAATGGGGTGTTGTAAAACCTAGCCAATCGCCTCCAACGATGAGCATAAACTGTTAGTCCAAGAGATATGATAGTTTATTTATATAGCACCTATACACAATGTGTTTCAAAGCACTTCAAGGCAAGGGATGGAACAAGGGTAAAAACAATGACATTCTTACAGGCCATGAACAGTAAGGATGTGAAATTAACTATCGTACTCGGCCTGACGACATTTCAGATAGTGCAAGAGCTAAAACATAGATAAGGAACGGAGGGGGAGAGTGGGAAAGAAATGGAAACAGACAGGCGACTACCGTACTAGGCCTGAGGACATTTCTGGTAGAACCGGAAAAAAAACAAGAGGTGAGGGAGAGGGGTGCAGAAAGGTAGAGGAGGAACAAAACAAGCGACTATCATATTAGGCCTGACAACATTTCAGATGGTGCTGGAAGGGGGTTGGGGAGGAAAAAACCAGCAAGGGGAGGGAGGAGGAGACAGACGAGGTTGCTATCATACTACGTCCAGGGACAATTCTGATAGAGTAAGTGCATACTGATGAATAAGTATCCACATTTGGAACCAAAGCATTCATGCTTGTATCCTGGCTTTGCCAGCAGACAATGCAGTGATCCTGGTAAAATCATCTAATATCTCTTACATTACAGTACTGTCTTCTGTGAAGTTTGCCTCCTCGCATGCTGGTGGCTTCTTTTTAGCCCATTACTTAATCTTTCTTCTTATGTAGGCTAATTGAGTGGAAGGGGTGGTAGACACAAGAGAGCGGACCAATGGTGCATGACTCGGGCAAGCATATTGCCCGAGTCTGCTCGTTTGACAAAAAAAAAACACTTTGCATTTTTGTAAACGTCAAAGGTTTTTCTGCACATTTATAAATAAATGACAAGTTCATACGCCAGTGTTTTGGAACTATTTATTTTTTTAAAAACTTTATTTTTGGTATTTAACACACCACACAAATACACACCTACATTAGGGTGGATTAAAACTTTGCGCCATCAACCCGTACCAGCCCCCCCCACCTCCAAACCCCCAGCCCCCGTCACTGCCAACCAGTGTCACTGATGGAGATCTCGCCCCTCTGTGGCCTTTATGCCAGGGAAATTTGGCCTGGGCTGGGACTGCGTCGAGGCGTGTCGTCCAGCTCCGATACATCCACCGAGGAGGTCTCCGCTTCGCTCATCAAGAAGGTTGCCAGCGGGCCCCATATGTCAGGCGGACGACCGTGGTGAGGGAGAAGTTTTATGAAGTCGGCCTCTATATCCTGGTAGTACAGTAAGTCTTTACGCCAGGCTGCGTAGGAAGGGGGGGGACCTCGGCCCCATGCCATGGCAACTCTCCTACGAGCTAGTGTCAACAGGACCCCGGCCAACCTCCTTGATGGAGCGGAAAGTAGCCTCGTCATTCCCAGTAGTGCTGCTGTATGACTCGGGTGTATTGCTTCTCCCACAATCGCCGTTGTTGTGTCCAGTAGGTTCCAGAAGGGGCGATTTCCAGGCATTCCCATGACAGGTGTAGAAATTTCGCAGATAAGGTTCCGCATCTCTTACACTCCGCCTGGATGATGTTTGTTGATTTTTTCAGGAGTATAGTAGGTCTGATGGAGGAAATTAAAGTGAATAAGCTTGAGACGTGAGTTAAGAGCGATTTTCTGGGTCTGATTCAGGGCGTAGCTCCAGTCCTCATCTGATATGACTGTGTTTAGTTCTCTTTCCCATCGGGTTTTTGCGCCAGTGTTAGCGGGGGTCGTGCCCGAAGTTAAAGCTTTGTATATTTGTGACACC
Organism: Ambystoma mexicanum; assembly: GCF_040938575.1. Lineage (NCBI taxonomy): Eukaryota > Metazoa > Chordata > Amphibia > Caudata > Ambystomatidae > Ambystoma > Ambystoma mexicanum. The sequence continues at coordinate 743,163,293 of NC_090936.1, forward strand.
AGCCTGCCGCCTCCCTGTGCTTGAATGACATCGTGAAGCAATTGCCATGTAGGTGGTTGTCGCGGGAAGTCAGGTAAGAGGGACTGCAGAGTGTACCGGGTCCGGAAATAGAGACACACGTCCAGAGCAGTGTTGCCCCCTTTCTGTTTGGCTTGATCTGGAGTTAGGAAGCCTTCCTCTGTGAATAGGTCCCCCATGGTTTGTATGTGAAGTTTATCGACCCATTGGTGAAAGACTTTTTCTGATGTTAGGGGGATTCCAGGAATAAATTTGACTGGCAAGAGGGGTGAGTATCTTGTTTGCACCCCGAGTTTGTTGGCAAGAGTCTTCCAGACCTTGTACGTCGTGAGTATCACATTCATCGTGGGGCAGGGCACGGGGAGCTGCCCGAATACCACTGCCGTCAGGAGATTAGAAGTCGCTAGGGCTCGTTCCACTTGCACATGTGGACGAATGGATTGCGTAGCGTACCAGTAGCTGAGGTATTGTGCCTGGGCTGCCCAGAAATATTTCTTCAGGTCCGGGAGGGCTAGTCCGCCTTTGGACACAGGAAGCGTTAATATTGAGTGGGCGACTCTGGCTGGTTTGCCGGCCCAAAGCAGTTCAAGGACCAGGCTTTTCAGCTTCTCAAGAAAGTTTGCGGTAGCAGGAGTGGAATATTGTTGAAGAGATACAGAAGTTTTGGTAGCACTACCATCTTAACCAATGAGGTTCTACCCCAGAGCGTCAGAGGAAGCGTTTTCCAGCGTGAGACTTTGTCTTGTAGGGACTTTAGTACTTCCTCGTAGTTATCTCGGAACACCTCATGCTGGTCCAGTGACAGTTGAATTCCCAGGTAACGAACTTTGGCGGTCCTCCACGTGAGACCGAAATCATCTGCAAACTGTTTAGTGGCTTGAGTCAGTGGGAAGACGACAGATTTAGAGCGATTGATTTTTAATCCGGAGGCTGCACCAAATTTTGATGACTTCCCGCATGACTGGATTCAGGTTAACTTCAGGGTCACGTAAGAAGAGAGCCACGTCGTCTGCGTATAGTGAGATGATAAGTTTGTGCGGGCCAATGATGAGTCCCCTCTGTTGTCGGAGTTCTCGTAAATTGGAGGCTAGTGGCTCCATTACCAGGGCAAAGATTAGTGCTCGTCTCGTACCACGCTGTACATTTATTGATGCTAATTTTGCCGTGCCCACTATGATGATAGCTTGTGGCTTAGTGTACAAGAGGGAGACTAGCTTTATGAAACTGGACCCCAACCCCATCCTGGTGAGAACCATGAACATAAACGGCCACTCCACCGAATCGAACGCTTTTTCGGCGTCTAGCAGGTCCGCTATTGCCTGGGTTGTTGGGTCAAGCGCCTTGATGAGTCCGAACATTCTCCGAATGCCGAAGGTTGTATTGCGGCCTGGTATAAAACCTGCTTGATCTGCCAACACAAGGGCGGGCATCAGGGGCAATAATCTGTTCGCCAGGACCTTGGCGAGTATTTTATTGTCGAGTTTAAGCAATGAGATTGGGCGGTACGCAGCACATTCTTCTGGTGGTTTACCTGGTTTGTATAGAAGAATGACATTGGCTTCCCTGGATGAGTGAGGGAAGGTCCCCAGCTCCAACGCTTCCTCATACACAGCTGCCTGGAGCGGGGCCAGAGTTTCTGCGAAGGCCTTGTAGAATTCGCCTGTGAGGCCGTCAGGACCAGGCGCCTTGGATGAAGGCAGGGACTTTATAGCTATTCTGATCTCTTCTTGTGAGATCAACTCGTTCAAGGGTTCACGTAGGTGATGTTCGACCCAATAGAGTTCAGTGTCTTTGAGGTATTCCAGAGGGACGTTTGAGTCTTTCGGGAGCTTGGCACTGTAGAGGTCTTGGTAGAACAGACTGAATTCCTCAGCTATCTCATTGTCGGTGTGGACTTCCTTGCCATGCCTGGATCGGATCCTTTCGATTTGTGACTGTTTGTTATCGGCTCTGATCAGGTTCGCCAGCAGAGCACCTGGTTTTTGGCCCTCTCCGTGTTGACGGACCTGGCTGGTACGGTGTAGAAATTTGACCTCACGCTCCGCTGCAGCATTGAATTTCTGTAGTTCTGTTTTTAGAGCAGCTGCTGATTCCGGATCGGAGTTGTTCGTAATCTGGATCTCAAGCTGCTTTAATTTGTTTTCGCTTGTTGTAAATTCACTCCTAATGAGTTTGAGAATGCCATTTTCCTTGGCGTGGCAGACTCCTCTGATAAAACATTTTAGAGCTTCCCATATTGAGCCCGCTGAGACGACCGATCCCATGTTGGCCTCCAGAAATACTTCTATCTCCTCCCTTAGTTCAGAGGCAAAGACTTCGTCCCGAAGCGCGCTCTCCTTGAAACGCCAGCGCTGTAGTGGCGGGGTGGGATTAGTTGGTTTGAGCCTTAGCAAGAGTGGTGAGTGGTCTGAGAGTGTTCGTGGCTGGATGCAGCACCGGTCGCATGTTAAGGGGCCATTTATTGAGGTAAAGAAATAGTCAATCCAGGAGTTTGTGTTGTGAACTGCAGAGTGAAAAGTGAAATCACGCTGATCCCCACTAGAGACTCTCCATATGTCTTGTAGATCGAACGCTTTGCAGATTTCCTTTATTTGGAGACCTGCCTTAGATGGCGGCTGTTGTGTAGCCGATGATCTGTCTCGCATAGGGTCCATGACTGTGTTCATGTCTGCGCCCCAGATAATTGTTGCAGGGTCGCGGGTGGAAAGCTGAGTCAGTACCCAACAAAGTTGTCGGGGCCATCCACATTCGGTGCGTATGAATTAACGAAGGTCACTATCTGACCGGCGATGATGCCGCTCACCAGGAGTGCTCTTCCCTCAGCGTCTTTTGCTGTATGTAGTAGCCGAAAACTGAGATGTCTGTGTATGAGGATAGCGACTCCCCTCGAATAAGTAGAATAGGATGAGAAGTATCTGTGGCAACCCCAGCTCTTGGCCCACAGGCAATCTTTCCCTGGAGTGAGATGAGTCTCTTGGATCAGGGCCACATCCACTTCGTGGCGTCTGAGGTAATGCAGGATTTTCCTGGTTTTAGCTGGGATGTTGCCGCCTCTTATATTCCACGTTAAGACATTGAATGGGGCGGTTTAGATTTTATAAAGGACCGCTTCATTGGTGTATTAGAAGGTGGTTGTCTGGCTATGCTTAACCCAGTGTCTGGGTCGGTGCTCCGAGAGCGGAAGACTGGGTGCAGTGACGGTTCTGATGGCGGGCAGGGAGTAGGCGGGGAGCCGGGCAGACACAAACCAGTGGGGCTGAACTTTCCTAGTAACTTCTGAGAACTCGAACTATGGGCTAACTCCAACAGGCCCGGGACGTTACTCTGCATCGGGTGGGCAACCACAAACTGGCCCACAGAGAGGAGCCTCGTTAACCAACATCTAAACAATGTGGCCCATGGAGTCGCCCCACCAGGGGTCAGGACCATCACCCTGGTGGAAGAACTCAACGTAGGCAATAAACAAATTAACAGTAGCTGTGCTAGGGGCGCAAGGGGCCTCCCAAGTCTCCCCGCCCCGACTGATGCTGCTTGTGGATGTTTCGGCTTACTCTGAGTTGCTAGACAGCTTCTTGGACGCTGTCCTGATTTTGTCGTTTATGGAGGGTTCCTGGAGTTTCTGTCTCGTTGGGGTCTGGGGCGAGCTTGGTTCTGATCCGGGCATCCTAATCAGTCCAGAAATAAGTTTGCTTCATCTGGGGTTTGGCAGAACTGAACCTTTCCTTCGTGCTGGACTCTGAGGCGCGCCGAGTATAGCATCGAGTACGCCAGTTGACTATTACGGAGTCTCTGCTTGACGCCGGCAAATGTTTTTCACTGTGTCTGCACTGCTGGGGAGAAGTCGGGGTAGAAATGGATTTTGTCCCCCTCGTAGTTTAAGTCGCCTTTCTCTCTGGCGAGCCGGAGTAAGGAATCTCGGTCCCTGTAATTCAATAGCCTCGCTATTATTGGTCTGGGAGGAGCACCTGGCGCTGGTCTCGACGATGGGATTCTTTAAGCTCTCTCCACTATGAAAAGACAGGACAGAGCATCAATGCCTAATAGATTGATGCACAGAGATTCCACAAAGTCTTCCATTTCCTCCTCCGTTTGCTGCTCTCTTACTCCGACTATCCTTAGGTTGTTTCTTCTCGACCTGCCTTCTAAGTCTTCACACTTGGCTGCGGTTATTTTGATCTGTGATTCTAGCTGGAAGACTTTATTGGTTAGAGTTGTTGAACTGTCATCGAGGTTCGACGCTCTCTGCTCCATTTCGTTCATGCATTCGGTATGAGAGTGTTGCAGGAGGTCGACTTTGGACGAAAGGCCGTCCATTTTATTGCTCAAACTGCCAATGCCCGCCTTCAGATCTAGGAGGATTTCTTTAATTTCAAAGGGGTTATCGGAGGCAGCGTCCTGGTGAAGCCCAATAGACGAAGGAGCTTGGTCCTCTTGCTGGAGAGGTGCATTAGGGGTCGAGCCACCTTCGAAGTTCAGCTTCGTCTGGGATTTGTCGTTTTTTCCCATCGTGGCTGCGAGGATGGGTATGAGTTATGTGGATTGAGGGTGGTTCGACTACTTCTTGGGCTCCTCAAGAGCCGAGTTGTGGACTTGGCTGGATGTTGCTGGATGTGACAAGTGGCCTGCAGCCATGAAGGGCGGAGAAGCAGTCCCTCTCGTGTAAGGTGCGTTCCTGCCAAACCCAGCCCATGCCGTGTGATTCGGTGCAGGAGTGGCGTATGTAGATAGCTGTCGGCCTCGCGGCCCTCTTTGATACGAGGGGGGGTGTCTTCGCTGGTATATATTTGGGAGGAGGAAGACTGCGGGTCTGCAGTAGGTGTTTGTGTGCCGCGGTGTGGGGACAGATCATCCAAATAAGGGCGGCTTCCCAGCTGTAAGTGGCAGAGTTCGCCGAAATGCGGAAGGTGCAGTTCGTTGAGGTGCTGGGAGTTGCTAAATGCTCTGTGCACGTGGCTGCCGTTCTGCGAGGGGGGCACCGTGCAGTCCGTGTGCCAGTGAGACTCAGCCACCGATTCCCTGCTAAGGTGTGTTGGCGCAGGGAGGGATGGGGGGGGGGGGGGGGGGCGGCCGCAGGCAGGGTCCGCTCTGTCTGGTGTCTATCGCGGCTTCCCCCCCTCTCCTTACCTTCGTGCCCCTGCACCACTATGCCGGGTCCCCCAGGCGAGGGCTGCACCGGGTTCATGCAGGCGCGGGCAGTCCGGGCTGGCTCGGCGCGAGTAGGCGCAGGCAGCCAGCCACCCGGACGCCGCATCGCTGTCGCTCCCACTCGATCGCCGGCTCTGCGTGGAGGAGGGGGAGCGAGACCGTCTCCCCGCTGGTGACCGCAGGGCGTCTCGCGCTCGACGGCTCACAGCCGGGGAGGGCTGGCTGCCGGAGCAGGTAGGAAGGACGCGGGCCGGAGCGGGGGAATGGCAGGGGGCCTGCGATACAGCTCATCCCACACGCCGCCGCCTCCGCTAGGTTGCTGTTCCTCCCCTGCTGTCGGCTCCGGCTGGGGGGAAGGAAAGGAGTCTTAATCTCCCTCCCGCGTGCAGATGGTCGGCGCTCGCTCCTCGCCTCACAGACGCCTCGCCGCCGACATCCAGGGCGCCCGCTTTGGGCCTGGCACAGGGATTCCTTCGGAGGGGCGGCTGGGCCTACGCAGGCCGGGAGTGTTATGCTCGGCAACAGGGCCGCATGGGCCGATTTTCAGGATAGGGGGGCCGTTTTTCCTCCAGATTTCTTGTGGATGATGCTGGAGAGGCCAACGTTTCAGGCACCAGGAGCTCGATTCGCAGAGACGCCTGAAACCGCAGGATTTTGCAGGATTGATGCGGGGCTAAGTGGGAGCTTAATCCAAGGTGGCCATCTTGGATGGCCCTCTAGCGCGTTTTGGAACTATTTAAAGCTTTAAAATAAAAAAGACCAACCCAGATTACATCTGTTAAATCACACTGATTGGTATGCTGGTACCTATATACTTCTCTTGATGATGGAGGGATTGAAGCTAGAATAATTCTGTGTTATACCCTTCTATAATAATTTGATTTTTAAAAATGGTCATGTTTGGTGTACGTTCCAAGTCCGTTTTATAAAATGAGATTAGTTTAGTTCATGGTAAGAACTGTCAATGAAAGTGTTCAAATGCAGAAATTGCAGAGTTGTCACAATTCCCAGATTCACCCACTAACCAGTGTGTGTAATGCTGGGCATCTAATTTAATCTTGTATTGCCTGGCCTCTCGAAATTGCCAGTCCCTAAACCTTTCAAAATTGTGAGCCCTGCAGAGTGATTTCCTTTTCATGATCTGATCTTCAAAAAAGCTTCACTCATGGTTTCACTGGCTGCAGTATTGCTTACACTATAATAGTGAGCATTGATAAATTACCCACTACAGGCATGCGTTTCTTTGATCTCTAATGACAACACTATTTGAAAACAATGTCCCACTTCTAATCTCAGTCTGTCTGGATACAGACACCATCCTGGTAGCTTCTAATCTTAATCCACTAACCATGCTATGGTATGTGTGGCTTTCTCCTTCCTACCAATTGCTCTCCTCTATCCATGCTTGAGCACATTTGCATTATGTTAGGCAGCAAATGTGAGATCTCTTTCTATTCTGGGTTACATACTGTCCTGCATTAAAAAGTCTCCTGAATCTATGCTAGAAGAGAAGTAACCTCTTCGTAGACTGATAATGTTGGCCTTCAAATGGTACTCGTTTATCATTCTGATTAGAGCAAGAATGAAGAGGGTAAGGGTATTTAAAGGGAGTGAACATCCCTATTTTTAATGCTGTGAGGCAGCATATCAACTATGGGTTGTGATTGCGACGGAGAGGGCGGGGCAGAAATTCTTGATCACTTAATTCCTTTGGTTTGGCGGAGGGGGGCCCCCAAAGATGTCTGTTCCCAGGGCCCCAAAAGTGCTTAAGATGGCCCTGCATAGGAGTTCTAGGACTAAGCTCCGTAAGCGTAGGAGATGGACCTGAGGAACTAGAAGGGGGATATTCACAAAAAGATTGATACGTTTGGGGAGTATCACCATCTTCACCAGCGACACTCTCCCCCAGAGAGTGAGTGCAAGTGATTTCCATCTATCGATTTTCTCCTGGAGTGTTTGGAGTACTTTACCATAGTTGTCTTTGAAGAGGGTTGGGCGGTCTCTTGCCAGTTGAATGCCAAGGTACCGGACGTTTGTGTTTTCCCATTTGAAGTCATAGTCATCTGGGAATTCTTGGGTTTCGGGGGTAAGTGGGAATATGATCGATTTACTATGGTTAATTTTTAGGCCGGAATAATTGCCGAATTTGATGATGGCACGGATTACAGGGTGAGGTTGGTTGCCGGGTCTCTAATAAAGAGGGCAATGTCATCGGCGTACAGGGAGACTATTAGCTTATGGGGGCTGAAGGAGAGGCCTCTTTGTATGTGCTTAGCTCGGAGGTCGGAGGCGAGTGGCTCCATTACTAATGCAAAGAGTACAGCGGATAATGGACACCCTTGCCTGGTTCCCCGCTGAATGTCAATTGCCATCGATCTAATTTTCCCTAGGGTGATGTGTGATCTGGGTTGGTTATACAGGAGGGCGATTAGCTGGAGAAATCGCTTGCCGAGCCCCATACATTGAAGGATTCAAAGAGGAAGGGCCATTCAACAGAGTCGAAAGCCTTCTCGGCGTCGAGGAGGATTGCTGCCGCCTGCTCCGAGGGATCGAGTGCCTCCATGACTCCAAACATACATCTGATGCCGAATGTTGTGTTCCTGCCTGGTATGAATCCGGCTTGGTCTGCTAGCACCATCGCGGGCATCAGGGGATCAGCCTGGAGGCCAGAATTTTCGCTAGTATTTTATTGTCGAGATTGATCAATTAGATCTACCTATAGGAGCTGTATTCTTCGGGGGCTTGTTAGCTTTGTGGAGGTAGGATTACGTTTGCTTTGCGTAGTCGGGGGCAATAAGCCCTTCTCCGCTGCCTCTTCATAGACTTGTAGCAGCAGTGGTACGGGAATCAGTGCAAATGATTTGTAAAATTCGCCTGTTAGCCCATCGGGGAGGAGTCTTTGATGGCCTGGAGGATTTCCTCAAGTGTGATGGGTAGATTTAAGGGTTCTCTCAGTGTTGCATCTACCCAGTACAGTTCTATATCTGCTAGATATTGTTTTAATCCTTCCTGGGAGGCGGTGAAGTTGGTTTTGTATAGGTTTTGGTAGAAGGTGCGGAAAAGTTTCGGCTATTTTCTTATCTGTGTGGTGAACCATGTCGCCTTGAGGGTTTCGGATTTGTTCTATCTGTGTTGGTTTGCGCTCTGCAGCTATCAATCTCGGAAGTAGGGCACCTGGTTTCTGTCCTTCTCCATATTGGCGAATGCAGTGGCCTTGTGATAGAAATTTTAGTTCACGGTCGGCAATTGCTCTGAAGTTATCGAGCTCTTTCTTAAGTGCTGCTAATACGTGTGACTCTAGTGTTGTGGACTAAGTGCTCGAGTTCTTTTAGTCAGGCCTCGCTCGATGTCAGTTCGCGTTTTAGGAGTTTGAGGATGCCCTGTTCTTTGGTAAGACAGATCCCTCTGACGTAGCACTTCAGGGATTCCCACAGGGTTCCAGCCGAAGTCAGAGAGTCTTGGTTGAGTTCAAGGAAGGATGTGATTTCTGAACGGAGTTCGTCCGTGAATACTTGATCCTGTAGGGATCCAGTTTTGAACCTCCAGTGTCTTCTCCCCTCTGATGGATCTGGTGGAGTATATTCCACTGTGACAGCTGAGTGATCAGATATTGTTCTGGGTAGGATTTGGCTGTTTGCCCATTGAACGTGGCTATGTGCAGACACCAGGATATAGTCAAGACAGGAACTTGTCTTGTGAACCCAGGAATGGAAGGAGTAGTCGCGGGTCTCACCATGTTGGCGTCTCCATATATCGACCAGGTCGTAGGCTTTGCAGATTTCGATCACTTGGAGGGCTGCCTTAGGGACGGTCGTGGAAGATGGGTGGGACCTGTCCCAGTGAGGGACTAGTGCAGTGTCCATTTCGCCAGCCCATATGATTGTTGCGGACCTCACCTATCCCAGGTGTGTCATTACCCAATCGAAATTGTTGTATCCATCTGTGTTTGGCCCGTAGGAATTTATGATTAACGAATTCTGTATTTTCCAGGGTTGCATGTACTAGGTGTGTCCTTCCCTCTTCGTCGTTTTTGACCCAGATTATTTTGCATTTTAGGGATTTATGTATGAGGATTGCCACTTCTCTGGCGTATGAGGAATATGACGCGAAGTACCTATGGCAGCCCCAGTCTCGGGCCCAGCGGTTTTCTGTGCCGGGAAGAAGGTGGGTTTCTTGAATCAGCGCAATGTCTACTCTATGTCTTCGGAGGTACTGCGTCATCTTTCTGGACTTTGTTGGGTTATTGCCTCCTTTAATGTTTCATGTGGCTAACTTGAATGTACTCGTTGATAGCATGTTTGATGGTTTTGGGAACACGAAGGGGGTTGATTGTAGCCGGCCACGATGCTACTGTAATGTGCCCAGGTTTTAGCCCACTTGTGCGACTCGGTGACCACGGGCGTAGACGGGGGGCGCAAACCCCGAGCAAGTACACTTCCATAACTGTAAACTTGATCCCTCCCAATCACAGGCAAACCCCAACTTGCCCATCGAATTTCCAGTTCCCCTTTCCCAAAACATAACTGAACTGTGCTAGGGAGCTTCCAAGGGTGGGTGCACCATAAAGTTTGTTGTGATTGTAAGAAGACCAGGGGCTCTTTTGGGAGTAGAGAGAGGTGGCCTGGGTGTGGACGCGAGTGAGTATCATGGCGGGTCTCTTACGTCTTGGTCTCTTCTTTGGGGTCTTGGATTGTTACTGGTTTGTTTGCATCCTATTTTGTCGAGGAATATATTCGCCTCGTCTGGTGTGTTGAAGAATTGTGATTTGCCATCATGTTGAATGCGTAGTTTGGCTGGGTATAGCATGGAATAAAGCAGTTTGTTATCCTGCAGCCGACGTTTCACTCCAGTGAATGTTCTACGCTGTGCTTGAACTGCTGGGGAGAAGTTGGGGAAGAATTGAATGTCGTCTCCGTCATATTGTAGCTTCCCATTTTCCCTGGCTAGGCGAAGGATCGTGTCCCGATCTTTGAAGTTGACCAATTTAGCTATTATTAGACGAGGAGCAGTCCCAGGGATCGGTCTGCTGGTCGGGACCCCGTGGGCTCTTTCCACTACAAACATGTTGGTGAGTGTGGGGCTGCCAAATGTGTCTTTGCATATGGTCTCTACAAAGTCTTGAATTTTTCTTGGTTTTGCTGTTCTCTCACACCGAGGATGCGGATATTGTTTCGACGGGAGCGCCCTTCGAGGTCCTCATTTTTAGCTAGGACGCCTTTCATTTGGGTTTCCAGTGTTGTCACTTTAGTGGCTATGGAGGCCACGTTATCTTCAGCGTCAGATTCGTTGTTCCGCAGTGTCTAGCCTGTCTCCATGCTTATCTAGGCAGTGTTGTAGTTGATCAACTTTTGTGGACAGGGAGTCCAGTTTGCAGTCGATGTTTCCTATGCCTGCCTTTAATTCAAGAAGGATCTCTCTGATGTCCGTGGCCTGGGAGGGGTCCCTGTCTTGGGGTATGGGCTCCTCGGGGCTCTCTGGTCAGCCATTTGTTTTTTGGGTTTTGATTATGGTTCCTGCCTCGGAAGTCAATTTTCTTTGAGACTTATCAGATTGCCCCATCTTGGTGGCTTTGATGTTCCCAATTTTTTTTATAGTCCCTTGTCCGTGGGTTTCCTCTTTGTTATTCACGTTTTGGTGAGATGCCTGGTGGGCTCGTCGGGGTTCTTTTGTGGATAGAGCTAGCCTTGTGAAGGGCGATTGTAGCAGATGTGGGGGGGTCCCCCGGCAAATTCCAAGTGTTTGCCCCCTGATGATGTTTGCGGTCGGGGCGGGGAGGGGGAGGGGGGAGCGTCCGGGCTGTTAGTTGATTTACGTTTTTGCCACTTGCCTGATGGAGGGTCGGGGCTCCCGGGTTGGCGGGGTCGCTGGTGTTTAGTTGGAGCTTACGTTGCCCCCGTCGCTCACCCTCGTGTAGATTTAAGCAAGGTGCAGCACCGGGTACAGGAGGATCTAGTTTGTTGTGGATGTTGGGGGCTGATATGGGTCTGTCCGCCACCTTAGGTATGGCTGGCGGCCTAAGGATCCCAGCGGGTTAACACCAGGGCCGATGGTCCGGCAGATGGGGCATCAGGTCTCAGGTCTCATCTGCCTCCCTTTTCTCCCCCCTGTGGTGGCTCATGCGCCGGTCCGCCGAGGTATGCAGGTCCGCCAGGAGCGAGCAAGTTGCTGCCGCAATGTGTGGCTTGTGCACGGTTTCTCCCCACGGGGAGCCAAACGCTTGGGGTGAGGTGATTCCTCAGTGGGGGCCTGGTTGGGTTATTGCACTTGGCGTGGGTTTTGCTGGGAGGAAGGGGGGGCTGGCTCACCTGAGGTGATTGTTTCTCTCTGTGCCTTTCCGCCGACTCGTCCGGCCATCTGGCCGCGAGGCGAACCAGGGAGCCGCAGGTTGGGTGAGCGGTCTCCAGTGAGCTGCGCCGGGACTCCACCTTCGCCCTCGTCCCGCCAGGGACTGCCGCAGGGGAGCGTTGGTCGCTGGGTCCATGTGTGCTCCTCCGGGGCGGCCGCGTGGTTGTTGTGGATCCGCCGGGAGGGACCCTCAGCCGTCGCAGATCTTGCAGCTGGGATTTTGGTGTTGCCTTGGGCGTACGGCAGCACTGATGTACGACCTCCCGCCTCAGCCGCTCTTCGGATGACGCCGCGGGCGGCCGCCTCAGGGCGCTCTGCACCTCGCAGGCCCCACGTCTATCTGGAGGTTGTGGGGAGTCTCGCTGTTGTCGCTATCTCTCGGTCCACTATGTACCGCCCAGGACTGACAGTTAAGTCACTGGGGGGGGTCGGATGGCACCTGGAACCATGCTTTTTAACAGGATTTATTCGGTGCGCTCCCGGAGCTCACATCAGAGCCGCCATTTTGGTTGCACTCTAGCGCCCTCTCCAATGCTTCTATTGGATGTAATGGCAATGAGAAAAGCAATCTTGTAAGTGAGGTGCTTAAGACTGACTGTATGCATCGGATCAACTGAGCTTTGTAAGAGCAATATTTAAATCCCATCTTTGAGTTGGAATTGAAATAGGTGGGTGTAATCGTTTAACCCCCTCCATGAATGCTTTAACCACTAGCACCTTCCACCACGAAAACTTTGTTTGAGAGGTCGTAAATGCAGATAGTGCAGCTAGATGGACTTTAAGAGAGTTGAATCCAACAGGAAAGGCAAATAATGAACAATGTGTGAAGAAGAACAATTAACTGGACTGATGTCTAGAGCTTTGCACCAAATAAACAGTTTGCATTTATTGTGTGTTAGGGAGAATTCTCTGTCTAGGCTGAATTTCCTAACCTAGTGTGTCCCCCAGCAGCTTTGCTGGATTTTTGGGGTTTATTTTTTTCTCCTGCCAAGACTGAGACTCTTTTACCCTCACTCTTGGGCATGATTTGAGTGTGTTTCTTTGAATCTAGCTGTGTTTAATGGGCTATGGGGTATTTTACCCCATAGGTCTTCATGTGTTTTTGTGATGTGTGTTACACAGCACCCACAGTGCAGTGACACAGGGGTGTCATAGTGACCCCCCAGTATAGACTCCATACCCTGGGACTGACTACTGTCTCCCAGGGCATGTAAAGTAACCATTGACTTTACTAGTCTTAAATTCTGAACAGAACCAGTACAAACCATCATACTGTGGACGTACTGGCTGGTGCAATTCAATTGCCCCGTGGTCTGTTAGTCGAGGGGGCACGTCTCCGTCCCCCCTGATCGAGTTTTGGCTGGTGGCAGTGGATACTACTTTTAAATTCAACCGCAAATATTTTCCTATGGGATTTCCCATTGTTTTAGGCTATCTTTATTTAATTATTTACGGTAGCCTCAAACATACCGCCGGTTTATTTAATTAATATTAATTCTCCGGTTGGTATTTTTTGACAAAACTTGATTCTAAAATGGCGTTTGTGTTCTCTTCTGTGATTCCAACCCAAGTCGAGCCCTTTGTTCCACTTTTTGGCGGGCTTCTCCACAGAAGCCCTCCAAAGTGGTGCCACTCTGTCTGGGGTACTTAGGAGGGGTGGAGGGAAATTTAGGCACCCTGGACTGAGTTGCATAGGCAACTCAAGTCGCACTCCATCCTGATTGGCCCAAGTGGTGAGCCGACCGGCTCACCACTTAGCATGTTTGAGTGACAGCTAGGCTGAGTGAATGGGGGTTTGCTGCATAAAAGCAGGGCTTTGGGGACTGGAACTTCAGAAGTCGCCACAGGACCTAAGAATCCGACGAGGGAGAAGCTGAGCCGACCTGCCACGACACCACCACCAGTGGAGCCCTGCTGGACTGCCTCACCACTTTTCCCAACGTCAGAGGAGATCTCCCGCCGGAGAGTCTTCTTCCTTTGACTGGTGGGGATAACCAGTTTCACCGTCTTTTCACCTTTCTGACGTACCTCGTGGCCGCCTTGCCTGTGCCAAGCACCCCGGCAACCGGGATACCACGTTTTACCACGACCGCAAAACAAAGGTACCACCTTTAACCGGAAAACTCCATGGCTGGTTTCTTCCCTGGTAGTGCAACGACCTTCATCTTTCCTCCAAGTCGAGATCTTCTCTTCCCCTGGACGACGACGCAACTTGCACCCACTACCAGGAACAACTGCCACCGCTGGAGGATCCTTCCCACTTAAGGTACCATGTCCCGCCTGGCTTCCCTTGCTACCGACTGTACGGGGTAGATTTAGCCCCCGGCTTTCGAACCTGGGTTAGTCTGGGACACCCTGGCTAAACTTTCTTAAAGCCCCTCTAAACTCTTTTTGAACCCTCTGCAAGACTTTCTAAGCCTAGTGTAACTGTGTGATCTTGGGCGCATTTGTGCTCTGCTCTCTCCAAGAGTGGGCCCAGACTTTGACTCACCAGTGACTTTTGCTCTTCTGCCTTGCTAACAGTGTTACTGATTCTTAGAGTGGTGTACCTTTCCATATTCTGTCTTTTTCCCTCCCTTTCTCCAAAACTTATCAGAGTGCAATCTAGTTAAGTGCTCACCTCTGTATGAAAATAAGTGGTGTTTTACTGTGATTTATCCGATAAGGGAAAAGGGGTGTATATATTACAATAGTAACTGTGTTTAGAATATTTTACACTAAGAGTGCGGGAGTGTTTCAAACTGTGTGTTTTTAAATAAATAATTATATACTTTGATACCAAAGCTCTGGTCAGTGTTTGCTTGTATTTTTGTTTCTGAGTGCCTATTGTGTATACTTTGCATACTGGCTAACTCTTCTTGAGGGAAGTCTGACTGCTCAGCCACAGCCACCAGGTAAATCTGGGTGGTACAGACTGCTACCAAGTGGGTTTACTGCCAACACCTGTAGTCTTAAATCTTTTGCAGTGGTCCCTAAGGGAACTGCACAGGTTTCTGCCTAACATTGTGGTAGCAATGTTGGTTATTAGGTTTGCGTGCCTCTTTAAGGATATCCATTCATCTTTGTGGTAAATTGAGATGACCAAACTCTAGGACTTTAGGAGCCATGCTGCCAAGTACAATGTTTGAGGGCACGGGTGATAAACTGTCCCCTGATGTTGGGACAACATGTGTGGGCATGGATGTTTCACTGGTGAGCAAAGGGACATTGTGGGCAGGTGTGAGAACCATGGCTGATGTACCCACATTGAAGCTATAAGAATTAGTTTGACTTGTTCTTGGTGAATTTTGTGGATCTTGTTGAGAAGAGGCGTTGAACGGGGCGCGGGGGAAGCGTAAGCAAATCTCCCTGACCAATTTATCCACAGAGCGTTCCCCTTGAACCTTGTTTGGGGGTAACTGGATGCATAGCCTGGGCATTGTGCGTTGTGCTGTGTTGCAAATAGATCTATGTCTGATTGACCCAAGCTTGAGAAGAAGTCATCTAGAATGTCTTTGTGTAACTGCCATTTGTGTTCTGATGGAAGCTGTAAGTCTTTGTGATGGACATCGGCTAGGCAGTTGTGTTCCCCTGGAACGTGTTGGGACAGAAGGAACATGTTGCATTTCAATGCCCAATTCCATATGTTCTCTGGTAGCTTGGACAGACTTGAATGTGTTCCCCCATGCTTGTTTATTTAAAACATGGATGTTCTGCTGTCTGTTAGAATTAGGACCGTTTCCCCCTGAAGGTGGTGATAAAAGGCTTCAAGCATGTTGAACACCACATACAATTCTAGAAGGTTGATGAGCTTCTTTGTTAGTGAGTGTGACTATCTGCCATGAGCAGTGTGATTGAGGAGATGTGCTGCCGCCCCTGATAGTGACGTGTCTGGTAAGAGCGGCGTTTACTGTGGGGTTGCTGAATGATTTTCCTTGCAGAAGATTCTCCTTATCCACCACTGCAGGAAATGAACTAAGTTCTGAAAAAATTACCACTAGATCGTCCCACTGACCACTTGCCTGCAACTATTGTTTCGCTAGCCACTGTTGCATTGGATGCATGCGTAGGGTGTGATTTACTATGTAAATGCAGGAAGCCATAATTCCTAAGAGGCGCATTGCTTTCCCTACGGTTATCTGACGACCGGGTACACAATGTGGTATTTGTTGTATGAAATTTTGTACCCTCTCTTTGGAGGGGAAGACTAAAGCGTCTTGAGAGGTTAGCTCAGGGGCAACGTGCTCGCTTTGGAAGCAAGACGACACGGAGCAACACAGGTTCGATCCTCTGGGTATTAAGTGCGTTATAAAATATATAATTTGGGCCCCAAGAAACTGTTTTGTTTGACTTGGAACAAGATTTTTTTCTCATTGATAGAGAAGCCTAGAGTGAAAAGCAGATTGACTGTCTCTTGGGTGTTTTAATTACATCTCTGAGGTGTCTCTTCTTGTTATCGGCCAGTCATCGAGATAAGGGTACACAGGAATAGACTATGCGCAGGTGGGCTGCTGCCACTGCAAGTACTTTGGTGAACACTCGACGCTGAGGATATGACGAAGGGGAGCACCTTGAACTGGTAGAGTCGTTCCGACTTTGAAGCCGATGTATTTTCTGTGCGCTGGGAACATTGAAATATAAAAGTATGCATCACTCATATCCAGTGTTGCTATTTAATCCCCCTGTTTTAAGAACAGTCATTCGAAACTTTTGTGGTTTGACATACGTGTCTGCTGGACGAAGGTCCAACAGAGTGCATAGTTAAATCATTTTTGGGAAAAAGGAAGCATGTGGAATAAATACCCTTGTTTACTTCTTGAGGAGGGCCAGCTCCATCGCTCCTTTCTATAGCAGAATTTGAATTTCTTCTTGTAGAGTTTCTTGATGTTCTTGTGACATCTTTTGTTGCCTTGGTGGATGGGTGTGAGGTTTTGTGAGTAACTCTATAGAGTACCCCCTGGTCAGGGCGGAAAGTACCCACTTGTCTGAGGTGATTCCCTCCTCTGCGTGGTGTGCTGTGAGATACAACCCCCTACTGGGGAAAGATGGAGGGAACCTGAACTGGACTGTCACTCTTTTTGGGCAGCTGAGCTTTTAGCGGCTTCTGCCCTAGAACAACCTCTACCTCGTCTGGAGCCCCGTTGATAGGTAAATTGAAAAGGGTGTATCTGTGAGGTGTTGAAATACCAAGCGGATGATGATCCTTGGTAGAAGGAGGATTGTGCTGAACGTGTATACGTTTGGCTACGAAAAAACGTGTGTTAAAATTATCCCATTGAATATAGGGTTTGTTTGAAATTTGGTTTAGGGACTTTAGAGATTAATGCTCTTTTTGGCAGTTTCCAAGGCGTCATCCACTGCCTTCCCAAACACGTTCTCCTCAACAGGCATATTAAGCAAGGTTGCTTGAGTCTCAGGCTTGAACCGTGATTGTCACAACCAAGCATATCGCATTAGAATAGTGCCTTCTGCTATAATTCAGCCAGCATTGTCAGCTGCATCTATATTGGCCTTTATAATGGTAATCACTTGTTTGCCCTTGGCAACTGTCTTACAAAGTTGAGTATGAAGAGGCTCATGGAGTCCAGCTGCGTTTGAAGCTTTTCCCAAAGTGCTCTATTATAGCTACAAAGAAAAGAGGTATTGTTAGCAATACACACTTGATATGCAGCAGAAGTTGCCACCTTTTTGTCCAGGGCAAAAAGTGTTTTAGTCTCCTTCTCAGGAGGAGCGTCTGTGGAAGATAAGGGAGTCCCCGGCTCTCATGCAGCTGGTGGAAACCACCAGCGGGTCTGGTTTTAGGTGACCTCGTAAGTACAACGTGTCAGAGGGTGCTCAATTAAATGTTTTCTCTACTCTGGGATTAAAATCCCTGGTGAGAAAAGGTGTTTCTAAGGATGGTTTTATCCTTTTAGATATTGACTGAAGCAGAGGATTCATCTGTCCTACTGAGGTCTTTCGCTACAGGATCTCATCTATAAAGTCCAGATCTTGTGGAACATCCTGTGTCTGAACTTTTAAGTGGTCTCCTGCTTTTTCAAGCAGATCTTATATAAAATGTGATCAAGTACAGGAGAATCAGCTACTGGCTGAACACCATCTGTAGGTGAAGGATTTACAAATTAGTCGTCCTCGCCATAAAGATCCTCATAGCAATATTGATCTGCTTTATAATCAGTATTATCCTGATCTAGATCAATGACCTCTTCTTCTGCAAGTCTTGTCCATAGTTGGCTGAAACCTCTCCTTTGTCCAAGAACCTGTCTTAGGTGTCTTATAGATAACACAAGGGTGTGCCTGAACATACAAAGTCAAAAAATATAATTTGTGGAGCTAACAGTATTATTCTCCTGGTAGCCTAAACAATAGATTAAATCAAATTCAAAATTTACTGGTCTCTCACCAGTCAAAGTAACCTTTATGAGGAAAAAAAAGGGGGAAAACGTACATTGGCATAAAAAAATTATAAACTTGCTTTAATTGTTAGTTTGTAACAAGACAATGTGTCAATTTAATAAGTACGCACAACATGAAAAACATACAAAAACAATGCAATTTACAAAAAGAAAAGAACAGGACTATTTAGTCCATACAATCAATGCGAGCAGAATTTATGCAAAGGTTCACAGAAGTAGGGGTACAACCCCACTAGGAAATAAACATGGGAACCCAATATATGGGAACTGACAAAAAATGATTTGGTGTTAGCAAAACAGTGAATACATTTTAAATCATAAAAGTTTTCCGAGATAGCTAATAAAACTTAAACTATCCCTAGCTGACCCTTACTTGTCTAAAGGCTCAGATTAAACAATTTCGTGAAAATGGCACAGTACATGCGCCAACCAGAGCCCGATTATGGCTACAACAAAAAAAATATATATCACACAGAATATTGTTTGCTAAGCCTAATTTTGGCTAACCATGTAAACAATGTCGCACAGTGCTGTGTGTTAAGCCAGATTTTGGCTGAAAAAAATTTCGACATATACAATGTCACCCAAACAGTCATTTATCTGCTGTGTTGTCACAGGCTGAAAGGGGGTGTACTACGCCTACCGCTATAAAGCGTGTATGTCCATGATGCCAAACCGCAGGAAAATGTAGTTCCTGCGACCATTACATAGGACTAGTTGGCGTTTCGGTGGTATATTGATGGGTAGCAACCACCTTCCTCAGGTACTGGGATCTTCACATTCAGCCTTAATACAGACAGCCTTAATGTAGGGGGTCCTCCTGAAAAGGTAGTAACAGGGGACATTTTGTGAACTCAAAAGGTTTAACTTTAAATTGGAAGAGAACTAGAGAATATACCAATATATGGTGAAGGCATCAGGCCTCAGTGCCCCAGAACCAAGTTGGCAGTACCCCCAGACAGAAAACTTGAAGGTTACCAGAAAGGCGCCCTTAAAGTGTAAAGAGCGTGCCCAAAAACTAAGTCACCTCGTGAGAAAAATAAGTGAAAGATGTGATCATATAGTGAAAAATGTGTGTGATAGAATGCAAAAAATGCTGTGCAAAAGAAAGGCACATAAATCAAAACAGGGCGGAACGTACCTCAGAGGGCACATCATGTGCTCACCATGCAAGATGTCGTGCATTCAGCACATTATTTGGGTTTAGCAATTAGAAAACGAACTGAATCTGGAATTTTCACCTAAAGTGAAAAAGGGGGAGAACAAAGACATAAAAGTGGTGATAGTTTATGTGCAGCGGTAATTTAATACAGCTGGTGTGCAGGTATGGTAAAGGTAACAAAAACTCACCATATGAATATATGGATGCCCATGGAGCGCTTCGTATTTTGCGCAGGACACGAAAACTCCTAGCCTGGGGCTGGTGGTATCAGGCTATGGGTTGATGAGTATGGCAGTGCTGCATAATAGTAAAAAATGACAAGCCCAACATGTGAGTTAGGCAGTGTAAATAAAACGCCCAGCGCGTGGGTCAGTCATGGCTTAGTGAGAAAAGTAAGTAAAGTGGAACTTACTGTTGACTTCCTTTTAGATATTGACTGAAGCAGAGGATTCATCTGTCCTACTGAGGTCTTTCCCTACAGGATCTCATCTACAAAGTCCAGATCTTGTGGAACATCCTGTGTCTGAACTTTTAAGTGGTCTGCTGCTTTTTCAAGCAGATGTTATATAAAATGTGATCAAGTACAGGAGAATCAGCTACTGGCTGAACAACATTTGTAGGTGAAGGAATTACAAATTCGTCGTCCTCGCCATAAAGATCCTCATAGCAATATTGATCTGCTTTATAATCAGTATTATCCTGATCTAGATCAATGACCTGATCTAGATCAATGACCTCTTCTTCTGCAAGTCTTGTCCATAGTTGGCTGAAACCTTTCCTTTGTCCAAGAACCTGTCTTAGGTGTCTCATAGAACAGGGTACATAACCTCCTTCAGGGTTATGTGTAGGACTACAATGTAAAGCTTGTGACAGAGGTGAAGAGGGCTCAGTGTAGTGATTGCATTTCAGTGATGTATGGACTTGCGCCAAAATACTAGCTTGTGAATGAATGTGTTTTGACGGTTGTTTTAAAGCCATATCTAGTGTATTGGTCTTTGATGTACGTTCAGGAGCCTGAATGCTGGAGGAAATGGGCACTGGTTTCAGCGTATGTTCAGTTGCATGCATTTTGAAACTTGTTCCATGTTTTTTATGTGCAGAACATTTTTCTCCGACGCTTGCTTTGGAGGAATGTCATTGTGCACACGAGATATAGGCAGAGAGGACTGCATCGAGGTAGAATTGCTATTAGTGCGCTTCTGCTCCACGCGGCTGTGCTTCAACTAATGTTTTGGCGAAAGGCTAGGGGCGGTATGCTTATTTCGAGACTGTGTGTGAGATTCCCCATGTTTCCAATGTGCGTGTGTGCCACTGTCACCGGATGTGGTCTCTGAAGCGATGCAGCCAGCATGTCTTTCGAAGGGGGCGACTGCCACTTGGGAAGCTATTGCTCACATTTTGTCTTTGGCATCACTTTGTGCACTGAATTGTTCTTCCTCTGACTCTTGGTGCTGGTTGGTACATCTATAGAAGCCTCTGCCTGCATTGCATGGGCTGCCCAACGTTTGGTCCGCCGATTTTTAAGCGTGTTTGTGCGAAAAAGCTGACAGGCAGCAGAGCGTTTTTGGCAGTTATCCATTGGAAGGCACCAATTACACACTGCATGAGTACCCTTCCAGTTGTACAGAATTTAAAAAGCAGTTTTCTCCATGATAAAAGAACCCAGAAAAAGTGTTACAAAAAAGGAGGGAAAGAGAAAATGTAGGCATTCGCTAAAGAATATGTTGAATGTAACATCCCCCTCTCTCCCTACTGGGTAGGCCGAATCTCCGACGGCCGTCGATGAGGAGACTGCCGTTGATGATCTTCGTTAGTTGCCAAGTGCTTTCAAGATGAGATAGCGTTGTTCGTCTAACACGGGATTTCATTTTAATTGATAACGAATTACGTCTATAATGGCTACATGCCACGAGCTCTGCAACATGAGACCACAATGGTGGAAAGAAATATCTGAGGGACTTCAACATGTGAAGATCCATGGGTATGCCACACTAGGGATAGTATTACAGAGATGTCCAGTCGACGTCCGTTTTGGACTTTTGAAAACAAGTCATGCAATAATTAAAGTCACTCAGTGCAGTGACTAGAGTACTCATTGTCCTTCCTCTGCTTTCCTCCATCCTTGTGGGCATCCCCCAACAAGGGAAAGGTACCGGAACCTTAGGCAGTGAAAATAAATTGAGCTTCCCCTCTATATTTAGTAGAGCATGCGGGGGCGCTGCCCCGGGCATGGGAATTCCTCTAAGACCCTGCCCTCCAGTGTCTCAACTAGGTCCCCTTTTAACACATTGGATGCTTTAATACCTGGCTATATTGAATACTTTAGCCCCTGGGGGATGTGGGTGGGACGTATGGAGAGAAGAGGACTAACGACTAGGAGTACTCTAGTCACTACAGTGAGTAACTTCAATTACTTATATGTCCCGTCAGCTTTCCTCCACCCTTATGGGTGATTCCACCGAACAAGACCATAGGGTGGAGCTGTGACAACCTACCTCATATTTAGGACGAAGCAAAAGGATTCTTCAGAACCTACTGACCGAAATATGCATCATGCCTGGAGCGGGTATCCAGGGAGTAGTGCTTACAGAGCGCTGACTGAGTAGCCCAAGTAGCTGCCCTACTGATGATATCCCAAGAAGCAGGTCTCTGAAAGGCGACGCCCGTGTCCTTAGCTCTGATCGCATGGGCATTAATCCCCACAAGAACCGGTTTGCCCAGGGCTGTATACACCTCCGAAATGGCCTGGATCATTCAATGGGTGATAGAAGCTTTGGAAGCCAGGGTGCTGGGAGACGTGCCCCCAAAGGTGATTAACAATACATCCGACTTTATGAAGGATTTCGTCAGAGAGAGATAGAACAAGAGGACTCTCTTGAGGTCCAAGGGATGCAAGACCATTTCGGCCTTCGACTGCGGGTTCGGAAAGAACATCGGCAGCCAGATTTCCGGATTCAAATGGAATGTAGAGACCACCTTGGGCAAGAGGTTTGGATAAGTGCGCAAGATGACCTTGTCGTTATGAATTGTGGTGAAGGGCTTGCATGAGGTCAAAGCCTGCTGCTCGCTGACCGTGCGCGCATGAATAAAACTGTCTTCAGCGTCACTAGCTGGATGTCCACCAAGGCCATCACAAGGGACTTGTGCTGCAAGACCGCCAGAACCACATTAAGGTCCCAGACCGGTTGCAGCCTATGCACTGGAGGTAATAGCCTGGACAACCCTTTGAGGTGGGCCTTAACCACCGGGTTGGCTGCTGAAAAAACGTACAAGGGGGAATTCATGGAAGCTCCAATGGCTGCTAGGTAGTCGTGGCAGGTATCTGCCCGAACGCTGGAAAGAGTCAGATGTGCTGAAAAAGCCAGCATGTCGTCCAGAGAGCAGGTGAGGGGGATCCAGCCCCTTGTCCTGAGCCCAGTGGCAAAATATAGTCCACTTACTCTTGTACTGAGATGGTGTATATGACCATCTGGCCTCCTGTATGATGCCCCAGTTGTCCTCTAAGAAATGTGTGTGGCGCAGTCTCAGTGGTCAGGAACCAGGCCGGTACGGCCAACCTGGCTGGGTCCAGGTGCTCCACCGCCCTGCTGCGCCAGGAAGCCCCTGCTGGGGATTGCACGATGGACCGGCCCCTGGGAGCACAATTGCAGCAGGTCTGAGAACCAAGCCCCCCAACAGCCAGTGAGGGGCAATCAGGATGAGGCTACAGACCACTGACACCCGGAAATTGCAGAGTGTCCGCTGGAGTGAACAGAGGCAGGAGAAACGCATAGCACGTGGGGACGTGTCAACAGAGCTGAAACACATCCCCCACAGACGCCTGACCATGTCCCATCCACGAAGCAAACCGGGGGCACTTGCAATTCAGAGGAGCAGCAAATAAGTCCAGATTTGGACCCCCCCCCCATCTCTGGAACAGGGGCAACAAACAGTTCAAATGTAACTCCCATTCATAGGTGCTGAACACCAAGCAGCTTTGCTGGTCCGCTTCCGCATTGCTGTCCCCCGGGAAGATGGACTGAGGAAATCCATATCCCCCTGATGGGGCCCATTCCCAGATTGCCACTGCCTCAATGCACAGGGGGGTGGGGGTGGGGTGAATGAGTCCCATCCTGCTTGTCCAAGTAAGACATTGTCGTGGAGTTGTCGGTCCTGACCAGAACCCTCTTGCCCTGAACAAGTGGCAGAAAAGTCTTCAGTGCCAGGCCCAGCGTCCTGAGCTCAAACAGATTAATATGCACGAGGGCTTCTGCCCTGGACCATGCACCATGAATCGAGTAGCCCCCCGAGTCCAAAAGAGGAATCTGTCATCACCACCACATTGGGCTCTGCCTGGTTAAAGGGGGCTCACACTGCCATAATGCAGTCCATCAGCCACCAGCGAAGATCCAGGAGGAGAGACAGGGGAATTTAAATTCTGTCTGACTGCAACCTCGTCTCCTGGTCCCAACTATTAGGAAGGCATGGTATGAAACAGTGAAGACAGACACAGGTGAACACAGTTAAAGGGTGTTTATTGAACTTCAATGGGTTTGTTGAACACCCATCTAACCTAAATCTAAGGACGGACTCGCGCTATGAAATAGGGCCTATTCTAATAAACCTATTGCAAATCCTTACTTCTAAATACAAAAGGGTGTCGGGATAATTGTATAAGCAAAAATAAAAGTGTTCAAGAAATAACATGTCAGGATGGTTGAGCAGCTGCTTCCCTTCCCTGCGTTTTCAGCAGAGGGTAAGGTGGCACATTCGAGCTTCGCGCACACTGGCTTCTCTGCAACGAGGATACAGTTCAAAGCGTAGGTATCAGGGCCTTTTGCCAAAGCCTCTTTTCCAATAATAGTCTCTTACTGCAGAAGACCTGTCGTAACAAACAAATATCAAAGTACCACTCTTATCAGGATCTTCACATGCACAGGTTCTCGCTTCCAGTGTTCATCATGGGTCTACCTCCTTCAGGCTTGGACCCCTTTTTACCACAATATTTAACCTTGGTCCCCCTCATTCGGGCTCGGTCCATGGATCTCTCTCATTCGGGCTTGCATCCCTTCTGCACAATATTCACATTTGGTCTCCCTCGTTCGAGCTCTGACTATGCAATCTTACTTTCTACGGGTTTCTCTTCATATCAAAATCAAAGACATTCGAATGTGCGATGGGTTTTGTTTAAACCGTTGCAGGACCACTTCGATTCACTTTGCACAATGTTCTGATCATACTTCTACTTTCCCTTCTACCACTTCTTGATGAGATAACTTACAGAGACCTTCGATTGAGCAAATTCACAGTGCAGGACCATTCTGTCAACGGTATCATATCTTTCCTTCTCAAGTTCAAACATTCATCAGCCGTTCAGCTTTACTCGCACCTTTCATCACACAGGATTAACAATGTTCATTCCAGCACTCGTGATACAATGTTGCCAATTGCAAACCTGATTTCAACACAGATCGGTCTTGCATCTGTCTCCCCAACTCACCAGCTGTGTTGATCTCTCTGGTGATTCTTTGTCTTGAAGCCAAGGACAATACCACGGCAGTTGCTGCTCTTGCCCGCCCTGGGCATTTAAGAGGGAGAGTCTTCAGTATCTCTGACACACAATGCAGGATTCTTCAGTCTGGTTTGCTGGCCTTAGGCTTTCTGACTCAAGGGTTTCCTAAAAGCTATGGTTTCTTGCCAAAAAGGTCAAGGGTATTTCCCTCCTTGTGAACCCTTCTTGGTTTTCTGTCTTTCTCCCCTCATTCAGCTGCCGACTTGAAACTGCTGTTCCTTCGTGTGCTTTGCCTCGCTCAGAGTGTGCTCTCGTGCTCTGCCTTTTATCCGCCTGTGGAAGTTTAATGGAAATCAGTTCAATAAGTGCCTGACTTCGCCTGAACATAGTAGCCGAACATGTCAGGTACACTGCTCGGGTGTGAGTCTGTTTTCTCCCAGAGAGGGCTGTCTGTGTGGAAGAGTTTGTGAAGAGAAATAGGGGTATGGGGGGGTAAAGTGCCCACGTACTTTGGGAAAAGGTGTTACAGAAGGAGGGATACTGCGTCTCGCCATCCGGTGACCCGCTCCCCGAAGACCCCTCAACCCAGAGGATCCTCCCGCACTGGTTCACCCCCAGGAACTGGATACAAAAGTGATGACCCTGTCCTGGCCACCTGGATGGCAGATCCCCAGGGATAAGTGGGTGAGGGACAAGTGGGTGAGACACCTTCTGGATTCTCACACAACAGGCCACTAGGTGGAGCTGGAGGCGCCTAATCTTGAGGCAGGCATGGTGAACTGTGAGCATGCAAGACGCCATCAGTCTCAGAAAGTGCTGGAATCACCATGCCGAGATGGTCGAATTGGCCAGAAAGTGCCCTATTGAGGAGCCTCTCGGGTGTGGGGAATAGCCGCGGTAAAGCCGTGTACCCGTGCACTCCAAGGAACACCAGGTGCTGAGCGGGCGTTAGCTGCGACTTCCACCGGTTGAGGGAAAACCCCAGCTGGTAAAGAAGGTCCATCAGCCGTTGGCAGTAGTACCTCGCCCCTCGGGTGAGCTGGCCCTCACAAGCCAGTCGTCCAAGTAAGGGTATAAGTGGCCATCAAGGAGGAGGAGATCAGCCACCGTAATCATCAGCTTCATGAACACATGAGGGGCCAAGTAGACACCGAAAGACAGCACCTTGTAGTGAAAGTGGTACGACATGATAGTGAACCGCAGAAGTTTCTAATGCAGCTGGTACATGGGGACATAAAAGTATGTATCCTTAAGGTCTAGGGAACACATGCAGTCCCCTATGCATAAAGACTCAGCAATGTGCGTTGCAGCAATCATCTTGAATCGTTTGTGCTGTAAAGATAGGTTGAGGAATGACAGGTCCAGGACGACTCTTAGCCAATCTTGGTTGTTCTTGGGTACCGCAAAAATCCTGGAGAAGAAGCCAGAGCCCCTGTGTGACTGAGAAACCGGCTCCACCTCCTGCATCTCCAAGGATCCAATCTGAAGCAGAGGAGGAGAAGAAGATAGAGGAAAAGAGAAGAGGAAGACTCAAGCCTGTGCAATGACCTCTGCTGTTTCCTCCTGTGGTCACTGGGGGACCTGTCTGGCCTCCGCACATTGCAGTCCCGAAACCCCTTGAAGCCGCTGAAAACGCATGGTTTAAAGGTGGTTTGGGACTGAAAGAAGGACTTTGCCTTCGTTTAGTTAGGATGGCCAAAGACTTGGCTGTCTGCGTAGAGGTCTTCTTTTTCGTTGGTTCGTCATTAGTGGACGAATGAAAAAGATCCGACTACTCTCTTGCACATCAAAGGAGAATTTAGTGGCCTGCATCCACCTGTGCAACAGCTCAGCCCTCTGACAAGCCAGCCTTGAAGGAGGCCTGCCCCTCCACATGGAGGACGGGCAGGAAGTCCCTGATCTCTCGCCACAGCTTCTGGTTCGCCGCGGCTTTGAAGGCGTTGGCCTGCCACAGATGCAGCTCGTACTTGAGGTTGCAACGCTTGCCAAAAGACTCAAGGGACTTATCCTCTTTGGAAAGACAAATTGAGGCGACCTCTGTTTAGGAAGACAAACACAATGGTTTGGAATATAAGGAAGCCACTGCCACCACTGAAGAGCGCGGCTGGGGTGGGAGGCCAGGAGTACCGGCTCCCATCGAAAAGCCTGAACAGGCTGTCCAACTTCTTGTTCATCTGGGTGTTGGCCCTGAGCTTATCCTAGATCTTTCTCCGCCCCCTGGAGGACATCCTTCCGTAGTGCAATGCCCAAACGGCTCGTGGCCCGCTGGCTCAGGACTTTAACCAACACCCGTTATGTCTGGAGGGGGCCTGCTCTGGCTGGTGGACCCCCAAGAACTCTGTAAGGCCCTGAATACGGTCATGAAACACCTCCACTAATTCCGAAGGCGATTGGTCCTGGGTGTCGCTGTTTCCATCCTCGTCACCCTGCCCCCTTGTTTTCCAGACAGAGGGGAGTCCGGACCCTGGGATAGAGGTGCCCCCTCACCCAGATCCAAAGATAGCTGTGAATCCATAGACGACTGCGGGGGAGACGTTGGTGGAACAGGAGGAGCGCTCTGGAGTACCATCAGGGCCTGGACCGGAAAAGGAATGGGCTGCGGCACTGGCAACACCAGAGGAACCAGAGGGGGGTCCAGAGGCGGAGGCCTGAGAGGTGGGACTTGTGTGATCGCCTCCTGGATGATGCCCTTGAGGAGCCCCGTCATCTGTGGGGAGCACATGAGGAGGAAAAAGCACATGCTGCAGGATCACAAGGGATATGGCCCTCAGCTGCGCTGGGCCTCTTTTCCTGATCGAAGAGTCTAGGAGCTTGGGGCCTGTAGCCACAAGGCTGCGATGGGTAGATGTGACCCTGCAGAGACCATCCACCTGTACCATGGGGTCCGCCGCTGCATCCCGAGGGAAAGGGACTGGAACCTTCATTCAGGGCCCACTCTGTGTGCGAAGGGCCAAGGAGAGGCCCTGAATCCAAATCCAAGATGGCTGCCGGTATCGTTGGCTCTGCCGCATACTTGTCTGCCATATTTGGACCTTGCGCCACGCCCTTGGAGGGAGGACGTAAAGGCCCTGCGCCACATGCTGACTCAGACATGGAAGGGCACTCCTTGGTCCTAGAACCTGAAGCAGAAGCATCAACCTCAGAGATGGCTGTGGTAGGTTTAGAGCCCAAAGCCCGCTGGCCGTTAGTCAAAACGCCCTGCACAACGACCTCAGAGGTGTCTTTGATAGGCTGGCCCTGCTCAGCTATGGAGCTGGTAGTCATTTTGGATCGTGCTTCGAACTGACTTTTGGTGGTAGAACACGACGATCCCTTGCTCACCCGGGGAGAAGCAGATGACGAACTGGATCCTCCCTCTGTGGACCACCCAGAAGAGCCTGTGGGCCCCTCCGCTTGGGAGCCGGTAGCCTTAACAGCCTTAGGTGTGCCTACACCAGAATCCAAGGTCCCCTTCCCAGTGGAAACGCCTAGGAAGGAGTCTCCGTGCTGAGGAGCTTTGCTAAACAATTGGCCTACCGTGTCTTGATGTGGGGTCCTGGCGACAAACTCTTTAAGATGACCTGGAGGAGAAGAATGGAAGATCACCCCTGCAGTGGGAAAGACAATTCTTCAAGGCCCGTTGACCAAGAGCGCTGCAAGCCACGCACGCGTCCCAGCGGTATTCGGGCCCCAGGCACTCAAGATGGAATGCATGGGGGTCCGGGGCCAGGAACGACCGATCGCAGGATGCGCATCTCGTGAAGCCTGCTTCAGCTGACATGCACTGGGGAAGGCAAGGCACGAAAGTGAGGTGAAGAAGATAAAAAATAAATAAATAACGGGGAGCACGCGGAAAGCTGAAATAGTCTCTGCACTTACCTGCCAGGTCTGACAACGTCGGTGCGGAAAAAGGGACTAAGGTGAGGTGCCAGAGGCAGGGGTCTCTGGGGCATTTCCACGCCCGGAGCTGCGTCCCCGCACTGTACTAAATTTAAAGGGGAAGCTCAATTTTTTAACACCCAAAGGATCTGTTACTTTCCCCGTGTTGGAACATGCCCACAAGGATGGAGGAAAGGGGACGGGACGTATCAGTACTCTACACGTACCAATAGATGGCAGTCTAGGCAAAGCATGTGATTCTAAGCAGATTCACCAGCCTAAAAAATAAAAATAAATGATATGGGATACATTACTCACCGTAATCGTATTTCTGATACATGTATCTGCTTAGATTGACATACTGTGCATAGGCCGACATCTAGTGGAAGCTGCAGAGTATTACAGTTTGTTTTTTGAAACTCTAAAAGGGACGTCGAATAGGGCATGCCAGTAATACTATCCCTAGTGTGTTGTTCCCTGTACCCATGATCCCTCACGCGTGCAGGACCCTCAGATTGTATTTTTTCTGACATGAGGTAGCTTGAGGAGTAGCACGAGTAGAGAGTATCCAAGCAGATAAGAAAGATAAGACTACAAGCATCCATGCGCCTTCTCTCAGAGGGGAGGAAGGGCGGGCACATGTGAATCCAAGCAGATACAAGCATCAGAAATACGATTACAGTGAGTAATGTATCCCTTGTGAGGTTTGTGAAATCTGCTTAGATCACATGCTGTGCATAGATTAGCGAGCAGTATTAGAAGGAGGTGGGATGTGAGAAGGTTCATGAGCGAACAAATGTCTTAGAACGGCGTGTCCCACTTGCGTATCTGTCTTGGAATGAGTGTCAATGCAGTAGTGCTGAGTAAAGGTGTGAATAGAGCTCCATGTAGCTGCCTTGCAAATACTGTCCAGGGGTAGATTTGCAATGAAAGCCAGAGTGGCTCCAGTACCTCTTTTAGAGTGGGCCCTTGGCGTAAAAGGCAGTGTTTTATCTGAAAGGAAATAGCACAGTTGGATACATCTGATTATCCACCTAGAGATGGCATTTTTAGAGATGCAATCCCCTTCCCTGCCTGGCGCTATGGAGATGAACAGTTGATCTGTTTTCCTTAACGGTCTGGTCTTGTCTACGTAGTAGAGGACCGCTCTCCTCACATCTAGTGTGTGGCGTTTCACCTCAGCAGAGATTTTGGATTCTTGGAAGAAAGCCAGTAGCTCAATAGACTGGCTAACAAGGAATTTGGAAATGAACTTAGGTGAGAACTTGGGGTGAGTGTGTGAAACCAGTTTGTCCTTATGTATAGTAAAGAAAGGATCCTGCACTGACAGAGCTTGAATTTCATGGACCATTTCATGGAGGTGATGGCTACTAAGAAGGCAGTTGTATAAGTCAGGTGTTTGAGACTAGACTTGTGCATGGGCTCAAAGGGAGGTCCCATGAGCTTAGCAAGTACCACATTAAGGTCCCACCCTGGTGGTGGGTTAGAAACTGGAGGGTGGAGTCTCTTTACCCCTTCCATAAATGCTTTGATGACTGGCACCTTCCACCATGATGACACCTTGTTATGGGAAGTGGTGTAGGCTGATAAAGCTGCCAGGTGTACTTTTAGTGAGTTAAACACTAACCCTGCATCCAGTAGGTAGAGCATATAGGTGACCACATTAGAAGGAGTACACTCAACGGGGCTGATTTGCTTGTTCTGGCACCAAATAACGAATCGTTTCCATTTATCATAGTAACACTGCCTTGTGTTCGGATTTCTTGATTCTTTCAAGATATCCATACATCTCTGAGGTAAATTGAGATGTCCAAACTCTTTGACTTCAGGAGCCATGATGCCAAGTTCATCGAGTTGGGCTGAGGATGCACTGTTAGACCCTCGTGCTGGGAGAGTAGGCTGTACCAGCATGGGAGTTTGATGGGGTCGCACACCGCCAGTTTGAATAGGTGTGGATACCATGGTTGTCTCGCCCACATGGGAGCAACCAGGATGAGCGTCATCGGTTCACTGTGGATCGTGTTCACCACTTTCCTCATCAGAGAAGTTGGTGGAAAAGCATAGGCAAATATCCCTCATCAATTCATCCATAGGGCGTTCCCCTTGGAGCCTGGCTGGGGGAAGCTGGATGCGAAGTCTGGGCATTGCCTGTTTTCGCTTGTGGCAAATAGGTTTATAGTGGGGAAACCCCATTGAAGGAAGCGGTCTCCTACAACCTCTTTGCGTAGTCGCCACTCGTGTTCCTCTGGGAGGGGATCTCTGCTCAGAGCATCTGCTAGTGAGTTGAGTTCCCCCGGAACATGTTGGGATGACAGTTAAATCTTCTGTTTGAGTGCCCATTTCCAAATTTTCTGGGCAAGCTTGCACAGATTGGGAGAACGAGTGCCCCCTTGTTTGTTTAAGTAAAACATTGCAGTCGTGCTGTCTGTTAGGATCTGCACTGACTGGTTGGATAGGAGGGGTTCGAATGCCCAAAGTGCTCTGAAGACTGCAAGAAGTTCTAGCAGACTGATGTGCTTCTGAGCCACTGTGACAGACCAGAGACCCTGAGCTGTATGGTGAAGATAGTGAGCTTCCCACCCTGCCAGGGAGGCATCTGTTGTGAAAACGGCCTGTATCTCTGGATCGTAGAAGGGTTTCCCCTTTGTGATTCTTCTCTTGTCCACCAGCGAAGACTCTGTACTAGTGTTGGTGAAACGACCACTAGATCGTCCCACTGACCACTTTCCTGAGACCACTGTTTCGCCAACCATTCCTGCATGGGTCGCACACGCAGGCGCACGTGGTGACACAGGTAAATGCAAGACACCATCATGCCTAGCAAACGCATAGCTTTGCGCACCCTTATTTTGCGACCAGCCTGATATTGAGGAATTTGCAGCAACAAATTTCAAATTCTTTTGGAAGCTGCATAGGGTTAACACAATGCGTAATACATTTGGAAATAGGAGCAACAGGATGGAAGCAACCCACTCCCGAAACACTAATAGTTAAGTGGCCATTAGGGCGACTTCACCCTACGGAGCCCTGAGCATAAGCTTGTGCTGGACAGGTCTAGATGTGGGGGGGCCTGAGATCCAGGGATGGAGCTGGGCAACAGTTGGGGGGGCGTTGTTGGGGAAGGGATGGGTGTGGGGAGGGAAGGGATGTGGGAAGTTTGGGGTGTACATAGTTATGGGGAGTTTAAGTTCAAACATGAGCCTACATGGAAGAGCTGAAGGGTTGTATCTGCATAGCATGACTGGGAGGGTTTGGTTGGAAATGGGGGAGGAAGATATCAATGCGCTATGGGAGATCTCAAGATATTAACGTGGAATGTCAGGGGACTTAACAGTTATATGAAGAGGAATAAGGTCATGCTGTATTTGAAAAGGCAAAAGATAGATGTTGCACTGTTACAGGAGACGCATCTGACGCGGGAGAAGCTGGAGCTAGTTGGGGAAAAAATGGAAAGGCATTGTGGTGGGTTCGTCGTAATCTGCTTACGCTAGGGGAGTGCTTGTCTGGGTGGCGCCACACGTCCCGTTTCAGCTACTACAGGAAGTGGCGGAAACTGATGGGAAGACAGTTATATTGAGAGGGCTGGTGGAGAATAAAGAGGTATGCATCGTAAATACGTACGCCCCCAACCAAAACACGGTGGCATACTTCAGAAATCTGTGCACCAACCTTAGTATGTGTGTGGGAAACATGGTTATTTGGGCCGGGGATTTCAATTGTGTAATGAACCCCAAGGTGGACAGATCTGATAGCAGGATTGACAGGCCCACCCCAGCGGCCAAAGCATTGCAGGTGTTACTAGATGATTTTGGCTTGGTAGATGTGTGGAGAACAAAACATCCTAATGGTAGGCAATATTCGCACTACTCAGCCCCGCAGCAGCTACACACGAGATTGGATTATGTCTTTGCCTCGCCGGATGTATTGGCAGAGAGCACTCAAATAGAATATAAGGCGAGGGTCCTCTCAGATCACTCGCTCCTGGTCCTCGGTGGCAATATTGCCCCCCCGAGGGCGCGGATCCCGACATGGCGCCTCCGAGCGGAGGCACTCAAAGATCCGGTCTTTCGAGAGGACATAAGGGATGAGATCATTAACTATTTTTAAACAAATACTGGTAGTGTTGACTCGGCGGGTACACTGTGGGAAGCTTTTAAGGTGGTGATGCGGGGGGTAGCCATAGCTAAATCAAAGGGCCTGCAAGGTGGGGTTCTGGCTGACCTACAAAGAGTAGAAGATGAACTAGAAAGAACATTAGAAAATGGCAGTGTGGACACGGGGCTAGTACATAAACTACAGCAGCAGTGTGCGGAACACTGGGAAAGGCTCTGCAACCTCAATTATAAAAAGTATGTAGAAAGACAGTAGGTTTTTGGCATTGCTGTACAAGAGCGAAACCCCCTAGAGCCCCGATTAGGACAATAACTAGAGAAGATGGCGAGGTAGTAGACACTCAAGAAGGAGTCAACAAGGAATTTGCGGATTATTATAGGGTGCTATACGGGGACAAGGAGGGGGGCAGTCGAGAGGAGATAACCGAAACACTAGAAGATATAGGACTGCCCAAGATAAGTGATGAGGAAAGAGAAGAGCTTGATGCACCAATTACCTTGGAGGAGTTGGAGGAGGTTGTGAGGCAGTTGCCCACCAGTAAGACCCCAGGAGCAGATGGGTTCCCTAGCGAATTTTATAAAGTATATAGAGAAGAAGTGCTCCCCCCAATGCTAGAAATGCTTAACGAAGCGTTTGAGATGGGAAGGTTGCGGGAGTCACTCAGAGAAGCGATTATAATACCGCTCCCTAAACCCAACAAACCGGAGCATAGCTGTAGCTCCTACAGGCCTTTGTCGATGCTGAACCAGGACAGCAAGATATTGACCGCTGTCCTGGCAAACAGATTGCAAAGAGTAATTAGCAAATTAATCCACCCAGACCAAACGGGCTATGTCCCGAACAGGAATATATCCCACAACCATAGGCGACTCCACCGGGTGATCGAATGGGCGGATAGGAATGAAGGCGAAATGGCGATTGTATCCCTAGACGCAGTAAAAGCTTTTGACTCCGTTAAGTGGCCAAGGCTGCTGGTGGCCCTGGAAGGATACGGAGTAGGGCCGGGTTATATCAGGTGGGCGAAAATGCTATACAGCGAGCCGCTAGCCAGAGTTCGAACGGGATGAGTGATATCCGAGAGATGGCAGCTTAGTAGAGGCACCAGGCAGGGATGCCCTTGGTCCCTGATGCTTTACATTCTAGCCCTGGAGCCCCTAGCGATATACCTCAGGCAACAATATGATACGATAGGTATTGAGGTTGGGGGGGGGAGCGGCACCTAATATCCTTATATGCGGATGATTTGTTACTATACTTGAAATACCCGGAAGAAAATCTTCAATATATCCTGGAAGTGATGGAGAAGTATGCGGGGTTGTCCGGCATAGCGGTGAATCCTCAAAAATCTAGTATATTCCCGCTAGGTAGCTATAAGGGGACCCCTGTGGAAAGGTTGCCTGTGTTACAGATACCATGGGTGATTAGTTATTTCCGTTACCTTGGTATAGATGTGTATCACACGGCAGAAGAGGAACATAAGCACAACACCGAGGTAGCTATTGAGAAAATCCGGAAATGCATGAAGTTTTGGGAGAAGTTGCCCCTAGCAATGACGGGACGGGGGGCAATGCTTAAGATGGTGGTCCTACCTAGACTTTTACATTATTTTAGTAATATCCCACATATGATACCCAAGAAGTTTTTTGCTAAACTGAATAGTGTGTGTAGGGACTTCCTATGGCATGGTACCCGGAATAGAGTAGCGCTATGGAAGTTGCAGAACTTCTATGAAAGGGGGGGTATTAAACTGCCCAATTTTGAGGTCTACTATGTAGCGAGTCAACTACAATATGTGGCCAATTGGCTCTCCGACGAAGTGACCCCCGAACTTAGATTGTTTGGGCAGGATTGTACCCCATTTTACTTAAGGGAAATGATATGGTTGCCTGAGTCAGATATGAAGGAGCGCCCTAGGATGATGATGATGATGATGCTGGGGTGGAGAATGTGGCGTCGAGCGTGTCGGATGATGGAGGACCCATTCCCATGCTCCCCGCATGTACCGCTGGTTGCTTTAGCAGGAGGGGATAAGCAGCTGAGGGTGATTATCAGAACCTACTTGGAATCGGAGGGGCTGGTAACGTTAGGGGACATCTGGCAAGAGGGGACCATTAGAGATTTTGAAGAACTTGGGGAGGAGGTGGGATTACATGCTGGCCAATATGTTACATACCATAGGATGGTTCGGAAAATTCAGAAAACGTGGCCTGAAACAGTATTGGCAGAGGAACCAGATGCTACTGTGGGGGCAATATATGACATATCGGAAGGGGGCAGGAGATTTCTAGATTGTATGAGATTGTGATGACCAAGGTTGGGAAGGAATTGACACATTTGAGACTGGATTGGGAAGAGGAGGTGGGGGCCCCAATGGGAGATGGGATGTGGGAACGCGCCCTGGGATATCACAAGAAAGTGTCAAGAAACGCCAGACTTAAACAAATACAGCTGTATATAACGCATAGAGCATACATGACCCCTCTGAGGATATCCAAGTTCGGAAACGCCGGGCGACAGGTGTGTCCTAAGTGTGACATGGAAAACGCTGACATGACACACATGTTTTGGTCATGCCCAGTAATCGAATGTTTCTGGGGTGAAGTGGCACAAAAATTAGCGACAAAGGGGGTCACGCTCGTCATAGATACGGTCTGGGCTTGCTTGCTGGTAGGGTTCCCCAGACCACGGAAACTTAAACATGTTGAGAAACTGAAAGACTTGGCATACGTGCTAGCAAAACGGAGGATTGCCATGGGATGGAAGAAGTGCCACAAGCCACGGGTGGAGGTATGGTGGTAGGAGTTGCAGAAATGGGCGGAGGCCGAAACGATAGTATGGCAGGAGGCGAGCAACATGAGTGGGGAGGAAGAAGTGGGTACCCTGATGGCATGGAAATTATTAATAGTGGAACTGTCCGGATCTATATCGGACCCAACGGAATCCGAGGATAGTGAGACCCACATGTAGCAGATACTGAATGCGAAGTACAAATAGGCTCATAATGGAGCATGGGACTATGGGAGCAATGGCAAAAATGGAAATACAAATGGTGTTAAATGGAATTGTTGTAAACTGCACTGCATGTTGGGTTTGTTTGTATTATTGTTTGGTTTGAATAAAATTAATAAAAACATTTTAAAAAATCAAATTCTTTCCTTTGATGGAAAGGCTAACTCCCCTTGGGTATTTAGGACAGCTCCTAAGAATTGTTTTGGGGTGCTTGGCACCAGGCATGACTTTCTAGTTGATTGAGAAGCCCAATTGGAAGAGGAGGTTGATTGTTCTTTGGACGTTTAATCTGCAAATTAGGGGGGATTCCCCTGTAATGAACCAGTTGTCCAGGTAAGGGTACACTGGGATTGCCTCCCTGCGTAGGTGCGCTGCCACCACCGCCAGCACTTTGGTGAATACACTTGGAGCTGAACCTATTCCGAAGGGCAGCACCTTGAATTGGTTGTGCTGGTTTATCTTGAAAAGCAAGAATCTTCTGTGCGCTGGGAACATTGAAATATGAAAATAAGCATCTTTCATATCCAATGTTGCCATGTAATCCCCCTTTTTTAGTAGAGGGATTACCTCTTGTAGTGTAGTCGTGCAGAATTTTTGTGGCTTGGCATTCTTGTTTGCAGGGCGCAAATCTAATACTGGGCGCATTGTCAGATCTTTTTTTGGCACAAGGAAGTAGGTTGAATGAATACCCCTGTTTACCTGGTTGACCGGGACGACTTCTATGGCGTCCTTTGCTAGTAAAACGGCGATCTCCTAGAGGAGGATCTTCTAATGTTCCGGCGAGTGTACTTTTTGTCGCGGAGGATGGTCGTGGGGGCGCCCTAGCAATTCTATGCAGTATCCTCCGGACACTGTGGACAGCACCCATCTGTCCGAAGTGATCCCCTCCTATGCGTGGGTGAAAGTGGAAATGCACCCCCCCCCCCCCTACTGGGGATGCATAGGAGGGGACCTGAAGCGGAATGTCACTGCTTGTTGGGTGGCATACCACCTCTGGTGGGGCTGCCTCTACCCCTAGTGTGACCCCTACGTTGCCCTCTGGGGTAGCCCTGTAAGGATTGGGATTGTTACCCCATGAGGTTGCCTGATTTTGGTAATAGTTTGAACCCCTTTGGGAACTTTGGCCCCGGAAACGGCAAACATTGTTGTTAGCCCTCTGTCCAGAAGGTTTATTGGTGAGTTGGCCAAGAGATTTTAGGATCTTATACTCATCCTTTGCCATCTTTAATGCTTACTCCACTGCCTTGCTGAATAGTACATTCGGCTCCACAGGCATCAGGGTTGCTTGGGTTTCAGGTTTGAACCCTGACTGCCTTAGCCAAGCGTAACGCTTTATGACAGTGCCTTCGGCGATTAACCTCCCAGCATTATCTGCTGCATCAAAGTTTGTTTTTAGCATGCAGCCTGATACAGACCTTCCATCTGCTGCCAGCCGAGCCAACTGGCTCTTTAAGGGTTTGGGTGCGGAGGTTACCAAAGCGGATACCTCCTCCCACTGATGGCAATTGTAGCTTGCCAAAAGGGTGGCACTGTTAGCAATTTGTGCCTGATAGGCTGAAGTGGAGGCAACCTTTCTACCCAGAGCATATAGTCGTTTACTTTATCAGGAGGCGCTTCTGAAGAACCAAGCAGTGTACCTGCCCTCTTTCTGGTGGTTTTTACGACCAGGGAATCAGGCTTTAATTGGTCCCTAATATACAGGGGATCGGAGGGTACGGCACAGAACAGTTTCTCGACTCGCGGGTTAACCGCTCGACTGAGATTTGGGGTTTGCAGCGATGGATCAATTCTACGCTGGATGGATTTTAACAGAGGGCTAGCCTGAGTAATGGCCCTCTTGTCTCCTAGGATTTCCTCAGCGAAATCCATGTCTTCTTGGACACCCTGTGTGTCGATATGAAAATGGGCAGCTGCCTTAGCCAGTACCTCATTGAGGAGAGGTTGGTTATCTACGGGCGAGTCATGCACCGGGGGGTCTTTATGAACCGAGGAGTCAATGTTGTAGGCTTCAGCCTCATCCTCCTCCTGGTCCTCGTCATCCCCACAATAAGAGACACCCGCCTGGTCATCAACCAATTGAGGTTCTGTTTCATCACAATATGAATCAGAATGGTAAGGTTCAACCACAAAGGGTTCTGTGACCAAGTCCTGAAACTGGGTGTCAGAGCTAAGTTTCTTAGCAGGGGGCTGAGAGGACTCAGGTGTTGCCTTGGACCCCGAAGCGGCAGTGGTAGGAGGGGTATTGGATTAACTATGAAAGTAATTAGGATCCTTTTCATAAAAGTCAGCCATGAAAGACATCCTTCTCCTGACCCAATCAATGTCTACTGAGCTACCTTGTTTAGAGCTAGGAACAACAACAGGATCTGGTTCCTCATCAGTGCCCATATCCTCAGTAGTGGGAGGAATGAGTTTATGCTTAGTGGTAGGATCTAATACCTTGGACTTCCCGGTTGATTTAGGGGCTTTATGCTTCTCTTTATGAACATGGGGTTCTGAAGATGTCTTTTTATGTTGTTTATCCCCTTTCCCCTGACTAGAGGAGTGCTTTCCAGTTTTTTTTTTAGGGGCCTCTGAGGGGTCTGAGGCCTTGCATCGAGTCTCGGAGGTGGGATTCGAAGAAGGACGTCGAATCTCGGGTGTACGGTCAGACGACTTGCGTCTAGCCTGTGGAGGGTAGAGGGCGGAATCGTCATCTGACGATCGGGCCTCGGGGGACTATTGATCATGCGACACCTTTATCAACCGAAGACGGTTGGGCTTTGCCATGAGGCGAACGGGAACGCCCAGAGGACAAAGATTTGTTGGAACACTCTCTTGCTGTCATCCGGTGCCGATCACTCGACACGCATGTCGAGTCATGGCTGGGGTTGATGTGCTTAGTGGAGGTAGAATGTGTAGCACTTTTGCCGCCGAGTTTTGTCCCCACAACGTCGCCGCCGGCCAGTCCTTCGGGGTCGGGGGCCTTTGTGCGGTGTCTGAAGTCACCCCTTTGCCCTCACAATCCGATTTGGCGGCGTTGCTGCCATCGCTGAATGTCCCTTCCACTTCCATGGCCTATAGTTGCCTGGCGTAGTGGGCCCAGCGTTTAGTTGAGCGGTCCTTAACTGTTTCGGCTTGAAGAGCTTGCAACCTTGACAGGTAACCTCGGGATGGCCTCATGGGAGACACAGATTGCACGTATTGTGCTTATCCACCCAGGTAAACTTCCTATTACACCCAGGGCAGAATTTGAATGGAGTACTCTCCATATGTTACGAATTGGCAGCAGGCGGGTTTACGTAAGAAAAGGTGGTAAAGAAGCCTTTATGACCACCCCCCAATCTCCCTACTGTACAGGGATGAGTCCAGAGGCCTTCCAAGGCCCGAGGTCCGTCATGGCAGTCCTCAGCGGCTGACTTCCTCGATCTTCACCAGCGTCGATCTTCGGCGTACGGTGGAAGTGAAAGGGGAAGTATTAACGGTAATTCTTTAACTATAAACGGCAAAGCGCCGAAGGAACTCTGCAACATGGGTCCGAATGGTATGGTGGTAAAAAACAATCTGAGGGTCCTAAACGAGTGAGGGATCATGGGTACAGGGGACGTCACACTAGGGATAGTATTACTGGCACGCCCTATTCAACGTCCCTTTTTGAGTTCCGAAAAACAAACTGTAATACTCCGCAGCTTCCACTAGATGTCAGCCTTTGTACAGCATATGATCTTTTTGCCAAAATAACTTTGGGGGGGGGTTCGGTGTTAGAAAAATATATAAAGTGCGTTTGTGTGTTTTTGGGAATATATACAAAATTAAACGGGATGGGGTCTCACCCCATAAATAAATAAAAAATAAAATCTATGAGTTTTTCGTAAAAAATCTGCTGTAAAAAACCCAGCGAAAAAACATCCAGCAATGAAATGACATGGAACTGTATCAGCCAAGCTCAAACATCCATGTGCCTTCTCTCCGAGGGGAGGAAGAGTGGGTCAGATATGAATCTAAGCAGATACAAGCATCAGAAATACGATTACAGTGAGTAATGTATCCATTCCGAGGCTTGTGGAATCAGCTTCAATCACATGCTGTGCATAGATTAGTGAGCAGAGGAAGAGGGAGGTGGATTGTGAGAAGGAGTAGCATCATCCAATTCTACCAGCAATATACCTACTACCCAAAATCCACAAGAATTATCTAATACCATCTGGAAGACCAATTGTAGCAGGGATAGGGTCTATTTTAGAACCCTTGTCGATCTACGTAGATACTTTTCTTCACCCCTTTGCTGGGAAAATGACATCTTTTGTACAAGACATGACATCAATGATTAATATTCTGAACACCATAAATATTGAGAAAGAAGACCTGTTGGTGACTCTTGATGTCGAATCACTCTATATGAGCATCCACCAATTGGAATGTATTGAAGTACTTAAAACCTATCTCGACAAAAGAAGTATTATGGAACCACCTACCGCATTCCTCCTAGAGTGCATTCGGCTAGCACTAATGGAAAATGTCTATCCATAAGAAATCTTTTTACCAGCAATGCCATGGGACCAGCATGGGGGCAATTTTTGCCCCCGATGTAGCAAATGTATACATGGACTTTTTTGAACATTCATCAGTCTACCATGAAAACAACAATTTCAAAGTCAATCTGACCTGTTGGCATAGGTACGTTGACAAAATTTTTCTTGTTTGGCATGGTTCACCAGATTTACTGGAAGATTTCTTCTCATG
This sequence comes from Ambystoma mexicanum, assembly GCF_040938575.1. Lineage (NCBI taxonomy): Eukaryota > Metazoa > Chordata > Amphibia > Caudata > Ambystomatidae > Ambystoma > Ambystoma mexicanum. The sequence goes on from NC_090936.1 coordinate 743,203,551, forward strand.
GCTGAACATACAAAATCCATGCATCAAGTTTACAAACCACCAAGATATACACAGTATTCCATTCTTGGACTTAGAAATATACAAACTTAATGACAACCAACCGGGTACAACATTGTATCGAAAACCAACTTCCAAAAATACACTGCTCAGTTATTCAAGTTATCAACCATCTGGCTTGAAAGAAAATCTTCCTTACGGCCGCTTTTTACGGCTTCGTCGTAATTGCACAACATTAGCTGATTTTGACAGCACCAGCAAAACTTTGACGAGCCGTCTAAAGGAACGAGGCTATCCTTCTCACATTATTAGATGATCTTGCAAGAGTGCAGGAAATGCAAATCGGCAATTGTGCCTTACTCCTAGAACAAAAGACCAACAAGACAAAATCACATGCGTAACCACTTTTACACCCATTAGCAATAACCTAAAAAAAACAGTACTGTGCCACTGCAACATTCTTAGTACCGACACTTTCAAGCTAAACCAGCCCAGGTTTGCATTCAAACGCAGCAAAAATCTTAAGAACCGCCTCGTACAGATCTACGAAGAGCCTAAACCTGATGTTTCTAACCAAAGAACATTATGGGACCTACCACCAGTTATTGGACATTATAGATGCAGCACATGCACTGCCTGTGCATTTACAAAAGACCTTAAAGAAATCGATTTAAATGGCACCACCTGGAAACTAAACACGTTTACCAACTGGAAGACTAAATGGTCTGTTTATGGTATAAAATGCCCATGTGGTTTAATTTACACTGGTAAATGCAAAAGAGAAATTCGACAAATAATTTATGAACATAGATCATGTTTAAAGAATGAAGTAGAGGTCAAACCTATGGTTGCACATTTTAAAACAAAAAAAACACCTTCACACAGACCTATTTTGGTTCATTATTGTCATGGGTATCAGGCAGGTAGTTGGGGCAAGCTGGCTGGAGGCTTGGCAGGCCTGGCCTAGGCACACAAAGAACCCATAACAAATCCCTCCTTTCATTCTTTCCTAGTGTTTGTAGTAACTTCCTGGTTACCACTTCCTGTTGCCAAACAGGAAGTGCATGATAACGCATGAGCTCTAGTGTTTGGGGGTGGCTGGCTATATAAGGCACTCCCAAGATTCTTCCAGTGCTTTGTGTTGCTTACTGTGAGCTGTATCACCAGCACACTTGCCGTGCTCTGGATCATCCTGTTTCTGCTTACCTGCTCCGGATCATCCTGCTTCTGCTTACCTGCTCCGGATCATCCTACTTCTGCTTACCGGCTCTGGATCATTCAGCTTCAGCTTACCTAGTTCTTACTCCACGCCGCAGCTATCTCCAGTCAAGAGGGGACTTCTACACCGGCATCTATAAGAACAAAGAAGAACAGCGTTAACACGCGCACATCAGTAACGCTGCGCATACTCACCGAATCTTCCCGCGACGCTGGAATCCAGGTTAGTTGCACAAGTGCACAAACCCCTGTAAGAAAGAAGAGACATAATTCATTGCGCTCGCTCCAATAACGCGAACACTTATTTCACTGCGCTCTCTCTCTCTACACGGTGCATACTTACCAAAAGCCTCTGTGCAAACTTACCTAACCAAATCTCCAGTAGCGCTGAACCCGGACTCGAGACGCTAATACCACATCATTTCTCCTGCAAGGGAAAGGGAGAGACATTACCAGGCGCGCTCGAATTGAAGGTGCTGTGCAACCCTACCAGCAGCTAGCTTCTACACGCAGCACTACTCACCCACAAAAATACCGGCAAACAAAGACAATACGGACAATTTTGGACATTCAACATTCTCTGCGCAACGTTCACTTGTGGGAAGGACTTTCTAGCCAGTGAAGAAACTGGCGCCTTGAACTCTCTGCCTCGCTGTGAAGGCATAAAACAGCGTTTGGCATCTGAACTCAGCCTACAGACATTGTCACCAATCACATGAGTGAATCGCGCCCTTACAAATGCAGGATGGAGTACACACCCTACTAAAGATCAAGGTAAGCCCATAGGGGGACATCACAGCACACAGTAAAGAGAAGGGAAGGGCCCAGGGGAATCGGGTGAATTCAGGTCTGAGTGTACACCTTGTATTTGACAGGTATTCCTCCGGGTGAAACAGGGAAAGTGAAGACTTGGGGTCAAGGGAGGCTCGTCCATCGGTCCTGCAGAGACAGAGGTGAGTGTGACAATTATTGAAACAGTAAATAAATCCCTACAGAGGAGGCAACAGAGATATGAGGCTCTGTCGCTTAGAACAGAAATTGATATATCGTTTGGATACTGTTAACAAAGGACTCAATGTTTCAATAGAGTGGAATCTGTTCTTCAACCAATAACAAAAAAAATACTCTTACCTCCTTGAAGCTAAGTGCCGAACCCCCCCTTTTCAACTACTACATGTACTCTCTGTATTATTTATATGTAATACTGTATTGATGATCCTAAATACTCTGAAGTATCCAAACCTGTCATCCTCTCTGCATCCCTGATCATTTGATAACAATTTGACTATAGCAGAAAAAAGATGTAACTTAAAATTCGTTTGTCTGTTTCTAGTGTTCTTTTGGGTTTTGTTGCATTATCTAAAACACTCTGATGTGCCTAAATTCGACATCCATTTTGTATCTGACAATCTATGACTCTGCTATAGAAGCAAATTGCTGCAAAAATTTCTCTGGATGTTTGCGTAAGCCCTGTTTATTTTATATATTTTTTAACAACATGAGTTCAACATGGTAAAAGAGGTTTGATCATTACCCTGTTCTTGTGCAATAATATACTGACTATGACCAATATTTTTACGTATTTAAATGTGTCATTCATTGCGTTTTTTCGCCAAAAAACTAACTTTGTTAATCCTTGTTTATGTGTGAATAACATGATCCTAGCAGGCGAAAGAGGACTCTAAATACAGTTGCTACATGTGTAGACAACAACAATCTTCTTTGTATAAAAGAATGGCTTTCAGGACCTTATCCCGCTCAGCAATCTAAACATTACCACATACAGCTCCTTTTCTGCTCGTCTCACCCGTGCTGGCAACTAATAAAGTTACTACACATTCAATGCCTCGGCCCCCCTGCGCAATCAAGCATGCGCGAGAGCCGAGACACTGTTCCAGCACATTAGACTTCGCCGACCTCGATGAGGGTGAGTTTTTCTTCCCTAACAAGCCACTACAGCACCGATTAGGCGCGCAAACCCATATTTTTTCCTTGTGAGTACAGCACCCATTATTTACCACTTGCATGCAAGCATGTTGTTCAAATTACAAGCTCTTCCTTATTTCAACAGACGCATGCTATTTCCATCGTCTTTGACTATTAGATCCCTGCATAGTGATCTGACACATTTTTTGGAAAATATTACCAAGTATTTGTACACGCAGAGACGAGAGCATGATTGTATTTAATAGATACATGCTACCACCAGCGCCCTCGACCATTAGATATTCTGCACAGTGACCGCACGTTATTGCGCTTTTTTTTACATAGCGCGCATTAACTAGATCGGTCACTATTAATGTTTAGATAATATCCGGGAATTCAACATGCCAATTTCTTTTTGAAAATTACATACATTATTGCAATACAGACTTCCCTGTTTTATTACATTGCACATCCTTGTGCTTCTTCTAAGACGACCTAGGAGTGTCCTTTGCAGAATTTCATCATTTTTTCAGCAGTTTTTCCAAACACAAGACGAACATGTCCCTATTATGTGTCACCAGCCACAACCTAAGGTAACCCCCTCCCCTTTTCGATGCGTGCATTCAGTTGCCATGGATTTTTAGACCTATCCCAGGTCCATTTCCATATGCAATCTTTCTGTTCACCTATTTACAATTTGCACATGTTGTGCTTTTGACAGGACAAACTAAGAGCGTCCATTGAGAAAAACGCACCTTAATCAACTTTGGCCTTCCAATGTGTTTCCAATTATATTGCTGACACACATAATTCCCATCAAACATGAAGACATATTTGATACGTGTCCTCTAACACATTGTTCCAGGTAATTTGAACTCATTGAGGTTCCATCACGTTCTAGTATTTACAACTTTAATGTGTTTCTTCAATTTAGCTTCCATGTCTCGATTTCTTGTAGCCACTAGGCACTAGAGACTGCAGAGACTGCACCCAAGACAGTCGAAGTAAACTCCTATTCCCTAGACGCAACTCCTTGTAAACTGAGGTTTCACCCTCCTTTTCCTGTTCCTTAAATAAAACAAGGTACGGTCACACTTCCTAATCTATACACCCTCTGTATTTTTAGATCTACCCAGCCATTTTCCAACTACCCACACATTGACCTGAGGAAAGCTCGGAGCTCCAGAAAGCCATTTTACTACTAAAGAGACTTTCATTGGTTGCACTACTCAATCTGAGCCATAAACATCACTTGTGTCGACAGTAGAAATGTGTTTGCACTTTGTTACCACACATTAAACTATTCTGTATAAAAAAAAATATTTTCCTTGTGATATGACAACTAGCTAAACAGTGATTCTGTTGTCTCCCTTTTTTGTTGCTTGTGTTTTAATAAGTTTTTATAAACATGCTAAACTTCTTAATTAAAGTTTGTTTTATCTGTATGATTATGAGTGAGACCCTCAATTGCTAGCTTGAATAATTACTAGCTTCAAATAGGGTTCCCCCTTGTCAAAAGGGTGGGGTAGCCTGGTTTCTATCCTCCTTTCTTTCTATACAGACTCACCTCAGACAAACAGGTTGCGTAGCACCGCTTGGCCAACTCATGACTCCTGCCTGGAATCCCTGTCGACGCAGTGGAACTTTGTGAAGGTGTGTGTGGACCTCCATGTAGCAACCCTGCAGATGTCTAGCATGGGCACACCAGAGAGAAATGCTGTCATTGCTGCGATGGCTCTGGTGGAGTGAGCTCTCGGCCGGCCTGGCAGCAGCCTGCTAGCCAGTCGATGACGGTGCATGATGCAACCGGAGAGCCACCTGGAGATGGAAGCCTTCCCCAAGGCCATTCCTTGATTTACAGGTCTAAAGTTGACGAACAACTGAGAAGTTTTCGGAAAATTCTTTGTATGTGCCACGTAGAACTTCAAGGCCCGAGCAACGTCCAGCAAATTCAAGGTCCTTTCCGCTGGTGACGATGGATTCGGCAAGAATACAGGTAACACCAAAGGTTTGTTGAGGTGGAATCCCGACTGTACCTTTGGCATAAAGGTGGTATGTGTACGCAATACCACCGTTGAAGCGTGTAATCACAGGTACGGCTGCTTGCAAGACAGGGCCTGGATCTCCCCAACCAGCCTGGCCGAGGTGACGGCCACGAGGAAGGCCACCTTCCACGATAGAAACCTGAGCAGGACTTCATGCATAGGTTCAAAAGGAGCTCCCATGAGCTTAGTTAGTATTACATTGAGCTCCCAAGTCGGGACAGGATCCTTCACCAGCGGAAAAGTCCTAAAGAGTCCCTTGAGGAACTCCTTGACAAGTCTGTGCGACCACAGCGAAGGTCTACCCTGAGACCTGGTGTACCTGGAAATGGCAGCGAGATGCACCTTGATAGAGGCATGTGCCAATCATGCCTTGGCCAAGGAAAGCAAATAGGGAATTAGTTGAGAGGCCATGACCCGCAAAGGGGTAATCTTCTGCAGTCCGGCACCACACAGAGATGCGCTTCTATTCATGGCCGTAGCATTTTAATGCCAAGGAGGCTCTGGACAGGATCTTCTTACATTCCGGTGGTAAAAGCATAACCCCCAAACTCTAGGGTTGCAGGAGCCATGCCTTCAGGTTCAGCGACCCCGGGTCGTGATGAAAAATGCCCTCCCCTCTCTGGTGAGAAGGTCCGGGAACAGCAGTAGTCTGATAGACGGGGTCACTGCCAGATGCAGCAGGTCCGGATACCAGATCTGGCTCAGCCACATTGGTGTGATGAGTATCATCTTGCAGTGGTACTGTCGGAGCGTGTTGATCACATGCAGCTTGAGTGGAAACGGAGGAAAAGCGCACAGGAACCGTCCCTCCCATGGGAACGAGAACACGTCCCCTATGCTCCTCGGCTGAGGGAACCTGCTGGCAAACTTCTGGCACTTGGCGTTCACCACCATCGCGAATAGATCCATCTGGGGTTTCCCTCATCTGTCAAACAGATGGACCACCTGGTCCCAGCGACGCTCCCATTCGTGGCAGGAATGCAACTCCCTGCTGAGCGAGTCCACAATGGATTCTTGATGCCCGCCAGGCGAAAGGGGACGAGGAACATGCCCTGCCAAATGGCCCAGAGGTACAGATCCTGGGCTTCCTAGGAGAGCGCCGGTGAGCGGGTCCCCCCTTGCTTCTGGAAGTAAACCCTTGTGCTGGTGTTGTCTGTGAAGATCCTCACCACTTTGACCTTGAACGACAGCAGAACAAACTTGAGGGCCCAGAATATGGCCCAAACTTCCAGGACATTCATGTCGAGGCCCTTTTCCTCCAGTTTCCAGATGCTTCTGGCATGTAAATGTCAGATGTGGGCTCCACATCCTTCTAGAGAGGCGTCCATGCTGACTGCCTCCGGGTAAGGCAGAACCTGAGACTGAGTCCCCTGGACGAGATGCGGTCTTGCACCTTACCACTGTTGGGCCTGACAGAACTCTTCGTTGAGGGGTATCTTGTCTGCAATATATACACCTTGCTTCCAGGAACTCTTGGATGTCTCACGTGAAGTCTGCAGAGGCAGACAAGGCCGATGCAGGAGGACATCATGCCCAGTAGCGACTTGATGGATCGCACGGTTACTCTGTCCCGATGACAAGCGCTGCACTTTGCCTTGTATAGCTCTCACCCTCTCTGAGGGAGATGCCAAACATCACTGTGTTGAGTCCGCACCTAGGGACAGCACGTCCTGAGATGGTGACAAGCAGGACTTTGGAGAACCCCAACTCTGTCAGCAGATATGCAGTCCTCGATGTGTGTTTACTTGCCAGAGTGTGTGAGTGGAACGCACCAGCCAGTCATCCAGGTATGGGTATACCTGAATGCCTTGAAGACGAATAAGCGCCGCCACCAGGGTCAGGCACTTTGTAAAGACCCTTGTGCCGACTTCAGGTGGAAGGGCAGAGCTTTGAACTAGTAGTGCTGACCCTGAACCACCAATCGTAGGAACTTGCAGTGTTTCTTGTGAAGGGGGATGTGGAAGTAGGCATCCTCCAGACCCAACAAGGTCAGAAAATCCCCTTCCTCCAGTTGGCCGAGCATGTGCTGCAACGCGACGATCCTGAAATTTTGGGACTTTAAGCACTTGTTCAGACGACATAGATCCAGGATCGGCCTCCAAACCCCTGTATTCTTTAGAACCAGAACGTATCTGGAAAATACTTTGCAGCCCCAGAGATGCTGAAGGACGGGTTCTATTGTCCCTTTCTGTAACATGGCCCGCACCTCCTGCAGAAACTGTGGTTCATGTTGTTCTTGTTGCAGTTACGGCTGAATACGAGGGCACCTGCGTTTAACTCCAAGGTGTGGCCCTGTACCAGAGCATCCAGCACCCATCTGTCCGTGGTGATCGTTTTCAATGTGCTGATGAACTTTGCCAGCCGGCCTTCCACTGGGGTGCATAAGTGGGGGCCCGATGCAATGGCCAGTTCATGCCTGCTTGGGGGTCTGAGCTTTGCCCTGCGGGCGGCGCCAGCGCTGTACTACGCTGCCTTGAGACCGAGCCACATACGCTTCTTGTGTGGAGGAGCGTGAAGGTTGCCAGTACAGGGTATTATAACTCTTGGAAGATCAGCCAGGTTTTCCTCTGGATGAGTGCGAGGACAACAGCCGTCATTGCAGTCAGGTTCCCAGGGAGCGTGCAGTTTCCATGTCGGCTTTTATTACTTGCAGAGACTCATCGACTGCCTCATCGAAGAGGTATTACCTGTCAAACGGCATATCAAGTACCTTAGCCGGAACGTCCTGGCAAAAGTTTGTTGCCTTCAACCAACCTTGCCGACACAGGGACACACCGTTCGCCACCTGGCAGAAACCCTTGTATGCGATGTCCACTACCACTGTGATGGCACGGTCCGAGGCCACGTCCCCTTTTTGAAAAAGTTCTAGTGCCTCGACCTTCTTGTCCTCGGCAAGGAACTCCAGAATAGGACCCAGCTTGTACCATAGTAGACAGTCATATTGGGAAAAAATGGCTAGGGTGTTAGCTGCCTTTATGGTAGAGGCTGCTACACAAATTATCCCCTTCCCATTGCATCCAGCTTCTTCCTCTCCTGGTCCGGAGGTGCCATATGCTCAATACTAGTAAAGCTGGTCCTCATGCAATAGTGACAGAATCTAACTCTCTGCACTGTAACAAAACAATCTTCCCCAATGATGCTTGCTAGGAGACCTTTATAGTGGCCCAGGCCTAAATGCTACTTATAATGGGCAGTATCTTTTGCTTCCCCTCATTTTACCAGGTAATGCTTTCTAGAATGTATCAAAACTAAGTGCACTTCACACGTGAACACAAGTGCTAAAAGAAAAAATAGAAATACTGAGACTAACAATGGCCAGCTGCAGATGCAAATAGAATTCACGCAGCCTAAACCTTCTTCCATGTTTGGGGTGTTGCACCTACATGCCAACACCCTCATGCCTTCTGTCCGTAGGGTACCAAATGTATGTGAGATGTGGCAATGTATTGGCGCTGGCAATGCTTTCGGATGTCAGACCATTCTTTTTTTAAGAAGGCTTTTATTTATTGGTATGACAATCCAGAGATGAAATCATGCTTCTCCAGCATTGGGTCTGGCATGGATTCACATGCTCATGAATATTTCCTGTCGTCAGGCTGGTGATCCTCGGTAAAAGAAAAAACTGTTTCACTTTCACTTTATTATATTTCTCTCCTAAACCAATCACTGTCCTCCGGGTCATACTGCCCCCATCCAATGACAGTCCTCTCCCTAAACTCCACCGCTGGAGGACTTCTTAAGATTATTACAGCGCGCTTCAATGTTGGGAGTCCTTGAATTGCTCTCCAAATTATTTTCATGCTATTTCAAATTTCTTCCATAAAAAGTTTTCGAATTTTGACCGATTTTTGCTTCATCGTCTTCGACGGAGGACAGAGACTGGCAGCGGGCATCCGCTCTGGCGTAGATCTTCATCCACGGTCAGAACCGTAATCAAACTTTCGAGAAGGCCTGGCCTTGGGCCTACTTCGCGCCTCTCAGCCATGACTGAGGAGAAGGAAAGCAGAAGCCTCTTCAAACTCTGTGCGAAGTGTGGATTAAGAAACGTATTCATGGAAGATCAGCATCATAAATGCTTATATTGCCTGCATCCGGACCGTGATGAGGAGGGATGCGTGATGTGCCATGGTTTCTCGAAGAAAACCAAAAAAGACCGGTCCAGCAACTAGGGTGATTTTTTTTTATCGATTTAAAAAAAATGTTTACACATTTTCTTTAAAAAAATGTTGTTCCTAGTTCCCCTGGTAGGTTCTGATTTCCTTATTCGTTTTTGTAGTCCCTTTTCCAGAGTCAAGGTTTTCTATAGTCAATGGCCCTCATTACGACCCTGGCGGAAAGCAACTGACCTGACCGCCATAGCGTAAATAGCGTTTCCGCCATGGCACGACAGAGTAAAGTGCGGCTAATTCTGACCCATCGGGCACGAGCACTACGCCTTGGCGGAAGTGCAAAGTCCGCGATTGCGGAAATGTCCCCAAAACGCCCCTCACCGCCGTCGTACGGCGACCTAGGTGCAATTCCGCCACCGTACATAGCGGTCACCGTAAAGAGCGGCAATCGGAAAATACGGTGACCGTAAATATACGGAAACGGAAGCAAAAACATGGTCCCGGAACGGGAAACAGCACGCCGAACACCTATAAAATCAGAACATTCACACAACCATTAAAAACACTACCCTGAGAGACATCCCAACCCGTCATCCACCCTAGTGAAACCAAAACAATGGGAAAAGTAGCGAAAAAAGCGTGCGACCGCAAGCGGCAGGTCCACTTCTCACGTGAGGAACTCACGGTGCTCACAGAGACCCTCCAGGAGAATGCTGCCGTCGTCTTCTCGACGCAAATGACCAGGACGGCACTTGCGAACAAGAAGGCCATATGGGCCCTGGTGGCACAGCGGGTAAGTGCAACCCACAGCAATGCAGAAAGCGATGGGACGACTTGCGGATACGCGTATGGAGCATACTATCTGCCAACCGTAACATTGCCACAGCTACCGGGGGAGGATCGGAATCACCCATCAAGCTGACCCCCTGGGAAGAAATCTGTGCCTCCACCATTGGAATGGAGACCATAGAGGGAGTCGGAGGGATGGAGTGCAGACATCCGAAGAATCAGGTAGGTGGGCCAAATAAAACCATGCGAAAACCACAATGTCCAATCATGTGAAGTACCATGTGTCCACATAGTGCAACAGAAACACATGTCCAGGAGAACGTCCACTTATATTGGCCTGATAGCGGACATTAAAAGTCACATTAAATAAATAAATAATTAAAATTCCTAAAAACACCCTCTACACGTGCAGCAGGCACCCCCTAACTGCAGGCTGCAATACAACTGCACCCTCAATCCACACAAAAATGAAACCACCTCCAAGGCCCTGACCCAAATCACCCTCAGGTACCACCCCAATGCATGTGATACATTGCCATTCCAATTTCCACACACCCATTAATAACGCTCGCCCTCCTTTACTCCACCACAGGGTCCGATTCTAACGACGAGCTCCAGGACACCCCTACCAGCACACCTGCAAAGAGGGCCAAGACCAACGGCCAAAGACCCTCCACCTCAGCTGCACGCATCAAGACACGGCAGCAGCACAAATCAAGTGGCAGCACACAGGAGGGGACTTCAACAGGCACCCCAGCAGCCAGCATGGCCACAACACCACCACCACCACAGGCCCCCCCAATGGATGCCACAGAAGGCACTGCTTCTGGTGGCAGCAGCACCATAGGTGACACTGCATTAATGGCAGCATGCTCCGACACAGAAAACGGTGATGTCGATGTACGATCCATCCATGACCTGTCTCAATCCCCCTGTTTGTTTCATCCCGTACAACATGAGGATACCACGCAGGGGCACTCACAAGACGACGACTGGCCATCCCCCACAAGCCCTGTGTCAAGGCAACATGAGGTGATCAGCCCCTCTGTGACACCACCGCAAATGGCCATGGCCCAGCAGAGGCAAAAGTCCCTCGACCAGGTGATCGTGCAACAGCAGCAACTGGCCACGCTCCTCAAGGACCATGCTGATGAATGTGGGGGTACCAAGGCAGCCATAGAAACATGTACAGAGACACTAAGGGCAGAAATGGAGAGAAGCACAGAGAGCCTGAGAGTACAAATGGAGAGAAGCACCGAGAGCCTGAGAGTACAAATGGAGAGAAGCACCGAGAGCCTGAGGGGGGAACTACATGCGACGTCCAAAGACGTATGTGCTGAACTTGCCGCTGTGCGCCGTGTGCTCACTGAGCTCTCACAAACCCTTAGGGACATGCATGGACGTGAGCAGGCAGAGACATCATCCGTTGCAAGTTCCGTCCAGGGCAGCCCCCAACGTAGATCTGGGAGGAACCTGCGCTCCACAGGCAGGGGTGCCCCTGATACCCGGAGAGGGGGCTTGCAATAGCGTCTGCCCACTGACAATGAGCATCCTTGGACACTGGTGTTCGGGGGGGAGGTAGGAGGGTGGAGGGGGTGTGTTGGGCTTACTTGGGTGGCGGGTCGATGGGGTGTGTAACACAATTTCACATTTGCTATAAACATTTCACAATCATCCAATGAGATGTGTGGACATTGATCTTTGTGTACGAGGCCATCATAGGCGTACAGTTCATATTGTGCATGTTCCAGACACACACAGTGCCACAACTCCCGTGTCCATGTATCAACCACCAGGCGTGAGTGCTAGAAGCATGAATCTATGATATTCTGACGAATTTCACGGCCCTCCTGTGCCTCGCGGACTCCTTGAGGTTCTGCCACATCCCCACCCACATCATGACCATATTCTGGTGCTTGCAGTTCTGCGTCAGGGGGCATGGGCACATTTCTACGTATGCACATGTTGTGTAGCATGACACATGCCATGACCATCTTAGCAACCTTCTCATGGCGGTACAGGAGTGCCCCGCCAGACCTGCTGAGGCAGCGGAAACGACCCTTCAGTAGGCCGAATGCCTGTTCTATGACTACACGGGTACGTGAGTGGGCATGGTTGTAGTCCTCCTCATGCTGGTCCTGTGGGTTCCGGAGTGGTGTGAGGAGCCATCTCTTCAGTGGATACCCGGCATCACCTGTATGTGGACAATGAAGGATGTTTGAGGAATGACATTGCTACGTAAGCACCCCCCCCCCTTCCTGGCAGGACATTGCCGCATCACATACCCCACATTATCATGCATGAAATGAGACTCACCGAGTAGCCAGGATCTGTTCCCTGCATGTCGCTCCATGTAGCGTAGTATTGTTGAGTTCCGTAAGACCATGGAATCATGGGTTGATCCAGGAAATCGGGCACAACAATGTGTAATGATCCTGTTTGAGTCACACACCATTTGTACATTAAGAGAATGATATTGTTTTCGGTTGCGGTACTGGGCCTCCATGGCATGTGGGACAACCAATTCCACATGGGTGCAGTCGATGGCACCAATGCAACCCGGTATGCCGGCAAGTGCATGGAATCCCACTTTTGTGTTCGTAATTTCCTGCTCCGAGCGTGGTAGAGAGATGTAGTCGTCTGCGTGCTTCAGTAGGGCATCGAGCACTTGCAATAGTGTCCGTGACAACAGTGGCTGTGAAATGCCATGCAACTGTCCGACTGTGTGCTGGTAGGTGCCTGTGGCCAGGAAGTGGAGTACAGACACCACCTTCAGTAGGGGTGGGATGGCGGTTGGGCTATCTATCATGCTGACAAGGTCAGCGTGTGTCATGTCCACAATGGCGGTTATGGTGTCCCGGTCCAAACGGTAGAGGGTGTGGATCTGCTCATCAGTGAGGTTGAACGGATGTGCTCGGAGGCGTGGGATTGCGGGCTGCCTGCGTGGTGGTAGTGGCTGTGCTGGTGGGCCTTGCTGGCCCTGCCTTGCCCTCCTCCTCCTCCTGCGTCTCCTCTGTGCGGCCGGTTGTTGTAGTAGTTGGTGTTCGTCTTCTTCTTGAAGTTGGAGTACTTGCAGTGCTATCAGGTCCCCCAGGGCCAACATCGCAAGTCCTGCCGGTAGCATTTTGGAGTGGGTGTGGTTGTGGGAGGGGGTTGGGTGTGCAATTTATGTGTATCCAAGCTGTATAGCCTCCACCTGTGGTGATTCATTCCACCTGTGCAAGCTGCAATCCCCTTTGGGCAAGCACGTCCCGCACACAATGCTGCAAATCGACGCATGGCATCTTGCTATTACAATCATGTATTTCATCCCGATGGCAGTGAGATTTTGCTTCATATGTTAATTCTGCTATGATCCCATTGTTTCACATACTATCTTTGCAGTCGGGAACATACTTGTGAAGGGTCCGTGGAATGTAGTACTCGATTAACGGTGGACCCTCATGCAGCGCTGTACCGCGGTTCACCGACGGGCGGGGCGTCCCATTTGTGAGTGTAGCCAGTTGCCATTTTCACACACTGCCGCACTAAATGGATGGATTTGTGATTTCAAGCGGTCACAGATGCCTTTTCGACGTGATGTTGCAAATGAGGAATTCGAAGGACAGCGCTTTCGGTTTCCAGCTAGCGGCGAGGAGACGCCCACAGGTCTGACTGCAGATAGAAAGTTCTATTGTTTAATGTCCTTGGGACAGGGGCCATGCCGTGAATGCAATGATTGATATGAATAGTATGGGATGCGCAATAGCGTAGTGGAGGATAAGGCAGGACGTTCCCAAATACATGTTACTTCACAACACTAGAATTCCGGCCTGGAGCACAGTGGATTTAGCAGACTGCATTAAGCACAGATTAAATGGAAATTTCTAATGTTATGTGAGTAAATAATCAGGCGTTTTTATACCGGGATGAGGGAATGATGTATGGATGCAAGGACAGATGATTTAATGGAGAGTCTGCCATGTACATGGCTTTTTGGAATCTATCAACTTCCTCTGCGCTATGTGATGCAGGGCTGCCATAGTGGGGCCATCGTCTATCTGCCCTTGTTGAACCCTCCCTGTCTCGACGCGCCTTCAAACACTTGTGTCTATGCACGTTACTAATCCCATCTAATGGATTCTGTTTTAACAGACGCATGCACACAAACACTCGTTTGTAATAGTGTTTTCAACTCGATTTATATGGTTATGATTCGCAAGTGAATATTGGGTGCGAATAATCCTTTTGAGTGGGCTAGCATGCATATGGCTGTGGATTTAGTGTGATCTTTGAAGTGAGTAATGCAAATGGAGTTCAGATGCCCATACTATTCTTTTTCGTTTCATTTGGGTGACAGGTATCTCCTCCCCTTTTGCCGCTGCCATCTGTATGCCACTCCTGCAGATGGCTTTTACTCCCGACACCTGCTGCTTCGTGTTAATCAGTGGAGCACCATTACGATCTTATGGGACGATCACCAATGGCCCACATGCCCTTACGCAGTACTAGTGGCTAGGAGCAACATTTCGAGCTTTCAGCTGGACTAGTGCCTACCTAATGGGACGGCCCTGCGGTTCTAGGCGCTTCCATGTTGCCTTTTTGAACGTGGATGTAGCCCCTGTGTACCATGGAGGAACAGGGCGTCACACAAGAAGAAGCTGGTCATTTATTGCGGATGCAGCCCACAAATATGAGATGTGATTTGGAGTTCATGACCTAATAGCTGTATGGCCCGGGTGATTTTGTTGTGCATTAAATTTTGATTATGATATTGACCTTGTAGCGTTATTCTTTGCAAGTAATGTAGCATATTCCTATTTGTGGAGCGATGTATTGCGAGGAGATCTGCTTTGGGTTCGGCCTTCTGAGCATAGTTGCGTGGTACTGTACTGGGCGCGTTTACCTACGAAGGCCAGTAAGGTCAGGGATAGGGGCTGCCATTATGACTGTTTTAATGATGTCATGGTCATGGGAGGGGGATTGGCTTTTGTGTAACAGATGCCGGTCAGCCAGGTGGATTGGTGGAATGATGTGATTTTCAGAATATGGCTGGTCACAGGTGCCTGTGTTTGCGTGCGTTTCTTGGAGGGAGACTGAGGTCATGTCCATTGGAATGGCTTCTGTATTCATGCCATCTGTGCCCTGCTGCTCCCATTGGCCCCTCTTGAGATGTGCCTGGCTGCTCAGTCACTCTGCCAACTTGTGTGGTCCATGCTTATGCTGCTGGTTGGTTTGTTTACTGGCAGGAGTACAGGGCTGGTGCAGTCTCACTCAGGATACTGCTTTGTATGTTGCCTTGCACTGGTGTCAAGCGATGGGGGGCCTGTTTTTGTTTGTCTCAGTTTTCAGTTCATGTTGCTGTACTTGGAGCTTCACATGCCTGTGCTGCATCAGTACGGCAATGGTGCCATGGCTAATATGGATGGCCACTCACAAGGCACTTGGAGCCCCTACATTCATTTGTTCGTTGGCATGCATGGGTGACTTGTACATTTCACTGGTTGCATTGTTTGGCTTCATTGCACCTACGAGGAGTTGTGCAATGTGGCCAGGGAGTGGTGTACAGGCACTCAGTCAGGCCTTTTACGGTTGGTTTGCGATGCCGTACTTATCACCATGGCGGAATGGTACTTTCCGCCATTCTTGATGGCGTTAGGTACATGTCCGCTAGGGTCAGAATTCCCGTACCGTTGCGCCATGGTGGTAATTACGGTTTCGCAGTGCGCGCGTGCGCGTACTTGGTACAGTTAGCGTTGGCGTTCACTACGGTGTCGCTAATGGCATCGTACTTTACGGTGACGGGTCATAATCGCAACGGGCGGTATTCGATGGCGGTATTGCATTTCCGCCATCGTTTTTCGATTTCCGCCAGGGTCGTAATGAGGGCCAATATGTTGTAAAGATTGCATTACTGCAATTGTTTCACTTGTCCTTTCCACCTCCATTAGGTGCTTCCACCATTCCTGTTCTTTATGGGAATATAAGCCCTCAACCAGGTGGAGCATATGAGTGTTTCTTGCTTTCGTAAGGCCCTTACTATTCAGAAGGAGATGTCTTAGTGTTTCTTTAAAATCTGTTTTCTCACAGAATTGACAGCCAGTAGTGGTTGTGAATCCTCGGATTGACCTTCCTTCATTAGTTGGTAGGATGTTGAGGTGTGCTCTCATGAATGTTTGTCGGTGTTGTCTGCTTGGTAATTTCTTGTGTCATTTAACTTTCTGCTTATCGGTGTTATATGAGCAGCGAGTTTGTATGACCCCGCTTTGTCCTGTGTCTTTATCCAATCTAAAGTTTCCAGTCTTGTGATTGCTTTTGTTGGATTGTTCATTAGCTCTGTTTCCGAGGAACCTATTTCCTCCAATAATGAGGTTATTTTCTGGCGCGAAGCCTTCAAAGTTTTAGAGTCTGTCTCGAAGATTTCTTTATGAATAATGTCAAAGATGTTGGAGCGCTCCGAGATAATCACTTTCCTACATAGCATCAGTTTGTTCCTCGCGACGATGCCTTGTAGGGATCCAATGCATAATTCGCTTCTTATTAGAGGCATTGGTGTGGAAGATGGAAGATTCAATAGCTGTCTCCAGAAATAGCTTTCCAAGTTTCATCCACAGTACTTCAGGTATATTAAAGAAGGCCTCGGCCCTGTATGTTACTGATGGGTTCACTTTTGTTTGGTAAAATTGTAGGATTGGTTTGAACGAGTATCGACAAAATTTCCTTTTGATAAACTTTGCTTGGGATGTTAGGTTCTTTATTTTTTCCCCAGAGATGGAGCTGCATGTTTATTTCTGTTAGGTTGTTACTCATGACCACTCCCAAGTATTTAAATTCTAACAACGTTTGAATTTTTACACCTTCCAAGTGCCAAGCAAACGGGATGTTAGGGCTGATAGTTTTTTGGAGCGTCATAGTCTTGGTTTTGAGCTTATTGATTTCTAGATTGTTTTTTCCAATGTATCCACTCAAATTGTCTAGTTGTCTTTGCAGCCCTATTGGCATTTGATTTAATAAAATTAGATCGTCTGCGTATGGCAGGCGAGATATCACCACCCCTCCCACTTTTGGTGGGTATGATCTCACTGCGATCTCGGAATCTTTGAAGTCCCATAAGTAGGCGTTGAATAACGTTGGAGCCAAGGGGCATCCCTGCTTGACCCCTCTTGATGATTGTATGGGTGTCAATAACGTGCCCTGTTGGTTCAGGCGGATTGATGAGGACCTCTCTGTGTAAAGAGCTTGAATTTGTTCCAGTATGTTGCTGGGACATTCTCTGGTTTCCAGTTTCTTCCATAAGCGCTCCCTATTGACCTGGTCAAATGCTTGAACCAGGTCAATAAAAGCCATGTATATGCCGGGTTTTCCTTCCTTGGTCCTACTTTTTAAGATGATTATCAAAAATATATTGGCCAAGGTTCCTGCGTTCTTTACAAAGCCCGATTGGAACGGGTCCATTAAGTCGTTATGTATTGCCCATTTCTGAAACATCTCCAGTAAGGTTGAAGCATATACTTTACCAATAACGTCTAACAACACTATTGGTCTATAGTTCTTTGGGTTTTGTCTTGGACCGTTTTTATAAACCGGGACTATAATAGCTTTTTTCCAAGATCTGGGTATGGATTTCGTTTCTATGATGGTGTTGAATACTTTGCTAATAAATAGTGCCCAGTTTTGTGGAGATTCTTTTAAATGGGCGTTAGTTAGGCCGTCCGGCCCGGGAGCCCTAGAGGTGTTCAGTCTTTTGATCTTTGTTATAATAGATGTTATATCGGTAGGACCGTCCCATTTTGTTTCCATTCTGTTATCGGAAATCCTCATCTCTTTATTAGGTTTTCTAAAGAGCTTCGTGAAGTGATCTATCCACTTATCTCCTCCTACGTTATTGTGGATTACATTCAAAGGAGTGTTCAATGTTGTCTTAATCAGTGACCAAAAGTCCCTTGATTTGCGCCCACTCATCGATCTTAGCATGTGCTCTCCATCTGCTTGAAGCATAAGAGCTCTGCGTGATCTCAGCCAGTTCTTGTAGGATTTTTTTGCCTCAAGTGCTGCTTCCATAACCTTTTTGTCCAGCGTCTTATTTGCTAGTCTCTGTGCCTTTCTTAGTTTTTTCCGTTCTTCAACTAAGGTTTTATCGTAAATGTGAGTGTGTTCACGAGCGTTTTTCGCTGGGAAGCTGGCTCTATCTTTGTAGATGTTTAAACATTGATCATAATCAGCCTGGTTCTCTTTTTGATTACATATTTTTTCTGTATATGTTTTGGTTAACGTGCTTACGTCTTCCGGTTTTACTTTTAATCTTAATCTTCCGCTTATTTCTTCAATCTCCATTTCCAATGTTTTTCTTATATCATGTTGGGATTTCCATTCAAACTCAAGCAGGTTATGGTCGCTGTTCTTGGTGCGCGTAACCTGGAAGTTGATGCTATAAGTGAGAAATTCGCGGTTAGCAAAAATATGGTCAAGGGTAGCTGAGGACCAGTCCTTTTCCCATGTTGGTATCAGGTTATCGTCTTCCTCTATCGGAAAGTGAAGGTTTTGTAAAGACCTTGCTTTCATTAGTTTTGCCCATTTCGTTCCTCTTTTTATCGCTCGAGTCTTTAGGGTATGAGTTTGGTTATTCTGTTTCACTTTTGGGTATTCTAAATTCAGATCCCCACATATAATCAGGTGACAAGGGTGATACTCAGAGTCAATCTTGCCCAAGATACTGTTAGCTTGTTTTAGGAACTGATCGTCACTTATGGCTAGGGGATTCCAATAGGTGTTAATTATTAACATGTCTTCCGACTTCGGCGTTGATGTTTTTTGGTTTTTCCCCTTCCCATTTTAGTTGTAACACTTGAAAGCATAGTGATGATTCTATTACTTTTGTTACTCGTAGCACTTTGTTTGATCGCAACATTGTCAGAAGGCCCGATGAGGGTCTACCTGAAGGCCCTTTCATTGCCGGGGAAAGGTATGTTTCGTAGCCGTCCATTGATGGTTGATCTCTTAACCATGTCTCTTGGATACAAAGGACGTCAAAATCTCCTAGGCGTACATCACTTGGTTTTTGCAAATCTGTAAAGCCTCTTGTGTTCCAAGAGGGAAACATCAGGGAGGAGACCTCCTTCCTTGTTTCCTTTGATGAGGTATCTTCGGGTCCCTTTCTCTTGATTTGCCAACTACTGTTGCTCTGGTTAAGCACCTTTGAGATCCACCTCCATTTCTGTCCTTCTTTCACTTGGTTCCGCTCTTTTTCCAGCTTTGCGGGCGATAGTTCTTTTTCGTGTTCTTCCGGGTTGAATGTTAGCTTTATTTTCGATAATGGGCCTTTAGGAAAATGACCCGCCCCCGTGGGGTCTTTAAAAATTCCTGTTATTTTGCTCTGGGGCGATACAGGCCCCGTTCTGTGTCCGTTTTTTCCCCGGGTCTGCTCTTCCTCCAAACCATAAGGTTTCTTGTTGATGTGTGATTCTAAGACTTTCTCTGGGACTTCTCGCCTTCTTTTTCTTTTGGGGGATATTTCTGCAGCCTCTGTGTTAAATTTTGGGTGATCTTGCCCCCTAAATTCACCCTGTTTTTGGGTCTACGATCTTTCTCGTGGCGTTTTCTTCCAGTTTTGTTTAGCATCGTTATAGTTTGTTAACTCGTAACCCAGGATCAAAAAGTTTATTTTTAATTTGTATTTTTTTTAAAAATATCTTTATTGGATTTTCAACAAGTAGTGACCAACAGAGGATCATTGATTAGTGAATGCAATATGCATAATCCCAAAAAAACAACATAACATAACATTCCCAACTCCCCCGCCCCACCTCCCTCCCTCCCTCCGAGACCTCAGGTACATCCACTTTATTCTTCTGGACCTCGCGTCGGGCCGGGACTGTCCATACTGACCGAGGTGCTGTCTTGAGCCGCTGGGTGGAGCAATGGCACTGTTAACGCCACCCAACGGAGTAGTTCATCACTGGAGTCCAGCCTCTGTACCTGAATCGCTGTCTCCCAGGCCGCAGTCTCAGCGGCTATCCATCTTTTGAGGTTACCCCACCAAAGGGCCTCTCTTAGGCCTCCGGCGCTTTTCGCTGTGATGTATATCACGTCTTTGAGTTTATTTAGGGGCTTATTCTTACTGTTTCACTTATACCTTCCCAAAATACAGGCTGCTGGATCGTGAATTTCCACTTCAATCTCCGCGTTTGCTACCCTCTCCTTCACCTGGGCCCAGAACCTCTGGACCGTCGGGTAGCCCCATAACATGTGGGTAATTCCCGCCCTCGGCTCATTGCATTTGGGGCATGTCTGGGTTGTGGCTCCTTTGAACCTCGATATGGCATCAGGTGTAAGGTAGGCCCTGTTGGTAATGTACAGTTGGATGAGTTGGAGACGGGCATTTCTAGAGATTTGTTTATGGTAGCGAGTTATTCTCTCCAATGCTTTGTCCTTAAATTCAAGGCCCAATTCCCTCTCCCACCTATCTCTGCATTTAAGTTCATTCTTGGTAGTGCCCTGCAGTAGGGCTTCGTATAGTCTGGAGGTTTCGTGGCCCCCCCCTCAGCAGTGTCCAACATCGACTCAATGATATCGTTCTCCATGACTTCGTCGGTGGCCTCTGGCCATCTGTCCCTCATGGACAGTGTCACTGCTCTGTGGAGCAAAAACTGGCCTGTGGGCAGGCCTGTGGACTCGCTGAGGTCAGTGAATGGCATGAGCTCCTGTTCGTAAGTGAGGTCTCCTAATACTGCCACCCCATAGGGTTCCCACTGGGTGCGTATTTCCGTGTGCCCCCATGAGAGTTTAGTCATGACTGCTGCAATGGGGATCTGCGGGGAGTACGGGTCTGTCGCCCCTACTGATTTACAGGCTCGCTTCCAGAGCTGGGATCCAAGTCTAACCAGGTATGGGTAATGTCTCAGAGCCCCCTTGTCAATCCATAGTAAGTGTCGGAGCAACAGACGAGGCAGAGCTGGTTGGAGAAGTTGGGTGTCAGAGGTGGTTTCATCTGCCATCCATTGCGTCACATACCTTAGTTGGCTAGCCAAGTAGTAAAGTTCGAAATTAGGGACCTTCAATCCCCCCTCTCATGGGGTCTATGGAGAATGTCCAGTGCCACCCTGTGCCTACCTCCCTGCCAAAGGAACCCCCTACAGAGTTTGTATATGTCTCTGAAAAAGGAGCGAGGGATGTTGAAGGGGACGTTGGAAAAGCAATGCAGTAAACGGGGGGAGTGCCACCATTTTGAGGAGACCAGCCCGCCCCGCAACTGAGAGTGGGAGCTTACCCCAGAAATCCATGGACTTTGCAAGGGCATCTTTAGCCCTAACCGTGTTAAGAATGTGTTCGGTGCTAGGGTTACGGTGTATGGTAACACCCAAGTATCTGAACGATGTCACCTGCCATTGAAGGTCTAGAGGCGGCAGGGATCTGTGCTCCTCTCTGTACAATGCAGCAAGGGGATAGAGACAAGACTTATCTTTGTTGATCTGAATGCCTGTGTGTTTGTGGAAACCATCTAAAGTCTCTAAAATGTAGGGCAGGAGGTGCTCCGGGTTGTGCAGGTACAGCAGCATGTCGTCTGCGTACATAGAGACGAGGTGTGTTTCCCCGTCAGGTTCGATGCCTCTGTCTCCGTACTCTTACCGGAGATATACAGCTACAGGCTCCGCTGCAATAATATATAGCATAGGGGACAGTGGACAACCCTGCCGTGTGCCTCCGTAGAGGGGCCATTTCTCCGAGTATGTCTTATTGGTGCGCACTCTGGTCGTGGGATTGGTGTAGACCAATTGGGTCCACTTAAGGAAGGCGGGTCCGATCCCCATCCTAACCATGGTGGCATATAACCATTCCCATCTCACTGAATCGAAGGCCTTGGTGGCGTCTAGTGACGCCACAGCATATTTCTGAGGCCCTCGCTCGGTGCTGTATATTATGTGGTGTAACCTGCGCAAGTTTTCGGTGATAGAGCGCCCTCGCACGTAGCCAGTTTGGTCCTAGTGAATCAACAGGGGGATCGCTCTACGTAATCTATTAGCAAGGAGTGCAGTCAGTATTTTGTTATCTACATTTAACATAGATAGTGGTCTATATGACCCACAGTCCATCCCATCTTTTCCAGGTTTCAGCAAGGGGATTATTATGGCTTCTCTCGTGGAGTCAGGGAGGATACCGCGTTCCTAGGCC
This sequence comes from Ambystoma mexicanum, assembly GCF_040938575.1. Lineage (NCBI taxonomy): Eukaryota > Metazoa > Chordata > Amphibia > Caudata > Ambystomatidae > Ambystoma > Ambystoma mexicanum. The sequence goes on from NC_090936.1 coordinate 743,225,782, forward strand.
TCGTTGTATACCTGTGCTAGCAGTGGTGCAAGGGTCTCCTCATATGACTTATAGAATTCCCCGGGTAGGCCATCCATGCCCGGCGCTTTCCCAGATAGTAAGAATCTAATTATTGCTTTGACCTCGTCAGGGGTGATTGGGTCGTCTAGGGCTTCAGCCATCTGTGAATCTATTTTGGGTAGCTCTATGTTATCCAGGACGTCCTCTATCTCGGTGTCAGTGGGGGCAGGGTCTTGGAGTATTGGTCACGATAGAAATCGGAAAACACCGAGTTAATCTCTGCCTGGGTGTGCGCTGTGGTGCCGTCAGGTCTGAGTATGTGGCAAATGGGAGTCCTAGGGGTTTCCTTTTTGTAAAGCCAAGCTAAGAGTTTACCGGGTTTATCACCCAGCATGTGCGTTCTTTCAGTGTGCTTAGCATAACTTAGTTTTCCCAAGGTTTCCCAGTGCGACAGGCAAGTTTGTCGCAGTTTGGTAATTTCCTGTAGATGTTCTGGAGTCGAATCTGTCCTACTCTCCAGCTCTCCTAACTCCCTTTCCACGCCCACCGGGGAATTAGTGATGGACCTTTGGGCGCCCCCCACCGCGGCTATCATCTCTCCCCTCATGACTACCTTATATGCCTCCCACCGATGCATTCAACACTGTCCAGGTTGTTTTGCCAGTATTCATCGGTACTGTCTTATGTGTTCGCAAAAGGCTGCATCGAGCAGGGCTTCGGCCCTAAGTCTCCACGTGGGAATTGGGGGTCTGGCCGGGTATACCTCCCAGGTGGCCAACATGGGGGAATGGTCTGACAACACCCTTGGCAAATACTGTGCGTCGCTAAACGTGGCTTGCTGCCCCAAACTGACTAGAATATAGTCCAGCCTAGTGTGGACGTTGTGTGGCGGGGAGAAGAAGGAAAATTCTCTTCGCTCTGGGCCCTGTTCCCTCTACAGATCACATAGTGACAGCTGGCTTATTAACTTAGACAATATTTTGGCTGGGGGAGATGGGCGGGAATGTTTAGTATCAGACCTGTCTTTGAGGGGATTGAGGGTGAAATTATGGTCTCCCCCCAAATCATAGTGCAATTTACATAAGGGCTCAGTTGAGAAAACAGGGAGTGGAAGAAAGCGGTGGCATCATGATTAGGAGCATAAGTACTAACCAGGCATAGATCCTTCCCTTCCATGGTACCTTGCACAAGTGCCATCCTGCCCTCGTCGTCCGTCTTGGTGCTCACCACTCTGAATGGGATGTTCGGGTCGATCCAAATCAGGACCCCTCTTGCATAAGAGGAGTAGGAGGATCCAATCAGGGTCCCTCGCCATGTCTTGGCTAGCACCTTCAGTTTTTCCGTCGTCAGGTGTGTCTCTTGAAGCATAGCAATTCCAACCTTGCATCGTCGCAAATATGCGTGTATCCGGCGTTGTTTCACAAAGCTGTTCATGCCTCTGACGTTCCACGTCATTACTTTATTTTTTCAGCCATAGGCGCTGTGGTGTCCGTTGCTCCTCCTCAGCCTCGGTCGAGGTCCTGTTAATGATGCATCTGTCGTGAAGTTACCCTGAGGTCTCGGTGTTTTTTGTTCAAACTTCCCAACGTGGGTGCTAACTCTCCGTTTCTCCCTCCCATTTAATAAACTTCCCAAACATAGAACTGGTCCAGCAAGGTGACCCTCGTTCTGACTGTCCCGTTTCCGCTCCTTAGGACCAGGCATGGTCTTCGGGTGCCCTATGGGCGGGTAAACGTACCCTGAAAAAGAAACTCCTGGGGGTTGGGGGAGCACTTGCTTCGGCTTTCCACAAGTAGGATCATATCAGCCGTTTAATAGGCTAGGTCCTTCTGCTGATACGCAGTTGTATTAAGAAAAGTTCTTCTGCGGTTTTTGGGAGGCGGTTCGATGCGGCTTCCGCCTTTTGTCTTCGATGTCGGGTAGTTGCTGTCCATCCATCCAGTCCCGTGCCTGTTCCGGGGTGCCAAACAGGAGGGCCCTGTTGTTGTGTATTACCTTTAGCCTTGAGGGTTATAGAAACATTTACCGCAATCCTGCTGCTTTTAATCTGGCTTTCGCATGTATGAACTGAGCTCTGCTCATCTGTACTTGGAAGGTGTAATCGGGATAAATCGCAATCTTTGCGGAGTCCCTCTTGATCTGGCCACCTGATCGTGAATACGCCAAAATGACCTCTCGGTCCCTGTAATTCAGTACTTTAGCTATCATAGGCATAGGTGGACCGCCTTGTGGAGGTTTCTTCGCAAGTGACCTATGAGCCCTCTTTATGGAGAAGCCCGGCGACAGCTTTTCCGCACCAATCTCCTGCAGCAGGAGGTTCTCCACGTAGTTGGTGGGATCGGGCCTTCAATGCCCTCCGGCAGGCCGAGAAGCTGGATGTTGTTGCGGCGAGCCCTCCCTTCTGCCTCCTCCGCTCTGTCCTCCAAGTTCTTGACTCCCTGCTGGAGGCCATCTACGTCGTGTAGGAGTTGGGTTTTTGCTTCCGCATTTTTGCGTACCTGGGTCTCCAGCACTTCGGTTCTGCCAGCTAATGAGAGGACATCCTGACGTAGGAGGCCCAGATCTGTGGCCACGGCGTTGATTTTGTTCACCATTGTTGCTTGGAATGTCTTAATGGCCTCCAGTAGTTGGGTGTTTCTGGGTTCGGCCACCATTACAGTGGGGCCGGTTTCCGTCTCAACAGATACTGTGTCTGAGCCCTCGGGGTCGGGGAGTCCGTTGGCCGTGAAAGCATCTATGTGGTCTGGCGCTGCTTGGACCTAGCCCCCTTCGGCGTCGATTTGTTCAGGCGCGACATTCCCCTGGTTCCGGCTATGTCTGTGGGCTTCGGGCGCTGAGGGCTGTTTTGGCGATGTGCGCTTTCCTTTGTGGCCTCGGGTGAGGCTCACGGCTACGAGGTGCGGAGGCCTGTGTCGTGCCTATCGTCCACGGTCCCTCGGGTGTCTCGGTAGCCCATGCAACGCCGCCGATGCCCCGTTCGGCAACTCTGCCACCAAATCGCTCTTCCTCTTCCTCTCACGAGCGGTAGTGCAGGTGTGTAGTTCTGCAGTCCGTTGGGCTGGCGCTGGGTTCCCCGGGCTCAGTGTGTGAGAGCCGCCATCTGGGTTCCTTGCCGAGCGGTTATCCGCGGGCGGCAAAAACAAGTCTTTCGGGCTTACACCCTCGAGTGTGGAGGGTCCTGGAGCTTCCCGCAGGCGTCCGCAACAATCGTGGTGCTTTGTTTAATGTTTCAGAGCCATAGAAAACAGCTTATGCGTGGCACATCTAGCGGAGCTCGCCGTAGTCGCGTCCTCTCTACATGGCGGTTAGCCACGCCCCCTCCAGGATCAAAAAGTTTGACAGCTTGCGCTATCATTGATCTCACCACAGGCGAGAGGATGTGTAGGTAAACGCTATCCAGTTTACCTCTTATTCCAAATTCTACAAACTTAATGTCGGCTGAATTGATTGTTCTTAAGGACGGTATACATTGAAACAATGTCATAACGTTCTTCCTATTAAAGGTTATACCGTCTGATTTTACTATACTTTCGAGACAAAAGTTTGACGCTTTTTATTTTGTCTTTGTAGATTACTCTGTCATCCTTGGCAGGGGTGTTACTCGTGTTTGTTTCTCAAGCCCTGTAAGTGTTTCCCGCGTCCTCTAGGGTTTTGTGTCTACTTTTCCCTTAATGATCTCTCATCTTTTCTCTCTCGGGTACGTATTTCTTTTTTTTGTCATCTTGTGTGCTTTGATATCTGTCCGATGTTTGGTTATTTCCTGACTTTCTCGGGCTGCATTCCTGTGGTGTCCACCGATCCAGTTTGTTTCTTTCGTCGTCGATTTTTTTCCTTTTATCGTCTAGCGACATAAATGGTGGCGGTTGTCCGTTAGTGCTAGCGTTACTGGACTTACTCGACGTCTTTTGTGATTGCTAATTGTGTTCTTTTGTACACTGTATCTCAAGGTCTGCCTCCTCTGCAGAATATTGAAATAAATCCGACAGGTTAATTGTTTCCTCCAGGTCGATAATCACGCTTCTTTTAGTCGGTAGATGCGTACGAGGTCCCACGTGTTCCGGGACAGTTCCATTATTTTGGGAAATGTTGTTAATCGGTTTCCGTTGAGCGAACACAGAAAGTGCAGCTTCCTCCTCCGTTTCTTCTTCAACTCCTATATGTGCCTCCATATGAGGTTCTGGTGCTTCAAATATTAACTGCCTTCTCTCAGTGGTTTTCTTGCCCTGTAGCTGGGGAGAACACAGGGTATGTGTCACCCTTGGAGTTTTGTGATGTCTGCCGAGGTTCTTCCGGTGTTTTAAGGAGAGACCTTGTCTCGATTGCCGTCTTCGTTTCCAGGACAACACATCCGTTGGTGGTTTTCCTCTTTGTTGCCAGTTGGTTAAGATTTTGGTTGGCGTTTTCTCTATTTTAATTTTTTTTATTTGGGCTCGATCTTGGTGTGTCACTTGTGCTGGTGGTTCTAAGGACCGACTCGAGGCTGGTTGCGCCCAACCGTTATGATCTTTCTTTTTTGTGATGCTTATCTCCAGCTGTGGTCCATCCGGTATATTCAATTTGTTATTGTTTCCTTCTTTCCACTGGGTTGTTTGCGTACTTTGACTCCTTGTTTCTGTTTTAGTTGTTTCAATATTTTGATCCAATAAGTGTGCTTTTATTTCCAGCCCTTCGCCAGATTTTTGAAGGGTGCTAGGTTTGAAAATCTCCCTTAGATTTGGTGCGGCAGTGATGAAGCCCTCCAAAAAAGTCATCTTAGTATGCATCATAGCTAATAGTGAAGTGTGGTCCTTAAGTGTGTCATTGAGTGACTCAAAGTTTTGAAAAGGGTGCCAGTGCAATTGTGATGGTGGACATTATCGCCATTAGATCCCTTTTTTTTGCAGGTGTCTTTTTGCGGGCATTCCGTGAATCTTGTAGAGGTTTGCCTTCTTATAGGTGATTTGAAAGGGGTCTGTTTGTGTTTGTTTTCCCTTACGCCCTTTGTACTAAAGACGTTAACAAGGCGCTAGTATCTGTGTTTTCTCGCCCATTAAACTCAGATTTCAATTCTTTCCTTTTTCCTACAGGTGTCGGCTCTTTAGGGGGGATTTTCGCCGGGGCTATACATTCCGCTATTTTGTCCTGAATTTCATGTGGTTGGGATTCCAGCTCACCACCCTGTTGTCCTGTTGTGAGGCTGATTTCACCCGTTTTGGCCCTCTCCTTCGGTTGAGTTATCTGCTTTGGCTCGTTCACCTTTTCTTTGTCTTGGGCTTCGACCGCTCTTAGTGGCGTCAACACATCCGCCCCGTAAGGTTTCATTGTTTTAGCAGCAGTATCCTCTGCTTGTTTCGGCGTGGTGTCTGTGCCTGTTGCTTCCACCACGTGAAGTGGGAAAGGTCCCGATCGTTGGGGGGCCTTCAGTTCTATCTGGTTAATGGGGGCGTGTCCAGCACTTTGTTTTGTTAAGTCATTGGATAGACAAGATCCTGAGAACACTTGAAGCCCTGGAAGCTGTGCCCTGGGGTCTATATCAGCCCCTTGCAGAATTTCCGCATCCGAAAAGCTTGCCCAAATTTGGGCTCTTTTTATGTTGTTTTTTCAGAAAAAAATGTGAGACTGTTGGTTGACCTGTTATAGCTGCTTTACTCATCGGATTAATCTTTATGTATGTCCGTTTTTCTTTAGCTTTAGTTTCCATTGAATTCTGTTGTCTCCCTTTTTCTTTGTAAAGATCAACGGATGGGTTGAGCTGATCTTTTTACTGGTTTTTACAGTTTTCAGTTCATTATATTTTTTCTGGAGCTTCTTAAAGGCGGCTTTGTTTTTTGGTTTCCTTAAATTGTCTTGCCGCTCCTCGTATTCGTGGAGCTTAGGGGGTTTTCTTTCAATTGAGATTGATCCTGTTCCTCCTCCAAGCTCAAAACACTGGCAATTGTTATCAATGAATCCGGTAATGTTTGGGGTTTCCCCCAAGTCTCCGGCTCCTGACAGTGGCTCGAGTTGTTTACTGAAGGTGGGCTTTGGAGGTTTTCAACCTCAGGTGTTGGGTGGATGACAATTTCATTGTTTGCTTTTCACCGGCTGCCCCCTGTTCAGATTCGCCTAACGGTTCAGCGGAACCATTCAACTCATAGTGTCCATTTGCTGTTGTGCTCCTTTCTCTGCCCTGGGAGAGGTTGTTTTATGGCCTCCTCCCCGCCTTCTACAGGCTCTCAATCTACTCCTTCTCCTCTATCTCCGAGCCGGAGACAGACACGTTTCTCTGGGTCTCCTCCCTGTCCCCTGAGTGGAGGCCCGTAACTCCCGCCCCGACCGACTCCCAGCGACTGGGTCTCCTGGTTGGGGGGCCCTCTCATCTTCACCACCCCCCCGTGGTCCCCTCCCCTCCCAACTTGCTTCCCGGTACAGGCGGCCAAGGGTCCACCCCTGCTGAACACACCTCGCCAACGGAGTCCGAGTCGGAAATGCATGGGAGAGCGTTTACTTTAGGGTGCACGGTATGTTGTTGAGTCTTGTCCTGGGGGAGAGGGAGCAGACAGCCACTGCCCTTGTTTGACTTGCGTCGCAAGATTGTCCTCTGGTGGGGTCTTACCTCTTTTTGAGGGCCCTGGTCTCAGAGGGCTGCGGTGGTCCAGTTCACCTTCTTCCGTCAGCTGATGGTAACTGCGGAGACGCCTTCTGGGTTGTTCTTCGGTGTTACGACCCAATGCCATCTCCCGCCGCAGACTGCCAAACTCTCCTGCCGAACTCTGCGGCCGGACCGCGGCCGGTGGCAGGTTTTAAAGGCTGACTCCTCCTCAATTTAATCAGCAGTGTAAAACAGACCTCAACAGGATACAAGGTGTTTTCTGCAGCATAGACTGCCGCAGACTGCCAAACTCTCCAGCCGAACTCCACGCAACTTGGGTGATGGGATTCGGAGATGGCAACCTTAGTGGAACTGCAAAGGTTTGACTCTAAGATCTTGACTTAACTCTCTTCTTGGTAACAAGGATGAGCGGTTAGGCTGAGAGTTAGGGAATCAGGGGTTTGGTGTAAAATACAATTAAACACTTTCCTGTTCTGACATTCCAGTGCATGTACCAGTAATATTACCAGTAGTGGTTCTGAAAAAACCTCTGTCATAAAATCCCCAGCCTGGCTCTAGGGACAATGGTTGACGTGACTCATGGGGGTTTGGGGCCTTCCTAAACCTGTGGATGAGAAGCTTGGGGGTGTAATGAAAAGTGTCTCATCCTGACTTGCCTCAGAGACCCTGGTAGCGGGCAGTCAACATCTGCAAGAAAGTTCTAGTAAGGTTTCCCTTGCTCAAAACCGCTATAGTGTACTCACCAGACCCCTTCCCAAGCCAGGGACCCCAAACCCCTTTCCAATGCCCATAAAAGCCACAGCGAGGTGATTAGCAGGGTGATGCTGGAAGTAAACAGCCAATAACAGCCTTCAAACAACTAGGATGTCTAATCCAATGGGAAACACATTATTTGCACAATTTCTCAAATTATACCTACGTTTTCCTATTCCTAAGGTTCTTAAAAAGTCTGATCATACATATATACTACTGCATTAATTACTTTAATGTGCCTGTGAGGAACCTCAAAAACAGTCGGATGGATTGATTATATGGAGATCCATGGACCGTGGCTTTCATTGCGACATATTTGAACCTTAGTCTTGTGGTCATCTCAGTAATTCTTGTGAAAAGAAAAGCATGCTGCAGAATGCTTACTTGGAACAATATCCCAGTTCAGGAGCCAAAGATCGCCAATGATAGAGAGTCTACTGTAAACTTAATGTGGTGCTACAACCCAGGACATTGCAGAAGCCAAGAACAGGAGAAGATTATTTCTAGCCAGCTGTGGGAAATACCCAAGAATCTGGCTGGGGGACAAGGAGGAGAAGAGTGGGAGAGAGAAAGCGAGAGATCGAGAGAGCTTGAACGAGAGTAAGCGATAAGGGGAGAGAAGAAACAGAAAGAAAGCCAGAGCATGTTGCAGACTGACGCCCAGAAGGGAAAACCTTGGCTGGTGGGTTAGAATCATTTCAGTCTAACAAGCTCCAGGCAGAAAGGGGGAAAATCCTGCTGGTACGGTATCCCTTAAGCCAGGTGGGACAGAGAAGGCAAAACACAGTCGGAGGAGATCACCAATCTCGCCCAAGACGCAACCCAGAAAGAATTTGAACAAGAAGCACCATTCCAAGAACTGTGAGTACTCTAGGGAACTTGGGACCATGCCCTCAAGTCCAGTTTAATACTGAAGCTTGGGAAACGACCAATTGGCCCTGTTTGAAAAAACGCAACGTGGACGCCTTGCGCTTACTTTTGGTTATACCTCCATCCTGGCACTAGTTCCCCTATTGCGACCTTTTGAGTTAACCAGACTCTATAGGCTTTCCTTTCAACAATTCTGTGATATACTAACGGTGTTGAATTTTTAAATCTGATATTCAAGTGCTCTGTTGATCCCACACCATATACCTTTTCATTTTCTTGCCCATGTCATTACACAATCTGTTCCTCCCCAGGCATTGCACTTCTTCCTTATGATGCTTCCAACGTCTCGATGTGTTCTACTCAAATCTTGCTTTTCCATCAAAGCCTAAACTCACTCTTGCCCTACACTGTGTTTCCCTTCTATCTCTGCCCTTTGCCCATTTGCTATACTAATACACCCCAAACCTACCTTACTAAGTCATAAAAATATAATTGAACACTTACTAGTTCAGTACATTGGATATGAATATATGGGGCAGGCCAAAATTACCTTTCCCTCCGGACAGAAAAGTCCTTACACTGTTCCTGGTGCCATGTGAAAGAGAGGCCGGTTTTCCTCACTCCAGTAAAAGGAAAAATCGGGAGAAATTTTTTTTTTTTTTTTTTTTTTTTATTAAAATGTTACGTTTGACTTATCAAACTTTTCATTTGTATTTCTGCTTCTACTCTTCTTACCACAAGTTTTTATTCCGATTTTTCTTTTACGGTTCTTTGTTGATTTCAATCCAAAATTTGATCACTGTAATGATCAGCGATTGGTTGTTTCCTTGGAGCAACATTGCCCATCGCTCTTCAGTTGACATTCGGTGATTGGATATTTTAAAGAAATCTCTAAATAGTTCACGTTTATTTATTAGCCTTGGGCACACCATGATTAGGTGAAATAATGTTTCTGGTTCTGTAGGGTCTTTACAGTAACGACAGGATGGTGAAGTACTATGTGTTCGATCTATTAATGACAGATATTCACGCGTAGGTAGGATGTTCAAACGAAATTGCAAAAATAAGTCACGAATTTTCGTACAAGGGAATTGAAGTAAATACGCAGGCAACACGTTTATAGCTCTTACTTCCATGTCCGCCTTCAGATGTCTTTTAAATTTTTTCTGGTCTTCTATTGTTCTTATCCAGTCGTTTTTCTGAATTTTTCGTTTAGCATATTGAGGTCTGTTTCTCAACATTTCCTCCGTGATTTCCTCTTGTTCCATTTTTATTTTGATTTCGCTTGTCCACTTTGTTAAAGCTGTTACATGGAATGCCTGTTTTTTGTCTTTTAGGATTTCCAATGCTGGGATTTTTTCCTCCCAGAAAATTTTTCTATATAAGTCCATTTGTTTCCACAGTACAATGGATTGAATAGATTGGAGGGCAAGTTCATAACGAATTCTAGAGATTGGAAAGGATTTTGGCAGAGCAAGGGTTTTTCTCCAGAATATAGCTTCATATCTTGGCCATTTCAATAGTTGTTGGTTTATCAAAGATTCGCTCGCGTACGTCAGGATGGGAATGATTTTTTGTTTATAGAGTAGGGTGGTAGGTTTTACCGTATATGCACCATATTTGCAGTGAAAGAAGCGGCCTTGTCTTGACAACGATATTGCTTTTTCTTCAATGTTTTCTTGCCATTCTTTTTCATTCTTAGATGGGTTAATTATTGCACCTAAATATTTTATGGTTTTGGTTGTCGCGATGTTTTTCTGGTCCAGATAGCATTTTGGCGACCATTGTTTCTTTGAGTTTTCAGCGATGAGTTTCATCATTTTGGTTTTTTCTGTGTTAATTTGTAAATCATTTGCTTTCATGAAAGCTTGCGTTTTATTCAGTGTTATTTGCAGTCCTTTCTCCGTTTTGTCCATAATTATAATGTCATCAGCGTAAATTAAGGTTTGAATGGATTCGCTATTTATCTTTGGAGGATTTGCCATAGTATGTTTAATTTTTCGTTCGAACTCATGGGTGAAAAGGTTGTAGAGAGAGGCAGCTAAGGGACAACCCTGTTTCAACCCATTCCACGTATGGATTGGTGCTGTTGCCTTTCCATCAGTTGAAAGTCGAACTCTGATTGACGTGTTCGAGTATAGCTGTTTGATTGGGTTCAGAATGGATGATGGACAACCCCATGCAGCCAATTTGGACCACAGAAGTGGTCGATTGACTGAATCGAAGGCCATTTTTAAGTCTATAAAGATTGCATATACCTGCTGTGCTTTTGTGAACGCTTCATGTTTTATCATGTTCAGCAAGAGAAGATTAACGTTGGTACTTATTTTTTTCACAAAGCCAGTCTGTCTTTTTGCTTGTTTCCCATGGTGTATAGCCCAAACAGTTAGTTTTTTCTCAAGGTAGCCTGCAAATAGTTTCCCCAGCGGATCTAGTAAGGCTATTGGTCTATAATTGGCTGGGTTTTTTCTATCTCCTGCTTTATAGATTGGTATTATAATGGCTACTGTCCATGTGCGTGGAATCTCTTTCGACTTTTCTATCAATTGTAAGAGATGTAAGAGAAATTTAGCCCAGTGTTCGGGATTTGCTTTCAAGTTGCTGTTCGCCAGCCCATCAGGACCAGGTGCCCTAGATGAGTTCAGATTCCTCATAGTGTTGGTAATATCATCTAAATCCCATTTAAGGGTCCAGGGGTCAGCATCTTTTTGCAGAATTGATGTTGGTTCGAATACCGGTTTCTTATAGAGGGTTTGGAAGTGTTTAACCCAGATATGTGGATCTACTTCTTGGATCATAGTTTGATTTTTCGCTGTTGTATTCATCAGGGACCATAACTGCCGCGTGTTTTTCCCATTTAGCGCCTTCAACAATTCTTCTGCATCGTGTTGCTTCATTGTCATTTTGTATGCTTTCATTATGTTGGAGAATTTTTGTTTTTCCTTTTATCGGGAGAAATGCTGGAAGGCTGGTTGGTCTGAGCCCAAATCAGTTGCTGGACACGTTTTCATAAAATGTTCATAAAATGTGGTAATCTCTTCTCCAGCTCTACTTTTTCAGATGTATTAAATTGTTGGCAAGTTTTCCAGTTTATCTACTGTAGAGCAAACATGCCAACAAACCCCATGTCAAAGATGGAAATGCAATCTTTTTTCTTTAAACTTTCCTACTTTTAATCATAAAATTATAATTGGAAGGCAAAGTTACAACTTCAAGAATAATGAGATGGAACATGAAAGCATGTATGCAGCAGCAAAGCAAACTGCCTCTTGGGCGTGTGCCTTCGGATTCCTCAATCTCATATTGCAGAAAAGTGCCTTCTTCTGCCCTGGAGAGTGTCTGATATATTCCTACCTCAACAGTATTCCTCTGCCCATGCACTAGGATGCCCTGAACAGAAGCAGTAATGGTGGTCCGTTAGTCCGATGCTGCTTTCTAAATTATATAGACTTGAGACGCCTGCCCCCATGAGGTTCATTCAGCCCAGGCCTAGTTACTGACAGAGCCACTTAAACACTTGAGAATGTCTTGGGACTACTCGAATTTGTGGAAAAAACAAACGCTTCCCTACGTGCTTTTAGGGACATTGGTCCAGAGCGTTGGTCCTTATGTTTGGGGCAGTTTGCCTCCCCTGTAGCATCTAATAGCTAGACTACTGTCTGGTGTGGAGATCCAAAGTATATAATTTTGGAGGAGACTACACAGGAGACTGTAAGAGACTGATTTCTTTACTCGCGGCTCTATTGCTGTACACCTTTACCTTTGTAGGTGCTGTAAATACCCCCAAAAAGGGGAGGTGCACTCTGACTGTACAGGTACATGTGGGGCCTCTCAGCCTTCTCCAACAAGGTCAAACACAGAGGGCATGCTGGCATAAGCGATCTACATGTTTCTAAGGACACTCACAGCATTCCCAGGGCACCACTCACGTTCACGCTGCGGAGGAGCAGTGACATCACTCCAAGATGGGTTGATCTGCGACTGCTCTAGTGTTTCCCTGGCATCTCCATGCTCAGTCCCACATTCAACCTGGTAGGTTGTATTGAATGCCTGCCAAGTCGTGGATGGCAGACATTCAGCACTACTCATGGGGATGACTGCTTCCAAATTGGAATTAGGTACACGCACAAAGGGGATTCCTTCATATGCATATGAAAAGACCTCTTGTGAATGGACAAACGCAATTAGTGGGTCATTCAAGCAGCTTGCTGCCCCTTCTTTCCCATGAAAAAGCAGGGCGTGCAAAAACAGAACACTGTGGCTGGCGTGGTGCCTGCTCACTTTCTTTGTTGAAACCCCAGTAATCCCTTTGTTTCCTGATGCAATGTTCGGTAAGGTATTGACAACAAGGTTAAAATGATTACAAGAAGTATACGATGTGAAACAAAGCTGTTTATTTTTGTTTTATTTGTTGATTTATTTCTAATGCGCACCAAACCCAGGGGTAACAGGGCGCAGCAATAAGAAGGTGCAAGGTTTACAAAGTTTCAAAATGGATAAAAGTATAACATAATAAGTGTGCAGGTAGGGTTAAATACAAGACAGAGTGTAGATATAAGCGTTCAGATAAAATAAAATTCCAGTACAGTTCAGTTCCAACAATAATGTACAATAATTGACAGTGATGGGCAGCATAGTGTGGGCAATTGTCTCCGTTCAAACTAGCCTTCAGTCAAGTTGAGATGAGTGATATAACTCTTTCTAAAGTGTAGATAAGGTTGGTCAGCTCTCAGCTCGTGGGGCAAGGAGTTCCAGAGTTTGGCAGCCTTCACTGGAAAACTGTTGCCACCAATCTTGGTAAGTCTGAATCTAGGTACCACAAGGCAATTCATGTTAATAACTCTTGTAGGCCTGTTGGAGGTTCTTCTCATCAGTTTGTCTGTAAAATAACTAGGGGCAGCATTGTTTAATGCTTTGTGTGTCAGGGAGGCGATTTTTTAGCGGAATCGCATTATGGGTGGAGAGCCATTTGTATTGACGTCTAGTCGAGGTCAAGTGTGCTCTTTTGTTAATGCCTAGTGTGGCTCTAAGAGCGTTATTTTCTAAGATTTGTAATCTCTGGATGCTGGCTTTGTTGGCGCCACTATAGAGAGCATTGCAGTAGTCTAACCTGGAGAGAATGCTCTGGCCAAGATAATGCAGCTGTCATTAGAGAGGAAAGGCTTACCAGCTCTGATAAGCTTGCACGTGTAGGCTGTAGTAGAGGCCAGGGATTTCAATTGTTTGTTGAAGGACATAGTTGAGTCCAGGTAGAAACCCAAGGTTTTTACCTCCTTGGATGCTATGGTGTTATTTCCATCAATAATGAATGATGCAAATTCATGACCTAGTTTAGTGAGGTTAGAAGGGGTACCTAGAATTATCAACTCTGTCTTGTCATCATTCAGGCCGAGAGCGTGGGTGGCCATCCATGCCTGAATGATGAGATAGATCCTATTCACCAGCGCCAGGTCCTTACCATGATCCCCAGAAAGCGGGAGGAGAATCTGTGTATCACCTGCATACTTAGTGTAGGTGATACCCAGAAAGTCCAGATCATCGAACAAAGGTTTGGTGAATATATTGTATAGAGTCAGACACACGCATGAGCCCTGAGGTACCCCACACCAGATCGGGGTGGGTCCGCCACTGCCGATGGGGAGAACACTCTCATAGTTCTGTCACTCAGGAATGATTCTATCCATTTGACAGCATCTGTAGAGAAATGGGCTGCTGAGTCCAGGTGCTTGCAGAGGACCTTGTGATCCACCAGGTCAAATGTGGCTGAGAGATCAAGTAATAAGAGCAATGGTGTCTTCCCTTTATCTCTCAACTCATCAATTTGAGTTTTCAGATCTATCAAGGCAGTTTCTGTCCCGTGTAACGGGCGGAAGCCTGATTGTCTAACCCCTAGGAGCTTGTGAAGCTCAAAGTATTTTTGAATCCGAGTATAAGCAGCTTTGTCCAAAATGGTAAGTAGAAATGGTACCGTCGTGATAGGACGGTAGTTTGTGGCAATAAGTGGATCTAAAGTTTGCTCTTTAGAAGTGGGAGAACCCAAGATTGTTTAAGGTTGGCTGGGATGGTGCCAGAGGAGAATGAAGCATTGATCAGTTTAGAGATAAATGGAGAAAGGTCTCTTGCAGCATCTTTTATAATATATGCTGGGCAAATATCTCCTTTGCAGTTGGATGGTTTGAGGGGTAACATGATTTTTTTCTACCTCTAAAACAGATGTTTTGGTGAAGCGGAATCTATTAATCTGATCAGTAGTCACGTCGCTAGGTGGGAGAGTGTTGGCAGACTGTGGTGGGTTCAGAGCGTCTTTCTTTATTTTTATTTTGGTTTTGAGGGTGTTTATTTTATTGGTTAGTGCTTGTTGAATATCTGAGCACCAGATCTTATTCTTATTACATGTATCTGGTATAGGGATCGGGGACTCCAATACTTTTAGTATGGTAAATAATTCTTTCATACTTGAGTTAGATTTGGCAATGCGTTCGTTGTAAGAATTTCGTTTTGCCAGACAGACTTCGTTTTTATAGTGCGCTGAAGTAGTCAACTTCTTTTTGTTCTCGCTGGAGGGGCATAGTTTCCAGGCGGTTTCACACTTTCTTTTCAGTAGATGTAGGTCCTTTAATTGTGGAGTGAACCACTTGTTAAGGTGGTTTTGGCTTTGCTTGATCTTAGTTTGAGAGGGGAAATTTTATCCGATGTAGAGAGCATGATTTTGTTATATTCATGCACCAGGGTGCTCGATCAAGATTATCAGGCAAAGAGTTTAGGGTAGGAAGAATAGCAGGAATCACGTTGTCCACTGTGATATTCGTTTTTATTTCAAGTTGGACAAGGTGGCGCTTTTTGTGGGGCCATATGTTGAGGTCTGGTAGTTGATAATGTGATGGACACAAGTGAGTAGTCAGTCCATAATTGAGGGGTTATAGAAGTAATGGTAGCTGTACAGTTGTAATCGGCAATCCGAGGTTCTACCCTTAATGTGGGTAGGTTTGCTTACTTTTTGCGATATTCCGAGTGCATTAAGGGAGTTGGCAATTTCCAGGGCATGTTTATCTGCTGGATCATTAAATCCAAGGTTAAAGTCACCCAACAACAGTAGTTGGGAGGTGGGTTTGAGGTTATAGGCAAGTATACTATGCAAGTCCTCCTCAAATATTCCAAGGGGACCCGGGGGTCTGTATATTAAGTGCATAGTAAGTGATTGGGAGTTGTTTAACGGGAGTTTGGCAGAGAGGATTTCACTTGATTGCATGGTTTGGTGAGGGACTAATCTCAGTAATAGACTCTCTCTAGATATGATGGTTATTCCACCGCCTCAGGTTCCATCTCTATCTTGTCTGGAGATAGTATAACCGTCTGGGATAGCAAACATAAGTGCGGGTCCTGCAGCATTTTGTAGCCAGGACTCTGTTATCTCTTAATCGTTTAAAATAGCCTATTTATTTCATATGATATCAAATTTAAGTAACCTTTATTAGATCTATACAGAACCTTAACATACATTTTAAAATGAACAAAAGAGCATATAAAATAAAGCAACTCTGGGGTTTGCTGTTGGTATTCTTGGTCAGAGGAGAATTGACTAGCATTCCAGTGCTGGACTGCCCTTGTGGGTGGGACAAAGACTGATAAGCAAATGGATATTTCTCCCTTGTGAAGGTACACTGAGCTAAAACGTGGTTTTAGACCCTCCCGATTAAGCACCTTCCCATAGAAAAGGTTATATGGTCATGTTTGTTCTCCCCAAGTTACCCAGGAAAAGACCCCTTGCTCACTAATCTTAGAGAGGAACAGCTGCATCTCTCTGATGAGGCCCAACTAGGCCGAAACACGTGTAAAAATAATAAAGAATAATTCTTCCAAAAGAACATGAGTAATTTGTTCGCTCCGGTTCCCCCAGAGCTAACCCGTTTGCCCAGGTACTAAGCACTTGATGTTTTGTGTGCTGTCGGTACTCTTGTTCAGAAGAGAATTGCCTAGCATTTCAGTGCTGGACTGCCCTTATGGGTGTGACAAAGACTGAAATGCAAATGGACATTTCTTCTTTCTGAAAGGTACAGTGAGCTAAAACGTGGCTGTAGACCCTCCCGAGTGGGCACCTTCACATAGAACAAGTTATTTAGCCGTGTTTGTTCTCGGTAGAGGGGCTCCCAGACATTTGTGTGAATACTTATAAAGACCTAAACAGGAGTTGATTGAAACACAAACGTTGGAGATTCATGTACCTATGCGTGTGGTTATGCTGTAAAAGCTTTAGGCCCATTTGTATACATTTTCATGTTCAAACAAGAGGAACAGAAACATGCAAAACACTTTTTTTAAGCACTAGCTATTCCAAAGCAGGTAATGCCAGATTACCTGGAAAAAATATTACCTTCTCGCACTAAGTGGTTCTTCTGTTTCCACTGTATTTTCTTCTGGCTGAAATCGAAAATCTTCAATGTATTCTCCAAATTTGTCATTGAACCATTTCTGGACTCTCGAACAAATTGTTTGACTTCGTGGCTTGTCTAGAAAACAAACAGTTTCAATGTGTGAGAAACACATAACATAAGTAATACAGTTAAGTTCAGATTTTATACCTCACATTATAAATCAAAAAGTGCAACTAACAAGATTAAAGAATTTATTTCAACCCTGTACAATAATCACATTTGATTTATTACAACGCTCCTCTTTGCTAGAAGAAAACATGTGGCTTTGGTAATCTGAGAGAATCCAAGGTTTTAACTATTGGAGTAACAACAAATGTAAGGTATCCTTATTCTTGCATTAAGTTCTAACATATCCTGCATGAAGTGATTACTAAGCAAAGACCATACTAGGGTGACAAAGTTATATAAACAAAGTCATTCTTCAAAAGACGTTTTGGGAGCACGATTTGACAACACCACATACTTCCTTGTGAGCCACATATGGACTCATTTTTATTAAAGGTGGATGTTCTGGCATGTGTCCTCTCAATAAATCTCTGTGTAAGACATACTTTTGTAAAATCATAGATGGTGCTCTAGCTATTAGAAATAAACAAGATTACGATATGGGGTAGCAGAATTTTTACCTCAATTTTTGCAAAATACTGGAGCAATGCATTGAATCAAAAAGAAGAAGTCAAAATGTTATTGTGTTACCTACTTGTACCCAACCAGCATAGTGCCTTACTCAAGCCTGCAACTCCTGCTCCTGGGACGCTCCAATGTTCAGGGTTCAATGAGACATCAGTGATGTCCCTAGCACGGTATACACCTCCGCTCTTGATACAGTGGGGGCAAGGCTCCAGGTTGTTTGGTAGAATTCATTATAAAAAAGCAGTGAATAGTGAGGGGTATCGGATGTAAACAAAGTCATAGTAGGGCTGGACCACGGGGAAACAGAAGCAAATTGATGGGGAGAGATAACAACACAAACACATAATGCGCCTGAGGATCCTACAGCCCAGGGGACAGCTATTCCATGAAATAACGCGGGTACCCTGGTTTTACGCTGCACTTTTTTGTGCCCGACTGTCCCTTACCTCTAGTTTGGTATCCTGTGCTTGCCCTTTCACCCTGCATGCAGCCTGGTACAGGATCCCATGAGAAGGGTCTACACCCATGCCTGTCAGCTCTTCTTGTCCCCTTCTTTGGATGCGCCAACAGACTTTTCAATTTGGACCCTCTGTTAAGATTCCATGACGGGATAGGACCGCCTAGGATTGGACCTATGTAATGCAGGTGTTAACCGCTAGTTCCAGCAGAGAAACTGTTTTACTCTGGCCTGCAAATGTTGCTCTGATAGCCCCTGATGCTCATCATATGACATCAGTGATGTTACCAGCATGACACAAATAATAAGACTGTGGCTATTGATGGCATAGAAGATGTCCTACCTGTGCCATTTCCTAGACAAATGAAAAACATTCTAGCAACATAGAATTTGGAAGGGCCTATGTGTCATCAAGATGTTATGGCACCATCATCAAGATCTTATGGCACCTCATCTGCAGTGGGAAAGTCAACTTCTTGTTGCTTAATTTAAATGAAATTATGGAATGTTTTTGGGGGTGCGGGTGTGTTAGTGCTAAAATTATTGGAACTTTAACTCACCTCAACAAATGACAAATAAAAAAGCGATAAGAACATAGATTTCTTTTTTTTTTAATGTATTTTAGTGCAGAACATATTTCCATTGAGACATCAATCAACAATATTACAGTTTTTATAACATTTTGGGGTCATTGTATAGCATCCAAGGGCATTTGACCAAACCACTTAACTTAAAGCATGTACACACTATGTGTTAGTCAATGTACAGTTCTTTGTTTACTTAAGTACACTCGAAAAGGCTCCCATACGTCCTTTGGTCTGCAGCTTGGTGAGACAAGTGAAACATAGGCCTCCTCACACTCATTTACATATGTCATTTCTCTGACCAATATTCCAATGTCCGGAGCTGTACCAGATTTCCATCAAGGCAATATACATTTTTTGGCCACCAAACATCCAAGGTTAAAGAGGAGTCTCAATTTAACCGTAACCTTTAATATATCACCAAATAAGTATTTTGGAAGTGACAGAGAAGGGGGGACAACCGTCCATATTCTTGCAAGCCATTAGAAACCTCCTGCCAGAATGGGCCATCTGTGGGCAGTCCAAGTACATATGATGTGCGCCAGCCACTTCTGCATTGCAATACAGCCGCCATATGCCGAAGGGGCGAACCTGGAAATTGCAAGTATCTTAAATTGAATGAGTCTTTCTAGCATTGAGGGATAACAGTAAACAATCATGAGATAGAGACTGGTATAACAGGTTAGAACACTGAAGGATTTAACAACAATCTTTCAGTCTCATTAAAAACAATTTTAATCATCAGTACAATAATATTTACACAAATCAAAACATAATATATTAAAAAGCAGGATTTAAAAAAACCAACAGAGCAGGAAACCCTATACCCACTGAGAAAGGGGGAATTACAGAGGCGGGTGAAAGTTTCTACCAGCCACTGTATATCTGAAGGCACTGCCTCCACGGCAACCGCACAACAAAAGCTGCCCACGACATACACTTGAGGTGGGTGACCCTTCGTCTCGCTTTTTTAACAAACTTAATTTTAAGTTTCTGTTGTAGTATCAGGGTATTAACCCTATGTGGCTTGTTTTAGCGATTATAAAAGCATACCCTTATGCTTTTTCCACTAATTAGGCACTGCGAAGGACCTACCCAAGTCCTAACAACCCCTCATGAATACCAATGCAGGTAATTACCAGCCTACAGAGGTTTCATACTCATATTGCACATTAATAGAGAATTAGGAACATCAGCTTACTGTACTCTATGTTTGTTTTGTCTGACAGGTTTAGAAAAACTATTAGAATACCCACGTATAAACCACTTCAAGCATCACAGTGTATCAACTGCTGGGTTATCTACTCCTGATGGATGTTCTCCATTATTGTACCTCTGAACTGAAACATGTTGAGAATACAAATTGTCAAATGAATATACAGTGTACAAATGCCCAAAAAGAACACTAAGCTGGTTCCTTTCTTACATTTGTTTGTTTTATTTGCTTATATAGAGCACTGAACCCAGAGACATCTGGCCGCTTTTCTTGGGTACATGGTTACAATATATACATGATACAGTAATAAATGCAAAGGAATATGCAGTAATTAAATGTGATAGTTTACAAATAAACAAATCTGTACAGAGCAGAGGATATACACAACATATATAAATACATAACAGAGCTTGTGTTATCGGTTACAATAGGCTGCGCCTGTTCTAGGCGATTCCAAGCTGGGTTATGGCAAGTCAAAAAGGAAAACAGGGTCAGGTAATCACGATAGCACAGGGTAGCTGAGGTACTTTAGTTAGCTTGTGAGAACAGCCAAGTTTTTATTTTCTTCCGGAAGGAGAGGAGCACGGGGTCATTCCTGAGTGCTAGAGGTAACTTGTTCCATGTCTTAGCCGCGAGCACTGGAAAGCTAGTTACTCCCGCTTTGTTGAGTTTAAATTTTGGAATGTTAAGACAGTAGGCATAATTAGTTCTAATGGACTCTTCTGGAGAATTTGTCTATGAGATATTTGGGCACTGAGTTGTTTAGGCATTTATGAGTAATCATAGGCGTTCTATAGGTGATCCTATCTTGGATAGAGTGCCAGTTGGTGTTGCAACAGGTTTGTGAGATGTGGTTAGATCGGAGAATACCTAAGACAGTTCTGAGTGCATTGTTTTGTAGAACTTGAAGCTTGTGAAGGTTCTTCTGGCTAGTACCCGAGTAGAGCGTGTTACAATAGTCCACTTTGGATAATATAAGAGCTCTAGCCAGGGTGATACAGCTATTAGTGGACAAAAATGGTCTGCAGGCATTCATCAATTTTGACGTGTAGGCGGTAGAAGAAGTGGCGTTGATTTTTCTTTGTAGGGTTAGGGCAGAATCTAGTTAAAAGCCTAACATTTTTGCTTCCTTGTCAACATTGATGAGGTTGCTGTCAATGTTAAACAAGGAGTATTTAGGACCAAATGTGTTCATTCTTAATTTGGAGCCAATGCTCAAGAGCTCAGTTTTTCATGATTGGCCATCAAGGCGTGAATTTGGCTGTAGATTTCGTTTAGGAGTAAGGAGTCTGATTGGTAGTTACCTGAGAGAGTGATGAGAATTTGTGCATCATCTGCGTAATTCGTATATGATATGCCAAGGTCGTCTAAGTGATCAAACAGGAGCTTCATGAAGATGTTAGAGGGTGGGGGAGACACATGAGCCTTGTGGGAATCCACATGTTATGGGGGAAGTTGGGGAGAAGACCCTCATGGATCTGACTGCCAGGAAGGAAATGACCCACGCTGCAGCTTTGGAGGAGAAGGAGGCAGCTGTGATGAGGTGGTTGGTTAGGATGTTATGGTCTATTAAGTCTAACGCTACCGACAAGTCCAAAAGGAGGAGAAGAGCAGGCTTCCTGTTATCCCTTGCCTCGTCCATTTGGATTTTCAGATCAAAGAGGGCAGTTTCTGTCTTGTGTCTTGGTCTGAAGCCTGATTGTCTGAGGCCCAGAAGATTATTATTCTCAAGATAGTTTTGGATCTCGACATAAGCAGCCTTGTCTAAGGAAGGGTACTGTGGTGATGGGTCTTGAGTTGGTAGGAATATTTGGATCAAGATTATGTTTTTTGATGAGGGGCATGACCCAAGCGTCTAAGATTTTTGTGAACGGAGCAGGAGGTGCACATTCTTTGGCTCCTTTTATGATGAAGGCTGGGCATGTGTCTCCTTGGCACCTAGATGGCTTGAGACGTTTGATGATGGCCTCTACCTCTGTGTTTGTGTACCGGGTGAATTCAAAGACCTTGTTTTGACTGGCAGTTAGAGGATTGGGGGCTTGGATTAGGTGGTGCATTGTCTAGTTTGCTAATTTTGGCAGTGGCTAATAAGCTGTTTCTTTTTGCTTCTATTTTTGATTGTAGTAGAGGGGATTTTGTTAAGTAGAGCCTTTTGGATGTTGGTGCACCATTGGGCGTCTTTCTTACAAGAGTCTGGAGGGGTGATGGGAGATTCCAGTTCTTTGAGGATGGTTACAAACTCCTTGGTACTGGATTTGGCATTGGACATTCTGTTATAGTGTTCTTTTTTTGTTTCTAGGATAGCAGTTTTGTAGGTGGCGGAGGCAGTTGAGTTGTGAGATAATGCTGAACAGTTTACGTAGATTAAATGCTGTTGACCTCCCAGGAATAAACCCCGATTGATCAGGGTGTACCAGCTTGGACATGGGCAGAGGCAGTCTGGTGGCAAGTATCTTAGCAACTATCTTTGTGTCTGAGTTTATGAGGGACAGTGGTCTATAGGACCCCATTTCGGCCGCAGGTCTATTAGGTTTCAGTAGTACGGTTATCACTGCTTCAGAGAGGGATGGGGTAAGTTTGCCATTCTGCAGCGACTCTTCCCATATTCGCAATAAATTGGGAGCAAGTGTGGAGCTCAGCTCTTGTATAGTTCCATGCCCAGACCATCGGGTCCCGTAGCCTTACCACACAGAAGTGATTTAATAGCCGCAATTATCTCATCAGTGTTCAGTGGCTGGTTGATGACCAGTCGGGACTCAACTGAAAACTTTGTAAGGGGAATCTCATCCAGGTGTGCCTCAAGTTGTATAGTCGAGCAGTCATCTTCTTTGTTATACAGGGTTTCCTAGAATGTATGGAATTCGTTATTCACTGCTTCAGAGGTATTCAGGGTAGCCTCGGTAGGACTAACGATACAGTGATGTGTTGCCCCCCATATTCACTCTTGACCGCGTTCGTCAATTGGCATCCCGGTCTGTCTGCCTCACCAGATCTTCTCGCTCGCACAGGATAGTACAGTAGCTGAACCTCCTTATTGGCGAGTTCCTTGAACTTCAAAAGATTCCCTTTAATGCAACCAAGAAGCGCTCGATCCTGTGTGTTATCATATTCTACTTCCAGTTTTTTTAACATCAGCTTCCCCTCTTCCCAGTTCTCGTCTAGTTTCTTTTAATGCCCCAGAGGTCAGGGAGAGGACTTTACCCCTCACCCATACCTTAAAGGCCTCCCAGACCATGCTGTGTTGCTGTACGGTACAGTCATTTCTTAGAGAAAATTCTGTCGCCCCTTGATGTAACACCTCGAGAAAGACTGGGTCTGCCAGACATGCAGCGGGCATATGCCAAAGTGGATGTGGAGTGGTGAATCCGCTCCATTTCAGTGTCAGAACGATGGGGGAATGATCCGAGATTGTGCAGGGTATAATTTCACACTTTTCTACCTGTGCCATGAGTGATGTAGGTACTAACCAGTAGTCTATTCTCGAGTGTGCGTTGTGAACTGTTGAGTAGAATGTGTACTCGCGTGAGGTTGGGTTTCGTACACGCTATGCGTTGCAAACCAAGGTGCTTTGCCACATTCAGCAGGACCTGGCCTGCATTGCTCAGGTCCCGTTGTGTAGCCCTGGATCTATCCATGACACAATCTAATATCAGGTTGAAATCCCCCCCCCCCAAAATAACTTGTGAGTGGGGTTACTCAAGTAAATTATCTAATATCTGGCCATAGAACTGAGGATCATCGACATTCGGGCCGTAGGAGTTTACCAGAGTTGTGTTCACGCCCGCTAGTTCACCCCATAGGATGACATATCTGCCTTGTGGGTCAATGCTATGCCTGAGGTCTTGGAATGGTATGGATCTATGTATTAGTGTCAGCACTCCGCATGCTTGCGACGAGTATGTGGTGTAGCAGCGCTGTGGGCCCCATTTTTTGGCAAATGAGTCATTTATGACCCCCCCCATGGCATGCGTCTCCTGCAACATTACCACTTTTGAAGCCTGCCTGTTCAGGTATGCAGCAACTTTTCGTACTTTTATTGGGTGGTTGAGCCCTCAGATATTCCAAGACATAAATGTGATATCAGTTCCTAACATGTCTGGAGTTTGCACTTTTGGCGTCCAGTCCATGCTGGGCTAACCCCAGGATGCGATCGTATTGTGTACTCTAGGAGCAGTCTGCACAGTTTTTTAAGCACAAACATACTAACTTTAAACAATGAACCTATTAAATACAAACATTTGTAATTGCAGTCAACATCACTCCTTTCCCCACCCCCATCATCACCCCGAACTTGACGATGGAACCCATATTACATGGTAACATTTTGAACACTCTTGGGGTGCACCGTGTGCAGTTTGTGGAGCTATGTAGATGGCCGCTTTCCTGCCACCAGCCCCCCATCTTGAATTACCTGTGCCCATAGACATTTCACAGTGAGGGCCTAATCAGCCAGATGAAGTCAATCGTTGTCCATAATGTTTTGGTCGTCGTCGCCTGCGGGAGAGCCACCCACTCCGTTGCGGTCTCTTCTCAGCAGTGATATGGAGATCGTGGATTCAATGTATGCTATTGCTTCCCCAGGATCTTTAAAGAAGTGACCACTTCCTCCGTGGTCTATGCGCAACTTTGCTCGGTGTAGCAGCGCATATTGGACTTGACGATTCGTAGCAGTTTCTTGACTGAATCAAATGACTTGCGTTTCGACAGTACATTTGCGGCAAAGTCGGGGCAAATATGTATATCTGAGGATTCATATTGCAGCACCCCTTTTTCTCTTACCATTCGTAGAATTAGATCCCTGTCCCGATAGTTCAATAGTTTAGCCAGGGAAGTACGGGGGGCGAGGAGGGCCTGGG
Source organism: Ambystoma mexicanum (assembly GCF_040938575.1). Taxonomy (NCBI): domain Eukaryota; kingdom Metazoa; phylum Chordata; class Amphibia; order Caudata; family Ambystomatidae; genus Ambystoma; species Ambystoma mexicanum. Next base: position 743,250,154 of record NC_090936.1, read on the forward strand.
TTTGGGGGCAGGGGCCAATACCCAGTGAGCTCTTTCATCCAAGAAGTGTTGTGAGAATCTGGAAGAGTCGAATAATGATTTTAACAGGTTTTCGACAAACTGTTCCATTGGGCTCCTACAGGTCGCCCCCGGGATCCCAACTATAAGGATGTTATTCCGACGAGACCGTGATTTTAGGTTGTCACATTTGTTTCGGACTCTGCTGAATTCCTGCTGTAAGTGCGCGATGTCGTGATCATGCTTCATGACGTTTTCTTCCGTTTTGCTCACTCTTGTTTCCACTTTAGTGATGCGGGCCCCTTCCTTTTCAAGTTTAGACTTCAGCGACCTAATGGTGGAAACCATGTCATCTAGCTTCACGTTCACGGCCATGAAGCCTTTTTGCATTGCAGTAAGGAGATCATCATCTCTGGTGGCACTAGAAACAGAGGGCTGTTCGACTTCAGCTGGGGCCTCAGCAGGGTTTGAGCTCTTAGCCGGGTACTAGTGTATGTATCCATTGGCCCTTTTATTTGGATCCGGCTCCCTTCGTCATGCTGTCTCCCACTCAGCATCTGCCCTGAGATTGGTTGGGGGGATTGCAGGGAGAGTTGTTATCACCTTCCTGCAGCACCGTAATGCAGATCAATTGTGTAGTGTTTAGTATCCTTTCTTTATTATTCAGGAGCTCTTCAGGTTAACAGCAGTAAGAGGTCAACCTAATTTCAACCGAGGTACTGCTTCAGGCGACCCAGAGTCCAGAAGCTTCGAGGTAAGCAACAGGTTTTTCAGGAGAGTTGTTAGGCAGAAACCTGTGCAGTTCCCTTAGGGACCACTGCAAAAGGCTTAAGACTACAGGGGTTGGCAGTAAACCCAATTGGTAGCAGTCTGTACAACCCAGATTTACCTGGTAGCTGTGGCTGAGCAGCCAGACTTCTCTCACGAAGAGTTAGACAGTATCTAGAGTATACAAGATAGGTACCAAAATACAGTAGCACAAGCAAACACTGACCAGAGCCTTGGTATCAAAGTACATAATTAGTTATTAAAAGACACACTTAGAAACACTCCAGTACTATTATTGTAAGTAAGTTCAAAAACACAGTCACTATTAATATATATACATCCCTTACTCCTTATTAGACAAGTTTTAGTTAACACCACTTATTTTCAGACAGAGGTGAGCGCTTAACTAAAGATGACACTCTAATAAGTTAAGAAAAAGGGAGGGAAAAGGCAGAAATTAGGAAAAGCACGCAACACAATACTTTAGAAGCACCCAGCAAGGCAGAAAAATCAAAGTCTACTTGTGAGCAGAAAGTTCAGAGGCCAGGCTCCCTCATGGAGAGAGTAGAACACCAATGCGCCCAAGATCACACAGTTTAAACGGCTTGAAAAGTCTTGCAGGGAGTTCAAAAAGGAATTAGAAAAACCACAAAAGATTCCAGGACTCAGCGCCAATAGTAAAGGTTGTTTACTAGCATGAACTGTATCAGTCGTAGCTATATATACAGACAGAAGCCCTCTACTTGATCAGAAAGAAGCCCTGTACTTGATAACGCGTTTCGGCTCCCACGAGCCTTTGTCAAATCAGGGCCAATGTAATTCTGAAAAAATCCATATGACAGTTGTCCGATATACAGTAATGGGGACAAATCCCAAAGACAGAAACTTCTATTCCTCCGGTTTCACTCGCGTCGGCTGCTCAAAATGCAAAGGAATTAGTTCAGCTCTGAAAAGTTCAGTTAGCCAGCCTAGGGCCCCTTACATCATATTGGTAAAATCATAACATCTCCCGCTTGCTTGCCCCAATGATAAGAGTCAGAGACATTCTGAAAGTTGGAAACATATATAATTTTATTTGGAAAAACACATGGTCGCATAATTTGGAGTCATCTTATGAGGGCGGCCCCCCATCCCTGCTCAGGTCTTATGACTGCCTGGCACCAACCATGGTCCTTAGCCGGGTGGCTCCGCCAATCCCGCCTTACAAAAGTCCCATGTCCAAAAGCCTGTGAGCCATCTCACACCAATCCGTTCTTGCGAGAACGGCCCGCCCTGGATTCCACTGCCAGTTCAGTCATTCCTCCAGAGAGTATGGAGCGAATAAGGCCACTGCATCGGTTGTTGAGGAGTCCCAACCGTCCCTAGTGGAACCAGCGCCCGTGTCACCCCATCCTGCCTGAAGCAGCCAGTGGTTGTAGCTCACGGACCAGACCGCAGCGTGCCTCCTTCTCTAGGACCGCCCTCGTAACTCTGCCACGCTTTGGGGTGCCCCCCCCGCGACCCCAAATGCCCCCACACCAAATTCCTCTTCCTGCTAATCCTCACCAATCCCTATTTGCACCCGGTTCTTGCCATCAGTCCCCATAGTCCGAAATTAAAATGGCCCATCCCGTGCTCTGAAAGATGCACTCCATCTGTTGCAAAATCTATTGGTTTCCCTTCACATAATTCCAGGTGTCTGACAAAAACCAGCCCTTCCTGCTTCATGAAGCACTCCATGCTCTTGTTCACCCTCTTCCTAGACCTTTCCATTGCAGCGTTGGACTCTGCTCCCTGCCATACTTTCCTTGGGATCAGCTCCGACCAAGCTATTTCCGTTGCAGGCAGCATTCTTGCTAAGATCCTAATGCCCTCCTGCATTACTCTCATTAATCTGCCCCTCCCCAAGTCTGCAAGGTCATTCCCCCCAAAGTGCACTACCAACAACCTTGGGGGGGGCCCTCTTGGTGATCTGCCTGCGCAGCGCTGGGAGAAGTGAGTACCAGCGTATGCCTGGGGTGCCTAGCCACACCAGCTCGGTGTCCCGAAAACCCAAATTGGCCCCCCGCACCGGCTTCGTGCAGGCACATTTCTCCGCTCTGCTGATAAACGAGTGGCCAATTATCCAGACGGTACTCCCAGCTGCAATAAATCAAAATACATAGTTGTTACAACCTTTTACCCTTCCTACCCCAGACCCACCCACCCCCATTCTGTTGTCCCCGTGGGACCTGACCTATTCCACCGAAGGGGCTGAGATGTCATGCCCGCCTGGGCGAATGTACAGTTTATACCTGTTGGATTGCCATCTACCCAACCTCTGCATCGCTGAGCCGTGCATCCCAGCTTGAAATGCTGTAGTTGCTGCCCCTATCCGGAAACCATGCGTGGACCATCCTTCCCAATGACACCCTGCTTTTTTAAAAGCCATGGCCAGTACCTTCCGGAATTGGAACATTGTCAGTGGAGATCCGTCCCTGTGTATTAAGAGGTACTTCCCACCCGCTGGCCTCATTGTCATGTAGTGGGACAGTAGCCAAGTGGGGCAGCTGGACTGTTCCGCTGCCCTTTGCAATTTGATTGAGGCGCCCTTCCCGGCCACGGACTGCGCAGCACGCAACGCTCCACCACTTTTCACGCGAAGGACAGGATAGGCAGATCGAACGGCGGCCGGCCGAGGATCCGGATTGCGGGGGGCCTGAGGTGTTCAGGTAGGCACCCCCGCTGCTGTACTCATCAGTGGCTTCAACATCAGGCAGACCATCAGCCACGCCACCAGCAGTGGAGTGTCAGGCGGACTTGCCAACAGGGCGGTCCACCGCTGCCCGGTATCTCCCTCGCAGTTAGGCCTCCGATAGCGCCGAAATTTCAAGGGCTTACAGCACACTTCGTATGCTCCGATTCAACACACAAATAATCCCTCAGCTGCCTGGATCAGTAGTTAAGGCACCATTGGTCTCAATGCACATGTGGCAGGGCAGAAGCGGATTGCAGGTTTTTCAGGGCTGGAGCTCCTTCTTCAAGCGGCCATCTTGCGTGGCTGCTCAACAGCGCCCCAGTACATAGGTTTCTAATTTCAACATAAACCATCAACAAAGGTTGCAAACATGCAAAACTTTATAACACACTGTTACGGTTGAAGTAAATAGGAATATACAGCTTAAATTAAATCACCCCAAAACATGCACCCAACACTTACTAAAATAACTACCTGGCAACAATATATAGAAATAATCCTACATACAACAGTAAACAAACTAAAAACAAAATACTGTTAACACATTAGCAATCCAAATCAAAAGGGCGAGTTAAAACTTCAGCAATCTTGATTTTACTACTGGTTTTATTTTATGTTATTGTAACCCTTGGCCCAATTACGGACCGCCTAGAGACTGTTATGTTGTTCACCTGCTGGGGGGTAAAAAATAAAGAAGGACACAGACACAAGGTTAGTGTAAGGGTGCAGAAGTAAGGCTCAGACACAATGGTGGCATGTGTTTGGGTATAAACTTTTATTAAGAAAAGGTTGAAAAAGTGCCTCTCTATCCCTAAAGCTAAAAGGGGGTTCAGGAAGTCGGAAACTAAAAAGTCTGTCACTATTGTGTCCAGAAATCTGCTTCTATCCCCAACATAATAATCTAAAGCAACTGTGCAAGGATGATCTCTTCTTAAAGTAACACGTGTCCTTTGTGTTTTCAACCAACAGTAAAATTCCCAGTCTCTCTGGTAGTAAAAAGTGATGAAATAAACAATGTTCATAAATGTAAGATTCCCATGCTAGGGTTGTGCACCTTTCCCCTAAACAACTTCTCGGTTTACTTCCTTTTGGGCTTGTGAGCCCCTTTATCCCCAAGGCAGTTGTCACTGGACAATTCACAGAGGTACATTTCTTGAATTCACAACTCGTTATCTCATAAACTTGATAAAGTTCCTTATCAAATATAGGATTCCTTTTTATCCATTCTGGGGTCCTTAACCCTCTCAATCTCTCACATGAGTGCGGGTCCCAGACTCGCAATATAGTTTGGGTCACTCTCCTGTCAAGCTAATATCCTCTCATGGCTCATGTGAGTTTGGGTCCCAGACTTGCAATATAGATTGGTTTATACTCCTGCCAAGCAAGGGTCATCTCAATGAACCTCTCGCTTTCACGTGGGTCCCAGACCCTCTTATTCTTCTTTATTTTAGGTGCGTGCCTTTCACATGGGTGCGGGTGCCAGACATGCAGTTCTTTATGATATATGTTTGGTTCACTCTCCTGCCAAACGAAAGACTCCTCTGTCTTGCTTGTTCTTGTGGTATTGTATCTGTGTAGTTCACTCTCATACCACACACCCGATTCCGCTATCTTGGTTATTCTCTGCTAATCATATAGGCGTGGGTCCCAGACTTGCAATTCATTACCATATCTGTTCAGTTCACTCTCCTGCCAAACATATGATTCCACCTTGCTAGTGATTCTCGGGGTCCCAGACCCTTTTATTCCATATGGGTGCGTGTCCCAGCCTTGCAATTTCCCTTCAGGGTCACAGACCCTTTTCAATGTTCGCATTCACCCCCCCTTGCTTCCCCTGACCTACCAATGCCTCCTGGAAAACATGTGTACCCGTTTCCTGCTTCTCGGTAGGTACCAGCGTTTCTCCAGCTCCTGCATGGTTCTTTGAGGCTCCGACAGCTTTTGGGTGAATGGCAGGGCTTGCAGCGGTTCTGCAACCGTCTCTCTCTGTCCGACGGCGCATCCTTCCTCGCTGGCAGTTCACTGGAGTCTGGAATGCCCAGAGGTACGTCTTAGCAGCAGCCCATATAGTCCTTCCAGCCTGGAACATGTTCCCCTCAGTTTGCAGCTCCCCTTTTCTCTGCCCGTCCGGTGGACGGCTCCTGCAGTTCCCCCTCAGAGGATCATTCTCTCTCTCTGTCGCCAAGCTGAGTTCCTTCTGAACACCCGCACTAGCTTGCTGTATTCATTCGGGCAAAAGACATCTTGTGAGAAGCTAAACCTCTCACTGTGCTTCTCCCAAGTGATCCTTGGACTCCCCAATGATGATCTTTACAGTACTCACTTTTAACTCAGATGAAAGATACATAGTGTTGTATTTTAGGTTTGTCAAGTATATTAAAGTAACTGACCTAGCTGTTAAGGATTTCAATCAGGCGACACACACCTTGGTCTCGGCCTAGTATGCAGTGCATGAATGAAATGCTTATCTTTTTATATTGATTCAATATTTAGATGGTACACCACTCATATAACACCCCCTTTTCAAATACCCCGGGTCACAATGGACCATGAATCCGGCTGGTTGGTAAAATACAATATTTATATATTTATTTTAAAATTCAAAAGAAATCATACACTTTTTAATATGGAGCAGCAATCACCAATGGGGTGATAATTACAATAAGAATGTGAGCAATGCACTTGGTTTAACTTTCATGGGGAACATATACACAGCACAGCAGAATAGGAGCACTTTTTTGATTTAGGACAGATAGCACCTAAGTTAGAATTTCCCCCTGCAATGTCCATCAACCCGCAAATAAATACATTCTGAGTAGATAAACAGAAGCAGCAGGTAATCAGGAATGAGAAATAGGAAACAGAATCAAAATCTGGTCTTCCCTCCCCAAATAAGAGAGAAAAACGGATTTAAAACCCCTTTCCATGTTATAAAATGACACTCGAAAATGGACAAATAAATAATGAATGTGTGTTAAAAACCTTGAAGCAAATACAATTCCTCACTAAAGCAACAATGCAGACAGTAACAATCACAAAGAATGGATTACCAAAAGCATACAATTAAAAAATGAGTGGAACGTTTAAAACATGTTGCAGCAAAATGACACTTGTGAAAGTTGCATTTTTTCTATATGTGTGAAAGTTGCATTTTTTCTATTCCCGCCTAAAATTAACCAAACTGTTTTTAATAAAAACTGGTGAAATACGGTTTTAATAAAAACAGGTAAAATACACTGATTTGGAGTGCGGTTGTTTGTTGGGGCATAGCTATGTATCACAGGTACAATATGGAAGTGAAAGTAAGCCTCTAGCTGGTAAATAGAGAGAAATATGGAAGGTAGAGAGAGGTTCGTTTTTAGGAAAATAGAGCAGTGAAAAGAGGAATCGGCTTTAAAATTGAAAGGCAAATCTCACTTAAACTAGATTTAATGGCTAAGAAAAGAGGAACGCAACCCGTGATTATCAAAAGTTACGCTGCAGTTGTAGTTGTAACCCTTCACGCAGTGTACCCCTTTTCTTAAAGGAAAATTAATTTATTTAAACACAATATCAATATCGCTGATGACTTAGGGTCTATGCAAGACAGAAAAACGTGGTGCTAACACTAGAAATCAATGGCAAGGTTGCACAGCTAATTCTGACATTTTAACAAGTTAGCCGGGTAATGATGCGATGACTTAGAGAGTAAGGTAAGGACCAATGCAAAACAAGTAGACTATGATGTCTCTAGGGTAGGGATGATACTTACAGTCCACTTTTAGTTTGGTATTTTTGGACAGTCAAGGGTTCGGGTCACTACACGGAAGGGCGCCTGGCAAACAGCTGGGCAGTTCTGATCACTGGATACTAAAGATCAGATGGATGGCAGGTTTGCAGGATTCATGCAGTTAGTGGTATCAGGATACTTCCCAAAAACACCACAGCTTTCCCCTTTTAAATGGGAGATTAGTGGGTTTTCAGAATGAAGACCTTGCTGGAGCAGGATCAGCAATTCTTGGGTTTTGCAATAGGCCCTGGAGTAGGGTCAGCAATGTTTTAGCCTTGTAGTTGAGATCTGGAATCTGGATGAACAGGAACAGGACGCTGGCGCAGGAAAATCAGTTAGAGTCTGTGTGTGTGTCTAGAGTCTTTGTCAGGGACTCATTTATAATGCCTAGTGACATCATCAAAGTATACGACTGGGGCAGGCTTAACTAAACACGCCTCTAACAACAGAATTGGACAAGGGTGATAGTCTCTGCCTCATTCTCAGCTGGTTGGATTTCAAGAAAATGATGTCAGATTTATGGTGTGAGTTTTGCAATGTCAAAAACCTCCCACAGTTATTTTAACTAAAATCCGATTTTGCCACAAACACACATTTATACAATTGTAATCTCTTAGCAAATTATATACACAGGTTACATATTTTGTGCAGCACATTGCAGTCCAATCCTCCAGTCCGTGTTACGCTCACCTGGTTCCCACAGGGGTGTCGGCGGAAATGGACAGCCGCGGTCTCCACCAACGCGATGCGTAGTGCAGAGATGACTGACTGGACTGACCCACCTAGCTTTGTCTGCTTGACCCGTAGAAGTAGTCTCCTAACGGCGGAGAAAGGGAATTAGCCACCCGTGGAGTTGAGTAATAGCCCCTCACTACGTCCCCATTTATCACCTCTGATATTCCCTTTCACAAAGCTCATCTTATAGTTTTGAATGATGAGCTCTCCATCCTGCGAGGAACGCAGCGGCGCGTTGATGGCCAGTTACTTCACTGGCTTGAGGATATTGGAAGAGTTCTAGACAAATCTTGGCTCCAAAACTCCTGGAGAAGGGCCGTAAGTATATAGTTCTAAAGAGTTAAAAAAATGTCTGAATAATCACTCTTGTCCAATTCCTTTGTTTATCTTGCAGTTTAGACCCAAATGAAGATAGTTCTGTGGCAGCTGAAAGCGTTCTGGTAAGAGTCTGTGCTATCCCACACTGTCCGTTAAATGATGCCCAAGTTTAACTCGCTGCTGTCTCTTTTCTTACAGGTGCGGCGTAAGAAGATTTGGCGCGCTGGTGAATAATACCTCCGGCGGTAAAATCAGGTAAGTATATGGTGGCAAGAGATTGTCCTTATTTGTTTCCCCTCGGCTCACCTTGTTGTTTTCTTGTCCCCCTTAGGTGCTGGAATGCGGCAACTTAATGATGGAGATAGCACCGGATCGTAGAGATGCTGCAAGGAACGGTGAGTATGGCACGGCGCTGCTGCTGGCGATGCGCCGTGTTTAAAATAAAGTCTTTCTCATTCAAAGATGCGATGAATCAGGTAAGAAACCCAATGATGTTCTTGTTCTAACCTTTCTTCTTCTTTCCCTTCTTTCTAGGCGCTCTGGGCTCGAGGTGGGCGTGGCACGAGGCTGGATGCTGACTGCAGGCACGGTGAGCGTTACGCTGCTGGATGCAGAATAACGCAAAGCGTGTGCTGCCCTTCGGGTGTGGTTTAAATAGCCTCCAAAGTAGTCCCAGGGAAGTATTCCTCCACAACCACACCCGAGTAAGAAAATAGTCCCTAGGTAAAGTAGTCCCTTCCAAGCCTCACATGGGCTTGGATCTCGTGCAGCATGGTCTGCATCAGGTATGTTTTAACATATGAGCCTGGCGCCTATGGCGCCAGGACTGTTCCCCCATGTGAGCCTGGCGCCATAGACGCCAGGACTGTACTCATATAGCCCCTAACAAGGGTTGCTGGGCTTTCTCGGGGTAACATGATGCCTGCTTCTGGGGTTGCTGGACTGTCATGATCTCTGCTTCCAAAAGGTCAGGGTTTTCCCAAAACCCTTGGAAGCAGATCCATAACCCAGGTTCCGAGGGCCAACCAGTCCCAATTGGGACCTTTTGGAGCCAGTCCTGGCGCCAGTGGCACCAGGCTCATAAATGTGCCCAGTCCCAGCGCTGGAAGCGCCGGGCTCATGATGCTTGGGTGGACTTACCTGCAGCAGACCATGCTGCTTACTTGCCTGCCAGCTGAGCCTCTGATCCTCTTCTGTTTGGAACTACTTTTCCTGTTGGGTGGGGCAGGAGCCACTCCCTAGATTCAGAACACTGGAACTCTTCTGGAAAGCAGGAACTCTTTTCTTACCTAGGCGTGGCTGTGGAAGGAGACACCTAAGCACTACAGGAGGCTATTTAAACCACACCCGGTGGATGAATCTTGCTTTGCGTTATTCTGCATCCTCTGCAGCAGAACGCTCATCGTGTCTTCTGCATCGGATCCTGGGCCTAAGGCAAAAGGCTTACCATCCTGAATCCAGTCTTCAGCAACACCTATAAAGACAAGAAAGAACAGGTTAGCATTACGGCATCTGAAAGACAAAGGCTTACCTACTCTTCGTGCGCTCCGGAGGTCTTCACACTGCATTCCGGCATCTGAAAGACAAAATCTTACCGACTCTTCGCACGCTCCGGAGGCCTTCGGCGCTGCATCCTGCATCTGAAAGACAAAACAAGGTGCGTTTAAAGACATTGGGGAACTTTGATACTCACGTGCCATTACTCCTTTCCACATCAACCCCAGTGGGTATTCCGGCACCCTGCAGCCGCTCCGAACTCGTACCTGCAAAATAAAAGACAGTTAGAGCGCATCGTGAAGCAGGCAACAAGCGCTTACTTACGTGCTTCCAAGCGCTTCTATTCATCATACGGACTCCATCTTCAACTCACTTCAGCCCGTCATCCGCCATCGCCGGAACCTGCAAAACAAGAGACATCATTGCTAAAGACTTTAAAGACAATAGAATTACTCGAAACTTACCGTTCGTGCAGTAAACGACGGACAGCAGTCCTCTGAAGTCAAGAGGCCTGCGCTACCGATCCAGTGAAGAAACTGGTTACAGCACCCTGCCCCGAGGCAGATGGAGAGCTCGGCATTCACTTACCTAAGGTGAGAGCGTTAACCTTTGGGGGTCTACAGGAGAGCAAAAAAGGGAAGAGATAGGGACACCCCAATAACCCCAGTTCATTAATCCCATATTTTCTGTCTGCAGACATCTTACTCTTGAAGTCAGGCATACAGTGCACAGAGGTCCAGCCCAAAGAGCCAACCGGGTGCTACACATCACCTTTGAAGATACGGTAGTCGCCCAGTCAAGACCGGCGCCTCTGCGAGAATCAGGTGAGCGTTACAGGACTTGGCCTGGATACCCGGGGGTAGGCATCATGACAGTCCGTGAGAACTTGTTTCACCCTTCTACCAGTTTTTCGCGCTTTTCAATGAGATTTATATTACTCAAAATTCTAGAACTTTCTACATGGGTGTGGATTATCATAAGGGATTTATGTACAAAAATGTGCATTTGCAATATGGATGCTTTTCTGGCAATCTGCCATACTTTGCAATTTATGTCCCTAAGGTGTCAATGAATTCTACCAAGTCTTAAAAGAAAGCCCATAACATATTTAAAACTGCAAACGTTTTACATTTTTACTAATTCTTGGTGCAGAGATAAAATACTTTACAGTTTATTTATAAAATAGTCTTTGGAAGCAAATGGCAGTCCATGTCACTGGATCATTTTTTTTCCTTCCTTCAACTGTTACCAACTGTCATTTCCTTCAAAGCAAGGTGGGGGTTTCTCAGCTTAATTGAAGGTTTTATTGCCCCTTCACACTTCACAGGTTAGTGTCCTTATTGTCCCCTGCCTGGAGCACAGACGAATGTCTGACGAGCGTGTGAACTTTCTTTGTCCTGGCCCATTCAAGGTTTTTCAAGTTGGCAATTATCACTTTTGTGTCCTGGAAGTTTATGGTTTGTCTCCCTTCCTATGGGGAAGTTACAGGGCTGGCAACTGGAATAACTTTTTTTTGGGAGCTTGCAAATTCAGCCCAAGTGTTTTGAATCTTTATTTTCTTATTTTGGGTCCAGAATTAAAACAAACCTGTGGAATAGAAATAGTCCCTGTATGTATTTTCACCAGCCACAAACCCCTTCACATTACTAGGTAATGGCAGGCTTTCCTTCAACAGTTTACTTTTTGAATGGGCATTTACTACTTTAGTTTTGCAAAAGCCCATTTTTACATGTGTTGAAAACTGCTAGCATTTCCTTTCAAATTCGCTTTTGCCATCTGCCTTCTCAATATTGCCTTGCAGCCACAGTTAGTTTCTTGTACACAAAAGTCTGTACAAGGCAATGGTCTACTGGAATAGACATGTGCACAGAGCTATTATTTCATTTGCAGGGTTCATTCCTTTGACACTTTATAACACAAAATAAAGTGTTTCCCGTGCACAGCAGAAAGGGAAGTTTCTTGTTGATTTCTCTCAAAGTTGGTTTGAAAGGGCCTGTCATTCAGGGATTATGCCTGGTTTTGGTGAGGCAAAATGAAATGTCCTGGGCATGGCAGGGCCTTTTTAATCACAGTAGTTTGGTTCCATCTTGCCTGAAGTGTGCTAGGCAGGATGATGCAGCCATCTTTTTGTTGCTGCAAAACGCAGGTTTGAGGTCCTGGTGCGCACAGGTTCCAGCGCAGCCATTTGCTGTTTCTTGCGCATGCAGCTTGGTGATGTGGTGAAATCCTGTTGGTGGGTCAATATATCCCACATAGCAACAGAGCACATTTGCTCTATCTAGACTGAAGGAGGAGGATTTGGTATTTGAGAAGGGGTTAGGTGTATTAAGGTGGGGGAATACCATGTTCCCCGAGAATAGTCGTCCCCAATCCCAAAGGGGACTTCCCTCCCCATGTGATCTTCCCTTGATGCGCCACCCCCAGGAGAACTATTGTGCTCTGGAAGCACTGCACTAGCCCCATGGGAAAGGTCTCCCATAGGGGAGAAGGGACTGCATCCTCAGATTCGTCACAGTAGGAAGAACAAGTTACTTTCTTACCTGGTAACGTTCTTTCGATGGGATGGTCCAACGACGTATTCCATATCTATGAAAGTTAATGTCCACAGCTGTGCTGCTTCGGAAAATCTTTGGCGTCTGCGTCGATGACGTCGATGCGCCGTCCACGAGGACCTCCTCCAACGGCAGACGTCACCCGATATGATAAGTAGGACGCACGACGCCCATAGCCTCAGTTATAGTTTTTTCCCAGAACGTGCGCTACCAGTTTACTGCTAGTCAGACACACAAGGCCTTGCGGAACGCAAGCTGCAATCGCAAAAGAAATTCTGCAGCGGGGAAGGCAGGGAGTGAGCGATATGGAATACGTCGTCAGACCATCCCTTCGAAAGAACGTTACCAGGTAAGAAAGTAACTTGTTCTTCGAGGGGATTGGGTCCTCCGACATATTCCATACCTATGACAGACTCCCAAAGCAGTACCAAGCAAGGAGGTGGGAAAGAATTTAGAATACAAATTTAGCATGCCCAATCAAATTGTGGAATAGAGAACTGCCTTGCCAAAGGCCAGATCTTGCCCTCTGATGGAATCGAGGGAGTAGTGACTTACAAAAGTATGTACTGAAGCCCAGGTGGCTGCATCACAGATGTGACGAATAGGAACTCCCCTCTGCAGGGCAGTAGACGCAGCCACTCCCCTGGTCGAATGGGCCCGCAAGCCAGCCGGAGGGTCCTTACCCGCCAAGCGGTAACACTCTGAGATAGCTAAAATAATCCAACATGACAAAGTCTGTTTCGTCACAGCTTGTCCCAAACGCTTTCCAGCGTAACCAATGAAAAGTTGATCGTCCACTCTGACCCGGGTCATGCGTGAAATATAAAATCTCAACGCTCTCCTAGGATCAAGCCTATGGAGCCTCTCCTCTTCCTTACCAGGATGTGGAGGAGGATAGAACGCCGGAAGAACAACCTTCTGGCTCAAATGAAAGTCCGAAACCACCTTCGGAAGAAAAGAAGGACAAACTCTAAGGACAACCCTGTCCTTCTGAAACACAGTGAAGGGTGGCTTAACTGAAAGTGCCTGTAACTCGCTCACTCTGCGAGCGGAAGTAACCGCAACCAAAAACACAGTTTTCAGAGTCAACAGCATCAAAGGGCAAGAATGCAAAGGCTCAAACGGAGCACCCATAAGAAACTTAAGAACAAGGTTCAAATCCCAACCTGGCACCAGAAAAGGTGACGGAGGGAACACATTAGTAAACCCTTTCAAAAACTGCGAAATTAAAGGAATTTTAAAATAGGAACACTCTTCAGACGAGCGCCGCCAGGTAACCTTTAATGGTCCCCACTTGCAAGCCCCTGTGGGCCAAAGAAAGCAAAAAAGACAGAACCATGGGAATGTCACATACAAAAGGATCCACATTCTGAACTCTGCACCAGTCGCAGAACTTTCTCCAACGGCAACGGTACAGAGACTTTGTTGCTGGCCGTCTCGCCGAGAGCAACAACTCCATCACGTCTTGAGGGAGGTCCCAATCCTTATACCTCAACCTTTCAGAAGCCAAGCGTGAAGATTTAGGGATCTGACCCCTGGATGGAGAACCTGACCCCCCCCCTCCCGTGAGAGCAGATCGTCTCGGTAGGGAAGATGACGTGGAGGGCAGATGGACAAGTCGAGAAGGTCCGGGTACCACGTCCTCTGGGCCCACGCCGGAGCAATGAGGATCATCCGGGAACCGAACCTCCGTAACTTCCGCAGCACTTGCGGGATGACGGGGACTGGAGGAAACGTGTACAGCAGTGGGAACGACCACTCCACCACAAACGCGTCTCCTAAGGCTCCTTTTGGAGGAAATACACGCGAGCAAAATCGTTCGCACTTCCAGTTGACACTGGAGGCGAAGAGATACACTTGAGGGGTCTCCCAAAGGGCGAAGATCTCCAGGAGAATCTCCTGAGCCAGCTCCCACTCGTGAGAGTTCGAGCTCTGCCTGCTCACAGCGTCCGCCGTCTCGTTGTCGTCTCCGGCCAGATGAACAGCCGAGATCGAAACATCCTGCTGGATGGCCCAGAACTCGAGCTGCAATGCCTCCCTGTACAGAGGAAGTGACCCTGCCCCCCCCCTTTTGTTAAGGTAGTGCATGGCCACCGTGTTGTCCGTTAGAATCAGGACACTCTTTCCGCGCACAGTCGGCAGAAAAGCCTTCAGGGCTAGCCTGACGGCCCTCAGCTCCAACAGATTGATATGGAGTCTGGACTCCGACAGAGACCAACGACCGCTGACTGTCAACTCGTTGGCATGAGCTCCCCATCCCGTGAGGGATGCGTCCGTCACGATCGCCACCTCCGGCCAGGGCAGCCAAAATGGGGCCCTCTTCATCAGATTGCCCTCGACGGCCCACCACATAAAGTCCCGGGCTACCGAGGACGGCACCTGAACAGGGTCCGACAGCCTGCCGGAGGACTGAGACCACTGGAGCTTGAGTGCCCACTGCAAAGATCTCATGCGCAGACGAGCCTATGGCACCAGAAGAATGCAGGATGCCATGAGGCCGAGCAGTCTCAAGAACTCAGACGCCGGGAGATCCTGGGCAGATTGAAACTTGTACACCATCTGCTGAATGTTGAAGAGCCCTCACCTGAGGAGGAAAACACTGCCCCAGTGACGTGTCGAGCACTGCTCCGATGTACTGGAGCCGCTGCGTTGGTGTCAAATGGGACTTCTTTAAATTGAGGGAGAAGCCCAGCCTGTGAAGGGAGTGGCAGGTAACGGTAGACGTGAATCCCTCCTTTCCTGAGATGCGCTGCCACCACCACCATGAGCTTGATGAAAACCCTTGGGGCGGAGGTCAATCCGAACGGCAGGACCCGAAACTGAAAATGCGAGTCGCCAACCGCGAACCTCAAGTACTTCTTGTGCTTGGGATGGATCGGCACATGGAAGTAAGCATCCTTGAGGTCGAGAGACACCAACCAGTCCTGAAGTTGAAGGGCCTGGAGGACTTGAGAAAGAGTCACCATCTTGAACTTGTCCTTCCTGAGGAGTTTGTTCAAACCGCGCAAGTCCATGATGGGTCTCTATCCACCGTCTTTCTTCGAAATCAAAAAATAAGGGGAGTACCATCCCTTGTTCCTCTCCGCTACAGGTACCAGTTCTATGGCGCCTTTCTCCAGCAGGGCTTGAATTTCCTGCGCAAGGAGCGGATCTGGACACTTCAAAGAGAGGTTCCCTGGTGGATTGTCGCGAGGCCTCTGCCGAAAAGGAAGACAGTAGCCGTGGGTTATGATCTCCAGAACCCACACATCTGAAGTAATGGCTTGCCACTCTACGAGATGCTGCGCCAGCCTTCCCCCAACCGGCGAACCATGGGACCTGGCCTCATAACTGAGTGGTAGCAGCTGCGGCGTTGCCTGAGGGCAAAGAGGCAACTGCCCGAGCAGCCTTGGCACCTCGAGTACCTTTGTTTCCACCTCTGGCACTCTTACGATGGCCTCTTTGACTGCTAGCTCCCCTTGCTTTACTGAAGGACGAGTAATAGCGAAAGGAACCTCCCCTCCATTGCTGTCCCCTAGGACGAAAAGGCGGAGGTTGGCGAACTGCAGCGCCCAACGACTTCGCTGCAGCTTTGGAGGTCTGCAACCTCTCAAGGCACTTGTCAGCCTGCTGCCAAAAAGGTGTTCACCGTCAAAGGGCATGTTGAGGAGCCGGGACTGCACATCAGGAGCGAACCCAGACTTCCGCAACCACGCAAATCTGCGCATTACGGTGCTCGCCGCCATGGACCGGCTGACACAATCCGCCAAGTCCAAACCTGACTGAACGGCCTCACACATAGCATCCTTGCCATCCTGAACCAAAGCAAGGAAACCGTCCCCTTCGGGAATATGTTCAGCCGCCAATGCAACACAGTTCCACAGAGTGTGTGTGAAATGAGACAAGGCACATATGGAGTTGGCTGCCTGAAGAGCCAAATCCCCCGAAGAAAACACTTTCTTCGCCCAGCCGTCAAAACGTTTGTCGTCCCTATCCGGAGGGATGGTAGGATACAACGCCTGCTTTGCCGGGGCCGTAGCCGCCTGCACCACCAAACTCTCCGGAGTGGGGTGCCTAGACAAGTAGCAGGGGTCGCTACTGGCTGGACGGTATTTTCGCGACAAAGACTTGCCCACTGCCAGGAGACTCTCCGGAGCAGTCCAAGCCGCCGCCACCCTTCTCTGCAGAGCCATATGAAAAGGCAAAACTGGGTCTTTGGGTGGACCGAGATCAAGGATGTCTGTGAGATCATCCTAAACGAACTCCCCTGGGGGAGCAGACCAACCCAAGTACTCGGTAACCCGAGACATAAGGCGCCGATATGAAGAATCGGCATGAGTGCCAGGCTCCGGCCTACAAAACTCCACCTCCGGAGAGGTGTCCAGTCCACTGTCATCATGCAGCGACTGCTGCAGATCATCAAACTGGCTATGGCCCGAGATCAGGTCACCTGGAACCATAACCGGAACCAAGCCCCCATCAGAGCCTTCATCACCCTCTGAAATGTACTCCAGGCGGCGAGAGGAAGACCTCTGTGGACCAAAGCAGTGCCTTGAAGACCTCTGTGGACCAAAGCAGTGCCTGACCTTAGCCATAGCCATAGCCTTTCTAGGGGCAAACCCTGTGCCACGGGGCCCCTCCGACACCACCGCCTCGAAAGGCGTCGAGAGCGGCGAACAAGTCGGCGTCAGCTGTAGCGCCGCCAGCATCAGCGGCGGCGACACAGTCCTCAAAGCCGGAGCACCGAGCGTGTCTCTCGACGACCTAGGCGCCGACGACCCCCTCGGAGACGGAGCCCCGAGAGAAATCATCGACGACCTCGGCGCCACAGGTGTCGACGTCTTCTTCGAAGACGGCACAGTATCACGCGGTCTCGAGCGCGTCGAGGACCGGGACCTGGAACAGGTATGGCGAGAAAGGCTACCCTTGTCCGAGCGGGACCTCTCCCGCGAGTCGTGCCGACCACCCGAGCCCAAAGGCGTACGGGCGGTGTCTCTCGACTGGTGCAGACCGACCCCACTCGGAGGCGCGGACGGATCGCTAGGATCTGCTTCCCGAAGGAAGCCCATTCCTCCGGTGTCGTTTGCATGGAGGGATAAGCGACCCGCCGACGGGCGGAGTCCTCGGAAGAGGACGGGGAAGGCGACCTATGCCGGCGCTTCCGGGAATGCCTCGAAGAGGCGGAGGAGTGGCGAGACCAACTCCTGGAAGGAGACCCACTGGACTTCCGACGATGACGCGGAGAGTCGCCCCTCGAGTCATCCGTCGAAAGCCCTGCTGTAACGCTCACCTGATTCCCGTAGAGGCGCCGGTCTTGACTGGGCGTATACCGTATCTTCAAAGGTGATGTGTAACACACGGCTGGCTCTTTGGGATGGACCTCTGTGCACTGTATGTCTGGCTCGAAGGGTAAGATGTCTGCAGATAGAAAATGTGGGATTAATGAACTGGGTTATTGAATATCTCTCTCTTCTTCCCTTTCTCTTCTCCTGTAGAACCCCAAAGGTTAACGCTCTCACCTTAGGTAAGTGAACGCCGTGCTCTCCATCTGCCTCGAGGCAGGGTGCTGTAACCAGTTTCTTCACTGGATAAGGGGAGCAGGCCTCTTGACTTCAGAGGACTGCTGTCCGTCGTTTACTGCACGAACGGTAAGTTTCGAGTAATTCTAATGTCTTTAAAGTCTTTAGTAATGATGTCTCTTGTTTTGCAGGGTTCCGGCGATGGCGGATGGCGGGCTGAAGTGAGTTGAAGATGGAGCCCGTGTGATGAATAGAAGCGCCTGGAAGCACGTAAGTAAGCGCTTGTTGCCTGCTTCACGATGCGCTCTAACTGTCTTTTTATTTTGCAGGTACAAGTTCGGGGCGGCTGCAGGGTGCCGGAATACCCACTGGGTTAGATGTGGAAAGGAGTAATGGCACGTGAGTATTAAAGTTCCCCAATGTCTTTAAACGCACCTTGTTTTGTCTTTCAGATGCGGGATGCAGCGCCGAAGGCCTCCGGAGCGTGCGAAGAGTTGGTAAGCTTTTGTCTTTCAGATGCCAGAATGCAGTGTGAAGACCTCCGGAGCGCACGAAGAGTAGGTAAGCCTTTGTCTTTCAGATGCCGGAATGCAGCGCGAGGCGTTGGTGACAGCCGATGGACCAGGTAAGTGAAGAGCTGTCACTGAAGACCGTAATGCTAACCTGTTCTTTCTTGTCTTTATAGGTGTTGCTGAAGACTGGATTCAGAATGGTAAGCCTTTTTCCTTAGGCCCAGGATCAGATGCAGAAGACACGATGAGCGTTCTGCTGCTGAGAATGCAGAATAACGCAAAGCAAGATTCATCCATCGGGTGTGGTTTAAATAGCCTCCTGTAGTGCTTTGGTGTCTCCTTCCACAGCCACGCCTAGGTAAGAAAAGAGTTCCTGCTTTCCAGAAGAGTTCCAGTGTTCTGAATCTAGGGAGTGGCTCCTGCCCCACCCAACAGGAAAAGTAGTTCCAAACAGAAGAGGATCAGAGACTCAACTGGCAGGCAAGTAAGCAGCATGGTCTGCTGCAGGTAAGTCCACCCAAGCATTATGAGCCCGGCGCTTCCAGCGCTGGGACTGGGCATATTTATGAGCCTGGTGCCACTGGCGCCAGGACTGGGTCCAAAAGGTCCCAATTGGGACTGGTTGGCACTCGGAACCTGGGTTATAGATCTGCTTCCAAGGGAGTTGGGAAAACCCTGACCTTTTGGAAGCAGAGATCATGACAGTACCCCCCCTCAAAGCCCCTCCCAAACCGGGCTTCTCCGGGGGTTTTGGCTTGTCAGGAAATGTTCGGTGAAATCTTTTGATTAGGCGAGGAGCGTGGACATATTCAGCAGGTTCCCAGGATCTCTCTTGGGGGCCGTAGCCTTTCCAGTCAATTAGGTAGAATAGTTTAGATTTGGAGATCTTGGAGTCCAGAATGCTTTTGACTTCAAACTCGAGTTCTCCATCAACTAGGATAGGTTTTGGAGATTTGGTTAGTCGGGTTTGAGGTTGCACGGGTTTTAATAGAGAGACGTGGAAGACCGGATGTATCTTCATGTGCGGGGGCAAGTCCAATTTGACCGCTACTGGGTTTACTATGGTAGTGATGGAATAGGGACCAAGGTATCTTGGGTTGAATGTGCGTGGCCCTTTTAGAGGTAGATATTTGGTGGATAACCAGACTTGATCCCCTACTTGATATTGAGGGGCTTCCTTCCGATGTTGATCTGCTCCTTTCTTGTATTGTTCTTTAGCCCTTTGAAGGTGAGAAACAGCTTCCTTAAAGGCTTGGGTGATTGTAGAATGCAGGTAGTCTACTGCTGCCGTTTCAAGATCTTGGAGGGGATCCAACTCCGAGGTTCGAGGGTGACTGCCGTACAAAAGAAAAAAAAGGGTTTTCCCAGTTCCCGAATGGACAGAGTTATTGTAGGCATATTCGGCTATCCAAAGGATGTCTTTCCAAGTTTTTTCAGTTTGTTGCAGCATGCAGCGTAAATACTGTTCCAGAGTTTGATTGGTCCTCTCGGTTTGTCCGTCGGTCTGAGGGTGGTGACTGGTCGATAGTCTCACATCAATTTGAGCCGACCAACAGCAACTTCGCCAAAAATGAGAAATAAATTGACTACCTCGATCCGAAATTAGAACCGAAGGAAAACCGTGCAGTCGGACGATGTTTTCGAGAAATTCTCGGGCCAGAGTTGCTGCTGTTGGCAAGCCTTTGAGCGGAATGAAATGCGCCATCTTGGAGAATAAGTCCACGATTACTAGAATCGTATTGTATCCGGAGCATGGAGGTAGATCGGTGATGAAGTCCATAGAAAGCGTATGCCAAGGGCGAGGTGGGATGCCAATAGGGCGTAAGAGGCCTGCTGGTCTTTCCTTTTGACTCTTGTTTTGGGCGCATACTCCACAGGACATTATAAAGTCTCTGATATCTTTTTTCCAAGACGGCCACCAGAAGTAGCGCTTGATCTTTTCTGAGGTCTTGGCCATACCGGGATGTCCTTCCATTAAAGAATCGTGATAACAAGAGATTACTTTTTTCTGTAAATCTGTGCTGGGTAGGTATAATCGTTCTTGGAAATACAATAAGTTGTCCTTTACTGCAAAGTCCTTTCCCTGCAGATGCCAATTCTGTATGTCTGCTGGAGTTACAAGTTGCCTGGCTTTATCCTTAACTTCCTCTATGGATTCTGTGGCGATTACACCCAGAATTCTTTGTTCGGGAATGATTGGTACAGGTTTAGGGTTGATCAAGTGTTCTTCCACTCCCATCCGAGAAAGGGCATCAGCTTTACCGTTTTTTGTACCAGGTCGATAGGTAATTATGAAGTCAAACTCGGCAAAGAATAATGCCCAACGGAGTTGTCTAGAGGATTGGGCTTTTGCGGTTTTCAAATATTGCAGGTTTCGGTGATTCGTAATCACAGTAACGGTGTGTCGGGCCCCCAGCAGATAATGCCGCCAAGCCTTAAAGGCAGACTTCATAGCCAGAAGTTCCTTGTCGGTAATCGTGTAATTGATTTCAGGAGGCGAGAATTTGCGGGACCAAAATGCCACGGGATGCAACTGATTGGTTACCGGGTCCTTTTGTGATAGAACTGCCCCCATGGCAAGGCTTGAAGCATCAGTTTCCACGATGTAGGGGAGTTCGGGGCGAGGGTGTTTTAAGATTGGTGCAGAGATAAATTTAGTCTTCAAATCCTGGAAAGCTTGTTCCGCCTCGGTAGACCATTCAAAACGTTTGTTTTTCTTTAACAAGGCAGTGATGGGCTGGACTATTCTAGAGAATTCGGGGATAAACCTGCGGTAAAAGTTAGCGAAGCCTAACATGCTTTGCACACCTTTTACGGAGGATGGTGATGGCCATTTGAGAACTGCATCGACCTTCTTTGAATCCATACGCACTCCGCCAGGTGATAATATGAATCCCAAGAATTCAACTTCAGTCACGTTGAAAACACATTTTTCCAACTTAGCGAAAAGTTTGTGTTGACGCAATCTTTCGAGGACCATTTTCACGTGTTTCCGATGTTCAGATTCCGATGAAGAATAAACGAGGATGTCGTCAATGTAAACAACAAAACACACATCTATGAGCTCTCTGAGGACATCGTTCATAAAATATTGAAAGGCGGCCGGGGCATTACAAAGTCCGAAGGGCATGACCTGATATTCAAATAGCCCATACTTGGTGCGGAAGGCCGTCTTCCATTCATCGCCCTCTTTTACTCGTACCAAGTGGTAAGCTCCTCTAAGATCCAGCTTTGTATATATGCATGCTTTTCTGACTTGGTCCAGGAGTTCAGGGATCAAAGGTAATGGATATCTATTCTTAACGGTGATCTGGTTCAGGGAGCGATAATCTATACAAGTTCTAAGGTCTCCTTCCTTTTTTGGAACGAAGAACAAAGCTGAAGAAGCAGGGGACTTGGAAGGACGAATAAACCCATTTGCCAGGTATTGATCCAGGTATTGTCGAAGGTGAGGGTTCTCAGGCTCGGTGAGGGCATAAATTCTACTACAAGGAGTAGAAGATCCAGGTATCAGGTCGATCTGGCAGTCATAAGACCTATGAGGAGGTAGAGAGTTAGCCTGATCCTTCCGGAAAACATCTTGGTATTCTAGGTA
This sequence comes from Ambystoma mexicanum, assembly GCF_040938575.1. Taxonomy (NCBI): domain Eukaryota; kingdom Metazoa; phylum Chordata; class Amphibia; order Caudata; family Ambystomatidae; genus Ambystoma; species Ambystoma mexicanum. The sequence goes on from NC_090936.1 coordinate 743,272,111, forward strand.
TTCGGGAGGTAACTGGGGAGTCTCTGAAGAAATTGCTGCCAGTGCAACACCAGGTGGAGGGTGACAAGTAGAGACACATTCTGGAAACTGGACCGTTCTTGCTCGCCAATCGATCAGAGGATTGTGTTTCTCTAACCAAGGTATTCCTAGAATAATCTGAAACTGAGGAGCCTTGATCACATCGAACACAATCTTCTCATGGTGTCCATCTTGACTTACTAGCGTCACTTCTTGAGTGGAATGCGTTACTGGCCCGGAGGCTATCTCCGTACCATCCACCGTAGTAATGACGTCCTTTACAGCCTTGGGACAAAGAGTTAGATTCATCCTCAAAACCATTTCATGATCCATATAATTGCCGATGGCACCGCTGTCGACGTAAGCTTCAATTGCATGTAATCGATCCGGATTATCAAGGCTGATGAGGACCATAGGTATCACGAAATGCGAGGTCACGGAACTGGTTTTCACGCTCGGCAAGAGGACCTCTATTCTTGTCGGGCGAGGTTGTTTCCCTGCTCAGAGTTTGTAACTTTGGTAACTGCAGCTCCTACTGCCTTCTTGGCAGGTTTCACCGGACAGTCTCGAAGAAAGTGCCCTGAGTTTCCGCAATAGAGGCATAATTGCAACTGTTTTCTCCTTTCCCGCTCCTTTTGTGTTAGAGGACCTTTCAGACCCCCTATTTGCATGGGTTCCCCGGAGTCTACTCCTTTGGAAGGAGTTGGCGGTTTGGAAAATACTCGAGCATCAAACTTGGAACGATCGGCCTTCCTGTTCTGCAGTCTGTGATCTACTTGAACGACTAAGTCTATATAGTCCAAACAATCTTGTGGGGGATTCACTACTTGGGCTAACACATCTTTGAGCTCTCCGCGTAGACCTCTATAAAACAGCGCAATCCTTTTGTCCTCAGGCCAGTGAGTTTCCACTATCAGTCTGTTGAAAGACGCAATATAAACCAAAAGGTCTTGATTACCTTGTTGCAACGAAAGAAGCTCATTGTCCAAGGCCTGCCCCTGTGAATGTCTTGCGAACAGTTTTTCCATACTGAGCTGAAAAGCTTGAACATCATGGAGGACCGGATCATCTTGATTTACTAGAGGGATCGACCAGTCTGCCGCATTGCCACTAAGGTACGAAAGCACGAAAGCTACTTTAGCTTGATCAGTTGGAAAGGCTGCTGGCCGGCATAAGAAATGCAACCGGCACTGATTGATAAATACTGCAAACCTCTTTGGGTCACCAGAAAATCGTTCGGGCGGAGCCAGAGGTACATTCCCAGGTAGGTTGATCTGCACTGGATTCATAGAGGATGTAGAAGGAAGATTTCCCCCAGATGCGGGTAACGGGGTCTGTCCGGCTTGTGACTGTAGCAATTGTCTAGCGAGATCATCTGTTCGCTCCTTGGAAATAATCAGTTCCCTTCTTAGAGCGTTCGTTTCCTGACGGGCTGCATGCACTTCTGCCCTTAGTTCCCCAAGTAACTGGGCTAGCTGGTCGGTATCCGAGGTTTCCATAGCGCCTGGACGGGAGTTTTGTGGTAGGCTTTGCGTTCTGTAACGCTCACCTGATTCCCGTAGAGGCGCCGGTCTTGACTGGGCGTATACCGTATCTTCAAAGGTGATGTGTAACACACGGCTGGCTCTTTGGGCTGGACCTCTGTGCACTGTATGTCTGGCTCGAAGGGTAAGATGTCTGCAGATAGAAAATGTGGGATTAATGAACTGGGTTATTGAATGTCTCTCTCTTCTTCCCTTTCTCTTCTCCTGTATAACCCCAAAGGTTAACGCTCTCACCTTAGGTAAGTGAACGCCGTGCTCTCCATCTGCCTCGAGGCAGGGTGCTGTAACCAGTTTCTTCACTGGATAAGGGGAGCAGGCCTCTTGACTTCAGAGGACTGCTGTCCGTCGTTTACTGCATGAACGGTAAGTTTCGAGTAATTCTAATGTCTTTAAAGTCTTTAGTAATGATGTCTCTTGTTTTGCAGGGTTCCGGGGATGGCGGGCTGAAGTGAGTTGAAGATGGAGCCCGTGTGATGAATAGAAGCGCCTGGAAGCACGTAAGTAAGCGCTTGTTGCCTGCTTCACGATGCGCTCTAACTGTCTTTTTATTTTGCAGGTACAAGTTCGGGCGGCTGCAGGGTGCCGGAATACCCACTGGGTTAGATGTGGAAAGGAGTAATGGCACGTGAGTATTAAAGTTCCCCAATGTCTTTAAACGCACCTTGTTTTATCTTTCAGATGCGGGATGCAGCGCCGAAGGCCTCCGGAGCGTGCGAAGAGTTGGTAAGATTTTGTCTTTCAGATGCCGGAATGCAGTGTGAAGACCTCCGGAGCGCACGAAGAGTAGGTAAGCCTTTGTCTTTCAGATGCCGGAATGCAGCGCGAGGCGTTGGTGACAGCCGATGGACCAGGTAAGTGAAGAGCTGTCACTGAAGACCGTAATGCTAACCTGTTCTTTCTTGTCTTTATAGGTGTTGCTGAAGACTGGATTCAGAATGGTAAGCCTTTTTCCTTAGGCCCAGGATCAGATGCAGAAGACACGATGAGCGTTCTGCTGCTGAGAATGCAGAATAACGCAAAGCAAGATTCATCCATCGGGTGTGGTTTAAATAGCCTCCTGTAGTGCTTTGGTGTCTCCTTCCACAGCCACGCCTAGGTAAGAAAAGAGTTCCTGCTTTCCAGAAGAGTTCCAGTGTTCTGAATCTAGGGAGTGGCTCCTGCCCCACCCAACAGGAAAAGTAGTTCCAAACAGAAGAGGATCAGAGACTCAACTGGCAGGCAAGTAAGCAGCATGGTCTGCTGCAGGTAAGTCCACCCAAGCATTATGAGCCCGGCGCTTCCAGCGCTGGGACTGGGCATATTTATGAGCCTGGTGCCACTGGCGCCAGGACTGGGTCCAAAAGGTCCCAATTGGGACTGGTTGGCACTCGGAACCTGGGTTATGGATCTGCTTCCAAGGGAGTTGGGAAAACCCTGACCTTTTGGAAGCAGAGATCATGACACCCGCAGACCTCGACTTCCGGGGCTTAGACACCCTACCTACCGACATCTTCTTGCGTTCCCGCAAGGCCTTTGCCGTGAGCGACTGGCAGTCGACACAGTCGTCCGTATCGTGGGCCTCCCCCGAGGCACCAGAGGCAGGCGTCGTGCAAGTCCGTGACCGACATCTTGGACCCACAGTCCCCGCAGTTCTTGAAGCCCGGGTGCGGGGTTGAAGATGAGAAAGACATCGCCACGAACCGGTCTTCACACAAACCGAACAGGTTCAACGAACCGAGAATTGCAAACAGCAAACTCCAACGAGTCGAGGCGTACCGAGATTCACGAAGCGAACACGTTCGCGGAAAAAACGGAACTGAGGCTATGGGTGTCGTGCGTCCTACTTATCACATCGGGTGACGTCGGCCGTCGGAGGAGGTCCTCGGGGACGGCGCATCGACGTCATTGACGCAGACGCCAAAGATTTTCCGAAGCAGCACAGCTGTGGACATTACCTGTCATAGATATGGAATACGTCGGAGGACCCAATCCCCTCGAAATATACTTTATTTAAAATGTGTACATGTGTTTTACTTTAACTTACTTGCTTGCTTTCCCCAGGAGGTTATAGCATGCCCCCCCCCCTGTAAGCGACCACCTGGAACCTTGGGGGGAAAAGGGTAATGTTCAGGTCCCCTCCACCCAAGGATAATGGACTCGACTCAGGAGACTGATGGAGGGTTTGGGTAAAACCACGAGAAATATTAGTCTGCGAGAGAGAGGGAGCAAAGATAGCACAAGCTTAAGGCTATTTGTTATGTTATGTGTGCTTGTATCGTGCCGGTAGCCCACAGGCATCAGGGCGCTGGTAACATATAACAATACTAGACATACATTATACAACGTTTTAAGCCTCCGGATGGACTCTCTAATTCCTGATCTGGTATGATCACTTGAAAAGGAATGTCTTCAGACTTTTCCTATACGTTTGATAATTCTCCTCCAACTGCACAGTGGACGGTAGTTAATTCCACTGTTGCGTGGCACACACTGAAAAGGATCTACCCATTCCTGCCTTAAGATTATATCTTGGCACATTGAGCAGTCCTTTGTCCGCTGAGCATAGCTGTCTTGAGTCTATCTTACAAATCGGCTTTTGAAATAGCGAGGGGAGTCTCCAAAGAGGCACCCGTGTATAATGGTCATTGACTTAAAGTTCACTCTGTATTCAACTCTTAGCCAGTGCAAGGATTTCCTTGCCGTTGTTATGTGTTCCCTGGTTTTTATTCGCTTTACTATGCCTACCGTGTCGTTTTACATTACTTGACATCTGGCAAGATCTTTTTTGGTTGCTCTGAGTAACAATGCATTTCCGTAATCTAGTCTCGGCAGAACTATTGCGCTAGCAATGGTTGCTGTGTTTTCCTCGTTCAGATACGGTCTAATTGCTCTCATGAGGCGTATATAATATGCATTATTTTTTTGCAAATAATTGACCTGAGCCTCTGCTCACCGAGGCATCCACCATCATCCCCAGTGTCTTGACCTTACTCATGACCTGTATTTTGGCCTCTTTAATGGAGAAAGATTTATACTCTTCCCCTAATTTAGCTCTGGCTATGCTTGTTCCAAAATTCATCAGATATGTTTTTGTGTTGTTTAAGCACATCCAGTGTTGCTGCATCCAAAGCTCTATCATGCAGTACTCTTCAGCTATTTTAGCACTTTCCCTTGAATTTTCTCCCTCCAATTCTATAACAAGTTGAGTATCGTCGGCGTAATTTGTGAAGAAAGCGCTGATGTCATCCAACAAGTCGCAGAGGTTTCTCATGTAAATATTAAAAAGCAACAGAGATAAACTTGCTCCCTGAGCAACACCAAAGATAATTGATATGGCCTCACAGAACGTTTCCCCCCCAGTGCACTCTAGCCTGGTGCTCCGTTAGAAAACATGTGAGCCAGTCCAGGGCAACCTGGGAGCATCCAGCTATTCTCTTTAACCCTTTTACTAGGAGCTGATGATCTACCAGATCAAAGGCTGCGCTAAAATCAAGTAACATCGGCATCCCTGTTTTGCCTCTATCAACTAACTGAAGCATATGGCTTTGCAGATCCAACATGGCCGTTTCCATTCTATGGACAGCCCTAAAGCCTATTTGTAGTTGAAGAGATTCCTGGTGTTCTATGTGTTTCTGTAGTTGATTAGTCGCTATCTTGTCTAATATCTTGAGGATGAAATTGGAATTAGTAATCAGACGAAGATTACCCAGGTCCTTAGGGTCAGGACCTCCCTTTTTGACCAGTGGCGTGATGGTTACTTTGTTGATCTCCTTGGGCACTGAGGAGGCATTAATTATTTTTACAAAAACCAGAGCAAAGATTTCTTTGTTTTCTAGTATAATTTTAGATGGCAGAGTGTTTTCAGCACACAAAGTTGGTTTCATTTGATTCAAAACCCCCAGCAATTCTTTTTCAGAGACTGGTGTGAAGTTAAAAGTATCTATGATTCTCGGATTAGGACGGACTTTCTCCGGAATGGACTTTCCTGAGATTTCTCTGGCCATAATAATGTTGTTTCTTGCCTTTTGTGTTTTAGTTGAGAAAGCATTTAGAACTATATCGCAGTCTTCCTTTGATGGAGGAAATGGTGGTGTGAGGGCCTTAGGTTTTTCGATACTTTTAATAATTACAAATATATTACTAGTGGCATTTGATGCTGCTGCTATTTCCTTGTTAGAATAATTAGCCTTTGCTTATCTTATACTTTCTCTGTAGTTTTTGTTTGCTTGCTTCCTATTTTCCTTAGAGCGGTTTTGATACCATTTTCTTTCCAGAGCTCTTTGTTCTATTTTTTTTTTTATTTAACTCTTCACTAAACCACTTCTGGTGCTTACTATTTTTTCTGGCCATTTTTATTTTCAATGGAGCTTCTTGTTCCACCAGATTTTGTATCTGTAAACGATATTTCTTTAGCATCACTTCACAGCTATCTTGATCTTGGAAGGATTTCAAGATTCTAGCTATACAGGATTTTAGTTCTACCCCTATATTTTTCCAGCAAAAACAAAAATGTCTAATTTTCTTTAACTGGCGAGGTATTTCCCTGATCCCTCTCCACCACTTATGTTGGTCTCTCCTGACTTGGTTCAGCTATTGGATGCCTCTGTGCTCTCCTCTTATCTGCTCATCGCTTTTATGGGCCCCTTTTGTTTCACTCGATTTCTCTGTCCCAATAACTTAGTTCTCTGGTGTATCGGTAACCCCTCTCTTGTTGTGGCTCTTAGCCCTTATGAGTTTCTGTGACCCTTTGTCATGATTCCTGCCCCTCATGTCCCCAGTCCTTCAAGATGTCAGGCTGGAGCCAGTCCACGATCACCTACATGGCCCTCAAGGGCCTCTCCATCCTTCCAAAGACCCACTTGGAGTCAGACTTGGCGCTTGTTACACCAGACTCACTCACTCCCATAGGAGAACATTGGGGATTGGACTTGTAGTGCATTGATGGGACAAGATGGATGCCCCCACATATTTCGGTTCCCAGAACTGCATGTGCAGTCTAGTACTTTGGGTGTGGTTCAGCCCAGAGACACCTGGGATACCCAGAGACTATTTAAGCCACGCCCAGGCTGAGAAACATGCTTTGCGTTTTCTGCACCTGCAGCATGACACTCACCGTGTTCGGATCGGTCTCCAGTAGGCCTGTATCTTACTTCTGCGTTCAGCTCCTGCAAGAACAAGAACACCGTTAGGAACAGCCTTACCTTGCGGCGCTTCTGCCCACCATTCATCCATCGCTCCTTCTGTTCTGCGGGCATCTTCGGCGGTGTCATTCCCATCCTGGCACGCCGCTTCCTAAGGAAAAGGGAAAAGAACAGAAAAAAGGCATTAGTAAGCATTCAGCAAATCTTCGCTTATTTTTAAAGACTGTACGAGCTTCAAACGCTTACCTGAATCCCAGCCGCTCTGGGGGAACTCTGTCTCCGGAACTTCTCATCCATCTGCAAGAGGGAAAATACACTCCAGGTTAGTGTGGAAAGATCTAGAGGCACCGCATACCGCGCTTACTCACCGCATTTCTTCTTCATAACTGGCATCCACGCTGAAAACGTTGTGGCACCTAAAAGACACAGAAAAAGAACTCAGTTCAATACAAATACGAAAGGGTCTCATCTCGCACCGCGCTCTCACTCACCTTCAGGACTACTCATCTCAGCAGCACGTCGCCATCCATCATCGAAGGAAGGAAAGGAACGAAGTTAGAGAACTGTTCAAAAGACTCATTATACTTACCTGTCGGACTCTTGCCAGTGAAGTAACTAGGCAGCAACGAGCCTGCATCAATCAACGTGCCCCTGTGCTAAAAGCAGGACGGAGAGCACACTTTCCAAGAAAACAAGGTGAGCTGTGGATCAAAGGGAAGGGTTGGACCCCGGGGAAGAAGGGGTTCAAGCACAAAGAGACAATAGGGAGTTAAACTCTACCAATCCTGTGTTTCAGGCCCAGTCTCCAGTCGAGTAGACTCCAGGGAAGGGTTCAAGTTCGTAAGCGGCCAGAACAGGCTGAGTGACGTCCCCGTGGATACCAGGTGAGCGTTACACCCTTCTGGACGCTTATTCTATTCAGGTTTCTCAGGTTCCCGGAACCCTTCTTCTCTCGTTCATTCTCTCTCTGGGCTTCTGTGACCCTGGCACAGGGTTAGGACAATCCTTCCTACTTTCCCATTTGCTCTTTCCTCGCTCTGCCTCCCTCCATTCTGGGCAACCCTGGTACCTTCAGCGTTTCTGGGTCTGCTCCAGTGAGGGTGTCTCTCTTCGGAAGCGGTGAGGTTCTTCACGGCTTGCCTCTCTTCTGGACTGGATATGAGCATTTTTCTGATTCTGCTCGTCTCACCGTTCTATCGCCCTTCTGCTCTCTCGTTGGCAGCAGAGCACTCACTCCTCCCTAGCTTCCTGATTTCGGCATCAGTTTCCGTGCACCGGGACAATCACAATCCCTGCATGGTTGCGCCTCCAAATAAGCTTTGCTTTGGGGTGGCTTTGGCTTCTCAGGTCCCACACGTTTCTGTATCTGGACGGCAGAGTTTCCCCTCAGTGTTGGCCTCTCTTCGTGCCACAGCCAGCTCTGCTGTTCAACGCGGCTCCGCCCCTCACTGAAATACCCATGTCGGAGGCTTGCCTCTGCGTATGGTTTCTTCTCCACCACTCGAGGCTCATTGGTCCTTTATTCCTGCTCCTGTAACCAGAGTGGGCATATTGTTCACCACAAGTTGTCAAAAGTTATTAAGTTCAGCATTACCTTGAGGTATTGTCAGTATTATCTTGTGCCAAACAAATAGTGTATTGTCAGCATTACTTACTCCCATGTAGGCAGATAATATCTTGTGTATAGGGAGTTCCCCATGGGAATGGGAATCCTTATCCCCTGGAGTGGAGTCACTCACAGTGAGGTGCCGCTTTGCCAAACCCCTAGGGATGGTTTTAGTTAGCGGGCTCACTACCCTACCTTCATCCAGATTTGTCACACTAGATATTAATCTGGCATTAGGGGTGCCTGGGTTAGGGTAGGAAAGGCTAATTTAGACAAAGGGGGTGGGAGAAGGGCCCTAGCTCGCTGCCGAATCAATTAATAAAAACCATTGAACCATCTCTGGGAATTGGAGCATTCTTTGAGCCATCCGTGACCGCTATCAGAAAATCATAATATATAGCTATTTATAGAGTTCCCAATTCAGGCTTTGTTCATTCAACTGTATGTAAGGTGGAAGAGAATGTTATGTTGCCATGCACTGAATATTACACTAAGGCTATGCCATGTTGTGTTGCTTGTACAGCACTTTACGCCACTGAAAGACCACGGCACAGCACATAGGAGAAGGGAGGAAACCTTTCAGGTTGCAACTTGAACACCAGTGTGCCTCAAGAGGAACACTGAGGGGCTAGCCGGCTAGCCAAAGTGGAGAGAATGGGTGTGAAATAGAAGTAAACGTGTGCCAAAACGAATTCACAAGCAAGAGAAATAGCTTGTACACTCTTTAATAGCATCACTCAGAGGGGGTTGTATGTCTGTAATGCAAATTTGCCATGTTTAAACTTCCTGAAACATTAGCATGTTTTTCAATTGTCCCCCCCACCTTTATGTTACACATTTTCTATACTGCGTAAAATAGCCACTGCTCTAGTCTCAGTGCACTTACGTTTGTCCTTTTGTGCAAGATGTCCAAGTACACTGAGCACTGTCTTTGGTACAGCAGTGGTGAAGCCTTTACGCTTTCTACAGCGGCAGGGCGTCATTGTGAGCCTGGCCATGTTGAAACCATACCTGGGAAAGCGGGAAGTAATAGCCCCTAGACCCGAATGGCTAGGTTCTATAGACAAAAACATTGGAGAGAACTATGGCCACTTTTAAAAACATTATGGTAGATTTGGAACCCTGGCTCCTCTGGCAACAAAGCCCTGGATTTAACTTCCTGGGTGTTTATTGAGGGGTCAGGCATCCTGGTGGTCAGGACACAGCCATCGCTTTAGGATCCAGTTCCTGGGGGTGGACCAGTGTGGGAGGATCACCTGGGTAAGGGGTCTTCAGGGAGTGGGACACCGGATGGCCAGATGCGGTATCCCCTTCCCTGCCAGGTAGGATATTTAGGAACTCTAGCCCCCCCCCCTTTTACAACACAAACACTTTCTTACAGCCAGCCTGCTATGAGAGAAAACAACCGAGCAGTATACCCGACGTGTCCCAATACAATGGTCAGGCGAGATGGGGCAATTACTGACCATCACACACACCTGACTCCCATTAAGCTTCCCCACACAGATAAAAGGCATACTCAGAGCGAGGAAAAGCACACAAGGAAATGGCAGTTTCAAGATGGCTGCTGATTGAGAGACGAAAGATGACAAAACAGAAGGGGATCATAAAGAGGGAAGTTCCCTTGACCTTTTCAACAAGGTACCATTATTTTCCAGGAACCTCGCGAACAGAAAGCGTAAGACCAGGAAACCAGGCTGAAGAATCCTGCATTGTGTGTCTGAGATACCAGGGGTCCTCCCACATCATTAATCAAGGCGGGGAGAATCGCCAGCTGCCGTAGTACCATGCTTGGATCCAACGACCAAGCAGCGTCAGTGAAACCAACAGAGCCGGTGAGTTGGGGAGACAGATACAAGACCGGTCTGTGTTGAACCGGAAGGTTGCAAGCAGCAACATTGTATGGCGAGCGCTGGAAAGAACATTGTTAAATAAAAGGCCCAACCAGAGTCGAACTGCTAATGAGTGATTGAACTTTGAAACCAAGATTAAATACTGTTGACAGAGTGGTCCGGCACTGCGTGAGTGCTCAATCGAAGGTCTCTGTAAGGTATCCATCTGAGAAGTAACGGGAGTGAAAGTTGAAAGTGTTATAAGTCTACAAAGAATTGTGAATCGAAGTGGTCCTGCGACGGGTCGAGCAACATCCTGAGCACAATTGAAAGTCTTTGATTTTGATGCAGTAAAAGAAAGTTTGGAAAGTAGATCAATTGGTCTGAGTCCGGCGGAAGGAGACTAATTGAAGGTTTTGTGTTTAGGTGGGTTTGAGCCTGGTGAGGGGGACCCAGGGTGAACAGTGAACCGACTGCGAAATTGGATACATGAAAAAACTGAACATTGTGTTAAAGTGGGTCTGAAGCTGGTGGAGGGGGACCAGAGGTTAATCACCCAAGAAATTGGGTAAATGTGAAATCCTAAGACAGAAGGAACTTTAATGATTGTTTCTCACATCAGGCCCTCTGGAATAAGAGACTTTGAATAGCAAAGAGACTTGGGCCCTAATGCTGAGGTTTTGAACTGCATCCTTGTGCTAAAGAAACCATAAAGTGTGCTAAGCGTGAGTGTGCCAGCTTGTCCCGTGCTAAAAACGTGGGGATGGGGAGCTAATGGCCCAGCTATCTTGACATATCCTTTCTTGAATCAGGGGCGTGGCCAACTGCCATGTAGGAAAGACGTGTTCTTGGGAGCTCCGCTTAATACACTCATTGATCCACCACTATTTCCAGCTTTACCACACATAAGTCGGCTGACAATCGCCTCGACTACCAGCGCGAGTCTTAGGAACTAGAGACCGAAGATAGGAGCAGCCCTGATCCTCCGCAGACCCACCGCGCCGAGACAAAAGGACGGTGCCGCGAAATCAAAATGGCGACTGGAGTGACCCGTCTCCCCGCCAGAGCCGGCCCTCAAGAGTGGAAAACACGAACCAGCTGCAATCCTGCGCTCCCGCATCTGAGGTGGCAGTGGGGGCCGAGAGACTTGGACCAGGGTGGAGTTGCCCCTCCGGATGGAAACCCGGACCTGCGCCCCGCGTGTCCCGGACCAGCGTGGGGGTGAGGAGGAGGAGCAGAACCGGCCGCTACGGCCTGGAACGGACATCGGCGGGAGAAGGAAGCGGCCCGAGCGGGAATCCCGGGCGGAGGCATTGTGGACCCCGGAGTTGCGGCTCCGAGTCTGGACTCGGTTCGACTCTGCGTGGAAGACCGGAGCGGATAGAGAGGAGGAGGCACGAGATCAGGGAGAGCGGGGCGTGTGTGCCCTGGACGGCGAGTGGCACCAACGCGGACCGGAGAAGAGCACCCGAAGCCTGGGGAGCATTCATCTGGCACCGCAGACACCCGGCAGCACGGCCCTGGAGGACAGCCCCGCGAGTCCCAGCGGAGCAGCGGAGTCGCGGTAAGGAGTCGGGAGGAGGGGGCCTCATAGACACCACAGGTGCAGCGCTGGCAGCGCTAAATCCCAATAAACCGACCCTCAACATCCCTTGGCCTTACATGTCGTGTGCCAACGACTCAATTCTGCCCCGCGCTGGTACTGGGGACAAACTTATCGCAGCCCCCACGCTGTGCAAGTGAAGCGACGCCTAAGCAGGAGCCTCTGCGCATCAACACCCTGAACTGTGGCAGTGCCCCACACCCTATGCTCAGGCAGCACAACGAAGCTCGCATCTTGGCAGTGAAACCAGCAATTTGCAGGCCCATGGTCTGAACCCGGATACTGTGCACAACCCACAAGCCCTCGTTGCTCAGACAAGACCGATACCGGCGAGGACCTCGGGAGACGGCCGCACGTGTCGTGCACTCCACTGGTGCCCTACCGCCTCAATTACATCGCGGCACCTATTAATCCACGCCACACCTGATATAAGCGGATGCGCAGGACGAGGGCCAGCCAGACGGGCGACGACCAACCCTGAAACCTGCGCCCCTGGAGAGCACGGGACCTCAGAAGACGCTGAGAAGGCCAAAAGACCAGGCAGGTCTGCTCGCCCTCAAGCTATGTCAAACAAAAGCTCCCGCAACAAACAGACAGAACACAATGGAGACCTTTGCTACCACTGGACCGCTCAAACCGGACGCTGGCGCAACCAACGGAGAACCACCATGTGCAGAGGCGCCTGAACCAGCGAACTCGCAACTCTTGGAGGCCATTATGACGCTCCAGAAAACCATGGAGAATAAAATTGACGCGGTGGCGATCGATTTGAACCTGCTGCGTCAAGACGTGCGCTCCATAGCCAGCAGAACTGACGCCCTAGAGACCCAAGTGCGAGACAAAACTGCAGCAAAAACGCAACTCCTAAAAGAAGTAGACGCTCTAGCGCAGAAGGTGAAGAACCTAGAGGATAGAGCCGAGGAAGCTGAAGGGCGGGCCTGCAGAAAGAACATCAGAATCATTGGCCTACCGGAGGGTATTGAAGGTAATGACCCCACAAACTATGTAGAGGACCTCCTCATACACGAAATCGGTGCCGGCAAGCTATCACAAGGCTTCACCATAGAGAGGGCCCACTGATCCCTTGCCAAGCGACCCCCCCCCCAGGGACTCCACCTAGACCAATCATAGCCAAAGTGCTTAACTACAAGGACAGGGAAACCATCTTAGCCTTCTCAAGACTAGGCGGCACCATACAACGGGACTCTGCTAAAATCGCCATCTATCCTGATTATACCTTACAGGTCCAAAGGTGCAGGGCCCAATTCACTCACACCAAAGCCAGACTGAAAAATGCCGGCCTGCGTTATATGCTACTGTATCCAGCCAGGCTTAATGTCCTGCATAACAACAGAGCCTATTTATTCGACACCCCTGCGGAAGTAAGAGATTGGATGGACAAAGAGCAGGTCCCTGACCTTGAACCCAAACAGCGCAAATCACGTCAGTCAACCTCGCGAGGACCTTCCAGCCACCTCCGGCAGCGCTCATTCGAACATGTGAGACGTTATGGAATGCGGCGAGAATGATGCAACAGGAGCATACCAAACAGGGAAACCCTTCAGTTCTGTTCTGCCTGCAGTTGAACCACCTTCACCCCCCTGAAATAGTTTGGGTATTTACCCGCCCGTAGGGCGCCAAGAGACCTAGGTCAAATGGAGCAGAAAAAGGGAAGTCAGAACGAGGGAAACCTCGCTAGATGTGTTTTGTTATGTTCAAAGTTGAAAGTTCATAGTTATTGGGTAAAGAACCCCAAGCGGTTGCCCCAGTTAAAGTTACATACTAAGAAGCGGAAACTGGAACGTCAGAATGGGGGGATCCTCGCTAGACGCACTTTGTTTAAAAGAAAGTTGAAGGTTATTGTTCACTTGAAGGGGTATCCCGAAGATGGTACCCAGTTAAAGTTTTATGGGTTACAGACCAAGCCTACCCGCTGCAGGATCACCTCGGAACTAGCCGGGCCCACCCGCAAACCCACCCTGGATCCACCCACAAGCTTACAGCAATGTATCGACCATGGCTGAAAGAATCAGAATAATGTCCTGGAATGTCAGGGGCCTAAACAGTTATGTCAAGCAACACCGCATCCTTTCCTTCATGAAACGCCATAAAATTGGTATCGCCCTCCTACAAGAGACACCTTAACGCACCCAAACTCGCCGCACTGGCCAAAGCCTGGAGAGGAACCTGTGTTGGTACCCGTTTTCCACCTATACAAGAGGAGTCCTGATTTGGATTGCACCATCTGTCCCCATTACCCTATCTCACACCAAAACGGATAACGAAGGCAGAATGGCCCTAATACAAGGCACCATAGAAGGAAAAGACCTTTGTCTAATCAGCACCTACGCTCCCAACCACAACGCTACGGTCTTTTTTCACTCACTGCACGCACGCATGAGCCCGTACAGGGAGGGTCTCATAATATGGGGTGGTGACCACAATTGCACCCTAGACCCGAGCATAGACAGATCAGATAGTAAACATTCCCATCCCTCCCCCCCAGCCAAAATATTCAACGCCCTTACGCAGCAATTCGCCTTGAAAGACCTGTGGAGAGTACAACACCCTGATGCCAGAGCCTACTCCTTTTATTCCCCGCCACACAACGTGCATACTAGAATTGATAGTCTTCTGGTCAGCGAGGATCACCTGGCCCTATTCGAACACACACAATATTTGGCCAGAGTGCTCTCTGATCACTCACCATTGATCACCACATGGACCCTGACAGCCCCTAGACCCCCCGTCCCGACATGGAGGCTTAGAAGCGAGGCGCTCCTTGACAAAGCCTTTAACGATCAAATCCTGTAACGCTCACCTGATTCCCGTAGAGGCGCCGGTCTTGACTGGGCGTATACCGTATCTTCAAAGGTGATGTGTAACACACGGCTGGCTCTTTGGGCTGGACCTCTGTGCACTGTATGTCTGGCTAGAAGGGTAAGATGTCTGCAGATATAAAATATGGGATTAAGGAACTGGGTTATTGAATGTCTCTCTCTTCTTCCCTTTCTCTTCTCCTGTAGAACCCCAAAGGTTAACGCTCTCACCTTAGGTAAGTGAACGCCGTGCTCTCCATCTGCCTCGGGGCAGGGTGCTGTAACCAGTTTCTTCACTGGATAAGGGGAGCAGGCCTCTTGACTTCAGAGGACTGCTGTCCGTCGTTTACTGCACGAACGGTAAGTTTCGAGTAATTCTAATGTCTTTAAAGTCTTTAGTAATGATGTTTCTTGTTTTGCAGGGTTCCGGCGATGGCGGATGACGGGCTGAAGTGAGTTGAAGATGGAGCCCGTGTGATGAATAGAAGCGCCTGGAAGCACGTAAGTAAGCGCTTGTTGCCTGCTTCACGATGCGCTCTAACTGTCTTTTTATTTTGCAGGTACAAGTTCGGAGCGGCTGCAGGGTGCCGGAATACCCACTGGGTTAGATGTGGAAAGGAGTAATGGCACGTGAGTATTAAAGTTCCCCAATGTCTTTAAAAGCACCTTGTTTTGTCTTTCAGATGCGGGATGCAGCGCCGAAGGCCTCCGGAGCGTGCGAAGAGTTGGTAAGCTTTTGTCTTTCAGATGCCGGAATGCAGTGTGAAGACCTCCGGAGCGCACGAAGAGTAGGTAAGCCTTTGTCTTTCAGATGCCGGAATGCAGCGCGAGGCGTTGGTGACAGCCGATGGACCAGGTAAGTGAAGAGCTGTCACTGAAGACCGTAATGCTAACCTGTTCTTTCTTGTCTTTATAGGTGTTGCTGAAGACTGGATTCAGGCTGGTAAGCCTTTTTCCTTAGGCCCAGGATCAGATGCAGAAGACACGATGAGCGTTCTGCTGGAGAGGATGCAGAATAACGCAAAGCAAGATTTATCCATCGGGTGTGGTTTAAATAGCCTCCTGTAGTGCTTAGGTGTCTCCTTCCATAGCCACGCCTAGGTAAGAAAAGAGTTCCTGCTTTCCAGAAGAGTTCCAGTGTTCTGAATCTAGGGAGTGGCTCCTGCCCCACCCAAAAGGAAAAGTAGTTCCAAACAGAAGAGGATCAGAGGCTCAACTGGCAGGCAAGTAAGCAGCATGGTCTGCTGCAGGTAAGTCCACCCAAGCATTATGAGCCCGGCGCTTCAAGCGCTGGGACTGGCCATATTTATGAGCCTGGTGCCACTGGCGCCAGGACTGGGTCCAAAAGGTCCCAATTGGGACTGGTTGGCACTCGGAACCTGGGTTATGGATCTGCTTCCAAGGGAGTTGGGAAAACCCTGACCTTTTGGAAGCAGAGATCATGACAAATCCGACAAGGTACAACGAACTACTGGCAAACTAACATTGACAGTGTCCAACATATAAGCACGGCGTGGGAGGCATACAAGGTGGTAATAAGGGGAGAGATGATAGCTGCCGCGGGAGGAGCCCAAAAGCACACCACATCCCTGCTCGAGCGCACCGAAGCTGAGCTGAGGGACCTCGAGGCTGCGCCATCCCCTGACCCCTCTCACTTGCATAAAACAATTGAACTAAAACAGGCTTGTCTAAAACACTGGGAGACACTAGGGAAACTAAGCTATGCGAAATACACCGAAAGAAGCCACGCCCTAGGTGACAAGCCTGGTAAACTACTTGCGTGGCTATACAAACGTGAGGCCCCTAGAACACCCATCTGCACTCTCCGAGGCAAGGATGGCTCGAATATCCATACGCAAGCCGGGATTAACCTAGCGTTCAAAGAGTACTATCAGACCCTATACTCCGACCCCACCCCCCCTCAGACACAGACATTGAAAATGTACTCAACATTATCAGACTGCCGCACCTAGACGAACACTTAATCGAGGCCCTGGATAGCCCCATCGCGCCTGATGAGGTTATGGCTACCATCAGAACACTACCCTCCGGGAAAACACCGGGACCAGATGGGCTCCCTGGGGAGTTTTACAAGAACTACGAGGACATACTAGCCCCCTTACTTTCCCAGGTATATAACGAGGCGTACGATGTGGGCCGCCTCCCCGACACCATGTGCGAAGCGATCATCATTCCCCTGTTGAAACCCAACAAAGACAGTCTTGACTGTGGCTCGTACAGGCCCTTGTCCATGCTCAATGTGGACTATAAGATACTAACAGCACTACTAGCCAGGAGACTGCAGGCGGCCATCCCACACCTGGTGCACCAAGACCAAACTGGGTATGTGCAGGGCCGCTCCATCACCGAGAATCTGCGTAAACTACACCACGTCATACACAGCACAGACAACGAACCCGAGAGAAGTGCAGTGGCGTCACTCGACGCCTCTGAAGCCTTTGACTCGGTCAGATGGAAATGGCTCTATGCCACCATGACTAAGATGGGGATCGGGCCTACCTTCCTAAACTGGGTCAAACTCACCTATGCGCACCCCACCGCCAGAGTCCGAACCAATACCACCTACTCTGACAAATGGTGCCTCTCCAGAGGAACTCGACAGGGGTGCCCCCTGTCCCCCCTACTCTACATCCTGGCCATCGAACCAGTGGCGGCATACCTTAGGCTAGAATATGGTGACGGAGGCATAATAACAATGGGAAAGACCCACCTAGTCTCTATGTACGCGGACGATATGCTCCTCTACCTAAAAGACCCCGAGCACATTCTACCCTACATACTTGAAACTCTCAAAGGGTTTAAGGGTTTTCTAGATGCACCGGGATTCAAATAAATCACGATAAATCCTGCCTACACCCCTAGCAGCACTAAGTAAAACCCGGAAAGAAAACCTCCCCTCACTGGCGCTCCAGTGGGAACCCACCACGATCAAATGCCTGGGCATCAATATCCACCGAGACCCTAGAACTGAGCACACAAACACAGTAAGGGCTAAGGAGGGCCTGGCCAAATCATGTGACTTATGGAGCAAACTGCCCCTTTCGGTGGCCGGCAGAGCGAGCCTGCTCAAAATGGTGGCGCTACCTCGACTACTGTACTTGTTTACCAATGTCCCGTTCTACATCCCGCTACAATTCTTCAAAGAACTAAACAAACTCGGCCGGAAATTCCTATGGCACGAGGGACGACGCAGAGTAGCCCTTGAAACTACCCAGAGGCCGTATGACAAAGGAGGCCTCAAAATCCCTAACTTCGAACTCTATTATCTGGCGGGCCAACTGAAGCATGTGATACAGTGGATGGCGGATGACGCCTCCACCGACACTCGCCTACTACAGCCCACGAACTACTCGTGGCTGCTCAGAGACTTACTTTGGATCGAGTCGGAACAGAGTCACTGTGATTCATACTTAATCCGCCTGGGTATCCGTACCTGGAGGCGAGCCTGCAAAATCGCCAACCTGGCTGACCCCTACTCCCCCCAGATCCCAATAGCCGCAATGATGTCCCACAGACCAGAAGACCTGAAAGTGATCAGGAACGTGTGGGAACCCTCTGGCATAGCCACCCTGGGAGACCTGGTAAATGACCATGGCATTCACAGATTTGCCGAACTGCAGGAATCCACAGGAATACCACCTGGGCAATTCCTCCTACACGGGTCAATAGTGAACAGACTCACAAAACGAAGGCCAGAGATGGAGTCCCTTGACACCGGGCACGACACCATCGAGAACCTGCTAAGTGTGGCGGAGGGAGCCCATGAAACCTCAAGGCTATATGAGACCCTGCTAAGCTGTGCCACGCAACATGAACTCAAGAGTAGGGATAAGTGGGAACTTGAACTTGGTGAGAGGTTCGAAGACAATGAGTGGGATGCAGTGACACAATACCACAAAAAAGTATCCCGGAACTCTCGCTTCCAGCTCATACAATTTTACATTATTCATAGAGCATACCTCACCCCAGACATTATCTCCAGATTCAGCAGTACGGGTGCCGCAACATGCCCTAAATGCCACAAACCCTCCGTGGGAATGACTCACATGTTCTGGGGATGCCCGGCAATTAAAACCTTCAGGTTACAGATCCAAGCCAAAGCGGCCAACGCGGACATAACACTTGACGTGCAATCCCCCAGAGCTTGCATTTTGGGCCGATACCCCAGAAACAAAAAGAACAGGCCACTGAACAGACTTAAGGACCTAATGTATATCTTAGCAAAAAGAAGAATAGCCATGGCCTGGAAATGCCCCAAGGCACCCAATGTTGCGACGTGGTGGGAGGATCTCTGCAGATGGACTACCGCCGAGACGGGAGCATGGGAACTGGCACAAAGACACCAAGAAATTGACACCTCCGACGATCTATTACAGTGGGTGGCCCTCACGGTGTCCTAATTCCGCCCGGGGAAGACAGCTCAACTGATGAAGACCCGGACAGCCCACACTAAACTGGGGGTACAGAGACTGTAGCACGTTGTTATATATTTGGTCTGAGGGTGGAGGAGGGAGGGAGGGGGGTGTTATTACTAATCCTCTATTGGCTTGAAAAAGATAGGATGTTTGCATATTCTTGTTGGTATTGAAAATAAATAATAAAGAAATAAAAAAATAAAAAAATCCTTTCTTGAATACTTTTCTTTTGCATAACATTGTTTCCCACACTATTTGTATTTAGAGGTAAGGATTGGCAATAGGTTTATTAGTATAAGCCCTTTTATTTTGACAAGACTCCACGAGGACTGCGTTATTATTATTTGATGGTCATAGCCTGCTCTCATCTTTAGATTTCGGATTAGATAGGCGTTCTTCAACCCAAATGAAGTTCAATAAACACCCTTGAACTGTGATCACGTGTGTCTGTCTTACTGTTTGATACCATGCCTTCCTTACAGATGTTAGTAGGTGGCAATAAGGAACCAAAAAAGAATGTTAGGTGGTGTGGATGGGAGGAAATTGCATTTCCCGATAAATCCAGTTCTTTCAGAGTAAATCCATCTTCTCCACACTGCTGGGCTGTTGATTAGTTAGAAGCACTTACATGCCACTTCCTGATGTTCTATGCTGCTCATATTTGATGGCTATGGTGTCAATATTTCTGAAAAGTGTGACCACTGTTTTTCTTTTTTGTAAAAAAACGTATTTATTAGCAAAGTTTTATAGCAAACACACAGGTCGGAGCATGACACACGACTTGTGAGAACATCATTCAAATATCAAATAGAGCAGAATAATCAACAAAGCAGATTGATTCAATGCATCTCGACATTACATATTACACATTTAGTATCCAGGGGAGAGGATGTCCCAGTTGTACTGTCAGTTTGTCTGAGAAGGTAAGCACTAAAAGCGGACCACACAATCTTGGGGCGAGAGTGCAGTGGAAGGGAGTTCATGTATTCCCGCCTCTTCTACTGCTCTTCTATACTCTTTGGACTTCCCACTTCTCATCTTGCCCCTCTTAAATCCATTTACCACTCTGCTGTTCGTACCCTTTGTCTCCTTAACTCCCGGGACTCCATCTCTTCCTCGCTCTCTTACCTGGGCTGGCTATCATTCCACTCACAGCTAAAATTGTACTTTCTCTGCCTTGTCTTCAAATCCCTCCATGGCCTTGCTCCTCCTCATCTCTCCTCCCTTCTCTCCTTCTACTCCCCCTCCCGCTCACTTTGTTCTGCTGACCATTTCCTTCTCACTGCACCACCATCCCCCTGCGCTTCCTCCCGTTTCCGCTCCTTCCAACTCCTTGCTCCTCTACACTGGAACTCACCCCCTCTCACAATCCGCTCTACCACGACCTTCACCTCATTTCGCACTTCCCTCAAATCCCTCCTCCTCCATTCTCCTCCTTGAAAACGCCCCCCCGCCCTCTCTCACTTCCCTCCCCCCTCTCCCTTCTTCTGATTTCTCTCCCCCCTCTCCTGCTCCCTTCCCCTATCCCTTCCATTTTCCCTCGTTCTGGCCACCCTCTCCCCCCTACTCCCTTCCCACTCCCCTCCCCCCTTCAGTTAATTGCTCTTTGCACTGTTTTGTCGAATGATTCATGTTATAATTGCTCCCACTGTTATTCTTTTGTTGTTATCTTGTATTATGTTGTTCCATTGTACAGCGCCTTGATATAAGGCGCTCTATAAATAAATCAATCAATCCAATCAATTCCTCCTCACAGGTCTGAGTCCAGGTAAGTGCATTGAGCCACCACCTTTTGAAAGTCAAGGGGGATAGGCACTTCCGGCTCTGTAAAACACATTTCTTGACAACCATACAACTAACATTTAAGAAATTTGCCACCTTTCTAGTGTTGTCTGTTTTCCATATCCCAAACAGCACCCCAGGGGGTATGGATGAACTACAGCAGCAATAATGTCTGTGAGGCCCTTCAGGATCTCATCCCAGAAGCCGGCCAGCGCCCGGCATGACCAGAACATGTGCAAATGATCAGCCCCTTCCATTTTACAGCGTCCACAGGTATGTGGGCCACCAACGGCACATTTTGTGATTTTATTGGGGGTGTAGTACAATCTATTCAACAGTTTGTATTGCATGCATCGGAAACGGGAGTTGAGAGAGACCCCAATCGTGTCAGGGAATAGATTGGGGAGTGCCCGGTACCCCAGTGCCGAGCCAGGAGTTTATCGTGTGTAGGTTCAAGCCCAGGGAATCCCCAGATAGGAAGCCATTTATAGTAGGGGAGAGATTCTGCCGTCTGGTGTAGTAATCTATCCCATGCTAACAGCGTGGTCGCAATGGGGGTCGGATGGGAAAACAGCCACATAACCGCGACAGAATATCAGCGTCATAATGTCTGCCTCAGCAATTGCCAGCTTTTCTAGCTTGACATGCGGCAGAGGCGTTGGGCTCGGGTACCAGTACGGAGCGTATTGGGCCTGTGCAGCTATCCAATATAGTGACAGGTTGGGGGCGGTAAATCACCCCCTGTCATACGGTAGAGTCATGTGAGGCCATTTCTTCCAAACACCCCGGCATGCCACAGGAATCGCACACATAATTTATGTAGTTTGTCGAAGTATTGTTTCCCGGGCCATACCGGTACGTTTCCAAAGACAGAGTAGTTTAGGGTCCAGGACCATCTTGAGTAGCGAGAGTTTCCCAGCTAGCAATAGGGGGAGAGAGCGCCATCTCAACATCTTGGATTCGGCTTGCTTTGCCATATCGGTGTGGTTGTCGGCTAGAAGGGTCGGCCTGGACAGGGATACTCGGACACCAAGATACTTGATTCCCTCCTGAAACCAGCGGAGTAGGTACTCCACTGTGGTCATTGAGTTATACTTGTGAGTGGGAATATCTCTGATTTAAAATAATTAATTGTGAAGCCTGAGAAGGTGCCTATGCGCGTCACGTCCCACAGGATGGGATCCAAGTGCATTGTAGGGTTTCTAATGTACAGTAACACATCGCCAGCATGCAACAATATTATCTCAGAAGTATCTTTTAGGCGTATCCCTCTAGTGGCATGTCACGCTCTAATATAGTCTGCCATTGGTTCAATGACCAACGCAAAGAGAATGGGGGCGAAAAGGGTAGCCCTGCCGAGTGCCCCTGAGGAGCGGGAAAAGTGTTGTCTGGGAATTAACCCACACCCTTTCTACAGGGTCCTTATACAATAAATGTATGTAGCCAATCATGTTGGGGCCCACCCCCATCGCCTCCATGACCTCCCACATATACTGCCAGGGAACCATGTCGAAAGCCTTTTGGGCATCTAACGTGACTGCCACTGCCACCGAGACCTGATCGATCCTAGACATGACATTAAAGGGCCTTCTAATATTAAGAGAGGTCGACCTCCTGGGGACAAAGCCACCCTGATCTTCATGCACCAGGTAGGTCATAATCGGTAGAAATCTGCTATTACCGTTGCAAAGATCTTGGTGTCGATATTCATGAGTGAGAGGGGCCTATGAGATCCACACTCATCAATGAGCTTACCGGGCTTAAGAAAGACAGTTATAACCACCTCATGCAGGGAGGGGGGGGAGAGTAGCTTTTTGCAGTGCCTCCGTACAGACCTCTAATAGTTTTGGGGCCAGGATCGCCACACATTCCTGGTAAAATTTGGATGTGAGCCCCTCTGGCCCAGGGGCCTTGCCCTTAGGGAGATCTGTGATGGCCTTGACTACCTCATCCAACCTGATCGGGGACTCAAGTTGGTCCTTGGTTGATCGGGATATGGACGTCAACGGAATCTGGTCAAGAAGGTCATGTATGTGCTGTGGATCAGTCTTGGGGAGCTGTATAAAGGTCAGTATAGAACTGAGCAAAAATGTCTAATATCTGCTGGTCTGTCCATTGTTCACCCCTAATCAACCTGGCCAATGTTCTCCCCGGTCTGTCGCCCTCCCCATACTTCTTGGCTGCCGGCGGGCGAGTGAAATACCGAACCTCCGGTGTAGCATGTGACTCGAAAACCTCAAGCTCTTCTCTGATAAGCGTGAGCTTGGCCGGGGTGGCTGGCGCCACGTATTCCCTCTCTAGGTCCTGCAGCCTAACCTCGGACCGACGTAGATCATTACTTATTAGATTTATGAATCAATGTCAAGATACCATAAGCTTGTGAGGAATAGGTCGTGTAGAACCTGTTCGATCCCCAAGATGGGGTCAGCCCCATTCCCAGGCAACCCCAGGCATGTGTTTCTTGTAGCAAGAGTATCTTAACCCCATGTCTTTGGGAATAGGCTGTGATTTTACGAGCTTTCGTAAAGTTACCCAGGCCCCGAACATTTCATGACATTAGCCGTATAGCCATGCCTCTACTTTAGGGGACATCCTAGCAGGCATAATCTAATGCAAGCATCCCTGTACTAGCGCTGTTGCTGTGTCGCTCAGCAGGAGTGTGTGCTGCTCGTTCAACCTTGCCATTTTTGGTATAACATTCCCTAAGATCTCCCCAACATTTCCCCCCTCCCCCACCACTCCCCAACTCGAGCAGTGCAGTTCCCATCGCCCCATCACGGGTAGCGGCTGGCCTCCCCCAACTTGGCCACCTTTCATAACGGGCCCAACAGGGGTCCCCGTGTAACAACACCTTATTGACAACCATTGCAGCCGCAATGGGGTGCGCTGCTGCCGTGTTGCCAGCTATTAAGGATCGGTAGCAATCCACACAATTTTGAGTACGCTGGACAAATACCTTACGGTTCTACTATGGGCACATGAGAAAAAACTATATGAACCTCGCCCCAATCGCTAGGCACTTACATAACAATGCCTAATGGATAACAAATACTGACATGAGTTGCAATAACGTGTGGGAGTCAAAGCAAAGAAAGCCTTCCATTAAAGTATAACTGTCCGGGCTGCAGCCCGACTCACGGGCCTCTCCTGTCACCCAGAGTCGCGCCACATGTCACTCTGCAAGTGTGGAGTGAAATTGCAGGATGATGCCACACAGGGAGGGGGGTCACAGTTCAATTGTTTTCCTTCGGGTCTATAGGAGGATTGTTCAGCGGGACATGTGCCTCAATGAATTTCACCACCTCGTCCGGGACTGTGAAGAAGGAACAAGTTACTTACCTGTAACCGTTGTTCTCCAGCATTGGTCTGGCTTGGATTCACATGCTCATGAATATTCCCCGTCGTCAGGCTGTGAATCCTCGGTAAAGAAAAAATCAGTATCAGTTTCGTTTCTGATCTGTCTTTCTGAGTAGTAACCAATCACTGTGTCAGGGGCAGACCTGGGGGGGGCACGCAAAAAGCATGCAGCAAAGGATGCGGCGGCACCTGTAGTGAAGAAACTGGTGGGTGTCCTGCACTATGGGCCACGTGTTGCGAATGTGTGTGGTGTTCAGGGGGGATGGGGAAGGGTGCTGCCATACAGGAGACTGCTTTGTCCTCCCTGTAGGCTGCAGGCGCTGCAAGTGCATCGAGACTACACTTCCCAGCATGCCTCGCGCACAGACAGCCAATCAGGAATCAGATCGGGCGTGGTACGCCCCAACGCGCATGCGCGAGAACACCGACACGGGGCTTGTGCTCGAGATCGCTGTGGAGGAGGACGTGAGACACCGAGCTCCGTAGGAAAACCCGTGCGAGGGGCCCCGCCCCGCCTGATTGAGAGTCTGGCCCCTCGCCGATACTCAGATAAGTTTGGGACGCATACCCGGGGAACCGAAGCCACGCAATACTCCATCCTGAGAAAGCCCGTAGAGAGAGTTTTGGGAAGCGCAGGGGGCACAGTCTTCCAGTCCATAGCGCTCGCCCCTGCGCCGGCATACGAGATAAGTACAGGCCCAGGGACAAAAGTGGTTAGCAGCGCGAGTCATGCAGAAATGAGGAGCGCAACATTGGCACCATAAAAAGGAGAATACCCGCGCCCCAAGCCACGCGCGGCGAAGCTCGCGCTGACACGTTACTAACGATTTGTTTTGCGCCTGGGGAAGAAAGTATGAATGCGGCATGGAGTGAATGACCGTGTGTATGTGTGACCTGGAATAACACATACTCTTTCTTTGTAGCGGAAGACGTGACCAGTCCACACCGTTTTCGGAGACGCAGCACAGACTGACAGCTTCCCAAGGACCGAGCACTCGGACCGGACAATGAACCCAAGCTAAGTGTTGCATGCTAGTTTACCTGTGACAGTGGTTACCCACTGCCAATTGAACTGCTCACAGGGGTCAAATGTTGCTTATGTGATTCACACTTCAGAAAGCGTACTGTGTGGTCCAGCCTGCAGGCTCTGCAGGAATTATCATGTGGTGTGTTATGACAATGAAGGTGTGCAGCAGTTGAACCTCACCCAATTTCCCTCTACCTACCCATTACCTCGCCCTACTCCTTTTCCCGGTTTTCCCACAACCCCCCAACCTATCCAATCAACGAGACCCTAACCCTCTTTCCCTGCCCTGTTCGCGAAGGCCTGCATAAGCTTCGTCTTGCAGGTATCAAGACCAGTGTGGGGGTAGTTGGTACATCCACTCCTGCGCCAGGTACCGGTGTGCAACCCTGACATACTGCCCCCAGCCAATGACTGCCCTCTCCATAAGCCCCGCCTCTGGCAGCCATCCTCAGATTTAGTAGCACGCCAAGTGGCAGTATGACCAAGTGAAGAGCCGCAGAGGGGTAGGTGGGAGGGTTCGCATGTGAATCCATGCCAGACCCATGCTGGAGAACAACAGTTACAGTTAAGTAACTTGTTCCTTCTCCAGCATGTGGTCTGGCATGGATTCACATGCTCATGAATAAAAGAATACATAGCAGTATACACATGCACAACCACGGGAGGTGGCAACAGGCTCAACATTAAGCAATACAACAACTCAACATTAAGCATCTCTTATCTCCTCACCAGGCTCACCTTAAGCGAACAGGTTGCGCAGCACTGCTTGACCGACCCTGGACTCCTCCCTGGAGTCCCGATCGACGCAGTAGAATCTTGTGAAGGTGTGCGTCGACCTCCACGTAGCAGCCCTGCAGATGTCCAGCAGGGGCACACCAGACAGGAACGACGTGGTAGCAGCAAAGGCTCTGGTCGAATGGGCTCTCGGACGGCCGGGCAGCGATTGGTTTGCCAACCGGTGACAATGCATGATGCAGCCGGAGAGCCATCTAGAAATGGAAGTCTTTGAGAGAGCCTTCCCTTGATTCACAGACCCAAAGTTCACAAACAGTTGTGACGTCTTCCGAAAACTCTTCATGCGGTCCACGTAGAACTTCTGCGCTCTAGCCACATCCAGCGAGTGCAAAGTCCTCTTGGCCGGCATCGAAGGCGACGGGAAGAAAACTGGTAACACCAAGGGCTCGTTGAGGTGGAAGTCCAACGGCACCTTGGGCATGAAGGAGGGGTGCGTCCTCAGCACTACCCTCGTGTCATGAAAAGTCAAGTATGGAGGCTTGCAAGATAGGGCCTGCATCTCTCCCACTCGATGTGCAGAGGTGATGGCCAAGAGGAACGCAGTCTTCCATGACAGGAACTTCAAAGGCGCCGAATGCATAGGCTCGAATGGGACTCCCATGAGCCTGATCAGCACCACATTCAGTTCCCACGCCGGGGCAGGGGCCTTCACCGGCGGGAATGATCGGAATAGTCCCTTCATGAATTCCTTTACCAGGCGATGAGACCACAAGGACGCCTGTCCCGTAGTCCTGGTGTATCGGGAGATGGCAGCCAGATGTATTTTTATGGAGGCGTGAGCCAGTCCAGCTTTGGCCAGCGACAGTAGGTACGGCAGCATTTGAGGGGCCGTAATCCGCTGAGGGTTAATCTTCTGTGCACAGCACCAGACAGAGAACCTCTTCCACTTATGACCATAACACTTGAGAGTTGAGGACGCCCTGGCCTTTACAAGAACCTCTCTGCAATCAGCCGGGATAGCGTACCCTCCAAACTCTAGTGCTGCAGGAGCCAAGCCTGCAAGTTCAGCGACTGTGGGTCGTGATGGAGAATGGCGCCTCCTTCTCTGGAGAGAAGATCCGCGTCCGCCGGCAGCTTGACTGGTGGGGACGCTGACAAGTCCAGAAGGTCCGGGAACCAGATCTGCCTCGGCCACGCTGGTGCGACGAGGATCATCCTGCACCTGGACCTCTTAAGCTGGTTGATGAGGCGGAGCAGCAACGGCAACAGAACGCGTATAGAAACAGACCGTCCCAAGGGAACGAGAAAGCATCGCCCATGCTCCTCGGCTGAGGGAACCTGCTGGCGAACCTCTGGCACTTGGAGTTTGTCGCCGTCGCAAACAGATTGATCTGGGGTTTGCCCCATCGTTGGAAGAGTCGATCCACTTGGTCCTGGCGCAGTTCCCACTCATGGCACGAGCGCAGCTACCTGCTGAGTGAGTCCGCAATGGTGTTTTTTATTCCTGCCAGGTGGATGGGAACCAGAAACATCCCCTGGGAGACCGCCCAGTGCCACAGATCCTGGGCTTCCTTGGATAGGGCTGGGGATCTGGTGCCTCCTTGCTTCCGTATATAGAACATTGTGGTGGTGTTGTCGGTGACGATCCTCACCACTTTGCCCTAAGGGACGGAAGGAACGACTAGAGAGCCCAGAGCACTGCTCGGAGCTCCAGAATGTTGATGTGGAGAGAACTCTCCTACGGGAGCCAAAGGCCTCTTGCGTGGAGGTCTGCGGTGTGGGCCCCCCAACCCTCCAGAGAGGCATCCGTTGTCACAGTCTCCTGAAACGCCGGGATTTGAAATTCCGTGCCTGTCGTGAGGTGAGCACGGATGCCCCACAATAAGATCGCCCGACGGAACTCCTCGTCGAGAGGGATCCTGTCCTCGAAACAGCCCCTCGCTTGGAGCCAGCGGGCGTCCAGAAACTCCTGTAGCGGACGCATCCGAAGTCTGCAAAGGGGTACAAGGTAGATGCATGAGGACATCATCCCGAGGAGGGACTTGATGGACCTCACCCTGGCCAAGTCCGTGGCTAGCAGGCGCCGCACCTTGCCCAGGATGGTCTTGGTCCTCTCCTCTGAAGGGGAGGCCAATTGCCCCACTGTATCGAGCTTCGCTCCCAGAAACAGTGCTATCTGAGATGGCACCAGGTGGAATTTGGGGTAGTTGATGGCGAACCCCTGCTCCGTGAGCAACTGGACGGTCCTCGCCGTGTGTTCGACGGCAAGTTCCCTTGTCCTTGCCCGGATTAGCCAGTCGTCCAGGTAGGGGTAAACGTGGATCCCCTGCAGACGCAGTCGTGCCGCCACTGGTGCCAGGCACTTGGTGAAAACCCTGGGTGCCGACTTTAATTCGAACGGTAGGGCCCTGAATTGGTAGTGGCGTCCCTGAACCACGAACCTGAGGAACTTCCTGTGCCTTTCTAGAATAGGGATGTGGAAGTAAGCATCCTCCAGGTCCAAAGACGATAGGAAGTCGCCTTCCTCCAGCTGACCCATCACGTGGTGGAGGGTGACCATCCTGAATTTCTGCGCCTTGATGTACTTGTTTAAGCGACGCAGGTCCAGGATGGGGCGCCAACCGCCTGTCTTCTTCTTGACGAGGAAGTACCTTGAGTACACTCCGGAGCCCCGGAGCCCTCTGGGGACAGGCTCGATTGCACCTTTCTTGAGCATCGCCTTTACCTCCAACAGTAGTTGAGGGACGTGATTCTCCTTCCTGGCCACGGGAAGAATGCAAGGGCACTTTTGGAATTCCAGCGAGTGCCCGTTGGCCAGGGTGTCCAACACCCAACGGTCGGTGGATATGGACTCCCACACGCTGACGAACTTCGTCAGCCGGCCTCCAACCGGGGTGCTTCGGTGGGGGCCCGACAACACGGCCGGGTCAGTCTTGCTTGGAGGCGGCCTTGCCACCGTTATGGCGTGATCCGACGCCACCTCGCCTTCCTGCATAATTACTAGGGCTTCTGTCCTTTTGTCATCAGGCAGGAGGTCTAGCAGGGGAGCTATCTTGAACCAGAGCTCCCTGTCGTAGCGGGCCACGATCGCTAAGGCATTGGCCGCCTTAATCGTCGTCGCCGCCGACGCGATGACTCGTCGTCCCATAGAGTCCAACTTCTTGCCCTCACTGTCCGGCGGGGAGTTGGAAGTTGAAGCCGCCGCACCCGCTGCCTTCTTCTTAGCTGCTGCCGAGACGACAGAGTCCGGCATGGGCTGGGCCCTGAGGCACAAGGGGGCGGCATCGGGGACTCGGTACTTCTTCTCGTACCTGGCCCTCTTGGCTGGTGTCGTGGAAGGGTTCTTGAGGACAGCAAGCCCCTACTCCCAGATGTCGTCGAGTAAAGGCACCGCGAGGACTGTCTTCCTCTTGGCCTCTCGTCGTTGGTACAGAAACCCCTCCTTTTTCTGTTCTTCAGGGCAGAGCTGGAAGAGCTCGGATGCCCTGGTTATCATGGCGTGGAAAGAGCCAATTTCGTCGGCTGGAGACGCCTGCGGGGGTGGTGACGACAGGATGTCTGCTGTCTCATCGCCGCAAGCATCATCCGTCCCCGTCGCTGTATCCGTCGCCGTATCCTCTCTAGGGTCCGGCGAGGGGGATGAGGGGTCCACCGGTCTCGCAGGCACGAAGGGCGGAGCGGGGTGGACTCTCCTCCGCTTGTTCGGAGGACTTCCCGACGGGCCTGGTTCGGGATCCTCCTTCGGGGTCCATGGTAATCTCGTCCTTATCTCAGTGCATAAGGATTGGATTGCCAACAAAATGGACGCCGAGCTATCCTGGGGCTCGGGCAATGGCTGCGACGGACGGGATGGCCGTTCCACTGGGCCCTGTTCGTTGCTATTTTCGATCACGTCAGCAGGGACCGCCCCCTGGGATCAAACATTCTCAAACCTCTCGTTGAGGCCTATGAACCTCTCGTTGAGGCCTATGGACCTTTCCTTGAAGCCCTTCTCGGTTTCCACCAGTTCCTCCTCAGAGGCTGATTCCGAGTCTGTAATGTCCACCGTCTCCCCCCCCCCCCTCTTTTTCAGCCGGGGGCTTCACGGGGGTCTTAGCGATGGGCTGGAAAGAGGAATCCCTCCGCGGTGGCAGGGATACTCTGAGTCCGGCAGGCGTTTCCACAGGCGTAGTCTCAGCCGGCTTCGGCAGGGTCGCAGCGACCACTTCGGTAGAGGCCTTTGCCGGGTGGATGAAAGCCCTCACCACCTTAGGTGCGTCCTGGGCCTTCGCCTTGGGGGGAGGGTCAGCGCCTCGCTCCCCCTTCGAGATCGACCGGGTCCGCTCCAGTGGCCTACCCGGGTTCTCGGACTTCCTCTTCCCCGAACCAGAGCGCTGGCTCGTGGTCGAACGTGCTGGGGAAATAGCGCCCTGCTTGGCAACCGAAGAGCCCGACCTTTCGGCGCTCCCGGTGCCCGCAGACTCGCGGTGCTTGGCCTTCTGTTGGGCCCCCGTCGCCGGGGCGCCCTCACAGACTTCTTCCTCGCCTTCTCACCTGCTGTGCCCTTCTCCAGCCAGGTGGCGAGGCGGGAATGACGATCTTGTTTGGTCCGTTCCGAAAGGTTCTTGCAGAACGCACCGTCTTTCTCCACGTGCGTCTTGTCCTCATGGAGGCAGTAGAGACATCGCGAATGCTCGTGCTCCTTGAAAACGTTCTGTAATCTGCATCCAGGGCAGCACCTGAACAGCTTGGATCCGGGCGTCGAGCTTCCCTTGTCCTGGGCCATGTCCGCTGAGGTAGGCTGCAGATCTTCCGGAAACCTCCAAGAAGTATAAACTCGACGAAAACTTCACCCTTGAAGGGCGTAGAAGAATTCCGAAACGGGTCCCCGTTATCGGAAGTAGAAATGGTGGACCTTGAGGCTCGATTAAACCGAAAAAATGAGAAAATCTCCAGAAAAAGCGTGAAAACGCAGTAAAAAACTCGAGAGCTAAACACAAGGACTCCAAACACTTGAGCGTGTGGTACAAATCTGAGGATGGCTGGCAGAGGCGGGGCTTAGGGAGAGGGCAGTCATTGGCTGGGGGCAGTATGACCCAGGGATCAGTGATTGGTTACTACGAAGAAAGAGATCAGAAACAAAACTGATACTGATTTTTTTCTTTACCGAGGATTCCCAGTCTGACGACGGGGAATATTCATGAGCATGTGAATCCCTGCCAGACCCCATGCTGGAGAAGTAGAGCTTATCTCTGAAAGTGAACTTGAGGCGTGCAGGAAACAGCATCGCATAG
This sequence comes from Ambystoma mexicanum, assembly GCF_040938575.1. Classification (NCBI taxonomy): domain Eukaryota; kingdom Metazoa; phylum Chordata; class Amphibia; order Caudata; family Ambystomatidae; genus Ambystoma; species Ambystoma mexicanum. The sequence goes on from NC_090936.1 coordinate 743,303,263, forward strand.
GAGATATTCTGTTCTCTCAGGATCTTTTTCACTCCTGTAAATTGGCGTCTCTCTTGTTGTACCCCGACAGAGAAGTCGGGGAAGATTCTGATGACCTGGGATCCCAGTCTAAGCTCCCCCTTCTCTCGTGCCAGGCAGAGTATGTGATCCCTGTCTCTGTAACTTCGCAATTTTGCAATTTTGGGCCTCGGGAAGTCCCCCGTTCTAGGGTGCGGCGCCAGGGTGCGGTGTGCCTGCTCGATGGTGAAGAAAGGGGATAATGCAGGATTATCCAGTAGTTCTTTAATCTTTCCCTTGAGTGCATTCTCAGGCACGCCAACAATTTGGATATTGTTCCTGCTCGATCCGGAATCCAAGTCATCACACTTTGCCTTGACAAGTTTCATGTCCTTGGTCAGGGTGGTCACTACCTCCTGAAGTGTATGTATTCCATCCTCGTTTGCGCTAATTCTCGTTTCGGCCTCAGTGATTCGTGTTCCTGCATGGTCCAGCTGAGATTTAAGTGATGCGACGTTCGCATTAATATCGTCCAGCTTTTCGTGGAAAAGATGCAAAGTTCTTGGCCATGGACTCCATCATAGTGGTTAAGTCTGGAGCAGGAATCTCCACGGGTCCCGCAGAGGATTGTCCCTGATCTGGTCTGGGCGCTGCTTTGGTAAATGTATCCATTGCTCCGATCTTATTGGCACCCCGGGCTCTGTTAGACATTGTTGAGCCGGGCTGCGGGACTCCCAGTGGGAGTGTGTTGGCCAGTCTTGGCCAGATCCGCAGGCCTACCAACCCGAGCACCGTTGCAAGCCGAGGAGGGCACTGAATATCGTGATGTGGGTAGGTGACACCGATGTAAGCCAATAGTGCAGTACAGTGTTGGCCCCCCAAATTCCTTACTATGAAGCCACGTGGTGGGCAGTCCCACTGGTTTACATGAGGTGATAAGGTGCAGTCGGAGAATCGGGCGTGGAGAGCCAGTCCAGGGTAATCAGGGGCGAAGCAGCGGATCAATGGAGGTGTATCAAACGGGGCTGCTTCAATGGCTCTCAGGACCTGTGGCCTGCCTCTCGGGCAGGGGTGGGAAGATCTTTCACAAAACAGTGTGCAGGCTGTAGCAAAAGGGAGAGGAATTTGTGCTAGTGTGGGCCGTTTTGTTAATTATAGGTAGCAGCGATCAGGCATTCAACAACCTTCAGCACCCCCAAGATTAATGAGGCAGTGTAGAACCGGAGGGACCAGGGCGGGCGTCCCACCAGCCTTTAGAGAGCGCCGTCAGTTCCTCAGTGCACGCCCAGAACTCACCACACCAATGGAGCGCTCAAGGGCCCAGTCCTATGACTCCAGGCAGCCTGTCAAAGTGCCAAAGTACCCAGGCACCTAGAGCAACCACACCCCCTTACTCCGGGGTGCGCAGCACCCCCAGCTCAGGTGGCAGAGGCAGTGGGGCCAGACGCAGGGCAGACCTGTGACATCGCAGAGGCACGCGGGGATCAATGGGTCCGGTTTGCTCATGTCTGGCAGCAAGGGGCAAACGTTCCGTTTCAGGGCGAATGTGTCAGGGAGTGGTCCAGTGTGGAGATGGCGCTCACAGTGCAGGAGTCTGGTGGGAGGGCACAGGAGGGACGGGCCCCCTCTGCGTCCACTCGTGAGCCCCGGTGATCTGGGTATAGTATCTGGTTGTTAGGTGAGGAGTGGAAGGTCAGGAGATCCCAGCTACACCCCAGGACGGTGCCTGCCAGACCCAGTGGCAGCTACTCAGCAGGGGGGCCGCGCGTGTCCACGAAGCCGCGGCTGTGTCCGGCGATTAATAGAGTGAGCCGTTCCTTCCAAGGCTCACCTGCTGTGATTTCGAAGTGCTCCTCTGTCGCAGCAGCAACACAGGAGACCAGCCGCCGGGGGATCCGGACCAGGCCTGCACAGCCCATGCACTGCGGCCAAATACCGTCGGCTCTCCCCCTCAGACCAAGTGTCCACATCCACGCTGCCCAATGTGGAGCAGACAGCGGTAGCCACAGCCCAAGCACCGGTACCATGGAACCCCCCTGGTGCCTGCAGCCTTCCTCCGTCAGGATCGGCGCTGTAGGCAGGCACCTCCCAAAGGCCCCCTCCGCCTTGGTACAGGGCCAGTGAAAGGTAAATGGTGCCGACCGCTCAGCCTGGGGGCATCCAACACCCCCTGAAACTTGGCCCGGAGATACACCGTACTGCCCTTATCCACTGGTCTTCTCTGCAGGATCGGATGGCCAGCAACACCGTAGATATTGCTAGATAAAGGCCGGCATACCACATTGCCCAAATGCTAGGCAGCCATTTTACAGGCTGCTAAACAGCACCCCCCTGTTTTGCGTTTTCTTAAGTTTTATTGGGAATGGTATTGTTTCTTAGTTGGTATTTGTCATGTATTTTCTCTGCAACTAGCCTTCCTCCTGCTGCAAGATGACCAGAAAGTAGGTTCTGCTACCTGTGAAAGTGTTCTTTCAAAAGCAAATAACTGCATTGGCTACCTCACACCTTTTTTGGCATGTTTAATGGGGTCTGTACAAGCCGATCTGTAGAAAAGGAACATCATGTAGTAAACAGAGGGTTACAAGCAACAATGGTTCATTGGACAGTTGCTTTTTACAAATCTGCTTTCATCCAGCATGTATGGAACAGAAGTACAAGGTTTTACTTACACATTTGAATAATTTGGATATGCAGCCCATCTAATTGGAAATGCATCTCAAAAGGGATCTCAAATGCATCATGATAAACTTTTGAAAATATACTGTTCTAAAATTACACACACACACAGTAGTGTGTGTAACTAAACACAGACCAGCAGCCAAGTAGGTGGTACTATTTAGAAGGTAACCCAGGCCTGTTCGATACACTGATGTAGAAGTTTACAAAAACCGTTTACTTCTAAAGGACATTTTAATCCACACTGACATAGGCATGGCAAAAAAGCTCCAAAGTAATTAGCCCTTACAAAAGTGATATACCTGTGTGTGATGGGGGTCGCCCATTAGTTGCATATAAACAAGGGCAACAACATTTTAAAGACGGGGGAACCCTCTGCTCTGTGATGCAACCCTCTGGAAGCAGCTAGAGCTCTAAAGCCCCTTCTATAATGGGGCAAAGAAAGATGCCATGCTAGTAGGGGGGATGTCCACTTAATGGGGGAGAACAAGGCTGTTCCCCTAGACCCAGAGGTTTGTACGGAAACAGCTTCCAAGAGAGAAAACCCAGAGAGAATAGGCCCCAGACTGTGTTTTACATATGCAACAATAATAAGTAGTTATCATTCCTGTGCCCTGGCTGTGGGCATGGATTCGGCACAAGAGCCTAACACAAATCTTATGACAGACACTAACACACAGTTCCACGGACAACGAACCAAGACACTCACTGAGAGGCACAGAGAACTGGAGCCCCTGGAAGCCATGTTCACACCTCCTGATTCCAACTTGGGGGACAGAGCATTTGTAACTTGGGCCAACCATCATTAATAATAAATGGACACCATCTGCAGTAGACCCTTAACACCGGCCATAGATATAGGGTGTGGGTGGAAACATTGATGCATGTCCAATCACAATGTCCAAAGCTACTGGTCCCACAAATCAGAGCTCTCATTATTTTACTGTCAGTATCTTATCAAAGGTAGCGGAAGCTTTCTGACTTGGTGGGTAATAGTGTGGCGTTCCTGAGAGAGTGATGTTACAGTGAGTCAAGCTAGACAAGGAGAACCAGGATAAAAACATGTATTGGTCAAGCCAAAAAGACCAAGTTTTGAAAGTGAGGCAAGAAGGAGCAAAATGTATGTTCTCCAAGTCAAGAGGGGCAATCGGAGACAGGCAATTATCTAAGCCAATGGAGCCAAAGCTTAGAAGAAGCCAGGTTGAAAGGGCAGGCTAGGCGGAGAAGGCTTCTAACCTGTGCCCAATGAGTAGTGGGAGGCTACATCTCAGACCACTGAAGGATTTGGAGTAAAGCTAGTTTGAAGCTATAGTCCTGACCCTGCCCAGAGCGAGTAGCAAGGCTACCTCACCAAATAAAGAAGCCTTGCAAAGCTTGAAACTCCAGGAAGGGTTGAATAAATACTGCTTGTAAATTACTAAGTAGGGTGGAGAATAAATACTAGCCTCATCAATGGAAATGTAGGGCAAAAGGAGCCCCATACAGGGTCTGTCTTGGTAGCTGCTGCAAAGCTGTCATCTTGTCCATCCATCCATGTCCAATACACCAACCAAGGACCCACCAAGGGTCAGGACGAAGACAAGAAAAAGACCACAGCCAGAAGGAAGATCCTAGCCATGCTGACAACCACGCCATCTTGAACGAAGGGTGATGGAACCCTAAAAATAATGAACCTGCAAGTGACATGTTGGAATTTGTCCTGGGTGGAAAGCTGGGAGTTATTGGTTGGAATTGAACTTTGGACCGTCCATCCTTTAGCTAAGGCCCTTATCACTCAAAATATGGTTAATCCTTCTCCCTCTCACCATTTCACCTTGCTTGATCTTCTTTTGAGCCTAGTCCATCAAGCAACATACAATGCGAACACTTGTAATGTACCCCTCAATTTCATGTATATGCTAGTAATTATATTATCTTGTAAAGACATAGGAGTCACACAGCATTGCCCCACACTTAAAAGAACTAATCAATCAAAAGGCATAGCAGTGCAAAGTGTTTGTTGTAAAGTATTAGTAAGTGTCACAACCACTGAAGTCAGTCAGCATTAGGCCCTCAGAACAAACATCAGGGATAAGATCATGTGCATATTTTCGGCACAGATATTTTCAGCAATGCAATTATAAGCAGCAATACATGATCTCTGTGCCTTTTTAAAACCTGCACTATGAGACATTTTCACCATGAACACAAATATAAATGTTTTAATTTTCACTAAGCCCCTAATTCGAAAAACATGAAATAGGTGTGGTTGGGCTTTTACGTGAAGCCTCCAGACCTGATAGTAAATAGAACTGACAGTTTTCACTAGATTTTCATAATAGTCAAGCGCTGCATTGTCAGTCAACTGCACCATACCCCCCAATGAGAGGCACAGGTGGAGTCTCCAGTAAACGCATAGGGTTACCAGTCAGTATCAGGCCACTTGGAACCACAGACATTAGCTATTTGTGGCTCAAGGGTCCCACTCTGGCATTCCATCAAATCCACTGACCAAGGGTGATAAGGGCAATGAAGCTTTTGTTGTACATTCAGTACTTCGGGTTAAGTGGGTACCCCTTTTACTCCTTAAACTCACTGGTACCCCAAACCTAGTGGTAAAGACAAGTATCAACACTTTCAAACCATCTTGTTTGTCTGCCCTGCGGATGGGGTACACCTCTATCCATTTGGAAAATGGTGACTTTACCAAGTACATACACCAGGCATACTAGTTTCAGTATTTGAATAAAAAAAACATTGGAGCTGTACACCCGGGAGTATACAATTACCCTTATGGGCCCCATGCTGCACATTCATTGTCTTTCCTATATTGTGGTGCTGACATATCAAGCACCTGTGGATAAATTGTTGTACAATTTGTAAACAACCTGGGGCATTCCATTCTTTCCTCATTCGCATTCGCATTTTTCCATTCAAAACATGTGCTACATGGAACAGTGTGAAATTCGTTTGCCATGCTTTTGGGAATACAAAATGTCCTTCTGAAGATTGCCAATGCTAATCACTGAAGAGAACATCCTGCCTTTCCCTTTGCATTATTGCCTGTATCTGGTGACGGACAACTGCTTGAGTGCTTTATATGGTGTTTTTGTTCCTAAGTGTACTTGCCACTGAGGCATCATCTTCTCTACCAAGGTATCAATGGAAAGGGCAGTGCCCCTCGCTGTCTGAGCAGTGAGTGCGTTCCCTTTGCGGATGTCATCTTGGTGTGCTGTGCATTTCAGATCACTCACCCTTTCGGGAGCCCTAGTGATTTTAAAAGCAGATGTACATATTCTACATTGTCAATTGGGGTCCCTGCTGCAGTTAAATAAGCACTTTCCTTCTACAAACTACCAAAGTCATGTACTATCCCAAAGGCATTGCAAGAGTCCGAAAATACAAACTTGCTTGCCTGCTGCTACGATGATTATAATTATATATACTTTTTATAACGTGCTTAATACCAACAAGTGGTTTCTAAGCGAGGGATCGGGATTCAAACCTGTGTTGTGCTGCGATGTCTTGCTTCCGAGACAAATGCGTCCCCCCGACCCCCAGTTATCCTTCCTATCGCACTTGTTGGTGCACTACTTTTGGCTATTTGAGCTTCACTCACTGCCCTTATCCGTTTACTTTCTGAAAGTTAAACAGATAAGTACAGTTAGTACAAACTTCATATGCCAATTTCAGTTCTCTATTCATTTCCCACACAACTCCCACCCACAAGGTTCCTCAGTTGCATTTTGCAAAGGGGTCTCTTCTAAATCGGTTTGCGGTTTAGTGAGGACACTTGAATCTGTGGAACAGGGTAGTAAAAATTCAGGATTCATTACTGAACAGTGTGCAAGGGTGACATTTGAGAATTTAGTGCCATGAATGGCCTGAATAATTCCACCAACTCAGAAAAATAATTCACAGATTTTATTTTTGATTCATCAGACTGCAGGATCATTAGTCAAAGGGAGACCCTTAACTAGTCCCTCTATCTACTGTGGGCTCTCTCCGTCCTATCCAAGTCTTCCTATTTTGCTCAGAGATGCAATCAACTACTGATGGTAACCCCTACTGTCTATCATGATTGATAACCCCTAGCATAGAATATTCCAACGTTGAGGGTCTAAAGGCCGTAGCCTTTTCTACCTTACTCCCTATGGGACTTTCTAATAATTCCCTAATCTTCTGATGCCCCACAACGTGATCAATGATTTTTAGGAGGGTGCCAGAGTGCTTCACACTCTCGTTCTCTCTCATTTCTGTCCCTGCTTTCACCCATCATAGGTCTCTCCTGTTCTCCTACTCTCTCCTTCCCCACCTCTGATCTTTCTAAGTTTTCCCTCTCTCTCATGCCACTACCTTCTCTCGTACTCCCTCATATCTCCTATCTCTCCCTCATCCTCTTCCTTTCCTTTTACTACTCTGTTGTATCTCCCTCCTCTTTCACTCTGGTTTTCTTAGACTCCTTCTCTCTCGATATGCTCCTTCTCCCCCTCCTCCTCCTCCTCCTCCTCCTCCTCCTCCTACTACTACTACTACTACTCCTTCTCCTCCTCCTCCTCCCTCAAATCTCCACCCTCCATCTCTACACCTATAGCTTCTCTCTTTCACTCACACTTCCTTTCTCCATTTCACTTCCTCTCTCTGTGCTAATCTCACCTTCCACATGGCATGTACTTTTACTAGCTTACAAATTCCATCAGCACTCACTCCCGATATAACTCAGTTGAAATTGTAAATGTGCAGTTTCTGGGCTATAAATCACACCTGCACGGGTATGAGAGCGACTGGAGGTGGAGGTGCTTTCTGCATGCTGGCTACAACGCTTGCGAAAAAGTCCCTATATTCCAGGGTTCAAAATTGAGGGGAGCTGGGCGCTATTTATCTCCTGCTGGTAAGCCTAGAAGAGCCTGGCTTGCTTGACAGAAAACAGCTACCAGGAGTTACTTTTGGCTACCCCGGCCAAAAGAGTCTAAAAAGCACAGCTATGTGCATTTAGCCGTGTGCGTTTGGGACAATGTAAAATTAAACATTAGGGCACATCTATACACTGTTTAAAGCATAAGGGGTAATAAATAATGGGCACAATACTTTTGCATCTGATGTGGAAGTTAAATTTGCGGAGCTTTATGTACTAGCTCCTCGTTCCCCATTGGTAGCTCCTGGTCACTGGTTAATGCTATATACCCAGGATCTGCGGTTAGCTCCTGCTAATCAAATCTCAATTTCGAGCCCTGCATTTCCTAAGGTTTCAATTGTATCCTCCGTACCAGCCCCATATATTTCTTAAGTTGTATTAGCCTCAATCAGCTGTGGGCATAACACAGCAATGGGAGCAGACGAAGTACGTCTCTCCCTCTCAGCTCTTTCCTTCTTAAATTGTTGCCTTTTTCTAGTTTGTTACAAATTCAGAAAGATTGCGAATTCTGTTGGTTTGAGTGATGAACTCTTACATTCTAAAACACAATTCGAGTGTGAACATTTCATTATATCAAATGACCCCAATCAGAGATAACAGTCTATGTCTGTTCCCTCTGGTCATTCTATACAATTTCTCTAGGTGCTTGTACTTTCTGGTCAGTAGTTTATAAACATAGTATGTTGCCATGCCCTATGTGGGGTTCTGGACCTTTAGATTGATTTCTTCCCATTTAAAAAAGAAAATCTTATTACATTCCGAACGGAGGTGTTGCCGGCTCCTGCCCTCTGCATCTTTTCTCTGTGTGCCACCTTTATTTGTATTACTGACGGTGTTGTGCTTTTAAGTTTCCCACTAATTATTCTCAGTTTTAGATTTACAGCTATTATTTATTGTTATTATTTTATTTATTATTGCTACCTTCCTTTTTAATTTGATCCTGTATCTACCAATTGTAAGGGTGTCGAAGAACGAAGCTGACAAAGGTTCTTTGTTTCTGTTGAAAACTTAATCCTCATGCCTCCTTGGGGCCACCTCGTACCAGTACTAGCACAGTCAATGACCTTCATATCTCCTGTGCTCGTCTTCATAACAGTATACTTTTGGCTTTATCTTTATCCCCTGCATTCCAAAAATAGATAGGTTTACTTTCAATAAAATGATTTTGAACAGTGTGGAAGCTATGGAATGTTGGGGAGGGACAATACTCAATGCGCTGTACCCCAGGTGATCGTCCTTGTTCCCAGAGGGGGGAGTCCCTCCCCATGAGGTCCTCCTGCATTAAACTATCCCTACAGTGAATGTTGGGTAGCGGCCACTCCTCCCTATCCTCATGGGAAAGGGCTCCCCCCCTTGGGGAGAAGTGGTGAATGTAGGTGAATCATCACACAATGCACCCTTATAATTACATAACTGATGTTTTTTACACAGGCCAAGGAGTAGCAATCTTCTCAGACAGCTTTTCTCCAAATTAGACCACTTATCTATCTTTTCTGTACACACAGGGGTTTGAAGGGAAGCAGTCTGCTACTCCAGTTACAGTATCAGCTGAGCAAGGCAAATCCGAAGTGAGACAGCACCAAATGTAGAAGCACATCACCAAATAATCCAATGGGGAAACAGGCAGCTGAGAGAGGGTTTATTTCCACAGAGCAGTGCAAAACCAGCACAATATCTCCATCCCCAAATATTGGCCCCGAGCACAGAAACCTCAGGGTTTTAATACAGTTTTACACAATGAGCTTCATTCAGACAATCATGATGCATTTAGTCTGTTACATTAAAAATGACCAGACTAACAGTACCTCTGGGGAGTGAAAGGGGGGGGAAGCGGTGGCAATGGCTTTAAAGGACCATCCATGCCCCCTAAAGTTCTGATCAGCCTATTTGACAAAATCCCCTCCTTTAAAGGACCTTTCCATTACACAGAGGTACTGAACGGGGTCTCTGCATTCAAGTGACTTGCATTCCATCTCTCAAGCAGCTAAACCTACCTTCATGACATAATGCGGGATGTGCAAGTGCTGACCCGTGCCTAGGAAGGTGGCTTACACATTCCTCACACAGTCTTATGGGCACTCATATACTTGCCAAGAATCACTATTGGATCTGCGCCACTTCTCCTAGCATGGCTGTGGTGCCATCATCGCACAATGATGGCTGCTGTTCAATAACATACAAGGTTCATGTATGTCAACTGGCAAAGTAAAACGCCACCAGTTTCCATACGACTTTGGCTGCCATTTTTAGGAGGGTTGTCCGATCCTCGGTCCACGAGACCGTGACAACTGCAGTAGCAGAGATTATCTTGCCCCTACCTGCCTAGATGATGCTGAGTTCCACTTGCAGAACAAGGACACTCAGGGCAGCATGAACCCAGTAGGAGGAAGTGCTCAGAGACATGGTCTGTACTTTCGCCTGGAAGAAGCTTACAGCTTTGACCCCCCCCCCCCACCCGTCAACGTCATAGTGGAATATCTGTCTGCAAGAAAAGCAGACTAAACACCAGGCCTAGATCCCAAGGTGCTCATGTTTATGGCTAAATCTTTCAAATATTCAAAAAGAGGCATCAACCAGGTCTGGCAGGTTTGACAGGATATAGTAGTTCCTCTAGCAAAAAATGTGGACCCTCACCCAAAAAGCCCAAGAACGTGCATAGACAACAGATTCAGCTTTGCTGACTGGCTGGGCCCAGCAGGCCGTTTCATTGATGGCCACTTCGAACTGTGCCTTAACAATGGAAAGTAGCAAAGCAGTGTTTATTAAGAGAGACAGTCATCTAAGTGAAGTGGCATCTTCAGAGGTGGAGGCATCCACCCAAGGCCTCCTTTTGTTGGGTCTTTTGCTAAGGAGCGCTCAAATTTTGTGAGCACATGCACCACCTTCCAGAAAGCAATATCATCATCATATAAACGGTCTGTGCTTCCAAGATTTTTGGCATGGCTGGAAGAGGATGGGGCCCTCTTTTGGCTAGTACCAACTTGCTAGATGCCTCTCGGCAGATAGAGGAGAGGTGCAATACTCATCAAACAAACGCCTTCTTTCATTTTAGGAAAGGGGTGGGTGCCGCATGAGGTACCTGGAGGAGACCAGCATGGCAGCCCACTGCCACCTCAGGTGGGTCCACCTTGCAAAGCTATACAGCCAGTGGGCTGACGCACAGCATTGCTTTTGGTAAGCTAGGGCATGGTACCAATCGATGCCTGGGTGCGTCAGACAGTGAGGGCCTTCCATACAGAGTCATGGGACACTTCTCTGAAGGGAAATGCCTCACCCTTGATATTTGAGGGCAAGTAGCAAATTGATGGCTATAAAAATCAGAGAATTAGCCTGCAAGTGTGCAATCGTGCAAGCAAGCATATACCCTTGCGGGTTTGTCAGCAACTTCTTCTAAGTAAAGTGGTCACAGAAGGTGAGGCCAGAGGTAAATCTCAGAAACTTCAAATTAGAGGGGATTATTATGCTCAGGGACCTCATGATTTGAAAAGATTGTCAGACACTAAGATCTCCAGGGCGCATACCTCTAATCCTCATTTTTGACATTTACAAACACTTCCTAATGGTTCATCAGGAGAAGAAGCTGCTGGGAACAAGCCTGCCATTTGGGCTTTACTTTGCTTCCTGATGTTTCAGCAAGGTGATGAAGAAAGCAATAGCATTTCTACTGGATCGAGAAGTCTATCTAAATGTTTAACTGAATGACTATATTCACTTGTGCTAAGACAGGAGGGTCTTTCTGGAACATGTCCATATGGTCAGACCTCTTCCCAAATCTAGAATTCATGGGGTAGTTCACAAGTTTGGCGTCCTGTGGCATCAACAGGGTTACTTGGCCTCATCAAGTACCCCGATTCTGAATGGAACATCTCTGCTCTCCTGCAAGCCCTATTGCTCCAGTCGGCTATCGTAATTGTTAAATGACATGGACACGACCCCGCTAAATCCTTTACTATTACGGGTGACTCTAGCTGCTACAGTAGCTCAAAATGAAGCCTTGCTTCCAATGATGTCTTATCTGTGTTTCGGTTCACTGATTGACCCCCTTTCCGGTCTGACTGCTTCAAGATCAAGCACCAGAGTCTGAAAAGAAGTTCTGGTCCCAACACAGCTGTAAGTTAAGCCTGATTCACTTTGGCGCTCCCCAGACGGTCCCTGGTGTCACCCAAAGTCCTTGTGACGTACCTTGCCCAGTTGGCACACTCTGTTGCACCCTTAGGTAAAGGAGTGATGATTGACACAGCAATTCTTGACTGACATGCCCCCATGTTCACCTATGTGGCCCAGGCATATTATGAAAATTGCACGGTTTGCTTTTCTCATAATGTGGGGAGAACAGTGAAAACCAGGCAATCTGCACATCCGGTACCGGAAAGCCCGTTTCTGAATGTGCAGGCAGACGTCATACAGCTCCCCTGAAGCATGGGTTGTGAGTACTGTCTTTCCATTGTTGATATCTTTTCTGAGAGGGTGGAGGCTTACCCGTGCATAAAGGCTGATGCTATTACTGTTGCAAAATGCCTGTTATTCGACTTTGTTTCCCGGCTTGGGCTCCAACCCCTCATTGACAGTGATCGTGGCACTCACTTTATAGGGAAGGTCAACAGGGCTCTGAGCATTATTCATCAGTTTCACTGAGTCTACTCACTCCTAGTCAAGAGGTGCAGTGTAACACTGATACGACAACCTGAATACTAGGCTAGCCAAAATCTGCCATGAAACAGAGTTGAGCATGGGTTGTTTCCTTACTGGGTGCCCAATGTGCATGGGTACTGCACACACAATGCTCCAACCCCCCTCCTTCCCACTATATGAACTTGCAACTGGAGGATGAAATGGTTCTTCGATACTGTCGAGTTCTTGTCAAGACTGTTTGTTCTCGCCACTCTCAGGTCAAGGCTGTCCTGCCAGAAGCGGCTACCGAACCCTGCCACTCGCTGCAGCCTGGTGATTTCATCTACATTCGAGTGCACCAATGAGACATTGGCACCCCAACCCTGCTGGCGAGGACAGCACCAAGTCCTTCTCACATCCCGACAGCAATTAAGTGTGAGTGATTCACCTCCTGGACGCATACTGCCCTTTGATGAAAAGCGTAACCCTCCGCTGTCGACACTGGAGCACCTCCCAACAGCCACCTTCCAGGAATCAGCCCTTATGGAACCATTGCTGACCTAGCCGGCAACTCCAGTGCAGAGGAATCAACTACTGCCACATCTCTGTCCCAGTCCGATCCTCTGAGCCATTCTAGAGTAGGAACGGACACAGACTCCAAACCTCCCACTCTACCTGTATGCCTAGGTCCCTAATCGAGACCCTCTGCTGGGCCTGCTCAACATGGTAGGGTCTCTCCAACATTGATCTTCAGACTACTCCATCAGAGAAGTGAGACATCCTCTGAGCCAACGCGGATTCGTGTTCCTCTTCCCGGCTAGAGCTATTGCTGCTGACGCCTCTGGATTGGCCTTCCCGACCCCAGGAGATACTGCCTGTGGCCACGAAGAGGTCCGCCCAGAGGTCAGTGAAATAAAAGGAAATTTGCCTTGTCCTTTGCAACATTCCCTTTTAACTGCCTGGGGGCTGGTGATGCACCTCCCTCATGAGGTGGTGCACGGGTAGGCTTGGAAAAACCTGCATAGAGAAATGTCTTGCCCTGAAGGATTTGTTCCAACCACTTTGCCATTATTCTTTTCACCCTCATGAGCAGAGTATTCTTGTGGTTATGGCTCTATGGTTATCTGTGACATTGGGGACCTGCATATTGAGAACCTCTGAGGGCTCTGGCTTTGACCCAAAACTAAAAGGATTACACCTTTTTGACATTTATTGACTCTAACCACTGCATTCTTGAATTGAACCACTGGCTTTGGCCACACATTTTGTGACTTTATGAACTACTGTTGTACTGAAACATACTACTCCCGGAGACTCTTGTCAGAATCATTCTGCAAACAGTGATTGCTGCTTTTAACACCACTAGTCACAATTATTCTGGTCCTTCAGCTCACCCTTGGACTCCTTGTGAGAAGACTTTCCTGCACCTGGCGTGGCACTACACGCCTGCGTGCAAAATCTCAATGATTGTTGGATTTGTGTATACCTCCCGCATGATTTGACCTCAGTCTCGCTGCTGCACCCGTTCCTTTCAATTTGTGAGAATTCTGCCGGGAACACAAGCTGGTCACCTGGTCCCGTTGGTGGTCAGGAATCCCAGATGGGGTTTACTGGTCCTCCAAAATGTCCCTCCCCAGATCAGTTATCGTGAAAACCTGTTGCACTTTACCTTTCTTCTCAGGCTACTGGTTTGCTTTGTTATACAAGGCAGGGTCCACTATTCGTGGGAAACAGTATATGTCAGTATTACCTTTCAATCTCTGACAGCATGATCCTTAACAACGTTACCTTAGCCTTTGATACAGGGTTTTCTTTCTCTGAATCTGGGTTTGCCACCTACCCATACATTTATTTCATAGGTGGGGGCAACGCTCATCCTTGGTTTCCTGGGAAATTGGGGAGAAAGTTATTATATGGGGTCTGTCTTATCAGCCATCTGCAACTCCAAAACATTCCCTACTCTGACCCGCCAAAGAAAGTTAGAGATGGAAAGGCTTCATCAATAGGGTAGGGTAGCTCATCCCTGGGTTGGGTGTGAAACTGAATCGGGACAAATTGTCCAAACTTTCTAGGCTTTTAGAGGGGATTGCCAATGCAACCACTTCTTTCCTCTTCCTACTTTCCCCACTAACAGGTTGCTATCGGCACAATACTTCAGAACGTATGGCATTAGAAACTCTCTTAGCATCGATAGAAGGGGGGGCAGGGGGCTGCTCTTGTGAAAAACAAATGTTGCATTTGCATACCCAATTCAGACAGGAACATCCCTGATATTTTCTTGCACATCCACCAGACCGTAGCTGCCTTCCATGAGAATAATAGTCCTGGTTGTACTGTGTGGTCTTTGATTACCAATATCCTTGGTTCCTTAGGTCCCTCTGCAATGCAGATAGCACCATTTAAACTCCTTCCCATTTTGAGTATTTAATGTTTGCTCATGTTCATAAAATGTTTATGCACCTGTATTCGAAAGCAATACAACAAGCCACAGAGAGTGACATAAATGCTATACTTAATGCAGGATCTACGTTAACATAACTACTCAGAAAAGCTCGAGTTGCAACATTGCGAATCCGACTTTATTGCATTTTGCAACTCGAGCTCTTCGTTTTTTGTTGTTTTGCCCCCGCCTCCCTTTTAATGCATGTGGGCGACACCACCCTAAACCCCGAATCCGAAAATACCAAACTAGGTGTGCAGGGGGACACCCCCACAATGCCGACTCACCTAGTTCGGTATTTTTGGATTTTGCATTTCATATAATGCCAAATGCGCAGTAAAAGCACATTCAGCATTACATATACAATATTTCGGGATAATACCCTTAATGTGCGCTTTGGAAGAAATGCACTGTAAGGATGTACCGTTATTTGACCTATGTACCGCCTATAGTGAGTAAATGGATGAGACTTTAGGGAATTTCTCAGAGGAGGGACTTGAGGTGGAAAATTACACTTATACGGCTGTTTATTTCAATGCTTAATATGCTTAACTCACAGAGCTCAGCCTATGCTCATATATTACCTTTTGAATCTTGCTGCACCGCTCCACAAAAACAACCTGAACCCTATGTTGTTTTGCACATGTCTTAACTGAGTGTACACCAAGTACGCTGCGAGATGCAGTCCTACTTCATTCAAGGTAACTTTTTTTAAATTGTAGTTAATGTGATATAGTAAAAAAAAGAAAATCGACTTTTCACATATACATACAAAATTTAAAACATGAGCAAAACATTTCACCCATTTGATAGAAAATAAAAAAAGCTAAAAGCAAAGATACCGAATTAGTCAAATAACAATTCATACATTATTTTGAAATTAATTCAAGCTCCATCAGGACTTAAAGACTTCCAGTGACAAGCAAGCTTCATGTCCTAATAGTAACCTCTTCCAAAAAGAACTAAAGATAACCATATCTCACGATGCACAAAGCGCGACAGATATTTGACCCGCAAATCCCAGGTCCCTGCACATTCGAGCATTATACGTCAAAGGGTTTGAATCTTTTGATCTAAACATAGGTGACACACGCCATCTTCAGAAACCTCCTTAAACCTGATACATTGAATTAGTCTGGTTGGAAGTAAACAGACGGAATCTTAATAATTATGTGCGCCATCTAGAGCTTGGAAAGTGTCTTAGGTAAGTTGGTAAGAACCCACTAGGCTTATCATATCAAGACAGTTTTTTTGCCAACACCAAATTGTTCACTACAGAAATCCAATCAGACCTCTTCAACGATTCTTTGACACTTAATGGGTTCGAAATTAAATCGTCTTCTGAGCAACCACACATTTGCAAAATTTTCAATGCTTCTCGCTTGAATTCCACCAAAAACGAATTACTTGTTGCAGTGATTAGTGAACCAATGTCCTCATACAAATATTTCCCCTTTGGTACCAACAAAAGCATATATAAGGAAATAACCCTTCAATCCATGTAGGCACTCACTGACTGCAAACCCACCTTGGATCTTAGACTCGCAATGGGCAAGCTTTGTGAAAGATTTAAAACAACCTTCCACTATTTGCCCTCTAAATGAGACCAATCTATTAAATTTACTAGAGGATTTGCATCCAGGCCATATATTAAAGTCGGGATAACCTTACCCATAGAGAATCTAACTAAAGGCACAAAAGAACATTTACAGTAGGTATGCAGTATCTTCTTCATCTGCGAAGAGAATTTGATTAATTTCCCTTCCAAGTCAGAAATTAGATTAGACATTGCTGGAAAGGATCGCAGTTTGAAACCCAAATATATGACTTAATTTGTGACTGGAACCTCACACTCATTCATAGACCATCTTTAAGAAGTCAATTTCTTTAGAAGCCTCCTACATTTAATGATTTTCGACTTAGCAGGGTTTATCTGCAGACTATTACGTAAAGTGTACTCTCCCAATGCTCCAAGAAAGCGCTGCAGACCCTTGCGGTTATGATTGAGAAGCACTAGGTCTTCAGCAAAAGCTATCCAATTCAATCTTTCGGAGTCTATCCAAGCACTGGCCAACACCGCCTGATCTAATGACTCTGCAAGATCTGCCAGATAGAGTTTGAAGAGACAGAGCGAGTACGCATCCCTGCCTCACTCCTCCATCTCACACAACAGGAGAAGACAAATTGCGCTGCATATCTAATCTTACTAACATTTGAGAGCGGTCATGTAGGTTTACAATGATAGATAACAATTTGGGAAGAAGCCTCATTTCAATAATTTAGACCAGAGGTGCACCCTATCTACAGTATCAAATGCCTTTGTAGGATCTATCCAGGCGCAGAATAAAGTAGGACCCCCATTAATGAAAGATCCAGCAATCACTATACTCATAACTATACCATTTAAGGAGTTAGACAGAGCCCTCTAATTTAACTTGATGCTTAGACAGAATACCCCTTGCTTCAGCCCAAGACTTCAAATCCCTCAGCAAAGCCCCAGCAAAAATGTTGCTCTCGGCATCAAGTAGGGCAATCGGACATTAGTTAGAGGGATCCGCCCAATCACCCTTCTTGTAAAAAGGAATTGCAATTGCCAGTCGCCAGGAATCAGGCAGACGTTTTTCCTTCAAGATCTCTTTAAACAATATCAACATGAGTCTTGCCAATAATTCAATATCAGACTTTATGATCTGATTAGTTAGACCATTAGGGCCAGGCGCCTTGGAAGAGGAGGACTTAATGATCAGATTGGTTTATATATATCTGCCTACAGATTTAATTGCCAAGGAATATCAAGCGGCAAATCAATCTCAGAACCAGAAGGCTTACTATATAATCTCCATAGGAAGTCAATCCAGGACGTTTCTGTCACTCCTATACTTTGCATAATGCTTTTAAAGTCCTGCGAGTAATTAATAATAGACCAAAAGTTTCGCAAGTTTGAAGCATTCACCGCCCTCAACTTCACTTTGCCATCTCTTTGGAGGAGTAAATATCTATTATATCTAGACCAATTTTTATAATCACTATGCAGGGTCCTCACTCTAATAATCCTATTCGAATGGCTTAATTGAAAGTTTTGCAGGACACTAATAGAATGCCTCAAGTCTTTATTTCGCAACCACGTTGATTCATCAAAGGAATGGGAATGATTTGGCTTCGGCTTCGCTACAACTGAACTCTGGCAATTCAAATTCCAGATGAAGTCCACGAAATTCAAAGGATTGCACAACAGTCTCAACTCAGACTCAGAGGAGGAGGAGGAAAGAGAGGAATGCAGAGAATGGTTTAACCTTACACACCGCCCTCAATCCTCATTGCTCTATTTCAGCCATTATTAACATGTAATGGCCCGATCTGACATTTCAATGGATTTAGAGCACATAGTGCAAATGATCCGATCAGCATATTGTGGTCACTAGAGCCCAACTCTCTAATACGGAAGTTCTTACAATTCCCAAACCATTCTCTGGTCAAAAAGAGATAATCAATAGTCGAGCCCCGAGTGCCTCTCTTCCACATGAAGGGTGGGGGCATGTTCCCCTCTATATTCCCATTAGCCATCATCAACTCCCATACCACTAAGAAAGAGTACAATTGACTGCCAGTTACTGTAGGCTCTATAATGTAGGGACTCGCCCCTCTGCAGGACCGAATACATTGTGGGTTAAGATCGCCCATTAGGATTATTCCCACTGGGTAATATATGATATTAATTCTCAATAACAAATCGGAAAGAGATGACGTAATCCCTCGAGCTCTAACCTGTCGGTTTTTATAATAGATGTTTATCGCCAATGTAGGGATCAATGAGGCAGCCCCCCTCAAGTCAAATTTCACTGCCAGAATACCAGGGACTTCAGCTAACTAGTTAGATCAGAAGGCCGCCAACAGGGCGACCGTCAACATGATTTATTGCTGGTTGTTCTACAACTGAAAACCCATGTGTCTTAAATGGAATAGTTAGCCAGCTCTCCTGGAACACTACCAAATCAAACTTTCCAAAATTGTCCTCCCTGATCATCACATTTTTAAAAGAACTGGAACCCCTCGTGTTCCAAACTATAGTCCTAAACACAGTACTACCTAAAGTGCATCCTCCACTGCTCCCAGTTTTTCTAATATCTGTGTTAGGATGTCAGGCAAAAGACTCCAAACCTTAGACTTAGTTACAGTTTGGAAGTCTCCTGATTGACCCACTCCACCCTCAGTGCCTTTTGGAATTAATTACTGCTGACGACTCGGCAGAGCCACCACGCCCAATATGGATATTTAAGCCATGAGTTTTGTTATCTGGAGCACTTAAGGGTTTACTTGAGACCTCATATCCCCGAGCTAGTAAATCATGACTGGCCGCCAAGATGGCATTAGCCCCTAGCCGGGTCTTCAAGCCCATTTCAACCACATGAGTACATTTTACAGTAGGAAAGTGGACATATTCTATATCAGAAGAGGAAAGAAAATACAAGTCAGCCACTTCATTAAAAATAGAAAGAATTACACTATATTTAGTGGTTTAGATCCTTTTCCCCTTACTGTTCGTCTCATGCAAACCCTAGGATGTCAAGGAGAGAAGTAGAAATTAGGACCCCACCGCTAATCCGGAATAGTTATTTCTAGATATTGGATAGGAATGTGTACACAGGTCACTAGAACAAGCAGAATGGGGTCTCTGAGGGATTCAAACAGCCTTCAAGTCCTTATTCAGGATCAGTCTATCCTCCTCGACAATAACTGGATGTTTTATAACCAGGGACTTGTTCGCTGGACTCAACACTTCCTGTAATTGACTTGGTTTCGTCCCACGATAGAAAACGGGTTCCCATTTGGTAGTGGATTGAATTCTGTCATACCGCATCCCTACAGTGATGTTCAATCTCCCCTTAAGTGATAGTTATCCAAAATGTTTTGGGAGCATTGTGTGGAAGAATCCTGACCGAGTCCCTTAGATGCCAGTTGAGATACTTCATCAAATGACAGGATTACAGGACTCTTGGATGCTACCTGCTCCATATGTTTAGCCCGTCGGCTTCTTTTGGAGGAAATGAAATAGACTCAGTGAATTTAGATTTTATAGCATTCAAAATCTTCTTGGCCTTCTGATGTTCAGTCTTTAGTTGTGGTTGAGACTAATTTATCCTGGGAGTGCTCAGAGGGTGGATTCTTTTTACGCTTTTTCCTTTTTTTGGCTTTAATCTTAGACTTCTCATATTCAGCCACAGGTCTAAGATGGCAGCCCTCTGTTAGAGCTCCCACGCCCGGTGTAGTCTTAGGATGAACTATACTTCCTCAGCTGATCCTGCACTACTGAAAAAGTCGACTGGAGCATACCCAGCAACGTCGGCATCAATGTGATGCCCCCCTGAACTCTCTACACAAGTTGTGCAGCACTGGGCGAACAGTTAAGTTGTTTTGCGCCGTCCGGCTGAGACCAGGGCTGCTCTGCGGCTACAACCCCCCACGGAAACCATCTACTGTGGGGATTGCACCCATTGCTGCGCGCAACCTGACCCGTGGCGCTGGAGCCCCCATGCCTGAAGGGATCTGAGCCGTCACCAGTGATGCCCTATTAATCCCTTGAGACACCAGTGACTTTTCTACGGCCACGCCACTGCCTCGATCTGTGGGTCTGATGCTGGAGGACTTACCACGGGATTCCTCGGTAAGGCACCTCCGCTGATGCAGTGGTGCTGCGAGATACACCGGAAGTAAGCGCGAGTGGGCCCTGGGTGTGCGAGTTGCTGCTGATCACGGCAGCATGCGTGACTTTGTCTCTTCCCCGGCACGCCTACCCGCACTACTACTGTCCGGCTTCCCAATCACTTCAACAACTGCCGACACAGCAAAGGACACTTATTCACTGCTCAGATCGTGTTAGGGAGAATTCTCTGTTTAGGCTGAATTTCCTCACCTAGTGAGTCCCCCAGCAGCTTTGCTGGATTTTTGGGGTTTATTTTTTTCTCCTGCCAAGAGTGAGACTCTTTTACCCTCACTCTTGGGCATGATTTGAGTGTGTTTCTTTGACTCTAGATGTGTTTTATGGGCTATGGGGTCTTTTAATCCATAGGGCTTCATGTGTTTTTGTGATGTGTGTTACACAGCACCCTCAGTGCAGTAACACAGGGGTGTCATAGTGACCCCCCAGTATAGACTCCATACCCTGGGACTGACTACTGTCTCCCAGGGCATGTTAAGTCACCAGTGACTTTACTAGTCTTGAATTCTGAACAGAACCAGTACAAACCATCATATTATGGACGTACTGGCTGGGGCAATTCGATTGCCCCGGGGTCTGTTAGTCGAGGGGGCACGTCTCCGTCCCCCCTGATCGAGTTTTGGCTGGTAGCAGTGGATACTACTTTTTATATTCAACCGCAAATATTTCTCTATGGGATTTTCCCATTGTTCGAGGCTACTATCTTTATTTATTTAATTACGATAGCCTCGAACATACCGCCGGTTTATTTAATTATTATTAATTCTCCGGTTGGTATTTTTTGCCAAAACTCAGTTCTAAAACGGCGTTTGTGTTCTCTTCTGTGACTCCAACCCAAGTCGAGCCCTTTGTTCCACTTTTTGGCGGGCTTCTCCACAGAAGCCCTCCAAAGTGGTGCCACTCTGTCTGGGGTACTTAGGAGGGGTCGAGGGGGATTTAGGCACCCTGGACTGAGTTGCCTAGGCAACTCAAGTCACACTCCGCCCTGATTGGCCCAAGTGGTGAGCCGGCCGGCTCACCACTTAGCATGTTTGAGTGACAGCTAGGCTAAGTGAAGGAACAAGTTACTTACCTGTAACTGTTGTTCTCCAGCATGGGTCTGGCATGGATTCACATGCTCATGAATATTCCCCGTCGTCAGGCTGGGAATCCTCGGTAAAGAAAAATCAGTATCAGTTTCGTTTCTGATCTGTCTTTCGTAGTAGTAACCAATCGCTGATCTCTGCGTCATACTGACCACAGCCAATGACTGCCATCTCCCTAAGCCCCGCCTCTGGCAGCCATCTTCAGATTTGGTAGCACGTGAAGTGACAGTATGACCAAGTGAAGAGCCGCAGAGGGGTAGGCGGGAAGGTTCGCATGTGAATCCATGCCAGACCCATGCTGGAGAACAACAGTTACAGGTAAGTAACTTGTTCCTTCTCCAGCATGTGGTCTGGCATGGATTCACATGCTCATGAATATAAGAATACATAGCAGTACACACATGCACAACCACAGGAGGTGGCAAAAGGCTCAACATTAAGCAATACAAAAACTCAACATTAAGCATCTCTTACCTCCTCACCAGGCTCACCTTAAGCGAACAGGTTGCGCAGCACTGCTTGACCGACCCTGGACTCCTCCCTGGAATCCCGATCGACGCAGTAGAATCTCGTGAAGGTGTGCGTCGACCTCCACGTAGCAGCCCTGCAGATGTCCAGCAGGGGTACACCAGATAAGAACGCCGTAGTAGCAGCGATCGCTCTGGTCGAATGGGCTCTCGGACGGCCTGGCAGCGGTCGGTTAGCCAACCGGTGGCAGTGCATGATGCAGCCGGAGAGCCATCTGGAAATAGAAGACTTCGAGAGAGCCTTCCCTTGATTCACAGGTCCAAAGTTCACGAATAGCTGTGATGTCCTCCGAAAACTCTTTGTGCGGTTCACGTAGAACTTCAGCGCTCTAGCCACATCCAGCGAGTGCAAAGTCCTCTCGGCCAGCGACGAAGGAGACGGGAAGAAAACAGGTAACACCAGGGGCTCGTTAAGATGGAAGTCGGACGGCACCTTGGGCATAAAGGAGGGGTGCGTCCTAAGCACCACCCGCGAGGCATGGAAAGTCAAGTACGGTGCTTTGCAGGATAGGGCCTGGATCTCTCCCACTCGTCGTGCGGAGGTAATGGCCACCAGGAATGCAGTCTTCCATGACAC
Source organism: Ambystoma mexicanum (assembly GCF_040938575.1). NCBI lineage: Eukaryota > Metazoa > Chordata > Amphibia > Caudata > Ambystomatidae > Ambystoma > Ambystoma mexicanum. The sequence goes on from NC_090936.1 coordinate 743,325,786, forward strand.
AAACTTCATCGGTGTGGAGTGCATCGGCTTGAATGGGGGCCCCATGAGCCTGGTCAGCACCACGTTAAGTTCCAACACCGGGGCCGGGGTCTTCACCGGCAGGAACGACCGGAACAGTCCTTTCATAAACTCTTTCACCAGTCGATGGGACCACAGGGACGTCCGTCCTGTGGTTCTGGTATATCTGGAGATCGCCGCCAGATGAATCTTAATGGAGGCATGGGCTAGCCCAGCCTTTGCCAGCGATAGCAGGTACGGAAGCACTAGAGGGGCCGTAATCCGTAGGGGGTTGATCTTCTGTGCTCGGCACCAGATAGAGAACCTCTTCCACTTGTGACCGTAGCATTTTAGAGTCGAGGACGCCCTGGCCTTTGCAAGAACCTCTCTGCAGTCGGCCGGTATATCGTACCCTCCAAACTCTAGCGCTGCAGGAGCCAAGCCTGCAGGTTCAGCGACGCCGGGTCGTGGTGGAAGATGGCACCTCCTTCTCTGGAGAGAAGATCCGCGTCCGCCGACAGCTTGATGGGAGGGGACGTTGACAAGTCCAGAAGGTCCGGGAACCAGATCTGCCTCGGCCACGCCGGTGCGACGAGGATCATCCTGCACCGGGACCTCTTGAGCTGGTTGATGAGTCGAAGCAGCAACGGCAACGGAGGGAACGCATACAGGTATAGGCCGTCCCAGGGGAACGAGAATGCATCGCCCATGCTTCTCGGCTGGGGAAACCTGCTGGCGAACCTCTTGCACTTCGAGTTCGTCGCTGTTGCAAACAGGTCGATTTGGGGTTTGCCCCATCGTCGGAAGAGTTGATCCACCTGATCCTGGCGCAGTTCCCACTCGTGACACGCGTGCAGCTCCCTGCTGAGCGAGTCGGCGATGGTGTTTCTTTCTCCTGCCAGGTGGAAGGGAACCAGGAACATCCCCTGGGCGACCGACCAGTGCCACAGATCCTGTGCCTCCTTGGATAGGGCTGGGGATCTGGTGCCTCCCTGCTTCCGTATGTAAAACATTGTCGTGGTGTTGTCCGTGAAGATCCGCACCACCTTGCCCTTGAGCGATGGGAGGAACAATTTGAGAGCCCAGAACACGGCTCGGAGTTCCAGGATGTTGATGTGCAGGAGCTTCTCCTCCGGGAGCCAGAGGCCTCTTGCGTGGAGATCTCCGGTGTGGGCGCCCCAACCTTCCAGGGAGGCGTCCGTCGTCACCGTCTCCTGGTACGCCGGCGTCTGAAAGTCCTTGCCCGCCGTGAGGTGCGCTCGAACGCCCTACCACTGAATCGCCCGCCGGAACACCTCGTTGAGGGGGACCCTGTCTTCGAAGGTGCCCGTCGCCTGCATCCAACGGGCGTCGAGAAATTCTTGAAGAGGGCGAATCCGTAGTCTGCAGAGGCGCACCAGGTAGATGCAAGAGGACATCATCCCCAGGAGGGACTTGATGGACCTCACCCTGGCCACGTCCCTGGCTAGCAGGCGCTGCACTTTGCCCAGAATGGTCTTCGTCCGTTTTTACGACAGTGCCGCCAGGCGCCTCACTGTATCGAGCTTCGCTCCCAGAAACAGGACCACCTGCGACGGCACCAGGTGGGACTTTGGGTAATTTATGGCGAATCCCAGGTCTGTGAGTAGCTGGACAGTCCTCGCAGTGTGTTCGACGGCGAGTTCCCTCGTCCTTGAGCGGATGAGCCAGTCGTCCAGGTAGGGGTAGACGTGAATGCACTGCAGGTGCAGCCGTGCCGCCACAGGTGCTAGGCACTTGGTAAAGACCCTGGGGGCCGACTTCAATCCGAACGGCAGTGCTCTGAATTGGTAGTGGCGTCCCTGGACGACGAACCTGAGGAACTTTCGGTGACTTTTGAGGATGGGAACGTGGAAGTATGCATCCTCCAGGTCCAACGACGATAGAAAGTCGCCTTCCTCCAGCTGTCCAAGCACGTGCTGGAGGGTGACCATCCTGAACTTTTGTGATCTGATGTATTTGTTCAAACGACGAAGGTCCAGGATCGGGCGCCAGCCGCCCGTCTTCTTCCTGACGAGGAAGTACCTTGAGTACACCCCGGAGCCCCGGAGCCTCTTCAGGACGAGCTCGATGGCGCCTTTCCTGAGCATCGCCCGTACTTCCAACAGCGGTTGCGGGACGTGATTTTCCTTCCTGGCCACAGGTGGAAAGTGAGGGCACTTCTTCAGGAATTCGATAGAGTGTCCTCTTGCCAGGGTATCCAGCACCCAACGGTCGGTGCAGATGGACTTCCACACGCCGACGAAATTCGTCAGCCGGCCTCCCACCAGGGTGCTTCGGTTGGGGCCCGAGGCCACGGCCGGTTCAGTCCTGCTTGGAGGGGGTGGCCTTGCCGCCCTGGCCCCCTTGCCGACGGCGGCGAGGCGCTCCCTGCTTGCCGCGACCCCTGTAGGCCTCCTGAGACGAGGAGTGTGCCGCCTGGCGGTAGGACGACGAGCCACCGCTGGATCCCTTGGAGGCCCCCTGTCTGCCTCCGGAGCTCCGAAAGGGCCGTCGTTGCTGAAGGGCTCCTAGGGCGCGGGCCGTCTCCGTGTCCGTTTTTATGGCTTGGAGGGATTCATCCACCGCCTTCCCGAACAAGTTGCTGCCCTCGAACGGCATGTCCAACACCCTGGTCTGGACGTCCTGACGGAAGTCGGTCGCCCGGAGCCAACCCCGTCGTCGTAGGCAAACTCCGTTGCCCAGCTGGCGGAACCTGGTATCGGCAATATCGGTTGCCACCGTTATGGCGTGGTCCGACGCCACCTCGCCTTCTTGAAGTATTTCCAGGGCCTCGGACCTCTTGTCGTCCGGTAGGAAGCCCAATATGGGGGCCAGCTTAAACCAGAGCTCCCTGTCGTAACGGGCCACGATCGCCAGGGCGTTGGCCGCTTTGATCATCGTCGCCGCCGACGAAATGACCCGTCGCCCCATGGCGTCCAACTTCCTACCCTCGCCGTCCGGAGGGGAAATCGACGTTGAGGCTCCTGACCCCGCCGCTTTCTTCTTCGCCGCCGCCGAGACGACAGAGTCTGGTGCTGGCTGGGCCCTGAGGCACAGGGGAGCGGTCTCGGGGACCCGGTACTTATTCTCGTACCGGTCCCATTTGGCTGGTGCCGTGGAGGGGTTCTTGAGTACCGACAGGCCCTCCTCCCAGATGTCATCGATTAGAGGCACCGCAATGACAGTCTTCCTCTTGGCCTCCCGGCGCTGATAGAGGAAACCTTCCTTTTTCTGCTCCTCCGGGCAGAGCTGGAACAATTCGGACGCCCTGGCAATCATGGCGTGGAATGAGCCAATATCGTCGGGCGGAGAGGCCCGTGCGACGTTCCGTCGTCGTCGCCCTCAGAACCCGTCGTCGAGCCCACCGCACCGTCATCTCCCGACTCGTGGGAGGATGAGGAGGGAACTGTAGGCCTTACGGGGGCGAGTGGAGGAGAGGGTTGGGTCCTCCGTCGTTTGTTCTGAGGACGTCCAGACGGGCCAGGTTGCGGGTCCTCCGGCCTGGGCCGTGGTAATCTCGTCCTTATCTCAGAGCATAAGGACTGGATCGCAGACAAAATGGCCGCCGAGCTATCCTGAGGCCTAGGTTCCGGCTGCGCCGGAAGGGAAGGCTGCTCTTCCTCGCCATCGTTGTCTTCCTCGGTTATCTCCCGAGGATCTTCCTTACGGGATCGAACCTTTCTCGAATTGGACTTCGAGATTCCTCACGGCCTCGGTCAGTTCCTCCTCCGAGGCTGACTCCGAGCTCGAGGAGGCTACCGTGCCCCCCCCTCCTCGCTTCTTCCATCATGGGGGCCATGACGATGGGCTGAAAAGATGATTCCCTCCTTGACGGCAGGGAAACTCTAGTCCGGGAGGCAGTCTCCGCTGGCGGGGTCTCTGCCGGCTTGGCCAGAGTCGCCGCGATCGCCTCGATAGAGGCCTTTGCCTGCTGGGTAGAGGCCTTCACCACCTTAGGTGCGTCCCAGGCCTTCTCCTTAGGGGGAGGGGCGACGCCTCGCTCCCCCTCTCCCGAGATCGGACAGGGCTTCTCCCGAAGCTTACCCGGGGTCTCGGACTTCCTCTTCCCCGAACCAAAGCGCTTGCTCGTGGTTGACGGTGCCGGGGAAGGTGCGCCCTGCCTGGCGACCGAAGAGCCCGACCTTTCGGCACTCTCGGAGCCAGCGGACTCGCGGCGCTTGGCCTGGTGTTGGGCCCCCCGTCGCCGGGGCGCCCGCACAGGACTTAGAAGCCCGCTCGGACCCTTTCTTCTTCTCACCCGTTGAGCCCTTCTCCAACCAGCTGGCGAGACGGGATCGACGGTCCCTCATGGTCCGCTCCGACAAGTTCTTGCAGAACTGGCAGTCCTTCTCTACATGAGTCTTGTCCCCATGAAGACAGTAGAGGCATTGCGAATGTTCGTCCTCCTTAAACACATTCTGCAGCCCGCATCCAGGGCAGCTGCGAAACAGCTTTGGTCCGGGTGACGAACTCGCGTCCTGGGCCATCTCGAAGTAGGCCGCAAATCTTCTGGAATCCTCCTAAAGGTTGATTCGACGAAATCTTCACCCTTGAGGGGCGTAGGAAAATCCTGCAACGGGTACCCATTAACGGGAGTAGAAACGGTGGAGCTTGAGGCTCGATTAACCAAAAAATGTGAAAATTCACCTGAAAAAGCGCGAAAACGCAGCAAAAGCTCGAGAGCTATGCACGAGGACTCCCAACACTTGAACGTGCGGTAAAAATCTGAAGATGGCTGCCAGAGGCGGGGCTTAGGGAGATGGCAGTCATTGGCTGTGGTCAGTATGACGCAGAGATCAGTGATTGGTTACTACTACGAAAGACAGATCAGAAACGAAACTGATACTGATTTTTCTTTACCGAGGATTCCCAGCCTGACGACGGGGAATATTCATGAGCATGTGAATCCATGCCAGACCCCATGCTGGAGAATGGGGGTTTTCTGCATAAAAGCAGGGCTTTGGGGACTGGAACTTCAGAAGTCGCCACAGGACCTAAGAATCTGACGAGGGAGAAGCTGAGCCGACCTGCCACGACGACACCACCGGTGGAGCCCTGCTGGACCGTCTCACCACTTTTCCCAACGACAGAGGAGATCTCCCACCAGAGAGTCTTCTTCCTTTGACTGGTGGGGATAACCAGTTTCACCTTCTTTTCACCTTCACGACGCATCTCGTTGCCGCCTTGCCTGTGCCAAGCACCCCGGCAACCGGAATACCACGTTTTACCATGACCGCGAAATAAAGGGTAATACCTTTAACCGGAAAACTCAGCGGCTGGTTTCTTCAATGGCAGTGCAACGACCTCCATCTTTCCTCCAAGTCGAGATCTTCTCTTCCCCTGGACGACGCCGAGACTGGCACCCGCTGCCAGGAACAACTGCCACCGCTGGAGGATCCTTCCCGCTTAAGGTACTGTGTCCCGCCTGGCTTCCCTTGCCACTGACTGTACGGGGTAGATTTAGCCCCCGGCTTTCAAACCTGGGTCAGCCTGGGACACCCTGGCTAAACTTTTCAGAGCCTCTCTAAACTCTTTTTGAACTCTCTGCAAGACTTTCAAAGCCTAGTGTAACTGTGTGATCTTGGGCGCATTTGTGCTCTGCTCTCTCTAAGAGTGGGCCCAGCCTATGGACTTTGGCTCACAAGTGACTTTTTGCTCTTCTGCCTTGCTAATAGTGTTCCTAAATCTTAGAGTGGTGTACCTTTCAATATTCTGTCTTTTTCCCTCCCTTCTTCATGAACCTATTGGAGTGCCATCTATAGTTAAGCGCTCACCTCTGTATGGAAATAAGTGGTGTTAACTAAGACTTATCTGATAAGGAATAAGGGTTGTATATATTATAATAGTAACTGTATTTAGAGTGTTTTACAAATAAGAGTGCTGGAGTGTTTCAAACAGTGTTTTTAAATAAATAATTATATACTTTGATACCAAAGCTTTGGTCAGTGTGTACTTGTTCTACTGTGTTCTTTTGACCTATTGTGAATACTCTGTATACTGTCTAACTCTTCTTGAGGGAAGTCTGACTGCTCAGCCACAGCTACCAGGTAAATCTGGGTGGTACAGACTGCTACCAAGTGGGTTTACTGCTAACACCTGTAGTCCTAAATCTTTTGCAGTGTTCCCAAAGGGAACTGCACAAGTTTCTGCCTAACAGATCGTCCTGTGCGCTTGCCTTCTTGCACCCCCTAGACCTGTTTGCAAATACCCATGGTGCCATTCTGGGGCTGAGCAGTGAGATTCCTCAGGCTACCCTATACCAGATGATCCAGTGAGGGACACTGTTTGGACACACTGCAATTTGCGGCACCCGACCTCTCGCCTCACTACATAATTCGCGATATGTACCGACCGGGGCACCCCATGACACTACCTGTACTGGCTCTCCTTCCTTATCCCTGAATGGACTACTGAGCGTCGAACTAACGGCCCACTTGTCTGATTCAACCATCACTACGCCTTCAGCACTGGTGGACAGAGCACCGAGCGCAGTGTGACACGCTATTGGGACCCTTAGGGCACACGGCCCAGTCCGCTTCCGCAACATGACAAAAGGTACAAACAAACACCAGCGCTCCATGAGCCAGTACACTAAATCCACTTCCAGTTCCTCGTCGGCCAGCGAAGCTGCCTCTGGTGTAGACCTCGAACATGCTCTACTGAAACCCTCTGAGACCCAACGCATGCTGGTATGCATGCAGGAGGGATTCATCAAGGTCCATAGTAAGTTGGACAATATGACCAGCACCATAGACTGAAAAAACCTGCATTGACAAAACTGATCAGCGACTTTTGGAGGCTGAGACCCGGGTGAGCTCAGTGGAGGATAACATGTCCACGATGAGGGGGGAGAGCTACTTCAGGTCGAGAAGAGGAACAACCTAATATCCTTGGCCCCCAAGCCTAAACCCGGGGCACCTCCACGTCCCATAATCACCCGCATACTCCATTTTCGAGACCGGGGTGCTATCCTTCGGGCGGCCCGTGAACAGGGGGACCTGCTGCTGGGATCGGATCATATACACACATACCCCGACTTCTCAGTGGCAGTCCAGCTAGAGAAATAGACTTTCCTAGCTCTGAAAAAGTGACTCTGTGACAACAATTTGATGTATGCTACGCTATACCCTGCTAAACTGCGAATTGAATGGAACAGTAAGTCTTTTTTTTTTTTACAATACCTAGGGAAGCCATGAAATTCTTGGATGAAACTCTTCCGACTCCCTGCACTGTTTTCATGGGGTCTGCCCCATTGGCTCCTATATCATTGCTATATACTCCACACCCTGGGCTCAATCTGGTGGCCTCTACACATTGTTGAGCCTCCACGCCGCAACCACTACTTCTACACTGACTGAACATGTGGAGGGGGTCCTTCTCTTTCGATAAGCTGGTAGCCAGTAGTCACTGTACCCCCCTGGGGTAACTATACCCAAAGTATACTAAATCTTATCCTTTTTCTTCTTACCGTTGCCTTAAGCCTGCTGACAGCCGGGGTACGCCCGTGCAACAGTGAACCCATGCAATATTTCATTTATGGTTGGGGATGGTTAGTATGGGATATCATCACCCCTGTTTGGAGGGAGGTGCGGGTAGGGGGAGGATCGGGGTCATTACTGTTAAAGTTGAAGTTGGTTAAAAAGTACTTGGAGCACACTATGTTTGAAACTAAGAGAGTGAGGGATGTGGCGAGACGCGCTATCGAGCTGGAATCATGACAATGCAACAGCGGACTATACACAACCACCACCGGGATGGGGGACATAACCTGCCTTAGCTGGAATGTACGAGGCCTGGGAAACCCGATCAAATGGCGGAAGGTACAGCTCTATGCTGAGAGACATAAAACCAAAATCCTGTATTTACAAGAGACCCATGCTCTTTCTGTGACCTGTGAGGGGTTTACCAAGAGTTGGGGTGGGAATCGTTATTACACCTCTCACTCCTCACAATCCAGGGGAGTTATGATTTTGATCCATAGATCCCTCCCATTCCAATACAGCAAGCTAGGGCTGACCCGCTGGACAGATATGTTTTGGTATACAGACTTCTTGCGGGGAGGGAAGTGCTGCTGGTGAATGTATATGGACAAAACGTTGATGACCCCCAATTCTAAACAGATGTGATAGAGAGGAACTAGCCAGCTATCTGTTTATCCTTATAATTTGCGGGGGGGAACTTTAACACCATCCTAGATCTGAATCTCGACAGATCCACCTGTGCAAAAAGGGCTCTCACCCACTCAGTTCAAACACTCAAAAGGGGCATGCAATTGCTCAGATTAATGGACGCTTGGCGCACACTACACGTTGATACCCCCTCGCATTCTTTTAATTCATCAGTTCATGATTCCTCCTCCCACATAGATATGTGGCTACTGTCCGACACACTACTCAGAGTTACCGAATCACATATACTTCCCTGCACTTACTCCGATCATTCCCCGGTTACCATTACACTGACAATTACAACACTCCGCAGGCCTCGTAATAATTGGAGATTTAAACCACAGGCTTTTCAGGATACTGTTTTTATGTCCACCATAGACAAACATGTACAACTATTTGTTGAGACAAATGTGGGATCTGTGTCCTTGCCTAGTGTGGTCTGGGCGAGGACACACACCATACTAGGACTAGGCACAGACACTAGACACAGACCACAGAGGGATCTCAATGGCTACGGAATTCAGTGTCCTAAAATGATCCGTCGCAGTACTGAACTATCGGAGGGAAATTTGAAAGAATTGGAACAAAGCCTTGCAGCCGATCCTCCTACAGCTAACCTCACACAGATAAAAGAAGCCTTGGACACCTTCTGGTCACATGCAGCGAGAGAAGTGACATTCTTTGAAACCCTGTTATTAGCTAGGAAAAACAGGGGAGGTGACGGGCCTGGTAAACTACTGGCCCCGCGTTGCGCCCACCGATAGTGGTGCAAGGTACATCCCCCTACATAACCGACACCTCCAGAGATGTGGCCAGCACACCCACTACTATTAACGAAGTATTCTCCCAATTCTACGGTGACCTCTACTTTAACAAAGATACCTGCATGCCGGAAGTTATCGGTACATTCCTGGAGGCACTCCCGCTCAGTCAACTCTCGCAGAGCACTAGTGAACTGTTGGACCTCCCGATCTCACTGGTGGACATCACCCACGCCATCAATAGTTTACCGTCCGCCAAGGCTCCAGGGACCGACGGCCTCCCGGCCTTATTGTATAATAGATACAATGAGACCCTTGCCTGAAAAATTATTGTAGGTATGGCAGGAATCTTTGACGACGGGAGTGCTCCCAGGCACCATGCGAGAGGCGATTATCACGGTACTGCTGAAGCCGGACAAACCCCTGGACCAATGTGGTTCCTATCGCGCCCTCTCATTGATTAACACGGATGTTAAAATGTTTGCCAAGATACTGGCCACCCGGCTAACACCAGCCATGCCCTACATCATTCAACCCGACCAGTCAGGATTTATCCCTGGGAGGTCAACAGCATTAAATGTGCTGCATTTATTGAATATATTGGCACGCACAGACCATGTGGTCCAAGCGGGGGCCGCCACACTTGACATCCAAAAAGCGTTTGACTCAGTGTCATGGCAATTTATGTATGCAGTGCGGCAGAAATGCGGTTTCGGCCCAAGGTTCTTTGAGCCTATACACCTCTATGCATCACCGGTTGGCAGAGTGAGTACAAATGGGGTTACCTCTAGACAATTCCAGATATAAAGAGGTACCCGCTCGGGTTGCACCTTTCTCCTCTGATATTTGCTGTCGTTATAGAACCACTAGCTGACGCAATACGTCTCAGACACAGCCACCAAGGGATCAGAATAGCGGGTGAACCACAGATAATTTCTCTCTATGCAGATGACGCATTATTATATATATTCGCAATCCTGATGTACACCTTGAGCCCATAATGCAGGAAATCATACATTTCGGCGAGGTTTCTGGCCTTCGAGTAAACTGTACGAAATCAGAACTTGTTCCTCTTACCGATGCCACCCTCCTTCCCTCGGATCTCCATGGATTCAAGTGGGCTCCAGCGACCATACGTTACCTGGGCGTGACAGCAGAATGACATGCTTCTACATTACATGAACACAACTTTGCTGCATAGCTGTCTCAACTCCGACCTAAACTCATGTCCTGGTCACCCCTAGCTGTCAATATAGCTGGGAACAAAGCTCTATTAAAGATGATAGTACTCCCCAAGATCCTATATCTCTTCCTTAATGTTCCACTGTGGCCCAGACAATCATTCTTTCAAGAACTAGACACTTAAATTAATAAATTTGTCTGGCATTCCAGGGCGGTGTGGCTCAAATGGGACACGTTGACACAACCATATGACAGGAGGTGGGGGTTCACCGCCCCCAACATCCGGCTGTACTGGATGGCTGCGCAGGCGCAATTTGCGGCCCCTGCTTTGCTATCGATACCCCTCCCCCCACCCCCCAACATACAACTGGAAAAACATTTGGCAGGTGACAGGGATCTTTGCTCACTAGTTCTCCCTGTGAGATTTGCGGATGAATACGGTTTTGACCCTGCTAGTGTCACAGCGCTTGCCTGATGTAAAATATGGTCAGTAGCCGGCACCCTGGCTCCGTACCACAAAAACGTCCCGCTTTGGAACTGTATTCCCACTTTACCCCAGACACTGGCTCTTGTAAAGCCTTGACACAGCGCGGCTTCCGCATGGTGGGTTCACTGTACTCTGGGAGAAACTTTATCCAGATCACTGCTATACTTGGGCTGCGGCGCGATAAGTCCTTGCTGCGGTTGCAATACGCTGGGCTACGTAGGGCCTGCAGAGAGCTGTGCAGCTGCTTTCCTGCAGAGCCCGAAAACTATTCACTAATTGAGTTTGTTATATCTGCACATGATTGCCGTAACTGAGTATCGCCCTTGTACCAACTGATCCAAGCCTGCACAAACACTTCACATTACAATGCACGTACTAGATGGGCGGAGAACCTCCAAGTAGAAATCAACAGCGACTTTGGTCAGATATGTGCTCACAAACACCCACAGTATCGTACAACTCGCAGTTTCGACTGATTCAGCTAAAGGTACTCCACTGCTATCATTACACGCCGAGCCGATTACAATCCTTTTCTGGGGAAGGGTCTGGGGCATGCCTGCGCTATAGGGCTCCATCCGCCAAGTATTTTCATATGATTTGGAACTGCACCCCCTTCTGGAAGGATATATTTGCAATATTGTCTGAAATTACCTCTACACCTTTTGAACCCATGCCATTACTGTGTTTGTTCCATGTCCTCGATCCGCCCTCACCCGTCAGGAGCACATTTGTAAGGTATGTCTGCTCTTGGTGAAACATTGTTTTCTGTTGAGATGGATAAGCGCTCAGGCTCCCAAAAAAGGATCAATGGCTCAAAGATGTGTTATGGGCTAACGATATGGAGAAACAATAGGCCCACATGCAACCACTCACGTCTCACCCTAAAGACATCTGGGCCCCTACCGCGATCAATGTGTGTCCTTGACGAGACTTCCATTATGTAACTCATGCGAACTGCCGCTGATCATGCTTGGTCCCCTAAGTAAATAGGACTTTCATACTCATTGCTGTCCTGTATACTATTCCCCCCCCTCTGATGTTACCAATATCCAAATGTAACGTGCTATTGTCTCCAAGTGTGCCAATAAAGAAAGTTTTTAAAATAACAAAAAAAGTGTCAACCATATTACCATTTATAACTGACCTCAGGCCCACCATAGAAGAATCACAACAAGAAACCTCCCTTGTTAACTCCAAGATTATTCCCGATTGGACCTCGACTATGGTCTTAAAAGGTAAAAAAATGTTGACCATGGAATTTAGAACGTAATTCAGTGCTAACAAAGTATCATTACCAACCACTTATGACATTCATGACAACACCCGTGTGCTGAAGTTATTCTTTCCGAAATAATGAGTGCTCATTTTGATTATCTAATCCATGAGACAAGATATTTATTTGAATGGGGCTCAACACAGGGGTGTGAGGCAAGGAGGTAGGAGGTTGCGCTGGTAATGGAGATCCAGAATGATCATTACAGAGCCTTATCACGGGCCTTTCACCCACATGAGGGACCATAATAAAAGATTCCATTCCTTTACTCTCCACACAAAGTTAATTATCACCTAAACACCTGCATTTCCGTTTCCCAAAACAGTCTGTGATTTTACCCTTTATAGAGGTTGATGTGAGCGTATAATCTACACAGTTCTCAAATGCGCCCTGGACATCCAGAGATGGAACCGATGATGGAAGCTCCACTCCCTCATCAGTATAACTGAGAGGCCAGAGCAGGAAGAAGCTTCATCATCAGTTATTAGCAGAAGCTGAGAGCCTGAGACTTGCGGGAATGATTTAAATATACTCTGGCGCAGTTCAACTGGCAGGCTCGCAAAGGCAATTAAATCATCCATCTATGGCACTCTCAAATCCTCCCAAGTCGGATCACTCCTCGAATTATGCACATGGGACATATTCCTTTCTTCATCAGATGAAAAGCGTGAAATTGTGAAATTAGTAATTCACGATCAATGATTTATATTCAAAGGCTTTAATTACAAGGCTCAAAGGGCAATCTGCAGTTGTCGTGGAAAAGCCAGAAACCAATACACTCGGTACTTTGGGAAGAAATTGAAACAGCACAAAATTCAAAATAATTACGGCTCAAAGGGCAGTTCGCCTCACAGTCGCTGCAGTCACCACAGTGCCACTACGCCCATAAATTAGTAGTTTCTTAAGGCAGAAATGGCACGCAAGTCAGAATTATCCAAGATACAAAATGTCTTAGCATGGAACGCTCAAGGAGAAAAAAGGGTGGGTTGCTTAGCCACTGTCAGATTGCTGGAGTAAAAAACACTGTTTTTTAAAGTAAAGGGACACCCCACAACCACACCTGCAAAGCCATTCCCGACAGGCCTCTTGCATAATCAATATTAAACTATGTGTTACGGTCCTTTTTCTCTACCCCACTCTCAAACCAGATACACTGCCCAGCTTTGATAATAGCAACAGATCCTAAATCAGCGCTGTCCATGGGCCTCCCTTGCCATCACACCAGCTGGGTACTTCAGCATGCATCTTCTGACCATATTTTAAGCATAGCCATTTGTAGGGTATTGTCACGACCCTCACCCCAAAGCCCCCCTGGCCTACCCATGGGCCAGGGGGAGCCTTGACCCCAGTCCCCACTAAATCCCAACCTAGGCCTTCTTGGGGCCAGTCCTGGCGCCTTTGGCGCCTGGCTAATACGTAATAATGAGTTTGTGCTTGGGAACTACTTTTTGTTACTGTCATTCAATGTGGAAGCATCCACAGAATCAGGCTTCTTGGAACCTGGCTTGCAGAAGGATGGTTTGGGTGTGGCACCTTGGAACTCTTTTACCTGGACGTCTTTCTTGAAGCTATTTAAATCACGCCCGACTGGACTGACACGCTTTGCGTTAGTTTGCAATTCTGCAACGTGACGCTCACCGCCTTCAGCTTCAGCCACGAACCTCGGATGAACAGCATCTGCAGACAAAGAAGGAAGACATTGTTAGAAAAGGTTGCAGCTTACCTGAATTCCATCATTACAGGTCCTCAGCTCTTTCGACCGGCATCCTGGAACCAGTGCTTCTTCAGATCGACGGCCCTGCAGAAAGGGAAAGGCAAGGCATTAGACACTGTGCACAATTAACGAACTACGCCAAAAGGCTTACCTTGCCGCTCGCACTTCATTCAGCAACATCTCTGGAATTCTACACTCCGGCGGAGCACCGCGACCTGTGAAGACAAAAGATAACAGGTTAGCAAAGGCAAGGCACCTTAGCGCTGCGTTAAGCGCCTTCTCGCCGCGTCTAGGTGCTCCAAAAACGCTAATACTTACCAGCAAACCCCGAATCCAATCTTCCCCATGAATTGGACTTCCAGGTACCTAAAGTAGAGAAAAAAGACATTGTTAATTCCAGAAAGGCATGCTAGGACAGCAAAACACCATAGCAATAAAACCTACCTGAAAGACTCACGTCGGGCCTGCATCAGTGAATTAACTCGACCGCAATAGCCCGCAAAGCACCATGCGCCCCTGCCGAGACAGCAGGACGGAGAACCCGCCAACATCAAGAACAAGGTGAGAGGAAGCCCAGAGGGACCGGCGACATACCGGGTGGTGGGAGGCTGTTAATCCCAGTTACCCGGTCCTAAACATTGTTTACCTGTATTTCTGCCAGGATTCTTCCGCTGGTCACTACTGGGAATCGCAGGGAGGGATACCTGGACACCGACTACTGGGTGGCGCCCCCGTGGAACTAGATGAGTGTAACAGGTATTTAGGCCATAATAATTCACCATTTAAAAAAAGAGAATTGACTAATTCATATCTTGTGGAGCTCTAGGGAGGTCTGGAGTGCTCTGAGAGCTAGGAAAAGTCACCCGCTCTCAGAGGTGACCGCTGTAGGTGTTATATGAGGCATTTGCCAGTGCCCACCAAGCTTCCGCCTATGTATATTGCTGCAGAATTATGCCATCTGTCACAAAACCCTATGAGAAGCTCACTCTCCCATGAAAAACTCTATCTTCTGTATGGGCGAAAACTCACGATTTCCATTTACCGGACCAGCAGATGACATATTAAAGAAAGAAGAATGCTATATCACCCCAGTGGCCCGCAGACATACATATTACTCAAAGGAAAACACATCCTCAATTGGTTGACTGTATTTTTGTTAAGATGCAAAGTTGCATTTTGCACAAATCTGCCAATGACCATGTATCATTTTACATAATGCTTCTGTTAATTGTATTATATTTCAATCTGACTGTTATGATATCCCCTGCCTGACTATCGGGACAGAGTGGGGTGGGTCGAGGAACTGGTGTCACCCCGAGATAGTGGATGCAAATAGGTGATCCCCCAGACTGCCTTCACTGAGTTCTCAGAGTAGGGCAAGATATTGTCACATGGAAACATACCAAAACCCCACTGATATCTTGGGGGAGGAGGGGCTCAAACACCATTCACTGGAAGAGAGCCAGTAGAGAGGCTCTAGCTATTCAAGGTTACTTTCAGCATCCGTGGCAAGTAAATTTGAGGGTACATCTTTTTCTCCAGCAGAGTTGGCCAAGAAATCTGAACTTGAAAGGGAAGGCTTGATAAATCAATTTCTTAGGTAACACTGCTGAAGAAATCACGTAAATAAATGGAATAGACCAACGTGATCCGCGGGAACAGAGATAATGGAATCCTGCCACAAAATGACCGAGAATATGGTCTGCGTGGTCCACGGGACTCACGCAGATAAGTATTACTCTCCCATTTTTCTCCTACACTGCATAGTACTGCAGGAGTTACAAAGTGGTGCTACCCCCACAGTGAAAGCTTTTCCTCACAGAAACACTTCCCTGGCTTACCAATAGGTTTTCAGATTCTTGTGTTAAACGCTGGAGCGACAGATGGACACAGAGGGAAACGTGCAGCCTCAGCACAGCTCCATGGGGAGAAGAGGGGTAATCCTCACATGGCCAGCACCAATTGGAATCCACAATGGCATCAGGCATGACCTCAGCGCAGGAGGAATCAAACTATAAAAGCAGGCTTAGCCAGTCCCAAAGTGTGGGTTGTTCCAGTAAGAGATTGGAGAGTGTTTGGACAACAGTGGTGAGCAAGAGGCATATTGAGACGGAAGGAGGTTGGGGAAGATAGTTGGAGGCTAGTAAGAGGAGGACGATTTGAAGGAGGAGGTTTACCACATCAGATGGTTTGGAGAAGGGTTACCATCTGAGAAGGGAGTTTCTGTGTAGGAGGTGGACATAGGGAGCCAGAGTGAGCCACCAAGAGAAGGATGGGGGACGGACCGACTGGCTCCAGGGTGAAATGGCCACCATAAGTCTGAGAAGGGGGCTAAAGACCAGACTAACCCTATGGCCCTAGGGAGTAGGAATGTTACAGTGGCCAGATTGAACAAGGGCAGGCTCTAGAGGCAAGTGGAGGACCAAGTTGGTGGAACTCTACGAGGGCCAGGTGTATGCGTTAGGCCTTCCCATGAGTGGGCTATTTCAGGGATATAGACCCTATGGCAGGGTGTTTCATACATTGTTTTGAGATTCTTTGGAGCCTGGGAGAATATACAAGTGCCCGGAGAACCTTACCTGCTGGTTGAGTTTGCAAATACTATTTGGTCCAACCTGGCCCAGGAAGCCAGGCTAGGGATGCCCATTGGCCTCCACCAGTGGCAGTCAGTTGGAGACAACAGACATCTCGCTTGAGCCCTGACATTGGGCACAGGAAGCCCAGGTCTGGAGCACTGCCTAGTATCACCGTCCGAGAGAATAAGAAGGAATGTCAAGTCCATAGCACACTATACTGGTGAGTCCAAGGGACGGACTGTACAAAGAGGGGTCGGAACCCCAGAAAATCTGCAACCCTAAGTCAAGGGCCAGGGTTTATACAGGACTGTGGACTGAGGCTTGGAGGTGAGCCTCTGCAGAGACTTGGGAAAGACCTTTTCTTGTTTCACAAGATTGACATTAGAACTCTTCATCAGAGGTTTAGGAAAGGCATTTTTCCGTTTGAGACTGACTTTTGAACTCTCGCTTCCTGGAGACCTGGGGAAGCTAGAGAGACAGGCTTGAAAGCCAGAATGGACATTTCTTGGGTATCTATGTTCACCTTCCCCCATGGGTGCAGGAACCATAATCCTGTGTGTAAAAAACAAACTCTCACACAACAGTATCCACCTCTCCTCTCGCCTCTCAGGCCCTTTGCAATGACCTTGTTTCACACTTTATCTCTAAATCTAAGGACATCCTATCCACACTTTCCACCCCTCCGTCTCCCCTCCCCTCCTCTGCCTGTTGAACCTCCCTCAGTTTCACCTCCTCCCTCTTTCTCCACCTTTCCTCTTTTCTCTCCTGATGAGGTTGCCAGACAAGTCCGATCTATTTGTTTGTTTATTTTATTTCTATAGCGCTCCGGACCCGGGAGTAAAAGGGCGCTTAGTACAGGTTACAAGGCATAATACATGGTAACAACAATAACAGTAGGGCAGCAAATATATACAGGATATACAGACAGTAGAGGTAATAGCAACCAGATAAGGCAAAATGAGACCTATGCAATATGTACAATTAATAACTAAGTCTAAATTCACAGTTGACTTTTTGTCAGAAGCCACCCAATGGCAATTTCCTGAACGACTGGAAGGATTCGGAAGACTTAATATTCAGTGGCAGGGAGTTCCAGAGTTGGGAGGCGAGGACAGTGAAGCTCGAGCCTCCGGCTCTTTTGGAGGTAAATCTAGGTACAGTAAGACTTAAGGTATTGGACGATCTTGTGGTTCTGATGGAAGATTTTATGGTGAATTTATCTGTAAGGTGGGGGGGCTAGATGGTTGAGAGCTTTGTAAGTAAGGCAGAGGGTTTTGAGATCGATTTTATGTTGGATGGTAAGCCATTTGCATGTAGATCTAGTGGCAGAGATGTGCTCACGCCTAGGAATGTTTAACGCTGCCCGTAATGCATTGTTTTGGAGGACTTGGAGTTTACTTATTATCGCTTGGTTGCCACCTAAGTAGAGGCTGTTGCAGTAGTCTAACTTGGATTGTATAAGAGCTCTAGCTAGTGTGAGGCAGCTATTAGAGGAAAGAAATGGTCTACAGGCTCTAATTAGTTTACCTGTATAGGCAGTGGCTGAAGCCGTTGAATTGACTTGTTTAATGAGGTTAATATTGGCATCAAGATAGAAGCCGAGTGTTTTTACATTTTTGGCGATCGGGATGGTATTGCCATCAATTGTGATGTTGGAGTAGTTGGGACTTAGTTTTTGTAGGTTGTTTGGTGACCCAACAATGAGCAATTCGATCTTCTCGTCATTCAGGCAGAGGCCATGTGTGGCCATCCATGCCTGAATGACAGAGAAAATTTCATTGATCCTGGCTACATCAGTATTGTAGTTGCCCTAAATGGTGTGGAGTATCTGGGTGTCATCCACGTAATTAGTGTAGGTGACACCCAGACGGTCCAGATTATCAAAGAGGGGCTTTGTAAAGATATTGTATAGGGTTGGTGAAACACAAGAACCTTGTGGGACACCGCACGTGATAGGGATAGGGTCTGCTGCAGCCACCGGAGAGAAGACTCTCATGGTTCTATTGGCCAGGAAGGACTGCATCCACAAGACAGCAGAAGGGGAAAAGTGGGCGGCTAGAGAGAGGTGGTTACAGAGTATCTTATGGTCAACCAGGTCGAAGGCTGCTGAAAGGTCTAAGAGGAGCAGGATGGCAGCCTTGCCCTTATCTTTAATTTCGTCAATCTGACTTTTGAGATCAACAAGGGCAGTTTCTGTTCCATGTTGAGGTCAGAAGCCAGACTGACGCAAACCGAGTAATTGGTTGGCCTCTAGGTAATGCTGAATTTGCAAGTAAGCAACTCTGTCAAGGATTTTTAACAGGAAAGGAACGGTAGTGATAGGCCTATAGTTAATAGGAATAGCTGGGTCCAGGGTCTGTTTTTTTAGTAGCGGGAGGACCCATGACTGTTTCAAATTATTGGGTACCGAATTGGTAGAGAATGACACATTTATGAGCTTAGAAATTAAAGGGACGGGGTCTCTTGCTGCATCTTTTATAATCTGTGCAGGGCAACTGTCCCCTTTGCAGTTTGACGGTTTGAGTGAGGTTATAATTTTTTGCACTTCTAGGGCCGTTACTTTTTTGAAAGTGAAGCCATAATTAGTGTCGGAGGTGGTGGGTGGGTTAGGGATAGGGGGGCTAGAGGTGGGGCTGCTATTGGAAAGTTGTAGGCCCTCATTACGACCCCGGCGGAAAGCAACTGACCTGACCGCCATAGCGTAAATAGCGTTTCCGCCATGGCACGACAGAGTAAAGTGCGGCTAATTCTGACCCATCGGGCACGAGCAGTACGCCTTGGCGGAAGTGCAAAGTCCGCGATGGCGGAAATGTCCCCAAAACGCCCCTCACCGCCGTCGTACGGCGACCTAGGTGCAATTCCGCCACCGGACATAGCGGTCACCGTAAAGAGCGGCAATCGGAAAATACGGTGACCGTAAATATACGGAAACGGAAGCAAAAACATGGTCCCGGAACGGGAAACAGCACGCCGTACACCTATAAAATCAGAACATTCACACAACCATTAAAAATACTACCCTGAGAGACATCCCAACCCGTCATCCACCCTAGTGAAACCAAAACAATGGGAAAAGTAGCGAAAAAAGCGAGCGACCGCAAGCGGCAGGTCCACTTCTCACGTGAGGAACTCACGGTGCTCACAGAGACCCTCCAGGAGAATGCTGCCGTCGTCTTCTCGACGCAAATGACCAGGACGGCACTTGCGAACAAGAAGGCCATATGGGCCCTGGTGGCACAGCGGGTAAGTGCGGTGGGGACCACACCCCGCAACCCACAGCAATGCAGAAAGCGATGGGACGACTTGCGGATACGCGTACGGAGCATACTATCCGCCAACCGTAACATTGCCACAGCTACCGGGGGAGGATCGGAATCACCCATCAAGCTGACCCCCTGGGAAGAAATCTGTGCCTCCACCATTGGAATGGAGACCATAGAGGGAGTCGGAGGGATGGAGAAAGGAGTGCAGACATCCGAAGAATCAGGTAGGTGGCCCAAATAAAACTATGCTAAAACCACAATGTCCAATCATGTGAAGTACCATGTGTCCACATAGTGCAACAGAAACACATGACCAGGAGAACGTCCACTTACATTGGCCTGATAGCGGACATTAAAAGTCAAATTAAATAAATAAATAATTAAAATTCCTAAAAACACCCTCTACACGTGCAGCAGGCACCCCCTAACTGCAGGCTGCAATACAACTGCACCCTCAATCCACACAAAAAAGAAACCACCTCCAAGGCCCTGACCCAAATCACCCTCAGGCACCACCCCAATGCATGTGATACATTGCCATTCCAATTTCCACAGACCCATTAATAACGCTCGCCCTCCTTTACTCCACCACAGGGTCCGATTCAAACGACGAGCTCCAGGACACCCCTACCAGCACACCTGCAAAGAGGGCCAAGACCAACGGCCAAAGACCCTCCACCTCAGCTGCACGCATCAAGACACGGCAGCAGCACAAATCAAGTGGCAGCACACAGGAGGGGACTTCAACAGGCACCCCAGCAGCCAGCATGGCCACAACACCACCACCACCACAGGCCCCCCCAATGGATGCCACAGAAGGCACTGCTTCTGGTGGCAGCAGCACCATAGGTGACACTGCATTAATGGCAGCATGCTCCGACACAGAAAACGGTGATGTCGATGTACGATCCATCCATGACCTGTCCCAATCCCCCTGTTTGTTTCATCCCGTACAACATGAGGATACCACGCAGGGGCACTCACAAGACGACGACTGGCCATCCCCCACAAGCCCTGTGTCAAGGCAACATGAGGTGATCAGCCCCTCTGTGACACCACCGCAAATGTCCATGGCCAGCAGAGGCAACAGTCCCTCGACCAGGTGATCGTGCAACAGCAGCAACTGGCCACGCTCCTCAAGGACCATGCTGATGAATGTGGGGGTACCAAGGCAGCCATAGAAACATGTACAGAGACACTAAGGGCAGAAATGGAGAGAAGCACCGAGAGCCTGAGAGTACAAATGGAGAGAAGCACCGAGAGCCTGAGAGTACAAATGGAGAGAAGCACCGAGAGCCTGAGGGGGGAACTGCATGCGACGTCCAAAGACGTATGTGCTGAACTTGCCGCTGTGCGCCGTGTGCTCACTGAGCTCTCACAAACCCTTAGGGACATGCATGGACGTGAGCAGGCAGAGACATCATCCGTTGCAAGTTCCGTCCAGGGCAGCCCCCAACGTAGATCTGGGAGGAACCTGCGCTCCACAGGCAGGGGTGCCCCTGATACCCGGAGAGGGGGCTTGCAATAGCGTCTGCCCACTGACAATGAGCATCCTTGGACACTGGTGTTGGGGGGGGGGGTAGGAGGGTGGAGGGGGTGTGTTGGGCTTACTTGGGTGGCGGGTCGATGGGGTGTGTAACACAATTTCACATATGCTATAAACATTTCACAATCATCCAATGAGATGTGTGGACATTGATCTTTGTGTACGAGGCCATCATAGGCGTACAGTCCATATTGTGCATGTTCCAGACACACACAGTGCCACAACTCCCGTGTCCATGTATCAACCACCAGGCGTGAGTGCTAGAAGCATGAATCTATGATAATCTGACGAATTTCACGGCCCTCCTGTGCCTCACGGACTCCTTGAGGTTCTGCCACATCCCCACCCACATCATGACCATATTCTGGTGCGTGCAGTTCTGCGTCAGGGGGCATGGGCACATTTCTACGTATGCACATGTTGTGTAGCATGACACATGCCATGACCATCTTAGCAACCTTCTCATGGCGGTACAGGAGTGCCCCGCCAGACCTGCTGAGGCAGCGGAAACGACCCTTCAGTAGGCCGAATGCCTGTTCTATGACTACACGGGTACGTGAGTGGGCATGGTTGTAGTCCTCCTCATGCTGGTCCTGTGGGTTCCGGAGTGGTGTAAGGAGCCATCTCTTCAGTGGATACCCGGCATCACCTGTATGTGGACAATAAAGGATGTTTGAGGAATGACATTGCTACGTAAGCACCCCCCCCCCTTCCTGGCAGGTCATTGCCGCATCACATACCCCACATTATCATGCATGAAATGAGACTCACCGAGTAGCCAGGATCTGTTCCCTGCATGTCGCTCCATGTAGCGTGGTATTGTAGAGTTCCATAAGACCATGGAATCATGGGTTGATCCAGGAAATCGGGCACAACAATGTGTAATGATCCTGTTTGAGTCACACACCATTTGTACATTAAGAGAATGATATTGTTTTCGGTTGCGGTACTGGGCCTCCATGGCATGTGGGACAACCAATTCCACATGGGTGCAGTCGATGGCACCAATGCAACCCGGTATGCCGGCAAGTGCATGGAATCCCACTTTTGTGTTCGTAATTTCCTGCTCCGAGCGTGGTAGAGAGATGTAGTCGTCTGCGTGCTTCAGGAGGGCATCGAGCACTTGCAATAGTGTCCGTGACAACAGTGGCTGTGAAATGCCATGCAACTGTCCGACTGTGTGCTGGTAGGTGCCTGTGGCCAGGAAGTGGAGTACAGACACCACCTTCAGTAGGGGTGGGATGGCGGTTGGGCTATCTATCATGCTGACAAGGTCAGCGTGTGTAATGTCCACAATGGCGGTTATGGTGTCCCGGTCCAAACGGTAGAGGGTGTGGATCTGCTCATCAGTGAGGTTGAACGGATGTGCTCGGAGGCGTGGGATTGCGGGCTGGTAGTGGCTGTGCTGGTGGGCCTTGCTGGCCCTGCCTTGCCCTCCTCCTCCTCCTGCGTCTCCTCTGTGCGGCCGGTTGTTGTAGTAGTTGGTGTTCGTCTTCTTCTTGAAGTTGGAGTACTTGCAGTGCTATCAGGTCCCCCAGGGCCAACATCGCAAGTCCTGCCGGTAGCATTTTGGAGTGGGTGTGGTTGTGGGAGGGGGTTGGGTGTGCAATTTATGTGTTTCCAAGCTGTATAGCCTCCACCTGTGGTGATTCATTCCACCTGTGCAAGCTGCAATCCCCTTTGGGCGAGCACGTCCCGCACACAACGCTGCAAATCGACGCATGGCATCTTGCTATTACAATCATGTATTTCATCCCGATGGCAGTGAGATATTGCTTCATATGTTAATTCTGCTATGCTCCCATTGTTTCACATACTATCTTTGCAGTCGGGAACAAACTTGTGAAGGGTCCGTGGAATGTAGTACTCGATTAACGGTGGACCCTCATGCAGCGCTGTACCGCGGTTCACCGACGGGCGGGGCGTCCCATTTGTGAGTGTAGCCAGTTGCCATTTTCACACACTGCCGCACTAAATGGATGGATTTGTGATTTCAAGCGGTCACAGATGCCTTTTCGACGTGATGTTGCAAATGAGGAATTCGAAGGACAGCGCTTTCGGTTTCCAGCTAGCGGCGAGGAGACGCCCACAGGTCTGACTGCAGATAGAAAGTTCTATTGTTTAATGTCCTTGGGACAGGGGCCATGCCGAGAATGCAATGATTGATATGAATAGTATGGGATGCGCAATAGCATAGTGGAGGATAAGGCAGGACGTTCCCAAATACATGTTACTTCACAACACTAGAATTCCGGCCTGCAGCACAGTGGATTTTGCAGACTGCATTAAGCACAGATTCAATGGAAATTTCTAATGTTATGTGAGTAAATAATCAGGCGTTTTTATACTGGGATGAGGGAATGATGTATGGATGCATGGACAGATGATTTAATAGAGAGTCTGCCATGTACATGGCTTTTCGGAATCTATCAACTTCCTCTGCGCTATGTGATGCAGGGCTGCCATAGTGGGACCATCGTCTATCTGCCCTTGTTGAACCCTCCCTGTCTCGACGCGCCTTCAAACACTTGTGTCTATGCACGTTACTAATCCCATCTAATGGATTCTGTTTTAACAGACGCATGCACACAAACACTCGTTTGTAATAGTGTTTTCACCTCGATTTATATAGTTATGCTTCGCAAGTGATTATTGGGTGCGAATAATCCTTTTGAGTGGGCTAGCATGCATATGGCTGTGGATTTAGTGTGATCTTTGAAGTGAGTAATTCAAATGGAGTTCAGATGCCCATACTATTCTTTTTCGTTTCATTTGGGTGACAGGTATCTCCTCCCCTTTTGCCGCTGCCATCTGTATGCCACTCCTGCAGATGGCTTTTACTCCCGACACCTGCTGCTTCGTGTTAATCAGTGGAGCACCATTACGATCTTATGGGACGATCGCCAATGGCCCACATGCCCTTACGCAGTACTAGTGGCTAGGAGCAACATTTCGAGCTTTCAGCTGGACTAGAGCCTACCTAATGGGACGGCCCTGCGGTTCTAGGCGCTTCCATGTTGCCTTTTTGAACGTGGATGTAGCCCCTGTGTACCATGGGGGAACAGGGCGTCACACAAGAAGAAGCTGGTCATTTATTGCGGATGCAGCCCACAATTATGAGATATGATTTGGAGTTCATGACCTAATAGCTGTATGGCCCGGGTGATTTTGTTGTGCATTAAATTTTGATTATGATATTGACCTTGTAGCGTTATTCTTTGCAAGTAATGTAGCATATTCCTATTTGTGGAGCGATGTATTGTGAGGAGATCTGCTTTGGGTTCGGCCTTCTGAGCATAGTCGCGTGGTACTGTACTGGGCGCGTTTGCCTACGAAGGCCAGTAAGGTCAGGGATAGGGGCTGCCATTATGACTGTTTTAATGATGTCATGCTCATGGGAGGGGGATTGGCTTTTGTGTAACAGATGCCGGTCAGCCAGGTGGATTGGTGGAATGATGTGATTTTCAGAATATGGCTGGTCACAGGTGCCTGTGTTTGCGTGCGTTTCTTGGAGGGAGACTGAGGTCATGTCCATTGGAATGGCTTCTGTATTCGTGCCATCTGTGCCCTGCTGCTCCCATTGGCCCCTCTTGAGATGTGCCTGGCTGCTCAGTCACTCTGCCAACTTGTGTGGTACATGCTTATGCTGCTGGTTGGTTTGTGTACTGGCAGGAGTACAGGGCTGGTGCAGTCTCACTCAGGATACTGCTTTGTATGTTGCCTTGCACTGGTGTCAAGCGATGGGGGGCCTGTTTTTGTTTGTCTCAGTTTTCAGTTCATGTTGCTGTACTTGGAGCTTCACATGCCTGTGCTGCATCAGTACGGCAATGGTGCCATGGCTAATATGGATGGCCACTCACAAGGCACTTGGAGCCCCTACATTCATTTGTTCGTTGGCATGCATGGGTGACTTGTACATTTCACTGGTTGCATTGTTTGACTTCATTGCACCTACGAGGAGTTGTGCAATGTGGCCAGGGAGTGGTGTACAGGCACTCAGTAAGGCCTTTTACGGTTGGTTTGCGATGCCATACTTATCACCATGGCGGAATGGTACTTTCCGCCATGCTTGATGGCGTTAGGTACATGTCCGCTAGGGTCAGAATTCCCGTACCGTTGCGTCATGGTGGTAATTACGGTTTCGCAGTGCGCGCGTGCGCGTACTTGGTGCAGTTAGCGTTGGCGTTCACTACGGTGTCGCTAATGGCATCGTACTTTACAGTGACGGGTCATAATCGCAACGGGCGGTATTCGATGGCGGTATTGCATTTCCGCCATCGTTTTTCGATTTCCGCCAGGGTCGTAATGAGGGCCGTAGTCTTTTATTTTCAATTTTGTTCGCAAGGGCATCTTGGATACTAGTGCACCAGGATTGGTCCTTTACGGACAGGTCTGACGGTGGACAGGGGTATTCTAGCTCCTTCAAGATGGTGAATAATTCTTTGGTATTGGATCTGGCATTGCTTATTCTTGTATTGTAGGCTTCCTTCTTCGTGCAAATTATTTCTTTTTTATATAGGGAGGGTGCATTAGTGATGTTAATTTTATTTTCCTCTTATGGGTTCATTTTTCAAAGGGTTTCCAATTTGGATTTTTTCTTTCTTAGAATTTTAAGTTCTGGTGTGTACCATGAGTTAAGATGTGCTTTAGGTTTACCTTTACGTAGTTTTAGAGGGGCAACGAGATCAATAGCTTTGCTCATGACGTTGTTGTAGGCGTCTACTAGTAGGTTAGGGTCTGATGAGTTGGAGACCGTATTTAGAGTGGGTAGAACTAGTGGGATGAGGGCTTCAGCGGTGATGTTCCGCTTATTTCTTGTCAGACATGCTGGTGCTGGTGGGCACTGTCTAAGGTGTGGGTTATTACTGCTAATGTCAAATGAAAGCAGGAAGTGGTCAGTCCATATATGTGGTTGTGGTCCTTGCAGATAATGTTACAGTTGTAGGCAGCAAGCCAGTCTAAGGTTCTACCTTTCTGATGTGTGGGTAGGGTGTTAAATTGAGTGTAGTTCTGTTCGCGAAGTGTATTAGCAAGGGAGGATGCTGGAGCGTCATGTGGATCGTTATATCCCAAGTTAAAGTCACCTAGAATGATGTTCTGTGATGAAGGTTTAGATCTTTCAGCTAATTCTGGATAGGGAGGTTATGTCTTCCTCAAAGGAGCCTATGGGACCAGGAGGTCTGTATATTAGTTCTAGGGTGATGGTATTCTTAGGGGTGGTTTGAATTTTAATGGATAAGTGTTCACAGGAATTTAGAGGAAGGGAAGTCACAGATCTGATGTCAAGCGAGGATTTGAATATAAGTGCTACACCTCCTCCACGGGCATTAGGTCTGTCGGCCCTGAGGATAGAGTAGTTGTCTGGAACCCCAAGGGTTAGAGAGGGACCTGCTGCAGCATGAAGCCAGGTTTCTGTGGTGGCGAGGAAATCCAGGTTTGCTGAACAGATGATGTCGGCAATTTCTGTGGGGTGGGCCACGAGGGATCTAACATTAAGTAGGGCTCCTTTTAGTGGTATGGTATTAGCAATTATGTTTTTATTAGTGACTTTGGTTGTAGGATTGTTAGTCATTTTGTTAAGTAAAGTGTGGAGTCTGCAGCCTAGTCTGTCGTTGCGGGACATGAGGTTAGGGTAGGCTGTAGGGCGATGTACTAGCATATTACTTGAGTTCTGGATAATTTCAGAATGGTCATCTGTGACAAGGTTGGGTGGAGGGTTACCTGAAGTAATGCTGATTTTAGTACTGTGGTCTGTGGGTACCCTGTAGGGGAAGGGAGGCCAGGAGGGCAGAAAGGGTGTAGGGCAGGGAAAGGGGTGGTGTCTGGGACAGCCAAGCTTGGCGAGACCATTACTAAGTGGGATAAAACTATTTCTGCTACATGGTGTGAGATCGGACATAATGCAGAAAGGGAACATGATGAGTACTAGCCAGGCTGGCATAATTTTGATAAGGATTCAGGGCGGGATGCTGGAGAGATGGTGGATGTTGTTGGCTACGCTAATGCTTGTGCGCCCTGGGGCAGACAGGCTAGTTAGAGGTAGCGCTAGAATCAGATAGGATAGAATCACAGTTGCAAAGTGGCTTGAAGTGGCACGACTAACAGGTAAGTTTAGGTAGCGGCTAGCTAGCGACCATAAGGCACAACACAATCAAGTGTAGTCTGTTAGTGACCATACAGGCCACCTAGATGTGAAAATCAAACATGGGGCTAAATGCAAGACGTGCAGTGTGCAGGCAAGTAATAACAACCTACCTAAATTCGAGAATCAGACATATGGCAAGATGCAGTGTGCAGGTAAGCAGTAACAACCCATCTAGATTCGAGAAGAACAAGTTACTTTCTTACCTGGTAACGTTCTTTCGATGGGATGGTCCGACGGCGTAGTCCATATCTATGAAGGGTAATGTCCACAGCTGTGCTGCTTCGGAAAATCTTTGGCGTCTGCGTCCTGCGTCGATGACGTCGATGCACCGTCCCAGAGGACCTCCTCCGACGGCCGACGTCACCCGATGTGATACGTAGGACGCACGACGCCCATAGCCTCAGTTATAGTTTTTTCCCAGAACGTGTGCCACCAGTTTTCTGCCAGTCAGACACACAAGGCCTTGCCGAACGCAAGCTGCAATCGCAAAAGAAATTCTGCAGCGGGGAAGGCAGGGAGGGAGCGATATGGAATACATCGTCGGACCATCCCATCGAAAGAACGTTACCAGTTAAGAAAGTAACTTGTTCTTCGAGGGGATTGGGTCCTCCGAAGTATTCCATATCTATGACAGACTCCCAAAGCAGTACCAAGCAAGGAGGTGGGAAAGAATTTAGAATACGAATTTAGCATGCCCATTCAAATTGCGGAATAGAGAACTGCCTTGCCAAAGGCCAGATCTTGCTCTCTAATGGAATCGAGGGAGTAGTGACGTACAAAAGTATGTACTGAAGCCCAGGTGGCTGCTTCACAGATGTGACGAATAGGAACTCCCCTCTGCAGAGCAGTAGATGCAGCCACTCCCCTGGTAGAATGGGCCCGCAAGCCAGCCGGGGGATCCTTACCCGCCAAGCGGTAACACTCGGAGATAGCTAAAATAATCCAACGAGACAAAGTCTGTTTCGTCACAGCTTGTCCCAAACGCTTTCCAGCGTAACCAATGAAAAGTTGATCGTCCACTCTGACCCGGGACATGCGCGAAATATAAAAGCTCAACGCTCTCCTAGGATCAAGCCTATGGAGCCTCTCCTCTTCCTTACCAGAATGTGGAGGAGGATAGAACGCCGGAAGAACAACCTTCTGGCTCAAATGAAATTCCGAAACCACCTTCGAAAGAAAAGAAGGACGAACTCTAAGGACAACCCTGTCCTTATGAAACACAGTGAAGGGTGGCTTAACTGAAAGTGCCTGTAACTCACTCACTCTGCGAGCGGAAGTAACCGCAACCAAAAACACAGTTTTCAGAGTTAACAGCCTCAAAGGACAAGAATGTAAAGGCTCAAACGGAGCACCCATAAGAAACTTAAGAACAAGGTTCAAATCCCAACCTGGCACCAGAAAAGGTGACGGAGGGAACACATTAGTGAGCCCTTTCAAAAACTGCGAAATTAAAGGAATTTTAAAATAGGAACACTCTTCAGACGAGCGCTTAAATATGGACAGCGCCGCCAGGTAACCTTTAATGGTCCCCACTTGCAAGCCCCTGTGGGCCAAAGAAAGCAAAAAAGACAGAACCATGGGAATGTCACATTCAAAAGGATCCACATTCAGAACTTTCTCCAACGGCAACGGTACAGAGACTTAGTTGCCGGCCGCCTGGCCGAGAGCAACACCTCCATCACGTCTTCAGCGAGGTCCCAATCCTTATACCTCAACCTTTCAGAAGCCAAGCGTGAAGATTGAGGGATCTGACCTCTGGATGGAGAACCTGACACCCCCTCCCGTGAGAGCAGATCGTCTCGGTAGGGAAGACGACGTGGAGGGCAGATGGACAAGTCGAGAAGGTCCGGGTACCACGTCCTCCGGGCCCACGCCAGAGCAATGAGGATCATCCGGGAACCGAACCTCCGTAACCTCCGCAGCACTTGCGGGATGACGGGGACTGGAGGAAACGCGTACAGCAGTGGGAATGACCACTCCACCACAAACGCGTCTCCTAAGGCTCCTTTTGGAGGAAATTCCCACAAGCAAAACCTTTCGCACTTCCGGTTGACACTGGAGGCGAAGAGATCCACTTGAGGGGTCCCCCAAAGGGCGAAGATATCCAGGAGAATCTCCGGAGCCAGCTCCCACTCGTGAGAGATCGAGCTCTGCCTGCTCAGAGCGTCCGCCGTCTCCGGCCAGATGAACAGCCGAGATCGAACCTTCCTGCTGGATGGCCCAGAATTCGAGCTGCATCGCCTCCCTGCACAGCAGAAGTGACCCACTGTGTTGTCCGTTAGAATCAGGACACTCTTTCCGCGCACAGTCGGCAGAAAAGCCTTCAGGGCTAGCCTGACGGCCCTCGGCTCCAACAGATTGATATGGAGTCTGGACTCTGACGGAGACCAACGACCGCTGACTGTCAACTCGTTGGCATGAGCTCCCCATCCCATGAGGGATGCGTCCATCACGATCGTCACCTCTGGCCAGGGCAGCCAAAATGGGGCCCCCTTCATCAGATTGCCCTCGACGGCCCACCACAGAAGGTCCCGGGCCACCGAGGGCGGCACCTGAACAGGGTCCGACAGCCTGCCGGAGGACTGAGACCACTGGAGCTTAAGTTCCCACTGCAAAGATCTCATCCGCAGACGAGCCTCTGGCACCAGAAGAATGCAGGATGCCATGAGGCCGAGCAGTCTCAAGAACTCGGACGCTGGGAGATCCTAGGCAAAATGAAACTTGTGCACCATCTGCTGAATGTGAAGAGCCCTCACCTGAGGAGGAAAACACTGCCCCAGGGACGTGTCGAGCACTGCTCCGATGTACTGGAGCCGCTGCGTTGGTGTCAAATGGGACTTCTTTAAATTGAGGGAGAAGCCCAGCCTGTGAAGGGAGTGGCAGGTGACGGACAGATGATCCAGGACTTGCTCAGGAGAGCTCCCCCTGATCAACCAATCGTCCAGGTAGGGGTAGACGTGAATCCCCCCTTTCCTGAGATGCGCTGCCACCACCACCATGAGCTTGGTGAAAACCCTCGGGCGGAGGTCAATGCGAACGGCAGTACCCGAAACAAAGTGCGAGTCGCCAACCGCGAACCTCAGTTACTTCTTGTGCTTGGGATGGATCGGCACACGGGATTAAGCATCCTTGAGGTCGAGAGACACCAACCAGTCCTGAAGTTGAAGGGCCTGGAGGACTTGAGAAAGAGTCACCATCTTGAACTTGTCCTTCCTGAGGAGTTTTTTCAAACCGCGCAAGTCCATGATGGGTCTCAATCCCCCGTCTTTCTTCGATATCAAAAAATAAGGGGAATACCATCCCTTGTTCCTCTCCGCTACAGGCACCAGTTCTATGGCGCCTTTCTCCAGCAGGGCTTGAATTTCTTGCGCAAGGAGCGGATCCGGACTCTTCAAAGAGAGGCTCCCTGGTGGATTGTCGTGTGGCCTCCGCCGAAAAGGAAGACAGTAGCCGTGGGTTATGATCTCCAGAACCCACACATCCGAAGTAATGGCTTGCCACTCTACAAGATGCTGCGCCAGCCTTCCCCCAACCGGCGAACCATGGGACCTGGCCTCAGACTGAGTGGTAGCGGCTGCGGCGTTGCCCGAGGGCAAAGAGGCAACTGCCCGAGCGGCCTTGGCACCTCGAGTACCTTTATTTCCACCTCTGGCACTCTTACGATGGCCTCTTTGACTGCTAGCTCCCCTCGCTTTAATGAAGGACGAGTAATAGCGAAAGGAACCTGCCCTCCATTGCTGGCGGAGGTTGGCGAACTGCAGCGCCCAACGACTTCGCTGCAGCTTTGGAGGTCTGCAACCTCTCAAGGCTCTCTCGTCAGCCTTGCTGCCAAAAAGGTGTTCACCGTCAAAGGGCATGTTGAGGAGCCGGGACTGCACATCAGGAGCGAACCCAGACTTCCGCAACCACGCAAACCTGAGCATTACGGTGCTCGCCACCATGGACCGGCTGACACAATCCGCCAAGTCCAAACCCGACTGAACGGCCACACACATGGCCTCCTTGCCATCCTGAACCATAGCAAGGAAACCCTCCCATTCGCCCCCTTTGGGAATATGTTCAGCCGCTAATGCAACACAGTTCCACAGAGTGTGTGTGAGACGAGACAAGGCACATATGGAGTTGGCCACCTGAAGAGGCATACCCCCCCGAAGAAAACACTTTCTTCGCCCAGCCGTCAAAACGTTTGTCGTCCCTATCCGGAGGGATGGTAGGATACGACGCCTGCTTTGCCGGGGCCGTAGCCGCCTGCACCACCAAACTCTCCGGAGTGGGGTGCCTAGACAAGTAGCAGGGGTCGCTACTGGCTGGACGGTATTTTCGCGACAAAGACTTGCCCACTGCCGGGAGACTCTCCGGAGCAGTCCAAGCCGCTGCCAACCTTCTCTGCAGAGCCATATGAAAAGGCAAAGCCGGGTCATTGGGGGGGACCGAGATGGAACAAGTTACTTACCTGTAACTGTTGTTCTCCAGCATGGATTCACATGCTCATGAATATTCCCCGTCGTCAGGCCGGGAATCCTCCGTATAGAAAAAAATCAGTATCAGTTTCGTTTCTGATCTGTCTTTCTCAGTAGTAACCAATCACTGGTCTCTGGGTCATACTGCCCCCAGCCAATGACTGCCCTCTCCCTAAGCCCCTCCCCTGGCAGCCATCCTCAGATTTGGTAGCACGAGAAGTGGCAGTATGACCAAGTGAAGAGCCGCAGAGGGGTAGGCGGGAGGGTTTGCATGTGAATCCATGCCAGACCCATGCTGAAGAACAACAGTTACAGGTAAGTAACTTGTTCCTTCTCCAGCATGGGGTGTGGCATGGATTCACATGCTCATGAATATAAGAATACATAGCAGTATACACATGCACAACCACGGGAGGTGGCACAAGGCTCAATATCAAGCAATACAACAACTCACCATTAAGCAACTGCCTGGCCAACTCTGGACTCCTCCCTGGAATCCCGGTCGACGCAGTAGAATCTCGTGAAGGTGTGCGTCGACCTCCACGTAGCAGCCCTGCAGATGTCGAGCAGGGGCACACCAGACAGGAACGCCGTAGCAGCAGCGATCGCTCTGGTCGAATGGGCTCTCCGACGGCCAGGCAGCGGTCCGTTTGCCAACCGGTGACAGTGCATGATGCAGCCGGAGAGCCATCTGGAAATGGAAGTCTTCGAGAGAGCCTTCCCTTGATTCACAGGTCCAAAGTTCACAAACAGCTGTGATGTCTTCCGGAAACTCTTTGTGCGGTCCCCGTAGAACTTCAGCGCTCTAGCCACATCTAGCAAGTGCAGAGTCCTCTCAGCCGGCGACGAAGGCGACGGGAAGATAACTGGCAACACCAAGGGCTCGTTGAGGTGGAAGTCCGACGGCACCTTGGGCATGAAGGAGAGGTGCGTCCTCAGCACCACCCTCGTGTCGTGAAAAGTCAAGTATGGAGGCTTGCAAGACAGGGCCTGGATCTCTCCCACTCGTCGAGCAGAGGTGATGGCCACGAGGAATGCTGTCTTCCACGACAGAAACTTCAACGGCACTGAATGCATAGGCTCGAATGGGGCCCCCATGAGCCTAGTTAGGCAGGGGCCTTCACTGGCGGAAATGATCGGAACAGTCCTTTCATAAATTCCTTCACCAGACGGTGAGACCACAAGGACGCCCGTCCTCTAGTTCTGGTGTAACGTGAGACGGCAGCCAGATGTACCTTGATGGAGGTGTGAGATAGGCCAGCCTTGGCCAAAGACAGTAGGTACGGCAATACTTGAGGGGCCGTAATCCGCAGAGGGTTAATCTTCTGTGCTCGGCACCAGACAGAGAACCTCTTCCATTTGTGTCCGTAGCACTTGAGAGTTGAGGATGCCCTGGCCTTTGCAAGAACCTCTCTGCAGTCGGCCGGGATGTCCCTCCAAACTCTAGTGCTGCAGGAGCCAGGCCTGCAAGTTCAGCGACTCTGGTTCGTGATGAAGAATGGCGCCTCCTTCTCTGGAGAGAAGATCCGCGTCCGTCGGTAGCTTGACTGGTGTGGACGCTGACAAGTCCAGAAGGTCCGGGAACCAGATCTGCCTCGGCCACGCAGGTGCAACGAGGATCATCCTGCACCGGGACCTCTTGAGCTGGTTGACGAGCAGGAGTAGCAACGGCGGGAATGCATAAAGGAACAGGCCGTCCCAGGGGAACGAGAAAGCATCGCCCATGCTCCTCGGTTGGGGAAACCTGCTGGCGAACCTCCGGCACTTGGAGTTCGCCGCCGTCGCAAAGAGATCGATCAGGGGTTCGCCCCATCGTCGTAAGAGTCGGTCCACTTGATCCTGGCGCAGTTCCCACTCGTGGCACGAGCGCAGCTCCCTGCTGAGTGAGTCAGCGATGGTGTTTTTTATCCCTGCCAGATGAAAGGGTACCAGAAACATCCCTTGTGCGATGGCCCAATGCCACAGATCCTGGGCTTCCTTGAACAGGGCAGGGGATCTGGTTCCGCCCTGCTTCCGAATGTAAAACATCGTGGTGGTGTTGTCAGTGAAGATCCTCACCACCTTGCCCTTGAGGGGCGGAAGGAAGGACCTGAGGGCCCAGAACACTGCGCGGAGCTCCAAGATGTTGATGTGGAGAGTCTTCTCCTCCAAGCACCAAAGGCCTCTCGCGTGGAAGCCTGTTCCTGCTGTCAGATGAGCGCGGACACCCCACCATCGTATCGCCTGATGGAACGTTTCCTCGAGCGAGATCCTGTCCTCGAATCTGCCCGTCGTCTGGATCCAGTGGGCATCGAGGAATTCTTGCAAGGGCCGCATCCGAAGTCTGCAATGGGGCACCAGATAAATGCAGGAGGACATCATTCCGAGGAGGGACTTGATAGACCTCACTCTGGCCACGTCCGTGGCCAGTAGACGTTGCACCTTTCCTAGGATGGTCCTTATCCTTTCCTCCGACGGTGAGGCCCGCCGTGCCACTGTGTCGAGCTGTGCTCCCAGAAACAGGGTGACTTGCGACGGGACCAGGTGGGATTTTGGAAAGTTGATGGAGAACCCCAGGTCCGTGAGCAGCTGGACGGACTTCGCAGTGTGTTCCACGGCGAGCTCCCTTGTCCTTGCCCGTATGAGCCAGTCGTATGAGCCAGTCGTCCAGGTAGGGGTAGACGTGGATCCCCTGCAGGCGCAGCCGGGCCGCCACCGGTGCTAGGCACTTGGTGAACACCCTGGGCGCCAATTTTAATCCGAACGGGAGGGCCTTGAACTGGTAGTGCTGCCCTTTGACCACAAACCTGAGGAACTTTCGGTGCCTCTTTAGAATAGGGATGTGGAAGTAAGCATCCTCCAAGTCCAACGACGACAGGAAATCGCCCTCCTCCAGCTGTCCCAGCACGTGCTGGAGGGTGACCATCCGGAACTTCTGTGCCTTGATGTATTCGTTTAGTCGTCTCAGGTCCAGGAAAGGGCGCCATCCTCCGGTCTTCTTCCTCACGAGGAAGTATCTTGAGTAAACTCCGGAGCCCCGAAGCCTCTTCGGGACGAGCTCGATGGCACCTTTCCTGAGCATCGCCCGTACTTCCAACAGCAGTTGAGGGACGTGATTTTCCTTCCTGGCCACGGGAGCAATGCGGGGGCACCTCTTCTGGAACTCGAGGGCATGCCCCAGGGCCAGGGCGTCCAGCACCCAATGGTCGGTGGAGATGGACTCCCACACGCCGACGAACTTAGTCAGCTGGCCTCCCACCGGGGTGCTTCGGCGGGGGCCCGACCCGACGGACGGTTCAATCTTGCTTGGAGGCCGCTTTGCCTCCTTGACCACCTTGGCGACGACGGCGGGATCCACCTGACTTGCTGCGTCCCCTGTAGGCCTCCTGCGACGAAGACCTTGCCGCTTGACGGTAAGTAGAGGAGCTGCTGCCGGCTCCCTTGGAGGCAACCCTGTCTGCCTCCAGAGCTCCAAAAGGACGGCCGTCGTTGTTGGAGCACCCCCAGGGCACGGGCCGTCTCTGTGTCCGTCTTGATCGCCTGAAGGGATTCATCAACCGCCTTGCCAAAAAGGTTGTTCCCGGGGGGGCGTGGCCAACTGCGAGATGCAGTAGACGTGTGCCTCGTGAGCTCCCGCGGCCGCGGCTAACATCCTGAGTCAAACACCTGCATACCAGCACCTACTGACTTCCAGAGTACACCTACCGGTGCATGACGACCTCGGGCACATTTGTGTTCAGAATTGGCCCGTACCGCGCCTGGACGGCGGAAATAGAAGCATCTGACGACCGTGCCGAAACAAAACATCAGGCACTCAAGATGGCCGCCGTGGTCCTGGGCGCGAACGAACTGTAATCGGAGCGGCCCCGACATCAGCAGCCCGACCCTGTCAAGAGGCGCCGAGGCATCGGAGGCGAGTGAGCACCTGGCCGAACCCATGCCGGTGGTGGAGAGCCGAGCGCCCTTCGCCGGGGGAGTGGCGGGGGTGGTGAGCGGAGGCGGTGCCCGGCGGTGTCCCGGACCGGAGGAGTCGTAGACCCGGTTCGCCCATCTGGGAGAGAACGGAAAGGGAGAGACCCGGCCATCCACCGCCGCAACGGTCCATGAGCGGCGGAATCAGTTCCCACCGGTGAGTGCTAACACTGGAGTTTCCCCGAGCCCGCCCCAGCCGCTCCTCCATCCCGTGGCGCCGCACACAGAGCTGGGCTTCCCCCGCCCCAGGCTACGAGCGCCCAGCCTACTCCAGCCCTCGGCTGCTGGGCCCACCTGTGGGCACATCGACCACCAGTCAACAAACCAGTGGCAGCTCCTAACCGCCTGACCCCCACACAAGGTAACCGCATTGTCACTGGGTGGACGCTGGCAACGGGGGGAGAGCGAGGACATAGCGGGGAACACCTCCCTCCAGGCTGAACTACTGCCACTGATCCATGCAGCAGACGGTGGGGTGACCTACCGCCGTGCGGGGCGAATCACTGGCCTCACTCAAGCAGACACCCTCCGGAGTGGGGTACCAAAGGAACCACCTGGCCAAGTCCGCTAACCCACCAGTGCGGACCAACGACGCCTGCAAGCGGAGCGGCTAGTCCAACACAGCCGCGCATACAAATTTCATACCAGGGCCTGGGATTTCCCCCCTTCCCTCCCTCCACCACGGAACGAAGCGGCTCCCTGTCAATGTCACAGGCCATCTACGGCAAAACGAGCTGGGCAATAACCCTGGGAAGTCATCCCCTCGAGCAACCGGACAAGGCTCTGGACATAGAAACACGCCCGCAAGGCCCTGCGACAAATATGGGGAAGGACAAAACCAGGAGGCCCACTGGGCAAAACAGGATTGAGCAATATACGATCCCCCCATCACAATCCAGCGAACTCCAACCGTCACCTTCAGAAGAGATCGACCCTGAGCCTGCGCTCTCCTTGAGGGACGTCATGGCGGCTATTGCGGACTCCCGCTCATCAATGGAGCAGAAGATGGATGGAATAAGCCTGGATGTATCCCTCCTCCGACACGACCTGCAGAAGCTATCCGCACAAACCGGAGAAGCGGAACAGCGAATCTCCAACACGGAGGATGGGCTACACGCTGTGCAACAACAACTCCAAGGAGTATCCACCAAACTCAAGATCCTGGAGGCTAGAGTAGAGGAGGGAGAGGGTCGATCCAGGCGCAATAACATTCGAATCCTCGGCATTCCTGAGAAAGCCGAGGGTTCTTGTATGGAGCTTTTCCTGGAGCAGTTGCTGATGTACCTGTTCGACCAGCAATCCTTTTCCAAATTATTTTCCATAGAGAGGGCACATCGAATACCCACGGGCAGACGAGTCCCCGGCGCTCCCCCACGAACGGTGATAGCAAAGCTGCTAAACTACCGCGACCGCTAAACACTGCTCCACCTTGCACGAACCAAAGGCACTATCACCTACAATAGCTCCAAGATAGCCTTTTTCCCGGACTACACGAGAGACGTGCAGAAGGCGAGGCAATCCTTCGAAAAGCTCAAAAAACAACTCCAAGTGCTAGGAGTCCAATACGGCCTACTCTTTCCTGCCCAACTTAAAATTTATCATAATGGCACAACGGTCCATTTTACCGATCCTAAAGAAGCCTGGCGATGGGCGGAGCAGCATATCGAGGGGGACTGGACAGCACCCCAAACCAACAGGGGCAGAAATCTTAGACCACCAGCGGACCAACGTCCAATACCGGACCAACCACCCTCACCGAACTGGCCGGAGGAGGGGGACTGACACCGGTTGGCCCCCCGACGAATAACCAGATCCCACGGGCAGAAGCGGAACTGAACATGCGAAATGTGTAGAGTGATGCTACAGAAACTGGAGCATGGCGTTTATGCCTCACATTACGCGGCTTGCGGAGACGCACTGCCATCCCACTTGGGGAAAAGTTATGGCACCCCCCAACCCCAACTTCATTGGCTTAGTTTGATCAAGGGTTTGTTAAGCTGACGCTCTATTTCTTTTGAGTGTCAGCGATGTTAGGGCTACAGGTACTTCGTGTTGGGGTGGAGTATGGGGTGGGGGAGGGAAAGGAAAGTTGGGAAAAGTTTCTTGTTACTCCGGGAGCAGTACACCCTTGCATGCTTTGGGGGTGGTTATGGTTCAAGGCAAGACAAAGCAGCAATCCGTCCAGACAGCAGAATTATCACCACCTACGGCATACACCACACCACATCATCACAGTCGGGGACACCTTCCCCGCAGCACACCCGCTCAACCCTTTAACCAGATTGTTAGATGGCACCCACTCAATCCCAGTCAACCCCGAATGAACGCCTTAAATCCCTCAAGGTGCTCACATGGAATGTAAATGGGATGGGCTCTGCGATAAAAAGGCGCCTGATTAAGCAGGTACTCAGCAAACACTCCCCCAATGTGGCCCTACTATCAGAAATGCACCTAGCGGGATCAAACTGCTCCCTCTTGCAACACACTAATTATAGGACTGCCTACCATGCGGGATACACAACGGGATCTAGGGGCACTCTCATTCTTAAACATAAGCGCATTGCCTTTGTTCTCCAAGGCCTGGAACAGGACCCCCGGGGTCGTTACGTGTTAATCCTGGAAACGCTATGGAGCGAAAGGGTCGCGTTTGTTTCAATATACTCCCCGCCCGGACTGGGGCAGGAGTTGCTGGATGAATTGGCTGTCCGAATAGGCAAACATCAACCAAATAAATGGTTTCTGGGGGGTGATTTTAATGACGTCATGTGCAACACCACCGACCGCACCCATCTTAGACAACGTAATCCGGATACTCCCACGAGGCTGTTTAACTTTGCGTCTGCCTTGGGTCTCTGTGACTTATGGCGAGAGCTGCACCCGGATACCAGGGGGTACTCCTTTCACTCCGGAGCCCAAGGCTCCCTCTCTAGGATCGATTATCTCTTCCTCCCGCACATGGACCTTTTTAGGGCGCTGTCGGCTGACCTACTCCCCCGAGGCGTCTCGGACCACTCACCCCTACTGGTAGAAATCTGCATACAGAAAGCGTCTCCCCCCAGAACATGGAGACTAAACAATTACTACCTGGGCTTCCCCGAGTTAGTGGACCACCTGGCTGAAGTCTCCACCGAGTACTTCGAGCTTAACGACAATGGAGAACAGGATCCGGTAGTGGTTTGGGAAGCCTAAAAGGCGGTCCTACGAGGCACGCTAATCTCCTGGGTAGCGAATAAACGGAAAGAGAGGCTCCAGGACATAACGCGGACGGAGGGAGAACTGACCCAAAGGGAGAACAAACATATCCTTGACCCATCCCCCCAGACCCAACTGTTCCTCAAACGAGCCACTGAGCGCCTCCGGAACTTATTATTAGACAATGCTAAACAAGCCCACTGGGACTCTAGAGCAAGAATTTACGAGCACGGGGACAAGGCAGGCAGAATGCTGGCTTGGTTGGAGAGAAGAGATGAGGGACAACGCTGTGTCCGGGAGATCGTCACTCCGCAGGGGGTGAGGTGCCAGTCGGATGCAGAGATAGCAGAGGCTTTTGCCCAATTCTATGAGGCACTATACCAGTCCCCAACCTCGACACTGGACCCATCCCTTCTGGACGACATACCACTCCCAACTTTGTCAGCAGAACAGAGGGCAAACCTGGACTCTGATCTTTCGGAGACCGAAATAGCCGAGGCACTAGCACAATTGCAGACAGGGAAAACTCCCGGCCCAATGGGTTTCCAGTCGAAACCTGGCAGAAGCTGGGCGGGGATAACATAACCCCTTCCCTCCATAAAATGCTATTGGGCGCTCGAGAACAAGGTACCCTCCCGCCAGACCTGTGCAAGGCGACTATAGTGGTCATCCCTAAACCTGAAAAGCCCCAGGATGATTGTACCTCCTACAGGCCAATCTCATTGATCAATGGCGAAGCCAAGGTCCTCGCTAGGCTTCTAGCCAATAGGCTACAACCAGTGGCTGACACTTTGATACACCCGGACCAGTGTGGCTTTATGCCACACAAGTCAACCCGAATGAATTTGCGTAGGCTCCACTTAGCACTAGAACGGGCTCCAATCATTGACAGCTCGCTTGCCCTTCTGGCAATCGACTTTGAGAAGGCCTTCGACTCGGTCCGTTGGGATAGCCTCTGGGAGATCATGGAACGCATGGGGTTTGGCGAAGGGTTCCTGGGATGGGTGAAGCTACTGTACACAAACATCCAGGCGGAGGTCAGGGTGAACGGGTGGACCTCTCGAACCTTCCACTTGGGCAGAGGCACGCGACAGGGTTGCCCCTTCTCCCCCCTTCTCTTCGCCCTCGCGATTGAGCCGCTGGCCATATGGCTCCGCCAGAGTGCATCCTGGACAGGATTTAGATGGCCGGAGGGACACGAAGACCGAGTCTCCCTGTATGCGGATGACCTCCTGCTATACCTGGGAGAACCCACCCGGACCTGCCCCATTGTGACTCAGATGCTCGTTCGATATGGGGAATTCAGTGGCCTAAGGATCAACTGGAAGAAATCCGTTTTCTTCCCGGTGAAGGGGGGGGGGAACAGACTAACCCTCGGGAATGCTCATACCGCACGGAGCAATCTGGCTTCTGATATCTCGGGATCTGGATAACAACAAACCTTACCAATTATGCCATACACAATCTCCAACCAATCACTGCCCGATTCTCCAATGACGTCCATCATTGGAAACAGAGCTGCACTTTTTAAAATGATGGCCCTCCCACGATTCCGCTACATCCTTCAAAACGCCCCATTGCAGATCCCAAAATCGAATTCGATCGGGTGGAGACCCTTCTCAGAGAGCTTCTATGGGGGGGGGGGGCAGCCGCGCATAGCCCTGGCCACACTTCAGAGGTTGGTCTGGGAGGGTGGGATGGGAGTACCCCGTCTTCAGACCTATTACTGGGCCTCACAGTTAGGGGTGGTCAATGACCTACTGCACAGAGATCGGAAACTACCCCATATTAGAGCGGACATGGGGACCTTGCATGACACTGATCCAATACACTTACTGTATCAAGCCCCCCCGAGAACTTGCCCGCCAACAACGAAGGCACACATCACCACCATTTGGAGGAATGTACACACATATGTGGGGTGGGGAAACAAAATAACGGCGGCACAACCCCTATGGCAAAACGCCAACCTGCGGGAGTTTGCGCGATTTCGGCCATGGCCA
This sequence comes from Ambystoma mexicanum, assembly GCF_040938575.1. NCBI lineage: Eukaryota > Metazoa > Chordata > Amphibia > Caudata > Ambystomatidae > Ambystoma > Ambystoma mexicanum. Next base: position 743,366,504 of record NC_090936.1, read on the forward strand.
TGCTGGGTGAGGGCCAGGATTCTTAGAGTGGGGGATGTCCTGAAAGACGGGAATCTGGCCCCGTTTGAGGAACTGCATCTTACATTTCAACTCCCAGACACCGAGAGGTACCACCACATGCAAATGTCCCATGCCCTGCGAATCCACATACCGATGGATGACAATGTCCTGGATTACACGCTTATAGAACGAAATATATTGCCTGAATACATCCCCCCCAAATGCACATCCATCCTTTATAACGCCATCACATCCTTTGCTACTCCTGAATTGACCAGTTTAAAGGCCAAATGGGAAAGTGATGTAGGGGATATCGATCCTGAGGACTGGACTCGAGCACTAATGCACCCACGGGAGGTGGCCATCTCCTTTAGACTCAGACTGGTGCAGCTGAAAATCCTTCACAGGGTGTACTACCCAAGAACTGCTCTGTTTGGCTGGAATAGAGCTACAAATCCGAACTGTCTTAGATGCGGGGTAGAGGAAGGAACCTTCTTTCACATACTGTGGGCATGCCCCTGCATCCAAACCTTCTGGGAGACTTGCTGCCGGGAACTGGCCAGGGTACTCTCTAGCACGATAGAACTGGACCCGAAAGTGTTAATCCTGGGTACACTGAGAGAGGGTGATTTCAACAAGTGGGAAGAACTCCTATTGAACACAGCAACCGCCCTGATGAAGCGTAACATTGCACAAAAATGGGGTGTCCCCGAGACTCCGACGCTGGAGCAATGGGTACTGGACATGGACACATGTGCTATGATCGAAACGACAAATTTATAATGCAAGAGGCTGCCCCAGAAAAGCTTCCAAAATATGGGGGGCCTGGGAGGAGGGAGGGCCCTAAAGTAAATGGACACGGGTGATGTATCTCTCTACACATGCCAAATGGGTCAAGGTCGAGCTATACGTGAATGGAGATATATGACCTAATGCTAATGTACGTCTGGTCGAGATGATCCCAACTGCTGCAGTTGCCTTTTTTTCCTTTGTTTTTGGTTGTTTTGCTTATGCTATAAATACCTAATAAAAATAAAAAAGAAAAAAAAGGTTGTTCCCATCGAAGGGCATGTCCAAAACCTTGGTCTGAACGTCCTGGCAGAAATCCATCGCCCTGAGCCATCCTCGACATCTCAGACAAACGCTGCTGCCCAACTGACGGAAACTGGTGTCAGCGATGTCCGTAGCCACCGTAATGGCGTGGTCCGAGGCAATCTCACCTTCCTGCAAGATTTCCAGGGCCTCAGCCCTCTTGACATCCGGAAGGAAGTTCAACAGAGGGGCGATCTTAAACCACAACTCCCTGTCGTAGCGGGCTACGATGGCCAGGGCGTTGGCCGCCTTAATGGTCGTCGCTGCAGATAAGATGACCCGTCGTCCCATCGCATCCAGTTTCCTACCCTCGCCGTCTGGAGGGGAGGTTGAAGTCGAGGCCGATGGCCCCCCCGCCCCCGCTTTTTTCTTGGCCGCCGCCGAGACGACCAAGTCAGGGGTAGGTTACGCTCTAAGGCACAAGGGGGCAGCGTCGGGGACCCGGTACTTCTTCTCGTACCGGTGCCTCTTCGCAGGAGCCGTGGCAGGGTTCTTGAGGAGGGCGAGCCCCTCATCCCAGATGTCATCAAGAAGCGGTACGGCGAGGACCGTCTTCCTTTTAGCCTCGCGCCGCTGGCAAAGGAACCCCTCCTTTTCCTGGGGGCAGAGCTGGAAGAGCTTGGATGCCCTGGAGATCATTGCATGGAAGGATCCAATAACGTCGGGCGGGGACGCCCGGGCAGGGGGGGCGACGGGGGACATGTCCCGTCGTCGCCTCCGTCGTCATCCGTACCTATCGTAGTCGTGTCCATGCCTGTATCATCCCCGTGGGTAGTGGATCGGGGGGAAGGCAGAGAAGGCCACAAAGGCGGGAGAGGAGGCCTAGGATGCGTCCTCCTCCTCTTAGGCGGTGGGCTCCCCGAAGGTCCTGGCTCCGGATCCTCCGTCGGGTCTGGCTCAGGCTCCTCCGTCGGGGGAAGGGGCAACCTAGTCCTTATCTCCGAGCATAAGGACTGGATGGCTGACAAAATGGCCGCCAAGGTGTCCTGCGGCGCTGGAAACGATGGGCGCAAGGGCTCTTGAGGAGCCTCGTCTGCGTCACTGTCGCCCTCGTCGGGATCCCTCCTGATGGGCTGCGTCTCCTCCACGACTTGGATGAGCTCCTCTTCAGAGGTCGTGTCCGTATCCACGACGGCCACCACCCCCTCCCCCCCTTTTTCCAACGAGGACTTCGTGGGGGTCTTCTCGATGGGCCTGAAAAACGACTCCCTCCGCGGTGGCAGGGAGCCTCTGGTACCTGAGGGCGCCTCCACTGGTGTAGCCTCCACAGGCTGAGCCAGGGCCGCGGCGACATCCTCAATCGAGGTCCTAGCAGGGTGAATCACGGCCAACGTCACCTTCTGTACACCCGGGGCCTTCACCTTCGGGGGAGGGCCCGAGCCTCGCTCCCCCTCTGCCGGAGTCTTCGAGATCGACCGGGGCCTCTCCAGAAGCTTCGCCGGGTTCTCAGACTTCCTCTTACCCGAGCCCGAGCGTTGGCTCGTGGTCGATGGCGCCGGGGAGGGTGCGCCCTGCCTGGCAGCCAAGGAGCCCGACCGTTCGGCGCTCCCGGTGCCCGCGGACTCGCGGTGCTTAGCCTTTTGTTGGGCCCCCGTTGCCGGAGCACCCTCACAGGACTTAAAAGACCGCTCGGACTTCTTCTTCTTCTCCCCAAGCGGGCTCTTACCTTCCAGCCAATTGGCGAGACGGAGGTGGCGATCCTTCATGGTCCGCTCCGACATGTTTCCACAAAACGTGCAGTCCTTTTCCTTGTGCGTCTTGTCCTCATGGAGACAGTAGAGGCATAACGAATGCTCGTCCTCCTTGAAAACGTTCTGAAGCTGGCATCCAGGGCAGGTCCTGAAAAGCTTCCCGGGCGTCGAGCTCCCTTTCTCCTGGGCCATGTCCGGGGTAGGCCTCGGAACTTCTGGAATCCTCCAAAAGCGTAACTCGACGAAATCTTCACCCTTGAGGGGCGTAGAAAACTCCGAAACGGATCCCCGTTGATCAGAAGTGGAAACAGTGGAGCTTGAGGCTCTTTTAACCGAAAAAAATGAGAAAATCTCCTGAAAAAAGCGCGAAAACGCAGCAAAAGCTCGAGAGCTAAGCACGAGGACTCCCAACACTTGAACGTGCGGTAAAAATCTGAGGATGGCTGCCAGGGGAGGGGCTTAGGGAGAGGGCAGTCATTGGCTGGGGGCAGTATGACCCAGAGACCAGTGATTGGTTACTACTGAGAAAGACAGATCAGAAAAGAAACTGATTTTTTCTATACCGAGGATTCCCGGCCTGACGACGGGGAAAATTCATGAGCATGTGAATCCATGCCAGACCCCATGCTGGAGAACAAAGATGTCCGTGAGATCATCCTGAACGAACTCCCCTTGGGGAGCTGACCAACCCAAGTACTCGGTGACCCGAGACATAAGGCGCCGATATGAAGAATCGGCATGAGTGCCAGGCTCCGGCATACAAAACTCCACCTCCGGATAGGTGTCCAGTCCACTCGCATCATGCAGCAACTGCCGCAGGTCATCAAACTGGCTTTGGCCCGAGATAAGTTCATCGGGAACCGTAACCGGAACCGGAACCAAGCCGCCATCAGAGCCTTCATCACCCTCAGAAATGTACTCCAGGCGTGGAGAGGAAGACCTCTGGGGACCAAAGCAGTGCCTGACCTTAGCCAGAGCCTTTCTAGAGGCAAACCCCGTGCCACGGGGCCCCTCCGACACCACCGCCTCGAAAGGCGTCGAGGGCGCCGAACGAGTTGGCGCCGGCGTCGACAGAAAAGGCGTCGACGTCAGCTGCAGCGCCGCCAGCATCGGCAGCGTCGACACAGGCCTCCAAGCCGGAGCTCCGAGCGTGTCTCTCGATGACCTAGGCGCCGACGGCGTCGACGACCCCCTCGAAGGCGGAGCCTCGAGAGCAATCATAGACGACCTCGGCGCCACAGGCGTCGACGTCTTCTTCGAAGACGGCACAGGATCACACGGTCTCGAGCGCGTCGAGGACCGGGACCTGAAACGGGCATGGCGAGAATGGCTACCCTTGTCCGAGCGGGACCTCTCCCGGGAGCCGTGCCGATCACCCGAGCCCGAAGGCGTACGACCGGTGCCGACCGACCCCACGCGGAGGCGCAGATGGACCGGTGCCCTGCGATTCAAGAATCGCTAGCATCTGCTTCCCGAAGTAAGCCCATTCCTCCGGTGTCGCTTGCATGGAGGGATAAGCGACCCGCCGATGGGCGGAGTCCTCGGAAGAGGACTGGGAAGGCGACCTATGCTGGCGCTTCCGGGAATGCCTCGAAGAGGCGGAGGAGTGGCGAGACCGACTCCTGGAAGGAGACCCACTGGACTTCCGACGATGACGCGGAGAGTCGCCCCTCGAGTCATCCGTCGAAAGCCCCGCAGACCTCGACTTCCGAGGCTTAGACACCCGGCCTACCAACAGCTTCTTCTTGCGTTCCCGCAAGGCCTTTGCCGTGAGCGACTGGCAGTCGACACAGTCGTCCGTATCGTGGGCCTCCCCGAGGCACCAGAGGCAGGCGTCGTGCGAGTCCGTGACCGACATCTTGGACCCACAGTCCCCGCATTTCTTGAAGCCCGGACGCGGGGTTGAAGACGAAGAAGACATCGCCACGAACAGGTCTTCCCAACAAACCGAACAGGTTCAACGAACCGAGAATTGAAAACAGCAAACTCCAACGAGTCGAGGCGTACCGAGATTCACGAAGCGAACACGTTCGCAGAAAAAACGGAACTGAGGCTATGGGCGTCGTGGGTCCTACTTATCACATCGGGTGACGTCGGCCGTCGGAGGAGGTCCTCGGGGACGGCGCATCGACATCATCGACGCAGTACGCAGACGCCAAAGATTTTCTGAAGCAGCACAGCTGTGGACATTACCTGTCATAGATATGGAATACGTCGGAGGACCCAATCCCCTCGAATCAGACATATGGCAAAATGCAGTGTGCAGGTAAGTAGTAACAACCCATCTAGATTCGAGAATCAGACATATGGCAAAATGCGGTATGCAGGTAAGCAGTATCAACCCACCTAGATGCAAGAATCAGACATATGGCAAAATGCAGTGTGCAGGTAAGCAGTAACAACCCTTCTAGATTCGAGAATCAGACATATGGCAAAAATGCAGTATGCGGGCCACTAGCAATAACGATCAGTGCTAATGCTCACTGGTCGGCAGGCATGCAAGGAAGTAGGTGTAACAGACTGGTCAAGCCAAATAGATCAAGGTCCAGGAACATAGCAGTGGCATTCAGTGGCAATAGCAATAGATGTATTATAGGCAAATCAAATTTGTTGAATTGGTGAAAGGCTTTCAAGTCATCAGATAAACATCAATCAGACAACTATGCAATCAGGTGCAGCGAACGGCGCTAAAATGCAATAGGGCAGATGGGGGCGTTAGATCCAGGTTCAGAGTTAGATAGTCACGTGAGGGATTGGGGAGCTGTTATGAGCTACATGGTCGTGCCTTTGGAGGGTGGTGCACGTAGATGGTGACCGGGTGTAACAGAGGTCAGGGACACCTATGCGTGCACGGGGTGCGCTGCTAATGCGCTCATGTGCTCTTAGGCCAGAGGCAGTAAGGGGTACGGGCGGCGTCCTGGTGGTAAAGGATTGGCCCATGGGATGGCATTGGTCAGTGGGTTCATGGGGGGTGCGGGTAGAATACTGGTGGGTCGCTTACCAGGTTGCTTCATGCGCATGGGGGCGGAGGTTCACGTCCAACTTCCACACTAGAGCTCGCCTGTGTAGGCCAGGGGGACTGGCAGATGGCATCTCCGGCAAGCAACAGGCAAGAAACAGGAAGTAGCCTTGCGATCTTGGGCCTTGATGCGAGGGGGCTATGAAAACCTCTTCTAAACAGGTTCATCCCTGTTCCTCTAAAACCATTAAGGACCACATTGACACCCTTGCACCTGCCCTTGCAGACTTCTGCAACCTCTCCTTTGACTCCGGTTCTTTCCCCTCCCCCCTGAAACACTCCCTTGTGCATCCTCTCCTCGAGAAACCCTCAACTGATCCCTCCTGTCCAGCTAACTATCGCCCCATTTCCATCACCCCCTTTCTGGGTAAGCTCCTGGAAAAGCTTGCAATGTCCCATCTTAACCTTCACTCCGACTCTGCCGGCTCACTACATGACCACCAATCTGGCTTCTGAGCTACCAGAAGTATGGAAACTGCTGTCCTGAACATCCGTGAAGACCTGCTCTCCAACCTTGACTCTAACATTCCCTCTGTCCTTATCCTACTTGATCTCTCCTCTGCCTTCGATACGGTCAACCACACCATCCTGCTCAACCATCTCTGTGACAACCTTGGCATCACTGGTCAGGCTCTGGCTTGATTTACCTCCTTTCTCTCTGATCGACTTTCCCAGGTACAACTTGGGTCCTTCCTCTCCTCTATCTCCCTCTCTACCTGTGGTGTTCGTCAGGGGTCTAACCTCTCACCCTGGCGTTTCAACCAATACTTGGCTACCCTTGCCTCATGCATTTCCATCTTATGCTCCATCTTCCAATGCTACGCTGAGGACACCCAACTCATTTTCAGGCTTCCCTATGCCACCTCCTCTCCCTCCCTCATTTCTGACTGTCTAATCACCATTCAAAATTGGTGCGCCGCCAATGATCTCTGTTTAAATGCTAATAAAACTGAGATCCTCCTCATCGGCACACCCCCTCCATCCTTTCCCCTTACTCTCTGGCCTGCCCCCCCTTGGCCCTCCTCCTGCCCCTACCTGCAAAGCAAAGAACCTTGGGGTCATCTTTGATTCCACTCTATCCTTCTCCTCACACATCTCTGAAGTCTCAAAAAAATCTAACTCCTTGCTACACCTGCTCAGAGGTACCTTTCCCTTCCTCTCCTTCCCACAGAAGCTCACGGTCTCTCAAGCTCTGATTCTTTCTAGGCTGGACTACTGTAACAGCCTCTTCCGTAAGCTGCCTGCCTCCACTCTCCGCCCTCTACAGCTAATCCAGAACAGGACTGCGAGACTTGTCCTTGGCCTCAAGCCCTGGGATCGTATCTCTCCAGCACTGAAATCCCTCCATTGGCTCCTAGTGGATGCAAGGATTAAATTTAAAACCCTTTGCATTGTCCACAAGGCTTTCTGGGCCTGGGTCCAGAATACCTTCAACTATCCCTCCGTAAATACCTCCCTTCTCGAGCCCTTCGCTCCTCTACTTCAAACTCCCTCAGGGTCAGCCGTTTTTCTAGGAAACGTGCAGGGGGCAGATCTCTGTCTTCGGCCGGAGCCTCCCTGCCACCCTGAAACTTGAGGAAAACCACCTACAGTTCCTGAAGCTCCTTAAGACCTTCCTCTTCTCATCTGCCTTTCTCCTCCCCTGTTGATCTGCCTTTCCCTTTCCCATGCACTTGCGCAGTGTCAATGTCACTGGGCCTAGTAAGATCGTTTGTTTTTGTTTTCTTCCCTGCTCCCCCTCCCTTTGCCTGGTCGTGCTCTGAAACACCTGTGTATGGGCGTGATGTAAACAAAATATCATATCATAACTCTATTGCTGCAATGAAGCACTCTTTAGTTGCGCACCCACCCCACCACCCTCACCAGCCCAATGTTGTCTAGAGCTCCCTACCTGGCACCTACTGACCCATTAAGTTTAGTTTTTTATAATAAAACACTTAATAATCTATAAAGAATTAGTGCTCTTGTCTTGTGTCCACTTAATACACTCACAACGCTGTTCATAAAAGTAATTCCTAACAAGGCCATGTGGTGTTTGTAGCCAAATGCATCCGCCAAAGAGTGGTGGATATAGTACTTTCATCAGTCAAAGTGAGGGACACAGTTTGGTTATCCCTAAACCACCAACTCTTTTCTTTTTAGTGTTTAAAATATCTTTTTTTTGTTGTAGGGACCTTCTTTTATGTTGTGGGTGAGGGGCTTAAGAGCAGTGAGTGGAATAACAAAAGCATCCATATGGATGGCCATTGCATAGCAACACATTTCTGCTTTGAGTGTTAGACGATGAAAGACATTGCTTAACACTCAAAGCAGAAATGTGTGGCCATGCAACGGTGCCATCCTATGGATGCTTTTGTTATAATGCTTAAGTAATAACATTATAATAATCTACAATAAGTGCAACATTCGAGAAACGGATAAACAAATGGATTACTGGCGGAGAGTTTCAGACCGGTCTCCAATGTCTGCTTCCTTCCAAGTCCTTCACTTTATAGCTTAGTTTAGAAGTAAAATGTTATTGTGTGCTATTGTTGATGTTATTAATTTGTTTTTAATAGAACACACACCAAGTTATCTTTTAACAGACATATTAAAAAACTAAAAGTAGAGCAATGGCTGGTTGGTTCGAAGTCGGCTCAAGGCCCTTTTTTTCCTCATCTGGTTCACTACATTATCAATAATCTGATTATAAAGTAAAAACAAGCATATGAGATTAAGCAAAGCAAACTATACCAGCATTCACTGGGCACCATCATACCCATTTACAAGAAATAAGACAAAACCAAAGCACACACATCTTTGGAAATGAGTAACTGTATTTTGGCTAAAATGTTAAATGTTATTTTGTAGAGCTGTTCACATTATTATTGTTATAGAGAAATCTAAAATAGACAAAAAGTTGGAGCAACACAGAGGTCTAAACCCCTTTCCAAAGCTGCTCCATTTTTTCAAAGTTCAGTGTCCGATCCTCTACACTACCAATGCTCAGGTTGGGAAGTATCTGCAAGTGTAAGTAAGCTTGAACACAACATGGTATGCCATTTTGCGCTGGTCACCATTTTGGGGATTGCAGTGAGTAGTTACACTGCAGGACTGCAGATACCACATTTTGGGTATGGCCAATACCTTGTGAATGGGTACACTATGGCAAGGTTTCATTTTAGGAATATTGATGGTGGGGAAAATATATGTGGGGGAGGTAGCTTGCTAAGATGCAGGGTATTGTATTGCACCAAAGGGCCTTTCCTTTGCCAGTTGACACTACAAACGTCCATTTCAAGTACTATATGCTCTTGATAACAAGACTTGCTCAAAACCATGTTCCTGATAATATTCGGATAACTGCTTTTGATATTTGGCTGAGCTTCTTGTTTCAAATTGTGATTCAAAATAAGTTGCCAAGCCTTTGAATGTAGGCTCGAGTTTTTTCAATTTTTAACACTTACATGTTATGAGTACAGCAAGTACCGTACTTGACTTTTATTCATAACAAATAAATTTGCGCAGTAAATTAGCTCGTCCTTTCAGACATGAGCCATCAGATCAGGTTGGAGACCTTTAAGAAAGGTGCCACAAGAGAGGCGGGTGGGACCAGGGAGAAAGATAACAATAACGGTCCTACTAGCCTTTGTGACATTCGGATCATGCAAGTGCAGTAACAAGAAGGGAGAGGGAAGGGGGAGTGCTGGTTTGCGCAAAATGCAAAGTGCATAGGCTGGGGTAGGGTAAAGGGCAGCGAGAGCAAATGGAAGGGTGGATGGAGGAGGGGGGTAGGAGAGTGCTAAGGGGAGATCAGGAGGGCAAGTGCGAGGGATTGCAATGGGCGCAGTGGCGAGAGTCCACATGCTAAGTGAGAGGAGAGTGGTGGACTGGGTGGGGGAGATGGGGCTGGTTCCCTGCATCACTTAGAGGGAGCCATGTAGCCAGTCACTGACGCCTCATTAAGGAGCTTTGCCTGGCCGTCATTTCTATATTCATTATACCTACAATTATCTTAAGGTATTCATACGTTTTCAGTGCCTCAGTAAGTATCTAGCCCACATTGATGGATAAACACTCCTGCATCATGTTTTATGTAATGCAGCCATTGGTAAATAATTCTAATGTCATAGAGAGCAGCATTTACCATTCTGTAACAAATAAAATGTATAGTTCATCATAGGTCATAAAATTAGTATCTCATCTGTAGATCCTATAGCAAATTGCAACAGCAAAATAAGGGAAAGACGTAATGGACAGTGGGGTAAGAGCTAGAGTAAGTGGACCGATAAGGTGCCCTTTGTTTAAAAAACAGACACCTCAGGATTCAGTCAAGAAGCACAAGGTAATTTTGGGCAAAGATTAACATGAAGCTTGAAATGGTCTAAACCATTTATATGTGCATCCAGAAAAAGCATTTTGGAAAACCAAATAATAGAGCTAAAATAGTTGTATCGCTTGTTCATTCATGCCTGGACTACTGTAAGATTGTGCCTGCTGTTCTTGAAGACACGCTAAGCAAAATGTCAGATGTCACAGAATGCAGTAGTCTACCTGACATGCAAGCGAAATTGCTAAGATCACCTCACAACTGTCCATTTATGTGTCGATATATATCACTCCAGCTGCAGCATGCAGAATGCTGTGTGGTGTGAAAGAGAGGGAGGAGAGGGCATGCATGACAAAACGACATTTGCAGTTCTTGGGAGTATTTAGGCCCAACAGAGACAGGGGGGTGGAAAAGAGCTGCAGTTAATCTAATCAAACAGTACGAAGAGTAAACTTTTTAAGGGTAAGAATAGCCGTAAGTGCCCAACGTACCAGCCAAGGCACCTTAGTAAAAGAGCGTATGTGCATGCAGAGATTTGTCATTAGTGGACAGCAAGATGTAATACCAAGGGTATCACAGCCAGTGTGCAGCAATGTAGTAGGTTCGAGTCAGTGAAAAGCGACCAGAAAGAAGGGGCAAGAGACAACTCACCCCCCCCCCCCTCACCCCTCATTCGTGATCACGGTTCCGGGGGCACTCCCCATCAGGTGCCAAGGTAATACCATTTGAAGTGTTGAATCTTTAGCCTTTTTCTTAATTAAATGTAGCTTTCTTCTGATTTCTGTTCTTCCACAGAGTGGGGACCCCGGAGCTGATAGACCTCATACTAAGTTTCTTTTTTCTGAAGGCAGTGGCAGACAGCCTTAGAGCTGTAGTGGGTATTAAGGCACGAGGAGGGTTTTCATTTTTGGGACAGCTCTTATGTGGACAGGACCACTGCCATTCAGACCCTTGTGCAGGATGCACAAAACTTTGAAATCTATCCTTTCCTTCAGAAGGAGCTAGAGCAGGGGGTTGAGGGGAGGAAAAATGTTGTCCAACATTTTAAGGACAAGTTGTGCGGCCTTGTTCTGAATCTGTTGCAAGGTACGACGACGATATTTTGGGAGGCCAAATAACAGTCCGTTGCATTAATCCAATCTGGACAGCACCACTGTTCTTGTGACAGAAACATTAAGGTGCATAGTAAGGTCGGGCAGGATGTTTTTAAAAGGAACCTTCACGGATTGCAAAATTGTCACCATGGTTATTGCTAAAACTGTCCTAAACCGGGTTCAAACACCTAGAGACCCAGATTAAATTGTAAACCAATGAAGAATCGCTGCACTCCACACAAGTCTTCTAGATCTCACAGAGGTTAGTCTAGTCTAAAATGGTTTGCATTCCAGGGTTCATGGGCCTAGAATCTCCTGATGTAGGCTATTCAAAAATGTCCTACTTTGCTTCAGTTTTGGGAACTATTAAATAAACTTTTCTTACGATTTGTGTGTCCAATCAGAGTGGTGAAGGTGAATAACAAAGAGATAGGCCAGTTTTAACAGTTGCACAACTTTAAATGTCGTCAACATTAACCAACACGCCAAAAATTATTGCAAATGGTGTGATTAAGTGCATCCATAGGCCTGCTGCACAGACACCCACAAAATATCTATAGTAAATATAGTAAACATGGCAATCCATCAGACATAGAATATTTAAGCAAACACTGACAGGCCGGGACATAACTTGGTCAGATAATGCCCAGGGACAGAGTTACAGGCCGAAGCAAGGGCATTAACTTTAGCCCCAGGGCATTACCAGACCCAGTAATGCCCCAGCCCAGAGGGGTTTATTGCCATTAATATCCCGGTATGTTATACTGGGAAGCTAACAGATATTTTTTTCTCAAATTGAGAAAAACCTACAAACTAAGATGGCCACCATGAATTAGGAAGAAGGGAACTACATTTCGTCCCTTCTCCCTTTCCATGGCGGTCATTGCCGCAACAGAGATGCGTCAGGAACACTAGTGATCTCGGCATCGACGAAAGACAAGGGAGTGCAAGGTTAGTGGGGCCGGGTGGGTAAGGGATGTGTAAATTGGGGGTTGGGGTAAGGGGATAGCACGGGGCACACCTACCTGAATCCCAGTGGGGAAGATGGCAGCCTCACATTTCCGAGGAGGCCTGAAGCAGGAACTTTACCATGAGGTAAAGACCGCGTTCTGGTCCTCCTGATTGGCAGGGAGGCTGCCACACCCTCCCCCCTCCACTAGGTGCCAATAATGATTATAAAGTGAACAGAACACATTAACCAGGGGTGAAGGTTGCAGATTACACCATTAATGTATGTAACCTGCCTGCTATGCCACAAAGCACATTTGCAGCTTTACTTACTCGGTCAGTTCCAAGTGAAACAAGCATTGGCAATGCTAACAGTTTGGGCTTTTGTGTAGAAATGGGAAAGCCACTTGTCAGGCAATGCCGTAGTGGTATTAACTGTCCATTAATGGTAGCAGATCCAAAATGGCAGTGCCTGTCAAATGCATTATACACAAGCTAAAATGGTTGGCTTTGCCAATGCTCGTTTTTAACAGGACCTCAGTGAAGGACCGCACAGGGTTTATAAATCGAGTGGCTGAAGGCAGACCTGCATAAGACATTTTCATTACACCAGTAGCTAGTTTACAGCTCCAATTAAGTAATTAGCTCTCACAAGACTGCTTTGAAAAAACACTGGCAGGCACTTCAAGTGTAATGTTTGATGGTAAGGCTTGATTAAAGCGAGCTCAAAGAATTCCCATTGGGAGTTGTTTTGGGCAGTGAGGGGGCTCCTGGGAAGAAATAGCCATATGAATTAGCAAGGCTATGAGCAGTCAATGGGTGGTCAAATAACCAAACAACACCTACAAGCTTTGTGTCCCTCCTCATATGCCATTTCTCCCACATCTGAACTTTACTGCAATAGTTCTCAGCTTATAGGAACCGCAAGCGCCACCTAATAGCCCAAAAGACAACTATTTAGATGTGTAAGCTCCATCAACACTAAACCCAGTGTGCTCTGGTTTCCTTTGATCCATTTCAAACTCGTTTTAGTCATCACAATTTATCCTTGCATAGCATCTGAACGTGGCCTGCAGTCATTTATTAAAAAATGCTTCCAAACTTTACAAAGCAAACTATCACTATGAAATTACTGTTTTGATCCGTACCATAATTGGCATAACCTCATCTACCTTCTAAAACGAATTAATAGGTATCCAAAATGACAGTTAAACTCGGATGTACTTAAAGTAACTCAGTACTCTCACACCGGCTACCCCAAGCAGGGGGATTCAAAGCCTTCCTACCTCGTGGGCAGTTTATAATACATAAACAAAATGAAGGTGACACAGTGGGTGTCCAAGGTACTTTCACAGGAAAGACATGGAAGGGGTCCTAACATAGTTTACCTCAAACCAGACATGTGATTTTCTAACATATCAAAATACATTCGCTATTTTATTGCAAACATTTACAAACAATATTTCCATAAAAAACATAAAAACGAATGGATAAAACTATAGTTCAATACAAAAATAGTAACAGATAGCAGCATATATATATATATATATATATATATATATATATATATATATATATATATATATATATATATACACATGTTATATAATACAAACCAAACACCGTAATACCAATTCTGAATTTTTCTAGCGTGGATAAACTGATCACACTCTCTCATTCTATACTAAGAGCCCGACATTAGCGAAGCAGAAGACAAGATTATTTGGTCTCTGCTTCAATAGGCCTGTCAACGCTCTGCCCAATAGAAGTATTGAACACACAACAGATGGTGCAAGAAAACATAACCCCAAAAGGCCACTTGCATACAAAACTAATTCCAGAGGCTCATGTATGGCTGAAGCACTGATTTTAAGTGCCACTTCAGGCATCCATTACAGACTTCTTACACAAAGCCCAAAATAGCAAGAGTTAAGGGTAAACGATTGCGTGAGGTAACCTACAGAAAGACAAAACTATGAATCTGAATAAGCACTCCAAAAGAGTAGCATCTCAGCCACTGGAAAATGGCAGCCAAAGAAGAATGTTAGCAAAACAGGTCTACTCTAGCAAGAACCATGATCGAGTACTACACCCAAAGTACATTGCCCCCAAACTAGTCCAATATTTTATTTTACAGTAGTGCAAGAGTTGATGTTGACATCCAAGATTGATAAGTACTGCAAGTAGTGATAAAGATTTGAAAGCATTTTCGGTTTCACAACTTTTGGCCACACCAGTGACTAAATATTTATATTTCTGGCTATTGTAGGGCACTTATTTTTTCAACTCTCATGTTCACCCCAGATATTTTATATATTTTTGGACCACTTGAATAGGGTAAACCTTCCAGCCGTTTTCTCTCAATCCGATAAACCCCGGAAAAGCATGGATGGGAGGATGGGAGGAAATTGGTGTGCGGAAGTGGTGCCTGGACAGAGGGTTTGGCATGCATTAGAAGTGCTTTACTGCCCCCCACACCCTTGTATGTCTGTATACTCTATTCCATTGCGTCCCTGCCTGTCCCCTGACCTTTTTAAAAAACACTGCACATTCTATGTTACATCCTTCTCTTTGTGAAAAAAATTAAATACAAATATTTGACAGTAGTCAGTGGCTATTTTAAGGAATTGTAGAGAAATCTGAAACATTTCTGTGGCCGCCGATTCACGTCTCAAAATGTGCCACAATTCCTCAAAATAGCTCTTGACTAGTGACCAATAGGTTTTTTTTCTCCAACTAAACAACAGTACATAGATTTTGCAGCATACTGTTTGTGTCCTCAGGCTGTCTATGTGGTTATTCCAATATATTTAGTGTTAGAATAAGACCAGCACAGGCACTGTAAAATCTGTAAAATCCCTTTTGGGTAAAGTAAAATATTTGTCATTCGACAGGGGTGGTTTTGAGAAATTGTAGGCGACCTTAAGCCATTTTTGGCTTTATGCATTCACCTGGCCCCAAAAATAGAAATGGCCCTGAAATTTGCCAAACTGACTCTAAACAGCCCAGACCACTGACGAGTACTTTTTTCTTTTACATATAAAAACAATGTAACATTGTTTTTGCAGTATCTGTATTCATGCTCCGTGATTCTTAGCTTCTGTTCCTGCACACATGTTGAGATAATGGAAGCAACAGGTGAGGAAGGTAGCTGTCTAAGGAGTCGGGGACAAAGTACATTGTTGCACAGTATTGTTACACTTTAAGGCCTTTCCTACTACAAAGCATTGAAGCCCTGTCAACCCTCCCTTGTAAATACTTCAAAGGTGACCTAATCAACATATTTTGCTGCACCTAAGTCTTGAAAGTACATTTACAAAACTCAAGAGTCATTTTTTAGTCTCATGCTGATCTGTTCGAGATGGGGAAAATAACAATTATCCTCTTTTTGCTTAACCTATTTCTACAATGATGTGTATGTTTGCCTGAGTGATTTAATATGATTTGTGTACAGAGTATTCTTGAAAGACAAAACACAGCTTTCTAGTACCTAGATCTTGGAAGATGTGGTCAAAATTCTATGTTTCAGACTGGGGTCAAATCTCTGCATCACCACTTAACTGTGATCTTGAGCAAATCATTTTATCTCACTGCGACTTATATGTGGAAAGTAGAAGTCAACTGATTCTGTCGACATTGTACTCTAGAAAGAAAATGTCCCAATGATTAATTTCTCTATAAATACAACAGTGACCATTCATAGGGTATCTGCCGAACATAAAAATGGCAGCAGTTAGCGGTATACATCAACATAACATATATTGTGAACCATACATTTTGTTTGCTTTTTGGTTTAATCATGACAATTTCTTGTAATGTTGCTTTCCACGATACCGTACAAAGAAGTGGGAGATAAGGGGTTAATGGTGGCAGAATCTTTTCTTGCTGTTTACTTGGAGGTGGAGCCCCTGCCTGCATTGCATGAATCGTCTATTTAATCGCCAGTTCAGCGTGCAGCACGGCGTGCAGAAAGAAGTGGGAGAGAAGGGGTTAAACGTGATTTGTGGTGGTGCAGTGAATCAGGATACCTGAACGCTGAAGTAAGCTTGCATTGATAACCGCTATACTGTTGCTGCACTGTCCCGTTCAGTACTCGAGTGCTGGCCTTACGGAGGAGGGGCCTGGCCCCATTAGAAGTGGATGTGGACACTCACATACACGCGGGGCACCTCGTGACAGAAGTTTGCCGCCCAGACTACGGGATTGTTGTACTGCAGATTTAGGGTTTATGGTCTTGGCAGTATTTATCCATCTACCTGTTCCCGTCCCCACGGTGAACGATTCCCAAGGGATTTTACCGGAAACTGTCCTGCCCAGCAAATGGTAACTGGCAGACTGCTTATAGGTGGTCTAGAGAAGGAGACAACCGGCCTTTGTAAGGGGTCCCCTGTTGTCCTTGTGTGGTCCCTCCTTAAGCGGCAGCTGCCCTTCGGGTGAGGTGCGGGGGCTGAGACTGACTAATGCTGCTCCCTGAGCTGTCGGGCGTGACCTGCCCACCCCTGTGTGCAGTGTTTGGTCCTTGCTTTCCATCTTCTTTCTCCTCCTTTTGGAAGTTTCCGGAGTTTGGTGTGAATTACTGGGATCTGCAATTTCGGGCTTGTAGTTATGTACAACCTTTAGTGGTGTTTTATACATTTCATCCAATTTCTAATTATTTTCTGCAGTTTGTATTTTTTTTAACTGGACATGGGAAAAAGGAAGGCATGAGGGTGGGCCAGGGAGACTGGCCTTGTCTGCTAAGAAAGCCAAGCAGGTAAAATAATCTCAAGTGAGACTAAGGGTCAAGTGTAAACTATCACAAACTTCCTTGGACTCCTACTTGAAAGACATGGCAGGAAAGATTGACAACCAGATACAAATGACTGAAAAGGTTATTCGGGAGGCCGCCTCCAGCTTTGAAGGATCCATGGAAGAATGTGTGGTGAGGTGTGGAGACTCTGGCGGATGGCCCGATGGGGGTGTTGGAGACGATGGGCGGGTAGCAGAGAAGGGTCGTACGGTCAAGAAGAATGATAATCAGGAGTTAAATTGGGCTGAGCTGGCCACCCCAGAGAGGATGAAGGGGGAGGGTGTAGAGGCAGACGGAGGAGTGGAAGGGGAGAGGGAGAGCGGGAGGAAGATGGAGGGTTGGGGGATGGAGGAGATCCTCCTGAGGAGGGCTCAATAGAGAGGGTCTCGACAAATCAGGGAGATAGTTGGTCTGGCCCAGAAGAGGAAGATAAGCTATGGCTGGAGGACCTTGTGGAGGAAAAACTGAAACCCCTACATCAGCTCCTGATCGCAAGGTGTGTTGTCCCTGCAAAGAATAATCGTGAACTAGGGGGGTATGGGGCAGGGGGCAAAAAACCATGCTGGCAATTTTTGACTTTCTCCAATCCTTCAAATCCGTGGTCTTGAACACTCCAGCCATTATGGATGACTCAATAAAGGGATCTGAATAAGAAAGTGGGGGAAATTAGTATGCTATGGGAGGGGACGCAGGAAAAGGAGGCCTATGTCTCTGCAGGGGTGCAGAGCCAGGAAGGGGCCAGGGGTGAGATAAGGGTGACGGTGGAAAGAGGGTTTTCTGATCTTACCTCTACTCAGCCCAAAGGGGGATCGAGAAATGACCAGATGGATGTGGGGGAGGCGGGGAAAGGAGGTGAGCTCGAGGAGGTGGTGGATGTGGGAGACATGCAGATTTTAAACCTGCTGTCAGCAGCTGCACCACTGGTGGGGGTAATTTTGCATATCCCGAGACTGGAAATGGATAGCTTTGACTCCACGGTCTCATTGATGAATAAATCAGCATATTGGATATACACAAACCTAATGGGGCCAAGTGTTAATCCTAAGGACATTCTAATGGCGAGAAGGGTGGGGTGGGTCGGCACACTGGCCAAATCAGTGGAAGGTGATTGCATTGTAATCACCTTGGCAAACCGCTTTGTAGCAGATTATCTGCAGAACTCTAACCTGTCGAGAGGCTGTAAACTGAATGGCTCTAGTGTAGTGGGTTTCTGGGAGATGGTCTGGACAGCACCAAAATGCCCCTCTAGTGAGTACCTGGAAAAAGTGAGAGAGGACGAGGGGAGTGAAAAGGGTAATCATGTCCACGAATGATGATACTGGAATGAAGGCATGCACCAGGATGACCCATCGGGCAGGCCATGTGAGGGAGATGGTATGCCGTAGAGTGTCGACATCGGTTTAACCCTCTAACATCTATAGAGGAAATTGATGGACTGAGGGAGTCGCAACCTAACTGGATAGCCTTAGAGTCGAGTCTAGAGGTACAGCAGGGGACAGGGGTATTTTTAGAGTCCCACGCAGTGTGAGGGTTTGGTAGACCACAGGGAAGCAGCACCTGTGGAGGGCTTTGTGTCATGGAATACAGCAGGTGCTTGAGGAAACTTTGCAAACACAGATGTGGTTGGGTTTATGAGATCCCACAAGTTGATACTTTTGCAGGAAACATGGGCAGTGGAGAGCCCCCTCCTAGACAGATATGTATCATATGAGATCCCAGCCAGGAAAATCCTGGTTAAAGCATCATTAAAGTGCAAGGTCAGGGTGATTGAAACTCGAATGGAATTTTTGCAAATATTGTTGCTTGTATTAGCACAGGGGGGGGGGGGGTTCCCTGGCTATCCTTCATTTTTTATAGCATCCCACATAAGGCAGAGGCAAACACGGTGATAAAGCTTAAAACCTTTATAGATGAACAATTGAGGAGGAGGGAGCCCAGCAGGGTAGAGTGTGTGTGGGTGGGGAGACTTCAATTTTAGAGTGGGTCCAGGGCCCCCAGGTGATATTTCGGACTGCTTGGAGTATATGTATGTAAACATCCCAAAGCCAGTGATGAAGGATAAACGGGTCTGTGTGAAGCGACTACAATTGTGGGTCTGGCTTGTACTATAGGGTATGCGAACAGTAAATGGACGGGGGATGCTGTAGACATCCCAGCAAACCTGACCATCAAAAATAATGGTGGATCAAAGGATTGTGGATTTTGAGGTGGTAGTGGAGCCATGCAGTGACTATAACCCGCTTAGACGGAGGATGAGGGGTTTATTAGACTGAGGATGAAGGGTTTATTTGAGGAAGCCCCAACCATATCCAATACCCTGTGCTCCGTATAAGTGGAGTCTGTGGTAAAAGGGAGGATTACCTGGGCGTGGATTGTGGAGACTGGGCTCCACCGACAGGTTACGGCTGACCAGACACCAGGTATCCTTGATATACTGGACAATGTGGACACCCATTAAACACATTGTGTGCCCCAGCAAAAGAGAGGCTGGTTTAATGACAAATGTAACACTTTGTTAGGCAGAAACCTGTGCAGTTCCCTTAGGGACCACTGCAAAAGGCTTAAGACTACAGGTGTTGGCAGTAAACCCAATTGGTAGCAGTCTGTACCACCCAGATTTACCTGGTAGCTGCGGCTGAGCAGTTAGACTTCTCTCAAGAAGAGTTAGGCAGTATATAGAGTATACACATTAGGTACAAAAATACAGTAGTACAAGCAAACACTGACCAGAGCTTGGGTATAAAAGTATATAATTATTTATTTAAAAACACACTTGTAAAAATACACTGGCACTAATATGTCAAGCAAGTTCAAACACAGTCACTAGAAATATATACACCTCCCTGATTAATTACACGACAAGTCTTAGGAAAAGAACACCACTTATTATCAATACAGAGGTGAGCACTTAACCAAGATGGCACTCCAATAATTATTTAAAAAGGGAGGGAAAAGGCAGAATTAGGAAAGCACACAATACCAACACTTTTAAAAGAACCACAGCAAGTCAAGAAAGGCAGAGTCTACTGTAGAGAAAGAATGTTCATAGGCCAGGCCCACTCTTGGAGAGAGCAAGGCGGAATGTGCCCAAGATCACACAGTTGAAGTACACTTAAAAGTCTTTGCAGATAGTTCAAAAGGAGTTGGATCAGTTCAGAAAAGTTAGTTAACAGGTCCCATGTCACCCCAGGATAGAGAATCAAGGATTTACGGGACACCTTGAACAGTCTGTTGCAAGGGAGACTAGGCGGAACACAGTACATGAAATGGTGAGAAAGCTCCAGCAGGGGCAGTTGTTCCTGGCTGCGGGTGCCAGTCGGTGCTTCGTCCAGGGGAAGAGAAGATCTCGACGTGGAAGAAAGTTGGAGGTCGTTGCACTGCCAGGGAAGAAACCAGCCGTGGAGTTTCCCGGTTCAAAAGGCACTACCCTTTTATTCGCAGTAGTGGTGAAGCGTGGCTATCCGGCCGCCGGGGTGCTTGGCACGGGCGATTCGACCACGAGACGATCCAGGAAGGCGAAAAGAGGGCGAACTGGTTAACCCCACCAGTTCAAAGGAAGAAGACTCTCCAGGAAGATCTTCTCTGTCGTTGGGAAGTGGTGAGTCGGTCAGCAGGGCTTCACCGGCGGTGTCGTCGTTGCAGGTCGGCTCAGCTTCTCCCTCTTCGGATTCTTTAGGTCCTGTGGCGACTTCTGAAGTTGCAGTCCCCAAAGCCCTGCTTTTATGCAGAAAACCCCCATTTACCAGTCCTAGCTGTCACTCAAACATGCTAAGTGGTGAGCGGGGCGGCACAACACTGGGCCAATCACACCAGAGTGCGACTTGAGTTGCTGAGGCAACTCAGTCCAGGGTGCCTATTCCCCCCCTCCCACACATCCTGTAGACCCAGACAGAGTGGCACCACTTTTGGAGGCTTCTGTGCAGAAGCCCGCCAAAAGTGGAACAAAGGGCTCGACTTGGGTTGGAGTTACAGAGGCGAACACAAACGCCACTTTAAAACCGAGTCCTGGCAAAAAGACCCAACCGGGGAATAAATATTAAATAAATAACCCGGCGGTATCTTTAACATTGCACCAAAAAAGTGGTGCGTTTAAAATGAATGGGAAAATCCCATAGGAAATATTCCGGTGGAATATTTCGCGTGGTAACCACTGCCACCAGCCAGAAACTCGACAAGGGGGGACTGCACAGTGCCCCCTCGAGAACAGACCCAGGGGCAATCTAATTACCCCTACGAGTACTTCCACAATATGATGGTTTGTATTGGTTCTGTTCACAATTTAAGACTAGTAAAGTCAATGGTGACTTTACATGCCCTGGGAGACGGTAGTCAGTCCCAGGGTATGGAGTCTATGTTTGGGGGTCACTATGACACCCCTGTGTTACTGCACTGAGGGTGCTGTGCAACACACATCCCAAAAACACATGAAGCCCTGTGGAGTAAAAGACCCCATAGCCCATAAAACACATTACAAAGTCAAAGGACATTCTCAAATCATGCCCAAGAGTGGGAGAAAAAGAGTCTCACTCTTAGCAGGAGAAAAAAATAAACCCCAAAAATCCAGCAAAGCTGCTGGGGGACTCACTAGGTTTGGGAAATTAGCCTATACAGAGAATTCTCCCTAACACACTTAAAAAAAATCCATTACTGACAACCTTGAAAGCCCCAACTTGTATGAGAAAGGAGATTAGTTTAACTAGAGCGAACTATCGCTCGAGGATGGAGGAAAGAAAGCGGGAGATTGATAAGGAAGCGTGGGAGGGGTTCTTAAGTGCAGTAGAATCAAATAATCCCAAAGCCTTATGGGAATTTGTGAATGGAAGCCCTGTATATAGGCCCATGGAAAGAGCCAGGGGAATGCATGTGGAAGCAGCGGTCTGGTAGAGTATTTTTCTGCTCTGTTCAGAACAGGGGTTCCTTGAGAAGTACAGAGGAATGGTGACTCCCACTGAGACTTAAGTTAGAGGACATACGGATGGCCCTGGAAGCACAAACCCATAATCGGTCCCAGGTCCAGATGCTGTACCGTTGGATCTGTTTCAGGAAGAACCGGACCTGTGGGCACCTCTGCGTACAGTGGTGTTCAATGCTTGTTTATCCCCTTCATGGAAATCAGCCATTATTTTTCCCATGTTTAAAAAGTCCTGTATCCTACAGACCCATCTCCCTCCTGAATACATCCATTATGAATTTTGGGAGGGTGCAGGCTTCCGTGCTAGAATGGGAACTGCAGAAATGGTTCTAAATCTATACTTGCTAATCTCCAATTCTGTGTTTTGTAAGGAAGAGGAAGTATATCTCGCCTTTATGGACCTGAGCACGGCCTTTGATAAAGTCAACGGATCAAGGTTATGGGCCGTGTTCAGGTCTTTGGGTTGCCCTGAAGAAATGTTGATGGTGCTGCGGGAACGTCATAGGGACAACGAGGCCTGTGTGAGGAGTGGCCCACGGGGCAGTACACTGCTGTTTTGGGGTTGGCCTTGGAGTCTGACAGGGATGTGTGTTTTGGTCCCAATTTTGTTTACCCTATATATTAACGGCCTCCAGAAGGCCCTGTGGACACTGGGGTGGACTACCCGAGTCTGCGGGGTAGAGCCTTCCAGGTTGTGGCTTACGCAGATGATTCAGTTTTGGTAGCCAGAACCCCCGAGGCACTTCAGAATTTGATAGATGCATATGGGGCATTTATGAAGAACTTGGAACTGAAAATTAACACATCCAAAATGGCGCTAATGGGGTCTGGGGGGAGAAGCAAATTAAGATGCAGCCCATGGTATGTAATGGGGCTATTATTCCCAGAGTCAAAGGGTTTGATTACCTTGGAGTCAGATTCTCGCAGGCATCTCAGGATCAGCCCATATCTGTAAAGAATCTTTGAGGATGACCCAACAGATTGGTGGGTTCTTTAGTTTGTCTAGCTACCAGGGACAGTCACTGGAATCGGTCCAAAAGGTTTATGATCCACAGACAAAGGCAGCGACAGTGTATGGTGCATTGCTGTGGGGCTTTAAGGGAGCTTCCGAGATACACGTTAAAGAAAACAAATTGTCTAGAAGACCCCTGGGGCTCCCGGGATCAGCCCCCTGTGGGTCTATACACAGAGAATTGGGTGCTGATTTCTAGGATGACCAGTGGAACATGGCCCCTATTAATGTTTGGCTCTGCCTGTTGTCTAACAAGCATGCCACCGTAACCCACTTCATTATTAGAGCCCTGATGGGCACGGACAATTGGCACAAAATACCATGGCTGGCCTTTATAAATGACTTAATGATTAAGAGCAATGTCATGACATTTTGATGGTTTAGGACAGCAGCGCCATTATAAGCATCACCTCACCAGATTTATTTAGCAGAGGAGGGAGACCATGGGGCTTGTCTTGTATACAGATAGAATGCACGCCGCAATGTGTAGGGTGAACGCGATTCAGCTGCATTTTCTTTCTCCATAGCACCAAAAAGGAGATTGATGGATCATTACACGTGCAAGATTTGACAGCCTGCATTTGAGAGGAAATACGGTCAAGTGGTGTGGGTTTCCCAACATAGCAGGCTGCCATGTTTGTGGGGGGGAGTGAGGACCTGAAACATCTCCTGCTATTTTGTTCGGGATATAGAGAAATCAGAAGGTCTAAAACTTTCCCGGTCCTTAGGGAATCCAATCCGCGCTTGCACCGCCCGGCACTCTTCTTGCTTTTGGCCGCAGATTCCCTGTTGACTCCCTGGGCTTTATTGTCCTTCCTGAAAAGAGCTATGTATCAAAGGAAATGCAATATGGCCCGAATGTGAAGCCTGTATTTTATTTCCCAGTTTTTTTAATGTCTTTGGAATTTATGAATAAGGATTGTGACTGCTGTCTTAGATAATTTTATCAATGTATTGTTTTCAATGTTTGCATTTGTAATTTGTGGTGTAACGGATGTATACATCCGAACAAACACGGTTTGAAAAAAAAGAAGACAAAAAAAGATACCATGATACCATCAAGTATCAAAGCCTTAGGTCACTTCCTGTAACACAATTTTCCGTGATTTCACACTGATGTCAATACATCTGCAAATTAGCTGCACTCCACACCTCCCCCACATGTCCTTTGTCACACAGGTCCTCAAACATCACAGAACCTGCCATGAATATTGATGGAGGGGGCAGCGTCTCACTGACATCTGTTGCCGGCTTTCTTAGCAGAAGCATGGTGTCTACCTCCTTTGCAAGACTGTTCCCACAATAGCCTGTTCATTGAAAACATTGTATATCCCATGATATATCTACTTTAAAAGGTATGTATATAAACAAATGCTTTTCATAGACTGTTCTGCAAAAAATGTATAAACATTTATATACACAGATTTTAAAACTTTGTCAAAACACTGGACAGACACTGATGAAATCGACAAAACAAACACGGATAACCAGAAACTCTGTTTATAAGTTGGGTAGTTTGATTTATGTTCATTTTAAGCCTGCATATATTTTTCTTTATTCCTCCAAGTACATTAGTATTTTTGGTACTAAAAATGGCAGAACCTTTACCAGCAAATAGAAGATGTTATGCTTGCCAGGGTCATCTTCATACCTAGACTTGGATGACAGCACATTCTTCTTTTTGTCATTTGTTTTATTATCATAGCAAAACGGCAGTGGCCACATTCAATAGCAATAATTACGGGTAACCCTCTGGAGTTGAACTTTGGAAGAAAATCTTCGTAAACTACATTCAAGTCTTCACTACGTGTTCGGACATATTGAAATCATACAGTAGAACGATTATGATTTGCAAACTGTGATACTTATGTACAGGTACCTGTTCCATTCACTTGTGTTTGTCCTTTTGCAGGTTGCAGTGCTGAAGGCTCTTCAGTTCTTTAAAGGAAAAAAATCCAACTTTTAATTTCTCAAAACAACCTACTATTGACATACACATGCACATTCATAAAATGGAATGGAAAGCAAAAAGACAAGCACATAAACAAAACATACAATTTAACACAAAGAAAAGAAAATGTTTAGCGATGTATTCTCTAATCTTACAAAAAGTTTCATCCACCACACAAAAAGTTTACGAATAGTTGATTTCACACCCCAGAACGACACATTTCTGTATAATTTAAACATTAAGGCACCCAGTATGTACAGGTGGGTGTTCATAAATGCCAAAGGAATTACTGCCAGGTGGTACGGGCAAGCTCCCTTCACAGTCCTGTAGAGACTGGCACAAGTTTCCACTACAGGAATTCGCCGTTTATGGGAGGCAAACGGCATCCTTTGCATGGGAGTATTTTTGATGGAAATATGACTGTGCCTATCACCACTGGCTTCGGATACTAAATTGGTTGTAGTGAGAAAAGAAAAACACACAAACCCAATCTTTAGCTTGTCCAGTACTGGCCATTCTTGCTGGGAGCCCCGGTATGCCTTTTGAGGCCAAGAACCTGTGCTGGTGGTATCCGAGTGGTGGAGGGGGGGAATGCCACAGGCCGGGCACAGAAGTAGAGACATGTCTTCCAAGCATTTCTGAGGGCTAGAAGGCAGGAAATGGCCAGAATGGAATAAAGATAGGAGGATTCCTTCTTACCGAGTAGCCAGAGTGGATTTCCTTCCGACAATCTCACTCTTCCAGGGTATTACCGCAAGTGTATACATTTGCCGCCCAACTTAGTGGGAGGTAAATGCTATTTGAGGCTACAAATGTAATGACTGTTGGCAAAAGCTCTGAAGTAGCAAGCCATAGAACCAATATTTATGCATCATCCATTATGTAGATTAGTAATTGTAATTCAAACTATGTTAGCTGTTTGGTGCAGATTGGAGTATTTGGTTGCCCTCCCATCACACCCTACTGACAAGAAAACAAGTATTAGGCCCCAGGACCTATACAAAAATTGCTTTTTGGTCCCCTTTTATTTTTCATTTTGGCACCTTGATATATTCATTTTCTGTACTTATTTGAAGAGGTGACTTGTCAGTAAATCAACTGAGTTTCACTTCTCTATTTTCCGGCTATTTGTGAATGTGCAGTGTGCCAGGAAATAGAGGTAAACAAGGTGCCAAAATGAGATAAATGGGAATTGTACATGTCCTGAGGCCCGAAACTCTTGACTTTTTTGCTTTTGGGCAGTACAGACAAGTGATAGTCCATCCTGAAGAAAATGGTAGAAGCAGTTAGACACCACTGAAACCGGTCGAGCTTTCCGTTGGATGCTCATATATTAACTGTGTACCTTTTTTAACTAGGCAACAAGTTACTTACCTGTAACTGTTGTTCTCCAGCATGGGTCTGGCATGGATTCACATGCTCATGAATATTCCCCGTCGTCAGGCTGGGAATCCTCGGTAAAGAAAATAATCAGTATCAGTTTAGTTTCTGATCTGTCTTTCGTAGTAGTAACCAATCACTGATCTCTGGGTCATACTGCCCCCAGCCAATGACTGCCCTCTCCCTAAGCCCCGCCTCTGGCAGCCATCCTCAGATTTGGTAGCACGCCAAGTCCCGATCGACACAGTAGAATCTTGTGAAGGTGTGCGCCGACCTCCACGTAGCAGCCCTGCAGATGTCCAGCAGGGGCACACCAGACAGGAGCGCCTTGGTAGCAGCGATCGCTCTGGTCGAATGGGCTCTCGGACGGCCGGGCAGCGGTCGGTTTGCCAACCGGTGACAATGCATGATGCAGCCGGAGAGCCATCTGGAAATGGAAGTCTTCGAGAGAGCCTTCCCTTGATTCACAGACCCAAAGTTCACAAATAGTTGTGACGTCTTCCGGAAACTCTTCGTGCAGTCCACGTAGAACTTCAGCGCTCTAGCTACATCCAGCGAGTGCAAAGTCCTCTCGGCCTGCGTCGAAGGCAACGGGAAGAAAACTGGTAACACCAAGGGCTCGTTGAGGTGGAAGTCCGACAGCACCTTGGGCATGAAGGAGGGGTGCGTCCTCAGCACCACCCTCGTGTCATGAAAAGTCAAGTATGGAGGCTTGCAATATAGGGCCTGAATCTCTCCCACTCGTCGTGCAGAGGTGATGGCCATGAGGAACGCGGTCTTCCATGACAGGAACTTCAAAGGCGCCAAATGCATAGGCTCGAATAGGGCTCCCATGAGCCTGGTCAGCACCACATTAAGCTCCCATGCCGGGGCAGGGGCCTTCGCCGGCGGGAATGATCGGAATAGTCCCTTCATACATTCATTTACCAGGCGATGAGACCACAAGGACGCCTGTCCCGTTGTCCTGGTATATCGAGAGATGGCAGCCAGATGTATTTTTATGGAGGCGTGAGCCAGTCCAGCTTTGGCCAGCGACAGTAGGTACGGCAGCACTTGAGGGGCCGTAATCCGCAGAGGGTTAATCTTCTGTGCACGGCACATTTATGACCGTAACACTTGAGAGTTGAGGACGCCCTGGCCTTTACAAGAACCTCTCAGCGACTGTGGGTCGTGATGTAGAATGGTGCCTCCTTCCCTGGAGAGAAGATCCGCGTCCGCCAGCAGCCTGACTGGCGGGGACGTTGACAAGTCCAGAAGGTCAGGGAACCAGACCTGCCTCGGCCACACGGGTGCGACGAGGATCATCCTGCACCTGGACTTCTTGAGATGGCTGATGAGGCGGAGCAACAACGGCAATGGAGGGAACGCGTATAGAAACAGGCCGTCCCAAGGGAATGAGAAAGCATCGCCCATGCTCCTCGGCTGTGGGAACCTGTTGGCGAACCTCTGGCACTGGGAGTTCGTCGCCGTCACAAACAGATCGATCTGGGGTTTGCCCCATCGTTGGAAGAGTCGAACCACTTGATCCTGGCGCAGTTCCCACTCGTGGCACGAGCGCAGCTCCCTGCTGAGTGAGTCAGTGATGGTGTTTTTTATTCCTGCCAGGTGGAAGGGAAACAGAAACATCCCCTGGGCGACGGCCCAGTGCCACAGATCCTGGGCCTCCTTGGATAGGGCTGGGGATCTGGTGTCCCCCTGCTTCCGTATGTGGAACATTGTGGTGGTTTTGTCGGTGAAGACCCTCACGACTTTGTCCTTGAGGGACGGGAGGAACGACTTGAGCGCCCAGAACACTGCACGGAGCTCCAAGATGTTGATGTGAAGAGACCTCTCCTCTGGGAGCCAAAGGCCTCTTGCGTGGAGATCTCCGGTGTGGGCCACCCAACCCTCCAGAGAGGCGTCCGTAGTCACCGTCTCCTGAAACACCGGGGTTTGAAAGTCCGTGCCTGTCATGAGGTGAGCACGGGTGCCCAACCATAGGATCGCCCGACGGAACTCCTCATCGAGGGGGATCCTGTCCTCGAAGCAGCCCCTCGCCTGAAACCAGCGGGCGTCATCCGAAGTCTGCAAAGGGGTACAAGGTAGATGCATGAGGACATCATCCCGAGAAGGGACTTGATGGACCTCACCCTGGCCACGTCCGTGGCTAACAGGCGCCGTACCTTGCCCAGGATGGTATTGGTCCTCTCCTCTGAAGGGGAGGCCAATTGCTCCACTTTATCGAGCTTTGCCCCCAAAAACAGTGCTACTTGCGATGGAACCAGGTGGGATTTGAGGTCCTGCAGGCGCAGCCGCGCCGCCACTGGTGCCAGGCACTTGGTGAAAACCCTGGGTGCCGACTTTAATCCGAACGGTAGGGCTCTGAATTGGTAGTGGCGTCCTTGAACCACGAACCTGAGGAACTTCCTGTGCCTTTTTAGAATGGGGATGTGGAAGTAAGCATCCTCCAGGTCCAACGACGATAGGAAGTCGCCTTCCTCCAGCTGGAGGGTGACCATCCTGAATTTCTGCGCCTTGATGTATTTGTTTAACCGACGGAGGTCTAGGATGAGGCGCCAACCGCCTGTCTTATTCTGACGAGGAAGTACCTTGAGTATACTCCGGAGCCTCCTGGGGACGAGCTCGATGGCACCTTTCTTGAGCATCGCCTTTACTTCCAACAGCAGTTGAGGGAGGAGATTCTCCTTCCTGGCCACGGGAGGAATGCGAGTGCACTTCATTAGGAATTCCAGCAAGTGCCCTTGGCCAGGGTGTCCAACACCCAACGATCGGTGAAGATGGACTCCCACACCCTGACGAACTTCGTCAGCCGGCCTCCCACTGGGGTGCTTCGGTGGGGGCCCGACAACCCAGCCGGGTCAGTCTTGCTTGGAAGCGGCCTTGCCGCCTTGGCCTCCTTGGCGACGACGGCGGGAACCCCCTTGCTTGCCGCGACCTCTGTAGGCCTCCTGGGAAGAGGAGCGGGCCGCCTGGTGGTAGGTGGAGGAGCCACCGCTGGTTCCTTTGGAGGCACCCTGTCTGCCTCCAGGGCTCTGAAAGGGCCGTCACTGCTGAAGCACCCCAAGGGCCCGGCCGTCTCCGAGTCGGTCTTGATGGCCTGTAGCGACTCATCCACCGCCTTACCAAAGAGGTTGTTGCCTGTCAAACGGCATGTCCAACACTCTGGTCTGGACGTCCTGGCGAAAGTCTGTCGCCTTGAGCCATCCTCGTCGTCGGAGGTAAACTCCGTTGCCCAGTTGGCGAAATCCGATATCAGCAATGTCCGTTGCCACCGTAATGGCGTGATCCGACGCCACCTCGCCCTCCTGCAGAATTTCTAGGGCCTCCGCCCTTTTGTCACCAGGCAGGAAATCTAGCAGGGGAGCTATCTTGAACCAGAGCTCCCTGTCGTAGAGGGCCACGATCGCTAAGGCATTGGGTGCCTTAATCGTCGTTGCCGCCGACGAGATGACGTGTCGTCCCATAGAGCCCAACTTCTTACCCTCGCTGTACGGCGGGGAAGTGGAAGTTGAAGCCGCCGCTCCCGCTGCCTTCTTCTTAGCCGCTGCCGAGACGACCGAGTCCGGCGTGGGCTGGGCCCTGAGGCACAAGGGGGCGGCATCGGGGACTCGGTACTTCTTTTCGTACCTGTCCCTCTTGGCGGGTGTCGTGGCAGGGTTCTTGAGGACAGCAAGCCCCTCGTCCCAGATGTCGTCGAGTAAAGGCACCGCGAGGACCGTCTTCCTCTTAGCCTCTCGTCATTGGTACAGAACCCCTCCTTTTTCTGTTCTTCAGGGCAGAGCTCGGATGCCCTGGTTATCATGGCGTGGAAAGAGCCAACCTCGTTGGCTGGGGATGCCCGTGGGGCGGGTGACGACGGGATATCTGCTGTGTCATCGCCGCTGTCATCGTCCGTATCCGTCGCCGTATCCTCTCCCGGCGAGGGGGATGAGGGGTCCACCGGTCTCGCAGGCACAAAGGGCGGAGCGGGGTGGACTCTCCTCTGCTTGTTCGGAGGGCTTCCCGACGGGCCTGGTTCTGGCTCCTCCGTCGGGGTGCATCGTAATCTCGTCCTTATCTCGGTACATAAGGATTGGATTGCCATCAAAATGGCCGTCGAGCTATCCTGGGGCTCGGGCAATGGCTGCGACGGACAGGATGGCCGCTCCACTGGGCCCTGTTCGTCGTCGCGGTCGCTATCTTCGATCACGTCAGCAGGGACCGTCCCCTGGGATCGAACCTTCTCGAACCTCTCGTTGAGGTTTATGAACCTCTCGTTGAGGCCTATGGACCTTTCGTTGAGGCCCTTCTCGGTCTCCACCAGTTGCTTCTCAGAGGCTGATTCCAAGTCTGTAACAGCCACCGCCCCCCACACCCTCTGTTTCAGCTGGGGGCTTCACGGGGCTCTTAGCGATGGGCTGGAAAGAGGATTCCCTTCGCAGCGGCAGGGATACTCTGGGCCCAGAGGCCGTTTCCATTGGCGTAGTCTCAGCCGGCTCCGCCAGGGTCGCAGCGACCACTTCGGTAGAGACCTTAGCCGGGTGGATCAAGACCCTCACCACCTTAGATGCGTCTAGGGCCTTCGCCTTGGGGGGAGGGTCAACGCCTCGCCCCCCTTCAAGATTGACCGGGTCCGCTCCAGCGGCCTACCCGGGTTCTCGGACTTCCTCTTCCCTGAACCAGAGCGCTGGCTCATGGTCGAACGTGCCGGGGAAGTAGCGCCCGGAGCCCGCGGACTCGCGGTGCTTGGCCTTCTGTTGGGCCCCCGTCGCCGGGGCACCCTCAAAGGACTTAGAAGCCCGCTCAGACGACTTCTTCGCCTTCTCACTTGCTGTGCCCTTCTCCAGCCAGGTGGCGAGGCGGGAACGACGATCTTGTTTGGTCCGTTCCGAAAGGTTCTTGCAGAACGCACAGTCCTTCTCCACGTTTGTGTTGTCCCCATGGAGGCAGTAGAGACATTGCTCGTCCTCCTTGAAAACGTTATATAATCCGCATCCAGGGCAGTTCCTGAACAGCTTGGATCCGGGCGTCGAGCTCCCTTTGTCCTGGGCCATGTCCGTTGAGGTAGGCCGCAGATCTTCCGGAATCCTCCAAGAAGTGTAAACTCGACGAAAACTTCACCCTTGAGGGGCGTAGAAGAATTCCGAAACGGGTCCCCATTATCGGAAGTAGAAACGGTGAAGCTTGAGGCTCGATTAAACCGAAAAAATGAGAAATTCTCCTGAAAAAACATGAAAACGCAGTAAAAAAAACTCGAGAGCTAAACACGAGGACTCCCAACACTTGAGCATGCGGAAAAAATCTGAGGATGGCTGCCAAAGGCGGGGCTTGGGGAGAGGGCAGTCATTGGCTGGGGGCAGTATGACCCAGAGATCAGCGATTGGTTACTACTAAGAAAGACAGATCAGAAACGAAACTGATACTGATTTTTTCTTTACCGAGGATTCCCAGCCTGACGACAGGGAATATTCATGAGCATGTGAATCCATGCCAGACCCTATGCTGGAGAATTGTTTTTTATATGTATAAAACAGATGACAAGGGAGTCTTAAAAGATTGGGATGCAAATCCCCTCCATGCTTACGGACAGCCACTGCTAGTTGGAGGGATATAAAAGTGCTTACAAAAAAATTTGGATACAATTAAGATATGCAAAATGCACCGAGACCTCTAGTGTGTGTGTGTGTGTGTGGTGATCAGGGCAATGTGGTCGGTCCAGCAGCCCTTCGGTCCCTTTGTGCGTGGAGGGTAGGGAACGTCAGGAGGAAGGAGTTGAGTGACAGGAGGAGGTGGTTAATGAACATCAGAAGGAGGTTGGAGTTTAGTATGAGGAGAAGGTAGTTTAGTTATATCAGCAGGTTGAAGTTGGATAACATGAGAAGGCTGAAGTTGGTTATCAGGAGGAGATTAGAGTCGAACATCAGAAAAAGGAATACGAGGCTGGCAAGCTCGCAGCAACCAAGGCATTTTCAAGGCAGCAAAACTTGCTCAAGTTTAAGTTGTTTGGGTGAGACCCCTATGTAAACGGGTTGAACTCATAATGAAACCAGCTTGCGGTGTCCAAGAGAAGAGCAGCTGTAGGGATGAAAAGCCAGTAGTTTAGTTTAAGGCAGGAGGTAGCAGAAAACTCAAGACCTTGCCGATACCAATGTGAAGGAGTGAATCTTGGTGTCCCCCCCTTGTGGAATGTGAGAAAATCCACTCGTCCCTGGTATCAAGAATGTGGGGAGTTCTAGGGAATTGAAGAACATTAAAGACAAATATTTATGATATGATATTCTATTTATATCGTGCTCGTACACAAGTGGTTCAGAGCGCAACCAGACAAAAAGGGAGGGGCACAAGGGAGAAACAACAAAGAAAACAGCAATCTTACTAGGCCCAGTGACATTTAAGAAAGCACAAGTGCATGGAAAAGAGAAAAGGGAGAAAGTGCATGGGCTGGGGGTGGAAGGGTGCAGAGCAAATGGGAGAAAAATAGAATAAATATTTTTTTAAATAAAATAAATAGGGGCGATAAACCGTGGTAGTGCAGCCAGCAAGTGGCAGGTGAAAGTTAGTCAGATAGGGTATTTCTGATAAGTGCAGAAGAAAAGTGGGAGGGGGACTGTATGGGTACATATACAGAACCCTAGTGCAGAGGGAGGCCTGGAGGTAGTGCAGGAGGGTGACAGGATGAGCAGGTACCTGGGCCCGAATGACAGAGGGTGGCCAGGTGCACGATACCAAGAGAAGTAACAGATCAACAGGGGAGAAGGGGGGCAAAAGCAGAGGCAAAGAGGAAGGTCTTGAGATGCTTTTGCTTTCCGAACCGGAGATGGTTTTCCTCAAGTTTCAAGGTGGCCGGGAGGCTGTTCCAAAGGGAGGCACCAGCCGAAGACAGATCTACCCACAGCTCGCATCTTAGCAAAACGACTAACCCTGAGGGAGTTGGAAGCAGAGAAGGGAAGGGCTCAAGAGGGGAGGTATTTAGGGAGGGATAGTGGAAGGTATTTTTGACCCAGGCCCCAGAAGGCTTTGTGGACAATGCAGAGTGTTTTAAATGTAATCCTTGCATCAACTGGGAGCCAATGAAGGGATTTCAGGGCTGGAGAGATACAATCCCAGGGCTTGAGGCCAAGGACAAGTCTCGCCATCATGTTCTGGATTATTTGGGTTTGAATCTGGGATTTTGTTTCCTAGCGGAGTAGGGACAGAGGAGTGATCGGACCAAAGGAGGACACTGGTTTGGGGCCATTCTATTTTGATCAAATGGAACCGTTGACTACCCCACCATAACCAATGATCTCAGGGGCGCAAGGAAGACACCAGGCCTGGCAGCCCTACCCAAAAAATGGGGCTTCATAGTGGGAGATTCTTTAGTATCATTGCTTCCCGTTTTCATTTGTCTGCTGAAAACTAGCATGCTATGGTTAATTTAATTGACTCGGTTACTGCCAAAGGGTCTAGGTTTGGTGATAATGCTTATCACCATTTCTTCTGTGCCTCCTGCACTGAAGACTTATGGCACTTTATATATTTTTTGCCCAGCCTATTCATCGTTATGGTAAAAAAACATTGGGCCTCATTACAAGTCTGGCGGTAACCATGCTGGTAAAACCGGCAGGTTGCTGCCGGACTTGTAAAATTTACCAGCACCTGGCTTTCCTGGAAACACTGGGGCATTAAAACCCCGGCATTCCGGGAAGTCAGGCACCGGTAATTGTAAATCCCCATTCCCATTTGAGTCCCAGGGGACTCAATGGGAATGGGGGACCACGGAAGCACTGGCACCGTTAATAACAGTGCTGGTGCTTCCATGAAACTCTGCGGGCGGATCCCGTTCCGCCCGCCAGGTCGGACCATGGCGAGCAGGACGGCACCCGTCCGCAGAGTCGTACTGTGCCGGTCTGGTAACAATGGTGCCGGTATGCACCGTTGTTACCGGACCAGCACAGTAATAATGATGCCCAGTGTACCCTTATTTCAAAAGTTGGGTTTTAAACAATGTAGATCAATTTTTTTTCTTTTTTTTTTCCTTTTTTACTTTCAGCATAGTATATTAATACAGAACAATGAAGCTGAAATGCGGGCAGTCAGTACCTATCATATGGGACTGGGTGGTGCTGACCCACACCCTGCCCCAACTTAACTTGGGTGTCGGTTAGGTATCGGCAGAGCAGTGCCCAGATGTCTTTTGGCCTGCCTGTGGATGCTATTCCTTTAACATAACTCTCTTCACATTCTTGTACGGAGCTCAGGTCCCTGAGCCATGCCTGGATTGTGGGGGCCATCTTTGCCTTCCAGCATTTAAGTATATTCCATTTAGCAACAAAGCCTGCTAATGAGAAGAGTCTGCGCGCTTTAACTGATACTTTCCCAATATCTCCCATCAGGTATTTCAATGGAGTAACTGGGATTTGTATGTACAATATATCGCCGAGTGTAGTGGCCACCTCCTCCCAAAACTGCATGATCAGGGGGCATTCCCAGTACATATGTATCGAGTTAGCTTCAGGGGCGTTACATTTTGGGTAGAATTCCTTCTTGGATCGATCGAATTTAGTCATCTTGCTGGGGGTTATGTGCAAATGGTTCAGTATTTTGAACCGTATCAATCTAAAATTGGCACAGAGGGAGATCGACTTGGTGTAGTGGCAGTATTTCGCCCATTGCGTATCTTATATGGTTATGTTCAGATATTTTCCCACTTATTCTTCATTTTGTTTTTGGAGGGGGCGTGTGCCTGAACCGCCTTATATAGCACGGAGACGCTGCCTTTGAACCCCTCCTGTGACATGGTGCTGATCAGGAACGGATGCGGGTTGGGGCGGCAGGGAATGACGACCATTTGTTTTTGCATGTTGCCCTTAGGCAGTGATTTTGCAGTGTTGTGGTAACTCCGACTCCAAACTTCCCCTGGACCTTCACCAGGCGGACAAACCTCCCCTCGGGGAAGAGATCCCCTAGCCGCATTTCCTTAGCCGCGTCCCAGCTTTTCTGTAGCATTGTGTCAAAAATAGGTGTCATGCCAGGATAGTGCCAGAGGTGGGGGCTGGAGGGGGGAGTAAGTGTGACCACTCTGGGTTACGGGGTCTACCTCAACCAAATTATTCTTTGCCTTTTCCTTTGCCACTTTTTTCATATTTGAGATTAGCCTTCAGGGAAAGTCATCACTTTGTAAAAAGTCTGATGAATTAAATAGAAGTATTGATCATCTGAAAATATATTTTTATGTTTTTACATTTTTGTATGCAGGCAAATGGACTATAGTGTCTATGTTTCATGTCGGTTTAGAATGGTTTGATATTTATTGTTGTACTTTGAAGGATAACAATCTGAAATATAGTCAAATCAATCAGTAAAACAAAGTAAAGAGTACAGCAAAGAAAAACCTAGCTTGGCCTTATCTGTTGATCCGTGTCCTAGTTGTGACCCACTGCAAAAACAACTTTGAGGACATGTTGATTAGGGTAACAGCCCGGTCAAAGTTGAGTCTGTGATAGGTAGATTGCACAACTGTCCAGGCAGGTGGTACACTGATTAAATAAACTTAATTTCCCAAATTGCCAATATGCCTAACTTGCCACTTCAGGGAGGGTTGTGACAATACAGTATCAAACAAATGCTAAGATGGACAATTGTTAAAAAAAAAAAAAAAAAAAAGTGTAAAGCTAAAGTTATATTATTTCTGATTGTTTGAAAAGCACTCTGATATTACAACCTAGCATGGAAAAAGATTCCACTGTCAGGTGAAGTGCACTCTCAAATGCTCTAATAAGTCCTTCATTCCATTCCTCTTTCAACTGCTATCTTTCTTACACATAATGTGTAAGACTTCACATGGTCGAGGGATCAACAGATGATTCAAAACAGTTTAATTCCTGTTACCAAAAGGATAAGGGTTTGGTTGGCCAAAAGTGATGGGGTTCAAAACAAACAAAAATCAGTATGGCAACTAGCCAGAGCTTTGGTCTCTTTTGGACTGTGGTTCTCAGTCATTAACTCAAGGTTGCCTACTGGGGGAGCTTGTCAGAAACAGTCTCTAACAGAGTGGTAAACAACCCACAGTTCTCCAGAGGTTTCAGCCTTCAGATCCCCATTAGCCCTAGACAATATTGTCAATATTGAAGACGTTTTGGAGTGGAAGGTCAAAACATCAGAAGGGCTGCAGGTTGCCCATCACTGCTACACTCAATCTGGTCCCTCTGCAAACTAAAAGTGAACCGAATGGAAAAACACCACACTCCTGATTAAAAGAAATTAAAATGAACATAAGACTTCAATAATGCACCTGACAGACCTAGTTTGACTCTGAAGCCAATTCAGTCTATTTGTTGCAACTTTGTTAATACAAATAGGCCATCAGTGTTGCCATAGTTCATGACGCGAATATAAAAGAAGACATTTTTGCAAAAGCAAACCAACTGCCCAATATCCATGCCTTTGCAGTAATGTCCCGATTTCTAAAGATTTCAGTAAACAGCTAATTGAAAAAAAAGCTATTCAAGACTTAATTAAAAATAAAACTGATCCTCTTTTGCCAGTTGACAAAGACTTTAAACTTATGTTGAAGATTACAATGCTTAATGAATCATCTCCAGGATCGGAACTCAAGATTCTCTTGTGGATTGCTAAGTAAAATCACTCTCTCCCTTGGCTCCCTGTTCAGACTGCCACGTTCACCCCTGTCTTTAATTCTTATGAATAACTGTTAACAGGGCAGGTCTCCTTTTAAACCACTGCTTTAAAATATCCTTCTAGTTCGGCAAATTTGCAGCCTATATCCCTGCACCCATTTGGAGCTAAGCTCATGAAATAAATTGCCATGATCCACCTTCACAAATTCATAGAATATTCAAATTATTCACAGGATGTCAGATTTGGGACAGCTAAAAGAGCTGTCCATCCTCCTGTCAGTCTTGCACAAGCTCAGGTCACTGTTGATGAAGGCAGCGTGGCAGTATTGTTGCGATTAGACTTTTCAGCAACCTACGACACAGTCAATCACTGTGTCCTGGAATGTGAACTAGAGGAGGCAGGAACTGGGGGTGCTGCATTGGCCTAGATGCTTCTTCACAACCAGTAGTGCTTGGCCCTCATTTTTCCAGACCTATTCCACTATAAAATAGAGCCCAACATGGCTACTCACCATTGCTCCTTTTGTTTAATGTTTACATGAAACACCTGGCAGCACCTATACAAAGTTACGGGCTAGTGATTTACTCCTCAGCAGATGACGCCAGTCCCTCCTTCCTATGGACGCTAACACTGGGGCTTCAGCCGAGAGTCTTGCCATTGCCTAGTGCCATCCAAAAAAAGATTAAAAAACAATACCTGAAAGGGGACACCGTTTTTACAAAAGTCACATAGCTTGCTCCTAACTGTTAATGGTTTGGCTGTTAATGTTTTATCTTCTGCTAACATCTCCATCTCAGGTTCAACATTTCCAGAAGTATTTGTTTTGCACAGGGTCTCCATTTTGTGAAATGCAGTCTGCAGATCCATTTATTGCAGCCATGGGCCAAAGTAATAGGTAAGCATTTTCTCTTTACTTTACACTAAGTTTACCTATTAATCTCGCCCCACCAATAATAGTACCAATGGTAGTAGTGCTAATATTAATAGTACCAATAACTGTAGTTCAACTATTACCAGTAGCAGTAATATAACTTATTACCGAGAGTATAATTTCTAGTAGCAATATTATTACTACTGAAATGCATTAGTAATAGCAGTAGAGCCATTGTCACTAGTAACATTGGCACTGTTGCTAATAGTTGTAGCAGCAAAATTCTAGTAGTACTGATCGTACCAATGCTGGTAGTAGTGCTGCTACTAATGTTATTAGTGCTAATACTGGGGAAGTAGTACTACGGTTACAGGTATTTGCAGCGTCACACAGGTTCGAATCTCAATCTCGTGCTTTATGGACCACAACGCTGGAATTAAGTATGTTATAAATGAACAATTAAATTACATTAAATTACTAGTAGCCCTTCCACTACCAGTGGTACTATTTTTCTTCTAGCTGTGGTGTAGTTCTACTGCTACATTTGGTAGTAGATCCCACTTGTAGAACTGCTAGTCGCAATGAGGAACAAGTTACTTACCTGTAACTGTTGTTCTCCAGCATGGATCTGGCATGGATTCACATGCTCATGAATATTCCCCGTCAGGCCAGGAATCCTCGGTAAAGAAAAAATCACTATCAGTTTCGTTTCTGATCTGTCTTTCTCAGTAGTAACCAATCACTAGTCTCTGGGTCATACTGCCCCCAGCCAATGACGGCCCTCTCCCTAAGCTCCGCCTCTGGCAGCCATCCTCAGATTTGGTAGCACGCCAAGTGGCAGTATGACCAAGTGAAGAGCC
Source organism: Ambystoma mexicanum (assembly GCF_040938575.1). Lineage (NCBI taxonomy): Eukaryota > Metazoa > Chordata > Amphibia > Caudata > Ambystomatidae > Ambystoma > Ambystoma mexicanum. The sequence continues at coordinate 743,405,031 of NC_090936.1, forward strand.
GCAGAGGGGTAGGAGGGAGGGTTCGCATGTGAATCCATGCCAGACCCATGCTGGAGAACAACAGGTGCAGGTAAGTAACTTGTTCCTTCTCCAGCATGGGGTCTGGCATGGATTCACATGCTCATGAATATAAGAATACATAGCAGTACACACATGCACAACCAACGGGATGTGGCAAAGGCTCAACATTAAGCTTTACATCAAAACTCAACATTAAGCAATTCATACCTCCTCACCAGGCTCACCTTAGGCGAACAGGTTGCCCAGCACTGCATGGCCGACCCTGGACTCCTCCCTGGAATCCCGGTCGACGCAGTAGAATCTCGTGAAGGAGTGCGTCGACCTCCACATAGCAGCCCTGCAGATGTCCAGCAGGGGCACACCAGACAAGAACGCCGTGGTAGCAGCGATAGCTCTGTTTGAATGGGCTCTCGGACGGCCAGGCAACGGCCGGTTTGCCAACCGATGACAGTGCATGATGCAGCCGGAGAGCCATCTGGAAATGGAAGCCTTCGAGAGAGCCTTCCCTTGGTTCACAGGTCCAAAGTTCACAAACAGCTGTGACGTCTTCCGAAAACTCTTTGTGCGGTCCACGTAGAACTTCAGCGCTCTAGCTACATCCAGCGAGTGCAAAGTCCTCTTGGCCGGCGTCGAAGGCGATGGAAAGAAAACTGGTAACACCAAGGGCTCGTTGAGGTGGAAGTCCGACGGCACCTTGGGCATGAAGGAGGGGTGCGTCCTCAGCACCACCCTCGTGTCATGAAAAGTCAAGTATGGAGGCTTGCAATATAGGGCCTGAATCCATCCCACTCGTCGTGCAGAGGTGATGGCCACGAGGAACGCTGTCTTCCATGACAGGAACTTCAAAGGCGCCGAATGCATAGGCTCGAATGGGGCCCCCATGAGCCTGGTCAGCACCACATTAAGCTCCCACGCCGGGGCAGGAGCCTTCACCAGCGGGAATGATCTGAAAAGTCCCTTCATAAATTCATTCACCAGGCGATGGGACCACAAGGACGCCCGTCCCGTTGTCCTGGTGTATCGGGAGATGGCAGCCAGATGAATTTTTATGGAGGCGTGAGCCAGTCCAGCCTTGGCCAGCGACAGCAGGAACGGCAGCACTTGAGGGGCCGTAATTTGCAGAGGGTTGATTTTCTGTGCACGGCACCAGACAGAGAACCACTTCCATTTATGACCGCAGCACTTGAGAGTTGAGGACCCCCTGGCCTTTGCAAAAACCTCTCTGCAATCAGCTGGGATATCATACCCTCCAAACTCTAGTGCTGCAGGAGCCAGGCCTGCAAGTTCAGCAACCGTGGGTCATGATGGAGAATGGCGCCTCCTTCCCTGGAGAGAAGATCCGCGTCTGCCGGCAGCCTGACAGGCGGGGACGTTGACAAGTCCAGAAGGTCCGGGAACCAGACCTGCCTCAGCCACGCCGGTGTGACGAGGATCATCCTGCACCTGGACTTCTTGAGCTGGTTGATGAGGCGGAGCAGCAACGGCAATGGAGGGAACGCGTATAGAAACAGGCCATCCCAAGGGAACGAGAAAGCATCCCCCATGCTCCTCGGCTGTGGGAACCTGCTGGCGAACCTCTGGCACTGGGAGTTCGTAGGCGTCACGAACAGATCGATCTGGGGTTTGCCCATTGTTGGAAGAGTCGATCCACTTGATCCTGGCGCAGTTCCCACTCGTGGCACAAGCGCAGCTCCCTGCTGAATGAGTCGGTGATGGTGTTTTTTATTCCTGCAGGTGGAAAGGAACCAGAAACATCCCCCGGGCAACGGCCCAGTGCCACAGATCCTGGGCCTCCTTGGATAGGGCTGGGGATCTGGTGCCCCCCTGCTTCCGTATGTAGAACATCGTGGTGGTGTTGTTGGTGGTGAAGATCCTCACCACTTTGTCCTTGAGGGACGGGAGGAACGACTTGAGCGCCCAGAACACTGCTCAGAGCTCCAAGATCTTGATGTGAAGAGACCTCTCCTCCGGGAGCCAAAGGCCTCTTGCGTGGAGATCTCCGGTGTGGGCCCCCCAACCCTCCAGAGAGGCGTCCGTAGTCACTGTCTCCTGAAACGGCGGAGTTTGAAAGTCCGTGCCAGTCGTGAGGTTAGCCCAGGTGCCCCACCATAGGATCGCCCGATGGAACGCCTCGTCGAGGGGGAAGCAGCCCCTCGCCTGAAACCAGCGGGCGTCGAGGAACTCCTGTAGCAGACGCATCCGAAGTCTGCAAAGGGACACAAGGTAGATGCATGAGGACATCATCCCGAGAAGGGACTTGATGGACCACACCCTGACCACGTCCATGGCTAACAGGTGCCGCACCTTGCCCAGGATGGTCTTGGTCCTCTCCTCTGAAGGGGAGGCCAATTGCTCCACTGTATCGAGCTTCGCCCCCAAAAACAGTGCTACTTGCAATGGAACCAGGTGGGATTTGGGGTAGTTGATGGTGAACCCCAGCTCCGTGAGCAACCGGACGGTCCTCGCCGTATGATCGACGGCGACTTCCCTTGACCTTGCCCGGATTAGCCAGTCATCCAGGTAGGGGTAGACGTGGATCCCCTGCAGGCGCAGCCGCGCCGCCACTGGTGCTAGGCACTTGGTGAAAACCCTGGGTGCCGACTTTAATCCGAACGGTAGGGCTCTGAATTGGTAGTGGCGTCCCTGAACCACGAACCTGAGGAACTTCCTGTGCCTTTTTAGAATGGGGATGTGGAAGTAAGCATCCTCCAGGTCCAACGACGATAGGAAATCGCCTTCCTCCAGCTGTCCCAGCACGTGCTGGAGGGTGACCATCCTGAATTTCTGCGCCTTGATTTATTTGTTTAACCGACGCAGGTCCAGGATGGGGCGCCAACCGCATGTCTTCTTTCTGACAAGGAAGTACCTTGAGTACACTCCGGAGCCCCGGAGCCTCCTGGGGACAAGCTCGATGGCACCTTTCTTGAGCATCGCCCTTACTTCCAACAGCAGTTGAGGGACGTGATTCTCCTTCCTGGCCACGGGAGGAATGCGAGGGCACTTCTTTAGGAATTCAAGCGAGTGCCCGTTGGCCAGGGTGTCCAACACCCAACGATCGGTGGAGATGGACTCCCACACTCTGACGAACTTCGTCAGCCAGCCTCCCACCGGGGTGCTTCAGTGGGGGCCCGACAAACCCGGCCGGGTCAGTCTTGCTTGGAAGCGGCCTTGCCGCCTTGGCCTCCTTGGCGACGATGGGGGGAACCCCCTTGCTTGCCGCGACCTCTGTAGGCCTCCTGGGAAGAGGAGCGGGCCGCCTGGTGGTAAGTGGAGGAGCCATCGCTGGATCCTTTGGAGGCACCCTGTTTGCCTCTGGGGCTCTGAAAGGGCCGTCGCTGCTGAAGCACCCCAAGGGCCCGGGTCGTCTCCGAGTCGGTCTTGATGGCCTGTAGAGACTCATCCACCGCCTTACCAAAGAGGTTGTTGCCGTCGAACGGCATGTCCAACACTCTGGTCTGGACGTCTTGGCGAAAGTCTGTCGCCTTGAGCCATCCCTGTCGTCGGAGGCAAACTCTGTTGCCCAGTTGGCGAAATCCGGTATCGGCAATGTCCGTGGCCACCGTTATGGTGTGATCCAACGCCACCTCGCCCTCCTGCAGAATTTCTAGGGCCTCTGCCCTTTTGTCATCAGGCAGGAAATCTAGCAGGGGAGCTATCTTGAACCAGAGATCCCTGTCGTAGCGGGCCACGATCGCTAAGGCATTGGCCGCCTTAATCGTCGTAGCCGCCGACGAGATGACTCGTCGTCCCATAGAGTCCAACCTCTTGCCCTCGCTGTCCGGCGGGGAAGTGGAAGTTGAAGCCACCACGCCCGCTGCCGCCTTCTTAGCCGCTGCCGAGACGACAGAGTCCGGCGTGGGCTGGGCCCTGAGGCACAAGGGGGGTGGCATCAGGGACTCGGTACTTCTTCTCGTACCTGTCCCTCTTGGCGGGTGTCGTGGCAGGGTTCTTGAGGACAGCAAGCCCCTCGTCCCAGATGTCGTCGAGTAAAGGCACCGCAAGGACCATCTTCCTCTTAGCCTCTCGTCGTTGGTACAGAAACCCCTCCTTTTTCTGTTCTTCAGGGCAGAGCTGGAAGAGCTCGGATGCCCTGGTTATCATGGCATGGAAAGAACCTCGTCGGCTGGGAACGAGGGGGATGAGGGGTCCACCGGTCTCGCAGGCACGAAGGGCGGGGCGGGGGTGACTCTCCTCCGCTTGTTCGGAGGGCTTCCCGACGGGCCTGGTTCTGGCTCCTCCGTCAGGGTGCATCGTAATCTCGTCCTTATCTCGGTACTTAGGGATTGGATTGCCAACAAAAAGGCTGCCGAGCTATCCTGGGGCTCGGGCAATGGCTGCGACGGACGGGATGGCCGCTCCACTGGGCCCTGTTTGTCGTCGCTATCTTCGATCACGTCAGCAGGGACTGTCCCCTGGGATCGAACCTTCTCGAACCGCTCGTTGAGGTTTATGAACCTCTCGTTGAGGCCTACGGACCTTTCGTTGAGGCCCTTCTCGGTCTCCACCAGTTCCTCCTCAGAGGCTGATTCCGAGTCTGTAATGGCCGGCGCCGCCCCCCCCTCTTTTTCAGCCAGGGGGGGCTGTCCCTCCGCGGCAGCAGCGATACTCTGGGCCCAGAGGCCGTTTCCATTGGCATAGTCTCAGCCGGCTCCGCCAGGGTCGCAGCGACCACTTCGGTAGAGGCCTTAGCCGGGTGGATCAAAGCCCTCACCACCTTAGGTGCGTCCTGGGCCTTTGCCTTGGGGGGAGGGTCAGCGCCTCGCTCCCCCTTCAAGATCGGCCGGGTCCGCTCCAGCGGTCTACCCGGGTTCTCAGACTTCCTCTTCCCCGAACCAGAGCGCTGGCTCGTGGTTGAATGTGCCGGGGAAGTAGCGCCCTGCTTGGCAACCGAAGAGCCAGACCTTTCGGCGCTCCCGGAGCCCGCGGACTCGCGGTGCTTGGCCTTCTGTTGGGCCCCCGTCGCCGGGGCACCCTCAAAGGACTTAGAAGCCCGCTCAGACGACTTCTTCGCCTTCTCACTTGCTGTACCCTTCTCCAGCCAGGTGGCGAGGCGGGAACGACCATCTTGTTTGGTCCGTTCCGAAAGGTTCTTGCAGAACGCACAATCCTTCTCCACGTGTGTCTTGTCCCCATGGAGGCAGTAGAGACATTGCGAATGCTCGTCCTCCTTGAAAATGTTATATAATCCGCATCCAGGGCAGTTCCTGAACAGCTTGGATCCGGGCGTCGAGCTCCCCTTGTCCTGGGCCATGTCCGTTGAGGTAGGCCGCAGATCTTCCAGAATCCTCCAAGAAGTGTAAACTCAACGAAAACTTCACCCTTGAGGGGCGTAGAAGAATTCCGAAAACCGGTCCCTGTTATCGGAAGTAGAAACGGTGGAGCTTGAGGCTCGATTAAACCGAAAAAATGAGAAATTCTCCTGAAAAAGCATGAAAACGCAGTAAAAAACTCGAGAGCTAAACACAAGGACTCCCAACACTTGAGCGTGCGGTAAAAATCTGAGGATGGCTGCCAGAGGCAGGGCTTAGGGAGAGGGCAGTCATTGGCTGGGGGCAGTATGACCCAGAGACCAGTGATTGGTTACTACTGAGAAAGACAGATCAGAAACGAAACTGATACTGATTTTTTCTTTACCGAGGATTCCTGGCCTGACGACGGGGAATATTCATGAGCATGTGAATCCATGCCAGACCCCATGCTGGAGAATATTGCCAACTTTATTTCAAAAGGATTTGAAACCTTGCTTTTCCCTTCTTAATGGCCCTCCTGAAAAACATTCCAAAAGTCTTCAGCTCGTAGTGACATCTGGGGGCTCCATTTGTTAATATCGCTGCAAAAAAATTTAAGAAAAATATAAAAAATCGCCATACTAGAATGCCGACTTTTTTTGTGGCGATATTAACCCATGGGAGCTGCAGGGGACCCCTGCAACCCCCATATTTTTTTCAAGGGAGCAGGAGGAAATCCCTGCAACGCCCGCTCCAATTTACCCGATAAGTAATCCCTACTATCCGTTCCCGACAAGCATATATATAGCGATATTATTGGTGGGGATAATATTAGCTGACACCCATCTGGGTAGTACAATGCTCTACAAAACCCCTTCAAATTAATCCAAACTCACTTCATTCTTAGCTCCTTTGTAGCTGGTGCAGGGTACATCAGGCATTCGCATTGGTCCTCCTGAACTCAGCTACCAGATTATAGCCCCCAACCCCACCTCTCATAATTTAGGATTGTCTGCGGCGGATAAGGTGTCAGACACTACATGTGTAGGTGGACCACAAGGCACTTTCAGCGTTTCCCTCTTTGGTGGCCTTGGGATTGTGCCCGGGATCACCTCTCAGTTCTCCTGCTTTGTTCTGACCCTCACACCACATGTGTAAAAGTACTTCTTAAAGTGCTCTAGTCCCCTTCCACCAGGACCTGTGTCCCTTCAATCAATCTTCCGGTCTTTGTCTCTCTCCTCTAGTTCTCTATCCGGCTTCTCTTGGCAGATTATTGTCCCTCCTTGTTCATTTTCTCTCGCTCTTTATATTGGTGTTTGTCATCCTCCTCCCCTTCCTTGCTTTCCAGCCATTTTGCTTCCACTTCCTTTCACTCATCAACCTCCACATGCACTTCCTCTACCTTCAATTTCCTTCCTTCATCTCTTTATATGTTTTACCTCATCCTTCTAGCCTTCCTTTCTACTCTGATATTTCACATCATCCTCTCTTTTCCTTGGACTTATATGCATCTCCTTCACTCTTATGCTCTTTAAATGTCTCCTCTGTCATGTCATATATTCCTCCTCTAATCTTCCCTTTCACTTCCCTGCTTCACTCAGAGATCTCTCTTCTCTTGCCTTCAGTTTCCATCCCCTTACTCTGAATCCCCCAACGGTGACCCAACTCTCACGATCCTCTTCTGCCTCCCCATCCTTTTATTAGTCTACTTCAATTTTAAATGGGTGTTGTAACTGCGAGTCATGTGACAGCTGTGTGCCAGTTTGGAATGGGTCCTTTGATTGGTCGGGATCTGGGAAGACTAATTTCACCATGTGCTTTAACTTTGCTTGCCGACCATGCCACAGTTGCGCATGCCAAAGGGATGTAAATGTGGTCCGGCATTCTGTCATTAGGTGGCTCATGTAGAGCTATCAACTGACCTGCGACTTGCGGTTCTGACCTGCAAAAAAAGACAAAACCAGTGAGGCTGTAAATGTGTTAGATAACCCTCAAGCAGGGCATGCTTTAAATTAAGGCCATCACGTTACTAAAGTGATTAACCTTTTAAATGTAGAGAGAGCATTTATTCTGCATAGGATGTCATTAATGAGGTCTGCTTCTCAGGCCTTTGGTTTCTCTGGATTCTTTATAGATCTTTTCCCAGACCTTGGTTTTGTCAGGATTCACAATAGGTCTCCCTTAGACCGTCAATTTGTCAGGGATCACAACCAGCACCTCCTAGATCTTGGCTTTCTCAGGTTTCACATCAAGCCTTCTTCCTCAGGTTTCACAACCGGTCCCTCCTGGACCTTGGATGTTTCAGGTTTTGCAACTGATCTCTCCTGGACCTTCAGTTTCTCGGGTTTTATAACTGGCCCCTCCTGAACCTTTTCTTTGTCAGGTGTAATACCCAGCGCTCACTGGACCTTAGCTTCCTCAGGTTTCACAACAAGCACCACATGAACCTTTATTCATCCAGGTTTCAAAACAGACCCCTCCCCCCTTGGACTTTTCAGATTTCACAACTGGTATGTCCTAGAACTTAAAGCAGTGAAAGGCATTTCTCCCCTCCCCATCAGGGTCCTTTAAGAAAGCAGATATTAAGTCACCCTGCCCATGCGTCAGATCTTGCGCCCAGTTACCCTACAGTTGCTATTGGCTATGCTCAGGGCTTCCAAATACCATAAGGCTTGGTAATTATCTTCCAAAAGCCCTGGGCAACTGCTCTTTCCGGGCCTCTGAGCATGGACCGCTTCTGGCCTTGGCCCCTCCCATTCTCTGAACTGGTTTTGGCTCTACCTAGTCAGCTGCCGTTCACTTTAAGGAATCTGTCCTTGCATCAAGGGAGCAGGAGTAAGCAGGTCTACCTCCTATACGAGCCATTCCTCCTCTGCCTTTTTCCAGCCACCTTAATAATCTGTAGGCTGGGCATGTGTCCCAAATGTATCTCTCAAAGATCCATTTCTAGTTTAGTTTGAATCCTCAGGCAAGACTGGTTATTCCTGTGGAAGCCTTTAACTTCTCTCATTATTATATTAGTGTAGCTCTGGTATCTGTTAGTTACTGGATAGTCTGTACTGCCAAAAATGAGAGCTGGTGAGATTTTAATAGTATTGGTTGTGAGTGGTGCCATCGTGAAAACCTGAGTGCCACAGCATGGTGTATGCACATCCTCCCTCATTTGCTCTCTGTTGGATAATCTTTGGACATTCTTTCCCTGTCGCTTGTGAACAACGCAGTTTCATGGAATTCAACAGTTCAAGCTCGATTTAAATGGCTTCAGTAGCCGGGCTGCGAGGACCCTTAGCAGGCATTTGTACTTTTCCAAGCCATTGTTGCTCAGTATGGCTCTTGAGGGAATACTATAGTGGAGGGGAATCACTCTTCATCCACTCTCTGGGAGGCACATCATATAGAATGTGGAATTGCCCAGTCCCTGGTGGCTCACTTCTCCCACATAGAAGACTGGGGAGTTCAAACAACTCTTCACCAATTCCACGGGCAGCAGAGGAGTTGGGCCAGCTTGAAGCACAAGGAAGAATAATTACAGAGAAATGTATGATAAGTTAAAACAAAACAGCAGCCACTCGTGGCACTCAAATGCCTTTACCAAATCAGCAGCCCAAGAGTGTGGAAAAAGAAAGGCATATAACCAAAGAACTTGATCTAACTGCCAGATTTCCTCTCGGTTAATCCCCATTTTGGAGTCCAGAGTGGATACAGTACATCTTTCCAGGGGTGCTGCATTGTAAGCTGATCATGGAGTGGGGCAGGGGCGTATTGTAGTTTGATCCAGGGTGTACCAAGCAATATGAAATTCACAGTTATGTCTCTGATCTAAAAAGAAAAAGCAACTTATACAGAGGCAGGTCTTAGTCCAACTACATCAATGATTCTTTGGATGAATGGTAACTAGATCACTGTCCAATGCAAAATGAAAGTGTAGCAGTGCTATACCTTCTACAATGCGCTTTACTATTAACCTAAAACAACTCTAAGAACAACCGGAATCTCTTGATCTAATGCCATTGGTTGGCTCATTAACTGATGGAGTTAGGGAATGTCACTGAAGTTGGTGTGAATGAGAACAAACAGTTCAACAATACTAGCACAACAGTGCTGTATGTAATGAACTCATGGTGGCAACAGTAAAGACAAACACAAGTGATCACAGTTCAAGGGTGTTTATTAAACAGTATATGCAGGTTGGAAAAACACCTAATCTAAACCTAAATCTAAAAGGGGAGCAAGCTACGACCATCAAATAATAAAAAGGCAGTCCTAGCGGCGTCTTGTCAAATAAAGGGGCCTATACTAAAAACTATTGCCAATCCTTACAACTAAATTCAAAATGAGTGTGGGTTAAGATTCACAAGAAAGAAAGAAGTATTCACAAATGATAAGTCAGGATGTGGTAACTGGCAGTCTGCCTTCCCCACGTTTTGAGCACGGAACAAGGCGGGACATGAGCACAGCACACTCTCGAGCTTTCCCAGCACGAGACGACAGTTCCATTTTCAGCTATCAGGACCATCGGTGGTTAAGTCTGTATTCTACAAAAAGTCTCTTGCCTCGGAGGACCTGATATGTTAAAAATAACAAGTAAAAAGTTCCTTTCCAAATGTATGTTGGGTGATGACTTTTCACCCCTGGGGTCCCCTTCTTCCGGGCTCAGACCCCTCTCGAATATCAGCCTCCCTCAGTCGGGTTCACTATGGCTTTTTCTCAAAACAATTTCACATGTGGCATTCAAAAGTCTTAATGTCTTTTTAACAGTTCACTGTGGACATCCCTCTGTCAGGTTCACTCTTGTCAACACACTGTTGATTGGGACTTTAAGCTTCGGCCCGTTCTATCGGCATTCCTGCATCAGGTTCACTCTTGCCAACTAATATTAATCACACAGTTCTTTCTCTTTTCCCACTATGCGAGATTCATCTCCCTTAGCTTTCTAATTAAGTGCAGGTTAAAGACTTTCGACTGTACAGGGGGTTTTGCTAGACCCCTGTATGACCACTTTGACCTTTTCCTTGCGGCTCTCCTACGGCCTTCTGGTATTGGTAGTTTCAACAAACATGGGATCAACCAGGGTCTCTCGAATGAGCACTCACTTGGTGCTGGACCCCTCTGCAGCTGGCTTTCCCTTAATGTTCACAGTTCTTTGATCGTTCCTTAATTTGCCGTTTGCGACTCTCGCTCAACACAGTTCGGTTTATTATCGGTTCTCCCCTAAACTCACCGGCTGTGATGAACTGCTTGGATTTTTTTGCCTCCCCTCTCGAGCCCTTCGCTCCTCTAACTCCCTCAGGGTCAGTCGTTTTTCAAAGAAATGAGCTGAGTCTCTATCATCCGCTGGGGCCTCCCTTTGGAACTGCCTCCCTGACACCTTGAAACTTGAGAACCATCTACGGTTCCAGAAGCGCCTCAAGACCTTCCTCTTCGCCTCTGCCTTTGCCCCTCTTCTCCCCCGCTGATCTGGTTTCTCTCTCGGCACTGTTGCACCTAGCCACCCCCTGTCCTTCGGGCCCAGGTACCTGCTCACCCTGCCACCCTCCTGCAGTGCCTCCTGGCCAGCCCTTGCACCGGGGCCTGTATCTGTACCCATACAGTCCTCCCCCCACTCTTCTTCTGCACTTATCAGATACACCCCATCTGACTAACCTTCACTTTGCCACTCACAGGCTGAACTACCGCTGTTTTTGATCACCTTATTTATTTATTTACTTATTATTTATCTTGTTGTCTCCTATGCTCTGCACTTTCCAATTTCTCCCCCCTCCCATGCACTTCCCCCTTTTCCCTTCCCCATGCACTTGCGCATTCTCAATGTCACTGGGCCTAGTAAAATCATTGTTTTTGTTTTCTCCCCTGCTCCCCTCCCTTTGGCTGGTCGCACTCTGAAACACCTGTGTACGAGCGCGATATAAATAAAATATCATATCATTAGGACAGTACCACGGTAGCAAGCATCTCTCCCTGTTCTGATTATCAGTGTAGGCGTGCTCCGTTTACCGTTGACATCAATTGCAACACACGCTGGCTATGTTCGCAGTCTTATGATTCTATCCACAGAGATTTTGCTGGTCTGGTACGGATAGGGCAAGGCTGCTTCTCTCCTTGTCACCCCTTTGGTTCTCACCGCCTTTCTCCTCCTCTCTAACTGCAGCCATGGGATAGCTGTCTCATTGTGCAGTTTCTCTTCCTCGTAGTGTGCTCTTGTGCTCCACCTTTTATCCCTGTGGGGAAGGGAAAGGGCTGTCAGTGTGTGTGGTTCTGGTGATTGCCTGACTATGCCTTGCCATTGTGTTGGGAAATGTAAACCGCTCGTTAGTCCATTGTCTTTAGTGTTGTAAGAAAGTGTTTGTGTCGGAAAAGGGGGTGGGAGATATAGTGTCTGAGTATCCTACGTGGAAGGCTGGGGAAAAGGTGTTATAAGAAGGATACCACAACTCACCAGTTAGTGTCCCGCTTCAACTCCTCGAGGACCCCTCATCCAGGTGATCCTCCCTCACTGGTCCTCCCCCAGGAACTGGATCCAGTAGCGATGGCCAAGTCCACGCCACTTGGATGACAGATCGCCGGAGACCAGTCAGGGAGACCCCTTCAGGTTCCTCACATGTATCAGATGAGCCATTAAAGGTGGTTAGATGTGTCAATGACAAGTAACTTTCTTATAATCATGCTTTTAGTTAGAAGTGTGCTGGTAACGGTAGGGAAATTGTGGCTACAGATGAACCAATGATGGTTACTGGAGGGATCGTATGTTTGGAAAGTTGGAATTTCTGATCAGGTACAGATTCAGGTCGTGCTCTTAGAGGGTAACAGAGCAACTAATGGGGTGGAGGGTGGGCAATAGAACGGTCAGTGTGGTTAATGAGAGACCGCCTGGAATAACAAGTGAGTTTTAGGTAAAATATTGAGCAGGGGAACTCGCTCTGAGCCGGATTACAAGTTGGGGTACATCCTCCAGGAATACTAACGGTAAAACTGTTATCCTCATTTGATAATATGAAGGGTCTGCATGATTGAGTCATGCAAACCCTATTGTTACTTCCCATTTTGGAGTCCATAGGACTGCATTGGGAACATTGGGTAATAAGGCATGCTGTAATGCATTTGAGCACTTTCTTCCACACAAAAGCAAGTGGAAAAGGAGAGTTTTCGTGCAGAGACCCATGGTTGGGCAGGGTGGTAAAGTATGCAGTATTCAGAGATATGACACATTTTACCACTTCCCACAAAATTGTAATCAGATCCTCAATCAGGTTTGTATTTAAGAATGAGCAGTTTGTACCGAGGTAACTTGAGGTAATGACAGTTGCACACTGCAAACAAGCATTTTTCCCGGGTATGAATAAAACTGAGGCAGACTGCTTATCTAGAACGCCTTTAAAAGACAATGATTTTGGTTGTGAGGATATTGGTAAAGATAATAATGTGAATCTATCTATTATTGATAGCACAATTGCGGCTAGCAACAAGAATGTTCTTAAGTAAATCAAAGAACTATTTGTAAAAGTGCGGTCAAGGGTGAAAAGTGTGGATTAAGAACTATTGGCGGAGCGTGATTTCAAGGATCAGCTCAAATATGTGGGAATTAAAATTACAATTGTAGTATTGCTCCCAACAGAACCTTGAAAGAACAAACCCCAGTATTGATCACGATTGTCAAGGGAGTTGGCTGTTCACTAAACCTTTATAAAGTGTGGTATGGCCGAGCAATGATACATATGAGACTCTAGCTAGACTACAACAGAACATCAAGGGAAGTAAGGTGGGCCCAAAAATGACTGCCCCATATCCCTGCTGGATTTCACTCCAAATACCTTTGGCAGTGTTTTACAACCCAGACTACAGGGATGGATGGACGGCACTGGTATCATTATCAATGCACAGGTGGGGTTCAGGTTGCGTAGTGGAACTGTTGAACATTGTTTTTTGTTATTTCTACTTATTCAAAAGTACACTACGTTGCTTAAAACAAACCTATATGTTATCTTCCTCAACCTGAAATCAGCATTTGATTTGGGGCGCAGAGAAACCCTGTGGCAAATCCTAAAGAATAGAAATGTTCCCCAACCCTTAATAGAAGCAATTAAATTGCTCCATGAGAAAACCTCTGCGTCAGTAAGCTATGGGACTGGAGGTGAACATACTAAGCCATTTGAGGTAAACAGGGTGGTGCGCCAAGGCTGCATCCTGGCTTTTCTCTTGTTTGTGCTCTATACCCAGGAAATAGTTGATGCCTTGGAACAGGGTGCATGGGACGCGCCTAGATTTGCATCTATGAGGTGGCCCAGTTTATTCTTTGTTGATGATGCGGCAATACTTGCAACAACCCCGAAGGGACTTAAAATAACACTTGACAGCTTCCTGGGGAAATGCAAGGAACTTGGACTAGAATTAAATATTACTAAAACAAAGGTAATGGTTTTTAAGTCACCGTTTAGCAAGTCCCATATGTTGAGGAATCCAAATAGAAGGTCGATAATTGGAGCAAGTTAGGTACTTTGATTATTTGGGGATCAGATTTAATGAGGTAGGAGGATGGGCTGATCAATTGGTGACAGCTAAGGTTAACTTATCGAAGTACAGTGGGGGCATTTCTTACTTTTTCTGGAGCCTTGGTAGTGGGGCAATTTCTCCGGCTATGGAATTGTTTGACAAGCAAGCCCTCGCATCTGTGTCATATGGTGCTGCAATATGTGGCTATACTCCCTCAAAAGGCCCATCTATAATTCAGAATACCTTTCTCAAGAAACTGCTATTACATAAAAATGCCCTGACATCACTGATACATCTGGACCTGCAGACATGGCCCCTAGTCGCTCTGATTGCCCTGAAGCCACTGCTATATTGGGTAAGAATCTGGACTGTCCCTGGTTTGCTTCCTTACAGAGATGCACTTAGAGATTTCCTTAAATTGGATGGTGCAGCCAACTGTGGGTGGGTGCGGCATGTGAAATCCATGCTTATAGGGCTGACTGCAGAATCCATTTGGCCTGCCCTTCAAAATGCGGCCTACCTTTAAAGTGAACCTGAGAAAAAAGGCCAAGCTTGTTTCCAGGTCCAACTTAAGAGTCTGCAGGCAGTGCCCTCAAGAATAGGCCGGAATTCTTACCTATCAGTATGATGGGGAATTGCAAGCATATCTGGGATGAGCTTCACCCACCCTATGAGCGCTCCCTTTATGTACGCTTTAGACTAGGGATTTTATACACTGCTTACTATACTCGATTATAGTTTGTTTCTAAGTCTGAGGTTTGCCCTTTGTGTCATGTATCTGATGAAACCCTAGTGCACCTTACTCTTATTTGCCCTGCTTCGCAAATTATGAGGCATAGGTACCTGAGGCTCATCTTATTGGAGCGAAACATAAGAAATACATGTGATGCCATGCAGATTTTAACGTGTGCTTTGGAGCGGAAGGTTATTTTCTCAACAGCAAGATACGTGCATCCTGCCTGCCTCTAGAAGCAGATTGTTGCATACTGTGTGATTACATACATGCCACCGATGAGAGGCTGCAAGCTTGCTCTCCTGAGGAGTCCCTATTGCTAGGAGTTTGTTATATGAGACAGGCCCAATTGTCCAACCAGACCATTTTTCTGCTTTTCTTTTTGTAGTATGTGCGCTTGTTAACCCTATGTATTAATTATAATGTATACAATGAATTGTATATGGTCATGTTTTAGTAAAGGTCTATCCAAATAAAGCTTTCAAAATGAACGCATGAAATGAAAGAGAACAACATTTACTGTCAGTACATGGGTTGGCGAATGCCTATAGGCTCTAGTGGTTAAGCTAAAATAAGGGATTCCCTAAGCAAAACAGTGCATGAGTTCAACTAAAGCAAAGTTATATTTCCTTAGCAATTTCTAAAACCTTCAGAGTTTCCACATGTAACAAAGTTCTTGAAGCTATTCTATTAAATGATTGTCTCCTCTCGAGACACCCTATTTTATAAAAACAAAACCTCAAAAGGATCATCAATGAAAAGTTCCAACACCTGATATTTCTCAGTCCTTAGTCTCCCAGCTACCCTAAAATAGTAAATCAAATATTCAAAAGTGTATCTCAAAGCAAATTCACAACCTATCCTTTAGAAGTCTACCCAGATTCTGAGACAACAAAATGTAAGCAATCTTCTGGGAAGGCTCTTGTATTAGCTACTCGCAGTCCGGTCTCCTTCTCAAGATGCTCTGCTTTTACCTTGGATCTCGTGTCCTCTCCCAAAGCTCCAGACTTTTTTTTCTAGCTGTTCGTAGCTTCTGGGGTTTCAAGTTTTCAAAACAGAACTTAGACTTAGCCATGCCTGTTGGACGTCTCAATAGACTGCTGCTGGATCTCTACCTTCTCAACTTCACAACAGACCTTTCAAGGCATTAACATTCGCATCAGGTCTCTTCTGGACCTTGCCATTTTCAGGATTCACAACAGGTTCCTCATCCACCATGGCTTTCACAGGATTCACAACAGGCACCTTCTGTACCATGGCTATCTCAAAATTCACAACGGGTCGCTCTTGGACCATGGCCTTCTCAAGATTCATAGCATGTCTTGGGTGTACCTTAACACTTGAAGAGATTGGTATTCCCTTTCTTTCATCAGGGTCCTTGTAAGTCCGCCGATATTATGACACCCTCTTGCCAAGGATCAGGTCTTCAGCTTCCTTCGGGTTGCTGGTGGATTGTCCCAGGCTTAGGCCTTCCCATCACCTGAAGCTCCCTAGTTACTTGTTTATTTCAGGGTCAGCTAGCATGGCTTCTTGTATCCTTTCCCAAGCTTAGTGTATTGTTCTCCAGGTCTCAGTCCTCTCCTGGCTTTGGCTTCCAAGGGCCCCCCTTTGTGCCATGGGAGCAAGCTCAGGCCCTTTGATCTCCTCTGGAATTATCGCCCTTTCTGCCTTCTTCCCGGCCATGTTATAGTTAATAGACAGGGGCGTTGTTCTTAGCTCCAGCTCTGATAGGTTATTGCCCTTTCGTATTTGCCAGTTCAAATCTAGTTATTCCTTTGGGAGCCTTTAATTGGTTTCATTATTATATCATCAGAGTAGATCCACTACTGGTTGCTAATTGAATGATCTTGATTACCTGCAATAATGGTATGTAAGGTTTTATAAGCCTTCATGGTGCTTAGTGCCATCTTGGAAGATACCCTTTCCTGTATCATGGTTCTGTAGCTTTTTGCACTTGCCCTGTGCTGCAAGGGATTCTGAGGCACCACAGGTGTCTGGACACAATGTACGAATTCCTCCTGTTTCTCACTCCATCGGTACAACAGGAGTTCCTTCACCTGGCTGGTTTGGGTACAATGCAAGTTTGCAGAATTCACCATTACTTGCAATGTTTAACTGCTTTGGTTCTCAAGTAATGGGTTTCCTTTGCAAGGACTCCTGTTAACTGTGGTACTCATTCTTTTTGGTTGTTACTGTATCAAGGAAATGGGGCCCTTCATTAAGGATTCTTGGGAACTGTAGTCCCTCCAGTCATGATCGCTGAACATGGCTGTCGGGGAGGAATAGTGAGACGACAGATTCCTCTTCAACAAACATCTGGGAGGAACATCAGCAACAGTCCCTGGTGGCTCTCTTCCCCAACACGTGACTAGAACCACTGTTTGAGACATCCTCCTTTGTTACCTTTGCTGACCTCAGAGTCCTCAAAGAGAAAAGTGCCTTTGGCGCTTTCCATAATGTAGGTTGCAATGTTAGGTTTATGTTTCCGTTAGTTGATTACCACACCATTTGCATATCAGTCTGGTCCCACCCACTTGGGCAGTCCAGCACCGAAATGTTAGGAAATTCTGAACAAGTGTACCAACAGCAACTCCAGACACGTGTTTCAGCCTAGTCAGGCCTCATCAGTGAGTGAAGCTATACCTCTCTAAGCGCAATGAGGAAGTATTCCACGTCTAGATTAGCCTGGGTGATTTAGGGGGAAACCCCAAGTTCCTAAAAATTACAAAAAGGTTCTGGGAGCCCCTCTACTGCCTATGGACCGTGAATGGTGGGCGCTGCTCTTAGTGGGGACACCAACCCTGGTGACACAAAGAGGAAATTAAGGTAGGACAAGGTGATGGTCCCCCCATCCACGGGAGGGAACGTAGCGGAAGCATGTCACGGGGGGCCAACAGAGGGAGGGGGAGCAGGACCAGGAGAGGGGGGATATGTAAGGCATCTGACCTCTCTGATGCGCCCTCTTGGTCCTGCGCCCCCTCCCAGCCTAGAGGAAACCCACCCCTCCCACTGCTGATCCATGGTCATATTAGTGTGTTGAAATCAGTTGTTTTCGCTTCCAGAGCACCCAGCGGATGTTACATGGTGATTCCGAGAACAAGCACTGACAGATCCCAAAGGGGACTGTGCATCCAATAGCTTAGAAGTATTGGCGCCCAGGAGTACTAGACTCAGGGCAGTCCCTGAAAAGGGGCAGGAGTTAGGGGACTTGGGGGGGGGGGGGGGTTAGGGGGCTTGGAAGTCCTTCCAACTCCAAACGCTGCGGTGTGGAAGATAAGGGAGAATGGAAACTGCCGGGAAAGTGAGGGGAAATTGTGTGGGAACGAGAAGAACGTGGTTACAGGAAGGATTGGGTAAAGGAAGAATTTGGGCAATGGATAAGGAGGGGGGTAGGAAGAAGTTGGGTAAGGAAAGAAGTGGGGCAAGAGGAAGTATCTGGGGAATGTGAAGAGTGGGGGACGGAAAGGTATCTGGGGGGTAAAGGTTGTCAGGTCTTGAAGGAATTAGGCAGTTGGGGAAAAACTTGGGGGGGCATAATGGTAAAGAACCAGGGGGAGGGGGGAATGGTCAGTTAACTTGGGGAATAGATAGAACGAAGTATGGAAAACTAGGGGCAGCAAAAAAGGAATAAAACAAAAGGGGGCGGAAGCACTGGGGGAGGAAGAAGAGACTCAGGAATGAAGGGGGGGTTAGATGGGGAGGAAGGGGCCCGTGTGGGTGGGGGGGGGAGAAAAAGAATTTGGAATTAGAATGAAAGAGAAAAATGAAGGGTAGAATGGGGAAGAAAGAAACTAAGATTAGAATATTAGAATGTCTAGAACATGGAATTGAAAAAAGCTCATGAACACTAAGCAATAGAATTAGAATGTTAGAACAATTGAATAGAAATGGAATGGAAAAAAGTACATGAATTGAACCTGAAATAAAGAAGTAAAAGAAAAAAGTAAAAAGTAAACAAAGAAATGGCCATGGGTAGAGAGGGAATGTTTATGGAGGGATGGGCCTACCCAGCAGGGTCCTCTGACCCAGCGTAGAACAATCCCCAAATGTGGTGGAGAAACGGATCACCTGTAAAATAAATCCTGGCTTGATGCAATAAAGCTTGCTGCAGCATTTGTGACTTCCACCTTTGAAAATGGGTCCTGCCTCTATTTCAGGGGAATCCTCAGGAGGTCTTTGCAGGGCGGGGGGAAGGTAGTAGGCTGAATGTGGTGACGGATACTACAAGCAGGGGAGGCGCAGTTGTGGGACACCCAGAAGCGATACGTACGGCTGCTGGGAAAAGAGGAGACGAGTGAACCAAACCACAATGGACCTGCTGCAAAGATACAGGCACCGAGTGGGGGAATGGGAAGAGGGAGTATGGAATTGAATGTTGAAAATGATAAGAGCGGAATAAAGGAAGGTGGCTGGCAGCAATTGCCTACTCTTTCTCGCCCCAGTGGGGTGGGACTAACAATTGGCGATACCTGGCAGAAAATAGATTAAGTCTGCCAGACAAATTGCTCTCACAAAATCATCATCCATGGGAAAGAAGACCAGAGGATGTGAATTGTCCCCCTTGGCATTGTTAAATCCATCTGAGGAGAAAGACACCATTTTCCCTACTGGTAGGCAGACAAGAAGTGAGAGTATCTTACTAGTGAAAGTGGGAAACATAATGCATGTGGTTATTGAGTAACAGGACTTCTAAGTGAAACTTGTTACAAGACAAGTGAAGGAAGGCTGCAGAATAGTAGCCAAGTACATTGTGATTTTCCATCGTAGTAGTTTTGAATTATTTGAATGTGAGGGTCAGAAAAGGTTTGGACACAGGACAGTGGACATTTGTTTTGATATCCTGACGACTGTCACATTAGTTAGTTTTGGGTAGGCAGGGAAACTAATCTTATTTAAATAAATCGATTTGGAAAACCACTGACCTTGTGTCTGTCACCTTACTCTGGCACTACACAGCGCTCTTGTGGGCTTGGTTTGCTTAGCAGACAAAGTCGTTGACTGGGTTTTTGACTTGTGTTGTTTACTCGACGATCGCGCGGTCATATCTTGGCTCATCGTTGGCGACTCCATTGAGGGTTTCCTCACCTTCAACCTGTGTTTGTCTGGCAATGTTTTCGAAAATGACAGGGTTTTCGTCAACTCCGTCAACTGTTTGACCAATATCAAAGGGGGCTTTAGAGGCACCAAGGGCTGTTTCCTTCGACGATGAGGCCTCCCGCACATACACTGGCTTGCGGCCATGTCGTGGTTCTTATATTTCTTATGTGGCGTTTCTTCTGATCTCGTACTTTCTTTAGAACGTGGTCTTTTGTCCTTGGGAATGGCCAAACACCTAGTTGAATCCGAGTCAGAGGGGTAATTCAACTCAGGGGGATAGACCTCTCACTCAGCCAACAGACAAGGCACTGATTCCTGTCCTTAAGGTTCTTAGAACTAAAGCCCTCGCAAATGTCACACTGTTCTATGTGATTGAGGTACAAGCAGTAGATACAGTCAGTGTTTCTGTCACCCTCAGAGACATTTTTAAGGCCATTTAATTTTGCTCTCCATTCTTCCTTACCTTTTCTGTTGCTGAAGAAAATGAAGAAACTTTCCTGTAGATGTCAGGAATGAAGAAAGTCTGTTTTCCTTCATTGAAGTAAATATTTTAATCAGAGGAGAAAAAACAAGGACTCCTATTAATGTGGGCTGCAGTTAGAACCTCAGGAGAGCAGGATTGGTTAGGACCAAAAGCACCTGTGAGGGGTTAGAAATGTTAGGCATACAACGTTGTGAAGGTTTTGCAAAAGATTCCATTTTATTAACTCAAAAGGTTGGATAAACACCTCACTATCCCTACCCTGACAAGGATTTCCCCGCCTAAAATAAACTAAAGGAAACACTAACAAAAGGTTTCTGTCCCTTACACTTGTACATACAACACAACAAGGAAATATATGGGAGGTGAACTATAACAAATCTAACAGGTATGTTCACCACCTGGTAACAGTCTCTCCTTATTATCTGGATAAATTCCCCTTCCCCAGATACAAGCAGGACTCTATTCAACAGTTCCAAAAGAATAAGGTAACACATCCTGTCTTGTAACAAAGTTCCAATCCAGTTCTGCTGGTTCCAACTTGATAACAAAAGTTCCAACTTGAATTCAACCAATAGTTCGAACATTTTCAACAAGGTTTCCCTCTTTCCACTGACAAATAACTCAAAACAACTTCTTCTCATAAACCAAGAATACTTTCATAGTTCATTAGTATCAACAGAAAGGTCGTTGTCAGGATAATTCTGCAGCAAGTCACCAAACACTTGCTTCAGCAATGTTCAATTGTCAGGATGATTCTGTAATATTTCACAAAAACACGTTTATGGTTCTTTCCCTTCTCCATCAAGACTTTTAACCACACCACACTACTTAAATGAACTCCACCTTGCCCACTCACCTGTCCTACTCACTACAAGATCATCTGTCCTGGTGTACTCTCCTGCCAGGACAGACTAAAAACTCCAAACTACAAGTACTTCTGTGGTAAAGGTTAGCTTCCAAGAAGTTAACAATGTCTCTTGCTTTACAACATCAAATTTTAGTATTTCTTCTGGGCAAACAAGAAACACATTGGTGCTGTTTGTTACACCCTTATGATTGACACAAGCAATGCAGGTTATTCTCTACTCCTCCTCAATATCTCCTGTCAGAAGGACAGCCCACTGTCACTCGTTTCCCCCACATTAACCAAATGCTGATAATGGTTCTCTCTCACTCTTACACTTCTTTGGCTTTGGCAATGTGGGTTTAAAGCAGTTCCTTGTATGACCTCCTTTACATATGGGAAATATGTTTTACAATTACTTAATTCATTGCCCTCTCTTGGCTTTGGCAATTTGGTTCTTTATGATTTGTCTTGGTGTGATTCTCTTTTGGCTTTGGCAGTAGTTGTTTGCATTGGTTTCTCGTGTTCTTGCCCTCTCTTGTTGCTGGGCTTTAATCTGACCCACAGAGATACAATCAACCCCTCCTGGTCTGATTGTTCTTATTCTGCCACCTGCTCCTTTTAAAATCAGCTTGGTTAGCAAAAGAATAATTACTCTGCTCGATATCAGCTCGGTATTCAAAACAATGTTTCTTTTCCCAGTTTACATTGTTTATTTCAGTTCTGTACTTAAGGCACCCAGATTGGGCTAGCGGGTGGTTATCGAGTGCTCCGGTATCACAATCTACTAGTGAACTCACCAGGAATGGCATGCACGTCCGTTTGCCTCGCTGCCTCCAGGTTGTCTGCTTCTGCTTTCCTGTGCGGCACGGCAACCTCTCCTTCTCGGCTTCCTGCGGCCGTGGCAGTCCTAGTGTTCTACAGTGCTTGCCTGCCACCGTAATCCGACTGACAACGGAGAAAGCTTTCAAATTGTGTGCTTCCCGCTGCACGACCTCTGCAGCAATGGTCCTCAGTGGTAACTGGTGAGTAGGCAAACCTTGTTTAGCAATGGCGCTGGAGAATGGTTGAGACCATGTTTGCGATTGCTGATTGAAGGAAGTCTGCACCACTTTAATTGCGTTTAACTACAGAATTTATCCTTAATTGTTGTTTATAATGGGACCAAAGGGGGCCTAGCACGAGTGTGCTAGTTGCATGTGAAAAAAGCCAACACGTGTTTAGACAGAAGTCTTTGTCAAGGCAGAGGAAGAGTGCTTGGTGATCCGTCTTGAGCCTGTATGTATGGTACGGGACCCGATTAGCCACTGATTTTAGGCTTGATGCCGGTTCGGTGCTCGACAGTATGGATCGCAGTGACCAACCAACCAAACGAATTGATAGCGCAGGTGTCCACCTGTCCTCCAAACTCCAGACACTCCTACGTCCTCAGGGGTAAGTCGTCACTCCCAATGCTTCCCACTGTACAACCTCTGCAATCAAGGTCTCAGACAGGAGAGACCCTCGCAGGAACCGGCATCCGTTCGACATGTGACAGTGGTCCCAGTGTCCCTGCTCTCCTTCAACCTCTGGTGCCACAACTGCTCCACCTCCTGCTACTGGTCTTCTGTGGGGCCTGCACCTGAGGGGGCCTTTTATGCCTCCCAGTTTTTCTCAGGTGTGGGTCATTATCAGTAATAAACTGCAACTTGCAGTCTTGTGCCTCTGCATCCCTCTTCTTCCTCCCAGTACGCTGGGCATTGTGTGATTTTGAGTCCACAATGTCAAAATCAGCTTTTCTCACAGCTTCGATTTAACAGTATGCCATCAGAAGGGTGGGGTCTCTGGGGAAATTATAAAAGGATTTTCCCATTCTTCTCATCCTGCTTCTCCATTCCCCCTATGCCCCCATGTGATCCTGACGCAGAACACCACCCACCCGGGTAAGGATTAGGAAGCGTCTGCCTTTCCCTGGCAATGTGAGAGGGTCCCAGGCGGGCATTTCTGGAGGAATCATCTCGGATTCATTGCACACCCATAAGAGGGTGACAGCCTATACAATGAAAAACTCTTTGCTTTAGGCAAGGAAGAAAAATAAATAAGTATCTGAGGATTCCCAGCCTGATGCTGCATGTGAATCTATGAAAGATCCAATGCGGAAGAATGCGGTTTTCCATAACATTGCATTTATTCTGCATAGGATGTCATTAATGAGGTCTGCTTCTCAGGCCTTTGGTTTCTCTGGATTCTTTATAGATCTTTTCCCAGACCTTGGTTTTGTCAGGATTCACAATAGGTCTCCCTTAGACCGTCAATTTGTCAGGGATCACAACCAGCACCTCCTAGATCTTGGCTTTCTCAGGTTTCACATCAAGCCTTCTTCCTCAGGTTTCACAACCGGTCCCTCCTGGACCTTGGATGTTTCAGGTTTTGCAACTGATCTCTCCTGGACCTTCAGTTTCTCGGGTTTTATAACTGGCCCCTCCTGAACCTTTTCTTTGTCAGGTGTAATACCCAGCGCTCACTGGACCTTAGCTTCCTCAGGTTTCACAACAAGCACCACATGAACCTTTATTCATCCAGGTTTCAAAACAGACCCCTCCCCCCTTGGACTTTTCAGATTTCACAACTGGTATGTCCTAGAACTTAAAGCAGTGAAAGGCATTTCTCCCCTCCCCATCAGGGTCCTTTAAGAAAGCAGATATTAAGTCACCCTGCCCATGCGTCAGATCTTGCGCCCAGTTACCCTACAGTTGCTATTGGCTATGCTCAGGGCTTCCAAATACCATAAGGCTTGGTAATTATCTTCCAAAAGCCCTGGGCAACTGCTCTTTCCGGGCCTCTGAGCATGGACCGCTTCTGGCCTTGGCCCCTCCCATTCTCTGAACTGGTTTTGGCTCTACCTAGTCAGCTGCCGTTCACTTTAAGGAATCTGTCCTTGCATCAAGGGAGCAGGAGTAAGCAGGTCTACCTCCTATACGAGCCATTCCTCCTCTGCCTTTTTCCAGCCACCTTAATAATCTGTAGGCTGGGCATGTGTCCCAAATGTATCTCTCAAAGATCCATTTCTAGTTTAGTTTGAATCCTCAGGCAAGACTGGTTATTCCTGTGGAAGCCTTTAACTTCTCTCATTATTATATTAGTGTAGCTCTGGTATCTGTTAGTTACTGGATAGTCTGTACTGCCAAAAATGAGAGCTGGTGAGATTTTAATAGTATTGGTTGTGAGTGGTGCCATCGTGAAAACCTGAGTGCCACAGCATGGTGTATGCACATCCTCCCTCATTTGCTCTCTGTTGGATAATCTTTGGACATTCTTTCCCTGTCGCTTGTGAACAACGCAGTTTCATGGAATTCAACAGTTCAAGCTCGATTTAAATGGCTTCAGTAGCCGGGCTGCGAGGACCCTTAGCAGGCATTTGTACTTTTCCAAGCCATTGTTGCTCAGTATGGCTCTTGAGGGAATACTATAGTGGAGGGGAATCACTCTTCATCCACTCTCTGGGAGGCACATCATATAGAATGTGGAATTGCCCAGTCCCTGGTGGCTCACTTCTCCCACATAGAAGACTGGGGAGTTCAAACAACTCTTCACCAATTCCACGGGCAGCAGAGGAGTTGGGCCAGCTTGAAGCACAAGGAAGAATAATTACAGAGAAATGTATGATAAGTTAAAACAAAACAGCAGCCACTCGTGGCACTCAAATGCCTTTACCAAATCAGCAGCCCAAGAGTGTGGAAAAAGAAAGGCATATAACCAAAGAACTTGATCTAACTGCCAGATTTCCTCTCGGTTAATCCCCATTTTGGAGTCCAGAGTGGATACAGTACATCTTTCCAGGGGTGCTGCATTGTAAGCTGATCATGGAGTGGGGCAGGGGCGTATTGTAGTTTGATCCAGGGTGTACCAAGCAATATGAAATTCACAGTTATGTCTCTGATCTAAAAAGAAAAAGCAACTTATACAGAGGCAGGTCTTAGTCCAACTACATCAATGATTCTTTGGATGAATGGTAACTAGATCACTGTCCAATGCAAAATGAAAGTGTAGCAGTGCTATACCTTCTACAATGCGCTTTACTATTAACCTAAAACAACTCTAAGAACAACCGGAATCTCTTGATCTAATGCCATTGGTTGGCTCATTAACTGATGGAGTTAGGGAATGTCACTGAAGTTGGTGTGAATGAGAACAAACAGTTCAACAATACTAGCACAACAGTGCTGTATGTAATGAACTCATGGTGGCAACAGTAAAGACAAACACAAGTGATCACAGTTCAAGGGTGTTTATTAAACAGTATATGCAGGTTGGAAAAACACCTAATCTAAACCTAAATCTAAAAGGGGAGCAAGCTACGACCATCAAATAATAAAAAGGCAGTCCTAGCGGCGTCTTGTCAAATAAAGGGGCCTATACTAAAAACTATTGCCAATCCTTACAACTAAATTCAAAATGAGTGTGGGTTAAGATTCACAAGAAAGAAAGAAGTATTCACAAATGATAAGTCAGGATGTGGTAACTGGCAGTCTGCCTTCCCCACGTTTTGAGCACGGAACAAGGCGGGACATGAGCACAGCACACTCTCGAGCTTTCCCAGCACGAGACGACAGTTCCATTTTCAGCTATCAGGACCATCGGTGGTTAAGTCTGTATTCTACAAAAAGTCTCTTGCCTCGGAGGACCTGATATGTTAAAAATAACAAGTAAAAAGTTCCTTTCCAAATGTATGTTGGGTGATGACTTTTCACCCCTGGGGTCCCCTTCTTCCGGGCTCAGACCCCTCTCGAATATCAGCCTCCCTCAGTCGGGTTCACTATGGCTTTTTCTCAAAACAATTTCACATGTGGCATTCAAAAGTCTTAATGTCTTTTTAACAGTTCACTGTGGACATCCCTCTGTCAGGTTCACTCTTGTCAACACACTGTTGATTGGGACTTTAAGCTTCGGCCCGTTCTATCGGCATTCCTGCATCAGGTTCACTCTTGCCAACTAATATTAATCACACAGTTCTTTCTCTTTTCCCACTATGCGAGATTCATCTCCCTTAGCTTTCTAATTAAGTGCAGGTTAAAGACTTTCGACTGTACAGGGGGTTTTGCTAGACCCCTGTATGACCACTTTGACCTTTTCCTTGCGGCTCTCCTACGGCCTTCTGGTATTGGTAGTTTCAACAAACATGGGATCAACCAGGGTCTCTCGAATGAGCACTCACTTGGTGCTGGACCCCTCTGCAGCTGGCTTTCCCTTAATGTTCACAGTTCTTTGATCGTTCCTTAATTTGCCGTTTGCGACTCTCGCTCAACACAGTTCGGTTTATTATCGGTTCTCCCCTAAACTCACCGGCTGTGATGAACTGCTTGGATTTTTTTGCCTCCCCTCTCGAGCCCTTCGCTCCTCTAACTCCCTCAGGGTCAGTCGTTTTTCAAAGAAATGAGCTGAGTCTCTATCATCCGCTGGGGCCTCCCTTTGGAACTGCCTCCCTGACACCTTGAAACTTGAGAACCATCTACGGTTCCAGAAGCGCCTCAAGACCTTCCTCTTCGCCTCTGCCTTTGCCCCTCTTCTCCCCCGCTGATCTGGTTTCTCTCTCGGCACTGTTGCACCTAGCCACCCCCTGTCCTTCGGGCCCAGGTACCTGCTCACCCTGCCACCCTCCTGCAGTGCCTCCTGGCCAGCCCTTGCACCGGGGCCTGTATCTGTACCCATACAGTCCTCCCCCCACTCTTCTTCTGCACTTATCAGATACACCCCATCTGACTAACCTTCACTTTGCCACTCACAGGCTGAACTACCGCTGTTTTTGATCACCTTATTTATTTATTTACTTATTATTTATCTTGTTGTCTCCTATGCTCTGCACTTTCCAATTTCTCCCCCCTCCCATGCACTTCCCCCTTTTCCCTTCCCCATGCACTTGCGCATTCTCAATGTCACTGGGCCTAGTAAAATCATTGTTTTTGTTTTCTCCCCTGCTCCCCTCCCTTTGGCTGGTCGCACTCTGAAACACCTGTGTACGAGCGCGATATAAATAAAATATCATATCATTAGGACAGTACCACGGTAGCAAGCATCTCTCCCTGTTCTGATTATCAGTGTAGGCGTGCTCCGTTTACCGTTGACATCAATTGCAACACACGCTGGCTATGTTCGCAGTCTTATGATTCTATCCACAGAGATTTTGCTGGTCTGGTACGGATAGGGCAAGGCTGCTTCTCTCCTTGTCACCCCTTTGGTTCTCACCGCCTTTCTCCTCCTCTCTAACTGCAGCCATGGGATAGCTGTCTCATTGTGCAGTTTCTCTTCCTCGTAGTGTGCTCTTGTGCTCCACCTTTTATCCCTGTGGGGAAGGGAAAGGGCTGTCAGTGTGTGTGGTTCTGGTGATTGCCTGACTATGCCTTGCCATTGTGTTGGGAAATGTAAACCGCTCGTTAGTCCATTGTCTTTAGTGTTGTAAGAAAGTGTTTGTGTCGGAAAAGGGGGTGGGAGATATAGTGTCTGAGTATCCTACGTGGAAGGCTGGGGAAAAGGTGTTATAAGAAGGATACCACAACTCACCAGTTAGTGTCCCGCTTCAACTCCTCGAGGACCCCTCATCCAGGTGATCCTCCCTCACTGGTCCTCCCCCAGGAACTGGATCCAGTAGCGATGGCCAAGTCCACGCCACTTGGATGACAGATCGCCGGAGACCAGTCAGGGAGACCCCTTCAGGTTCCTCACATGTATCAGATGAGCCATTAAAGGTGGTTAGATGTGTCAATGACAAGTAACTTTCTTATAATCATGCTTTTAGTTAGAAGTGTGCTGGTAACGGTAGGGAAATTGTGGCTACAGATGAACCAATGATGGTTACTGGAGGGATCGTATGTTTGGAAAGTTGGAATTTCTGATCAGGTACAGATTCAGGTCGTGCTCTTAGAGGGTAACAGAGCAACTAATGGGGTGGAGGGTGGGCAATAGAACGGTCAGTGTGGTTAATGAGAGACCGCCTGGAATAACAAGTGAGTTTTAGGTAAAATATTGAGCAGGGGAACTCGCTCTGAGCCGGATTACAAGTTGGGGTACATCCTCCAGGAATACTAACGGTAAAACTGTTATCCTCATTTGATAATATGAAGGGTCTGCATGATTGAGTCATGCAAACCCTATTGTTACTTCCCATTTTGGAGTCCATAGGACTGCATTGGGAACATTGGGTAATAAGGCATGCTGTAATGCATTTGAGCACTTTCTTCCACACAAAAGCAAGTGGAAAAGGAGAGTTTTCGTGCAGAGACCCATGGTTGGGCAGGGTGGTAAAGTATGCAGTATTCAGAGATATGACACATTTTACCACTTCCCACAAAATTGTAATCAGATCCTCAATCAGGTTTGTATTTAAGAATGAGCAGTTTGTACCGAGGTAACTTGAGGTAATGACAGTTGCACACTGCAAACAAGCATTTTTCCCGGGTATGAATAAAACTGAGGCAGACTGCTTATCTAGAACGCCTTTAAAAGACAATGATTTTGGTTGTGAGGATATTGGTAAAGATAATAATGTGAATCTATCTATTATTGATAGCACAATTGCGGCTAGCAACAAGAATGTTCTTAAGTAAATCAAAGAACTATTTGTAAAAGTGCGGTCAAGGGTGAAAAGTGTGGATTAAGAACTATTGGCGGAGCGTGATTTCAAGGATCAGCTCAAATATGTGGGAATTAAAATTACAATTGTAGTATTGCTCCCAACAGAACCTTGAAAGAACAAACCCCAGTATTGATCACGATTGTCAAGGGAGTTGGCTGTTCACTAAACCTTTATAAAGTGTGGTATGGCCGAGCAATGATACATATGAGACTCTAGCTAGACTACAACAGAACATCAAGGGAAGTAAGGTGGGCCCAAAAATGACTGCCCCATATCCCTGCTGGATTTCACTCCAAATACCTTTGGCAGTGTTTTACAACCCAGACTACAGGGATGGATGGACGGCACTGGTATCATTATCAATGCACAGGTGGGGTTCAGGTTGCGTAGTGGAACTGTTGAACATTGTTTTTTGTTATTTCTACTTATTCAAAAGTACACTACGTTGCTTAAAACAAACCTATATGTTATCTTCCTCAACCTGAAATCAGCATTTGATTTGGGGCGCAGAGAAACCCTGTGGCAAATCCTAAAGAATAGAAATGTTCCCCAACCCTTAATAGAAGCAATTAAATTGCTCCATGAGAAAACCTCTGCGTCAGTAAGCTATGGGACTGGAGGTGAACATACTAAGCCATTTGAGGTAAACAGGGTGGTGCGCCAAGGCTGCATCCTGGCTTTTCTCTTGTTTGTGCTCTATACCCAGGAAATAGTTGATGCCTTGGAACAGGGTGCATGGGACGCGCCTAGATTTGCATCTATGAGGTGGCCCAGTTTATTCTTTGTTGATGATGCGGCAATACTTGCAACAACCCCGAAGGGACTTAAAATAACACTTGACAGCTTCCTGGGGAAATGCAAGGAACTTGGACTAGAATTAAATATTACTAAAACAAAGGTAATGGTTTTTAAGTCACCGTTTAGCAAGTCCCATATGTTGAGGAATCCAAATAGAAGGTCGATAATTGGAGCAAGTTAGGTACTTTGATTATTTGGGGATCAGATTTAATGAGGTAGGAGGATGGGCTGATCAATTGGTGACAGCTAAGGTTAACTTATCGAAGTACAGTGGGGGCATTTCTTACTTTTTCTGGAGCCTTGGTAGTGGGGCAATTTCTCCGGCTATGGAATTGTTTGACAAGCAAGCCCTCGCATCTGTGTCATATGGTGCTGCAATATGTGGCTATACTCCCTCAAAAGGCCCATCTATAATTCAGAATACCTTTCTCAAGAAACTGCTATTACATAAAAATGCCCTGACATCACTGATACATCTGGACCTGCAGACATGGCCCCTAGTCGCTCTGATTGCCCTGAAGCCACTGCTATATTGGGTAAGAATCTGGACTGTCCCTGGTTTGCTTCCTTACAGAGATGCACTTAGAGATTTCCTTAAATTGGATGGTGCAGCCAACTGTGGGTGGGTGCGGCATGTGAAATCCATGCTTATAGGGCTGACTGCAGAATCCATTTGGCCTGCCCTTCAAAATGCGGCCTACCTTTAAAGTGAACCTGAGAAAAAAGGCCAAGCTTGTTTCCAGGTCCAACTTAAGAGTCTGCAGGCAGTGCCCTCAAGAATAGGCCGGAATTCTTACCTATCAGTATGATGGGGAATTGCAAGCATATCTGGGATGAGCTTCACCCACCCTATGAGCGCTCCCTTTATGTACGCTTTAGACTAGGGATTTTATACACTGCTTACTATACTCGATTATAGTTTGTTTCTAAGTCTGAGGTTTGCCCTTTGTGTCATGTATCTGATGAAACCCTAGTGCACCTTACTCTTATTTGCCCTGCTTCGCAAATTATGAGGCATAGGTACCTGAGGCTCATCTTATTGGAGCGAAACATAAGAAATACATGTGATGCCATGCAGATTTTAACGTGTGCTTTGGAGCGGAAGGTTATTTTCTCAACAGCAAGATACGTGCATCCTGCCTGCCTCTAGAAGCAGATTGTTGCATACTGTGTGATTACATACATGCCACCGATGAGAGGCTGCAAGCTTGCTCTCCTGAGGAGTCCCTATTGCTAGGAGTTTGTTATATGAGACAGGCCCAATTGTCCAACCAGACCATTTTTCTGCTTTTCTTTTTGTAGTATGTGCGCTTGTTAACCCTATGTATTAATTATAATGTATACAATGAATTGTATATGGTCATGTTTTAGTAAAGGTCTATCCAAATAAAGCTTTCAAAATGAACGCATGAAATGAAAGAGAACAACATTTACTGTCAGTACATGGGTTGGCGAATGCCTATAGGCTCTAGTGGTTAAGCTAAAATAAGGGATTCCCTAAGCAAAACAGTGCATGAGTTCAACTAAAGCAAAGTTATATTTCCTTAGCAATTTCTAAAACCTTCAGAGTTTCCACATGTAACAAAGTTCTTGAAGCTATTCTATTAAATGATTGTCTCCTCTCGAGACACCCTATTTTATAAAAACAAAACCTCAAAAGGATCATCAATGAAAAGTTCCAACACCTGATATTTCTCAGTCCTTAGTCTCCCAGCTACCCTAAAATAGTAAATCAAATATTCAAAAGTGTATCTCAAAGCAAATTCACAACCTATCCTTTAGAAGTCTACCCAGATTCTGAGACAACAAAATGTAAGCAATCTTCTGGGAAGGCTCTTGTATTAGCTACTCGCAGTCCGGTCTCCTTCTCAAGATGCTCTGCTTTTACCTTGGATCTCGTGTCCTCTCCCAAAGCTCCAGACTTTTTTTTCTAGCTGTTCGTAGCTTCTGGGGTTTCAAGTTTTCAAAACAGAACTTAGACTTAGCCATGCCTGTTGGACGTCTCAATAGACTGCTGCTGGATCTCTACCTTCTCAACTTCACAACAGACCTTTCAAGGCATTAACATTCGCATCAGGTCTCTTCTGGACCTTGCCATTTTCAGGATTCACAACAGGTTCCTCATCCACCATGGCTTTCACAGGATTCACAACAGGCACCTTCTGTACCATGGCTATCTCAAAATTCACAACGGGTCGCTCTTGGACCATGGCCTTCTCAAGATTCATAGCATGTCTTGGGTGTACCTTAACACTTGAAGAGATTGGTATTCCCTTTCTTTCATCAGGGTCCTTGTAAGTCCGCCGATATTATGACACCCTCTTGCCAAGGATCAGGTCTTCAGCTTCCTTCGGGTTGCTGGTGGATTGTCCCAGGCTTAGGCCTTCCCATCACCTGAAGCTCCCTAGTTACTTGTTTATTTCAGGGTCAGCTAGCATGGCTTCTTGTATCCTTTCCCAAGCTTAGTGTATTGTTCTCCAGGTCTCAGTCCTCTCCTGGCTTTGGCTTCCAAGGGCCCCCCTTTGTGCCATGGGAGCAAGCTCAGGCCCTTTGATCTCCTCTGGAATTATCGCCCTTTCTGCCTTCTTCCCGGCCATGTTATAGTTAATAGACAGGGGCGTTGTTCTTAGCTCCAGCTCTGATAGGTTATTGCCCTTTCGTATTTGCCAGTTCAAATCTAGTTATTCCTTTGGGAGCCTTTAATTGGTTTCATTATTATATCATCAGAGTAGATCCACTACTGGTTGCTAATTGAATGATCTTGATTACCTGCAATAATGGTATGTAAGGTTTTATAAGCCTTCATGGTGCTTAGTGCCATCTTGGAAGATACCCTTTCCTGTATCATGGTTCTGTAGCTTTTTGCACTTGCCCTGTGCTGCAAGGGATTCTGAGGCACCACAGGTGTCTGGACACAATGTACGAATTCCTCCTGTTTCTCACTCCATCGGTACAACAGGAGTTCCTTCACCTGGCTGGTTTGGGTACAATGCAAGTTTGCAGAATTCACCATTACTTGCAATGTTTAACTGCTTTGGTTCTCAAGTAATGGGTTTCCTTTGCAAGGACTCCTGTTAACTGTGGTACTCATTCTTTTTGGTTGTTACTGTATCAAGGAAATGGGGCCCTTCATTAAGGATTCTTGGGAACTGTAGTCCCTCCAGTCATGATCGCTGAACATGGCTGTCGGGGAGGAATAGTGAGACGACAGATTCCTCTTCAACAAACATCTGGGAGGAACATCAGCAACAGTCCCTGGTGGCTCTCTTCCCCAACACGTGACTAGAACCACTGTTTGAGACATCCTCCTTTGTTACCTTTGCTGACCTCAGAGTCCTCAAAGAGAAAAGTGCCTTTGGCGCTTTCCATAATGTAGGTTGCAATGTTAGGTTTATGTTTCCGTTAGTTGATTACCACACCATTTGCATATCAGTCTGGTCCCACCCACTTGGGCAGTCCAGCACCGAAATGTTAGGAAATTCTGAACAAGTGTACCAACAGCAACTCCAGACACGTGTTTCAGCCTAGTCAGGCCTCATCAGTGAGTGAAGCTATACCTCTCTAAGCGCAATGAGGAAGTATTCCACGTCTAGATTAGCCTGGGTGATTTAGGGGGAAACCCCAAGTTCCTAAAAATTACAAAAAGGTTCTGGGAGCCCCTCTACTGCCTATGGACCGTGAATGGTGGGCGCTGCTCTTAGTGGGGACACCAACCCTGGTGACACAAAGAGGAAATTAAGGTAGGACAAGGTGATGGTCCCCCCATCCACGGGAGGGAACGTAGCGGAAGCATGTCACGGGGGGCCAACAGAGGGAGGGGGAGCAGGACCAGGAGAGGGGGGATATGTAAGGCATCTGACCTCTCTGATGCGCCCTCTTGGTCCTGCGCCCCCTCCCAGCCTAGAGGAAACCCACCCCTCCCACTGCTGATCCATGGTCATATTAGTGTGTTGAAATCAGTTGTTTTCGCTTCCAGAGCACCCAGCGGATGTTACATGGTGATTCCGAGAACAAGCACTGACAGATCCCAAAGGGGACTGTGCATCCAATAGCTTAGAAGTATTGGCGCCCAGGAGTACTAGACTCAGGGCAGTCCCTGAAAAGGGGCAGGAGTTAGGGGACTTGGGGGGGGGGGGGGGTTAGGGGGCTTGGAAGTCCTTCCAACTCCAAACGCTGCGGTGTGGAAGATAAGGGAGAATGGAAACTGCCGGGAAAGTGAGGGGAAATTGTGTGGGAACGAGAAGAACGTGGTTACAGGAAGGATTGGGTAAAGGAAGAATTTGGGCAATGGATAAGGAGGGGGGTAGGAAGAAGTTGGGTAAGGAAAGAAGTGGGGCAAGAGGAAGTATCTGGGGAATGTGAAGAGTGGGGGACGGAAAGGTATCTGGGGGGTAAAGGTTGTCAGGTCTTGAAGGAATTAGGCAGTTGGGGAAAAACTTGGGGGGGCATAATGGTAAAGAACCAGGGGGAGGGGGGAATGGTCAGTTAACTTGGGGAATAGATAGAACGAAGTATGGAAAACTAGGGGCAGCAAAAAAGGAATAAAACAAAAGGGGGCGGAAGCACTGGGGGAGGAAGAAGAGACTCAGGAATGAAGGGGGGGTTAGATGGGGAGGAAGGGGCCCGTGTGGGTGGGGGGGGGAGAAAAAGAATTTGGAATTAGAATGAAAGAGAAAAATGAAGGGTAGAATGGGGAAGAAAGAAACTAAGATTAGAATATTAGAATGTCTAGAACATGGAATTGAAAAAAGCTCATGAACACTAAGCAATAGAATTAGAATGTTAGAACAATTGAATAGAAATGGAATGGAAAAAAGTACATGAATTGAACCTGAAATAAAGAAGTAAAAGAAAAAAGTAAAAAGTAAACAAAGAAATGGCCATGGGTAGAGAGGGAATGTTTATGGAGGGATGGGCCTACCCAGCAGGGTCCTCTGACCCAGCGTAGAACAATCCCCAAATGTGGTGGAGAAACGGATCACCTGTAAAATAAATCCTGGCTTGATGCAATAAAGCTTGCTGCAGCATTTGTGACTTCCACCTTTGAAAATGGGTCCTGCCTCTATTTCAGGGGAATCCTCAGGAGGTCTTTGCAGGGCGGGGGGAAGGTAGTAGGCTGAATGTGGTGACGGATACTACAAGCAGGGGAGGCGCAGTTGTGGGACACCCAGAAGCGATACGTACGGCTGCTGGGAAAAGAGGAGACGAGTGAACCAAACCACAATGGACCTGCTGCAAAGATACAGGCACCGAGTGGGGGAATGGGAAGAGGGAGTATGGAATTGAATGTTGAAAATGATAAGAGCGGAATAAAGGAAGGTGGCTGGCAGCAATTGCCTACTCTTTCTCGCCCCAGTGGGGTGGGACTAACAATTGGCGATACCTGGCAGAAAATAGATTAAGTCTGCCAGACAAATTGCTCTCACAAAATCATCATCCATGGGAAAGAAGACCAGAGGATGTGAATTGTCCCCCTTGGCATTGTTAAATCCATCTGAGGAGAAAGACACCATTTTCCCTACTGGTAGGCAGACAAGAAGTGAGAGTATCTTACTAGTGAAAGTGGGAAACATAATGCATGTGGTTATTGAGTAACAGGACTTCTAAGTGAAACTTGTTACAAGACAAGTGAAGGAAGGCTGCAGAATAGTAGCCAAGTACATTGTGATTTTCCATCGTAGTAGTTTTGAATTATTTGAATGTGAGGGTCAGAAAAGGTTTGGACACAGGACAGTGGACATTTGTTTTGATATCCTGACGACTGTCACATTAGTTAGTTTTGGGTAGGCAGGGAAACTAATCTTATTTAAATAAATCGATTTGGAAAACCACTGACCTTGTGTCTGTCACCTTACTCTGGCACTACACAGCGCTCTTGTGGGCTTGGTTTGCTTAGCAGACAAAGTCGTTGACTGGGTTTTTGACTTGTGTTGTTTACTCGACGATCGCGCGGTCATATCTTGGCTCATCGTTGGCGACTCCATTGAGGGTTTCCTCACCTTCAACCTGTGTTTGTCTGGCAATGTTTTCGAAAATGACAGGGTTTTCGTCAACTCCGTCAACTGTTTGACCAATATCAAAGGGGGCTTTAGAGGCACCAAGGGCTGTTTCCTTCGACGATGAGGCCTCCCGCACATACACTGGCTTGCGGCCATGTCGTGGTTCTTATATTTCTTATGTGGCGTTTCTTCTGATCTCGTACTTTCTTTAGAACGTGGTCTTTTGTCCTTGGGAATGGCCAAACACCTAGTTGAATCCGAGTCAGAGGGGTAATTCAACTCAGGGGGATAGACCTCTCACTCAGCCAACAGACAAGGCACTGATTCCTGTCCTTAAGGTTCTTAGAACTAAAGCCCTCGCAAATGTCACACTGTTCTATGTGATTGAGGTACAAGCAGTAGATACAGTCAGTGTTTCTGTCACCCTCAGAGACATTTTTAAGGCCATTTAATTTTGCTCTCCATTCTTCCTTACCTTTTCTGTTGCTGAAGAAAATGAAGAAACTTTCCTGTAGATGTCAGGAATGAAGAAAGTCTGTTTTCCTTCATTGAAGTAAATATTTTAATCAGAGGAGAAAAAACAAGGACTCCTATTAATGTGGGCTGCAGTTAGAACCTCAGGAGAGCAGGATTGGTTAGGACCAAAAGCACCTGTGAGGGGTTAGAAATGTTAGGCATACAACGTTGTGAAGGTTTTGCAAAAGATTCCATTTTATTAACTCAAAAGGTTGGATAAACACCTCACTATCCCTACCCTGACAAGGATTTCCCCGCCTAAAATAAACTAAAGGAAACACTAACAAAAGGTTTCTGTCCCTTACACTTGTACATACAACACAACAAGGAAATATATGGGAGGTGAACTATAACAAATCTAACAGGTATGTTCACCACCTGGTAACAGTCTCTCCTTATTATCTGGATAAATTCCCCTTCCCCAGATACAAGCAGGACTCTATTCAACAGTTCCAAAAGAATAAGGTAACACATCCTGTCTTGTAACAAAGTTCCAATCCAGTTCTGCTGGTTCCAACTTGATAACAAAAGTTCCAACTTGAATTCAACCAATAGTTCGAACATTTTCAACAAGGTTTCCCTCTTTCCACTGACAAATAACTCAAAACAACTTCTTCTCATAAACCAAGAATACTTTCATAGTTCATTAGCATCAACAGAAAGGTCGTTGTCAGGATAATTCTGCAGCAAGTCACCAAACACTTGCTTCAGCAATGTTCAATTGTCAGGATGATTCTGTAATATTTCACAAAAACACGTTTATGGTTCTTTCCCTTCTCCATCAAGACTTTTAACCACACCACACTACTTAAATGAACTCCACCTTGCCCACTCACCTGTCCTACTCACTACAAGATCATCTGTCCTGGTGTACTCTCCTGCCAGGACAGACTAAAAACTCCAAACTACAAGTACTTCTGTGGTAAAGGTTAGCTTCCAAGAAGTTAACAATGTCTCTTGCTTTACAACATCAAATTTTAGTATTTCTTCTGGGCAAACAAGAAACACATTGGTGCTGTTTGTTACACCCTTATGATTGACACAAGCAATGCAGGTTATTCTCTACTCCTCCTCAATATCTCCTGTCAGAAGGACAGCCCACTGTCACTCGTTTCCCCCACATTAACCAAATGCTGATAATGGTTCTCTCTCACTCTTACACTTCTTTGGCTTTGGCAATGTGGGTTTAAAGCAGTTCCTTGTATGACCTCCTTTACATATGGGAAATATGTTTTACAATTACTTAATTCATTGCCCTCTCTTGGCTTTGGCAATTTGGTTCTTTATGATTTGTCTTGGTGTGATTCTCTTTTGGCTTTGGCAGTAGTTGTTTGCATTGGTTTCTCGTGTTCTTGCCCTCTCTTGTTGCTGGGCTTTAATCTGACCCACAGAGATACAATCAACCCCTCCTGGTCTGATTGTTCTTATTCTGCCACCTGCTCCTTTTAAAATCAGCTTGGTTAGCAAAAGAATAATTACTCTGCTCGATATCAGCTCGGTATTCAAAACAATGTTTCTTTTCCCAGTTTACATTGTTTATTTCAGTTCTGTACTTAAGGCACCCAGATTGGGCTAGCGGGTGGTTATCGAGTGCTCCGGTATCACAATCTACTAGTGAACTCACCAGGAATGGCATGCACGTCCGTTTGCCTCGCTGCCTCCAGGTTGTCTGCTTCTGCTTTCCTGTGCGGCACGGCAACCTCTCCTTCTCGGCTTCCTGCGGCCGTGGCAGTCCTAGTGTTCTACAGTGCTTGCCTGCCACCGTAATCCGACTGACAACGGAGAAAGCTTTCAAATTGTGTGCTTCCCGCTGCACGACCTCTGCAGCAATGGTCCTCAGTGGTAACTGGTGAGTAGGCAAACCTTGTTTAGCAATGGCGCTGGAGAATGGTTGAGACCATGTTTGCGATTGCTGATTGAAGGAAGTCTGCACCACTTTAATTGCGTTTAACTACAGAATTTATCCTTAATTGTTGTTTATAATGGGACCAAAGGGGGCCTAGCACGAGTGTGCTAGTTGCATGTGAAAAAAGCCAACACGTGTTTAGACAGAAGTCTTTGTCAAGGCAGAGGAAGAGTGCTTGGTGATCCGTCTTGAGCCTGTATGTATGGTACGGGACCCGATTAGCCACTGATTTTAGGCTTGATGCCGGTTCGGTGCTCGACAGTATGGATCGCAGTGACCAACCAACCAAACGAATTGATAGCGCAGGTGTCCACCTGTCCTCCAAACTCCAGACACTCCTACGTCCTCAGGGGTAAGTCGTCACTCCCAATGCTTCCCACTGTACAACCTCTGCAATCAAGGTCTCAGACAGGAGAGACCCTCGCAGGAACCGGCATCCGTTCGACATGTGACAGTGGTCCCAGTGTCCCTGCTCTCCTTCAACCTCTGGTGCCACAACTGCTCCACCTCCTGCTACTGGTCTTCTGTGGGGCCTGCACCTGAGGGGGCCTTTTATGCCTCCCAGTTTTTCTCAGGTGTGGGTCATTATCAGTAATAAACTGCAACTTGCAGTCTTGTGCCTCTGCATCCCTCTTCTTCCTCCCAGTACGCTGGGCATTGTGTGATTTTGAGTCCACAATGTCAAAATCAGCTTTTCTCACAGCTTCGATTTAACAGTATGCCATCAGAAGGGTGGGGTCTCTGGGGAAATTATAAAAGGATTTTCCCATTCTTCTCATCCTGCTTCTCCATTCCCCCTATGCCCCCATGTGATCCTGACGCAGAACACCACCCACCCGGGTAAGGATTAGGAAGCGTCTGCCTTTCCCTGGCAATGTGAGAGGGTCCCAGGCGGGCATTTCTGGAGGAATCATCTCGGATTCATTGCACACCCATAAGAGGGTGACAGCCTATACAATGAAAAACTCTTTGCTTTAGGCAAGGAAGAAAAATAAATAAGTATCTGAGGATTCCCAGCCTGATGCTGCATGTGAATCTATGAAAGATCCAATGCGGAAGAATGCGGTTTTCCATAACATTGCTAAGGCACAATTACTATTTTGAGGATTCTACAGTCACTTTTTGAGGCCCCTAAACCTTTTGCTTTTTCGCCTTGTCTTTTTTGGTTCTTTAATATCTTCTTTTTGAAAAAACTTATTTTATTGAGCATTTTGTTATTGAACAACTCACAAATCATGTAATTTAATTTCGTACTCACACTTGTAATGATTACATTGTGCTTTTGTTCAAACATTACCAACCCCCTATCCCCCTCCCCCACTGAGACAAGACGAGTTGAGTTTAACGTTTGTAGAGTTCGGAGATGGAGGTTTTGTGGGCCGATTTGCACATAGGTTTCCACAGGTGTTCGTTCAGCATGGGGCCCAGATCTTTCTCCCATCTTTTTTTGAGAGCTCCATCCATGTTCCTTTGGCTGCATAGGTGAGTCTTGTACAGCTGGGAGATGAGGCCCTTAGTCGACGAGGTTTAACTTAAAAACATTTCCAGCTGCGTTAGTTCCCTTTGCAGTTTCTCCTTCGATTTTGGGGCTATCATGACTCCCTTCAGTTGTAGGAATTGGAATGTTCCAAGGGGTTTGAGTTGTAGGCCAGCTTCCATTTCCTGAAGAGATATGCATGTGTCTCCTTTTACCATCTGTCCCACCCTTTCCAGACCGGCTTCATA
The DNA here is from genome assembly GCF_040938575.1 of Ambystoma mexicanum. Lineage (NCBI taxonomy): Eukaryota > Metazoa > Chordata > Amphibia > Caudata > Ambystomatidae > Ambystoma > Ambystoma mexicanum. The sequence goes on from NC_090936.1 coordinate 743,444,478, forward strand.
CCATTCCTGTTACCTTTGCGGGTCCAGGATCTCGTTTCTGATGGGTGGGGGGCCATATGTGGCTCAGAGGTGACTGATATGTTGTGAGTCCCTTCATTTCTTCTTTGCTCCACCACAGTTTCAGGAGCGAGCCGACCGCATGATGGTTGCCGATTTCAGGGCCCATAGCCATTCCCCTAGGATTACTGGCCGTAGCAGCTGGTTTTCGATAGCCACCCATTGCCTGTTTTTATCCTCTCTCAGACGCGGCACCAGGGCCCTAATTTGGGCGGCTCGGTAGTATGTTTAACAGTCTGGGAGTCCTGTTGCCCCTTCCCCCTTGCGCCGTGTTAGAGCAAAGTAGGCTATTCGCTGTTTTTTCCCATGCCACAGAAACTTAATGAGTTTGGCTTTCAATTCCGAGAAGTGCTTCCCCGGGATGCCTATTGGAAAGGACCTTGGGGAGAATCACCATTTTATTTGCATTGAAGCGGCCAAGCCATGATATTGTCAATTTTTCCCATCTGTCTAGGTCCGCTGATAGTTCTGACGTTAGAGTTGGTAGGTTAGCCTCAGAGGTCTCTTTTTTGTGACGTTGATACCCAGATATTTTAACTTCTGCCGCGCTATTGGTATTCCCCCCATGTTTTGGCTTCCTCCATTGGATTCATTCAGGGTGTTGTAAGGGAAACGGTGGATATCTCTGCGTTTACTTTCAGCCCTGCCCATTTGCCGAATTTGTGTATAGTTCGCAGGACTTTGGGTATTGAGGTCAGGGGGGAGGGGGTCCAGATATAGAAGCATGTTGTCAGCGAACATAGCCAGTTTATATTCAGTGTCCCCCAAATTGATTCCTTCCATAGTCATATCATTTCTGATTACATTTCCCAGGGGTTCTATGGATAGGGCGGAAGAGGGGCACCCTTGTCTGGTTTCCCTTGTTAGGGCGAACTCATTTAGTAGTTTGCCATTTACGACCACCCTTCCCTCTGGGGTTTTATATAGTGCCTGAATTCCACCTATGAACTGCTCTTCAAAGCCCATGTTCTTGAGTATGGCCCAGAGAAACTCCCACTCCACCCAATCAAATGACTTCTCTGAGTGAGTCCAAGCTAAGCAGTGCCTGCCCCCCGTAGTCACCCTCAGAATGTTCCATGATGTCCAGCATTTTATGCATGGCGTCAGCTCCTGGTCTACCTTTTATAAAGCCCACCTGGTCCGGGTGGATCAGGCGAGGCATAATATCTTCCATGCGGGAGGCCAGGACCCTTGTGTAGATTTTCGTGTCAGTATTTAACAGTGATATCGGATGATATGACTTGCAACATGCAGGGTCTTTCCCTACTTTAGGGATGACTACTATATGAGCTATTGTAAAGGAGGAGGGTCCTGACCAGTTTCTTGTATGTGGTTAAATAATTTAGCCATGTGAGGGGCCAGCGTGCCTGCAAATCGTTTATTGAAACCCATGGTATATCAGTCTTCCCCTGGTGCTCCTCCCGGAGGGAGCCTCTTTATCGCCGCCTTTTTTTTTTCTTCGGAATATATGGGGGATTCCAGGAGAGCCCGCTCTGCCCGGGACAGGCGTGTTAGTCCCGCCTTAGCAATATAATTTTGCATCTCTGCCCTGGTGCCCTCAGTGGTGTAAAGGCTCTTGTAATATTTAGCAAAGTGGTTAGCTATTTCCTCTGGCGATGTGGCCCAGCCTCCTCCTTCTGTCCCAACTCTCTCAACCCATCTCTCGGCCCTCTGGGATCTCAATCTAGAAGCTGGCATCTTATCCGCCTTATTCCCCTTTTCGTAGAATTTTTTATTTTATTTCCATTTTCGCATTCAATCTCCTGCCCCCAAGACTTTTAACTCCTCCCTTTTTTGTTTGAGCGTTTCTAGGTGTTCCTCTCGGTACGTCCCCGGGTTGTGCAGCCTTTCTTCCAAGGTCGAGATCGCCTTGCCCAGTTTCTCCTCCTGAAGCCTCCATTCCCTTTTCTGCCTGGCCCCTTCCCTCATCAGGAGACCCGCCCATGTGGCTTTCCCTGCCTCCCATACTGTCGCGGTTCCCACCTCCACATTATCGTTAATCTGGAAGTATTCCTCAATTGCGTCCGTAAGTTCTTTTACATAGATTTTGTCTCGCCATAGGAACTCTTTACAGCGCCACTTAGGGTCCCGACAGCCTGAATCCTCTATGTCTAGAGTTGCAGTCACCATGTCATGATCGGACCAACCGACTGGGCGGATTGCGCTTCGCCTAATTCTGGGGCGGCATTCCCTGTTAATCAGCAAGTAATCAATTCAGGTTTCATGGACGCTGGACCTAAATGTGTATCCCTTCTTGTCTGGGTGCTGTGTTCTCCAGATATCCACAAGGACCCCCCATCCCTCAATTCTTTCCTGAATCTATCCCCACCTGCATGTAGAGGTCCCTTGGGTTCTACCCGCGTCGTTTGTCCATTCGTCAGTCCGCCCATGTGTTAAAGTCTCCCCCCATCACTATGGGGCCTTTACTTCTCCCCACAATGGTGGTGAGGGCCTCCTTTTTGAAAACACCTTGCCCCTGGTTGGGTGTGTATGCTCCTGCTAGTGTGATCTGGGTACCCTCCCACTCTGCCTGGACCAGTAGGAGCCTACTTTCCATCAATGTGTATGCTTCTGGGTTTTTCAATCTATTTCTCTTGTGCAGTATTAAGCCTACCCCCCATTTCTTGTGATCGGCTGAGGCCTAGTACTTTTGCCCCACTCCCCTCGCCCTCAAAGGCCTCTCTTCCCCTGCTTTCAGTCTGGTCTCTTGAATAAAGAGCACGTCAAGTGCGGCTCATTCAAAAACCCTCGTCACCAGCGACCTTTTGGTGAGGGAGTTCAGCCCCTTGACGTTTACTGTGCCCACCTTTAAAGTGGCCCTCCCTGGCCATGACCTTGAATTCCCTTCCATTCCTACGTTGGGCCCCTTCTCAAACGCCTGCCTGCCCCCTGCCTCTCCGCTTTCCGTGCATGCAACCCTTCCCCATGATTCATTTTTAGCTTTACTCCCATCTGCCCCCCCCCTCTTGTAACTGTGAGCATAACTAAGCAAACGTGACCACAGCCTTTACCGCAGTCAGAGGTCCCTAGAGTTTAAACACCCTCATGAAACTGAGTAACTGGGCTACTAGATTTTAAACTCACCCCCACCGGGGGAACCCTTAACTAATCGCTTTCCCTGCCATCTTTACCTTGTGCGGCTTCTTTGTCCTTTTGCCAGGCCTTTCCCTTTATACTTCAGGGCGGCTTTGAAGGCGATGCGGAACCCAATTTAAAGTATTTCCTTCCTGCCTTACTTCTCTTTCGCCTCTGGGGCTGCATTTCTGCATGCTGAGATCTTGGCGAGTGGGCCCCATGGGGGCCTGCTGGTCCACTGGTGTCTGCGGTCTCTGTTAGGTGTCTTAACACCTACTTTGCTTCCTCTGGCATGATGCCTCTTTAGTCTTCACCTTTGTTTTCGAAAGTCACTGCAAAGGGATAGCCCCCTCTATAACGAATTCCCTGTTCGGTGAGCCATGTGGCAAGTGGTCTACATTCCCTTTTACGTCCCACTGTGAAGCTTGACAGGTCCTGGTATATCTTTATCTTCGAGCCATTATACACAATGTCCTGTGTTTGCTTTGCCCTAAGAAGATTTTCCGATTTCTCATTGTAGCGCAGACATTTCACAACTATTTAGAACTATTGAACGTGGTCCTCTGCCAAATGCTCTCCCCCCTCTGAGGGGTCTCTCAATCTGCACCGTTTTACCTCACTCCGCCTTGAATAAAAGATTGATGATATCCTGCACTTTGATCTCAATTTGAGCAGGTGTCTACCTCTCAGTTTCCTCCGGGCCAATTATTCTTAGATTCGATCTCCTTTCTCTGTTCTTCATGTCATCCATTTTGAGGGTGATCTCTTATTCTCTTAACTCTATGTCTGTCATTCTTGCGTTCAGTTTCATTTCTAACATGCCTAGGTTGACCCGATTGTGTACCAGATTTTCCACTTTTCCTTCTATCCTTTCAACTTTCCCTCGTATTTCAGAAATGGAGGTTTGAATGTCAGATCATAGGGCCCTAATCTCCGCCATCAGCCCCACAATGTCCTCTTTGGTGGTAGCATTGCTCATTTTGGGGTTCGCATTGGGGGATTCCCCTGCTTTGTGCGCCTCCTCCCTCCTATATTGTTGGAGCCTATCCAAGCCTCTTGTGTGCAGGGTCCACGATGGGCACCTTTCCCGTTCTGGTGACCCAATGATGGTATTGAAAAAAGAGTGTCCCCTGGGCCTTTCATCTGCTTTCCACCCTTACCCTCCAATTTCACTCTGCTATATTTACTTTAGGACTATGGAGGTGTCCGACCTTTCCTTGGCGGCCCCCTTGCAGGAGGTTTTGTGCTGGGATCCTTTCCTCTTACATATCAGGCCCCTTCTGCTGGGGTTGACTAGAGGTGTGTCCCTTTACTTTAATTCTGCTCAATGGAGGTTCACTTGGGCACAAATGATTGTGTGGGGTCCGGCCCCACCGCTATTCTCTCCTCCACGCACCTTTTTTTTTAAAATTTGTACTTGGTTCACATAAAACCTTTGCAAATTTTTGGTTTTTAAACGTATACAAGAATAAAAAAGGAAATCAATTACATTCACAATGAATTACAATCTTTTTCTGTACATACTTTGTCCATCGTAAGATTACATTAAATGCATTGCAAACATTTCTGATTTCAACATTTCCATGCGCCTTACTTAGCTATCACATTTGACCAATTCAGTTTCAATATTTGTGTGAAAATTAGTGGTTTATATCTTCCTGACATCAGTTTATTCCATAAATATTCAATGGCATCTTCAAACTCCACCTTTACAAATTTTATTAACACCAAAGTTCTGATTCCTTTAAAGTGTGTACATTCCAACACCAAATGTTTTAAAGTCTGAAAAGGTGCCAAGCATCCTGGAAAACAACATTTTGTCTCCAATATTTTATCAGTGCCGTTTCCCCAATGCTTGATCCTTTCCCTGGTTTAAAATAAATTAATTTTAAACCACATAAAATACATTTGTGCCCAATTACATGGGAATATCTCTATGTAAGACAAACTGAGATCCCTTTTATGTAAATATTTCGCATATTCCAAATGGCTAGGATATTTTGCAATGGCCTATAATGTGCAGATCCAGTCTTTTTCAAAAAGCTTTTTCTTTACATATACCGGTCTGAGAGTTAGATCACCAGATGTGACTTCTAAATCATTAAGTAGATTGAGCATTCTGCTATGGAACAGTGTGATCGAATTAGTACTTTTACTTGCAATAGTTTCTTGATAGTCCTGATACAAGAAATGTTTAGATGGATCAAGCATCCTTGCGTAATTCGAGAGCGCCCGCCACTGTGCTCTACATAATAGTGATACAACAAAAAAAACTCGTGGCGAATTATGCAGTTAGGTTCTGCTAAGGGAAGACAGAGGGCTGCTTTCATCAAGCGACCTTGCAGTATATCCAATTGCTTTCCAAGATTATATAAGCATATATCCAATGTATAAAGGATGACTGATTCCACTTTTAAATAAAAAAATTCCATCAATGGATGCAGTGAAAAGGTACAATATTTCAAGAATATCAACTTCATTTGACTTAGAAGAGGGGTAGTTTTCAGGTTAAGTCTTTCTATCCAGATTTTAATAGACATTTCCTCCGATACATAATAACCAAGGTAAATGATTTCAACTGATGGTGATATGTACAGGTCATTGAGTTTCCAGTTATATTTTTTCATTTTTTTCCAGCTTGGAAAACCATCATTGTTTTATTTGGATTAGGTTTTAGATTATGCATGTAGGCAAACTTTTCAAATAGTTGCAATTTCATTTGAAGCCCAGATGGCGTACGGTCAAACAATATAATGTCATCGGCAAAAGCAAGCCAGTGTAGTTTGAATGTCCCAAGTCTTTTAGCAAATACTCTATCAATCCATATTTTCTCAAGGTCGCGCAAATAGAGATTAAATAATAGGGTGGCCAGATTGCACCCTTGTTTCAAACCAAGCTGTGTATTAATTGCTTTTGACATTGCCCCTTGCAATGTGAGTTTTATCTTGTATGATGTGTTCGTATGAAGTTGAATAAGCCAATAGATCAGTGTATATGGTATAGCAAGAGACGCAAGCTTTGACCATAACAGTTCATGCACTACTGTGTCAAAGGCATTAGAAAGATCTATATATCCCATATATACGGGACTGGCACCTTTTGTTTTTGATCCAGCTAGAATATGAGCTATAGTAATGCCATTGAGGGTAGTGCTCAAACCCTTTCTGAAACCTATTTGACACGGAGTAGATTTCATATGAATCAATATACTTTTCGATTTCATGTAGCAATAATAAAACAAACAACTTAACAGATGTATCCATCAGAGATATTGGTCTGTAATTTTCGGGACATTTTGGATCGCCTTTTTTCCGGTTGGGAATAACTATTGAAGTAACCCAGGAACTGGGAATTTTCATGGTCTTAAAATTACATCAAATTTAATTTTCAATAAACCTGCCCACAGCCACGGATCTACCTTGTACATGCAGGGACGGATACCATCGGGACCTGCTGCCTTTGAAGACGATAGCTTTCTAATAGCCCATACTATGTCATCTATCGACCAATTCAAAGGGGTCGGCTCGTGGGTGATTTGAAGCTGATCATTGCAATTCACAAAGCGTTCAGGAATAAGAAATTTGCATTCAATGTACTCTTCCCATACTTCTGCTGGAATTATGTTTACTGACTGATCGACTTTACATGAAAAGGGTTGTCTTATCAACCAAATACACTGTGTATCATATCTACAGAATGCTCTTATTAGTTCTTGATTCTCTGTATTATATAGCTTCAACTTAATCTGTCTCATTTTGCTCTTATATTGCTGTAATATGTGTTTCTTTCTTGACTGATATTAATACCAAGGCCATCATGTTTTAATTTTCTCAGATTTTTATTCTTCTCACGTTTCAATATCACAGTCTCATAACTAAATGTATGATTTTTACGCACCTTTGTTGGTCTTCGATTTACTATGAGATCTGCTAAAGCTTCCTTTATGATATTAGATACCCGTGCTTCTTTTTCATATACCGAAGAACTCGGTTCCGCTAGTATATGCTCAATTTCAATTAATTTCTCATATATACCGGCTACTAGTTTTACACAAATAGCTGGGTTCCATCTAAGTGATAGATTTAAGCGGTCCTTTTCAGGGAGTTGCAATAACTTCTCCACTGGGTGATGGGCTAAGGTTATACCCTCATTAATTTCTATTGGTGTATGATCAATATACATAATACTGTGGACAATAACTGGCTTTGTTATATTCAACATCGTTTTTGAAATACAAAAGAAATCAATTGTAGAAAACAGTGATCCACGCGACCATGTAGGTTTACAAGGTATGTGAATACCATCAACAAAACACAACCTCCAGTTTTCTACAACTCCACCCATTTCCTTCCTCTTTTTCTAGCCAATTTGGGGGCTTTGCACTGATTTGCCTCCCCTCCTGAGAAATTCACTAGACAGTAGGAGTTGAAATCACCCCCCAAAATTATTTCAGAGAGGAGATCAAGCACCACTGCTTTTTCAAAGCAGCAATCAATCTCATCAAAGATATCCTCAATGTCAGTATTTAAGGGGTTCCAATATAAGGTAACAAGTAGTACTGCTCTATTTCTACGTGGATCCACCTTAATTGCTACAGCAATCACATTATCAGATGTGTGAATTAATTTTGAGTCACATTTAAGAGAATTATTGATTGCAATTTCTAGGTCACCCCTGGGGTGCCCCCCATTCCCATTGGATGCAGAAGCAGAATATTTACAGTATCCTTGTAACATCAAATCATCCATTTTCATAGTTTCTTGAAGAAGAATTATATTAGGAGTCTGATCGGGAGAGAACAAAGCCAACCATTCAAAGATACTGCGAAAGCCACACGAATTCCATGAATAGATCACGAGATTATTGGTCGCTTCCTGCTATGTTTCATCATTAGTTGTTGTTTTGTTAAAGATTGTTTACAACATTTTTTTTTTTAATTAAAAATGTTATTGTTTTTCAAGTAACATAAAAACGTACAGCCCGGAACCGTGAGGTAACAATTACTTCCCTTACCCGCCAAACATCGAATTCACACCATAGCTACAGTTTGATAGAGTCTCTTAACACGTCTAGTTACATTTACTACACCAGTGTCTCGTAATCCTGGTTCCTTTCACATGTCTTCAGGTGACAGTTTGGTCTGTTGGTACAAACCTCCCCTCAGTGTGCATCTTCCCACTTCTGCCATATTCTCTGAGCTTTATCAGGGCATCCCCTAGTTGTATAAACTCTTTTTTCCATTGCAATACAGATGTCCACATCTGTAGTCCACTGCGCATAGCTCGGTGTCGTCTCGGAACCCCAAAGTTGCGCAATATTTCTCTTGATCAATGCTGTGGTGGTGGATAAAAACAATTTTTCGTATAGTGAACGTACAACATCCTCCTCAATCCGCAACAACAACTGTTTCGGGTTTCTGTGGATCACTTTGCCCATTACCCTTCACAGTTCATCGCAGCACTGCTGCCAGTATTGCTGAATAAGAGTACATTCCCACAGGATGTGGTAGAAAGAGCCTTCCTCACTTTTGGATCTCAAACAGGATGGGTTGCTGATTTTCCCCCAATTGAATAATGCTATCCTTGGGTAATACATTCTATGCAATATCTTCAGTTGGAATAGCCTGAGCCTGGAAGAGATAGTTGATTCTCTGGGAAACATCAGTGCAACTACCCATTATTCCGGAGGTATGGCACCCACATCCCTCTCCCATTTGGTTTTCAGACTTATTGGCTCATTGGTGGCAAAAGAGGTTATGGCACTGTACAAAGTAGACGTGACCTTGGGCTTAATCATTTCAGGGAATAGGTTGCGTTCCAGCGGGTTATAGTCAGGCATGTCAATCATTTCAGGGAGGTGGGCCTGCAGCGCATGTTTAATTTGCGTGTAGAGATACTGCTCATTTGGGGTGAGTACAAAGGTGGTGACTAGATCTGCAAATGGTATTATCTTGTTTTCTCTCACGACATCCCCAATTTTCGTTATGCCTAGTTGTGACCAAGAGGGCCATTTAGGTCGTTTATTCACTTCTGGGAGGTGTTTATTGTCCCACAGTGGTTGTACTGGGGTTCGTTTTTTGTCCCAGACTAAGTATTTGTGTGTATCCGTCCATACTGGAGTTGTGTGTCAGCATGGACGGGACAGCAGGCCGGTCCTTTTTGCGATATAGGTATTTCATGATGGGCCTTTCTTGTGGATTTAGGTCTTGTGTTCTGTTGTGCGGCACTGTGGTGTCTCCGTGAAGTTTATCATTCACTATTGCCATTTGACTGGCCCAATAGTAGGTTTGTAGCCGGGGGAGTCCAATCCCACCTTCCCATACAGATCTTTGTAGGGTGGTGAGTGCTAGGCATGGGTGACCCCCGTTCCACAGCAGTTTCCCAAGTGTCTGGTCTATTTTAGGAAATTCACTAGGCGCTATGGGGAACGGAGCGTTTTGTAATATGTAAAGAAAGCGGGGGAAGAGCCATCTTGAAAAGTGCTGCACGTCCTAGTAGTGTTAGTGGTAGGGACATCCAGTGTTGGACGTCTTCTTTGAACCTTACCGTTATTGGGTGTAGGTTTTTGGGCACATAGTCCGTTAGACTATTCGTAATTTGTATGCCTAGGTACCTGAATTGCTCTTTTTCAACGCCGTAGGGGCATCCGTCCGGCACTGTGTTATCTGTTTGCTTCAATGGGAATAATATGGACTTAGACCAGTTGACACGGAGACCACTAAACATGCCATATCTATTTAACAATCGCGTCACGATGGGGCAGGATTCTTGCAGGTCTTTTAGGTATATTAGCAGGTCGTCCGTGTGTAAGGACACCTTGTCCTCCCAGCTATCTGACCACTTGAAGCCACTCCATGTTTGTGTGGTTCTTAATAGGATTGCTAGAGGTTCAATTGCTAATGCGAAGATTAAAGCTGATAGGGGGCAACTTTGTCTTGTACCCCTACCCAATTGGAAAGGGTTTGAAACATGCCCATTCACCTTTGTTACTGCTTCCGGGGAGTTATATAATAGTTTAACCCAGCTCATGAAGTACGGTCCTATGCTCATGTGCTGCGTAATTACCAAGATAGCTTCCCAGTAGACTGAGTCGAAGGCTTTTTCAAAGTCTATAGCGAGTAGGGCCAGGGGATCTTGGAGCTCGGGTAGTTTTTCTAGTGCTGTATGTAGTCTGTATATATTCTGTCTAGTGGATCTTTGCAGCATTAATCCACATTGATCCAGATGCACCAGTGTGTGTATAACTTGTTGCAGCCTATTTGTCAGCCTTTTTGCTAGTAGTTTGGCCTCACAGTTTATAAGGGAGATGGGTCTATAGGAGCTGCACTTGTCAGGTGGTTTACCACCTGTAATTGGGGAGTTTCGCTATTACAGTGCGGGTAGGCGCCCCAGATTTCGGTTTTCCAGATGATATGCGCTGTGCTCTCTCGATCGAGAAGAATTTGGAGACGGTGTTAGATTCAAACACGTCTGTAAGCGACTGTTCAAGAAATATCTCCATATTAGGTCCTTCCGTTCTCTCTGGTAGGCCCAGGATCCTGACGTTGTTGCGCCTGGATCGGCCTTCACTTTCGTCCATTCTTTCAGCCATTGTTTTAAGCTCTGTCCTGACCCCTACCAATTGTTGCATTTCTCATATACCATTCTCAGCGTCAGAAATGCGCTGCTCCGCCTCCCCAGTATGGGATGTCAGCTTTTGTAGGTCACGGCGCAGGAGTGACACATCCATACTTATGCCATCCATTTTTTGCTCCATGGAGGCTCGCGAGTCAGCTATGGCGGCCATGACATCTTTCAGGGACAGTGCTGTTTCTGGGTTAGGAGCGCCGGCGTTCATCTCTGGCTCGTCCGAATTTTGTGTGGACAGGGTAGTGTATTGGTCCATTTTGTGCTGTACAGCTTGTTTTTTCACTTTATCTTTTCCCATTGTGGCCATGTACACCATCCCTGTTGTCTAGAGGATAGTATTTCTTGGGTCGGCTTGTTTTGTATGGATAAGTCGGTTCCTTGTAAAGTATACAGGGGTTGCGGTAGGATCGCTTGCACCGCAGTGTTAGCAGCACAGTTTTGTCGTTCGGTGAACCATATTGTCCAGAGTGTGGTGAACAGTTTTCAGCAGGCCTAGCAGGCTTTTCTCATCGACCAATTTTGCCGGGGATTTACATTAGTGCCGGCAACGAAGGCCTCGGTTGGAGGTGGGCGCACTGCCAATACCGGATTAGGAGTGCGACCGGTAGGGTCGTTGGGGCCAACACTGATGGTTGTGCTGGCAGCGGTTCCGTCACCACAATGTGGCCCCTCCGTGTCCGACACCCTCCTGGGTCGGGGTGACTATAGTTCCGATTCCCAAGTTTCAGGGGCTGGGTTCGGGGGCCCGCAAGGGCAACAATTCAGGTGGGTTCGGCACCCTCTGGGTTCAGGCCACCAGGGAGTGCCGCCGGGGCGCACAGGTCGAGTGTCTATGGTACTGCAGGGACCAGGTCCACAATGTTCAGTCGGAGGACCCCTCAGTAACCCGGAAAGTTTTGCTATCTTGTGGGGCAGGGCACTGGACTGCTTGCTGGAGCTGGTGGATCAGGGGGTTGTCTGTGTTTGGGTCATTGACCACTCCGGGCTGTCTTGGGTGCGCTTACTGGGTGAGGCGTCGGTTTAAGCCCTGGCTTGCTGTTTGTATGAGTGGTGGGGACTACTTATGCGCTGTGGAATGGCCTCCGCAGCTCCAGTGTGTTCTGTGTCGCTCGTGTTTCGAGCCACAGCGCCCGCTATGGCGTCAGGGTGGTCCACTGCCCACCATCTCCTGCCTTACTCACCGGGGGGTGGTGTCCCTCTGGTGATACCGGCTCAGGTCGCTCGCATCAAGCCCCCACGGGTCAGGCGGCTTAAGCCGGCACAGTGAACGCACTGCCCCAGGCTACCCCCCGTATTGCACTTGCCTCAGTGTTTGTTTGTCGCTGTCGTGCCTCCTTTTATTCTTCCCGCACTTGGCCAGTACGGGTACGGCCACCTGGGCGAGCCCCCTTCCGGAGGGTGTCCAGCCTAGTCTCCGCCGCGGTGCTCCGCTGGGACTCAGCAGTCAGGCGGCGGGGTACCGGGCATTGCAGGAATTCGCCAGAAGTTTCCTGCAGCTGTGGCCTTCTGTCTTTTCGTCTTGGCTCGGTCAGGACTGGATCCGCTCGGCAGTGGATCAGAGGACGCTTCACTTGGGTCCAGTGCTCTGCCCGTTAGGATGCATCTGCTTCAGGCCCGTCAGTCGTTTCTGTTGTTCATTTCGCTCTGTCTGCCATTTTGATGGTCTGCGGCGTGATCTGGCTGGAGCTTCTCACCGGCGAATCTCATTCAGCAAGGTCGGAGCCGCCGGAGCTCACAGACTTCATATCCACATTGCATGCTCGCTGGCCTGATTGTTTGCAACATTGGCTCAATCCAAGCAATCTCTTTTTTATTTGCTGCCAAAGTAAGCAATTGTGAGATACATCATTTTTCATTGGGCTTGTCGCCATCTCTTTGGTTGGTGGATTCCACCATCTCCTTATTTCTAGGGAGCACGAACCCTAAAAATTCCTGTGCTGCAATTTTGACATTAAATGTATAGAGCCTGAATCATAGCTCAAGCAATTCAGATCTAAATTACCAAAAACATTTCAGCACAGTAGCTGAGGATACATTACAAATTATTTTATAGTTATTCACCCTATCCAAGCAAATGTCAACAAAGTCCTCTGTCGTCAACATCTTAAGTTGAGGAATTCGAGCCATAAGATCCAGCAGGAATTTCCCTATTGATCCTTGCCGCACCTAGTATTTGTGCATTACTTTCCAGACCAATTATATTAAGATCATCCTCACGGTTTTCAGTATTCTTCACCTCATCTTTAGCCGGTCCCTGCTCATTCCTAATAGAATTGTTTGTGTTCGTTCTATTCTCGTCAACCATAATATTCTTACACAGTAAGGTCCCTGAGCACCCAATGTCACTCACAAATTGCAATAATACCATCCAAGCTTCTGATTGTCCCACACCTGATCCTATATGATTGTTTTTTAAGTTCAACTCATTACTTAGTAGTTCTCAGGTAATAAGTCCTGCGTGTAATGCTTGCTTGAGCGATTCCACCAGACCAATTTGCAGCCTATTTTCATTGCTGTTTATTCCTTGTGAAGACCGGTTCTCACGCAATTGTGCGGCAACTTGCTTGCCAGTGTGATGGTGCATTTGAGTTGTCACATCAGTACACTCCCCCCCCCTATGGTTAAAATGGGGGGGCACTACTGTAAACCCTACATTCATACCCTGGGTTTGCCCAGGCAAAGTCTCGCTAATGTCCAACCCAGGGCCACTCTTCTGCGGGGAACAGTCAGTCAATAAGGGTAAAGCACAGGATTTCCCCGAACCTGTCACTATTATGAAATCCCTTTCACACCGTGAGTCCACACCTATAACTTCTGTTTTAGTACCAGAGCACACTTTTGTATTTGAGCTGCGTTTATTCTTTTTTGCACTGTTTTCCTCTGGTTCTACCACATTCAGAGCTGAGATACTCCTGGGCGGAACACTTGCTATGCCTATGCGAACATCTTTACCTATGCACTGCTTTACCTCCTGGCTAAAATAGGTGTCAATACTCATCTGTTTCCTTTCAACTCCCCATGGGAGTTTGGGAGATTTATTCAAATTATTTCATTGCAGCCTTCCCTTTCCTTTTATGTTTACACGCGTTCGTGCTTATCAGCACCGCCTCACCACTTATGTGTGCAGTTAGGTTTGGTTGCAGCAAAGCTTGACTTTCTTTGCTCAATTGTTCAACATCAATATTATCCACTTCAGTGTCAGGGGGATGAGTGATATTTTTACTAGGTATATTGGATTCTATCCTATCACTCAATACTATTACTTGGTTGCTTAAAGGCTCTTTTGGATTGCTATTGGCAAGGGTATTTGTTTCAATCCCAGACTTTTTGAAATTGTTTTGTTTTCTCTTTGCTCTTTTAACTGCACGCAACTGTAATTTTTTTGTGCATCGCGATAAAAAAAAAGCCCTTCTTCTCTGAGTTTGTACTACGGGATTCCTCTTCATTCATTTGTTCCATGGCTTTTACTAATACAGAAGGGCTATCCGCCAACAAACAATCCTTAGGATCATCTTTGGGTAAAGATACATTTTGAGTACCTGTGATAGGTTGCCTCACCTCATCAAGCACAAGTTTCATCGCACCAATCTCAGCCAATAATTTACTTATGTCAAGGTCTATTCCCCCAAACATTGAGTGCTATTGTCTACTACTGTTGCCCCATGTTTGGGTACACTGCCTGCAGGCAGTTTATATTGCTCACTGGATTGATTGCATATTTTGCTGAGCAAGTCTCCCTTGCAGTGATAAAGCCCTCCAATCGATTAGTAGTGGCCAGTATGTCCACCATTGCTGCACTTAGGACCCTGATCTCATGATGGGTGTAATCGTGTCCTTTGTCCAATAAATCAAGCATACGAATGATTACAGGAAATGTTTGGGGGGACTTCAGGTGAGGAAGGAGAGGAGGTGTTCACATTTATATCATCATTGTGTAATACACTCTCATTACTTCGATCATCACCAATATTCAGATAACACACTAACTTTCGGGATCCCCTTATTTAATGGTTCCTCTCCCGCTTACAGGTGACACATGTTAAAAACTTGCTTCCAGGGGGTCACTATAGGTGGTACTAGTTGTTTGTTGCTATTCTTAATAGCCCAGGGGACCTCCGTGTACATTAGGTATGGTCTTTCGTCCATGGCACGCGAATGCAAGACAAGCTGCGTCAGCATGCCTATTGATAATCTGACCCGCTTGTCTAATTCCGCCACCATGTTAGGGCCGATTCTGGAATTATCATTAAATGATCTCTTAGTGCATTGAGTTAAATTCATCAAACTTATATCATGTAAGTGCATATAATCGTTATCTATAGTCACTGCACCTTCAACATGGCTGATCTGGGTAAAAATGTGCGCTAACTCCTTGTCACCACCACCCACATGTGAGCGTTGCACCATATCATAAACCAGGGCCCTAGGAGCCACCCCATCCTCACCACTACCTTCTATTTCCAACACTTGACTAATCTCATTTACCTCGGGCGCCCCAATGTCTTTGACTACCAGCTTTCCTTCTTTAAGATGCAGGAGCATGGAATCATTCATGGTTGGATAATTGCTTTTTCCAGTACAAACCATTAAATCCACATTAATTTTATCATTAGGCGGCGGCGGCTCGGTAAAACGTTTACTTCTCATTCCGCTCGCCATTTATTTTATTTTTTTGGAGCTTTACAAGGGCGAGATTTTCACTTCACCACCCCCCTAGATAAAACGAGCTCACCTTGGTCAAAATTCAACTTTATCTTTGATCAAACTGCAACCAGGACCGCTCACCCCCTCCCACCCTAACAGCCCAACAGCCTGTACACTTTCAAATGCACTTATGATAAGCGTGCACTGTGATTTTAGTGAGTAGGTGAACGAACACGAGGCTGTATTAGGGGGCGTGACAAAAGTTGCTTCAGCACAACATTCTAGAAACGGAAAAGGAAAGGAGAGGTGCAAGTGGGGGGCGTGTCCAGCAAGATCACAATGAGTTTGTTGCAGATCACAAACACAAAGGTACAACTTCAACGTTCCACCGCCCAGTCAATTACTTGAGCTATCAGTAGATGATAGTCTGTTTCCAATGTATCAAGCTACCTATTGGCAACTGCTCCTTTGCCACGAAGTGAAGCGATGTAGAACTAAAAGCAGAAATACAGGAGGGCAGCACGCCAGCCCAATAGCCTGTACACTTTCAAATGCACTTACAATGCCCTTTGGTTCTCCTTTCAGCTCCCAGTGCTCGGGGATTTCGGGTTGTGTCTGAGGCACCTCTGTCCCGACCCCCCTGTGGACACCGGCCCTTTTTTTAACTCCTCCCTTCCTGCGCTCCTAAGTGCCCACGTGCGCGCAGCTCAGCTAGTCGTGCGAGCGTGTCGCCTTTTTTGCTCTGGGGGGGAGCGGGCTTGGTACCCTGGGTTCCTCAGTTCGTTGGCCCACTTTTCTTATGTTTGTGGTGGGGCTGTCCACTCCCACCGCCTACCGCAGGCAGGCTTACCCCACTTTCACTGCTTGGTTCCCCTGGAGGGTAGGGGCTCTGCTGTTCATTGGGTCAGCCGCTCCTCTCCTCATTGCTACCTCCCCCACTGTGAGACACTGTAGAGGGGGCCCAGTGTGGTTGCTGGTGCCTCCCCCCTTGCACACTGCCAGCTTCTCTATCCCTCTAGATGGTGGGGGGGAAGCTTCACACCTGCCGTTTCGCTGTTCTACTGTGTCACTCTGACCCTCCTGGTCAAATACTGCCAGCCTCACCCTGAGACGCTGCTCCTCCGGGCCACGTCTGAGCCCTCTGCTTCACAGGCGATTGGGTCCTCTCGCCTTTAGGCAGCAGTCCCAGGTCAGTCATCCACCTCCTCTATTTATTTGGAGCTCCGGGGGAAAACTTGCTCTAAATGATGCTCCGAAGGACAGGGATCTATACATCCGCTCTCTGTCACGGGCCGCGGTGTCTTCGGTCCGGGTGCTCTGTTCCCCCAACCTCTGCGTCAGCCAGTTCACGTGGCTCGTAACAGGGTTTTCCTCGCCCCACAGCACTTTAACGGGAGTTTGGTGCTTCTTGTGTCAGTTCTTATGGGTGCATCTTCAATGCACGCTGCAGCCGCGTATTTCCTCCACTCCGGGCTTACTTGGCACCCTCAACAGCTCGTATACTGTGTCCAGGCCCCGGAGGGGGATGGGCACCTTGTCTGTATGCCGGTTCTTCCTCGATACAGCGATCCACTCTTGGCACCCCTGCCTTCTCCCACTTTTCGCCATCACAGTCTTCTGGTTTTAATTATTTAATCGGGCTGGGATTTGCTCTCCATCATCTCTTTATTCCCTACGGTGAGAGGAGCCGAGCTTCAGGCAGCCATTGCCATCCGCGCCCACTAGTGGTCTCCCTTTAATATATTTTAAGTGGCCAGAGGGGCTTCTCCTGCAGTCCACCTGACATTATTTCCCTTTATACCTTATATAGGGTATGTGGTATGGAGTTGCCCCTAAGGTACCCAGTCCCAGGGGATGTCTCTCAGGCTCCCCATTTTCGCCCTAGAGTGATTGTGTCACTGTAATTTGGTTTTAGGGAATGGGTTTTTGGTGGCTGTGCTTTCATTTTGGCTTCATGGCTTCACCAATGGTGCAAGCCATTTTACCACATTGGTAGCCCAATGCACCTTTCTGGTAGCCATTTGGGTACCAATGTTTTTTTTTAAATCCTGCTCCAGGCCATTTTGCTTTCTAGGGCTTTCCTTTATCTAGGTGACCACGAGAGGAGGCTCAAAATGGCCGTTCTGACAACGAGGGCTCTTTGTGAGCCAGAGACTGCTGCCTCAATAAGGGTAGCAGAGGTTGCTCGACTAGTAGCACTCTCGCTTTCTGTGGGGGTAGCTTTGGCTGAGTGACAGTTCCAGTGACCAAACAGTATGGTTGGTCACCTGAGCCTCTGCCATCCTTTTTATGAATGTCAAGCCCCATTAACAGGGGTATTTAGGCTCTGCCCTGCCCCTAAACATACTCTCTTGCTGCTTTGGCGCTGTAACTTGTAGATGGCAGGTCTGCCAACCTGCTGGAGGAGCTTTGCCACCGATTTGGCCGTTTTAAAAGACCTCACTTGGCAATATTTGCTAAGTGCAGTGGTTGGACTAAAACCTCGTTTGGGATTTTGTCTGTCAGAAGTCCAGTCTGACTTTCTTGGCGACTCACAACATCTCCTGGGTTGAGCTCTTCACTTTGGAACAGTTTCTGGGCAGTATTACCACTGAATACCGCGGTTTACCTCCAGGATCTTCTGCTTGGCTGTGCAGTGCTTTGGATGTCCAGAGAATAGCTGCAAGGGCATTTTTATTTTGCGCTGGATCATCGGTCTGGGGCATCCGAAGGTGCCACGAGCTGTTGTACTGGTCTTGGAACCGTTTTCTGCCGTGCAGCTGCCATTTGTTTTTCGCCTTGCTGTAGGAGCCGCTTGTTTGGTACCCTGTTCTCCTGCAAGACTGCCGCGCCAGATCTTTCACTCCTGGCTTGAAGGTAGAGACCCTGGGAGAAATATCTTTTCTGCGTTGCTACAGCTTGCCTTGGCTGAGGGTTCAACTCCTAGAGAGGCAAATACTACAAATTGCACCTGCGGCGAAGAGCTGTCAAATTTCCGAGTTGTTTCGGGTCCCTGGAATCATTTTCACCTAAACTACTGTTGCGAGTGCTTACCTTGGGGTCCTAGAAGGGGTAAATATTCCTGATATTCCCTCATAAGGGTTCCCCTGGTCCATGGTAGTTTGTTTGTTTTATTGATTTATAGTGATTCCTGGGAGGCAAGTCCAAACCGTGGGTCCCAAAAGACTTGCATTGGGGAGCCCTCCTGTTCTGCAACTGCTTAATCAGGGGTTCCCCTTCTGTTTCAGTATGCAGGCAGTGTTGGACATACGAAATGCAAAGAAATTGGAGGTCTCTGAAAATTGTTAGTTAATGCTGGTGACTGCACATTGACAAGCAGATTTAGATGGAGGGAAAGCCAAGTCATGGCACATCATGTTCTTTGGACTAGATGTTGGTTACAACCATATTAAGATCTGTTTGGATAACTGCTTGTGTTACGGGTATGCTTCTTTCTGGAAAGCATGCATGGTCAGGATGTTCGACATATTAAAAGCATGTTGTTTGTTAGTTCAGGTTGTAAAATTTCTCCCGTTATGAACCAATGGTTCTCAGGCAGCCAGATGCTTGGAAGTTTCTCCGTCTTGCAGTCCTCTTAAGCCTTTCGGTGTGGCGGTCCTCTGATGTACTGGCCAAGGCGTCCAGCTAGACTGGGTCTCAGATTAGTGCCTCAGAATAGGTTTATTGCACCAATGGTATGCCAGAAGAAAGACTAACCAGAAGACATACTCTACTACAGGAATTATATTTAAATCTAAGAAAACGCCTTACTGAACCTATTGCTCATAGGGAAGTTCCCTACCTAGCAAACTAAACTAAGGGTGCTCGTCAACATAAGTAAAACATAAATAAATCTGGTCCTCTGTCCGAAACCTAACTTCTAAACTGGCCTTACCACTTAGAGAAGAAAACTTAAAAGGGAAAGCAGCAATATGGGTCGCCCTCAAGGTTCCTTATCCTGCCGTCTCCCAATATTTCCAGGAATCTATCCTAGTTTCAAGTTTCACAATTAATTACAGGGCTCCTGACTATCAGTTCATATCCATCTTGTCAGAGTTCCAAATAAAGAAAAGGTTCTCCTCGGAGATATATATAATACATTACTCACCGTAATTGTATTTCTGATGCTCGTATCTGCTTAGATTCCCATGCTGTGCATAGGCCGACATCTAGTGGTAGCTGTGGAGTATTACAGTTGTTGTTTTCAGAACTCGAAAATGGACGTCGAAATAGGGCCTGCCAGTAATACTATCCCTAGTGTGACATCCCCTGTAACCATGATCCCTCATGCGTATACGTCCCTCAGATTGTATTTTTTCTGACATGAGGTAGCATGAGGAGTAGCGCGAGTACAGTTATATCCAAGAATATACCTATCAGACAAACTCATAAGCATCCATGCGCCTTCTCTCCGAGGGGAGGAAGGGTGGGTCGCATGTGAATCCAAGCAGATACAAGCATCAGAAATACGATTACAGTGAGTAATGTATCCCTTCTGACGCTTGTGGAATCTGCTTAGATCACATGCTGTGCATAGATTGGCGAGCAGTGGAAGAAGGAGGTGGAATGTGAGAAGGTTCATGAGCGAAAAAATGTCTCAGAACCACTTGTCCTACTTGTGTATCTGTCTTGGAATGAGTGTCGATGCAGTAGTGCTGAGTGAAAGCATGTATAGAGCTCCATGTAGCTGCTTTGCAAATACTGTATAAGGGGACATTTGCAATGAAAGCCAGAGTGGCTCCAGTACCTCTTGTGGAGTAGGCCCTTGGCGTAAAAGGCAGTGTATTATCTGAAAGGGAATAGCACAGTTGGATACATCCGACTATTCACCGAGAGGTGGCATTATTAGAGATGCGATCTCCTTTTCTGCCTGGCGCTATGGAGACAAACAGTTCATCTGTTTTGATAAGCGGTCTGGTATTGTCTACATAGTAGAGGACCGCCCTCCTCACATCTAGTGTATGGAGTTTTACCTCAGTAGAGCTTTTGGGTTCCTGGAAAAAGCCGGTAGCTCAATAGACACGTTAACATGGAATTTGGAAATTAACTTAGGTGAGAACCTAGGGTGAGTGCGTAAAACCAGTTTGTCCTTATGTATAGTAAAGAAAGGATCCCGAAATGACAGAGCTTGGATTTCACTGACCCTGATTATGGAAGTGATGGCTACTAAGAAGGCAGGTGTTTGAGATTAGACTTGTGCATAGGCTCAAAGGGAGGTCCCAGGAGTTTAGCGAGTACGACATTAAGGTCCCAACCAGGCGGTGGGTTAGAAATTGGAGGGTGGAGTCTCTTTACCCCTTCCATAAAAGCTTTGATGACTGGTACCTTCCACCATGAGACCTTGTTATGGGAAGTGGTGTAGGCTGATAAAGCCGCCAGGTGCACCTTTAGCGAGTTAAACACTAACCATGCATCCAGTAAGTGGAGCATATAGGTTAGAATGTTTGAAGGAGTAGAATCGACGTGGTTGATTTTCTTATTCTGGCTCCAAATTACAAATCTCTTCCATTTATCACAGTAACAGTGCCTAGTGTTCGAGATTTCTTGACTCTTTCAAGATATCCATACATCTCTGTGGTAGATTGAGATGTCCGAACTCTGACTTCAGGAGCCATGCTGCCAAGTTCATCGAGTTGGGCTGAAGATGCACTGCTAGCCCCTCGTGCTGGGGGAGTAAGTTGTAACGGCACAGGAGTTTGATGGGGTCGCACACCGCCAGTTTGCGCAGGTGTGGATACCACGGTTGTCTCACCCACATAGGAGCAATTAGGGTGAGCGTAATTGGTTCTCTGTGGATCTTGTTCACCACTTTTCTCATCAGAGGGGTTGATGGAAAAGCATAGGCAAATATCCCTGACCAATTCATCCGTAGGGCGTTCCCCTTGGAGCCTGGCTGGGGGAACCTGGATGTGAAGCTTGGGCATTGCCTGTTTTCGCTTGTGGTGAATAGGTCTATAGTGGGGGAACCCCACTGAGAGAAGAGGTCTCCTACGACCTCTTAGTGTAGTTGCCACTAGTGTTTCTCTGGGAGGGGATCTCTGCTCAGAGCGTCTGCTAGTGAGTTGAGTTCCCCCAGAACATGGTGGGATGACAGGTAAATCTTCCTTTGTAAGTGCCCATTTCCAAATTTTCTGGGCAAGCTTGGACAGATTTTGAGAACGAGTGCCCCCCTGTTTGTTTAAGTAAAACATTGCAGTCATGTGGTCTGTTAGGATCTGCACTGACTAGTTGGATAGGAGAGGTTCGAATGCCTGAAGCGCTCTGAAGACTGCCAGAAGAACTAGCAGATTGATGTGGTTCTGAGCCACGGTGTGAGACGATTAACCCTGAGCAGTGTGGTGAAGGTAGTGACCTCCCCACCCTGCCAGGGAGGCGTATGTTGTGACAACGGCTTGTATCTTTGGATCGTAGAAGGGTTTCCCTTTCGTAAGATTCTCCCTTGTCCACCTGCGAAGACTCTGTACTAGTGTTGGCGAAACGACCACTAGATCGTCTCACTGACCACTTGCCCAAGACCACTGTTTCGCCAACCATTCCTGCATGGGTCGCATGAGCAGGCGCGCGTGGGGAACCAGGTAAATGCAAGACGCCATCATGCCTAGCAAACTCATAGCTTTGCGCACCCTTATTTGGCAACCGGCCTGGTATTGAGGAATTTGCAGCAACACATTTCGAATTCTTTCCTGTGATGGGAAGGCCAACCCCTAATAGGTATTTAGCACAGCTCCTAGGAATTGTTTTGAGATGCTTGGCACCAGGCTCGACTTGTTGATTGAGAAGCCCAATTGGAAGAGGAGGTTGATGGTTCTTTGGATGTTTAGTCTGCAAATTAGAGGGGACTCCCCTGTAATGAGCCAGTCGTCCAGATAAGGGTACACTGGGATAGCCTCCCTGCGTAGATGCGCCACCACCACTGCCAGTACCTTGGTGAATACCCTTGGAGCCAAGGCTATTCTAAAGGGCAGCACCTTGAATTGGTAGTGCTGGTTGTCTATCTTGAAAAGCAAGAATGAATCTTCTGTGCGCTGGGAACATTGAAACATGAAAATAGGCATCTTTCATATCCAATGTTGCCATGTAATCCCCTTTTTTTAGTAGAGGGATTACCTCTTGTAGTGTGGTGATGCAGAATTTTTGTGGCTTGACATACTTGTTTACAGGGTGCAAATCTAATGCTGGGCGCATTGTCAGATCTTTTTTTGGAACAAGGAAGTAGGTCGAATAAATACCCCCGTTTACCTGGTTGACCAGGACGACTTCTATGGCGCCCCTTGCTAGCAGAACGGCGATCTCCTCAAGGAGGATCTTTTGATGTTCCAGCAAGTGTACTCTTTGTCGCGGAGGATGGTCTTGGGGGCGCCCTAGCAACTCTATGCCGTATCCTCCGGACACTGTGGACAGCACCCATCTGGCCGAAGTGATCCCCTCCCATGCGTGGGTGAAGGCAGAAATGCGCCCCCCTACTGGGGATGCATGGGAGGGGACCTGAAGCGGAACGTCACTGCTTGTTGGATGGTGTACCACCTCTAACGGGGCTGCCTCTACCCCGTGTGCGACCTCTGTGCTGCCCTCTGGGGTAGCCTTTGAGGATTGGGATTGGTTGTTACCCCATGAAGTTCCCTAGTTTTGGTAATAATTGGAACCCCTTTGGGAATTTTGGCCCCGAAAGTGGCGAAAATTGTTGTTACCCCTCTGTCCAGAGGGTTTGTTGGTGAGTTGGCCAAGAGATTTCAGGGTCTCATACTCATCCTTTGCCGTTTTCAAAGCTTCCTCAACTGCCTTGCCGAATAGTACATTCGGCTCCACAGGCATATCTATTAGGGTTGCTTGGGTTTCAGTTTTGAAACCTGACTGTCTAAGCCAAGCGCGACTCTTGATAACAGTGCCCTCAGTGATTAACCTCCCAGCATTATCCGCTGCATCAAACTTAGTCTTTAACATGCAGCCTGACACAGATCTCCCCTCTGCTGCCACCTGAGCCAAGTGGCTCTTTAAGGGGTCAGTGCGGAGGAAACCAAGGCGGACACTTCCTCCCACTGATGGCAATTGTAGCTTGCCAAAAGGGTGACGCTGTTAGCAATTCTTGTCCGATAGGCCGCAGTGGAGGCAACTTTCCTTCACAGGCCATAGAGACGTTTGCTCTCCTTATCAGGAGGTGCTTCTGAGGAAACAAGCGGGGTGCCTGCCCTCTTCCTTGTGGTTATTACCAGGGAATCAGGTTTTAATTGACCCCTAATGCACAGGGGATCGGAGGGTGCGTCACAGAACAATTTCATCGACCCGCCGATTAACCGCTCAAGTGAGATTTGGGGTTTGCAGCGAGGGATCAATTCTGCACTGGATGGACTTTAGCAATGGGATAGCCTGAGTAATAGCTTTCTTATCCCCTAGGATTTCCACAGCGAAATCCCTGTCTTCATGAACACCCTATGTGTCAATACTAAAGTGGGCAGCCGCCTTAGCCAGCACCTCATTAAGGAGGGGTTGGTTGTCTACAGGCGAGTCATGCACCGGGGGGTCTTTAGGAACAGGGGAGTCAATGTTGTAAGCTTCAGCTTCATCATCCTCCTCCTGGTCTTCGTCATCCTCATAAGAAGGGTCACCCGCCTGTTCAACATATTGAGGCTCTGTTTCATCACAATATGAATCAGGGTGGTAAGGCTCCACCACAAAGGGGTCTGAGACCAAACCCTGGAAAGGAGCATCTGAGCGGAGTCTCTTAGTAGGGGGTTGAGGGGACACAGGTGTTACCCTGGACCCAAAAGGGGCAGAGGTGGGAGGAGTGTTAGAGTAACTACGATAGTATTTAGGGTCTTTTTCATAAAAGTTAGTCATGAAAGTTCATCTTTTCATGACCCTGTCAATGGGCCTCATTACGAGTCCGCCGGTCCGGAATGCAGTGATTCTGTGAAAACAGTGACACCGTTACCGTGACCACGAGGTTGCGGAATGAACGGCCGATTACAGCTTGGCAGTCATGCGCACCACACCAACGTGGAAACAGTGTCACCGCTGGCACGTAAACACCCACGGACACGGACATACCACCCCAAAAAGCAATGGAAAACCTGTGACTGCCCCCGCCGTCACGGACACGGAATCACCGGAAGTGGTAATACCGTGACCGCGAAGACCAGAAACAGAGTGGCGCCATTACTTAAACCACAATCCACTGCCATCCTCACAAACCACAGGCCAGATCACCTCCCTGAGCTGTAAAAATCATCAACCACTATGGCATCCAGGATTCCAGCATGAAGACAGCGCAAGCAGAGGTTTAGTGAGGCAGAGCTCACAGTGCTTGTGGAGCATATAGTGGACAATGCGGAAATGCTTTTCAGCAGAGACCAGCTGCGCGCCACCCAGCAATGCTGCAAGGAGGCGTGGGCTGAAGCAGCACGCAAGTGCACAGCAGTAGGGACGACCACACGCACCGTAAAGGACTGCCACAAGAGGTGGGATGACCTCAGGCTCAGAGTGCGCAACCTCATCACTGCACACCACCAGCACAGCACTGGCCGAGCATCCCAGCTGAAACTGCAGTTGTGAGAGGAGCGGTGCAGCAGTGTCCTGCACCTTGATGGCATATACAGCATTGGCGACGCAGAGGCAGGAGTGAGCCCACCTGTTGATGCCGGTATGAGGACAAAATACAAAGCCTTGAGTGTGAATGGACCCCAAGAGTGATCCAATGGACCCACTGATAACCCCCCCCCTCCCAGCCAGGGCAGGAGTGACCCAATGGACCCACTGATAAACCCCCTGCTCCCCCCTGCCATGGCAGGAGTGACCCAACGGACCCACCAATCACCCAGATGACAAGCAACATGCACCCAATACATGGCCGCTGGACATGCACACAGTGCGTGACTGAGTACAAGCTGAGACACACACACACCTGAGTGCATAAACAGTCAAATGTGTGTACATGCAAGTGGTCACAGATCGTTCAGTGTGATGCATGTGATGGACCCATCAAGTACCACCACACAACTAACGGCATGCCCTCTGCATCCCCACAGGCTTGTCAAGTGACAGCAAAAATGCCCAACAGGTACAATGTCCACCTGCACGTGATGACGAGGCAAGCAGCTCCAGGACACAGGCACCAGCACCAGCTGCATCTGGCATGGATGCACCAGCCGATGTCTCCATGCCTATGCAGGATGCCGCCACATAAGTGGCACATACTCCCACCATGGCCACAGATTCCATCCTGCAGGCCGTCTGCACTGCCGGAGGAGGCTGCATCCAGTGACGACATTGCCCCAGCCATGCAGTCTGAAGTCGGAGGACAGGAGGAGGGGGACAACATGGAATACCCGTCATCCCTCCACAACCTGCAGTTCAGCCCCCCTCAATGCACAGCCCCATGAGGTCAGCAACGCCCTCCATGGCAGGGAACAGCAGGCCATCCTATCCCAGCTTGTGGAAAGGCAGCTGGAGGAGGCAAGGCGGCAGCTGGAGGAGGCAAGGCTGCAGCAGGAGGAGGCGAGGCTGCAGCGAGAGAGCAATGCGACATCGGTGCGTTGGCTCGCCAGGGCCATCGGATGTTTTGCCACGACCATTGTCAACTTGGCAAGCCATGTCCGGGAGGGCAACAGTGTGACATCCACCATTGCAGAGTCCATGTTGGTTGCCCAGCAGGCGTTTCTTGGACGTGTGCCACCAGTCACACCGCCAGTACTTTCCACCAGCACCACCCCATCAAGCTCCACCACTGCCAGCCCACGGAGGTGCTCCAGTTGGCTTGCTGAACCCTCCGGCAAGGACACTCAGGCGCATAAGCACCCCCGGAAATAGTACAATGTGGAAATGGCTGTCCACAAGTCATTCTGGGACACAATCAGTGTATGGAGGTGGGTACGCTTGTGTGGTGGGGGTGGTCCATTATGGGGTTAGTGGTTTGGGGCCTGGTTGGGGTTGGTACGTTTGGGTGGTGGGTGAGCACGGGTGTACAGCTTTCCAATCCAATTCACCTTCTTTCCTGCTTTTTTGACAATAAATTACCTTTGTAAACTCTTTCACCAGTGGACATCCGTAATTTAATTTGCAATCAATCCATTTATTAACGTGCATCATCATATTCATGCAATGCTGTTCATGTGCAGTCTCTCGAAAGTAAATGCGAATGAGTGCATCTCATGCATGTTGACCACCTTGTGCCCCCCTGCGAGGGAGTGCAGCCATCCCATCCCCATCTTCATCATCAACTTCATCATCATTCACTGTGTCTGGGGGCAGAGGAATGTTCCTGCGCATGCACAGATTGTGCAGCATTGCACACACAAGCACTATTTTACCCGTCTTCACTGGGTTATACAGCAGTGATCCGCCAGATCTGCTCAAGCAGTGGAAACTGGCCTTCAGTAGGCCAAATATCCTCTTGATCATGCCACGTGTGTGACTTGTGCCCTGTTGTAGGCCTCCTCATGCCTGTTCCTTAGCCTCCGTACAGTTGTCATCAGACATGACGTGAGTGCATATCCTGCATCACCTACATGGGATGTAAATGGAGGGGACATGTCAGTGTTTGTGGTATGCATGTTATCAGATTCAGTCCAATCATGTGCAATCAGTCATTCAACCGTATGGGGCAAGCAGTGGTCTGACCAGTGGGTGATCACCATTCCTGGGTCAGTTGTCCACATTGGCGCTTGGACATTGCCCAACGACTTGCTGTGCAAATGAAGTTGCCCTTATGGCCATTAGTGGTTGGTGAGTATGGCATCGTGCAGTCATTTACACAAATGGAGGAGCAAGTCAATAGACACTGTAATGATGTGGTTGATGCAGATTGTCTGATGTGGATATATCATGTGCATTGGGGGGCAGTGGTGCATAGTGTGGATGGGTGTATTCAATGGCTCATGTCGTATTAGCTTGTGGTACCAGTACATGTCTTGGTTGTGCATCTCCTTTGTCACGGTGTGTACGGGTACACTGTGCCCACCGGTCATGTGTAGCTTTGTGATGTGTGGGTTGTGGTGACTGTCCATTACATTGGCCAGGGGGTGATGCATTGGCAGTTGTAGCAGCCCAGTCACACAGGTCATTGCCCTGGACACCTCCCCCTTTCACAGGGGCCGTGCATTGGCAGTTGTACTCACCCAATAGCCATGTGCTTTGTCCAGCATAGCGTTCCATGTACCGTGGCAATGCTGAATTCCGCAGGACCATTGAGTCATGTGTTGACCCCGGGAAACTAGCGCAGCAATGTGTTATCACTTGTCCAGCGTCACATACCATCTGTACATTCAGTGAGTGGTATTCATTCCTATTGCGGTACACCATCTCCATCGCACGTGGTACTGTCAGCTCTATGTGGGTGCAGTTTACTGCACCAATGCAATTTGGCATAGCAGCAATGGCATGAAAGGCCAACTTGGTGGCAATGACCTGGGCAAGGGTACGGGGTAGTTTGATGTGTTCCGACACATGGCGCAGTAGGGCATCCAGTACCTGGCCCATTATTCGTGAGAAACAGCGTTGTGACAGCCCATGCAGCTCACCAACAGTGTGCTGATACATTCCAGTGCCAAGAAAATGCAGTACCGAGACCACCTTCAGACGGGGGGGGGGGGCAAAGAGGGGGGACTGCCGTCGAAATGCCAATGCGGCTGCTGATGTCGTCCTCAATCATGGTGGTGATGTACAGGATTGTTGGACGGTCCTGCCGGTATAATGTGTGGATCTGTCCTGGGGTCAGGTTCCAGGGTGAGGCCCTGATGCAGGGTATTGCAGCCTGCCTGCGGGGTCGTGCCAGGTGCACAATTGGGTTTGGCGTTGTGTAGGGTTTGCTAACTGCCGTCTGCGCCTCCTCCGCCTCCTCCTTCTCCTCCTTCTCCTCCTCTGCACCATTGCTGCCACCATGTACACTATTGCCTGTAGGTTCAACAGTCCCAGTCCCAATGCTGCTACAGTGGCTGCCTGCATAGTTGTGTTTGGAATTGGCCTGGGTGTGACCCTTTTGTAGGCTCCCAGTGGCCTGCTGGGTCCAGCTGGGCTCATTTGGTGCACCAGTGGCCTGATTCAGCTCACCAAACACTGTTTAATGACATCTCCGTGGTGGCGGCGATACCGCCACTGTGTCCACGGTGTTTCCACCATTTTTGTGGTGGAGTTTCCGTGTCCGTGCTACTCGTAATGCGCACAGTGATACGTATTGCCAGTAACTGGGGGTGTCGTCGCGCTGTGTCTGCCGACACAGTTATCGGGTGCGTTGACTCCGTGGTGGCGGTTTCGGGGTGGTGGTATTTCCGGCATCGAAGGCCGGAATTCGCCGGTCCGGTAAACGGTGCCGGTATGGTTATACCGGCAGCGTCAAGTCCGGACCGACGGACTCGTAATGAGGCCCAATGTCTGCTGAGCTCCACTCTTTAGAGAGAGTGGAATACTGGTTATGGTTCCTCATCAGTGCCCATATCCTCAGCAGTGGGAGGAATGAGTTGTTTTTGGGGTAGGTTCCGAAATCTTGGACTTCACTGTTGCCTTTAGGGCCTTATGCTTATCCCTATGTACATGGGGATCCGAAGATGTCTTTATGTTGTTTATCCCCTCCCCCATGGCTAGAGGAGTGTTTACCAGACTTTTTAGGGGCCTCCGAGGGGTCCGACGCATCGCTTCGAGTTTCGGAGGCGGGATTCGAAGAAGGACGTCGAATCTCCGGAATACCTTCAGAAGCATTGCGTCTAACCTCTAGAGGGTGCCGGGCAGTATCGTCATCCGACGACCGAGCCCTGGGGGCGGTTGATCGGGCAATACCTTTTCCAACCGAAGACGGTTGGGCCTTGCCATGAGGTCAACAGGAAAGGCCAGAGGACAAAGATTCATTGGACCGCTCTCGTGGTGTCGCCCGGAGCCGCTCACTCGACACGCATGTCGAGTCAAGGTCGGGGCTGCTGTGTTTAGTGGTGTTAGAATGTGTAGCGCTTTTGCCGCCGGGTGTAGTCCCCACAACGTGGCCGCTAGCCAGTCCTTTGGGGTCAGGGGCCTGCGCACAGGTGTCCGAAGTCACCCCTTTGCTTTTGCCGTTCCGATTCGGCGGCGTTGCTGCCATCGCTGAATGTCCCTTCTACGTCCATGGACTCTAGTTGCCTGGCGTAGTGGGCCCAGTGCTTAGTTGAGCAGTCCTTAAGTTTGTTTGGCTTGAAGAGCTTGCAGGCTCGACAGGTAGCCTCGAGATGGTCTTGTGGGAGACACAGATTGCACGTAAGGTGCTTATCCACCCAGGGAAACTTCCTATTGCATTTCGGGCAGACTTTGAATGGAGTACTCTCCATATGGTACAATATGGCAGCGGGGCGAATATATATATGAAAGGGGGAATAAAGAGCCTATATGACCACCCCCCACTCTCCCTACTGTATAGGGCCAAGGCCAGAGGCCTTCCAAGGCCCGGAGTCCGTCGTGGCAGCCCTCGACGGTTGATTTCCCCGATCTTCACCGGTGTCGGCCTTTGGCGTACGGTGGAAGGGGTAAAGGAGAAGTATTAACGTTAATTGAACTATAAAACGGCTTAGCGCCGAAGGAACTCCGCAACATGCGTCTGACTACTATGGCGGAAAAAAACAATCTGAGGGACCTACACGCATGAGGGATCATGGTTACGTCACACTAGGGATAGTATTACTGGTACGCCCTATTTCGACACCCATTTTCGAGTTTCAAAAACAACTGCAATACTCCACAGCTACCACTAGATGTCGGCCTATGCAAAGCATGTGATGTAAGCAGATTCCACAAGCCTCAGAAATATATATATATATATATATATATATATATATATATATATATATATATATATATATATATATATATATATATATATATATATATATATATATATATATATATGATACATTACTCACCGTAATCGTATTTCGGATGCTTGTATCTGCTTAGATTCACATGCTATGCATAGGCCGAAATCTAGTGGAAGCTGCGTAGTATTACAGTTGTTGTTTTCGAAATTCGAAAAGAGACATTGACGGGGCGTGCCAGTACTACTATCCCTAGTGTGACTTCCACCGTACCGACGGTCCTTCACACGTCGAGGTCCCTCAGATTGTTTTGTTTCTGACATGAGGTAACATGAAGTGTATAGTGAGCACAGGTGTATCCAAGGAGATAAGCATCAGAGAAGCTCATATAACATCTATGCACCTTCTCTCCGGGGAGGAAGTGTGGGCGTATGTGAATCTAAGCAGATACAAGCATCAGAAATACGATTACGTGAGTAATGTATCCCTTGTGAGGCTTGTGGAAGCTTGTGTCTGGTCTTGTTTACATAGTAAAGGACCACCCTCCTCACATCCACTATGTGGCGTTTTACCTCAGCGAAGCTAGTTGGATTCTGAAAGAAAGCTGGCAGCTCTATGGATTGGTTCACGTGGAATTTGGAAATTAATTTGGGAGAGAACCGCGGATGTGTACGTAAAAAAAAATGTGTCTTTATGGATGATAAAGAAAGGGTCCTGCACTGAAAAGGCTGGCAATTCACTAACTCTTTTTATGGAAGTAATAGCCACTAAGAAGGCAGTGTTGTATGTCAGGAGTTTAAGACTTGACTTATGCAGAGGCTCGAATGGGGGCCCCATGAGCTTTGCAAGTACTACATTGAGATCCCATCATGGTGGTGGGTTAGAAATTAGAGGGCGGAGTCTTTTTACTCCCTCCATGAACGCCTTAATGACAGACATTTTCCACCAAGATACTTTACTCTAAGAAGTGGTATACACTGATAAAGCCGCCAGTGGACCTTTATGGGTTGAATACTAACCCAGAGTCTAACAAGTGGAGCACATAATTTAGAATGGGGGATGGAGTACATTCTATGGGGTTAATTTGTTTAGACTGGAACCACTTTTTCGTGCATCCTTGATATCCATACACCACTGTGGTAGATAAAGATGTCCGAACTCTATGACTTCAGGACCCATCCTACCATGTTCATTGTGTGTGGTTGAGGATGCATTGTTGTTCCCCCGTGTTGGGTCAATAGGTGGGTCTGACACGGGAGTCTGATGGGGTCGCACATCGCCAGTTTGCACAGATGCGGATACCATGGCTGTCTCGCCCACATGGGAGCAACTAGGATGAGCGTCATCTGTTCTTTGTGAATCTTGTTCAATATCCTGCTCATTAAGGGAGTCTGGGGGGAAATCGTAAGCAAATTTCCCTGACCAGTTCATCCATACAGCGTTCCCCTTGGAGTTTGGTTGGGGGAACCTGGATGCAAAGTCTGGGCACTGCTTGTTTTCTCCTGTAGCAAACAAGTCTAGAGTGGGGTAACCCCACTGAGAGAAGATATGGTCTATGACAATTGAGTCATGTTGCCACTTGTGTTCCTCTGGTAGGGGATCTCTGCTCAGAAAGTCTGCTAGAGTGTTGAGTACCCCTTGAACGTGTTGGGAGCATAGGGACATCCCCCGTCTGAGTGCAAATCGCCATACTTTCTGCGCCAGCTTGGACAGACTTGGAGAGTGTGTGCCCCCTTGTTGGTTTACATAGAACATTGCAGTGGTGCCGTCTGTTAGAATTTGAACCGACTGGTTTGTAAATTGCGCTTCGAATTCTTGAAGCACTTTGAATACGGCTAGTAGTACCAGCAGGTTGATGTGGTTCTGTGCAGTGATGTGGGCCCACAGACCATGTGCTGTCTGCTGAAGGTAATGAGCCCCCCACCCGGAGAGTGATGCGTCTGTTGCGACGATCGCTTGTGCTTCCGGGTCGTGGATGGGTTTTCCCTTTAACAGGTGTTCCTTTATCCACCAGTGTAGGTTTTGAACTAGTCTTGGCGAAACAACCACTAGATAGTCCCACTGACCGCTTGCCTGAGACCACTGTTTCGCCAACCACTCCTGCTCGGCAGCTTGCGCAGATGTGCGTGTGGGACCAGGTATATGCACGATTCCATCATGCCTAGTAAATGCATTCCTTTGCGTACGCCTATCTGGAAACTGGCTTGATACTGAGGTATTTGCCAAAGCATGTTTTGCACTCTTTCAATGGACGGAAAGGCCAAGCCTGCTTTTGTGTCCAAGACAGCTCCCAGGAACTGTTTTGTTGCATTTGGTACAAGACTTGACTTCTCGTTTATTGAGAACCCCAACTGGAAGAGAAGGTCTATGGTTCTTTGCGTGTTTAGTCTGCAAAGATGGGGTGATTTCCCTGTGATCAGCCAGTCGTCCAGGTAGGGGTACACGGGGTACACTGGGATTGCCTCCCTGCGCAGTGTGGGATGTTTTTACCCATGCATCCAAGCCCTACCATAAAACTGTGCATTACTGGCATTGAAAACATCATGACTGGCAGAACTCCCCAGAGAGTGCACAGGGAAAACATGAAGAATAGGCTGCCACCCATTTTTGCCTATGTTGTGAGCACAGGAGGGCACTGCCTAAAACCACCATTGGGCTACACACACAGTAGCCTGAAACCATTGGGAATGGCAATGCTGATTGCCAAAAGCAACCCAGAACTGTGGGGAATTCATTTTCTTAATGTCAAAAATTGATGCAATGCTGGTGCTCACCACTATCAGAAAGCTGGCGTTTTAAAACCACCAGACTTTTGTGTAAAACTGAACAAATGAACCCAAACCAGGCCAAGAAAAGACTTGCTAAGAGGTGGATACAATGTAAAACTATATTCTGAAATGACTTGAAGGAAGTAATTATTTAATGTATATATAAAAAATAGCTGGGGATGTCAGCAGCTTAAGTGAATTTGGGTTTAAAGCCACTAAAATCGAAATGTTTAGAATAAATGAGTGACCTACTTGTGAGTGTCACATAGGTTGCAATTGTTTAAATGTCATAGTTTTGAACTTAGAATCAGCATTCTAGCTGCATGTGCAAAAATTGTAAGTTGGAATTGAATGTAGAAAACTGGGAACTAAAGTGACATTTAGCTGAATTCTGCCTGACAACTACCCGCGACAGGAGTGAAACCTGCTCAGCCACTCTTCCCAGGCCTGGCTGCATTCTGCTGCTCCTGCCAAAAGGAGATGACACCTCTCTGATTGAATTAGGGGAGTGGCACCTGGGGACTACAGGAAACTAAACAAAGCACTATCACTGACTCAGGCAAATGTTATATTGGGGGGGTCGTAAAATGGCTTCCTCTTGGGAGAAACTAGGAGGGGCAGTGCCTGTGAGAGCAAGCCGAGCTTGGGGGAAGTGGATAAACCAGAAATTCCACCATGTGCTTTGGAAAACCACACCCCTTTGGGGCCAGAGCATGATTTTAAAAAGATGGATAATTCACAGTGCGGACTTGTCAAAATTATATAAATAACATCATCATTCTTGCGATTTTTCTGTGCACATTTTAAGAGGTGTTAGGACTCTGTGGTATGTTCTTGGGGATAGTAGCGGAAAAAAGGTTGCTACGCCAAATGTATGCATGTTAAAAATCTGACACTTTATCATCTGAAACCCATATCCCTGGTGCACATTTGTGTAAAATCTGGAAAGGTTTAGAGGTCGTTATCTGGATGAAAAGGGGAGAATTCTGTCATAAGTGGACACAACATCGTACAAAGACAGGGATCGGATGGTTTGGTGCTACAGAAAATATGTTAACTGGACCTATAATATTAGAAAAATGGTACATAGATAAATATGTATTTGGGTCAGAAATAGATTTGTGTGCAATTTGACAAGGGGAGGTTCCTCTGACCATAAAAACTACAGCATCACTCTGACACTCCATTTCTTTCCCCCAATCAAGGGAGAGAGGAAAGCTTGGCCAATGATAAGTGAGAGGGGCAGGCTTAGCTAGGCCCAGGCACACACCCATTTTCAAAACACATAAAAGGAACATTGAAACCTAGGTAGAGACATTCACTTTCCACTTTCTTGCGGGACGCTTTGCCGGGAGACTTCAGACTTCACATCCAGAGATCCAGACTTCAAATCCATCAATCTACAGAGACCAGAAATAAACTCCAGTATTTGTAGCAGAGAGGCCTCAATCCACAAGCTGAATCCTCTTCAGCAGGCCTCAAAACCAACCAAACTATTCAACAGCCGGGTGAGCGGTTTGAATTCTTTGCCAAGAACCTTTGCAAGAACCTGTAGCAGTATCCAGAAAGCAGTGCTGTATCCAGAACCAGAGACCAGACGCTGTGAGCAGAACCGCCAGAAGTCCCGTTCAACCTGTTGACCAGATCCGTGACGAGGCCCATTCCTGTCCAAAATCTAGCGTGAGTACCCAGCTAGCACTGTGCCAAAACCAATCTCTTAGTTTAAAATAATCTAATCCAAACTATTTTAGCCTATTAGAACTGCCTCCTAGAATCGTGTCATTCTGTCATCCTTAAACCTGAAAACTGTCATCTGTCATTCTGAGCTTTAAAGTTTCAAATCCGAAAAACTACCTTTACTAAATCGGCTGCATCTCCGGAACCGTTTGTGCTAGGAGCGAGTCATCTTAAAGCTAGTATTCTAAGCTTTCCAACGAACCTAAAACCGACTTGCTACCCCTTATAGTGCCTCCGTAATTGCGCTTGACGCACGCGAATACATTTGCCGCGATTTGACATTTTGCTTAATTTCAGCCACGTGTAAAAATATTTGTCCTTGCTTTCCTTGCTGAAATTCGTGTGCAACCTGACAATCATTCATAGAGCATTGCTAAAGTGATCCTGAATTAATTTAAAGTATCTCTCACTCACCCTGAACCTCCTATAGGGAATTAAAGCAATTTTAGCATATTTTTCACTTCTTTGCATACCACATCAAAGTATATTGCCTGTGTTTAAAACTCCTACCTGTTTTCCTCTAAGCTTGCTAGGGGGGAACTGAATTATATTTGATTGCATTTCTGAGAACTGTGTGCTTTCCTTCCATCTCTTTACCTTGCATAAAGGGGGGGGGGGTGAATTGTCAAAGAAAAGTGATTACATTGTCTTTTGTTGAAGTCATATCAAGTTTATTTTCTGTACTGCATTTTCATTCATCATTGCATTGTCCTTGAAGCCATAAAAGCATTCTCAGCTATCCTCTCTATCTCACTTCTAAGCCATCAAAAAGAGTGTACCACTGTAACGTTATCCATTGTTGATCACTATCATCCTCACAAGTGTGCTATTAAATATTAATTTACTATAAAAGTGTGATAGATATATATTGTTTAATTTTCAAAACAAACTTACTTCTTGGCTCAGTGGGGTCAGGGGGATTCTAAGAGAGGGGTGTTAAATAAGGGTAGTCATCCAGAGTAAACGGACTGGACATAAAAATATATCAATAAGGGTTTCCCTCATCATCCCAGACTAGGCATTGACTTAGCTGTAGTGTTGAATTGAATCCGCTTACAGCAGGTGCGCTGCCACCACCGCCAGTACATTGGTGAATACCCTTGGAGCCAAAGCTATAACGAAGGATAGCACTTTGAATTGGTAGTGCTGGTTTGCTATTTTGAAACGCAAGAGTTTTCTGTGCGCTGGGAACATTGAAATATGAAAATAGGCATCTTTCATATCCAGTGTTGCCATGTAATCTCCCAGTTTTAGCAGGGTGATTACCTCTTGTAGCGTTGTCATGTGGAATATTTGTGGCTTTACATAAGTGTTTGCAGGGCGTAAGTCTAACACTGGGCGCATCGTTAGATCTTTTTTTGGCAGGAGGAAGTAGGTTGAATAATAACCCTTGGTTACCTCATT
This sequence comes from Ambystoma mexicanum, assembly GCF_040938575.1. Lineage (NCBI taxonomy): Eukaryota > Metazoa > Chordata > Amphibia > Caudata > Ambystomatidae > Ambystoma > Ambystoma mexicanum. Next base: position 743,480,532 of record NC_090936.1, read on the forward strand.
GGACGGCACAATCTCTATGGCGTCCTTGAGAAGCAATGCATTGACTTCTTCGAGAAGGATGAGCTGTTCTTCCTTTGTTGTCTTCCTTTGGCGTGGGGGATGATTGAATGGTTTTTGGAGGAGCTCCACACAATAACCTCACGCAACTGTCGATAGCATCCACTTGTCTGTGGTTATTCCTTCCCATGCATGGGTGAAGTGTGAATTCTGTCCCCCTACTGGGAGGCATGGGAGGGGACCTGTAGCAGGCTGTCATCGCTTGGGAGGTGTTCCTCCACCTCTAAAAGTGGAGCACCTCCCGCAGGATCTGCGCTGGCCTCTCTGGTAACCCTGCGACACCTGACCTTGGTTTTAATTCAAGGAAGAATTTTGACCTTGTCTGTAACCGGAGCCTCTCTGGGAATTTTGGTCACAAAAGCGTCGAAAATTGTTCCTGCCTCTCTGGCCAGGTGGTGTATTAGTTAGTTGGCCGAGGGACTTGAGGATGTTGTATTTCTCCTTGGCGGATTTAGGGGCGTCCTCTACCGCTTTGCCAAATAAAACTGATTGTTCCACTGGCATGTTAAGTAAAGTTGCCTTGGTCTCAAGCTTAAAGCTGGACTGGCAAAGCCAACCGTGGCGCTTGATTGTGTTTTCTTCAGTGATTATTCGGCCTGCATTATCTGCAGCATCGAGTTTATTCTTGAGAATGCAGCTGGAAGTAGCTTTGCCTTCATCTGCTACTAAGGCAAGTTGAAACTTTAAAGGCTCGGAAGCAAAAGCTATTAGGGTAGATATTTCATCCCATTTATGGCAATCATAACTTGCCAACAGTGTAGAACTGTTGGTGAGTCTAGCTTGAAACGCCGCCGAAGTCGCTTCCTTCCTTCCCATGGTATAGAGCTTCTTGCTCTCCTTGTCCGTGGGAGCCTCTGAAGAGGCTAGTGGTGCCCCTGCCCTTTTACGGGTAGTTGTGACCACAAGCGAATCTGGCTTAAATTGGCCCCTGATACAGAGCGGGTCAGACGGCGCTGGGTGAAAATGTTTCTCTAACCGTAGGTTTACTGCCCATGTTTGATTAGGTGTCTCCAGTGAAGGTTGGATTCTTCTCTGGACAGATTTTAAAATTGGGATCAATTGGGTGGCAGCCTTCTCGTCTCCCAAAGTATCCTCCACAAAGTCCCTGTCTTGCTGAGTTTCTTGTATCTGGATACCAAAGTGCTCAGCTGCTTGGATTAATATGTCGTCGTGGAAGGGCTGATTATCCACCAGAGAATCAGGCACTGGGGAATCTTGTTGAATTGGTGAGGCCAGGGTATACACCCCTGCCTCTTCATCATCATCACCATCATAGTAATGGTCAGATTGCTGTTAGTCCTTATTATCCCCGTTAATGTCTGTATTAACGTCATAAAGCTCAGCTGCTGCGCAAGACCTTTTTTCTAGGGGTTGAGAGCTGGAAGCCAGGGGCCGAGAGCTGGAAGCCAGGGGCCGAGAGCTGGAAGCCAGGGGCCGAGAGCTGGAAGCCAGGGGCCGAGAGCTGGAAGCCAGGGGCCGAGAGCTGGAAGCCAGGGGCCGCGAGCTGGAAGCCAGGGGCCGCGAGCTGGAAGCCAGGGGCCGCGAGCTGGAAGCCAGGGGCCGAGAGCTGGAAGCCAGGGGCCGAGAGCTGGAAGCCAGGGGCCGAGAGCTGGAAGCCAGGGGCCGAGAGCTGGAAGCCTGAGTAGAAGGAGGTGTAATCTGAATGTTTCCAAAAGCCAGAGGGTTCTTTTGGAAAAAATTGGTCATAAAGGTCATTCTTGACATTACCCTATTTAGGTCCTCCGCAGTCCATTGGGCTGAACTGGGGATGGCCCCAGGGTACTGAGGGTAGGGACTTGTACTAGGGGTGTAAGTGTGGATAGGCCCTTATTCTGTAAGGCCTCAGCCAAAGAACCCTCTTTTTGTGGGGCAGATATAGTTTCCTTAGAAGAGGTAGACTTGTCCTTATGAGACTTGTTTATTTTATGCTTCTTGGTATGAGTAGCCTTTAGCAGGCTCTCAGGGACATGTTTCTTAACCAGGTGTGACAAACCAGTGTTTTTTTACCCTACAGCTGATTTCAACGAATGATGTCGACTCTCGGTAGTGGGATGGACATCTGCCTCGTTTGCCGACGTTCGGTCGATGTTGTTTTATGGGCGGCGTCCTTCGGTTTCCGGGCTTGTCATGGGGCGATCAGGACCGCGAGAGCCCAGAGGACAGGGAATCTGCAGACCTCCCCCTTGATGCCATATCTGGGCATTTAGTTGATGGCGCGGACTCATTGCCCCAGGATGTGTGTTTAGTGGCGTGTTTAGCTGAAGTGCCCTTGCCGCCGGGTGTCGTCTCCGTAACAGAGCCGCCGGCCTGTCTCTTGGTGGCGGGGGCTTGCACTTGGGAACTTGGCTGTTCCCCGTCGCCCTCGCCGGCGACGCTGCCATCACCGGAAGCTCCTGCCACGTCAATGGCGGCCTTGGCCTGCATTGGTCATGGCCGAGCGCTTGGTTCTACGGTCTTTAAGAGTCTTAACTTTGAAGAGCTTGCAGGCTCGACAATGCCCCTCGTCGTGGTCGCGGTTCAGACACAAGTTGCACACACTGTTTGTCGATCCACAGAAATGTTTTATTACACGTGGGGCAGAATTTAAATGGTGTTCTATCCATGTCTGGGAAAGGCAGCCGGGCGAGAAAGGGAATAGGTAGGAAAATGCATTGTACAATGACAGACCTCCACTCTCCGTACTATAAGGGCCTAGGCCCGGTGGGCCTTCCAAGGCTGAAATGGTCCATCGAATATTGAATTAGTCCGACGGCGCTGTCTTTTCCACCGTGTCAATGAATAGGTCGAAGCCGGGAAAAAAAAGGACAGAAAGAGTAAACTATTTTTAACTTGTCATAAGCAAATGGCGTTAGCTGAAAATGAACTCTGTGATAAGCGTCCGCTCACGATGGAGGAAAAAAACAATCTGAGGGACCTCGAAATGTGAAGGACCATGGGTACAGCAGACGTCACACTAGGGATAGTATGACTGGAACGCCCTATCGACGTTCCTTTTTGAATTTCGAAACAACTAATACTCTGGAGCTTCCACTATATGTCAGCCTATGCATAGCATGTGATCTAAGCAGATTCCACAAGCCTCAGAAATATGTATATATACGACATGCATTGCTCACCATAATCGTATTTCTGATGTTTGTATCTGCTTAGATTTACATGCAATGCTTAGGCTGACGTCTAGTGTTAGTAGCAGAGCATTACATGATTTGTTTTCAAAGCTCGAAAAGGGCTGTCAACTTGGTATGTTAGTAATACTATCCCTAATGTGAAGTCTACTGTACCTGTGGTCCTTCACACATTGAGGTACCTCAGATTGATTTTTTTCTGACATTGCATGAAGTGTAGCACGAGTACAGGCATAGGTAAGCAGAAAAGATAGATTGTTAGAAACATCTATGCACCTTTGACAACAGAAGAGAAAGAAGGTTGGACGCATGTGAATCTAAGCAGATACAAGCATCAGAAATACGATTACGGTGAGTAATGTATGCCTTCTGAGGCTTGTGGACCTGCTTAGATCACATGCTATGCATAGATTAGCGAGCAGCATATGGAGAGTGAGGCATCCGTTGTCAGAATGGCTTGTACTGGTGAATTGCGAAAACATTTCCCTTTTAGCAAGTTGTCTTTGGGCCATCAGCGTAGAGCTTGTACTAAGGTTAGTGAAACAACCACTAAATCGTCCCACTGACCGCTTGCCTGAAACCATTGTTTTGCTTACCATTTTTGCATTGGAGCGCATGCGCAGCCACGCATGTTGATCCAGATAAATGCAAGAGGCCATTATCTCAAGCAGGCGCGTTGCCTTGCACACAGCTATTTGGCAACCGCCTAAATATTGAGGTACCTGAAACAACATGTTTTGTACCCTTTCGTCTGAGGGGGAAGACCAACTTTTCTTGAGTTTTTATAATTGCTCCCACAAATTGTTTCACTTGACTGGGGACGAGACTTGATTTCTTCTCGTTGACAGAGTACCCAAATTGGAAAAACAGATTGATTGTTCTTTGGGTGTTAGTTTGCACATTTGTGGTGTTCCCCTGTTATTACCCTAGTCGTCCAAATAAAGGTACATTGGATTGATTCTCTGCGTAGGTGCACCACCACTTCTGCTAGTACTTTTGTGAACACCTTTGCAACTGAAGCTAAACCAAAGGGAAGTACCTTGAATAGGTAATGTTTGCACGCTATCTTGAAACACAGATATTTTCTGTGCACTGTCAACACTGAAAATATGAAAGTATGCATCTTTCATATCCAATGTTGCCATGAAATCCCCCTGTTCTAACAGAGGGCTCACCTCCTGTAGCGTTGTAATACGAAATGTCTGTGGTTTGAAATATGTGTTTGCTGGGCTGAAGTCCAGTACAGGGTGCATAGTTAAGTCTTTCTTTGGAACAAGGAAGTACGTTGAATAAATACCCTTGTTTACTGGGTTTGCTGGGACTATCTCTATGGCGTCTTTTTCCAGCAGGGACTTTACTTCTTGTAGCAGTATACATTTTTCTTTTAGCATCATTTTCCGATGTTTTGGCGGGTGATTCAGTGGTTTCTGCAGAGGTTCTATGCAGTATCCCCCTGCCACAGTGGATAAAACCCACTTGTCTGATGTGATCCCGTCCCATGCATGGGTGAATTCAGAGATGTGACCTCCGACTGAAGTAGCATGAGAGGGTACCTGAATTGGGGCGTCATTGTTTAAAGGTAGAGGATCCTCTAGTGGCACAGGCTCTACCCTTAATTCTGGACCTTTTGTACCCTCTTTGAAAACTTCCAGATGACTGACCCTGTGTGTTACCCCACGATGGGGATTGGCCTCCCTGTTTAAACCTGAGGAGCACTGTAGACATTGTCCACGAAAGAAATGTGCCTGGTGTTAAATGTCCCTCACTGGACATAAGGCTTATTAGTCAGTTGTCCCAAAGACTTTAGAGTGCTGTGCTCTTCTTTGGCACTCTTTAGTGCATCCTCCACTGCCTTGCCAAATAAAGCGTTAGGTTCAATGGGCATGTTTTAGAGTATGGTTTGTGTTTCAGGCTTGAAGCCCGACTGCCTCAACCAGGCATGATGCCCTCAGCTATAATGTGTCCAGCATTATCTGCTGGGTCCAAATTATTTTTTAAGATGCAGTTTGCAATTTGCTTGCCTTCGGTAATGGTTTTTGCAAGCGGAGATTTAAGGGGCGCAGGAACAACCAATATGTTGCTGTAGAGAGTCCCACATATGGCAACTGTAATTGGTCTGTAGCGTGGTGTTGTTAGCAATTCTGATCTGATAAGCAGCAGAGGATGCAACGTTCCTGCCAAGGATGTAGATTGTCTTACTCTCCTTGTCTGGAGGGACCTAAGCGGAAGCTACAGGTGTGCCTGCCCCTCTTTCTGGTTGTGGTGACGACTAGTGAATCAGGTTATTGACATCTAATATAAAGGGGGGTCAGTTTGTGCTGGCTTGAAAACATTCAATGCAGGGGTTAACCGCTCTTGTGAGGTTAGGTGTCAGTAGGGAGGGCTGAATGCGCATCTGCACCGATTGTAAAATGGGTAACATTGGGTTACTGTTCTTTTGTCCCCCAGAATGTCGTCTACAAAGTCCTTGTCCTGTTGGACCTTTTGTGTCTCTATTTTAAAGTGTTGAGCAGTTTTTAGTTGTAGCGTGTTGTATTGGAGCTGACTCTATGGGGCAAATCGGCCACAGGCTGATCATGGTCATCTGGCGACTGTATGATGTAAATATCGGAGTCATCGTCATCATGATAGTGATCCTGATCTTGATTGTATTGGTTGCCTTGAGACCTTGGATCCTGCAAGTCGGTAGGATCTACAATAGATAAGTCCTGAGAGGGGACTTGGATATGTGAAGTGACAGGTGTTTGGTTAGAAGTGCTGGGTTCAGAACGGTCTTACCTTAACACCTTAGAAGGAGGGTCAACACCAGATACCCTTTCACCCTGTGCAGAACCGTGGGGGCTTCCAAACTCCTCTGGCTGGCAATCCATGAAATCTACTAAGCAAGAGATTCTTCTTATTACTCTGTCAAAACATTCAGGTGTCCATTCAGTGGACTTTGGGAAAACAGAAGGGCTAGGGATTTCCTGAAAGGGGATCTGCCCTTTGTGTTGTAGAGCCCCTGAAAGTGTATTGTGAGAAACCAGAAGGTGTCCCACTTACCAGTCCTCAGGGATCTGTCATCCAGGTGGCTGGGGCACTGCCATTGCTATTGGATCCAGATATGGGGGTGGACCAGTGCGGGAGGATCACCTGGATGGGGGATCCTTGGGGAGTGGGTTTGGGACACCTAATGGTGAGACGCGGTATCCCCCCTCCCTTTAAATCCTTTACTCGCTCTTTCCATTTCAAGTACATGCATTTTGTAACTCACCCCCTCCCCCTTCCCTGCACGAACACATATACATTCCCCTTACACACTGGGGAAAGACAGACTTGAACATGTCCGGGTGCCAAGGTCAGGCAATTGGCTGGAACAACTCGCACCTGAATCCCCTTTACCTTCCGCACCTAGATAAAAAGCAGAGCACAGGGACACATTTCAAGCTGGGCAAGGAACGAGACAAAGGACGTGAAGGAGCATCCTATTCCAGACCGCAGTTGAATCGAGGAAGCCAGATGGAAAGTCACGGAACGAAACCAAGGAGGGAGAAGCCCTTGGGCCGTTTCACAAGTAATCGCTGGGCTGTTGAAAACTCAGAAGCACCACCTGTGAGGCGGAGAAGTGAGGCCAGAGAATCCTGTAATGCGTGTCCGAGATCCCAGGGGCCCTCCTACTTGACTAGTCAAGGGAGAAGTGCAGCCGCCATGGTATCGCCTGTGATTCCATGATCAAAGTCGCTAGCCGTACCTTGTATACAGCTGGTGAGTTGAAGGCAACTGTGTGAAACCGGGGTGTGTATGAACAAAGGTTACGGGTGGCAACAAAGTGTCCTATGAAGTCAAATGTAGAAGGCGTTTGATGAGACGCCAATGAAAAGGGAAAGCTGATAATTGTTTTCTGAAATTTGAGAAGTGAACGCACGATATTAAGTAGCTGAGTGGTCCAGCACCATATGTATGCCCAATCGAAAGGTCTCTGCCTGAATGTATCCCGCTAACATAACTTATGAACTGTGAAAGAAATAGGAGTCTTAGCCCAAAGGAGGGGGCTCAAAGTGAAAGGATTTATGACAAAGGGAATTCAAGTGGTCCTGCGAGGGATCAAGTCAAATCCTTTGCACAATCGAAAGTCTTCGGTTTGTAGTGAACTGTGAAAGAATTAGGAGTCTGAGCCTGAGGAGGGGGAATCAAAGTGAAAGGTGAAAGTGGTGTGAATTGAGAACGGAACCATACAGAGGCCTGAGTCAGACGGAGAGAGGCCTATAGTGAATTGTAAAGTGAAATAGGAGTCTGAGCCTGACCGAGGGGGACTCAAAGTGGAAGTAAAAGGCTTTTGTTGCTTGAAAAATAAACTCCTGATGAAAGGAACTTTGAACAATCTTTGTTGAACTTTTGGTCTTGCGAGGGAGAAGCCTTCCTTGATTGAGCAAAGGACTTTTGGTTGCAGAGAGCTGATATATGAACTGGAACCATGCCCTTGTGCTTAGAGGAACTGAAGTGTGTTCCAAGCCCACGTTTACCGCCTTGTCCCGTGGTGAAAACGTGGGGAAGGGGAACCAACTAGCCATTCATCCTGACATATTGTTTCATGGCAGATTTTTTTTTTTTTTTAATAAAACTACAGTTCGATAATTAAATCGAACTTTTGTTATAATTGACCTTTCCCGCATCTCATCCGTCCTCTCCAGTGTTTGATCACAGTATGTTCTTTGTGCTGGTGATAAGTTTGGATCACTGTTAATTAAGGATTTTCTTTTCCTTATCACAAGTTGTATTACAGAGAATCATGGTTAAATAGTCAATTATCCTGCATGATAGTTTAATATTATGGCCGGCGCTTACATATGACCACCAATCATTCATGTCATAGTTCTGAGGTTTGAAGCTAATTAGGTGCAGGGTCCGCTGTGTGATTGTGCCTGTGCAATCAAGTATCAAATGCTTGAGGGACTCTATTTCGCTCGCATCACAGAATCGACATTTGTTGTCTGCGGTGTCTTTCTTTTTTCGTATCCATAGCATTTCTCGATTGTTTAGGGCGTTCAGCCTGAATTTTAGAAACATGTTCCTGTGATATCGTGAAGGACAATTTAGTAGGTATTTTGGTGGCTTGTGTAGTTTTATTTCTCCAAGACCTAATGGAAGACCCGTTTTTAGTTTCCTGCGTTTTTCAATGTTATGCATCCAGTCCCATTCTTCTAATTTTTTTTTCGCCTGTTGTGGTCGATCGATTAGGTCAGATTGACTTATATTTGCGGAGTCCATTATGGCTTCAAGTTTTTTTTTCCAAATTTGGATTAGTATTGCTTGGGTGTCGTCATTTCTGATCTTGAAAATTTCGTATGCTGGTATTTTTTTACTGCAGTACATTTTCCTGATGGTGGAGAGGGATTTCCAAATCACTGTCATATACAGCGAATTAAGTGCAAGTTCGTATCTCAGAGCCACTGTCGAGATGTAGTGAGGAAGCCTCAAGGCATATTTCCAGAAGATCCCTTCTAGTCTTTGCCATAAGCGAAAATCCAAGTTCCAACCAGCTTCAGCTCCAAATACGATGGTTGGAATGACCTTCTGTAAATAGAAAGTCAGTAATGGTGCAATTGTGAGTTTCCCGTATTCGTGGTTGATTTTTGCTCCTTGTAATCCAAATTTGAGAGTTCTACTAGTTATGTCATTGACCCAAGCTGTTTCACAGATGGAATTGTTGAACATCACGCCCAAGTATCTTATGGACGATACAATATTAAGTTTATCACTTGCAATTCGCCATATGAATTTTTTTCCTGCGTTTTTATTGGTATGACTGATGCTCATGATTTTTGTTTTGTCAGTATTGATCAGTAGCTCATTTGACTTCATATATTCATTGAGTCGTGTCAGAAGTCGCTGTAGGCCGATCTGTGTATAGTCGATTAGTACTATATCATCTGCATAGATGATATGTTTGATTTGGGTGTCCTTGATCCTTGGCGAGAAACAGGGTACTGAGTTTAACCATTTCGGTAGGTCGGCTATAAAGATCTTAAATAATTCTGCTGCCAGTGGGCAGCCTTGCTTGACGCCTTTATGAGTTGTTACTTGTTGGCTCAACTCGCCTTGTTGATTTAACCTAATCTGTATTGAGGTATTGGAATGGAGAGCTTTCAGGGGTTCTAGGATTGTTGGCGGACATTCCCACTTTCTTAGCTTTGACCAGAGTTTCTCACGGTTTATTGTGTCAAAAGCTTGCCTGAGATCTATAAAGGCAAAGAAGATTTGTCTCTTTGTGCGCAGAGCCTCAAGTTTTAACATGTTTAGCACAAGTAGGTTTACATCGACACCGGCCTCCTCTGTGAAACCTGTTTGTCGAACATCGTATATTTCTGCTTTGAGGGCCCATGAAGTGAGTTTCTTTCGAAGGAAGGAGCCATATACTTTCCCGATTGTGTCAAGTAGGGCGATTGGACGATAGTTCATCGGATCGTTCCTATCGCCTTTCTTATAGATAGGTACCACAATCGCCTTTAACCATGACTCCGGAATTTTCTTTTTTTCCGACACTATTCTAAACAGAGATTCCATGAACTTGGCCCAGTGTGTTTTGTTTCCCTTCAACATGATATTTGAGATCTGGTCGGGGCCTGCTGCTCTTGAGTTTTTTAGCTTCTGTATTGTTGTTTCTATTTCGTCGCTTCGAGGTGTTACGTCCCATGGTAGATCTGAGACGTTTTCTTGCACTTGTGTGTCTTCGTTCGGGATTTTATATATTTCCCTGAAGTGCTCAACCTATTTGTTGCCATCAATCGGATTTGATATTGTCGGTGTTGCTTTTGTATTGCCTTTATTTAGGATTGTCCAAATATCGCGCGTGTTTTTTGTGATCAGCAGTTGAAGCATCAGCTCCGCGCGGTTTTGTTCTATTATTGCTGAGTGTGCTTTTAACCAATGTCGATATTCTTGTCGTCTTGTTTTTACTCTAATCGCGATATTGTCTGGTGATAGCTTTAATTTCTTGATCAGCCGCAAATCTTTCCTCATGATTTTTTTTGCTTTTGCGATAACGTCGCTGTACAGATGTTTGTTTGAGTGCCCAATTACTTTAGAATTTATGACTTTCGGCCGGCAGTCCGTCAACAAGGGAGCATAGTTCACGATGTTTTCTTTATTTATGTCGGTGGTGAGTTTCCCGATTTGTAAATGGTTAAGCCTCAGGCGATTTCCCGCTGCGTTCGATGTAATTTGTACATCAAGTTTTTCAGGAACATCGCCCCAGTCGGTCTCTAGGGCTAGGCGGAGTAGATCGTGGTCGCTTTGAGGCATTGATATGATGTTGAGGGAATTCACTTGGCCAAAAAGATTTCTTGAGACCCAAATGTAGTCTAGTGTGTTTTGGCTATATGGTCCGTGCCATGTTGGGTTACATGGTTGGTCTCCTTTGGTTCTCCCATTGACCATGGTACAGTTTCTTATAGCGAGGGCCTCAAACCAGAGCTTTCCTCTCTGTTCAACCTTCTCGGGTTCCTTTAACATATTTGTTTTTGTGATTTTGTCAAATTTGTACCAGCTACAATTTAAATCACCACATACTATGATGGTTAGGTTGTTATATTTCGTTGAGGCTTCATCTATTAGGGTTGTCACTGAGCCGATGAAGCTGTGTGGCGAAATCTTAGCAGGGTTCCAGTAATCATTTATTAGCAGTAGAAATTGTTTCGCCTGCGTTGTTGTGGCAGATATTTGTATCAAGGTGCTTTGAACAAAAGGGTTTGGGTTTCGGGATTCGAGCGGCGTCAGCCAGTTGTTGATCTTCAGTAGAGTGATTAAGCCAGAAAACGGCCGGCCGGTTGCATTTTTCCCGGCAGGATTTAGGAATGTAGTGAAGCCGTCACGAAATGGCCGCTCACGTATCCACGTTTCTTGTAGACATACGGCGAGGATGTTGTTCATAGGTACCTCGAAGTTGTTAAATAAATGAGTGAATCCTCGAGTGTTCCAGGATAGCACGATTTGATCCGTGCTCGTCTTCTTCAATCATTGTTAATCTTGACTTCCTTGTTGGGATTGAATTTCGGACCTGGTTCTTCGAGGGGAACCACGTGGCTTGTTTCCATTATGTTTTGTGATGGGATATGCTAGGGATTTCCGCAGGTTTACACATTGGTGGTCCAGTCCTACAATTTTTTCACGAACATTGTTCCCCAAGGTGTTTTGTTGTGATTCGTGTTCAGGTTCCAGCGTTAAATCGAAGCCAAAAATTAGAAGATCTTCTGTGGCTCGTAGAAGCATGTTTTTCACCGCCGAAGAGCCGATATGTAAAAGTACTTGGTCTGAAGTTAGCTCAGTTGGATACTCAACAATTTTTATGTCGTCTGACGATATTGTCCGTAGCACTGGAACGCATGCGAACAGTTTCATGACGTTTGCTCTGTTTAAGTTGATCTCGTTGTCGTCAGATTGGATATTTTGGAGTCGTAGTTTCCAACATCGGTTATTATGTGTTTGATTTTTGCTTAAATGTACTCTGGATGTGTAGCGAGTTTTAAAGTTTTTTTGATTTGACGTTAATTTTGGATTTAGCTTGGATACGTGTGGTGACGTTGGCCTCTCGGCTAGTCTAGTCATTTCTTTTTGTGGAGCCGGTCTGCTTGCTTTGTTGTTAATCAATGTTTTGTGTTGTTGCCACGTGCGAGATCTCGAAGTTTCTTTAGGTTGGAGTGTATTTGTTGGCTCATCTTGGCCATCGCATTCCGCTGAATATGTGGAGAGATCACATAGATCAATTGTCGAGGCATTCACAGAACTGTCGCTATATAGTTCTTCTGATTCGAGACGCCGGCGTTTTGTGGATTGTTTATTGGGCACACGGTTTTGACCATTATTTGAATCTTGGTTGGGCACATCATTAGACTTCTGCTTGGAAGTTCTTGTTGTGCGTTCAAACAATTGTGGTTTTGTGGGTGTTGTGAGGTTCCTTATGAATTTTTTCACATTTGGATGTTTTACCTTTGTTTGTCTTTTTTTGTTTTCTTGAAATAATGGATTGTTTCCTTGTCCTGCCGTTCTAGTAGATTTTTCTGTCCTGGAAATGGTTTTGGATGACCCAGTAAATATGTTAAATGAGTTCTTTGTGATATTGGGGGGCATTGTAAATGACGTGTTCTCGCAGTTATTTGTTGCCACTAATGGCATGTGGACCTCTGCTGTCATTGAGGATTTGCCGGCATCAATTTGCAAGAGGGTTTTTGCATTTGTAGTGGCATCACAGCTTTGCTGAAGATTTTCTTCCGATGACTTAGCATCATTTTTCTCAGGACAGTATCAATGCGACATTGCTTGAGACTCGGGTTTTTTGCTGGGCGCTGGTGGCGATTGATTGTCATGAAGGATCAGCGCCAGTGGTCGAGGACTCTCGGTTGTTGGGGACGCGGTTGCCAGACTAGTACCTTGGTCTTTTGATCTCTTATGATTGCTTTGTGGAGGGGCCTTTTTTGGCAAATTATCTTGCTTCAGAACATAATCATGGTTTTGGATTTGCTTGTCCGCCTTTTCCGAGTGGTGGCGCATCCATTTGACAGCCTCCAGCAGACCTTCCATTAAGGTATCGTTTTGGCAGTGATGTCTTGCAGCCAGATCACATAGCCGTTCCTGCCAACGAGTAGATATGTCTGCCTGTAATTCAAGTTGTTTTTGTATGGAGCTTGTAAAAGATTCAAGTTTATCCATTTTATTTGTTAAATTTGTAAGCATCGCTCCTTGGTCGCTTATTGTCCCGTTCAGTGATTCGTAGAGTTTAGTGAAAGGTAGTAAGACAATTGATGAAGCAGCTACTACATTAGTGTGTAATTGAGTTAAAGTGTCGGCAGATAAGATCACTTGTTGCTCCAAAGGAGTGGTGCCATTGGATGTTTGATGTGAAAGTTCCATGTCACATTCATCATCTTGAAGTGAAGAGTTTAGTGCCTTTTCAATAATTATTTGATTTGAATTGTTTGAGTTTTTGATGCACGGAGTGCTAACGTTTGTAGGTGTTGACATTGAATCATCGAAAGCTGACTGGTTTAGTTTTAATTTTAATTCGATGATTCTTTGAAGGCGGCGAGCTCTTGCAATGGAACTTGCGTCCCTGCATGCGGGCTTCAGTGTTGGACTGGATCGCCTTTGTTCTGGACCTGTCGAAGAACTGCTTTCTTTGTCCAGATTGTTTTCCCCTAAATCTTCGGGGGCTTGGCATGCATACGCACTTTGATTTTCGCTATCCTTTCTCTGAGTGGTTTTTCGTGTCTCCATGTTTCTGTAGATTGGATTTCCTGCGAGATTACTTCGCATCGCAGGCAGGTTGTGCTCATTATTCGGTTTTTGGGCTTCCTTATGTATTTTTCCCGCTCGTTCTTTATTAGCATCCAGTATTATGTTCTTTTTGTTTTTTGTACTTGGTTTGGTTCCAGTTGTGTCTTGTGGCATTGCTTTTGGAAGCAAGGACTCTATTGTGAATGCGTGTCTTTCCGTCAAAGACGAATTTATGGAATTAGCAGGGACGTTTTTGCTTTGTTTGCTTGTAGGTTGATTTTCATTTTCGTCAGAGATGTCTTCAGGCATTGCTCTTTCCTCTTGCTCATGGGCTCTATTAACGGGAGTTTCTTGGTCCGTGTTCGGCATATTGGTAGCATTAATTAGCTCAGCGTCGGAGACCTCGCTTCCCAAAAGAAGGTAGTTAGAGTTGCCAGACGGCTTACCAGGATCACCACTTGTCTTCGTAGGCTCTTTTATTTGTGTATTAGGTTGATTAAATAAATCAGGCAACACTCGCTGGCTGGAGTGGTTGGATGCCGAGGGTCGTGTTATTGCCAGAGTTGTCGCGGTTTCAAGAGGAAGTGTGCTTGTATCATTTCCAATTGCGATTACTTCAGTTGTCAGTTGCTCTTGCAGGTTTGAAGTGTTGTTGTTTGGATGGTGATCGTGGGAATGGCTGTCTGTACAGTTATTTAAGTCCAGATTTGCTATCGGTAAGACCTTTGACATATGTGTAGTGTTTAGATCGATAGTCGCTGTGTCTCGCAGATGAGCTTTGGAAGGCCAGGGTACGCTTTTACTTACTTTGCCACTACCATCTACAGGGGCTTTTAAGGCAGTCCAAGGATTTGCCATTTTGCGGTAGTTTAGTGTTTTTCTCCGAGTCTGGGGGCCTTCGATGGTTCGCGTCATGTGCTTAGGAAATTTAAATTTCCTTGTGTTTTTCCTCTCCTCTCTCTCTTAAGCGGTTGTGCCTGGGTACTTATGGTCGGCGAACGGCAGTAAAGCAGCAAACAGCCAACAGCAGAAGTCTCTGCAATCGCCCTTTACGCGGCCGGGCTTCACGCCGCAAGGGTCGCTGGGATGTTATTTTGTATCCTGACTTCCTGGAGTGGGCGGGGCCAATAGGTGGGCGGGGCTTTCCACCCGCTTCGTCGCTTCGTCGCGGCTGTTCACACACTCGCACACTGTCAACCTCTCCGATTGCGAGGGACGCGAGGGGAAGCACGCCGTGAAGGTAAGTTGAATTTGCTTGCACAGATGGCAAGTAACAGGAATTAGCGTTTCTATAACGCAGCACAGCCAATGGCAGATTTTTTGTTATCTACATCATTTCCCACACAATTTGTTTAGAAGTAGGGATTGGCAATAGTTTGAGTATAGGCCCTTTTATTTTGACCAAGACACTACTAGGACTGCATTATCTTTATTTAGGTGGTCATAGCTTGCTCCCATCCTTAGATTTCAGTTTAGTTGGGCGTTTTTCCAACGCCCTTGAAGTTCAATAAAACACCCTTGAACTGTGAGCACTTGTGTCTGTCTTCACTGTTTGATACCATGCCTCTCTTACAGTATCCTCAGAGGGTGTATAGCCAGTTTCCTGAGTAGAAGGCGGCGTAGATAGTGTGTCTGCTGAAATATGACCTTAGACTTAAGGAACATCTTTTGGGGCATGTTTTTTAATAAGATCCTGCATTTTCAATGCGCTTCAAGAGGCTTTAGTTTTGACACGTGCCCTTCGACATGCGAAAGGAGGGCCTTTTTGGGCACTGTGTCCGAAATGGGCCTACTGCACTCCTTTTTAGGAGATCTGCTGTCATGCAGCAAATGTGATTGCGATGGCCCAGAGGACAGAGATGACTTAGAGTGGGTCTTCTCCTTGGACACTGTGTGGACGTGAATGGTCGACAACATGGTTGACGGTCGCCCGGGGTGTACATTTTTAGTGTGTCTTGAAATGTGTGTGCTGTTGCCGCCGGGTGATTGTTCCGTAACAGAACCGCTGGCCTGCTTATTGGAGTCAGGGGCACGCACATGGGGTTCTACTGAACATTGATCATTTTTGACGTCACTGAGAAGGCTGACCCTGCCATCGCTGGATTCACTCGCCATGTCTATGGAACCCTTGGCCTGCATGGCGCGGGCGGACCAACATTTAGTACGGCAGTCTTTTAAGGTCTTAGGTCTGAAAAGCTTGCAGGACTTGCAGCGCTTTTCAATGTGATCCCGTGGAAGACAATGGTTGCACACTAGGTGCATGTCCCTCCAGGGAAATTTCTGACCGCAAGATGGGCAAAATGTAGAGGGAGCATTTTCCATATTGTATGGGAAAAGCAGCAAGATAAAGGGAAAGGGAATGTGGCCAAATAGGCATTCTCTAAAAGTACGAGTGTATGACCTCCCCCACTCTCCCTACAGTAAAGGGCCGAGGCCTGGTAAGACCAGAGTAGGCCGCAGTCACTGTCTGTCAAAGGAGGCTTCTCGTCGACACTGGGTCCGTCCGTCGATCGCCGAAGGCTGCAGACGAAGAGCGGTTGTAAGGAAATATAAATGTAAACGTATACTAATTAAGGCGTCTAGCCTAGAGGACTCTGCAACGTATGACTGACTACGATGGCGGAAAAAAACAATCTGAGGGACCTCAGCGCATGAAGGACCATGGGTACAGTAGATGTCACACTAGGGTTAGTATTACTAACAGTCCCAGTCGACGCCCCTTTTCGCGTTTCGAAAACAAATCATGTAATACTCTGCGACTACCACTAGATGTCGGCCTATGCATAGCATGTGATCGAAGCAGATCCACAAGCCTCAGAAATATATATATATATATACATATACACACACGTGTCAAACTCAAGTTCCAAAAAAAGGCCATACTCTCAGTGATCGTAGATGATGGGATATTTCTTTAACCTTCCTCTACCAAGTACACAGGTCTTTCCCCACAAGATTCCACTAGTTTGGTTCTGGTTTCCCCTGGAGAAGATGCCTTGCTTGTTTATAGGGCACTCCTGGATCCCTTGGTTCATGTTCCCGTTTATGGTCTTTCCATCGATGGAAATGCATCGGAAGCCAATCCATCGAAATGCTATCTTTTACATGTAAAAGTGCATATCCATCGAAACCTGTCCATCGAATATAGAAATGGACAAGGTTCGATGGATATGGACTTTTAAATGTAAAAATTAGCATTTGGATGCATTTTCTGTAACGTTTAAACGTTACATGGAGCTGTCCAGTGCTGAAATCTTCAAAGGATTTTGGCACTGGCCAGCTTCATGTAACGTTTCATTGTTCTTTTATTTTTTTGGGGGAGTGGGCCACCCCCAAACTCCCACCAACTCCCAAGACACCCCCTAACCCTAACCCTATCCCAACTCTAACCCTAATTCTAACCGTTGCCCTACCCCCTGCCCTAACCATAATTCTAACCCTAACCCTATCCCAACTCTAACCCTAAGCCTAATTCTAACCCTTGCCCTACCCCCTGCCCTAACCATAATTCTAACCCTTGCCCTACCCCTTAACCTAACCCTCGCCCTAACCCTGCCCCTAACCCTGCCCCTAATCCTAACCCTTGCCCTTGCCATACCGCTTACCCTAATACTAACCCTTACCCTAACCCTTACACTAACCGTAACCCTAATTCTAACCCTTGCCTTACCCCTTACCCTAAATCTAACCCTAACCCTTGCCCTAACAATAACCGTTGCCCTACCCCTTAACCTAATTTGAACCCTTGCCCTACCCCTAACACTAACCCTTACCCTAACCCTTGTCCTATCCCTTACCCTAATCATAATTTTAAATTTCAAAATCCAAAATTTTATTCAATGAAATTGCATTTCAATGGAAAGTATTTTCATTGAATAAAATTAGATGGAAACATCTTAGATGAATTTGAATTCGATGTAAAGTCTAGATACCTCTTGTTCCCAGTTTCTCACTTTTTTCGTAGGGTAGAGATATCCTCCTAATATATCTTTCTCTTTGTTTTTGTGTACGACTGAGCTGTTTGGCTGATTTCAAGACTTGGGTTTACAGGGCTCCAGTAACCACTCCGGTTACATATGTCCATCTCCCTCTCTAGACCTGGTATCTAGACCTGGTTGTCCCTCGTAAGGGGCTAGCCCCTTAATTTCTTCTCCCATTCTCATGGTCTGGTCTTTGTGCCCCCTTTGCTGTGAGCATTCTACTCTGTAGCAGGTCCTGCTCCACCGCGGTTATTTTGACCCAGTGTAGCTGGTGTTCTCTCCAGCTCATAGACGTCCTCTCCGCAATGCAAGAGGTAGTGTTTCTTCGCTTTCCGTTATGTTGCTCTCTTTCTTTCTGGTTTTGCCTAGAGCTTTCCTCTCTCGCTCTCTGGGTTCAACATTGTTTCTTCTGGAATGCTTTATGGATCCTTTGCTGTGCCACAGCCGGCTCCGCTCTGCAGCGTTGCTCCACCTCCAAATGACATTGGTACGTCAAGGGCTTGCCTCTGTGTACCGCTTGTCCTCCTAAATTCAAGAAGAAAAGTCCTTTTATTCTTGTTACGATACAAAAGGAGTGTTTAACTGTGCAGCACATTGAGAGGCCAGCATTGCCTTGAACCAATTGTTCAAATGCATTTTCTACATTATTTCGAGTTACACAGCTGGCAGTCAGATACACTTCTGTTATTCCTATATATGCTGACAATGTCTTAGCTGTAGGGAACTCCTTAGCAGAATGGCAGTCCCTGTCCTCTGGTGGGGAGTCACTCCCAGTGAGGTTCCATTTTACCAAACCCCTAGGGAGGGTTTTGCATAGCAGGCTCACCTCCCTAGCCTCAATTGGGGTGACTCCCCCAAGAAAGAAGGGAGGAAACCTCCAGATGTGTCACACACCCTAGTGGAATTCAGTGTAGATGGATTCCCCTCGTTTCCCTAGTCTACATGGGCTCCTCTTGCGGTTTACCGTGGACGCTTGTCCTGCCCAGTCTACTCTTAGGCCATCCTTACACTTCCCTGGCATAGTCGTGCCATCTCGTTCCTCCACCGGTCTTTTCATTCAATCCAGAGTCTATGTGGTCCTTCTGGACCTCCTTGTCTTTTCTACCTCAGTAGCAGGTCGACTCTCATCTATTTTGCCTTTGAAGGTCCAAGTTTCTCCAACTCTCTAGACATTCAACCCTTACATTCCTATTAGTCATTCTGGGTCTTCAGCTTCCAGATCCCTGCTCAACTTCCTGTCCACTCCTTCTCCTCGCAAGCATCTTCTCTTACACTACACCCTTGACTCTCCTCATACGTGGTTTCCCTCAGTCTTTGTTCACAATCCTTACATTAAATTATTTCCCCTGTCTCTGATCTTTATAGTTCATCCCAACCAGATCAATTTGTGTCTGTCCACAACTTTCCCGATCCTCATAGTTTAATAAACATTGCTCAACGCAATTCAGTTCCAAATCGTTCTTCCGACTCAAATCTGTCTCCCAATAACTTTCTATGTCCTATGAATAACATGTCTCTAATGGCCATTCTGGCTCCATTTCAATATCTCTCTTACTAAACAAGCCTGTTATTTCTAACTCACAACTTTACCCCTCCTCAAAATTCAGTAAATCTCTCCTTACACATTCCAGTTCTTAATTTCCTTCTAATCACAATTGATCTGTAAATAATGTTCTCTTCGTATACTTAAATTCTCCTTACTTTACCAGTTCAACAGCCTTCTTTCCAATTACATCTGTTATTTATGTCTTAAACCCCTCCACCCCCAAAGGGTAATACATTTCCATACAAGTTTAAATCTCCTCACTCTAATATTCCCCAGGTTTCTCCGACCTCGCAGCACACCAGTATCTGGTGCTCATTTGGGCTCCTTTCTGCATGCTAATCTTCCTACATGAGGTCATACAGGAGTTCCAGTCTTCCAACTTGCAGTTCTCCAACAAACGAACAACTTGTGTTTCTGCTGGCTTGCTTCTACAGGGTGGCTGCCTCACTACATGTAGGTTGTCCAAGCACAATGGCTGCACCTGTGCTCCAGTAGTTCTTTCTTTTGATTGGTCCTTGTTGACTAACGGCAAGTGGCATATCAGGAGGGCAGACCTAAAGCCATATAGAGGCTGGCAGCCATTTTGGAATCTCCTTTGGCTGTTTGCGTGGTAGGCATGGTTGTTGACTTGTTGGTGATGCATGGGCGCTTTTCCTGCACATGTGGAAGGGTTGGTACTGTGTTCCCATTTAAAAATGGATTATTAAACATTTTAGGAACCAGACTGATCTGCAAATGGAAATTTCTTTTCTGTGAAAGGTAGTAAGCTAAAGCGTGGTTGTAGATTCTCCTGAGTGGGAACCTACCCAGAGAACAGGTTATTTGGCTGTTTTGGTTCTCGATAGATGGGCTCCCAGGCCTTTGTTGAACTATCTGACGTAGTCGTTATGCATCTCACGTGACACACCATATGGAGTAAATTGACCATAGTAGGTTTATGAACATCTGTTTACCACAATGTTCTCAGAAAGGAAAGACTGATATAAAGGCACCATGTCTATACATTTTAAAAACCCTTTAGTCATAGCTCTAAATCAAACATTCCTCAGAATAGTGAAATAAACCAAAAGATAATTGGTCAGTGTGTTCATGTCTCCAGGTGTTAGGGTCATTAGACAGACAAGTGTCAGGATGCAGGTGAAATAATGCCCGTCTTTCAAAAAAGCTAATGTTCACCCCTCAAAATAATAGCCCGCCTTGCCAAAGTTCCAGCAAACAGCTCAAATAATCCAAAACAAGTGATGGTTAGAAAACAACATGCTCCAAAGTTCCTTTACACAGAAAGGTAAAGTTGAAGGTAAAGTTGAAAAGGTTTATTCCTCTCGTCCTCCGTCCCCTAGTTTGGGTTGGAAACTTTCTCCCATCGCGAACTGAATGCTCTCAGGCAGCCAGATTCTTTCAGGGTTCTACTCACTTACCCCTAGGCTGTTTCGCTAGGATAGTCTTCTGTGTACCGGCAAAGACTTCCAGCCAGGATGGGTCTCAGGTTTGCACCTGAGCAAAGGTGTATTACACTCTGGTGGTGTTTAGTCGATAATCATGACCCTAGTCTCCCATACTTCTTTCTCGGTTCACTCTGGACCCTTCTAAAAGGTGTACTTATGGGCCATCCTTCCAGATCCCGAGCGCAGTCGTACCATTTCGTTCCTCCACCCACCTTTTTACTCTCCATAGTCAACATGGCCCTCTTGGACCTCTGTCTTTTATATCTCTGTAGCCACTATACCTTTGTCCATATTCTCTGAGGTTCTAGGTTTCTCCCCCATTTTAGGCTTTCAACGCTTCTGTGCCTCTGTTAGTGATTATCCATAGGATGCGCTGACGAGCTGCTTATCTAGGGTTAGGGCATAGGGAGAGAAACTGGCCCTGTCTCACGCTATTCAACAGTATTTTTCAGATGCGGAAACCGGAACGAGACGATACTTTGATCTACTCCTAAAACATCAGGGTATGTTGGAATGCTGCAGAGTAAAAGGCATCTGAAAGATGTAAACAGCAACCTGATCCAAAACCCCCCCAAACCAAGTGTTAAGCTGAAAGCCTACGTTTCCAGCTGAAGGGTTGGGCTTTGTGTAGAGAGAACTGTACCTCGCACAGTGATTTTGTTGTGACAACACTTATAAAATGTGTTGTGGTCCTGAAGAAAGTGGGTTAACCACCATCTCCACTGAAACCGGTAGACCAGATGTGGCCCCTCTCTTTTTTTGGAAAAAAGTAGATGTTAAGAGAAAGGGTTGACATGTTTTGAAGCAAAGTATGCAAAGCATTCTAGCTTAAAAAAAACACCAGAATAGGGTGTGAGCGCAACTGTCTTCCGAACAGTTGTGCCTTCACAAACAAATTGTTGATAAAGGACATTTTCCTGATAAATTCCTTTTCCTTTACTGTTTTAGAAAAAGAATACCCTAGTTTGGGGTTTTAAATAAATCAAAATCTTTTTGATGTGAAAGAATAAAAAAGTTTTTATATTCCCAAGTGTGACAATACTGAGCAGAGAATAAGAATAAAGATAAATATTTCATCAGCAAGGTATTTGTCACAGATTGTTAAATTTGTGAAAAAATACTGTTGAATAGCGTGAGACAGGGCCAGTTTCTCTCCCAATCCCCTAACTCTAGTTAAGCAGTTCGTCAGCACATCCTAGGGATAGTAACATCACAAGGGTTTAGGAAGGAGGGCAAGTTTAGTTGTAGGCTACATGAACAGTAGAAATGTATGAATAACTCTTGAAACTGCAAAATAACCTGTGACTTTTTTTGTGTGATAAATGTATTTGGGAAATTCACAGGAGTACCCCATTTCGAGTCCAATTAGTGTGTTTTTGGTCCTCTCTCAGTGATACCATGTCTTTCAGCTTCTAAATGTCTCTAGATCTCCTGTGTCTCCTTTCTTCTCCTCACAGCAATCTTCTCTTCTACTACATGCTCGACTCTCTGCACAAGTCATATCCCCGTGTCTCTAGTCTAAAATCCTTACATCAAACCCTTTTGCTTCCTCCCATGTGGCCATGGGACGGCAGTCGTTACTGTTAGAAGAACTCGTAGAAGCCTTTGGAAACACTGGAAGATTCACCATCCACAATGCACTAAGTGGAATCCAAGATGGCGCCTACTAGACAACGTTTCCACTAACAAGCAGTGAAGGTCTAGTGTTCCAGTCGATAGGAAATGAATGCTGGAATCACTCCTACTTATGTTGCAAGACACAATGGGCAACTGCGTTGCTACTCTAACCCTTCGATAGCATTGCTCCTTAATTCTCCTTCCCGCTAAACCTTTACAAGGTTTTCCTTATTAGTGCTTTGCATTATACTTTGTTTTTCAACGCGGCGTTCTGTTGCTGCTGCCCTTCTCGCCTCTTTCGCCGTTCTTTCCACCCTTCGGCTCTTGGCCGTCCTCGTCGCCTCGGTTCCTCTCTACCCTTCGGCTCCTGGCCACTATCGCTGCTCTAGGCATCTCTCCACCCTACGGAGTCTGGTCGCACTCGCCGCTATCGGCTCCTCTCTGCCCGTCGGCTTTTGGCCGCCCTCGGCTCCCCTCTGCCCTTCAGCTCCTGGCCACACTTACCGCTCTCGGATTTCTCTATACCCTTCGGCTGCCAGCCGCTTTCGCCGACCCTCGGCTTCTTTACTCTCAAGTTATTACCCTCCGTTCTACCAGTTTGCCAGTCTTTGGATTCCTCCTTCTGCTTTTCTTCATACTGGAGATTCGGCTCCTTTCCTTTTTCGCCTCCTTCTTATTCTTTCTTCTATCATTTTCGGTTGGATCTTATTTAGATCAGTTCCATTGGAGTATCCAGTTCCTGTCTTCTCATCTACTGGAACGAAGCTTCAGGGATCTACTGCTTCCATTCAATCTTCTTCAGTGGACATTCCTACACCTTACAGTTGGATACCTACCTACATCTGTATCTGGGTTTTCTTTCCCACAAGGGTTTCCCAGGGGGTGGCCCCCTGGTTGCACAGAGCATAGTTTATGGTCTCTGGACTTCCGGGGTGACGCTTCTTTTTTCTACACGTCTCCAGTTAATCCAAAGACCTGCGAGTACCATTCTTGGCAAAAGCATAAAGTGTGGTGTTTTAAGAGTTACCTGACCCTGAGCCTGGGAGTGGTTATATGAGGGAGGATAACATGAGAGGGGACAACTACCAAGAGAAGGGGATGACTCCATTGGATGAGGCAGGGTATTCGTCCCTTGTCCCTGATGAAGACACCAATACCCACGTTTTTTATGGCTTCTTGTCACCCCACTAATCCCCCTTATTATAAAATGATACTCTGTATCTTTCTTCCCAAGCAGATATATTCCTGCCTGTCCACACAACTTTGACCCGCCTTAAAATTCAATGAACTTTGCTTAACACCTTACGGTTCACTTGCTTTCTACTCCTCAAATCTGTTACCCAATCACTTTCTCTCTTTGTCCTCTGAACAATATTTCCCACTATGGCCCCTTCAGGCACCACTTCACTATCTTTCGTACTAACTAAAGCCGTTCCTTTGAACAACTCCCCACCCCCCGCACACAAAATTCAGTATATCTCTTTAAACATTCCAGTTCCATATCTTCCTTCCAAACACAACGGCTGGACTGCTGGGCAGCGCCCTTCGTGTAGTTATCCTTCAATGGAAGTTTGTCAAATATTCATAGGTCATTGCATTTCACTTTGGATATTTCTGCTTGTTCCACCATTAGGAGTTGAAGGCAGGTGTCATATGTGCCCATATGTAGCACATTTGTCTTTAGTATATCCACCAAGCCTAGGGCTTGAAAATCAACTTAAAACATTTCAGTAGGTTGAGACATTTGCCATGTTCATGTGCTCCATCTGAGCTTTATGGACTTGGTTTTTGGTGGTGCAAAAGAATCTTTTTCACTAAATAACTGGCACAGCTGTTTTTTCCTCCGTTCAAAATTGAGAAATAACTGCTAAGTGACTAATATTGCTTTAGAGGCAATTTTGAAGCAACATCTTTATGTTCTAAAATGTTCTTTCACTTATGCACATCATCTCAGTACTCTTATCTAGACCCCACAGTTTGGCTCCACATACACCCTGCTTACAAATTTGGTCTAAAAAACGGTTAGCTTGTCGCATTATGTAGTTTCCCTGCCTTTTTACAAGTTTGTTTATAGCCCTCCCATCCGCTTCAGCTTTTCTTATGACCAGGGACACGTGGTTTCTTTTATCCTTGTTGTGTAGCTTAGATTATCACAATCAAATAAGGATATTCAACTACCTGTTCCAAAGAACCTTTCTCCATAAACAAAAAATCTCTGGCTATCCTACATTTACTGTGCCCACTAAATACCATTATTTCTGATTAAATATATGTTGATTTCGAGCTTGGTTAAGCTGAAATGAAGACCTACAGCTGATAGTTGTTCTTTGGGGGCAATCAGTGTCCTAACTAGGAGGACAGAATCATCCATGTAAAGCAATAGTGAAACCAATACACCATCTAAGTGTGGAATATCCAGATGTTTTTAACACTGCACCAATCAAGTCCTTCATATACAGATTAAATAATACTGGGGGCGATAGACTGCCCAGCTTCACTCCTCGGTCAAAATGTTTTTGGACAGCTTCTCTGAATGCCTGAAACAAACATATAAAATAGAAATGGAATAAAGGCCTGTAATGGTCCATATCATGGCACTTTCCATGCCCATATTTGAGAACTCATGGCAGTTTCTTCTTGTCCACCAAATAAAAAGCTGAAGAAAAAACTAAAATGCATAAATAAAATGGTATTTTTTGTTGCACCAAACTAGAAAATAATGTGCTGCGAAACAAAAAACGGAAAGTTCCTTATGCATGGAACTCTCCTTGCATCTGTCTCAGTATTCAAGTTCCCTCGATCCAACCATTGAATGATTTGACTAAAGATTTTACAGTGAATATCAAACTACTTGGCCTATATGCCGTCTGATTGGTTTGCTTTGCTTATATATTGACACAATTTTGTTGTGCAACGAATCATGAAAACACCCTCTCAGAAACAGAAGAAACTTCTCCAAAGCGGAATCCACCTCCAATTAATGTTGGAAAACATCTGCTGGGATCCCATTTGGACCTGTGCTTTTCCCTTCGCGATTTACGTGGTGATTCATGGAATCAATGTGCGCCGAAAACGGGGCGCATGCGCGCGAACGTGCGCAAGCGCCCGTTTTCCGATTCATGGAACACATTGCGCATGGCTTACCTGACCTGCGTGTAATCTGTGCTGGTCCAACACGTCACTGCGACACCACGAACGCCTTGTGCGATACGGCCAGTGAAGGCGCACACCATCCAGTGCACACACCTAAAAAGGGGGCGGGACACGTGGAATGGGGAACAACAAGCAAGGATGTGGATGTTACGGGGGAAGCACCGCAGTAAAATCCTTGCAACGCCTACACACGCGCCAACAACATGTATTCATGGAATCGAATAGGGCTAATCGGTGCGCAGGAAAAGACGTACAAACCTGGAAACCCGTATGGCCCCGCGAAAGCTGGCGTAAGCGCCCCTGCGCACCAAAAACAATGCATAAAAGTCAGCGCAAACAACAAACTCACGTATAGAATGCACCATTCCTCGCAGCAGTGATCGTGGGACACTGCAGGAGGAGGAGGAGGAGGAAAAAGAGGAGGAGATGGAGGAGAGCCAGGCCCCACATTTTCTTACCCAGGACCAGCCTTCTTGGGATGCCTGATGACCAGGTCTATGACAGGTATAGGTTTCCACCTCATATCATCCTAGACCTGGTCTATGAGTGGGAGAATAACCGCACATCACCCACCCTTTGCTCCCAAGCACTGAGCCCCATAGAAAAGGTGCTCAATGTAGTGCATTTTTTGGCCACTGGGTCACTTCAGCAGACAACTGCTATAGTTCGGGGTGCCTCACAATCCACGCAGCCTACACCAGGTGTTGGCAATCATGACTGCACGCCCCCAGTCCGCAGGCACATAAACATGCCCAGAACACCCGCAGAAAGGCAGGTGTTGTCCAGGACTTTAACGGGGTGGCACACTTCCCGAAAGTGCTTGGTGCCATTGATTGCACCCATGTGGCCCTACGTCCACCTAGGGTCACTGAGCACATCTATCGCAATCGTAAGCACTGGTATTCCACCAAAGTGCAGGTTGTATGTGATGCCAAGGGAATCATTACCTCTGTCTATGCCAACTATCCTGGGTCCACTCATAGTTTCATGTTCAGAATGTCACCCGTAAACAGGGACCTGGAAGCTGGGAGGCATGGCAACACATGGCTCATTGGTGAGTACAATTGCCTGTGCACATGCATGCATGTCACACACAGACAAATAGAATAACCCAACTAATGACAACCATCATCAACTCCCCAGGGGATAGTGCCTACCCTCTGAGCGCCTACATGATGCCAATACGGAACCCCACCACACCACCCCAGGTAAGATACAACGCAGCCCAATTTGCAACCAGGGCCATAGTGGAGCGCACATTGGGAGTGCTGAAGTCACGCTTCCGCTCCCTTGACCACTCCAGTGGACAGCTACTATATGCACCACCAGTAGTGTGCAGGATCATTGTGGCAGCATGTGTCTTGCACAATGTAGCAACACGGTGGGCGTACTGGACGATATGGTGGTGCCCCCACATTCCCAACGACATGCACGCCCGCTGCGCATGAGAGGGGAAAGGGCACGTGGCGAGGCTACCCGTACCCAGATTGTGGCACAAATTTTCACCTAAAATCCCACCCCTGTGGAGTGCACACAGGCCTGGCACATTCCAGGTGACAACTGATGATGACAAAGGGACAATCAACTGTCACAACCTTACCACCCTGAGAATGTGTCCTTGGAAGTGCTACATTGTGTGCATCCCTAACTACTTAAACTAACCCAATCTTGTGTGACCAAAAGGCACACATTAAAGATGCAGTATGTCACTAACCCCATGCAAAACAGCACATCCAAATAATGGTATGTCAGCTAAACCCTCCCAAAACCCATGTCACCCGGCCGACACCACGCCATGGCATGCAATGTAAAAAGTCCAAAGTAAATGCACAACACATGACACAACTGTCACAAAGTGCACAACGCCAAATGCAAATAAGTCAAAAACAATTCCCTCTGACACATCCAAATGAAACCGCACACAGGAACATCCATTTACCAGCATAACATATCATAAGCACAGGACCCAACAGTGACAATGTCAGGCAGTGTCCAATCACAATAGCACAAGTGCCTCAATGTGACAAAGCCACCACATGGACCCCTTCCACCTTGAGTGCGTCTCTGCTAGCTAAAGGGGGCGGGGTAACACATACAGCATGAAGGGTATCAATAATGGAGACAGGCAAGGTAATACATGAAGATGTAACATTAAAAAATGCCCATTTACCAATATACAAACCAAAATGCATGGCAACCATGCACTGGACAAACTATCATGAATCCCCACAAGGGGTGTATACACAGGTTGGACTTCAGACTGGCCACATAAATGACAGAAGCCCAATGCCTCTGTGTATGTCACAGTCACACGCTGCCCTCCTTGCAAGCCCATGGAAAGGGGAAGCAGGAGTGGCATGTGTCTGGACCCAAAGCCACAAACACAAACACGAGACAAGCCTGTATGGGCCCAGCCGGAACACACAGTGGATGCCTTTGGACGCCACACCAAGCAACACACTGTTACACGAATGCACCATAGACAAAAAAACAAAAATAAATATCCAAAAATCGCCATGGTGTCCCGGGGGGGCGGGGGGGTGGTGCCGGCACCAAGGAGGGAGGAGGTGCAGGGTGCACATCAACAACCACATGCACAGATTTTGAGAATACAAAAAAATCCTCCATGGTTCATGGCCTGCATGGCTGGCCTATAGTGGGAGAGCTGTCGCCACTGTCGGCACCCTCTGGTGTAACATTAGAAGGTGTGCGTGGTAAGGGAGGCTGAACACGCATACCCCTTGTATGCTCGTCAATGGCCGCAACATGCAGGCCTGAAAGGTCTGATTCTGCATAATGATGGTACGGAGGTCCCCATGCAGCACCTCACGTGCAGCATGGAGTTCTGCCTGCAAGACCTCCCGGGTTGCATGCAGTTCAGCAGAGATGTTGTGTGTCAGCTGCTCCATCTGCTGTTCTGCCTGTCTACTGCAGGCCATCTCAAGTGCAGCCAGAGTAGATCTGAGGGAGGTGTTCTCTTCTGTCAGGGCATCCCTGTGGGCCTCTGCCTGTGCAGCTATGGCTGTGCGCAGAGCCCCCAGTTCAGCCCGTTGGTCCCTGTTGGCGGCCAACATGTCCAGCCTGTGCGAGCGGCATGCGGACCACACTGCCAGCTTCTGGAACGCCATCTGCCTTTCGGGGGGAGGGGTGGAGAAAGGAATTGGCCACCCTTTACACGCCCTGAGCCAACATCTCACATGATGCCCCCTGTTGCTGTGCAATGGCATACATGAAATTCTCCCACACAGTATTCCCGGGTGGCACACGGCCACCGCGTTACCGGATACCACACCTGTCGGGCCCAAGGATACCTGGCCCTTGCTGCGCTGGCGCTGCCTTTGGCTGCAGGACTGCATTCTTCCCTTGCTGAGCTGCCCCAGGAACAGGAGCAAATAGTGTAGAGCATGATCCTGCATCCGTAACCACCACAGACGGACGTAGCAACACTGACTTGCCCCGTGAGGGGTCTACCCCCCCCTTCAGGTGTGTCGGACAGAACAGCATCCACAGCAGAATCACTCACCTGCGACAGCAATGAGGGTTCAATGTCTGATTCCGCACCAGAGACACGCCTGGCCAGGATGGTCTGGAGCACCAATGGATTTTCATGGGCCACCACACCACAGCCTCCACTGGTGCCTGGTGCCTGATTGGGGCTCGGAATAAGTCACCCCCTCCACCATCTCCTCCTCCTCCTCCACATCCTCCTCCACTGCATCCAGTGCCTCATCCCCTGCAGAAAATCAAAAGAAGACATGAACACACGTTAACAGAATAGGCCAAACACATAGGTATCAACAGTTTGACAAGCAACACATGAACCAGCCAAGTCACACATGACACAAACTCAGGCACGCAGTGTCAATGAAATGTAAGGGGAGCCTGAAAGACGACATGGATGTGTGTGAAATGGCAAAATAAGACATGTACATAACACCTGCATCACACAAAAGATTGACATGAAAGATGCCAACACACAGATAGTACATAGCATAGCCATGCCCGAACTGTCAACCAAACCCAGATGGAAGCTCAATACTACTGTCTATGAGCCATGTACAATGCATGTCATTTGACATTCCATTGAAATCACTATGATAAAACACACGTGTCACAGGCTGCAACGACACTAGGGTGTTGAAATACAGTGAAGGAAGGCACATGGATTCATTATCGGCCGGTCACTTTGACATCACGCAAGTGAATAGGCATGTGGAAGGGGAGAACAGGGTTCAGAAGTGTGTGTGGGTGCAGTGCATGTGTACAGCATCAACTATCATTGAGAACACAGAGGCAGTAATGTGAATGTCGTAGACTGATGGCAGTGTAATGGCAAATGCAGTCATTCTGTGTAAAGTGTTGGTAGTGGGTTGTAGGGATACAGTAAAACCCCACCCCCAAGGGTGGGGGATGGCTTGGAGGTAGTGCATGGATCAAAATGGTTGCTCAGAGTACTGTGTTGTAGCAGACAGTGTGGGCAGGTGTCAATTGCATTCTTTCACTAATCTGGGACTTCAGCAGGGGAGAGGAGGACAGTAAGCACAACACATGAGGAAGCATCAGAAGTGCCCCCGGAGAAGCTACAACAGCAGTTGCATAGAGGCTGTACCGCTGTACCAGAGGGAGGCTTCCGCTCGACACAGACGAGAACCCCACACCAATGGCCATGAGGAGCAACTGACCCTGAGTGAGCAGGAAAGGGATGAACAAATACCATGAGAAAAAAGCAAATACTAGAGATGGAGTTGAATGATTTGCTTGCCCAGGACCTATATGGACTTGCTGGGAATGCACAGGGTCCAGGAATGAACACTCATAGCCACTGTGAGCCTGTGCCATCCACACAGTCCAAGTGAGATACCCTGCACCAAGGCCAAAGGACGTTCCACACAGTCCGGGTATGGCAGAGTGAAGAGTATATATTCACAGAAATGTGGGTACAGCCCATTGCAGTAGTCCACCATCGGAATCAGCAGTCCCTTGGAGACAGTGAGCTGCTGGGAGATGGCGAGGTAAGGAAGAATGCCTCTGAGGAGGAACAGCTTGTAGGGTGACCTCACAGAGACTTCAGTCATGTGACGATAGAAGGTGAGTGTTGAGTGGAAGATCATCACAGGCTATCCGTGACCATAGGTTGGAGCAAGAATAGGGCCAAGAAAGGCTGCACAGAGCTCGTCTTGGAAGGATGGAGTAGGTGTGGTGAAGAGGATTGCCTCCTTGTGCAGGACATGGTTTGTATGCAGTCTGCATGACAACGAGCATGTATCAGTCCAACATCACATGGGTCACACATGGCAGTAATGTCAATGTAGCCTGAACTGGCAGACAATCATAACATCACCCAAGCAACATACACATGGCCTGGACACACACACATCACCACTCACCTGACATGGTCTCATAATTTGGCAGGCCTCCCACGCCTTGGACCTGCTCCACTGCAATGAAATCACCAGCTATCTCCTCATGTGCAGCGAGTTCATCCTCCTCTGGTGTTGTCCCACTGCCAGTCACCAGAGTAGAGGTGAACTTTGCAGCCAGCTTGTCTTTCGCTCGGCGTCGGAGGTCATTCCAATGCTTAACAACATCATCTGCTGTGGGTCTGTCATGTCCCAAGGCACTGATACGGTCCACGAGGAATTGCAAGTGGGCCTTACGCTGAGCATGCATATGTGTGCTCTCTGCCCGCACCAGCATGTCGCGGCCGTGATACCTCACATAGTCCACAAGTGCGTCCAGTTCCTCTTCACAGAAACTCCTCTTCCTTGACATGTGGTACTCCTAAACCGTGTCTGGGGTACCAGCCTGTACCGCTGGAGCACGCTTCTTCCTCTTGCGAGGTGATGTGGACCCCGAGTGGCTTGTGCCGCTCTGGTCAGTAGGGGCTAAAGTGAAGGTGGACTGACCAATGGAATCAGGCAATGATGCGACAACCAAAGGTTGGACTGCAGATATTGGCAGCTGGGTGGTGTTGCCAGTACCCTGCGCCACACCTGCTTTGGTGACAAGGGCTAGGAACAATCCAGTCCTGGCTGGGTGACCCAGAGCAGGGGTGGTGGTAGCTGCAGATGACCCTGCAGCTACCACACCCTGGCTGCTCGGGGCAGCAGATGACACTGCTGCTCCAGATCCACATGTTGTGGTGACAGCAAGTTGCCCCACGCGTGCCTTGGTCTTCCGGACACGGATATCGGCAATTGAGTCACCCTGTGACTGTTCTGGGGCCACTGCAGTCCAGGCTGGCTGACCCTGAGCCTGTGTGGTGGTGGCCGCAGCTACCCCGGCAGCTTCCACACCCTGGCTGCTCAGGACAGCAGATGGCACTGCTTGTCAGGTCTGACGGGTGCTGGGGATGACAGCAGCTGCTGCATCTCCCTGGCCCGCTTGGGTGGGGGGCATTGCTATCCCTGCATGGGCATGGATACCTTGCCCTCGTGGACGACCCTGGCCACGTCACCAACCTTGTCCACCTTGTCCACCTTGGCCACCCTGGCCAACCTGGCCACCTCGCCCGCCTTGGCCACCTCTGGGAGGTCACCCAGGTTTGCCTCCCTTACCACTGGATACCCTCCCAGTCATGGCACTGATGGACTAGCGCATTGGGAGGTGCAGACCACAATTGTCCTGGGCAATGGGAGTGAGGGTGCAGGGTACGTGATGGAAAACGTACCACTGTGTTCCAGCCATGCTGTATGTGACCCCTGGGGGGAAGAAAACAGGTCACAAAAGGCTCAGGCACCCCAAAAACAAAAATAAACGTGTACGCGACCCCTCGGTAGCCCACATGTCTTGAAAGAACATCCCACAGTACGCTGTGGCACCCAGCAACAAAAAATGCATACGTGAGGAACACGTAGGCTACTATGACCTCGAAAATGGGGTACGTGACACACAGGAGCAACCACAGTGGGAAAAATGCGTGCGCGAATCACCGTCTGCCTCAAAAATAAGAAGAAAAACACAGGCGTGTGTGCGCGCATAGGCAACTCCCCTGCCAAAACAAGAAGTACGCACTGCCACAGTAGTGAACAATTTGCATGTGAACCCAAAAAAATAAGAATCTCACGAGTCGGTCTCCACGAAAAGCACTTACATTGCAATGTTGTCCTACACAGAACTTTCACCCGTACTGAACAGCAACGCCCAAAGCCAAGCACACGTCACGTAACTTACGCGCTTAGGGCCTTTCCTCTGATTACACGCTAATGCACCGTTTCCACACGTGCGGAATCACTCTTCCCGGCTGGCCACGCAAAAGAACACGGAAGACCCACGCTCCTGCCCACAAGGCCATTTACCTGCCTCAAGCTGATACCTAGAGCCATCTGCTGCTACCAGCCCACTCTGTGTGCCTGCTGCCCACTTGCCCTGCATTTTGGTACCTGCTCTGAAGCCATTGCCAGTGATCCTGTTGCTGTGACCACCTCTGCTGATCCTGAAGACTCCCGACTGCCATTCCTTCACTCCACAGCCCAGCCCCAGGACCCTCTGCAAACCCATACCTGCCTCGGTGGTTGCCATGTTTGACCCATCTCCGTCTGAGGCAAGTGGCAACCCCCCCGGCAGAGGGCTGTCAGCTTCTCTATCACAGAAGTTGGCATCCTGCTGGAGCAAGTCTTGGGGCATTATGATGCCCTCTTCCCTGGACCATCGCGAGTTGACAAGGAAGGACGAAGTAAGATCTGGGCAGACATCGTGGGTGCCATCAACACGGAGGGTGTTTCACCCCGCGACTACCAACATGTCCGTAAGCGATGGGAAGACTTCCAGTCCAGGACCCACAACAAGGCCTGGCACCTCCTCAAGGCAGTTGATGATTGAGCAAGGCGCCGGTTCACCAACGACGAGATGAGGGTCCTGGAGCGCTTCTACCCAGCGCTGTACCCACAGGTCTTGGAGTTGGTGCTCCATCTGGAGTCGACTGGTAAGTGTTCATGTGTTCATGTCCACCATAGTGCATGTGCATGTGCATGTTGACGTGTGGCTGGAGTGTGCCCCTTGCCCTTATGTCTGGCATGCCTCCTGTACAGATGTCTGTGTGCATGTCCCTAACAGTGCTACATGCGAGTCCATTCAGGCGTGTCCCACATCAATGGTGTCTGTGTTGCAATGTGTGATGCGCACCTGCATGTTACGAGGTGCACATGTTTGCATACTGGTGTCTGAACTGGGAAATGCGAGAGGTGTGACACTTGGGTGCTCATGTCACCCTCATGGACATGCATGGTGTACATGTGCGTGTGTCTGAGTAGTGAGTGTCTGACTGCACAACACTCGGCATGTATGTTAGTTGAGTTCCTGATTGGTTATTTCCTCACGCTGCAAATTTGCACTACAGTACAATGTGACGTGGTATCTCCATGGCCTACCTCATGACTGTAAGGTGATGTGTGTAGAAGAGATGTGTATGTCACATGATGCGTGTGAGGTGATTGCACAATTTTGATCTTGTGTCAGTGCCTTGTCCATGGGTGTGGATGTCTGTTGTGAATGACAGACATGTTTGTGAATGTTTGTGAATGGCACTTCCCTGTGTGTATTGGAGGGTGATGATGGTTGTGACCTACCACAGTCCCACTGATGTACATATGCATTGTGACAGACACACATTTTCAGTAGCCTGATGTTTGTGTTCCATGTTTCCCTATCCACAGCAGCGATGGACGAAGAGGGCAGAGATGTCACTGTGGAGCCCCGCAGCAGGGATGCCTCCACCAGGCGGAGCTATGTTGTTCATGTGTGTGCAAACATGCATGTGTGAATTTAAGATTGCCATGCCATGGGGCATGTACTGCAGAGTACAACCAATGGATGGGTGTTGTGGTGCACTGTGGGGGTAGGGGGCAGCGTGTGGTGGCATTTTAGTGGACATATGATACATGATTGCATGTTGGGCCAATGTGTTGGAGGGGTGGGGGGACATGAGTCGGGGCCTGCCTGTAGGTTGCCGTCACTGGTGGGGGGGGTCATGAGTGAGGGCCTGCCTATGGGGTATGGTGACGGGTGATGAGGGGGGTCTCTTGTGGTGTGGGCTGCCTGCGGGGTATGGTCATGTGTGATAGGGATATCCCTTGTGGTGTGGGCTGCCTGTGGGCTATGGTCACGGGTGATGGGGGGTCCCTTGTGGTGTGGGTTATGGTCACGGGTGGTGATGGGTCCCTTGTGGTGTGGGCTGCCTGTGGGATTTGGTCACAAGTGGTGGGAAGGTCTCTTGTGGTGTGGGCTGCCTGCGGGGTATGGTCATGGGTGGGCTGCTTGCGGGGTATGGTATCAGGTGGGCTGCCTGTGGGGTATTGTCACGGGTGATGGGGAGGTCCTTTGTGATGTGGGCTGCCTGCAGAGTATGGTCATGGATGCTGGGGGGGTCCCTTGTGGTGTGGGCTGCCTGCAGGGTATGGTCACAGGTGATGGGGGGGTCCCTTGTGGTGTGGGCTGCCTGCGGGGTATGGTTACGGGTAATAGGGAGGTCCCTTGTGGTGTGAGCTGCCTGCGGGGTATGTTCACGAGTAATGGGTAGGTCCCTTGTGGTGTGGGCTGCCTGCGGGGTATGTTCATGGCTAATGGGGGAGTACCTTGTGGTGTGGGCTGCCTGCGGGTTATGGTCACGGGTGATGGGGGGTATCTTGTGATGTGGACTGCCTGCGGGGTGATGGGTGGGTCCCTTGTGGTATGGGCTGCCTGTGGGGTATGGTCACGAGTAATGGGTAGGTCCCTTGTGGTATGGGCTGCCTGCGGGGTATGTTCATGGGTGATGGGGGTCCCTTGTGGGATGGACTGCCTGAGGGGTATGGTCACGAGTGATGGGGGAGTCCCTTGTGGTGTGAGCTGCCTGTGGGATGTGTTCTCGATTGATGGCAGCAAGCGCAGCCCTTTCCACGCATTTTGGCCAGTGCAAGTGGGATACGCAAATTCACGGGGGTATGCGCGGCCCTTTCCACGCCTTTTGGCTGGTGCAAGCAGGCTACGTGATTTCGCAGGGGTACGTGCAGCCCTTTCCACACCATTTGGCTGGTGCAAGCAGGCTATGTGATTTCGCAGGGGTACGTGCAGCCCTTTCTACACGATTTGGCTGGTGCGAGCGGGGTATGCGCGAACCTTTACACGTGATTTGGCTGGTGCGAGTGGGGTAGGTGTAAAATATTTCACGCGATTACGATGGAGGGGGGCTGTATGCTGGACCCTGGATGGCGCGGGGCCTTGTGCCGTATTGGCCATTTCACTGGCTTTTTCCTGCGCACGGGGCAGTGTTGGGGGCGTTACTGGCACTGCTTGCTGTTCATTGCGCCACGGCTACTGATGAATCGGGAAATCCATGAATAGCATGCCGCGCAATTGCTGGTTTGCACCACAGCTGCCGCACCCTCCTTCGCGGCGTGTGGCGCTTGCGCTGCTTCTGTGCTGGATTCTAGGAATCGGGCCCTTAATGTTGTTGTATACATTGATCACATTAAGAGTTTAAAAACAATAAAAGTGCTAAAAATGAAATCTACACTGGTAGGACACAGTGTAGTCTATTTTTATGCTCATTGAACTGTGAGGGGTCAGAAATGAGAGGCGTACACAAGGTTGTAATATTCTCAGATTCAGACTTTTTATTCAACACAAAATGGGTTGGAATAACACCTCTCTAGCCCTTTCCTAAAGAAAGAGGTTCCCAGCCTAAGAAACAAAAACTAAGAATCAGTCTGTGTGAAGTAGTTAGTAACTTAGAACCCATCCTTGTATACAAAATATTGTAAAATGACCTGCACACTAAAAACAAACATTTAAGGGTGCAAGGGCTTACCTTTAGTGTAAAGTGTTCATAATCAAAACATAAGGAAAAATCCAAAAAGTGTTTTCCACGGAGAAACCCTTGGATCCAGAGGGTGGTTCCCTTCCCCTGGATTATTAGAAAGGATGGAAAAGTGTCTCTTTATCCAATAATTCCTTGAGGCTTTTACTCCGAAAGTTTCATAATATCAATAATGTCTTTCTAGCAAAAGTGTTCCTCTTGAACAACAATTTCTTTATATTGGATTCACAAGGTTCTTGTTCTTAAAGAACTGGCTGGTGTACTCCTCTACCAGAGATCCCCTTATGGACTTTTTAAACTTCTTGATATACTCCCAGGTCAGGCATTCTCATGATGTTAGAGTCTTGATATAACTTCAAAAGACTGGTGTAGTTACATATCAGAACTTCGTTGATGTACTTTGCAGATTCCCTTGGATACTTCCCTACCAGCTATTTTATATCACTGTTAAACTTTTAAACTTTTGATTGTAACTGTTGGATTGCCTGATCTATTCCTCTATCAGGAATCCTATATGGGTTCTTCAGATCTCCAGATATACTTCAGTGCCAGGTATCTTCCCACACTACTCAACGCCTAGTAGATTTTGCTACCAAGACCTTTTATAAACTTCTTCTTTAGCGGATTCCTGATATGACATGCATTACTTACCGTAATCGCATTTCTGATGATTGTATCTGCTTAGATTCACATGCTGTGCATATGGTCCGACATCCAGTGGTAACCGCAGAGTATTGCATCTTGTCTTTCGGGGACCGAAAGGGGACGTCAGCATAGGCGTGTTTGTAACACTATCCCTATTGTGGCGTGTAGTGTACCCAAAATCCCTCACGCACCGAGGTACCTCTGATTGTATTTTCTCTGCCATGAGGGAGCCCAAGGCTATTGTGAGTGAGTACATGAAGAAGAGAGAAGTAGTACGATGTCTATGTTCCTTCCACCCTGAGCAGAGAGGTAGGGAGGGGGCATGTGAATCTAAGCAAATACAAATATCAGAAGAACAAGTTAACCTCTTACCTGGTAACGTTCTTTCGATGGGATGGTCCGACGACATATTCCATATCTATGACAGTAAACATGCCACAGCTGTGCTGCTACGGAAAATCTTTCGGTGTCTGCGTCCTGCGTCGATGTCGATACGCCACCCTCAAGGACCTCCTCCGACGGCCGATGTCACTGGATGTTATAAGTAGGACGCACGATGCCCGTAGCCTCAGTTGTAGTTTTTTTCCCCAGAACGTGTGGCACCAGTCTTCTGCCAGTCTGACCACACAAAGCCTTGCGGAGACGTAAGATGCAATCGCATAAGAAATTCTGTAGCAGGGAAGGCAGGGAGGGAGCGATATGGAATACCTCATTGGACCATCCCATCGAAAGAACGTTACTAGGTAAGAGAGTAACTTGTTCTTCGAGGGGATTGGGTCCTCCGACGTATTCCATATCTATGACAGACTCCCAAAGCAGTACCAACGCAAGGAGGTGGGAAAAGAATTTAGAATACAGAAATATAGAATGCCCAATCAAATTGCAGAGTAAAGGACCGCCTTGCCAAAGGCCAGACCCTGCCCATGGATAGAATCGAGGGAGTAGTGACATACAAAAGTATAGACCGAAGCCCAGGTAGCTGCATGACAGATGTTACGAATAGGAACACCCCTCTGTAGGGCAGTAGTGGCAGCCATACCCCTGGTAGAATGGGCCCGCAAGCCGACCGGTGGGTCCTTACCCGCCAAGCGGTAACATTCAGAAATTGTCAGAATAATCCAGCGAGACAGTCTGCTTAGTAACAGCTTGTCCCAAACGCCTTCCAGCGTAACCAATAAAGAGTTGATCGTCCACTCTGACTCGGGACATGCGTGAAATATAAAAGCTTAAAGCTCTCCTAGGATCCAGCCTATGAAGCCTCTCCTCTTCCTTACCAGGATGAGGAGGATGATAAAATGCCCGAAGAATAACCTTCTGGCCTAAACGAAATTCCAACACCAGCTTCGGAAGAAAGGAAGGATGAACTCTAAGGACAACCCTGCCCTTATGAAATACAGTGAAGGGTGGCTTAACTGAAAGTGCCTGTAACTCACTCACTCTGCGAGCGGAAGTGACCGCAACCAAAAATACAGTTTTAAAAGTTAACAGTCTCAAAGGGCAAGAATGCAAAGGCTCAAACAGAGCACCCATCAGAAACTTGAGGACAAGGTTCAAATCCCAACCGGGCACCTGGAAATGTGACGGAGGGAACACATTAGTGAGCTCTTTTAGAAACTGAGAAATTAAAAGGGATTTTAAAATAAGAACACTTCAGACGAGCGCTTAAATATGGACAGCGCCGCCAGGTAACCTTTAACGGTACCCAATTGCAAGCCCCTGTGGGCTAAAGAAAGCAAAAAAGACAGAACCACAGGAATGTCACATGAAAACGGATCCACATTCTTAACCCTGCACCAGTCGCAGAACTTTCTCCAACAGCAACGGTGCAGGGACTTTGTTACGGGCCTTCTGGCCGAAAGCAACATCTCCATCACGTCTTCAGGGAGGTCCCAATCCTTATACCTCAACCTTTCAGAAACCAAGCGTGAAAGTTGAGGGATCTGACCTCTGGATGGAGAACCTGACCCCCCTCTCCCGTGAGAGCAGATCGTCTCGGTAGGGAAGACGACGTGGAGGGCAGATGAACAAGTCGAGAAGGTCCGGGTACCATGTTCTCCGGGCCCATGCCAGAACAATGAGGATCATCCGGGACCGAACCTCCGTAACCTCCGCAGCGTTTGCGGGATGACGGGGTCTGGAGGAAACGGGTACAGCAGTGGGAATGACGACTCCACCACAAACGCGTCTCCAAAGGCTCCTCTTGGAGGAAATTCCTGCAAGCAGAACCTGTCGCACTTCCGGTTGACACTGGAGGCGAAGAGATCCACTTGAGGGGTCCCCCAAAGGGCAAAGATCTCCAGGAGAATCTCCTGAGCCAACTCCCACTCATGAGAGATTGCGCTCTGCCTGCTCAGAGCGTCCGCCGTCTCGTTTTCGTCTCCGGCCAGATGAACTTCCGAGATCGAAACGTTCTGCTGGATTGCCCAGAACCAGAGCTGCATCGCCTCCCTGCACAGAGGAAGTGACCCTGCACCCCTTTTTTGTCGAGGTAGTGCATGGCCACTGTGTTGTCCGTCAGGATCAGGACATTCTTTCCTCGCACAGTCGGCAGAAAAGCCTTCAGGGCAAGCCTGACGGCCCTCAGCTCCAACAGATTGATATGGAGTCTTGACTCCGACGGAGACCAATGACCACTGACTGTCAACTCGACATGAGCTCCCCATCCCATGAGGGATGCGTCCGGCACGATCGTCACCTTCGGCCAGGGTAGCCAAAATGGAGCCCCCTTCATCAGATTGCCTTCGACGACCCACCACAGAAGATCCTGGGCAACCGAGGGCGGCACCTGAATGGGATCCGACATCCTGCCAATGTACTGGAGCCTCTGAGTTGGCGTCAAGTGGAACTTCTTTAAGTTGAGGGAGAAGCCCAGCTTGTGGAGGGAGTGCCAGGTGACGGACAGATGATCCAGGACTTGCTCGGGAGAGCTCCCCCTGATCAACCAATCATCCAGGTAGGGGTAGACGTGAATCCCCCCTTTCCTGAGATGCAATGCCACCACTATCATGAGCTTGGTGAAGACCCTCGGGGCGGAGGTCAATCCGAACGGCAGGACCCGAAACTGAAAGTGAGAGTCGCCAACCGCGAACCTCGGGTACTTCTTGTGCTTTGGATGGATCGGCACATGAAAATAAGCATCCTTGAGGTCGAGAGACGCCAACCAGTCCTGAAGTTGAAGGGCCTGGAGGACTTGAGAAAGAGTAACCATCTTGAACTTGTCCTTCATGAGGAGTTTGTTCAAACCGTGCAAGTCCATGATGTGTCTCAATCCCCCCCATCTTTCTTGGAAATCAAAAAATAAGGGGAATACCATCCCTTGTTCCTCTCCGCTATAGGCACCAGTTCTATGGCGCCTTTCTCCAGCAGGGCTTGACCCTCCTGCACAAGGAGCGGATCCGGACTCTTCAACGAGAGATTCCCCGGTGGATTGTCATGAGGCCTCTGCCGAAAGGGAAGACAGTAACAATGGGCTATGATCTCCAGAACCCACACATCTGAAGTAATGGCACACCATTCGACAAGATGCTGAGCCAGCCTTCCCCCAACCGGCGAACCATGGGACATGGCCTCATGACTGAGCTGAAGCGGCTGCAGCGTTGCCTGAGGGCAAAGAGGCAACTGCCCGAGCGGCCTTGGCACCTCGAGTACCTTGCTTTCCACCTCTGGCACTCCTACGGTGGCCCCTTTGACTGGCAGCTCCTCTCGCTTTACTAAAGGATGAGTTGAGGAGCCGGGCATGCACATCAGGAACAAACCCCGACTTCTGCAACCATGCAAACCTAAGTATTACTGTGCTTGCCGCCATGGACCGGCTGACGCAATCTGCCATGTCCAAACCCGACTTAACGGCCTCACACATGGCATCCTTGCCATCCTGGACCATAGCAAGAAAACCATCCCGTTCGTCCCCTTCGGGAATATGTTCAGCCGCTAAGGAAACAGTTCCGCAGAGTGTGTGTGAAACGTGACAAGGGACATACGGAGTTGGCAGCCTGAAGAGCCTGCTTTACTGGGGCCGTAGCCGCCTGCACCACCAAACTCTCCGGAGTGGGGTGCTTGGTCAAGTAGCAGGGGTCGCAACTGGCTGGGCGGTATTTTTGCGGCAAAGACTTGCCCACTGCCAGGAGACTCTCCAGAGCAGTCCAAGCCGCCGCCACCCTCCTCTGTAGAGCCATATGGAACGGCAGTACCGGGTCAGTTGGTGGACCTTGGTCGAGGATATCCGTGAGGTCATCGTGAAAATCCCCTGGGGGAGCAGACGACCCCAAGTACTCGGTGACCCTAGACATAAGGCGCTGGTACGAGGAGTCGGCATGGGTGCCAAGCTCAGGCCTACAAAACTCCACCTCCGCAGAGGTATCCAGACCACTGGCGTCATGCAGGGACTGATGCAGGTCCTCAATCTGACTATGTCCCGAGAGAATCTCATCTGGCACCGTATCAGGAACCATGCCATCATCAGAGTCCTCATCCACGTCCGAAATGTACTCAAGATGGTGGAAAGTGGGCACAGAATGGGGAACAAAGCCATGCTTGGCCTTGGCCAGAGCCTTTCTAAGGGGTTCCACCATACCCCGGGTACCCACGTCGAAACAGCCTCGAAAGGCGTCGAGTGAATCGGCGTTGACGCCGAACGCGGCGCCGACAGCGCCGACACAGGCCTCGAGGGTGGAGCCCGAGCGTGTCCTTCGACAGCCTGGGCGCGATGGCATCAATGACTTCCTCGAAGGCGGAGCCTCGAGAGAGTCCCTCGACAATCTCGGCGCCATTGGCTTCGATGTCTTCTTCGAAGACATCACAGGTACACACGGTCTCGAGCGTGTCGAGGACCGGGACCTGGAATGGGCAGAACGATTCCCCTTGTCTGAGCGGGAACGTTCCCGCGAATTGTGCTGACCACCCAAGCCCGAAGGCGTACGAGCGGTGTCTCTATTCCGATCACGCCTGACCCCACTCGGAGGCGCGGACGTACCAGTGACCTGCGATTCGAGAATCGCTCGCATTTTCTTACCGAAGGAAGCCCATTCCTCCGGAGTCGCATGCTTGGTGGGATAAGCGACCCGCCGACGGGCAGAGTCTTCGGACGACGGGGAAGGCGACCGATGACGGCGCTTCCGGCAGTGCCTCGAAGAGGCAGAGGAGTGGCGGGACCCACTCCGGGACTGAGACCCACTGGACTTCCGATGACGATGCGGAGAGTCGCCCCTCGAATCGTCCGTCGAAAGCCCCGTTAACCTTGACTTCCGGGGCTTGGACACCTTACCGACCGACAGTTTCTTCTTGTGCTCCCGCAAGGCTTTGGGCGTAAGCGACTGGCAGTCGACACAATCATCCGTGTCATGGGCCTCCCCGAGGCACCAGAGGCAGGCGTCGTGCGAGTCCGTCACCGACATCTTGGACCCGCAGTCCCCACACTTCTTCCACCCTGCGTCCGGGCTTCAAGAAGAGGAAGACATCTCGAAAAACGTCTCACAAACAACAAAGGTTCAAAGAACCGAAAGAACAAACTCCAAAGAGTCGAGGCACGCCGAGATCTTCGAAGCAAACACGTTCGCAGAAAAAACAGAACAGAGGCTACGGCGTCGTGTGTCCTACTTCTAACATCCAGTGAGGTCGGCCGTCGGAGGAGGTCCTCGAGGGCGGCGTATCGATGGCATCGACGCAGGACGCACACGCCGAAAGATTTTCCGAAGCAGCACAGCTGTGGTGATTACTGTCATAGATATGGAATACAATCCCCTCGAAATGCTATTACGGTAAGTAATGTATGTCTTCTGATGCTTGTTAATCTGCTTAGAATCACATGCTGTGCATAGACTAGCGAGCAGTACCCGGAGTTGGTGGAGGTGGGTTGTGAGAAGGAACAGTAGAGAAAAGATGTCTTGGTACTGCTTGTCCCATCTGAGAATCAGACCTAGAATGAGTGTCTAGGCAATAGTGTTTTGTAAAGGTGTGTACAGAACTCCAGGTTGCCGCTTTGCAAATGGACTCTAGGGGAACATTTGCAATGAATTCTATGGAAGCCGCAGTGCCCCGAGTAGAGTATGCTCTAGGCTTGAAGGGCAGTTCTCTCTTAGCAAGCGCGTAACATAGTGTGATGCATTTGACAATCCACCTTTGAATCTGCAACTGGGCCACTCTCAACGATCTCGGCCCTTGGCCCAGCCACTCTCCACTTGCACTGCCTCCCTGGCAACCCCTGCACTGTGGGACTGTCTCTCTATCCCAACAGCCCCTCTCCCAGCACTTGTCTGCACTTATCTTGCACTTGCCACCAGCTGGCCCTATTATTTATCTATTATTCTACCCAGTACTGCACTCCCCCCCTCCCTTTCCCCTTGCACTTTCCTTTTCCCCTACCCATGCACTTGCGCGATCTGAATGACACCTGGCCTAGTAGGATCGTTGTCTGTCTTCCCTTTGTTCCCCCCTCCCTGCCTCGTCGCGCCTTGAAACACTTGTGTATAGGCGTGTTACA
The DNA here is from genome assembly GCF_040938575.1 of Ambystoma mexicanum. Classification (NCBI taxonomy): domain Eukaryota; kingdom Metazoa; phylum Chordata; class Amphibia; order Caudata; family Ambystomatidae; genus Ambystoma; species Ambystoma mexicanum. The sequence continues at coordinate 743,523,621 of NC_090936.1, forward strand.
AATGCCATATCATATCATATCATACCTTGAGATAGCTGATTTGGAGACAGGATCCTCTTCTCTGCCAGCTGCCACTGAAACGGAAAATTGGTTTGTTTTCCTAAGTGGTTTCGTTCTTTCCAGGTAGAACATGACTGCCCTGCACACATCTAGTGTGTGGAGGCTTCTTTTGCCCATGCTAGTGGGATTCTGGAAAAAGGTAGGAAGTTCAATCGATTGGTTCACATGGAACTTCGAGATGAATTTTGGCGCGAATCTGGGATGCGTGTGCAGAAGTTCCTTATCCCTGTGGACTGTAACAAAGGAGTCTAGAGCAGAAAAGGCCTGTAGTTCACTAACCCTTCTGATAGAAGTGATAGCCACTGGGAAGGCCGTCTTATAAGTAAGGTCTTTTAGACTTGCTTTATGCATTGGCTCAAAGGGGGACCCCATGAGCCTGGTTAAAACCACATTTAGATCCCATCCAGGAGCTGGGTGAGAAATGGGAGGATACATTCTTTTAACCCCTTCCATAAAGGCCTTAATCACCTGTATCTTCCACCACAACACCTTTTGTTGTGACGTGGTGTAGGCTGAAAGAGCAGCCAGATGAACCTTCAGTGAATTTAAGACCAACGCTGTGTCCAACAAATGGGTTAGGTAAAGTACAATGTGTGTGGGTGAGCAATCGATGGGATTGACGCCCTTGGTATTACACCAGATAACAAAATGTTTCAATTTGCTGACATAGCAATAACGGGTGTTAGGTTTCCTCGCTTCCCTGAGTATGTCCATGCATTTCTGAGGGAGCTGTAGGTGTCCAAACTCTGTGACCTCAGGAGCCAGGCTGCGAAGTTCAGAGTTTGTGGGAATGGGTATAGGGTCTCCCCCCTGTCCTGAGACAACATGTGTATGGGCAGGGTAGTTTTACTGGTGGGGAGAGGGACATTTCCATCAGATGAGCGAACCAGGGTTGGCGGGGCCACCAATATCATGGTAACTGGTTCCTGGTGCATCTTGTGCACTATTTTGTTGAGAAGAGGAGTCGGGGTGGGGGAGCATAGGCAAATTTCCCTGACCATGTTATCCAGAGACCGTTCCCCTTGAAGCGGTTCTGAGGGTACCTGGAGGCTTAGTCTTGGCATTGGGCGTTCTCCTGAGTTGCAAACAGATCGATCTCTGGGAAGCCCCATTCTGCGAAGACGTTGGATATGATGTCTTCGTGCAGACACCATTCGTACTCTATGGGCAGAGGGAAATCTCTGCTGAGCACATCTACCAGAAGATCGAGTTCCCCTGGAACATGTTGGGACAACAGAAACATTTTGTGTTTGAGAGTCCATATCCAAATGATTTGGGACAGCTTGGATAGCCCTGGAGAGTGAGTGCCTCCCTGTTTTTTCAGGTAATACATGGCTGTAGTGCTGTCTGTTAGAATCAGAACCGTCTTCCCTTGTAGTTGCATCTGAAAAGCCTTTAATGCCTTGAACACTGCTAATAGCTCCAGTAAGTTTCTATGGTTGGACGCTACTTGTGGGGACCACAGTCCATGCGCTGTCTGCTGAAGCAGGTGAGCCCCCCAACCTGTGAGAGAGGAGTCTGTCGTGAGAGTGGCTTCCAATGCAGGGGTGGTGAAGGTTTTCCCTTGACCACCAATGCAGAGGGAGACGAGGGCTGGCGAGACAACTACCAGATCGTCCCATTGTCCGCTGGCCTGACACCACTGGCTGTTGAGCCACTCTTGCATGGGACACATGCGCAGCCGCGCATGGGGAACTAAATATATACATGACGCCATCATCCCCAGCAAACGCATGGCTTTGCGCACTGTCACCTCCCAACTGGCTACATATTGAGGGATCTGAAAAAGCATGTTCTGAACCCACTCGTTGAAGGGGAAGACGAGGCCGTCATTCGTCTGGATTAGAGACCCCAGAAATTGCTTTACTTGGCTGGGGACTAGACTGGATTTTTTCTCGTTGATGGAGAATCCCAGACTGAACAGAAGGTCTACGATCCTTTGGGTGTTCAAAAAACAAGTGTCGTGCAAGTCCCCTGTTATGAGCCAGTCATCGAGCTAAGGATAAACCGGGACGGATAGTCTGCGCAGGTGTGCTGCTGCTACTGACAGTATCTTGATAAACACCCTTGGTGCCGAGGCGATGCCGAAGGGGAGCACTTTGAATTGGTAATGCCTGACCTCTACCATGAACCTTAGATATTTCCTGTGCGTTGGCAACATTGAAATATGAAAGTATGCATCTTTCATGTCCAATGTTGCCATGTAGTCCCCCTGTTTCAACAGTGGGATCACCTCCTGTAGCGTTACCATGCAAAACTTTTGAGGTTTTATTAACTTGTTTGCTGGGTGCAGGTCTAGAACAGGGCGCATGTTGAGGTCCTTTTTGGGTACAAGGAAGTACACTGAATAAATACGCTTGTTTACCTGAAGAATAGGGATGGCTTCTATGGCATCCTTTCCCAGAAGCACTTCCACCTCTTGATTCAGGATCTCCAGATGGTCCGGTGAGAGGCGCTGTGAGCGTGGTGGTCTGAATTGTGGAGGTCGGGCGAATTCCACGCAGTACCCGTGGGCAACCGTATTTATGACCCACTGGTCTGACGTTATCCCCTCCCATGTAGTGAGTAAAGATGTTAAGCACCCCCCTACCGGGGTTACATGGGAGGGGACCTGGATCTGATGGTCATTTCTGACCAGAGGCTCCGGCTCCTCTAGGATCGGGGCCTCTACCTCTGCCGCATCGCTGACCCCTTGGCGGGTTGTATGCGGGGCTTCCTGAAGTTTGTCCAGCATTAAAGTTTCCCGTGCCATAGTTGTTCTGACTTGCACGGGACTGCCCTCAAAAGGAACGATGAGCATTACCTCCTCGTTGGGGGAAAGGTCTTGGAGTAATTCTTTTCAGGGACTTAAGAGTCTCATGCTCTTTTTTGGCTGTTTCTAGGGCCTCATCGACCGCCTTTGCGAAGAGGTTAGTTTCTTCAATGGGCTTACTGATGAAAGTGGCCTGTGTTTCAGACTTAAACCCTGAGGTACAAAGCCAAGCGTGCCTTTTAAGTTAAGTTCCCTGTGCAAGAGACCTGCCTGCTGTTTCAGCCATGTCCACAGTGTTCTTTATCACATTCTGGTTCACTTGCCTGCCTTCGGCCACAATAGTGAGTAGTTTTGACCTGATGGGCTCTGGGACCTCCTGGAGACCTTCCTGCACTACGTTCCATTGAGCGTCAGTATAACTCGCCAGCAGCGTAGTGTTATTCGTATGCGCGTGGTATATGCGGCAGTCGAGGTAACCCGCTTACCTAAGGCATATAACCTCTTGGATTCTCGATCTGGAGGCGCCTCCCCGTTAGCAAGGGGTACTCCTGCCCGTTTACGGGTTTAGTCACCACCAGGGAATAGGGAGTGGCATGCCCTTCAATGTATCGAGGGTCTGAAGGAGCTGGCCGAAATAACTGTTCAACTTTTGGGTTCACTGACCGGGTTTCAGCTGGTGACACCAGGGAGGGGGCCAATCTTCTCTTTATAGAATTAAAGAGGGGAGTGGCCTGGCTAGAGGGTGGTTTCTCCTTAAGAATATCTTCTACAAATTCTTGCTCAGGCACCGCCGCTTGAGTAGTGATTTGAAGGTGATCTGCTGCCTTCCTTACCATGGCATTGAAGGCCATTTGGTCGTCTACAGGTGAGGCCTGGCGAACCGGGGCGGACGGAGGAGAATCCAGGCACATAACATCAGTGTCCTGATCTTGTTGGGGGAATGTCCATGGGTCCGTCCCCACTTGGTGCGTTTCTTCCCAATTGTCCGTGGCATCCGCATGGTCCTCGTTGTAGCCCTGCAGGAAGGAAGGTTCTTCATCTTCACTGTAAATGTCCTGATAAGTATCCATTTGAATGATGTCTTCATGATGTACGGGGACTGAGGGCTGATCCTCTTGCAACTGTGAAGCAGATTTAGGATTAGGCTCTCCACGAGATCTTTTCAGGGAAGGATGTTCAGAAAAATAAATAATTTTCTTAAGACTATCTATGCACCCTTCAAATTTCTCCCTTGCCCACTTAGAGGAACTTGAAGGGCCTACAGGTGGAAAAACATTGTCTTAGGCGCCGTAATCCACCGCCGTAGACAAGTCCCCCATAGTCTTCCTCGAAGTTGTTCTTGCCGTCGAAATGACTTAAGGGGAAATAACCGACAACTCGGTTTAGGATAAACAATGTCTCTTATGTAAGAGCTCTGCTATAGGGCGACCAGTTATCTGGGCAGAAAAAAACAATCTGAGGGACCTCAGCAGCACGTGAGGGATTTTGGGTACACTACACGTCACAATAGGGATAGTGTTAGACTATGCAGACGTCCCCTTTCGGTCCCCGAAAGACAAGATGCAATACTCTGCGGTTAGCACTGGATGTCGGACCATATGCACAGCATGTGATTCTAAGCAGATTAACAAGCATCAGAAACTCCTTTGTCAGGAATCCTTTCATGACGCTCTTTAGATTCCCTAGTATACTCCCCTGCCAGATCTCTTCCCCGAATTTTAAAGTCTTTGCACAACTTTGGTGTATTGCCTGGTATACTCCCCTGCAAGGAATCCTGCTCTGGGGTTTTACAGATACCCCGGTATACTTCCCTGCCAGGGATGTTTCTCCCTTGAATATCAACTGCCTGGTGTCTTCTCTTTACCAGGACTGCTTATTGGTTTCAATATCATTTTCAATATACCACATCAGCACCTGCTATGTTCTGTAATGTATGTACTTAAGATAACACTTGTTTCAGCTCTCCCCCACATTGACATCTCATAAAAAGGTATTTGTTACATTTTCGTGTTGCACTTTAACTTGTCGATATTCAAACCTTCTTCCTTTCAGGCATTGATTTAACATTAGTATGGTCTGTTTTTAAATTGCCTTTGAGCACTGTCCGTAATATCAATCTCACATAATTCACTCATTTGTTCATATAGGTTTCCGTACGCCCTGGGGTCCTCAAAGGCTCTGGGCAGACTCACTGGATGTTCGCAGGGTCTCCGACTTATGGTGTGCCTCTGTGGTTAAGCTTCTTCCCTGTATTGGTGTCTGACACGATGCAGACGTCTCCCCAGCATTTCCTGCGGCTCCGAATTCACTCCCCGGTTTCCCTCTGTGGTCTGGACCGGAGAATGCTGTTTCCCATCACAACCGTACCTCCAGGAGCTCCGCTGTCCCTCTCTGTGCTCCCTCTGTCCTTCGTGGAAGTCTGCTGCACTTCTCCTTGCTTCGTGCTGACTCGCGTTCCCAAGCCGCAACACGGATGTGCCCGCCTTCTCTGTCAACTTTCTCCTGCACTGCTGTGTTTGATATTGCGGATGCCATTTTTAAAGATCCCCGGCACTTTAGTTCCAACAGAACTAGTCTGCACGTTAGTCTTCCAACTTGGTTTGGTTTGCATCAACTCTTCCCTCATCTTCTTTGTCTCAGTACTTGAGAATTTTTGGGAGTTGAAGTCCATAGATGTAATTGGATTTCTAAACTGATGTGGGTCAAGAACTCCACATAAAGAAATTTCAGAAACAAAAGATGTTTTATTATTGTTATGAATGTTTGAGGTATGCATGGAGTTTTTTCTAGAGTGATAAAAAGGACAGGGTGTCTGAATTCTATAATAAGGGAGTATGATGGCGTGACAACAAGCCGTGGGTATTATAGGGTCTGCGTCAGGGACAAGGGAGGAATACCACCACTCATCCAATGGCGTCATCCCGCCTCCTGGTAGTTGTCCTCTCCCATGTGGTCCTCCCTCATATAACCACCCCGAGGGTCAGGATAACGTAGCGAATGCCATCCCCTGTCCACATGCAATTAGTGATGAGTCCATTGGATTCATCACAGAAGCTTTAGTGAATTGTTTAGAATGCATACACAAGACATTAGTGAAAGGATTCCCAAAAATCATTGAGCACAAGGTGTGTTGATTTGAGCAATATAATAGACTGGTTAACTGACACCAGTTACCAAAAGTGAATAAAATGAAAAGCAACAAAAAAAGAATCAGAATGGAGAGGGAAAACACGAACAATCAGAATTGGTTGCATGCCTAATCTGATTAAAGTTTATGTTGTAGTCTCAATCAGTCAGCACTTCTGATATTTGAAGCATGCATTTTTTATTATTGTGCTATTATATATTGCCACTACGTTGCTATGGGGCATTTTCTATTTGTATTTTTACTTTTTCACCAGAACTAAATATTTGCTTGATGGAGGGGGGAGTAAGGTGATGCAAGCGGGTGTCAGAATGTGAATGATTGGAATTTTGCAGTGAAGGTTCTTTAGCAGTATTTATTGAGTTTGATGGTTGGATCAACAGTTGGGCAAGTGAGTTGACACTCAGTGGGGTCAACAATGAAGGGGTGCACATGTGTGGATGTTACGCAAGATGTTTGCTCAAAATAAACTTAATTCAGAGAACTCACTGATTTGCACCCTCATTGGAGGAGAGTTTCCGCTCCTTAATGCTGGCCCAACGTTTTCATAGGACAGAAGATAATAATCGATATTTTACCAGGATTCCCAATTAAATGAATAGGGGGTGATCGTGCAATGTATACATTTAATATTTTAATGTCCGATATTATGAAGTTATGTTGTACATAATGACAAACACGTATTGACTGCTCTCTAAGAAAGAAAATGAAGGTTTACACGTAAACAAAGTTTTGTAATAAATTATACATTTAATGAAATGTGACTAATTCATAACCACATCGGTTTACATGTAGGAATCACTCATTTGTTATGTCTTTAGGTCTACATTTTCTTCAAGTGCAGGGAAAGCATACCGTACAACACAGACGAATGAGCAAGCATTTCTATTTTTACTTCTGGACAGCTGACTTTCCAGAGGTTACGTTACAGTGAAGGGTATTGTGCATGGGTCCAGTTGGAGCACATTTTACTTTTCTGCTTCATCCAAATGCAGTAGAAATTACATGCATCAAAGGAAGGCTATCGCTGAGATTTGCTTTTCTGAGCAATCATTCGCCTAGCAGTGGAGACATTATACCCTTGTTTCACAGTCATGCAAAAGTGTACAGAACTGGCCCATCTAAACTACTTAGTCTTATCCCAAAAGCCCCGAATGGGCTTTTTTAAACGTATTTTTCAGGAAACTACTAGAAAAATGTTGAATTAAAGTGTCATGTGTCCTATGAAGGCATGTCCTAATATTGCTCCAGAGCAATCCCCTTTTCCCTCACATTTATTCTTCGATTTCTCAAAGAACTTTGCTGCTGAAAAATATTCAACTTTTCCACCGCTTTTAGTTCAGTTATTAACGTGAAGGTCTTGATCATAATTCCTCTACTTCGATCTGCAGCTGTTTTAACCCACGGTTGGTCAACAATATCTACAGTGTCTCAAAATGACATGGGTAGTTCCAGAACTGGGCAAGCACAGCCCTCACCACTGACATGCAAGCAGGCCACACAACGTACAGTTCTCTACTGGTTATACGCATGCACCTCAATCTAGTCTTAATGCCTCAAGAGAAAGGTCTACACTGAGATAACATTTCCTGCTTGGTGACATTGAATAGCACTTCTGTTACAATCAAAGCCAGAAACGCATCACTTTGTATAGAACTATACCTCTGCTGTTAGAGGTTACAGTTGCAAATTATACATTCTGTGACAAGGTCAGCAATCTGACCTTGCCAAAAGGTGATAGGAACTCCTCTAAGCCAGGGGTGGCAGGCCTAGCAGTGTGGAGCCAGAGTCAGTCCCACCCCAATGGGGGACAGTGGCAGTTTAGTGCCCCATTTCCTGTCTCCAAGTTCCTGTTTATATGTACAGTACCAAAGTACTTCATCCAAGACCTCCCGAAGAACATGCTGATCAGGTTTTCCATTTCTCTTGTAGAACCACAATTGAGGCGACAGCCGTAAACAGCCCCCTCCCACAGGGCGACCACTTGTCAGTGCCCCACATTACCTGCAGACAGTCATCTGAGGCACAGAAACAGGAAGGAGAGTTAGCCAGAACTAGGAAACACAGTGCTTACTTGCCGCTGGACACGCTGCACGCCTTTTCCCAGCACCGGTTCACCTGAGCCGCTGCACCAGACTTATTGCACCAAGGCTGCGCTCAACCATCCTGTCATATTTATACATTTAACCACTCAAATGATAGATGGTATATTTTCAACTCAAGGGAATAGTAGAAAGAATACGTAAGTCAAGATAAGTATTTGAACTTCTGTATTATTATTCATACAGATTATTTGAGTTTCTGTATTGTGATTCAGGCAGATTAGCATTAGGTACTTGCTGTATTAGCATACAGGTTGACATTATATGCACATTGTATATTCCAGAAGAATTATAAATCTAATTCAACATAGAGGTTCTGTGAGTATAAATAACATATACGTCACGCAGATATGTGTTTCAACCCAACAAAAGGTCGTCCTCAGGGCGCATAGCTAAGTGATATTAGAACAAATTGTATCACAATCCTTAGTCAAAAACTTTGTTTTAGAACATTTTGAGAGTTATTCCTAAAGTGGAGAGTGGGGAGATAAAACTGGGCAGAGAGGGGGGGGGGGGGGGGGGGGGGGGGGGGGAGAAAAACAAAGACAGAAAACAGAAAAAACATTGTTCGATAAATCTCAATTTTTTTCGGGTGCTCAAGTTACCCACGTAACTCTCTTGAATCAGAGCCGGTCACATGATTACGCATGTACGAAGCTTTATACTAAGGAGTTAATTCAGACCTACCAATGTGCCCATGTGCACACAATTATTTGTCGTTTGGACAAGGACCTATTTACAACAGTTGAATAACGCTGCTACTACAAACATAAAAAATCTGTTATTGCTGAGCGGAGCTCTTCCGGTTAACTCTTTGGGTGCTTAGCAACGGGGATCATGTGTCAAGTCACCTGACCGGGTCCTTGCTTATGTTGCTTAGCTACCTACGTTGCTGCCGATGCAGCTTCACTGCCCGACGTCATTCGCCATTGTGCGCGAGACATTGAGATACATGCCGGTGAGTTTCCATTTCAATATTATATGCGCATGACACAATCACAAGGCTTTCAACATGCCCGCAAAGATTGCCCGCTGATATATTTAACTAGGGAATGATCAGGATATTTCCTGTTTCCACTTCTAATCTTGCAGATTACGGCCACTTAACTACAAAAGGGAAACCTGCCTGAAACCATTGTATTAGCAAAGCGGTCGCTTTTCACTCTGCGGCCAAAATACCATTCAGGTAAAGGCCTATGTTTACACCGCTTCCAATTTTACAATTGTTAGAACAACCGATGTATACATGTTGCAAACTATGCACCAAATGTTCTTTCCCGATTTTTTTAGTTGCTAAACAAGATAACCTTTACTGCAAGTTGAAGAACCACCCTATATTGCATGAAACTTACCGCACTTATAGGTAATTATAAAATAATGTATCCTTCTACGTGAACCAAAATCTGCTGGACTCCCAGTAACAAACCGACATATTGAAACAGAATCTGTGCGATTACAGCTATTACAAAATGAATCTCTAATCATGTTTTGTACTAACAAAACGTGCTAATTTGGGCAATTTGTGTGGAAAAACTCATAACTTGAGCACCCGAAAAATTGAGATTTATCTAACAATGTTTTTTCTGTTTTCTGTCTTTGTTTTTCTCCCCCCCCCCCCCATCTCTGCCCAGTTTTATCTCCCCACTCTCCACTTTAGGAATAACTCTCAAAATGTTCTAAAACAAAGTTTTTGACTAAGGATTGTGATACAATTTGTTCTAATATCACTTAGCTATGCGCCCGGAGGACAACCTTTTGTTGGGTTGAAACACGTGTTGGCGTGACGTACATGTTATTTATACTCACAGAACCTCTATGTTGAATTAGATTTATAATTCTTCTGGAATATACAATGTCCATATAATGTCAACCTGTATGCTAATACAGCAAGTACCTAATGCTAATCTGTATGAATCACAATACAGAAATTCAAATACTCTGTATGAATAATACAGAAGTTCAAATACTTATCTTGACTTAAGCTTTCTTTCTACTATTCCCTTGAGTTGAAAATATACCATCTATCATTTGAGTGGTTAAATGTATAAATATGACAGGATGGTAGAGCGCAGCCTGTGAGGTCAGTACTTTCCCTTACATGTTTAGCATATAGGCGGTAATGGAAAATCACCTAATTCACCACACGGCTGCAGCCAGCCCTCATTTTAAGTGTATACAAGATTCCATATTCCTTCAGACGTGCGCATACCCACTTTGGGGGCTTTCTGCTTCCACAAACCTTGATACTATTACACCAAGGACTCACAATAGAACAGCATTTGCATACCGGGTTTCCACTTAAAGGGGGAATCACTCCACTGCAGCTTTGTAGCACAAACTGGGACCCTCTTCAACACCAGCCACCATTGTTGGACCACAGTGGTCCAACATGAGGAAAAAGGGTGGGGCTTAAACCACTATTAGAAAACTATACCAATTCCAACACCTCCCGGTGGGGAACACATGACCAGATTGATCAGGGCCAGTCACAAAATGGGGCGAGGTGGGGGCAAGAGGGGCAGCAGGAACCAAGAAGGTGTGGGTTGTTCGGGTGAGGTCAGAGGAGGCGGCAGCACAAGAGGCCAGCATGAGGAAATAATGTGGATTGGCATGTGAAGGAGAATTGAAGAAAAGGTGAGGTTTTGGTTGGCGAGAGCAAGATGTACTGTGCGGTCAGCTTGCATGCAAGGAGAGTGTTGAAGGGAGTAGAGAGTCAGAGTAAAAGGAGGGTGACTCTTCCTACTCTGGCCTTTACAGATGTGGTAGCGGAGTGGTCGTGGTAGTAGTAGTGTGGAGGACAGAGTAGCAGTGTGAGGAGCAGGGAGTAGTAGTGTGGTGGAGGGAGTAGTAACATTGAACGGTGGAGGCAGGCAGTAGAAGGAGAGTTGAGATCTCAGTGGGCAGACTTAGGGAGAAGGTGGGTTAAGTGGGAAAAGGAGAGTAGTGAGAGGAAGGAGAGTAGTGAAAGGAGAATAGCAGTCAGAGATGGGGAAAGAAACATCAGCGCGTGAGAGGAAGGGGACTGAGGCGCGAAGAATATCTGGAAGGAATAACCTATAATCTCTGTAGTTACTAACCTCAATGGTATAGGACTAGTTTAGAAAGTCCTGGTGGAAGTTTAAATAGAAAGTTATTTGCCTTTCAGTCCTCATTGACAGCTATCTAGATAATAGATAGTAGGGGTGCATAGTCTCTATATACGAACTCTGGGACTAAGAATGGCTGGGCTAGGGTGGAAAACAGTACATCCAGATGAGAGAGTGAGGGATGACCCTACCAAAGTACGAAATTAAAATACCTGAACCTTCTATGGCTCAAAGGTACAACAGGCACAGCCAAGCAATACCTCTGTTGGTTTTGGTGGTAACTTGGGCCAAGGGTAGGCTAAACTCTCAGAAGGGGTGTGATTGTGAGCAAGTAGTAACCCAAACAGCAATGGTACATAGATTCATAAAATATATATAAAATATATACTTTAATTACACAAAATCAATTGTACATTTAACTACCAAAAACACTATAAAAACCCACCGCTATAAAAAGGAAGATAGAAAAATACAGAATGCGGTGATGCAGTGCTCTAGATAATTAGTAGGGAGGAAAAGCAGTCAAGAAATGCAGCAAAGAGTACAAAAGGGATATGCCTTGTAGGAAAAAGGGACAAAAGGGACTTTACCAGTCTTTAAGGCCCTAAAAGAGGGACCAGTGGCAGTTAAAAGTTCCTGATTCCACTGTTCGGCGGTCCAACCAGGCTTCGAGGTACTACAGATGTTCGTCAAACCAGGTCCGGGTGCAGCGAGTTGTATTGGTCCAAGAGGCTAGCTGGCAAGGAGTGTTTCAGAGGCAGCTAACGGCAATGCAGTTTGTATTTTTATTGTTCTTTATAAAGCGCCTTTATCCAAAGCTCTTTACATAGGAGATCAACAGTAGATCAGAACAGTGGAGCAAACATGGATTAGGTACAGGTAACATAGATTACATAGGAGATCAACAGTACTTAAGAACGGTGGAGCAAAACATGGGTCACATACAGGCGGCAACAATTAATCAGGGTACTGAAGCAGGTGAGTCTTTAAGGAGGAACGGAATAGAGAGTAAGAAGTAATACAGCGAAGTGACAGAGGAAGCAGGTTCCAGTGAAGAGTGGCAAGGAGCTGAAAAGAGCAAAAGCAGGATTCAGTGCAGGGAGGACTGGGAACGGTAAGTCTAAATAGATCCGAGGAGCAGAGATAACCAGAGGGAGAGTAGAATGAAAGGAGAGATGCAAGATAGTCAGGGCCCGTCCGTAGAGAGATTTGAACACTAGACAAAGAAAGTTGCATTTAAGTTGAGAGTGGAAAGACAACCAACCAAGTGAGGCAAGAGAAGAAGAGATTGAGTCACGATAAGAGGGAACATAAAGTGAGCAAATGGCAGAGTGATAGATCGATTTAAGAGGAGCAAGGCACAAGTGAGGAAGACCAAAGAAGGTGACAGAACAGTAGAAAAGTCGAGAGAAGATTAACGACATGATGAGGAGTTTAGAGGCATGGAATGTAAGGAAAGGGCGAACTTTGCGAATGTTGTAGAGATGAAATCGACAGGCGTGAGATGTGACGGAGTTAGCAAAGGAGAGGTCAGGATTGGTTCGAAAGTCGAGGCTGTCTGAGACCTTCGTAACCGCTAGTTTAGATCAAGGGGTTGCAAGACGCCCCAGCAGATCAAGTTGAGATCCAGCGATTCCGATGTTGATGGTCCCATGTGGTGTTCGAGCAGCAGCAATTTGAAGTTGTCAGCCGCTGCAAGCTGGTTGCTCAAGCCCAACAGGTGGCATGCTCTACCAGGTACAATGAGGTAGAAAGCCAGTTCAAAGATGCAGAAGCCATTTGAAGGTCGAGAGAGTGCCATAATCAGCACTAGAATTTTCCATTTGTTTGAAAGGTGTCGAACAGGGTTCGAAGATGCGCAAAAAGGTTTAATTGCAAAAAACAGGGATCCTGGCTGTTCTGGATCTCAGGATGCTGTGAGGCACAATCCAGGGGCTCACTGACAAGATGTGTCCTTGTTCTCTTCACTCCCAACTCGGATTAGTTTAGCTAGAACCTGCAAGAGTATGTCACCTCCAGTGGGTCCCTGGGTACCAGTGCAGCTAGCAGAGAGAAGCAGACCTGGTTCACAGCAGTAGTTCACCACCAATGTGTCCTGTGAGTGGGTAGGGAACAGAGGTTGCCTTTGCCTTGTAGGACATACATCACCTCAATGGCTGAGGGCTTTGGAAAGATCAAATGTCGCAAAAGAGGTCCAAATGAATTTCTTTGAAACCTGGGTGGTCCAGAAATGAATCAAAAAAGGGGTGGGAACACCCATGAAACTGGAGGAAAGCAAACCTGCTTTAAGGAGTCCAATCCATGTCCTTGTGGCAAGTGTTTTTTATATTGGCTGAATCATACCAAAGTACTTTGTGATAAAGGAAGGGTAGGAAACAGGAAGGAAGGAGAGGTACATAGGAAAGCAAGATGGTGGAATTCTTCTCCAACTGGGTTGGGCTCCCTCTGGCTACACTAACCCGAGCCCCTTCTAAGATTCTTAGCATCAAAGGCTCTTTGATATCAACACCCTGGTGTGATGCTAGTACGTTTGCTCAGGTTGTGCCTATTGATTGGTGTCCTTCCAGGGCAGCTCCTGCAGAGAGAGGCATTATCCAACCTCACAAAAGAACAAAAGAGAGGAAGCTCCCACTGGCTATTGTCCTGCTGGTTCCAGCAGAGACAGTCATTCTAGGGAGAATACACACAGCCTGTCCATGGCTGACCGTTGCTCAGTGTTGGCAAATGTATGGTACATATCAAGTGTGGATTTAATAATTATGTGAATTACCAGCCACCATGCCCCCAACACAGCTATGGCTTATGCTTACAGATTAAACTGCCACTAGGATGATATAGTTCATCATAACTATTTGGATTTGAATCAGACGTGCAGATTTTAAATGCGGCCTTTGTGCTGAAGTGACGGTTTTCAACACACCTGTCAGACAGGGCCCGTGACCTCTAAACCTGCTCTGTGCCACTGGAGAGCAGAAGCTACTTATCAGGATACTGATGCAGCAAGGCACATGTGTGGAATGGCATTTGATGAAGATTGGTCTGGTCAGCAGACAAACTTTTCTAAAATGGAATTCCCTTCATCATTTTATACATTATTAAAAAGCCAGAGCTTCTACAACCTTGTAAGATATGATATAATAGGATATGATATGGCATTTATAATGCGCCTATACACAAGTGTTTCAAGGCGCAAGATGGCAATTCCTCACATTAGGCGTGCCTGCAAGTGCATAAGAGAACGTCTGCGTTGCAACTTCTGTGATGGGGGAAATTCCAGTTACTTCTCACCACTCAGATTGCAACCAAATCTAAGGAGCATCAGAAGTGGGTCCATTCCTCCAACTCCAGCATCAGAGTCAACATCAGCGTCTTGAGACCCCTGCTTCATTCCAGTCTGGAGACATTGCATCATCACGATTATCTACATTGGATTCTGCTCCTGTATGCAATTCTACTGCAATGAGCTCATCTTCAACACCTGTTCAAAGTGGTGATGCTGCTTTAATGCGGCCTTTACAAGCAGCTTCAGTCAGTAGTGCAGTATCATCAGCGAGCGATGATGCAGAAGCCGAGGAGAAGCAGCAACAATCTGCTTCTGCTCTCCACGCTTCTGATTCCACCTTCCAGTGCAACTACCATTACTGTGGTTTGTTGAAAGAGAAAAAAAAATGTGTTGGCCTCATGATTGAATAACGTAGTCATGGTAATATGGTACCATTTGAACAAGGTGATCACGAGAGAAATGACTGACAAAATTGCAGAAAAATACTTTCGTCCAGGCTCTTCTAACTTCTTTACTGCAACTGTGACCCTGGATTTATCTTGTTCATAGTTGGAATCCTAATCCTAGTGTGCATGTATGGCCACTTCTAACAATGCACAATCCTGCTGACTTTCCTGATCACCCATCGGAACATCCCTGTGACAACCTTTGTTTGTGCTCTCCATTACTGTTCATTTTGCTGCAAAGTTTGTATGCATTACACCAACCTCTTGAAAGCATATGAAGATAGATTATACTTCTGTACTGAAACTGGCATCCTGTAATCAAGACCTTGTATGATCAAAGTGAATTCCAACCAAAATTTGGCAAGATAAATCTCACATATTTTCTGATGCCGATACTTGACTTAATTTTTTGGAATGTCATAAATCAAAGGGCCTTAATGATCATTCTTTGATAGAAAGTAAGAATACTTTTCTACAGACAAATTGGGATAGTTCCTGCATGCCAAATGTGTCCAACTGCTGGATCTGCACCTATCTTTAGCATGACAGATTCTGGGTTCCCTATGCCACCAGTTCCTTTTAATTCTGGTGAAACTCTGCAGTGATTTTTGACTAGTTTCCTGATCCAATGAACCCAACATTTGTTTTGGTCATTATTCACATATGGCTTTTTCAGGGATTTTGAATTGTCATCCTCCTAAACATCTTCACAAGAAACCTGCTCCAATTCAACTATTGTCT
Source organism: Ambystoma mexicanum (assembly GCF_040938575.1). Classification (NCBI taxonomy): domain Eukaryota; kingdom Metazoa; phylum Chordata; class Amphibia; order Caudata; family Ambystomatidae; genus Ambystoma; species Ambystoma mexicanum. The sequence goes on from NC_090936.1 coordinate 743,539,236, forward strand.
TCAGTCAAAGCCCTTCTCTGCTACACTAATCATAGTTCTGTTTATATAGTAAATGCAGATTTTCTCCAACCACCAGCACTAGAGTTATCAAAGACTATGTTTCTTCACCTTTTGATAAATTATTTCTTTTTAGTAAATCTGGTTAGGCCATCTATCATGGGGCATACTTCATCTGTGGAGTGTCACCCATAGAATTGGGTGGCAGTTATGTGGGATACGTTTTGTCTGCCATTAGACACTTTCCCCCATCACCTGGTATGGGTTATGTGATGAATCACAGGAACTCCTCCCTTCTTCCTAAGGGGGAGCCCGTTCTGTGAGGCTAGGGAGGTGAGCCCACTTCGCAAAACCCTTTCTAGGCATTGAGGCAAGTGGGACCTCCTTGGGATAGACTCCCCCTTTGGGCACAAGAACTCCCGTTTCTATGAAGAACTCCCAAAAGACAAAAGGATATTCCTTTTCACAACCCTTAGAAACATCATGCCAAGGTTTGTATACACAGAGAATAGCCATCTGGTACTGTCAGCAAGCAGCAGTGCATGTCCCTTTGAATGGAGAGTTCCATTTAACTGAGACAAAGAAGCTGACCGAGGGAGAGATACCTTGAAGAGCGGAAAGAGAGGTGAATGTCAGCCAGGGAAGTCCCATGGCAAACTACTATCAGAGAGGGGAGGAGACTATGAGGCGGAGAAAAGCTGCAACTGCATCCTGGGAAAGAGAGAAAGAGACAAAGAGACAAAGAAAGAGAGAGATAAAGAGAGAAAGAGAGAAAGAGAAAGAAAGAGAAAGAAAGAGAAAGAAAGAGAAAGAAAGAGAAAGAGAGAAAGAAAGAGAAAGAGAGAGAGAGAGAGAGAGAGAGAAAGGGAGAAAGGGAGAAAGGGAGAAAGAGAGAGAGAGAGAGCGAGAGAGAGAGAGAGAGAGAGAGAGAGAGAGAGAGAGAGAGAGGTGGCGTGACCGCAGTAGTCCCAAGGATGGAGGTGTGATCCACAAAACCACTTCACGGTTGGAGCTTCCTACCAGTCCAACATCCGAAGAATTGGAGGTTTGTTGATGTGAGTAAGGACGGCGGCACATTGGAAAGGAAGCCGTGCAGGTCGAGTGCACAGCAAACGCAGACAGAACCCGGTAACGTTAGCCCCGAGAAGAATAGGTAAAGTGGAAAACACGAGGCCCAGGAGGCAACTGAGAGATCGATATGGCATTATTCATACTTGTCCTAGTCAAGTTAATCAAACTAGAACTTGGGAAGCAAGAGATCATGCTTGTCCCAGTCAAGTTAAGGAATATATAACTTGTTGGGACCTCGTTGGGGCCGGCTGTCGCAGGACTGGCTGGCGCGCTTCGGACCTACATGAAATTGCAAAATGCAAATCCATTAAAAAAAATGATAATAACTCAGCAAACGTGTGCTATGGCTTGACACTCCTGCAGCCCTTGCCTGCCCTGGGCCAGGTCCGGGCATGATTTGTTTGTTTCAAGGTACAGTTACATTTTGTGCTGAAAATCGCAGTTTGTGTAAAACGTGCAGACTTCCCCAGGTCCACCCCAGACTATCTGGAACCTGTTGCCACAGTTGCCCTGACAACATCAAGGCAGCAACAAGCTGGGGCCAGGAATTGGCGGACATGTTGTACAATGATGCATTTCCTTCATCTCCTCCAGGACGTGGTGGATGGACACAGGCAGGCAAGCCAGGGGGCACAAGAGAGCCATCCCATGGCACCCACCTATGGCTGGCTGGCTGCAGGCCCTGGGCAAAAGTCCGGGAGGGGGCTGACTAAACTGGTGTGGCATGCAAAGGGGGTGGGGTCTCAAGTGAGGGCAGGCATCCTGGGTGCCCTCCCCTTCTCCCAGCTAACTATAACCTTAGTGCCAGTTAGTTTCAGCCAGCACTAGGCGAGCAGGCCACCGTAGAGTCCCCGGGCACCAGCCCAGGTTGGGGGAGGGGGAGGGACAGGAAGGAGAAGATGACATGCAAGTGCCACGTGGTGTACACACATGACAAAAGGTAGTTCAGTGTCACAGGTCCCATGATCAAAAGTGACAGACAAAAGAACAAAAGGGGAGGGCCAGGCTTCCACACTGGACAGGTGGGGGGCATCCCCTCCCGGTTTTTCACCTGTGTGTTCATTTGCCCTCAGGCAAGTTTTGCTGTATAAAAATATGGGCCAGAAGAGCCCTTTCTTCCATTTTTCCCAATCCACACCACAGAGAGGGAGCTGAGCTTGGTTTGGAAGGAAAGGAGAAAAGCTTTTAAAAGCCACCCCACACTGCCCTGCCCAGCAGTGTCGCAGCCAGAGCCACCACGCACCACCCAGGGACCCTGTTGCCACTTGCCAACACAGAGGTGCCTATTGCTGCCAGCCAGCAGAATTTGAAATTTCGGCAGGTGGAATCGAGGGAGCGGAGAGCGAGTCTGCCTGTCCAGGACCGGGAGTCGGAAGAGAAAGGAGCAGCTGCCTGCAGCACGCCGCCACGCACCACGGAGCCGGCGCCTGGAGCAAATGTAAGTTACTAGTGTGTGTGGGGGGTTTGTGCTGATGTGTGGGATGCAGGCGCCCAGGCCCGCAGTCGCAAATCGCTATTCATTCCTTTTGCGACACTGTTAGTACTAGTAGCTAGTCTAGTAACCAATACAATGACAAAGTGTGATGCAAATTGTGTATTTTAAGGAATATTTATTCAACAACACTAGTCAAAACTACTAACCACCAGCAGAGTGAATTAGCTCATCAAACTGGGCCTGGCCCAAATTGGCCAATAAAACGTCCCACTTTGGAGTTTGGATGTTTGAGTCTGACCAAATAAACTAGCCGCCAGTGCCCACCAGCATTTTGTGTTTCTTCTGGTTCGGCACCGGTAGCCATGGGCTATTGCCCTATTAGACCAGTCTGAGCCAGACTGACTGTGTGCTGCGCTCTCATCTCGCCAGTTACATGTGTGTGTGTGACTGCTGGCGCAAAGGCCCACAGTCACACATTGCTATTCATTCCTTTTGTGACACGGTTAATAGCTAGCCTAGGCACCAAGGGGGATTTATGTTAAAGTGTGATGCAAATTGTAAATTTTAAAGAATATTCATTAAGCAACACTAGTCAAAACTACTAGTCGCCCCCAGTCGCAGAGTGAATTAACTTGTCAAACTGGCCAGGTAGGGTCGACTGTCAGTCTGCCCATAAAATGGTCTTGGGCATGGTGATGAAAAGTGGGTGGCCCGGGCCCACAGTCTGTCGCAAATCGCTCTTCACATTCCTTTTGTAAAATACTGTTCGAGTAGTAGAAGGCCAGAGGGGAGGTTTTTTGATGAAATCTGATGCAAATTGTGCACTTTAAAGAATATGTATTCAGTAATACTGGTCAAAACTACTAGCCGAATGATGAAGTAACTTATCAAACTGGTCCACAAATAAGTGTCTGTGCCCCACTTTGACCCAAAGAACTGGCCCACGCTGACAATGCTTACTTGCTTTATTTTTGCTGAAATGTAATGGAAGAACTTAAATAGTATCCTGGAATGTCAGGTTTTTTTAATAGTTATATAAAACACAACAGAATAAAGGCTTATTTGAAACGCCAGAAGATAGATCTCACCCTATTGCAAGAAACGCATCTCACCAAAGAAAAGCTAAATACCTTGACACAGAAGTGGAGCGGGTTAACTGTTGGTTCACCATACTCAGCATACGCCAGGGGGGGTCCTGACGTGGGTGGTGCCGATAGTCCCATTTAGAGTCCTCAAAACCTCAGTAGACGAGGAGGGTAGAATGATAGTGCTACAGGGGTTGGTGGAGAACAGGGAGATTTGTATTGTCAATATGTATGCGCCTAATCAGGACACAGCCGCATACTTCCAGTCACTGTTTTCCAAGATTAGCCCCTACAGGGATGCAAAATTGTCATGGGGGTGGGGGCGGGGGGTATTTTAACTGTATACTGAACCCGGCGGTAGATAGACCGGATGATAAATACACTCAACCAGCTCTGGCGGCTAAGGCCCTGAGGATGTTATTACAGGCATTTCAGCTAACTGACATATGGAGGGCAATGCATCCCCAGGAGCGCGTATACTCTCACTACACTGCTCCCAAGAATCTCTACACAAGGTTGGATTATGTGTTCGCTGGGGAGGAAACATTAGGACATTTTACGAGAGCAGAATATAAGGCAAGAGTGCTTTCGGATCATGGACCCTTAGTGGTCACGTGGCAGATGATTCCTCCCTGGGCTAGAATCCCTACATGGAGGCTCAGGGTTGAGGCGCTCAAGGATATGGGATTTTGCGAGACTGAGGGGAGAGGTGAAGGAATATTTTTTACATAACACAGGTAGTGTGGAGTCAGCAGGAACATTGTGGGAGGCTTTTAAAAATGGTGGTGCGAGGGGCAGCTATGACAAAATCAAAAGGGATGCAAGTTGTGATTGAGAGAGACCTGAGTAAAACTGAGGCTAGACTGGAAGCCACTGAAGGGGCGGAGGATAGGTCTAGTGAACGGGCACAAGAGGTTGCCCGCCTGCAGAAGGAATGCTTGGAACACTGGGAAAGGCTAAGCAAGTTGAGCTACAGGAAACATGTGCAGCGACAACATGCAGAAGGAGACAGGCCTGGGCGCCTGTTAGCCTGGCTTGGGCGCCTGTTAGCCTGGCTTTACAAGAGTGCGACCAAGAGAGAAACGATTAGAGCTCTAGTGGGGAGTGACAGGACACTGTGCGAGACCCAAGAGGGGGTGAATAAGTGTTTTTAGGAGTATTATAGGAAGGTATATGCAGAAACCTCGGAGTGCCCGATGTCTGAGATTGAGGCAGCATGGTCACAGATTAACCATCCCAAGCAAGATGCAGATGATGCATATAAACTGGAGGCCCCTATAACTGCAGAGGAACTGGAACTGGTTATACGAGAGCTGCCGACAGGAAAAGTCCCGGGAGCAGACGGACTGCCAGGCGAATTTTAAAAAGTCTATAGAGCGGAGGTCATAGCCCCACTGTTGGCAATGCTTAATGAGGCATTGCACATAGGCTGTCTGCCTATGTCACTTAGAGAGTCAATAATTATTCCCCTTTTGAAACCCGGCAAGCCAGCTACGGACGGCGTATCATATAGGCCCCTGTCACTGCTGAATCAAGATGGGAAGATCCTCACGGCTCTATTGGCCAATAGGCTTAAACCTGCCATTGACAAGCTAATACACTCAGACCAAACGGGATATGTCCCGCATAGACACATCATGAGTAACCTGAGGAGACTGCACACATAATAGACCATACCCAGGGCAGCACACACCACTTGGATGTGGCCTCGCTGGATGCGGTCAAAGTGTTTGAATAAATCAGGTGGCCTTGGCTGATAGCAGTGCTAGAAAGGTTCGGCATGGGCCCCACGTACATCAAGTGGGTGAGGTTGCTATATAATGGGCCGATAGTGAGATTTAAAACTGGCACAATTGTCGTGGAATAGTGGCAGCTGGGCAAAGGAACAAGACAAGGTTGCCTGTGGTCCCCGAAGCTCCTTATTTTGGCAATGGAGACACTGGCGGTCTATCTCCGAGAAGAATACATAGATGCGGGTATTGCTACACCGGGAGGAAGGTATTTGCTCTCATTGTACACGGATGACATGCTTCTGTACCTGCAGCACCCTGAAGTGAATCTGCAATATATCCTAGAGGTGTTAGGACGCTATGCGGCCTTGTCTGGTATTACAATCAACGTGCAGAAGTCAATTTTGTTCCTCCTGGGAGGATATGCGGGACAACCCCGAGCAAACAATGCCGGTGTTTCCGATTAAATGGGAGGTTGATACATTCAGGTAGCTAGGGGTGAATATATATCATGATCCCAAGACCGAGCACATGCAGAATATACAGAAAGCAGTTGAAAAAATACAGAACTCAATGTCTTTCTGGGTCAGGCTGCCATTGTGAATGATGGGAAGAGCAGCTTTGTTAAAGATGGTGGTGCTGCCGAGACTACTTCATTGTTTTGCCCATGTCCCGTACGCTATCCCGGAGCGGTTTTTCAGTATTGACCGGAAAATGCATAAGCTTCTTATGGCATGATTCGAGATACAGGGTTGCATTGCAGAAGATCCAGAATTCGTATGAGCAGGGAAGGATAAAAGTGCCCAATTTTGAAGTATACTTTGTCGCTAGTCAACTGCAATTTGTGACCAAATGTTTGTCGGATGAACAGACACAGGAGTCACGTTTGCTGCAGGGAGAGGCAGCCCCGTACTTTCTCAATAAAGTAGTATGGACAACTGCATCTTGCAAATCTCGCCTACATCTACCATTGAAGTTGGGGAGGGAGACATGGCAACGGGTTTGCCAGCTGCTTGGGCGGATCCATATTGTCCGCAGATCCCACTGGTTACACTGTATGGGGAAGATAGGCAGATGAGGAAGTATTGGGAGCCTAGGGGAGTGGCAACAGTAGGAGAAATGCTGAAAGATGGGGCGCCCCTAGATTTCCGAGAACTGACGGCAGATACAGGGTTACATCTGGGACAACATCTCACGTACACCCGCCTGCTAACTCAAATCAGGTTGAAATGGCGGACAACAGAAGGAGGTTTACAAGTGGATGAAAAGCTAGAGACGCTTTATGACATTTCAGAGGGAGGACATAAGGTCTCGAGAATATATGAGCTATTGATGGTCAGGCTGGGATGTGGGATGGAGCAGGTCAAGCAGAGTTGGGAGGCGGAAATGCAGGAACATTTGTCAGATTAAATGTGGAGCAGGGCATGGGCTTATCACACAGTGTCTAGGAATGCCAGATGAGTATAAAGAGGCAGTGGACCCTCTTTTTTATGGGGGCCTGACTCTAGAGGGTGAGAACTGAGATTCAACATGGGGGGGTAGAGTCAACGGGTAGCCATTGACTCTAACCCCCATATTGAATTTTAGGAATGCCAGATTACAGAAGATACAATAGTATGTGACGCATAGGGCATACCTGACCCCAGGAAGAATAGCAAAGTTTTGCCACATGGCAGCACAATCGTGTCCGAAGTGCGGACTGATTAATGCAGATTTGGTTCATATGTTCTGGGCCTGCAGGAAGATTAGACTATTCTGGGATGAGGTAGCCCTAGTGTTAGCGCGGGCAGGTATCCCTTTAGACAGTGATCCCTAAAGGCCTGCCTGCTGGGGGGCTTTGCAAGACCCAAGAAAGCTAGACATGTAAATAAGCTGAAAGATCTTGCATACATTCTGGCAAAACACAGAATAGCGATGGGGTGGAAAGCACATAAAGGACCTGTGTCACGGGTGTGGTGGGCGGATCTCCAGAAATGGATGAACGTAGAGACTGTGGCCTGGCAAGAAGCAGACAGTCATGACCCGGAACAGAGTAATATGGGGTTGGAAGCTTGGAGACCGATAGTAATGGATATAACAATTGCCGGGTATGAGGATATTAGTTGAGAGGTTGTGTAAGGAAGGGGTATAGTACTAGAAATGGGGACAAAGTGGAATTTAATTGCAAAGTGTTTGTGTTATTGGATGTAAGTAGGCGGGAGGGGGGAGTTGGGGGAATGGGGGGGTTAGCAGACGTAACCTTGTTATGGTGAAGTTTCACATTGGTATGTAAGTCTGCATGTTACCAAGTTAAACAGAAAACAATAAAAACGTGTTATAAAAAAAGAAAAGTAGTGCCGCCACAGAACGAAGTTTTAGCAGGCTGAAGTTGATCAAAAGTTACTTTTGGGTGAAGAGAGAGATTTGACTGACTCTGTGGACTTTGATAAAGTAACTCAGACATTTGCTTTAATGAAACCACGCAGAAAGGCTTTGCAGCGCAGCCGCTCCATAGGTTTTTTGCTGCGGCAGAGGGCTTCTTGGTCCTAATATGTCACTGCAAAACATCTTCAAGCATGTTAGTCTTCCGTAGCCTACCGCCACATGGGACACATTCTCAGTCTAGCCTTTAATCCTCATTAGATGTATTGTATATGTTTGTGTGTATGTATTGAGTCATTGTTATGCAACAAGCATTTGATATTAGGGATATTTATTTTCAGCACAAAGGTTTGGCCACATGTTGGCTTTTTGATACTAATAAATGTTTACAAAAGATATTGCACAGATGTACTCAGGGAATAACGACAATTACATTGAAAGATGTATATAATTGTTATTTAAGTTGTTTGCTAATTTATAGCTTTGTTTCAGGAGGATCCATAATTCTGTCACTGGGACAAATGTTCGTTTTGGCCCCTTTCCAATCTGGTATTATTTTTTAAAAATGTCTTTATTAGTTTCCAAAACAATCAACACACAGTGCACCCAAACAGGGTGCATTAAAAAAAACATCCCCCAACTACCCCCTCCATCCCCCAAACCCTCATCTTCTTTTTGGAGTCTCGTAATCTACAACCTCCTTCTTCTAACTTGTGTTCATCTCAACCTCCGCACCATTTGAGGAACTATCCGTATCGGGTTCCTCCAGGCCAGAGCCTGTTAGTGATGCGACCAGATGTTGCCAAGAAGTTAGCATCTCCCCCTCTTCTTCTCCTCCTCCGCCTCCTCCTCCTCTAGCCGCCACTCCCTCCATACCACTGTTTCAGCATCCGTCCATTTTAGGAGGTCCCGCCACCAGGCTTTTGCGTTTGGCCTCCCACTTGCCTTCCAGCACATTGCTATCTTGCGCTTGGCAAGAATGTAAGCCAGATCTTTAAGTTTGCTCACATGCTTAAGTTTGCGCGGTCTCGGAAACCCCGCTACCATGCACTCCCACAGAGAGTCCACTTCCAGTTTAATACCCTTATTAACTAGGTGGTGTGTTACTTCTTTCCAGTATCTAGCTATCTCCGGGCATGCTCAAAACATGTGTTCCATCCCAGCATCCACCTCCCCGCATTTCGGGCATTTCTGTATAGTGGCATTTCTAATCTAAGCAATTTTCCTGGGGGTCATATATGCCCTGTGTGTAATGTACAGCTGAATCTGTTGTAGTCTTACATTTCTTGACACCTTCTTATGGTATCTCTGCATCCTCACCCATAACCCCTCACTGATTGTCTACCACTTTCCTCTTACCAGTCTCGCCTCATATGCATCACTTCCTTTCCAACCTCAGTCATCATTATTTCATAAATTCGGGAAATCTTGTGGCCTCCTTCTGACACCGCCTGGAACATTTCTATGGCAGCATCTGGCTGCTGGGTCAGTTCTACCTCTGACCATGTCTTCTTCTCTAGTGTCATCAAGCTAGAATATGTGATATTTTGTCCTCTATGTAAACCTGTATCTTCTCTCAATGTATCAAATTCTATCTTCCCCTCTTCTTGTCGTACATTACCTATGGTGGTTACCCCTATTGATTCTTCCCAATGTTCTCTAATGATCTTCCTAAATTGTTGGTCTACGCCCTTCAGTGCTACTAAGGGCACCTGCAGGGAGCACGGCTGCAGGCTTCCCATCCGCCGGCAGGCTCTATGCCAGATCCTCCTACCCAGGTCCAGCAATGCAGACCTCCTTCCCTTCGGCGGATCGGCCACCCACATCCACTTGTTCAGAAAATAGGGTGCGCACTCCACTCTTAACAAGCTGTACTCCGATGTGTTGTCCTCGCATAGCCATTTTGCCACATCCTGAAGCTGGCCAGCAAGGTAGTACACCTCGAAATTGGGCAGTTTGATCCCTGCTTAATCATACAGGTTTTGCAATTTCCACAGAACCACCCTATTTCTCTAATTGTGCCAGATGAACCCCCGACATATACTCTGCACTTCGGTAAAAAACGTTTAGGTATCATATATGGGACTTTTGCGAAATTGTGCAGCAGTCTGGGTAATGCCATCATCTTAAGCAGCGCCGCCCTACCCATCATGGTCAGAGGCAATCGCGCCCAAAATACTATGCTACGTTCTATCCCCTCTACTGCCTTCTCTGTGTTGTTCTTATGTTCGTCCTCAATCCTGTGATATATATCCAGCCCCAGGTACCTAAAAGTGTCGGTTGCCCACCCAATCTGTAATACTGGTAACTCGCGTTGTGGCACTCCTACATATCTGCCTTGGGGGAATATAGTGGATTTACGTGGGTTAATCGTTATACCCGACAATATTGCATATCGTTTGATTACTTCCAGAATATACTGCAGGTTTTCCTTGGGGTATTTCAGTTACAGCAGCATGTCATCAGCGTATAGCGATATCAAGTGCTGTCTTCCTTTCGTGCTAATGCCTACCTCATTGTAGTGATGCCTTAAGTATATCGCCAGAGGTTCCAGCGCTAAGATACATAGCATCGGGGACCGGGGACAACCCTGCCTGGTACCTTTGCCCAGAGTCCATCGTTCTGAGATAATTGGACCTGTCCGGACCCAAGCCACTTGTTCGCTGTACAGTAATTTATTAGCCCACTTCAGGTAGGGTGATCCCATCCCATAGTCCTTCAAAACCGCCATCAACCATGGCCATTTGACCGAGTCAAAAGCCTTCACCGCGTCTAGTGAGACAATCGCTACTTCCTGGGAGCTCCCCTCTGTCTGGTCTATGATATGATGTAGCCTCCTGAGGTTATCAGAATACACATTCGGGGAACGTATCCGTTTGGTCATGATGTACTAATGAGTTTATCATCGGCCTTAGCCCATTTGCCATCACTGCCGTGAGGATCTTGCTATCATGGTTCAGCATTGATAGCGGTCTATAAGATCCGCAATCCGTACTTGGTTTGTCTGGCATGAGGAGCGGCATGATGATCGCCTCCCTGAGGGTCTCTGGCAACCTGCCTTTGTCGAACGCTTCGTTCAGCATAGCCAGCATCGGTGGGAGTAAGTCAGTCTTATACGTTTTATAAAACACGCTCGGAGACCGTCTGTACCCGGAGCCTTATTAGTGGGGAAGGTCTGGATTACGTTTTCTGGTTCTTCTAATGTGAGTGGTGCATCTAATCTTTCTCTCTCCGTTTCCCCGAGCGTAGGGAGATTGATCTCTTCCAATGTCTCAAATATATCAATTTCCTCTTCCTCGATCTCATCTGCTTATAACTATTGATAGTATCTTTAGAAGCACTTGTTCACTCCTTCCTGGGTGTCCTCTACCAAGCCATCCCCCTGTGTATTTCTCGAATTGCCTGTTCCGGAGCCTCACTCTTGCACAACCAAGCCAGCAACCTGCCTGGTTTATCCCCTTCTGCATGCTGTCTTTCTATATATCGTCTGTAATTCAGGTTGATTAACCTTTCCCAATGGGTCCTACATTTCTCTTGTAGTTTATGTATGGCCTCAGCTTCCTCTGGGGAATCCGCCCCTTCTTGCATCTTGTTCTCAATCTCCCTTTCTGTGTTTTGCAGATCTTCCATTATATCTCCTTGCAGTCCTTTCGGTTTTGCGATCCCTTCTCCCCTAACACTTTAAATGCTTCCCACAGCATGCCAGCAGACTTCACTCTTCCCTATTAAGCTCAAAGTATTCCTTTATAACCTTCCTCAAATCTTCTCTAAATATAGTATCTTTCAGCACTTCAGCTCTGAGCTTCCACGTCGGTATCCTCGACCTGGCCCGGGAGACCCGCCACGTCACGATCAGCGGTGCATGGTCTGATAGGACTGCTGCCATATACTCTGCACTTTTCATCTCCTCCATCAGCGTGCTAGCTACAAATATGTAGTCCAACCCGGTGTGTAAATTATGGGGGGCTGAGTAATGCGAGTACCCCCTGTGTTGTGAGTGAAGCCTCCTCCATATCTCAATCATGTGAAAGTCCTGTGCAAGTGTACCTAGGGCTTTCGCCGCCAGGTTCGGTCTAGTTACCTTCTCAAAAGATCTGTCCAGCCTGGGGCCCATGGTGCAGTTGAAATCTCCCCCATTATAACTGCTCCATCTATATATGAGCTGATCTTAGTGTACAGGTTTCTGAAGTATATTGCAGCGTAAATAAATGTTAATTATATTCAACTCGCTGTTCCCCACCAGCCCTTTCAGCAATACCATCCTGCCATCAGTCGCCACCTCTTGTTGCAACAGTTTGAACGGGACAAGAGGTGCTATCCAAGTGATAACCCCTCTAGCATACGCCGAATATGTTGCTCCTACCATAGTGCCCTTCCATTTCCTCTTTATCATTTCTAAATTATCTTTGTTCAGGTGGGTTTCTTGTATCAATGCTATATCTATTTTCTGCCTATTCAGGTACATCATGATCTTGTTTCTTTTAATATAGCTATTTAACCCCCGCACATTCCAGGTCACTATCTTCAGATCTCCCATATCAGCCGTAAACTACACCTCCTTCCTCTTCCCCCACTTTCCTCTTAAGTGGTCCGGGTTGTGATTGCCGACTCTTCCCAATATTCCCATGTAATTCCCTCTCCCAACCCCCCACTACAACTAACCCCACTCCCATTCCCCCACCCTCCCCAACCAACCCCAACTGGCGCCCAGCTCCATCCCTGCATCTAGGGCTATCCCGCATCTGGCCCTGTCCTGGTAACACCATTCAAGAGCCCAGCAGGGGATACTGCACTAGCAGTATCCGATCTAACCTAACTATGGGGCAGGGATATGGGGGGGTAATAGTGGGTTTCCTTATGCCGCTAACCCGCTATGATACTCAATGTGTCTCAATTACCTCTTCTCCACATGTGGCCCTCATATCTTGTCTGTTCCCTCCAACTCTGCTGCTTGCCGTACTATATTCAAGTCCCAAAGCCAAATGACTTTATAGCATCATATTCCGGAATCCGCTGGGTCATTCATCTGCCTTGTTCTCCGCATGGTTGTCTGCTGTTGCCGGGCATCCAACCACTCTGTCGCACTCTCCGGAGTTTCGAAGAATAGGGCCTTGTTTTTATGATATACCTTCAGCTACGCAGGGTACATCAACATGTATCTGTATCCCGCGTCGCGTAGCATCCTCTGAATTGTTCTGTAGTGCAGAAGTCTCCTTTGTACCATGAAGGTGTAGTCAGCGTAAACTGTGATGGCCGCTGACGCTCTATGTATCGTTCCTCCTTTCCAGAAATGATCCAAGATCTTTTCTCTGTCTCTATAATTTAAGACCTTTGCAATAATCGGCCTCGGGGGAGCCCCTGGTGGTGGTCTGCGGACCTGTGCTCCGTGAGCCCTCTCGACAGCGAAACCCTGGGTGAGTGCCCCACCTTTGATCTCTTGCAGCAACATGGTTTCAATATAGTTGGTCGGGTCCGAGTCCTCCAAGCCCTCAGGCAGTCCAATAATCCGCACATTTTTCCTGCGCGCCTGCCCTTCCGCTTCTTCAGCTCGGTCTTCTAAGTTCCACACCTGTTTCAGAGTGTGAACTTCGGCGGCGTTCGTCGTGCAGGTGCCTCTATTTGCTTTCACCTCTGGCTCAAGCACAGACGTGCGCTTGGCCAGGGCCCTTACATCTTGACGTAGTAAATTGACGTCTACCTGAACCGCATCTATCTTAGATTCTAGCGAAGCCTTGAGCTCTGCCACTGCCGCATCAAGCTTATTCTCTTCCGACACTTTCAGATCGGCGATGGCGTCTAGGATTTGTTTGTCCATGCGCGTCGGTGGCCCTTTGTGCTTCCCCTCTTCTACCATCTGAGGAGATTTAGCATATTCGTCTATCGTGTGCTGCTTCCCTTTGCTTTTCAGTGTTTTATTGGCCATCTTCCAGGGCGTGGGCCTCCTTGCCTCCCGTGCCGGGGTGGTACTGTTGCCGCAGCAGCTGTATGTTGATGTCTCTCTGAGTGGAATGGATTATATTCTTTTCCGCTCTTGTCTAGCTCTCCCGTGCTAGTGGACTTTTGAGGCCCCGAATTGGAGCCACCAGGCTCACCAAGACAGACCCCTGGGTACCCAATAATTCCTTGCAGTGTCCAAGGTCACTTATCAAGGGGACCCTTTACACTCACCACTCCAGTTCTGACTCTGCTTGCTGTGTACCAGGGCGGCCACCGCAGTGCTCCAAACCAACTCCCCTGTTAGGTCTATGTGGCCCTGTAGTTGGTAAATGCAGTCCTTCAAGCACATCTGCTGGTTGGCGCGACGCCCAATGGGTGCATTGCTTGTCCCAGTGTAGCGTGTCCACTCTACTCCTCCACCTACACCCTCTGGACCATTGCTGTCCCAGTGGGGTAATCTTGGGCCACTGCACTGTGCCGCTGCGGTGTTCGCCTACAGTTACACCCTCCTAAGCTAGGAGCGTTTCCGTCCTTTAAATGTATTAGAGGGGTGCTCCGTCACCTTAGCAGTCTGTCCATCGTAACTTCGTTTGAGCGCATGCTGGGCTCGTAGGCTGAATAGACTTGTGTGTATATCCAGTTCTCCCCAGCTGCGCAGGCCTGCAGTCTCTCAGCACACTTCGTTTGGTAGCTGGGTATCTTTTAGCGCCCGGGTACACTATTGCAATGTGTTCTATGCAATGGGGGTGCCCGCGGCTCTCCGCCTCCACGGGTCACAATATCTGCGTGACCCACTCGTCCCTTCAGGAGAGTCTATGGGTGTCAGTCCAGCTGGTGTAGACAGCTCCTCTCCTAGCGACTCCTGCGGGCGCTTGCATTTCCTCCATGGTCTACCGCTTCGTCACGTAGCTAGCTTGATCTTCCCCAGGTCATCCGCCTCCTTGCCCTTCCAGATCAGTAAGGCGAGTGCTCACGGGCTGCTTCGCCTTCAGTGCCCAGGCGCACACTTCCAATGCCTCGCTCACCGCCGATCCGCTGTTCTCTGGTCCGTAGCATTTCAGTCACTGCAGCAGCTTTTGTTTGTAGCGGCGGCCATTTTGTATCTCGTAACGCTTTATGGATACAAACTTGCAATCGGTGTTACAGAATGCATTCACCTCGTTGGAGTTCCATACCTCGTCACAACAGGCACCAGGGCTTCTTATTCATGACAGTGTCTTGCAGGATGTAAACACACTCTGAAGGCATATTGATTTTGCCGGATCATGTAGGATCAATCGGAGCAGCTACGGAACACACGTCCTAATACATGGCCCTTAAGCCAAGCCCCCCTCCAATCTAGTATTATATTGGTCATTACTGTATTATGTTATTTTATTTTAAACTCAAATGTCTGGACAAATGGCTTGTTTGTGCCAAGCAGAAGCCTGGTGTTTAATGTGTCAGAGAATCTAAGAAAACTATTAAAACATTTTTCCATTCTCTGTGGTTTTGTATTGTTTGGCCTGGTTACCACCAGCGCCGTATGGCATATTGCTTGCAAATGTTTATCAAACTGTTCTTTTTTGCCTTGCTGATGGATGGATCTGATTCAGATCTCTAGATTTCATTGTCACATTGAAATTAAATGTTAATTGGGTGTTCCCTCCATAACAAATGTGTGGTGTGTAACTGATAATAGATGTGGCTTGTAGTGTTAGGTTTTATAAATGAAATATATATCTGGTAAAAAAAACAGTGCCAGTTTTCCCTTGAATGTTAAGCGTCATACCTGCAAAATTAAGTAAATTGTAGTAACCCCCGGCCCCTCGCTGACGAGGCCGACGTGGCGCACAGAGCGAATCGACCACCCCCCGGAACCCCCTCGCCCCCCCTCCGATTGCCACTTAGCGCACCCCCCTCCCCCGGCACCAAAACCTGGCTCCCGCCCGGAGTGAAATTCTAGAATATAGTGCTTCTTGTATTCAAGTGAATGTACTGAAGACCTAGAAAGGTTTCCGATAAAGGACTGGGTGTGGGATAGTGTTGTGATTGCTTGGGGATCATTGGCTTTGTGTTCCTTTGTTCAACCTGCATTGCTGCTACAAAAGTTTCACGCACTTACCCTCACCTGAGATTAGAGTCCCATGTCTGATATCCACGGCAGATTTGACAAAGCAGTTTACATACTCTGTTAGCATAATTTATCATACAACATCAATACACTCAATGTTCTACCTATCGATTGATTCTCTGTCAAGACAGGAGGCGAGCATTATGCTTTAACTTTCTTTAATGCTTCAGTTTCAGCACTTCAAAACAACAACTATTTAAACTGGTATTTCTTGTTTTCTTCAAGAACTATGAGAAAAAAGGGTACATGCAAAGTTTAAAGCTAAATTCGAGGACTCTCTCTCTGAAACTACCAGTCCCATGAGCCTCTTAGTCCTTGGTAGTTCTAGGTCCCTTGTTTCCACCTATCAGGTGCTCGCCCAGGTTATAAGATCCTCCAGCTCCAGGTCCCTTCCGCTTTCCTTTTGCTGCCTAGCGGAGATAAGTGACTTCTTATTGGTATCATTGAATAAGTTTTATATAGCTAATTGTAAGTGCAGTGCTCAACAGTTTAGGAGCAAACAGTGAAGAGCACGCCAGAACGATTTAGCTGTGCCGCGGACATTTTATGGTACTTCCAAAACAGAAAGTGGACGTTCAGCTGGGGCAGTGTGCTCCGTGGCAAACGTTTCTTAGGGGAAGCTCAATAGCATGCGCATGATTTATTACCTCATATTTCTTCAGTAGAAGACTCTGGTTGACTGTACTTGAGAGGCAGGGCTGGAGTTAGGCAACCGGCCAGGCGCCTTCATATTCACATACGCATTTCCAAAAAAGGTGTGCATCAAGACCAGGGGGAGTGGGAGGCTTCCAAGCTTCCCAGCATCCCCCAGGCAGTACCCGATCATTCGCGCACTTTCCAATTTTCGCGGTTAGACGCGCAACAAGAACAAGAGCGATCTGCCAAGATTACATAAAAAAATGTATTTAAAAAAAAGATAGCGAAGAGAGTCATTTCGCTTCGGAGTCTGGCCAGGATAGTGGGTCTGCTTGCAGCCTCAATCCAGGCGATCTTTCCCAGACGCTACATTACTGAGCGCTCCAAAGACTCAAAATCAGACATCTGCAAGGAGGGGTAGGTTATCACCAGTTAGTGACCCTGAACCATGAAGCAATTACAGAACTGTAATGGTGGCTGCAAATTATGGAGGCCTGGAATGGTCGAGCAATTTTCAGCGACATGCCAGAGATAGTAATAGAGTCAGATGCGAGTTGAGCAGGCTGGGGAGCCAGGTGCGATCAGAGACAGGAGGTAAATGGTCGGAAGAAGAGTTGACGTTAAACATAAATTGTCTCGAACTCCTAGCAGGTTCTTTCACGGTGCAAGTGTTCAACAAAGACAAAGTCAGGTGTTGCGTCTTGCTCAAGATGGACAACATCTCAGCGGTTCGCGCCAAACAAGCTAGGAGGGACCAGATCTAAGATGCTAGCAGAGCTGGCGAAGGATTTCTGGCACTATTTTCTCCAGCATCAGATCGTATTAGCAGCAGAGTACCTTCTAGTGGCACAGAACAGCGCAGCAGACTGGAATTCACGATATCTTGTAGACTCGAGCAATTGGAAGCTACATCCTCAGGTGTTCCAGCGGTTACAGGAAATCTAGGGGCCCCTAGACACAGATCTATTTGCATCCAGACTGAACGCGCAGATGCACAGGTACTTCAGCTGAAGGATAGATCCGGGAGCAGTGGGTCCAGATGCGTTCCTCAAAGCGTGGGGAGGAGCAGAACAATATACATTTCCCCCGTTCATCATGATCACGAGAGTCCTAATGAAAGCCTGCAGAGAAGAAGCAGAGCTGGTGATGATCGTACCGTTTTCGAAGTCACAGGCATGGTTTCCAGTAGCGATGGAACTTTCTTCCGATTTTCCGAGGATAGTTCTGCATCGGCTGGACCTTCTGCTCGGCCTGAACGTCCAGTGCCACCCGCTGATAGAAGGAGGCACGCTGCATTTGATCGCCTGCAGGGTTTCGGGAAGAGATGAGAATTGCCAGACATTTCGCAACTCGCAGCCGATTGTATCAGAGACTCCTGGGCGCCTTTCACCATTAGGAGCTACAGTGCCACATGGGACCGTGGTCCCAATGGTGCACAGAGCATAGTTTGGATCCCGTTTCAGGCCCTGTAGTGCAAGTTGCAATTTTCTAGCGGGTCGAATTCCAGACGGCTGTACTTACAGAACTCTAGGGGTCTAAAGACCTGCATTATCAGCAGAACACGACAAAGTAGAGGGCCACCCAGTAGGGGAACACCCAGCAGTCATTCGACTTTTGCAAGGAATAAAGTTGAAGAGACCGCCAGAACCCAAAAACGCTGTCTTATGGGACGTCTGGGACGTCTTGTGACTCTTCCATAGTTGGCCAGAGAACGGCAGCCCTTCCAGCTTGCAGCTCTCAGGGAAGCTTGCAATGCTGCTATATTTAGCAGCTTGCCGAAGGGTATCGGACATCAAGGCCCTGGAGATAGAAAGATATTTTACCCAGAAGTGGTGGCGTTCTACATAGCGAAGAGAACAGAGCGATTCCAGGATAATTGTTTACCCTTACTTCGCAGAGAACAAGAAATTATGTGTAGCGTAATGCATTAAAGATTATGGAGCAGCGGCAGCTCAGCTTAGACCGTAAGGTATGACGCAACTGCTTATAGCGCGCAGGAAGCCCCACCATGCCGTAGCCACAGTGACGATTGCTAGATGGGTGAGAGAAGTGATGCAAAGAGCAGGAATAGACTTGGCTTTGTTTGGCACACGTTCTGTTAGAGGGGTGATGGCTTCGCAGCAGGTGTCTCTCTGCAAGACATAAATCAAATCAGCAGATTGCTCTTAAGAATCTACGTTTAAGACGTTTTATTTCAAACCTGTGTCGGATATGAATATTAGGGTGGTAGCAAGCTGTGAGCAAGCATAATGCTTGCCTCCTGTCTTGACATAGAATAAAGATTGCCCAGGCTTACACGCAGGTCAGTCTTGAATCTATTAAAGACACGGAGGCGAGCATTATATCCCACCCGAAATGGCATAAGTCTTGAAAAATGTTATGTACTTGCATGTTGCACTAAGACTTTGGCGCATTCCCACCCTCATAGTGTTTGTTTCGTTACTCATAGGTGATGAGCAGAAGGCATCTTGATAGACAATGAACGAACGCAAGCTGTGATCATGACAAGGCAAGTTGTCCCTTTGGACCAGTGGAGCCGAAGTGTCAAGAGATCTTTTGGACATTCAAAGCTTTGGATGGAATGGTTCTACAAGTTGGACAGTTATTTATGGAGTTATGTTACAGACAAAGAAAGAGGAAGGGACCTGGAGCTGGAGGATCTTTTACACTGGGCGAGCACCTGATAGGTGAAAGAGAAGGGACTTAGAACTACCAGGGAACTACCAGGGACTAAGAGGCTCATGGGACTAGTAGTATCAGAGAGAGTCCTCGAATCTAGCTTTAAACTTTGCATTTACCCTTTTTTCTTGAAGAAAACAGGAAATACCAGTTTAAATAGTTGTTGTGTGTGCAGTGTGTTACTGTGAAGGCTGTGGCTGCGGTTTTGCTCTGCTTCTTCCTGGAATTTCTTTTGGAGATCCATTGCATTGTGAGCCCGTTGAAATTGACATGGAAAAAGGAAAAAAGGAAGGAATACAAGTCTCTCAATTCTTTCTATTGCACACGCCGCGGTCTGGAGGAGGGACATAAAAAAAAACAGACACGCGGAGCGTGCGGTGTGCGCAGTGTGTTACTGTGTGACCGCTGTGCATGCTGTCGACCACCGATTTCAATTGGACACCAGTACTATTACCAACTGCATATAAGGTACCTTATATTTAGTAGTTTGTCTGGACCTTATTACTGGCAATGTGCTACTCTGCTAAACTGTTTCCAACTTGATTATCTTGGATACTAGCGTGATGCTGGGCACTGTGGCTCTGTGGTTAAACAGTAGGAGACTTCATTTTAATTGCTCTCTTATCTTCTGACGACTCAGACTGTGGGATAGCTACTAGGTCGCGACACCTTTGATTTGAGTAACGCTTACTGATTAAACAGTCAGAGACTTGAGCATTTATATTTCATCTTTTGATGGCTCGGAGACTGCAGGATAGCCTCTAAGTGGCGAGTTCTTTGATCCTAGCAGTGCTTTCTGAACAAAGAGATTGGCAAGCTCTTGGATTTGAACTGAGGTCCCTGCCCTTTAACCAAACACCCCAAGACTGTAGGAAGCGGTCAAATCTTGTAACCTTTGATCTGGGGAATAATTAATATTTAGTGAAACACCAGGAACCTATATATTATCGGAGTTGCAAAGATAATTATGAGAACTGGATTACAAAGCCAAATGACTATGATCGCCCAACCAGGAAATAATACTGTCCAGGAGGTGTTGAATTTTGAAGAGTTGGGATTGGTAGAGGATGCCATAAAACTGAGTACCCAGCCAGCTGTATCAACCTCACTATGTAAATTATCGCCTACAATTAGCATCTCTCTTAAAACATTAAATGGGGATGCGGGGGATCTGGGTAACCAAAACCAACAGGTGCCCCAATTAACTTTGAAATTAGATGACCAATTTAACCCGCCACCATTTTGTAAAGTCATGGTTCATGCTACACAGGACTAAGTACTAACCACCAACATATTGACTTTACCGAAACATTTGCCTATAACACTGAGAGGACCCAAGGCCCCGAGACCAATATCAGGCCAAGGATTCATGGATCACTATATAATAAAGGCGGCAACAACGAGTACTGAGCTCAAAGTCCTGCAAGTAATTAGAGTGCATGCAATGCTGGATCACTCAGTCATGACCCCACAGGATTTCTTTGGGGGGCAGAATGACATCACAGATATCAGCATTATAGAATGCGCAGATAAAGTATTGGATAATGTTAAGACTGATGGTGGTGTGATGCAAAAGCCCCAAAAGTTTATCCTAGGATTTCCTGGACTCAGTCCTGGCACCGTTGGTGCCAGGCTCCTAACATGTGCTAATTGCATGGGACTATATCCACAGCCTAATAGGGCTGAGCCTTTCTTTATACCCTGGGTGTGGCTGAGGGACTACTTTACCTGAGATTGCAGGGTGCGGCTGAGGGACTATTTTACCTAGAACTACTTAATACTTGACATTACCACAAAAGTGGATTGCATTGGCACAGTTCTGTTACCTGAAGTCAACAGTAAATTAGAATACAATAGTGCTGAACTGTGATCCAGGGTCATTAACACACTCCCGCATATGGTTTGGCAGGTGGGGGTAGACCATCAGACTAATCCCATTATGATTGTGAGTTCTCCCAAGATAATTGAGATTTCTGATGTTGTTGATATTGGAATAATGCCGCCAGCCATGAATAAAAGCATTACACTTCATGTAGAAGTGGAAAACCTTAGGCCCCCAAAATGGTGAGAAACTCCCCGACACACAATGATGTGCGCTGTGATCAACTGGCAAGTGATACTGTTATTGACCCCCCCCCAACCGATGTGACAGCAAGGGTGGAAGGGGATAACGATGAATTGCCCCGATGTACCAATCTTATTCCACATAAAAAAGGGAGACAAGTTAAGCGGAGGCCAATGGCAAAAAGACTCTGTGCTTCAACTATAAAATCTGCACATACTAGGTTGTTTAGAATTAAACTACTAACTCCTGTGGTAACTCTCAAAGGTCAGGGGGACTTAAATACAAAACCCTTGTCTGTAGATTCAACAATGCAAACTCATCTGAACAACATTGATCACTTTGTAGATACTAACAGGCAACCGGTGGAAGTGAATGCATTGCAGATGATTGGCCTAGGATGTCCTTCCCTGGGGACCCGACCAGCCCTACATGATGAGGGGATAGTCGGAAATTTCGATCTGAACTGTGGCTGGGGATGTGGGCCAGGAAAAGTCAAGAATCTCGAAGCAAGGGAAAGAGAAGTTGCAATTAAATCAAACCTATGCTATAAACTTCTGTGGCAAACTGTGCCGGTAACTATACGTGGCACAGGTAAGATAGCCCCCTTTATGAGCCTAGGGGCTACAGGTAAAACTGGTGCCCTCGCTACCTAATTAGGGACTCTGAAATATATCTGTCCCTGAGTGCATCTGGGGCCCTATAGAGGGGGCAACTACTTCAGTCAAGGAATCGCTCTTCTCGGAAGTGGTTAAAAAAAGTGTCTGAAAGTGGCCATGGACAGGGTAAACCCAGGATGCATACTCCACCCCCAGCATGTCTCTATCCTGGAATTGCCAATGGAATAAAAGATCTTTTAAATAGGCTACAAAGACCCCCCCTAATGAGGTGGGGGGTGCTGTTGCAGGTAGGAGGCAACAGGGGAGACAAAGACTCTTGAGAGGAAATAAATTGAAAGGCATTAATAATACTAACACGAGTAAGAACGGGACAGGGGAAGTAGCTAATCTGATAAGAATTAGAAGCTTATTGGGCCCTGAGGAAATGATTTGCCTAAACGTGCCAAATATCTTGACAATTTTTGCTGAAATACCGACATTGGCGCTAGTTGGATCTAGAGATATCGCAAGAGTGGCCTTCTTGGATCTGAAACGTTCAGATGTTAATTTCGTGACCTTTGGTGAAGAGTGTAGATAGCTCCAAGGTTGGGTTGGGACCAGATAAAGAAATTGATTGGGCCACAATAATCTCAACCTTGTGGCAGAAAAATGAAATCACACTTTGCCTAAAGTCATTGAATACTAGAGGTCACCAGCATTTATTTAGCAATCCTAATTGTCTCTATATCCTAAGAGAGGCTAGCATTATCGGTTTACAGGAGACGTGGCTAACAGCCTTGCCAACATTGGATAGCTGTAGGATTTACGATCAATATGCTAAAATTTAATCCGGGGAAGACCTTCGGGGGGCCTTATTGTAGCGATAGAAAATAAGTTAGGCTTAGGTGGTTTAATTATAGAGGGTTTTCCGTTTGGGTACCTAGGAGTAGATCTAAGCTCGAGGTATGGTGCCATTAGGCTGTTGGTGGTAAATATCTATTGGAATAGTGGAATATCGCCTGCTGAGGTATTTGTTGCGAAGGTGTTGCAATGAATGGATGTTGAATCATGAAAAATTTTGGATCTGTATTGTAGGCGACCTAAATGCAGACTGTGGTTTTGAAAAAGCCCCATGGGAAACTTGTGTTGAGGATATGAATCAAAGAGGATGGTCATCTAAAGGAAAGATTGGTCAAATCTGGTATGCAGGTCTGGGCAACATGGGGCTCCTGCCTTTGGTAGGGTCTCCAAAAATAATTTCTGGGGCAACTACCTGGCACACGTGGCGACGAGGAAAGAGCTCAACAATGCTTGATTATATTTTCCTTCATGGTTATTTGATGAATAAATGTACATCTTTTACCGTCACACCAAATGATTGGAGTGATCACTCCATACTTGGTGCGTCCTTTGACATGGTTGTGACTTCTGGGGAATATCGATCTCACACCAAGCTGGTGGCCACCATGTCGGGCGGTAAAATGGACGGGGAAAAATACTGAAGCATTAAATTATAATGTCAGGGTACTTCTAAATAAAACTTACCTGGATCGGAAGATGACCAACTTCAATGCCCATGAAATTCAGAATCTGGTGGGGTCTGCAATGCTCAGGGTTGGTTAGACCTCAGCGCAGGTTTAACAGCATTCGACCCACTCATTGCTTTAACCAAGAAGTAGCCCTAGCAAAAACTACTATGAGGAGAGGAGCTATTATGAGCTTGTCCCGGGAGGATAGCTCAGCGGCAGCGTGCGCGTCTTGGAAGCAAGACGACACGAAGCAGCAACAGGTTCGATCCCCGGGTCCGCGCTTAGAAACCTCCGGGTGTTTAAGCGCGTTATAAATACGTAACTAAGACAAAAAAAACGCAATTACGCAACTAAGAAAAACAAACAATTCCTGTAACAGCGCCTCGATGCCTGCGGGCTGTGTGAGCGCTTTATAAATGTAAATAAATAAATAAATAAGAGAGGTGCAAAGTATTTCAAAAGCTACCCTCGATGAGACCTAGCAAAAAATAAACATCAGGCTGGTAAAACAAAGATTTAGACATTGTTGTAAAGCAATAAGTAATAAGCTTCTTCAACAAGATGCTGAAGCTATGTTGGGGATCTTAATCAGGACCCAGGTTAGTTCTTTTTGGACACTGGTTAATGGTCAGGATTCTAACTACATGGTCTCACAATTAAACTCGATCTCGGAGCAAGAATGGTTGGATTTCTTCAAAAATAGATTTGGACATTAAATAAATATAGCGGTAGATAGGGAGGATGTTTATAGGAACAACTCAATCAGTGAGATGGGATCCCCCACTTGATATTGACATGGTAATGGGTCTGATAAAAAAAACAAAAACATGACGTGTGGCTGGTCCTAACGGGCTTACAAATAATACTCTTAAATCGGACCCCAATCTCTGGGCTAATTTACTGCTCTACAAGTTTAGGGGCATCCTCAAAACAGGGAATACTCCATTAACATGGAGCACTGCTCATGTAATACCAATTTATAAGTGTGGAGCAGGTCAGACCCGAAAACTTATTGTCCTATTGCCCTAATGGATGCTGACTGTAAAATCTTTTCGCCATTCCTACTTGCACACCTAGTAGAATGGGAAAAGCAATACCATCCGCTTAGTTTATTCCAGACAAGATTCCGCAGAGGTCACTCAACTAATATCAATGGGCTTACACTTAGATGTCTACAAGAAGATGCATGGAGGAAGGAGAAAGGTCAGACATTTATGGCTTCAGTAGACCTTTCGTCTGCATTATATTGCGTTAATCGCAACAGACTATGGAACAAATTGGTAGGTTGGGGCTTGCCGTTGGGTCTTCTGAATCTTATCGAAGGAGTATATGAGAATAGTGGAATCCAGGTGCTACTTAGTCAGCAAGGGGATTTGTCCGAAAGACTCCAATGCTATCGAGGGGTCAGACAGGGATGGGTCCTCGTGCCCTGGATCTTTAATCTATGCCCGTCTGATGATGCTATCTGCCGGAGGAACAAAGGGTTATTAGCACCAAGAGTGGGTCGAACTAAAATCATGTGACTGGCATATGCTGACGATTTTCTATTATTTGATTGTACGAGAGTAGGCTTGCAGAGACTCTTAGATATCTTTGCTATATATGCTAAAGAAAATACTCTTAGTATCAAACCAAATAAAACAAAAATGGTCTCGTTTACTAAAGGAGTAAGTAAAAGCCACCACCTACTGTGGCATATCGAAGGAACTCCTGTGAGTACCTCCACTAGTCTTACATATCTGGGCTTTCATATTCGGGCTAATAAGGGAATTAAAACACTCTTGGTGAACCTGCTGTACAAACCAAAAGCTCAGGAATCTCAGATCTGAAAAATAGATTGAAAATTCTGAAGATTTTCTCTAAAGGCAGCATTAATGTTTTATGAGGGGAGAACTGTGCCGAAACTAAAATATGGATTAGAACTTTGCCCTAGTATACTAGAAAATACTCTGAATAAAATAGAGGGACAGATTTGGAGAGGGATCCTTGACATTCCTAAGTCTGTTCCACTAGCAGCCATTAGATTTGAATTGGGCTATATCTCACTTTGGGCACGAGTACAATGGAGGATGTTAACCCTCTATGCAAAGATTGTGGCTCCCCTGTCAAATTCGCTATATGAACTGATGGGTAACAACATTGAGTGCACTATATTTCTCCAATCATTCAAAAATAATTTCCAAATTATTCTCCAAAATATCGACCTGAATTTGGAAACATTAGTTGATAACTCAAATTTCACTAAGAAACGTATTTTGGATTCTGATTGGACTCGAAATAAAAAAATTCCATGCATATAGCTCAATGAGTCATCTGGCCCATGAAGATAAGAAAAGAGGATCCATCTCTCCGAAATTCTACAATTATTTCTAAATCGGCACTACTGGGGGATTCTATTGAGGCTGGAATGGAATATCTTACCAACAAAGCAAATAATACTGAGAAGGAAACAAATTCCTCGGGAAGATACTAAGTGCATATTCTGTAATGCAAATATTGAGACTGCAAAGCATCTCATTCTTGAATGCGAGAAATTAAAAGATCTAAGAAATGACACAATATGGAAACACTGCCTCTCTATACAGAATGTACAGGAACGGTTGGCCCTTTCTGGCTATTTGAAGAGTATTAAACTTGAGCAGGGCATGCTAATAATTACTGATTATATAGGTGAACTAGCTAAGTTTACTCTTCAAAGATTGAAGGTATTAACTGCATATCTCATTCCATCTTAATTGTAAACAATGGTCTTGTATGGAATTTGTATTATGAATGAATTGTAAGGAATTCTTTTTATGATGATTTGATTCTTAATTGCATAAGGTTTTATTCATTATTGTCTTGATTCGCTTCAACTGCTTACAGTAAGCAGTCCTCCCGCTGGCCCCCAAATCATGGAGGCACATAGGTTCAGAACCCTGGGGGCAGATGGCTGATCATCTGCCCCCAGGGAGGGGGACACATTGAATGAAGAAAAAAAAAATGAAAAAGAAAATGAAAAAGAAATCCAACAGGGATGGGGGGGGGCACTAGACACCAGGGATTTTTTTACCCATAAAAGGGTGGTGGCCCTCCCCCTCCCACAGCAAGTGGAAAGGGGGCCACCACTCAGTCCTCCCTGGGGGCAGATTTCTGCCCCCAGGCAGGAGTACATGAGGTGGCCCCCAATCCAAATGGAAGGGTGGGGGGAGGGCCACCAGGAATAAGTGTGCAGGCCCCACCAAAGGATGGGGCCTGCAGGTTAGGGACCCCTGGGGACAGATGGCTGATCATCTTCCCCCAGGGAAGGGGGCAAAATGAAGGAAAAAAAAGGGAGATTTGGGTGGGAGTAGCCACCAGGGATTTATTTTACAGAAAGGGGGGGGTGGCCCTCTCCCCCTCACCCCAAGGGACATATATCTGCTCCTAGGAAGGGGCATCTGACCCCAGGGAGGGCTGCACGAGATGCCCCCCTGCATTTAGTGTGGGGGAGAGGGTCACCCCCCATTACATTAGAAAATTCCCCGGCGGTGTAGGGTGCCCCTCAGCCCCCCCCTGATGTGCAGCCTGCCATTTTCATTTTTTTTTTCTTTGTTTACCAAACTTGCCTTTGTGGTGCCCAACCCTTACTTCCCCACCCACTGGGGGGCCAGTCTCACAAGTTTTTGGTGGCCCTCTTCTCCCACTCCAAATTGAGGGGGGGTGTACCTCACGCAGCCATTTGGAGGAGGCCCAGGGAGGCCTGCATGAGGTGCCCCTGCCACCCATTTAGGGTGAGGGGGGAGAGTGCCACCAAAAATTGTGGGACAGGCCCCCCAGTGGGTGGGGCAGTAAGGTTTGGGCACCCTGGGGCTAGATTGGCACATCAATGTGCCCCTCTGCGCCAAGGGGAGTTGGATTACCAAAGGAAAAAAGTGAAAATGGCGGATCGCATTTTAGGGGGGCTGTGGGGCACCCCAAACCGACGGGGAATTTTCTAATGGGACGGGGTGGTGACACCCTCCACCCCCACCCACAATGGAGTGGGGGCCCATGTCATGCAGCCCTCCCTGGGGCCAGATATCTGCTCCTAGGAAGGGAAACCTGAGCCCAGGGAGGAGTGCAGGACAGCCCCCCCTTTTTTGCCTCCAGGGAGGCTTACATGAGATGCGCTGCCCCTCCAATTGGTGTGGGGTGGAGAGGTGCACCCCCCTTCACATTACAAAATTCCCTGGTGGTGAAGGGTGCCCCTCAGCCCCCCTAAAGTGCATCCTGCCATTTTCAATTTCTTTATTTGTTTACCAAACATGCCTTGGCGCAGAGGGGCACATTGGTGTGCCAATCTGGCCCCAGGGTACCCAAACCCTACTTCCCCATCCATTGGGGGCCTGTCCAACATTTTGGGGTGGACTTCTCTCCCCAAACCAAATGGAGTGTGGGGGCACCTCATGCAGCCCTCCCTGGGGGCAGATATCTGCCCGTAGGAAGGGGCAAATTGGTTTTCACTGGGGGGGGGGGGGTCGAGGTTCAGTAGACCAGCAGGGATGGCTTGCAAGGGGGGACATTCTTGGAAAGTATCGATTTGTTTCTGCTGGTGTGACCGTAGGTAACGCATGTTTTTTTTGTTTTGTTTACAGCTTTCTCTACGCGAGCAGCTGCAACGTTATGTGAGTTCTGTTTTTTTTATTATTCTATGGTTAGGGCCCACTGTCAGTGGGGTGGGTGAGACTGGGGCTGAATTGGTGATGGTGTGGGTGGGAATGGGCCGTCTGGGCAGATATTTTGGTGGGCTGGGACACAATTGCAGGGGCAGGCCACAAATTGCCCCCCATGCCAGCAGAACATTGGTGTTTCCCTGGGAGCGGATGCCTCCCATGTGGGTTGCCCGTCTGCAAGTCCAGGCTGCAGCTCTGGCTATGCTACGTTATGGGTGTCACCTCCGGGGAGGAATGGGGATCCTGCCGGGGATCCCTGGAGCTGCCGCTGTGCTTAGGGGACAATACACCCACATGGTGCATGGATGTCCAAGGCCGGGGACATCACCTCCAACCGTCCTGGAGTTGCGGCTGGGCTGCATTACAGCTTTTCCCTTCGGGGAGGTATTGGCACACTGCCGGGACTCCCTGGTGGGGAGAAGCTGTAACACAGGCCAGCCAGAGCGCCAGCAAAGTCGGCAGTAATATCCCTGGCCTTGGGTACCCTTCTCCCATGTGGGTCTTTGGCGGGGCTTGCGCTGTAAGCATGGGCAATCTTCATTATGGGTCAATGTATTTATTAATTTGCAATTACTTAATTCTTCTCTGCCAAGCTCTTTTTATAAAGTTAGCAATTGCAAATACAATGATCTTACATTCTGTCGATCTGCACCTTATCAATTGTATTGATATATTTCTTACCCTTAACTTCCTTAAAATCGTTTTAATAGGAATGTTTATATCACCAGATTTACTGTCAAAATGGCTCTGTTAATCTGCCAACATTGTTGTCCCTGATTGCAGAATTGCTATGAAGATAGGTTAGTGCCTCTCTGCAGTAATGATGGAGATTGAGCTCTCCATTGGAATCGTTGATGGGCTCCAGAGAGCAGTGATGGCTGATAAGTATGTAGTGTTGTATGACAAATATGTAGAAAGTGTGACGAGTAACTACAAATGGCTGTTTAAACCGGACATATGCTGCATTCTGGAGGTGCTTGGACCCATAATATGGAACACAGGAGAGGTGGCGTTGCTCCAGAACAGTATGGCAGAATAACTGCCTGTGGACTACTTACAAACTTCAATATTTGCAAACTGATGGAAAAGCTTTCTTGGAGATGGCAGAAGATCCCAGGAATGCACTTCTCAAAATTCCAAATGACAAAATTCAATGTCACTACTAAAAATCTATGGAACTTTGTCACAAACAAATCGTTATCCTGGATTTCTTCGTCGGCTAAGACAGTAGTGGAGGGACATTATGATGGTAACAGAAAAAAATTAAGAACTGCATCACAGAAATGCTAAAGCACAAAAGATAAAGCTCGGACTGGGTGATCCAAAAAGTCAGAATGATATAGAAAACAGAAAGGCTACTGTCTCTAGGTTTGGGCACACGTCCATCCAAAGTCCGTAGGGGCTACAAAGAAAAAGCAATAGTGCGTAACAAAGTAAGATAATTTTTTTATGGCATGTATGATATGATATGGCATTTATAACATGCCTATACACAAGTGTTTCAAGGGGCGATGAGGCAAGGGAGGGGAAACAGAGGGAGGACAAAGACAGCAATCTTACTAGGCCTAGTGACATTGAGATTGCGCAAGTGCAGCGGAGAGGGAAGGGGAAAAGTGCCAGGGGAAGGGGAGGATGGGAGAATGCCGTACAAGGGATCAAAAACAAGAAGTGCGGCCAGCAGGTGGCAAGTGCGAGGGTTAAAGTGCAGACAGCAGGTGTCAAATAAGTGCAGATAGGGTACTGTAGGTTTCCAGATACAGACCCAAGTGGAGGGGTTGCCAGGAGGCAGTGGGGGTGAGCAACTGGGCGGGCAGGGACCTGGGCCCGAATTCAGAGGGTAGCCATGTGACCAGTGCAGTATCAGACCGGAGATCAGCAGGGGAGAGGAATAAAGAAGGCAGAAGAAAATAGGAAGGTCTTGAGGTGCTTCCAGAAATGGAGATGGCTCTGCTCAAGTTTCAGAGAGGCAGGGAGGCTGTTCCAGAGGGAGGCGCCAGCCGAAGAAAGAGAGCTACCCTCAACTCATTGCTTGTAGAAGCGATTGACCCTAAAGGAGTTGGAGGTGGAGGAGCGAAGAGCTCAAGTAGGAAGATATTTCCGAAGAGAGAGTTAGAGGTATTGCGGTCCCAGGCCCCAGAAGGCCTTGTGGACAATGCAGAGGGTCTTGAACTTGTTCCTTGCAGCCACTGAGGGCCAATGGGGAGATGTCAGGGCTGGAGAGATACGATCACTGGGCTTGAGGCCAAGGACAAGTCTAGCAGTCCTGTTCTGTATGAGTTGTAGAGGGCGGAGAGTGGGAGGCAGGCAGATTTAAAAAGGTTGTTGCAGTAGTCCAGCCTAGAGAGAACCAGAGCTCTGGAGACAGTGAGCTTCTGGGGGAAGGTGAGGAAAGGATGAATACCTCTGAGGAGGTGCAGTTGGCAGTTTGACTTCTAAGAGACGTCCGAGATGTGAGGAGAGAAGGAGATTGTGGAGTCGAAGATGACCCAGAGGCTCTTAGCCTCACAGTTGGGAGCCGGAGGAGGGTCATGGGAGGCTGGCCAGAGAGTGACAGGAAAGGAAGGTGCAGGTGTGCTGATGAGGAGGATCTCTGTCTTACTGGCATTAAGGCAGAAATCATTGGCGGCACACCACTCCTGGATTGCAGACAGACAATTGGAGATAATAGAGGGAGAAGAAGTGGCAGAGTGGAGCATTAAAACGAGCGTCATCCGCATAGCGTTGAAAGTTGGAGCAGAGAGCAGCAATGCGGTGGGTGAGAGGTGCCAGGTATTGGTTGAACAGCCAGGGAGAAAGGTTAGACCACTGGGGAACACGACAGGTAGAGAGTGTGATGGAGAAGACGAAGGAGCCAAGTTGGACCTGGGAGGGTCGGTCTGAGAGGAAAGGGGTCATCCAGACCAGGGCCTGATCAGTTTATCACTGAGCTGTGAGCAGGATGGCATGGTTGACCGTGTGAAAAGCAGAAGAGAGAGATCGAGTAAGATGAGGATGGAGGGGTGATTAGCATCAAGGTTAGAGATCATGTCTTCACAGATGTTCAGGATAGCAGTTTCCGTGCTTCTGGCTGCTCTGAAGCCAGACTGATGGTCATGGAGACAAACAGATTCAGTGCGAACATTAAGCTGGGAGATGGCCAGCTTTTCCAAGAGTTTGCCCAGGAAAGGAGTGATGGAGATCGGGCGATAGTTAGCCGGACAGGAGGGGGACAACTGAGGGTTTCTTGAGAAGAAGGTGCACAAGAGAGTGCTTCGGGGTGGGGGGGTTTCCAGTGAAGAAAGAGTGATTGCAGAAGTCAGCCAAGCCTGGAGCGAGGGTGTCAATGTGGTCCTTGATGGTTTTGGAAGAACAGGGAAGAACCTGTTTTGACAAGACTTTCATAGATTGGACTAGAAACCTCATCAGGGGTGAACAGAGGAAAGGCAGAGAAGGGAGCAGGAGAGGTAGTAGAGTGAGAAGGAGGAGAGGACGAAAGGGTGGACAGGATGTCCTGGGTTTTAGAGATGAAATGAGAAGCCAGGGCCGTGCAGAGGGCCCGGCAGGGGACAGGAGAAGTAGAGACTGCAGCAGGATTGACCGGCTCCTTGAAGATTTTAAAGAGTGTGGCTGAGTAATTAGATGCCGCAGAGACGCAGGCTTGGATGTGAGCTCTCTTCTTAGTGAGGACAGAGAGCCGGTATTGCCTTTGGAGCAGGCGGCAGGCCAGTTTGTCAGGGGATGCTAAAGATGCGAGCCATTTCTTCTCAGCACCCGTACACTTGCGTTTAAGGGTAACATGGTCTGAGTCGTGCCAGGAATTGCACTTGGCTTTGGGCTTCAAGCGGATCCTCATGACAGGGGCAAGTACATCAAGAGTATCAGAGATGGAAGAGTAGAGCATGGAAAGGGCTGTGTCAGGATGCGAGTCAGCCAGACGTGCAGGAGGGGGGAGAGAAAATGGCGTCAAAAGCCTCAACTGACACATGTTGGTAGATAAGAATCAGGAGACTGCCACAGTGGCATACTTCTCTTAGTGTGGTTTATTAAGTGTTCAAGAAAACCTGTTGTTTCTCTTCACTTTAGAGCCACACACTATTCTACTAAAAAGGAAACTAAGGAAGAGTGCTCGTCGGGATGTCAAAATACAAAACGAGAGTAGTCTGCCCATGAACCTATTCTGACTTACCCTGTCCCCTTACTCTAAAAACACCAATAATAACAAACCTCACCTCCCCTTGCTAAGGAATGGCTGAGGTGTCTGGCCCCCACTCCCTTCATTCATTGGTCATGCAAAAATAATCAGTTCTTTGGGGACGGTCTTTCCTTTTGTCAGTAGCAGCAATGTCTATATTCAGGTCTTTGGGTTTTTAGTCTCTCTCATGCGGAATACATTCATTATCTTGTGGTTATCATTACCCTGTCTAGATAAGACAGTCTTTTAATCGGTAAAGTAATTGTTACTACTTTTCCCCACCCTGGGGTGTCTTTGTTCTTCCCACACTGGGTTTTTGCATAGTGTCTGCTTCCCACCCTGGATGTACGGGTTATCTCTATACCTACTCTGGGGTTTCTGGGCTCTTTCCACTTTGGGACATTTGGACTCTTTCTTCTGCCCTCTGCAAAGCCTCTTGATTCACTCTATCCCACTATGGGGTTTCCCCACCTTTTCCCCCACTTTGGGGTCTCAGGGTTCTTTCTACCCAACTCTGGGGTCTCTTGGTGCCCTCTGCCACACACTGGAGTCTCTCGGTTCTTTTTACCTCACTTTGGGATCTCTTGTTTCTCTCTTCCCCACTTTGGGGCTTTTTGGTTCCCTCTACTGCTTTGCTGGAGTCTCTTGAAAAAAAACCCTCAGCCCCCTGGGGTTGTGACTCTGAGTCTCTGTTTCCCTTAGGGTTCTCTCTATCCCACACTGGTGTGTCTCAGTTCTATTTACCTCACTTTGGGGTCCCTTGACATTCTCTTCCACACTTTAGGGCTTCTTGGTTCTCTCTACCCCAGCCAGGGTCTGTTGATTACTTCCCAACCTGGGGTTGTGCTTCTGAGTCTCTTTGTTTCCTGGTCAGCACCTGGTTTGCTGAGACCACGGTGCACCTTTGAGCCTTTGACCGGGCATCCAGTGTTCGTTGTCGCTTCAGCTAAGTTCTGCATCCGTGCTAGTTCCTCCTGCTACTTTGCTCCTCTTTGGCATTTGGGGCGAGGATCCTCCCTGGGATCAGCCTGCTCGAATTTCCACCCCGTCGAAGCGGGCGAGTCTAGCTGCTCCTCCCGGGAATATCACTCTGCCTTGCAGCACTCCCTGTGCGTGCCGTAGGAACTGGAATGCCAAATCGGACTTCCTCCTGGGACCAGCCACACCCCTCTGTAATTAAGCTGCGTGGGTTGGGCCACACGTGTCTTTTGATTAGTTGGAAGTCTGCCATGATTCCTGGCCTACGTCAACTGCTTTGTTAGGCGTCATATAGTTCGCTTTGAGTGGGGAGGAACCAGAAGCCTTATTAGCAACTAACCCAGTGATCCCCAACGTGTAGCTTAGGAGCAACATGTTGATCACGGCACCCACAATTGTTGCTTGCCAGTTGCTCTGGGCAATGATGGGGAAGGGATGAGACCTCAGTAGCAATATAGCCAGGACAGAGTCCTGGACTGTGCAAGAATGTTGGCAAATAAGCCTGCTCTGGTTCCGGCTGGCTTATTTTTATACATGCAAGATTTGTTTGCAAATTATTTTTAGGTAAATGTCCTTACTTTTTTTTCTTTCTTGTTTTTAATAAACAACATATATAACATACAGACAGACAAAATTAACTGCCATATTGGCATTCCCACGGATTCCGCTATGGGTTCATTATCCTGGTGTTATCTAACAACCTTGCTTCCTCTGCCTATAACTGCTTATGTGGGCAGTATCGGCATCCTCGCTTATGCTGTCTTTTATTCGATTGCTTGTACACCACTGTCTTGGATCCTCTGGTATTCCCGTACCTCCTCGGGGTATTCTTCTTCTTCCTCTCCCTCTTGCCCAATTAAGTCCTGTACCAGGGAGTTCCATGCAGCTATTTTCTGTGCCGTATCTCCCTCCCCCCTTTGCACTGCTCTTATCCACACTGCGGTTTCCGCTAGTGTCCACTTCCGGAGGTCCGACCACCATGCTTCTATGGTCGGGCCTTCCCTTGATTTCCAGAACATCGCTATCCACCTTTTGGCTAGAATATCTATCAAGTCTTTCATCTTTGCTAGATGTGCTTTGTCTCTACCTCCTCATAGGAAGAGGCCTAGCAGGTACCTCTCTGGGTGCTCCGCCTGTATTTGAAGTCCACTCTCTGTTATTTTGACCCTGATTCCCTCCCAGAAGGTCTGTACCACTGGGCAGGTCCAAAACATGTGCACCATATCTGCTTCGTCGGCTGAGCATCGGGGGCACCTATTGGGGTCTCCCTCACACATCGTGTTCATCTTCTTGGATGTGAGGTACGTTCTGTGTGTTACGTACAACTGTGCTTGTCTGAACCTTGCGTTCCTAGACACTTTCTTCGGGTATCTTAGCACCCTACTCCATTCTTTGTCACTAAAGGGCCTGAGGAGTTCTTCCCAACGCTGTCTTATGTGTAGCTCTTGCGCATTGTTGGCTCTTAGCATCTGTTCATATAGCCTGGAGGTTGTGTGTGTTCCCTCCGATATATCATACCACATATCTAATGCTCCTGTTTCATCCTCTTGGTCTTCCCATTCTGGCCATCTCTTTTTAATTTTGAGGATTATTCTGTTCTAAAGGATGATTTGGCCTTCGTGTATGTCATATTCTTTCACCATCTCCTGAAATTCTGCCCACCTTTCTTCTCTTCTTAGGTCCCCGGTTTGTGCTACGCCTTTGGCTTCCCACTGGGCTCGGTATGCTGCTAGCGTGTTTGTGTCCATGTCCACAATGCCCGCAAGGGGGATTTGTGCCGAATAGGGGTCTTGTGTCCCCTGTAGTTTCCATGCTCTGTTCCACAGCCCCACTGAGAGGTTAAGCAGATACGGTAGGTTCTGAGCAGGGGTTTGTCCAGCCATGGTATTTCTCTTAGATAGTATGTTTTTAATGCTGGCTGAAAAATGGTTGTGTCGATTGTCTCTTCCTCACCCAGCCATTTGACTGCGAATTGCAACTGCCCGGTTAAATAGTATTTTTCAAAGTCTGGCAGCCTAGTGCCGCCTTTATAATCTCTCTGTAGAGTCTTCATTGCGATCCTGGTTCTCCCCCCTGCCCATAGGAAATTCCTTGCTATTGTGTTTAGTTTGGTAAAGAAGACCCTGGGAATACTGTGCGGAATGCTTGTGAAATATAGCAGACGTGGGAGTACCACCATTTTCAGGAAGGCTGCCGTACCCATCCTCCCCAGTGGCAGTGTTCCCCAGAAGGTCATACACTTTGTGTTTTTTCCAGGGCTGTCTGCGTGTTGTGGAGAATCTGCGGTGTCATGGTGTACCATTATTCCCAGATATGTGAAGGAGTGAGGTGCCCACATTAGGCCTAGGTCTGCGAGTTCTGCCTGGGGGGACCTGCCTCAGGCCACCCAGGGGGAAGATCA
The DNA here is from genome assembly GCF_040938575.1 of Ambystoma mexicanum. Classification (NCBI taxonomy): domain Eukaryota; kingdom Metazoa; phylum Chordata; class Amphibia; order Caudata; family Ambystomatidae; genus Ambystoma; species Ambystoma mexicanum. The sequence goes on from NC_090936.1 coordinate 743,574,693, forward strand.
GGGACTTCTCTTTGATGATTGCTATACCGGAGAGTCTGGTGTGTGCCCCAATTGCTTCCAGAAGGCAGGGCAGACTAGTGCGTGGGTTTCCCACAAACAGTAGCATGTCGTCTGCGTATGACGAAATTTGGTGGAGCACTCCATCTATCTCTATCCCTGTGTCTCCGTATTCTGCTCTAAGAAAGCGGTTCGAGAGCCAAGATATATAACATTGGTGATAGTGGGCACCCTTGTTTTGTTCCCCTGTGTATTCTCCTGCCATTTGAGATATGTCGTCCTGTCCTCACCCTGGCTCTGGGGTCCCTATACAGTAGCCTGATCCATATCATGAACCCTTCTCCAATGCCAAAGTGGGCGAGGACCCTTGTCAGCCACCCCCAGTTCACCAAATCAAATGCTTTAACTGCGTCTATGGACACTATCGCACATTTCCCTCGTCCCTGGTTTGTCCTGTCTATCACGTGGTGTAGTCTACGAAGGTTCCATGATGTATTCCGTCCCGGAACATAATCTGTTTGATCTGAGTGCATTAATGTGGGGATTACTTGTTTCAGGCGGTTGGCTAAAACCGCCGTGAGTATTTTGGCATCCTGGTTGATGAGGGAAATCGGCCAGTATGCGGTACACTTCGTGGGTGGTTTCCCTGGTTTAAGGATCAGTACAATTATTGATTCTGACATACTAGTTGGTAGTTGTGCGCTTTCATATGCGTCTTGGTATGTCTCTAGTAGTTTTGGGGTGATGATACTTTTAAACGTTTTATAGAACTCTCCTGGGAGTTCGTCCGGGCCGGGGATTTACCTGTGGGGAGCTCTGCTATTACGCTCTCTATCTCCTCCTCCGTGAGTGGGGCATCGAGTATTTGGACTTGCTCTTCTGTCGATTTTGGCAGCCTTATCTCTGCTAATGCACCAGTTATGACCTCTGGGTCAACCGCTGGATTAGGGGCATACAGTTTTTCATAGAAACAAGCAAATAACTGGTTAATGTGTTCTTGACTCCTGATCTTCGTCCCTGTCTCGTCTTCTAGCACCGTTATGGGTTCTCTTATTTTCTTGCTTAGTAAGCCATGCCAGGAGCTACTAGGTTTATCCCCTTCCGCATGCAATCTTTGTAGATAGATTCCAAAGTTCAACCTTCCCAGTTTCTCCCAGAGCTCTATGCATCTTGTTCTCAACTCCATCAATTCCTTGGGCTCCTCCCCCGCCGCCTGCATCCTGCGTTCCTCTATTTCTATCTGCCTTTCCAGTTTACTAAGTTCTTCTATGGCAGCTCCTTTCAGTCCCCCCATTCTGCCGATCGCTGCCCCTCTTATCACAACCTTAAACGCGTCCCAAAGTGTGGAGTTGCTCCCTACACTTCCCCCATTATGTTCAAAATAGTCTTCTATCACCTCTTGAAGGTGTTCCTGACACTCTCCCTCTCCCAGAGCCTCTGCCCAGAGTCACCACATTGGTATTGTGGCTTTCACATGTGTGTGTGCCCATGTTTCCAATATTGGGGCGTGGTCTGAAAGTATGCGGGCTCTGATGTTAATCCCCGAAAAGTCCTGCAGTGACTCAGTGCCTGTGAATATGTAATCTATTCGTGTGAATGTTCCGTGGGGTGCGCTATAGTGTGTGTACCCTCTCCTCGCCCAATGTACCTGTCTCCAGACGTCCACCAGCTGCAGACAGTCGAGGGCTCTATGCAGTTCCTTAGCAGGGGGTGCTGGCTTCTTGTGCTCGTCGTCCGACCTATCAAGGAGCGGGTCCAGGGTGCAATTGAAATCTCCGGCCCAGATGAACGTTGCCTCACTGTAGTGGGCCAGTTTAGGATTTCGTTTTTTGAAAAATTCCATTGCATCATGGTTCGGAGCATAGGTGTTGATTAGGCACACCTTGTTTTCCAGCATGCTGTGCACTAGCACTAGTCTCCCTTCTGAGTCAGTTTCCTGTTTTATGAGCTGGAATGGCACACCTGAGGCGATCCATATCAGTACTCCTCGTGCATAGTTTGAGTATGTGGCACTATATACCTGCCCTCGACATTTTTGGTCGACTTTGGACTGTTTCGCTCTTGTCAGATGTGTCTCCTGGAGCATTGCTATCTTGACCTTCATCTTGTTCAGCCAGGCATAGACTCGCAGCCTCTTGACGTACGCGTTGAGGCCCCTCACGTTCCATTTTGCTATTATCAAATCATCCCGGCCCATGTGTGCTTCTTGTGTTCCGGCCTCGTCCCATGGCCTTGTGCTTGTCCTCTCTCTCTCCTGCTATTACTCTTCCTGATGCTGCCTGAAATCCTCCCTACAGGGCTCCCTTTCCCTGAACCTCAGCAGTCGTGTCTCCAGGATTGTTGCTGTATGCTGTAGCAGTCACTTTGTGCTGGAACTTCCCCATTATAGTCTTTGTTGTTTCTTCTGCTGCCAATGCAGTTTACCAACCATTCATTCAAGTCAATAACCCAAACCACAACTGAAAAACTAACGCCCAGCCACCCTCCCCCTGCTCGGGCCTCACCGCTTCTCTCGCTGCGCTCCTCTAGGCGAAGCAGACTTGCCGCAGCGTGATGCCTTAAAATTGGCATCTGAACTAGCATTACGCTCTTTCCTGGGGCTTGGTTCTTCTTGGCTGATGCAGGCTGGTGGGGCTGGTCGCTCCTTCGTGTTTACTTTCCTTTTCCTGGCTTCATTTATTTGTTAAATGCTTGGCGTCGTTGTTCCTGGCTATCCGCGGATCCCTTCCCCGGGCTGATCCCTTCCATTATTAACATTTCTCTGTCCTGCTGGGGGATTCCTTGTGCATCCATCCATGCGTAGGCCTCCTCCGTAGATTCAAAGAAGTGTGTTTTCCCTTTGTGTATCACCTTCAGTTTGGCTGGGAAGAGAAGCATATATCGTACCCCCGCTCTTCTGAGACGTTCTTTTGTGGGGCCAAACTGTGCTGTTTGTTTTTGGACCGTAGCTGTATAGTCCGGGTATATGGTGATCCCGGAGGAGTTCTTAGTGATCACTCCCCCTCCCCTTGAGAATGCCAGTATCCTTTCCCCGTCTTTGAAATTCATAATCTTGGCGATCATGGCTCTGGGAGGGACACCCGGCTGAGGTCTCCTGGTTAGTGCTCTATGTGCCCGTTCCACCACGAAACCCTGGGACAATGTCCCAGCTCCAATCTCCTGAACAAGCATGTTCTCGACATATTCTGTGGGGTTGTTTCCCTCCTCTCCCTCCGGAACCCCGATTATGCGGACGTTATTCCTTCTCGCCTTTCCCTCTGCGTCTTCTACTCTTCGTTCCAGGATCTTTACTCTCTGGAGCACTTCCGTGATTTGTGTCCGTGTGATGGCAAAGTCTGCTGTGTTTTGTTGTACCTGCTGCTCCGTTGTTGTTACTCTGTCCGTCAAGTTCCTTGCATCCTGGCGAAGGAGGCCCACGTCCACCATGACTGTATCTAGTTTTTGTTCTAGGGACGCTTTTAGGGCCCCTATGGCTGTGTCCATCTTGTTTTCGAGGGACATCTTTAAGGAGGCAATCGCCTCCAGGATCTGTCCATCTTTTCCGTTTTATGGTTGGTGTGGGGTATTTGCCTCAGTCATTGCTGTATCCGGTGGATTCAACTGCTTATTCCCTAATGTCTTAGCGAAGGTGTTCATACTAACTTGCTTGGTTTTCCCCTCTGTTTTCTTGTTGGACATTGTCACTATGCGGGCGTGAGGTACAGTTCTGCTCTTGCACCCTTCACCCGCAGCCTATGGCAAGGATCTGTTTGGGGTCGGGTCCTGCTTGGGCATGGGCTGCTGATGCCTGGTTTCTCTTTGTTTGGCTTGTTGTAGTCCCTTGGTTCCCTTCTTACTACTCTCCCCCAGGCTTATAATCTAAGTGTATGTTAGTTCAGCCTCTATTACCGCATGGCGCAGCTCCTCGATGGGTGTTGCACGGTCTGTGGTTCGAGCTGTGCACCTCCCCTTTGGGCTTGTGTGTCAGGAACCCGCTTCTTCTGCAGTGTCTGCGGAGGACCTCAGCCTGGTCTGCCATGTTTTTATGATGATTCTCCCTCTTTGTTCACCCCACTCCTCCGTTCCACAGTGCTCCCTTTATTGCTTGGTATCTCTGCGTGTCTCAGGCAGGGGGGGCACCTCCAGACAGTCTCTTCGACTTCTGTTCCGCTGGGCCACGATCGCTTCTCTAGAGCAGGGGGCTCCGGCCCAGTTTGCCACGATTTTATGGTGGTGCTTGCTTTCTATCCGCCCCACTCCTCCGGTCCACAATACTTTCCTGGGGGTTCTTCTAGTTCTTAGGCGTTTCTATGTGCCTCAGGGTGGAGAGGGCCCTTCGCAGCCATCTCCTCACCCCCTTTGTTGGTGGGTTATGATTATTTACCGGGGGGGGGCCTCCGCCTGCTTTGCTGTGCTTTCAATGGTTCTCATTCACTGTGCACCCCCTTCCTCCAGTCAACCATGCTCCCCTGGGCGTTCTCTTTTGTTCCTGAGTGTTTCTGCGCGCCCCTAGGGTAGAGTGGGGACCTCCCAGCAATCTCCTCACCTCCTTTGTTGCTGGGCTGTGTTTGTTCCTCTGGAGCGGCGCCCGCACCGGGTCAGTTGCCTCCCGCTGTGTCCCGCCTTCTGTGCCCTCCTGTACCCTTATGGGACTGCTCCGCCTGCCAGTCCTCAGCTGCTTCTAGGCAGGGAAAGGACAGAGGGCCACCGTCTGTGTCGTGGATCAGGGACGTCCTGCCCCGTGTGTGGGGAGCGGTGCAACTAGGGCGCTCCGCCTTTGTACGTGCTGGGTCTGCGCTGGCGAGCGGAGCTCTTTCAGTTCCCCCTGCGCTGCATCTTCCACGGCGGCCCCGCTCTCGCACCCTCTCTCCCGCATCCGCTCATCCACCGCTGGTGTTCTTCTGCTCCCTCCGTGTGGCTGGACCCGTGACTCCGTCCAGCGGCTCCTCTCTGCCTCATGTCTCGGGTCACCGCACGGCAGGACTCTTCTCAGCGGGCCGCCATCTTGCTTCCAACGATCAGTGAGTTTTAAACTCTTTTTTTGCCTCGATCCACGATCCGATTTTTCCCCGGAATCTGATAGAGTGGTTAGTACATCTTGCGACGCCTTCCAGTGAAGTTTAGATTAAATTAAGTCAGGTTTTTTTTTTTTTTTTTAACATCTCTTTATTGATTTCAGTATATAAAACATAACAAATTCAATACCAAGAAACAAAAACCAACAAGATTCCCCTCCCCCCCTCCCAACCCCGGTCGTAGCGTAAGTAGACTCTATAGTTCGAAGACCCTTAACACCCTCTTCAAAAAGGGAAGTCCAGCAGCGTCAGTCTTTGGGGGCACCATTGTTCCCTAAACTCCCCCTTCAAATAGTCCAGTGTTTCGCCCCAATCGGCTGCGAAACTAGCCAACTTCCCCTCCCCGCATATGTTGCCCATTCCAGCGAGACAATTTCCCACATTTTCCTGATCCAGTCCTGCTCCACGGGAGTCACTGAGCTCTTCCAGTTCCGAGCAATGAGACCCATTGCCGCGAGGGTGGAATCCACTCTTGCCTTTCATTTCCCCCGACTCCGCCCCCCCCTTCCATAACATTCTTCCCCAGCAAAATTTCCTGAGGGTCTTGACTATCCCCCGACCCCAAGGTTGTAGATTGGGCACACGCCATGTCACACCAAAAAGGCCTAATAAGTGGGCAGTCCCACCATATATGGGCTGCTGTGCCCACCTCGCCACAATCCCTCCAGCATACATTTGAGGCTGTTGGGTACACTGCACGTAACCAGACAGGGGTATAGTGCCAACCAAAGATATACTTATACCAAGCTTCCTGTAGTTGAGAAGCCCTAGCAACTTTTGGGATTAACCTCCACAAAGCCTCCCAGTCTCCCCATTCCATCTCCCCCCCCACCCCCCTTGTTGTTCCCACCTCTTCATGTACGGCCAGGTAACCCTCAGGGTTGTGCTCTCCAACAGTTTATATAAATCCGATATAAGACCTCTGGAACCATCATGGGTTGTGAGAAAACGCTCGAATTGTGTCAGATCGCGTGTTGCTGCTTCCCTAACTTCCGTTGACATGACCCACTATCTAATTTGGAAGTATCTGAGCCTTTCCTCCTCCCCTACCCTAAATTGTAACTTACATTCCTCAAGGGTCCTACATCCTCCTTCCTCCCAGCTCCGGAACGCTCCTCTCTCCAGCCCTGGCGTGAAGTCCCCGTTGTTAAAGATCGGCGTGAACGGGGACGGGAAAGATGAGGTCCCTCGTCTCTCCACTGCCCTGTCCCGTGTGTCTACCATACCCTTTGTGATATCGCTCAAATATATATGTGGTGGCCTCAGCCTTCGGGGGAGCCATAATACTTCACCCAGGTGGTGTTGGGCAACTGCCCTATCCATTTTCACCCAGTGCTTGTCATAGCTCGCTGCAAACCATTCCCTGATCACCCGGAGAAGCACTGCCTCATGATATCGCCTAAAATCCGGTAGGCCCAAACCCCTGCGTCCCCTAGACGCCGTGAGAAGACGCCAAGAGAGGCGTGGCCTCTTCCCATTCCAAACAAACTGCTTGACCACCCGGTCCAGTTCCTTAAAGAAGACCACGGGGACAGACAGAGGGATTGCCTGAAACAGAGAGAGTATGCGGGGAAGGATCACCATTTTCAATACCGCCCCCCTCCCTAGCGACGAGATCCCAAGATTGCTCCACATATTCAAGTCCATTTTGATCGCCTTTAACATGGGAGGGTAATTCGCACCATACCAGCCGCCAAGGGAAGGGGTCACCCGAACCCCCAGGTATCGCAACCCGCCCGGGCTCCACTTGAACGGGGAAAGTGCCTTCAGTGCTTTAGCCTCATCCTCCCCAAGGGATAGATTCATCAATTCGGACTTCTGCCAATTAATCAGCAGGCCCGATACCCCCCCAAATTCGGTCAACAGTTCTATGCATGCCCTAACGGATTCCTTTGGATGCGTCAACATAAGAAGCATATCGTCCGCGAAGGCTGCTAGCTTATGCTGGTATCCCCCAAAGGGTACACCCTTAATCCCATCTGCCTCTCTTATAGCTATTAACAGGGGTTCTAGGTAAATAGCATAAAGCAGGGGAGGACAAAGGACACCACTGTTTTGTTCCCCGTCGAAGGCTAATTGAATGCGACACCTCCCTGTTAACGAAGATCCGTGAGCTAGGGTTTTTATAATTTGCTGCAACCATATTGATGAATTCTGATCCAAGGCCCATTGTTTCCATAACCAAAAACAGGAACGATCACTCCACCCGATCGAACGCTTTTTCGGTGTCGAGCGCCAATAGAATCGCCGGAGTGGTCGTCTTCCGTGCTTTCTCGACAACATGGGTTGCCCTTCTAATGTTGTCAGCCGTCTGCCTCCCAGCCACAAATCCTGTCTGGTCTTGATGTATCAGCGAGGGCAGGTACTTTTCCAGCCGGCTGGCTAGTATTTTAGTATATATTTTTGCCTCCGTATTTATGAGGGCAATAGGCCGATAAGATGTACACTCCTCAGGGTCTTTCCCTGTCTTGTGTATGAGTGTTATTTTAGCCTCCTCCATCGATGGGGTTATCCCGCCTCTAAGCCCAAATGAGTTAAAGAATTGTGTTAAGTGTGGGACCAGCAGGTGGGAGTAAGCCTTATAAAACGATGCAGAGTAGCTGTCTGGGACCGGAGCTTTCCTCCGGGGGAGGGCCGCTATAGTCGCTCTGATCTTTGCCTAACTCGCACCTCTCGTCTCTGGATAGACGCGGAAGGGGAAGAGCCCCAATAAAGTCCCTCTGTGGACCTGGCGCTGCATTTTGCGAAGAGTAGAGGTCTTCATAGAACTCCGCCAACCTCCTCTTAATCCCTTCCGTCCGAGTGAGCCTTACCCCCCTCTTATCTTTCAAGGCCACAATAACATTCCGCTCCCTATTCCCCCTCAGTAAACGTACCAGGAGTGAGTCCGCCCTATTGGCCTTTGCATAGAATTTTTGTCTAACCCTTAGCATAGCCGCCTGCGCCTTCTTAGTCCTTAGTATTCTCAGCTGACCCTCCGCTGCCCTATACTCCTTGAACACTTTTCTAGTGGGGTTCTCCTCCAGGAGCGCTCTGGCAGCCTCAAGTTCGCCTTCCAAATGCGTCTCTAACCCCCTTAATAACCTATTACTTTTCGCCTGAAGGGCGATCAGTTCCCCCCTCAAGGTCACATTGAAAGCGTCCCACCTAGTCTCTAAGCTCGTGTCCACGCTATTGTTCTGCATAAAGAAATCCCGAATCTTACCATCAATCTCCTCCCTCATCACCTGATCCCTCAGGAGCGTCTCCAGCGAATTTCCAGCTCCACACCCCCTCTCTACGCCCCCCCAATCGGAGTTCCATTTGAACAACTTTATGATCAGCGATTCCCATGGGGCCTACCTCTACCGACTCCACCCCTCCGACCAGACTTCCCGACACCAGATGTAATCAATTCGTGACTGAGTTCTATGTACTTCTGAAATAAAGGTAAATCCCTCCTCTTCTCCCCTTAGGGCCCTCAACATATCCCGCAAGCCTGCTTCCTCCCACCGTCCTTTTAAGTGAGGCGAAGCCACTGCTCCTCCTCTACCACTCCCCCGCTGCGTGCGGTCCCCCCCCCCCTGTCCCAGGCCAGGTTGAGATCACCCATCAGAACCACCTGCCCTCTAACAAATCCCTGCAGGATACCTAAGGTCTCTCGGAGGAAGTGATCCTGGCCCGCATTTGGGCCGTAAACCGAGGCTATCGTGTACGGAGTGCCCATGTACTCGCCCGTAACCATGATGAACCTGCCATTCTTGTCCCGGAGGGTATCGTTCACACGAAAGTCCATCCCCCTCCCGAATGCCAAGGCCACCCCCCCTTTCTTCGTGGGACCCGATGCAAACAATATTTGCGAGTAGCCCCTCAACCTCAGGCGATGCTGATCTTTCCGCAGAAGGCGGGTCTCCTGAATCGCCAGAACGTCTGGTTTCTGAGCCCTGGTGAACTGCTCTAGTTTCGTACGCTTAAGAGAGGAATTCAAGCCCCTAACATTATGCGTTAACCACTTGAATTCTGAGATGGTGACTCACGCGCACATCCTGCTCGAGCCCTACCGGTCGCACCAGGTCTCATAATACACCCCACCTGTCCTCTTCCTCGTCGGTTACTTGAGAGCCTCGAATACCCCCATGCCCCTTGTCTCCGCATCTTACTCCCTTGAGATCTGAACCTACCCACTGATCGCTACGACCCCCACCCCATTCCCCCCCCTCTCTTCTCCCATCCCGAACCCCCAACTTAGGGTGAGAATCCCCTCCCGCCACCCCTCCCTCCCACTCAACAACTCCCCAGAGCAGCCGCTTCCCCTGCTCCTTCCCCTCCCCCCTATCGGGCCTCATAGCCCTTCCTGATCCCAATCTGTTGCACTCCCAGTCCCCATGTCCAACTGTCACCTTTACGGGTCCACCACCCCTTGCCCCTCTAGATGTTACACATTGAAAGGGGCTCCTAGGGGTCCCTCGGGCTATGGAAACAAGGCAATGACCATACACGAAAAGATGCGCCAGACACGAGGTTTCAAATTCCCAATGCTAGGGTTTATTGCAAGCAAAAGATAGTATCAATTGGCCAATTCTGATCTCACGCCCCGTGACGTGAGTTTCCTAGACCTCGAGGGACGCAAGAGAGCAAATTACGTACATCAGTTACATATATACAAAATGCATATCATACAATCAGCAAAGTCATGTTCAACAACCCTCTGTATTAAGTTCCTTTGAACTCGGGATGACGATGGACATATCCGACGAGTATGACGATTATAATGCTTTCGATGTCTATTCTAGTAACAATGTGCAATTTATAAAGTGCGGAGGCATCTTTTAGAACATGGTGGTTCTGTTCTTGGAAGCAATCTGTACATGGGGGAAGAGCCACATTCCAAGCTTTGCTATCTATGAGGTACTATTCGTGTCCTGGGAGCCGACACGTTCTAAAGGGTTTTGCGAAGGGGGGCCCTAAGAGAAGCATAATTCAAGCCTTTAACTGTATTATTCTAACATATTCTACCATCGTACGAGACTGGCTGGCAGCTGTGAAGTGATTAAATGCCCTGCAGCTTCTTCCCAAGGCTACAGAGAGGGAGCGTGGGCATTCCTCTCGGAGCTACTCATGAGGAGTTTTAGCAAACTCTTCAGTCCCGCGACCTTGTCCTTTCATATTCAGACAACAATGTTAACAGTTGAGCAGAGTAAGCAGAATCCGCAAGAATTGCAAGCTGCAAAGCAGTTTTTAGACAAAAAGCAATGAGCAATGGTTAACAAGCAAAATGGCGATACTTACTACATTTAAAATGGCCGCTAGTCGGTCAAGCATAGCAGTTCATATTTCTCCAATTCGGTGCATAAGACGGTTGGCCCATGTCCATCAAGTTACGTCTATCATTCAAATGAAGGGTATTCATTTTTCCAGATTGACAACATGACACTCCCCTTGCCAGCATTAGCCACTCTACCCAGGAGCCTTCTCGCCCTCCCTAGGCGATCTACCATTCCCTCGCGCTCCCTTCCGCCTGCTGGCCCCCACCATTGACCATTCCCACACCTTCTGCCTCGGCCTGCCACTTGCCACCGAACCCTCACCGCTGGAGGACCCCCCCCTCTAGGTCGATCTGCAACACATCAGCCCCCTCCTGAACAGATGGTATCCGTTTCTGGTGACCCTCCCAGTCAAATACGAGGCCAAATGGAAAAGTCCACTTATATCTCACTCCGCGCTCGTTCAATAGCTTCAGCACTGGCGCCATCTGCCTCCTCTTTATCAAGGTGACACTTGCCAGGTCTTGATATAACGCTATGTGTTGGCTTTTAAACACTATTGGCTCCTTTTTCCTCGCAGCCTGGAGGACTGCCTCTTTCTGAGCATATCTAGTGAAGGCCGCGAGGACATCCCTCGGTCTCGAGGAGGGACCCTTAGATAGCCTGCCCACTCTGTGAACACGGTCCAACTCAATGCTGCTCGGGGCAGCCTCCCCCAGGATTTCTGCGAAGAGGTTCTGTACTTCTAGTTTGAGGTCCATGTCCAATACCGACTCCGGGAGTGACTTCACCCGTATGTTAATCCTTCGGGATCTATTCTCCATGTCCTCCATCTGTACCTCCAGGTTGTGGGTAGCCACATCTAAGCGCTCTATGGCTTCGCCATTAGCAGTAGTATCCTTTTCCGCTTCCTGAAGCCCCTTTTCCAGAAGGTCAGTCCTTTCCCCTAGTTGCCCTAGGTCTCGCTTGATTTCCCCCAGAATCGTTTAAATCTGCCCGCATAAGCTGGAACTGCTCCTGGAATGTCTTAGCCAGGCTGGAGTGGAGGGCCTGGATCTCACCCACCAAGTCCTGCCTGTTGACCAGAGATGAGGCCCGCACCTCCCCCGCGGGTCCCGCTCCCTCCAGCCCTTCGATGCTACCCTCCAAGCCGTCACCTCTCTCTTGCGCAGACCACAAGGAGCGGAGGGTACTCTGCGGGTCCCGTGGGTCCTGGGACGGTTTGCCACCTTTCCCTTTGCTCTGTGCCGCCATCACTTCAATTACTCGCACCAGAGTGGGATCCGGCCCTGTTTCCCCCTCTCCTTCAGTCCTTCTCCTCCTAATACGACTGCTTCTCCCTCGGCTATCTTCACAAGGGACCGCCTGTCCGCTCGCCCCCCAGTGAGGCCGTCGACACTCCAGAAGCCTCCCCCTCAAGTCTTTCTCCACTGGGGCCTTTATGTGTGTTCAGTGTTGTCCGTGCTCTGAGGGCCCTTACTTCAGCAGACCACCTGTGTGATGCCTCCGGGGCAAAAGGTAGTCTCTGGCTCCTGCCACAGGAGCAATGCGGGGGGGCCCCCTTCTGCCGGGAATAATCCTCAGTTGCTTCAAGCTACCCCCATAGATGACTCCTCTAGGGGTGCACTGGGCCAAAACCAGAAAGGGGGGAATCTGGGCCCCACCGCCTCTTTTGTCTCTGCTCCCAATACTCAGGGGGGGGGTGGCTCCCTCCATGCTCCCCCGGCCTTGGGCCTCCCCCCGGGGGACCCCGACTCACCCCAATGCCTCTTGAGTGCGTCCTCCTCCCAGAGCCAGCAGCCGAGCCCGTCCTGCAGGCGGGGGCTCGGCCAGTCCCTCCTCTCCCTTCAGCTTCCGCCAGTGCAGCGGACGCCTCCCTGGAGCCGCAGCGCCCCCCGCTCACCGGCGCTGCTGCTGTTGGTCTCCGCTCTTCTCTCCAACGCGGCCCCCGGGTCCGAGCCCCCCCAACCAGGCGACACGCGGCCGGGAGTGCCCGCCGCCCGTTAAGCGCCTCTCCTCCGGCTCTACTCCACAAAAGGCGGGCTTCACGGCAACAGCGCAGGCCGGACCCGCCCGGGAGCTCGCGTCGTGCCGTAGCACAGTCCTTCTCCCGGCAATCGTCTGGATGCTTCCTCCCGCAGGCGCGTCCGGGGGTCTCCTCCAAGCCTGCGGTAAATCCGATTCGTGGCGGGGTGGTGGACCGCACGAATTCCTTCCCGAGGAGCCGGAGCGCGCGACTGGTACGTCTACCTTCTACCAGCCGGCATCTTGGAATTCTTAAGTCAGGTTTTAACGGATTGTGAACAGGATCTTGCAGGAGCTTCCCAGTGGCGCGTCCTAACGCATGGCCGCTTAGTCACGCCCCCCAAATGTCCTTACTTATTATAGCAGTGTCCTTGTTAAAACCTTGTCCTCTTCAGATACTTTGCCCAGCTGACAAATGAATGAGTAAAATAATTGAACCATGTTTCTGCCCTGGAGAAAATTGCCATACTTTGTTCCTTTGTACGGCTTGTAGGAGCATAATGGTCAAATAAGTTGGATACATATCCAACTTTCCTTTATTTAATCATTTGCATGCACTGCTTTTGTACAATTGAGGTTTGTGTTTGATGCAACCATGCATTATATTTATCTGAAATATTAATTTTAGTGTCAACTATATTTATTATTAGTACCCGGCGAAGGCCTATAACTATGGACCCCGGGGCATTACCTGAGTCGGTAATGCCCCCGCCGCTTGGTCATATTGCTTAATTATCATCATTGTTTCATACTCTGCCCATCTGGCATATGGATAATGGGCAGATAAGGTAAATGCCACCATTTTTATAATTAATTTGCCCTGCATTCAAATCCAATAAAGTTACTCTTAATAAATGTAACCGAACAAGCCAATTAAATAATCCAAATACTTAGTTATCACCACTACACCCCTCTATGAAGTGATCATCAAATGCTCAAAGTTTTGACCAATGTTTGCCACCAAGTCTTGTGTAAAATCTCTTTTGGACAGAGAAAAGAGGCTCCAAATCCTTCTGAATAGTCTTTATTCCTAGTGACATTTTCCCCAGGGTAACTTCCAAAACCCCAATGAAGTGACCTTTGAAGCCTACCATGTAATGAACAGTATTACTCAATCAATATGTATTTAATTGTATTTCTCCATTAAGTTCTCAGCATTTAAAAATATGTATCATGTTTCATAAAATTCCCATAGAACAAGCGCAAAGCAAAAAAGCAGTAGTAACATATGCAAACAAGCTGAATATAAAACCCTGATCATTAGAATTATAAAAAACAGCTCCCATGTATGTCCACGCAAAACAGAGAAACAACAACAAATAAACACAAAATGAACCAGATCTTCATCTACTCCTACTTTGCAAGCACACTTTGTGTTTCCTCCTGCATATCCTAATTTATCGAGGGGTGGCTAGATTTAAATGTACCATTAGCATCAGCCTCCTGCATTCTGGGGATCTTATTTCACAGATTTATCATTTCCATCTTGTACGTATACGTAAGTCTGCATATGAAGCGAAAGTAGTCCACCTATGTATATTTTGGATATCTGCCTCTCTCCCCATCGGACAAGCTCTTGTTTTAAGAGCTATTTTGAGTTGACTTAATGTGCCAAATTTAGTTATTTCCCACCCGTATCCAAAAGGACTGTCCATTACAACCCCCTGCACCTCCAGCCCCCGTACCACAAGTATTTTCTTTACCAGGGTAGGATGCAATCGCATCTGCACTGAAATTCATTTCATGATTAGCAGAAAATCCCAGATGTGGCCCAAAACCTTCAAACTGAACACCCCCAATTCATCTCATAAATCTCTACCAGGTTTATCTGCAGGGAGATCTGCTATTTGACACAGACATTTATTCTGCAAACCCTCCAGGACATTTGAACCATCTTAGATGTCACTGCCGTAAATATCATGGAACAGGACTTTGCCTTATATATCTCCGGCACTTGTCCAATCAAATTGCCCCAAACCTGAAAAGAAATTGTAAAAAGGCCTTTTTATTATTATTATTGCTGTACTTCTTGAGCCCGGACCTAGCTTCGAAAAGCAGCAGAGCGCTTTACAGAGTTATATACCAATACAGATACATAACGGAGAACTTTACAGAGGTATACAAACTTACAGATATATCACAGAGCCCCCTAATCCTTAATGGTGCCCTTTCAGCTGTCATCCGAATATGACTGACCCAAGCACTTTTCTCTGAGAAGAGTAGGCTCATAAAAATGAGACCGTTCCCTTATCTCTACAATCATTTAGCTAAGAGGTCTCACCCTTTTCCCAAACACCGTCATGTTTGTTTTCATCATATTTAATTTCAAACTATAGTTCTCAAAATAGTCATTTGTGTTTAGCAGGCCCAAATCCAAATTAGCTATGTCTTCGGCATAAAGAAGTATGCTATACAATTTACCCTTCACAAAGGGTGGATTAACTTTAAGAGAAGTACTAGAATAAACATCTGAAAGGAATACATTGGGGTCAACTGTCATCCCTGTTTGTCACCTTTATTGGCGGGGAAAACAATGTATAATTCCCTAATCTTGTATATCGTACAGACACTAATATGTCTGCATATCACAGTTGGATACAATTTAATAAAACATAAGGCGCCCCAATAAAATGTAAATTACGCCACACCATGTTGCTATCAATCAAATCAAATGTTTTCTCTAAATCTGATAAAGCCAAAAAAGAAATCTCCCTCCCTTAATATCACTGTATTTCTCCATGAAGGTGCTCAGAGTGAAGCTGTGATCACTATACTAAGCCTTCCGATGGAACCCGTTTCAGAAGCCTTCAAGATATTGTTACTTTGAGTCCACACTTCCAGTCTGAGAAACAAATTTTCGAGAATATCTTACTGCCAATGTTTTAGGTGGCCCAAGGACTACTTGTCCAGGCAGATGGCATAATGCCTGTCTCAACAACTGCATTAAAATGCTCCCCTGGTTTCCAATCCATTCTTTTTGTCTTTTGGCAATTATTGTATGCCACTTTGAAACTATAAATCAGACCAGCCATGAACACACCACTCATTAAATCGTGGTTGAATTTTCTTTTCGAGATTCTACATTCTGCATCGAACCATGGAGCATCCCTTGCTATAACCTGGACTTCCTGAAATTGGGGAGGCTGTTTGCCAATAGCTCTGTCTCGGATAGTTGCAACCAAAGACTCAAACTGACACTTTCCTTGTGGCCTCTGAACAGTTTTAAGAGAATAGATTTATTTCTTGTGATTCAGTAATTCTTTCCCATGCCTCCTTGTTGAGTGTAGGCATCACCAAACAGCCATTTTGTCGGACATCTTCTTCGTAGTGCCTACCTTGGCCATTAGAAAAGTAACCCTCTAGGTCCAGACTACTCCTCGCTCTGTATAAAAGACTCCTCTATCACAGTGTCAAACAAGGTCAAAACCTTCGGCATCTACTTACAATCATCACTAGGAGCCGAGGCCCAAACCTCCTACTTGAAACGAAATTGTCAATATTATCAGAGGCTCCTTTGTCGCATTAGACCCCTACTAAATATCAAAAATAGTGCCACAATCGCCAGGGCCACTATTTTTTTCTCGTTTAGATTATGGCAATGCTTTGATGCTTGGCGCCAACAGAAACTGCATAAAACAATGCCAAATCATTCAGAATAATGCAGTTAGGTCTATCACAAGAAAGTCCAAACGTGATCATATTACAAAGGACAGAAACGACCTACACTGGCTTGCAGTGAAGGAACGTATTATTTTCAAATCGTTAACACTGGTCCATCGCTGTTTATACGGAACGGCCCCAGCATACCTAAAGAAGGAATTTAGCTGGTATGAGCCGTGCCGGAGCTTAAGATCCGCAAAACAAGGACTACTTAAATCTAGCTTCCCTAGTAAATCCACAGGCTTAGGTCGAGCATTACCCACCAAGGCCACTTTCCACTGGAATAAATTACCTTGTAATCTCAGACTGGAAAGCAATACTCAACCTTTCAGGGAACAGCTGAAGATCACACTTTTCAAATCAACATCTCCGCCACACTGGTCCTCATGTAAAGCCTATTTTTTCCCCCCTCCTTTTGCCTTTCTCTTTGTATTGTCCTGTGAACTCTCAGTCTTTGTGTCTCTGTCGCGCCCTGATGCTTGCGAGCTTTCGGCGCGTTATAAATACATAAATAAAAATAAAATAACCCAAGAGGAAAGTGTTCACTCTTTGTTCAAACAGAAATGCAAATTGTCATTACATTCCTGAAGAAAGAGCAATCCACAATACAGTAATTAATGACTGTGGAACAGAATTGTTGATCGTGTATGCTTAGGAGTGCACCACGTGCCATTAAAAATCTCAGAAAATCACTGGGCAGAACCCCAAAATACACCAGAAAATCAGTGTTCCATTTTTGACCAATTTTATTGTCCAAACATTTGCACTAAATTTCTTTAAAATATTTTACAAAAGAACCTGAAACACCTGGTAATGTTTATTTAGTCCTACTATACTAACTTGACTGGTCCTATGTGTCTAAGAATGTACTACTGACCATTCAATTTCCTCAGCATTTCCTGTAAACAAGCTCTTAATGTCAAAAGAAGTAAAAGGTTCTTTAAATTTCCTTTACTAGAATTGCACGTGGTCTTCTAACTATTAAGTACTACAAATTAAAGTGTTCTATAAGCAGTCATACGTTTATTACATTTATAATTTGTGTTTCAATCATTTGTCTGCCAACTGTGCATGGATATGTTCAATCGAAAAATGGATGTTGCTCACAATTTCATTTGATATGCAGGTTTTGCTCATTCTGCACAAAGGGTTGGGGACCCCTGCACTAACCCATGTTTTTTAGTGGGATTGCATTTAGTAATTCCCATATAACCCTTGAAGGTGAGGGTCCTTTATACTTCTCTCTGGGGTTTCCCTGTTCCCGAAGTGGGGTCATCTCGAGAAGGATCCTGCTTGCCATGCCCCGTAGGAGGTTTTAAGCATAGCAGTCTCATCTCCCTAATCCGACTAGGGGTGGCTTCAGCTTGGAGAGAGGTGACAAAGTCATCAGATTCATGGGCGTAATTTTAGGGGGGGACAAGCAGATTTGTCTCCCCCAACTTTAGTGGCATGCCAGTTTGTCCCCATTTGGCAGGGGCCTTTCCTTTAGATGTCATGTCCCCCCAACATTTTCAGCAAAGATACTCCACTGTGCAGATTGGTCGCACATGCTTCATGCCAGAAGACTCCCACCTCTAAATGTTCCAATAAGAATCGTTATTATTAGCAAATATAACAGTACTCGACTGAACTACATACATCACAATTATGAAGCGTGTAGTTGGTGCTGCTAGGATTTGATTGGTTCACTGAAGGTTGCACACTGATGTCAGGGGCAATTGGTTGTCTCATGGTGTGGTCTTTAATAAATACCTAATCTCTTTGGGTTGCCAGTAAATGTGACCCGTTGGCTGCAAAGGAAAATGTAACTGGATGAACAAAAATGTAGAGTACCTGGAGAGGTGCAGTGGAAAGTTCAAATGATGTTTAAAACTTTGAAAGTCTCCAACTGTGGAATGGGAATTTTATTAATATAAGAGGTAAAATGGACTGGATAACAGCACAGAGTTGCACAACTTAGTAACAGAAGGCAAGTCAGAGTGCACTGTTGGGAAGGGTTTTCAAAACAGTTTGGAGATCTAGATACCATGAAAACATATTTCCCAAAAACACCCTTTTTGCATACTCTAAGAGAACATATGAAATGCAAATAATTAAAAAACAAAAACATAACCTGCTGCCATTACTCCTGCTTCAAGCCAACGTTAGTGATCCTTAAATTAGTCAAGAAAGCAGAAACCATAGAGCGGAGCTGGAAATCATTTTAAAATCTAAGTTCCAGTACCTTGTCTTAAGTACTTCATTGAATTTTTGTTCAAGCTCTGATCTCCTCTGCCGTTCTTTTTCTAATTCTTGCTTTAATGTCTCCGCATTTGTCTCTTCTCTGAGCTTCCTGAGCTCCTCCTCTGTTGAAGCAAAGTCAATATATTTATGTCAGTGTGCTTCATAGTTGATGCCCATGTACTTAGACTGAGTATATAAACACATTCAATACAGTCACAAATATTGCTCCCTGCTCGGTGAGTGACTAATCAAATTCTGGACCTTGAGCACAAATGAAAAAGGAAGTAATTGCTCTGGTATTAACAATGCCAGCACATCAACTAATAAAAGAGTATAGTACCTGCAGCAATGTACATTTTCAGAACACTTTATTCTCCATGGTGCGCTGAAGCTATTAAAACAATTTGAACAGTGAAAAGATTGATATGCTGAACCCTTGTTTCGCATTAATTGAAACTAGTTCCCCAGTTATAACACAGTGAGGGAATGTAACAGTGTAACCCTTATTGAAGGTGTTCTTACTGTATGGGAGGACTGGTCCAGGAGAACCCCCTCCCATGCCTCTTCTCCCCCGGTGAGGTTCATGGCTCACCGGGTGTCCTTCCTGCCACCAGGACCCAGGTGGTGGGTGGGGCACTGGCTGAAGACATTGACCAAACCTGTTCAATTTAGCTAGGCCCTGGAAACCATTTTGTATAATAAAAATGGCTTGAGCCCTGCGCACCGCCGCACGGCCCCCACCCTTGGAGAGTATCACTCATACCTGTGGCCACAGCTCCCTGGCAAATCCGCTAAGAGCCCGTTCCCACGAACAGATGGACATGAGCTAGTGTTAGATACCAACACTGTAACATTTCACCTTCCGCAGTGTATCGCTGTTTCCAGCATGACCCGGCCAGCAGGGCCTGGGTGGAAAAGAACTGTACAATGGTCCCCTGACAAAAGCAAAGTCCCCAAATACTAATGAGCAAACCACCTGTGATGAAAGCGTTCTCTCCACAACCTCTCCGACTAAAAAAACCTGTAAAATATATGAAAATGGCAGGATGGGTGCTCATATGACATTAGGGATGAAGCACCCACATCCCTGTAGCTATGCGCAAATGGTAAAAGTGTCCCGGTGGTTTTTCATGTTATGTGTGTTATCGAGAAGACTGCACCCCACGGTCCCGCGCCAAAACTGAACTAATGCTGCTAGAGTTCCAAGGATGACAAATGCAACCATACTGAGGGCTCATGTAAGGGGTGCACGAAAAAATGCACCATATGTGTGTCTGAGCCCACTATGTGCCACTGCTGCAAGTCTTAGTGGCGGGTTGTTCCTGCGTGCTCTACCAACCTTACTACTACCTCACTTACCGCGCATGTATAAACATAACAAAATGTTGTAGTTGTTAAAACGTAGTGTACAAGTAATGTGTTCAAATTGGCCATATGGATGGCACTAGCAATGTCAAAAAACGAGAGCTTTGGAAAGACTTAATGAGTACTGTATACTATATGAATGTTTATATCTCTTCCACCTAAAGTCTGCAACACACGAAGAAAATACCTTTGTGAGCACATGCAAGGCCATTCCCCCTTCCTCCCAGTGAAGCCTGCCAGACGAAAAAGCAGAGGCCTGTGCCGCGCTGCTCCACGTCCCCCAATTCGGCTGGAGCCGCTTCAAGCATTCGCATTCCCCCGCAGCACCCACGGCCACGGCCTGCCACCTGACTTATTTACAACCCAGCAGTAAAGCCCGGCCTTAAAACACAGATCCAAAGGCGCCCTTTCTTAGACTCCACGACCCGCCGGCTCACCTTAGGGTAATGGCCCCTGTAAAATTAGTACACCCAATATTATGGCAACATTACAAGAACACATTCATAATGACTTCTAACAAGACATGATGACACAGACCGCCTGTCCCATGCCCCGAGACCTAACCCCACGACCTCTGATACCCGGTCAATAGGATGGCGGTAACCATGTATTGACGAATCGCCAACAGACCCCACTCCAGGTGCATTCCTCCTGTGTTGCATTAACCTGTAGAATAACCTATTGGAAGATTTACCAGGGAAGATAATATTGCAATGTTGAATGACTGCGGTGTGCGTGGCCCTAGGGCAGGAAGTCAGGAAAGACATTCATCTCTGACACTGATCACGGTTGGCACAACAACACCGTCCGGATGAGCCCAGCTGACCTGCCAGGCCCAGCCCAACCCACGAGGGTAACCAGTGACGTCCTCCAGCCGCGGCAAACCACATCGCAGCAGCACCTATAGCTAGTCGTCGCCACCCAATCCCCACGAACTTGTGCCCCCTATAGCATGTAGGTTCTTATGACGTTTTTTGTAAATATATACGCCTGTCTTTGCTATTGTCAGACAGAGCGCTCTCGGAGTTTGCAGTGTTCTTTGCATGCCCTATTTTGATTGATAAACTCCCATTTAAGCTCACCCGCACTTTGTCCTGGCCTTATTCCCATCCAGGGGAGAGTCCATTATTGTCTCTCATTGCAGGGAGGACCGTGCTATCTGGGGACGCTTGCCTTCATTACAAATACTGCATCAAGGCTAATGCACTTAATTTCACAGCCACTAAAGGTGGGCCAGAATTTCTTTTGTATCTAAGACCAAGAAAATACCATACATGCACAGTTTATAGGCCATAACCAAATTTCAAACTACAGCACTATTATTCTCTTCTATACATTTCAAATGCCTGACTAATTTACTTCCAATTGGTGAACAAAATGCTTCTATCATTGAAAATACAATGCCACACCACAAATAAACTTGGTGGAAGCCAAAACGTTCCTTTGGATCCCAAAGAACAGGAGTTTTCTTAACCTCTGACACAAACTGAAGAACATTCTTGAGCCAAATATGTCTTCTTTGTTCCTCCAACTTCAACCAAGTAGTGGAGATTAGCAGTTGGTCCCCTTTCCAATGGACTAGAAGTTGCAGACCTAAGTTCAATGTATGCATTACACCATTGTCTTTGCGAAAAGAATGGTCCTCCAGCATAGACTACCATCTGAAGGCCATGTTAAATGAGTTTCCTTCAGCTGTCAAACAGTTCAGAGTGTGGAGATGCTAGGTACCATAAAATCATGTGACAGGGACGTCTATAAGATCACACCCTTTTCCTGTTACACTCCCCATCCCCGATTTACATAACACATTCCCGACTTCACCTGTGTTGTATTGGGATGCCAATCCAGTCCCAACTACTGAGACCAGTAAGAACCAAGGAGTGAAGAGCATAACGTCTGGAAAAGCGACGAGAGTCTGTGCCTCATTTTCATCCAGCCGGCCCTATAAAAACTGAAAACAGACCAATATGGTCATCGAACTGGCCCATCCAGAAACAGAATGACGTCAAGGTAGAGAGCCGTCAACAGTGGCCTCCAGAAGGTCAAACCGACCAGAGGGCGGAGGACCCTCACACTGGGGTGAGAACATTCTTGGGTGGTCCTGTGGCAACAGGACCAAAGTTAGAGAGCAGTAGGCGAGGCAGTGGCACGACCTCCAGGGGGAGATGGGCCATGCAGTCCAACAACTGCGTTGACACTGCAAGGAGCCGTGAACCGAAGGGCTGCCGTGGAACCAGTTTAGCCAAGTAAGGCCAAAGGAGGCTGGAAAGAGACGCCCTTTGAGCCAAGGAAGGTTGGACACTGTGCATAGAGGTCCCCAAAGGTAACGGGGAGTATGGGCAATCCAGCATGGGTGGAAGCGCAAGAGGCTGGTCCCTACTTCTGTTCTTATCAAGCGACCATAAAAACCAAGTGAATTGGAATCAGAAGTACAAAGTGTCGCAAGGGAGAGCCACTCTATGCATTGCCCGACATAAATCCACTGAACTGTTGAAGGGAGAAATATGTCATTATACCCAAGCAAGTAACCCTGGAAGCTACAGAATACCCTTACAGAGAAGTACACAGGAACTGAGTCAACTGATTGACAGTGTGAGAACGAACTGCGAGAAGGGAGTCATTCTCCCGGATCAACTAACAAGTCTCAGTATTCGAGGGACATTAAAATCCTGTTGGTCCTACTAAGAGGCGGGAGTCATCCACTTAGACACCCTTATTATTTTGTTTTGATTAAGTTGTGACAGGGCTATAGTGGGAGTTACGGATGGAGGACTTGAACATTCAGTTTGGACATACTGACGACGTGCACCCAAGCTTTGTTTTCTCTTTTAGGGATAGCCCTGTTTGAATTAGGGATAGGGGATTCCAAGATGGCCCCTGGGGAGGAAACGCAGTAAGTGTGGGTGCTCTGCTACCGCAGGGCCAAACAACCAAGCAGTACAGATAAGCACGTCCATTTCAGCGCAGCAACTATAAGGGAAGTTACCAGAGGAGATAATGCAGATTTCGCTGTCCAATTTTGTCAGCTCTCTGGGTCGGAAGAGAGAGTGGAGCTTTGCAGCCAGCTGTGGCCCTCATCGTCGGGCTCAGGATATCACTGAGGTCGCAGGAGAGACACCGGGGCACGCCGGGGCCATTGGACGCCAGCTGCTAGAGGGGGCTCGGGGGCCAGTGCTTTACTTCAGTTCCCGGACAGAAAGAGGCACAAGGAAGCCCCCGGCACCTGCGGGGGAGTGCTCTGCAGGCCTGCAATAGTTGAAGAGTCAGCCGCGGGTGCCCCACCAGGAAACGATACAGGAGCAGACGGTCAGGAGAAAAGGTCACCGCACTCCACAGAGAGATAGTGGAAGCACTATGTGGTGCTGTGCAGGCCCACGTGGGACACTGTCTTGTCCACAGAGCACCGTGCAGGCAGCAGACTACAAGCCTGCATCATGGAGGGTGCAGCCAACAGACCCTGCAGAGGTTGAGGTGAGGAATTAAAAGTTACTTACTCCGCTCAGTCCCCTTTGAACGCTTAGATACCTGGCTAGTCATATTACATATAAGCCATTGGCATACTAGCAGGGGAAGGTGGGAGGGACGTATGCAGGAAAAGGGACAATGGAGTAGGAGTACTCTAGTCACTACAGTGAGCAACTTTAATTACTCATACTTCTCGTCCCCTTTCCTCCATCCTTGTAGGTGATTCCACTCAAAAAGAAAATAGGGTGGAGCTGTGACAACTTGCCTCATATTTAGGATGAAGCAAAAAAGGACAAGAAAGGGTTCTTAAGAACTGCCTGACCAAACTCTGCATCGCACCTGGAGCTGGTGTCCAGCAAACAGTGTTTACAGAAGGCCGACTGAGTGGCCCAAGTGGCCGCCTTGCTGATGACATCCCAAGAAGCAAGTCTCTGAAATGCGACGGCCATTGCCTTAACTCTGACCGCATGGGCATGAATCCCCTCAGGAACAGGTTTGCCCATGTAGGCCCCTGAAATGGCCTGGACCATACAATGCGCAGGGCACCCTCTTGCCGTGCATAATCTGTGTTCCATTATAGCACATATATCCACATCCGTGGTCCATTGTTCATAGCTGGTGAAGGCGAGCGTCCCCCAGATAGCACGATCCTCCCCACAATGAGAGACAATAATGGACTCTCCCAGGATGGGAATAAGGCCAGGACAAAGTGCGGGTGAGCTTAAATGGGAGTTTATCAATCAGAATAGGGCATGCAAAGAACTCTGCAAACTCCGAGAGCGCTCCGTCTGACAATAGCAAAGACAGGCGTATATATTTACAGAATGCGTCATAAGAACCTACATGCTATAGGGGGCACAAGTTCGTGGGGATTGGGTGGCGATGACTAACTATAGGTGTTGCTGCGATGTGGTTTGCTGTGGCTGGAGGACGTCACTGGTTACCCTTGTGGGTTGGGCTGGGCCTGGCAGGTCAGCTGGGCTCATCCGGACGGTGTTGTTGTGCGAGCCGTGACCAGTGTCAGTGATGAATGTCTTTCCTGGCTTTCTGCCCTAGGGCCACGCACACCGCAGTCATTCAACATTGCAATATTATCTTCCCTGGTAAATCTTCCAATAGGTTATTCTACAGGTTAATGCAACACAGGAGGAATGCACCTAGAGTGGGGTCTTTTGGCGATACATCAATACATGGTTACCATCGTCCTGTTGACCGGGTATCATAGGTCGCGAGGTTGGGTCTCAGGGCATGGGACAGGCGGTCCGCGTTATCATGTCTCGTTAGAAGTCATTATGGATGTGTTCCTGTAGTGTTGCCATAATATTGGGTGTCCTAATTTTACAGGTGCCATTAACCTAAGGTGAGCCGGTGGATCGTGGAGCCTAAGAAAGGGCGCCTTTGGATCTGTGTTTTAAGCCCGGGGTTTACTGCTGGGTTGTAAATAATTCAGGTGGCAGGCTGTGGCCTTGGGAGCTGCGGGGGAATGTGAATATTTTAAGCGGCTCCAGCCGAATTGGGGGAGGTGGAGCAGAGCAGCACAGGCCTCTGCTTTTTCGTCTGGCAGGCTTCACTGGGGGCAAGGGGGAATGGCCTTGCATGTGCTCACAAAGGTATTTTCCTCGTGTGTCGCAGATTTAGGTGGAAGAGACAAACATTCACATAATATACAATACTCATTGAGTCTTTTCAAAGCTCACGTTTTTGACATTGCTAGTGCCATCCATATGGCCAATTCGAACACATTACTTATACGCTAAGTATTTAACAACCACAACATTTTGTTACATGTCTATACATGTGCGGTAAGTGAGGTAGTAGTAAGGTTGGTGGAGCGCGCAGGAACAACACACCAATAAGACTGACGGCAGTGACACATGGTGAGCTTGGACATACATTTTCATGCACTCCTTACGTGAGCTCCCACTAGGGTTGCATTTGTCTTCCCTTGCACTCTAGCAGCATTAGTTCAGTTATGGCATGGGACCTTGGGGTGCAGGCTTCTTGGTAAAACACAAAACATGAAAAACCCCCGGGACACTTTTACTGTTTGCGCATAGCTACAGGGATGTGGGTGCTTCATCCCTAATGTCATATAAGCACACATTCTGCCATTTTTATGGAGGTTACAGGTTTTTAGTCAGAGAGGTTGTGGAGAGAAAAGTTTCATCACAGGTGGTTTGCTCATTAGTATTTGGGGACTCTGCTTTTGTCAGGGGACCATTTTACAGTTATTTTCCACCCCGGCCCTGCTGGCCGGATCATACTGGAAACAGCGATACACTGCGGAAGGTGAAATGTTACAGTGTTGGTATCCAACACTAGCTCATGTCCGTCTGTTCATGGGAACGGGCTCTCAGCGGATCTGCCAGAGAGCTGCGGCCACAGGGATAATTGAAACTCTCCAAGGGTGGGGGCCGCGCTGCGGTGCACAGGGCTCAAACCATCTTTATTTCACAAAATGGTTTCCAGGGCCTAGCTAAATTCAGCAGGTTTGGTAAATGTCTTCAGCCAGTGGCCCACCCACCACCTGGGCCCTGGTGGCAGGGGGGACCCCTGACGAGCCATGGACTTCACCGGGGGGAGAGGATACAGGGGAGTGGGTCTCTTGGACCAATCCTGCCATACACTGGCTGGGTGTTGTCTCCGACCCCCATAGCTGTGCAATGTTTCTCTTGATTATTACCATGGCAGTCGACAAGAATAACTTCTCCTATCGTGATAGGTCGCTTTCGATATCTGCCCCAGTAGTAGTTGTTTCGGATCTCTTGATACTGGTTTGCCCAAGACTTTTAATAACGCATTGCAGCACCGCTGTCAGTACGGCTGTATGTTGTCACACTCCCATATTACATGGAAGAAGGTATCTTCTTCACATTTACATCGCAAGCATAGCGGGTCTTAAGTTCTACCCCATCTAAAGAGTGCCACCCTCGGATAGTGGGCGGTGTAGGATTTTGAGCTGGACTAGCCTTAGCCTAGACGAGATGGTTACCTCCCGGGGGTCAATCAGTGCGGTTACCCATTCCTCTGGCAGTAGTGTTCTCACGTCCCGCTCCCATTTTTAGGCTGGCTAGTTCCGGTGTGGCAAAGGATGTGATTGCGTTGTACATGGTTGAGGTGACTTTGTGTTTGATTTGTTCCAGAACTATATTGCGCTCCACTGGTGTACATTCGGGCATATCACATATATTCTGGGGGTGGTGTCCTAGTGCGCGTTTCATTTGTGTATAGGGATATCTTTCTGTGGGCGGGAGGGAGAAGGTAGATTGCAGTGTTTCAAACGGGACTATCTTGCCCTCTTGCACCACATCTCCTATCTTTGCTATACCTTGCGATTTCCAGGCAGGCCATCTGGGATGTTTACCTATCTCCGGGAGGAGTCTATTTTTCCACAGCGGTTATACAGGAGTCCGTTTGTTATCCCAGTCCATGTATTTATGCGTTTCTTCGTGTTATATGTAATGGCATAGAGGGAGGCACTGCTCTGCTCAGGTCACTTTAGAGGAGCTCCAGGGATGATGTTGTGCCGTTAGCATTTATTCCTCTGATGTGTGGTAGAGTCATATTCCCGTGTAACATGTCATTTACTACTGCCATCTGGCTGGCCCAATAATATGTTCGTATTCTGGGTAGTCCTATTCCTCCCTCTCATATGGACCGCTAAAGTGTGGAAAGCGCTATATGTGCATGTCCTCCGCCCCACAATAGTTTCCAAAGAACCCGGTCTATTTTCTGAAATTCACTCTCTTGGATGTGTAATGGAGCATTTTGTAGAATGTATAAGAACCGAGGGAGGGCAATCATTTTAAAAAGGGCTGCTCTACCCAGTAGCGTCAATGGCAGGGAGACCCAGTGTCGGGTGTCTTCCGCGAGTCTTGTTACTATTGGGTGTAGATTCTTGGGTATGTAGTCTAAGATTTTTCATGATTTGTACCCCTACGTATTTAAATTGTTCAGTTTCTATACGGAAGGGGTAGTTACTTGGTGTTGTGATATTTGCCTCTCCTATCGGAAACAGTGTAGACTTAGACCAGTTTACGCGCAGCCCACTGAAGGCCCCGTATCTCTCTAGCATGTGTGTGACTATATGGCAGGAGTTAGTTGGGCCTTTTAAATAAATCATCAGATCATCTGCATATAGTGGGACTTTGTCTTCCCATGACCATCGGAAACCTTCCCAGAGTGTTGTATCCCTCAGAAGAATAGCGAGGGGCTCTATGACTATTGCAAAGATCATAGCTGACAAGGGGCATCCCTGCCTCGTGCCTCTTCCCAAGACGAAAGGATCAGATTGCCAGCCATTAACTTTGGTCCTAGCTCTTGGCCCGTTATACAGGAGTTTCACCCAGCTCGTAAATTGTTGTCCAAATCCCATGGGACTCATTATTTCCCAGATAGCTTCCCAGTACACTGAGTCGAAGGCTTTCCCGAAGTCAATTGCAAGTAGTGCCATCGGACTCTGGAGGTTGCCAGCTCTTTCCAAAGCTAAATGCAGTCTATAGAGGTTCATGCGGGTTGATCTCTGGGGGCATAAACCCACATTGGTCTGGATGTATCAGTGAAGGGGTGACTTGTAGTCGGTCCGCTAATACCTTGGCCAATATCTTTGTTTCACTATTTATGAGGGAAATAGGTCTGTAAGAGCTGCAGAGCTCAGAGGGGTTTGTCTGCCTTGGGAAGATCTATTATTGTAGCCTCCCTGAAGTCCGGGGATAGGAAGCCTTGTTCTCGTGCATTCTGGTACATGCGTAGCAGGTGTGGAGCGATTACGTTTGCTCCTGCTTTCTGCCATAGCTCTACTGGGAAGCCGTTCGGGCCTGGAGCTTTCCTGGATTGGAGTCCGGCCATGGCTGCCAGCACCTCTTCTTACGTGATTTCCTTCTCCAGTAGATTCAATTGCAACGTGTTAAGGGTGGGGAGGGTGATTTCCACCATGATCGAGCTATCAATAGGGGCGGTAGGTGCCCTGTACAAATCAGCATAACAGGCTGCAAATCCCCCTGCTATGTCTTGGTCTGTTACTAGTGGGAATGAGTCTCCTGTATTTAGCTGTCGGACTTGGCTGCGTGCCTCCTCCCTACGTTCCAACCAGGCCAGGATCTTATTGGCTTTATCCCCTGTCTCGAACACTCTTGCTCGCATTGACCTGTGTGCTTGCCTCACATTGTCTAATGCTACGTTCTGCAGGCGTTTTTGTGCTAACGATAATGCCCGGTGTGTCTCTGGTGTGTCCTGAGCTAGGTGGGTTTCTTCTGCGTGCCTTACTTGTTGTTCCACTTCGTGTGTCTTGGAGAGGTAGTCCTTTTTGTGTGCGGAGGTCCAGGAGATAATTTCACCTCTAAGCACCGCTTTGTACGCCTCCCATAGTGTCTCGGGATTGGCAGCGGCCTCCGTGTTTAATTCGAAGTAAGATTTAGTTGTGCTTTGAATTTTGTCTACTAGCTCTTGAAAACCCAGGTAGTAATTATTGAAGCACCAGCTGGGTGGGGGGTCGGCCTAGAGGTGTTGAGTTCCAGTACCAGAGGAGAGTGGTCAGATACTCCTCTGGGGAGTAGATATGCCTTGTGTGCTTTACGTATGTCTGTAGATGGGAGAAAAAAGTAATCTAATCTTGAGAGCGAGGCATGCGCCCCGGACTGATAGGAGTATTCTCTGCAGTTGGGATGGAGGTCACGCCATGCATCTCGCATTCCCAGGGCATTTGCAAATGTGGCCAGTTTGGTATTCGCTGTCGGGTTCCTACTGCGTATATGTGTATGTTCTAGTCACAAGTCCATAACCTCATTAAAGTCACCTCCCACTATCATGACATCAGACGTGTCCTCTGCGAGGGGGGGGGGTGTGGGGGGGGAGACATTGGCAAGTAGAGGTGACAGTAGATTGGGTGGTGCGTAGACCACCATTAGTGGAATAGATTGTTCCCAGAGTGATC
Source organism: Ambystoma mexicanum (assembly GCF_040938575.1). NCBI lineage: Eukaryota > Metazoa > Chordata > Amphibia > Caudata > Ambystomatidae > Ambystoma > Ambystoma mexicanum. The sequence goes on from NC_090936.1 coordinate 743,603,657, forward strand.
CTTTTACATACGTGTACCTGCCTCCTGTGTCCTGGGAGACGGTGTTCAAGCAAAAGGGGAGTTTCTTGTGGATTAGTATCAATACACTGCTGGAGCCCATAGTGAAACCCATGCGTGAATTTCTAGTCTGTAATTTGTGTGTTTGAATAGAGTGCAGTTTGTGCCTGCTAAGTGAGTCTCGGTTAAGAATACTATGGCTAGCGTGTGTCTATTCAGGAATTGCACGACTAATCGTCTTTTGATCCTATTTCCTAAGCCATTGACATTCCAAGTCATGACTCGGATGGTTCTGGAAGTGTTGTTACTTGTTGCTATGGCCATTAGCGACAGGGGTAATTGTTTCTTGTGGTACCCGATAGGAAGAACTTCTCTGGGCTTCGCTTGTATGTTTCTGCCTTCTCGCCATGCTTGTGTGCGCGTTGTACTTGATGGATCTGCTTAATAACTAAACTAAACCAACCCCTAACCCCCCACCCTATACGCCCCCCAACTGGAAGTATCAGTCGCCCGAACATACAAACTTCTTAGTTGTCAACTGGACAACTCACATGCAGTAAACCTTTAACGTAGACTAGTCCTGTTCTTTCTAGTGTAAGTGGTTTGTCGGTGTTGCCTTACTCCAACGGAGTTGCAGGGAGGTCTGTCGGCAGGGGAAGTCTCTTTTCCGTGGACGCATTGTATTAGCATGTTACGCCTACTGTGGAGTGTCTGGACAACAGGAGGGACGCTAGGTCCTGCAGTCTACCACTTACTGTCATGGGTGGAGGGTCCTGTCGTGATTTGTGTTGAGTATCAGCCCCCGATGTCTTCCAGCGGGTCCTGCCTCAGTGACTGTGGTGGCGTTGGTCGGCGGTCCACAGGCACCTTAGGGTTTCTGTTCCTGTTGCTTCGAGGTGATGACCAGTATCCATCAATGTGCTGCTCATCCCAACGCCATGCTTCCTTGGGGTCGAAGTGAACCGTGGTTCCTTTATGGTATATCTTGAGCCGGGCGGGGAAGAGCAGTCCGTACTTGACCCCCAGTGAGTGTAGATGTGTTTTCAGCGGGTCAAACGATTGCCTTGCCTTCTGTACCTCTCTCGTATAATCAGGGAAGAAGGCAATTTTAGATCCATTGAAGGTGATAGTGCCCTTGGCGCATGCCCGTTGTAACAACATGTCACTGTCTCTGTAATTCAGGAGCTTCGCTATTATGGTGCGTGGTGGAGTGCCGGGCACCGGTCTTCCTGTCGGCATGCGGTGTGCTCTTTCAATGGAGAAGAACTTGGAGAAGATGTCCGGTTCAAAAAGGTCTGTGAGCCATTGTTCAAGAAAAAGTTCTACGTTGGAGCCTTCCGCTTTTTCGTGTATGCGGAGTATGCGTACGTTGTTACGCCTTGATCTCCCTTCCCCTTCTTCAATTCTGTCTATCAGTATTTTAAGTTTGGTCGAGACGCCTTGTAGTAGTAGTTGTTGCATGCTGTGCAGCGCGTCCTCGGCGTGGGGTTAGTTTATGCAGGTCGTGTCTAACGAGGGAGACGTTATGTTATGTTGTTATGTTATTTTTCTTATACCGCGCCAAAGCCCGTAGGCATCCAGGCGCCGAGAGACAGAAAAGTTGGTGGCCACCAGTAATGGAAACGTATTAATAGAAAAGGTGAGTCTTCAGAAGTTTCCGAAACACAAGTAGGTCCCCGGTTTTACGCAAAGCAGCTGGTAGGGCATTCCAGGCTTTGGCGCCTTGGATATGAAACGCTCTGCCAAGCCCACGGGCTCGTTTCACACGGTGGTGGGCTAATAGAAGATCTTCAGCTGATCTGAGTCTTCTTGTGTATTGATAGGTATATATAACGTCTTTCAGGTAGCTAAGTGCAGACCCATAAATACATTTATGGCAAATGGTAAGTAGCTTAAACTGAATGCGAGCCTCTACCGGGAGCCAGTGTAGTTTTATTCTGGCAGCAGTGATCGATTCAGAATTTTTCATCTGAAAAATGATACGGATGGCTTTGTTTTGTACTTTCTGAAGTTCAAGGAGATCAGCTTTACTTGCCCCACATAAAAGTGCATTACAGTAATCCACGCGAGGTAAAATGACAGCTCTCACAAGTTTAGTGCGGTTTTCGATAGAGACAAGTGGGGCAACCTGTCTGAGCACTTTAAGATTTTAAGATGGTAGTTAGTGCTCCTAGAAATAGCTGTAACGTGAGCATCACAATCTAAGCTGCTCTCCATGTAAGTACCTAGCGTTTTAACTTTCTGCATGACTTTTATGTCACTGCCATCAATCCTAAAGCCTGAGTACGCCTGGTCCAGTTTAGTTAGTGCCTGGGTGGGTCCAAAAGGCATAAGCTCAGTTTTTGATGCATTTAGGCAGAGCCAATTGGTAGACATCCACTTTTTTATTAGTTGATACATCGTGTCCACCAGGTGTTGGTCGGTATCATGATTGCCAGTGATGTCAAGGACCAATTGAAAATCATCTGCATAGTTGCAGAAGAAAATTTGAAAAAGTTCTAAATCATAACAGAGGGGGAGGATATAAATATTAAACAAAGGGGAGAGACATGCCCCTTGAGGGACTCCACAAGTCAGTATCTGTGGTTCAGAGGCACAATCCCCCCAGTATACCTGAGATTGTCGACCCTCTAAAAAAGATTTTAACCAAGCTATGGCATTTGCAGAGAGGCCCCCCGACCGACGTCCATGCTTATCCCGTCCATCTTTTGCTCCATGGATGAGCGGGAGTCTGCTATTGCGCCCATGATGTCTTTTAGGGATAACGCATGCTCTTGCTCCATTATCGCAGAGGGCAATGCTTGGGGATCTTGAATTTGCGTGGAGGGCGTTGTGTATTGATCAATTCTGTGTTGAGTAGATTGTTTCTTTGGTTTGTCCGTCCCCATGCTTGCCGCTTGGTAGTTGTACTTGATCCAACGTAGCACTTGCGTTTCGTTCTTCGCCTCATGTATGGCGTTTTCCCTATGGATTGCAGAGCCTTGTGGAATGATCTCGCTGTGTCGGGCAGCGAGGGTACTGTGCAGTATTGCGTATGGGAGGTGGCCCGTGTGGCAACAGCCCAATACTCACTGTTTACCCCAGAACGATTTCTTCTCGACTTTTGCTGCAGTTGCGGTGTTCTGGCAAGACCGGGCTGTGTTTTACCAGCCTGTACTATATTTATGTGTCCTGTTTAACCACTTTCTCCCCTCACTTTTGGTCAGGCGGTAGTTGATGTGGACTGGTGGTCAGCGCCAGGTTGTTGCCAGATGGAGTTTGCTGGGTACTCACAGGTGCGCCCAGGGCCGTGGCTTTTGTCAGCACTGATCATGGCCTGCGTCGGGTGTTGAGCCATGCCCTCAGATGTGTGTGCTTTACTGGCTTGCTGGTTTGAGGCGCGGTAAACACATTTTGTTGGCTGGGTGGCAGAATTCTTTATTTTGAGGGTAGAGCTGACTTTATTTATGCCACTCTACACGTGTGCTTCACTGGTAGTGCTCTGTGGGTGTATTGGATTTTATCTCCTTCCCTACCGGTGTCGAAGTTTCCAGTTCGGGATGGATGTGCACGGCCCCCGGGTTAGGCCGGTGCATTATTATGAATCCGCGCTATGCAGGTGAGGGTTTGCGCCGGATGGACCCGGGGGTGCACTCACCGGCAGGGCCGCCTGGGCTTCCTCTGCTTCGATTCCTTTTCCCGCTCTACCTCCGCAGGACCTCCTCCGACTGCACCATGATCGGGGGGTGACGGCGGGGGCCCGGTCCGTCCATCGGTTCCCCTCGTGCTCTGCTGTGGCACTGCCTGGATTCCACACGTCACCGAGAGGCACACACCTCGAACCCCACAGGTCGGGCCCCTCTGCCGGGGGTGGCGCCAAGCTTGCGCCGGGTGTTCCTCAGGATCCTCGGTAAGGCTGCTGTTTGTTGCGGTACTACCGTGGGGGCCAGGGAATACCCCACCAGCGTTCCGGGTGTCGGCTCTCCCCGCCTTAGCTGCTGTTAGGGCTGGACAAGTTCTTCTCGCAGTGTGTCATCTGGCTCCGTGCGCACTGTGTGTGCTGCTATGCGTCGGGTAGAGCTTGCGGCCATCTTGGGCGCGATGTCGATTCTTCGCTGATATTTACTTGCCTCTAGCTTTGCCTGGCGTGTGCAGTTTTCTCTGCTTTTCGGCATATTTGTGCCCCAGGGCATCCGCTTTCGTTCAGTGTTTGTGGATTGGATAAACAGTGTCAGGTGGGGTATCTAAGCCCTTCCTTCAAAATGGCTACTATGGACGTCATTAAAAGTACGTCGTCTCATTGGTTCTACCAACTATAGGACCCTAGATTATTTGGTCCACTATGATTGGGTTGGCACCAACCCCACTCATACTTTTCCACTAGCTTTCAAGCGTGCAGAATAGCCAGCCAGGTGCAGGGTGCTTGTCTGCTCCCCCAGCCTTCCTCCAATTATTGCTACAATCAATCATCACCTCAGTGGTCATGTGCCAATTATTTCTTTGTGGTTGGCCTCGAGACTGCATCTCTGTCAGGAAAAGTTCAGATATCTGTGCATGGCACAAGGCTACGCGTAGGTGTGAAAGTTTCATCTCTTCTCGCTTGGCTTGTGACGCGATTCAGACACTGTGAAATCGTCTCATTCTCCATGCAATTCATGCATTTGATTTAGTTTTGCCCACCACCTGCCTTCTGCGGCTTATCTTGAACTCTCTGAACAGAATACTCTGCTCTTTGCTTCATTAATTGTATCTACTGTTGGTCTATTTCAGCCGATACGACCTTGGCTTCTTGGCACGATTTGCACGCCTCTGAGTTTCTCTCCCTCTTTAGATTTCGATTTACGCGCTGAGGGGCTCCTCTCCTGAGACCTTTAGTAACCTTTGGTTGATTCTGCTCTTGTGCATAGTGGAAGTATACTTAAATAAAATGTTCCTTTTTGAGGTAGATATGTATAGGTGGCGCTTGCCTCAATCTATCTTACTACTAAGCATAGCAAGCTGCACAATTTTCTTCGCTTTCTTCCGGTTCCAAGCATATGGACACATGTAAACTGGCTGCATGTCTTCATCACACTTATGGCATACGCTTCTTACATTTGCCATCACTCATTTAACGTTAAACTCAGGATGTCACTTATCTATGGTGTTTCGTCTCTTTTCGTCATTCGCAGGTCGTCATATCTTCTATATGTGAGTGAGTCCGGGTTCTTGCGATGTCACTATTCGTCTTCCTTTAGGACTTTCTTGGCTTCTTCAGGCATTGTGTTTTGGCAAGTGTCAGTTTGTCTCACTTGTTGATATGGTTTCCTCAATTGGTACCTTACTGTCCAAGGTTTCTTATGTGCAGGTACTTCAATAGGTGCTGTCAGTTTGATAGGTACTGGGCAGAGCCCCACTGTGGCTCTCTGCTGGTTTATTTGCACATCATACGTCACATACTTCGGCGTGAAAGTTCCTGGTACTTCAAAATGAACGTTTTGAGTGCAGGTCGTGCTTGGGACCTCCTCTACACCTTGTTGTTGTGAAACATGGTGAAGGGCTTCCAGGAAGACAACGCCTGTAGCTCACTAACGCTCTGCGCAGAGGTGAGAGCCACCAATAAAACAGTCTTCAGTTTTACTAAGAGGATGTCCACAGAGGCCTTCAGCTCCAAAGGCTTGCGTTGCAAAACTGCAAGAACCACATTGAGGTACTAGACCGGGTGCAGCCTAGGCACCGGAGGAAAAAGCCTAGACAACCCCTTACGGTGTGCCTTAACCACCGGGTTGGCTACCGAAAACATGCTATGGGGAATTCTTGGTCGCCAAATACATGTGGCAGGTATCCACATGCACTCCAGATTGAGCCAGGTGTGCTGAAAAGGCCAGAACGTCATCCAGAGGACAGGTGACAGGGATCAGACCACTGTCATGAGCCCAATGGCAGAACCTAGTCCTTTTGCTTTTATACTGGGACCAAGTCGAGAGCCCCCTGGCCTGCTGAATGATGAAAATTGAGCATGCTGAAGCCTCAGCTAATCGGGAGCCAGGCCACCAGGGCCAGTCTGGCTGTATCCGGATGCTCCACTGCTCCGCCCTGCTGTGTCAGGAAGCCCCTGCTGCGGATCGGAAGATGGACAGACCCTCTGAGCAAAACTGCAGCAGATCTGTAAACCAGGGTCTCGAAGCCAGTGGGGGCTACCAGGATGAGGCTGCAGCCCATGGAAGCCCGGAACTTGTGGAGTGTCTGTTGGAGCAAAGGGGTGGGTGGGAACGTGTAGCACCGGCGGCCGTGCCAGCAGATCTGGAAGGTGTCTTCCAGTGACCATCGACCCTGACCTGCCCATAAGGCAAACTGGGGGCACTTGGCATCCAGGAGAGGCGAACAAGTACAGGTCTGCAAACCCCCAGCGCTGGAACAGGGGCAACAAGGTGGTGTTCGTTATGCAACTCCCAATCATAGGTGTTGAACCCCAAGCGACTCAGCTGATCCACTTCTGCATTGCTGTCCCCCAGCAGAAATCCAAATCCTCTCTGTGAGAACCCATTCCCAGATCAAAACCTGCTCCATGCAGAGGAGGAGGGGGTGGGGGTGGGAACAGGTGCCACCCTGCTTGTTCAGCTAAAACATTGTAGTAGAATTGTCAGTCCTGACCAGAACCAACTTGTCGCTGATTAGGGTAAAAAATGGCTTGATGGACTGGCCCACTGCCATGAGCTCAGGCAGATTGCTATGTAAGAGGGCTTCTGTCCTGGACCATGGTCCATGAATCGTATAGCCCTCCAGAGTAGCCCCCAGCACAAATGAGAGGAGTCGGTCGTCACTACCAGGGAAGGCTCTGTTCGGGTTAAGGGGGTTCCCACTGCAACACTGCTGTCCATCAGCCATCAGCGAAGGTCAGGCAAAAGGAGCGGTGGTATTGGGATCCTGTTCGACAGACCCAGTCTCCTGATCCCAGTTGTCCGCCAGGTGGAGCTGGAGGCGACTCCTCTTGAGAAAGGCATGCTGCACAGTCAGCACGCAGGAGACCATCAGGCCCAGAATGTGCTGGAACCACCAAGCCAAGTTGGTCAGAAAGTGCCCCACCACCTTCCAGAGGGACATAAGCCTCTCAGGCGTGGGGAACACCCGCTGAATGGTAGTGTTCCGACGCACCCCTAGGAAGACTAGTTCCTTAGACGGCAATAACTGACGGTTCAGGGAAAAGCCCATCTGATGAAGGGTATCCGCCAATATCTGGCAGGAGGGCACCACCCCTTTGGGTGACCCGCCCTAACCAGCCAATCGTCCAGATTAGGGTACAGATGATGGCCCTCAAAGCGGAGAAGACCCTCCACTGCATTCATCAACTTTGTGAAGACACGCGGGGCCGTGTTCAGGCCAAAGGGCAGCACTTTGACATGATCATGAACCACAGAAACTTCTGATGCGGTTGATATATGGGTACATGCAGGTACGCATCCTTGAGGTCCAAGGAACACATCCAGTCCCCTGCACACAGACTTTCTATGTCTGCGGGAGTAATCATCTTGAAGCGTTCCAGCGATAAAGACAGATTTAGACAGGTCCAGGACTACCCTCAGCCCGGCCTGGTTGTTCTTGGGTACCGCACAAATCCTGGAATAGTAACCGAAGCCCCTGGCTACAAGAGGAACCATTCTATCACCTGCCTCTCCAAGAGCAGAAGGACCTCTCGTAAAAGAGCCGGGAACCTGATCGAACGAAGAGGAGAGGATGGTAGAGGCAGAGGAAGGCGGAAGCCTGTGGAGACTACAGATAGGATCCACAGGTTGCTGAAAAGACACTTCCAGGTGTCCTGTAACAAAGCTAAACCCCCCCCCCCCATTCCCCATAGGAGAGCGAGCTGTATTAACAGATGTCACTGCTTCTTGGTGTCAAGAAGTAGGGGCAGAGGAGGGGGAACAATAAACCTATGCAACATCCTCTGCTGCTTCCTTCCGTTGTCACTGGATGACCTGTCAGGCCTTCGCGTACCGTGGTCTCTGAAACCCTTGAAGCCAGAGAAGGTTCCGTGTTTGAACTGGGTCTTAGCCTGAGATTGAAGGAAGGATTTCTGACCCAGCTTTGTCAGGATGGCCTAGGACTTGGCAGTTTGAGTGGAGGTTTTCTTCTTTGTCAATTCATCATCAGTGGACGAAAGTCCACGCTATCGATGGGCAGATCTAGGATCTGCTCCTGCACGTTCTCATCTCGACCCCAAGACACAGCCCTCTGCTGACCGTGTCGATGTGGAAGACCGAAGCCTGCATGAGGTCCTGCGCAATGGCCCGGGCATCAGCCAGACCGGCCTTGAAGGAGACTTGTTTGTCGGAAGGGTGGTCGGACAGAAATTCCCAGAGTTCCCGCCACAGATTTGGTTAGCCGCAGCAAAGAGGGCGTCGGCATTGGCCTGCCGCAGATGCAGTCCTGAGATGGAGTAACAGCACTTTCCCAAGGACTCGAGGGCTTCATCCTCCTTGGAGAGGTAATTGAAAGTGGCTGCAGTGGAGGAAGATAACAAAGACTACGGTTTATAATATAAGGAGGTCGGTGCCACCACAGAGGAATGGGGCTGAGGTTGGGAGGAAAGGAGATTGGCTCCCTGTACGTCAGCCTAAACCTACTGTCCAGACCTTTCGGCGCAACCTGCAGCACATCCTTCTGGAGTGGAATGCCAGACCAGGTTGTGGTGCATTTCCCGCAAGACCTCTGCAAGCATACCGAATCCACCAAGAACTCCGCCAGGCCCTGGAGGCGGTCATGAAAGGCCTTAACGGATGCCGAGGGCTCATCGTCCTGGGCATCACCCCCACCCCCTTGTTCAAAGGCCGAGAGGAATCCGGTCACTGGGACACAGGTGCCGGCAGGGTTACCCCCCCAGGTCTGGAGCCGCAGACAAGTCCAACGGCTGTTGAGGGGGAGGCATTGGTGGTAGAGGAGGTGGTAGAGGGGTCAGCACCATGGTAGGGCCTGAACTGGAGGGGGGACCGGCGCCGGGAGAGCCAGAGGAATGAGGAGTCTCCAGGGGAGGGGCCGAGGTGGCGCCACCTAGGGGATAGCCTCCTTCACAATGTCCTTCAGGAACCCCTTCATCTGAGGGGAACATATGAGGAAGAGGAAGCGTTCAAAGAAGCGGTCCTCACTAGCTGCTGGGTCCCTTGGAGCCCTGCCCTCCTAGGCGCTGGGCCTGTGCTCTTGATCAAATCGCTGATGGGCCTGGTGCATGTAGCAGTAGGGTTGTGATGGGTAAATGTGCATCTGCATGGACCAAAACCCGGCACCATAGGATCCGCTGCATCTTCCAGAAGGAAGAGGGCTGGAATCATCCTGCAAAGCCCGCTCGATGGACGAAAGCATTACGCCACGCCCTGAGTGGCAGGGCATGAAGGCCCTGAGCCAAGAGAGGCCTCAGACACGAGAGGATACAGCTTGGGTCTCGTGCCTGAAGCAGAGACGATGATCTCAGAGAGCCCTTTGGTAGGCGCCGAGCCCTCAGCCAGATGGCCGTTAGTCGGAACGCCATGGATGGCGGCCTCGGATCGAGCTCCGGTACGCAGGGAGCCCTCGGCACCTGTGCCGGTAGCAGTGCTGGATCTAGCCAAGGAACAACACTTGGAGGTGGTACTCTACTATCCCTTACCTCCTGGGGTAGAAGAAAAGGCCAGGCCTGGTTGTCCATCCGAGGGCAACCTGGTCGAGCCACTAGGCCCCTCAGCTTGGGAGCCGGTAGCCTGGAAGGCCTCAGTTCTGTCCCCCAGACCACACGGAAGAGCACCCTAACCCCTCGGCTTGGGAGCCGGTAGCCTTAGAGGCCTTGGGCCAGCCAGAACCTGAATGCGAGGAACCCCGATCCGTGGATCTCTGTGCTGTGGAGCCATGCTGAACAGAGGTCCTACTTTATCTTGACGAGAGGTCCCGGAGACAAAGTCCTTAAGGTGGAGAGGGGGAGAAGTGTGGAAGATCTCCCTCCACAACGACAACCTATTCTTCAATGCACTGTGACTGAGGCCGCACATGAGTCCCAGTGGTGGTCGGGCCCCAAACACTCAAGACAGAGTGCATGGGGGTCTGAAGCCAGGAACGAGCATTCGCAAGAGGAACACCTCACCTCGTAAATCCTCCGGCGGCCGACATGCTCCGGAGAGGTGATGTCAAACTGGATATTAAATTATGCCTCCTATTGTAAGGATTGTATGTATATTGGCCTACGCCAAGTTGCTTAAAACTGTACGCGAATAACTCTCTACGGCAAGGTCTTGACCTTAGAGATTGATGCAAGCCGCCATCTTGAATCAAGCCGCCATTTTAGGTTCTCTTGCTGTGTAAAAGTCACCCTGTACATCAAAATGGTGGACGATGCCATTCCGAACAGAATCTGGTCATCATGACCTCAGTGCAGCTAATGTATAACTTGCCTGCAGGCCCCTTGTTAGGGTCGCGAACTGAGACCTTGTCCTTCTGTTGACCTGTGTGTAAATGGATTACCTGTATCAATGGAACTGATCTATGTGCATACTGATGTATATATTAAAAGTTGACCTGGCAGAGACCCTAGACCAGTAATACATTCATGGAATGGTTAACCTGCGAAGGGGTTGGACAAAAGGCTGGAGAAATGTATATAAGCCTGATTGTCCCAATGTACACTCTCTCACTGAATACATCGAACCCCTTTGAAGTTTGTTGTGTTGTGCTGAGGGCCGAAAGCTATCCGATCTGTCAAAGACTTTGTCACTGCTTAACCTTAAAATAAAGTACTTTGTATGTTCCTTTGTAACCAGCGTTTGGTGTGTTTTCCTTTGGGCTTCCCGGACTCATATTATTTTTCTGTTTTCACAGTTGGTGCCCGAATAGGGACCCTCAAGATTGAGGCCGGATCATTGAAGGTTGACGCATGCTATCAGACTGGGATCGGACGGTGTGATATTACGGGCCCGACTGAACGAGACGCAACACCTCTACAGCGCTGCACGATCCAATCCTTGGACGATAGCCGTGTGGTCTGAGACGGCATCTTGACGAGGGTCCACTTTTGAGGCGGGCAGATTTGCCAAAATCACCAAACACAAGGTAAAATTCGTTAGGTAAGTTCTTTGATAAACCGTATGGTCCTCCTTAGGTTTGGTCAGGTGAGTCGTGACCCGACTCTTATTTTAACCCTGACAATTTGAATTTGGCGCATTGTATCTGCAGACACAATTATTGACCAGGCAACACCAAGTATTTGAGGTTGTCTAGCTGCTTTAGGGCATTATTCCGCAGCGATCGACGATCTTTGGAATTTAGCCACCCGTCACCGCAGGAGGGGTCGCCGGCGTTTACTATGTATTGTAAGCATGGCATTGGAAGTGTAGTATTTAATGATATTTGGCACAGACAAACCAGACATGCCTCCGAACTTCAGTGGCCAATCAATGGTAGTTTTGAGATCCCTCGTATTTAATACTTAGAGTCGGTCTTGTTAAAGAAAAAGGCCAGACCGCAGCATTTGATGTACTGCAGAATTGGAAAAAAGAAGCGTTGCAGCAGCTTAAGAGTAGGGAAAAACATGTGCGCCGTCATGAAACGAACGCTGAAAAGGCGTCGTTATATGATCAGGACAAACAGTTTGAGTCAGTTAGGGATATGGATAGGGCTTTCTCACTCGGTATTCAGAAAATCTATCCTTCTAAAGACCTTCATGTTTCTGATGAATTTCTCGACAAATTGTAAAACAAGCAAAGGCCTGGTGCCTCTGCACCACCTCCATATGATCCTCTTCCTGTTGCTTTGCCTCTTCCTGCTGTTATTCCTGCTCTCCCTGCTCAACCTGCTGTTCCTATTCTTCCGGCTGTTGTTCCTCTGCCTGCTCTACCACCTCTTCCCATTGCACCAGTAATAACACCTCCATTGAATCTGTCTGCACCTCCACTCCCGAGTGGTTCCTAACCGACTACAGTTGATCGGGGTGCAGGGTCAAAGGTTGTTACTCGTAATACTGTCCCTGTAGATAAGAAGCGGGATTTGTTTGCATGGGCTAAGCATTGTATGGAGAGAGATGATCGAGCTAATGTTTTCGCCACACTGTCTAATATGGATAATTTTCCTGAGAAAAAGTTTTCATTGAAGGTTTAGGGATTCATTTATGTGTAATGTGGAGTAAATTAAATAATGTGGATCTCCCACAAGGGCTGAGTGATCTGAATACTTTAGCACTTTCAAGAGACACTGTGGAGAAAGTACATGAGCAAGTCGAGAGGTTATTTGAGTATAGGAGAGATTTGGAAAAGTTACGGAATGAGGATGACGAAGAAGAGAGTATGTATGTACAGAATTCTTCCGTGTCGTAAATGGGCATCTGAGGAAGCGCAAATTTGTACAAAAGATGCGATTAGATGGATTTCGGATTTATCGATAACTCCAGTTGAGGTATATGACGCATACAGTCAATATACGCTAGAGATGCAGAGGAAGGTGATTCAGGTAATGGTAGAGTACCTGCAGGATGAATGTGTGAGGAAGAATGTTAGTTGTCCCACAGAGTTACTGTGTATTTATAAGAGAGCTTTTTCACTTGACACTTCTTCGACTGCTTTAGCGCTCGACTTAGCTCTGTTACTTAGTAAACGTTCGGAGTTGCCTATATCTCAGTTGCCTATGAGAGAGGGACCTCCGACATTTGTCCCAAAAGTTGAGATTCCCGCTAATGTTGCAGCGGGTACAGCTGCTGTGGACATTCCCGCACATTATGTATCGCAGTTTGTTCACATCCCGTTTTCGCGACAGGAAGTGAACACTATTAGGCAATCTATTCCCGACATTAGGAAAAATCCGACAGGATTCTATAAAGAGATAGAGTCCGTCTTGCAGTCCTCAGTGTTCACCCTAGGTGATATTGACTTGCTATTCCCTGTACTCCTGCCCGTAGATTTGTGGAAGCAGGTTAGAACAATAGATAATGCACCTGGGCTGGGAGACACGTGGGCTAATATAACTAGGCTTGACGGGGAAAGGCCAGCTGGTGAGAGACCGCCTCAGGTGATACTCACTTTGCCTGACAGAATCATTGCAAAATTAAAAACTATAATTCCCAAAAAAAGAATTATTTGGGACAAGCTTACGGCCTGTGTCCAAGGAAAATCTAAGGGTGCCACAGAATTCTTTAATCGGTTCGAACAAGTATTCTCAGACTTCAGTGGACAGGATTTAGGCACAGAGTTGGGAAAAGGTTATTTGTGGACAAATTTGTGCGTGGATTGCTGCCTGACATCCAGTCGCAGATTGTGTCTTCCGAGAGCGCTTGGCAGGCAAAATCCCAATCAGAAGTACTGCACATGGCTCAGTACTACGAGAACCGTTTCAATAATGAAAAAAATAGAGTCGAGAAGAGAAAAAGAGACTTAAAGACTAAAGTATTGTTACAACAAATTCTTAGAGGCCCTAGAGGGGGTAGTTCGCAGATTAGAGGTCAATATGTTCCACAAGGGAACGTGCCCTTGGGTCCTGTGAACATTAACCAGTGTGCCTATTGTCGCAAGGAGGGTCATTGGCATGCAAAATGCCCCGTCCTTCGACAGATGTCGAATAACACATTTGGGAGTATGGGTAGACGACCCAGAGGTCGCCCCGGGGTGGGGGGCCCTGGTAGAGGTCAATTTTTGCAGGATCCTCAGCAACCTTTTTCACAGGACAATCAGACTTCGAGTGTGGATACTAGAAACATATTCGATTACCTTTCTGCTGCTTACCTCTCTGAGGAGCTTCCTCTTGACGATATTCTGTTTCGTTGAGATTGCCCGAAGCAGGGTTTGGAATCTACACCTATTCCCATTAGTCAGAAAGGTCCCTACGTTGAAATGGTAGTGGGTAATAGGAAACATCAGTTCTTGATAGACACTGGAGCACAGAAGTGCTCCATTGATCATTCTCGGGTTCCAAACATTCCACTGTCAGGGCAAACCAATGTCTCTGTAGGGTTTTCTGGTACACCAGTCGTTTGTCCGGTTTCTTCGCCGGTACCTATTTCTTTGGGTCCCTTTACGGACCACTGTCCATTTCTTTTGACTTCCAATTGTGGAGAAAATGTGTTGGGGTTGAATCTATTGAAGGAATTAAATGCGGTAATTCATTGTTCGTCTGATGGAGTGCCTTTGACGATTTCACCACAGCAGTTTTCTGTTTCACAATTTTTGACTAGACCTTTGCCACCAGAATTTAGTAATGTCCCAGAGTGTTTATGGGCAATTGACGACAATGATGTCTGTGTTCTACAGATTGAGCCTGTTAAAATAGTTTTGAAACATGGTATTAAGCTGCCATGCATCCCGCAGTATAAGATCTCTGTTGAAGGTGAGCGAGCTTTGAAGAGCATTGTTTCCGATTTTGTGCATTATGGGGTGATTGCGGAGATTACAGGAAGTTTGTGCAATAGTCCGATTTTACCCGTGTACAAAAAAGGCGATAATGCCATTCCATTTCGTTTTATAATTGATTTGCGTGCCATCAATAGAGTTGTCGCTCCGCAATTTCCAATTGTGCCTGATGTGACGATATTAACTATGATTCCAGCTACGGCTACTTGCTTCAGTGTTGTGGACCTGAAGAATGCTTTCTTCAGTATTCCTGTACACAAGGACAGTAGATATTTGTTTGCGTTCACCTTAGGGGGACGCTTGTTCACAATTACTACTCGTGCACCTCAAGGTTACACAGAGTCCTAGCATTTATAGTAGGGCCATGAAAGAACAGCTTGATACTCTTGAATTACCTCCTACTTGTACGCTGCTTCAGTATGTTGATGACTTGCTTTTAGCAGCAGAAAGAGGGCACTGTATTGTTGCTCATCCATCTAGCTAAGCATGGTCACAAAGCTTCGCTTAAAAAGTTTCAATATTGTTATTTAGGCGACCTCCTGTCAAAGGAGGTAAGAAGATTGACACCTGAAAGAATAATACACATTTCTGGCATGTCTGCCCCAAATACACAGAAGGAAGTCAGAGCCTTAATAGGTATGGCTTCTTACTGTAGGTTATGGATCCTGAACTTTTCACTAGTGATAAAACCGATGTTGGCCTTGACAAAGAAGGGCATTTCTTCGCCACTGCCATGGAAATCGGAACATCAACAATCATTTGAGCTTCTCAAGGCTTCATTGTGCTCGGCACCGGTTTTGGGTACACCAAATTACAACAAGGCCTTTGTGTTGTTTGTGCATAAATGTGATGGATGTGCTTTGGCTGTATTAACGCAGGACATGGAGGGAAGAATAGGCCGTGCGGTTACTACTCTTCCGCCCTTGATCCTGTCGCATGCGCTTTGCCAAGATGTTTGCGAGCTGTCGCTGCTGCTGCCGCGTCTGTAAAGCAGAGTGAGGGAATGGTCCTAGGCCATGATCTAACCCGGATGGTACCTCACTTTGTAGATGTTCTATTGAACAAAACTCAAATGCAACACCTCACTTCCGCACGATTGGCAAGATATGAATTGATCCAATTTGGGTGTGGGGAGCAAACAAGGAGGTGTTGTATTCTTAATCCGGCTGAACTCCTACCTTTCCCGAAAAATATTGTTTACGGTGATGATGAGTCACATGGCTGCCTGTATACTACTGAACAAGAAACAAAGGGCAGGATTGATCTTAAGGACACACCTTTGGATAATGCGCAAGGGGAGCTATTTTGTGATGGCTCCTGCTTCAAACTTCCGGATGGTACATCCACAGCTGCTTATG
The DNA here is from genome assembly GCF_040938575.1 of Ambystoma mexicanum. Lineage (NCBI taxonomy): Eukaryota > Metazoa > Chordata > Amphibia > Caudata > Ambystomatidae > Ambystoma > Ambystoma mexicanum. The sequence continues at coordinate 743,619,321 of NC_090936.1, forward strand.
CAGTCACTACATTAAGTACGGTTGTAGAGGCCAAGCGAATTACGCATAACTCCGCGCAGGCCGCAGAGATTATAGCTCTAACCCGAGCTTGTGAGCTTTCCGGAGGGCTAACGGTGAATATATATACTGACAGTCAGTATGCTTTTGGGGTGGCTCACAACTTTGGGAGACTTTGGTCAGAGAGAGGGGTTCTAACTTCACATGGGACCAAGATTCAGCATGGTCCCCTGATAGTACAATTGCTCTCGGCGTTCGCGCTAACTAGTCAGTTAGCGATTATGAAATGCACAGCGCACCGCAAGATCACAGATGATGTAGGAAAAGGGAATGCTTTCGCTGATCAGATAGCCAGACAAACTGCCACAGATCTTCGCACAGAAATGTATGCTCTAAGAGAAACTACGGATGTCTATGTAATGGACGAGGATATTGGGTCTGTGCGGGATATCCAAGCTGATGCCACAATGGAAGAATCTAAGAAATGGGCAATTAGATGATGATGGGTGTTGGGTGGACAGAGTTGAAGGGAAATGGTTACTTCCTAATGCCTACATAGTCATGATGGTTACTATGGCACACGGTCCCACACATGTGTGTGTTCAACAGATCACGAAAAGGTTAGAGAAAGTCAGGGTAAATTATAGGATTTCGAAAATTGCTCAGCATTATGTCCAAAATTGCATGATTTGCCTACAGCACAATGTGGGGAAGGGGACAGTAACTCCAAGGGGTAGCTTTTGGCCTCCTTCTGTCCCGTTTGAAGTGATTCATTTTGATTTTATTGAGATGGAGCAGTGCAATAGCTTAAAATATGTCCTTGTGGTCATTTGTGCCTTTAGTAAATGGGTTGAGGCTTTCCCTGCCAAGGATGCTACAGCCATGACCACTGCAAAAATTATGATAAAGGAGTATTTTCCGTGGTTTGGGTTGCCAAGAGTCATTTGGTCTGACAATGGTACACATTTTGTTGCTGCTGTAATTTTGCAGATCTGTACGGCACTACATATTGATAAGCGATTCCATTCGGCTAGACATCCTCAAAGTGCCGGGTTGGTAGAGAGACATAACGGTATCCTAAAGAACAAGCTTGCCAAGACGTGTGCCGGTACCAAACTAAAATGGCCGGACGCCTTACCGATCGTGTTACTAGCCATGCGCACTACCCCTCAAACTAAGACTGGGCTCTCTCCATTTGAGGTGGTGATGGGGAGGCCTGCCAATATTTGGGGTCTCCCGAAACCTAAAGCACTGAAGTGTTGAGAATGTATTGCTTACAGACTACTGTAACCAGTTGACTAAAAATCTGTATTTCATTTATCATCAGGTACGATCAACTTTACCTGTAGGCTACGAGGGCCCAGGTCGCAACATCCGGCCTGGAAGCTGGGTCCTGGTGAGAGCATACGAGCGGTCCTCTTGCCTCGCGCCTCGCTGGCGGGGACCATTTCAGGTTTTGTTGGTCACCCAAACGGCAGTGCGGGTGGCTGGAAAGAAGAATTGAATACACGCGACGCATGTCAAGAAACTTCCTCACCCAACGCTGCACGTTACAGAAGAAGCAGAACCCCTCGCTAACGCTGCAATCGACGATCCTGAGGCAGCAAATAGCACTGCGAGTGAGTCGGAGAATCTCTCTGAGCCCGTGGGGCTTGGGGAACCGTCCATTTTGTCTCCACACTCCGTTGCCCCTGATACGTTGCTTCCCTCAGGAAGTGACGTTACCTTATTTCCGGATCAAACAGTACCAGGAACCACCAGATACAATCTTCGGCGGAGAAAATAGACCTACGGCACGGTTCAACTGTGCATTTAAAGAAGGAAAGGATCATCGAGGGCCTGCTTTTTGCCCAAATTTGAGAAAGGGGATTCTGTTGGCTAGGGTTTGGGAAGGACTAAGAAGCCACGCGACCGGGGGGGTCGCCAGCAACAAACATTGGGGATTCCATCCGAAGACTACGATGCCTGCCACCGCTACTGCTCGTATTGGACTTGTAAATAAGGAGGTGACCAACTTGGACAATGAACAATGTGCCTGGGCCCCGAAAACGTATTGCTATGTTTTGATGATGATAATTTGGTTTTTTATAGTAACTGCTTTAGGATTTTGGTATGTCGAGGAGATTTATCCTCTAGAGCTTCTTTTGCCAACTGAAATTGCACCTACTGTTTTTACTCCTTTTGTACATTTGCATACTCTGTCACATAGGGACTCTCAGCATAGACAGAAGTATCACAACAATACTTTGATGTTGATTATGAATTTGACACATGCCATTTTTAACAAAACCAATTGTTGGGTCTGCTCGCATTTACCGCAACACGGGGATAAGGGGCTAGGTTGGTATACTCATCCCTTACCTTTGACGACTGCTTGTTATGCCTCTCTTAGAGCACTGTTCTTTGGCCGATGGAATGATAGCATCGAGGAATTTTGATGGAACTAATTTGAATAGTTTTGAAAAACCTGTTCCGACTCCCCTGGGATGCTCGCTTTTCGCAAATAGGAGTAAACTCAACGTTGCTTCAATTTGGCTTTCTGATAGACTATCTCATCCTTTCCAATCTTTGGTTTCCTTTAAAATGGCTCCGATAGGCAATAAGGATGCCGTGCGCCTTCTTACTCTGTTAACCATAGCCCCGATTCAGTTTCTTTCTGCATACAGAGGAATGGCACCCGGTCAATGGGAGATTTTAAAAACTGTGCCAACGTTGCAAATTTGACTAGGGAAAACAGACCTTTGTATGTAGGCGAACCTGTCTATTTCGTTTGCGGTAAAGTAGCATTTCCATGGTTGCCCAGGGATTGGCAGGGAACCGGTTATTTAGGGATCCTGTTACCTGGGGTGTTCATAGCAAGCACTTTGGAAGTTTCAAAGGCTCGTCCACGGCGGGACGAGAAAGATGATACCCCCGCACAAGTCCTGGGAGATATAGCAAAATCAGTTGTGCCAGGGCAGATAGCAAATTCTGAAGACATCAGGAGACTAGCGAGAGTACTGGAGAGAACCATCAACCGGACCACAGATATACTCTATAACATGACATTAGAGCAGAAACCGATAAGATTAGTAGCTCTCCAGAACCGGATGGCATTAGATGTCATTCTGGCTGAACGTGGTGGAGTATGTAAATTAGTGGGGTCCGCTTGCTGTGTTTTCGTACCAGACTCCTCCCCAACCATTTTTAAAGCAATTCAGAATCTGCACGTCCTTAGCTCAGAAGTGCATGTTCCCTAGGGGAACTGGAATTTTAGTGCTTGGTTTTGGGATTTCTTGCGATCTTGGGGTTGGAAGGTGCTTTCAGTCTTGCTGATCATTTTGGGAATTCTGCTATTTCTTTTTTGTTGTATCCAATGTCTGCCTAGTATATGTTCGATGCTAGGGGGATGTTGTGCTCAGGCGATAGGTACGATAGGACAAAGTATATGCCCCGGATAAAACTTCCAAGGACTGTGTGTTAAAAGAGATCTTAGTGAACGACCTGATGGCCATAGATATCTCTGACAGCGATTCAGGGTGTATGGACGATGACGTATGGAGTTACTTGCAAGGAGATCGGAAGTAGTCTTAGCACTTGGCATAGGCCAAAAGGAGGGTTTGTCAAACTGGATATTAAATTATGCCTCCTATTTTAACGATTGTATGTATATCTTGAATCAAGCCGCCATTTTAGGTTCTCTTGCTGTGTAAAAGTAACCCTGTACATCAAAATGGTGGACAATGCCATTCCGAACAGAATCTGGTCATCATGACCTCAGTGCAGCTAATGTATAACTTGCCTGCAGGCCACTTGTTAGGGTAGCGAACTGAGACCTTGTCCTTCTGTTGACCTGTGTGTAAATGGATTACCTGTATCAACGGAACTGATCTATGCACATACTGATGTATATATTAAAAGTTGACCTGGCAGAGACCCTAGACCAGTAATACATTCATGGAATGGTTAACCCACGAAGGGGTTAGACAAAAGGCTGGAGAAATGTATATAAGCCTGATTGTCCCAATGTACACTCTCTCGCTGAATACATCGAACCTCATTGAAGTTCGTTGTGTTGTACTGAGGGCCGATAGCTATCCAATCTGTCATTGACTTTGTCACTGCTTGACCTTAAAATAAAGTAATTTGTATGTTCCTTTGTAACCTGTGTTTGGTGTGTTTTCCTTTGGGCTTCCCGGCCTCATATTATTTTTCTGTTTTCACAGCGAGGCATAGAAGTGAAGTGCAATAAGAACTGAAAAAGAAACGGGGAGCAAGCAGAAAGCTAAAAAAAGTCTCTGCGCTGGCTGCCAGGTGCAACACCGTCCATGCAGAAAAAGGGACTGAGGTGTGGTGCCGGAGGGCGAGGTATTCCCACACCTGAGACCGCGCCCCTGTGCACTATACTAAATTTAAAGGAGAAGCTCATTTTTTTCACTGCCAAAGGTTCTGGTACCATCCACAAGGATGGAGGAACGAGGACGGGACATACAAGTATACCCCTGCAGGAGAACACTCCCGGGGGCAGGGGGGTTGGCAACATCGCACCTCACCGGTGGTGGTTGGTGGGGAAGGACTGGCCCGAGCTTGATGACATGAGGTGGAGGAGTCCATAGGGGTGTTATGCAACCTGGGGGGTCCCCAAGAACACTTCATTTTAGCAGAAGAAGAGACACAAAGGCACTCAGTGGATTGTAATCTATAGCCCGAGAGTAAAGAGCAACCAGGAGCAGAGTGACCAGGTGATGACACTTCCCTGGTGTGGGGCCCTCACTTCAACATAGGGCCTCAAAATAACGTATGGCTCCTTATGTACCTGGAGAGCAGAGGTATCGGAAGAGGTGGGGGCCTTCAGGCATCTCTTCCTTGGTGGCATCAGGAGCGTGACGTAAAGGGGACAATCCCATAAACGGAAGAGGTCACAACTGGCAGACGGCCCCATAAGCAGTCCCCACACATTTTTAATGCCCATAAATAAGGCCAAGGAGGGCCCAGCAGGCACAAAACCAGCGAGAAAACAACTGGAAGGATACTGTGAGAAACCAGACAGTATTCTCCCACACGCTACCTCTGAATCTTCCATTTAGGTGGCCAGGGAAGGGCCATTGATTTTAGATTCCGACCCTGGGAGTGGACAAGCAAGGGAGGATCATCAGAGTGGAGGGTCACGAGAGTTTGGGAGGAGGATGCCAAAGGGCGAGATATTTTATTCCCCCACTTCCAAAAATAGCCCATCCTACTCTCCCTCAGTCTTTGTGGGGTATCCCCAATCTCACCCCATCTGCCCCTCCCCATTTCCAAAAGATACTGAGACAAGGAAGAGGCAACTAAGATCAGTAAACATTACCCATAGGAATAACATGGAGAAAGTAATGGCAACCTACACTAGAAAGAACATGAGTTGTCCCACTAAGAGTCAGGCAGGGTCAGGCAGTTAATAGTAACCATTTACACCTGACTCCACTTGACTCGTTTTTTTTCACCATAAAAGGTGTGGCTTAACACAGATTGATGAGCAAGCTGGAGAAGCATTTTGGACCAGAGAAGCCGCTATGCTGGGTGCTGCAGGAAGAAGGGTTTCGGAGGAGAGCGGCGTGCTGCAACGCTGGCCCGGTGTGCGAGGAGGGCTGCAACGTGGCTGGGGAGACGTGTCTCTGCCGCACGGTAGCTGGGACCATGCTGGCAGTCCGTGCAAGTGCTTGTTCCCTTGGGCTGTGTGCAAGTACTTGTTCCCTTGGCCCGTGTGTCCGGCCCAGGTTGTCTGCGGGGTAGGTTGTCAGACCCTAACCTCGACCCAAAGCATCCCAGAGAGACCATTCACCAGCGCTATGCTACAGAGTGAGTTTCGCATGACAGAGAGAGAGAGAGAAACTCAAAGCGTGCCGGTGGCTAGAGCAGGAAAGGGAGGAAATGCAAGATTGATAAGAAAGTGCTGAACAGAAAGCAAAAAGTGGAAAGTAGAAAGGGAGAAAGAAAGTAACCAGTGCACGCGAGCAGCACAGAAATATAAGCACAGAAAGTAAACAGTTTTAAAAGTGGGCAAGTAGCCCATATGTAAACTGAAAACCAAACAGAAGCAAAGTAAAAGGAAAGTGTGAAGGCGTCAACAAGAAAGCTAAGAGGGCCAGCGGCACAAAAGAAAAGTAAGGAAAACGTGCGAGTGAGCACTGAGAAGGAAAGTGACAGTATTAAAGGTGCAAGGACGCACGGCAAAGGAAAATAAGTGAAAGTGGGCACAGCCAATGACACACGTGAGTGAAACAGAAGGGTAAAAGCAGGAAGGTGCAAGAGGCACAGAAGGAGTATAAAGTGGAGAAGAACAGTGCAAGTGTGCACCCGAAAGTGAAAGGAATAAAAGACAACGCAAGGATGCACAATAAACACCTCAAGATAAAAGGTTCCAAGTGAGAAATAAAGAGAGGGGCAGAGGGTCAGTGCTCACGCTGAGGAAAAGCAAAGAGCCTGGCATTTTCAAAAGCCTCTTATTCTACACCCCATGAGAAAAGTCTATGTAGGAAAAGCTGTAAATATTCTCAACAGCTGAATCTTTTTTTTTTTTAAATATATTTTTATTTTATTTTTTCAGGTCCAACAAGCACACTACAACTGTTTCAAAAACATATTTTCAAACTCCCCAACTCCCTCCTCCCCCTTTAAACTAGAGCCAGTTGTCACATATCATTTACGGGAACATCACTGGGTGGCACACTACCTAGACTGCCATCAACCGGGTCCTCTGTTTCGGTGTCACCCTGGTGAGGGTTTGCCAACGAGGCCACCAATTGCCGCCAGGCCAGCAAGGGCCCTACTTCTTCTTCGCCCCCCCCCCCTGGTGACCGCTTCAAACCAGACTACGGATTCAGCTTCCGCCCATCTCAAGAGGTCTGTCCACCACAACTCCACCCTAGGTCTATGGGCCGCCTTCCAGCCCATGGCGATCCTACGTTTGGCCAAGACATAGGCCAGGTCCTTCATCTTGCTTATGTGTTTCAAATGCCGGGGTCTAGGGAGTAGTCCAAGCAGGCATGAACAGGCCGATTCCACATCCAGCACCACCCCCCCGCCAGCCAGTTTCGTCTTGACCTCGTTCCAAAATCTATGCACCTCCGGGCAAGCCCAAAACATGTGTAGCAGTCCCGCGTTCACCTCCCCACACCTGGGGCATTGCTGTATAGCTGATCCCCCAAACTTTGCAATCTTCCCGGGGTTAAATAAGCCCTGTGGGTAACATACAATTGAAGCTGTTGGAATCTCGCGTTACGGGACACCTTTTTATGGTACCTCTGGGCCCGTTCCCACTGCCCATCCGTCATGGGTCCTCCCACCTCCTCCTCCCAATCTTGTCTCAATTGGAGCAACTCCTTCCCTGCCCTTGTCCGCAGGAGCTCATATATCCTCGATATTTCGTGCACGCCCTCCGATACATCATACATGATTTCCAGGGAGGCATCTGGATCCTCCGCGAGCACTGTCTCCGGCCATCTTTCTCTAGTCTTTTTCACCAGCCTAGTGTAGGTTATTTATTGGCCACCATGTCTCTTCCTGCAACCGCTGAAAGTCCACCGCCTCCCCTTCCTGCCATATGTCCCCGAGGGTGGCTAGGCCTACCTGTTCCCAGTATCTGCGGACCGATTCAAGTAATTGGGAGTCGCTCCCACACAGAGCCGCCAAAGGGGCTTGCTGGGAGTATGGTTCCGAGCCCCCCCCCCTCATCTTCCATGTCCTGTGCCAGATCTCCCAGCCCAACCTCAGTAACCGCCCCTTGCCCACCAGTTTATCTCTGCACAACCACACCACTTCCATCAGAAAGTATGGGGCTGTATCGTTGCGCAGGAGCCTGGCTTCCGCCGAATCTTCAGTCGAGAGCCACCTGGCCACGTACTGCAGCTGCCCCGCCAGGTAATAGAGTTCGAAGTTAGGCACGCCTATCCCCCCCCTGTCGCACAGGTTCTGGAGCTTCCACAGAGCCACCCTATTCCTAGAGCTGCCCCACACAAAACCCCTACATACGCTGTGAAGTTTCGCGAATAGGCTTCGGGGTATCAGAAACGGGACGTTTGTAAAAAAGTGCAAGAGTCTAGGCAGGACCACCATCTTGAGCAAGGCCGCCCTCCCCATCATGGTCTGGGGCAGTCTGGACCAAAATACCATACTATTCTTAATCCCCTCTATCGCCTTTTCCGTGTTGTGCTTGTGTTCTGTCTCGATCTTGTGGTAAATGTTTACTCGCAGATACCTAAATGTTACGGGCTGCCATGGTATTGGCAGAACAGGCAGCCTCTGCACCGGGACATTCCTATATCTACCCAAAGGGAACAGGCTGGACTTTCCAGGGTTCACCGATATACCGGAGAGGATGGCGTACCGTTCTATCACCTCTAGAACGTACTGTAGGTTTTCTTCTGGGTAGCGTAAATAAAAGAGCATATCATCCGCATATAATGATATCAAATGCTCTCCACTGGCCGTGTTTATGCCCACCTCCCCATATTGTTGACGCAGGCATATTGCCAGTGGCTCCAATGCCAGTATATATAGCATAGGTGACCAGGGACATCCCTGTCTGGCCCCCCTGCCCAGTTGCCAAGAATCTGAGACCGTGGACCCTGTCTTGACCCTCGCCATTGGGGTGCTGTAAAACAACTGTACCCATCTGAGGTATCCGGGTCCCACTCCATACCCCTTCAGGACCGCTTTCAGCCAGGGCCATCGTACTGAGTCGAAGGCCTTGACCGCGTCTAACGACACTATAGCCAGCTCGCCCGTGTCCTCCTCAGTTTGGTCTATGACATGGTGTAGCCTCCGGTGGTTATCGGTGATGTTCCTGCCCGGAACATATCCCGTCTGATCTGGGTGTATCAGTTTCTTAATCACCCTCTTCAGTCTATTGGCCAGCACCGCCGTGAGTATTTTGCTGTCCTGGTTGTTTGCTGTCCTGGTTGAGCATGGACAACGGTCTGTAAGACCCGCGCTCCACGGCCGGCTTGCCTGGTTTCAAGAGTGGGATGATTACAGCCTCACGGAGGGACAACGGGAGTTCTCCCTTCTCATAGGCCTCGTTGAAAGTGGCAAGCAGTGGCTGGAGCAACTCTTGTTGGTATGTTTTGTAGAACTCGCTGGGCAGCCCATCCGAACCCGGCGCCTTGCAAGTGGGCAAGTTCCGAATCACTACCTCCAGCTCATCCGAGGTGACGGGTGCGTCCAACTCAGAGCGTTCTAGATCATCTAAGGTGGGCAGCTCAATGTCCCCCAATGTGTCTAGTATGCCTTGGCCCATATCCTCCCCCGTGTCCTCATACAAGTATCTGTAAAACTTAAGGAATTCCTCATTTAACTCTTTCTGGGTGTTGCATATGCTACCTCCTTCGCCCTGAATCTCACTAATCACCGAGCGGGGGGGTCTCACTCTTGTACAGCCAAGCCAGCAATCTGCCCGGCTTTTCGCCCCCTGCATGTATCCGCTCCGTATATTTCCTGTAGCTGAGTCTGCACAGTAAATCCCAGAGTGCACTGCAGGACAACTGTAGCTCCTCTAGCTACTTTTCCGCCTCCCGGAGCTCCCTTTCGACCCCTCCCTGTAGCCCTTTAACTTGGGAAATAGCTACCCCACGCACCACCACCTTAAACGCTTCCCACAGTGTGCCCACAGAGCTTACGCTTCCCGTGTTCGTATCAAAATATTCTTCAATGGCGTCCCTCAGGCCCTCCCCGAAACCCCTCATCCTGCAGAGCCTCGGTCCTAAGTCTCCATGTAGGGATCTGCGGGCGTGGGGGCTGGTGTCTCCAGTCTACCACCAAGGGCGAGTGGTCCGACAGCACTCGGGCCTTGTATTCTGCTCCTTCTATTTCTCTCACTATCCCGGCTGTTACAAACATGTAATCTAACCTTGTGTACAAATCATGTGGCGCTGTGTAGTGTGAGTACTGTCTATCCGTGGGATGCAGCCTCCTCCATGCATCCTCTAGGCCTAGGTCTTTCAGTAGGGTACTCAGCGCTTTAGCCGCCGGTGCCGTTTTTCCTGCCCTATCCTTGGACCTATCCATACTGGGGTCTACGGTACAGTTAAAGTCCCCACCCCCACACTACCGTACCCCCCGCCAGGGGGCCAAGTTTACCGTAGAGGGTTCTAAAGTAAGCCGCTGTATCGTTATTGGGGGCGTACAAATTTATGATGTGTATTTCTCTGTTTTCCAAGAGACCCGTCACCACCACCATTCTACCCTCCGGGTCCACCGTGGAATCAAGCACTCGAAACGGCACGTGGGGCGCCACCCAAGTGACGACCCCTCTGGCATACGCGGAGTACGCCGCCCCCACAACGGTGCCCTTCCATTTCCTCCCGACCACCTCCAGCCTTTCCCTAGTGAGGTGGGTCTCTTGCAGCAGGGCTATGTCTACGCGCATCCTCTTTAAATACATCATCACTTTGTTGCGTTTAAGGTAGCTGTTGAGGCCCCGAACATTCCAGGTCACAATTCTGAGATTACCCGATGCCATCTAGTCGGTCTATCTCCGTCCCATCCCTCCCCATGATGTTCCCCATGTAGGGTCGTTTCCTGGCTCCTTCCCTTCTGTTAACGAACCGTGCCCCCCTCCCCCTTCCCCAACCTCACACCACTGCAGACAACTCCCCTCCCCACCAACCCCCAACAATAGCCCAGCTCCATCCCTGGATCTCAGACCTACCCACGTCTGGACCCGTCTCGTGACCAAGAACAAGGACCCCGCGGGGTGTCACCAATCTAACAGTGACCTAACTAAGTGTACTACTATCGGGTGCAGAGGTTGCTCCCCAGGAGCTCCCAGTCATCTATTTAGGAGAAGTGACTTCAACGGGACCCGCCGGCAGATGCCGTGACTTCCCCCACACAAGCACAATATCGAGCTATATTCTAGTCCCAATGTCATAGCTATGGCCTCACGGGTGCCTCTGCAGCGCGCTACTTATCTCCATCCGCTTCTGTCTGGGCATCCGATTCCTGCGGTCGACCTTGCATATCCAGCCATTCCATCGCGTCGCTCGGCGTCTCAAAGAAGAGGGATCTGTTTTTATGGATCACCTTTAACAACATGTAGCGGTGGCCTGCCTCTCTGAGCCTCCTCTTCACCGTTCCAAAGTTCATTCGACTCCGTTGTACAAGCAGCGTGTAATCCGGATACGCTGTTATATTCGCTGACCCCCTTTCTATCGTGCCCCCTTTCCGGAAATATTCGAGAATCTTCTTGCGGTCACGATAGTTCAAGATCTTTGCAATCAACGGCCGTGGGGGGGCTCCTGGGGCCGGTCTCCTGGTCAGGGCCCTGTGCGCCCTTTCGACCGCGAACCCCTGGGTCAGCTCTCCGCCTGTAATCTCCTGCAAAAGCATGGTTTCAACAAAGTCCGTGGGGTTCGATCCTTCCATTCCCTCTGGTACCCCCACTATGCGAATGTTATTGCGCCTGGCACGCCCCTCAGCCTGCTCTGCTCTGTCCTCCAAATTGCCCACTCGCTGCACAAGGGCATGAAGTTCCTTGGCGTGTGTATTGCACGCCTCCACGGTCGGGGCCAACTCCTGCTCCAGTCCAGTGCGCTACGCGATCGTTCGCACATCCTGGCGCAACAAGTTCACTTCTTCTCGGACCGCTCCTATCTTGAGGTTTAGGCCCTCTTGAAACTCTTTCATGGCCAGGCCCAGCTTCGTCTCCCAGGCCACCTTCAGGTCAGCAATTGCTGCCAGCACCTCCTGGATGGTACCCAGTGGGTCCGTCGCCGCTGCAGGGGTTTCTTTGCTCTTGCCCCCTTCGCGCCTGAGGGCGACCTAGCATAGGTCTCCATCGTAGGCTGCTTGATCCGGGGTCGCACCACCTTGGAAGACATCCTGTTGCGTCGATTGGGCCCACTGTATCCTCGCGGGGTTCGCTCGCCGGCCCCTTCTCAGCGAGGTTTCGCTGAACCTGGGTTCACTCTGCTAGCCCGCCACAACCCATGGCCTCTGCAGTCTATCTGGTTGGGCTCGCCCACGTTCCGGCCAACCTTGTCTTCCTCAGCTCGTCGGACCTTTTATGGCCCTTTGTCCACAGGCGACCATCTTGGGTGCTCCCCGTCCTTTGCGTGACCGCCAACTTCTTAGGGGTCTAGTTCCGTGAATATGCAGTCTCGCCGTTGGGGAGAGCACGCACCGTATGCCCCCCCACTTTCATACGCCTTTAGATGCACCGTGGGCTCGAAAGTACGCCAAAAACCATCACTTTTTTCCCAGGATCGGATCATCGGGAGCTCCTCCAAGGAACGTCCTCTCACGTAGCCATCAAGCCACGCCCCAACAGCTGAATTTCTGTTTGGAATTTGAGGGGCCTGAAGGTCGCCCTGAGAAAGCAAAAAGGAACTGCGGTATATTTTGCTTTGTGTTGAAACCTGGAAAGGAACCCTGAGAAGCCTACTTAAGAAATCAAAGTACATCCTGATACAATGTACTTTGTGTTTGAAAGCTGGAAGGGGCCTGAGCTTGGGGAAGGGAACCCTGAGAGGCCCGGCTAATTTGAAGACTTACTGGTTTGCTTTATAGTATTGAAAAGACTGAAGTGTGGGGAAGAGTACCCAGAGAAGCTTACAAAGAGAACTGTGATACATTTTCTTTTATGGTGCTTGAACTCAAAGACACTGAAGGTATTGGAGTGAACTGCAAGGACCCTGTGGCGAAAGTCTTGCAAGCAACCCTGTTTGATTGAACTCTTTCTGATAAGCTCAAAAACACGCCTGGCAATAAATCAACTGGAAACCAACCTTGGTATCCTCATTTTTCTGTTGAACCACTATTCATTTTTGACAAAAGATTCCCCAACACATTTTTGTATAGAGTGAGGGCAAGCATGGGTTTAGACACAGACAGAATTTGTATTTGGACTTTCAGACACTGATGACCCTTAGTAGCATCATTTCAGGGAAACAGCCCTTTAGAGCTAGGGCTAGTTAGGTATTGAACCAATCCTGAAACTTTAAATAAAGGTTTTGAAATCTTACTTTCTGAGTCAGTGTCTCTCAATACCTACAATGGTTCTGGAGGCGAGAAGGCAGAGGAGACACTGGTTCTGCCCCTGGGATGTAGGACCCGGCTTGCACCACAGACATGGTGATGGGCAGGGAAGAAATGCTGTAATGCTTCCAAGACCTCCAAACAAAACACAGACAGAATCCATGCAAAAAAATTGCGGACTTGAAGGCAGACTTGAAGCAAACCATGCATGAAATGAATGGTGAAATAGAAAGCCATGGCGCAAGCACGGATGCTACGGAAAAATCGCAATACAGGAATTGGCAGACGACGCTAGGAAAAATGATTAACTGCTCGAAAACCTCTCACGGGCAGCACAACCTTTAGAAATGAAGTGTGAAGATTTGGAGAACCGTTCCTGGAGATCTAATATTCAACTCAAGAACCTTCCGGAGAACATCGAGGACAAGGACTTGAAAGAGACGGTGCAGGATGTCTTCAGGGAAATTCTGGGAGAAGGGCCGGAAGCCAGAGATGCGTTAGCAGCGACGTCAAAATTCTCTCAAAAGGAAAGAATCCTCTATGCATCCAGACAGGCCAGTGCCACCAGGATGAACGGAGTGGAAATCCTCCTCTTTCAGAATATTGTCCCATCAACAATGATCAAACGACAGGTGATGGGCCCCATTACCAGGGCCCACATACAAAAGAAACGAAAATACAAGTGGACTTTTCAATTTGAGCTTTTGTTCACCTAAAAGGGCAAGCAGCACAGAGTAAAGACATGTGAGGAGGGTATGGTGGTAATAAAACTTGACAAGGAGGTCCTGAGCCGGGCAGCATCTGTCAGCGGGAGGGAGCACCAGTGAGGAAGCCTTGGAAAAGTTCAAAGATGCACAGAAACAGGCCTTGCAAAGTCTTAAAAATCCCACTGGACCTGCAGGGCGAGTACCTTAGTTTACATACTCGACCACAGAGAAATGCACTTGTCCCAAGGTGACTGGTGACAAAATATTTGCCAGTGCTTTTTTGTAAAATGATGCATGTCACCATAAGCACACTTCATATTTGGTGCAATGCTGTGAAGCATGCACAGGGAAACTTTTATTTACCATGTACTGCAAACAAAGTGTGTTTGCAGCAAATGAAAAATAGATTTCCAACATTCCCATACTCCCAAGCAAGGTCAATTATCATGCAAATTGTACGCGCCCTTCATAAAAACTACTCGCCAATGCTAGTGGGCTAGTAGATTTTGCGAGCTCTGAGAAAATACAAGGGCCCCAGTCTCGACAGGACTCCAAAAGTCAGACAGATAGGCCTACACTTCGGAAGGCATAGAGCACAAACATTCTTGTGGGAGGGTGAAGCCAATCGCTGCAACACCATAATGGAAAGCCGTGGCTTGCAAGAAGGACAATAGAACTAAAGCAGCAACAACACATTTTCCTACATCTTGAGATAATGTACTTTTTGGGCTTGAGCGTTGGACGCATCTAAAGAGGCATTTGGCCCATGGGAGGAAAGGCCCGCAGGTTTCACTGGGATCAGGGTAGGGAGTAGAGGCATCCCTACACAATATCTCTGGAAATACGAGGCAAACCGAATACAGGAGGCCGTCTCCCCTGGGTTCAATAGGAAGGAACAAGTTACTTACCTGTAACTGTTGTTCTCCAGCATGGGTCTGGCATGGATTCACATGCTCATGAATATTCCCCGTCGTCAGGCCAGGAATCCTCGGTAAAGAAAAAGTATAAGTTTCGTTTCTGATCTGTCTTTCTCAGTAGTAACCAATCACTGGTCTCTGGGTCATACTGCCCCCAGCCAATGACTGCCCTCTCCCTAAGCCTCGCCTCTGGCAGCCATCCTCAGATTTGGTAGCACGCAAAGTGGCAGTATGACCAAGTGAAGAGCCGCAGAGGGGTAGGAGGAAGGGTTTGCATGTGAATCCATGCCAGACCCATGCTGGAGAACAACAGTTACAGGTAAGTAACTTGTTCCTTCTCCAGCATGGGGTCTGGCATGTATTCACATGCTCATGAATATAAGAATACATAGCAGTACGCACATGCACAACCAACGGGAGGTGGCAAAGGCTCAACATCATCATTACATCAAAAACTCAACATTAGCAATTCTTACCTCCTCACCAGGCTCACCTTAGGCGAACAGGTTGCGCAGCACCGCTTGGCCGACCCTGGACTCCTCCCTGGAATCCCGGTCTACGCAGTAGAATCTCGTGAAGGTGTGCCTCGACCTCCACATAGCAGCCCTACAGATGTCCAGCAGGGACACATCAGACAAGAACGCCGTGGTAGCAGCGATAGCTCTGGTCGAATGGGCTCTTGGACGGCCAGGCAACGGTCGGTTTGCCAACCGATGACAGTGCATGATGCAGCCAGAGAGCCATCTGGAAATGGAAGTCTTTGAGAGAGCTTTCCCTTGATTCACAGGTCCAAAGTTCACAAATAGCTGTGATGTCTTCCGAAAACTCTTTGTGCGGTCAACGTAGAACTTCAGCGCTCTAGCCACATCCAGCAAGTGCAAAGTCCTCTCGGCCAGTGACGAAGGCGACGGGAAGAAAACAGGTAGCACCAAGGGCTCGTTTAGGTGGAAGTCTGACGGCACCTTGGGTATAAAAGAGGGGTGCGTCCTCAGCACCACCCTCGTGTCGTGAAAAGTCAAGTATGGAGGCTTGCAGGATAGGGCCTGGATCTCTCCCACTCGTGCGGAGGTGATGGCCACAAGAAACGCAGTCTTCCACGACAGGAACTTCAACGGTGCCGAATGCAGGGGCTCGAATGGCGCCCCCATGAGCCTGGTCAGCACCACATTGAGCTTCCCCGCCAGGGCAGGGGCCTTCACCGGCAGGAACGATCGGAACAGTCCCTTCATAAATTCCTTCACCAGGCGATGGGACCACAAGGACGCCCGTCCCGTGGTTCTGGTGTATCGGGAGATCCAGATCCAGCCTTGGCCAGCGACAGTAGGTATGGCAGCACTTGAGGGGCCGTAATCCACAGAGGGTTAATCTTCTGTGCACGGCACCAGACAGAGAACCTCTTCCACTTATGTCCGTAGCACTTGAGAGTTGAGGACGCCCTGGCCTTTGCAAGGACCTCTCTGCAGTCAGCCGGGTTATCGTACCCTCCAAACTCTAGTGCTGCAGGAGCCAGGCCTGTAAGTTCAGCGACTCTGCGTCGTAATGAAGTATGGCGCCTCCTTCTCTGGAGAGAAGGTCCGCGTCCGTCGGCAACTTGACTGGTGGGGACGCTGACAAGTCCAGAAGGTCCGGGAACCAGATCTGCCTCAGCCACGCCAGTGCGACGAGGATCATCCTGCACCGGGACCTCTTGAGCTGGTTGACGAGTCGGAGCAGCAACGGCAATGGAGGGAACGCATATAGGAACAGGCCGTCCCAGGGGAACGAGAAAGCATCACCCATGCTCCTCAGCTGGGGAAACCTGCTCGCGAACCTCTGGCACTTGGAGTTTGTCGCCGTCGCGAACAGGTCGATCTGCGGTTTTCCCCATCGTCGGAAGAGTCGATCCACTTGATCCTGATGTAGTTCCCACTCGTGGCACGAGCGCAGCTCTCTGCTGAGTGAGTCGGCGATGGTGTGCTTTATCCCTGCCAGATGAAAGGGCACCAGAAACATCCCTTGGGCGACGGCCCAACGCCACAGATCCTGGGCTTCCTTGGAGAGGGCTGGGGATCTGGTTCCTCCCTGCTTCTGGATGTAGAACATTGTGGTGGTGTTGTCAGTGAAGATTCTCACCACCTTGCCCTTGAGGGACGGGAGAAAGGACCTGAGGGCCCAGAACACTGCACAGAGCTCCAGGATGTTGATGTGGAGCGTCTTCTCCTCCGGGAGCCAAAGGCCTCTCGCGTGAAGTTCTCCGGTGTGCGCTGCCCACCCTTCCAGGGAGGCATCTGTCGTCACCGTTATCTGGTGGGATGGGGTCTGAAAGTCTGTGCCCGCTGTCAGATGAGCGCGGGTGTTAGGCAGAAACCTGTGCAATACCCCCTAGACCACTGCAAAAGATTTAAGACTACAGGTGTTGGCAGTAAACCCACTTGGTAGCAGTCTGTACCACACAGATTCACTGTGGTAGCTGTGGCTGAGCAGTCAGACTTCCCTCAAGAAGAGTTAGGCAGTATATAGAGGATACAGGATAGGTACAGAGGCACAGTAGTACAAGCAAACACTGACCAGAGCTAGGTGTAAAAGTATATACTTATTTATTTTAAAGGCACACTCATAAATTACACTAGCACAGAAAAGGGTAAGTAAGTCAAAACACAGTCACTATTACTTATGTGTACATCCCTAGTCATTTGTTGGACAAGTCTAAGTTAACACCACTTATTTCCAAACAGAGGTGAGCACTTAACGTCAGATGGCACTCCAACAAGTTATTGAAAAATGAAGGGAAAAGGCAGAAGTAATGAAAGCAGCAAGGTAAAACACTTTTCACATGAGGTTAGAAAAGGCAGTCAATTGTGGAACAAGGAGAATCGGTTCGAGGCCCGCTTTAGAGAGAGCCAGGCGAAAATATGCCCAAGATCACACAATGTCACAAGTCTTTGCAGGTGAGTAGAAAAGGTTTTACTGAGCTTAGAAAAAGTTTAGTTAGGGTGTCCCAGGCTTACCCAGGTTCGAGAGCCGAGGGCTAAATCTACCCCGTACAATCGGTGGCAACGGAAGCCGGGCGGAACACAGTACCTTTAAAAGTGGAAAGGATCCTCCAGCGGTGGCAGTTGTTCCTGGTAGTGGGTGCAAGTCGCGGCGTCGTCCAGAGGAAGAGGTGATCTCGACGTGGAGGAAAGCTGAAGGTCGTTGCACTACCAGGGATGAGACCAGCCGTGGAGTTTTCCGGTTACAAAGGATTTTACCCCTCTTTCGCGGTTGAGGTAAAAAGTGGTATCCCGGTTGCCGGGGTGCTTGGCACAGGGGAGGCGGCCACAAGATGCTTCGGGACGGCGAAAAGAAGGCAGAAACTGGTTGTCCCCACCAGTTAAGGGAAGAAGACTCTCCGGCGGGAGATCTCCTCTGTCGTCGGGAAAAGTGGTGAGACGGTTCCGCAGGGCTCCACCGGTGGTGTCGTCTTGGCAGGTCGGCTCGTCTTCTCCCTCTTCGGCTTCTTAGGTCCTGCGGCGACTTCTGAAAAACCAGTCCCAAAAACCCTGCTTTTATGCAGCAAACCCCCATTCATACAGCCTAGCTGTCACTCAAACATGCTAAGTGGTGAGCGGGGTGGCTCACCACTTGGGCCAATCACACCAGAGTGTGACATGAGTTGGCAAGGCAACTCAGTCCAGGGTGCCTAAACCCCCTCCCACACCCCCTGTGGTACCCAGACAGAATGGCACCACTTTGGAGGGCTTCTGTGCAGAAGCCCGCCAAAAGTGGAACAAAGGCTCGACTCGGGTTCAGGGTTACTGAAGTGAACCTAGACGCCATTTTGGCGGCGAGTTCTGGCAAAAAATCCCAACCGGTGAATTTATATTAAATAAATAAACCGGCGGTATCTTTAACATTGCACCAAAAAGTGGTGCATTAAAAACAATGGGAAATCCCATTGGGAAATATTCCGGTGGAGTATTTCCGTGGTATCCACTGCCACCAGCCAGAACTCGGCGAGGGGGGACGGGACAGTACCCCCTCGACAACAGACCCAGGGGCAATCTAATTGCCCCTACCAGTACTTCCACAGTAAGATGGTTTGTACTGGTTAAGTTCCTAAGTTAAAACTAGTAAAGTCAATGGTGGCTTTACAGACCCAGGGAGACAGTAGTCAGTCCCAGGGTGTGGAGTCTATGTTTGGGGGTCTCTATGACACCCCTGTGTTACTGCACTGAGGGTGCTGTGTAACACACATTCAAAAACCAATGATAGCCTATGGGGAAAAATACCCCCTAGCCCATAAGCACATAGCAAGTCACAGTAACACTCTCGTCATGTCCAAGAGTGAGGGTAAAAGAGTCTCACTCTTGGCAGGAGAAAAAAATAAACCCCAAAAATCCAGCAAAGCAGCTGGGGGACTCACTAGGTTAGGAAATTCAGCCTAAACAGAGAATTCTCCCTAACACTCGCACCCCCCCAGACTAAGGGACAGGAGGATTTAATCCACTCCTGGATGAACCTCATACCTCTAGTCGATGACATACATCCTAGAGAGTCCATCAGCATTTTGATGGTGACACCCTGACCTGTGCTCAATGGTGAAATCAAACCCTTGGAGGCAGATTGACCATCTCAATTGTTTTGGATTTTCCCCTTTCATTTGCATTAACCATCTCAAGGGTTGGTGGTCAGTCTGAATGACAAAAGTAGAACCATACAAGTATGGCCTAAACTTCTTCAGTGCCCACACAATAGCAAAGCATTCTCTTTCGATTGTTGCCCACCTTGTTTCAGGATCCTTCAGTTTTCTACTGATGAAGCAAATGGGGTGTTCCCTACCCTTCTCATCCAGTTGGACAAGAACTGCACCTATACCTACATTGGAAGCATCAGTTTGTACAATGAAAGTTTGTGGTAGTCAGGAGCTCTGAGTACTGGAGCTTGGCAAAGGGCTTTCTTCAGGTTTTCAAAGGCCTGATTGCATTCCTCATTCCATTTGACCCTCTTTGGGAATTTTGGAGAGGAGATCACATTCAGAGGAGAAGCTATGGTCCCACAGTTCTCAATGAAATTCCTGTAGTACCCAGTGAGGCCTAAGAAGGCTCTCACCTGGGTCTGAGTAGTAGGTGTTGTCCAATTTTGCACAGCTTCAATCTTGCTGAGCAAAGGCCTTATTTCTCCACCTCCTACCTCATGTCCAAGGTAGACCACTTTACTCTGACCAATTTGGCATTTGCTTGCCTTTATGGTCAGATTGGCCTGCTCAAGAGCCTGCAAAACATGTCCTAAGTGGGTCACATGTTCCTCCCAGGAGTGGCTGAAGACTGCAATGTCATCCAAGTATGCCATGCAGAAGTCCTCCATCCCTGCTAGAACTTGGTTCACCATCCTTTGGAATGTTGCAGGTGCATTTTTCAGTCCAAAAGGCATAACCTTGAATTGGTATAGGCCAACTGGGGTAGAAAATGCAGTTTTCTCCTTGGCATGGTCTGTCAGGGCTATTTGCCAATTGCCTGATGTAAGGTCCAGTGTGCTGAGGTACTTGGCTGCACCAAGGTTATCCACCAACTCATCTGTCCTTGGCAAAGGGTGGGCATCAGTCTTGGTGACTGCATTAAGAGCTCTATAGTCCACACAGAATCTCAACTCTTTGGATCCTGCTGGGATGGGGTCTGAAAGTCTGTGCCCGCCGTCAGATGAGCGCGGGTGCCCCACCACCGGATCGCTCGTCGGAAGGTCTCGTTGAGCGGGATCCAGTCCTCGAAGCTGCCCGTCGCTTGGATCCAGATTGCGTCGAGGAAATCTTGCAGAGGGCGCATCAGAACGCCTGCACAGGCGCATGAGATATATGCAGGAGGACATCATCCTGAGGAGGGACTTGATGGACCTCACCGTGGCCACGTCCGTGGCCAGCAGACGCTGCACCTTGCCCAGGATGGCCTTCGTCCTTTCCTCCGACGGCGATGCCAGACGCGCCACTGTGTCAAGCTTGGCTCCCAGAAACAGTGCGACTTGCGACGGGACCAGGTGGGATTTGGGAAAGTTGATGGAGAATCCCAGGTCCGTGAGCAGCTGGACGGTCTTCGCTGTGTGATCTACGGCAAGCTCCCTTGTCCTTGCTCGGATGAGCCAGTCGTCCAGGTAGGGGTAGACATGGATCCCCTCCAGGCACAGCCGCGCCGCCACCGGTGTGAGGCACTTGGTGAACACCCTGGGTGCCGACTTCAATCCGAACGGGAGGGCCTTGAACTGGTAGTGCCGTCCTTGGACCACGAACCTGAGGAACTTTCGGTGTCCTTTTAGAATGGGGATGTGGAAGTACGCATCCTCCAAATCCAACGACGACAGGATATCACCCTCTTCCAGCTGTCCCAGCATGTGCTGCAGGGTGACCATCCGGAACTTCTGTGCCTTGATGTACTTGTTCAGTCGCAGGTCCAGGATGGGGCGCCATCCTCCGGTCTTCTTTTTCACGAGGAAGTACCTTGAGTATACTCCTGAGCCCCGGAGCCTCTTCGGGACGAGCTTGATGGCACCTTTTTTGAGCATCGCCCTTACCTCCAGTAGCAGTTGAGGGACGTGATTTTCCTTCCTGGCCACGGGTGGATGCGGGGGCACTTTTTTAAAATTTCCAGGGCGTGCCCCTGGGCCAGGGCGTCCAGCACCCAACGGTTGGTGGAGATGGACTCCTACACGCTGACGAACTTCGACAGCCGGCCTCCCACCAGGGTGCTTCGGTGGGGTCCAGACACCGCTGTCTGTTCAATCTTGCTTGGAGGACGCCTTGCCGCCTTGGCCTCCCTGGCGACGACGGCGGGGTCCACCGGACTTGCCTCGTCCTCTATAGGCTTCCTGCGATGAGGAGCGGGCCGCTTGGCAGTACGTAGAGAAGCCACCGCCGAATCCTTTGGAGGCACCCTGCTTGCCTCCGGTGCTCCGAAAGGACGGCCTTCGTAGCCGGAGAAAGGCTAGGGCCTTAGCTGTCTCCGTGTCCGCCTTGATGGCTTGGAGGGACTCATCCACTGTTTTCCCAAACAGATTGTTCAAGTCGAACGGCATGTCCAAAACCTTGGCTTGTACGTCCTGGCGGAAATCCGTCGCCTTGAGCCACCCTCGTCGTCTAAGGCAAACGCTGTTGCCTAGCTGGCGGAAACCGGTGTCAGCAATGTCCGTTGCCACCGTAATGGCGTGGTCCGACGCCACTTCGCCTTCTTGCAAGATCTCCAGGGCCTCAGCCCTCTCGTCATCCGGTAGGAAGTCCAACAGGGGGGTGATCTTGTACCATAACTCCCTGTCGTAGCGGCCCACGATCGCGAGGGCGTTTGCCGCCTTAATCGTTGTTGCCGCTGACGAGATAACTCGTCCCATTGCGTCCAGCTTCTTTCCTTCGCCATCCGGCAGGGAAGTTGACGTTGAGGCCGATGCCCCCCCCCACTTTCTTCTTGGCCGCCACTGAGATGACCTAGTCAGGGGTCGGTTGTGCCCTAAGGCACAAAGAGGCCGCGTCGGGAACCCGGTACTTCTTCTCGTACCGATCCCTCTTGGCAGGCGTCGTAGATGGGTTCTTGAGAAGGGGGAGACCCTCGTCCCAGATGTCATCCAGTAGAGGCACGGCGAGGACCGTCTTCCTCTTGGCCTTGCGCCGTTGGTAAAGGAAACCTTCCTTCTTCTCTTCGGGGCAGAGCTGAAAAAGCTTGGATGCCCTGGCGATCATTGCATGGAAAGATCCGATCTCGTCGGGCCGGGAGGCCCGGGCTGGGGGCGATGGGAGCTCCGTCCCGTTGTCACCGCCGTCGTCGTCGGTACCCGTCGTGGCCGTGTCCGTTCCCGTGTCATCCCCAGAGACGGGGGACATGGGTAAAGGCTGAGCAGGCCGCGAGGGCTGAAAAGGCGGGGTTTCATGGATCCGTCTTCTCTTGTTCGGGGGGCTTCCCGCCTGGCCTGGCTCCGGCTCCTCCGTTGAGCCTGGTTCCGGATCCTCCGTCGGTGGTAAGGGCAATCTCGTCCTTATCTCCAAACAGAAGGATTGTATCGCCAACAAAATGGTCGCCGAGTTATCCTGCGGCTCTGGAAGCAACCGGTGACTAGGACCCTCGCCGGTGCCACCGTCACTCTCGTGGTCACCTTCGTCGGGATCCCTCCCGTGGGGACAGGCATCTTCGACGCCCTCGTCGAGGCCCTCTAAGACTTCTACCAGATCCTCCTCGGATGCTGTGTCCGTGTCCACAATGGCCACCGCCCCCCCCCCCCTCGTTTTCCGCCGGGGTCTTCACGGGGGTCTTTTCGATGGGTCTGAAAGAGGCTTCCCTCCGCGGAGGCAGCGAGACTCTGGGCCCCAAGGTCGCCTCACTGGTGTAGCCTCCACAGGCTGAGCCAGGGCCGCCGTAACTTCCTCGATAGAGGCCGTGGCCGGGTGAATCAAGGCCTTCTCCACCTTGGGGGTGCTTGAGGCCTTCACCTTGGGGGTGGGGGGGGAGGGTCACCGCCTCGCTCCCCCTCGGCTGAATCCTTCGAGATCGACCGGGGCCTCTCCAGAAGCTTACCCGGGTTCTCCGATTTCCTTTTCCCTGAACCAGAGCGTTGGCTCGTGGTCGATGGCGCCGGGGAAGGTGCGCCCTGCCTGGCAGCCGAAGAGCCCGAGCATTCGGCGCTCCTGGTGCCCGCGGACTAGCTGTTCTTTGCCTTCTGTTGGGCCCCTGTCGCCAGGGCGCCCTCACAGGACTTAGAAGACCGCTTGGACTTCTTCTTCTTCTCACCTGACAGGTTCTTTCCTACCAGCCAGTTGGAGAGACGAAGGTGTCTGTCCAAACACGAGGACACCCAACACTTGAGCGTGCGGTAAAAATCTGAGGATGGCTGCCAGAGGCGGGGCTTAGGGAGAGGGCAGTCATTGGCTGGGGGCAGTATGACCCAGAGACCAGTGATTGGTTA
This sequence comes from Ambystoma mexicanum, assembly GCF_040938575.1. Lineage (NCBI taxonomy): Eukaryota > Metazoa > Chordata > Amphibia > Caudata > Ambystomatidae > Ambystoma > Ambystoma mexicanum. The sequence continues at coordinate 743,642,827 of NC_090936.1, forward strand.
CTACTGAGAAAGACAGATCAGAAACGAAACTGACACTGATTTTTTCTTTACCGAGGATTCCCGGCCTGATGACAGGGAATATTCATGAGCATGTGAATCCATGCCAGACCCCATGCTGGAGAACTTCGGTTTGCACCAGAGGGGAGGGTTATGGGCAATAGTAGGTGGGGAGATGGAGGGGGTGGGCACACAGATGGGAGTTTGGGACAAGGGTGGGACCAGGATCCACTTGGCGAAGACGTAGGCCATATTTTATGTGAGGGGGGGGATAGGACCCTTTAGACCCAATATGGACGTAACTCTACACACAGAGGCATGTTAAGCTCAAGAGGAAATGAACAAAGGATAAATGGGACCATTCCTTAAGCTTTTAACATACAATGTGCAGGGATTGAAATAGATGTTAGGGAGAATTCTCTGTTTAGGCTAAATTTCCTAACCTAGTGAGTCCCCCAGCAGCTTTGCTGGATTTCTGGAGTTTGTTTTTTTTCTGCTGCCAAGAGTGAGACTCTTTTTCTCCCCCACTTGGACATGATTTGTGGTGTTCCTTTGACTGTTAATGTGTTTTATAGGCTATGGGGTCCTTTACTCCATAGGGTCTCATGTGTTTTTACTATGTGTGTTACACAGCACCCTCCGTGCAGTGACACAGGGGTGTCATAGTGACACCCCACCACAGACTCCATACCCTGGGACTGACTACTGTCTCCCAGGGCATGTAAAGTCACCATTGGCTTTACTAGTCCCAAATTATTAACAGAAACCAGTACAAACCATCGTATTGCGGACGTACTGGTCGGGGCAATTCGATTGCCCCGGGGTCTGTTAGTCGAGGGGGCACGTCTCCGTCCCCCCTGATCGAGTTTTGGCTGGTGGCAGTGGATACTACTTTTTATATTCGACAGCAAATATATCTCTATGGGATTTTCCCATTTTTTTTCGAGGCTACCAACTTTCATTATTTAATTCTCATAGCCTCGAACATACCGCCGGTTTATTTATTTAATATTAATTCGCCGGTTGGTATTTTTTGCCAGGACTCAATTCTAAAATGGCGTTTGTGTTTTCTTCTGTGACTCCAACCCAAGTCGAGCCCTTTGTTCCACTTTTTGGTGGGCTTCTCCACAGAAGCCTCCAAAAGTGGTGCCACTCTGTCTGGGTACCACAGGGGGTGTTGGAGGGGGTTTAGGCACCCTGGACTGAGTTACCTTGGTAACTCAAGTCGCACTCTTGTGTGATTGGCCCAAGTGGTGAGCCGGCCGGCTCACCACTTAGCATGTTTGATTGACAGCTAGGCTGAGTGAATGGGGGTGTGCTGCATAAAAGCAGGGCTTTTGGGACTGGAACTTCAGAAGTCGCCAGAGGACCTGAGAATCCGACGAGGGAGAAACTGAGCCGACCTGCTACGATGACACCACCGGTGGAGCCCTGCGGAACCGACTCACCACTTCCCGACGACAGAGAAGATCTCCCGGCTGGAGAGTCTTCTTCCCCTGACTGGTGGGCACAACCAGTTTACCTTCTTTTCCTCGCATCCCAGGACGTCTTGTGGTCGAATTGCCCGTGCCAAGCACTCCGGCAACCGGATAGCCACTTACCACTGGACCGTGAATAAAAGGACCGCTCCTTTTTGACCTGAGAACTCTGCGGCTGGTTTCTTCCCTGGCAGTGCAACAAACTCCGGTCTTCCTCCCCGACGAGATCCTCTCTTCCCCCGGACGAAGCACCGACTTGCAGCCGCTGCCAGGAACAACTGCCCCCGCTGGAGTATTCTCACCACTTTAAGGTACCGTGTCCGCCAGGCCTCCCTTTCTAAAGATTGCTACAAGGTAATAATAATCCCTTAACCTTCTGGACTGGGCTGGCCGCCTTGACCATCTAACTGGTCCCTTTCTTTTGGTCCAACTCTTTCTGAACCTATTCGAGACTTTTGTGCACTTTTCAACCATGTGACCTTGCACACATTTCGTTCTGATCCTCTTAAAATGGATCCGGCTTTCTGAACTCTAACTTCACCGTTTGACTCTGCCTTCCTCTCTTGCTGTGTTCTTTTGAAAGTGTTGGGATCTGTTTAAATATATGCTCTGCCTTTCTCTCCCTTTTAAACCGAATTATTAGAGTGCCATCTACGTTAAGCGCTCACCGCTGTCTGAAAATAAGTGGGGCTTTACTTAAGACTTGTCTAATATTCTTTTAAGGGAGTGTATATCTTTTAGTGACCGTGTTTTTGAACAGCTTAATATTAGTGCCTGTGTGTTTTATTAGATGTGGTTTTGAATAAATAATTATATCTCTTTTACACCAAGCTCTAGTCAGTGTTTGCTTGTTCTACTGTGTTCTTTTGACCTATTGTGAATACTCTGTATACTGCCTAACTCTTCTTGAGGGAAGTCTGACTGCTCAGGCACAGCTACCAAGTGAATCTGTGTGGTACAGACTGCTACCAAGTGGGTTTACTGCCAAACACCTCTAGTCTTAAATCTTTTGCAGTGGTCCCAGAGGGAACTGCACAGGTTTCTGCCCAACAGTAGAACGATATCCGACTAGGGAACGTCCAGACATAATAGCCCTCCAAGAACATCATGTCTGTAAGAGGGACAAACTTAGGTTAAAAATTGGGGGGCATTTCAGCCCTAGTACGAGGCAGGATTGAACAGAGCAGGTCAGATGTGGGAAGGGGATAATTTCATCTCCCTTGGCAAGTTGGAGGAAGCTTTGGGCCTCCGTTTCTTGCAAATGAAGGGGGTTCTAACGGAGGGTCGATGGGGGGTAAACCTGAGAAGGGAGTTAACGAACTTTGAGAGCTTCCTAATCACACAGAGGGGTTCCAGAGGGCTGATTGCTGGACTGTATAGTGAGAATCTTCTGTTGAATCCAAGAGACCCCCCTCCCATCGAGAATCAAATGGGGATAGGACCTGAGCAGGGATATAGGAGACCCGCCCTATGGCCACAAATGTGCAGGAAGGCTAACCGCTCCACAGCCTCGCTCTAGTACAGACACCAGGCCCTACATTTATTACATAGATGGCATTACCCACCAACGAGAATCGCCCGCATGAGAGAAGGATATGACCCACACTGCTGGAAATGCCACAAGGAAAAAGACTACATTCACATGTGGTGGGGGAGTGCTAGGGTGCAGGCATACTGCCGGGAAGACCTGTCCTGGATAAAAGGGTTTCATGAGAAGGGGGCGGGAGCCAAGGAGGGGGAGGTGCCTACTAGGAGAGATGATTGGTAACTTGCGAGTGCCCCTCTGGACATTGAAGGAACAATGAAACTGTAAGGGAGGCTATCCCGTGTCACAGACAAGCATACCCGTGGGACACCGGATTGGAAATGGGTGCCATCCTCTGTACGAACTCTGTGGGGGTAATCGATCTATGCTGCAATGGGTAGGGAGGCTGGGGGGGAGGGTGGATGGAGGGATTAATTGTATTCGTTACAGGGGAACGCTTCACGGCTAACCTGTGTTTTGATTCAAATGCCAATAAAGTTTGATTTGGAAAAATCCAACACAGAGGGGAAAACAGGAGGCATCCTTAGAGCATTTAGACAGTCACAAGAGGTGGGGGGTCTTAGAAGTGAAAGGGGACAAGGGCGCTGCATATGTATTTGTTAAATATAAGGTGGGGATGCAAATTATCGCTATAGTGTCAATATAGGGACCGAGCTCGGGCCACAATGGTTTCCACAGAGTAACTCTGGCCTTCGCAACGGGGGAGATAATACTCATGGGCGACTTCAGCTTGGCATGAGACCCACAAAAAGACCGTAGTGAACAGATTTATCAGGGTCAAGTGACACCGACTAAAGCAATGAAGCGTAAAATTGAACTTCTGACCCTTATATTTGTTTGAAGGAGGATGAAAAATGAATTAGCTGGGTACACTTACCATTCGCACGTCCATCGATCCTTTGAGAATAGTTTATGTATGGGCGTCAGTGGCACTCTGACTCAGTTTCCTACTTCTGGCGCTGTGTCGCAATTGATTTTGGATTTTCTACATCAAGTATTTGAAAGTCCCTGCATGACTCTGGTGTGTGACGTATCTCAGGATGTTGTCACTGCTTACGTAGCGTTAGCCCCTTCCCATGAGCTCAGGTAGGTGAAGCCGCTACCAGATAGTTCTCCTGGGGGTGGTAGTCAGCAGTTGGATCTCATGGAAGGGGAAACCCCCTGTGGGACCAGTGACAACTATTTTGGGGGAACGCAATATCTGCATAACAACTATACCTCTCCTTCACCCCCACACTCCTATCCCATGTACTTTTAGAAGACTCAAGAACTAGAAAGGACTGAGAGGAGAAAGAATAAAAAGAGCTATCATGAAGATACAGGCCAAGAAACTGGTGAGGAAGAGGTGAAGATCTGCAGGGATCAATCAGTTGAAATTTCATAAACGGATGTACGTGATCACTTTGAATACGAAAACTAAAATCTTGCATTCTAAATATTCATATTCGAAATAAGCACCCCACTACGAAATTTACTTTCTACACCCCAACTCCCCAACACCCCACTACGAGTCCCTGCAGCACCAGTTCCCTTCACTTTTGTGGATGGGAACCGGCACTGCAGGGTTCTTTGCTTTTCTTTTATCATCAAAATGTTGTTGTTTTGGATGCAGGGTCACCGCCACCACCCTGATTCCATTATAGCGAAGCAGGGTGCAGGGGATACCCCTGCTTCTCTTGTTCTCTATGATGAAACCGAATGGTTGAAATGTTCGGCATTTTCGGCTGTACGTAATTTCAGCCATTCGGTTTTTTATTTACGATATTTGCGGTCATTACCGCATAAATGGTCTAGTCTCCAACTACAGACCTTCCTGGATACCAACATAAAAACCAACAACTGACTCACATGGGAGAAAGCGAGAAGTGAGAGCGCAGCGGGCACTCACCGCAGAGAAAAACAGGAGGAAACCGGAATGTGAGAATCATTGTGTCCAGGGGACACCAAGAAATCAAGAACCGAGAAGCTGGTTGCGGAGAGTGCCAGCAGCGTAGCACTGCAAGGACACGCGATCCGGCAGGGAAAGACACAGCGAACAGCGCCAGAAGCCGCAGAGCCATTGCAACATGCTGGAGAGAGCTTCACAGTGTTGGCAAACCAGAGACACAGGGAAGCCCACGACCGACCGGAGACCAAACCCTAAAAATATGTGGGTCCCCAGAGGGTACAAGGAAACCTACAGACAACTGCATGGAAAGTGGGGGAAAAGGGATAAACCCTATAGGACATTAAGAGAAACGTTATCAATACACGATAACAAGGAGAATAGGGGCTGGGACCCTTACAGAGGAAGGATATCCACCTAACAAGGATATTTAATCTTCTTCATGACAGTACTTGGAGAGAAGGCATACAAGTCTGTCAGATATCGGAAGAGACTGTGAGGAGAACTGTGAGAGTAATACATATGAACACAGAACAAGGCAGGTGAGTAAACCATGTGTCTGGTGGTGACTAAAAGTACTGGGTAGAGAAGAGAACCAGGTATGCCTACCAGGGTCAGGGACCCGCTAGAGTTTGGAGGAGTATCCAAACCACTCTTCTTCGCTGCAGTACCTGGGTGAGAGGTGAACCAGGTCTGCCAACCAGGATATGGGACCCATATAGATGGACAAGGGAAGACCGATTTCTTTGATAACTTTTAAACCCATAACTACTTTTTGTCCAGGGGAAGGGAATCATTTCTCTGCACCAGGAAGACAACCCTTTGATTTAGTTTAGCATTGAGAGGAAGGGACAGAGCTAGGATTCTGACATAGGACTGTGGACTTTGCTTTTGACATCCTGAGAGATTAGTATTGGTTAAGGCAAGAAAATCCCTTTAGGAGTTAGGGCAAAATAGAGTTTTCTTTTCATTTTTTCACATTAATAAAAGTCTAACAGGCACGATGACCCATCCGTGTCATAGTCTTAGTTTAATTTATTTAAATATTTATAAAGCGCACCAAACCCAGGGGCATCTATGTGCTGATTCTGCACCACTACAGGTTGCATCAATTTGGTTGAACCATGGGACTAAGTATTGCCTGAAGGTAGACAATGGATTGTTTTCTAGAGGATCATCTATGCACCATCCCTTCATCCTTGTCATGTGGCAAGGGGCAGTCACAGGAGCAATCTACACAGACCTACTCCCCAATTTAAAGCGTCTGAAGGTGTTAAAGCCAGACCCCAAGTCTAGTGGTGGAAGTGACACAACCCAAAGGGTGTTCCCATTGGATACAATGCAAGTATGTCTCATAACGCATTCAGCATCGGAGCATGCATAGAACTTAATCATCTAATTCCTAGTGTACATGATATGTGTGTAAGTTAAAGGTGCAAAAAAAATGGACCATGCAATGAAAAACTGCTTTTATTTGTATTATTTAGAAAGTCATAATGGGTACTTAAATTCTTATGAAAACGAAACTAAAGCATGTGCATGACGTAACATCACAGATACAGGAGATAAGCAAAGTAGATGAATACAAAATATATATATATATTTTGGTAGTGGCTGTGTAGTTATGTTTAAGTTGCTGTTTCCATAGGAGGAGCACTTTTTGGGTGTCTTATAACTTTCCTTCCCTGGACGAATCCTCACCAAACTTTGCAAAAAAAAGTATATGGCCCACTCTGAATTTATTTTGCAAAGTTTGGTGAGGTTTGGTCCAGGGGGGGCAAAGTTATAGGGGGGGTCCCAAAATTTCTTTTTTTCCCATAGACATAATGGGAAAAATCTTTGCTCACGTCTACAGCCCAAATTGCTGGACGGATTTACACCAAATTTTCGGCAGGAGCGGCGGCTTGGTCCCGAAAGGGTGCTTCTTTTTTTAACTTGGTGCAAATCCGTCCGGTAGTTTCTTTTTAAATGACCAAAATGTAAAGCAAAAAAATTAGTGATATCTATGTCCGCTCCGTGGACTCACTTCCCTGTTCGGTCCGCGGACTGGCCTCTGATTGGCTGCACTGTCCGCAGACTGGCCTCTGATTGGCCAGAAAAATTCACTGACTTTTGCGTGGTCCGCGAACACCGGGACACGCCCGCTGATTGGATGGTGAGAAAACATGAAATGCGTCTGATTCCCTGAAACGCCCGCCATCTTGGATTCGCAGACTTTTTTGGGGTCCGCGAACAGCGCAGTGAAAACTTTATTTTTTATTTTTTAAAAGCATCATTTCACTTGTCAAACTCGACAAAAAATCTCTGGGGGTTTGGGGGCGGTGAGGATTGGATAGGATAGGATATGGCCATTAGAAGCCAAAAAACGGGTTGTTTCACCCCCCGAAAGTCCCTGAACACACTGGATGTTCTGGGGCGGTACTGTGGTGTTCGCGGACACTTCAGATGTCCTAGGACATCTGTACCTATTCCTGCATTAGAGTTGGGGAAAAGCAGTTATTGGATGGCTTATAACTTTTGCGCCACTCAATGAAACTGTGTGTAATTTTGCAATTTCATTCTAGAACTAATCCTGAATGGTTTTGCAAAATGTTTTGGGATTCTGTCAAAAAGGGGCAAAATTAGAGAGGGGGGGTCCCAGAATATTGTAAATGTATATAAATGTGGTGTCATTTGACGAATCTGCACATTTGGCAAAACGATTTTGGATCTAGATATAAATGGTTTTCTAAAGTTTGGTGGGATTTTCTCAAGAGGGGGTGAAATTAGAGGGGGGTCTCAACATTTTTTGATGGCTTATAACTTTGTTGCTATTTGAAGAATGTGGACAAAACTTTTGAGAAAGATTATAGACCAAACCTTCAATGATTGTGTAAAGACTGAATGGTTTTTGTCGAGTGGGGGCTAAGTTATATGACTATTGTATGTACATACATTTTGACACTTGTCAAAAAATAAAACATGGGCACATTTGAAAAACCATGCTTTAATGTCCTTGCCAATGCTCCTCACGAGTTTGCTCGAAATCGGCCATGTTTTATTTTTTTAAAAGTGTAATAATGTGGGTCAAAAAATAGTCATATACCTTTGGTGACTGAGGTATAGCCTGTGGCCGTGGGCAGTAGCCAGATTGTCTGGGTCATGGCATAATGTTATGACACAGACAATCTGGCTACTGGCCATGACCGCTAGGGACGAAAAATGGTGTTAAAGTGGCTATGTCTACCTGGGACCGGCTATGTGGTAAAGTTATTCGAAGGTAGGATAGGTTTTAAAGGGAAACAAAGTGCTTGTGGTAATATGTTCATAGGGTTTTGCGTGCTGCCATGGCATGGGAAGAGGGGCTGTGTATGGAGCCCCGCCTTCTCTTTCCATGTTGGCTGTCTTGGAAAAGGATTTTCCTTCCTACAGCGGGATGCCACAGGAAGAATAATCCTCACTTACAGCGGGACGCCACAGGTGTCCCGCTAGAGGAAGAAAAATCTATGTTTTAGCACCCTGGATTCCCACCTTATTTATTTATTTATAACGCACCAATGCCCGTAGACATCAGGCTGTGTGGTTACAGTATTTGTTGAGGAAGATGAGGTGGAGGAAGACAGCTTACTACTTGCTGAGAAAGGAATAACCTTTCTGAGAGCATTGCGGCCATTGGATTTGGTGTGGCGGCGCATGGAGGTGGTTCCGTAGGAGTACTGTCCAGGTAGTCTGTGACTGAGTAAAAAATTGCACTCTGTGCATTTCACTTTGGTAGCTTTAGCCTTCGGTACACTCCCAACAGTAGCAAAGAACTGGCACACTCATGATTCGATCTTGGTGCTAGAAGTAGGCACTTCCTCTACCTCATCTTATTGGTCCTCTTCATTGTCTTTGAACATACTGTGCTATTTTTGTTGTGAAGGTCCTCCAGGTGGTGGTGGTGGCTCTTGGGGAGGAGGGATGGCAATAACTGATAACTGATGACATTTTTAAGATAAATACCAGTTTTGATAAATTTCTTCTAAGTATGTACTGTGTACTAGATAGGAATGGATAATGAGTATGAAAATGTCCACAATGAAGTCAGATGTTCGTAGATGTCTACGGATGCAAAACTAGTTGAAATAGTTGCAAAAAGTGTATAGAAGTGTTAAAAATGATTCTATAAGGTGGGAAATGGCAGACAGAGTTTTAAGTTGACACTTTGTAAATTGGACACAAATATTGTTATATTTGGTAAGTATGATATTAGTAAGTTGTAGGAAAATAGCATGCATTGGTAAAAACCCATGAAATTCACTGAAAAACCTTGGTTAAAGGGACGTTATGGTTAAGTTGCACTAATAAAAACCTTGGAAATTCAATGAAAAAACTTTGTTAAGGGGACGTTATGGTTACAAGTAAAATCGAAAAACCCCTGAAATTCGCCAGTTATGGTAAGCTAAGCAACCAAAACTCGCGCCACCACCGTCCACTGCTAAGACTAACACCCAGGACATCAAAGATGACATCACAAATATCATTAACATCACTGATGACATCACATGTCTAGCCCCTTCTTTTTTGTTCACTGCCATATCTAGGCCAGGTGGGTTTACTTACTGACAGTCAGAAACTTAACTTTCAAAAGGTATTACATTTATAGATATTGCTATTCTCACATGTTCTTACACTACTTTCCTTAGAATTTAATTGCATCTTATGATTTACATGTATAGGGGAAGAAGCAGGCCCTGCTTCTTCCTCTGGAATTTAAACGTGTTAAAATAAATCTCTCTCTACAGGTCCACATGGAGATGTTAGACTAGGACTCTCGCTATGCACTGGTACTTGTAGACTACATGTCCCGATGATTTGAAATCAAGTTTGTGCAAACGGTGATGGCCTGCCGTGTTAGGGATGGGTTTTCCTGAATCCATAGTGAGTGATTATGGTGTGCAATTTGTGCCGGTGTTAGAATATATATATATATATATATATATATATATATATATATATATATATATATATATATATATATATATATATATAGTTCATTAGCCCTAAGCTAATCCATTTCTGCAACAAACAAAAAAAAAATTCTTGCAAGGTTTAAAAGGGGTACATTTGTCAATTTCACCAAATGAACCAAAATAGAAGAACAAGTTACTTACCAACTGGTAACGTTCTTTCGACTGGATGTTCCTCCAACGTATTCCACATCTTTGACATGTAACGTCCACAGCTGTGTACTTTGGAAACTTTTTCGGCGATATCCCGCGAAGGCCTCGGTCGAGGGCGACGTCACCGTCAGTTTATGTTTTTTCCTCTATAACGTGTGACATGCACATATCTAATGCCTGCTTGACTGCACATAGCCTTGAGGGAACGGAAGTTGCAATAGCATAGGAAATTCTCCAGAGGGGCTGGCTGGGAGGGTGATGTGAAATACGTTGGAGGAACATCCAGTCGAAAGAACGTTACCAGTTGGTAAGTAACTTGTTCTTCGAATGGATTGTGTCCTCCAACGTATTCCACATCTTTGACAGACTCCCAAAGCAGTACCAGAAAATGGAGGAGGGAAAAGAATTTAGCATACCAAATCAGATGGCAGAATAAAGAACCGCAATACCAAAGGCCATATCTTGACCATGGAGCGTATCCAGGGAGTAATGTTTGACAAAGGTGTGGATAGAAGCCCATGTGGCTGCGTCATAAATATTCCTAATAGGAACTTCCCGTTGCAGGGCTGTGGAAGTAGCCAGGACCCTAGTGGAATGAGCATGCAACCCTTCAGTAACATTCTGTAATAGTGAGGATAATCCACCTGGACAAGGTCTGTTTGGTAACAGCCTGGCCCGATCGGTGTCCAGCATACCCCCCAAAGAGTTGATCGTCCACTCTGACCCTGGACATCCTAGAAATATAAAAGCTCAGAGCTCTCCTAGGGTCCAACCTATGGAGTCGCTCCTCTTCCTTACCAGGATGAGGAGGAGGATAGAAAGACGGAAGAACCACTTTCTGGCTTAAATGAAATTCAGATACCACCTTAGGTAGAAAGGTGGGACGTACCCTCAGTACAACACTATCCTTGTGGAACACAGTAAAGGGCGGTTTAGATGGAAGTGCCAGCAATTCACTCACTCTGCAAGCGGAAGTAACCGCAACCAAGAACACCTTCTTGAAAGACAACAGTCTCAAAGGACAAGAGTGCACAGGTTGAAATGGAGCACCAATCAGGAATTTCAAGACCAAATTCAAATCCCAAACCGGCACCTGGAACTGGGGCGGCGGGAAGACATTAGTGAGTCCTTTAAGAAATTGGGAAATCAAAGGAATCTTAAAATAAGAACATTCTTCAGACGAGCGCTTAAAGATAGACAGCGCCGCCAGGTAACCCTTAATGGTACCTACTTGAAGGCCCCTGTGTGGCAAAGAAAGAAAGAACCATGGGAATGGAACACTGAAAAGAATCAACACTGTGTCCTCTGCACCAGTCGCAAAACTTACGGCAACGGTACAGGGATTTTGTTGCTGGCCGCCTGGCCGAAAGCAAAACCTCCATCACGTCATCCGGGAGGTCTCAATCCTTATGCCTCAACCTTTCAGATACCAAGCGTGAAGGTTGAGAGTCCTGACCTCTCGATGGAGAACCAGACCACCCCCCCCCCCAGCACGAGAGCAGATCCTCTTGGTAAGGAAGACGGCATGGAGGGCAGATGGACATTTCTAGAAGGTCCGTGTACCACGCCCTCCTGGCCCAATCCGGAGCAATGAGGATCATGTGGGATCCGAACCTCTGCAATCTCCTTAACACTTGGGGAATGACGGGGACTGGAGGAAACGCGTGCAGAAGTGGGAATGACCACTCCACGACGAAGGTGTCTCCTAAGGCTCCTCCCTGAGGAAATTCCCTTGAGCAGAATCTCTCGCACCTCCGGTTGGCACTGGTCACGAAGAGATCCACTTGTGGGGTTCCCCAAAGGGCGAAGATCTCCAAAAGGACTTCCTGAACCAACTCCCACTCGTGAGAGACTGTGATCTGCCTGCTCAGAGCGTCCGCCGCCGCATTCTCCTCTCCGGCCAGATGAACTGCCGAGAGCGATATTCCCTGCTGGATTGCCCAGAACCAGAGCTGCATCGCCTCTCTGCACAACGGGAGTGACCCTATGCCCCCTTTTTTGTTGAGGTAATGCATGGCCATTGTATTGTCTGTCATGCTCAGGACACACTTCCCCCGCAAAGACGGCAGAAAAGCCTTCAGGGCCAGCCTGATGGCCCTTAGCTCTAACAGGTTGATGTGGAGTTTGGACTCTGACGGAGACCAACGACAGCTGGTGGTTAAATCTTCGGCATGAGCTACACATCCTGTGAGGGAAGCATCCGTTACAACTGTCACCTCTGGCCACGGTTGCCAAAATGGCTCCCCCTTCATCTGGTTCCTCTTGTTGGCCCACCACAGCAGATCTTGTGAGACCGAGAGTGGAATCTGAATGGGATCCGACATCTTGCCCGAGAATTGGGACCACTGCATCTTGAGAACCCATTGCAGGGATCTCATCCTCAGTCTGGCCTCTGGCCCCCAGAAAAATGCAGGATGCCATGAGGCTGAGCAACCTTAAGAATTTGAAAGCCGGGAGACTCTGGGCATGTTCAAACTTGTCCACCCTCTGCACAATGTGATGAGCCCTCAACTTGGGAGGCGAGCACTTCCCCAAGGATGTGTCCAACACAGTCCCGATGTACTGGAGCTGTTGGGAAGGTGTCAGATGCGACTTCTTGAAATTGAGGGAGAAGCCCAGCTTGTGGAGGGAGCGGCAGGTAAGACCGATGTGATCCAGCGTTTGCTCGGGAGAATGCACACGCATCAGCCAGTCGTCCAGGTAGGGGTAGACGTGAATTCCCCCTCGTCTGAGATACGCTGCCACCACCACCATTAGCTTGGTGAAGACCCTCGGGCGGAGGTCAATCCGAATGGCAGGACCCGAAACAAAGTGCAAGTCACCAGCCGCAAACCTCAGGTACTTTCTGTGTTTTGGATGAATTGACACATGAAAATAAGCATCCTGTAGGTCCAGAGATACCAACCAATCCTGAAGTTGACGTTCCTGGAGGACTTGAGAAAGAGTGACCATCGCAAACTTGTCCTTCCCGAGAAGTTTGTTCAACTAACACATGTCCAAGATGGGTCTCAATACCCAGTCTTTCTTTGGAATAAAAAAAATATGGAGAATACCATCCCTTGTTCTTCTCCACTGCAGGGACCAGTTCCATAGCGCTTCCTCCAGCAGGGTTAAGGTTTCCTGCACAAGAAACGGATCTGGAAGCTTCAAAGAGAGATTCCCTGGTGGATTGTTGTGAGGCCGCATTAGGAAGGGTAGGCAGTAGCTGTGGGCTATTGTATCCAGAACCCATGCATCTGAAGTAATAGCTCGCCATTCTTCAAGATGCTGAGACAGTCTGCACCCAACCGGCGAACAATGGGACATGGCTTAATGCTTGTTTTGGAGCGGCTGCGGCAGCACCTGAAGGCAAAGAGGCAGCTGCATGAGCGACTTTTGCACCCCTATTTCCCCGACCACCATGGGTACTGTTATGCTGAACCCTTTGACTGGCAGCTCCTCTCGTTGTAGGCGGAGTAGTAACGCAAAGAACCTCCCCTCCACTGCTATCCCTTAGGACAAAAAGGCGGAGGTTGACGCACAGCTGCGCTCAAAGATTTTGCCGCAGCTTTTGAGGTCAGTCTTGCTGCCAAACAAATGGGCGCCATCAAAGGGCATGTTCAAAAGATGGGCTTGCACATCCAGAGCAAAACCCGACTTCCGCAATCACGCAAATCTGCATAGAACGGTGCTCGCAACCATGGACCGGCTAACATTGTCGGTCGTGTCCAAACCCTACTGAAGGGATTCACATAAGATCCTCCCCCCAATAAATCACCCCACGGGGGACTTTTGGATAGCAAACGCACCTCCCTTGCTTCATGGGAAAGGCCTCCTCCTTGGGGAGAAGTGACAACATCTTGTGAACAGTCACAATACATCCAGGATACATATTTTGACTATGTCTTCAGCTACAGTGGTATGCTTCTATTAAAAATGACAGTATGAATACAAAATATATATAACAAAAACGTTTTTGTTAAAATGGTGGACCTTTTCCACAGGGAATATTAATTTACTTCACTTTTGGGTACTTTCCGCTACATTCTACTCAGCTTTGTCGATTGAAGAGCTGGCCAAGGTGAGTTTGCCCCCAGATGCCCCCACAACTCTTCCAAACACTGTAAAAGTGTTTGAAATGGTAGCATTGCGTGCTCGGCACTCCAGTCCCCTTTCCTCCTTCCCCCCTCGTTCCCCAGCCCAATCCCGCCTCCCAACCCTCCCCCTGCACCCTGATTGGTCTCTTGGCCACATATCATGAACCCTGCCAGGGCAGCCCTCTGCCTGGCAGCCCCTGTGGCTAAGGGCCCCAAGGCCAAGGGCGGTTCCGACATTGGCGGCTCCAAGATGTGTCTGCAGGTGTCCGCAGGGGAAGCCAGTGAAGCCAGTAGTCAACAGACACCATCAAAAACTGTAAGTGTGGTATGGGTGGGGAGTAGAGCAATCACTTTACTCCAGAAAACCCCTGCCACTCTATCTCACCTGCCAACAACGTAGACTGCCACAATATTAGCATGTCCACACTTGGATAGAATTGTGAATATTAGCATGTCCACACTCAGATATAATTGTGAATATTAGCCTGCGTCGCATCTAGATAGGACTTAGAATGTTAGCAGGCCCGTACTTAGATAGAGTTGTGAATATCAGCATGTCCACACTTGGATAGAATTGTGAACATTAGCATGCGCAGCATCCAGAAAGGATTTTGATTGAAGGATAACATGCCTGGGCCTAGATGAAACTTGAATGTTAGCATGTGCCACACTTAGAACTGTGAACACTAGCCTGCGCCACATCTAGTTAAGATAGTGAATGTTAGCAGGCCCACACCCAGATAGAATTCTAAACATTAACCTGCACCGCATCTAGATAGGATCGTAAAGGTCAACTAGTGGCCCACTTAGACAAAACTGTGAATGTTAATTAGCATGCTAAAGGTAACCCACTAACCAATATAAACTCAAACTCTGCATACCTATCGCACTCAAAATACTCACACAACCATCTCTCGCACAACAAGCCGCACGCACTTCACAACACTGCAACAACACATATGCCGGAGCAACAGCACACGCGGACTGACACCGATCCAATACCCGCACCAAAGCTCAGCACCCGGTGTATACCGAGTTGAAGCTGCCAACAGAACACCACTCCTCTCACTATCCTACTCCCTCTTCACCTTACTAACCCATCCCACCTTTTCGTTTATAGATCCGCCAGAGCGCCTGGGGACCAATTCCGTTGGTGATGGTGTGCGGTACAAATAACTGACATTTGTCAAGCTAATGCTGGTGTATCATGAGGGGAATTCGGGCATGAAATGGGATCTCACGTGTTGCTCCTTCCCGGCAGGGCAGAATGGGTGAAATCCCATTTCAAACTTGCATTCACCATGTTAGTGTCAGTATGAGGCACACTACTTAAGATGTTATCAAAATGTACCTCAAATTGTCACTCACCAATCCCGGTCGGTCTGTTACCTTATTCTATCTGCCACTGAGTATCGATATGGATAAAAAGAAAATTGTGTGCATCATTCTGTATTGTATGAAGCGGCCACTGTTGACATTAGTACACAGGTGCACAAGATTGGTCTTGTAACTATAGTCACTTAGCATCTGTTTTAACAAGCATTGACGTGAGCTTCATAATCCACCATTGGCCCTTCCAACAAACCAGGCATTATGTGTCATACACATCTTCCCTATTATACCCATTTGCTCGAACCAATCAGGTTTTGTATAGGCTTGAATATAGTTAACCATAACAGTTCCATTCTCTAGATGCATCATTTTTTCATAGCACATTACCGCCTTTGGATCAAATAACTACTGGAGTGGCTAAAAGATCAAATTCCAACCTTAAGAACTCAACTGCTAACGTTTTGGGCATTCGTAATAGTAGCCTTAACATTTTAAACTCAAATGTACTCAGTTTATTGGTAAATGTATGGCCCCATACTTCCACACCATACATTAGGACAGGTTAAATGTTTGCTGTATATAGCAGCAATATTGTCTTCGGAGAACATCCACCATTTTTCCCAATAAAGGAATTTATGGTTTGTACAATCAACATACATTACCTCTTAGTCTCCTCCCAAATCCACTTCCAGCTTAATTTGTCATCCATAATGACTCCCAAGTATTTTTAGCACCTGACACATTCTACTGGTGCATTATCAATCTGCCACTTGTACTTCGAACAGTTTGTTTTATTTTGACCTGTTGATGCCATTATCTTGGTTTTGTTTACATTAACCCGGAGTCCATTCATTTTGGCACATGTACCCAGAGCATCTAACATGGTTAGCAGAACCTTAGGTGTGTGGTCTAACAGGAGTAAGTCATCAGCATATCCAAGCCAGTTAATTTTCTGGGTTCCTACTTTCACTGGATAGACATTTAGGTTCTCAAACAATACAAGTAAATCGTCAGGATAAGGAATGAATAATGTTGCAGTGACTATACACCCCTGTTTAACACCCCTACAGGTGGGGAATAATTCGGGCAGTTTTCCCTGGCCGTCAAGGCGCACTCTAATACTTGTTCCTTTATGGAGTAGCATAAGCATATTAAAGAGACCACATGGTATATTTCATGCGATTAGCTTTCCCAACAACCTGTTCCTCATTACAGTTTCAAAGGCAGAGCTGAAGTCGATATAAGCACCATAGACCAAAACATTTCGTCTAATCCATGCATACTCGACCGCTGATACCAATATCAATAGGTTATGTATTGTCTCAGAGTTTTTCCCAAATCCTATCTGATTAAGCAGTAATATTCCATTATATTTTATCCACTGATTTAATTAGACTAAGACGAGTTTAGCAAATAGTTTTGCAGGTATGTCTAGCATAGCAAGCATCCTATAATGTGCTGGATTAGTCCAACAGCCCTTCTTGTGGACTGGGAGGATATGACTCTCTGTCCAAGAGGCAGGGAGTAGTCCACACTCACCTATATGCATAAACAAGAGATGCAGGGCTTCTGCCCATATCTTTGGGGAGGATTTTATCAGGCTATTACAAGTACCGTCCGGGCCTGCAGCACGAGAATCGCAGAGCTTCTCAATAATAATGGTTACATCTGCAACTGTCACTGTACATATCTATTTTTCATTAGGTAAAATCACCTCCGTGTCCACCGGAGATGTGGACCCCAAGGTCATCGCAATATGTGTGCACCATACCTACTCAGAGGCACTATTAAAGGTAACCCCGTTTTGGTTGCCCCTCTAATCACTGACCACATTCCCGCATTATTACCTGTTTTCACATGGCTAGCAAGCTGTTGCCAAACTTCATTCTCACAGCCCCACCGATGCTCTTTTAGCCACCTATGATATTTCTTTTTTGCCAATTTAATAGCTTCTGAGGTCTCTGTGGCTGTAAACCGCCTGGAGAGGGAATGGAGGACCTCCACAATGGTAGCCTGCAATTGCTTTTTGGCATCACTAATTCTTTTATCATAGCCCAGACCTTTATTCCTACTCACCCTATTCCAATGTTCCTGCACATTTGTATATCTTCTCTGTTGTAGTATGGCTTCTTTAATACTTGTTGTTAGTTTCAGGAAATTAGGTATTCTAGCTGTTCTTTCACTGCCATTACCATCAACATAATACCCAATTTAAGATGGAAACGTCCTGAATACAATATTTTTTGCTTTTTCCAAACTGACCGCATTCCATAGTAGGCTTCTAGAGGCCTGTACTAGCCTCATATTGGAAAGTATTCACATAAGAAGTGTGCTTTTTTATATGTTACCTTTTATTCATTGCTCCATGTAACCAGTTTTAATAGAAAAGCGTGTCGTGGCTTAGACAGCCTTTGTATTCATACATACATGCATGCATGCATACATATATACATGCTTACATAGGTAGATTTGAGCAAACACCAGGTCAGTGCATGATCCCCCATATGCATACGATATCAGTAGGCCTTGAAATCAAATCTATGTTTATGCTCTATATTAAGGGAATAAATGTCAAAGAGTGCTAGAGGATCTACAACCCTTTTGTTTGTCCTGTGAAGTAATAGAACCAGGAAGGGAGTAATTCCCTCTAGTGGAGAACTTGCAACCAGCACTGTGCCACCCGGTCCAGGAGGAAGGAGTCATTCTCCTGGGCCAAGAACTTTGGTACAACTGTTTAGTTATAAATATAAGGGACAGAGATAGGGACATTTTGACACAGGGCAGTGGACTTTTTAAGTTGCTCCTACATCTTGACAGACTAATTAGCACTTAAGTTGAGGCATGGAAGCCCCTCAGATATAGGGAGGGCTAGGTTTGCTTTTATTTTCATTGCAAATAAAAGTCTGTCACAATCACCTTGCCACTTGTGTATCAGTCTCCTCCTCCTTCACCCTTACAGGAGCCTGTTC
The DNA here is from genome assembly GCF_040938575.1 of Ambystoma mexicanum. Taxonomy (NCBI): domain Eukaryota; kingdom Metazoa; phylum Chordata; class Amphibia; order Caudata; family Ambystomatidae; genus Ambystoma; species Ambystoma mexicanum. Next base: position 743,661,251 of record NC_090936.1, read on the forward strand.
TTTTCCCAGTTGCAAAGACAAGGGCAAAAGGTGCCCAAAACAGCAGGATATCTTCTCGGGAGACCAAACAAAACAAAGTCTCTATAATCAATTAGTCTTTCAAATCCAGTATCCCTGTCAGCAACCCTTGCAAGTTGTTTTAGTCACTCATAGCCTGTGGTGGTCAAGTGCTCCCCTGCATTTTCTTTCCGTTTTCCTTGCTAGCCTTTTGGTTCTCCATTACTTCGGCAAACGGGTTCTGTTCCAGGGGTCACGCTTCGCCTGTGTTCTATGTAAGCAAATATTGGGGGAAAAGTAGAGAGCCCCTAAGGCTATGCTCCGGAGTTCCATGCTTACTTTGGGATGGGTAGATTGGTTGGCAGGAGACTCTTCTAGCTCTGGTCTGGGGGCCTGCCACTGGTTCCCAAAGCCAACTGCTCTCCTCCTAGCCGCTCTGCAATGGTCTTGTTCCTTGGATATCCTGCTCCACTCCCCATCCTCCTCCTACTTATATGCTGTTTCTTGATCTGGTCTCCCATCTCCGCCTTGGTGCTTTACCACATGCTTGTTCCTCCTCCTCTCAGGACCACAAGTCCTATTGCATACCTGGGGCTCCTTCCCTCTCTGTCTAGGCCTGCCAAGGCTGTTCCATTTCTCCACCTGTCCTGCACTTATCTTCCTGTGAAACATCATGCCTTTATGACTTAACACCACCTCACCTTCCATTATCATCAACACTCCTTTCTCCTGTTGGAAAAACACCAAATTGTGTATACATAATCTGATCAGCTCTTTCCCCCATCTTCTACTCCTTCTCGTGACATATTAACATCTCTCCTCCCTCAGACTTCACCTCTTCCTCCAACTGATGTCCCTAAACCTCCTTTTAAAAAAGAAATGTTTTTATTAGGTTTTATATAACATAACAATAACCACCACACAGGGCAACCAGCTCCAATATAATGCACATCTTTTTAAAACACATCATATATCGCCTATCCCTCCTAACGACTACTACTACTTAACAACCCCCCACACTGCCTTCATGTTGGTTATTTAATCAATTACAATTACTGCATCCACTTCCTCCGTATGTTGCACTCTCCTACTCTCTCCCACATTTGCCAACAGTGTCACTGTGAACACTATCCATCTTTGCAAGTCTATTCCGGTCTCTGTATTTTGTGCCTTGAGTGCCCTCTCCCACACCCCGGTTTCTGCTGTGCACCACTTTTCCAGTTCTTTCCACCATATGTGCACACTCGGTTCTCTCGTATCTTTCCACCCCACGGCTATGCTACACTTAGCCAGTATACACATCAGGTTTTTGAGTTTATTCAATGGCATATCTTTCGCGTTTCTCGTAAATCGCCTCAGCATGCAGGCTTCCGGCATTTTTACATCTAGCACAATGCCTCCTTGGGCCACCTTATTTTCCTACCTACTGCCAGAATCCTTGTACAACCGGACATCCCCAGAACATGTGCGTGAGCCCAGCCTCCCCCCACCCCCTGCATTTGGGGCACACTTGCTTCCCAGCCCCTTTGAATGTGGAGATAACAGCAGGCGTAAGGTATGCCCTTTGCACTATATACATCTGTATTAACTGTAATGTGGCGTTTCGAGATACAGTCTTGTGATAGTCCCTAAACCTCCTTTCCCCTTCTTTGTCACAACTCACTATTTTGCTTGATGTGTACAACCTCTTGTACACTTTCCCAAATCATCTGTTCTCCCCCAGCTTTCTCCACACCAGGCTCCATCTCTTTGCTTAATTAGCCTCCTCAATTCTCATTCTCCACACCTCTGTTTCCACCAGACTCCCACATCCCTCTGCCAACTTTATTGTTTTTTTTATAGGTGCCTCTCCTTGCTGCCAAGACCACTGCACCCACAGGTGTGTGTGTGTTTTGCAGTTAAAGAATAGGATTGGTCCGTTTCAATAGGTAGGCAGTTAGCTAAAGGGGCTACTTTCTATGCCAATCCACTTTGCAGGTCTGCCATCCGTGAAGCCATCATGAGGGGAGATCATAGCATCTTGAAACAGCTGTTCGTGCGTGCTTTTCAGGGTTTTAGTAGACTACAAGGAAGAGCTCAGAGTTCTCATTGTTCACAAGACACATCTCGAGTACGCAGATGTTCCTGTGTATATCTCTGATGTCCCAAGACACTTTTGTCAAAGGCACACACCACATAGTTGCACCCGCCCTCATGTCTCTGTCACAAACATTTAATATATGTGCTACAAAGTGACAATCCCTGCAATGCAATCAGGGAAGGGTGGTGTAGACCAGAGGATTCTCGCCACACTACTTCCAAGCTCTGCATCATTTAGTAGGTGGTGCTGTCTGGCTCCCCCGACTGAAGTGTAATTTGAGATCCTCCCAGTACGGATTCTCTCCAGACTTGACTTTCTGCTTGCTATGCTTTTTCTTCATTCTCACAGCTTTACCATGCTCTCCCTTCTCTATCCTCTGTCCCTTCCTTTCCAAAGCATGAATTAGTTTTCAAAAATTGATTAGCACAGTTTACTAATTAAAATGTGCTTAAACATCTAGTTTGCTTTGTGTATTCATTATTTAAGAGGAAAGAAAGTAAGACTAAACATAGTGGATGGCATAGCATGCAGAGAGCTGTGCAAATTAGGTGGCATATTGTAGTTTGCAGCCATCTCACTTTGTCGGGAATATGTCCCACGACGTATCCCCCTGACGTCCAAAGAACGTCAGGGGGCTCCTTCAGGGAGAGACTTTCCCCCAGAGAGCGCGGTCTGCAGAATAAAAACAACCTGTCAGACCAGGGGCTCAGGTGAAAAGGCCGGCAGCGACGGAGCTAAAAAGGGAAAAAACCCATAGGTACACTGGTCAAGTTATGGAATAACAATAATATCTTCCTTATCTACAACACACTGCCCAACTCTTACCTGTATTCTGTAATGGTAGATCAGAAACCTACATATGCTGTGGGGCCTAGAATGGTGCGAGAGAAGCACCTGATGATGTGCAGAAATCCTCTTGAAATGCTGTAAATAGTTGATGACCTGTTCCGGGCAGAATGAGGGCGCAACTAATAGAACCAGAGTCAATGTCAATCCATGAATAATCCCAGTGAAGTAAGTTCCCAGTGAAATCCGTTGAAAAGAAAACAGTCACAAAGTCCAAACAAATCCGTAGAAATAAACCATGATGCAATCCAGTGTTTGAAGTGTCCCACAAGCTGCACCAAAAGTCCAAGAATCAGTTATAGGATGGTGAGTATCACATCAAAGAAGTGGGTCTGGGTGTAGTGCGGAGAGCAGCAGTGAGATGACCTTAGCCAGAAAATAAGGGAATTGAGGAGTAAGGCACGGGAAAGGCAACACACATAAGGAACACGCAGAGTTGTATGGGAAGCGTGTCGGAACACTCCTAAAGCTGTAATTCAGGGTCCAAGTATTGACTTGAACCAAGTGTCCCTGAACGGTCTGAGAGGGCAAGCGCTAAGAGGTCTGTAGGACGATGTATGTGTGTGTGGGAAGGGAGTAGTTTCTTACCTGTAACTCCATTTCTCCAGCGTTGGTATCTTTAATCGATTCACATGCTTAGAATATTCCCCGTCGTCAGACTGGGAACCCTCGGTACACATATATAGTCGTTTCCTATAGGAAAAAACTTCCGACACTTGTGTGTCCTATCCACATCCACGTCCTCTCCGGGGCCGTCCACGCATGCCCCGTAGGACGTAATGGTATAAAAGCCCCGCCCCCGCGGATCCCGTCAGATTTCGACCCCTCCAAAATAGAAAGGGGAAGCCCGTTTATGCACATATCTTGCACATTGCATTACGGGGAGGCTGGTGGGCGCATGTGAATCCATGAAAGATACCAACGCTGGAGAAATGGAGTTACAGGTAAGAAACTACTCCCTTCTCCAGCATTGGATCTTTCATGGATTCACATGCTTAGAATAGATTGTATAGCAGTATCCTAGAAGAAGGAGGTGAGAATGCAATGCAACATACATCACAAAAAACCACTCCCAGTCCAAATATATATATGTACGTAAGCAGCAACATATTTTCTGATATAAACATATTCATAACACAAATATATATATATACATCAAGGAAACAACCAACATAGGCAAGGTAAGAGACAACAGCTTAACCATATTTGGCTTACCTCATTGAAAAAGATGGCGCAGCACTGCCCTTCCCATCTGTACTTCATCCGCATGCTGCCTTTCCAGGTAGTAATGGCGTGTGAACGTGTGTGGGACTGACCATGCCGCCGCCTGGCAGATGTCTGTCAGAGGAATTCCTGCCCACAGCGCCGCGGAGGAGGCTGTTGATCTCGTGGAATGGGCTCTAGGGTGCCCTTGTAGAGGTCTCCCAGCCTTGGAGTGACTAAAAGCAATCGCCGACGAGACCCATCGAGCCAGTCCTTGCTTGGAAATTGCCCTTCCTTTCGTCGACGGACCATATGCGATGAACAGCTGTCTGGTAGTTCTGAGTTCTTGCGTTCTTTGCAGATAAAACTTTAACGCCCTTTTCACATCAAGAGTATGAAGAGCCTTTTCCGCCGTCGACGACGGGGTCGCAAAGAAAGTAGGGAGAACAATGGTCGAGTGTTTGTGATAGACCGTCGGCACTTTCGGGATGAAAGTAGGATTAGTTGATAGTATCACTTTGTCCTTAAAGAATCTCATATATGGAGGGTCTATGACTAATGCCTGTAATTCCGACTCTCTTCTAGCTGACGTAATGGCAATTAAGAAAGCCAGCTTCCACGATAGGAACTGCATGGATGAAGAGGACATTGGCTCGAAAAGAGGCTTCATTAAGGCCGCCAACACCACATTTAGACTCCACGATGGTGGGAACCGCTTCGTAGGGGGAAAAGTTCTAAAGAGACCCCTCATGAAATGTTTCACCAGTCTGTCGCTGAATAACGGTGAGGACCGTCTCCTCCTCGTGAGCCTTGAGATGGCCGCCAGGTGCACCTTGATGGATGACGAGGATAGCCCACTCTCTGCTAGGTGAAGAAGATACGGTAAAATTTGTTCTGGAGTTACTTCCAAAGGCCGTATTTCGTGCTGCGTTTGACACCACATACAGAACCTTCGACACTTGCATACGTATGACTTGTTAGTTGAAGGAGCCCTAGCCGCCTGTAGAATTCTCCGGCAATCCGACAAGACTTTCAAATTGCCAAATTCTGAAAAGTCAGGAGCCAGGCCGTCAGGTTGAGGCTGTCCGGATTCTGATGCCACACCGTTCCCTTGTCCCTGGACAGGAGATTCGGCACTTTCTGGAAAGCTATCGGTTGTTCCAACGACAGATGTAGTAGGTCGGAAAACCACGGTTGTCTCGGCCAATACGGTGCCACTAGAATGACCCGGCATTTGTATCTGCGAATCCACTGTATTGTCCTCCGTATAAGGGGAAACGGAGGGAAGGCGTACAGGAACTTGTCTGTCCACGGAAATGAGAACGCTTCCCCTAGGGATCCTTTCTGAGGCCATCTGCTCGCGAACTGTTCGCATTTCCTGTTTTCTTTCGTTGCGAAGAGATCGACTGAGGGATGACCCCACCTTTTGAAGATCTTTTGCAGCTGAATGGTGTCCATCTCCCACTCGTGAATCTGAGCCATGCTCCTGCTCAGGGAATCCGCTTGTACGTTCTTCACTCCTGGAAGATGGTGAGCCACTATAGATATGTTGTGTTTCAAAGCCCAATGCCATACCTTTTGAGCCTCCACAGAAAGGGTCCTGGATCTCGTGCCGCCTTGTTTTATCAAGTAGAACATGGCTGTCGTGTTGTCTGTCAGCACTCTTACTCTCGACCCCTTGATATGTGGGAGGAATGATTTCAAGGCCCATCTCACTGCCCTCAGTTCCAGCACATTGATATGTAGGCGTGATTCGGTCGGAGACCATCTGCCCTGGGTTTGGTGGTTGTCCATGTGTGCTCCCCAGCCCGTCAGGGATGCGTCCGTGATGATGGTATTCTGAAATTCTGGTTCTTGTAGAGGAACCCCTCTGTCCAGGTTGTGAACGCTTTTCCACCACTGGAGGGCTCGGATGATACCGTCGTCGTCGATGGTTATCCTGTCTGACCACCGGCCCGTGGCCTGCTTCCATCTGTCCGCTAGGAACTCCTGTAGAGGCCTCATGAACAATCGACAGTTGGCTACTAAGTGGATGCAAGAAGCCATGGAACCTAGAATCGCCACATACTTCCTCACTGAAAGTGCGCCATGTAAGCGTAGTTGACTCGTCAGTCGATTGATCTTTGACATTCTGTCTAGGGAAGGTTTCACTATTCCCGACTGGGTTACGAATTGAGCACCCAAGAACTTTAAGTTCTTTGATGGCCTTAGAGAGGACTTTTCGAAGTTCACTGCGAACCCCAGTCGTTGCAGAAGCTGTAAGGTGGTCTGTACGCTGTCGTTGGTCGACGCCGAGGAGGATCCCCTCACAAGCCAGTCGTCGAGGTACGGGTATACATGATGCCCTTTCTTTCGCAGCCAGGCTGCCACGGGTGCCAAACATCTTGTGAACGTTCTTGGGGAGGAGTTGAGACCAAACGGGAGCACTGCGAATTGGTAGTGTGTCTGACCTACCATGAACCTCAGAAACTTCCTGTTTTTTTGACACATAGGAATGTGGAAGTACGCGTCCTGTAGATCTAGAGACGCCAAAAAATCCCCCACTTGGACGGACCTGATCACTTCCTGCAGTGCGAGCATTTTGAATTTCTGGCTCTGTAAGGTCTTGTTGAGGTCGCGCAGGTCGAGAATGGGACGACATTTTCCATTCGGCTTTTTTACCACAAAACACCGTGAGTATACCCCTTGGCCTTTCTGCGATGCAGGGACTAACTCTATGGCACCTTTTTGTAACATAAGTGCTACTTCCTGCAGCAAAATGTTCAGATGTGGTTGGGGTAGAGGTATCGGTGGACATTTTGGAGGTTTGCATTTGAATAGTAGAGAATGTCCGTACCTCACTGTGTCCAACACCCACTGATCTGTTGTGATGTTTTCCCATTCTTTGACGCAGCTTGACACTCTTCCTCCCAGAACGGTGCGCTTCCCGTCATTGCTGGTCTTTCTGTTTGTTCGTCGACGACGAATAGGTCGGTCGTCTCTTGGATGACTGGAAGTTTCTGCGCCGGCTTGAGTTTTGAGAGGCGCGCCTATATCCTTGGGAAGGGTATGCCGATCTGCCAAAGGATCTATCCCTGGGTGTAGAAAATCTTGAGTTGCCAGATGCCCCTCTAAAGGGACGAAAGGATCGAAAGTGTTTACCACTCTGAAGAGCACCCAACGAACGTGCCGTATCCGAGTCCTCCTTCATGCCCTTCAAGGCCTCGTCCACCCCTTCGAAGGGCATGTCCAATACTTTATACTGCACCTCGGGCCTGAAGTTGGTGCACTTAAAGCCAAGCCTGGCGTCTTAGAACGACTCCGTTGTTTATCTGCTTAAAGCCCGAATCTGCCAGGTCCACCGCTATGTTAATAGCATGATTCGAAGCCTCTTCGCCTTCTCGTACCAGAGACATCGCCGTTCTTCTATGTTCCTCCGGAAGGTGGTCCAGAATAGGGGCTAGTCTGTGCCATATCTCCCTGTCGTACCTAGCCACAATAGCCAGAGAGTTGGCTGCTTTCACAGTTGCAGCACCCACAGAAAGAACCTTCTTACCAAACACGTCTTGGCGCCTTGCCTCATTATCCAGAGGGGTAGAGCATTTGTGTTGGGCCTTCGCTTTCCTCGTCGCCGCTGCCGACACCACTGAATCAGGTGTAGGTTGGGACGAAAGACACTTCGGGGTAGAGTCTGGCACTTTAAATTTCTTTTCAATGCGGCCTTTGGCGGCCGGTTCAGAAAACGGGTGACGCATGGTTTGAACAACCTCTTTCCAGACATGATCTAAAATGGGTATTGAGAATATTGAACGTCTATTCTTACCCATATGGTCGAATAGAAAGCAGTCCTTTTTCTCCTCCTGCTGGACCAGGCCAAACTCCTTGCATGCCTTTTCCATCATTGAATGAAAAGCGCCAATATCGTCCGGTGGCGACGGGTGAGTGGGGCTCTTTGGTGTTTCCAGTTCCACATCCGAAACCCAGGATGGATCCCTAGATGGAGACAGGGAGATATCCGATGCTGACCCACGGTCAGATAAAGAGTCTGAAAGCTCACCCTCCTCCTGGACTACTGGAGTCACCGGAACTCCGATCGTTCTGGTTGGACGGTGTGACGGGCCGGGTTCGTCGACGGGGGGAGTCGACGCCACAGGTGGAAGCCTTTCATCCAGCGATTTCAGCAGCGAGTGTAAGGAGGACAGGACCTCCATGGACAGGGCCGATTGAGAGTTTGGAAGTTGGGTAAACGCCTGAGAGCAGGTTGCTCCTGATGGCGACTTGGCTCGTAGCCCAAGGTCTTCCGGGCCCGCAATCCTGAAACCGTCGTCTTCCTTCGAGGAAATCGACACTGCTTGTTCCTGCAGCAATGTGTCCGGCAACCCCAGATCAAAAACTTCTGGTCTCCAGGCCAGAACTTCGGTCGACGAGGACATCGTCGTCGTCATTGGGTTGATGACGGGGGAAACCAACTGCGTCAGAGGCAGTGAGGACACTGACTGGTTCGTCGTCGTCGACGGTGGGCCTGCAGGTGGCTTAGGCGGTCCCGCCTTAACGGCGCTCTCCCTGCGTTTATCCGATTCTCTACTCGTGGCAGATCTATGAGGATCGCCCGAGGAGGATTTTGGCCTTTCCTTTCCTTGTTTTTTCGATGAAGATGTCTTTTTTGAAGATTCTTTTGAAGAGTCCTTGGAAGAGTGGCTTCGTGGAACATCCTTTTCCGCCGGTCGAGTCTTCTTCGCCGGTGGTTCCGACGAGGTTGAACGGCGCGGGGCTCCCGATGTTTTCGTCGAGGCCACGCTGCGCACGGAGCCAACCTCCGACTGAGGGTATGCTCCCGCCCCGTCATTAAACCACGATACCAGTCGCCGACTCCGATCTTTCAGGGATTTCTGGGAAAAACCTTTACATATTTCACACTGGTCTGCCGAATGGTGAGGGTGGAGGCAATAAATACAATCGAGATGGCCGTCCCCGTCGTAAACCTTCTTCAATCCGCACGTGGCGCACGGGCGAAAGAGAGGTTTGCCCGACATTCTGATAAGACCAATAACCTCACAGGAGCTTGTTCGGTCAACACAGCGAGTAATTTCAACGATAGCCTAGAAAGTAGAGACCACGCGAGGAGATCCCACTATCTTTGGAGACGGTTGAAATCTGACGGGATCCGGGGGGGCGGGGCTTTTATACCATTACGTCCTACGGGGCATGCGTGGACGGCCCCGGAGAGGACGTGGATGTGGATAGGACACACAAGTGTCAGAAGTTTTTTCCTATAGGAAACGACTATATATGTGTACCGAGGGTTCCCAGTCTGACGACGGGAAATATTCTAAGCATGTGAATCCATGAAAGATCCAATGCTGGAGAACAAGAAGGAACCAAGCACCAGATATTAAACGGTGGAGAGAAAGCAATCCAATAAGAATAGCCAATGTTCGAATTCCGGGAGGTCAGCCAAAGGGAAAGGGAACCAAGCATCACAACAAGGGGTACGAGACAAAAGCAGGTCCAAGAAAACTAGACAGGAGTCTGGAAACCAATTATTTCTTAAGTCAAAAAAGCAGAAAAACACGAACACAGCAACCTTGCCGGGCGAACTCAACGGTTCAGGAGCGTTGCTCGGCAACAACAAGGAAGCTATGAACTAATGGTTCCGCATCGCGCGGGAGGCGTGATGACGTGATTTGGAGAGAGGATTGCTGGGAAGTGAAGTCCTCAACAGGGAATGCCTCCGATGAATACTCCAAGGAACCTGCCATCGTCTCAGACTTACTGGAGAAAGCGCTCCATGGCGCACAACATGACGCTTCATGACATTTTCTGGGTAGCTGGTATAATAAAGCCACAGGGTGATAAGATAGAATATCAAGGAGTACGGGATCAGCTCATGGGTTGAGCACCAGTTGAACAGATATATGCAGCCAGTAGTCCACAGAAGTAGGTTTGCCATCCAAAGCATTTGGCCGGGTGATCATGTACATTTTCAAAAGTGCCCACTCGTCAATATGATACATCTTCCCCAACAAAATGAAATATAATTGGCACTATGCAATTTAAGATACACTAAACTAAACTTTACTGTAAAGCATGTTGACAATGGAGTGTTTTACAGTAGCAATAATGTAATTATGCATTATGTAAGAACTTACATTTCTAGGAATGGAATTGCATGGCTGTCTTAAAAAAATTAATTAAGTTAACACATACTGGTCTTTTCAGGCAGGATATAGTTAGCTTAATTAAATTATAATCCTGATTATTTCTGGTTTGCAATTATCGAAGAAAAAAAAAAATCTTGCCTACCACTCCCACAGAGGCCTTTGGCACCTAGGAGTGGAGGAGATGATTACGACTGCACCCTCTCGCCGTTAGTTTGTTTGAACATGCAGTGAAAAGAGGGCGGAGGGAGCCCTGAGGGCAAGTGAGGAATGCAAGGTAAGCTGTACTTTCATTCAACAGGGCAACTTTAATAGCTAGCTTTGCTACACAAGTGTCCATTTAATTAGCAAACCTATAAAATTGCAAAGAAAATTGCTACACAACACTGCTTATTTTATGCCAGGCATTCATTCCTTTTTCTCCTCGGCTTTACTCACTCTCTTTACTACTCCCTCTGTACTTTCTCCTTTCCACCACCTCCATCATTTCCTGGTACTTTTCTACCACTCTCTCCAGTCTTCCCACTTCTTTATACATCAGCCTTCTTTTCAATCGTCCCCACCTCCTCTTGTATTCTCTCCCCTTTTTCTTCCTTTCCTCTTTCAGCAAAGCCCCCTAACCTTGTAACTCTGCCTTTCTTACTCTCCACCTTCTTTGGTATTCTTTAACTCCTCTACTTCCATCTCTTTGCCATCTCTCCCTTCCACCTCATCTGTCCTCTCCACCTCCTCTGCTTGTCTCCCGCTCTTCTCCACCTCCTTGCTGCACCAACACAATATACTATGCAATTCCACAGCTCTACTGTTAACCCCTAGAGTCCCCTTGACATGTTTTCCCTTTTATAGCTGCACAGTATTTGGGGATGAGCGTCTAACTGCCTGAGTCAGAACAGATGTGTGCCTAGCTCAAGCTTGTTCTGTGAATGGGTACAACCTCCAGTAATTTTACATTTCCCAGCTATCATATGTTGGTCAGTGGCCTCCTCCATGGGACCGTCGGCCAAGGACTCAGTCTGTATCCACCATCTTGGAATCATTCAGTCCATTAGCTATGCCCAAGCAACTTGTTATTTGGATTGCTATCTGAATCTTTGTAGGTAGCTATCTCCGACTCCATGTCAGCCTTCATGGGACATTTCAACACTCCATATTGCCTGAAGTGCTTGCAAACCTTGGTGTTACCTTTTCACCCCATTTGGCTTGTGGAAGTGGGAGACTTGTTTCTTTTTCACACCTGCACTTTTAGCAGAAGAGCAATACTTCCCAGGCATCAACAAAGATCGTCTGTTGCTAGGGGTATATACACAGGGCTGGTAATTGTGTGGGTCGCAACTGGGAGGATCCTCTGAATACCCCCACTGGGGCCTGGTTTACAGAGTGGGTTGCAGACACCAGACCCCAGGACCACCCCCAAACTCATCCCCCAGGTTGTGACTGTCACAACAAAATGAATCATACAGATACCTCTAACACTTCATCCCAAAGATTGTGTCATTAACCCTCATGATTGGCACTTGTGGATCAGCTTCATGTTTTCTATTAAAGCCCTTGCCCCTCTCATTGCTTCAAACCAATATTGGCACTATTTGCACATCAGATCATGCCCCAGTTTCGGCCACAGTGGATTGGAATCTTCTATCCAGTAAGCGAGTAGGGTGACAACTGGGCGTCTCCACATGACCCAGAGTAATTCTATCAGACCCAGTCTATAGCAGCATGTTGCAGAATTTCATATTCTGAAAATCTTCTGATGGGCAGGTGAAGACTCTTCAAAGCGTTCATTCCATCTCTGGCAATAGTACTTTGTCAGAGCTACAACAAAGTGAATAAGAGCTCAATGTTTACGTTATGGCTCAACCAAAAGATTATTGGGCTCAAAATGTACACCACATAACATTCTGATTAAACAAGATGAGAAGGCTCTTGGGTTGGTTTTCTAAATGCAAGACAAGATATATTAAACATCTCAGTCAAACAGGATATGAAAGTCTGCACAAACCAATAGCAAGTATATTGCTATGGAAGTCTCTGCATTCCAACAAAAAAAATTGCACAACTCTTCTGATCAGTTGCTGGCCAAGACACTTCGGGTGGATTGGCCCTACATCGGAATTATATGACACATTTGCCATTTTATGGGATATGACTGATAACTATATTTTCCTGATGCTCTTCGGATGGGCAGGAGCCCATCCCTCCCTGCTTCGTCACCTGCAGCCACAACGAGACCAACGAATCAGCATCGAGATCCAAAGCTGCATCCAGTCTGCTTCTCAGCATGACGTGAAGCAGCTGATGAGGGAGACCCGAGCGCCTTCAGCAACAAGTTAATTTTCTCTTTTTGGGCTTATTGCGGCCCCCGCATGGCATTTCCTCGCATCTGAACCGCGAGGAACGACCTAAGATGGCCAACGCAACTTCATTGACACTGGTTGCCTAGCAACCTCCGAAGAGCTCATTGGCTCAAACCCTGCATATTGCTGGCCTGGTTCCGCCGGAAGGCGTGAGCCAGCATCCCCACTAAAGGCACCTGGCCTGTTCTGTGCCCTTCAACTCATTTTCCAGCTGCTCTTCGGATGGGCAGGAGCCCATCCCTCCCTGCTTCGTCAGCTGCAGCCACAACGAGACCAACGAAGCAGCATCGAGATCCGAAGCTGCATCCAGTCCGCTTCTCAGCCTGACGTGAAGCAGCTGATGAGGGAGACCTGAGCGCCTTCAGCAACAAGTTAATTTTCTCTTTTTGGGCTTATTGCGGCCCCCGCACGGCATTTCCTCCCATCTGAACCGCGAGGAACGACCTAAAATGGCCGATGCAACTTCGTTGACACTGGTTGCCTAGCAACCTCCGACAAGCTCATTGGCTCAAACCCTGCATATTGCTGGCCTGGTTCCGCCAGAAGGCGTGAGCCGGCATCCCCACTAAAGGCACCCTCTTAAGGCACCTGACCTGTTCTGTGCCTGTCCAGTGCCGACAGTGCCCAGGGCCAGGAACTCTGCCCGTGCGCCGACACCCCACCGTGCTTCCTGGCAACTCCTCAGACAAGCGGTAAGAAGCATAGACCTTCCCCCATCCACACGGAACTAACACTCGCTCTGCTCGTACCCTGAATGCCTGCAATATTTACTCATTCTGCCGCATGCTCTGCTCCATGCGCACCATCTGAATTGTATTATCACCTAACCTTGTCGTCCCGCAACCGTTACGGCTGCTAACCACCACCGGCTGTAGCATATCCACTTGTTTACCCAACACGATCCGTATTTAACCTGCTTAATTTGCTAGCTATTTCCGCATGCTGCATAACTCTAATCTAGGTGAACTTTCACTGCCAATCGCTTCCATTTTACTCTGATTTTTCGATTCTAAGTGACCATTATAGCGCTATTGTAACGATTTGTGGCACTATGATCGCTTAGTGGCCCTACCTCCTACCAAGGTGCGTGCACCCCACGAGCAAACCACAGTGCAACCCTGCTCTGCCCCACGGTCGCTCTCTTACGCTTCGGCCAGCGCTAATTGCAAGCTACACTGCCATCACCCCTAGTCCTCTGCAATTTACGCGCCGCAGCCGACTCCCTGCCTATCGCCCAACTGTACCTGCTAGAACTGCCCCTCTCTGCCTTTTCATGCCTCTTTTGCAACTTTCGAATCGAGGAGACCCATACTGTGCAACGAGTGGTTGCTGCACTTGGTCGTTCCAAGTCCACACTGCAATCTGGTTATCCTTGTTTACTTAGCAACCCGCTATGCCACTTGGTCACGCAAAGACCACATTGTAATTGTGCTGCACTTTATGGTCACCTAATCTCTACCTTGCTGTGCTGTATGGTCGCGCAGAGACTACACTGTTATTCGTTGCACCTCCTGACTGCTTATGCTTTCTTAGCCCTAGTGTGAATTCTCTATCTTGGTGAACCCTGTCTGCACATGCATTTTAGCCCTAGTGTGAATTCTCTATCTAGGTGAACCCTGTCTGCACATGCATTTTTAGCCCTAGTGTGAATTCTCCATCTAGGTGAACCCTGTCTGCACATGCATTTTAGCCCTAGTGTGAATTCTGTATCTAGGTGAACCCTGTCTGCATATGCATTTTGCATCCTGGTAACTAACTAGCATGCCTCCCCTGCTCAGTAATTGCCTTGCCTGCTCCTCTTAATCACCATAATACTGTACAACATGCCGCCTCAACATCCAACTACCATGTGCGCGACCTTACCCAACTCCATCTCATCCAACAGCTCACCGCTAATGATAATTGAGGCACCTCCAGCGCTACCGACTAGCATCCCTTGCCCCACTATAGACAGGAACACAAAACTCAGAGCTAGATTAGCCAAAATCTACGAGCCACTCGCCCGTTCCATGCCCACCACTAAGAGACTCAGCTCCACTCCCACCAGCCCTAACAACCACAAACCTAAACTATCTTTGAACCACCTTACTAAATATCCACCGCATCCCACCAACCAGAGAAGTACTAAACCCACACAGAAATGGTCGGCCTCTACTACCACTACACCTATAGTGAGCCCCCAAATCAAGGGAGCTCTAATCAACGCTAGATCATTAGTAGCTCACGCAACTGAAATTGCAGACCTAATTATTAATGAAGACCTGGACCTCCTTTCTATCATAGAGACCTGGCTCCATCCAGCAGCAGGCCCCATGCTTATGTTAGATGTCCCTGATAACTACACCATCCTGAGACAAGCCGGACCTAACTCTAGAGGAGGCGGTGTTGCCATCATTCATAAATGTAGCCTTCCAATAAGAGCAGCTACCACCATCAGTGTCCCTTCTTGCGAACTACTCTCAGCCAAAGTTCCCATTACCAATACCCAAACCCTTAACATCCATGTGATCTATCGCCCTCCAGACCCATTCGGCACATTTGATGAGGATCTTAACAATATCCTAACCACTAACCTAAATAACGCCACACAGGTACTCACCCTTGGAGACTTCAACATGGGTTTCAACGACCCCGAAGACCAAGCTGCCATCACCACGCTTAACACCCTCACCGAATTAGGATTTACTCAAAGAAGCCTTAAACCCACCCATGACAAGGGCAGAATACGCGACTGGGTGGCTGACTACAACCGCCTAGCTAACATTACTGACATCTCATCACTAGCCTGGTCTGACCACCACCTAGTATCGTTCTTGCTGTCCACCACTAGACCTCCTCCTATGCAGCCCAGTAGGGCCCCACCCACACTCACGAGACACAAAAAGAGTATCACGGTGGAGAGACTTATCCCCAACCTACTCCCCACACTCAACTCACTCCCTGACAACTTGGATCCTGAGACCCTGGTTGAGGAATACAATAAAATTATGTCCACTTCCCTGGACCTAATCGCCCCTCTCAAACTCAGGCCAAGCAAGCCCAAAACACACCTGAACAATTGGTTTACACCATTCCTCAAAAACTTAAGACAGCAAAAAAGAAATTGTGAAACCATCTGGAAAAGAGACCCATCAGTAGCCAATAAAATCAAATTCACCAAACTAGCGGTCCTGTACAAAAAAGAAATCATCCTAGCAAAGCGTACCTCCTTTGACTCCCGTATCTCCCAAGCCAGTTTAAACATTAAGGAACTATTCTCTATTCTAAAAGAAGTAGAAACCCGGAGGCTGTGCACCGCGACCGTGGGGAGACACGGCCGTTGGAACTGTGTGGCCGGGACGTGTCCCGGTCCTTGGGCGCTGGACCAGCGCGGATAAAGGGAGGCGGTTCCCCCTACATTGGCCCTGCCCGGCCCTCCCTCCCTGGGGACAGCGCTACATCGAGGAGGCGATCCGGTTGCGGGCCCCCCCCACCGTCAGGGAGACTGCAACACACGGGGTGGAGCGGCGGCACACCAGCTAGCACCAGGTGCCGCGCTCCCCCGACAACGCACACTTGTCAGCCAGATCCTTGTGGCCATAAGATATGTGGAGGTGGAGGGCCCCATGCGCACCCCCGAGGAGGAACACTGCTGCTTCATACCCTGCAGGGATCCACAGACAGCTTGCCAGTAGCCCCCGACCTCATGGCGAGACAATAGCACAGGGCTCCATTCCACCGTACCTGACACTTTACTGCACTTGGGGCCCTGCCCTGGCTCCGCGCCTTCTCCTTCCAACACGCCTGATTCCACTAGCCCTGGCGTCGCGTGGATCAAAATGCGCCAGTCCCTTGCATTGAGCCCAGAGGGGCCCTGGCCTCTGGAAACATCATCGTGGCCTCCCCTCTCATATGCACCCTATCTCTTTTATAGCTGATACCACTGGGTGGAGGGGCTTGCGTCCTCGCCCCCTCGGCAAATACAACAACTTGCACATGAACTCCTGAATTCCATGAGGGCAAAGTTAAGGGCGCAACGCCTGCCCTCTCGGTGAACTACAGAGGGTGCCCCTACCGGCGCAGGGGGATTTGGATTCCGCCCCTGCCTCCCCTGCTGCAGGCCGGGTACCCTACGGGCCAGGTGCCCATGGGCTGTGGTGGTGACTGCAACCTCCCTATCTTTTGGACAGGAACACGCTCACTGGACCCCCTGACCACCTAGCTGATCCTCTGGGCCCCCCCTCTCTGGGGAACAACAGGCAGGTGGGGTGACCCACCGCTCCACACCGCCTCAATCAACTGCTCATTCCGGGGGACCTCTTTCACCTTACTGGGACGTATACAATAACCTACTGTCGGCCCAAGCCCGGGAAAACAGTAGAATCACCCCGAGATTGTCCCCCAGACCCCATCTGACCGCAAGATTCAGGTGTCCGAACCCGTGGGGTGCATACTGGTCCTTTGGTGAAGACCCTAGGCCCCTCTGGGCCTGAGATACGCCGTACTGCGAGGCCTCCCCACCCCCCGTGGGCGGTCCGCCTGCATCGACGAAGAGGCCCGCTCCGAGGCTTTTCGCCGGCTCGCAGAGGGAGGAGTTTGGCGTCCCGCTGGGGCCGCTCTTGTGGCGCGGGCTGATTGGGGGCCCCCGCCGACCACATACTGCTCCGGATACGCTGAGGGGGGATCCCATGCAGCCCTCCAGCGGGAGGGAGCAGCGCCTGTCCTTCGCGCTCTCTGCCCTGTGAAGACTGTCACCGGCCCGGGCCGTCGCGGGAGCGCGCCTGGGCCCTTCCAGGCAAAAGACAATGGGAGAGGTCCGGGAGGCAACGGCCCCTCGGATTTGCCTCCAATCCAGGTGAGGCCCCCTCTTTGGGATCCGGGCCAGCGCGGAGGAGTGTTCGGCCACTTGCCCCCCCCACCCTTTTGGGATTCGAACAGCAAGGGGCTCGGGCCCACACCACCAGCCGGGCCTACTGCCACCTCGGGCCGACGCGGGAGCGCGCCCGGGGACCCCCACACTCCCCCTTCTGCCCTCCGCAGTGCGGCAGGGTTCCGTGGAAGCGACATCCACCCACAGCCCCGCAAACGAGGTGGAGGAAAGTCGCAGAGGGCGCACACCGAGCTGCGGCTGCACTGGGAGCGGAACACGGCCCACCAACATTATAAAGGTAGGAACCAGCACCACAGGGAAAAAGCCAGCACGAATAGCGACATCTTCCCTACCATTCTCATAATACGTGGGAGGATACAGTCTATCAGAGGGCCAGAAAACTGTCGACAACTTGAAACCCCATCTATTGACATTGGTTGAGGAACACTGGTGGAACAGCCCAACAGCAACTGATATCACGAGGGGCCTATAACTTTACATACTTGGGCCTGCACTTGGCTATAATTTAGGCCTGCACGTGGGTGGAACACACGGATTACAGGAGCAATTCTGGCCCATAGCACCAACAACTGCCGCACCTCCAACACCCCTGGCCCGAAAATAAACTGTCCCTGTCCTACAGGATCACACATCTCCAGATAAACCTGTGATTAACCCTGAAGACTGGGGACAATTGTGCTTGGACCACGAGAGGTCCCAACGAGAGAGGGGACCATAGCTCCTCCACCAACACCGTTTGCTTTGGGGTGCTAGAAGGCCACAAGACAATTTACCCTTGCAAATAAGCTTTACCTAAACGAGGGCCTGCCTCCCAAAAGCAATCAACATTGTCCTCGGCCCATGGCAGGGGTCCGACCCATGTGAAGGCGAACCATATGCGACTCGGACGGAGCCATCCCCTAGCGGAGACCCACGAAAACAAGTGTCAGGAGACCCACACGGAGTCTCAACTAGAAGTGAATCGGATGCCCGGGATTAAAGGGAAAACTCCCCACGCAAGAACCAAAACACCAGCGAAAAACCAAACTCGCTTGCTAGAAAGCTGCTGGAACACAACGCAACAAAGTGCCCCTCAAGAACCTCAGGAACAGGGAGAATCAACGACGCCTAACAATTCTGACATGTCTATAAATAAGGAAGAACTACTTGACTGCCTTAGGGGCATGGAATCCAGGATAACAAACACGCTCCAGAATCAACTAGAAAAAATGAAAGAAGAGCTGAAGACGTCCTTGAAAGAGGTAAGACAAGAGATAGACGAACTTGGAGGCAGAGTGGACACACTCGAAAATTGACCCTCACATATGACCGAGGAAGCAAAGCAATACAATGGCCTGCTAGACCAAGTTGCCATGGCTACAAATAACCTAGAGATCCAAACCGAAGATTTGGAAAATCGCTCACGAAGATCCAATATCCGGGTCAAGGGCCTCCCAGAAACGATCGAGGATAAAGACCTACGGGACACCATGCAACACTGCTTCAGCAGCATCCTGAACGACGCCCCCCCCCCAGAGAGATTCGAATTTGACAGAATCCCCTGAGTGGGCCCCAAAAGGAATGAACCAGGAGTGAGACCTAGAGATGTTCTTATCGCCATGACCTCTTATAGCCTGAAAGAGGACATCTTGAGAGCCGCATGTACCCACAAAGAACTAACAATCAATGGAGGGCGAATCCAACTGTACCAAGACCTAGCGTTGATTACCCTACATAAGAGGAAGCTTATGCAACCAATCACAAAAGCACTACAATCTGAACAAACCGCATACAGATGGACATTCCCCTTTGGACTAGCCTTCCGCTGGAAAGGGAAACAAAGAAGGATCAGTACATGCGAGGAAGGCCTGGCGTTACTACAAATTGAGGAAGAACAAAGCCAAATCGGATCTAGCCCACAAAATAGCACACCCAGCAGCCAAAACAACCAATGGGAATGGTCATCAGAAAGGAAAAGAAGACATTACAGAGAAAAGAAACTGACAGGCCCCTTCAAATATCACGAACGAAACACCCTGAAGAAGACACTAAATAAAGAAGCGACTGGAGGAGACACGGAGGAAGCACCTGACCACGGCAGGTGGGCCACTTCAAACTAACCCAAAACAAAACACACTAAGAGACAGAAGCAACAAACATATCCCATACAAAAATGGCAGAGACACTGATCGACTCGCTAAATGTAAAAAAAGGGCTGAACTCCCCCGGGAAACGACGAGCGATTCTCAACAGGCTCGAGAAGTTGCCTGCAAAGGTAGCTATCCTGCAAGAGACCCACCTCCTGAAAACGGATGAAAAAAGAATGCGTAACAAGGCATTCCCACAACAATACTTCGCCTCCAGTGGCTCGAAAACAAAAGGGGTCGCAATACTGTTGGCCAAGGGACTGAATTTCCGCAAACAACAGATAATTAGTGATACTGAAGGGAGATACCTGGGAATCAAGGGAACTATCAAAGGGAAGACCTACACGATCCTGCCGATATACGCCCCTAACGACAAAGACCGATACATCACAGATCTCTTACTGAAAATAGGGAGTTGGTGCGAAGGCCAAACGATCATAGGAGGGGACTTCAACTGCATAATGGACCCTAGCCTCGATAAAACCCTGCCCCCTACAGTAGCCGACCAGAGAAACAGACAGGCATTGGGAAAGCTCCTCGGAGAGCTAGAAGTAATCGAGACCTGGCGCTTCTTCCAAGGAGACACGAGAGAATACACTCACTATTCTGCAGTACACAGAGGATACTCCAGAATAGATATGATCCTGGTCTCAGCAACTCTAATCCCCCAAGTGACTAAGGTGGAAATAGGAACACAATACATTTCGGACCACGCCCAGTACTGGTTAGCCTGGAAATAGACGGAGGGGAAAACAAACAACGCCCGCCGTGGAGACTCAACGACCTGATCCTGCGCGATCTAGCGCTTAGGGCACACATGGAGGAAACTATAAACAACTATTTTGAAGAGAAGGACAACGGCGAGGTTGACTGGAAAACAGTCTGGGATGCGGGGAAAGCTGTAATCCGACGAGAATTCATGGCCCAGGCAGCAATATACTGTAGGGAACGGGCGTTACTAACCCGGAGGATGGAACTAGCCCTAAAAGAGGCAGAGAAAAACCACAAGTCCCGACAAACGCAGAAATCCTGGCGAGAATTAAAGAAGGCTCTTGCCCAAATAGAAGGCCACACTGCGGATGTGGTAGCACAGATGTTGCTTAACACTAAGCAATCCTACTACGTCCACGGAGGCAAGGCAAACAAATTCCTGGCGGCCAAACTAAACAAACAGAAATCCCGTAACTATATAGCCACCCTAAGAAATGAAAAAGGGGACATGATCACAAAAGAGGAAGAGAAACTGGAAATAATGGTCCGGTTTCATGAAGAACTACTACAAGGAGCAAACCTAAATGCGACAGACCAAAAATCTTATCTACTGGCTACCCATCTACCCCAAATCTCGGACAAGGACACAGAAATCCTGGGAAGGCCATTCACAGCCCAAGAAATCAATGAAGCTATCTCTTCATTACCAAGGAACAAGACCCCAGGCCCAGATGGCTTCGGAAATGCGTACTACAAAACATTCCGAACACAACTACTAGGCCCCCTCACCCGACTTTTCAACACAATCAGAGACTGTATCGATCTCCCCAGATATGGCAAGATAATCAGCAATGCTTGTGCTGAAACCAAACAAGGATCCTGCCGAATGTTCAAGTTACCGCCCGATAGCACTCCTAAACACAGATGCAAAGCTATGCACAAAGATACTAGCGAATAGACTATCGCTGATCCTCCCAGATATCATCCACGAAGATCAAGCAGGTTTTGTTAGGGGACGTCGCACCCAAGATAACGTTAGAAGAGCCATAAATGTAATTGAATGGGGGAGACGCACAAATCAGAAATTTGCAATAGCGGCCCTAGACGCTTCACGCGCTTTCGACAGCTTGGACTGGGAATACCTTCAGATGATCCTGGAGAAATTCGGATGTGGGACACAATTCAGCAGGATGATCCTGGCAAACTTTCGACGCCCATCAACATCATTCCGGATAAACACCCGCGACTCAAAACAAGTGGAGATACGGAGGGGTACCCGCCAGGGCTGCCCCCTATCCCCACTAATATTTGCAATGGCTATGGAGCCATTAGCAGCGCGGTACAGAGGAGACCCCGCTATAAAAGGAGTGCAAATCAAGGAGCCCCTGCAGAAAATAGCATTATACGCTGACGATGTGATGCTCTATATCGGAGACACTAAGAACACACTACCGAGAGCCGTTGAAACACTGGAGGATTTTGCCATCATATCCGGATTCACAATCAACTACAATAAATCAAAGGCATTAAACCTAATGGAGGACACAAATACAATAAACGGCATGAAGCAGAGTTTCCCCCTGAGATGGGAGGAAAACACTCTTAGAATACCTGGGAGTTCACCTGGCAAAGAAATTTGAGGACTTATATAAATCAAACTTCCCCCCTCTTTGGAAACAACTACAAGTGGACCTACTGAGATGGGATAACCAGGAACTGTCGTGGTTTGCCAGAATAGCAGCGGTAAAGATGACCCTTCTCCCCCGCCTAATATATGTGACCAGTTCAATACCCGCGGAGATCCCGCCACAGATGATCTAAGAACTTCAAAACGCAGTATTTAGATTCATATGGGCAAAAAAGAGACCCAGAATACAGAGACGTATACTGGCCCGTCCTCCGCTCCTGGGAGGCCTGGGAGTTCCAGACTTGGGCAGATACATCATGGCAGCGCACTTGGCCCCCATACTACAGTGGGCTAACCCAGCCCACACCAAAGGATGGAGAGCCATAGAACAAGAATCCACACAGATCCCGATAACACCGCTCCTAGCACTGAACCCCAAGGCCCGCGAAACAGAAGGAAAACTACTAGGAGCTACTAAAACAGCCCTGAGTAACTGGGACAGATCCATGCAAATGAAAAAAGATAAAACGGGGGTTGGGCCCATTATCCCCAATAGCACATAACATCGATTTCACCCCAGGCTTGAAGAATTTCTGGGTAGGGTGGAAAGGCGCAGACACCCTAACACTGCAGGACATGTACCAAAACGGTGACCCAATCCCTGTTTTAGAATGCAAAAAGAAATTCGATCTGGGGGAAAATGAAAGGTTCAGATACATGCAAATACGACACTGGATCTCCCACCCAGCAGTGAAAAGAGCAGGTACAAGAACACTAACAGGCTTGGAACTAACAATGCAAGAGGGGAAACCAGAGAGAGGGGTATCTAGAATTTACAGGCTACTCGATGGAGCACAACCAACGGACAACCTAAGATATAAAGAGAATTGGAAAAAAGATATAGGAGAGCCAATAACGGAAAGAGAGTGGGACCAGATATGGATGAGAGCTCATAGATCCTCCAAATGTACAGCAATTAAAGAAGCTGCATATAAATTATGCTACAGATGGTACATGTCCCCCCACAGACTACACAAAATAAACTCAGAATATCCCCCAAACTGTTGGAGACAATGTGGAGGGAGAGGAGACCTGTTCCACATGTGGTTGACATGCCCCAAGGCGATTACCTATTGGAAGGAGATACTGGAACACATCAAAGACATTACTGGCAGAGAACTACCACTATCACCTAAAGTGATCCTGCTGGGAGCGGAGGCAGAGGGTATATATGCGGCATCAGGGCATGTATCCACTCTAATAAAACACTATCGGCGGCACGAATGACATTGGCACAAAGGTGGAAAACGCCAGAGGGCCCAACGACACCATGGTGGTGGGTGAAAATATGGGGAGTAATGGCAATGGAGAAGGTAACTGCCCTAAGAACAGAGACTTACCAGAGATACTTATCCATATGGTCCCCGTTAGAGACTTGGTCGGAGACAGGGAAGCCGAATTCTATAAACCATGCAACCTCAGAAATATATCGATCCCTTAACAACCCAGAGCGAAGAAAGAGAAAGAATCAGCACGACGAGAAAAAATAACAAGGAATGCTATGGTGGGACAGAAAAGTACTCTTTCTACTTCAAGACTGAATTTTTTTGAGCCACAGCCACATTATTATCTGTCCAGCTTGTTAATGCTTAATGTTATCAGATGAACCTTATGTTTCAGCTTTTTTCCTTCTCATTGCTTCAGAGGCCTGACAACGTCGGACTTCTCAGAAGAAGTGGCAACCTTCGAATC
Organism: Ambystoma mexicanum; assembly: GCF_040938575.1. Taxonomy (NCBI): domain Eukaryota; kingdom Metazoa; phylum Chordata; class Amphibia; order Caudata; family Ambystomatidae; genus Ambystoma; species Ambystoma mexicanum. The sequence goes on from NC_090936.1 coordinate 743,684,954, forward strand.
CAAAACTGGTTCATAACTAGAACATATAGACACTTGCCAAATGGTTCTATTTGAAAACCTTACAGGGGAAAAACAATGTGTGGCACATTGTGTCTGCAGTCAGTTTGGAAATCAACCTAGTGCTTGAAATCATGATTCAACATGTACAATTCTGATAAAAATCAGAGGAATATGCTTCGCTCCTAAACTTGAGCCTAGTGACTTAGAGACTACAAGTCAGTTTTTCCAATAAGACTGTGGACTTCCTGCATACTCACTGAACTGAGTCAAAGCTTATATCCTGTTTCTTCAAAAATCAGATTCCCAAAACGGTTATACCCGCTGACAGCCAGGAACACAAAAGAAGTGGAATCCTCTTATGGGGACGGATTAACGGAAAGGTCAAAAGACTCTGGAACCTAGAGATAAAGGACCTGGGTAGGGGGTGAGGAAATAAAATTAAGAATGAATCGATAAAACTGAAAATTTCTGTTGTATAGCAGCAGACTACGAAGTTATGACGCAGACTCTTGTCGTCAAAGCTATACTCTTGAACATTTGTTGAAAGTAAAATAACAATTTATAGTTAAAAAATTGGAGGCAATTTACACAACATCGGGTGACATTAACCCTAAATGAAAATTTGATTTTCTGCATTGTGTTAACAAAGCATAATGATTATATGTTGTAATTGACTATACTTCTACCAAAAATAAAAATGGTTAAAAAAAAAAAGAAGTAGAAACCCCCATAGCACCACCGGACACCTGCATTAAAGATAAGAATTGGTGTACCGATATCCAAAATGCCTTAGCCAACAAAATCGCTACGTTACAAAATAAAATATATTGCAAAAAAGAATCCTTGAACAACCCTGCCTTGTCCAAGCCACCCGTGAAGCAGACTACAAGTGAATATACACGATTCAATTTTACCAAAGTGACCATACTCGAAGTCGAAAAAATCATCTTGTCATTGAAGCCCTCTAACTGCCAAGGAGACCTATGTCCACCACAGCTCATAAAAGACGCTGCCCGCGACCTCTCCTCATTTATCACAAAGCTTATCAATGCCTCCTTCTCCACTGGGTCCATCCCAACCAACCTAAAACAATCCTGGGTATTACCTCTACTAAAAAAACCTACTCTTGACCCAGCTATGCCCTCTAATTACAGACCCATAACAACGGTACCATTCCTCTTGAAAATCCTGGACAAGGTCGCCTATGTTCAAATACAGAAGCACTTGGAAGAACACCACCTGTTAGGAGCCAGACAATCAGGCTTCCGACCCCAACATGGGACTGAGACAGCTCTCATCGACCTTAAAACACAGATCGATCTGCTTAAAGACAATGGCCAAGCAGCACTACTCCTCCTCCTCATCGACCTCACTGCAGCATTTGACCTGGTCAACCACTCGGTCCTCTGCACTCACCTACACACGGCCGCCCACTTCTCCCCCGAGGCCATTACATGGATTGGATCTTTCCTCGATGGCAGAACCATGAGGGTTTTTTCGCCTACAGATGCTGCAGACCCCATACCCATCACCTGTGGTGTACCCCAGGGCTCCTGTGTCTCCCCCACACTGTATAACATATTTACCAAGCCCCTTTTCGATGATCTGGATCATCTCGGTATCACCTACACTAACTATGCAGATGATACCCAGATCCTCCTTCCGCTTTCTGGAGATTATGGAAAGGATTTGGCCTTGGTGAATAGGGTTTACATCATCATCCAGGCATGGATGGCCACTCACGGTCTATGCCTGAATGATGATAAAACTGAACTCATCACCTTGGGTACCACTGCCAGCCTAAAGAAATTAAGCCCAGCTTACTCATCCTTTATAATTGATGGCAATACGATCAGAGTGGGACACAAAGTCAAAACATTGGGCTTCTACCTGGACTCCAATTTCACCTTTAACAGACAGCTGAACTTACTAGCGTCCTCCACGGCTTACACATGCAAATTGATCCGTACAGCCAAACCTTTTCTATCCGACACCAGTTGCCTGACCCTGGCCAGAGCCCTCATACTATCCCGTTTAGACTACTGTAACGCCCTTTATCTTGGGTCCTCCAAAGCCACTACTAGCAAGTTACAAACCCTCCAGAATAATGCACTCAGAGCGGCCATGGGTGTCTCAAGAAGAGACCACATCACAGCACACACTCAGCAGAACAACTGGACCCCTATCATAGACAAAATCTCCCTAAAAACTGCCTCACTCACCCACAAGTCCCTCAATAACATGGCCCCCATCTACCTGATCAACAGATTTCACAGACTGACATCCTTGAGACCGACAAGGACAGCATATAGAGACTGCCTCTCCGTCTCCAACTACAAATGCTCTACCATAGGAGGTAACAGCTTCCCAGTGAAAGCGGCTAAACTGTGGAACTCCCTACCACCCACACTCAGAATGGACTTACCCTACCAAAACTTCTGTTCCAAGATGATGTCTTGGCTGAAGACAGCCATGGTCTAAACATACTGAGCCAGGCTCCGCCTCCCCCTCTTGTCACTTGGACATATTGGACACAGAACTGTTAACTGTATATATGTATATATTCCTGCTTACTTTCATTATTATTGTGTTTATGCCTTGTATATATTTTATTGTCTGCAACTAAGCTTCGCATATTCCTGTATCTGCTGCGCCCTGTTACCCTATGGTATTCCGGCGCATTACAAATAATAAACAAACAAACAAACAATATAAGCCAGTTTTATTAGATAATCTGAATCATTTATCGATATCATATCATTATTTATGCAGAGGTACTCACCAAAAGGTTTTGTAAGATCCTGCTGGAAGTAATATTCCGTTGCCAAGTCGATGCTATGGGTGGCAGACTTTCTCCTGAAACACCTATAAGCTTTGCTCTCTGGAATAGGAGGTGCCAATGTGTCCAACCTCTGCAATAGCTATATATCTTAATGGAAAGAAGTATTTTGGTTGGGTCTTGTGGAAACAGCTAAAAATCTCCATTTGCTTGCCTGAGGAACTAAATCTCTATCCATTAATGCGCCGCATCGATAATTTGTTTGGAACAAGCGATGCATCAAGGCTGTCTCCTTTCCCCACCCCTTATATTCTGGCGACAGTACCCCTATTAATGAAGGTTAGGGCATCAACTAATTTTTTGTAGTCACCTTAAACTGTCTGCTTACACATAGTGATAGTTTAGTCTAATACTGATCCTCCAAGTTCCCCTTCCACCACTACAGATGGTTCAATATTCCAGGATCATGGGCTACAGCATGGATTGTATAAAAAAAGAAAATGTGTTACCGGTTCAACATATGTTCCAACACTAACATATCATGGAAACCAGATATTGTCAAATACCCAAGAGTTATCGTCACAACAATGGTAGTGGACGCAGCAGAAACCAACACAAATAGCATTAAATGAATGTACAGTTCAATCAGACACATTACACAAATTTCATGGTGGGGCCATTGGAATCTATTAAAATGATGCTAACACACAGGATACTTTATATACTCTTACTTGCTTGAAGCTCCAATGTATAAGGGTTTCCTCCTCAAGATCAATGCAATCTTAAGATGCATTAGGAAGGTTGAAAGCCACATATCAAGCCGCCTCCCTCGCAAAATACACATTCAATGCAGGGGGATGATTCAAGAACATCCACAACTACCGCCTTGCATTTACTCAAAGCCAAATAATTGTCTACCACAAAGTGACACTTATGAGGAACACATTGACAATCCCTCGAAAGATGCATATCTCTGACCTACCCCTGGCAGCTATTCTAAACTGATAACCTTTTGTATTTGAGGGTGAAAAATGACTTTCCCACTACATGCTGTAAATTTCTGCTCTCAAGACACTTGGCTTTAAACCCCTGAGACTCAAAGTGGGCCTCAACAAACAAAGATCCCGATAGGAAGAATGTCCATTCTATGAATCCAATTAAGAGAGGTTGGTATACCAGTTTAAGCAGGATCCTACAGCAAATCTGTTGAAGCTGTAAATAAAGCTTAGAGTTTTTATTTTTTGAATTTAGGCATTCAGCGATTTACAAAAATATACTTGAAGTATAAACAAAAATATATTGAGGGGATCGTGGCCAGCAGCCATGCAGTAACGAAGCATCTCCGGCAGCTCCTGCTTGATCCTAACAAAATCTGCCATACAAAGCAGCTAACACATACCCTCCATGACACGAATGAAGAATTGGAAAGGAGAACACACAGGGTATGTTCAGCTGTGATGGAAATATGTATTAAAAGGAGTTAAGTGGCATTTCTCCCACATGCTTCCTACTCCGGAGCGAAGAAGCAAAAACAAAACAGTGTCCGGCACTCTGTAAGCAAAGCGTAGCAGTCTGTGACACAGCAGAAGACCTTGATCCCAGCCCAGATCCTTCGCCCCAACGGTCGCACCGCTCCTCCGTCCCTATTGAGGCACAACATACCGGAGGAAGTGTAGAAAACCGCCACCAGAAATATTGTCTGCGGCAGACACAGAGCCGGTGGCCCAATCGGGACAGAGTGGTGCAAAAGACAGCGCACAGCACCGGCTTGCACCCAGCTGACACCCTGCTATTGCGGGCTCATTGTTACCGGCGATGAGCCTCTCAGCAAGTACCCGATCCTCAAATGCACATAGGATAAAGGGACACTACCAAAGGGCTGTATGTGCGATAATGTAAAATAAATAAATAAAATACCTCATTGGATAACATGCAGTAAGTGAGAGGACCTACCTTCCAGACCGGCGGGTCCCTCAAAATCACACCGGTAAGAGCCCCCTCAGCGCTGGGTACCAACGCAGACTCGTCTTGCAGTGCTCTAGACCTTTACAGCTGGGAGTGTGCACATGGTGGTTCTTGCACCGTGACGGATGCGCACAGGCTAAGGACTGCATAAATGGGGTGTACACAGCATCAGCTGAGGAGATAAGCACTACGTGGAACATCCACACTAATACTATCGGTTACTCGCTTGGTTGAACAGAACTTGGTACCATTAAAGGAGGCGATTGTTAACACTATTGGCAATTATTTGAGAGACTTACTGGGTGAACTAAAAGAACTTAAGGGGCTGATTGCTTGCCTGTCCAGTAAGGGTGAGGGACTCACTCCCCTGCGGCTGTGAAGGAAACCCCATTTGGAAATGGTACAAAGGGATGTGGAGGAAAGGTAGCGGAGAGCGCCAATAGTAGGGGGAACATGGGAGGAATTGGGGAAATTGACGCAGGGAGGGTTAAAGGAACCCTAGGTGGTTCTCGGTTGGGACGGGGAGATGTGGTGGTCACTGGGGCCGCCCTCGGGAAGTAGGGGCACCTGGTGATCTCAGGTTCATGAGACCCAGGGGCACCAGCGGGAGCCTTATAATCCGTATGCACCGGATAGGCTCATTTGCAGGGAACAATGTGGCTTGGGTGCTCCTCTTTCGGATTCAAACTTACGCCCCCTTGCCGGTAAGGGGAACCTGCGACAGTTTGGGGGGGCCATCGTGGGGTAGGATGTGCTAGGACCCCACTGGTTTAACTGACCAATGTACTGCGGTTGGCAAGAGGTGCTTTTGAGGATAACCACTCTCTCAGGACAAGTGTTTATATTGGTTTAGGAAAACGAGGGGGTGCCTAGCAGTAATTGTGAAGGATTTTATAAAATGTGTTAGGGGGCCAATCCCGAATTTTTGTTTAGACTTTGAGATTCAACTGATTTCATGGGAATTAGTGGAGGGTATCTTAAGTATTGCTCTGCGTGTAATTCCGCCCACAAGAGTAAAGATTTTCGTACATTCACAGCAATACTTTGAACTTAACTATGGACATAACCGAGAACAGCAGGGGTTTTTGATTCAGGGGAACCTGGGGAAGTTGGAGCAGTAAGGGGTAGAACCCACCGCGTAGCTGGAAATGGTGCAAGTAAGCCCTCAGATTGGGAAAAGGTAGATGGGGGCGGAAAGGAGGGAGCGACTGGCAGTCCCTTAAAAATGTTATTGTGGAACATAGCCGGTCTAAAATGAGTATCCACGGACCCGCCCTGGTATCACTGTTAGAAACCATCAGGTTTTATTTTTTCTGGAAACGTGGGCTTTGGACCCTTTAGATTTCCAGGGTTATGCAAATAACATTATTACTGCTACCAAAGGCCATAGGGTTGGAAGGTGGTCCCCACTGATACTGGTACTCCATACCTTCAATTACTAGCAGTGTCTACAGAAGTGGCTTAGCATGTCTTGCTCTCCAACATATACAATAGGCCAAGTGTGCATACTGGGCTGGTGACTTTATTGAGGTTGCAGAAACTTAGAAAATCAAATATTCCGCAGATCTTTCGAATCCAGTACACCTTGATGGCAGGGGATATGAACCTGCAGCTGGACCCATTGGAGGCCATTGAGGATCTCTGGGAAGATTAGGATACTGCACAGTCTATCCCCCCTGTTGTCTGCCGCAATGGAGAGAGTCCACAAAGTAGCTGTAAAATCAGCGTGTATTATTGCAAATTTAAATCTTAGAGCTTGCAATGGAAGGCTGGTAGATGATCAGCCAACGGGAACAACATTTACGGGCCCAAAAGGGTCCTCCCAAATTGATTATGTTTTTATGAAGGGAAGGAGTTGGGCTAGAATGAGGGACCTGGCCATTGTTGACAGGTCTGAAAGTGACCATAAGCCCTTGTCCTTCGATTCCTATATAGGTGTCACGGTTCCCAAGGTACCTCAGCTCTCACTCCACTCATAAGACCTGTAGGAAGCTAAGAACAACGGGATCAAGACTCTGCACTCTTCTTTTTGGCTCCTGGAAGGCTGCGTGCCGGTCGCCATGGTCACGCTGGGCCTTGGGCAAACATGGAGGAGGTGTTCAACGCTCTGCGAAAACACGCAGTCACATGACCACGAGACAGCCGCTTCAGCATTGTCTCAAGATTATAAAAACCATAAGCAGATATTACGGCGCTGCTTCTGCTCTAGAGACAGTATTCCGCTCCTGGACTTGGTACCTGTTCTGCGTTTCGATTCTGCTACTGTTTCTGCTTGCTCCGTTACACACCTCAGCACTTTTACTGGAATTCCTTTTGGCCTTTTGATTCTGCACTTGTCGCTGCCTGCACAGCCACAGACTTTGGCCTAAAATTGGTATTCCTCTGTTCTATCTGATTCGGACATTGGTTCTGCTCGCATTGTCATTGACCTCAGACTGTTCACTGGTATTCCCTTTCTTGGCTGAACTGGGTACTGGCCTAGCCCGCAATTGCTGACCTGGGCCCCTTCGCTCCTACCACCCACCTGGACCAACCCTTATCCTCGTCTACTGATTTCCACCATCTGGAGTTTCCGGCACTGGGACTTAGATGCTGCCCAGTAACAAAAATGCTGCAACCCGACACTAGCGAGACCCTCGTTCCGCCCGGGCGAGTCCCCATACTAATTTTCCCTCATTCATTGTGTTCTGTTCCCTGGAGTCTCCTTCATCCCTACATTTCAGACAGCATTCATCTTGACTACTCTCCCACTATCCTCAAGGGCCGCTTCCTACTGCTGCTCTGGGTAGCGGGGGGGGTTTAGCATATTGTTGTCCAGTCTCTTAGAACTGTTTTTCCTTTTACTTTCAGAGGCCATACACTAGACAGGGACCTTCCTCGTCTTACTACTAAGGCTTGCAGACTTTGCCATTCAGATTAGTCAGTACCTTGTATCTTTGTTCTTACCAGTTGATACTGGAATACGTTCTGATTCCATTCTTTTGTTGTTTCAGCCTCGTGTCCTTCGGGCGTTACTACGTTCTTGCCCTTCCAAGTGATCTACCCATCTGTCCCTTAAATACTGACAGGCAGTAGGGTGTATCATTGGGAAGGACTCATTTTGAGGGGGGAAAGCAGAGCAGATCCAATATTCAGGATGAAGTCTATAGCTTATTGTGGCAGGCCCCCTGAGTGAGAATCCTTTACATTGGGTTGCCTGAATTGTGAAAATAGGGACTGGTGGGCCCTCGGGGGGAGCAGAGTTGGAGGATTAACCAAAATATTGGTATAGATGGTCACGTGAGAAAAACGCTAAAGGGTGTGAACTGGATTGTGGGGGATGTAAAGTCTGAGGCATACGTGGCAATTGTGGAGAACGTGGGGAATATTTGTAACCCCAATGCTTCAGATAGTACCATAATTGCAGGATTTGAGGCTACATGTAGGAACTTAGTACCATTTCTGACTTCATTAATTACTATGATTAAGCATAGGACAGTGGAAAAAAACCTTGGTATGATGAAGAGTGCTCTAGGGCAAAAAGGGAAATAGTTTTACATGCAAGATATGAAAAGCCGCTAGATAAAGGTGTATTACATCAACTAAGAGGAAAATATAAGTCACTATTAATTGAGAAGAAGCGAGTCCACGCAAAAGCATCCTGGGAAGCACTACATAAGGCCATGGACGAAAGGGATATCACACGGTTTTGGAAATTAGTTACCCCACTCGAGTTGGATGGTGTCATTCCCCTCATTGTTGTGTGCCGGCAGCTGTCTGGATGAGCCACTTCTCTGACCTATATGCTACGCCAGAAAGGGGAGCTGAGTTGGTTGGTATGGTTGACTCCGCCACAAGCTCTTTGGATGGGGTACTGGTTATTTCGAATGAGGAGGTGGAAGAGGCATTGGGTTTACAGAAACGAGGAAAAGCTGCCAGGCCTGACTTGATGCTATTGGACTTCTACAGGGATGAACCGACCCTTTGGATCCTGATTCTGAGCAGAGTTTTTATCGCTGTTATGCGGACAAGGAAAGACCCTAGAACATGGAGGGAGGCAAAAATAGTAACATGTGTATAAAAAAAAAGAGGAAAAGACCGGCCTGAAAACCTTTGCCCTATATCCTTGTTGGATTGTGCTGGGAAGACTTAAAGTACTCCAAGTTAAGTTACAAAGGTGGGTGGATGACACTGGAATCATAAGAGGGAGTCAGGCAAAGTTCCGGGCTGATAGGATAACAGTGGATCACTGTTTTCTGTTGTTCCTACTAACACAAACAGACTACTTAAAATGAAACTATATGTTATCTTCCCAGATCTCAAAACGGCCTTTGATACGGTGCCAAGAAACTCCCTGTGACATGGTTTTGGAGGGAAAGAACGCTCCAACTTGTTTAGTAGAAGCAGTTACATTATTACATGAGAAGACCCAACCATCAGATCAGTTTGGATTAGGTGGGGAATAAACTAAAACCTTTGATGTGAATACGGGGGTCCGCCAAGGTTGTGTCCTGGCCCCACTTCTTTTCTCACCATATATCCAGGAAATAGTGGCTGCACTAGAGGAGGGTGCATTGGACGCGCCCAGAATCGTATCTAAGAGATGGCCAACCTTCTTTTTTGCAGATGATGCCACGATCCTTGTCACGTTGCCAAAGGAGCTGAACACATCCCTTAGCATCTTTTCACACAAATGCAAAGAGCTTGGTTTAGAACTAAATGTTAGTAAAACTAAAGTTATGGCTTTCAAAACACCATTTGCTAATCCCTGTAAGGTGAAAATGGAGGTTGAAGGCCTAGTATTGGAACAAGTTAAAGGATAGTTCCGGGAGTTTTTTTTTATTGTCCCTACGGTTCGGCCATGTGTTTTTAAGCATAAATCGGTAGATCGTAGAAAACTTTCCTATGGACCTTACCCGACTTTTCGTCCATTATCGCACTCGAAATCGGCCTCCATTTTGTGATAATCCTATCATTTCCCCCATCGACCTGGCTCACCTGCCTTTGCGGCACTAAATGAAATCCCCCGCCCCTGAAACAGACTTTATCAAAACATTCATATTCCCCGCCTCTATCCGTGACGTGACTGTGCTGCGTAGGCAAACGCGCCCAGGCGTCTTCTACGCGACTCCACACAGAACCCGGAAACCAACACAGATCAGCTCACAACACAGCGCGCCACAATTCGGAATATGAAACTGTACTTTTAAATCAAACCGCAAGATTGTAAATTTGGTAAAGTACATTTATTGGACATCAAATGTTTAGAGAATATTCAGCGATTTGCATTTTTCTTTGCTCTCGATCCAAAATAGTTCTTCTTGAGGCAAGCAATGTTCGTGTGCAGTACACAGGGTGTTGGTTTACGATAAAATAAGCTCTTCGGTCGCACTGTTAATCGCATGGCTGTTCCAACAACGAGGCACTAGGCCACCACAACGGTATGTATGTTGCATCTAGCCGTTAGTACCGCGTAAGGTCATACTTGTACTTGGCGATCGTCCCATAAAATGGTCAGGGTGGCAACGTTGTTCACGCGGAGAAGCAACTGGCGGTTGAAAAACCCATCCGCCGGTGTCTGGTACTCGTGACACAGACAATAATGCAGGATGTACCTGTTTTAAAAACATAAAAAATGAAATTAGTCTCACCATCAGATCTTTATTAAAATTAATCATTTCATAGCTAGGACAGCGCTACTGGGTATTATACGTCATTTCCAGTAACCCACCCCCTCTCCTCTGCCTTTTTCAGAGCCACCTGAGCGCCAGTGGACCACTTCGTCACTGATATGATATAATATGGCATTTGCAACGCGCCTATACACAAGTGTTTGAAGGCGTGGCGAGGCAGGGAGGGGGGGGGTTTGGGGGGGAACAAGGAGAAGACAGACAACGATCCTACTAGGCCAGGTGTCATTCAGATTGCGCAAGTGCAGGGGTAGGGGGAAGGTAAAAGTGCAAGGGGAAGGGGAGGGGGGAAGTGGAGTACAAGGTAAGTAGCATAAAATAATAAATACATAGAGCCAGCTGGTGGCAAGTGCAAGGTAAGTGCAGAACAAGTGCTGGGAAGGGGGGGCTGTAGGATACTGAGACAGTCCCCCAGTGCAAGGGTTGACAGGGAGGCAGTGCAGGTGGAGAGTGGAAGGGCCCGGGACCGAGGTCGCATACAGTGGACCAGTTGTAGCAGGGGAGAGGGAGAGAGAAAGCAGAAGCAAAGAGGAAGGTTTTGAGGTGCTTCCGTAAAAGATAGATAGTGCGCGGTACAAAACAATATGCCACATAGAACGAACAAGTACAACTTAACCCGTCTTTAAAGCCACTGTATAGTAATTAAATTGCGGTATAAACTCATCTAAAGAGTTACTTACATTATATTTGCATTTTCCATTGTGTCTGTGCGTAGGGCAGCCCCGAAATACTACTCCTTCTATGCCGACGTTATTTCTTCTAATGAACGTGGCTATGGTTTCTGAAATTTTATTCATTATCGTTTCTTACGTTATTGCACCACACCCCCAAAAAGAAGTCTTTCGGGATGGTCCCGGCCTGTCAAGGTCAAATAACAATAGAACCTTATACTGAGTCGTGGGCCGTTCCGGCACCCGAGCAAAAAATCAAAGCAGCTGACCTTCACTTTGAACGAGCACACATTCCTAGTTAGCTACATTCAGTGTAAGGCCATCTCACAGGACTTAATTTCCACTCCATCTTTGCATTTTGTCTGCGTGCTTTGCAGCCCCAGAGAACCATAAATACGGAGACATTCTATATTTTTTGAAAAATGATTTATATTACTGTTTGGTTTAATTTAATGCACAAATGAACAAGGTTGGATAGACACATTGCATGTACACTGAGCAATCACTTTTATTTACACATTACATAGATACACATATTCAATGGGCCTGCAACATGAGGAGACTCGAGAGCAAAGTCACAAGTGACACCCGGGTGGTTCGCACTACTGCACGGTGAAGAGAGGGGCAAGGGTGGAGAGACACATTGCATGTACACTGAGCAATCACTTTTATTTACACATTACATAGATACACATATTCAATGGGCCTGCGACATGAGGAGACTCGAGAGAACAGACAATCAAATTACAATCATTTAAACCGTGATGTGTATTTCTCAATGAGCTCTGCTTTAGGTGGACATGGAACAGAGGCAATGTTGGGTGGCAATGCAGTTGTCCCCTGCATAGGTTCGTTCACAACTCCATGTATGTGCCTATCTATGACATCAATGATAAGTCTCTCAATAAACTCATATTGCATATCCTCAAACACTGGTTTGATCACCCATTGTTTACTTCTTTTAGTGAAGGCCTTATTGTAGCGAAGCATCCCTAAAGTTCCGGTCGTCCTACTTTGTTGACGGCCAACATTATGGTTATGTGCCAAGACCGCTAGAAGAGTCCGATTTATCATGCCCTCCATGCCAAAATGCAATCGTTTTGGCTTGTACTTTAGGCACATATTGTGGAACACCTCCAAATCTCCTGTGTGGCAGAATTCTGTGAGTCCCCTCAAATCTCTTGTTATAGTTTTATCAAATACAATCTTTTCAATGGCTTTGTGAGTGGGTGATGAAGGAATCAACCACTTCTTCTTCCGTGCCTCCTCTGTGGACAAATGGCCATGTTCACAATTGTGGAAATGTTGGTTTGTGGACCAGCGGTGAACGTTGCTACAGTGTAGCATTACTGACCGCCATTTTTCCAGTAGAATTTCCAACGACCCTTCACATGTTTTTGAGCTCCACCAAAGATGGTTGCTGATTGACTTGGACCACTGTGAAATACCTTGCATATATTTTTTTTTACCTGCAGCCGACATTTTTTTATTGATTGTTTTTGCAAGATGCCATACGTCAAATTGGTGATTTATATTTTTGTACTCTTCTCTCATTGTCTTGGCAATTGAAACGTGTCTGTCCGTGGCTATCAGGTCGATCACCATTCCCCGCGATTGTAGTTCTTGCAATGATGCTACAAAGCCAACTTTCTCCATGGCCACTGAGGATGTACTTTGTGACACCTGCACGACCACCGAACTCACAATTTTCTTACTTTCCATGTCCTGAAAGTGGTAGGTGCAGTACTTGGCTGAAAATCCTGGGCTGTCGCACTGTCCATCACCGGCTAGCCTGAACCGTTTGCCCGCGAATGTACTTTCAATATACATTTTTTCCATTCTCCAAGCTTCGCTAATGGCTGGAAATAGATAATCGGTTTGGTATTTGTAGAACTGAGTTTTCGCAATGAAATGGATTCCCACAAACTGAAAGAAATACTGTAACTTTTTAAAACTTGAACCACTAAAAAGTGCGGCCGCTGCACAAAGTAGATTGCCTGCTGGCAGTTGCCCCAGCATGGGTTGTGCAGACCATGAGAACGGATGATATTGTGTACAGGTGGCATGTATTTTAAGGTTAGTGCCTCGAATTGCACGAGTCACATTAATCAATGGCTCCCCACATACTTCCCCACCAACCCAATGCCCACATTTCATCATCATAATAATATCCATCAAACAACTATCGAATACAATGAATTTGGCCTCTTTCCTTATACTGTCACTCTGCATCCCAGCTGGTTCGGCCTGTAACGTTGAGGACATGTCACTCACATGAAAGGTACAATCTCTGATATCGTCTTCCGCTATGTTCAGTGATATTGATGGTGTTTCATTGTCGTCCATTTCATTCTCTTCCATTGCAACATCTGTTCCTTCTCCGGCGATGGGAGAATAAAACAATTTCTTCAACTTTCTCGCGCTCTTAGTTTTTGCGGGTGTGGATTCTGTGAATTGATCTCCGACTGCATCCGAACTACCAGGAGGACATTCACTATCAATGGCTGGTGGTGGTATAGCTCCGTTGTCAATCACTTCATATTCTTCCCATTGGCACGATGCATCTCCAGTCTCAAGTCCCTGCCAAAAGGTTTGACAAGCAACATCTCTCGTTCGCTTCACTGTCTGTGTAGATCTAGTTCGTACACCCACTCGCAACTAGAGGACAGATTGGAAAAGGGATGTTCAGTTTAAACACAACTTACAGTATTGAACTATTAACAGTGAAAAACAACATAATATAGTGACCAGGACACTAACCTTCTTTTGCTTTCTTTTCTTTGAAACTTTCTTGCCTCGAACTTCAACATCAGGACGCTGTTGCTCCGACTCGTGTGTGCATGTCTCCACTTTCTCTCGCGCTGCAACGACTATATTTTCATGATAAGCACATCCATCACGCACTGACGCTCCATCGACTCCCTGAAACATAGAACTTTCATTAGTATGTATAATAATATTGAAAGTACAAAATGTACTTGGGGACCAATACCCATACGTACATCTCAATAGCAAAACACGAATGAACGCATTGTGTAGAACATTCAAACGACAATTATTCACGCATTGTTGATCTAGTTAGATGGAACTGTCAAGATCCATACCTCGGGCTCCGCATAGACTTCCATTGATGATATTTTTGAAGATGACGCTTCAGCAACTCCCTGAAACACAGTAATTGCATTAGTATGGTTTTCTATTTTGTTAAAAAGAACAAACTTTGTGCAGGCGTCAACGACTCATCTAAATAGACCTGCACAAATGATCAGTTGTCTAAAATAAATAATGGATATCTAAATATGATTCGATTTGCTCCATCGTTGGAAGTGTCACCACCCAGAGATCTGCATCAACTACTAGGGGTGATGTTCTTGTAGAAGAAGCTCCGTCATCTCCCTGAAACATAGTACTTGCGTTAAGAAAGAAGGAAGTATAGCGGATGTAATCACGTCATATGATCTCGCTTGATCGAACTGTCAGTATCCATACCTCGAAATGCATAAGAACATCAAGGGACGCTGTAACTGCGGTGCACACTTCTGCAAGCTGTTGCGCCGACCCGTAACTGCATGCTCCCCCTTCTTCTTGGACTAATGCTCCATCGACTCCCTGAAACATAGGACTTTCATTAGTAATGAACACAATATTGAAAAAAGAAGACACATAGGAGGGCGACGACAGAAGGACATATCAATGGCTAAAAACGAAAGAAACATTGTGTGTAACAATCACGCTACAAGAATGCAAGATCTGATGATCTCCATCGATGGAACTGTCCGGAAACGTACCTCGAGCATCTGAGTGACATCAACGGTTGTCGTCAATGCGTTGGACTCCTCAGCATCTCCCTGAAAGACAGTACTTGCATTATTTTGGATAACAATAATTATAACTGAAAACAAAGACTAGAGGACGAGTACTATGGTGTACCATTAGATAAAATAATTACACGATAAATTAAAACTATTGATTTACATGCCTAAAACAAGTCAGTGTCAGAATAGCTAAGTAAGATTACCCGATAGGCGCTTGAAGTGGCTGATGACTGCAATAACGACACGGATGGAGAATCTTCCGCCTTCATATTGAGTGGATACATAAATGGGGAAATTATGGTTAGCTAATGCTACACACTACCGCAAGGCCGAGGGCTAAACCCGTAAACTTGACTCACCAGTGGAGGGATGTGGACGAATAGAGTGGGAAAAGCGGTTGAGAGCAATTTTCGCTTCGCTCGCAGTGTTTTCTTCTTTATTAGCAATGATGTGGAGTACATGTCTGAGCTAAAGTGCCTGCTGCAGATGCGGTATCGATCACCCCTCTTGTCCGCAAAGACTTCTAGGACTCTACTTTCAAGCTCAGACGGTGGATATCCGCAATATCGGACCCATTCTCTTATCTGATCTATTGTCTTAGGGAAAACATGCATTATAGTACCTTCAGATTTGTTATGGGTCTTCGAAGGGCAACCGCCAATGGAACAGGTTGGCATTGTGGAAAGTTCTGAAAAGTAAAGATCAACAATTCTCTATGAATACCAATGTGTTAAAAAATTAAATGACACATAAAAGGTTCAATGCAAGGTTCGTTTTGGTTCTTGGAACTGTACACGTTATTCACATGCGGATAAGTATTTGAATAACTTTAAAAAAATAGAAAAATAATTTGACTAAACTCAGAACATGTGACTAGTTCCTTGCATGTACTGTCGTGAACGAAAAGAAAACATGGATGCAATTTGATGACTACTAGCAAATAGATATAAATTAAAAAATTGGACGCAAAATGATTATGGTACATGGCCTTACCTTGACGAACAAACAGTTAGATGCAGGGATCAGAGTAGTTTCTTGTCGTAGAACAGGGAGCAGTTCACAGGTTGCAAACTGACGAGTTTGCTCGAAGTGGTCACGGAAGTTCACAGAGACGAAGAGCAGATAACCAGCACCTTCACGGGTTGACTAGCAAAGCGCAAAGAAGTTCTCATTAGAAATATGAAGTGGGTTATAAAGAATTCGAAACAGGGGTGTGTTTGTGAATGAATGACGTGTATATGTCGTGGCATTATGTGGATTGCAGGGGGGCGTCCAGCGTGAGGGGGGATGCTTGGCAGGAGACACGGGGTCTGGAGGTAGACATGGGAACAACAACCCATGCTCTATAGACCACTTTGAAGTGTACATGGTCTTTGGCACCTCTTGGCCTTTATCGCTCCCTGACAGCTCCACTTGCCAGCGCAAGTACCCCGGTGCGAACTGCCTTTGATAGGGCGGGGGTGGATTGGGGCGGTGGTCGTGCAGACAAGACCCGTTTGCCGCAGGGCCTCACCAAGGAGAGGCCATCTAACTGCATGTAAGAGGCAGGCTGCAGGATCTAGTACATGGAAGGCAGGGGGGTGAGTTTATAAATACCTCACCCTCCCAGGAGAATATATGGGTGCAGTTCACCCTGGAGACCATGGATGCCTAGGCAGTTAGTCAGCAGCAGGCTGGCCTGTGGTGGCAAGGCGGCACGGGCCAGAGGGGGTCATCTCTGTACCCGGTGCCCAAAAGGATGATTTATTATGATCAACCATATTGATTCTTTACCTATAACCATGTTTTGTATCAATAAAATCCAACGGCCTTTTATTGCCAACGTTTGAACAAAGTGGTGTGGTAAGTATTTTCGGGGGAGGAGGCAAGGCCGGGAGGCTTGATGCCAACCCGCAAAATAATATATGTATGACTGCTGCATATGGGTTCAACGGTTATGTGGATTGAAGGTGGGCGGCCAGCGTGAGGGAGGATGCTGGCCGGAGACATGTGGTGTGACAAGACAAGGCACAGGAAGACTATTCAATGGAGACACACTAGATTCATTTAAAAAATCAAAACAACCATTGTTAAAATATATGTTGGGCTTTATTTTAGATCTTAATTTCAATTGAACATAAATAATAAACATTACACATTGTAAAGTTCCGGTTGCAGCACATCCAGGGAAAACCCGCGGTATTGTCCACTGTCGCTGGGGAAATGTTGTCTAATGGCAAGTACCGCACAGGCAGGTATTACTCTCCGAACGCGGTGTCCGAGCCTCCCGTGAAGCCACCAAGTGAAGCAACGATAGGCCACCAGCCTGTACCACCTGTGAAAAAGAAAGATGCAAACTGTATTAAAATGACAAAACTTTCTTATCAATGTCGATTCAGGTAAAAAATGTCATTCTAGAAAATGCACAATATGGAACCAATTTACATGCGTTCGAATGATATGTAGATGTAATTTTATATGTGGGAGACGACCATGAAATAGTAGTGGCATCACTGACATCACAACCAGAGTATACTTACTCGTTACTCGGATTACGCGGACGAACAGTGCCGCGAAGTTCGTGCATAAGCACCATCATCATCCTCAACACGGTCCGTGAGAGGCAGGCTTCCCTGAACTCTGGCAGCTCGGTGATGCATTGCGGACTTTGCTCGCCTTCCGAAATGTAGGCCAAGCACCCGGAATTTTCACGGCAGCAGCAGTTCTCCTCCTCAGTTGGCATTAGCTCGCACTGATTACACGTGCACCAGGTGGAGACGCCGTCCATGCGACATGGTCCAGGCTCTTCATCCGTTGACTGGTCCTCCCAACTGCCGTCCGAATCCCCATCGTTTTCACGTGCTTGCCTTTCCAGTAGTTCCTCCTCGGTGTACTCGGGCTCATACATATACGGCATTATTGTAGCCATTGTGTGGTAAAGAAAGTAAAATAATTTACAGAGAAGGTACAGGTGTTCACAAGGCCTAGAAGCGGCGAAGGTAGCTGACCAGAGCACAGAAACGAGTCACAGAATACTCAAAGTAACACAGAGAGAGTAATGGAATCGAAAATCTGCTGCTGTGTGCTGTGAAACGGTGTGTTTATACTCATTGAGGAAAGAGGCGTCCTGCCATTTCCATGGCGACACTTCATTAGCTGAGGCGCAGCGATTGTTGACACGAAACGTGCTTTGGCGTTGGGAAATGGGCGGTACGCGTCTGCTGATGTCAGGCTCAGGGGCGGGGGATTTGATTTAGTGCCGCAAAGGCAGTTGAGCCAGGTCGATGGGGGGAAATGATAGGATTATCACAAAATGGAGGCTGATTTCGAGTGCGATAATGGACGAAAAGTCGGGTAAGGTCCATAGGAAAGTTTTCTACGATCTACCGATTTATGCTTAAAAACACATGGCCGAACCGTAGGGACAATAAAAAAAAACTCCCGGAACTATCCTTTAAGTATTTTGATTACTTGGGATTAGGTTCAGCGAAGTGGAGGCTGGGCTGATCAACTCCTACAAGCTAAGGTTAAAGTGTGTAAATATAGCAGGGGAATTTACTCCTTCTCTAGTCATGGTAGTGGGGCAATTTCACTGGCCATTGAGCGTTTTGATACAGATGCCTTGCCAGCAGCCCTCTACTGAGCCGTGATTTGGAGCCAATTAATTTTTTTATTGTGTTAGTTTATTTACTAAACTTTTACAAAAAATACTCTCGTTCTTCCTTCCTCCATCATCAACCCAATAACATCAACCTTTCAATTTCTCATAAAACGCAAGAACGTAACAACCAAATATGACAATTATGACAAGAACCCATCTCATTCATTAGAGTCACCAATTGGGCTGCACCGCTACCGCCCTGTCGCCAGTATCTTATCTAAGTAATCTATAACTGCACAAGTCAGCATAGAACTGTTACCCGACAATAATGCAGACCACCAGTCATCCATATTACCATTTGTTGGAGCAAATTTCCCTAAAGCCACTGTTCTTTCTGCTTTTAAACCCGGCATTCAGCGTTCAAGTGCATTAGTGATTCCACTTGTTAAGCGCAACCGCAAGAACTGGTCACGATGGCGTCCTTGACTGGATGGTGTCTTGACTGGAATTGTTTTAAGTACCTTGGAATCTGATTCACCGCATTTGAGGCAGTAGTAGAACTTTCCTCCAATACTGCCCTTCAAGCAGATTCCATAAGGTATTGTTTATGTTGAAACCAGCTTCAGATCCAAGAGAGATTGCAGCAACCACTTTTTGGCGGTGGAACAGAATTGCTGGCATAAGAGTGAATTTGCCAAATTCACAGTGTAGTTTGGCACCTTGTAGTGATAGATTAGTCATCTTGGATTTAAGATCTTCTGTCCATTCCAATTCTCTTATTGATTTGTTGAATAAGATTCCAAGGTATCTGATTTTATCAGCTCTTGTTTCCCCACTGTAAACCATCTGTTACCTAGCTGTGAACCAAAGACAACAATCTTGGATTTCTCAGCATTAATCTCAATACTGTTGATCTGCAAGTAAGCTTCCAATTCCGATAGTAGGCGTTGTAGGCCAATTTGCGTGGGGTCTACCAATACATCATCAGCATAGGTTACTGTCATGATGCCTACCCCCGGGGCACCAGGCCAGGCCCAGCACCCCCGGGAGCAGGCATCATGCCCCCGGGTAAAAGCCCAGCGGCCCCTTATAGGGGCTCTTTGGACTCTGTCCTGGCGCCATAGGCGCCAGGCTCATAAAGGAAGGTGTTTTGTGCCCTTACCTGATGCAGACCATGCTGCAATATTCAGGCCTCCCTGAGACCTGAAAGGGACTATTTTTTCATTGGGACTATTTTGCCACTCGGGCGTGGCCAGGGAAGGATACTTACCAGGAACTACTTTGGGGGCTATTAAAGCCACGCCCAGACAGTAGCTCGCGCTTCGCGTTGTTCTGCATCCAAGCAGCTGAACGCTCACCGTGTCTGCTCCTGCATCTGGTCTCCAGCCACGCCCGCCTCAATCCTGGAACACCTGTAAGGAAAGAAGAGAAGAGAAAGGTGAAAACCAAGAATTTTATCAAACTTCTTACCTGCATCCGGAACCTTCATGCCAGCGTTCCTGAGAAAAGACTAATTTAAAAGCATTGCGTTGCTCGCTGCAGCGCCGCGCTTCACTCACCTGTCCTCGGGAGTTCTTCTGGCTCCACCGCGACTGTCTGCACCGGTCGCCACATCTCTGCGCCTAGGGGAGAGAAGAAGAGAAAAGGTGAGCAGAAGGAACATATGAGGAAAGCCTAATTTTCCGCCATAACACTTACCGGTCTTCTGTTGGTGGACCATTCCTCTTTTCGGGTCGGCGCCGCTTCGTTGGCAGGTACCGCACCCCGGCCCCCTATGGGGAAAGGACAAAAGCCATTACTGGAGGAATATAAAGACATTAAGAGGGATCGCCCCCATCGCTAACTCACCTGAGTTTACCATCGGCAATTCAATCCCTCAACGCAGCGCCTTCATTCTGCACATGAAATAAAGGACAGATCACAGGTTAGGAAGGCAACAGAAAAGGAGGCTCAACACTTGAACTTTTGTAATCTTCATACTTACAGCGTGCCGCTCGGAAAAGTCAAGTGGATTTTGCCAGCGCCATTCTGAAAACCAGTGAAGTAACTGGACAAACACTCGCCCCTGCACCAGAAGCAGGATGGAGAGTTCATCCGGGAATTTCGGAAGAAGTTAGAGAAGAACGAAGGGGGGAAGGGGGGAGCAAGCACACTATTCTGCAGACTGTTAATCCCCTTTCTCATCTGCAGAAGGATAGTCCTACGGGCCAGACAAGCAAGATTTGAGGGTCCTGTTCAGTCGGTGTTCCGAGTTCTGCGCATCACGCTCGAAGAGGCCACAGCAACCCAGACTAGACCAGCGCCTCAGTGGGAGTCAGGTGAGCGTTACAGTTACCAAGCCTATATGGAGCCCATTAATTTTTGGTGGAAAGCTCTTACATTCGGCAAGGGCTTCAGGCAGGTCTGCAATATATAATTTGAAAATTAAAGCTGCCAACGGGTAGCCTTGCTTGACACCTCTTTCAGTGGTAATACTTTCTGATAGTTCACCATCGTCCTTCAATCTGACTTTAATTGATGTATTTGAAAGCAATTGGATAAGAATTTGCAGTAGGTCAGGAGGATACCCAAGCTACTCCTCACTGATGACACCCAACAAGGCTGAAACATGTCTGGGGATGCTTGTGGTCTCGTGCAGAAGGGATGTGACCTAGCAGTTCGGGTTGGACTACCTCTTTGGGGGTGGGACCAAGCCTGATTTGCATATGGTCTTTCCCCTTTTGTAACGGCTTGGCAGGCGAAGAACGATGGTCTGGAGGGTTGCCCAGAGCGATGCCAGAGGTTAAGATTCATTCTAAACCTTCCAGCTATCACCTCTTTTGTTTTGCTATTGTCAACCCGAGTGGGACGGGTATGCCCAGACGTGGGTCCCGTGCCTGCTGGGCCTAGAGAGACCCAAGCTACTCCTCACTGATGACGGCCAACAAGGCTGAAACATGTCTGGGGATGCTTGTAGTCTCGTGCAGAAGGGATGTGACCTAGCAGTTCGGGTTGGACTACCTCTTTGGGGTAGGACCAAGCCTGATTTGCATATGGTCTTTCCCCTTTTGTAACGGCTTGGCAGGTGAGGAACGATGGTCTAGAGGGTTGCCCAGAGCGATGCCAGAGGTTAAGATTCATTCTAAACCTTCCAGCCATTACCTCTTTTGTTTTGCTATGGTCAGGAGAACATTTCCATTTTTCTAGTTTTTGCCACAAGGTCGCTCTATTGACCCTGTCGAAAGCCTGACGCAAATAGACAAATGCCAGGCAGAGGGTTTTGTTTTTTTCATTGCATCTAATTTTAGAAGATTTAACAGGGCAAGATTTAGTGCCACAACTACACCTCTAATGAAGGCGGTCTGTCTATCGTCGATTATGTTGGCCTCCGTTGCCCAGTTTGCTAGTCTTTTCGGCAGGAATGTAAACAAAGATTTTCCCAATTACATCTAACAAGGCAATCGGATGGTAGTTGGATGGATCTTCCCTATCGCCTTTTTTGAATATGGGCACTACTACCGCTGATTGGCAAGAAGACGGGATTTTCTTTGTCACAGCAATTTGCTTAAATAGAGTTTCGATGAATGCAGCCCACTGGAGCTTTGGGTGGTTGTCTTACATTAGATCGAGTGAATTCTAATTGGTATATACCAATACAAAAGCGCTCCCCCCAATTGAGAATACTTTCTTAAAGAAATTGCTGCGACTTCACTAATCCATTTGGAACTGCAAACGTGGCCTGTAGCCAAGCCGATTGCCCTGAAACCTGTACTCTATTGGGTAAGACTTTGGTCATCTCCGAGTTGGGCCCCACACAGACTTGCATTGAAGAACTATGTGCAACTGGAAGGAGCAAAACATTTGGTTGGGTTTTCCATGTGAAAAAAAAGTTATGTTGGCTGAATGCTAGATCTTACTGGGACAACCCCCAGGAGTGCTGTTTAACATCAAAAATGGACCTCAAAGCAACCGCAAGAGGCAAAGCGTTGGATAACCTAGAGACATTAAAAGACGCATTGACGAACAGACGGATTGGGACATTTAAAACTTTTCCAGATGGTATTCACCCCCCATATGAACATTCCCTATATGTCCGATTCAGAGCAGGGATCTTGCATACCGCATGGTATACCCACACATGGTCAGTCTTGAATTCTAGCCTTTCCCCCTCTGTAAATTATCAGATGAAACTGACCCATTTTATGTTGATTTGCACAGGTTTACTTGAGATGAGATGCAGGTACTTAAGAAGTCCCTTGGCAGATTCAAGGATAAGAACACTCAAGAAGCCATGTAGTTTTAACTTGTACAGTGAAATGGAAAGTTGTTTTACCTCTGCCAGATATGTGCAACGTGCATGGCTATTAAAAAGACGGCTGATGGGTAATGTGTGATTATGAACTCTGAAAGTACTGTGAGGTTGCGAGCTTCCTCTCCTCACATAGGGTAAATTCATACTAAAGAAACTAATCATGATCTGCCTTATTTTAAGTATCAATTGTTTTCTAAAAGCTGCTTTAAAATTGTGTTTTACTTATTTGTTAAATAGGGTTTTTAATTGTTTGTATAATTCTATGGATTTTTATTACCATCAATTGTAAAAATGTATTTCTTTTCTTGTGTGTGAGGAATTGTTTTAAAGGTCAATACCAAATACATATTAAAAAATGAATGAATTAAACTAATACTATCAAGACGTGCAACCGGATGCACTTCATAGAGTGGAGCAATTGGACTCCTGCGACACCACAGCAACCTGCAATTGTGCACTTACCATTATACCAGGAGCTGGGAGCTCACCGGGAGACCGCCCCAGTTGCAGCCCACCTTGTCTCCCCACTGGGGCGAAAGCGTGTGGTGAATGGGCACAAAAGGCCCAAGCCAATAGACTCAAGGACACCTCGCAGGGCACACTGCATTAGGTGTCGCAGCACAAACTCTGGACAGGGGAGGTTAGACTTGCTACTCTGATCAAAGCATTGGATTGGGAAGGTCTATTGTACCAAAGAAGACTGAACAGACTACTCTGGACCCGAGATGGAGTGTGCGGGACTCCACGACAATTTAAGAGACATTCCAAGCGTAACTGGCCAGCACAACCTTTTTATTGGAGCTTAACCCGCTAAAACGTATTAGTGCTTATAAGTGCCATAGAGGCCCGATCCATTCCCGGTCCACGGCTTTGCTGAGAGCACACAGGACAGGGCAGTACGAGGATAAGACAGATTTGGGCCTGGGATAAAACACAATATTCTCCAGATGTCTAAATAATCCAATAAAGGAAAGGTCAAGCAGACCACAATTGAGACATATACTAAAGGCTCAAGTAACACGAATGAAGAGACTAATGTTGCATCCACACCGGATACAAAACAGTAACAAAGCAGAGGAGAACTTCAGATCCTCAGCACATCGCTGCTCTGCAATCTGCAATAAAATCCAAGATAGACGCAGTGATTATTGACGTAGGCCTTTTGCAGAAGGACGTCCGTGCACTGGCAGACAGGACCGGCAAAATTGAAGCACAAGTTAAAGACAACACCGCGGGCATACTAAAAACACAGTCTGAAGTCAAAACATTGCAGTTGAAAGTGAAAATGTTGCAACATAGGGCAGAGCATGCCGAAGAAGGAGCCCATAGAAATAATATCAGAATTCTTGGCCTGCCAGAGGGAATGGAAGGTGCAGATCCTACAACCTTACAAATGGCTTCACGGTCGAACGGGCACATAGATCGGTGTCCAAGAAACCTCTGCCAAGGGCACCCCACCACCCCCAGGCACAAAATAGCCAGAATAATGAATTATAAAGACAGAGAGAAAACATTGGCATTCTCAAGATCTGGAGGCTCCATACAAAGGGCATCGGCCAAACTGGCAGTCTATCTGGAAAACACTATCCAGGTACAGAGACACAGAGCGCAATTCGGCTCTAAAAAAGAGACTGCATAAGGCCGGCCTTAAATATATGTTCACCTATCCAGCTCATTTAAGAATCCTGCAAAATGCAGCCCTAAAGAAGCTCAGGACAATGAGGATTGCAACACCAACAGATGGAGGCGCATCGCAGACAGGTCAACAAGAAAATCACAGTTCCCCCTGTGGGACTCCCTCCTTTAGGGATATATTGTACTCTGCTGGGCCATTGGGCCACCCTATCATGCTTCAGCTTGTTTAATTACTTGAGATCCGGGACTGGAGACCGCAAGAAGCCAAATCCCTAATAACTACTTTCTGGAAAGTGATGCACCAAAAGGCAGGAGGGAACAATGGAGGAGGCCGCAACATTCAGGTAGCGCCTGTAACCCTTGCTGCAACTACTCCTCCACAAGTATATCTTAGGGTACTAGTACTCACCTGCTGCGCACCAGAAACCTAGTTGTTGAACTTGGTAAGTGGGGGTGCGCAAAGCAGAAATGCCTGAACATGCTAAGTATAGCTGGGCGATTGTTGGGAGTTGGGAAGAAGGGGGAGGAAGAGGGAGGGGGGGTTGACTACTTTGTGTGTATGGCCTTTGTCAACATGGAAACTAAGAAGCAAAGCCCTACAAGATGCAGTATTTACAGACTACATAAAAAAGTGCATTAGTGAGTACTTCACACAAAACACAGGCAGTGTGGAGTAGGTAGTTACATTATGGGAAGCCTTTAAGGGGGTTATTAGGGGAGAAGCAATTGCCAAATCAGGAGGCATACAGGTAAAAATAACCAGAGAATTGGCTAAGGACGAACAAGATTTAGATGACAGAAAGATACACCAGCAACTTTTAGATGACATAGAAAGATACAACAGCAACTTGAATACTGACCTCCAAAAAAAGATATAGCTGAGATATAAATGCTTAACATATTGGGTAAGATTGGCTAGATTCATAGAAAATACATAGAAAGGTAACATGCAGAGGGTGATAAACTTGGCAGGCTCCTGGCATGGCTGTATAAGAGCGAAAGTACACAAGTAATGATCTGTTCCGTTCCGTTAACAATAGCCAGGGTTCTCCCCTGTAACACACAAGCCGAATACCCCCTTTTATGAATACTACAGCACTTTATGTAAATATGAGAAAGTAACAGCACCCAGACCTCCAGGAAGCCTTAGATCTGATCCAGCTTCCATGTCTGGATGGAGAAGTTGTGGTGACGCTAGATGCCCCTATAACCCTGGATTAAATACTTGCCACAATCAGGACCTTGCCTACGGGGAAAACCCCTGGCATGGACTGTCTGCCAAGTCAATTCTACAAGGAAAATGAGGGAGACCTTGCACCAGCAATGTTACACATGTTCAGAGAAGCTAACGAAATGGGCTTGTTCCCTGAAAGTTTAAAGGAAGCAGTAATAATAGCTCTGCCCAAGCCAAAAATGGACTGTGGCTCACATAGGCCTGTGTCCTTGTTAAATCAAGACAGCAAAATACTCAACGCACTGTTAGCGAACAAATTAAAAAAACGTGATCGCAAAATTGATACACCCAGATCAAATAGGCTATGTGCCAAGTAGAAACACTTCATAGAACTTAAGGCGCTTAAATCATGTAATAGACAGTACCAAGGCATACGACCACCATTGTGCTGTGGCCTCCCTAGACGCCGTGAAAGTGTTTGACTCCAATAAAAGGGAATGGTATTTGGATTTGGACAGGGTTATATTAGGCGCGTACAACTGCTAAGCACCAAGCCGATGGCCAGGGTAAGAATGGGTCAACACCTCTCAAATAAGTGGAAACTAGAAAAAGGCAGTAGAAAGGGGTGCCCATCATCTCCAATGCTTTTCATCCTCACTATTAAACCGGTAGCTGCATTCCTTAGAAACTCCTATCGAGAGGCAGGCATAGGTATAGATCGGGTACAACACTTGGGGCCCAATTCACATAACGTTTTCCTGTGGGAAAGCACCATTATAAAAACACATCTGTGAATCAGGCCCCCAATATCCATGTATGCAGATGACATGCTACTCTATATATACATCAACCTGAAGTGCATCTGCAGTACATACTAGACGTTCATGATAGCTTTAGTGAAATATCGGGCATCACAATCAGTCACGAGAAATCTTGCTTGTTCCCACTACCTGGCCTGACTGAGTTGCTACCCTCGCTAGCACTTAAATGGAACACTGACACGTTCCGATACTTGGGGATAGATATATACCACAAACCCTCGATTGAGCATACATATTACACAAAAAGCATTGGATGGGGTCATAGGCTCTATGAACTTCTGGGTACGATTGCCCCCATCACTAATGGGCAGAGCAGCATTGTTCAAAATGGTAGTATTTCCCAGACTTCTACATTACTTTGTGAACATTTCATACAATATCCTCAAATGCTTCATTGGTAAGTTAGACGCGGAGTGCAGAAGATTCTTATGACAGAACTATATAGGTTGGCTTTGAGTACACTCCAAAGAGATCATGATGAGTACCGCAATTTGAAATCTTTTTCCTAGCGGGCCAGCTACAGTTTGTGGCGGGTTGGCTGGCGGATGAGCTGACACTTGACAAATCCTGGTTACAACCAGCAATTGAACAATTTTACTTAAAGTAGATTCTGTGGGTACCAACCCCCCCAACCAGGACAACATCCATACTTAGTGGCATTAGGCAGACAGCTGTGGCATAGAGCCTGTAAGATACTCGGGATAAGAGACCCTGTTTCACCACAGCTTCCCCTGGCCGCTGTGCTGTCAGATGAATGGCAATTAAGATTGGGTATACGAAAACACTGGGAACCCTTGGGGGTTGTATGATAGGAGAACTGTTGCAAGAGGACACATTAATGACCTTCCAGGCATTAAAAGAACACGCAGCATACATGGTGGGCAGTACTTACTACATCAAACCCTAACACATACACTAAAACAGAGCTGGCCAATATTTGGTGGACAGTTAGTAATGCATGATGTGATAGAAGCTGTATTTGATATCTCAGATCTGCAGGGCTGCCATGTTGATTCTGTATGATGTTAAGACAGTAGCCAGCGTTTATAAGCTATACCACAGAATGTGACTCCATCCAAACATTAGTAACAGGTAATCAGGGAACACGCAACATATGAAAATATTAAGCAGGGAGAAGGAAATGTATGACCAAGAGGTGAAAATATGTAGAACTGCCCAATCAGGAAGACCAGGGGATAATCACACACACATTATTGAGACATTGGAGTGGGTGAAAACAATATAGACAGTGTCAGGAGCAGTGCATGAGTGGGTAAGACAAGATGGTGCTGCACAGGGTCGGACTGGGACAAGAAATAGGCCCGGACACCCTGAGAAAAGTGGCCTACCCCTCGCCTCACGACCTCGACCTCTGTTGACATCACCGGAAGTGATGTCATTTGACCCCACCCCAAAGTGACATCATGGGAAGCAATGAAACACGACCTTTCACCCCTTGACAAAACAGGAAGTGGCATCAAACAGCATTGTCCCTAAGTACACTTCAAAAAATATAGTTATGATTTCACTAATGTGATATACATTTCATACGAGGATGGATAACCATATGTATCATTAATATCTTTGTGTATAGATCCATATTGTCAAATTACTGTGAATGCACGCAGACGTCCAAAGACAAATGATAATATGTAATTGTATAGCACTTACGCTTAAGCTCTTTTTTATAGAACAAATATGCATACAATATCACCCAACCTGTGCTGGTACTCAATTATCGACCTAAGAAGGATGAAAGGCTGAGATGGCCTTGCTGGGATTCGAACCTGCAGGTCACAGACACATCGCAGCTTCGAGCGCTCAACCCACTGAGCTATCATATCGGATATAGTAAAATGAGCAATTATTCTGTAGTGGATACCATTAAACTAGTAACTGAGATTTAACAGCAGACCAGTTAAGTTCATCTACAGTTCTGGTGCAAAGTTGGCCGCATGTCAAGCCTGCATGCACCTACTTTCAGGCTTCAGAGGTTGGCAAAATAGGGAAAGCTGTGCACTCACAGGACAGCCCATACTCTGAGCACTCGTTACTTCATACATGCAAACAAACATCCTGAACACCATACCAGGGAGATGGGAAAGATAGACGGATTACAACAAAGTATTCATTGTGGCACAATGAAGTCAATGGCCACTTTATGTGCTATGGTCAAATATTTCTACACTGTACAGAAGCTTTTAGGCACAAGGATTTTGTCAAGTGACTGAGGACACTGAGATGGAATGTCTTGTGTTGATCGTAACAGAGACAACGTCAGAAAACAAAACATGCTATTACTGCAACTTGCGAAAGTCAAAATACATAGTGCAAAATTGATGTTTATTCTACTCTAAAATTGGTCGTTTATCACTAATATCACTAATACATAATTATCACTAATAAAACAGCACAGCCACTCCAGGGGGCACCACGCCCCCCTGGAGTGGCGGCACGGCAACAGCAGGCGGTGGCGGCCCCAGCCCCTCAACTTTGCATGCATCATAATTTATGATGCGCACAACATGCATGCAAATCAATCATCAAAGCAAGGTAATGTGTTACCTTGCTTTGATGAATTAATGAATTATGCCATTGCATGTGTTTTTTTTTTTTTAAAGAAAATTATTATTATTTTCACTTTTTTCTTTTTCCAAACCGGCCCAAGAGTGGGCAGAAACCGGCCCCCATCAACCAGGGACGATTCCGGCTCAGCCACGGCCCGAGAGGCCAATCCGACCCTGGTGCTGCAGCAAGTTGGTATGTCTTTTGGGAAGGAACACATTGGGAGAAAGAACAAGAGAGAGAAGGAGCAAGAAAGGAGGTGGTTGCTGAGTAATGAACTCAGTAGGTGATCTTTCTTCATAGGTGCCTCACTCAGATCCTGCTTGGGGCTATAGCCAAAATCCTGAGGAAGCCAAAGAGCACCATTAGCTGAGAAATGTGACAACCATAAGCTGGTTATGGGTCCACATCTGTAAAGGAAAACCAAGAAGATGTAGTTGACTCCTACTCAGGAGGGTGACCCTTGGCTGTTGAGTGAGAATAGCTTCAGTCTGAAAATCACCTGGGCAGGGTGGGACGAGGGGAGGAGTTCTGCTGGTAATGAATCTTGAATGTTAATGAAGGGCATGGGGTGTTACAATTTCTGGCTGGTAGGCATGTGCTGTGTCTACAGCTTTAAGACCATGCAGGGCGCGCTACCAACAATCCCTGAGAGTAAGTGAACTGAAGGCAGCCATGTAGAGAGGCAACCCTGGGTCCCAGGATTCAACATAGGGAACGGAATTTGAAATAGGATACTAGGTCCATTTAGAAGAGAACCTTGCACTTGTTTTTATTAATCATCTATCCTGACACTGTTCCCCATGGATTCTCCCTAGACATATATCTTAAGATATCTAAGCCGAACATCTTACAGGAGATCCACCAACCAGAGGTGTTGCTAGATCTGGAAAAGATCCGGGGCTACGCTAATGTCGGGACTGTTGGGACTCTGGGCTAGCTGGCCTTTTGGATGTAGACCTTGAGCTTCTATCAGGGGCTACAACCAAAAGACACGGGGCTATAGCCCTGTTAGCATCCCCCCTAGCAACGCCTCTGCCACCAACCCTTTCCCCAGAGAAAAATGATTGTGTTGAACTTAATCCAAACTTCTTAATCCCTCTGTTATACACACACACTGAAGGTACTCATATGCACAGCAGGAGGTTTGGGAGCAAGAGATATACATTGGCAGAGTCAAGCAAAGGCGTCTGAGTTGGCTCCAAGACTAAGACCAAAACATAAACCAAGCCAGTAAAAGACCCATGTATGGCATCCTGCTTCCCCATCCAATTACACAACACAAAAGCCATACCTGGTGTCCAGCCTCCTGGCCTCTCAATACAAGACCCATAACTGGCTGTCCCGCCTCCCAAACGCCCCCTACAAACGAAGAGCCCCAACTGCCATCCTGCCTCACCACCCCCAAAACAAAAACTCATGCCTAGCATCTGCATTTTGTAGTAAGATAAAATGATATGCCCATGATCAGAAACTTTAGTCAAGAGGTGAAGCCAAGATATGAGCCCATTAGATGCTTGACAACTTATCTCCCCCGGTGTCCGGTCAATTGGTCGACAACAAACTGGTCGACTGCAATTTGGTCGACACCATTTGGTCGAATGCCAAATGGTTGAATTTTTTTTTGTTATTTATATATGTGTTTTGTGGGTTTTCGTGTGGGGAAAAAAAAAAAAGAAAAAAAGGGGGTTGGGGGGGACCCCCCCCCAAAAAAACCAAAAAAGGGGTAAAAAAAAAAAAAAATTCAACCATTTGGCATTCGACCAAATGGTGTCGACCAGTTGTCCCGTCGACCAAATGTTTGACTAATTGACCTACAACCGCTTGACAACTTATCTCCCCCACCTCAAGATGATAGAAATATGTATTCCTGTTTGGATTTGAAGAGCTAAAACGATACTCTCACATTACAAACCAACGTGACAAATATATAAATCCATACATTAAGGAAAAAAATTGGATTTGGTTTTGCTTTCCCATGCTAAAAGAAAGCCATCAAGTGCCAGTCTGCAAAGTAAGGTCAGATACACAAATCTCTCCTGAGTTATCCAACTATGCTTTCAAGAATTAAAGAGACCACTACAAAAAGCCAAAACTGTGTGACAAGATCACATAATTGTGATCTGTTTCACACAGGCATATCTTGTCAATATGTATGAAGAGAAGAAAACATGAAGTTCATCAAGAAAGCAAAATTGGGAGGGGGGGTGGCCAGCATGCAAGCAGCAAGGACGTGAGTTCTTGGAGCTCCTGGGGCTGCCGGCATAATCCTGCAAATTCATTCTGTTTGGTGTGGCGCAAACGATAGTAAGCCACCAGGGAGGCGAACGTATGCTGCACAGTTGTGAGAGGTCTGACCTGCGAAATTAACAGCCTGTTGGTGCTGTTTGGCGAAGACTGCTGGACGTGAGAAGTGCACCACCAAAATGGCCTACGCGGCATGTACAAGCTGTTGTAAGGGGCTGATACGCTGAATATCAACTGACGCTGCAGCGGTAACCTGCACCAGACAATTGTTACAGGAAGAGCAGGAACGGTTT
Source organism: Ambystoma mexicanum (assembly GCF_040938575.1). NCBI lineage: Eukaryota > Metazoa > Chordata > Amphibia > Caudata > Ambystomatidae > Ambystoma > Ambystoma mexicanum. Next base: position 743,716,459 of record NC_090936.1, read on the forward strand.
GCAGGTAGTCGAGTGGCTGAGACGGATCATAACGGCAGGCTAGTGGACCCGGGCGAGCGCTGCTGGTGGTGGCGGGACCGCGGCATGTGAAGAGCGAGGGCCCACGAATGCTGGTGGCAGCGTCGCCAGGACAGGTGGCTGCTTCTGGGGGCAGGGCAGCCCAGAGGATCAAGGGACCGGAGCAGTCACACAGACACCATCACACGCTGGCGAGTGCCACTGGAATGGTACATTTCCTCGCTAAGCTGCCCAGCGCCTGTCCGGGACCTTGCGGTGTCATCCCCCTCAGGTTCCAAAAGCTCCCCCCGTGGCACCGATTGCAGGGGAGGAGATAACATCGCGCCAGGCCGTGGCCCGCAGAAGAATCCAGGGTCCGCAGTGGGAGAGGAGCGGGCGAGGGAGCCTCTAGTGAGGGGCTGACACGAGCAGCAGAGCACTGGGAAGGCCCACGATGTGGGCTCCCTGTGTGGGCAGGGGCACATCTGGTAAAGACAAGCGCGGAAAGAAGGCACAGAGCCATGATTAAACAGCAGAGGCGCACAGGCCTACTAACCCCGTCGCTGGACTGTTAATACTGGCTCTACTCGGTAAATACTGGGGCATTGGGACCACCCAACGATGCAATTGCAACAGAGCACCACAACGGTAGCACCTGCCAAAAGCACTGCATCCAGACCAACAAGCATGTTTGATTACATGTTGCAATCCAAAGCAACAGAGGCGCTCCACAATTGGGGAGGGGTGTGTCCTGCCCAGGAGGATTCCACAAAAGCAACAAAGCTCCGGAGAAACGGCTGAAGCACCTGTGACCACATAAAGGGGATACACAGACCCACGCAACCTAGCTCTGAGCCGATGCAAGCTGATCTGCCAGATGGAAGTCAGGGCCACGCATGAGTACGGGTGGCACAGAGCACCGTAACTGTAGAACCAGCAAGAAAGGGCTGCACTCAGGTAAGACTACACAACTGATTACTTGGTGGTTGTAAACGAAGCAGAGTGCGCCCAACAGTTGATGGAGGATATGTCCTGCCTAGAGGGATGCAATTGAAACCAATGGAGTGAAGGACTTCTGCTGGGTAACGGCCAGTAACGACACAGCAAACAACATACAGAGCTAGAGAAGCCAGCTATAAATATATCACTTAAGGCCTACATTGTACAGCACCCCAAGAGGCGAGATTGGCAATCCAGGCCGAAATACACTCTTCCCCGCACAAAAGGAGGAAGAACTAACGCCCCGCTGGGATAGGGACACGCTTGCAAACCCGGGTTCGCCAAGAGTAGGGACAATCCACTAGTGTCCTGAAGTGGTGGGCCCCTATACGAAGTAACGGCTGCAGACGGCCGGTTCCAGCGTATTGCACCAGCTGACAGCGCAGAACCCTTGCGAAACCCCTGCCCCTAGAGGCACTGGTCTGGGAAATGGGTAAAGATAAAGCTAAAAAGGCGACCATGCAAAGTACCATGGACCAGTTCACAACCACCACCTCCGCTACTACGACGAGTGCTGAACCGCAAATGGGCCCCACCCTGCCCCCCTCCTCCCCCCGACACCTGAAACATTAACGCTAAAGGATGCGATGGCTGCCATTGCCAACTCCTGCTCGTCCAAGGAGAAAAAAATGGACGGCATCTTGGCCGTGGTATCTTTCCTCCGGCATAACCTCCAGGAGTTAACCTTGCATACTGGCGAGGTGGAACAGCGCGTCTTTGGGGGGGGGGGGAAGATGACCTGGGAGGAGTACACCAACAACTTTCGCAGACAATGGCACGCCTGAAAACCCTTGAGGCGCCAGTGAAAGAGGGTGAGGGCAGGGCATGCTGCAATAACATTCGCATCCTAGGCCTTCCGGAGAATACGGAGGGACCTAGTATGGAGCTCTTTCTGGAACAATGGTTGTCGGACCTGTTCACTCCGAAGTGCTTCTCTAACGTCTTCTCAATTGAGAGGGCGCATCGGATGCCAACCGGGAAGCCGATCCCGGTGCCCCTCCCAGAACAGTCATCGCTAAGCTTTTGAACTACTGAGATAGAGACGCTATCCTACAAATGGCCTGCACTAAATGGACAATCACGCATAATGGCTCCAGAATTGCCTTCTTTCCGGACTACACCTGCGAGGTGCAAAAGGCTAGACAATCCTTCGAAACACCGGAAAAGGAAACTCCACTCTATTAATATGAAATACGGACTGCTCTTTCCGGGCCAGCTCAAGATTCAACACAACGGCACCATGGTGCACTTTACTAACACAAGAGAAGCCTGGACGTGGGCAGAGACTCAAATTGAAGGGAACTGGGAGTCAAATGGTCGAGACCCCGGGGACAGACCATGTGCCCGGCCACACCGGGATCGCCCTTCCCGGCGTCCCCCAGCATATGGAACAGAATGATCCGGAACATAGACCAGATCCATGAGAACAACGCCCTGTGGGTAATGCAACAGTAAAATGTTAAAGCAGTGACAACCAAGAATATATGCATACATAGGGGTGCTTATTGAACTCACCCGCAAGATATCCCAACCGTAAATTGCCACAGCTGAGGCGGCCACTTACAACACCCACTATGTGTCGCGGTGGGGCAAGTGTTTTGGTTAAAGTCAGGAGCAGGTTCTAGTTATATCCCGGCTGATGTTCGGGCAACAGATACTTCGACTTGGGGCGAAGTAAGGGGTGGCAGAAGGGGGAAAAGGAATGTTTTTTGTTTAGAGGTGTTACTTGAAGGTTGGAACAGGGTATGGGAATTATTTAGTCAGGCATGGATCCATGAACTACCTCACAGATATGCTTCTAATATTGCAACACATCAGAGTACCGCCATCATCCTGACACCCACGTAACATGGCAAGGCATGCTCCCGCCTTACTCATCATAGACTGAGCTCGCCTGACAACAAAGACTGTACTCTCAAACTCCTGACCTGGAATGTCAACGGGCTGGGTAGTGGTTTTAAGAGGAGATTAGTCATACAATTCCTGAACAAACTTACACTGGATGCAGCATTTCTTACTGAAACCCACCTAGCGTTTACAACCTGTCATTTATTTAAATGCACCAACTACCGCACTGCGATACACGCTGGTTTCACCATGGGCTCACAGAGTGTACTCGTACTACTGCATAAAAGACTTTGCACCCTCTCTAGCGTGACACATGATACAGGGGGTAGATTTACATATGCCGTGGGAACGTTGTGGAACCAAACAATTGCCTTATTGGCGGTCTACTCACCCCCAGCATTGATAACAGCATTGGTAAATGACATTACACTGGTAATTGCCAACGACACATCAGATGTGTTAATCCTAGGGGGCGACTTTAATGAAGTGATGAACGTGGAGCTGGATCGCATACATTTACGAGGGAGAAACCCTAGAATTCATACCAAACTTGCCACCTTCACCGACGCAAAGGGACTGAGGGATGCATGGCGAGACCTGCATCCTGATGTAAGGGAATACTCACATTCTGGGGTCCACACCTCGTTATCAAGATTCAACTACTTTTTTCTTCCAGCGACGGTCATTCACAAGGCAATTATGTCAAAACTCCTCCCGAGGGTATATCAGATTATTCCCCACTGTTGATGGAGCTGGCGACATCGAGACCCCTCCCTCCCTTGTTGTGGCGCCTCAATAACTACTATCTGGGATGCCCGGAACGTATAGAACACATACAAACTGCTGCCAAGTCATATTTTGAGCTAAACAATGTGTCAGTGGATAGTCCAGGGGTACTGTGGGAAGCTTACAAGCCAGTGCTCCGAGGACAGATTCTCTCCTGGACCGCAGCAGAAAAAAAGAAAATACATAAGAGAATGGTGGAAGCAGAATTCAAAGTTAAGCAAGCGGAGGAGTCCCATCTTGCCCATGATCGACGGATACACATAGATCACTTGTGGTAGCTCAAAGACACCTGCAAAACATAGCCCTAGACACCGCCAAACAAGCTCATAGAGCAATGAGAGCCAGAATGTATGAAACAGGTGACAAGGCAGGTAAAATGTTGGCATGGTTAGAACGCAGAGATGGGGGAAAACAGCTAGGTTAGGGTGATTAGGCCAGCTAATGCGGATCCGCTCCTGACAGAGACATTGCTGAGAGACTATGCTGAGCTGTATGGGCCCCCCAATGGCCCCATTGACACCTCCATACTAGGCATGATCACCCTCCCCTCCCCGAGTGCCGAACAAAAAACTCTTATGGAAAAAGAAATCACGGAAGAGGAACTGATCATGGCAATGTCACAGCTTCAATCTGGTAAAACCCCAGGCCCAAATGGCTTCCCAAAAGAGACTTGGAAAAAAATAGGTGCGAAAGAGCTGGCCCCATACTTGCTAAATATGTATTGACACTCAAAGGAACAAGGCTACTTTCCGGCTGACCTTAGAAAGGCCACTATAATTGTAATCTCCAAAGCCGATAAACCTCCATATCAATGTAGTTCGTACAGACCAACCTCCCTTATAAATAGACACACTAAACTTTTAGCAAAAATATTAGCGATTAGACTACAACGGGCCATAACATCATTAGTACATCCGGACCAATGTGGGTTCATGCCGAATAGGTAAACAGGCCAGGCCCAACCGTGTTGGGGGGGATGTGTGGCCCTTATCTTCCCTGAGTGTATTCCTGCCACTGTTACTTCCACGCAGATCTACTCCTCTTTTGAATGTCTTGTCTTCTCTCTCTCTCTCTCTCTCTCTCTCCTAGCCATTCTCTTACCGTGGCTACTATCTATCGGCCACCTGGTCAAATCTCCTCCTTCCTCTCTGAGTGGGCGGACTGCTCCTCCTCACTCCTGTCCTCAACCACTCAACTCCTCCTTCTTGGAGACTTCAACATCCACCTGGATGCCTCCTGTCCCCCCTCTGGACTCTTTCGCGACCTCTGCAACTCTCTCTCACTCTCTATCCTCCCGTCTGGGCTGACTCATTCTGCAGCGCAAACTCTTGATGCTCTGATCTCCTCTGACCTTCCCCTCTCTGTCCCTCTCTCCAGTCCTCTCTCTTGGAGTGATCACTTTCTCCTATCCTCCCACCTGACCTTCTCTACCCCACAGGCAAAGCCACCCTCATCACTGCCACCTTCCTTCTCGGTCATCCGACCCATGAAGCGCGTGTCAGTTGAGGCTTTCGCTGCCACCTTTTCGCCCCCTCCTCCCCCTTCGGCTGACTCCCACCCTGACACAGCCCTCTCCACTCTGCTATATCTGATACTCTTGATATCCTTGCCCTTGTCATGAGAATCCGCCTGAAGCCCAAAGCCAAATGTAACTCCTGGTATGACTCGGATCTCGTCACCCTTAAACGCAAGTGGCAGAGAGGAAATGGCGTGCTTCATGTTCATCCTCTGACAATCTGGCCTGTCGCCTTCTCCAAATGCAATACCGGCTCTCCGTTCTCTCCAAGAAGAGAGCCCTCATCCAAGCCTGCATCTCTGCGGCATCTAACAATTCAGCCGAACTCTTTAAAATCTGCAAGGAGCTGGCCAACCCTGCTGCAGTCTCTACCTCTCCTATCCCCTCCCAGGCCCTCTGCACAGCACTGGCCTCTCACTTCATTTCAAAAACTCAGGACATCCTGTCCTCACTCTCCTCCTATCACTTCCCCCATCTATTCCCTGCTCTCCCTCTGGCCCTTCTGCAGCCACCCTTCCTCTACCCTTCTCGGCCTTTCCCTTTTTTTTTGCTGACGAGGTTTCAAGACTAGTACGATCTATGAAAGTCTCGTCAAAACCCCTGTTCCTCCAAAACTATCAAGGACCACATCTACTCCTTGGCCCCTGCACTTGCTGACTTCTGCAATCACTCCTTCGCCTCCGGAGTCTTCCCATCCCTCTCAAGCACTCCCTTGTGCACCCCCTTCTTAAGAAACCCTCTTCCGACCCCTCCTGCCCAGCTAACTATCGCCCAATCTCTACCACTCCCTTCCTTGGCAAGCTCCTGGAGAAACTGGCCATCTTCCAGCTTAATCTCCATGCTGAATCTGTTGGTAGGCTTCATGACCATCAGTCTGGCTTCAGAGCTGGCTGCCAGAAGCACGGAAACTGCTCTCTTGAACATCCGTGAGGACCTGCTCTCGAACCTTGACTAACACTCCATGTGTTCTCATTTTGCTTGATATCTCTTCTGCCTTTGATACTGTCAACCATACCATCCTGCTCAGCCGTTTCTGTGATAACCTGGGTATCACTGGTCAGGCTCTGGCGTGGCTGACCTCTTTCCACTCCAATCGACCCTCCCAGGTCCAACTGGGGTCTTTCCTCTCTGACATCTTTTTCTCTACCTGTCGTGTCCCCCAGGGATCTAACCTCTCCCCCTGGCTTTTCAACCAGTATCTGGCACTTCTCGTCCACCGCATCGCCGCTCTCTGCCCCAACTTTCAGTGCTATGGGGATGATAACCCAGCTCATTTTCAGGCTACCCTCGGCCTCCTCTTCTCCTTCCCTCATCTCTGACTGTCTTTCTGCTATCCAGGACTGGTGTGCCGCCCATGACCTCTGCCTTAATGCCAGTAAGACCGAGATTCTACTCATCGGCACACCCACTCCCTCCTTCCCTGCAGCTCTCTGGCCGGCCTCTCTTGGCCCTCTTCCTGCTCCTACATGCAAAGCAAAAAACCTTGGGGTCACCTTCGACTCCACACTTTCCTTCTCTACTCACATATCCGACGACTCTAAGAATTCACACTACCAGCTACACCTCCTCAGAGGTATCCCTCCTTTCCTCTCCTTCCCCCAGAAGCTCACTGTCTCTAGAGCCCTGGTTCTCTCGAAGTTGGACTACTGTAACAGCCTCTATCTAAATCTGCCTGCCTCTACTCTCTGCCCTTTGCAATTCATCCAGAACAGGACTGCGAGACTTGTCCTTGGCCTCAAGCCCAGGGACCGTATCTCTCCACGACTGAAATCACTACACTGGCTCCCAGTGACTGCGAGGATCAAGTTCAAAACCCTCTGCATTGTCCACAAGACCTTCTGGGGCCTTCGGCCAAAATAGCTTCAACTCTCTCTTCCTAAATATCTTCCTTCCCAAGCTCTTCGCTCATCCGCCTCCAACTCCCTCAGGGTCAGCCGCTTCTCCAAACAATGAGTTGGTGGCAGATCTCTCTCCGCTGCAGGGGCCTCCCTCTGGAACAACCTTCCTGCCTCCCTGAAACTTGAGGAGAACCATCTCCAGTTCCGGAAGCACCTCAAAACCTTCCTCTTCGCCTCGGCTTTCTCTCCCCCTTTCCCCTGCTAAAGTTACTGAAAGTGCACTGAATCTGCAACTGGGCCACTCACCGTTCTCGGTCTTTGGCCCAGCCACTCTCCCCTGAACTGCCTCCCTGGCACCCCCTGCACTACGGGACTGTGTCTGTATCCCTACAGCCCCCCTTCCCAGCACTTGTCTGCACTTACCTCGCACTTGCCACTAGCTGGCCCTTGTTATTTTCCTGTATGCTATTAACCCTGTAATGCACTTTCCCCTCTCCCCTTCCCCCTTGCACTTTTCCCTTTCCCCTCTATCCTTGTACTTGCGCGATCTGAATGACACCTGGCCTAGTAGGATCGTTGTCTGTCTCCCCTTGTCCCCCCCTGCCTTGTCGCGCCTTGAAACACTGGTGTATAGGCGCGTTACAAATGCCATATCATATCATGAACATACGTAGATTGCACCTAGCACTTGAAAGAACGCATGCCTCACACGATCCCCTAGCACTACTGGCAATATACTTTGAAAAGGTCTTTGATTCAATATACTGGGAGGCGCTCTGGGAAATAATTCATAGGATGGGGTTTGGCAAAGAAGTCATGGGCTGGGTGCAACTGCTTTACAGTTCCCCGGAAGCTAAAACCAGAGTAAATGGCTGGCTATCAAAACCCTTCAAATTTGAGAAGGGGACGAGGCAGGGCTGCCCCCTATCTGGATTGCTCTTTGCAATAGCAATAGTGCCCTTAGCTAGATTATTGAGGGATTCACAGACTTGGGAGTGGTTTCCAGGGGTCGGCAGACTGGGATGACAAGATCTCCCTATATGCAGATCTGCTAGTCTACCTAAAGAATCTGATCATCTCCAGTCCCATAGTAACAGGCCTCCTACAATGCTATGGAGCCTTCAGCGGTCTAAAGGTAAACTGGGACAAATCTATACTGTTCCCAGTTAGAGGGATGGGAAATATAGTTCCGGAGAATTGTCCATACTGAGTTGAGGGAACCCATTTTCGATATCGAGGCATATTGATCACTAAAGATCTGAATGAATATATAGATATATAAATCTACACCCAATCGTGGAAAGATTCAAGGAGGATGTCCGCCTCTGGATTTCCTTGCCATTGACCCTCTTGGGAAGAGCGGCTCTGTTCAAAATGTTAGCACTACCCCGTTTTCTATGTCTTACAAAACGCCCCACTCCATATCCCAGTGGATGTATTCTGTAGAATCGACTGTATACTTCGGAAGCTTCTATTGAGGGTGAGGGGGGGGTTGGTGGACACCCGAGAATAGCACTCTGCACACTTCAGAGGTCTATTTGGAAGGGGGGTTTTGGGCTGCCACGCCTACAAACCTACTACTGGGCGAGTCAATGGCAGTAGTGAATGACATGCTACACAGTGACACATTTAAAGGCCGAGATAGACATAAGACAAAACCCGGCCCCACTGGAAGGTCTTTACCAGTGAATAAGAACAGCGCCCACTCAAAGGATGGTAACTCAATCAACACTAATCTGGGCAGGAGAAGACAGGTTTATTGGTTGGGACAAGAAAGTTACTCCAGTGCAACCACTATGGGAGAATGGCAATCTACCTGGGGTAGGCAAGCTACCTAGATGGCCGAGCTGGGTGTCAAAGGGAATAACGAAAATGGGTGACGTGGTTGAGGAGGGCAAATGATTGCCTTTTGAGGACTTAGTAGAGAAGTTCAGTCTCCCTGAAACTGAAAGGTACCACCACACACAGCTAAGACATGCACTACAAAAACATATTCCAGCTCTGTCTAACATGCCAGATTGTACCCCCATGGCGAGAAACAGTCTTAGAACGTATCAACAACAGGATTACCTCCATCATGTACAGTGCTCGGACCTCCTTTGCTACTCCTGAATTGTTGGGCTTAAGGCTAAATGGGAGAGGGACGTGGGTGATATTCTGCGGAGGACTGGGTCACGACCCTGATGTACCGCTGTGAAACGGCCATCTCATCTAGGCTCTGGCTTATTCAGTTCAAGATACTACACAGAGTATACTATCCGAGAGTGGCGCTCTATCGCTGGGGCAAGATTGCGGATCCAAATTGTCTGCGATACCACCACGGAAAGGGGACCTTTTTCCACATATTATGGGAATACCCACATATCCAACAGTACTAGCAACAGTGCTGTGATGTGCTTCTGAGAGTCCTGGGACATACAGTTCCTAGAGAACCCAAATTGTTGTTACTCTGAGTAGAAGGGGAAGGGGAAATGACACGGTATGAAAAAGCACTCTTTTCAACCACGACAGCCCTGATCAAGAGAAACATAGCGAAATTATGGGGATCTGATGTACTACCGCAAGTTGAACGATGGATTGCAGATGTAAATGTATGTATAGCGATGGAACAGAGGCTGTCCGGAGAAAGCTGGGAAAATCTGGCAAAAATGGGAGGATGCTCAATTTGCCTAATTTGCCAAACTTGATTAATGTATAAATCAAAGTAATGCAATGTTACTGCTGCAAACAATATATTGTGTTTACTGTGCAGGGTGCGTGGATCCAATGACCTTTCATACGACTATTGTAGTTTTAATCCATGTTTGACGCCATAGGAGTCCACTGTTGTAATGTATATCATAAAAACCAATAAAATGTGTTACAAAAGAAAAAAAATGCAAAATTGCCTTCAGTGCTTAAACTAGATGACAGATAAAGTATTTATTTTGGGACTCTGTTTAAATTGACTTGGAGGAAAGCAAAGATTGGGCAATTAAACTTGGGCTGTTTGTTTTATTGATTTATAGAGTGCACCACACCCTGGGGTATCTGGGCGCCAGCATAGTAGTGGCATACAATTGATAATACAGATAGGATATATACAAATAAAGAATAAGTTAGAGGATATACAGAGGAGTATGTACAAATGCAAGCAGCAGATAATATGAGCATGAGATAAGTGGGCAGCAGATAGATACAACATGGTAGTATACATCATATACATACAATTAGTTGAGCATGAGTGGCATTTGTTAGATTCTACAACTCTACACGCCCAGATTGTTGGATCCATTCAGAGCTAATGATCACACTTTGTGAGCATGTCACAGACAATTATCCTCCACTGTGCAACTAACACGCTTCATATTTAAATGTACTGCTGGTAACAATGGCCGGTCAGCTAGCACAGCGAGTAGAGTGCTCGCTTTGACATCCGTGCAGAGCCTGATGATGCATGTTTGAATCCCGGCAGGGCCAAACTCAGCCTTTCATCCTTCCGAGGTCTATAAATGAGCACCACACACCGTGGGAAATAAGCAGCGCTCAGATACCTGAGGGTTGCTATATAAATGCACAAACAAATATACATGCACAAACAAATGGCACATTAAGAATGATCTGCTTGACTAAATGAAAGACCCTGCTATGGATGTTGCAGGATGATACAGTTGAACAGTAACGGCTTCCAAGTTCATCAGTGGCCCAGGAGGCTCTGTGCTGGGGATGTGCAGGGAAACAGTACATCAAGCAGACACTCCACTACCCCAGCCAAGCAAGATTTGTTTTCATATTAATTACACAGGTGGTTCTTTCAGCTTCAGTTTAGGTGGCCAGTGGCTTGAAACTCTGTTTGAGCCAACAACTAGGCCCGATTCTTGCCCGCCACATGTTATGCACTACAAATAAGTTATGAATAACCACCCTTTCTTAAAATAGTGTGATTGTATTTATTAGTGCTTTGTTCAAAAAAGTGTACCAGGCTTCAATGCCTTCGACCTTTATTTTGAAAAAGTGATCTGCAGAATTTGACATTTCTATATCAAATTGTTTTCCCTTTATAATTGGTGGTTTTTACTGTCACATCCATCTAGGTGCTAACTATTTATGTATAATCCTTGCCACATTTCAGTGGTCCAAGATTTGTTTTAATGTTGTGCAACTAACCACTAAAGAACCTTTTGAAAGGACAGTCAATTAAAACTTTTATAGTCATATTGTGTAGGCTTACCGGAGTTTCCATACCCCTGCTTCTGTGATTCTCATGTAGCACAACATCTGCAGAAGGATGTTCAGCGTTTTAGTGTTGCCAACCTCTAAACACTCTAATATAATAGCCATTAATGGAACACACTTATACCCTCTGAGGGACCATGACCCTGATAGCAGACCTATTGCTATCCAACGCAAAGGCATTCATTTTATAGACCTCTGAAGGATGAAGAGCTTAGTGTGCCTGCTGGGTTTCAAACCTGTGACCAATCACTTAAACACAAATCCTTGAAGTGGGAGAATGTGTCCTCTGAGCCACTGGAGCTCTCATAGTAAAGAGGATATGACAGAGATTGGTTTATTTAGAAAATGTGTGTTCACTGTAAGAGTTTTCCTAAATGATTAAAAAACGGGGAATGTTTGAAATTAGTTATTGAACTGAGATATGACTGGTTGCAAACATGCACGGGACAATAATCGAGTGAGATCCAGTAATAAAAAATGTAAAATATTTTGTGAAAAGGGAAGATCAAAAAGAAGAGTGGATCATTGGTCTGAAACATTTGAAGGATTTATTTTGTTTGCAATAGTTTGCAAGCATTAAACTGATAGTGGTTGCCATGCAAAATACGCTGATCCTAATAGTCATAGTAAAATTAAATGCAATGTTTTGTTAGATCTAGACCTGCACCCATTGGGTTTAAGAGCACAGAGACAAACATGCTAATTGTTTCCTGCATGTTCATGTATATACTAACATACATGCAAACCCTTGCATAAACATCTTGGTCAAAGCTAGGAAGTAGCAGATAGTATAGATTAAGCAATGCAATGGCAATTGAAAGGACTAAGTATGACATGACAATAGACTCGGGAGAGCACAAGATTAATCCATTTGGAGTAGCTAGACGTTGGAGGTTGACAATGTGTGCCAGTACTGTTAGCCTGACAAAACAACCGAGATGTCGGCTGTCCCTGTAACTTTTGGTGTTCTTCATACTTTCTTAATCATTTTATCTTGTCTGCCAAGGTCTCCAAGAAAGCACCTGAAAAATTCTGATTTGCTGCCATAATTTGCTTTGGGGCACCTGTCTGTTGCACAGATTTGTGAGTATCTGGTAGACAGCCACACAGCTTGCCTCTGTCCATGATGTAAGCAGTGGTGCATGCAGGTAAAACAGGACTCACTTGGTGTAGCCACAGTTCTAAACTAGATACAGGGATGAAACACATTAACCCCCAAATATTTTCTGAGGACTAGGCATAGACTCTGGTACCAGGAATTATTGCTGGAGGGAGTAAAAGGATTGGAAACTTTATGCCTAGGTCATTGGAGAACCCTATGCGATGAACGGGTGTCGAAGAAGGATGCGGACACAAGTGGGCATTTTGGTTGGGAAAGATGTTTATTTATCAAGAATAGAAACTCTCACTATCCTAAGAGGGGTTTCCCTACCTCAAACTAATACTAAAGGATCTGTCCGAATGACAGTCGAAATCAAACTCCACCGTCCTGTATCAGAACCTACCAACATCCCTTGCACTACAACTAAAGAATAAGTCAACAGAAAAGTACCTTCTCCAGGAAAAAGACTCCCTTTCTATGGGTGGTATTCCCAGAAATGTTTTTGGGCAAAAAGGATGCCAGGGGGACTCACCTCCTTCCCCTGACTTGTGGGTCCAACAAACCTTTCCAGCAGTCAACTTTCGGAGCCAGTAGAATGACTCCCTTCTCTGTGTATTGGTTCACACACTCCAATATAGTTCACACTAGAGCCAGGGGGAATGACTCCCTGTCCCGGGCGTCTCTTGTTAAAAAGGACTTTGTTACTGAACTTTCAGGACCAGAAGAATGACTCCCTTCTCCTGGTATTGGCAAAGTCTTAAGTCCTCTCAGGGCATCAGTGGACTTTTCCGCGCCACTGTAACAAGGATATTTTCCTCAGATGCGTAATGTGTTTATGTCGGGGTCCCAGACCCTTCTCCAGTGGTCGGTGGGCTTGTGGCTGCCATTGCGATGAGGAGGTTCTCCGCGGATGCTCGTTGCACTTGTGTTGGGGTCCCAGACCCTTCTCTGGTGGTCAGTGTTCTTATTGCCACCAATGAGGAGAGTCTCCTCGAATGGTCAATGCGCCCTTCTCAAAGGGTCAGCCGAGAGCCTCTCGAGCCTGCCTCTCCTATCCCCAGGTCCCCTCTGGGTCTCTCGTACCTCCTGTTACCTGGGGCTTCCTGTGCCTGGGGCACGTCTCCGGTTCTTCAGGCTTCTCTCCTCTGCAGCACTGTGGTGGCTCAGAGCTCTACTGGTCTGGTTGTCTCTAGGCCTGCTTCGTGTTCAGGTCTGCTCTAGCTGGATCCACAGAGAAATCCCTCAGCACATCGCCGGCGTCCTTCGCTCTTTGGCATCCCCGACAGCCGACGGCACTTGAAACTCCAGCTTTGGATGGTTTTCACACCTGCTGCCTCTCCCAGCTGTGCTTGACAACTCTTCAGTCCTCCTTCTCTTATACATTGTGGGCAGTCCCGCCCTGGCGGATTGTCAAAGTCCTTTGTCGTTCTTAATGGGTTGATCTTCATGCATCCTCGGGGTCACCTCGTACCAGTAATAGCACAGGTAGTAATCTTCATGTCTTCTGTGCTAATCTTCATCCTGGTACTGTCTGTTGTGGCTGTTCTCCTACACTACAGAAATACATGGGTCTAATTTCAAGGAAGTGGTTTGACATGGAGGAGGGTTAGGGAAGTTTGGGGTGTGACATTTGACAACGGGCTATAGCCTAGGTGATTGTCCATATCCCCAGAGGGGGAGTCCCTCTCCATGAAGTCTTCCTTCATTGTACCACCCCTAGGGGGACTACTGGGTAGCGGCTGCACCTCACTAGCTTCATGGGAAAGGGCTCTACCTTGGGGAGAAGTGACAATACCTTGCGAATCGTCACAGCTAGTACAGGTGAAAGCCAAAAGCAGCAAATCTACCAGCCCCATCACACCCCCGCCCATTGACACTAACCCAGGCTTTACTTTCAAAAGGGTTACTCCATTAGAAGTACAACAAAAAATATAGCTTCACTAAAACCATCTAACTGTAAAGGGGACAGTTGCCCTGCCCAGATTATAAAAGATGCAGCTAGAGATCCATCCCCCTTCATTAACAAAACTAATAAACCTTTCCTTCGCCTCCAACTCAGTCCCTAGCAACCTAAAACAATCATGGGTTCTCCCTTTGCTAATAAAACAATCACTAGACCCATCTATACCCGCCAATTACAGGCCCATCACTACGGTCCAATTCTCGTTAAAAATCCTCGACAGAGTTGCCTACCTGCAAATTCAGGACCACCTTGAGACAAACCAACTGCTAGGAATACGCCAATCTGGCTTTAGACCTCAACATGGAACAGAAACGGCCCTTGTTGACCTCAAAAGTCAGATTGATAAAATCAAAGACAAAGGTAACGCTGCCATCCTACTCCTCCTAGACCTATCAGCAGCCTTCGACCTGGTCGACCATAAAATCCTGTGCAACAACTCATCTTCAGCTGCTCATTTCTCCTCCTCTGCTTCCACATGGATACAATCCTTCCTGGCCAACAGAACCATGAGGGTTTTCTCACCAGTAGCGGCAGCTGACCCATCCCCATCACATGGGGTGTGTCCCACAAGGCTCATGCGTCTCGCCTACTTTGTACAATATATTTACAAAGCCACTCTTTGACAAATTGGACCATCTGGGTGTCACCTATACAAACTATGCGGATGACACCCAGATACTCCTCACCCTATCAGGTAACTACAATACAGATGTCGCCCGGATTAACAACATCTTTACCATCATTCAAGCATGGATGGCAACCACAGCGTCTGTTTGAATGATGAGAAAACGGAACTTCTCCTTGTCGGCTCTCCCAACATCCTCTCGAAACTCAGCCCCAACTATAACAGCATCATCATTGATGGCAATACTATACCCATCGTCAAAAGTGTAAAAACCTTCAGTTTTTACCTTGATGCTAACACTAACCTCTCCAAACACCAAACAACTCAACATGACTGCCTCAGCCACAGCCTACACTGGCAAACTGATCAGGTCCTGCAGACCCTTCGTGTCCTCCGATAGCTGCCTTATTGTAATAGCCTATACCTAGGCGCAAATCAAGCCATCATTAACAAATTACAGGTACTCGAAAACAATACGCTACGAGCAGCTCTAAACATCCCAAGGCGCGACCACATCTCCGCCACCAGAAACTCGTGTAAGTGGCTCTCCATAAAACACAAAATTGACCTAAAAACCATTTGCCTGACATATAAAGCCTTAAACCACCTTGCCCCCCTTATCTCACCAATACATTTACCTTGAAATCTGCAGCCAGAACCACTAGATCTTCCAACACACTATGTCTTACAGTGCCCAGATACTCCCTAAAAAGAGCTGGAGGCTTCAGTTTCACAGTCCTTGCTTCCCAACTTTGGAATACCCTACCATTCAATATCAAATCCAGTGAGTCCTTTTAGTCATTTAGTAAACAGGCCATCAGTTGGTTACTGAATAGAACCAAGCCCTCACCCCATCCGCCCTCTATGTTCGATGATACTACCATGTGTTCTTGCCCGTAACTATGTTTTGTCGTTCCAAGTGCAAATTGTACAATGCATTATTGTATACTTTATTATGTATTTTGTAACCTTGTACCGAAGCGCCCTTTTACCTCGGGGTCTGGAGCGCTATACTAAATAAATAAACAAACAAACTACAGACTTTGTAGTCAAATTATAAACCTCCTGCACTGAGCAGTAAAGAGAATGGGTAAGTGTTGGTCGAAGAGGTCCCTTTACTTGTATTTGTTACATAAACTGAGCATGATGCATTACACTTCTCGCTCCTTCTTCCACATATGTGTGTTCTAAATAGAGGGGAAAATTAGCCCTTTTGAGAGCTTCAGCCTTGCCCTGTACGAGATATGAAATGTGTGCTAAAGGGGAGATACGGAGAACCCAAATGGTACCAAAGTCAACTTCCCAAAGAATCTGTTTTGGGATTTTGATTTATTTGTAGCCAGAACACACTTAGTGGGGTATGTAGCCTAAGCCTACTCAAACGCTCAACCCCCAAAACTGTGCTCTGTTTTGGAGGAACGACCATGCTCCGAGAAAGAATTCGCTCTGATTCGTATAAGCATGGTAGCAGTTATTGGAGAATTTGAGATCTGGTCAGTGAAAAATCTGCATTAATCCTATTCATAACTACAATGGCACATCCCCAAAAAGTTAGAAGATACTCCAAAAGGGGGTGGGATGTACTGTCTTCTCACTGGCATTGATAGACCCTTAGGAGGGTTCTCAGATGCTTTTTATGTGGATTTGAATGGTAGCAGTTGAGCCTTATCTGGTGAGGACAGGGTGCCGTCTGATGTCTACCTTTTAGGAGAGTGCCCTTCAGTAGCAAGGCACCAATATTAACCACTGAGAGGTTTTACAGAGATTCACTTCTGGTTGATGGGATCGGACGTGCTATAACCAAAATACCAGTGAGAAGCAACACTCCCTACACGCCCATGTCTGACATATATGCTTACCATTCATAGCCTGGACAAATACCCTGAAATGCACTTTAGCTGAAACCTAGTGGTAGAGCAAAGAATAGATTAATTGCCTTTTATTTGACAAACACAATTATTGATATTGAAATACATAGTTTTTGACCTCATGGAATGATGATATATATGGGAGAAGGCCTAAGATTAAACTAATCAACATATATTTGAACCTGTTGGCTATGTCCTGGAGGACCATGGAAGGGTCTTTGTCCCCCATCATGGAGCAAATGGCCGCTAAGTATCCTGTTTTGGAAACCACGATTGGAAGGTATTTGAATTGCTGCTGTCTCTTGAAAGAGGAATTGATCTCGGCAAACAGGCCTTTAAAAAATGTTCCTTGGTGAGAGGGAAAGCATGGCAAGATTTGTGGGATGAGTCGGATATTCATAAGCTAAATGGGGCTATGAGAGGGGATATCCCCCCAAACACTACTTGGAGAAATGGTCCCTACTCCTCATGTATAGATTGTAGATTTGCTTCAAACTCCTTGGCATTTCAAAGTACTAATCTGATAGTAAAAGAACAAGTGGAAAGAGATCATGCATGCTTGCAACCGATGCTGAAGTTAATGAATAGGGATCTCCATCAGGTTACCCATCCGATTAGCAGGGTTCGAAATTGAGGGGAGCTGGGAGCTGTTTAGCTCCTGCTTGTGGCATAGAGGTGCTTGGTTAGCTTGACACCAACAGATAGCAGGAGCCACTTTTGGCTCCCGAGGCCAACTGATGCCGAACAGACACACCTATGTAAATTTAACTCTTTGCATTTGGAATAATATTTAAATAAGCATTAGGGCACATCTGAGTCACATTTAAAGCAAAATGGGTCATAAATAATTGGCAAAAACGATACATCTGCACTGTATGTGGAAATTACATTTGCAGAAAGTTAGGTACTAGCTACTGGTTCTCCAGTGGTAGCTCCAGGTCACTGGATACCCAGGAGGTGCTTTTAGTCCTGCTTATCACATCTTAATTTCGATCCATGGATTAGTGAGGTATCAAACCATGCGGGACATTGCTTAATCTGGAAGGGGTTCATAGTGGACAAATTCAAAAAACTCATGAGTCTACAATTGAATAATCCGCAGTGGCAGGGTTTTTTCTCTCTCAGCAATATTATGGGAAGCTGGAGGAGATGTATTAAACCTTGATACACCCACGGAAATCAAAGTTTGTCCACTGACATGACTTTGATAAGGAGATCAAAAAACACAAGAAAGAGTTAAGAAAGAGGTTGAGAAGGTTACAGGCTTAAAACCCAGGAAAGTACAAGGTGCTGCATAAGGAACTAGTCCAGCAGTACAAATGTTGGCAAAGGAAGGGAATGGTAATCCAGCAGGATGCAGAAAAGATGTTGAGCATTTTAAAGAACCGGTACTCAGGGCAGTTTAGGGAGGTGTTAAGAAAATTGTTCAACTGTCGATCCCTAATTCAGGCAAATCCTATTTCAGAATAGACATGGTTGGCTTTTTATAGTGAAGTCCATTTTGATATTAACTCGGATGCTAAGCCTGTATCATTGGACACAGGATACCTTGGCCTCTTAATTTTGAGCTGGAGGACATCTTAATAATTATTAAAAAGTGCCCTGGAAATATGGGCTGCAGGATTACTGATACCATTTAACAACATAATAGACACAAAGTCTATACCGCAATCCTAGAAAGCATCAATAATAATTACATTACATATAAAAGGGTACTGTCTAAACCCTAAGAATTATAGGACCATCGCGCTCTTCGATGTCACAGGGAAAATATTCAGCTCTACTGTAGAGTAAGAGCTGCAGCAATGGGCTGAAAAAGACAAAATCTTAGAACCTTGGCAATCTGGCTTTGTCCGTGGTGTAGGTACTACCCTAAATGTCTTTTTAATTAATTTGATACAGGCCAAGTAACCGGCTCTTATGTATATATATCTATTCAGTATAAAAACTTTGTTAAAGGGACGTTATGCTACTAAAAACCTACGAAAGTCTGTGAAAAAAACGTTATTAAAAGGGACGTTATGGTTCCAAGTAAAACCAAAAACCCCTGCAATTCGCCAGTTATGGTAAGCTAAACAACCATAACTCGTGCCACCACCGTGCACTGCTAAGACTAACACCCAAGACATCAAAGATGACATCACAAATGTCATTGATGACATCACATGTGAAATTAATTTTGATTTAAAGTCCCTAGAAGGGATGGTGTTTATATTATTGGTAACAAGATGTCAAGGGTGATCGGGAGACCTATCATGAACTACTTAATCTATTAAAGAACGTACTCATCTAAAACCATTGTATTGGAGTGTTGGTGTTAATACAGAAACCTAATCATATATAAACATAGGCAATGACTGCAGCATGCATCACAGACGTACAATATTTATAATCTAGTAATTTCAGATAATACAATAAGGAATGCTAATTTATCAGAGCTTTGAGTAATGTTAAACATGTAATAACTAGCTAACAATTCAAGACTTACAACACTTGTGCTTGTACAAACAATACATCTGAAGAACCACAATGCATACTAATCGGAGGCACATACAGAGAAACTAAAGTAAGGAAGCAAGAAACAGCATCATCAGAAAATGTTAATAGCATTAAACTTTATCTTCATGTATACAAATTAATTGTGTGTTTGAGGCCTGCTCATTTCTCCATGTATGTGCTCCATGAGCGGATACCAAACCCTAAGGAAAGTACTTTAAGAACATATGACACGGTTAACATCTAGATATATAGCACCTTTTCAATTTTAATATTCTGGCTGTTAGTGAACAAAACCACCTGGCCTATACATATTAGTGAACAAAAACAAGTGGCCCAGATATGTGATGTCATCCGTGATATCATCAATGACATTTGTGATGTCATCATTGATGTCCTGGGTGTTAGTCTTAGCAGTGCATGGTGGTGGCGCGAGTTATTGTTGCTTAGTTTACCATAACTGGCAAATTTCAGGGGGTTTTCAGTTTTACTTGGAACCATAACGTTCCTTTAACACATTTTTTTACTGAATTTCATAGGTTTTTGGTAGCGCAACTTAACCATAACGTTCCTGTAACAACGTTTTTTCATTGAATATAGATATATAGATAATGTAAATTTGATAAATGTTTACTGGGATGCTCTTAGTTTACATGCCCTGGGGTGTAGGGTGGTCCCCTGTGGTGTGGGCTGCCTGCAGGGCATGGTCAGGGTGGATAGGCTGCCTGCGGGGCATGCCCAGGGGTGTAGGGTGGTCCCCTGTGGTGTGGGCTGCCTGCAGGGCATGGTCAGGGTGGATGGGCTGCCTGCGCGGCATGGTCAGGGGTGTAGTGGGGGGGCCTGTGGTGTGGGCTGCCTGCAGGGGGTGAATGTGGCTGCTCACCACACTGGTTCGCAAATCTGGGGGTACGCGATTTGGCTGGCGCGAGTGGGGTACGTGTATTCCGGGGTACGCGAGTTAGCTTTACACGCAAATTGGCAGTGCGGGCCCTCCCCATGCCCCACAGGTAGGCCACACCACAGCCCCCCCACTCCCTGGTCATGCCGCGCAGGCAGCCCATCCACCCTGACCATGCCCTGCAGGCAGCCCACACCACAGGGGACCACCCTACACCCCTGAGCATGCCCCGCAGGCAGCCCATCCACCCTGACCATGCCCTGCAGGTAGCCCACAACACGGGGAACCACCATACACCCCTGGGCATGCCCGGCAGCCAGCCCAGCAACCCTGGTCATGCACCGCAGGCAGCCCACACCACAGGGGGACCCCTGCAATCCCTGACCATGCCCTGCAGGCGGCCCACATGGCACCATGCACTTGTACGCCCCAACACAAGTCCCCCCCACCAGTGCCGGGCACCTGCCAGCAGGCCCTGACACATGTCCCTCCACCCCACCCCCATTGACGGCAACCTGCCAGCAGGCCCAGACTCTTGTCCCCCCCCACCAGTGACGGGCACCTGCCAGCAGGCCCTGACACATGTCCCTCCACCCCACCCCCATTGACGGCAACCTGCCAGCAGGCCCAGACTCATGTCCCCCAAACACCACATCATAACAATACAGACCCATGTACCTAATGCAACCCAAATCCCACCCCCCAGTACAAACACGAAACTATCCACTGCACCCACTCCATAGTAAATTACCCATGCCATGAGAGTCTGAAAAGAACCAGCATGCCCCTGAACAAATGTCTTACAGAGCCACACAGTGGCAACCCATGACTGAGCCAATGCTCATAGAGACAAGCACGAAACCAATGAGAGTAGAGCACACCAATAATGAAGATTAGTGAAATGTATTAAAAAGAAAACAAAATGACAAAATGAAAACCACACATGCAAATGAATAAATTATAAATGCAATACCAAAAAGTAAAATAAAATCCAAGGAAAAATTAAAATCCAAAACATGAAAAATGAAAAGTGGTCCATCACCAAAGTCCATAGAAATAAATCCAAAATTGAAAACCATAAAAAAACATTACTCTATGGGATGACATAAAAAAGAAAGTATGTACATGTCCAGAACTATACACAATGTAAGTCACAAGGGTCCATGATCCCAAAAATAAAGGAAACCTATCAAAAATACAATAAAAAACAGAACTATATACAAAAAGGAGGAGCAAAGTTCGAGGACTCCAAATCATAAATTAAAAGAAAGGAAACCTATACCTAAATAACTATGTACAAAGGTGGCTGGCTAGTCCGACGGCTTACTCACTGATGTTCCGGGCCATGGCATCATCGAACTCCATGTCAATGTTCCAGAGGCGGGCCTGTTCCCTGGCCTTGAGGTCTCGCAGGGATGCAGCCATGGCATCCACCAACTCCCTGCGAGTTGCCTCGAGGCACTCAGCCCGCCTGAAAGCCCGGTTGATTGAGTTCTCCGCCATGGCCATCCTGAGCCGTGCCCTCTCCGCCTGCCGCCACTCTGCATCTGTCTGCTGGCCCAACCACTGCCACACAGAAGACGGAAGACACTCCCAGTCCTGGGTCCTCCTGCCCCTCGGCCTATGCCTGCCCCCGGGATGTTGATGGCCCCGAGCCATGATGCCTCCCACGCTGAGCCTGCTGCTGCCTCCAATGCAACTGCCTCTGGCACCACAACGGCATCCAGGCTGATGGAATCCCCAGATGCTGTTGTGCAGGTGCCCTGCGTGTTGATGCCTGCATGTCCTCCATTTGCTGGGGTCCAGTTGGTGGGGTGGCCACCCCTGCTGGATCTCCGACTCCCGACTGTGGCAGAGATGTGCTCTCTACCAGCCTGGCCGCTGGCTCAGGTGCAGCTCCACAGGGGGCCCAGGTGATACTTGGGAGGAAAGACGGCACGGAGGACAACCTGCGCATAGGGGGTTCAGTTGAGGAGGGGGTCGCATGAACATCCAGCACACGGAGGAACCAAGTGCCGAGGACCTGTCCTAGTAGTTTGACGCGCCCAAACAGGTATTTGAAATGACGTGCATTGTCCTGATGAGAACCCTGCACGTCATCCCGAATACCACGTGCGCACAACGCCAAACCAGCTAGGACATGCTCAATCCGGTCACGGATTGCCGAGTCCGCAGGGAGAGAAGGCCAGTTGTTGTTCGCGCATCCTCTCCCTGAAAACGGGTCTGGACGAAGGCATCCCTGCTGGTGCTGGATGATGCAGTCACAGGATCAGGGACAGGATTACACACAGGCACCTCTGCGGCGGCCTGTGCTGCCTCCTGTCCCTGCCCCTGGACTGCATCACTCGCACCAGTGGAATCCCCCCTTCCAGGCCCTGTGCGTGGGGCTGTCACACCCTCCTCCTCAACCAAACCCCCCCGCCAACCTGGATGAGACTGTGCCGTCTTCCTCCATAGGATGCTGTGAGGGCTCAGCTGCCCCTTCTGTTGCCGAGGAGTCCACTTCAAACCTCCACCTCTTGGACCTTTCCTCTGCAGCTGTGGTCATGGACGCGGCACCAGACTCCTCCCTCCCGGACGATATGATTACCTGGGAGGGGATCTGGGCCTTGCGTCTCCAGCTGGCAGTGGCATCCCAGCCGCGTGCTCCACAGCACCATCTCCGCCCTCTTCATCAGTCGATGCTGCAGGCAGGGTGAGATAGAACACAGGCATCAGGGCACTGTACGATGGTCTGATACACACATGAGTGGTAGTATCAAACTTCACAGATGGCATCACACCCCACCCAACACTCATATCATTTGAACCCACACACATGCACAAATTAACAGGAATCGTGCAGCAGGCATCAGCATCCATACACACGCAACTGCATGAACATCCAAAGGTTGGCATGACGTCACAAGCAACATGGGGAGTGCCGAACACATGCACACACGCCACCAGACAGACCTGCATCTGTACATCTCCACCACCTGACAGTGCAATCATCGGCAACTATGTCACATATGCCAATCGGGTACCTACGTGTATCCATGGCATCTCACTGTCACGGCCCCCCAAACAGACACACACAGACACACAGACACATGTACACCGTGCATGTACATGAAGGCATGATGAGCATCCATGTGTCACACCCCAAACATGGCTGAGTACATACACAGGCATGCAAACACGTGTGCATCTTCACATTCAGTTGTGCATCATGCTTTGGAACACATACACCATTGATGTGCATCACACATGACTGGACTCACATGCAGCACGGTCATGTCCCTGCACATACACATCCATACATGGGCCATGTCAGACATATGTCCAAGCTGCACACTCCTGGCACACCTCAACATGCACTGCGTCCAATGAGTACGCATGGACACTTACCGCTCTACTCCAGACGGGTCTGCCTCTCGAGGACCAGGAGGTGAAGCGCTGGGCAAATGCGTTCCAGGAC
The DNA here is from genome assembly GCF_040938575.1 of Ambystoma mexicanum. NCBI lineage: Eukaryota > Metazoa > Chordata > Amphibia > Caudata > Ambystomatidae > Ambystoma > Ambystoma mexicanum. The sequence goes on from NC_090936.1 coordinate 743,740,070, forward strand.
CCTCATCTGGTCAGTGGTAAGCTTCCTGAGGGTCCTGGACCTGAAGTCCTCCCAGCGCTTATGGATGTGTTTCAGGTCGCGGGTTGCCACCCCCTCGGCGTTGATGGCACCCACAATGTCCAACCAGATCCTCTCCCGTCCATCCTTGTCGGAGCGTGCTCGTCCAAAGAGGGCATCAAAATGCACCACGACTTGCTCCACAAGGATGCCAACTTCTCCTGTAGTGAAGCTGGCAGCCCTCTGCCTCTCTGCCGGGGGGTCGCCACTGGTCCCAGATGGAGTTTGGCCCGACATGGCAACCCCCCCGAGGCAGGTGTGGGTGGGCAACTAGGTCCTGGGGCTGGACTGTGGAGCAATGGAACAGCAGTCAGGAGTCCTCTGTTCCAGCAGGGGTGGTTGCAGCAACTGGACCCTTGTAGATGGATGATGTGCAGGCACCAAATAGCAGGGCATGTGGCCAGCAGCAGATGGCTCATGAGAGGCTGCTCGGGGCTCTGGGGGGGCAGGAAAATGGCCTTCTGGGCAGGAGCATGGTCTTCCGTGTGTTGTCGCATAACCAGCTTGATGCAGAGTGAATTTGCATGTGAAAATCAGCACGTTTGCGTGAAAATCAAGGAAAGGCCCTTAGCGCGTAAGCGACGTGGCACGCGTAGACTTTGCTGTGCGCAGGGGTTAAAGATCCACATAGGATGCCATTTTCTTGTATGCACTTTTTGTGGAGAGCGAGCGTGTGATTCTTGTACTTCTTGTCGGTTGACACGTGATTACTTCACAACGGTTGCAGTGCATACTCCTTTTTTACTGATGCAGAGCTCAATTCTTTTGGCGGGGGTGTTGCCAACGCGCACATGCGCGTCTTTTTTCTGTTCATTTTCCAGGCAGACTGAGTCGTGCATGTATTTTTCCACTGTGGTTGCCCCCGTGTGTTGCGTACCCATTCAGAGGTAATTGTAGCCTGCGTGTACCACGCATACGCATTTTTTGTGTTTCCGGGTGCCACAGTGTACTGCGGGTCCTTAATTCCACGCACGTGGGCTACCGAGGGATAGCATGCACGTTTTTTGTTTGTTTTTGGGGTGCCTGAGCATTGCGTGACCCATCATTTTTCCCCAGGGGTCGCAGACAGCCTTGCAAGAGCACAGGAGTACCTATTCCATCTAGTACCCTGCCCCCTTCATCCCAATTGCCCAGGACAATTGTTTTCTGCACCTCCCATTCACACAAGTACATCAGTGCCATGGTTGGGAGGTGACCAAGTGGTAAGTGAGGCAAAGGTGGCCGACCTCCAAGAGGTGTCCGCGGTAGGGGACGTGGCCAGGATAAGCAGGGTGGTCAGGGTGGCCAAGGTGGCAGTGGTGGCCAAGGTGGCCCAAGAGGGCAGTGTGTCCAGGACCATTCAGGGACACCAATACCCCCCCCCCACCAGTGGGTCAGGGAGATGCAGCTAACACCATCCCAGCTCAGGCCCTGCTAGCCTGGCCCGGATTGGTCACCGAACAGGCACGGGATAACTCACAGGCCGACTTCTGTGTCACAAAGTCCAAGTCACATATGGCGGTGAAAGTTGCTGTCACCGGCTACGTGGATCGGGGGCAGCAATTTCATCTGTTGCCCCGAGTACCCAGGGTGAGGAGGCTGCAGGGGTAGCTGCAGCTCACTCCACCACGGCTCTGAGTCACCCAGCCGGGACAGTATTGGTCCCAGACCCTCACACCAAGGCAGTTGTGCCGCTTGGTCCTGGCAACAGCACCCAGCAGTCAATGCCTGCAGTGAGACCTTTGGTCATTGTGCCATTGCCTGCTTCCAGTGGCCAGTCCACCTGCGCTTCAGCCCATACATACCGGAGCGGTGTAAGCCACTCAGGGTCCGCACCACCTCTCAAGAGGAAGAAGCGTGCTCTTACGGAACAGGCTGGGACCTCAGACACAGCTCGCCCCTCCGGCACGTCAAGGAAGCAGAGTTTCAATAATGTGGAACTAGACGTACTTGTGGGCTACGTGTCGAAACATGGCCGCGACATGCTGGTGATGGTAGGGTGCACGACTACGACTGCTCAGCGTAGGGCCCACTGGCAGTGCATCGCGGACCACATTAGTTCCCTTGGATTTGTGAAGCGCACAGCTGATGATTGTTCAAAGCGTTGGAATGACCTCAAACGCCGAGCAAAAAACAAGCTGGCTTCCAATTACGCCTCTACTCTGGTGACTGGCAGTGGGTCACCACCAGAGGAGGATGAACTCACAGAACATAAGGCAATCGCTGGAGGGTTCATCGCAGAGGATCAGATCCAAGGCGTGGGAGACCTACCAGATCTTGAGACAATGTCCGGTGAGTGCCCATGCGTGTGTGTGTCCAGACCATGTGTATGTTGCTTGGGTGATATGTTGTGATTGAGTGCCAGGTCAGGCTGTGTAGTCATAACTGCTATATGTGACCCATGTAGTGCCTCCAAGCCATCCCCTGCCCTTGGGTTTGGGGTTCACTGTATCCCTACTGACCACTGCAAACACTTTGCACATGATGACTGCACTTGCCCTTAAACTGCCATCATGCCAAGACATTGTTATTACAGTTTTTTCTCTTTATTCTGCCTGATTGATGGAATCATTTTCATTAAAAAACGCAGATGTGTGTGCTGTTATGCCCCAAAATCACCATACTTCAGACAGGGATTTTCCCCCACAAAGGCCCACAAATGTCCACTTTTTACACAAATGATTTCATCAATCAGGCTGATTGACTGCTGTGCACCTACACATGCACTGCACCCAATTACCTCTGAGCCCTGTTTGAATGTTCAACATGACAATTGACTTGTGTCATGTCCAAGTGACCTACCATTGATGTATCCATGTGCCTCCCATCACTGTATTTGAACACACTGGCGTTGTTGCAGCGTGTGACATGTGTGTTTTGTCCCACCCTTTTGCATGTTCTGTTTGATGATCTGCGGTTGACATGGATGGGGGACAGTAGTGATTAACTTTTATCTGGGTGTCCTTGTCAGTTCTGGCATGGCTATGCTATGTGCCATCTGTGTGGTGGCATGTGTCATGTTTGTGGATGGTCCATGCCACTCACAGGCTAATGTGTGATGCAGATGCTATGTGCCATGCAGCACATGTGTTGCTTTTCCATTTTGGAGTCATCAGTGTCTGCTTTCAGGGTCCCCTTCCACTTCATTGCCACTGCATGCATGGCTGAGTTTGTGTCATGTGGGACATGTCCGATTAATGTATGGATGTGTACATTGTGATGCATGTGTTTCGGCTATGCTGTTCATGTGTGTCTTCATGACTTTTCTTTTCATTTTGTGCAGGTGATGAGGCACTAGATGTGGAGGAGGAGGAGATGGCACAGGGGCAGGATTACTCAGAGTCCCAACCAAGCACCACTGGAGGGTGTAGGGTGGTGGTGCATGATAATCCATTGGTCCTACAGACCATCCTGTCCACGGGCGCCTCTGGGTACACCGCAGATCTCTATGGCTCAGGTGCTGAATCAGACATTGACACAAATGTCTCGACACAGGTGAGTGTTTTTGGCACGGATGCTCTCTGTCCAACGCATCTGCACTGGGGGTAGACCCCTCAATGGCCCATTCAGTGTTGGAATGTCCACCTGTGGCAGTTACCGATGCAGGGTCACACTCTGCAATATTTGCTCCTGTTCCTATTGCAGCAGATCAAAGGAGGAATGCAGTCCTGCAGCCTCAGGCAGTGCCAGCACAGCAAAGTTCACATCACCTCGGGGCCGACAGGTGTCGTGTCCGGCAACGCGGTGGCTGTGCGCCACCGGGCAATACTGTGTGGAAGAACTCCATGAATCCAATTGCACAACAGGGGGCATCATGTGAGATGATGGCTCAGGCCGTGGATAGGGTGGCCACTTCCATTCTCCCCCCTGAAAGGCAGGTGGAGCTCCAGCAGCAGGCAACGTGGTCCACGTGCCCCTCAGACAGGCAGGACATGTTGGCCGCCAAAAGGGACCGACGGGCTGAAATGGAGGCTCTGCCCACAGCCATATCTGCAGAGGCACGGGCCCACAGGGATGTTCTGAGGGAAGATCACACCTCCCTCAGAGCTACTCTGGCTGCACTTGAGGCATCCCGGAGTAGACGGTCAGAACAGCAGCTGGAGCAGCTAACACACAATCTCAGCTGAGCCCCAGGCAACCCATGAGGAGATCCGTGTGTCACGTGAGACCTTGCAGGCAGAACTCTGTGTTACCAGTGACATGCTGCATTGGGACCTCCGGACCATCATCCTGCAGAACCAAACCTTTCAGATCTGCATGCTTGCCGGCATGTAGGAGTCCCAGGGCTTGCGTGGTCCGCCTCCCATACCACACACAACTTCTCATGTAGCACCAGAGGGTGAGGACAGCGACGGCAGTTCTCCCACTATCGGTTAGCCATGCAGTCCATGATCCCATGGAGGGTATTTTTTTTTCTCAACATCCACCCTGCACCTTCTCCCTATAGCCCCCCCCCCCACCCCGGTAGACCCATGGCCATTTATTATTAATTTTTTTTTTTTAAATGTTTCCCTCTTTTTTTGTCTATTGTGCATTCAGGTTACAGTGTGTTGCTTTGTGTGGTACCCGTAGGCATCCACTGTGTTTTCCAGCTGGGCCCATGCAGGCTTGTCTTGTGTTTGAGACTTGGGGTCCAGACACATATGCCACTCCTGCTTCCCCTTTCCATGGGCTCGCAATAACGTGCGACAATAACTTACACAGAGGCATTGGGCTTCCATCAGTTGTGTGGCCAGTCTGCAGTCCAAACTTTGTATACACCCCTGGGGGGTGGAGTGGGGGGGGCGATTAGTGATGATTTCTCCACTGCATGGTTGATTTGTTTATTGTATTCGATATTGCTCATTATGCATATTTGCATGTAGCTTCTTCATGTCTTACCTTGCCTGTCTCCATTGCAGATGCAGTTCATGTTGTATGCAGTACCCTGTCACATTTACCTACCAGCAGCAAACTGGAGATGGGAGGGGTCGATGTGCTGCCTTTGCCAGGTTGTCACACTTGGACTATTGTGATTGGTTACTGTCAGACGCTGCCACTGTTGGGACCTGTATTCGTGTATTGTCATGCTGGTAAGTATATGCTCATGTGTGCTGTTTCTTTTTCATAGGTGAGAGGGAATTGTCTGTGGCCTGTTTCCATTTGTGACGGTGCACTTTGTGACAGTTGTGTCATGTATTGTGCATTCATTTGGTTACTTTCACATTGCATGCCATGCCATGGTGTCTCGGGCAGGTGAGATGGTGTTTGGGAGGGGTTGTGTGACATACCAGTATTTGGGTGTGCTGTTTTGCAAGGGGGTAGTCCTTCATGCAGCATGAATGTGTGCCTTTTACTGACACAGCATTGGGTCTGTTTAAGTAGCTAGGGATGCACACAATGTAGCACTTCCAGGGAAACAATCTCAGGGTGGTATGGCTGTGACCGTTGACTGTCCCTTTGTCATCAATTGTCAGCTGGTATATGTCAGGCCTGTGTGTACTCCGCAGGGGTGGGATTTTAGGTGAAAAATGTTGCTACAAGCTGGGTATGGGCTGCCTCACCTCGTGCCCTTTCCCCTCCCATGCGCAGCGGCCGTGCATTTGGTTGGGGAGTTGGGGGCACCATCATGCCCGGCCGGGTTGCAACGTTGTGCAGGACACATGCTGCCACTATAATCCTCCACACTACTGGGGGCGCATATAGCAGCTGGCTGCGAGAGCGGTCAAGGTCAAGGGAGTGGAAACGTGACTTCAGCACTCCGAACGTGCGCTCCACTATGCCCCGGGTTGCAATATGGGCTGCGTTGTATCTTACTCCTGGTGGTGTGGTGGGGTCCGTATTGGCGTCATCATGTAGGTACTCAGAGGGTAGGTACTGTCCCCTGGGGAGGTGATAATGGTTGTCATTAGTTGGGTTTTGCCATTTCTCTGTGTGTGACATGCATTTGTACTCACCAATGAGCCATGTGTCGCCATGCCTCCCAGCTTCCAGGTCCCAGATTAGGGGTGACATTTTGAATATGAAACTATCATGGCTGGACCCCGGATAGTTGGCATGTACAGAGGTGATGATTCCCTTGGCATCACATACAACCTGCACGTTGATGGAATGCCAGTGCTTGCGGTTGCGATAGATGTGCTCAGTGGCCCTAGGAGGACGTAGAGCCACATGGGTGCAATCAATGGCACCTAGCACTTTGGGGAAGTGTGCCACCCTGTAAAAGTCCTGGACCATGGCCTGGCTTTCTGCGGGTGTTCTGTGCATGTATATGTGCCTGCGGACTGAAGGGCATGCAGTCACGATCGCCAACACCTGGTGTAGGCAACGTGACTGCGTGGGCTGTGAGACGCCCCCAACTATGGCACTTGTCTGCTGAAGTGACCCAGTGGCCAAGAAATGCAGTAAATTGAGCACCTTTTCCAAGGGGCTCAGTGCTTGGGAGCACAGTGTGGGTGATGTGAGGTCATCCTCCCACTCAGCGACCAGGTCTAGGATGATATGGGGTGGAAACCTGTAGCTGCCATAGAACTGGTCATCGGGCATCCCAAAAAGGCTGGTCCTGGGTAAAAAAAAATGCGGGGCCTGGCTATCCTCCTCCTCCTGCGGTGTCCCACGACCACTGCTGCGAGGAACAGTATATTCATCGTAGCAGTAAGAGCTTGTTTGTTGTTTGCGCGCACTTTTATGCTGCGCACTTTTATGCTTCCGCCTGGCGTACGTGTTTCCGGATAAGCACGTCTTTTGTGGTGCGTGGGTTTCCCCAGTTCGATTCTATGAATACGTGTTGTTAGTGCGCGTGTGGGCATTGCGAGGATTTAGCAGCGGTACTACCCCTGTAACGCCCACATTTTCACGTGTTGTTCCCCATTCCACGTGTTCCACCCCCCCCCCCCTTTTAGGTGTGTGCGCAGCCCTGTGTGCGCCTTCAATGGCCGGCTCGCGCACAGCCTTCGGGATGTCGCAATGACGTGTGCGCCACACGCGGATTCAGCGCATATATCAGGTAAGCCTCGCGCAGCGCCTTCCATGAATTGACAAACGGCTGCTTGCACGGCTTTCGCAAACGTGCGCTGCGATTTTCACGCTTGCGCCCCCGTTCTCAGCACACATTAGTTCCATGAATGACCCTGTAAACATGTTCAAAAAGCAGCACATGAATAAATTACATTCAATAATAAGTAAGAAGTGAAACTGTATGTATGACACCAACAGTCCAATTACATAGCATATGCAACATAGTGGAATATACCAAAACACAATAAATATGCCTCCAACAGAATTACCTCACAGAAATGGCACAGCAAAAATCAATAGGACACCTACGCAGCAGTAACAGCAAAACTTAGCAAGAAACTAGTGAGTACACTACATTTATTATATATATTTATAAACTTTCTGTATCAGGTACACTAAAACTAATCTTATATATTTTTTTTTACACAGAAATGTCCAGTACTTTGGAATGGCTGGAAGAAATTTTTCCTTGGGATGAAATGAGTGAAGACAGTGATACTAATGGTAGACACTACACTTCTCTATATAAGCCAATTAATAACTATTACTTTATGTGTACTTAACACATTTTTTTTAACAGACCATACAGACATTAAAAATACTATACCAAGAGGGACGTTAGAAAATCCTCTGCAGCGAAGGGAGCTAAAAATGGATCTGTTAATGAAAAATGTCTTCATTATAAAAACCTTTGTGGAGGACCATATAAAAGACAGAATTAAATATCACTGTCCCACATGTACCTGTCCCCCCTCTCCGTGTCCCAGCCAACTATCCCCAAAACCTCCCCAGCAAGAAAAACGTTATGATGAGACTTCAATCCCTTCCTCCCTCAACATCCATCATGTCCAAACCCCTAATTTCCCTGCATTTGTTTCTGCTTCCCCCTCTCTTTCATAATTTTTATACTTTTATACAATACAAAAATATTAAGTGTGTTGTTAGTATATCCCTTTGTGTCTTATTTTCTTTTTTAAAAGGCAGTTAAGGTATCTGTGGACAGCGCGGCTGTCCGGGATGTCCTCAATTAACCAAAATGGGGGTGCTCTAAGGACACTATAACTGTTCCTAATGTTGCAATCAAAATGGAGGTGTCCTTAGGACACACAAGATGTCCGCCTGTCCGCAATTAACCAAAATGGAGGTGTCCTAAGGACACTATACCTGATCGAACTGACCATAGCGAAAATGGGGGTGTCTGCAGACCACTAAAGCCGTCTGCATGTACGTAGCAATGCAAAATTGCAAAATATAGTGTCCTAAGAACATTCTCCCTGTTCGCATTGTCTGTACCCAGAATTAATATGTCCGGAGAACACATAGCCCGTCCGCAAAGTTGTGATGCACATTTGTTTTGTTCGGGGACCTGAACACTGTCCGTAGCACATCCGCGTGCATGCGTAGCACACACTTGCCCCTACGAACATCGTGTCTGTCCGCAACTGTCCGCCGCACGTGTGTCGCACTTTTAATTAGTTCGGGGACTGGAACACTGTCCGTAGAATACCCACACGCATGCGCAGACCCGTCCCCGTGCATTTGGTGTCCTACGGACAGCCGTCCCATTCGCCAACATGTCCTCAACGTCATCATGTGACCGAAACCGCGCTAAGCGTAACGAACACTGTCTGGGCCCCCGGACACCTAAAAAGTGTTTTTTTCATCAACCCAATGTATTTACCTGGGAAAGTTCAGCCTTGCACATGTCCCACACTATGTCCCTGGTGATCTGCATACTTTTTCGAATTTTTTTAGCCCTTTCTTGGTGTTCGAAATGTTAAGAGACAGCGTGGGTTCCCCGGACATATCGAAAAATCTGAGCGTGGGGAATTAAAATTTAAATAGTGTGCCCTTTTTCCCCTTTGAGGTTGGTTCTGAAAAGAGCCTTTTTTTTGGTGTTTTTGCAAATGCTTCAGAAACACCTTTTATTTTGTATTTTTTGGTTTTTTTTTCTTATTTTCCTCCAAAAATCTTCGCATTCGCTTCTCCAAAGCATCCTTTATGTTCCAAAACAGCATGGCATTCCCCACAAAAGATAAAGACATGGCATCATCTTTAAAGTAATCAACATTAAAAGGGTCAATGTTGTCATTGTTGCAAAAGAACATGCCAGCTCTACGCATAAACGCAAACATGCCTCGGTTGATTAAACACCTACCAATATTTTGCTGCGGACAAAAAACAGGACTATTGTCCCATATTGCCCTAGGTACCGAACCAGAAAAAATGACCTTGGCATTTGGAAGTAGTTTCATTACTGCCTGAACCAAGTTTTCTAGCTCTTTTAACAAAGTAGGGGCACTGACATAACCCAAATACAAAGCACCAGAGTGCAGGACAGCCACACGTGGACTGTTAACCCTAGCCATATCTTGGCAAACTTCTAGCATTGCCTGCAAATCGAAACCACGCACAGTGCCCACACCACCTCCACTCCTTTTATATCAAAATTCGTTCCCACATTGCTACATTTTGCATACTGCTCCAAACCATTGACAAACATATCTCCAAGCACCACCACCCTGACTTTCTCCACCTCTGCCATCTTCACTACACACAGCCTTTCTCAATACGAAGCAGAACCTCAACACCTGATTGGCTAATCCTCAAAATACACTCCCATTTCATGCTCGGAAGCTCGGAATGTGGCATGTCTTGTCTGCGAACAGCCGCGCTGTCCGTGGAGCACACAAGTAACACTGGGGCAGCCCTTCTACCCTTTCCGCTTCACTCTCTGCACCATTCCCTCCCTGACTGTTAAGCAGTCACACAACCATCCACCAATCACATGCAAGACCTCTACAGCTAACTCCATCCACAATTCAGCACATTAGATGTACTGTTGATAACTCAGAGTACAATTGTGCTGTGACTGCAAAGCACCTACAGCAACTACTAGTAAACTCTCCAACATTTCTACTTGCAGATTCATGCACATCCACATGCATGAACACAAAGTACAGGTATGAATATTTTTTGCACAGTACATCATACAGTCCAACATTACGACCCACCTGGGAGGCACATTTCCACTGAAAAATCAGGAGACAACATTTGTGTCATAAGAATGCATTGGGCAAAGATGTATTTTCAGCGGGAGAACGTGAAACATAATATTTTTCATGGGAAAATGGGGAGTCTCCCGGCGAAATACATGTGCATCTCTTGTTTAAATGCATATAAACAGAGTAACTGCCACTTACCCTGGGTAACCTGTAAAACAAGGTTACTGTCATTTCTCCCATCTACTATGATCAAGTGTCACTTGTAAAGTTGTCTGCTCTCCAAATTTGTATTTACCCTTATTATTAACTGCAATGTGCAAACTGTTATTTTCTTCATTCATTCTATAATTTCTGTAACCACTGCCACGTATTTAACCACATTTCAACCATGATAGCATTTAATGCATTATAGTGCATAAGATGTACATACAATTTCCTTTCTATACATTCTGCATATTTCAATTACATTCCATCATTTCAACTTCCTTTACAAATGACTATATTAGTAATCAGACACAACACACACAGCTATCTAACAAAGTGCCATTTCATGTTAAAAGATGGGAGAAATACCAATATAATTATGGAAAAAGGCTTTCTAGTGTGTTATAAAATTACACGCAGCCAGGATGAGTACATGCATCTTTATTTATGCACACAGATGGCCAATATCATTTGAAAGGCTCCAAGCTGAAACAACACCACTGCCTCTACAACAGTTCTTACAATCTACACAGCTCTTTCATTCCAGCTGGTTGCCCATTCCGTTCTAGATTTCACAACAGCATTCAACTATGCACAGGTGCAGTCATATCTATCACATCATCTACAACTATGTACAGTGTTGTAAAGCAAGACATACAAACCATTACTTTATTTCAGACACTCCCATCACCAAGCACCACAGAATCACCCAGTACTTTAGTAATCCCCTACTGAGTAATAAGCTGCTGACCCCATCAAATCCTTCTGATGTATATCCCACACCTTCACAAATACATACATTACATACTTTTCCATACAGTTCCTGCCATTTACCCTGTAAAAATAGCAAACAAAGCATACAATTATTTCTTCTAGCTCCTAACATCCAATAACACCGCCTTACGAAGCTAAGTGTGCTCTGTGCGCTTACTATTGTACTCATTTCTAAAGCACATTCAACTAACATATTCTAAATAAAATATACAGAATGCACATAGGCAAAGAAAGGTGCATGTAAATGCTATGCAGTTATCAGAAAGCACTACTACTGCAAAAACAAAGAAATCCATGTCTACATTAACAGTGGTATTAACACACATATTTACTAACTTATTTCTTTCACAATTACAGTGAAGACCACTCTCCTGAAAAGCAATAGCGTCTGAAGTACGAACGAGAACTCGGAAGAAACCAACTCTTTCCATCCAAAAACGTAAGTGCAATACTGCCATAATGTTCTAACTGTTACTCAAACACTGTAGAATTCTAGTATTCTAGAACAAACAATTGTATTAACCCTGCAACATTAGATTCAGTATTAGTGCTCCCCCTCACCAGCTCCATACTTTCTATTGCAATCTGAACACCAGTATAGTAACACACAAATACAAGAATAGCCTTCCCAACCTGATGTAGCAGCCCATTGCACAATCACACACCTCTACATACATCCTTACCATCACACTCAGACACAGAGGAGCGCCAGGGGACCACTACAGTGGTGATAATGTTAAAGGAAATTTGTACCGCGCACTACCATCAACTCATGCACAAGGCGCACACAGACTGCACAAAATCCCAAATACACTTTCTTTTTTTCTTCAAGAGACCCCAAAGAAAGTCTACCAAAAAGCAACTCTGTAGAAAGCAACGCAAAAGTAAACGAAATCGAACTAAAACTCTCCAAAATAAGCATCCACCTCTAGCAGAATTTGTACAAAAGGTTCAAACAAAACAGCTAATACAGTCATTAAGCGAAAAAAAACAAGCTTCCAGTACAGAAACTTTGCCTCCTCTTTCAAAATGTAAAATGAAAAAGTGATTAACAAGAATTCAGCTACCAGTAGTTTGCAATACTGCACCTATAAATCTTGATGTAGCGGCAAGCAAGCATACCAAAAAAAATATTTTACAAAAAATGTTCCGCCACAGAGTCCTTCAGAACCTTATAAAAACAGGAGAGAAATCACGCACAACACTTACAGTGCAATCCTTCTCAAAAGGAAATTATTTATTTTAGTTTTAAACAGAATGAAACCACTAACAAATCTAAGTACTAAACTACAAAAAAGACTTCTCAATAAACGGAATATCAACAAAGGTAGCTTCTCAAACATCTGTGGAGGTGAATGGAGTCACACCACGAGCACATAACCATATTTCAATGAGGAAGCATACAAACAAAAGCAAACAAACCCAATTGCCATATATAGCAGTGGACGACGGTATGAAAAACGTAATACCATTATGGAACAAGAAACGCTGCTCACAAAAATATCCCCAGAAAAATCACTATCACCTGTCCATTCCACTGAACCAATACATCCAGTCTACAAATGGCCGTGCACATCAATGTGTAACATTGCCAAAAAATCTTTAAAATCTTTACGCCAGTTCTTCAATCAGTATGTGAACGGCAAAAACAAATTCAAAATTAAACTACTACAAAATATGGTCCTCTGTCAAGTGCGCAAATACACAGGCCTGCTTACAAGGACATGCATTAGTTGGCATTTGTGGACCTATTTGCAAAAGCACCTTCCACAATATCAAAATGATATCAACACATCATTCAACTACAAGAAATCTGGTCCATAAACTGTACTATGCCAAATGTCCTGCTTTAGCACTAGCCAATTTAAGTAACAATCTTCTACATGGTACAGCCAAACAACTACTCGAAGAAATAGAGCATATCCAGAGAAAATATTTTGGAATTGAAAGCCACTTACAAAATGCAATAGATTTACACCAGACTAGAAACAACTGTACAGATGGAAATCTTTTTTTAAACACATACAAAAAAGAAATATTCAAGTTTAAAAGTGCATCTGCTGAAGTACCAAACCATGTGTCTGTGTGTTGCCGCAGGACTTTTTATAAAAATAGCACAAAAACTGTAGACATAATGTACAAAATAGAAGACAATGAAGATTCCAAATGGTTCCAATTATCTCTCTATTTTATAGCAGAAAACAAATACGAAATGAGTGACCCCTAAGTACTTTGCAGTTACTGCACTGCACAACTTGACAACAACCAAACACCTTCACGTGCTATCACAAATAACTTGGAATTATTCCCAAACCCCTGCAACAACAACTTATACGAGAGCATCATAATTCAAACAGTGCACCCATTTCAAGCAATAATACGCCTTCAATCAAAAACAACAAAACTACCTCCCTCTGAATTAGTGAAAGACATTTGTGGCAATGTGTTTTATTTGCCATTAGGTCTCAAAGAAAATGTACACACTCTGGGAGTGCAACGTCCAATAGATCAATCTTTAATTATCTTAGTAAATGGCGTACCTACAAAAGGCAAAGAAATTTGGCAACAACTTGTGGACTTACAGAAAGTTAGACAAGCCCTGCAATATCTAAAAGACAACAATGAATACTACAGAGAAATTAATATTGAAGAAAACCTGAGGGAAACCGCTGAAATAATTGAAGAGTCATCAGAAACTGGTCAATTTCAACTTCTAGATCCTGCTACAGAATCCAATATTTTATACCATTATACAATTCACCCATTACACTCTAAAGACACCATAGATGATGCACTGGAAACGTACCAAATGCGACAATCCAAAGGATCTCCAATCAGCATATGGGAAAAAAGTATAGAAGCACGTCCCTTTCCTCCACTCTTTCCTAATGGAAAAGCCACTCTTTCCTAATGGAAAAGGAGGAAGGTACGATGATAGACCCACACAAACAACAGCATCATAATACTGCTCTTTATGAATGTATTCTGAAGACCCCTGATTACGACAAAACGTGGAATACATATTCCACTTTCTCTTTGAAAGTGAACTAGCAATTCTACGCTACGGAGTTGCACACACATTGAAATCAGGTACCCATTTTCAAAATATGTCAGCTATGGAATTACTACAAAAAGTGCAAGAAAAAGATGAGATTTTACAGTCAAGCATTACAAATCTTTTAGCAAACATGCGTGGTACAAAAGAATACTGGTTCCGACGTCACAGAGATGTACGCTGTATGATTAGAAAGCTTGGCCCACCCACTTGGTTTGTGACATTAAGTTGTGCAGAATACGCATGGGAAGATTTACACGATTTCCTACGTATAGCAAACAAAAACAAAACAAACAGATATAAAAACACCAGGAGAACTCTGCTCTCTCATTCCTGTGAATGTATCAAGATATTTCAAACATCGCTTCATTGCTTTGCTACAGTTCATTTGTAATAAAACTGTTCCTCCCCTCGGAGAAGTGCAACACTTCTTTTGGAGAAAAGAATACCAAGCAAGAGGAGCACCACACATCCACATGCTTTTGTGGATTAAAGATGCTCCTAAATTTGGTCAGGATAGTGATGCCACTGTTTTGCAGTTCATCCAAAAATATGATACTTGTGAAATCCCTTCACAAACAACACAGTGACCTTCATGCACAAATTTTACAATTTCAAAGACGCACATGTGGGAAATATTGTTGTCGCAAATATAAAAACAAAGGGAAATACTACACCAAATGCTGCTTTGGTTTCCCTAGACCAGTTTCAACAGGTCAAGTAAACAACTTCATGTCTTCAGTTAGCCATAGTGTCAAAGGTAAATCACCGAAGAAGACATTTCACATAAAAAGAACAGAAGAATCAAAATACATAAATGAATACAATGCAATCATTGCCCTCCTACAGAATGCAAACATAGATGTGCAGTACATTGCAGACAATTCCACTGCAGTTGCACGATATGTCACAGCCTACTTAAACTAAGCAGAGAAAACAGCCTCAGGACCGCTGGGATGACATTATCTGACAAAACACTATCACAGAAATTGTACAGCTTAGGCATTAAAATGCTCTCATAGAGAATGTGGCTGCTATGAAGCTGCAGACTGTTTAACCAGTACTGCCTTGTATGGAAAATCTGACAATATAGTATGGTTAAGTCTTGGTCTTGCTAAATCTAGAAAAATAGTTCTCAAATCATATGAGATAGAGATAGAAACAATAGCCAAACATTATCCCAACAACCAAGACATTTTGAAAAACAATTTACTAGACACATAATACCCAAACAGGAGTATCACTTTGGAAACTATATGTGTCTACCACGTAGTCCAAAATTTCACACACAAAAATATTATTAAACCAGATGAAAAGAAAGGTAGATGCAGAGTAGCAAATTATGAAGGCAGCTTAGGGAAACCTAGCAAAGGCAGCTTAATTAATCATATCAAATTGTCATTAAAAACTCCTCAACAAAGAACTGTATTATACGTCCCTGCTACAACTTTTTAAACCATGGAAAAAAGAAGAAAAGTTACTGGATACAAAGCAAATGAAAGCACTATAACAGACGTAAACTTTACACAGTACCAAACAATGTTGCACAATGAACAGCAACAGGAAGAAAAACTCCAGGCCCAACTAGATGTGAACACTCCTGATAGTAGTCAACTTTCTGTAACAGGAAGCCAAGAACCACTTGGACAGCCACTACTAGCAAATGAGGTAGAATTAGCTATGACAGAAGTAGAAAACACCATGTGTGAGTATGAGCAATCTACAGAAGACTTTGCTGCACTGAAATCACAACTAAACACTGAGCAGCGTAGAATTTTCCAAGAAATAGCAAAACATATTGAACATGGTGTGCAACATGAAAATAAAAACTGTACCTGCCAAGATTACAAACCTATACTGCTATACGTGAGTGGTCAAGCTGGTTCAGGCAAAACATTCTTAATCAAAATCATCAGCAAGTTCCTCCAACAATTGACTAACAACAAACTGTCAGCTGTTGTAACTTCCCCCACAGGTTTAGCTGCCTACAACATAGGCAGTGTCACTTTACACCGATTACTACTCCTTCCAGTAGAAAACCAAAACAAATTAAACTATTACAAACTTTCTACAGAAGCTGCAATGGAACTACGCAGAGTTTTCAAACAAATGAAAATGCTGCTAATAGATGAGGTGAGCATGGTCTCCAATCTAATGTTGGCTTTAATTCACCTCAGACTACAAGAGGTCCTCAAAACAGACTACGAAGAGCTCTCTGGAGGAAAACACATTATTGTTTTCAGAGATCTTCAATTAACACCAGTGAAAGCTGAACTTTTTTTTAAAAACCTTAGGGCACAAACTGTGCCGTAAAACTCCTGGCAGCATAGGAAATGTCAACCTTTGGCAACATTTCCAGTACAGAGAATTAACTGAAAATATGCAGCAGTCTGCAGACCTGACATACGCCGACATTTTAAAAAGTATTAGAGTTGGTGTACTATCTCAAGAAGCACAAGCAATATTAAAAACCGGGCACATCCATAACTCATGAGCTCCTGAGGTCATGGAACAATTAGTACACAAAAATGTCAATTGTATGTCCTTGATGCCAACTCTTGCAAGCTGTTCAAAATTTAATGAAACAATGTTAAAAAAAGAAATGCAACCAATAGTTCAAATTGCCTCCACAGACAAACTGGACGTACATGGTATGACACTATCCATGTGTCAACAAGCCACAACAAGGCTAAACACCTTGGAAAACTATCTCTAACACTGCTGGTTTGGAGAAAATATTAAAATTATCTTTAAACTGTAGAGTAATGCTTAAACATAACCTTGACATGGACCAAGGACTAGTTAATGGAGCACGTGGTACAGTTGTTGGCTTTCAAACATACCCACGTGACAACAATATTCAATTTGTCAATATTCTCTTTGACAAACTATCTGAAGTTAAAAAGGATAGGATGCTCAACTGCCCGCTTCCTTCTTTTCAAAGACATGTATGTACGCAGAGAACAATTTTCTGTAGCATACGCAGTCACCATTCACAAATCACAAGGTCTTACCCTAGATAAAGCATTGGTAGCACAGTCTTTAAAGAAGGCATGAGTTATGTAGCACTATCAAGCTTACGTACACTTGAAGGACTATTTCTAATCAACTTTGATGCAAGTAAAGTAAATGCTGATATTGCTTGCATTCTAGAATACAATAGACTGTTTTAACTCTACACCCTCCCCACCCCCATCTAAAAACCTATCCTGTTCCGCAAAAGCAAAACGTTGTAAAAGAATACTACTTCAGACTCAATCTATGCAGGATGTCACAGCAATTCCTCCAAAGAAAGTAAAAGAAGGTAATACTTCATCAAGGACCACAACCAAAGAAGAATCTACTGCTCAAAGTAATTCAACTACCTCTTCAAAGAAGCAACGCACACTCCCAACAAATGACTTGGACACAGAACTGCCAGGTGTAAGTTGCTACGCAAATGTAGCAATAAATATTCTATTCCAATTGCCACAATTATTGACAACATTTACTTACACGCTACAAACCAATTGTGTTTGCAAATGTTAGTCCTTCAAAGAAATGCAACCAACAATCATGACAACACTTACAATGTTCATGGAATAACACAGGAATTGGACTATTGTGCTGGAATGGTCAAATTCACTATAAACTCACAAGAATGTCTAATGTACTTGCTACAAGTACTAGAAAACAAAAACATACCTATGAATGAAATCTTCCAGATTTCATACATGTGGAAACATACATGCACTCTTTGTAGGCTTGTAGTACAAGAAGAAGATCCTAATGAACACTTTGTGTATGTATCCATACCTAACTGTGAATCCATTCCATTTCAGCACCTTGTAAAAAATGCAAACCATGGCAGATTATGTACTACCTGCAATTCCGATAATCGTTCCACCTTACAAATACCGACACATAGTAAATACGTAATAGTAATGCTTTTACGTTATAATGCAGATAGTACCAAAAAAAACTGCAAGCTGACTGGATTACATATGGTCAAGTATCACTTGGTAAGAAAACCTTCACAACAATAGGTATAATCTACAACGCAGGAGCCACAACCAGCGCAGGTCACTACACTGCATACATAAAAAAGAATTGTGGATGGTTTGAATGTAATGATAGTACCATTACTCTAAAGCAGAGATTACCAGAAAATCTTGAAAACGCTTACTTAGTATTCTTACAACCAAACTTTTATAACTAATCTGTGTCTGAACATAAACAAAACAAACAAAACTTGAACTTCAAAACTATGATCAGTTAGAATACGCTAAATACCCAAAAATCTGCAACACGCCAACAGATAGATGAATACCACTAAAATGGAAAAAGAAATAAAGAAATAGAATACAGCAACTGCTATCTAATTGCAACAATACTACCACCACTTCCAAATGAAAAACCATACACCTATTCAATTCCTCCTACTCAAATCAATGAAAGAAATATATTGTACCACAACGTAGAAAGTTTTTTTTTTTTTTTTTAATCCAGCATGGATTCTTTTCCCACAGACCCAATGATTTAATCAACTAACACCGGAACTGAGCAAATTGCACAGTACGCTGGTTTGAACTATTTTTAGTACTTCTAAAGTACTATATATGGGGGTCAACAAAATACAGAAATGTCTACTATGCAATGCAATACTCATTATAAACTACCTACACTAACATGTGATTTTTTCTTTTATCACAGTGATTGAAAAAGAATGTGTGCTCCAACTACCCAGGTCATGAAAAAACTGCATACAACCACAAAAAAGTCAAACAGTAAGTATATAATGATTTGACTCACAAACACCAGAGCATAACAAACCCATGCAAGCAAACACCTGACCATAAACCACAATCCAAAATGTTTGCTTCCATGGGTATCTTATGCTGCAGCGCTTGTTGCCAAACACTACAATCTTGACTGCATTGTCTGGCCAAAACTCTTCATACAGCCTCAACAAAAGAAACAGTAAGTATATAATATTTAAACTCACAAACACTGCAACATAACACAGCCATTTAAACGAACACCTCACCAATAAATACAACCCAAAATGCCTAGAGTCTTCAATACCAACAATCTGAACACAATCCAACAAACATACAAACACTCATTATCTTATTATAAACACTATTACACTACTACCAATCAGTACTCACATTTTTGAAAACATATCCCCTAAGCAGCCCACATACCACAATCAAAATGTTTGGTAGCATTGTAGAGTTAAGCTGTGGTAGTTGTGGCCAGGGCCTAGAGTATTGGGTGCATGGCCTATGGCCTTCGGCCATGCACCCAAGACTCTAGGCTCTGGCCACAACCACCACAGCATAACACACCCATAGAAACAAATACCTACAAAATGACCACAACCCAGAAAACATAACACATCCACCTCAAAACTATGCACTCAATTAACAATCTAAAAAATAATTACAACCAACGTACAAACTCTTCAATACATACCCTCTTCACCCAATGCTCTTCTAATGACCCAAAACCAACATCATACTAAACTAAAATAGCCAGTAGTGCGCCCAGTGTCTAGTATGTCTGCGGACAACCGACCGCCGACACTGCAAACACATCACTGCCTTCTCCCACCTAAACAAATACAGCATTTGACCCATCTCTTACTCCCCCACCCTCTCCAAGCACTCATGCACACCAACACATTCCCCAAAATTGGATTTATGCTCACTTCCAGCGCATGTCCGCGCATGCAATATGGCGGGTGCATCGAAACAATTTGACGCACATCACGCCTCATCCCAGCCAATCGGAGAACACGTAGCGTGTCCGCGGACATGACGCAAGCTGATTATTCAATCGCTGTCCTGTCCGCGGAACGAACAGGGAATTGTGTCCGTGGAGCAGACATAAATATCACTAATTCTTTTAGACCAACTTTTTGGTCGTTTTTAAAAAAAATACTGGACAGATTTTCACCGAATTTACAAAAGCATGCTTTCGGGACCACGCTGCTGCTCCTACCACAAATTTGGTGAAAATCCGTCCAGCGGTTTGGGCTGTAGGCGCGACAAATCTTTTTTCTCCATTCACTCTATGGGAAAAAAATAATTTTGGGACCCCCTATAACTTTGCCCCCTCTTGACCAAACATCACCAAACTTTGAATTCAGAGTGGGTCATTTACTGTTTTTGCAAAGTTTGGTGAGGATTCGTCCAAGGGGAGCAAAGTTATAAGCCGCCCAAAATATGCTCTTCCTATGAGATGAGTAACTTAACCAAACTACATGGCCGCTACCGCAGGCCATGTAACATATATATCAGATTTTACTATGGTCTTTGACTCCATCTGCAGTGCCCTTTTATGGAATACAACTTAGGTCATGGGGCTGTCCTCAATACTTGTTTGAAATTTTGTATGAATTATATTCAAAGACATTGCTGAAAATCAAGTTAAACGCAGAGGGCCTGCTGCCTAGCTCAATCAACACCAAAAAGGACCTAACACAAGGCTGCGTCCTGGCCCCTTTACTTTTCAATCTTCTCATTTCTGACTAGGGGACAGCCCTAGCCGAATCTAGCTCTCCCCTCTCCGAGACTAGCCTTCCTTAATGCGAGACATCTGCTTTACACGGATGACCTGGTTTTATGCAACCAATCTCTTTTTGGCCGTAAACGTCAATTAGCAACAATGTTGCAGTATACAACAGCCAATAAGTTGGAAATTAATATAAATAAAACTAAGGTGATGATTTTAAAACTGACCATGAAGAAATGATTGGGGAATTTTAAATGGGTTTTAGTAGAGGAAGTTTTAGGAAAGGTTACGGAGTTTGTATATCTAGGCTTTAACATCTCTGAGGTGGAGAGTCCTTTGTTATATTATACAAGTCTCAGGAAAAAATGAAGTAACCTGATTGTCTAGGCAAAAAATGATAGACCGTCATTATGGGAAATCTACGGCCATTCCCATTCTTCAATTTTATCATACGAAAGTGGTCCCTGTAATCACCTATGGAGCTGATGTTTAATTGATGTGGATTAAGGTGGGTGAAGGTGAACTGGGCCAGCCATGAGGGGATTTTTGGGGTAAAGGTCTAGGGCCTGTCTCTAAGTACACTTCAAATGCTTATTCGCTTCGAGCTGGGCTTAATGTCCCTTATATTTTAGGTCATTTGGAGAGTGTTAACTTTCTATAGAAAAATTCTTTGTGCAGAACAATCCTCAGTGATGGGGCAAGTCTGGCTGGTCTTGGACAGTAAGAAGGAACCTAGACTATGTACCTGAGATGAGACTTGCAACAACATTCTCCTGCAAGCAAACCTTATGGGTCAAAGATTAGAGTGTCCACAGTTAGTAAGGAAACGTTTGTTTGAGAGGGACAGGTTTGGCACTTCAGAAACCTGTAAAGCTTATGTGCATCACCATTCTGTAGTATTGGATGGGAAAGCAGTAAATACAATTCCACATTACATGTCCTTGTTTCCAGATTGTTCATGTATGAAATTCTTTGAGAATAACGTTTAATCTATTAGATACACTGGAAATTGTGGGCCCACAACAGTACACTGATGGGGAAAATTGAACATGCCGGCTGGGTAAAGGCCCTAAAATAGAGTCTTTATATCATTGGTGTCTGCAATGTATGAAATTGACAGATTTGCTACAAATATATCTGGGAGAATTTGCAATGAATTTTGTAATTACGGAAGAGGATGTAAGGAACAAGTTACTTAGCTGTAACTATTGTTCTCCAGCATGGGTCTGGCATGGATTCACATGGTCATGAATATTGCCCGTCGTCAGGCCGGGAATCCTCAATAAAAGAAAAAACAGTTTCACTTTCTCTTACAAACTGTATTTCTCCTCTAAACCAATCACTGTACTCTGGGTCATATTGCCCCCAGCCAATGACTGCCCTCTCCCTAAGCCCCTCCTCTGGCAGCAATATTCAGATTTGGAAAGCATGCACATCAGCAGAGGGGTAGGGGGAAGGGTTTGCATGTAACTTCATGCCAGACCCATGCTGGAGAACAATAGTTACAGGGAGGTAACTTGTTCTTTCTCCAGCATGGGGTCTAGCATGGATTCACATGCTCATGAATAAAGAATACATAGCAGTACCACATTACACAACCACGGGAGGTAGCAAGGCTCAACAGAAGCAAAACTCTTACCTCTGGAACAGACTCGCCTCAAGCGAACAGGTTGTGTAGCACTGCTTGGCTGACCCTGGACTCCTCTCTGGAATCCCTGTCGACGTTGTAGAACCTCATGAAGGTGTGCGTAGACCTCCACATAGCAGCCCTGCAGATGTCCAGCAGGGGTACACCAGACAGAAACACCTTCATCGGAGCGATCGCTCTGGTGGAATGGGCTCTCAGCCGGCCGGGCAACGGTCGGTTGGCCAACCGATGACAGTGTGTGATACAGCCGGAGAGCCACCTGGAGATGTAAGCTTTGGACAAGGCCTTCCCATGGTTCAGAGGAGCAAAATTCACCAATAGTTGAGACGTCTTCCAAAAACTGTTCATGGGTGCCTCGTAGAACTTCAGTGCACGAGCAACGTCCAGCAAGTGCAAGACCTTTTCAGCCTGTGAGGAAGGCTTTGGAAAAAACACAGGTAACACCAAAGGCTTGTTGAGGTAGAATTCCGTTGGAACCTTTGGCATGAAGGAGGGGTGCATCTGCAGCACCACCATAGAGTCATCAGATATGGCTGTTTGCAGGATAGGGCCTGGATCTCACCCACTCACCTGGCAGAGGTGATGGCCACAAGGAAAGCAGTTTTCCACAAGAGGAACGTGACAGGGCCTGATGCATAGGGTCGAAGGCGGCCCCCATGAGCTTCATCAGCACCACGTTGAGTTCCCACGCCGGGCAGGAGCCTTCATCAGTGGGAAAGATCGGAATAGTCCTTTGAGGAACTCCTTGACGAGATGGTGGGACCAAAGAGATGATCTTCCCGGAGACCTGGTGTTGCGGGAGATAGCCGCCAGATGCACTTTGATAGAGGCATGCACCAGCCGGCATTGGCCAAAGACAAAGTATGGAAGAATCTACTGGCCTGTGACCCTCAGAGAGATGATCTTCTGCAACCAGCACCATGTAGCGAGGCGCTTCCACTTGTGACCATAGCACTAAAGAGTTGATGACGCTCTGGCCTAGGCAAGGACCTCCCTCCAAACTCCAAGGCTGCACGAGCCAAGCCCTCAGGTTCAGCGATCCTGGTTCATGACGCAGGATTGCGCCTCCTTCTCTGGTGAGCAGATCTGCGACCACAAACAGCTTGACCGGAGGCAATACTGACAGGCTGAGAAGTTACCGAATCTGCCTCGGCCACACCAGGTTGATGAGCATCATCCTGCATCGGCACTGTGAGTTGATTGATGACTCAAAAGGAGATGCAATGAGGGAAATACGTACAGAAACAGACCTTCCCATGGAAAGGAGAACGCGTCCCACATGCTCCTCAGCTGGAGGAACCTGCTGGCAAATTTCTGGCATTTGCAGTTCACTCCCGTCGAAAACAGATAGATCAGGGGCCTGCCCCACTTGATGAAGATGCAGTCCACCTGGTCCTGCCCAAGTTCCCACTCGTGGCAGGTGCGCAACTCCCTGCTGAGTGAGTCAGCGATTGTGTTCTTGACTCCCGCCAGGTGAAAGGGGATGAGGAACATCTCTTGTCCGACGGCCCAGTACCACAAGTTCTGCGCCTCTTTGGAGAGCGCTGGGGACCGGGTGCCCCCCCTACTTCCTGATGTAGAACATTGCGGTTGTGCTGTGCGTGAAGATCCTCACCACCTTGCCCTTCAGGGACGGAAGGAATGGCTTGAGGTCCCAGAACACTGCGTGCAGTTCCAGGATATTGATGTGGAGATCCTTCTCCTCCGGCAGCCACAGGCCTCTGGCTTGCAGACGTCCGGTGTGGGCTCCCCAGCCCTCCAGGGAAGCGTCTGTGGTGACTGTCTCCTGGTATGAGGGGTTCTGAAACCCAGTGCCCAGGTGATGTTGGAACGTACGCCCCACCACCTCACCGCCTGATGGAACTACTCATCGAGGGGGATCTTGTCCACAAAGCTTCGGCCACTATTCAGTGGGCATCCAGGAACTCCTGAAGAGGCTGCATCCACAACCTGCATAGTCGGATAAGGTAGATGCATGACAACATCATGCCGAGCAGCAACTTGATGATCCACACCATGGCGGTCTTCAGTGACAACAGCTGTTGCACCTTGCCCAGCAGGGCCGCCACCCTCTCCTCCGAGAGCCACGCTAGGCAGGAGACTGTGTCGAGCCTGGCTCCCAGGAACAGTGTGTTCTGCGGTGGTGTTAAGCAGGACTTGGGATAATTCACTGAGAAACCCAGATCCATCAGCAGCTGGACAGCCGTCTCTGTGTGCTGGACGGCTACCTCTTGCGAATTAGCCCGGATGAGCCAGTCATCAAGGTACGGGTACAGGTTTATCCTTCGTAGATGTAGATGGGCCACCAAGATGGCTGCCAGAGGAGGGGCTTAGGGAGAGGGCAGTCATTGGCTGGGGGGGGTAGTATGACCCAGAGTACAGTGATTGGTTTAGAGGAGAAATACAGTTTGTAAGTGAAACTGTTTTTCTTTTACAGAGGATTCCTGACCTGACGATGGGGAATATTCATGAGCATGTTAATCTATGCCAGACCCCATGCTGGAGAATTTTGAAGATGATTTTGGAAGGATCAAACTGGAGTATCAAACTGAAATTGATAAGATTTTTTTTATGGTTTTATGATGATTCAAGATGAAGATGAGTTATAGCGGATTACGGTGGTAATTGATATATTTTGAGGTATCCCTGATAAGAACCTTTACCCACATTCATGAATTAATAGGTTATGTACATTCCTTCTTAAATGCTCTGTTATATGGTTTAAGTCACTTGCCTGTAACTATTGTTCTCCAGCGTGGGTCTGACCACAAATGTGATGGGTGGAAGGTTTTGAATGAATCTGTACCACTGGCAATTGCTCTGGGCAACCTTCCACACCACCGTTTTTTAGCCCGTCTGCGCCATTGCAAAAGGGGACCAGCCATGTGCAAATCAGTCAGCAGCTGCCGCCACCGAAGGTAGCAGCCCAGCCCGAACTGATAGGCCAGGTCCCCTCTGCACAGAAAACCAAGCAACCCCAGACATGTTTCGGTCTTGTTGGACCTCCTCAGTGAGGTGCAGCCTGGTTCCCTGTGGCGCACTATTGTTCTCCAGCGTGGGTCTGACATGGATTAACATGCTCATGAACATTCCCTGTTGTCAGGCTGGGAATCCTTGGTAAAAAGAAACTTTCACTTACAAACTCCATTTCTCCTCTAAACCAATCACTGTACTCTGGGTCATATTGACCCAATCCAATGACAGTCCTCTCCCTAAGCCCCTCTTCTTCTGGCAGCCATCTACAGATTTGGTAAGCATTAAAGTGGCAGTGTGACCAAGAAGAGCCGCAGGAGGGCAAGAGGGGGGGTTCGCATGTGAATCCATGCCAGACCCATGCTAAAGAATAGTTACAGGTAAGTAACTTAAACCTTCTCCAGCATGGGGTCTGGCATGGATTCACAGGATTACACAACCAACGGAGGTGGCGAGGCCCAACAGAAGCAATTAACACTTACCCCTGAAACAGACACACCTCAAGCAAACAAGTTACGTTGCATTGCTTGGCCGACTCTGGACTCCTCCCTTGGATCCCTGTCAGCGCAGTAGAACTTCACGAAGGTATGCGTGGACCTTCACGTTGCAGCCCTGCAGATTCCAAGCAGGGGCACATCAGAAAGGAGCGCCATCATCGTAGCGATCGCTCTGGTTGGGTGGGCTCTCGGATGGCCCAGCAGCGGCCGGTTCGCCAGCCGATGACAGTGCATGATGCACCCAGAGAGTCATCTTGAGATGGAAGCCTTGGACAAGGCCTTCCCATGGTTCAAGGAACCAAAGTTCAAAAACAATTGAGAAGTCTTCCAAAAATTGTGCGCGTGCCACGTAGAACTTCAGAGCACGAGCAAAGCCCTTGCCGTCTGCGGCGAAGGTTTCGGGAAGAACACAGGCAAAACCAAAGGCTCGATGAGGGGGAATTTCCGACGAAACCTTCAACATGAAAGAAGGGTGTGTATGCAGTACCACCCTCAATTTGTGGAAAGTCAGATATGGTTGCTTGCAGGATAGGGCCTGGATCTCACCCACACGTCTGGCAGAGGTGATGGCCACAAGGAAAGCCGTCTTCCACGAGAGAATCTTGAGAGGGGCATGATGCATAGGCTCAAAGGGGCCCTGATGAGCCTTGTCAGAACCACGTTCAGTTCCCACACCAGGGCAAAAGCCTTCACCGGCGGAAAGGAAGTCCCTTGAGAAACTCCGACGAGTATGTAGGACCACATCGAGGATCTCACCGGAGGTCTGGTGTAGCGTGAGATGGCCGCCAGATGTACCTTGATTGATGCATGAGCCAACCCAGCTTTTGCCAACAACCGCAAGTATACAAGAATCTTTGGCACCATGACCCTCAGGGGGGTAATCTTCTGAAACTGGCACCATGTAGCAAAACGCTTCCACTTATTGCTATAGCACTTTAGAATCGACGACGCCCTTGCTTTGGCGAGGACCTCTTAAGTCCGCTGGCAACTCATAACCTCCAAACTCTAAGGCTGTAGGAGCCAAGCCTTCAGGTTCGGTGATCCTAGCTCATGATGGAGGATTACGCCTCCCTCTCTGGTGAGCAGATCTGGAAACACCAGAAACTTGACTGGAGGCGACGCTGACCGCCTGAGAAGATTTGGATACCAAATCTCCTTCGGCCATGCCGGGGCGATGAGTATCATCTTGCATTGACACCAAGTGTGTTGATGACACGTAGCAGGAGAGGGAACGGCAGGAACGCGTACAGAAACAGCCATTCCCACAAGGAGGAGAACGCATCCCTAGGCTCCCCGGGTGGTGGAATCTGCTCGCAAACTTCTTGCATTTGGAGTTTGTCACCATGGCAAAAATATCAATCTGGGGTCTGCCCCATTCAACGAACAGGCGGTCCACTTGATCCTGACAAAGTTCACACTTGTGGCAGGAGCGCAGTTGCCTGCTGAGGGAGTCTGCGATGGTGTTCTGGAATCCCGCCAGGTGGAGAGGGAGGAACATCCCCCGTCTGATGGCGCAGTGCCACAAGTCTCAAGCTTTCTTGGAGAGCGATGGGGCTTGAGTGCCCCCCCTGCTTCCTGATGTATAACATGGCGGTGGTGTTGTCTGTAAAGATACTCACCACCTTGGCTTTCAGACAGACGATAGGAACGACTTGAGGGCCCACAATACTGCCCATAGCTCCATGATGTTGATGTGCAGATCCTTCTCCTCCGGCAGCCACAGGCCTCTGGTGTGCATACATCAGGTGTGCGTCTTCCAGCGAGACGTCCATGGTGACCGTCTCCTGGTATGGGGTGTTCTGAAATCCTGTGCCTTGGGTGATGTGTGTCTGGACGCCCCACCACTCTATCGCCCGCCGGAATTCCTCGTTGAGAGGATCTTGTCCGTTCAACTTCCAGACACCTGAATCCAATGGGCATCCAAGAATTCCTGTAGGGGTCACATCTGCAACCTGCAAAGACGGAAGAGGTAGATGAAGGATGACATCATGCCCAGCAATGACTTGATGGCCCGCACCTTAGCTGTCTTCGCTGATGACAGACGCCGCACCTTTCCTTGAATGGCTGCTAGCCTCTCTTCTGGGAACAATGCCAGGCAAGCCACTGTGTTTGGTCTGGTGCCGAGGAACAGTGCGTCCTGCAATGGCATTAAGGAGGACTTCGGATAGTTGACGGAGAATCCCAGATACGTCAATCGACAGTCATCTTCATGTGTTCGTCGGCCAGCTTCCGCGAGCAGGCATGTATCAGCCAGTCGGCCAGGTATGGGTATATGTGGATGCCCTGCAGTCGTAGATGGGCAGCCACCGGTGCTACGCATTTTGTTAACACTCTTGGCCCTTTATGACCTACTCGATCTAACCCTGGAGGAGAGAAAAGATGAGTGGTGCTGCTGAAGAGTTCCAAGGAAACGTGCAGTCTCCCTATCTGTGTGGATGGCCAGAAGGGACTGGTCGACTGCCTTTCCAAACAGATTCTCACCAAAGTGCATGTCCAGTATGTATGTATATAGATGTTCACAACTTAGTCATGGGTGCCACCATAGATGCACAGTTCTGCATAGACTTGGGAATTGTCCGTGCAGCCTGACAATACAGAGTCCTAGAATGGGTTTTCCGGTGGAGCACAGGTTAGAGAAGGTTGACTTAGAAATGTGGGCAGTTGGAGGGATGAAAAGGAGGTTGAGGCTGCTGTATGTTGAATACTTAAAAATGTTGATGCATAATACGAAATAAATAAGTTCTGCCCCACCAACCTGACACTGATACTGGCGATGAGAACTAACTGGGTGAAGCAGCCACAGCCTTAATCATTGGATGAAGCAGGGAGAGCCGCACAAAGCTACGGAGACACTCCAAGGAGCCCGGAGTAAAGCGGACCGACGGGAAATTCCTGGAAACTTAAGGAGGGCGACTGGAAGTCGGAGAGCTTCTCTAAAGGCAAGTGCGCAGCGAGATTTCAGCGGAGGGACGCCAACTCACGAGTAGACATGGCGCCCAGCACGGCACAGCAGATTCATAGTGTGCAGGGAGTGGGGGCCTCCAGCAGCGTGTCCCACATTGTGTTGCTGAAGCACGAAGGAGGAAATCGGGCCCCCACCAGCGTAATTAGCAAGGCGCATCAGGAAGCCGGTTGCCTAGCAACTTTCCATGGCGGCGGCTATGTTAGGAACAGGAGGTTTGGGGACATTGCAAGCAAGCAGATAGTAGTGGACATTGTCGGGTCAGGCAAAGCCTGAGTAGCATTGAAAATCCTACCACAATGAACATCCCAGGGCCAATGCTGTTTCTGCCCCACCCAGGGAAACCAAGAATGAAGTGGGATGACTGGAAAGAAGGATTTACAAGATGGATACAAGGTGTGTATGGTCGCAATTTTGCTAGTGACAGGAAAGACTCCTTACTGTACCATTGCTTAGAGCAATTACCAGATCTATCAACACACGAAGCAGAGGATGTGTCAAGTTTTTAACAAATTATAGCAAAGGTGGACAAACATTTTATCGTAAGAGAAAACATGTTCCGGGCAAGGTAGCACTTTGCGATATGAGAACAAAAGAGGAGTTTGTGACTGCGCTTCGTGGCTTAGCATTAAAATGCAACTATGATCACTGCAGAGATTAACGTATCAGGGGGCAATTAATGATAAGGTGCTGTGATCAAAAGGTTAGGGAAGCTCTGTGGCATGAAGGAGGATGTGTTGCGGATATAACTTTAGAAAGAGCTATAGAGATAGCAACAGTTGGAGAACACACGGAAAAGTCAATAAATGCACTAGGTGCAGAAGCTGGAAAATTAGCGCCAAGTATAAATGTGGTGGAGAAGGTGCAAAAAAGAAGACAGCAAGTGAATAAAGACGAAGCGAAAACGGTGCCGGCGAAAAAGCTGGATGTAAAGACAAAGTTGGAAGGAAAAACATTCAGCGAGAGAGGTTATAGATGCAGCAATTCGGACCATATTGCAAACGACAAGCAATGTTTTGCCCACCACATAATATGCAGGAAGTGTGGGAAGGGCCACATAGCCCTGTGATGCAAGCACTGGAGCAAGCAGCCTGGAGGGATCAGTGACGAGGATGAAACCTGTGTGGTGAATGCCATTGATACAAGACCAAGAAGAGTGAAGCCCCATGCCGAGATTAGTGTAAATAATGTTTGTTGAGTTGCTGATAGATAGTGGAGTGGACAACACATTGCTGAACTTAGATACCTGGAAAGAGAAGTTTAATCGATGTGAACTTCAAGAAGCGGGTGTGAAAGCACACGCTTACGGAGAGGTACCCATAAACATTGTTGGTGAATTCCGGGCACAATTTAAGTACGCCGAGGGCTGTGCTCAAAACATGGTGAGGGTGATTACCAGGGGTGGAAACTTGCTAACATGGGATGCGCAAGCAGATCTAGGTCGGAGACTGGATCCGGATATCCCAACGCAAGTGATGGTTATACAAAACAATTCAGGAAAAGGAGTCAATAGAGGAGAAGAAAAATGACATCACTGAATGGTACCCCAAAGTATTCTGAAAAGAAACAGGACGTTTGAAGGGGTTTGCGCATCTGATAAAATTCATACCAGAAGCCATACCCGTGAGATCCAAAGCACACACCCTGCCTTTGGCTCTGCAGGGTGACGTTGAAAAGGAGTTGGAACGGATGATGAGCGAGGCGAGTTTTGAAGAGGTAGAGGCTGCAGAGTGGGTAAGTCCGACAGTGGCGGTGCACAAGCCGAATGGCAACCTGAGACTATGGATTGATGTGGGGGGATTGAATAAGAGTGTGATGCCAGATAGATTTTCTCTACCTAAGAATGACAGTCTGTTTTTAGAGATTGAAGGCCAGAAAGTATTCTCAACGTTAGATTTAAAGGCAGCATATCATGAAGTGAAACTACACCCATCCTCCATGGACTTGACGGCATTTATAACACGGTTTGGTTTGTATCGTTGCAGAAGGATGCTGCTTGGCTTAATCTCTGCATCAAGTGTGTTTCAGAGAGTAGAGAGTTATGAACAAACTCCTCAAGAATATACAAGTGTTGTGCTGTTATCAAGACAATATCTTGGCCTGGGGTAAGGATGTGGAGGAGCATGATAAGAGGTCAAATGTGTTTTGGAGAGGATGGATGATGCTAATTTGACGATCTCAGCAGACAAATTCAGGTTTAGGGTGAATAGTGTACAATATCTCGGACATGAATTGTCCGCTGAAGGGAATAAAGCGTAAGGTATCCACATAAGAAGCGATTAAGAAAATGAATGTCCAAAGAGACAAGAAAGAGTTATCTTCATATCTGGGTCTTATAGAATATTACAGTAAACGTATAAAAGAAATAGGCAAAGAGGACAATATTAATAAGGATGTTGGTCAAGAAAGGGGTGAGGTTTGACTGGGGTGAAGAATGTGAGAGAGAGTTTGAGGATGCGAGGGACTGTTTGGTGGGGGCAACCATTTTGAAAGGATTCAAGGAAGATTGGGATGTGAAGTTATTCACTGATGCCAGCAAGAATGGTTTAGGTTGTGTTTTAATTAAGCAATAAGGCAACAAGTTAGAGCCAGTAGCATTTGCCTCAAGGGGGTTGAGGGATGCAGAATGGCGGTATTCAGTGAAAGAAAGAGGCATTGACGTGTGTGTGGGGAGTGGAAAAATTCAAGCAGTTTCTGTGGGGCAGAAAAAGTGTTATTGTGACGGATCGCAAACCTTTAGTAAGTGTGTTCAACAAGAAGGGCTTTTATGGCATTTCCAGGAGGATTGCCAGGTGGATCAGTGGGATACAAGGATTGGACATGGAGGTGAGGCATGTGGTTGGTGAATTAACCGTGATAACGGATGCATTCTCGCAATTCTGTGAAGGGGATGATGATTGGAGTGAATGTGAAGAGGAAGGAGAGGTGTTTGCGAATTCCAAGGTAGCAAACGATAAGGAGTGGAGGGAAAATGCGGGCAGGATGTTATGTATGACATGGTTGTGAGGTACGTACAGGAAGGATGGTCAGGGGAAGGTGTTGATGAGGCACTAGGAGGTTGTAAGTAGGTGAAAAACAAATTGAGTGTGGAAAGAGGAATTTTAACTCTAGTAGAACGAATGGTGCTACCGGATGGAATGAGGGAAGGGATCATTGGAATTGCCCATGAAGGACATATTGGGTGTGAGAGCAAGACAAAAAGGAAGATTTGCCAGGTCTTTTGGTGGCCAGAGTTGGATTAAGATGTGGAGAAGTACTTGAAGGAATGTGACTGTTGTAGGAACAGCGATAAGGTTCTTGTTGCCAGGAGACTGCCCATGAATGTAATTGAGCTACCCAATTCAGTCTGGGATGTGGTTGCGGTGGACATATTGGGACCGATGTCGGCAAGAGAACATCAAAGTGCTTATGTGACAGTGGTGGTCAATTTGCTGTCCAAGTAGCCGGAGGTCTGTGTGGTAAAGGACATAAGTGCGCGCAGGGTGGTGAGTTTTTTGGAGGTGGTATTTTGGAGGGAAGGCTTTCCCAGGAAATTGGTGTTGGAGAACGGTCCTCAATTTGCATGTAGAGAAACTGAAGAATTCTCAAAGGAGAATGGGGTGGAAAATACCACAACAGCTCTGTATAACCCAAAAGGCAATGCAACAGTGGAGAGGTTCAACAGGACTTTGATGGAGGTTATACGCATTGCAATTGCGACAGGTGGGGGTTGGTCACAGGCCGTGATAGAGCGGGTAATGCAATGTAGAATTGCACCACATAAGGTGACAGGTGTTTTGCCATTTGAGGCATTGAGAAGAAGGTCGCCAAATTCAAGGTTGAGGCCAGGTTGGATGGGTGAATTTGGTGGTGGTAGGAATGTAGTTCCTCAAGAGGCGATACAGGAAAGGATCATGTGTGGTCAAGTCAAATCGAAGGTGAGGTATGATATAACAAATTGTGTGATGGAGCAGACAATGCAAGAAGGGTTACAAGTAAAGTTGAGGAGTGGAAGAAGAGATCAAAAAGGGTACACAAAATGTTCAAGTCCTTGGCGAGTAGTGAAGTATTTTGGGAGCATGGTGCTGCTTAGGAACAGGGAAAAATGGAGTAAGGAAAGGGTGGCAATAAGTGGTTCGCAATGGTAGGATGTATGCATTGGTATGTCTGGGAGCTCACAGTTTGTGTATATAGTTTTGCTGTTCACAACCTGTACTAGTCATGGGTGCAACCATAGATGCACAGTTCTGCATAGAATTAGGAATTGTCCGTGCAGCCTGACGATAAAGTGTGTTACGCTGACCTTGTCTCTGCGGGGGCGTCGAATGCGAGGGGGATCAGGTGGTCCGTTCCAGTGTGGTTGAGCTCAACTCCCTAGCTGGTTTGCTCAGGTGCCCTTGCCTCTGCTTGAAATGACCTGGAGTCAGCTCCTGATGGGAAAACAGAATAAATATGAGGGACTGGCGCCTTCCCCGGTGGACCCTTCCCTTATGTCCCCAGATAAGAGTTCTTGTTGTTCTGGTTACCCAACCTGGTGTTTGCTCAACTTGGAGATTGTAATGATGTGCTCTCCTTCCTGCTAGTCTCAGCAGGGGTGCAATGTTGCTCCTCTGAATCGAGTTGCTGCACTGATTCCGGTGCAATGTTCTTATGGATCGAGTTACTCCACTGATCCGGTACGAGGGCACTTGGATCCGGTGCAAATGGTGAGTCTTCCTTTGTTTAAGTACGCAATAGAACCACTGTTCGTTATTCACTGTTCCCTTGCCAATGTTCTCTAATTCCTGTGTCTTTTCTCCCAACAGATTCCGGACGTCGGACAATGTGTGAACCGCAGAAGCACAGATGGAGCTGCCACGTGAAGGGTTGGATGCTGTTGAGGGTATGTAAGCTGCAGTCGTGAGAGTGAACTGTACTCGCGAGCTTTTCTTCTGAACTAACCTTGTTTGCTTTTCTCTTCTTTCTCCATAGATGCCGCGGCTATGCAGAGGATTGAGCGGAGAGTCGGAGATGTCGGAGGGCCAGGCCTGGTCAGACACTTCATGTTGAACTGCCCATGGCAGCAGAACGCTCTCCGCTGACATCTGATCCACTGAAAGAAATTCCAGAATTCTGCGAGCACGCGAGTATTCCAGCTTACCTGATACTTACCCAGTGATCTTCGGCATCCGCAGCAGGGTAAGGAAGGAAAACTAGGCCCTGCGGGGCCATAGTCATCGTCGACTGCATGCACAGACTCTTGATCGTCGCAATCCATGGATGAGATATCCATAGGTTGAACGGCGACCTGGGAGGACTGTTTCGGAGCCTCCTTGCCCGCCCTTTTCCTCCCTGAGGGTTCTGACCCAGGACCTTGGCTGGTACCTTTACCCCTTCTGGAGTGCCTGCAGCCTTTGTCAAAGCCTCTGCGGTGGCGTTGTGTTGTGTTGTGTGGGCAGAGACACTTTCTGCTCTGCAGGGGCCTCCCTCGTAGGATTAGCACCCATAGCTGTCATAGCAGTAGTAGATAACGACGCAGTTGCCGATGAGGACTGTCTGTGCCGGTTGAGCCTGCTTGGACTGCACGGCCTTCTTCTCCTCTAGTGTCCTTGGCGTATCTGATTTTTCCCATAGCTTAGCCCGGGTGGATGACTTCCTCTTTAAAGAGGAGCTCGATGGTAGGCTGGGTATGGAGGCGGAAGGCAATGCTGATCGCGCCCTATCCAACTTGGGACCTGCATCAGCGGCGAACCTGGTGGACTCTGACTTGCGGATCTTGGCCTGGCGACCTCAAAGGACATAGAAGACCGCTCTTCGGACTGAGGCATGACCCTGATCGGAGCACGGGCAGAGGCCTTATTCGAGTTAAGCAATGTCGCCAGCCAACTATGCCTGTCTTTCATCTTCTTTAAAAAACCGAGGCATATTTCGCACTCAACCTCCTTATGGTCAGGATGTAGGCAGTAGAGGCCTTTTAGGTGCTTGTATTCCACAAACGCATTCCGTAACCCGCATTTGGTGCAGGGTCTGAAGAGGGACATTCTCTCCTCCTCCCCCTCCGACATGGTCAGAAGGCGTTAAGTAGGCCCAAGATGGCCTTCTAGAAACTTTGATAAATCTTTGCCCATGAGGGGCGCAGAGCTTCACCGACAACGGGTCCCTGTTGCCGGCAGATGGAGAAAAGAGCACACAGGCTCTTTGGAACAAAAATTTAACTTTTCCCGTTGAAAAACTTGAAAAAACTTTAAAATGGCTCAGAGAGCAACTCGAGAACTCCCAACACTGAAGTGTGTGTTAAAAATCTGAAGGTGGCTGTCAGAGGTGGGGCTTAGGGAGAGGACTGTCATTGGATGAGGGATAGTTTTAAAGTGAAAGTGAAACTGTTTTACTTTTACCAACGATTCCCAGCTTGACGACGGGGAATATTCATGAGCATGTGAATCCATGCCAGACCCCATGCTGGAGAAGTTGTGATGCATTTGAACACAATACAGACTTTTTTTTTTTTTAAATCGTGCTTTTTTTTTTAATATAGATAAATCGGTGGGGCTGATCATTCAAGATGACCTCATGAATATATTTGTTAGGGTTTTACTAACATGCAAGTTCTGGGCTTTATTGTAAATTTTAGATAAGTAGGTAGCTTTTATTAGTTGAGCCCACAGACTCATTTCTTAGGGCTAGTTAGGTAGGAGCTTAGTTTAGAGCTGGAATACATGCAGGTGGGTGAGGAGATGCTTCCATACGCCAAGCCATACATTTGGATGCCAGTGGATTTTGCTGGTCCCAATATCAGAATTTTGACTCCGGAAGAGTTAAGAGGGTTGGCAGATCAACTGAAATGTGTAGCAATTTAGCATTTGTTGATTTCTCTCCACCACTTACTTACTGTGTGGGGAAATAATGTGCATTGTAGTCCTCTTATGTACATAGTATTGTGTTCAGCCGTCTGTTTTTCTTATGAATCTTTCACTTGGCGTTTATGGTAGGACGGTGTTTTAGGTAAACAGGAAACGTGATTCTTCTATGGCAAACAAGGAATATTTTCCATTCAGTTATTTCTAATAACATATCTATATTTTTTTAACCAGTTTGCTGTACATAGTTTTCCAACTAATTTCAGTGATAATTAGCTAATACAAGTACAATAATTGTATTAGCTTGGGCGTTACGAACTGTATTCATTTAACAGTATAGGATTTTCAATAACCACTCTGTCAGACTAAGCTGCCAAATATACCCAAGAGAGTTCCAATGGTACTCAGAAGGAATTCCTGGAATTCCTTATGGGGCCCCTGACGGATGTTTGTGGAAGAGTCTCTCACATTTACCAAAGCCTTTGGGCAATGCTCCCCGGAGACTACAATGTGGCTCCTTGACAATAGCATAATTCCCATTTCTTCACATTGGTTAGTTTTCATGCAATATCCCATTTTCTACCTGATTTACAACGCCAAAAGAAACCATCTTTTCATAATGGCTGTCTACTTACGCCCACCCCCATGTTGAGACTGATGTTACTGCGTTATTTCCCACACACATTGCCTCTTCTGTATTCCATTATTTGTTTCTCCATTATCTATTATTTTCGTTTGCCCATTCATTATTTGTCTGAGAAATCACCGAATAAATGCATGTCTTATTGTTTTTAACGCATCTAAAATGAATGTCTCCTCGATGGCATTATATGAAAAAAGCATGTTTTCAATATGTTTGTCTCGTGTACTTATCAAGTTTTAAAAACATACTTTGCAAATATTGTGTGGGATCCATTGGTTCCCATGAAACAGATCCCCACCCCAAAGGTCGGGTATAAAATTAACATCGAACTTTCTGGTGCATAACAGGATAGGAGAGAGAATGAGTCAAGTAGGATTCTGAAATTATTTCAACCAGATCAAAATTAAAGGGCACAGCACACATGTGCATTAGGGCATGAAAATGCAGAAGGCAACCCGATGAGTGAGAAACCAGGGAACAAGTTAGTGAAAATGGTCAACAGAGTTAGACGAACAAGCAAGAGGGTCTGAAATGACCACTCTCTGTCTTAGTGTTGGCCAACTCAACTTCGTATTCGGGTCTTAAAAAGAACCCTAAGAAAAAAGTACACTCTGTGCAAAGTAGGTTTCCCACAAAGATCCATGGCATTAAGGCTGTTGCCACATGTCGGCAGTCATACATCGTAGTTGATCGGGCATAAATATATTGCAGTAGACCAAGCATGCAAAGGTGACAGGTAACTAATACATTGTTTCTTTAAAGCGAAGGTGGTAGCAGGAAAGGGTGACAAGACTATCAGCGTGGAAGTTGAAAGGTGGATACATGTGAAATAAAAGCAGGGGCCGCTGCCTGGAAGGATGCCGCGACGACGAGAGAAGAACGTATTACATTGCTCTGCTTGAAAGTAGTCAGCTTAACACAGTATTCACTTATTTACAGTATGAAGATGGAGAACTCGGTGACAAGGCCGATATGAGAGGTTACAAAAGTAGGTCAGTTTTCTACAGGAATCCTGGACATTATGATCGGTGGAACCATTTTACCTAAACTTAGAGAAGAAACCGAATGCATGCACAGTCATGCAGTAGGCAGCCTTTGCCGTTGTGAATAATTATT
Organism: Ambystoma mexicanum; assembly: GCF_040938575.1. NCBI lineage: Eukaryota > Metazoa > Chordata > Amphibia > Caudata > Ambystomatidae > Ambystoma > Ambystoma mexicanum. The sequence continues at coordinate 743,777,292 of NC_090936.1, forward strand.
TATTATTACATTTATTTCAGTGCACCTAACCCGGAGACACCTGGGCGCTAGTTACAGAAGGTGCAAGTACATGTATTGAAGTGCAGGAGTAGACGTATGGTTACAGTCATGGTTGGTATGTGTATACCATCTAGCAAGGTCAAACCTCTTGTTGCAGGGGACTACATCAGGTAAGTACTACGTCTTAATAAAAAAGGTAACATCAGTTGTGGTGGCACGAGCCTCGCCTCTTGTTACAGGGAACTATGTCAAGTATACGGCATCAGCATGCAACAATAGAGCAACAATAGAAATAGAAACATCTACATACGAAAATCCGACAGTCTGCAGGAGGCGCAAAGACAGGCATGCCACCAGGAAAATCAGATGGGCAAAGAGATTTTGCGAAATGCTTCTGCAAGTCCACAACACTCCAACCTGCATCGACGGTCAAATCCAATCAAAAAGTTATGGTACTTACGTAAAAAGTGTTTTTCTAGTAAGGCAATTTCCAGGTGACCTTTGAGCTCATTTAACCTGTCCGAGTCTGTCCTGTTGACGTCTGCTATAGAAGAAGCCATGATGAGGGTCCCCGAGCCAGCCTGGAATGGAATTTAAGAGAAGAGCACCTTAACAAAGGGAGGAATACACAACAAGATTAAAAAACACTGGCAAATCTGCTTCTCAAAGTCAGTACAAACGCCGAACATAACGTGTGAGTGCGCGTCTCGGTGGACGCGAATAGGAATGCAGCACAAAGCAATGGTTTTCATATAGACAAGACGTAAACACACACCCTGCTCTGCTTCAGAGACAAAGCTGGGAACTTGCCAAACACAAGGGCTGCACAGATCCAGTACAATAGGGGCGTCGACCATCCATTCTCTCTTACCTTCTTTTCAATGCAATCAGTCGAATCCTCCAATTGAAAATACAGTGGAGAAACCGAGTCCAATTCTGTAGGCGTCCGGACTATGGACACGGGGTTGATGCCGTGCGGGCTTAGTTTGCGATTCACCTTCGCAGGTGCAGAACCTATCAAGAATGGCTACGGCGATTCATGATCATAACCGCTGCGCATCACTACGAGCCGGTGCACAACGGTCTGACATTTGAATGCAGAGTGGAAGCTGCAGAACAGCAGGAGCCGTGCAAGAGAGGGAGGGAGGTACGGAGAGGGGAACGGATGCAGGGCTACTACTGTAATTCCTGGCCTGTTCCGCCGATGATTTACAGCGCATCCGAGCACAGTGGCTGCAACTGCAAGCCCCAGCCACTGAATACACCGCAGCACAGTGAAAACGTAAGTAGACGAAGGCGGAAGAGCGCCTGGGAGCAAAACCCACAGACCTGACAGCTCATCACAGGCTGCATTTCAAAGGCAGATGCGAGTGACCCATTTCGGGGCTAATTGAGACGTACTCCAGGGAATTATACTGCTCTTTATATACATTTTGCTGCCAGTTCCAAGCATTCCCGTCTCAGCCAATAACACAGAGCGCAGACTGCGGCGTTCTGTGCGGGCTTCTTTAAGAACATTAGGCTGAATCGGGTGGGATGGATTTTTTGGCAGTGGCGTCGCTCGGGTGTGCCACGCTGCGCCAACCCCCCCCCCCCCTGGCTCTTTTGTCCGTGGGGCACCTCTCTCGTTAGGCACCTCAATGTGGGTGCCCAATGGGAAAGGCGTCCCGCTGACAGGACAATATGTGCTGAGTAATTCCTGCTCAGCAGACTTATTGCCCTGGCAGCAGGACACCTGACCCTTTCCGAATGGGAGAGGTATGCTGCTACCATGACAATGTTCCAAGGAGCTCCGGCAATAGAGGGGCTCTCACTTTGCTCTGTGTCCACAGAGCATTTCGATGGGAGGGGGACGGACTATAAGCATGGGCTTTTGTCCTTTTAGAAATGTGAATGGGGTGATCAGAAGAGAGAAGGGTTATAATGCTGCTTGCTTTATGGAATAATGGCAATGGCTTTAAAACCTAAGGGGAATTTGTTAGGCTCACATTAATCTACATGATGCTATTGTGACTTGCATGCAGGAATGGGAGAATAAAACTAAAGCCATGCTCTTATTGCTCAACATATTTCTATGACAATGTATATAGTGTATAGTTAGTTTACTATGAAAGGACAGTTTATAATGTAATGTGGTTTGCTTCCAAGGCATTGCTATAAATAAAAGTATTATTTAAGCACATGAAATGTAAAGCAAAACCTTAATAAATATCTGAATCAACTAAACCTGGGAAGAAGTGCTCAGTTGCTTTAATTGTCCACATCCCGGTTTCACCATTTAACCAAAGTGTGTGATCCTGGGCAAATCGTTAATCGCAGTGCGTCTTATCTGCAGCTCTGTCAGTGATTCACTTAATAGCTTATGTTAATATATCATGCTGTTATTTAAACAAAAAAAAGCCTAATGACTATAGATTTGCTCCATACATAATAGTGCAATTTAGGTATTTTGCACCACAAAGGTATTTTCCACTTGGGTTACTTATGGCAATTTATTGTAAAGTCACCGTCATGTGAATCCAAGTATCAAAGACTGACGATGCTCCGTGCAATGTCCTTTTCAGTGAAGTCATTTCTGTTGGGACGATCCATATGCAAATTAGGAAGTTTGCATGTATTTTGCAACAGAGCGCCTGGACAGACCTCTAATAGATGAGACTTATTGGGTTGCTACATAGACTTAGTCCAATGCGCTCACATATTACCAAAAAGAATGACAAATAGCCTCCTTTTCAGTGTTCATAAAAAAACTCCACTTGTGGTTTATTTCAAGGTTTTCTCGTGCCCTATGTGATTACACGTGTTTCGATGACTTGCTCATCTTTTTCAAATCAGGGCTATTAGAGTAACAAGAAAATTATATTTTTCAATATTTAAACACATAACATTATTTCCCCATATTAACGTCATATGAGAGTCATTAAATGTCATAAAAGAATATTCAAACATTCAGAAATTCAATATAATTTTCGTGAAAGAAAAGAAAAGATTGGCCATTTTTGAGGAGGGGCAAAGGGTAGGAGTGTTAAGGGGAGAATTAACTAGGACCCTAGCCACGGGGCTAGTGTATAGGAGTTTGATGCAGGACAACATGTATGGGCCAATCCCCATCTTCTCGAGCACTGCCCACAGATACTGCCACGAGACCATGTCGAATGCTTTTTGGGCATCCAACGTCACGGCCACAGCATTGGCTCTGGGGTCTATTCTGGATATGACATTAAATAGTCGCCGGATGTTTAAGGCAGTGGAACGGGCCAGGACAAAACCACTTTGGTCTGGGTGGATTAGGTATTTCATGATGGGGAGGAACCTATTTGTGATAATTTTGGCGAAGATTTTGGTATCAGTGTTAATGAGTGACAGAGGTCTATAGGAGTCGCATTCATCCAATGGCTTACCCGGCTTGGGAAGCACGGTGATGACAGCCTCATGTAGGGACCGGGGGAGGGTAGCAAGACGCATCGACTCCTCCCAAACCTCGTGGAGGCGCGGAGCAAGGAGGGCCACATGCTCCTGATAAAACTCGGCGGTCAGGCCGTCTGGTCCGGGGGCATTAACCTTAGGGAGATCCGAAATAACAGCGACGACTTCGTCAAGGGTGAAGGGAACATCTAATTGCTCTTTGGTGGCAAGGGATATAAGGGACATTGGGGTGCGGTCTAGGAGGTCGTCCAGCTCCTGTGGGCTGTGCTCAGGTTGCTGGGCGTAGAGGGTTGCATAGAAATCTACAAAGGTCTCGAGAATGGGCCGGTCCGCCCAATGTCGTACCCCGCTATTGTCAATGATACTATCAATTCGAGCTCTACCACCCTCGGCCCGGGCGAGGCAGGCGAGGGTTCGGCCAGGTCTCTCTCCTTCGCCGTACTTCCGGGCCGCAATGGGCCGGGCAAGGTATTTAATCTCACTGTGGGCAAAGGACTGAAACGCATCTAGTTCGGTTCTTATCAGCGCAAGCTTAGGTGGAGAGGGGTTGGTCGCATAATCCCGTTCTAACTCTCTGAGTCTGGACTCAGAGCGACGCAGGGCATTTCTAATATATTTCAGTACTCTAGCCTCCCTAGAGATACACATGTCCCTGATGAAAACCTTAAAGGCCTCCCATCACACGCCATCAGTGGTGTCGTGCCGCTTATTATTATCGAAGAACGAGGTGATATCTGCTAGGATGTCAGCCTTGAAGACCACATCTTGCAGTGCATCTGATTTAAACCGCCAGTTAGAGTTCTGGGGGGGGGCAGGTGCAGGGCAATGTCCAATGTGATTGGGGCATGGTCAGATAGTGTGCGTTGCAGAATCTGTGTGGTAAGTGTTTTGCTCATGAGCCCTGCGGAGAGAAGGAAAAGGTATATCCTGGAGTGGCTATCATGGACAGAAGAGTAGAATGTAAACTCTTTCGACATTGGGTGGAGTTCTCTCCAGGCATCTACCAGTCCGGCAGAGAGCATATGCGCCTGGAGCCGGCGAGCAGCTCTGGACAGTGTTCTTGGTGCAACCCCAGATCTGTCCAAGTCGGAGTCCAGAATGAGATTCATGCCCCCCCCCCAAATAATGGGAACCCCCACATAGGCAAGGAGGATGTCGAGGATGTGATCGAAAAAATCAGGTTCATCGACGCAAGGGGCATACGTGTTAACCAACAGGCACTCTGTATTAGCAAGGAAACAGTGAAGAATCACATATCTGCCCCGGGCATCTATGTGGCTGGTGCGAAGGGAGAACTCCCAGGACTTGTCAATCAGGGTTAGGGCTCCTCTGGACTGAGAGGAGAACACTGTGTAGTATTTATTGGGGCCCCATGCCGGAGCAAAAGAGGCCGAGAGATGTGCGAGGGCATGGGTTTCTTGTAGGAGAAGTATTTTAACCCTGTGTCTTTGGACATACGCCGTGATCCTACGAGACTTTGTGAAATTGCTGAGCCCTCTGATATTCCAAGACATCAGCCTAATGGCTATTCAGTACGGCTTTAGGGGGGATCGGAGTAGTGTGCGTCATAGCTTGTCGAACAAGTGCCGGCCATTAATACAGCAGCCAGATACGTCATACCAGGAGCTGCCACAGTCTCGCCATTTTTGTTAAAACATTCCCAAACTGAGCCACCCCCCTCCCTCACTGCCTTCCCCAACACAGCAGTGCCCAGGAACCCACCCATAGCCTCATGGCTTTCGCACCAAGCCCAACGGGGCAGGCCGAGCCCCCACACCCAACAGGGGAGCAACCAGTGAACAAAACACGCCAAACTCGGTATTGCAACTGCAGTGGGGGAAGCTGCTGCCGTGAGCCCGACTAAGATAATTGACGGTGGAGTACACCAAATATCTTGCAGCGGTAATTAAGCACAACATTCTCAGGAGACAGCATAGTAGAGTGCAATAAGTAGGGGGTATAAAAATAGAGGATCCCAGCTTTAGGTGCAGTGACCCATAAACCCTACAACTAAGTCTCATATTGCGTTTCATGCGCAATAAGTTACTACAATGAATAAATGCACATAGGAAGAAATATGTTAGGTTACAAAAGCATGCATATGACAAGAGTGGTAGCGATACCACAGTTAATCAAATAATGGGTACAAGGAAAACCGACTCAGCCCTCCTCGACCAGGTCAACCGCCGGCCCAGGGACCGGGATATGGGCTTCAATAAATTTCACTGCCTCCTCTGGGACTGTGAAAAAGTACAATTTGTTGTGGTGGGTGAGCTTCAGCCTTGCGGGGAACATGGCGTATTCCACCTTCCTCTCTCTGAGCAGCTTCTTCACACCATTAAATTGCCTGCACTCCATTTGAACGTTGACCGAGAAGTCGGGAAAGATGCGGATGGTCTGGGACTCAAATTTCAGTTCCCCTTTTTCGCGGGCCAGACGTAGGATGTGGTCCCTGTCCCTGAAGCTGAGAACCTTGGCAATAATTGGTCTGGGAAAATCACCCGGCCTGGGGCGTGGGACCAGTGAACGGTGGGCTCGCTCAATAGTGAAAAACGGGGAGAGTTGAGGATTACCCAAGAGGTCCCTCAGAACTGTCTCGACTGCAAGTTCCATTTTGCCCCTGAGGGGTGTCTCGGGAACCCCAACAATGCGGATATTATTCCTGCGGGATCTGGACTCTAAGTCGTCGCACTTCGCCTTGACCTGCTTCATATCTCGCACCGGTCGGAGACCGTATTCTGGAGCACATGTACCTCATCCTCAGTGGCCCCAATCCTGGTCTCGGCCTCCACCAGCCTAGTACCATGCTGATCCAGTTTGGTGCGTAATGAGGCCACATTAGCGTTTATGTCGTCCAGTTTTTCATGGAATGCCGCAAAGTTTTTGGCCATCGACTCCATGAGCGTCTTGAGGTCTGGCTGGGGAGGACAAGAAGGTGCATCCAGGTCGTCCTGAGGGAGGGCAGCCCCACTCTGGTCTTGTTTCGCAAGTGATTTGGCAAATTTGTCCATTGCTCCAGCCTTGTTGGCCCGCGTGCCTTGCCGGACATGTTTGGGGTGTGCACCAAGAATAGCATGGTGTGTAGTGCAGAAAGGCAGCAATGGGGCCCCAGAGAATTGGAACAGACCACGGCTCACAGTCAGGCAACAGCCGGCAGCTGCTCAAGAGACAGGACCGAGGAGCACTGGCAGTGGGTGTATTGTAAGGCAGCAAGTCCACTCCAAGGGGGAGGCAGGGTGTCGAAGCAGCAGAGTGAATTGGAAGGGATAGTGACCTGCGGCGTGCACCCCGGAGCCAGGAGGACCCCAGACAGAAGGAGTCAGCAATGGAGGGCAGCGCCGTCCAGGGTGCCCGGTGCGCTCAGAGCGTAGCAAATAACCACACAGTTCGGAGACAGGAGAGTAGTGGGGTAAGTTTGGCACAATTGGGGGCCACAGACACTCGTGAGATGGGGCAAGCGCGGCACGAGGATAAGGCAGGGAGAAGAAAATGCGAGTTAAGCAGCGTGCTGTGCCCCAGCCCCCTCACCTCAGAGCACCGCAGGCCAATATGCGGATGGTGATCCTGACGGGAGCGGACCCCGGCACAAAGTATGTCGATCCGGGCGGTGGCAAGGCTCAGATCTGTAGCAGGAGGCAGAACCACGGGCGGCCCGAGTACAGCAGCCCAGCCCCGGCCCCACCACGGGACCAGCGATGGTGGCGGTAGACCGCAAGTTGAAGTTATAGGGATGTCCCCCGTGTCAGCTATGTTGGCGGGGGTCCGCCCGGCAGGAGCTGCAGGGTTCCCACAGGACCAGTGATGCCGGCGCCAGCCGCCAGGCAGGACCCGCGGGACGTCACGACAGTGGGGGGCTGCTCCGGCAGCTCCCGCCGCACTGCAGTGAGAGTTGGTCCACCAGGGGCCGGCACCCCCACCGCCGTCAAGGGCAAGCAGGCGAGGGAAGCCGCGCCGAAGAGTCGGCAAGTCCAGGTGGCCCCCCTCAGAAGACAGGATCTGCAGGATGTTGTGGCTGCGGGGGGCCCCTCCGGCCGCCCCCGCGATCCCGCAGAGAGAGTAGGCCCGGCGGGGGGCCGACGGCAGCGCTGCTGCCAGGAGCAAGAGCGGGCGGGCGAGGGAAGCCGCGCCGAAGCTAGACTAGTTCAGGCGCTACCCCTCCTGATGAAACGGAGGCATGATGAACAACCCGTATCGCCGGGGGGAAAAGCACACGTCCGGAGTCTTTGATGCAAACAAGACTGCACATCAATTTGAATAGTTGCTGTCCTCTGGAATATTTCCTGCCACCATTACAACCATAGGGTACACACCCATTGCATTGTATAAGGTCACCTTTTGGAACCTTCCTGCATTGGCGCTAGCATACGGGTTAAAGTATATACCCTGTGGCATATAGATGGTGACTGAATACTGAGTCTCAATCTCTCTTCCCCCTGTTCTAGAAGACTGTCCTGATGAAAGTGGTTACACCCAAAATACACCACTGAAACCGGTAGACAGAGGTTGTCACATGATGGAGAACTAAATACCCTCTACCTTATCATGAACAACCTTTTATATAGGTCTTTTTGTATGTCTGTTTTCTGTAGCCTCACTCCCTGTCCTATTATCTAAAACCTGTCTGGACAGGACCATGTGGTCTACATGCTAATATTGATTTTATCTGTCTTCTTTGAAAAACCGGCACATCCCCACTAGGGATTATCTGCTGTATTGATAAATCTACATCACAGCAGCACTACAATATTGTGCCGAGCCTTTCTTTCAAAAAAACTCAAATAAACTGAAAGATTTTTAACTTGTAAAGTTACCCTGGGAAGTCTAGTGCTGTCTATGGGATAGTAAAAGTAATATGTACCCATAAAAGACAGTTCGGACTGGTCATCGTCTTTTATATGTGCTTTCAGTCCGATGTGTGAACTTTACTTTTACACGTCTAACTGCCTTTATTTTCCTCTATGAGGCCACACAGTAACCAGGGACATGCAGGAGTCTAACAACCTTGATGTTGTTATTATTTTTCAAAAATAAATTCTCTTTGACTTCTTTTTCTGTCCTCGTTTTTGTAAGCGGCACAGTAGCGCTTCCTAAGGAAAGTTTGTTTTCCCTATTTAGAGGGCTAGGACAGGGATAGGTAGAGATTTTCCCTCTATCCTACTGTCTTTCAAGACCGACCCTGTATCTCCCTGGTCACTTATTCTTGCGCAGCGCCTTGCTGGTTGATTTGTCCCTAATGGGATTCCCATACTGCCTCATTAATATACAGTTGTGTGATGCCCTCTTCATTGTGTTACAATGAAGGGCAGCGGCGCCAAGCCGTGTAGAGCAGCAAGGTCCAGGGCGGGAGGGCAGAAGAGGGGGGAGCACGGTGCTGGAGGCGGCCGCGCCCGCCGCAGGCAGCAGGAGGAGCCGGGCGGCCTTCCCCCGCAGTAGAGCCACTCTCAGAGCGCGAGGAGGGGGGGAAGGGCCACCGGGGAATGACGCGGCCCAGGAGTCCCCAGCCGGCAGCAACACAGCGAAACGGCTCTGGTTTCGGACCAAACTCGGTCGGAACAGTGTCGAGGCGTTGAGGAGCAAGTATTCAGCTTCCAAGGTCCAGGACATTCGTATAACCGCTGATTCGGGCGGATATGTTGCAGACGGGCCATGGAGCGTTGAGACTAAGCAGCCATCTTGTTGGCTGCTCAACAGCGCCCTCCCTTATTTATATATTTTTATGTCAAAAGTTCTTTGAATCTGGATGATGAACCCTTATATAACGCCCCTCTCTTTGGATCTCCCCGACCTCACTGAGCCAAGAAGTCGGTTTGTTTTGCAAATTAAAAGGTTTATTTGAATAATTAAACAATATATATATATAATCACACTTTTATGAATAAAATAATATTTGAATAGGACACTTATGAATATGGACGGTAATCAACAAGGGGAATATTACAACATTGACAATCTCTTTAATCACTTAGGAGTATGAATATGAAGGATACTGTAGCAGAGAATACCTCATGTGATTCCAGGAAATGCAATGATGGGAAAGAATGCAACACAGAAATAACTTGATATGATTTCAATCAAAAGATAATGTGATCACTTTTTCCCCTGTGACTACTCACTCCCCCCTATGCAATACGAAGAGATGGAAATGAGGGCACACAGGTTTCAGGAATACAATCAAGAATGCAGTTCAATTCCAGTTCCCCCCCCAGCAAGCTTAGAGAAAACAGGTATGATTTTCAAATAGGCAAAAACGCTTTAGAAAGTGACTGCAATGGATGGGAAAATCTGCTAAATTGATTTTAATTTACTAAAAGAGATTCAGGATGAGTGATAGTTACTTTAGATTGGTTCAGGTCAACACTAGCAATGATTCATGAATGATTATCAAATTGGAAACGAAATTCAGCAGTTGCAAACAAGAAACAGCTATTTTTACAAGTGGTGAAATGGAGCAATTCGCGGCAATTCTTCCGCGTGCGTAAATCGCGATTACGGAAAACCTATGATGAATTGGAATGTCCTTTTGGGTTTGTTGGAAAGCTTAGGATCTTAGCTTTAAAATCGCTTCTAGGACGTGCGGTTCAAAAGTAACAGATGTTTTTGTGAAGGTAGATTTTGCAGAAATAAAGTCAATATTTCAAATGACAGATTGCGCTTTACAGATTCGAAATCAACAGGATGGACAAGATTCTATAATGCAGTTCTGGACAGGTTAAAATGGTTGGAAGAGGATTACTTTAAACTAAGAGATTGGTTATGGACAGTTCTAGACTAGATACTCACTCCTAGGCTTTAGAATGGAATGCGCCTCGTCAAAGATCTGGTCAATGGTTTGGCTTCACTCTCGCCACTGGACAGGTCTCAGGCCCTGTGGGTTCTGCTCTCAGCACTGCACGGCGGTCTGGGTCTCTTGAACTGGATCTGACGGGTCTTGGATTACAGCACTGCTTTCTGGGTTCTAGCACAGGGTTCTTAGCTAGAAGCAAACAGCACGGCCCGGCTGTTGAACGGTTTGGTTAGGCCCCGTGCAAGTTTAGGGGTTAGAATCAGGTTGCAAAAGATTCTGAAGGCCTGCTGAGAAGGATTCAGCTTGTGAATTAGGCCTTTGCTTCAGGGTTCTAGAGCTTGGTTGTAGAGTCTGAATTCTAAGTTCTGGTCTCTGGATCTAGATCTGGAGTCTCCATCTGGATATTGTCTGGATCTGGTGCGCCAGAGTGCTTTGCAGGAATTGGTGAGTAGTGGAAAAAAACAGTGTCCTATATGGGTCTCAGCAGTTCCTATTTATGTGTTTCCAAAGTGGGTGGGTAGGCTGATTCTCTATGCCCAACCCCCTAAGGATTTGATAGGTTAGAGGATTCTCTGTCTTTTGACTGGAGAAAGGATCAGCGTGTCATGGGGTGTCATCATGATGCTACCATTTACCCTCTAGGGAAGTAACTCCCCTTTGTTTTACTTAGAAAATCAATTTTTCATAACAAACATATTTCCAAGGTGCACAACTTGTTCATAATACATATACACATCACAGATTAATTAAGGCATGTCTCTGTTCAAGTCCCATGTTCCTACGAGCTTTAGTTCCGAAATGACAACTTAATTGCGCTTTTGGTGAGCTTCCCAATATTGGTTCTACACCAAATTTGATGCATGCACGCAGCTCCTCTCTGGGCATATTACTGTAAGTTCTTATGTTCATAGCAACAACACTGCAGCTGTGATATTAATAATTCTGGGGTTTGGTCTCAGAACATCACACAGCGTCCAGCTTAGTCTTAAATTGTGGGTGAATTTGTCATTTTAAGAATCCCAAAGTTTCATATTTTTGTCAGCTTGGTAAAATTTGTTATACGCAATTTTATAAAACATATATTTGCTTTCAATTGAATACACACAACTGTTTGTCTCCGCCCCCAGAAGCTTGGCTGCCTCAGAGGTCACATGTCCTGTCTCTCCCAGAGCAGTTGTTGACCAGTCACACCCAAATCGGCATATTCTATTCATCCCAAAGACTCCATTGTCTTGACTGAAAGCAACATGCCAGGGTGCCTTGGGTAGTTCCTGTTCACACCAGTTTGTCAATCTCTTGCCTAAGAACAGAAGGAAGCTACTTTTGTCCACGGAAAAGGTGTGAAATCTGTGTGATCCCAGTGTGGGAACACTTTTTAACTCTGCAACCAATGTCTACAAATTGTCTCTTCTTGCAATATAACCCATATTTTTAATACATACATTAAACAATTGCTTCCTTCAAGTCATTTCAGAATGTAGTTTTACATTGTCTCCACCCCTCAGCAAGTCTTTCTTTGGCATAGTTTGGGGTTCCCTGTTCAACCTTTACAAAGAAATGGTTTAAAACGCCGGCTTCTGGTAGTCGTGAGTACCGGTATTGCACCCATTTTTGACAGCGGTCTTTTCATCAGTATCTTTAAAAAAGGATTTTGCTTGATAGCATATGATTCTTGCTGACATTGTATTGATGTGGATTCTTGCAGCAGAGTAATGTGGAACACCCAACAAAGAGGTTGGATCTTTTAGGTAATTTTGTGAGCCATGATTTTAGCAATTTTTGACAATCATCATTGCTATTTCCAAGTGGTTTCAGGCTACTTGGTGGATAGCTCAATGGTGGTTTTGGCCAGTGATCTCCTGTGCTCACTAAGATAGGCAAACGTGGATAGCAGCCTATCTTTCAGATTTTTACTGCGCATTTTTGGATGATTTTGAGCGAGCAGCATGCTTTCCACTGGCCATTCTGATGTTTCTGCTGCCAGCAATGCCTAGTGATGTTGCAGGGCTTGGATGAGTGGGTTAAGACATCCCACAACCCACAGCCCCAATTGTGATCTGCAAAGACCTTCCAGAAAAGCACCCGCAGCCAGATGTGAGATGCACAAAAAGGCATCGCGAACCGTGGATATTAATGGCACACTTGTGAAAGACCACCTACAGCAGATGCGATCGGGACACAATATAGACACTATCATTTCAAAGTGCATAAAATGGCAGGTTTCCATTACCAGCCAATGACAACAGGCAACATTAGAACAAATTGTCCATGAAGGCCCGAAACCAGGAGTGAACTGGACTGGTGCTGTGTGTGTGCTGGGCGATATATCGAGTTTTGGAGATATACAGATACACATTTTCAATAATGATAGAGGATGAGACAATATTGTTAACATCAAGATATATGCATATATACAACAGAATTGCTTGCTTTATAGATGCACAATTTGTACCTCCAAGGGCAATTTTGGACTACTTTGCCCGCTTCAATTTGGTAAAAGCATACCCATTGCCCTTTTATAGGTGCCCCCTACTTTTGTCTGTGGCCTTCTCTGTCCCCCCCTCCCTAAATTTGCTTCCTGGAGACGCCACTGCTTTTTGGGGAATATGTCTGGGGGCATTATATAAAAGGAGATAACCCAAAAGGTTAACATAGATTTGAAAAATAGTTAAGATTGAATTACTTTCCAAAGGTTGCCGTTAATAACATTAAAACATGCTTCATACTGGGTGCAGTTGCGTCTGTGCCTGCGTGTGGTGGAAGAGAATTCTTTTACTGGGATCCTAATACACAACCTGAGGGTAAATCCTGAGACTTCGGAAATTAACACACTGACCTTAATTTACTTTTAGTGACTTTTCAATACGAGAAAAATATGGTTACCTCACCCTTTCCTAGACAGGAACTTGAGTGTCACTAGCCACAAGCTATACGAGTAGTTCACTTGCTCTGGTTTCCGGCCTAACCCTTGCTTGATCATTCCTAATGTTTTGCCAACAAATGTGGGATCGCTATTGGGTCATGTGCGCTATTTACCACCAAAATTCTTAAAATTTGGGTCGGCAGCAAGTTATATCTTACCCTCAAACTTCCCACAAAGTTTGTAACAAAGATACAAGTTGAAAAACTGGTTCGGGAAGATATCTCGCGCTCACACCCGTGCTTTAACAAAATTCCTCAACAATTTTAGTCTAAACAACATCAATTAAAGTCCATCAATGCAATGATTCCTAACAAAAATGTTTTTTAATTTGTCAACGAAAAAACAGCCGACACGTGTTTCGACCTTAGGTCGTTTTCAAGGCCCATATGTAAATCACTAGAATTCTCCTGTTTGAAGTGTAACGAATCAATCAGTTTACTCGGTCTTGAGTTATCAATTCGATTTTGAGATCAGCTTTTAACGATTAAGTTTCCCGAACAATTTTTTATATAGCTGAATGCTATCACTTTCCATACTGTTTAACACATAAATGTGTATCTGGAAACAAAGTTCACCAATCAAAGGGTTAGATCCCACGTCTGTTATTTTCTAAAAATTGTTCGGGAAACTTAATCGTTAAAAGCTGATCTCAAAATCGAATTGATAACTCAAGACCGAGTAAACTGATTGATTCGTTACACTTCAAACAGGAGAATTCTAGTGATTTACATATGGGCCTTGAAAACGACCTAAGGTCGAAACACGTGTCGGCTGTTTTTTCGTTGACAAATTAAAAAACATTTTTGTTAGGAATCATTGCATTGATGGACTTTAATTGATGTTGTTTAGACTAAAATTGTTGAGGAATTTTGTTAAAGCACGGGTGTGAGCGCGAGATATCTTCCCGAACCAGTTTTTCAACTCATTCCTAATGTTATATTCAACAGGAATTCTGTTCCCCCTTCCACACGTGCCACTGTTCGTTCTTGGCCAAAGTGTTGTTGCTGGCATGCTGTTAGCAGGGAAGATGGAATACTGTAAAGGTTGCTGACATTGTTCTAGAAACCTGACATTTGACTTTTAGGGGACTTCTGATGTGCTTTGTTCACTTGTTATGTTATGTTAATGCATTTGTAAAGTGCAACTGGTACCCGAAGGCTTAAGGACGCTGACTCACATATATTGAACAGAGAAACGTAAAAGAACACCTAGAGATAGCATGGGCCAAAAGAAGTACAGGAGGAATCTTATAGGCGGGACTAGGAGAAGAGCACCATCTTCAGTTTTTTTCTTTAAATCCACTATCGAGGATATGATTCTCAATGCTGGCTTTAAAGCGTTCCAGACCAGTGGGGCCACTATACTGAAGGCGCCATTTCGTACTTTATTGGTATTACAGCGAATGGTGTTAAGAAGATTGGTACTGTCTGATCTCAAGGACTGTGTAACTGTGTTTTATTACTATGGCTTCCATCAAGTAGGCTGGCATTTGGCCCTTCAGGCATGTATGGGCTATGAGTAATAGCCTAAAGCATACCCTGGCCTGTATAGGAAGCCAGTGCAGATTTCTTCTTGCTTCTGATACATGGTCTCTCCTGTGGAGGCCCTTAACAACCCTCACAGCCCCATTTTGTATGACCTGGAGGTGTTGGATTTCAGTTTGAGAGATGCCCACTAGCAAACAGCAGCAATAATCCAATTTGGATCCTATTATCGCTCTGGCTAATGTTTCAATTTTTTTCGTATATGAGGGGGGCGCAGATGGTGGAATAGTTTAATGAAATAAGAAGAGGAGGAGATCAGGCTATTCACATGGCCCTTCATGTCCAAATTTTTGTCCAGAAGAATACCCAAGGTTTTCACCTTGCTCTTGACTTCAATGTTGCAGCTGTCTATGGTGAAGTTATTATATAGCAGGCCTAGTTTTTCTAGTTTGGCATCTGAACCAACAAGCATGAGTTCTGTTTTTGAGCTATTAATGGCTGGGCCATTTGCCACCATCCAGTTTTGTATCCTGAGGTAGACTTTATTGATATAGATTTCGTCCTCGCAATGCGTGCCTGTGATGGGAATAACGCATTGCGTATCATCCGCGTAATTTGCAAATATGATCCCTTCCTGTTCAACATATGGAAGAAAGGGATCATGAAAATGTCATAGTAACACGGGGAGACACATTCTTCCTCCGGAACCCCCTACAGAAGAGTAGTTGGTTTAGCTTCTGCGAGGTCGCTAGCGACTCTCACTTGTCTACCCTTCAAAAAGGAAGAGATCAATCGGATGGCCTTGGTGGAGAAGTTGACATTCTCCCTTAACCTGGTGGACAGGATGGTATGGTCCACCAGGTCAAAGGCTGCCGAGAGATCCAAGATCATTAGAACGTGTGTGCTTATGCGCTTTCTTCCAAACATGTCTTTAACTTTGTTATGTTATTCATTTGTAAACATGGAAAAGTTGCTAAACTTTTACCAGTGGTGGAAATGGAAAACATTTAAAGCGGGATCCCACAAGGGCTGGGGTGGGAGCAGAGTTTGGAAGAGGGGGTGGAGTTCCGAGGTAGCAGAGCTGCCAGCTGAACTCCACTGAAAGGCAATGTTTCAAATAATAGTTAAAAACGGTGCAATTTCTTCCATGCTGCTTCTTTCCAAACTCCACACTGTACATCAAATCCACTTTCAATCACTTCCATGGCAGTGGCGCACCCAAAATAAGGTTGGCAATGCAGTGATTTTTAGTACATTGAAGGATCCATAGACACACTGTACAATAGAAGGCTACCAGGGTAGCTCAGCAAGCTGAGAGACTGTTGCTCAGATGTTACATATTACAAAAACGGGTTGATAATCGCATGATTTTTTGCAATTCCTTTAAAAAACAAGTGCCATAAAATATTTGGCCAGGGCACGGGTTAGGCTGATCGCTTGCTTATATTCAGGGCGGAGGTGGGGTATTTCTGCCACTGTAGTGAAAATCAAAAGTTGGCACCCATGAACCCACAGTTTAATTTCCTAATAACTGCTGCCAGCACAACAGAAGCACTTATTTGTGATTATGCAGTTTGACAAGCATCTTTATAAATATAACCTGTTATGAACATCTTTATAAATATAACCTGTTATGAAACAAAGGAAGGGGCACAGAAATTACAGGGTATTTGTGTGGTAGCCTGACAAAAAAAAACACATTTCAACTTCCCGTTGCTGTGAGACGCGTTCCAGTACCTGTCTGATGTAAGTACTACCTTCCCGTAGCAACACCCAAACCTAGTGCTTCTCAAATGACTCTTATTAAGCACAACTGCATAGCGACAATCGAATGTAGCCTATTCTGTGTTATATGGATCAGGCCACCCTGTGACAATTGAATTTAGCCTATTCTTTTATATATGGATTAGCCCACCCTGTGACAATTGAATTTAGCCTATTCTGTGATATATGGATTAGCCCACCCTGTGACAATTGAATTTAGCCTATTCTGTGATATATGAATTAGCCCACCCTGTGACAATTGAATTTAGCCCAATCTGTGACAACTGGAACTAGACTACCCTGCGATAATTGGAACCAGCCTATTCTGTGACAAATTGAGCAGTATATTTTGCGATTACCCTGGCCTAGACTACCACCTGAATATGAGTAAAACTCTGAGGAACCAGTCACTCCTACTACTATTATTAGGCCTCTAAGTGACTATGGCTACCATTACTATCCCATCATGCCCACCCCAGGACAGAAACATGAGACTTCGAGCAAGACTGCCCCGTCTCTATGAGCCTAAAACAAACTTCAAACCCGCCCAAGACACCACCCAAGCCTCTGCACCTTCGACTATGCCAGGGCAGGAGGACAGGCAGAATAACCTGAACACTGCATATGCCCCCACTCTAAAAATTCTTAAGAAAACTTACACCCCTATAATTAAACATCCACCTACTCTCACCCAATAGCACTACCACCTTATCTGGTTCGCTCATAAACTCTAGATCACTTGTGGCACATGCCACTGAAATTGCAGACATCCTAACCAATGGGGACGTAGACTTGCTTGCAATAACCAAGTCTTGGCTTCATGAGGCAGCAGGCCCCGTCCTTATGTTAGCCATACCTGATGGCTACCATATACTCAGAGTTGACAGACCCCAATGCCAGAGGCAGCGGCCTAGCTATCATTTCCAAAACTAGTCTCTCCATGAGATTGACCACTCCACCATCATGAACTTTATGTGAGATACTCACAGCCAAACTTCCCTTATCAAGTAAACGCACTTTAACTATCCATCTGGTATACAGACCTCCAGGCCCACTGGGAACTTTTGAGGAGGACTTGACTAGTCTTCTAGCCAACCACACAAAAGACTCCTCTCAGATTTTACTGATGGGGGACTTTAACTTCGGCTTTAATGACCTTGACAACAAACACGGCCAATCAGTAGCAGCCATACTGACGGATCATGGGCTCACGCAAAAAGTCCTTACCCCTTACCCATATGAAAGGAAGGACTCTCGACTGGGTGTCTGATCTGAATTGCAACATTGCTATCACAAATACTGCCCCGCAATCTTGGACAGACCATCATCTAATCTACTTCTCTGCCACACTAGATCTCCTGAGCCCTAAAACTATCGTCATGGCACCACCACTCCCAAATAGAAGCAAAAAAGATATTACAGCAGAAAAATTACTCCCTCATCTCCTTCCCTCCATCAACAACCTCGCCAGCAACGCGGACCCGAAATTATTAGTGGAGGTCTTCAACAACTCCATGACTAAGGCATTGGATATGATTGCACCTGTCAAAGTTCGCAGAGGTAGACAAAAAGCACACCTTAATTCCTGGTTTACTCCCCAATTTAAAGAATTAAGACTCCAAAAAAGAAAGCTTCAATCCACCTGGCGGCACTCTCCCACTGATGAGAACAAAGCTAAGCTAACTGACCACTCCAAGCTCTACAAAAAAGAAATAATTAGCACAAAAAAGAATACCTTCAACAATAGAATCTCGAAGGCTAAGTCTAACACGAAGGAATTATTCACCATCCTCCGGGAAATGGAAGCACCTATCCCTCCCGTTGACAACGCCCCGAAAGACAAGCAATGGTGCACCGACATACAAAATGCTCTGAAATAAAATCTCTTCCCTCCAATTAAAAATTGCGAATAAAAAAGCCTCACTGCTCCCATCTGAGCAGCAACCCACTGACCACTCTACACTGGTTAGAACCATGACACCCTTCAGATTCACTGAAATCTCTATCCTTGAGACAGAGAAAATCATTCTCTCCCTAATTCAAGGCTGATAGTTGCACTGCCCAAATTATAAAGGATGCAGCCAGAGACCTAGCCCCTTTCATCTCGAAGCTCATCAATGCCTCCTTCAAGACCAACACAGTGCCCAACAACCTTAAAGAATCCTGGGTTCTCCCACTGCTAAAAAAACAAACATTGGACCCCTCTCTCCTGACCAACTACAGACCCATCACTACTGTCCCCTTCTTACTAAAAATAATCGATAGAGTAGCATACCTTCAAATCCAGGATTACCTTGAAGCCAACCACTTATTAGGATCACGTCAATCAGGCTTCCGCCCTCTACATAGAACGGAAATAGTCCTAAGAGACCTTAAGAGCCAAATCGACGAGCTGAAGGATTGACGGGCCTTGAAGACCCTCACATATGGAAACAAGGCACAATGACCATACACAAACTGATACGCCAGACATGAGGTTCAATTCCCAAAATCTAGGGTTTATTACAAAGCAAATAGTCTCAGTCGGCCGACTGGATCTCACGTCTCGCAACGTGTGTCACCCAGACCTCGTGAGACGCAAGAGAGCGAGCATTCTACAACAGTGAGATATATACAAAAATACCATCATATTACCAGCTTGTGACACATCAAAAACCGCCCATAATGTATCTTCCTGAGCAAGAGTTCGGTGATTGACAATTATGACGAGTATGACACCTTCGAAGACATTTATTAAACAACAGTTGCAATCTGCAAAGGCGCAGACACTATTCTTTGTTACAGAGAACATAATGCTCTTGTTCAGTGAGCGAACTGTGTTCGTAGGAGACACACATTCCAAGACATGCTATCTTCTAGTTTCTATTCGTGAGCTAGATGTCAGCTCGATCTAAAGGGGCACAGCAAGAGGGGGCCATGAAAGAGTATAATTCATGCCTCCGTCTATTTCGACAGTTTCTACAGTTTCTGCAGTTTCAGCGAGACCAGCTGGTACCTGGCTTGGTGATCAAATGCCTCTCTGCTCGCCTTCAAGGTCTTGTGAGGGAGGAAAACAATGTATTTCTGTCTGAGCTGGTCTCTCATATGTAACTTGTGGCCTCGCTCTGTGCTGGAGCAGAACGAAATTATTATTTTTTTTTTGCAAAGCGTTTGAACAGAAAAGCAAGAGGAAGCAAAATGGCAGATTCTGTTGGTACAAATGGACGCACTATGGTTATGCAGACGATTCTGTACTGGCGATGCTGGGCATATGATGCGGTTGCTTTTCAGCCAAAATAATATACCGTCTATGCTATGGTAGGGTATTTTCTAGACTAACAGGATAATGGGAAGACAGCTATGCTACTCCTCCTTGGCCCATCTGCAGCCTTCGACCAGGTGGATCATGCAGTCTTATGCAATCACCTCAGGTCGGCTGCCCATTTCTCAAGTGATGCTATAATCTGGGTCCAATCCTTCCTAGCAAACCGCACAATGGAAGTCTTTTCCCCTTCAGTATCCGCTGACCACATACAAACGTCATGCGGCGTACCACAGGGATCCTGTGTCTCACCTACTATGTATAACATCTTTACTAAGCCCCTATTCGACAAGTTGGACAGAATGGGTGTCACCTACACAAATTATGCAGATGACACCCAGATCCTCATTCCCCTTTCAGGCAACTTCTTTGAGGACACGGCCTTGGTAAACAAGATATACCTCCTCATTCAGGCATGGATGGCATCCCATGGCCTCTGCCTGAATGATGACAAAACTTAGATCCTGATCCTAGGTTCAGAGACCAAATTAAAAAACCTCAGCCCTAGTTATGCCTCTTTCAATATCGACTGCAACGCTATCAAGGTGATGCCCATAGTTAAAACATGAGGCTTCTACCTTGACTCCACATTAACCCTTAAGAAAAAAGTTAACTCACTAGCCTCCTCAACTGCTTACACCTGCAAGCTCATCCGGGCCTGCAGATCCTTTCTCTCTGATACTAGCTGCATCACCTTGGCGAATGCACTCATAATGTCCAGACTAGATTATTGTAATGCCTTCTACTCAGGCGCTAACAAATACATCACAGACAAAATCAAAAGGCTGCAAAACAATGCCCTAAGAGCTGCCCTAAATATACCCAATAGAGAGCACATTACCAAATTCAGAAGAAATGTCCATGGTTAAACATAAAGGATAGGATCCTTCTCAAAACAGTGTCACTTACATCCAAGTGCCTGAACAATATAGCACCACCATACCTCTCGGAAAGAATAATCAAGAGAAACTCAACACGACCAACCAGATCCGCTAATGCCCACCTCCTAGAGATTCCTAAATTCAAACGAGCCACAGCTGGTGGCTCTAGCTTCCCGGTCAAAGCAGCCCCATCTTGGAATGCACTACTTCTAGACATTAGAACTGAACAACCCTACCCTAAATTCAGACAAAACATGTTTAACTGGTTACGCACAAACAACTGCAAACACTCACCCACTGCACTAGTACTGCTCTAGATACCTGCCACCTATCTCTGTTCCACTGCTATCTGGTGGCCTCCTGGCAGTCTTGACCTACTGTTTTACCCCACTGTACCTATTACCTACTGTACTACTTCACTGCGTTATGTATATGTGACCATTGCACTACACCCTCACTGTAACCTGCAAGTGGTAGCAAGTTATCTCTCTATGCCTGTACCCATAGTTTTTTGCTGTAACTAAGCTTTAAGTATACTTGTCCTGTTTGCGCCCAGCTACCTATGGGTTTTGTGCGCATCACCAAAAAAATAAAACAAACTAGTGATTGCAAGTTTAAGCAGCATTTTTGAGTTTGGAAATGCCTTTTCTTTTTTCTATGAAAGTGTAAGATTCACATTTGGAAAACAATAGTGTGCTCAGCAGGTAGAAAGCCTGCTTTCAACAGTGATCGCCCTCACCCCACTGATAGACATGTCTCATTGATTCCTGTGGTGTCCCTTTCAGGCCAGAAGGAAAAAAAAAACAGCCCAAGCTAATAGCCTGCAAATGATGGCTGGAAGAAGGAGCACAGAGCAGATTAGATCAATAAGCCCAAAGCTTCCCTCGGCGAAGCTGGGGGCTTGGTTAAAGCCTTGTCAGGGCTGAGGCAAGCCAGGTCCGAGATCCAGGAAGACATCTGATGCCGGATCTCAGACACGGCAAGAGCGGGCTGTGAGGGGTCAGAAATGCAAGACGGACACCAACGTTTTCTCAAAGTTTGCCATTTATTATATGAAAGGGGGGAGGGG
Source organism: Ambystoma mexicanum (assembly GCF_040938575.1). Taxonomy (NCBI): domain Eukaryota; kingdom Metazoa; phylum Chordata; class Amphibia; order Caudata; family Ambystomatidae; genus Ambystoma; species Ambystoma mexicanum. Next base: position 743,798,924 of record NC_090936.1, read on the forward strand.
GAATAAACGCCTATCTTTCCCTATCCTAACAAGGATGTCCCTGACTAGCGAACTAAAACTAAAACTAAAGAAAGATGACCCTCCCAAAAATATACAAGGGATGTTTGGCTTTCTTCAGTTCAAATAAACAATACAAAAGTTCAAACTTGTAGGTTTTAGCACGTAATCCTGGTGACCAGGGTTGGGCTCTGCTTCCAAAGGATCAATTCAGGGCACCCTAGGAAAAGTTCTGATTAAACAAGGTACTGTTCAGTTCAACATACGATGGGCCCGATTCATGGAACATTTTCCTATGGGACTGCACCATGATAAAACACTTCCATGAATCAGGCCCAATGGCTTTTCACTCCACTTGGTAAAGTAAATGTCTCTTTCACAAATACGTGTTCAAAACTCAAAACAATTGCTGTCTTCCACAATATCCTTCTTGGGAAGTTCATAAACCAAGGCAATTGTTCTCCTCAGGATGCAAAGTAATTACTAGCGCATCCCACTTATTCTTCCAATGTATTACGTCTGTCAGGATAGCACAGCAACTGTTAGTGATGCACCAGTTTATCAAAAATGATATTAAAGTTCTTTCCACCACACCTTTTTGCCACAACCACACTTCTTCAAAACATCTTCTTTCCTGGTACACCTGCCTGCCAGGACTAATTGTTACTGATCCCCTTCCTGGTATACTCACCTGCCAGGAAGAAAACTCCTACAACTACAATTTGGTCTGAGTGGCAATATTTGGTCCAAGAGTCTCCACACCAGTATTCCCGGTGAGGAGGGTTGAACAATGGCTGCCTCTTACAGGTTTACCCCTGTTGGTGTCCCATGAAAGGGCAGTTGCCCCCTGGTTGCCTTTGAACTACTTCTTTACAGCCTCTTGGCTGTTGGAAATGCGGGTTATAGGTTTCCCCCAGTTGGTGTACCATAAAAGGGGAATTGCGTCCTTGTCGCCTCTGTACTGCTTCTTTAATTGCTCGGTATTCAAAATTATGGGTTACGGCCCAAAGTCCTGCTCGCAGTGTCCCTGGGTCACCTTTAACATCAGGCCAAATCACTGGTCTTCTCTGGTGTCTCCGTTTCACTTTCTGCCGCTGTGGCATGCCTTCTGCACTCTGTCCGCTCCCCTGCCGGCTCCCGCCAACTTCAGTGCCGGCTCTTCTTCAGAGCTTTGCCAGCTCTGTCGGACCTCTGCGTCATTCTCTCACACCTAGGAAGCACATGTAGGGCTGGCAGCACGTATTCTCCCCGACTGGGCCACATTTACTGCTGCCGGTCACAATGCTTCTTCATGCTGTGCTCACTCTGCAATTTTGCACGACTTTTGTTAAGTCAAATTTCACTTACTGCTATTTTACCTCTGGGCCCCTAAACATTTTGCTTCAGACTCCTGTCATGACCTTCTGCCAGTGGAGCACAGCCTTCAGCTGCACTCCAATGGTCTTTCAATCATTGTTATGGGGAAACTGACTTGTCCTTTAGGCAGTCAGTACTGAGAAACTTTGTTTCTCTTAGCCTTATGACTTTGTTGCCACTTTTGGCAACTGTATTCAGTGCACAAAATACATGACTGTACCGCGCACTGGGGTCCTTGCGCTGGTGGCAGCAGAATCCTTCATGTGTTTTTATATTTCTTTACCGAGCCATACTGCGTTTGGCTCATGACTGTGGCTAGTGTCTGTCATGGCCGTTCCACAAGTTCTTTTGTCTTCTTCTTTGGCCATTTTGTCCGTTGGCCTTCCTCCTGGTCTTTGTGACCCAGGGAGTCCTTATTTGGGCATGCATTCACCAGCGAAAGCCAGCGCTTTTCACAGGATAATGCATGTCACATGTGTAGGTACCCAGGAGGTGGGCTGGGAATGTCTGGTCCCAATCCACACTACTAGTGTCAGGATGTCTGGTGTGCACAAGAGCATGAGAGCCGCAGTGGTCCCTGATTGGATCACTGATGGCGCGCATGAGTGGGGCAGATCTCATTTGGCCAGCTGAGTGTGAGCAGTCACTGGACATTGAGATATGAGGAGGGAGGGCCTGCGTGCAGACAGACCCATAGATCACCAATAGGTCCAAATCAACCTATACACGGAGCCAAGTACCCAGGGATGCAAACACTCCCTTGATCCCTCTGTGCCCTGGAACTTCTGTCCTATCTCTCGTCTCCCTTTTCTTATGAAGCTGCTTAATTCTCTTGTTTCTCCTCTGCACTCCTCCTTTCTTGAATCTTCTGGCTTCTTTGACTCTTTTCAGTCTGGGTTCCCCCCTGGGAGAGGTACTGAGTCAGATTGACAATCTTAATCTGCCTGGTTGATTAGGGGGCGTGGGGCACTGATTTTGGTAGATCCATCTGCTGCCTTCGACACTGTTGACCATCCCACCCTATTCTTTCGGTTACCGGCTGCAGCCTCATCAGGTCAGGTTCTGAATTGGTTCTCTGCCTTAGTCTGTTTTCCTCTCCACTTTCTGCTCTGAGTCAGTTAATTTATCTTGCCGGGTCCCGCATGGTTCTGCTCTTTCCCCTACACTATTTAATAAATACATCAGGGCACTTCTCCGCCTTATCCAGTCCTACGGCTTTCGGTATTATTCCTATGCCGATGACATGCAGATCGTGGTCCGTCTTGAACTTACCCGGCCTGATGCTGCTGCATGGCTTACGGGCTGCCTTGAAGCCTAGGGTTCCTGGATGGCCGCAAACTAGTTGAAATTAAATGGTGAAAAGACAGAGGTTCTTGTTGTTTGCACCTCCAGCCCTCTGTCTTTCTGGACGGCAGACTTTTGGCCAACCTCTCTTGACCATTCCCCCTGCCTGCCTCTTCGATCAAGGGTCTAGGTGTAAACATTTCTTCCTCTCTATGTGCGATCAGGTTACCTCAGTTTGTAAATCTGGTCACTTTAAACTAACAATCTTATGAAAAGTTCTCCCTTTCATTCCAGCTCAATTTCAGGCACCCGTCGTGGGTGCTCTTGTTCTTAGTAACATTGATTACTGTAATGCACTATATTTAGCTCAGCCTGCTTATCTTGTGCACCACCTCCAGCTTCTTCAGAATGCTGCAGCCTGGGCGGTTCTTCGCCCCCTGTTTGGTGCCCATATGTCCCCTTTGCTCCATCAGCTTCACTGGCTCTCCGTCGAGAAGTGTGTCCTTTTTAAGGCACTCTGCATTGTACACAGAGCCTTTTACAAAAGAGGCGCAGAATATTTGCAGACTAAATTTCTCCCTAATGTTCCTCTTAGACCACTCCATTCACAATCTGCTCTCCTGATCCAAATTCCTCGGGTCAGACTCTCCAGCATGGGCGGCCGTGCCTTCTGAGTCGCATCCACCCACCCCTCCGACAGCCATCTCCCCCCATGTGATCTTTCCTCAGGATACCAACCCCAGTGCGATGATCAGGTAGCGGCTGCCCTCCCCTGGTCACATGGGAGGAGATCCTAGGCTGGGGTTCAGTGATGTCTTCGCAGGATTCATCACACGGCCGTTGACCAGCGCTGATAAAAACATACTTTTCACAATGGTCAAGCATTATTATTAGACAACACAACACACTTCTAATTATAATTATGTTCTTCACAAATTAACACAATTGTTCCCTTCAGTTATGTTCTGATAGACATTCCTCACACGGATTCCTCCTCTACGAGATCCATCTTCCAGCACCAGCTACTCTTTAGAAACTTTTTACGCAGCCAGGGGGCACAGTGCGGCTCTGCATCATCGGTTCCGCCCAGCGTCGCCATGTGCCCTGCGCCGGACATTTATTTATTTATTTTGGTATTTGTAGACCGCACCAATTGAAAAAGAATACAAACAACAACTGTGCAGGTCCCAAATGAGGCTCAAATAGGATTATAGGTCTTGTGAGAAGAGCCAGTTTTTAAGACATTTACGGAAGTTCCAGAATGAGGGTTCTGACCTTAATGGTGATGGAAGTGCATTCCAGTGCTTTGCAGCCACAACCAGGAAACTGAGACCCCCTGCTTTTTGTAATCTAAATCTACGGGTAGAAAGGAAGTGTGAATAAGTAGACCAGGTGGGTCTGGTAGATTGCGATTTGACAAACCTTCATGACAGGTATTTTGGTGCGTTGTTTGGAAAGGTATTTGTGAGTTATAGTCAGTGTTTTGAATAGAATGGGCTGACTTCATGGCCAGCATATATTTATGATACATCACTCACCATAATCTTATTTCTGATGCTTGTATCTGCTTATATTCACATGACTTGCATGGACCGACATCGAGTGGAAGCAGCAGAGTATTGCACATGACTTTTTTTGAAGTTCGAAAAGGGACGTTGACAGGGCATGTTTGTATTACTATCCCTAGTGTGACGTACCCTGTGCCCATGATCCCTCACGCGTCAATGTCCTTTTTTTGTTTCTGACAAGAGTGAGTGTAAGTTGTAAGCGTGGAGTGTAAAGATCTGTTTTTCCCAAGAACCTTCAACTCCAAGAGGAGAGGAAGCATTTGAATATAAGCAGATACACGCATTAGAAATACGATTACGCTGAGTAAAGTATCCCTTCTGAGGCTGGTGGACCTGCTTAGAATTACATGCTTTGCATAGATTACCAAGCAGTACTTGTAGAAGGAGGTGGATTGTTAGAAGGTAGCGCTGCAAAAAACAATGATTGTCCCACCTGTGTATCACCCTTAGAATGTGTGTCTTGACCGTAATGTTGGGTGAAAGTGTGTACTGAACTCCAAGTGGCAGCCTTGCAAAAGTCATCTAGGGGCTCATTTGCTAGGATAGCTAGGGTTGCTCCTGTGCCTCGAGTTGAGTGTGCTCTAGGCTTAAATGGCAACATTCTCTTAGCAAGAGAATAGCAAAGTTGGATGCAGTTAACAATCCATTTAGAAATTGCTGCCTTAGAGATAGGGTCCCCTTCTCTTCCATTGGCTATAGATCAAAATGTTGCCATGTAATCCACTAGCTTCAGTAGTGGGATGACCTTGTGCCATGTTGTCATCCTGAATTTACGGGGCTTGACATAAGTGTTTGCAAAGTGTTGGTTCAGCACTGGGAGCAATGTTAGATCTTTCTACAATGAATAAATACTTTGATTCTCTTCTAGAAATGGCACCAGTTTGATTGCTCCCTTTTGAAGCAGTATTTGTGTGTTATGCGACCCCCGACTGGGGATGCATGGGAGGGAATGTGGATAGGCCCCTAATTTGGTGGGAGGGGTTGCTGCGCCTCTAGAGGCTGCCCCACCTTTTTCCACAGCGAGACCCCCTCAGCTGGTATTGGTAGGAGGATGACAGGCCCTGGGGGCTATAGAAGGAGGTACCAGATGTTCCTGGCCCAGATTGGTTTGATCTGTTGATGCCATGCGTGCAAAAAGTGGAAATTTGGCCTAGTATTTTAATGGTTTTATGTTCTTTTTTGTAGTTCCAGCTGGTCATCCACAGCTTTGCAAAAAAGGACTGCCTCTTTGATAGGCATATTAAAGAGGGCTGCCGGTGTTTCTGGCTTGAAGCCTGAATCGTTGAGCCAGGAGTGGCACTTGAGGAGTGTTCCTTCTGTGATAACACTTCCAGAGGTGTCAGCAGACTCTAGAACATTCTTAAGATATTTTGTGACACTTGTTTCTCCTCTGTGGCAACATAATCAAGTGTGAGCGCGTAGGTTCTGGCACGGAATCGAGGTGTTTGATAACCTCATCCCACTGGGGGCTGCTATATCTGGCGAGCAGCGTGGTGTTGTTAGCTATCCTGGTCATGAATGCACCAGAGGTATTAATACACTTGCCCAGTGTGTAGAGCCGTTTACTTCCTTATTCGGGGGCGCCTCAGAAGTGGAGAGTGGTACATGAGCTCTCTTCCTGGTGGTGATGACTACCAGAGAATCTGGTTTGACGTGTCCCCTGATGGCGATGGGGTTTACCGCCCTCGTGAGTGAGGGACTCCGTGACAGAGAGACTCTTTTTTTGAAGGATTCCAGTAGAGAAATAGCTTGACTAATGAGCTTTTTCTCATTGAGGATGTATTCGACAAAATCAGTGCCCCCAGGGGAAATTTCCTCTGTTTGTATGCCAAAATGGTGCGCTGCTTTTTTCAGCAAATCATTGTATAGCAGTTGGTCCACTATGGTTGAAGTATGACCACTCTCGATCAACCCAGTATTAATTGGATCCGTAAAAATTAGATTTGGGTCAGTATTGTCAGCATCTTGATTTGGATCATCCTGATCGACAATCCAAATGTCATGATCTGCCTTATTGGATATCTCCCTGTTGAGACTGAGACTGGTCATCCTGTTGGAGGTTCTGGAAAGGCATGACTGGACATAATGGTAGGGGTGGGAGTGGGTGGCGATGGGCGCTCGGGCTGAGTAGGGCCCCTGTGCTCACATAATGCTCCACTGTTTTTTGTCTGAGAGGGAACTTCTGCATGAAGTCGACAAATGACGATACTTTATCCATGGTTTCCGAAAACCTTTCCTGCGTTCATGTCCCAGTTCTTGTAGTTTCAGCCAGTGAGAAAACTATAGGGTCTGGAGTAATTTAAGGGGTTTCTATAAGGATGAAGAAAGTCAGAACCAGCTTCTTCATAGTCCTCGGAGGCACCTGGGGTCTGTTTTCTATGAGCATGATGTTTTTTGTGGTGTTTTTGAGAGGACCGATGAGTTTTTGATTTTTTCAACAGCTGTTTTGGCGTTTCCGCCTCATCCGTCAAAAGGGGATTATGTATGCCTATTGCCGGAGTACCTGGTAGGTCGGGAGGCGCCTACCGCTGGCCTTCCTTCAACGGCTCCGTCAAGGAACAGAACTGACATATGTGCTTTTGTGTAGGGTGTGCGTGTGGGCCGTCATCACCAGAGGCCTTCCACATAGCAACGCGCTATGATTGCCTTTCCATGCTGGGGACAGGCGTGCGGGAACCAGAGGTTCCCTGAGTAATGTCCTCGAGCTCCGAATCGGAGTCTCAGATGCCTCGGCCTTCCTGATCCTATTTGAAGATTCGCGCAGCGGACTCCAACATCATGGCGTGTGCCGCCTACCGATTTGTTTGGCGCTCTGAGGGTTTTCAGCCTAAAGAGCTTGCAAGATGCACTGTGGGATTCTAAGTGATCACGGGGAAGGCAGTGGTTAAACACACTATGTGTGCCCTTCCATGGGCACTTCTGATTGCAGTTAGGGCAACATTTAAACAGAGTATGTTCCACAGTAAAATGTAAGACAAAAGCAGTAGAGACTAAGGATGGGGGCAGGCATTTTCTAGACAGAAAAGGATCAGTCCCCCCCCCCCGCTCTCCTTACTGATAGACCGAAGCCAGGTGTAGGCCGAAAGCCCCAGATCAGGCGTCCAGATGGTTCCGAAGGTCAGCCTTCGAGAAGGTGCATCGATCGGTAACCGGCAAATCAAATCAAGGGGTATTAACTTTCAAAGTAGCTTAGCTACAGGACTCAGTGATAATACAGCTACCCACAATGGCGGAAAAAATTATCTGAATGACCTTGACGCGTGAGGGATCATGGGCACAGGGCACGTCACACTACGGATAGTTTGCAAACATGCCCTGTCGACGTCCCTTTTCGAACTTCAAAAAACTTCGTGTAATACTCTGAAGCTTTCACTAGATGTCAGCCTATGCGAAGCATGTGCTTTTAAGTAGATCCACAACCATATATAAATATAATACATTACTCACCCTAATCGTATGTCTGATGCTTTTATCTGCTTAGATTCACATGCTGTGCATAAGCAGACATCTAGTGGAAGCGGCAGAGTATTACAGTTTTTGTTTTCAAAACTTGAAAAGGGACGTTGACAGGGCGTGCCAGTAATACTATCCCCAGTGTGACGTCCACTGTACCCATGATCCCTCACGCGTCGAGGTCCCTGAGATTGTTATTTTTCTGACATGAGGTGTAGCGTGAGTACAGTTGTATCCAAGCAGATACATATCAGACAAGCTCAAAAGCATCCATGCGCCGTGTCTCCAAGAGAAGGAAGGGTGGGCGCATGTGAATCTAAGCAGATGCAGACATCAGAAATACGATTATGGTGAGTAATGTATCCCTTCTGAGGCTTGTGGAATCTGCTTAGATCACATGCTGTGCAGTGATTAGCGAGCAGTGTTAGAAGAAGGAGGTGGGATGTGAGAAGGTTCATGAGCGAATAAATGTCTAAGAACCGCTTGTCCCACTTGTTTATCGGTCTTGGAACGAGTGTCAATGCAGTTGTGCTGAGTCAAAGTATGTATTGAGCTCCATGGAGCTGCTTTGAAAATACTGTCTAAAGGGACATTTGCAATGAAAGCCAGGCTGGCTCCTGTGCCTCTAGTGGAATGGGCCCTGGGCGTAAAAGGCAGTGTCTTGTTTGATAGGGAATAGCACAGTTGTATACATCTGACTATCCACCTAGAGATGGCATTCTTTGAAATGCGGTCACCTTCTCTGCCTGGCGCTATAGAGACAAACAATTGATCTGTTTTTCTTAGCGGTCTGGTCTACATAGTAGAGGGCCGCCCTTCTCACATCTAATGTGTGGAGTTTTACCTCAGCTGAGCTGTTGGGTTCCTGGAAGAAAGCCGGTAGCTCAATTGACTGGTTTACATGAAATTTTGAGATGAATTTAGGGGAGAACCTAGGGTGAGTATGTAAAGCCAGCTTGTCTTTGTGTACAACAAAGAGGATCTTGCACTGACAATGCTTGTATTTCACTCACTCCTCTTATGGAAGTGATAGCCACTAAGAAGACAGTCTTGTAAGTCAGGTGTTTTAGACTAGACCTGTGCATTGACTCAAAAGGGGGGTCCCATAAGCTTATCAAGTACCACGTTGAGATCCCATCCTGGCGGTGGGTTTGAAATAGGAGGGTGGAGTCTCTTTACTCCTTCCATGAATGTCTTGATGACAGGTACTTTCCACCATGAGACCTTATTATGGGAAGTGGTGTAGGCTGATAAAGCCGCCAGGTGGACTTTTAGAGAGTTGATTACTAACCCTGCATCTAGCAAATGGAGCATACAAGTTACAATGTGGGAAGGAGTACATTCTATGGGGTTGATTTGTTTAGACTGGCACCAAACTACAAATCTTCTCCATTTGTCAAAGTAACAGTGTCTAGTGTTTGGTTTTCTTTATTCTTTCAAGATATCCATGCATCTTTGTTGCAGGTTAAGATGTCCGAACTCTAAGACCTCAGGAACCATGCTGCCAAGTTCATTGAGTGAGGCTGCGGATGCACTGTGAGTCTCTCGTGCTGAGTGAGTAGATTATACGGGCACGGGAGTTCGATGGGATCGCACAACGCCAGTTTGCGCAGATGTGGATACCATGGTTGTCTTGTCCACATAGAAGCAACTAGGATAAGCGTCATCGATTCCTTGTGGATCTTGTTCACCACCTTCCTCATGAGAGGTGTTTGGGGGGGAAGTGTAAGCAAATTTCCCTGACCAGTTCATCCATAGGGCGTTCCCCTTGGAGCCTGGCTGGGGGAACCTGGACGCAAAGTCTGGACATTGACTGTTTTCGCTTGTAGCTAACAAGTCTATTGTGGGGAAATCCCATAGGGAGAAGGGGTGTTCTACGACTTTTCCGTGTAGACGCCACTCGTGTTCCTCTCTTAGGGGATCTCCGCTCAATGAGTCGGCTAGAGAGTTGAGTTCCCCTGGAACATTCTGTGAAAATATGAACATCTTCCGTATGAGTGCCCATTTCCAAATTTGCTGCGCAAACCTGGACAGATTTGGAGAACGTGTGACCCCCTGTTTGTTGATATAAAACACTGCTGTCGTGCTGTCTGTCAGGACCTGCACAGATTGGTTCTTTACATGGGATTCGAATGCGCGAAGGGCTTTGAATACTGCCAGACGCTCTAGCAGATTGATGTGGTTTTGGGCTGCCGTGCAAGACCACAGTCCCTGGCTGTGTGGTGAAGGTAACGAGCGCCCAACCCCGCTAGAGGGGCGTCCGTCGTGAAAATCCCCTGTATCTCTGGATCGTAGAAGGGTTTCCCCTTCAGCAGATTTTCCCTTGTCCACCAGCAAAGATTTTGTACAAGTGTTGGCGAAACAACCACTAGATCATCCCACTGACCACTTGCCTGAGACCACTGGTTAGTCAACCACTCCTGCATGGGTCGCATGCGCAGGCACGCGTGATGAACCAGGTAAATGCAAGATGCCATCATGCCTAGCAAACGCATAGCTTTGCGCACCCTTATCTGGTGGCCGGCCTGATAATGTGGTATTTGCAGTAACACATTTTGGACTCTTTCCTCTGATGGAAAGACCAACCCCTCTTGTGTGTCTAAGACAGCTCCTAGGAACTGTTTTGAAGTGCTTGGCACTAGGCTTGACTTTTTCTCGTTGATGGAGAATCCCAATTGAAAGAGGATGTTGATTGTTCTCTGAATGTTTTGTCTGCAAATTAGGGGGGACTCCCCTGTAATGAGCCAGTTGTCCAGGTAAGGTTACACTGGGATTGCCTCCCTGCGTAGGTGCGCTGCTACCACCGCCAGTACCTTTGTGGATACCCTTGGAGCAGAAGCTATTCCGAAGGGCAGAACTTTGAATTGGTAGTGCTGGTTCGCTATCTTGAAACGCAAGAATCTTCTGTGCACTGGGAACATTGAAATATGAAAATGGGCATCTTTCATACCCAGTGTTGCCATGTAATCTCCTTTTTTAGTAGAGGGATAATCACTTGTAGCGTAGTCAAGCAGAACTTTTGTGGCTTGACATGCTTGTTTGCAGGGCACAAATCTAATACTGGGCGCATTGTTAGATCTTTCTTTGGCACACGGAAGTAAGTTGAATAAATATCCCTGTTTACCTGGTTGGCTGGGATGACTTTGATTGCGTCCTTTATTAGAAGAGTGGCTATATCCTCGAGGAGGATACCCTGGTATTCTCTTGAGTGGATCTTCTGTTGTGGGGGTGGTCGTGGGGTTGTTGGAGGAGCTCTATACAGTATCCGCCTGCTACTGTGGTCAGCACCCATCTCTCTGAGGCGATTCCCTTCCATGCGTGGATGAAGCTGGAAATGCGCCCTCCTACTGGAGAGGAATAGGAAGGCACCTGAAGTGGAATGTCAGTTTCTGAGGTGGGGTGCCACCTCGAGAGGGGTTGCCTCTTCCACGAACACAACCTCTGCGCGGTCCTCTAGGATATCCCTGGGAGGAGCTTTGCTTTCGACTGTAATTGGACCACCGTTGAGAACCTTGGCCGCAAAAACTTCAAAAATTGCCATTACCACTTTGGCCGGGTGGCTTGATGGTGATTTGGCCCAACGATTTAAGTGCATCATACTCGTCTTTGGCTGTCTTAAGGGCATCCTCAACGGCCTTGCCGAACAGCACATTGGGTTCAATAGGCATGTTAGTGTGGCCTGCGTTTCTGGTCTGAAACCTGATTGCCGCAGACACGCATGTCGATAATAATAATAGTACCCTGAGCAATGATTCTTCCGGCATGGTCTGCTGCGTCAAGGTTGGTCTTAAGCAAGCAGCTTGACACTGCCCTCCCCCCTGCGGCCACTTCCTCCCATTTGTGGCAGTTATAACTGCCCAAAAGGGTAGCATTGTTCACAATTCTGATCTGGTAAGCCGCGGAGGAGCTGTCTTTCCTACACATGGTGTACATTTTTTTGCTTTCCTTGTCGGGTGGGGCCTCAAAGGAAGCAAGGGGGGTGCCCGCTCTTTTCCGAGTTGTAGTTACAACTAATGAGTCTGACTTCCGCTCCCCTCGAATATACAGTGGGTCTGAAGGTGCGGGTTTAAAAAGCTTTTCTACACGTGGGTCAACAGCCCGTGTGAGGTTAGGGGCTTCTAATGATGGTTGTATCCTGCACTGTATTGACTTGAGTAGCGCCATTGTTTTCTTCTCCCCAAGGGTCTGTTCTACAAAGTCCTTATCCTTGTGTACCTCCTGGGTGTCAAATTGAAAGTGCTCTTCCGCCCTGGCTAGCACCTCATTAAGAAGGGGTTGGTTTTCAATAGGAGAAGGCCTCTGGGTCAGCCTCTGAGTCCTCATCGTCCCCATAATAAGGGTCTCCTGCCTCCTCATCAAACTTCCTCATCATACTGAGGGTCAGCTGCCTCTACAATGGAGAGGTCTTCGTGTTTCGGAGTCCAGCTCATAGAGCTCTATGACTGTGCTACACATTGGAATTTGACCTTTTAGAAGGGGGTTGAGAAGGTTGAAAAGAGACTTGAGACCCAGAGAGAGCTGTGGTGGGGGAGTGGAGTGGAAACTCTGGAAGTATGCAGGGTCCTTTTTGTAGAAATTGGCCATAAAGGACATTCTCTTCATGACCCTATCTATGTCCTGTGAAGACCATTCTGATGAACTTCGGATTACCAAGGGTTGGGAAGGACGTCCTAAATCTTCATCTGTGGGAGAAATAACCCCAGATTTTTTAGGCCTAGTCTCTACAGGTTTATTCTTATGAGGGATGAGCCTAATTTTTTCCCTGTCCCCCCCCCCCCCCGGTACCCAGAGCTGTGTTTATCTGACTGTTTGGGGCCTACTACCTGATCTGACGCAGAGCGTCGACTTTCGGGTGTGGAAAGGGCCAAGGTCTCATCTGCGGACGATCGGCCCTCAGACGGAGTTTTACGCGCGACACCCTCGCCGTCTTTCGACAGTTGGGTGCTGTCGTGCGTCGATCTCGAGCGAGAATGCCCAGAGGACAGGGACTCAACAGACCTTTCTCTGGGTGCCGTGCTTTGTCGACCGCTCGACCCATCTGTCGAGTCTCGACTTGGGGTTATGTGTTTAGTGGCCGGTGGTTTTGATGCGCTTCCATCGCCGGGTGTAGTCCCCACAACATGGCTGCCGGCCAGTTCTCTGGAGTCGGAGCTACCCAGTCGCCCTTGCCATCCGAAACAGCGGCATTACTGCCTCCACTGAAAGCACCTTCTACCTCCATGAGTTGCCTGGCATAGTGGGCCAAACGTTTTGTGGAGCGGTCCTTTAAAGTCTCGGGTTTGAAGAACCTACACACTCGACAAGACGCCTCGAAGTGGTCCCTTGGGAGACACGAGTTACAGACTAAATGCTTATCGACCCACAAGAATTTACGATTGCACTTGGGGCATAATTTAAATGGGGTCTTGTCCATAACTACAAACTAAGGCAGCTGGGCAAAAGTAGTGTAAGAATATACATCCTAAAATGACCCCCCCACTTTCGACGGGCAGTCTCTTTGTCTTCAACGGCGTGATGTTTCGATGGTCGGTGAAGTAAAGGATAGAAAGAATGACTATCAGTAATTGAAATAAGTAAATGGCTTTACGCCGAAAGAGGAACTCCGCTATACGTGTCCGTCTAGCATGGCTGAAATAAACTATCTGAGGGACCTCGACGCATGAGGGATCATGGGTACAGTGGACATCACACTAGGGATAGTATTACTGGCACACCCAGTCAACGTCCCTTTTCGAGTTTCGAAAACAACTGTAATATTCTGCAGCTTCCACTAGATGTCGGCCTATGCACAGCATGTGATCTAAGCAGATTCCACAAGTCTAAGAAATATATATATGATGCATTACTCACCGTAATCGTATTTCTGGTGCTTGTATTTGCTTAGATTCACATGTTATGTATAAGCCGACGTCTAGTGGAAGCTGCAGAGTATTACAGTTGATGTTTTCGAAAAAGGACATTGACAGGGCGTGCCAGTAATACTATCCCTAGTGTGACGTCCACTGTGATGGACCGCAGAAATAAGGTGTACAAGCTACTCCAAGAGAAGCAGGGGGGGGGGGGTCAGGGGTTGGTATTCAAGTCTGTTGGAGGAACATCAGAAAGAATATTACCAAAGGCAAGTCATTTGTTCTTCTTATGGACTCTTTCCTCTCACAGATTGCTCATCTACAATAGATTCCCAAAGCAGTAAAATGGCTTGTAGGAGGGAAGGGTAGCAAGGAGACCACCTAAACAGGAAAACTCTGAAGGACAGCCATGCCGAAACGAGCGTCTTGACCAGAAATAGAATCCAAGTAGTGATGACTAGCAAACGTGTTCAAGGAAGTCCTGTGGCTACCTGGCAAATATCCATAACAGGCACTCTGTGTTGCAGAGCCAAGGTCGTGGCCGAGCCTTTGGTGGAGTGAGCCCCGAGACCTTCAAGGACCGCCTTACTGGCCAGGTCATAGCATTCCGAGCCGCAGAGAATGATCCATTGAGACTGGGTCTGTTTCATAACTGCCCTACCTGCTCGGGCACCCACATAACCAACAAAAAGATGGTGATCAGTCTTGTTTTTGAGAGATGCAGAACTTGAGGGCTAGCACAGGATCTAACTAATGGAACCATTCCTCTGCCTTTTGAGAGAGATGTAAATTAGAGACCACCATCGGAAGGAAGGATAGTTTAACTCTTGAAGGAATGGTTTGGTCAAAAATTTGTAATGCCCCTACGGGTCGGCCATGTGTTTTTAATCCTAAATCGCTCTATTTTAGAAACATTTCCTATGGACCTTACCCGAGTTTTCGTCCATTAAACGCACGCGAAAAAAGGCATCAGGGCGCTGCCATTTTGTGATAATCCTATCAGTTGCCCCATCGCCCTGGCTGACCTGCTTTTGCGGCACTAAATCATATCCCCAGCCCCTGAGCATGTCATCAGCAGACGCGTACCGCCCATTTCAAAACGCCAAAGCACGACTCGTGTCAACATTCGCTGCGCTTCAGCTAATGACGTGTCGTCATGGAAATGGCAAGACGCCTCTTTCCTCAATAAGTATAAACAGACCGTTTCACAACACACAGCAGCAGATTTTCGATTCCATTCCTCTCTGTGTGTTACTTTGAGTATTCTGTGACTCGTTTCTGTGCTCTGTCAGCTACCTTCATTGCTTGTAGCCCGTGTGAACAGATACCAGTACCACCGCTATAAATTATTTTAGTTTGTTTAACCCACAATGGCTACAATAATACCCTACATGTACGAGCCAGAGTATACCGAGGAGGAACTACTGGAAAGGGAAACACACAAAAACAATGGGTCTTCGGACGGCAGTTGGGAGGACGACTCAACAGCTGAAGAGCCTGGACCTAGTCGCATGGACGGTGTTTCCACCTGGTGCACATGCAATCGGTGCGAGCTAATGCCAACCGAGGACGAGAACTGCTGCTGCTGTGAAAACTCGGGATGCGTGGCCTACATTTCGGAAGGCAAGCCACGACCGCAATGCATCACCGAGATGCCAGACTTCAGGGCAGCCTGCCTCACACGGTCAGTGTTGAGGATAATGATGGTGCTTATGCACGAACTTCGCGCAACTGTTCATCCTCGTAATCTGAGTAACTATACTCTGCTTGTCATGCCACTCCTATTTCATGGTCTTCTCCTATATCCAAAATTACATATACATATCATTGTAACGCATGAAAGTCGTTCAATGGTGTGCCGTGTCTAGATAGCATTTGTCCGAGCAGAATGCCATTAGCTACAAGAATTGTCATTGACAACAAACGTTTATTAAACTTATCTTGGTCATTTAAAAACAGTTTGTTTCATTCCTTTTCACAGGTGGTACAGGCTGGTGGCCTATCGTTCCTTTACATGGTGGCTTCACATGGAGGCTTGGACAACGCGTTCGAAGAGTGATACCCGCCTGTGCCGTTCGTGCCATAAGTGAAAAGTTCCCGAGTGACAGCGGTCAGTACAGGGGGTTTCTCTCGCTGTGCTGCAACCCGAGCTGTACAATGTTTAAAGTCTTGTATTTTTGTGTCATCAAAATAAGATACAAAATAAAACACCACATATATTTTAACAACGGTTGTTTCGATTTTTTAAATGAATCAAGTGTGTCTCCATTCAGGGATGGACGTCAGACATCTGTGCTCGGAATGGGTGAAGGTCAGGTCGCTGTGAAGCAGGGTGGTCACTATCTAAGCTAACATAATATATTATCAATAATGCATGCACTAAATAACACTTGTTCAAAGTCTTTCAGTCGGTTATGTCTCTATAAAAGTCACACATATATCTATACATATATCTGTACTATCAATTAACATTGGATTATACAGACCTTAGGTCAAGGGTCTTGACCACTATAAAAAGTGTGGGTCTGTGCTCACAAGAATCTCCGGTATGTGGCATTTGTTATTGATAGGCAAAGATATACTGCAGTAGGGGTCTAATGTTAGTTGGGGATCTGCTACGTGGGCATCATGGCGTGGTCAGTGGTCTGGCACGTGAAGAGAATACCTTGCACGGACACAGGGTCAGAATGGCAGTAAGTTTCCACTGGCGAGGGTGCGTGGGCAAGGACACGTTTGTGGAGATGAACGAGCTATGTGCTTAGTTCATGCTGGTTCACATGCAGGACCGTGCTCACAGAGGAAGAGTGATGTGTTACGAGGGTGTGGGCCATGTGCTCTGCGCGCTGTACTATCGCAGTGAGGCCTGGTCACCAAGATGGAGTGGAAAGGGGGTACAAAAATGGATTCCCCGTGTCCTGCTCAGTGTTCCCATCTACGCGAATATCATCCAAAGTTAACATTACATAAGGGCAAGGGGCGAACCCACTACTGGAAGCACTTGGTACGAGTTTCTACTGAGAAGTAAAGGATGAGAGGGGCCTGATGGCCCCTCGCTCCCACACACTTGCCTGCACGCCCCAGGACCATCCATCCCACCCCCCTCTATCAAAGGCGGTTCGCACCCGGGAATGAGCGCTGGCATGGGGGGCTGTCACGGGCGCAAATGGCCAAGGTGCCAAACAGCATGTACACTTCAAAAGGTATCCCACGCCCAGGGGCCATCGCTCACATGACCTCCTCAGACCCCGTGTCTCCAGGCAGGCCTCCCCTGAGGCAGGCCGCACCCCTGCAAACCACATAATACCACGACATACACACGTCATTCATTCACAAACACACCCGTTTCTAATACTTTATAAACCACTTGATATGTCTCATGAGAACATATTTGTGCTTTGCAAGTCAACTCCTGAACCTTCTACCTGAGAAGCACTGAGATCTATGCTAATCTGCTCGTCGTCGTGCTATCGGTGACCGCTTCGAGCAAACTATTCAGTGTGCTACCTGTGGCCATCTACCTGTTCTCCTGCAACATACTGCTCGGCCTGCTGAATCCAACTGTTTGTTGGTCAAGGTAAGGCCATGTATCCTAGTCATATTTCGGTCATTTTTACATTTCTATCTATTTGCGATTACAGTACCCAATAGAGCTATGGTCATTGGTCTCATTGCTATTGACTTGAGTTTCAATTGTTATGCTATCAATAGATCTATTTATTTTCATCTGTGTCAATTGTCATCGAATTGCATCCTTCGGGGGTCCAGTGTATAATGTAAGCATGTTTCCTTTTCGTGCAAGGACGAACATCCAAGGGACGAGTCACATGTTCAGAGTTTAGTCACATAATTTAAAACATTTCTGTAACTTATGGAAACACTAAGCCGCACATGATGAACTGGTATAGTTCCGGCGACCAAAACAAACCTTGCATTGAGCATGTTATGGTTCATTTACTTTTTTATGACATTTTTATTCATCAAGGTTTTATAATAATCTTGATATTTACTTTTCAGAATTTTCAACAATGCCTGCCTGTTCGATTAGCGGTTGCCCTTCGAAGACCCATGCTAAATCTGAAGGCACTACAATGCATGTATTCCCGAAAACTGTTGATCGAATAAGAGAATGGGTCAGACATTGCGGATATCCACTGGTTGAGCTGGAAAGTAGAGTCCAACAAGTCTTAGAGGACAAGAGAGGTGATCAATACCGCATCTGCAGCCGGCACTTTCCCTCGAACATGTACACCACATCTTGGGTAACAAAGAACAATAAACGGCGATCGACACGAAAATTGCTCGCAAACGCTATTCTCACTCTATTCGTCCACAATCTGCCACTGGTGAGTCAAGTGTCCGTTTTCAGCTTTAGGCCTTGCGGTAGTGTGTAGGTAGCCGAATGGATTCATTGATATTTTAGGTGTTTCCAATTTGTAATACTTTCGACATTGATATGAGTATAGCTTTTTGAATAATGACATTTATCAATATATTATTTTTAGATTTCATAACCCACAAACAAAATCTATATATGGGCACAGGGAACTGTGCTATATTGCGCATTACTCAAGTATTCTGTCTCCTTACATGGCAATTTTACATATTGGCATTTCATTATCAAACAATAATTTACCTTTACAACTTCTTGACTATCCCTTGAATCTGAAGCAAGAATATTCTACTGCCGTGACGTGCTCGCAGTTATCAACCACTTCTAGCGTGTATCACGTAATCATACTTGGCTATTCCGCTACAGACTTGTTTTATGCATGTCAAGTAATAGTTTTTATGTATCGTGTGATTATTTTACCAATTGTTTGGTTAGTGCTTTCCAATTGATATACACCTTAGTTGTCGTCCCCTGATGTTTGTTTTCAGTTATAATTAGTGTTATCCATACTAATGCAAGTACTGTCTTTCAGGGAGATGCTGAAGAGTCCACCACATTGACAACAGCCCTAGATGTTCTTCAGCAGCACAAGGTATGGATACTGACAGCTCAATCGACCGTGATCATCAGGACTTGAATACTTGTCCTTTCATTGTTCTACACAATGTTTCATTCGTGGTTAGCCATTGATATGTACCAGTGCCGTCGACCCCAAGCGTGTGTTGGGTTTTCAATATTGTAATCCTTACTAATGCAAATACTATGTTTCAGGCATTTGTTGAATCATCAACCCTCGCACTTGATGCGGAGCTTGACATTCACGTAATTCCAGGGGAAGCGGGACCATACCGATACGAATCGGCGCAACAGCTTTCGGAAGTGCGCACCACATTGACAACAGCCCTAGATATTCTTCAGCAGCACGAGGTATGGATACTGACAGCTCCATCGAGCGTGATCATATAACTTGATTCCATTTGCTATACTTTCTTCCCTATTAACGCAAGTACTGTGTTTCAGGGAGACGATGGAGCTTCCACTACAATCACAAGATCCCATTTAGATGATGCAGATGTAAAGAAATCGGAGAAATAAGTCGATTAAATCTGATCATATTTAAATATTCCTTGATTCTTTTAGACAATGCAACATTTGTGGTTATCTCTTTATATGTACCTGTGCCGTAGACCCCAAGTGTGTGTTACGTAATATTGAAAACCATACTAACGCAAGTACTGTGTTTCAGGGAGTTGCTGATGCCTCCTCTTCAATACAATCCTTCGTGGCAGTCCATGCAGAGTCAGAGGTATGGATACTGACAGCTCCATCGAAATAGGTCATCAGAGCTCGAATAATTGTCGTTTGATTGTTCCACAGAATGTTTAAATCGTGCTTGGCTATTGAGATGTACATGTGTGTTAGTCCTCACGTGTGTTTTATGCTAACCATATTTTGATGCACAGTAATGAAAATACTATGTTTCAGGGAGTCGATGGAGCCTCATTCCGTGTTGTCTATGCGGATACAGAAAATATAGTCGTTGCAGCGCAAGAGGAAGGGGAGACATGCGAATACGTATCGGAGCAACAGCGTGCAGATGTTGAAGGTCGAGTCAAAAAAGTTGCAAAGAAAAGAAACAAAAATAAGGTTAGTTACAAACAGTTCATAACTTTAGAAAACATTTTGCGCTGCGGACTATTTTATGTTTTTTTCCAGTCAATTGTACTATACATTATCTTGTGTTTAAACTGAACATCCCTTTTCCAATCTGTCCTGTAGTTTCCCATGGGTCTACGAACTATACATACACAGACAGTGAAGCGAATGAGAGATGTTGCTTGCCAGACCATTTACACTATGGAAGAAGTATTAATTCAGACGCCGCGTGTTGAGACTAGAGATGCTCATATCCAATGGCCAGAACATGAAATGAATGTGTCCGGAGAATCCAGTAAAGTTGTAATGGACCATTGCTACAGTGCTACTGCACCACCACAAGAAGATGATACTCAATGTATTGAGGATAGCTCGGAAGTAGTCGCAGATCAATTCACACAATCTCAACCCGCCAAAAAATTGCCACCAAAAAAGCTGTCGACAATGTTGTGTTCTCCCATCTATGTTGAAGTAACAGATGTTGAAATGAAAGAGAATGAACCAGCAGCAGCATTCACCGACGCATCAGAACCTGATATTGGCGATATTTCTTTCAGTTGTGGTGAAATGTCCTCAACGATGCAGTCCGAAACAAGTGTGACACCGTATGACAGTCTAATGAAAGAGGGCACGGCACATACATAGTATTTGACAGTTTGATGGATATTATAAGTATGCTGAAATGTGGGCATTCCGCCAGAGGGAAAGTATGTGGGAAGCCATTGATTCATATGACTTGTCAAAAACAAGGCAGTAACGTCACAATACATGCCGCCTGTACATTACATCATACGTTTTCATGGTCTGCACAACCAATGCTGGGGAAACTGCCAGCAGGCAATCTACTGTGTGCAGCTGCATTACTTTTTAGTGGCTCTAGTTTTAGAAAGTTAGAGTCTTTCTTTCAGTTTGTGGGACTCCATTTCATTTCAAAAACGCAGTACTACAAATACCAACAGATTTATCTGTTTCCGGCCTTTAATGATGCTTGGAAAATTGAACAATTGTCTCTAGCAAGTACATTGAAAGGCAAACGATTCAGGCTAGCCGGCGATGGACAGTGCGACAGCCCTGGATTTTCTGCCAAGTACTGCACCAACCACTTTCAGGACATGGATAGTAAGAAAATTGTGAGTTCGGTGGTCGTGCAGGTAACACAATGTACATCCTCAGTGGCCATGGAGAAACTAGGATTTATAAAATCAGTGGAATATCTGCAATCGAGGGGAATGCACATCAACCTCAGCCACGGACAGACATGTTTCAATTGCCAAGACAATGAGAGAGCAGTTCCCACATATTAAACATCAATTTGACGTATGGCATCTTGCTAAATCAATCAATAAGAACATCTCGGCTGCAGGGAAAAAAAAAGGTTTGTAAAGTATTTCAGAGTGGTCCCAGTCTATCAGCAACCATCTTTGGTGGAGCTCCAAAACTTGTGAAGGGTCAGTGGAAATACTACTTGAAAAATGGCGGTCACTGATGCACCAATGTACAACGTGCACCGCTGGTCAGAAAACCTACATTTCCACCAATGTGAACATGGCCCTTTGTCTCCAGTGGAGGCACGGAAGAAGAAGTGGTTGAATCCATCTTCACCGACACACAAAGCCATTGAGAAGATTGTTTTCGAAAAAACTCTATCAAGGGATTTGAGGGGACTAACAGAATTCTGTCACACAGGAGGTTTGGAGGTGTTCCACAATATGTGCCTAAAGTACAGGCCAAAGCGCTTGCATTTCAGCATACAGGGCATGAGACATAGGACTCTACTAGCGGTCTTGGCCCATAACGAGAATCTCGGCCATGAACAATCTAGGACTAAGGGTAATGTAAGGATGCCTTGCTACACTAAGGCCTTTTCAAAAAGAAGTAAGCAATGGGTGATCAAACCAGTCTATGAGGAAATGGAGTTCGACTTTGTCAAAAGCCTTATTGTTGCTGTATTAGAGAAGCACAGATATGGAATTTTGAACGTTTCTGTGCAGAGCACTGATCCATTGTCACCCAACATTGCCACTGTGCCATGTCCACCCAAAGGTGAGCTGGTTGTGAAGTACAAATCCCGGTTTAAATAATTGTAATACGATTGTCTTTTTGTAAATAAATGTTATTGTACAGTGTGCATACAAAGTACGCTAACCCTAGCCCCTGCCTTCACCATCCTGGGTGCCGAACAACCTGGGTGTCATCTTTGAATTCTCTCTCTATTCACCTCATATGCTGACCTTGTCCATATGTGTATGTATATATTTTTGTTGATGTAACTAATTTTCGCAATCTCTTGTAAATGCTGCGCACTGTTAACCGAGGGGAGGCTTGCGTATTGCAAATAATAAAACAAACAAACAATAAATCTCACTTTCAACTCAACTCCTCGGGTACTTTATACTTTCCCTGACCTTTTCCAAAAAATTAAAAGTCTCAATAGTTATGGTTCTTTGGGGCTTCAAAGCTCGCAGACAACGAGGACAAAATTGGGGGCCTTAGAACGCGCCAAGCGAGCCGTTGCAGATGGGAGAGAAGCCAGTTCGCATTTGCACATTGAGGCGCACTACATAGATGGATTCGAAACTTCAAGTTCTCACAGATTTACTACGGGATATTGCAAAGAAAGAATGTATGCTCATTTCTAGTGAAGGTCAGCGGCTTTGATTTTCAGCTCGTGCCCTGAAGAGGCCCACAACTCACACTGGCAGCATAAGGTTCTATTGTTTTTTGACCTTGAGAGACAGGGACCATGCCGAAAGAACTTCATTTGAAGGGGGTGGGGGGGTGCAATAACGTAAGAGACGACAAGGCAGAAAATTCTGAAACTAGACCGAGTTTCATGTTAGTTCAGTATACGAAAAATCGTTGTCAAGAGCACAGTGGGATTTACGGACTGCATTACTCAGTGACACAATGGAAATTGCAAATATAATGTAAGTAACTCTTTAGACGCTTTCATACAGTAATGAAGAATTAATGAATGGATGCATGAATAAATGAATGAATGAAGAGCTTGGAAAACGTTTGTGGGATCGTCCTTGTAGCGGGCACATGGGCACGCAGGTCCACATTCCACACGCATGTAGACAAAAAGTTGTTTCTCATTGTGTACTAACCTCGATTTATTTTGTTATTTTTCGCATTGATTTTCGAGCCGAACATACTCCATTGCACTATCCTTGAAAGAAAATAGTTTCAGCTTGGACGTAATAAATAAAATGAATAATATTAATAAAGATCGGCTGGCAAGACTAATTATAAATTTTATGTTTTCAAAACAGGTATATCCTTCCCTTTTGCTACTGCCACCAGTTTCAGACACCGGCAGATGGTTTTTTTAACCGCCAGCTGCAGGTTAATGTAAACAACTGCACAATTCTGATGATTTTATGGGACGATCGCCAAGGGCCCATATGCCCTTACGCGGTACTAGCTGCTAGAAGCAACATATCAACCTTTACGCTGGCCTAGTGCCTACTTAATGGAACAGCCTTGCGGTTCAACGTGCGACAAGAGTGCTTCTTTTAACGAAAACCAACACCCTGTGTACCATAAAGGAACAGCGCGTGACTCACGATAAACTTTTACGGATTTGCGGATAGAGATAAAAGAAAATAAATGGCTTTCGGAGTTCATATGGCAATTGCTGAATATTCTATAAACATTTAATGTCAAATAAATGTACTTTACCAAATGTACCGTGTTGCTGTTTGATTTTAAAGTACAGTTTCATATTCCGAATTGTGGCGCGCTGCGTTGTGAGTTGATCTGTGTTGGTTTCCGGGTTCTGTGTGAAGTCGCGTAGAAGACGACTGGGCGTGTTTGCCTACGCAGCACAGAAACGTCACGGAGAGAGGCGGGGAATATGAATGTTTTGATAATGTCAGGCTCAGGGGCGGGGGATATGATTTAGTGCCGCAAAAGCAGGTCAGCCAGGGCGATAGGGGAAATGATAGGATTATCATAAAATGGCAGCTCCCTGATGCCTGTTTTCGCATGCGTTTAATGGACGAAAACTCGGGTAAGGTCCATAGGAAATCTTTCTAAAATCGAGCAACTTAGGCTTAAAAACACATGGCCGACCCGTAGGGGCAATAACATTTTTTGACCGAACCATTCCTTTAAAGTTGCCTTCTCCTTGGAGAAAACCAGGGAGGGAGGATTAACCAACAGAGCCTGGAGCTCACTCACCTGTCTAGCAGAAGTGATGGCAACCAGGAAAATCAGCTTGAGGGTGAGCAGTCTTAAAGAACATGAATGAAGGGGCTCAAACGGAGTGCAAATTAAAAACATCAACACTCAATTTAAATCTCACGCTGGAACAAACTGGCATGGGGGAAACCAATTGGAAAGACCCGTCAGGAATTGAATGACTGTGGGGATCGTGAAAAAGGTCTTGAAGACTGAAAGGACCGCAAGATACCCCTTTGTAACGCTCACCTGGCTCCCACGGAGGCGCTGGTCTGGTCTGGGTTGCTGTGGCCTCTTCAAGCGTGATGCGCAGAATTCGGACCACCGATTGAACAGGACCCCCAAATCTTGCTTGTCTGGCCCGTAGGAATATCCTTCTGCAGATGAAAAAGGGGATTAACTGTCTGCTGAATGGTGTGCTTGCTTCCCCTTTTCCCCCTTCGTTCCTCTCTGACTTCCTCCAAAACCCCCGGTTTAAGCTCACCTTATGGTTTGGAAGGATGAACTCTCCATCCTGCTTCTGGTGCAGGGGCGCGTGTTAGTCCAGTTACTTCACTGGTTTCCAGAATGGCGCTGGCAAATCCACTTGACTTTTCTGAGCGATACGCCGTAAGTATGAAGATGCAAAAGTTCAAGTGTGAGTCTCCTTTTATGTTGTCTTTTCTGTCCTTTATTTCAGGTGCAGAACAAAGGCGATGCGTTGAGGGGTTAAATTGCCGGTGGTAAAATCAGGTGAGTTAGTGATGAGGGCGACCCCTCTAAATGTCTTTATAATTCCCCAGTAATGTCTTTTGTCCTTTCCCCATAGGGGCCGGGGTGCGGTACCTGCCAAAGATGCGGTGCCGACCTGAGATGTGGAATGGTTCACCAAGAAAAGCCGGTAAGTAATATGGCTGAAAATTCGGCTTTCCTCTTGTGTTCCCTTGCTCACCTTTTGTCTCTTCTTCTCTCCCCTAGGTGCAGAGATGTGGCGACCGGTGCAGAGAGCCGCGATGGAGCCGGGCGGCGTCTCGGGAACAGGTGAGTGAAGCGCGGCGCTGCAGAGAGCAACACGGTGCTTTTAAATGGAAGTCTTCCTTCAGGAATGCTGGTGTGAAGATTCCGGATACAGGTAAGAAGGTTGAATACGTTCTTGGTTTTCACCTTTCTCTTCTCTTATTCCCCTTACAGGTGTTCCAGGTTCGAGGCGGGCGTGGCTGGAGTCCAGGTGCAGGAGCTGACACGGTGAGCGTTCAGCTGCTGGGATGCAGAACAACGCAAAGCACGTGTGGCTGTCCGGGCGTGGCTTAAATAGCCTTGGAAGAAGTTCCAGGTGAGTATTCTTCCACAGCCCCACCCAAGTAACAAAATAGTTCCTTCAGAAAAATAGTCCCTCCTAAGCCTCATTTGGCTTGGTTCTTCATGCAGCATGGTCTGCATCAGGTGAGTGTGCAGCATGGTCTGCTTCAGGTAAGTGCACCAAATACTTCCCCTTATGAGCCTGGCGCCTATGGCGCCAGGACTGATGTCCAACATGAGCCTGGCGCCAACGGCGCCAGGACAGAGGCCAAAGAGCCCCTATAAAGGGCCGCTGGGCTTTTACCCGGGAGCGTGATGCCTGCTCCCGGGGGTGCTGGGCCTGGCCTGGTGCTCCGGGGGTAGGCATCATGACACCCTTCACTGTACCAAATAGTAGGCCAAAGACAGAAGAAATTCCAATACAAAGGAAGTGGAGCAATTAAAGGGTCCAGATCCCTCTCCCAGCATCAAGCCGAAAAGTTCTGCCTAATGCAGTCATACATGGACTTGGTGACGGGTCTTCTAGCAGATAGGAGTACATCCAGAACATACTCTGACAAATCATACTCCCTATACCTCAGCCTTTCAGAAGCCAGGCATGAAAGTTCAGGCTGCAGAGGTTCGGGTGCAAGAACCTCTCCTCCGAGTGAGAGAGGAGGTCTGTCCTCTGCAAAAGATGCCAGAGAGGGCAGATGGCCATGTTCAACAACCCTGGGAGCCACATTCTTCGGGCCCTGTCCAGAGCGATCAAGATCCTCATGCCCCCGAACAGAGGCCGTCTGATGAGAACCAGCAGAATGACAGTTATCTGGGGGAACACAGAGCAGGTCAAAGTCCCATTAGACCGTCAAGGTGTCGCCCAGAGCACCGTGAGCACCCTGATGAGGAAATTGCCGGGAGCAAAACCACCTGCACTTCCCGTTTACACTGGAAGTGAAGCAGTCCACCTAGGGAGTACCACAGAGGGTGAAAGCCTCCTCCAGGACTTCCTGACCGAGCTCCCGGCTCGTGGGAGTTTGACGATTGCCTGCTCAGTGCATCGGTTAGAGTGTTCTACTTGCTGACCAGATGGACCTTAGTCAGAGACAAACGGTTCTCCAAAGCCCAGAACCACTATCACATTGCTTCTCTGCACAGTGGCGAGGAGCCAACAACAACCCTCTTGCTGAGATAATACATGAATACAGTGTTGTCTGTCAGGACCAGCTCCGTCCTGCCCTTCACTGAGGGGAGGCAAGCGACCAGGGCCAGCCTGATCGCCCTCAGGTCCAGCAGATTGATGGGCTCCCGGGACTCTAATCAGGACCACTGTCCACTCACCATCAGATCTTGTAGGTTAACACTCCAGCCCTTCCGGCATGCATCCATGATTATGGTTACTTGTGGACTCAGGATATTGCCCTTCACGGACCACCATTGTATGTTTCTGGACACACTCTATGAGATCAGAAGAAAGTCTGAAGTCCATCCCTGAAACAGACCATTGCGAGCTAAGGAGTGTGAGAAACCTGAAGGTGTCTCACCTGCTAGTCCCCGGGGATCTATCATCCAGATGGCCAAGACACAGCCATTGCTTTTGGATCCAGTTTCTGGGGGTGGGCCAGTGAGGGAGGATCACCTGGATGAGGGGTCTTGCTGGGAGTGCAAGTGGGATACCCGAGGGTGGGATGCGGTATCCCCTTCCCTAGAACACCTTTTCCCCTTCCTAGGCTACCTAGGAACTCAACCCCCACCCTTTCCCCGACACAAAAACGTTCTCATGGACAGCCCACCGTGAGCGACAACGGACTAACACCAGAGCCAGAGCCGACATGTCCCAACACCATGGTCTGGTAAGGTCAGGCAATTACAGATCATCACAGACTTGACTTCCATCACACTACCACACGGACAAAAGGCGGAGCACGAAAGCTCACTGTGAGCGAGGCAAAACACATGAGGAAACAGCAGTTCCAAGATGCCAGTTTCATACAAGGAGTAAGACGGCAAGACCGGAGAGGGTTGCAAGAAGGGAAGCACCATTGACCTATATAGACCATTATTTCCACGAGCCTTGGAGAGTAAGAAACCGAAGACCAGGAACTAAGGCTGATCAAATCTACACAGTGGGCCTCAATACGGGTCCGGCGGGAACCATGCAGATAAAACCGGCACATAGCTGCCGGACCCATATTTACTTACTGGCAACTGACTTCCCGGTGCCACCGCGCTATTCCAAGTCCGGTGGCCGGAAAGTCAGGCACTGGTAATTCGGTTAGTCCCCATTCCCATGGGAATGGGGACACAGGAGCACCGGCACCGTTGCCTGTGCTCCCGTGAGAACTCTGCGAGGGGGTGCCGTCAGGCACTCACAGAGTTGCACTGTGCCGGTACGGAAACAACGGTGCCGGTAGGCTTACGGGCACCGTTGTTTCCAGACCAGCACAGTTGTAACGAGGCCCAGTGTGTTGGAGGTACCCTTGGCTCTCCCGCATCAATAACCAAGGCGGGGGAGAGCAATTGCCGCTTTGGTACTCTCCATGGCTCCTACAACAAAGTGTCATCCGAAAAAGCAACCCAGCCGTTGAGTCGGAGAGACCAATACTAAACCAGCTTGTGTTTTGAACCAAGGTTGCAAGCAGCAACATTGTATACAGGGAACATTGTATGAAGCGTTTGGAATGAGCAACATGACTGTAATTGAAGGCCATAAATAATTAATTGAACTTCAGAATTGAACTCTGGGGAAATCAAGAAAAGATAACATACGCAGAGTGGTCCGGCACCATGTAGGTGCTCATTTTAAAGTCTCTGTTCGGTATCCAACTGATCCTGAGTGTGAAAGAAATATTAAGATCGAAGTGGTCATGCAGTGGGTCTTGCTAAGCCCCGTACACATTCGAAAATCTTCAACAGCATAAAATAAATCCAATTGATTAGAGCCTGGCTGAGGGTGACTAATTGAACCTTGTTTTTGTAAAGGGATCTGAGCCCGGAAGAGGGGAATGGACACGGATCTGAGCACAGAAGAGGGGGATCAAACATTGAACTTTGTTTGTGAAAAGGATCTGAGCCCGGCTGAGGGGGATCCAGGGTGACCACCCAAGGTGAATACTGTGGATGCTAAAGAGAACATTTCCGTGTCGTTTCTGTTACAACAGGCCCTCTGCGTCAAGAGACTAGTGAGAAGTAAAGAGACAAACACAGAAGGTCTTGAGTTTTGTGGACTGTGAAACTGGAACTGTATCCTTGTGCTGCAGAAGCCAGAGTGTGCTCTTAGCTCGAGTGAACTGCGTTGTTCGTGCTGAAAATGTGGGGAAGGGAGGCCAACGGCCCAAGTATCCTGACTTATCATTTTGTGAACGCTTCTTTCTTTTTCATGAGCTGCATCCCACACTATTTTGAACTAGTAGTAAGGATTGGCAACAGGTTTTTTAGTATAGGCCCCTTTTATACAACCAAGATGCTCCATACCATAAGACCCAGCAAGCGCAGAAAAGCTGAGGGGAGGTGCCTTCCCAAGAGGTCCTCCCACATTAAAAAAAACCCTAGGGCGACTATTGGTCAGCAGTCTCACTTCCCTAGCCTCATGAGAAGGGGCTCCCCTTGCGTAGAAGTGACAACACCTTGTGAATCCTCACATAGTATACATACACTTTATGTGGTAGAAAGCATCCACTGACCTCACAAATACCATAAGTAATGAGTGATTACCGCACATGCTGGTTTTTTAAAAAAAACATTATTTTAGGTCAGCAAGACATACAGGGAAGTGAAGACTCACATATCCCAAGTATTTTTATATTAGTCAGTACAGGTTTGGGATCATATACATTTCCCGTCCACAGACTCCAAAATACAGAGGTTCTGTAATCCACCAATTGCATATCAAGTTTCCTGTTGTTGCTCCCAGTCGGCACACGTCGGCCCCTTTGTCGCCCTCCCTCATGCATCACGTATCCCCTGCACTACTTATATAGTGATAGAATCCCTTGCAGATGTCCTTGGGGCGTTGTGTGGTCAGCAATTGTCCGGCATGAGTCTCCTCCCAGTCGTTGGCAAAGGCAAGATTGCGCAGCCACTCTGCCCTAGTGGGACCTATACTTTTATTTATTTTTATTTTATTTATGTATTTCTACCGCGCCATAGCCCTCAGGCATCAGGGTGCAAAACATACAACATAAACTGTTTAAATAGCTCAAATAACTGGTTTATTCAAACAGAGTAGTTTTCAGATTTTTCCTGAAAGCAGCATAGTTTGCCTCTGCTCGCATAGATACAGGGAGTTTATTCCAGTTGCACGCAGCATTAAAAGGGAAATATTTTCCTGATCCTCTAGCTCTTTTAACATGTGTTGTAGACAGAAGATGTGTGGAACTTGAGTGCAGAGTCCTGTTTGGAGAGTATTTCCTCAATGTTTGCTTCAGATATTGTGGAGCCTCTCCATATAAACATTTATGAGTCAGAGCCATCGTCTTAAATAGGACAATTTTTTCTACGGGTAGCCAATGAAGCTCCCTTCGGTAGTGTGTAATGTGATCCCTCCTATTTGCATTGTAAATTATTCTAACAGCGTCATTTTGAATTGTCTACAGCATTTGGATGTTCCCTTTACCTGCTCCAACCAATAGGGCATTGCAACAGTCCAGCCGGCGCACGATAATGGCTTGGACTAAAGTCACAGTTTTTGCGTGAAACCAAAGGATTGATCTGTCTTAGAATTCTAAGAGGGTATTGTGCATTCTTTGAGGGAGCTCTCGAATATTGTGCCTGTGGTTTTTACCTTTTCAACCACCTTTATGGCACAGGTGTCAATCGTAAAGCTTGTATAGGATTGATCCAATCTTTTTCTGGCCTAACTAGATCCAAAAACCATGAGTTCTGTCCTGGATGATCGAATAGATGTGGTTGAGAGTTATTGTGTCTTATGCGTGATCACCACTAAGATCACAAGTTGGAAATCATCAGCATAGTTAGTGAAATGGAAATCCATCCTTTCCAATTTATCACACAGGCATCTTATATAGATATTAAACAGGATGGGAGAAATACAGGCCCTCTGTGGTACTCCATATTTGATAGCAATAGGGTCTGAATATACAGTACCCCAGCATATCTTAGAAGTTCTTTCACATAGAAAGTAGTGAATCCATTCCACGGCTTGGTTTGAAGATTTTCCAGTATTCGCTCATGTTTCCAGTAGTCTGGCGTGATCAAGGAGATCAAACGCCGCTGAGAGATCCAATGAAATAAGAAGGCCTGTTTTACCCTCATCCATGCATTTTAGTATTTGCGTCTGCAGGTCTAATAGCATGCTTTCAGTTCTGTGATTTCGACGGAAACCAGATTGTTTGTGGTCAAACACGGAGGCAGTTTCAAAGTGAGTCTGTAGTTGGATGGTAGCCGATTTATCCAGTATATTTTAAGGGGTATTTGTTATTGGACGTGTGTTGGAAGGGTCCATTGTACTGTGCCCTGGTTTTTTAACAATATGGGTAGCTGCCACTTCCTTTACAGAAGTGGGTACACTTATGAGAAAAGGAGGCATTTCTGAAACGAGTGAAAAATGGTGCAAAGATGCTGGTATGCTTGAATATAATCTTAGATGGAAGGGGGTCCCCAATACAGGTGGTGTGTCTAATATTAGTAAGCATGAGCGAGGCATCTGCCATGGTTATCGCTTGAAAGCTAAAATCCGGCGTGGTATTAGATTTATCCTTGTTGGTTTCCCTCTCTTTTATTAAAGGTGTCGTTGTGGCTTTAAGTGAGTTTTGAATTTTTTCTCGGGCTAGTAGGACTTTATTTTGGAATGCCTTTTGTACATTTGTACATTTTCGCAGTCTTCCTTATTGACTTGCAGCATTTTAGTATGCATTTTGTTCGCAATCAGGCATGCCAAATTGAAAATTCTTTGCATCCTTATGGAGGACTTGGCAATGTCCCCTAGGAGGTACTTTGCTGGGGCAGGGCCACGGCTAGCGGGATTTGTGTGATCTCGGACAGTGTGGCTGCTACATCGGATCAAAAAGAGACGACCTGGGGACAAGTCCAGAACATATGCATGAATCTTGCATTCTCCCCATGACACTTAAGATATATTCCCTGTACATTTGGAAATATACGCGCCATCTTGCCCGGTGTATTGTGCAACCTATTCAAGATTTCAAAATAGATCAGGTGGAAGCAAACGTTAAGTGATGCGTCTTTTGTCAATTGACAGCATCTCCTCCAACTTTCACCGGACCTCTCATAACCCCCAATTGACTCCCAAGTGGTTTGCACCCTGCAAGCCGTGTTACTGCTGAACCAGGCCATATAGTGCTGAAACCACCCCACGACCCTCCAAGAGGTGTATTATAAAGTCGTGTTTATGCTGTTTAAATGATGAATTTTGACATGGACAAACCAGCAAGTAAAGCTACTAATAAAAAATATAAAAGAACAATGTTTTTTTACAAACATTCCAACATACATGCACCCATGTCTCTATTTAATAGATGGCCCACCACTGTAGGAGGGTTTGTTTCCCCTTTAGGCAAAGGTTTAATCGGTTCCTAGATTATTCTACATATTATATGTTATTGCATCATTGGCATCTTACTAAGCAGAAATGAGCACTTCCCTTTGCCAACACTGAGGAATGGTAATTTGGCTTACCGAGTCTAGCTAAATCCTGACTTCTGGTGGTAAATTGACCACCAGAGATTATGTCTTTGCCTGCCAAGTAGGAGGGCACATGAATGGTGATAACTTTATATTTGAAGTAGCTAGCTTTGAAGCTGTGTTCTTGAAGGGAAAGCCAATGATGTTTTAGAAGTGTGCGAGTTGCATGTCTATTTTCGTGGAGGACTCTGATGAGGTGGTCAGCGATGTGGAGGATGTGTCTCATAGGCGCTCATGTTGTGGAGGGTAAGCTAAAGAGCAGGGAATTTTTCCATACAGGAGAGATCGACCAGGCCCTGTATAGTGGATCTGAGGCTTGTGTCTGTTGAGAAGGGATTTATTTTCTGCAGGATCAAAGGTGGTATCATAAAGTCAGAGTTTTAATGTTTGCTCTATGTTTTTAGAGAGGTGGCTGTCAATTCCAAATCCTAAAGGTTGGGTACAGGGTGTCAGGTGCAGCGTAAAGCCCTCTAGGTTTATGCCTGACACTCTGGTCTGGATGTTGGGGTGTTTTGTTGTTGTCGAGGAGCAGAAATTGAATCTTGGTGGGGTTTTGCTTCAGGTAGGCTATGAACATCCAGGTGGGGATAGGTTACCCACACTGGATATTTGATGTGTCGGATTATATCCACAAAAATGCCCTTTGTCTAAATTATAGGGCCAAGTGTTCTGAAAATGCATAGTATAATTGAAGCACCATTCTGGAGGATATGTTTAAAATTACATCGATCAACACCAGTAAAATTTTCAGAGTTGAATTTTTTCCACGGGTCATGAACACTAGAGCCATATATCTCCCCATGATTTATAAAGTAAAAAAGCTATGTACAGTTTTGTGATAATATACTGGTCCATGGGGCTAAAAGTGAGAAGTTTGCGAGGAAAGTCGCTTGCGATAAAATGTGAGAATGTGGCCTTTCTAAATGCGTTAAGTTAGCAGTTGATGCATTTAAGTTTGAATGCAATCTTATAGATGGGGTAGATAATCTCCCTCACATTTCTTTTTCTTATCTGAAACAAACTAAAAGGGCTATCCTGTAAGAGGACCAGACGAAGGGCACACTGTTTTAACGGTTGCCATAGAGGGTATACTAACAACTATCTTTGGGAAAATACAGGTGTTTGACCTGACAGCAGAATGGGCATAAGCACCTAGAGAAAGCAAAGCTATTTGTGAAATCCAAGAAGGAAATGTGACAAATTAACTTCTGTTCTGCAGGACAACAAGGAAGAGTAGAGGCTAAAGCACCAACTCAGCCCTCAGACTTCTACAAAACAAGAGTGACCCCACTCATAAAGGTAAAACAGGCACATTAAGAGCTACAACTCCTTCATCCTTTGTGGTTATGCGGGCTGAGAAAAGGCCAAATTCTAAAGAGGGGTGTGATTGTGAAACAGTAGGAACCCAAACAGCAAAGTCAACAGTCCAAAATAAAGGAATGACCAACCAAGGTTCTATATATGTACTTTAATTAAAATATACCATAGGCCATAATAACTAGATAGAAAACTATACAAAACCCCACTACTGTAATAAGAACACAGAAGATGAAAGATAGCCAGAAGAGGCACTCTGGATAATGATGCAGGAGGGAAATGGCATTACAAACCACAATGTTTGTTCTAAGATGCAAAAGGAATTAAAGTGACCTAGCAAGTCTATAGGGCCAATAATGGATATGGGAGGACAGGGGGGGGGCAGTTAACAGGCAATAATGCCTTAGTTGTTTGTGGCAGCTCCATTTGGGATTGAACTCTGCAGTCGCAGTAGTTCACATGGCAAGCAGATGTTGAGTCAGAGGTCAAACTGAAGGTAGCTCCGATTCGAGGTAATGCTTGATCGATGGAGATCACCAGGTCAGTTTGGCGGTTGATGTGCAATGGCAGACATGCTTATGTCAGGACATGCAAGGTGAGTCTGTTCAATGCTGTGTTCTATGCTCAATGCTGTGCTCGAAGGTCATGGTTTGAGAAGAACACCAGGATCAGTTCTACCATAGACTGGCTCGGCGATGAGGCTGGAGGATCCAACAGCGGTTCGAGAATTGCAGGTGCAGTGATGTTTCTTTGTTCAAGCAGAGGCAACAGTGCCCTTCAGAAAAAATCTAGATCGAGCTTGTGGAACTGTGGTTCGAAGATCCGCAAGTGCCAAAGGCAGTTCCGTAGGGTGCTGTTGATTCAATCGGGGTCAAATGGGCATGAATCATGGTTTGCAGTGGTTAAATTATGAAATTGCAGAGAACCTGGCTGTCAGTTGCTGGGAGTCCCACTCCAGAGTCTGAGTGGCAAGTTTAGTCCTTGTTCCCGATCTCCCAAACATAGGGGAGGCTGGCAAACACCTGCACAGGTCCTTCAGCACAGTGAGGACCTGGGTACCATTGTGGCTTGCATTGAGACAGGTCTTTCTTCAGCAGCAGGCCAAGCCCAACAGGCTGTGCGGATGGTTAGGGAGCAGAGTTTGTCTCTTCTTTGGAATGCCTGTCTTCACCTCAGAACTGGAGGAAATTGGAAAGGACTGCTCTCTGAAATGGTCCAAACAAATTCTTATTCAAGGGTTGATTTCTAGAGATGAATCAGAGAAGGAGTGGGAGGCGCCTTTCAAAGGCAAAAAGCAACAGATGATCGGACTAAAGCAATCCTGCTTTAGGGATCAAATCCCTGTCCTTGGAACAAGTGGACTTTGGGTATGATGTCAGAAGGCAAAATGCTTTGTTTTTTGTTTTAAAGGAAATGGAGGGGGCAGGAAGGGAGTCTGAGAACACAAGATGGTGGAATCTTCCTTGTGCTAGTCTGAGCCTCCCATCTACAATAACTCTGCCCCCTTTCTCTTGTCAATAGTGGCAATTGCTCTTTGGGTATGCAGAGATCCAGTGTGAGGCTAATCCATTTGGGATGTGTGTGCCTTTTGATTCCAGTTTCCCAGGCCAGCTCCTGCTGGGAGGTTGGCTCACTGCGGAGGGGTTACCCAGCCTCACAAAGGATCAAAAGGAGAGGCATATCCATCCAGTCTCCTATCCAGTCCCTTTGCAGCACCAGGCTGTCTGACCAGAACACACACAACCCTTCCACGGCTCAGTGGGGCTCACAGTGCTGACACACATGTAATATCAGAATGATGTTGCTTGGATAATGAGAGATACCAGATATCTCAGATATCGCTTACATTTAAAGTGAGAACTACTACCAGGAATGTAACTATCATAGGTGTGTGGTTATGGGAACAGGAGTGTAAGTCTTAAATGCAGTCTTGCGGTGTTAGCAATATAGCTGTCACTGCAACTGCCAAAAGGGCACCGGTGACCCCCGAATCTGCTGTGTGCTACTTGAGAGCAGACGCTGCAGATCAGGGTACTAATCCCACAGGGCAAAGGTGGACACTATATTTTTGGGTATGGAGCTTAGGAAAGGGGGACCTGGTTGGCAGGCCACCCTTCTCGGAGCTAGAATTACCAGCATACTTTTATTAAATAAAAAAGCCAGGGTTTTCACACCCTGTTCCATATGGTAATTCCTCAAAGTTAGTTATTCTAGTTGGTGAGAATACCCAGCTACTCTATACTTTTGCACTGATAAGCACATTAAAGAAATAGGGCATATCACTTCTATTACTTTCAATAGAAAACACAATTAACAGATTTTTTATTTTATTGTATTGGTTAGTACAAAACAGTTAAGAACACACATTTCCAAATGTCCCATTCAGTTGATATAATTCCAATTAAAAACCCATGCAATCAAAATTGTGATGCAATTGTGACTACTTACAAGTTATGAATTTTCCTCCTTATAATGTTTACAATAGCAATAGTTAATGCAGTATGAGATCCGCTCTGTAATCTTTTCTACAATTCATCACTACTAGTAACTAAGTTGGAAGTCAATATCTTAGCAAAGAATTCTGAGGTCAGCTTCACAAAAGCGGGACAGTTAATCACTAAATGTTTCACATTTTCCACAACCTAAGGATGACCATAAAAGCGACACATGTGCAAAGCCCTAGGTAATGCACTCCTAATTCTTTGTATCTAGTTTGTTGGAAGCACATTCAGCCTAAACCTCAAAAGGGCATTTCTATGCCTGCCATCTGGGAAGATGCTCAAGTAATTTGGAAGAGTAGCTTGTTTATTATCTTGAGACAAAGACCTGTATAACTTGTAGTTTTGCCTCCCGTCCTGCACCAATCATATTCATATAACTGAAAAAAAGTATAATTGAGTACCAAATCATCTTTTAGGTTTAATACGTCCATTAACGCTACACTTAACCATTTAAGGACACCAATATACCACCACTCTCAGTTCCCATTTGTTTACAACGATCATAATACAATGATCTTCCGTAGCCATGATAATATGACTATGCAGGCAAAGAATCTTCCAGATATACTGAGTGATTAGCGAAATAAGCCCCAATTCGTACTTCAGAATGGCTGCAGGACACAGTCTGGCAATGTAAAGGCTTTCCACCAGATTTTTCCTTCCAGCCTTTCCAACAGGCTTGCATTCACGTGAGGACTAAAGTTCAGGCAGCACATAATCGTTGGTACGACCTTGCTACAATAGCAATTAATCAAAGGCTGAATTGTAAACCTTCAATATTTCTGGTTAACCTACTTCATTTGCGCTCCTAGCTGGTCAATTTGGTTTAATAATCTATCTTTGAAGACTATTTTTTGGGGCCTCGAAACGAAAAATAAAAGCCCAAATATTTGTATTCCTGTACCGCTTCAAACGTTTCCTTTTCTAATTTCCAGGCGAAGCTGTACTTCCCCCAGATTTGTTGACTTTGTGTGCCCTTCAACTATGATGCTTAAGATAAATAAAGGCATGGATGGAATAGGCTTTGGACATTGTGTAGAAAAATAGGTAATCTACGGATTTGGCATGTGCATTATCACTCTGGAGTTTATGACAGAAGTGTTGTGAATTGAGATTTATTTCCTCCTGTGTGACAGATGATACATCAAACAAATATATTTTTGATTTGATATGTGGGTCATGAGAACTGCAGGTGTCTGAACTTAGTTGGGTAAATAAATAAAGAAACACAGAAACAAGCATGAATAATTCCTAGGAAGGTTGGGTAAAAGGTGTACCAGTACTTGATAAGAAGTCTCAAGTACATATGGGAAACCCCTGGGGATCGGGATCAGAACAAGCACGTTACCCTTAACAGCAGGAAAGCTATAGATTCATAGCTTGAACATGCTAAAGAGGCCACAATACTCAGTGCAGAGCAGCACTGAAATGAAAAGTACACTGAAGTAAGACTTACTAGGCAGATGCCACAACAGTCTTTCCCTTATCCAAGCAGGATTGGAAACCAATCCAGGACTCACTGTTTATGGGCAATGGAGTCGACACATCGACAATGTACTTTTTCGGAAATTAGGTGGAATTAAACAGAATAGCCAAGTAAATTTGAACGGAGATTAAGAACAGAGACACTAGAGGGGGAAACAGACACATTCAGAAGGCAATAACAATGCAAGCAAAAACAGATATTACAGGAGCGGAAAACACATGCTTCAGAAGGCTTTTCCGGGAACCATGAGCCACAGAGGGGTTGCTGCCAACAAAGTGAACATGTTGGCAAGTTACTGACAGAAAGCATGCGCTCAAGACACAGAGAAATGCTTAAGAAGATGCAAGGGCAGCACAGAAGAAAGTCTTCTGAACGCAGCAAGGCCGAAACTGTCAGGAATAGTCCGTTGATCGACATGTGCAGCAGGTGGGTGTAAGCTTATATAGGCCCTTCCAGCTCCAGCCCACACAGGGTGAGGCTGGCTCCAATTGGCAACAGCTAAGCACAGTTCAGATTGTTCCATCGAGTGCAACCGCCTAATGGTTTCGAAACCAAAAATGGCAAGTGGAATGGGACCATTTTAAAAACCTTGCTGGGGAACTCTCATACGAACACAGAGCCATGTTTAGACTTGTAGTCATGGCACGCGTAGCACTTCAGAAAACCCTCAGACGGCACAGCATGGTGACAAAATGCATGAATCATAATACAGGGTAGGGATTCCCACATGTGACGATTGTATCCACCTTTCAATGCCTAACTTAAATCAACGTACCTGTACATTTACTAAACATGCATGTTAAAAGTGTTGATTTGTATTGATAAATACAGTTCACAGCGGTCATGTTTTTATGTTACTAGCTACTAGCCAGGCATACAAACTGGAGGAAACAATACATTGAAGACATAGAAAGTCACTGCTTGGAACGGTGAGTTTAAGGCATAGATGAGTCACTGCCAACACAGTGAATAGGTGGAAGCTGCAGACTAGAAAACGCAGTTGCCTCCTCAGTTCTACACAACACACAGCAAACCATTGAGTACTTTATGAACATAGCAAAGAACAGCACTTGATTAACTTGTTTGCGACAAAAAGAAAATCACAACACCTTTTGTGAATATATATTGAAGAAAGATATCAAGCCTCAATATATAACAGCATACCCAAACAGTGCTATAGCAAGGCAATATATAAGGCTTAAATTCAATGTGAGGTTTGCATTATTGACCCAGGGTCCCCAGCTTGGGATACCGCGCATCGGACGGTTTTGTAGGCTGTGTGGCACAGAAATCCTTGAGAGTCTCGAACATCTGATTTTAGACTGTGAAAGCCTAGCTCAGCTGCGTTGGAAATATTTAAAACAGTACAATAGCTTCTGCATA
Source organism: Ambystoma mexicanum (assembly GCF_040938575.1). Taxonomy (NCBI): domain Eukaryota; kingdom Metazoa; phylum Chordata; class Amphibia; order Caudata; family Ambystomatidae; genus Ambystoma; species Ambystoma mexicanum. The sequence continues at coordinate 743,837,269 of NC_090936.1, forward strand.
GACGATCTCACTGAGATATGGCCAGCATTTCATAAAGGATGTGATTTTAATTTGTTATTTTATATAGTAAATTGTTATTGGAAGTGCACTGAAATCATGAAGATACTGGGCCTCATTACGAGTTTTGCATAATGGGTTAACGGGCTCCGCTAAAGGAAGCGGACCCGCTAATCCCATTATGCAAAATTACGAGGTCCCCTCGCGGGACCGGTAAGGACGCCTGTTAAAACCAGGCGTCGTTACCGGGTCTCACGAGGGTAAGAGGGAGCAAACAACGGGCCGCTCGTAATCGGCCTGTTTGCTCCCACTCCCATTGAGCCCTATGGGGGCTCAGATGGGAATGGGGAAGGTCCGGGCCCTGGTTCCCAGAGGGAGGAATTACCGGGCCCTCCGTACTCGGAATGGCCCGGTAATTCCCCATTCTGGGAACCCGGTAAAGGAGCCCCCGGTTTGGTGGCAGCCATGGAGCTAATAGCTCCATGGCTACCGCCAAAATCGTAATGAGGCCCACTGACTTTAAAAAAATGCAAATATTGATTATGTATTTTTAGCTTACTTTTAATGGTCTTAAAGATTGTTGGGCATACTTGAAAATGTTTTATATGATGAAGTAAAACATGTTTTTATGTAATGGATTTTAACAAGATTATGTTGTACTATAATTTTTTTTATATGTTGTATACACAAAGATTGTTGCTAAACGTGTATTAAATCCATACATTTAGTACTTGCCAAGAGACAATTATCACTGGCTAGTGGCGAGAGCAAACAGAGGCCTGCCTTAGCTATTATGATTCCCATGGTAATATTTCCAAAAATAAGTAAGAGATCAAACTAGAAAACATACCAGTTACTGTACACCTGATCAGATTAAAGCCACAAATTAATTAACATTGTGAGCTTCACCACATCAATGTGTGTATATTCTACTCCTACTTAAAGACTGCACCATTGTTTTTTTTTCGATTGTCTGTGCTCAGCGTAGGCCAGGTTTATTTTGACTTTGGCTGCTAAAGAACCTCTTTTCCATCAAGCAAGAAGGGGAACACTATAGACCAAAATCACCCTCAAGTCAGCTGCAAGCAGAAGATCATACTAGGACACCTGAAACAATTCTCATTAACAGGAGTGGGCTACCATCCCGAGCTCCAAGGCATTAGGATTCATTGATGGTCCTGGGGCAAAATATATCATGCTACCCTAGACTGGTAGAATCTTGACGGTAAAACACCATATCCATTTTTACCCACAAGGGGTGTTTCAAATTAAACTTCACACAATGGGCACTGTGGTGACAAGGAATGAAGAGACTGACCAAGTGGTGCTGTGATGATTGATATAAACTTTTATTCAAAATAAAGATAAACCTATCTGTCCTTAACTCCAATAGGATTGCCCTACCTAAATTAAAGAAACTCGGGTGCTTGTCAGGAATTCCAAGGCACTGTCCCAGTTAAAAAAGGCTCCTACGCTATCCCTGTCCCTACAATAAACAATAACACACTTCTGGTTATGCTTGTGACCCATTAAAATAACTCCCTTCTCCTGGGTGTAAAATGTCGCACAGATTCTCTCAATAGAAAAGTTCCATCAAGTTCTTGGTTTTTGTAACACTGAAACAAAAACAAAACAGTTCTACAGGATCCTTGTGGGGCTAGTAGAACCACTTCTCCTAGCTGGTTCCCCAATGTTCCTTATAGTTTTCAGCAAAACTTGTAATTCCTTTATGCAAGTTTTCACACGTTCGACTTTTATATTCTTTGTTGTGCCCCCCCCCTAGGACAACGCAGATGCTCCCAGAGTTCCTCTCAACTCTCCAACGCCACAACTTTGAAAAGCTGGCCAGGGAAATGTGGTTCAAAGTGATTCACTACTTTCTTAGTTTCTTCACATTTACAGTCTCAAGTATTCTCGGTTCCCCCGATGTTACCAGGTTACTTTCTAAACAGGAAGGGCCGTATTCTCCATTTTTTCAAAGACAAAAATAATGAATTCTTATTTCAAAAGGGACTTTCGACCCAGTGGATTGAAAGGACTGGACCTGTGACACGATTGGGTGTTGACCAATCATATGTTTGGAATAGCCTTTTGATAGAGGGTGATTGGTTTTTGCTCAGAATACCAGCCGTAGACTATTATGGAGTGTGCGCAGGAGGGCTTCGATATTTCCACGTGTCTTTGGGATGTTAGGTCAATGTCAATGATTGTCCTCGAAAGTCCCCTTAAGAATGTTGTTCTTGCCAATGATTCACCCGAAGACACCTGGAAGGGTTTCTGTTCCTTCGGCAGAGTTCGAGAAGATAACCCCTCGAATATTGTTTCGGGGCAGTTGGGGTTAGAGTTTTAACTCAATTCACAACTGCTGAGTTGAGTGTTACCTCTCTGTTAATTAACTGTTCTTTATACCAGATTGTTATTTGCCTGTTTGCCAAGGTTCTCTAAGCTTTCCATCGGCTCCCTCTCGAACTTTTACCAATTCCTGTTACCTTTTTTGTAGTCATTATGCTCCACCGGTTCTGCCTGGGATCTTTTAACAATGCATCATTTTTCTCTAGTTGGGCACTTGCTTCCTGGGTCCTGTATTGCTGTTTTTTCTGATGTTGATAATGCACTCTACTGTCCCTTCCGTACAGGCTGTTTAGCCGCCACCACTCCGCATGCTTCTAAAACCCGCCTGTGCGACTTTGCCAAGGGTATCTGTCTCGGCGCAGTTGCCAGACCCCATGGTCCACCCACTACAGGTTACACCACCACAACCCAATCTCCGTCCTTCCATTAGGATGGTTGCCGGCAGACTTGTACAATGCTTTCCGGGCATCTCACAAATAACATATGTTTGTATCACCTGGTGTTAGGCTGATTCTCCTCTGTCTCAGCCTTACTCTCACCCATCAGGTTTCAACGTTTGATGTTCTGCCTCTGAGTGGGACGCCTTCTCCACTTTCTGCTTCCACCACTACCAACACCTACTTGGGCTGCAAGACGTTCTCATGCCTTCTCTTGAACCACACCCTCCACGTCTCACCCTCGAGCCTCTCGAGTGGTCCATTTGCTTGTACCTCTGCCTTCATCCCGTTCTTGCTTTGCAATTCTATCTTCCTTTCCGTATCTCTCTCGGTTTCCATCTCTCGTCCACTGTCGTTTGTTTCTGGCGTCTTGATAGCAGGGTCTGCCCTGGCGTAACCTTAGGTCCACAGCTGTTCAAGCGTTTTTCCCCCCTGGACTGTAGCGTTCAAGTTTTTACCCATTCCTGTACTTATCACGTTAAGATTGTCTGACACAGTACAATATCACTTAGTTTCTGATAGAAGTACCTTATGGGGTCAGGAGTTAAAGGGGCTGTGTCTCCGATTTGCATACTTGTCACCAGGAGGGCAGTTCCTCTCCATGAGGGCCTCCTGCATATTACCACTCGTAAGGGGACTATTGGTTAGTGGCCGCACCTCCCTAGCCTAACGGAAAGGGTCTCCCCCCTGGGGAAAAGTGATGGATGCTATCTGAAGGATTGTCAAAGCACCAACAATTCACACATCACATTAGCCCACTACAACATTTTTCCCATTTATCACTGGTTCTTAGATGCACGATTAGAGGGCTAATGTAATCCCTGGATTTCCAAACAAAAACAAGGTTGTGGCATTCCCAGGCCTGCAGCCCTTCCCCCAGCATTTTTCAAAAGGGTAGCTCTCAGGGACTGCTCCAGAAGATTCTGGATGCGAGTGGCAAGTACCCAGTTCCCCTCTGCACGAGGACCCTACAGCAATGTATAACCAAACATGGAAGGGCGTAACCCTTTTATTAAAAAGTGGCAAAAATGGCCCACCAGACCTTGAAGCACCTCAAGGCTGCCCTGCCCAACGGGCCCTAAAGGACAGAAATCAGAGTGAGGACCAGGGTTCAGGCCCAGTGGAATGGGCCTCTCCGAAGCACTTTCTCCCAGGTCACATGGGTATCGCTGGGCCATTGTTTCAAAGGAATGGACAATCCGAGTGGCACTGTGACACAGTCCAGCTTAATAACAATACTAGTCATGGTTTCATCATCTAAAACATACAACTAACACTGAATATAATGCATTACTATTCATACAAAGGTGCCCACACTAAATACGCATTGTTTGTGTGTGTTCTCTCCACCAATCGCATCTGGTAACCAGGGGAAGAGAAAGGCCCCATCATAAACTGCCCTTTTTGTGCAACGGCATACCTCTATCTGGGGAACATCCTTGTCCCCAAGGCTGTAATGCCCAAATTACACCATTTAGGGGCTCACTACATTCCCATTTCACCGGTCCTGTCCATTTCACCAGTGCCTCCAGTGGAGCATAGGTCAATTTTGCCCTGGCCCATTGGTGGACCCTTTACAACCATGCCACGGAAGGGAATACTACACCAACTTCCACTTCCAATCCAGCTGAAAGAGAACAATCTTGTTTGGTTATCTCTGGGAGAGGCTAGTCTGCTATTTTATGCATCAATCCTGGTTGCCACCTGTCACAGGTGGCCTCCAGAATAAACCAGCTCCCAAGGCAGTCCAAAGATTTTAATTTTTATTTTTGTAGCAGAGGGGCTGTACGGGTTGTCTCTACATTTCTAACCTGGAAATGGGGTGGGACTGCTTGCTGGGATGAGCAGTCCCTCTCTAGCTAGCCCAGGCATTCCTCCACCCCAGGCTGGTCACTAGAGATTGGTAACCTCTACCATCTAAAAGATGCCTAGCTCAAGATTATATCTAAAAGCAAATGCCTTATCGGTCTAAACTCCCTCCGCGAACAATCAAGGGATTCCTATTCTCCAAGACAGCTTAGGTTGTAGATTTGGTACCTTCAGACACTCAAGACTCTACTCTGTCCTACCCTTACAGGTCTGACTATTCCTCTCCCTCGATCTAGCTGTCGCTCCCCTAGCCTCCTCCTACTCTGCTCCTTCCTACTCCACCCACCTTCTTCTATCACTTTTCCTGATACTTCCTATTCTGTCCCTGTGATGTTACTCTTTCTATGGTCTCTCTCAACCTTCTGATCATACTCCTTACTTCTCTCCCGCTCTCTCTTCCCTCTGCTCCACTCCTGCTACTACTCCCTCCTCCACACAACTACTACTCCCTACTACACACTACAACTACTACTCCCTCATCCACACTAAAACTGCTACTCCCTCATCCACACTAAAACTGCTACTCACTTGTCCACACTACAACTAATACTCCCTTGTCCACACTACAACTAAAACTCCCTCGCCACACAACTATTGCACCCACAGTGTCTCCCTCAATCACCCTTTCACTTCCAAGTCACCCTCTCATTCACTCCCTACTATCCCCCATCACTCCACTCACACACGATCAGTCAAACCCGACCCTCCATTCTTTCAAAAACTCACTCTGTACACTGGCTGAATAATCTGCCCCCATGCTCCAATGCACCATCATTCCGCCACCTCCTCTGACCTTACCTGAACAACCCACAACTTCCTTTTTCATGCCTCCTCCCCTTTCATTCCCCATTGGTTATTCCCTTCCTGTGGTTCCTCGGGCCAACTTCTGTCTTCCTCTTCCCCAGGGGCCGGGTTATAATGATCACAATCTATAAGAGGGGGTTTAAGCCCTGTCACCTTTGCACGCTGGCCCACTCAGCCTTGTCAATGGCAGCCTGCTATACCGATAATAAGTGTCCAAGTTTATTTTAGTCTTTGGGATTATGTTGCCAGTTTGATGAGGGAACCCTCAGAAGACCTTCTTAGTTGGCGCAAGAAGCGTTTGGTGCACCTTCCTCGCCAACAAGTGGAACAAAATGCTCTGGAGGCTTGTCACCGGTAAGAATATTCACACACCCAGTGCGCAGAACAGATTGTTCCGATCAGAATATTTTCCTAATCTGTTCCACGTAGGGCACTATAGACTCCAGAACTCTTGACAGCTTTTTCTAGGTTTATTGCTCACTGTGGCAATATTTTGGTTCTTCTGCTGCTCTGTCCGCTGGTTCTCCAAGTTACCTGTGAAATTAAGACAGAAACTACCCAGCATCTTGGGTGACAGGTATTAGGCAAGAAGCAATGGTACTCTTCAGATTCATGCAGCACAAAAGGAGGGCACAAGGCCTTAAGACCTTACACTTCTAGGGTAGAATGACTCTGGCTTCCACCATTGTAGGACTCCCCTCCAGGATGAGAGGGGTCTACATCCCCTCCTGCCCTGCCAGGCACCTCTGGGAGGGCGAAGTTTCTTTTTGAAGCACTTTATGGATCACCAAAGGTATTATTTGTTAAAATCATAATGGCTGATGTTGTAAATGTCCGAAGAAAAGATACCGCCAAAATGCATAGATAGGACACTGCAAATTCAAACTGCCACTTTTTAAATCGACTGTGCATGTAATTCCCTCCATACTGAAACAAGGTGGCACTTTTCACCAACAGTACATTTTAGCACTAAACCCTCCAAAGATTCACTAGAGACTTACATCACATTGTGGAACTCCAAGATTCACTATTGGATACACAGTTGCCAAATGTGCCTACCATAGCCAACATTGGTCTTCTCTGGTACTCCGCTGCTGCTCTGTGTGAGAGCAGTGGTGCGAACTGAGACAAATGCAAAGACAATAGGAAAGGAGGCCTACCCAGGGCCAGGCAAATCACAAGAGCATACGTAAAGGGGAACGCAAAGCGATATGTATCGCCAAAGCTCTGCAATAGCCATGTCTGCCTCATGAAGCCTGCACATGTCAACACAGAAAAAGGGCTAAAGGCAAAGCTTCACATTCAATTTGCAGTCCCAGTTTATGAGGCTATGCTGCCATATGTATCACCACCATGTCGATTTTCCTCGTCTCCGTACTTACTCTATGAGGTGTTCCACCTCCACAACAGGAATCCTTTCTTCTCAGAAACCCCACCTGCTTGGTCCTGTAACACATAAGAAACTCCCTCCACCCAGAATCTTCCTGTTACCTACCCCCAAGCGTCAAGGGCGAATCCATGAAAATCACAGGAGGATGAGCAGCTGCCAGTGCTGGGAAAGAGTAGGACTAGGTGTAATGAAGATAACTGGAAAGTAATTAATGTATTACTACCACATTCCTCTTCCTCGTCTCAGTACTTTTCTATGAGGGATACCAAAGATGAGGGATCATTTCCAGCCCCACCCAACCACAAGCCATGCATAGCGCAGCATAGACCCACATCCCAGAGCACTGTGTCCCCTGCCAGTACGTCAGAAGAACAGCTGATGGCAAATATCAATCAGGTGTAGCTACAGAGATGGAACATCAAAAGGGTCCACTGGGTGCAAAGTAAACGACAACCAAGAATATGGCCCACTATTTCAGATGAATGTAACGATCATGTGTATGAAAGGGTAACTACAATTCAATATAAGAAATCGAGCCTGTCTACACACACAGGTAAGCCACAATATTGATATCAATAATCAAAACTATTTGGCGAGTGAACACCTCTTCACGTTACTATATAAATGAGATTTCAGTGGGTCTCATGAATTTGATTTATTTTATCCAAATTATAGACCGATTGGGACATATTATGAATTTGAACAGCCATCAGAATACAATAAAAGGGGTGCAGCACTTTTTATGATTTCCAAGTGCCTTAATATATCATGCTCACAATTGACAATGATAGTACATTTTGATAAATATTGCCTTGTATTTGGAGAAATTATGCAACAGACAACACCCAAACATAGGTATTTTAAGTTTAGTTATCAGGCACACTCTGTGAGCGTAGTCACTTCATGGCATCAAAATCATCTGAAAACGCAAATGTTCCGAATCTTGTATTCACCAGCAAAATACAGATTGACGACCAACTGAATAAAAAGGACAGCATCTCAACACCCAATGATGAAACATAAGCAGCACCTACAACAGTGAACTCACGGACTATGGGACCCTACAACCCCCCTTCTGTGTCTAGGAAGTGCCGATCCAGCCAACTATCAAGCCAGCAAGAACACAAAACTATGTGCAGACCAATCTACTCGCTCAGTTTGCAGGCTAAAACTATCTAAGCCAGTGTTCAGAGTGAGCCGAGTGCTCCCCACACCGCCCATGTTTCTCTGCCTGGCCTCACACCAGCCCCCTGGATCTCCCTGACCACCACTAATAGTTTAAATGTTCTAACTCCTTACCTCACTGACTACAGCCTTCACTGTTACCCCCCCACGACTCACTTTCTTCCTACTGCATGGCTGCTCTGCCCACCCATGCCATGGAAATGAAAAGGGGCTATGTTTGGAGCCCTGGCTTTAATTCCCATGGTGGCCACTGATGCCAAGACCTGCCAGCTTGCGAAAACTATGACCATCTAAGAGTTAGCCCTGGGGCGCTAATAGCCAAACAAATAGAAAATAAAATCGGCATTAGAAGTCTCACATGAAAAAACCCTAAGCCGCTACAAGCCACGATCCAGCCCGCAGTCATGTGTATCTTTGCTTAAAATGGGCCACAGCAAATCCCAACAGCCCCACTAAGTTACTGTTCCATCGCCAATACTCACAGCAAAACGCTGAGAAATTAATTTACCAACAGCTTCATGACTACATGAGAACAAACATCATACACAGGTCACAGCATAGATTCAGACCAATGAGCAGAATGGAATCATTCTTTCTTTAATCTGGGTTATACAAAAGAACATCTACACACCACGCCCACTTTTCCTCCTGGCTAGATCTGCAGCTTTCAACACCATGACTCAGTGAAGTTTATTTTGTAGAAAAAAACATGTCAAACACTTAAAAATAACTTTTTTTCTTGAAATTAAAGCGGAAACACAAAATGGTGTTTAATTTTATCTTTTCATTGTTTTATTGTAGATGCCAAAAATGCCTGAACGATAACTTAGAAATATTGCACCTCAATGTCCCCTCAATGAGCCAGTATAGAATAATCAAGTTACAACAAGGCGGTTTAACTTATGTAAACAAACATACAAGTCCTACAATAAGGTTTTGACTGTTTTCACAGCTTGGAGTTCATATAACGGTCAGCAATGATGCATGGAAGAAAGGTTTAAGCAATATTGGTGAAACATTGAGCATTGGCTTCTAAAGGAGACTGTCTAACGTGTGTGGACTGTTGATATTAGCGAAATAAGCTAAGCTAGAGATAACAAAATTGATACATTTTCTCAAAGTAGAAAATGACTTATTAACAATAGAGTAATGCAAAAATAAAATTAAACACATTTTCTTTTTGTGTTTCCCCTTTCTTCTTCTTCACCGCCCCTCCCTTTTTTTGTTTCCCACCATTATAGATGATGGCCCAGGACAAAGAATTGACTGTAATGTGTTAAATCACCTAAATGAAAGAAAAATGTATGTTAAAATAGACGTGAAATGCCACAATGAAGCTCACTACAGACCGTAGAATACTTGAGATCACATTGCGTGAAACACATATTGGTAAACTGAAATAGAAAAAAAAAAAGAACTTAAAAGTGAAGACATGATATTGGTAAATTGTGAGGTAAAAACCAAGAAATTGGAGAGGCTGTATTGGTTAGATAAGACCTTGTGTTATGCTGTTGCTACACAAAAATGTTTAATTAAAATTCTGCAATTTATATTTTTGGCTGTTATGGAACACTAGACCCCCACATACAGGCAAGGTGTAACCAAGAGAAATAAAAAGGTTTTTCTTTGAGCAAGGGAAATGAGAAACTAAAATAGTTTCCTTGGATATAGAGTATTTCAGAAACAAAAGACCTTGTTTATCAACCATGATTTATGAAAATGTATCAATATGCTGGAAATGTACTGGAATTATGAAGATATGTTCCAACCAACATTGTTTTGAATATTTGAAATAAATTCAAAGCAGCACGAAAGAGTGTGAATTGGCTGCGCGCATGCTTTACTTTTCAAGAAAATAATTTTGTTTGGATTGTGTTTGTGGAGGACCAATTTTAGTAACACTGTTGCAGCAGCCACATTCATCAAACATAGTTGCTTTGATATTATAAAAACATTAACTACCACAGACAGGACCTGTAGTATCACTTTTCCACAAGGTTTTGAATAGCAAAAAAAAAACTGTACATGTATAACAAAACATTAAACATACATGCACATCAAAATCATTAAGAAGGAAACACATCCATCATCAAGATAGTATTCAAGAACTCCAAATGTTTAAAGCTCGTCTAAGGTAGGTTAGCAAAGCACAACCAATTATGGGGTGTTTGGCCATCTATAAAAAAGCAAAGTTCAGGACGACAACGATTTCAACTAGCATCTCTTAAAATTAACCTGTACATTCTAATGCATGAATAAGCTAGGCAGAAAAACAACATTTGTTTTTTATTATTTTTTTATTGCGTTTTTATTTAAAATGCAGTAATTCTTCACAAGCAGCATGACATAGAAGACACTTTCTCACGCTCTAGCCCTGACCACTTAAGAGACAGCTCTTCTGGGGAGACAGTTAAATCGAGCCCTGGTAATTAGAGACCTTTCAAATGAAAATGTGCTCCACAATAAATATTCCTGCGTGTCATTGGTAGATTAAGTCACCGTGCTGTGATGTATCTAGACAATTTGTCCCTTCTTCCCAGGGGTGGGGGGACAACCCCCTTGAGGCTAGGGAGGTGAGCCTGCAAAGCAAGACCGTCCCTGGGGTCAGGGAAAGCGGGACTTAACTGGGACTGACTTCCCTGTAAGGGACAAGGACTCCCATTCCTATAAGGAACTCCCTATAAAGTATACGCTGTCTGTATTTATGGGTAAAGAAGAGATTTACGTTACTTCTGTTTTGCATCCAACAAATACTGACATTGCTTTTGTATCTTAGGCCCAAGGTAATACTGGCATTTCCCTAGAACTCAGCAACTGATGAAAAGCAATATGCCCCTTTGAAGTACGGCTGTGAGGAGAAGGGGAAGAGGAACCTTAAATAGAGGAGAGAGAATCCTACGCAAAGGTGAGTCTCTGATGTACTGACATTCTGGTTGTCTGAGCTGCGCTACTTCGCGGTGACAGCAGTATCGTGGAGGGGTGCGGAAAGAAGGCAGGGACGCCGGAAGACTGGCACCGAGAAAGGCGATACAGCCAAGTACGAGATGGGGACGGAAGGAACCGTTTTGACCTGGTGGCCTGACCACGCTGCAGCCATGGCGCGTCAGGCCCGGGAAACTATAATGAGTCCAGGACAGGCCCGGCCAGAGAGACTAATCCTCCACTTGGACTCCAAAGACTGCAGAGACTACTGAATCGGGCAGAAGAGAAGCTGAAGTTTACGTGCCAGCGAGGCCATGGAGAATGGTGAACAGCAACATCCCCACTAGGACGCCATCCCGCTGGAGCACAGCTGAAGGCATAGATGGTACCAGGGCAGCCCAGGGTGGAGGGAGGCAAGCAGAAACAAATATAGGGAAAGAAACTGCTGAGGAATGTTACATGAGTCCTAAAAACCCAAATATTGAATCCTGGCAAGAAGCACATATGCAACTAGAGAGGTTTAGAAAACTTGAACGCCAGAGGGTCTGGAGAGTCCCCAAGAAATAAGTGACATTGGCACAAACATAAGGAGAAGGGAACTTGGAGGGCTCGATCAAACTGTTCAAGATACAGAACTAGTAGAGAGAAAGTGATCATGGTAGTGAAAAAGGAACAAGGGAAACATTCCTCCATGTAACAAACTTGACATTTGATTCATATTCATATAGAGACTCAAGTTTATCTGAAGAGGCAGGAGAAACTTCTTTTCTGAACTAATTTTGCATGAACTGAAAACCATCTCTAGAGAGATGAAAAGGACAATTTGGCCAGAAACAGCCTAAGCTGAGTAGCTATTGCTGTGCATTATAGGTTTATGTCGCTTTTTCTACAAGGAATGGACCAGATAGTGATTAGGTTTGGACTGAGGACTACTTTTTACTTTGACAAGGACCAGTACCCTTAACATTTGTTTTGTAGGGAAGGAAAATCCCTATTAGCAATAAAATTGCTAATTCCTGAAGTCCACAAAATCATTGTGTCTCTTAAACCGTCAAATTGCAAGGGCGACAGTTGCCCTGCCCAGATTATAAAAGATGCAGCTAGAGACCTCGCCCCATTTATCACCAAACTTGTAAACTCCTCCTTCTCCAACAATTCCGTCCCAAGTAACCTCAAACAGTCCTGGGTTCTACCACTATTAAAAAAACAGACCCTTGACCCGGCTATATCCACTAACTACAGACCAATCACGACAGTCCCCTTTCTACTGAAAATCTTGGATAGAATAGCCTACTTGCAGATACAAGATTATCTGGAAGCTCACAAACTACTCGGCACCCGTCAATCTGGCTTCAGACCTCGGCATGGAACAGAAACTGCACTGGTTGACCTCAAAAGCCAGATTGATGAATTAAAAGACAAAGGAAAGATGGCCATCCTACTTCTACTCGACCTTTCTGCAGCTTTCGATCTGGTGGATCACTCCATACTTTGTAACCACCTTTCCTCAGCGGCCCATTTCTCCAGTTCTGCTGTTGCCTGGATCCAATCTTTCCTCGCAAATAGAACCATGCACGTGTTTTCACCCTCAGCAGCTGCTGACCCCATCCCCATCACCTGCGGTGTCCCTCAAGGATCATGCGTTTCACCCACTTTGTACAACATTTTTACAAAGCCATTATTTGACAAATTGGACCGTCTGGGTGTCACCTACACAAATTATGCAGATGACACCCAGATACTCCTACCCCTCTCAGGAACCTATGACACAGACGTTGCACGGATTAACGAAGTCTTTATCATCATTCAGGCATGGATGGCCACACACGGCCTCTGCCTGAATGATGATAAGACCGAATTACTCCTAGTCGGATCACCTAACAACATCCTTAAACTAAGTCCGCACTACACAAATATAGTCATCGATGGGAACAGTATACCCATTGCCAAACATGTAAAAACTCTAGCTTTCTATTTCGATGCCCAGTCTAACCTAACTAAACACATCAACATGACATCATCGGCCACTGCTTACACTGGCAAGTTGATCAGAGCCTGTAGACCTCTACTATCCCCCACTAGCTGCCTTACGCTGGCGAGAGCGCTCATACAATCCAAACTTGATTACTGCAACAGCCTTTATCTAGGAGTGAACAAAACTATCTTAAACAAACTACAGATTATGCAAAACAACGCGCTCAGAGCCGCACTGAATATTCCTAAAGAGAGCATATATCAGAAACGAGAAAGTACCACAGGTGGCTCTCTATACAGGATAAAATTGCCCTAAAAACTATGTGCCTCACTCATAAAGCTCTTAACCACCAAGCCCCCCCTACCTCACAGATAAATTCACATGGAAGTTATCCAATAGAACCACCAGATCCTCCAACACACCATGTCTGGTGGTGCCCAGATTTAATCTAAAAAGAGCCGGAGGTTCCAGCTTCCCAGTATTAGCTGCCCAGCTCTGGAACTCTCTCCCACAGAATATTCAAACCATTCAGACCTTCAACAATTTCAGAAGTCAGGCTATTACCTGGATACTAAATAAAACTTAAAATAACAGTTCCTGATACCACTAACTATTAGGTATCCTACTCCATCGGCGTCCTATTCCATCGGCGTCCATGATCGGCTCATACGTCTGATTCGACCAAATGTACAACATGTATGTATAATGCGCAATTTGTATATATTTACCATTTGTATATATTTACCATTGTAACCTTTACTATGTATGTTCAAACGTTTTTTAATGCACATAATTGTCAACCTATGCCTTGTAACCACCACTATCCTTAGCGCCCAGTTACCTCCGGGTCAGGTGCGCAATATAAATAAATAAACAAACAAACAAAATGAACAAGATAGGCGTGGCCTCGAGTGCCAGCAATGTGGCTGCTCCTCCAATGCCCTCCATGTGTAACCCACTTTATACCCTGCTAATCTGCAGTTCCTGCTTGCCTTTTGATGAAAGAAATGAAGTTTTTGAATCCGGAACGTAAGCGCCGCAACATGTAATAAGCCGACCCTCTCTCGCCCTCTGCAGACCCCGCCGCTGAGGGATCCAAAATGGCGGGCGGCCATCGCAACCAGGAGAGGAAAAGCCACTGAGACCCAAAGCCCAGCCAGCTAGCCCTTTGAAGTCCCTGGGAGCTCCTCTAGACTATCTGATTGCCCACGCAGCAGCTGATACCCTGAAGCCTCGTCCGGCCTCGCATGCGGTGGAGCGGGAGCTCCGGAACCCAGTGCCACTGAACCCTCTATCTCGCAGCCCTCAGCCGAGCAGCTGACGGGATAACCACAGAGCCCCTCTAACTTCCTGGCCCCGCTCTGAAGAAAGAAGCCGTGAGGCGGCTTGTAGAGCCAGCTACTTTCGGAAGCGCCGGCCCCACCTGAACAGCTCAGGCAGAGGACTGACAGCCTACGGCGATGTTCCATCCACCTGCTCCCCGTGTTCTGCTCTGCCTCCTGCTGGGGCCCCCCGGTGGCAGCTGAAGCAATAAGCTTGGATTCCCAGCCCAGACCAAAGGTGCTGTCTACATCACACCAGGTGGGCACTGAGGCCTGAGACGGCAATTACAGCATTTCTAAGACTGCCCCAACATTCTGCTTCATAAGGAGGGAGGATCCCTGGTTAGGCTGAGAGGAGGCTTTCTCCACACCATCACCCTGAGGAAGCACCATCTGGCTCCCATACATAGGAGAAGGCTCCTTGTCGCTGGAGGGCAAGTTGGGATCCCACACACGGCCCATAGACGCACCGCACAGATGAGGCCTTGATCACAGCACCACTTCTTTTTTTACATTTTTTTTTATTTTATCGGTTTATCACAAACCTTTAAAATGTTTACAACCAAAACACAAAACATCAAAGAAAAACAAACAAAGGTTTGTATAATTTTCGCACACCTATAAGAAAACCCCTCCCATCTGATTTGTCTTTGCAATGTAATCACCGACTTCATTGCTCATCAACTAAAGGTAAATTCAGGCGATTTTTAATTATCATTAAAAAGCGAGTCAGGGGCAATAACAGTTTCATGTCCGAGCCTTGAAACATGTTGGCCCACCAATCGTCAGCACAAAGGGAGGGGTGCATTAGACTCCAAGGTCCCAGGTGGATTGTCCTTTCAGATCGAAGTATCGTGCAAAATAGCACTAAATGCTTTATGGTTTCCTCGTCTTTCGTACATAGCATGCACAATGGATTTATAATTTTGTTACCTTTCCATGAGCTCAGCCGTTCTTTAGTTTTAAATACGTTTAAACGCAACATCATAAACATTCTTCGTGCCTGAGGGTCTGGAAACAACTCAATATAACGTTATGGAGAATTGAATGCCCGAATTTCAAGCGGTACCTCTCTCATCATTTTTGCTGCTGCTCGTTGAGTACAGGTTCGGTCCCAATCCGCACGCCAGATTTTTAATTTGGGGGCATTCGGGTTGTTATGAAGCAAGTCTAAACTGATACCGTGTTCTCTCAATATCTCTTCGCATCTCTTAGACCATAATGACACCATGCTGTTATTCGTAGATGTTAAGCAATGAAAGATGTCAAATTGTGATATTTGTTCGCGATAGCGAGTTTTGCGAAACATGCTCACCGGGGACCAGCATACCCTAGCATGGAGTGATATGAGCGACAGTTCATATCACACATGCTGTCAGGATTCCCCTTGGGAGAGCCAGTGCCTTGGACCAGAAGCAGTTCTCCAACAATGACCATGTTTCATAAGTACAACCCAAGGCATTTTCAGCACCATATAACAAGACTGGGATTACTTTTTGCTGGTAAAAAGCTAATAGTGGTGTTATTGAAAATTTCCCGAACTTCTTTTGCATGATTACAGCTTGACTTGCATTTCCTTTTGGTCTCAGCAATCCATGGCCCATCGTTGACAGATGAGTTTATTAGCATGCCAAGGTATTTTACGCTCTGGGCTGTCTGAATTAAGTCCTGACCTAGGAACCATCTCAGTTGTTTCGTTTTGTTCCGTCCTTGGCTGTTCAAGTTCTTGAACACTAGGATTTCACATTTTTTTGTATTTATCGCCAGTTTGTTAGCTGCGACATATTGGCCGACATGATTCAGTTTTCTTTGAAGGCCGACAGGTGTTGTATCCATCAGGACCAGATCGTCGGCATATAAGAGCCAGCTTAGATGTGACTTAGCTACTTTTGGTGGAAAATAACTCACTGCATCAATCCATAAACCTATATCCGATATAAATAAACTGAATATTGCGGCAGCTAGGGGGCAACCTTGTTTTACCCCTTTGAAGGTTTTGATTGGTGCGGTTAAGTTACCAGAGCGATCCAGACGGATTTTTATTGAGGTTTCAGAGTGGAGATCCCGAATTGCTGCTACTAAGTCGACTGGGCATCCCCAACTTTGCAGTTTTAACCACAGTAGTGACCTGTCAATGGTATCAAATGCTCAAATGCACAGGAAAAGTCTATGAAGGCCAAGTAGGCCTTTGTATTAGACTTTATCGCATCCATTTTAATCAAGTTCAATAGTAGCAGATTTAGCGAGCAGCCTACTTGTTTTACGAACCCGGATTGCCTTTTGTCTATGTGATTAGACTTAACTGCCCATGCCACCAGTTTTTCTGCAGCATTTTGGCATAGATTTTCCCCAAGTACGTCCAACAGTGCCACTGGGCGATAGTTTTTTGGGCATGTTCTGTCTCTCTTCTTGAAAATTGGTACAATAACAGCGGATTTCCAAGATTTTGGGGTCCTATGGCACTTAGTTATTCTGTCAAATAAAGCTACACATAGGGATGCCCATAACTCTGGATGCTGTTTAATGGTAAAATTGGTAAGGCCGTCCGGGCCTGGCGCTCGCGAGTTTTTTGCGTTCTTGATTGTTGACACAATATCTTCTTTCAAAAAGGTCAAGGCCCACGGTTTCGAAGATATTTCCAATGGGACAATTACTTGGTCATTTGCTTTATAGAGGGCTTCAAAATGGGCTATCCAAGAGGTTTCTGAGACCATACAAGACTGCAATGCAATTTGAGGAGCTTGTAAATTGTTAATAAGACTCCAAAAGTCCCTCGTGTTTTTATTCTTCAGTATGACTACCATCTGTTCCGCATCATTTTGTATTAAGGCATGTTTATACATCTTCAACCAGTTCTTATATTTTTGTTTCACAGCCTTTTTTTCCAATTTACGAGCAGCAACATCTAGGGACCGAGCTCTCCTAAGTGTAGTACGCATCCTTTGTTTTTGTTTGAGGATCAAGATCGAAGTGATGAGCCCGAACCATGTTTGAATTTTTTTTTTTTAGGCACCACTTCAGGCCCTGGGCCCCATGGAAAACAGGCAACTCAATTCCCTAAATGTGCCTCCAGCAGGATACCTCAAAATTTCTCCACTCCAGGGAGCAGGCGCTTCCTAAAATCGTTTAAGTGAGGCAATCAAGTGGGACAGAGGGACCCCTGGGAGTGGCCTGGAGAAGATATACCCGGTCCTGCTGATGACACTGCAACTGCTCCAAGGAACTACGCCGAGTCCTGAGTCCGCCACCGATCTGTATATTCAGCGCTCTGGACTCCTTTACACCCCCCCCTCCCCTGCCCCCCCCCTGCACTGCCTTGAGGCTACGTGTTAAACTGCACCTAAAACTAACTGGCAAGCCTGTTAACTTCCCAAATTACCTGGCTCGCCCTTCCGCAGCACAAATGTGCGGGGAGACAAACCCTCCACTCTGAGTCACAAGCGGCCCTCATCCACTGCGCCTCGAAGACCCCAGGTGTCCCCCCCAGGATCCCGCAAAAATGTCCAGCCAACTCAAACCCCACAAAAACACTGACATCGCCACCATGCTACTTCCGGCTGATAAGGGGAACAAAACAAACTCCGAAATCCTCCCCCCAATCCTCTTCCGAGGGCACACACCAGCTGGCGACCAAAGGGGATACACAGGCTTTCATGATGGACATCATGGCTGAATTCAGATCTTGCCTGACAGAACTCACCACTAAAATAGAGCAGACGGAACAAAGAGTTGTGGAGGTGGAGCAGAGACTGGGGGAAGTGGAGGACCTCACCCAGGAACACTCAACTACTGTCCTAGAACTCCAACGCACGGTACAGACTATGAACGATAAAAATTAAATCCTAGAATTTAAACAGGAAGACCTTGAAAACAGGGCTCGACAGAACAACCTGCGTATCCAAGGAGTCCCCTGCTCCATCCAGGACCAAGACCTTGCAGACTACATGAGCAACCTCTTTTAGACCCTGCTTCCTCACCTGGACAAGACAACTGATGCTTGACCGCACCCATCGGCTCCGGCACCGCGCGGGGGGGGTGGTCTCGGACTCCTCCCCCCCCCCGGATGTAATCACCCGAGTGCACTTCTACTCAACCAAAGAGGCCATCACGGCAATTGGACGCTCTCGGGACGAACTGACATTTCAGGGTTCCCCTCTGCAAATCTACCAAGACGTGGCCATGGTGACCATACAGAAACGGAGAGCTTTGAGGCCCCTAACACTATTTCTCCGATTTCAACATATCAATGGCTATTCCCTACTGCGCTTCAATTTACCTATAAAGGAGTGCCCTGAAAGATATTGCACCTGGAGGATGCAGCAGCGATCCTACACCCTAACTTGCTTGGGGGAAGTGAAGCGGCCTCGCCAGACGCCCCAGGGGAGGGGCCAGAGGATCGTTCCCCCAAACAGAAACGCTCAACCTGGACAAAGGCGCAGAGAGTCCGTAAGATGACCCCTGCTTGGGTCTCAGAAGACCCAAGTATTGATTGGCTGAGCGTAGATGACAATGGAACATGAAGCTACTACACTGCAATGGCGGGCTTCACACGGCCCATGCCCGACTCCGAGGAGATGAATGACACCAGAACCCTCTTGGAGTAGGATACAGGAAAATCGTCTACAATTTGTTACGTGGAGTGAAACTCAACCCCTTGGGTTGACAACAGCCCGGTTGGCTTAGGGGATGTGCCGATAAGTCGAAATCGGTCCCCCAAGTTAGGGTTTTGGCCCCCCCCCCGTTGGAGGCCAATGTTAGAAGTTCATTCCTCCCATTGGAGGTTATCTGGAAATCTCAGCCACAGGAGAACCCAAACCAATTCGCCCCTCGCGATCATGGCTGACTTAGACTCCTCCCAACCCCCCCTCCCGTGACATAGAAGCTTAGAGGGCCATTTACCATTCTAAATGTCAGGGGCCTAAACTCCCATCCGAAAAGGAAATCCACCCTGCAAAGGCTACAGGACGAGGGAACCTCAGTGGCCTTCCTGCAAGAGACTCACCCGATGCCGGCGGACTTCTCCCGCCTTCGTAGTAGATTTTTTCCCTACAACTATTGGCTTCCAACAGCACCAAGAAGGGGGGGCACTGCTATCCTCTTTGCAAAAGAGCTGAGACTGCAAATTCTGGACTCACTACGGTGCCAGGAGGGTCGCTTCATTGCAACCAAATGCATTATTTTTGACCAACTCTACACCCTCATCACAGTTTACGCTCCGAACCAGCATCAGGAAGGGTTCTACCGAGACTTAGAGGAGGTCCTCCTCCCATTCATCGAGGGGCAAGTCATCATTGGGGGAGACTTTAACAGAGTCCCGGACCCACTTAAAGACAGATCGCACCCCCCATCCTCTAGAGACCTAAAACTGGCGAAAGGCCTGCTTCATCTCTTTCGGACCCTGGATGTCGTGGACACCTGGAGGGTGATTTGTCCAGAGGAGGAAAACTTCACCTTCTACTCATATGTGCACTGTACCTTCTCCCGAATTGATCTACTACTGGCCTCCCCTCAGATCCTGGCCTTCACGGACAACGTCACCATTGGCCCTAGGATCTATTCCGACCTCGCCCCAGTCTCATTGACCCTGCGAGCACACGATCCTGATCTCCCCCCGCCGCCGCCGATGGAACCTATATGACCCTATTTTAAATGACATGGCAGTAAGGGACTCCATCGCCACATCAATAAAAAACTTCTTTGCAGAAAATCGCAACAAGGACACATCCCCAGCCAACACCTGCGATGCTATGAAGGCAGTGTTCAGAGGGGAACTGATCACCCAAGGCGCAGCCTTCCATAAGTGAAAACAGGAGGCCGGTACCGCTCTGGAATCTGAAGTTTGGGAGGCTGAAGCCACTCACAAGCGGAAGGGTTGTTCCCCGAAATCCTACAGGGCTTTACAGGTGGCAAAAAGAGGCCAGAGGTGCATTTACGCTGAAGCCACAGTGCATCTACTAACCAGAACTAAACAGTGATATTATGTCAACAGTAATAAAGCAAATAAGCTGCTGGTAAACAAACTGGCCAAAATGAAGAAAATAAACACCATCCTGGGCCTTTGCGACTCACAGGCTCAGTCCAATTTGCAGAACGCAAGAAACTTTGATTGGCAGTGGCCCACCTCTCAGAGATAATGACAGCAGTCCCAAGGGACCAAAACGAACAACAGTCATACCTGCGAGAGGCAGCTCTTCCACACCTTACGCCCATGGCGAGGGAAGGACTTGAAGCCCTCCATCACAAGCGAGGAAATTGAGGTGGCCATAAAAAGCCTGAAACCTAGAGCCCCGGGCCCAGATGGGTACTCCACCCGGTTTTACAAACTCTTCCGCCCCCAACTGGTGGCCCCCCTTAACTCATTTGCCGCCACCGGAAGTATCACCCCTACCATGCAGGAGTCCATCACGATCCTCATCCTCAAGCCCGGAAAAGACCCCAGGGACAACAACTCGTATAGGCCCATCTCATTATTAAATCTGGACGCCAACATATACTCCATGATCCTGGCCAACCGCCTAGCGCCCATCCTTCCTATCATCATAGACCCAGACCAGACTGGGTTCATAAACCACAGGTCAACGAGAGACAGCATCCGCAGAGCCCTAAACCTAATAGATGTCGCCAAACAAGAATCGCAACAACTTGCCTTGCTGGCCCTGGATGCGACCAAAGCTTTTGACAAAGTGGACTGGACCTTCCTACGCCTCGCCCTTGAGGCCTTCAGCTTTGGCCCAATGTTTCAAAAAATGGTCCTAGCTAACTATCAATCCCCCAATACCCTGCTGAGAGTCAATGGTGTCCTGTCAGACCCAATCCCCCTCACATGTGGAACGAGACAAGGATGCCCTCTGTCTCCCCTGCTCTTTGCCTTGGCCAAGGAGCCCTTGGCCCAATGCATCTGCCGGAACCCTCGGATCAAAGGCCCACTAGTAGGCCCGACCCAACACAAGATTGCTCTTTACGCTGACGATGTGCGATTCACTATCACTAACTGTTAGGCAGAAACCTGTGCAGTTCACTCTGGGACCACTGCAAAAGATTTAAGAATACAGGTGTTTGGCAGTAAACCCACTTGGCAGCAGTCTGTACCACACAGATTCACTTGGTAGCTGTGGCTGAGCAGTCAGACTTCCCTCAAGAAGAGTTAGGCAGTATACAGAGTATTCACAATAGGTCAAAAGAACACAGAAGAACAAGAAAACACTGACCAGAGCTTGGTGTAAAAGAGATATAATTATTTATTTAAAACCGCATCTAATAAAACACACAGGCACTAATATTAAGCAGTTCAAAAACACGGTCACTAAAAGATATACACTCCCTTAAAAGAATATTAGACAAGTCTTAAGTAAAGCCCCACTTATTTTCAGACAGCGATGAGCGCTTAACGCAGATGGCAGTCTAATAATTCGGTTTAAAAGGGAGAGAAGGAAGAGTATAAATTGAAACAGATCTCAACACTTTCACAAGAACACAGCAAAAGAGGAAGGCAGAATCAAACCGTGAAATTAGAGTTCAGAAAGCCGGATCCACTTTAAGAGGATCAGAACGAAATGTGTCCAAGGTCACACGGTTGAAAAGTGTACAAAAGTCTCGAAAAGGTTCAGAAAGAGGTGGACCAAAAGAAAGGGACCAGTTAGATGGTCAAGGCGGCCAGCCCAGTCCAGAAGGTTAAGGGATTATTATTACCTTGTAGCAATCTTTAGAAAGGGAGGCCTGGCGGACACAGTACCTTAAAGTGGTAAGAATACTCCAGCGGGGGCAGTTGTTCCTGGCAGCGGTTGCAAGTCGGTGCTTCGTCCGGGGGAAGAGAGGATCTCGTTGGGGAGGAAGACAGGAGTCCGTTGCACTGCCAGGGAAGAAACCAGCCGCGGAGTTCTCAGGTCAAAAAGGAGCAGTCCTTTTATTCGCGGTCCAGTGGTAAGTGGCTATCCGGTTGCCAGGGTGCTTGGCACGGGCAATTCGACCACAAGACATCCTGGGATGCGAGAAAAAGAAGGTAAACTGGTTGTACCCACCAGTCAGGGGAAGAAGACTCTCCAGCCGGGAGATCTTCTCTGTCGTCGGGAAGTGGCGAGTCGGTTCCGCAGGGCTCCACCGGTGGTGTCGTCGTAGCAGGTCGGCTCAGCTTCTCCCTCGTCGGATTCTTAGGTCCTGTGGCGACTTCTGAAGTTCCAGTCCCAAAAGCCCTGCTTTTATGCAGCACACCCCCATTCACTCAGCCTAGCTGTCAATCAAACATGCTAAGTGGCTCACCACTTAGGCCAATCACACAAGAGTGCGACTTGAGTTACCAAGGTAACTCAGTCCAGGGTGCCTAAACCCCCTCCCACACTCCCTGTGGTACCTAGACAGAGTGGCACCACTTTTGGAGGCTTCTGTGGAGAAGCCCGCCAAAAAGTGGAACAAAGGGCTCGACTTGGGTTGGAGTCACAGAAGAGAACACAAACGCCATTTTAGAATCGAGTTCTGGCAAAAAATACCAACCGGCGAATTAATATTAAATAAATAAACCAGCGGTATGTTCGGGGCTATGGAATTAAATAATTAAAGTTGGTAGCCTCGAAAAATGGGAAAATCCCATAGAGATATATTCGCAGTCGAATATAAAAAGTAGTATCCACTGCCACCAGCCAAAACTCGATCAGGGGGGACGGAGACGTGCCCCCTCGACTAACAGACCCCGGGGCAATCGAATTGCCCCGACCAGTACATCCACAATATGATGGTTTGTACTGGTTTCGGTTCATAATTTGGGACTAGTAAAGCCAATGGTGACATTACATGCCCTGGGAGACAGTAGTCAGTCCCAGGGTATGGAGTCTATGGTGGGGTGTCACTATGACACCCCTGTGTCACTGCACGGAGGGTGCTGTGTAACACACATAGTAAAAACACATGAGACCCTATGGAGTTAAGGACCCCATAGCCCATAAAACACATTAACAGTCAAAGGAACACCACAAATCATGTCCAAGAGTGGGAGAAAAAGTCTCACTCTTGGCAGGAGAAAAAAACAAACTCCAGAAATCCTGCAAAGCTGCTGGGGGACTCAGTAGGTTAGGAAATTCAGCCTAAACAGAGAATTCTCCCTAACACTAACATCAAGGCCTCCATGAAGGCGGCCCTGGACGAAATCCGGAAATTCGGGGGAGTACCAGGCTTCGCTATCAACTTCGAGAAATCGGTGGCCCTGGGGGTGGGGCTGTGCCCAGGCGAAAGAGAAGCCCTAGAGAAGCAAAGCCCAATCCAGTTATCAGGGTACAGGGGGTCATAAGGGGGAGTCAGGGCTTAGTGAGACCCAGGGCGCAGAGGAACCAGACAGAAAACGAAGCAAACCCAAAGGAACAGCCTCCAGTCTTACAGGAGGCTTCTCTGTCCCTTTTGCAGGCAGAAGGCTCGCCGGACCACAACTCCCAGCAGCCTCCGGGCGGGGAACTACTTTTCCACTCCCAGGTTGGGAGGGGCTCGCGCACACGCATGCGCGCAGAACAAAGGCACGGGGCTTGTGCTTAAGCTCCCGACCGGAACGGACGCATCCTGCAGAGCTCCTGCCGACGGGGATCAAGCGAGGGGCCACGCCCCAAGGTACCAGCATTCCGGCCCCTCGCTCACAACAGATAAGTGCATGGGAATCAGAAGCGCAGTAGCGGGGGAGAGCGCAAATCAAGCAGAGGAGCATTGGGAAATCCAGTCCGTTGAGAGGCTCGCGCAGGGGGCACCGCCCAACCATATCACGTCCCCTGCAAGGGACAAAAGCTAAGTGCCAATCAGCGCTCCCCAGCGTATACCCAGCCCCGATTTTGGCTACCAGGACCCGTTAGCATTAACGCGTGCAGCGTTTAACTCCCAACGTGTTTTCGGCCACGTACGGCAAACTTTGGCAGCACGGAGAGCATTTCGGACCACAGCCACGTGCGGCAAAACTTTGGCGGCACGATGGATCTTGTTCCTTTTAAGCTTTGAACCACGTGCGGCGAACTTGAGCCACATGTTCTGAACCAGTCGCTATTGTTGGGAACCAAGAGGCTCAGAGAGCGTGTAATGTGCATGTGCTAGCACTGTATGTGTGTGTGATGTATTATGCCCATGTGAGTTAACACAGGTCACTAATACCAAAAACTCTCTTGCAGCATTGGAACTGCTCCGAGCTCCGGACCTGAGAGTGCGCAGGCAGGAGGCAGGCCAGCACTCAACCACAGAGCTAAGTGCCTTTTGCATCAAAAAGCAATTGTAAACACTGTGTGTATGTTTGGACGGTAGTGTAAATGTTACTGTTGTTTTTTCCCATATGTTCCCTTGCCTGTCCACTTACCCTCTCCTAACCCTCACTCCGGTTACCCTCTGTTCGAGACCCATCCAACCAACGAGATCCTAACCCTCTTTCCCTGCTGGGGTCTCGGCGGCCTGTGTCAGCTCGTCTTGCAGGTGCTCAGACCGCAGTGGGGGTAGTTGGTTCGCGCCACTCCTGCACCTGGACTTTGGAGCGTCAAATCTATACCATACCTGGGGGTCCAGACCCCGGCGCACCCAGCAAAAGGTGTATCAGACAAACTTTCCCCCCCTCTTTGAGGAGATGGAAAAGGACCTCAACCGCTGGCTACCGGAAGAGATCTCCCTTCTGGGCCGCATTACGGCCTGCAAAATGAACCTCCTCTGACGGTTCCTTTACGCCTACTCTTCCTTACCCATCTCAATTCCGCTCCCCCGACTGCAACGTCTTCAAAGGAAAATTATGAACTTCATTTGGAGGGGTAAGAAAGCACGCATTCCCCAGAGAACCATGATGGGCAATGCCAAATTGGGAGGATTGGGGGCCCCGGACCTCCGGAGATACCAAATAGCAGCACAGCTAGCCCACATCCAAGAATGGTGAATCGCCTCGGCGTGCCCGAAATGCGTGGAGATCAAACAGTCCCGTCTCTCCCTCCCCCTTCTATTCATCCCGACCTCACTGCGCCGAACTTGGCCGAACATGCAGGCCTCCACTAAACATTCAGTGAGAGCCTGGGACTGGGCCTGCAGACACAAAGGCACCCGGGGGGCCTGAGCACAGTCTCTCCAATTTTCCTTAACCCAGCCTTCTCCCCGGGCTTCTGCCCAGCGAACTTTAGGAATTGGAGGCCTCGAATCGCTGGGGCAGCTCTTTGAGGAGGGCACCCCGCGCACCTTTGAACAATGCAAGATAACCGTCCAACTTGCGGAAACGGACAGGTTCACTTATGTCCAACTGCGGCACTGGTGCTCCCACACCCAAACGCGAACGGCAGCGACACGAGCTCCGGCACCGCTGGCACTCACCACAAATTACCTGCCAGCCCGAGGGAAGATCTCGGCCCTATATAAACTACTGCAGGATGACACCCTCCTCACTAAACCCTACTATATGTCCCAATGGGAGGCGGACCTGGGACATGCCATACAGGACCAAACCTGGATCGACATTTGGTCGAGAACATGCACAGCCTCCCCCTGCATCACCAATTGGGAATGCGCCCACAAACTGCTCCTACGCTGGTACTCCCCTCCCCCCTCTCCGCCGCCACCACCACTTCCAGCAGGCGGTGGACCTGCATTGCTGGCGCCTTTGCGGTCTTCCAGGATCCTATTTCCACATGTGGTGGACATGTCCCAAGTAAGAGAATTTTGGTCCCAATGTCTTGCCGCAATAAAAGATATCACCCAAGTGGCCCTCGAAAATGTCCTCCTCGGGATCCCGGTCCCAGGCTCCTACCCAAGAACAGGAAGGAGGCAGCCCTTATAACCCAACTCCTGCTGGCAGCCAACATTTACTTTACCCAACTTACTGTGGCACGCACCTGGAAATCCACTGAAGGCCTCCTGATGACCCTCTGGTGGAGACATACTGATAGCTGAAAAGGTCACAGTGGCCAAGGCGTGCTTTCTCCACCGCTTAACGAACATATGGGTGCCGCCGTTAGACTATGACCAGGACTATCCAGCCCTGACCTATAAGCCACACCTAATCGCGAGGGCCCTGCACTCGACTAGCAAGCACCCATCGCTTGACCCGGCCTAATGAGACTGGGAGACTAGACCCATCTGGGGGATAACGGGGGAGGGACGAGGGACATGTCAACTTATATGGTTCGCTGGGGGCAGCAACTAAATGTTGATGTATATGTTCACTTGTACGCTGATTTATAAATAAACAAATAAAAAAAATAAAAAAAGATGAAGATACTTACCCCTGGCAACGTTCTTTCGACTGGGTGTTCCTCCCACGTATTCGTCATCTTTGACACCTGTTGTCCAGCTTCAGCTGCTTCGGAAAAAGAATTTTCGGCAGAGGGCGCTGTGCGTCGAAGGCGTTGAATCGATGTCCCTCTAAGGCCTCCGTCTAGGGCAAGGTCATCGAAGGCATATATAGCACGCGGAGCGCCCGTTGGCCTCAGTTCTATTTTTCCTTCTATTGCAGCAGAAATCCCGTAAATATGGGTGTGACCATACTCAGCCTTGTTGGAACAGAAGCTGTAATAGCACAGGAAATTCTACTAAGGAGTAGGTTGGGAGGGCGATGAGGAATACGTGGGAGGCATATCCAGTCGAAAGAACGTTACCAGGTGTAAGTAACTTGTTCTTCAAATGGATTGTGTCCTCCCACATATTCCTCATCTTTGACAGACTCACAAAGCAGTATTATGATTGGAGGAGGGAGTAGAAGAACAAGTTACTTTCTTACCTGGTAACGTTCTTTCGATGGGATGGTCCGACGACGTATTCCATATCTATGAAAGGTAATGTCCACAGCTGTGCTGCTTCGGAAAATCTTTGGCGTCTGCGTCCTGCGTCGATGACGTCGATGCGCCGTCCCCAAGGTCCTCCTCCGACGGCCGACGTCACCCGATGTGATAAGTAGGACGCACGACGCCCATAGCCTCAGTTATAGTTTTTTCCCAGAACGTGTGCCACCAGTTTTCTGCCAGTCAGACACACAAGGCCTTGCGGAACGCAAGCTGCAATCGCAAAAGAAATTCTGCAGCGGGGAAGGCAGGGAGGGAGCGATATGGAACACGTCGTCGGACCATCCCATCGAAAGAACGTTACCAGGTAAGAAAGTAACTTGTTCTTCGAGGGGATTGGGTCCTCCGACGTATTCGATATCTATGACAGACTCCCAAAGCAGTACCAAGCAAGGAGGTGGGAAAGAATTTAGAATACAATTTAGCATGCCCAATCAAATTGCGGAATAGAGAACTGCCTTGCCAAAGGCCAGATCTTGCCCTCTGATGGAATCGAGGGAGTAGTGACGTACAAAAGTATGTACTGAAGCCCAGGTGGCTGCATTACAGATGTGATGAATAGGAACTCCCCTCTGCAGGGCAGTAGATGCAGCCACTCCCCTGGTAGAATGGGCCCGCAAGCCAGCCAGAGGGTCCATACCCGCCAAGCGGTAACACTCGGAGATAGCTAAAATAATCCAACGAGACAAAGTCTGTTTCGTCACAGCTTGTCCCAAACGCTTTCCAGCGTAACCGATGAAAAGTTGATCGTCCACTCTGACCCGGGACATGCGCGAAATATAAAAGCTCAACGCTCTCCAAGGATCAAGCCTAAGGAGCCTCTCCTCTTCCTTACCAGGATGTGGAGGAGGATAGAATGCCGGAAGAACAATCTTCTGGCTCAAATGAAAGTCCGAAACCACCTTCGGAAGAAAAGAAGGACGAACTCTAAGGACAACCCTGTCCTTATGAAACACAGTGAAGGGTGGCTTAACTAAAAGTGCCTGTAACTCACTCACTCTGCGAGCAGAAGTAACCGCAACCAAAAACACAGTTTTCAGAGTTAACAGCCTCAAAGGGCAAGAATGTAACGGCTCAAACGGAGCACCCATAAGAAACTTAAGAACAAGGTTCAAATCCCAACCTGGCACCAGAAAAGGTGACGGAGGGAACACATTAGTGAGCCCTTTCAAAAACTGCGAAATGAAAGGAATTTTAAAATAGGAACACTCTTCAGACGAGCGCTTAAATATGGACAGCGCCGCCAGGTAACCTTTAATGGTCCCCACTTGCAAGCCCCTGTGGGCCAAAGAAAGCAAAAAAGACAGAACCATGGGAATGTCACATTCAAAAGGATCCACATTCTGAACTCTGCACCAGTCGCAGAACTTTCTCCAACGGCAACGGTACAGAGACTTTGTTGCCCGCCGCCTGGCCGAGAGCAACACCTCCATCACGTCTTCAGGGAGGTCCCAATCCTTATACCTCAACCTTTCAGAAGCCAAGCGTGAAGATTGAGGGATCTGACCTCTGGATGCAGAACCTGACCCCCCTCCCGTGAGAGCAGATCGTCTCGGTAGGGAGGACGACGTGGAGGGCAGATGGACAAGTCTAGAAGGTCTGGGTACCACGTCCTCCGGGCCCACGCCAGAGCAATGAGGATCATGCGGGAACCGAACCTCCGTAACCTCCGCAGCACTTGCGGAATGACGGGGACTGGAGGAAATATGTACAGCAGTGGGAATGACCACTCCACCACGAACGCATCTCTTAAGGCTCCTTTTGGAGGAAATTCCCGTGAGCAAAACCTTTTGCACTTCCGCTTGACACTGGAGGCGAAGAGATCCACTTTAGGGGTCCCCCCAAAGGGCGAAGATCTCGAGGAGAATCTCCTGAGCCAGCTCCCACTCGTGAGAGATCGAGCTCTGCCGTCTCGTTGTCGTCTCCGGCCAGATGAACAGCCGAGATCGAAACCTCCTGCTGGATGGCCCAGAATTCGAGCTGCATCGCCTCCCTGCACAGCGGAAGTGACCTTGCCCCCCCCTCTTTTGTTGAGGTAGTGCATGGCCACCGTGTTGTCTGTTAGAATCAGGACACTCTTTCTGCGCACAGTCGGTAGAAAAGCCTTCAGGGCTAACCTGACGGCCCTCAGCTCCAACAGATTGATATGGAGTCTGGACTCCGACGGAGACCAACGACCGCTGACTGTCAACTCGTTGGCATGAGCTCCCCATCACGTGAGGGATGCGTCCGTCACCTCCGGCCAGGGCAGCCAAATTCATCAAATTGCCCTTGACGGCCCACCACAGAAGGTCCTGGGTTACCGAGGACGGCACCTGAACAGGTTCCGACAGCCTGCCGGAGGACTGAGACCACTGGAGCTTGAGTGCCCACTGCAAGGATCTCATCCGCAGACGAGCCTCTGGCACCAGAAGAATGCAGGATGCCATGAGGCCGAGCAGTCTCAAGAACTCGGACGATGGGAGATCCTGGGCAGATTGAAACTTGTTCACCATCTGCTGAATGTGAAGAGCCCTCACCTGAGGAGGAAAACACTGCCCCAGGGACGTGTCAAGCACTGCTCCGATGTACTGGAGCCGCTGCGTTGGTGTCAAATGGGACTTCTTTAAATTGAGGGAGAAGCCCAGCCTGTGAAGGGAGTGGCAGGTGACGGACAGATGATCCAGGACTTGCTCGGGAAGAGCTCCCCCTGATCAACCAATCGTCCAGGTAGGGGTAGACGTGAATCCCCCCTTTCCTGAGATGCGCTGCCACCACCACCATGCGCTTGGTGAAAACCCTTGGGGCGGAGATCAATCTGATCGGCAGGACCCGAAACTGAAAGTGCGAGTCGCCAACCGCGAACCTCAGGTACTTCTTGTGCTTGGGATGGATCGGCACATGGAAGTAAGCATCCTTGAGGTCGAGAGACACCAACCAGTCCTGAAGTTGAAGGGCCTGGAGGACCTGAGAAAGAGTCACCATCTTGAACTTGTCCTTCCTGAGGAGTTTGTTCAAACCGCGCAAGTCCATGATGGGTCTCAATCCCCCGTCTTTCTTTGAAATCAAAAAATAAGGAGAATACCATCCCTTGTTCCTCTCCTCTACAGGCACCAGTTCTATGGTGCCTTTCTCCAGCAGGGCTTGAATTTCCTGCGCAAGGAGCGGATCCGGACACTTCAAAGAGAGGTTCCCTGGTGGATTGTCGTGAGGCCTCTGCCGAAAATGAAGACAGTAGCCGTGGGTTATGATCTCCAGAACCCACACATCTGAAGTAATGGCTTGCCACTCTACAAGATGCTGCACCAGTCTTCCCGGCGAACCATGGGACCTGGCCTCATGACTGAGTGGTAGCGGCTGCGGCATTGCCTGAGGGCAAAGAGGCAACTGCCCAAGTGGCCTTGGCACCTCGAGTACCTTTGTTTCCACCTCTGGCACTCTTACGATGGCCCCTTTGACTGCTAGCTCCCCTCGCTTTACTGAAGGACGAGTAATAGCGAAAGGAACCTCCTCTCCATTGCTGTCCCCTAGGACGAAAAGGCGGAGGTTGGCGAACTGCAGCGCCCAACGACTTTGCTGCAGCTTTGGAGGTCTGCAACCTCTCAAGGCTCTCGTCAGCCTTGCTGCCAAAAAGGTGTTCACCGTCAAAGGGCATGTTGAGGAGCCGGGACTGCACATCAGGAGCGAACCCAGACTTCCGCAACCACGCAAACCTGCGCATTACGGTGCTCGCCGCCATGGACCGGCTGACACAATCCGCCAAGTCCAAACCCGACTGAACGGCCTCACACATGGCATCCTTACCATCCTGAACCATAGCAAGGAAACCATCCCGTTCGTCCCCTTCGGTAACATGTTCAGCCGCTAATGCAACACAGTTCCACAGAGTGTGTGTGAAACGAGACAAGGCACATATGGAGTTGGCCGCCTGAAGCGCCGTACCCCCGGAAGAAAACACTTTCTTCGCCCAGCCGTCAAAACGTTTGTCGTCCCTATCCGGAGGGATGGTAGGATACGACGCCTGCTTTGCCGGGGCCGTAGCCGCCTGCAACACCAAACTCTCCGGAGTGGGGTGCCTAGACAAGTAGCAGGGGTCGCTACTGGCTGGACGGTATTTTCGCGACAAAGACTTGCCCACTGCCGGGAGACTCTCCGGAGCAGTCCAAGCCGCCGCCACCCTTCTCTGCAGAGCCATATGAAAAGGCAAAACCGGGTCAGTGGGGGACCGAGATCAAGGATGTCCGTGAGATGACCAACCCAAGTACTCGGTGACCCGAGACATAAGGCGCCGATATGAAGAATCGGCATGAGTGCCAGGCTCCGGCCTACAAAACTCCACCTCCGGAGAGGTGTCCAGTCCACTGGCATCATGCAGCGACTACCGCAGATCATCAAACTGGCTATGGCCTGAGATAAGGTCATCTGGAACCGTAACCGGAACTAAGCCGCCATCAGAGCCTTCATCACCCTCTGAAATGTACTCCAGGCGGGGAGAGGAAGACCTCTGGGGACCAAAGCAGTGCCTGGCCTTAGCCAGAGCCTTTCTAGGGGCAAACCCCGTGCCACGGGGCCCCTCCGACACCACCCCATCGAAAGGCGTCAAGGGCGCTGAACTAGTCGGCGCCGGCGTGGACAGAAAAGGCATTGAGGGCGCCGAACGAGTCGGCGCCGGCGTGGACAGAAAAGGCGTCGACGTTGAGCGAATCGGCGTCGACGTCAGCTGCAGCGCCGCCAGCATCGGCGGCGTCGACACGGGCCTCGAAGCCAGAGCTCCGAGCGTGTCTCTCGACGACCTAGGTGCCGACGGCGTCGACGACCCCCTCGGAGGCGGAGCCTCAAGAGAAATCGGCGACGACCTCGGCGCTACAGGCGTCGACGTCTTCTTCGAAGACGGCACAGGATCACGCGTCTCGAGCGCGTCGAGGACTGGGACCTGGAATGGGCATGGCGAGAACGGCTACCTTTGTCTGAGCGGGATCTCTCCCGCGAGCCGTGCCGACCACCCGAGCCCGAAAGCGTACGGGCGGTGTCTCTTGTCCGGTGCCGACCGCCCCCACTTGGAGCCACGGACGGACCGGTGCCCTGCGATTCAAGAACCGCTAGCATCTGCTTCCCGAAGGAAGCCCATTCCTCCGGTGTCGCTTGCATGGAGGGATAAGCGACCCGCTGACGGGCGGAGTCCTCGGAAGAGGACGGGGAAGGCGACCTATGCCGGCGCTTCCGGGAATGCCTCGAAGAGGCGGAGGAGTGGCGAGACCGACTCCTGGAAGGAGAGCCACTGGACTTCCGACGATGACGCGGAGAGTCACCCCTCGAGTCATCCGTCGAAAGCCCCGCAGACCTCGACTTCCGGGGCTTAGACACCCGGCCTACCGACAGCTTCTTCTTGCGTTCCCGCAAGGCCTTTGCCGTGAGCGACTGGCAGTCGACCGTATCGTGGGCCTCCCCGAGGCACCAGAGGCAGGCTTCGTGCGAGTCCGTGACCGACATCTTGGACCCACAGTCCCCGCAGTTCTTGAAGCCCGGACACGGGGCTGAAGATGAGAAAGACATCGCCACGAACAGGTCTTCACAACAAACAGAACAGGTTCAACGAACCAAGAATTGAAAACAGCAAACTCCAACGAGTCGAGGCGTACTGAGATTCACGAAGCGAACACGTTCGCGGAAAAAACAGAACTGAGGACATGGGCGTCGTGCGTCCTACTTATCACATCGGGTGACGTCGGCCGTCGGGGGAGGTCCTTGGGGATGGCGCATCGACGTCATTGACGCAGGACGCAGACGCCAAAGATTTTCCGAAGCAGCACAGCTGTGGACATTACCTGTCATAGATATGGAATACGTCGGAGGACCCAATCCCCTCGAATTACAATTTATACATTTCATGGACAGAATGAAGGACTGCCTTGCCAAAGGCACCATCCTGACCAAGGGAAGAATCCAGGAAATATTATTTAGTAAACGTGTGGATGGTAGACCACGTTGCCGGTTCACAAATATTTCTAATTGGAACGCCTCTTTGAAGGGCTGTAGATGTAGCCATGCCCCTGGTGGAATGAGCTCTTAAACCTTCAGGAGGGTATTTTCCTGCCAGCCTGTAGCATTCTGATATGGTCAGAATTATCCACATAGATGAGGTCTGTTTGGTAGCAGCCTGAACTAGTTTGTGTCCTGTATATCCGATGAAAAGCTGATCATCATTTCGTAACTTGGACATTCTCAAAATGTAAACGCTTAGCGCTCTTCTAGGATCTAACCGATGAAGTCATTCCTCCTCCTTACCAGGGTGAGGTGGGGTATAGAAGGAAGGTAGAACAATTGTCTGACCTAAATGAAAATCTGAAATGATTTGGGGACAAAAAAGGAGGTTTGACCTTCAAAACAACCCTATCTTTGTAGAAGATTGTAAAGGGTGGCTTGGATGACAGTGCCTGCAACTCGCTTACTCTACGGGCTGATGTTAGAGTTACCAAATAGGATGGTTTTAAAGTTTAATAACCTTTGAGGACATGTGTGTAGGGGTGCAAAGGGTGCACACATTAGGAATTTCAAAACCAGATTTATGTCCCAAAACCGGAACCTGGAAAGGAGATGGAGGGAACAAATTAGTGAGCCCTTTCAGAAATTGAGTCACCAGTAGGATTTTGAAATCGGAACATTGCTCTGACGAGCGCTTAAGAATGGACAGCACCGCCAAGTAGCCTTTAATGGCATCAATCTGGAGCCCCAAATTAGCCAAGGATAGTAGGAAGGATAAAACATCTGGTGTTTTACACAGAAAAGGATCTACCTTCTTTTCCTTCCACCAGTTGCAAAACTTATTCCAACTGCACAAAGATTTAGTTGCTGGCCTTCTGGCCGAAAGCAACACTTCCATAACGTCATCCGGGAGGTCCAATCCTTATATCTCAGCCTTTCAGAAACCAAGCTTAAAGGTTAAGAGTGTTGACCTATGGATGGAGAGCCCGACCCTCATCTCGCGAGAGAAGGTCCTCTCTTTGTGGAAGATGCATCAGAGGACAGATGGACAGGTTTAGAAGGCCCGGGTAGCACGTCCTCCTGGCCCAATTCGGGGCCATTAGGATAATGTGTTTCCCAAACCTTCTCAACCTCCTGATTACATGAGGAATGACAGGGGCAGGAGGAAATGCGTACAGGAGTGGAAACTTCCAGTCCACTAAGAACCCGTATCCTAGAGCTTGTCTTGGAGGAAATTCCCTGGAGCAATATCGTTCATACTTCCGGTTGACCTTGGTTGCGAACAGATCTACTTGAGGGGCTCCCCAAGGGGTGAAGATCTCTTGAAGGGCTTCCTGAGCAAGTTCCCACTCGTGGTAGACTGTGCTCTGCCTG
The DNA here is from genome assembly GCF_040938575.1 of Ambystoma mexicanum. Classification (NCBI taxonomy): domain Eukaryota; kingdom Metazoa; phylum Chordata; class Amphibia; order Caudata; family Ambystomatidae; genus Ambystoma; species Ambystoma mexicanum. The sequence goes on from NC_090936.1 coordinate 743,871,621, forward strand.
CTCAGAGCATCGCCACCTTGTTCTCCTCCCAGGCTAGGTGAACTGTTGATAGGAGATTCCTTCTGGAATTGCCCAGTAGCAGAGCTGCATTGCCTCTCTACACAGTGGTAGTGACCCTACACCTCCTCTCTTGTTGAGGTAGTACATGGCCACTGTGTTGTCCGTCATTATCAGGAGATTCTTTCCCCGGACAGAGGGCAGAAAGGCCTTGAGCGCTAATCTGATTGCCCTCAGCTCCAAAAGATTGATATGTAGTTTGGACTCCGATGGAGACCAATGACCGCCAGATCGTTGGCATTGGCTCCCCACCCCGTGAGTGAGGCATCCATCACTACTGTAATCTCCGGCCATGGTTGCCAAAAGGTTTCTCCCTTCAGAATATTGTCCTCGCAGGCCCACCACAGAAGATCCTGTGAGACTCTGGTTGGAATGTGAAGTCGGTCCGACATCTTGCCTGAGAATTGGGACCATTGTGTTCTTAAAGCCCATTGGAGGGATCTCTTTCTCAAGTGAGCCTCTGGCACCAGAAAAATGCAGGATGCCATAATGCAGAGCAACCTAAAAAAATATCGAAGGCCAGAAGACTCTAGGCACTGTGAAATTTGGTAACCATCTGAAGAATGTCTTGAGCCCACACCTCGGGTGGCGAGCTCTTTCCCAAGGATGTATCTAGTACAGCCTGATGTACTGGAGCTTTTGGGAAGGTATGATATGGGACTTCTTGTAATTGAGGGAGAAGCCCACTCTGTGTAGAGCGTGGCAGGTTTTTTTTTTTTTTTTGCATTTTTAAAGCGCTCACACAGCCCGCGGGCATCGAGGCGCTGTTACAGGAATTGTTTTTTTTTTCAGTTGCGTAATTGTTTTCTTTTTTTTTTGTTGCCTTAGTTGTGTATTTATAATGCGCTTAAACACCCAGAGGTTTCTAAGCGCGGACCCGGGGATCGAACCTGTGTTGCTTTGTGTCGTCTTTCTTGCAAGGCACGCACGTTGCCGTTAAGCTATCCTCCCGGGAGTGAGGTGATCTAGGACTTGTTCGGGAGAACGCACCCTGATCAGCAAATCGTGCAGCTAGGAGTGAACGTGAATCCCCCCTCTCATGAGATTCGCTGCCACTGCCGCCATCAGTTTGGTGAAAAACCTCGGGTGGAGGTCAGCTGAATGGCAAAACTCAAAATTGATAATGAGAACCGCCAGCTGCAAACCTCAGCTGTTGTCTGTGCTTGAGATGGATTAGCACATGAAAATAAGCATCCCGAAGGTCCAATGACACCAACCAATCTTGGAGTTGGAGGGCCTGAAGGATCTGAGAAAGTGGGACCACCTTGAACTTGTCCTTCCTGAGGAACTTTTTCAAGTATCTCAAGTCCAAGATGGGTTTCAATCCTCCATCCTTTTTGGGTATCAAAAAATATGGGGTGTACCATCTGTTCCTCTCCGCTACAGGTACTGCTTCTATAGCACCTTTCTCTAGCAGGGTTAAAAAGGAGTAGATCCGGAATCCTCAAAGAGCGGTTCCTCAGTGGATTTTTCTGAGGTCTTTTTATAAAAAGGAAGGCAGTAACCGTGGGCTACGGTTTCCAAAGCCCAAGCATCCGAAGTAATGTCTTGCCATTCTTCCAGATGCTGAGACAGTCTGCCACCACCCCACTGGTGAACTGCGACTCCAGACCTCACAGTGGTTTTGTGGCGGCTGCTGCAGAGGCGGATCGTAAGGCGGCTTCTGCTTGAGCTGGCTTTACACCTCTACCTCGTCCACCACAAGGAAATCTTCTCTGGCCTCTTTGACTGACCATTCCTCTAACACTTCCAACTGAAGAGTAGTAGCAACAAGATCTACCCCTCCAAGGTTGCCCACTGGGATGAAAAGGCTGAGGTTGCCCAAAAGCGCTACCTAAATATTTGGCTACTGCCTTTGAGGTCTGCAACTCTCAAGGCTCTGGTCAGCCTTGTTGCCAAAAAGATGAGACCCGTCAAAAGGCATGTTGAGAAGCCTAGATTGCACATCAGGTGCAAAACCAGACTTCCTCAACCGCACAAATATGCACATAACGTTGCTGGTAGCCATGGACCTTCTGATGTTATCCACAGGTCCATGGCTGCCAGACCTTTCTTTCCGGCTTCTTTCGAAGGCTCGGTAGAAGCATGGCTTTGTTTTTCGAAAATCTTTAACATTTCAGCCCTGATGGCTTCCCATTCAGCCGGGGTTGATTTTTTAATTCAATCCTGATTGAAGAGATTCGCAAATTGCCTCTTTGTCGTCCTTAACAGCTAAGAAGCTGTCCCTTTCATCCCATTCAGGAATGTGCTCTGCCACTATGAAGATACAGTCACATACAGGATACAAAAACTTTGCGAAGGCACAAGTGGAGTTGCCAGATTTTAGTGCCATGCTCCCTGCAGAAAATGCCTTTCTCACCCATACATCTACGCTCTTGTCGCCCCTATCAGGAGGGATGGTAGGGTACCCTGCTTGTTTAGAGGTAGCTGTAGCTGCTGCATCATCAGACTCTCCGGAGTGGGGTGTTTTGACAGGTAGTTGGGGTCGCTCTAGAAGGGGTTGTATTTTTTTGTCAAGTTCTTGTCGACTGCCGGATTAGATTCCGTAGTCTCCCAGTTCCTAGCCACCCTTTTTTGCAGTGCCACATGAAAAGGCAAAATAGGATCAGTTTGTAGACCTGTGTCCAGAATGTCTGAGGTCGTCTTGGTCATAGGGCAATGGGGGCCTACGCCAACCCAAGGATTTGACCAGTTTCGACATGAGCCGTCTATAAGATCAATCTGCATGTTCTCCAGTCTCTGGTTTTCCAAACTCAAGTTCTGGCGAGGTATCCACCCCACTTGCTGTTTGCAAGTTGTCATACTGGTCCTGCATTCTGGATTCTTCAGAGATAAAACTCTCTGGTAAATCGGGTGTACCGTACAGCAAGCCAAATAAGGCTTCATCAGAATGCTGCTCCTCTTCAAAAATGTAAGATATTTGAAGAACTCTTTCTTCAGGAGTGGAGCATATATTTTGTCAGGTTTTGTACTAACAGGCTTTCGACGTTGTCGAAGTCGTTGATATTGTCTTTATCAGTGCCGTTTTTGGAGGGGCACTTGGCACTGACGGCGTAGCTGGCAAGTGTGGTGCAGTCTGAAATGCCTAGAAGTCTCTACTATAGTTTAGACCATTGCTTACAAGATCCCCAAAACTTCCTACAGTGATTATAAAAAGAAGCTTCTGCTGGTTAATTCTTGCCAAATTATCAAGTTCACTCTTCGAGTGGCAATGGCGTTCTTATATGCGGCCTGAGCACAATCATTTCTCCATGCGGACTGTTTGTTTAGTATAGATATTAATTTGCATTTGCAAAGTCTACAATCCTTGTTGAACCACCCTTTCTTAGTCGGACTCTTGAGGGAAGAACAACTCATAACAAACCTTTGATATCTTGCTCATCATCACATACAAAGTATTGAATACAATACCAGGATCAGTTTTCGTATCAAATAGGATGTTAAGCTGGGTAAAGTTAGGCCTAACTACCATTTGGTGGATAGAAGATCCATCAACAGATGGCCATTTGATCCTTCTGCCCGATGAAGATTCTACTGCAAAAGGTTAGTTAATTAAACTGTCTTGGGCCTTTGGGCTTGCCACTTAATCTGTTGTCTGGGTGGGTGGTGATCACTATAAAGATCATCAACAACAACAAAAAGTACTTAATAGAAGACTATTTGGTGATTGAAAAGCAAAAATAATCAATGGTGGAATTTTCCGGGTGGCCCCAAAGGCATAAATAATTTGAAGCTTGTTAAGGTGGAGGTATCAGTGATTTTCTGGGGGCTGTTCTAAAAATACACACATTCTGGTCTCGCCACCTTCAAAGCTTAGGGTTAATGATTGTAGAAAACGTAGATCTGACTTGCTTGAGATAATTAGGCAATTGACTGAAGCTTTTATAATGATGACCATGCCAGCAAAAGATCTACCTCATACTTTCTGGCAACAAAATTCTCCCTACAATTATTATAATTGTGACAACTGGATAAAGTCTTAATTTTCTCGCAAGAATAAGATTTTGCAGCACCCTTTCAAAGCACCCTTACGCAAACCAGGGTACCCCAAGGTTCTAGCCAGTCACCTTTATACTCTTACCCCATTCCTGGAAATTGTCAGCAGTTTAGGTCTTACCTGCTGCAATTACACAGACACTAAAATAGTCTACACTAAATCGAATGCAGGAAACACAGGCTACACTCCAGAAGCCTTAATTCATGCCGTATATATCTCTTGAACTACAGTCTGCTCTTTTCTGGCAGCTTACATAGTTTCAGTTCTGCTATGTACCTCAAGGTGCTTCTTCAACGTATATGCAGCTAAAATGATACTTTGTCTGCTGCTTCACAGACTGTTGACATAACACATGCATTTTTTAAACTAGAAGTTACCGAGACGATTAGTGCCCTTTGAAGGGCACAGGGAATGCAGAGTACCGAATGTGGGTATCTCACAGCGGAAACTCCCAAACAGTATTAAGAACCGGCTCACCAGTGAATGTTTGATTATTGTAAAGCAACATTCCACTCCATGACTTAAATCTACCTGCCCCGAAGAAGGCTGGGTTTATTGAACACTGGAAAACCCATATAGCCGACACTTGAGTAGGCAATATGGAAAGTTGCTAAAAAGATTCATCAGTGGTTTTTGTTTTTGCAAACTCTATACAGTATATGTAAATTCACTCTGTCGCCACGTTATACAGAGTAGTCGCACACTGTGTTTTGGAATTGTTTGGTGCAGAGAGGTATTATTTACCTGACTATTTTTAAAATAAGCACATTTTATGTTTAAAATTGCATAATTTTCACAATATGATGGTCTAACACTTTATCTGTGATGCTTGTGTATGTATGGAATGATGTGTGTGGTTGGTTGTCATGCGAGTAGTGGGACTGAGCACATTTAATTATGTGTTTTACAGATTTGGGATTGTCAATACATTGTTGTGTACTGTATCTAAATGCTTTTTGCACTAGATGTTTTTTGCACTCTTGCACTTTCTGCAACTGTTGCACCCTCTTAATAAGTGATCCATTGCTTTGAAAATTGATTAATTTAATTCAAAGGTGAATTGGATCCTTTGTGTTTATTATTCTTCAATCAGCTTCTGCAATAGATCACACAAATCCCCTATAACACATCTGCAGTTTATGTAAATCTCTACAACAAATGATTTCATCCAACACATTCCTTCACCTACTTTGAATCTACTACCACCTGAAATTATTTATTTGCTAAAGTTTCAAAAAGGGTCATTAGAAAGCATTCTCTTTAGCGAATGTCGACCACTTTGATTTTATTTTATTCTTTTCTTCTTAAATCCAGTTGTCATTATTTTATGCGGCCACACTTATTTTTAAGTTTTAACTGGGCTTGTAAATGTAGATCTGGCAATAGGGAAGGGAAATTACAGAACCTAGCCAGTCCTAGAAAGCCACTGCACAGACGACTGTAAAGCCACAACTAAACCAAAATGTGAACTTTTGTTACAAGCCATGGGGGCTTATGATGCCCAAAGCATCGATAGGTGTAGTTTTCTGGGCCATAGCACACAACTAAGCTTATATACTGTTTTTGATGTGTAGGGTCATACAGCAGGTGGTGGGACTCACATTTATTTTAGTCTAAAGGAGTTGCACATAGCCCAAAAAATGATAGCAGGATTATATGTTTTCGAAGGGGTTTAGGAACAGAATAATGCTTGCCTTGCCCCGTCCCTCTCTTCCACACTAGCTTGTGATGCCTCAGCAGCGAGCATTTCTCTCACAGGGCTCACCCATCTGCTCTAAACTCACTTACGGGATTATCAAGATTCTTTCCCTTTGCTCTTTTTTTCACCACAAGGTGAAATACCTTAAGTCCCTTCCATTATTGGATCTTACTTTCCAGACCTTCTGGCAAATGGCTGTTGTGTCACCTGGAAGTGCTTCAATTGCACTTAAGAATCATCTCCAAATCCATTGTGGGGTTGTAGGAGCAAGTACGCTTTGCTTCCTAATTGTAGTTAACTTTCCTTTCTTTTCTTACCCTGGGGGAAGGCGGATGAGGGGGGGGGGGGGTTAATTGCTTATTTCTTTCCAGCTCGTGCATACTAGGTTCCCCGTTTAAGTGTGTTAATATAATTTGTTTGCTTCTTTGCATCTGCATGATTGCCAGCGCATCAGTCCTGGCACGCACAATTCATATTTTACTCCTTTTCATAGAACTGTATTTATTTAATCACTATTGGTGTTGGGGCCTTTATGCGCTCCTGTATGATCCACAGGAGGATTTGACATGCAACAGGACACAGCTGCAAACCTAGGTGCTATTTAGCGGCCTTTTGCAAACTGCCTGCAGGTAAGCGTTATATGGTATCGGTAGAAATTACCGGAAAAAAAGTTCGACCTATACAAAAAGGTCGTAAATGCCGTTAGAACCTTTGGTGGCATGCATTTAGAAGAAAAAAAAAAACACTGCGGCGGCGTCCCCCGCAGCACCCCGCTCACTATACTAGACAGTATAGTGAACGGGGGTTGCAGAGGGGAAACCCCTGAAGCTGCCCACAAAAAAAAGAAAAACAAAAGAAAAGGACCCTGCAGCGCTGGTTCCCGTTCACAAAAGAGAAAGGGAACTGGCGCAAGGTAAGTAGGGTGTGCGTGGGGGTGTGCGTGGTGGGGTCTTGGGTGTGTTTTTTGGGTGTGGGTTTTGTAGTGTGTTTAATATGTTTGCATGGGAAATGTACGAACATTTTGTGTTCGTGCATTTCACATGCAAACTTTTCCATCGCGGTAAAAGAAGCCACAATCGGATCACACAGATCCACCGTATAGAATACCCACAACGTTGTCTATTCACAGAGCTATCATTGCTCATTCTAGAAGTAGACTTTCTCTGGATAGTCACTGCTGTGGGTGAGGAGATTGCTGAGCTTCAATGTAATAAGGAGTTTGAGTGTTTAGCACACAACCCTTTTAGTAATTCTGTTATACAGCTTAGGTGTTCATTTGTATGTGTAATGATTTTGGAGTGCATGTTCTCGGTGAGTGCAAACACCTTGATTCATGTTTGGCACATTTGCAAGGAGTGTCTGCCCTTGACAACCATGCTTTAGCGGTGGAACAACAAAAGATGAGGGAAAGGAAGGTAGGAGAAAGCAAACTGACAATGCTAGGACTCCATCACACCGCCATGTGATGTGGTTCTTTATACTGGGGGAGCAGTACAAATGGCAGGAAAGAAGAAGTGGTGGAGAAACAAGGAGGAGGAGGAAGAGCTGGAGGCGACGTGGCGAGTAGGGGGAGGATTTTGCAGAGTTCATGCACTGCTATGCACATCATGACATGGCAGTTGGATCTTGTGCAATCCTGCTGGATAGCGTAAGGTGCTACATTGGTGATGTCGGTAGATTAGCGCAGCAGCTGGTAGCCAAATGCACTGACTCAATGCAATGGACTATAGAGAAGCCCAAAAAGGCCCATATGCTGGGCATTGCTGGCTGAAGGATGTGGCTCGCCACCATTGAAGGACTTCACTACGATAGTATGGAAGCCAGGCCTGGCCAACATAGGTGCAATGTGTGAAGTCTGAGGTGAGGAGGGAACTGAGGAGTTTGAAAACCCTGAGGCACTGGATGGGTGCAAGGTTCTCTTCTGACATGAGATTCCCTCATATCCCACTGCAATTTGTCTCTCTCTCTCCGAACCATATCTGTTACAATGTGCTGTCTAACAGAGATTACACGAAATCTGCCTACCTAGTCGAGCAGTTGCAGGACCACCAGAGCTCCTTTCTGGAACATCAAACGAGTCACATACTTTCCTGAAGTAATGATTCTATAAAACCTTTTTTTTTTCTTCTGTAGGGCCTGTGGCCCGATTTTGGACTTACATGAAGCCCTAGTGAAATCCATAGGTTTTGAAACTGCTGGTGGTCTCGGAACTAGAATGACCATGTTGGTTTAGACTTTAAGTACTCTTTAGCTCTTTAAAAAACAATACCTAAACATGGACAGGGCAGTGGATACAGTTTTGGAGTGCCAGAGCTTCATCGCCAGCTGTGTTAGCTAGATGCCCTTCCTCACAGCCTGTATCAAGATTTGTGGGAGCACAAGTCACGGTTACACCATTCCTGGGGGGAATTCAGTTGTGTCGTCCTCTCCTCACCATTTTGCCACAGTCTGCAGCATTCTCCCAAACACAGTCAAGTTACGGCCTCCTCCATTATGGCGGCACCCATGTTTCGACCTGCCACAGCTAAAATGGTGGATTTCTGCTTCGGGTCGGGACTGGCAGAGTAGGAGCCGAGACACGTCGATAAAAGCCTTCTGGTGTTGCAAGCACAATGCACCTTATTGAGCATGGTTTTGTTTCTTTCTTGGATTGTCCTTTGAAAACTCCTGGTATATTTCTTGCTTCCATCTTGTTTGTTTCTCCTTCTTCCCTCTTACTGCCTGGATGCATGCTTTGCCTGCGCTGCTGCATTTCTGTTTCCTCCGTTTGCTTCTCATCCTGCTCTAGTTTCCTTGGCTCCTCTACGTCCAGTCTTCTGCTGGACATCTGGAACACGCACCATTCTCTTGTTGCCCTTCTTAGACTCACCTGATTCTTTTGAAGGATTTCTTCCTACTTACTCTATGAATGCATTCTTTGGGGGTCACCTTGGTGGTGGTTCTCCTTTGCAGCCATCAGTGTGGCTTCTTTATAGGGACATCTCATCTTCATCAAGCAACACAAGAATCCAGAGAGGAGGCCAGCTATTAGCAGTCACGCTGCATTCAACAATGAAAAGCAAATGCAGAAAGTCTAGCATTCGACACAGCTAGGCCAATACACGGATTACTGGCAGTGCTGCATGGGTGTTGAAGAAGGAAGATGACACAAGGAACAAGTTTCTTACCTGTCTCTAGCTACATCCAGCGAGTGCAAAGTCCTCTCGGACGGCGACGAAGGCGACGGGAAGAAAACTGGCAACACCAAGGGCTCGTTGAGGTGGAAGTCCGACGGCACCTTGTGCATAAAGGAGGGGTGCGTCCTCAGCACCACCCTCGTGTCATGAAAAGTCAAGTATGGAGGCTTGCAAGATAGGGCCTGAATCTCCCCCACTCGTCGTGCGGAGGTGATGGCCACGAGGAAAGCGGTCTTCCATGACAGGAACTTCAAAGGTGCTGAATGCATAGGCTCGAATGGGGACCCCCATGAGCCTGGTCAGCTCCACATTAAGCTCCCACGCCGGGGCAGGAGCCTTCACCGGCGGGAATGATCGGAATAGTCCCTTCAGGAATTCTGTCACCAGGCGATGAGACCACAAGGACGCCCGTCCCGTAGTCCTGTAGTCCTGGTATATCGGGCGATTGCAGCCAGATGTATTTTGATGGAGGCGTGAGCCAGTCCAGCTTTGGCCAGCGACAGTAGGAACGGCAGCACTTGAGGGGCTGTAATCCGCAGAGGGTTAATCTTCTGTGCACGGCACCAGACAGAGAACCTCTTCCATTTATGTCCGTAGCACTTGAGAGTTGAGGACGCCCTGGCCTTTGCAAGAACCTCTCTGCAGTCGGCCGGGATGTCGTACCCTCCAAACTCTAGTGCTGCAGGAGCCAGGCCTGCAAGTTCAGCGACTTCGGGTTGTGGTGAAGAATGGCGCCTCCTTCTCTGGAGAGAAGGTCTGCGTCCGTCGGCAGCTTGACTGGTGTGGACGTTGACAAATCCTGAAGGTCCGGGAACCAGATCTGTCTTGGCCACGCCGGTGTGACGAGGATCATCCTGCACCGGGACCTCTTGAGCTGGTTGATGAGCCGGAGCAGCAACGGCAGCAGAGGGAATGCATAAAGAAATAGGCCGTCCCAGGGGAACGAGAAAGCATCGCCCATGCTCCTCGGGTGGGGGAACCTGCTGGCGAACCTCCGGCACTTGGAATTTGTCGCCGTCGCGAAGAGATCAATTTGGGGTTCGCCCCATCGTCGGAAGAGTCGATCCACTTGATCCTGGCGTAGTTCCCACTCGTGGCACGAGCGCAGCGCCCTGCTGAGTGAGTCGGCGATCCTGTTTTTTATTCCTGCCAGATGAAAAGGCACCAGGAACATCCGTTGGGCGACGGCCCAATGCCACAGATCCTGGGATTTCTTGGATTGGGCCGGGAACCTGGTTCCGCCCTGCTTCCGGATGTAGAACATCGTGGTGGTGTTGTCGGTGAAGATCCTCACCACCTTGCCCTTGAGGGACGGAAGAAAGGACCTGAGGGCCCACAACACTGCACGGAGCTCCAGGACGTTGATGTGGAGTGACTTCTCCTCCGGGAGCCAAAGGCCTCTCGCGTGAAGATCTCCGGAGTGCGCTCCCCAACCTTCCAGAGAGGCGTCCGTCGTCACCGTCACCTGGTGAGCTGGGGTCTGAAAGTCCGTGCCCGCCGACAGATGGGAGCGGGTACCCCACCACCGGATCGCCTGACGGAACGTCTCGTTGAGAGGGATCCTGTCCTCGAAGCTGCCCGTCGACTGGACCCCGCGGGCGTCGAGGAACTCTTGTAAGGGGCGCATCCAAAGCCTGCAAAGGCGCACCAGACAAATGCAGGAGTACATCATCCCGAGGAGGGACTTGATAGATCTTACCCTGGCCATGTCCGTGGCCAGCAGACGCTGCACCTTGCCCAGAATGGTCCTGGTCCTTTCCTCCGACGGCGAGGCCAGCCGCGCCACTGTGTCGAGCTTGGCTCCCAGAAACAGGGCGACTTGCGACAGAACCCGGTGGGATTTTGGAAAGTTGATGGAGAATCCCAGGTCCGTGAGCAGCTGGACGGTCTTCACAGTGTGCTCCACGGCGAGCTCCCTTGTCCTTGCCCGGATGAGCCAGTCGTCCAGGTAGGGGTAGACGTGGATCCCCTGTAGGCGCAGCCGCGCCGCCACCGGTGCAAGGCACTTGGTGAACACCCTGGGTGCCGACTTCAATCCGAACGGGAGGGCCTTGAACTGGTAGTGCCGCCCTTGGACCACGAACCTGAGGAACTTTCGGTGTCTTTTTAGAATGGGGATGTGGAAGTACACATCCTCCAAGTCCAACGACGACAGGAAATCGCCCTCCTCCAGCTGTCCCAGCATGTGCTGGAGGGTGACGATACGGAACTTCTGTGCCTTGATGTACTTGTTCAGTCGTCGCAGGTCCAGGATGGGGCGCCATCCTCCCGTCTTCTTTTTTACGAGGAAGTACCTTGAGTAAACTCCAGAGCCCCGAAGCCTCTTTGGGACAAGCTCGATAGCACCCTTCTTGAGCATCGCCCTGACTTCCAACAGTAGTTGAGGGACGTGATTTTCCTTCCTGGCCACAGGTGGAACGCGAGGGCACTTCTTCTGAAACTCGAGGGCGTGCCCTTGGGCCAGGGCGTCCAGCACCCAACGGTCGGTGGAGATGGACTCCCACACGCTGATGAACCTCGCCAGCCGGCCTCCCACCGGGGTGCTTCGGCGGGGGCCTGACCCCACGGTCGGTTCAATCTTGTTTGGAGGCCGCCTTGCCTCCTTGACCTCCCTGTCGACGACGACGGGCACCACCTGACTTACCGCGTCCCCTGTAGGCTTCCTGGGACAAAGATCTTGCCGCTTGGCGGTACGTGGAGGAGCCACTGCCGGATCCCTTGGAGGCACCTTGTCTGCCTCCGGAGCTCCGAAAGGACGGCCGTCGTTGTTGGAGCACTCCCAGTGCCCGGGCAGTCTCTGTGTCTGTCTTGATGGCCTGAAGGGACTCATCAGCCGCCTTCCCAAACAGGTTGTTCCCGTCGTAGGGCATGTCCAAAACCTTGGTTTGTACGTCCTGGCGGAAATCCGTGGCCTTGAGCCATCCTCGTAGTCTCAAGCAAACGGCGTTGCCCAACTGATGGAAACCGGTGTCGGCGATGTCCGTTGCTGTCGTGATGGCGTGGTCCGAAGCAATGTCACCTTCCTGTAGGATTTCAAGGGCCTCAGCCCTTTTGGCGTCCGGAAGGAAGTCCAACAGAGCGGCGATTTTGAACCACAACTCCCTGTCGTAGCGGGCTACGATAGCCAGGGCGTTGGCCGCCTTGATGGTCGTCGCTTCGGATGAGATGATCCGTCGTCCCATCGTGTCCAGCTTCCTGCCCTCGCCGTCCGGTGGGGAAGTTGATGTCGAGGCCGATGCCCCCCCAGCTTTCTTCTTTGCTGCCGCCGAGACGACCAAATCCGGGGTAGGTTGTGCCCGAAGGCACAAGGGGCAGCGTCGGGGACCCGGTACTTCTTCTCGTACAGGTCCCTCTTTGCCGGCGCCGTGGCAGGGTTCTTGAGGAGGGCGAGCCCCTCATCCCAGTTGTCATCAAGAAGCGGTTGTCAGGGCTGGGGCAGGTCTGAGGGTAAATGCCCTTATGGTTAGCCTGGGGGGCGGGCAAGCAACCAGAAAGCACCACACCAGGTACTTCAGGCGTGTTCTCCACCCTTTCCGTAGAACCGTGGTCCAGGGATGGAGAACAGCCCGAAGACTTCATTTCCCAGCAGGCCGCTCACCGCTTGGGCCTGCTCGGAGGAGGACTGCCACGCCCCTGACCGCGCCCGCATCAACGCGCATGCGCGAGCCGCGCCCGTGGGGAGCCGCTCGCAATCCTGACCGGCGTCCGAGAAAGACGTGTTTTCAGGAGCTCCGGAGGCAAGCTTACGCGGGGCGATTTCGCCTGATGCCTGCAAAACCCCAGGCCCCGCATACAAGGCAGAGATAAGTACCCAGCCTTAATCTGTATTACTTACCCGAGGCACGCAGTGAAACGGCGCTGAGGCTCATCAGCTCACCAGCCCACCGCGAGCCGGAGCGCATAAAACGCCTGCAGGGAACGCTGGCAGTTAAACGTTCCTAATCATGCATGAGAATCCAACTAACAACGACCGCATGTTTTATTTAATTAACAGTGAAGTCGCATGACTCCGGACCGGCGCTTCTCGCCATACAGGGTACTCAGAAAACTAATTAATCAAGCGTACTGCGCGCACTGTTACTGACTCAAGTTTTGCTCTTGCAGAGAGACAGGAACTCTGGGAGAAGTTTGTGGCCAAATCAGCACGAAAAGGGCAGAAAACTCATGCTGCAATCGAAGCTAAGTATTTATTTGTTTTGGGCAAAACCTCATTGGCACTGCATGCTATGAATGCAGGATTGGGAGGGCAGTTAGGCACTTGCTACAGAAATTGCATGAAGTAATGCAGCCTTGAAATACCGCATGGTGTAATGTGGATAAACTGCAGCTAAAGTGTTTCTTGTAATGTACTGGTTAGGGGCTCCAGTACAAAGGCCCGAGGTGAACCAAGGTGTTCAGTCAAGAGTGTGAGGTGAGAGTAGGAGTGCGTGGGCGGAGTTTTCAAAGGAGTCGAGGAGCATGTAACCCGACATCCCCCTTCCTATCCAGAACCTCTACCCAAACCTTTTCCCGGTGTTCCTAAAATTCCCCTACCTATCCAACCAACGGACCCTAACCCTCTTTCCCCGAAGGGTCAAAGTTTCCTGCGTTGTCTATCTCCAGGTGCTGCGACCTAACGGGGAGGGAGGCGTTCTAGCTGCGTTTGTGCTGCCTCTACGCCTGGAAGGAGCAAGGTCTGACAGCGGTACTGCGAGGACCGTCTTCCTTTTAGCCTTGCGCCGTTGGTAAAGGAACCCTTCTTTCTTCTTCTCTTCTGGGCAGAGCTGGAAGAGCTCGGATGCCATGGAAATCATGGCATGAAAGGATCCAATCTCATCGGGCGGGGACGCCCGAGCAGGGGGCAACGGGAGACACGTCCCGTCGTCGCCTCTGTCGTCATCTGTACCTGTCGTAGCCGTGTCTGTATCATCCCCGTGGGTAGTAGACCAGGGGGAAGGCAGAGCAGGCCGCAGAGGTGGGAGAGGTGGCCTAGGATGTGTCCTCCTCCTCTTATGCGGTGGACTTTCCGAAGGTCCTGGCTCCGGTTCCCCCGTCGGGTCTGGCTCAGATACCTCGTCGGGGAGAGGGGCAACCTTGTCCTTATCTCCGAGCATAAGGACTCAATCGCTGACAAAATGGCCGCCGAAGTGTCCTGCGGTGCCGGAAACGACGGGCGCAAGGGCTCTTGAGGAGCCTCGTCGGCGACACCGTCGCTCTCGTCGTCGGGATTCCTCCCGATGGGCTGGGCCTCTTCCATGACTTCGATGAGCTCTTCTTCAGAGGTCGTGTGCGTATCCACGATGGCCACCAGCCCCTCCCCCACCTTTTCCAACGAGGACTTTGTGGGGGTCTTCTCAATGGGCCTGAAAGACGACTCCCTCCGCGGTGGCAGGGAGACTCTGGGTCCTGAGGTCGCCTCCACTGGTGTAGCCTCCACAGGCTGAGCCAGGGCCGCGGCGACATCCTCAATCGAGGTCTTAGCAGGGTGAATTAAGGCCATCGTCACCTTCTGTACGCCTGGGGCCTTCACCTTGGGTGGAGGGTCCGAGCCTCGTTCCCCCTCTGCCTGAATCTTCGAGATCGACCGGGGCCTCTCCAGAAGCTTCGCCGGGTTCTCTGACTTCCTCTTACCCGAGCCAGAGCGTTGGCTCGTGGTTGATGGCGCCAGGGAGGATGCGCCCTGCCTGGCAGCCAAGGAGCCCGACCGTTCGGCACTCCTGGTGCCCGCAGACTTGCGGTGCTTAGCCTTTTGTTGGGCCCCCATCGCCGGGGCGCCCTCAGAGGATTTAGAAGACCGCTCGGACTTCTTTTTCTTCTTCTCGCCTGACGGGCTCTTCCCTTCCAGCGAGTTGGCGAGATGGAGGTGGCGATCCTTCATGGTCCGCTCCGACATGTTCCCACAAAAAGCACAGTCCTTCTCCGTGTGCGTCTTGTCCTTATGGAGACAGTAGAGGCATAACGAATGCTCGTCCTCCTTGAAAACATTCTGAAGCTGGCATCCAGGGCAGTTCCTGAACAGCTTCCCGGGCGTCGAGCTTCCTTTCTCCTGGGCCATGTCCGGGGTAGGCCTTGGAAATTCTGGAATCCTCCAAAAGCGTCACTCGACGTAATCTTCACCCGTGAGGGGCGTAGAAAACTCCGAAACGGATCCCCGTTGATCGGATGTAGAAACGGTGGAGCTTGAGGCTCTATTTAACCGAAAAATGAGAAAAATCTCCTGAAAAAGCGCAAAAGCGCAGCAAAAGCTCAAGAGCTACAGCACGAGGACTCCCAACACTTGAACGTGCGGTAAAAATCTGAGGATGGCTGCCAGAGGCGGGGCTTAGGGAGAGGGCAGTCATTGGCTGGGGGCAGTATGACCCAGCGACCAGTGATTGGTTACTACTAAGATAGACAGATCAGAAACGAAACTGATACTGATTTTTTTCTATACCGAGGATTCCCGGCCTGACCGGGAATATTCATGAGCATGTGAATCCATGCCAGACCCCATGCTGGAGAAAAAGGCACGCTTTGCGTGAATGTTAGCGTGTGATCCTACATACCGGTGGTAAAGCAAACACCATTAGCAAAATATTTAAAATGGGTGACTTCAAAGTATCACAGATGGGTCCTAACTCGGTTTAAACTACGACTGCCACCTCAAGCATAGCAATGTCGCCAAGTGATGGAAGTAAAAACAACGATAATATGTGCCTATGTGGATATGGCTGTGAAACTCCTATGCACTTTATGCAATTTTGCACTTTATTTAAAGATTCATTAGTACAAGTATTGAAGAAACATGAAATAAAGAACCAGAGATTGGCTCCAACATAACTTTTAACTTTGCCTGATAGATGTACCTGTGTCGGGGGAGGGACGCTAAAGAATGTAGTGCAAGATGGCCGCCAAGTAGTGGAGCTCTGTGGCTAAATCCTTCAAAAATAATTGCCGACGGTGCAACGTGGGGCAACCCTAGAGAATCGTGTGGAGATCGTAAAACAATCGCTGGAAGGAAATGCAGAGCAGTGGCAAATGTATCCACTGCCTGGCTAGGCGAGCAGCGCGATACAGTGTGCCTGCCAGTGGGCAAGGAGGCGTGTTGACCCAGTCCTGTGAGGGGTCAGATAGGGCAAGACCCGATAGGTGAGACAGTGGGCAGTGTGGGGGCATGGAGAGAGGCCTGATCCCCACGTCCCGACACTGTGGATTGGTTGGTGCATCGTGGTGGTGTGCCCCAGCCATCACTTGGGGTATGATGGTGCTGGCAGGGTCCCCTTTGTGAAACAAACTGTTTGCACAGGAGCGATAGGAGGAGCTGGACCCAGAATAACAGGACTGGTGAGGAAAAAGGCGACAAAGAGGTTCAAAACAAGACCGCAGCGTGCCTGGCTTGCGCTGGTTAAGCAGCGGAGTCGACCCAGGGCCCACTGAGAGACAGGCAGCTCGCGGAGGAGTGGCACCAGGGATTGTCTCAGCGGGACCCACCCGCTAAGACAAGAGGCAGCGTGGGGCAAGGAGCTAGGAGTGCTGCCGGGCCCCTTGGGGGCATGGTGTGCTTCCTCCGCCGAGCGCAGTGGTGGAGCACCCAGAGGGAAAGGTCACAGAACACGCCCCAGAAGAGCAGACTTGACAAAATAGTAGCGGGCATCACTCAATTAGCATAAAACAGGCTACAATCGAAGCCTTCACTGTCACCCCCTGCACGCCCCGCCAAGAACCTGAGAGAGGCTTAGATGCTTGGGAGGGGAAGCAAATACTGGAGGCCCCCAATGTAGCAGAGTTGCTGGTGTTGAAAGGGAGTGTGGACAGGATCGGGCAAATACTGAACACCTTAACAGTGAAAGTGGGTACTATGATGGAAAAGCTGCCTGGAAGGGTAATAGAAGCGGAAACTCGAATCAGCGAGGCGGAAGACACTAAGCAACCAAAGGAAGGATCTGGACTGGGTCCTCAACGGAATCAAACAATTAGAGGCCAATTGTGAGAACCACGAAGGAAGTCCTGGAGAAACAAATTCACCTGACTAGGCTCCCAGACTCCACCAATATTGAAGACAGCATGGATGCCTTTGTTGAGAAACCACTGCTGAAAATCATGGATAACCCCCTATTATCTCAGCAATTTCTGTTAGAAGAGGTGCACAGTACCTAATGGCGAGACCACTCTGTGGTGCCCCTCCGCACCCAATCATCTTCAGAGTTCTGAATTACTGGATAGGGATGTGTTATTGGCTGCCGCCAGAGAAAAGAAAACCCTCCAATGTGGCTCCCCCACACTGGCACCATTTCTAGTCTTTAGCCCAACAGTTCAGGAGGAAGTTCAGAAACGCTAAGGACATCCTACGGAGGCTGAGGCTGGTTCGCGCACTTTATAAATGATATAACTTAACATATGCTATGCACTACCCAGCCAAGCTAAGCGTGAATGCAGATGGAAGGGTCCACTTCTTCACAGACCGTGTCTGCAGAGGACTTTTCCGTAAGAATGGACGAGGATTTGAAGAAAACAAATATGAACACAAAATATGCATGGCAGCTCAAGCTGTTGAGCTCCCCAGAGTGTGGTGTTAGTGTGAGTGCACGTTTATGCCTGTCCACGGCCTCTGCGTATGGTCAGAAGCCTAGTTGCCCCAAGGGCGTGTATCGCAATGTGACTGAACTGTTTTTATTTTTTCACTTTAGGGGGTGAGGGTGACAAGCTGGTTACATTGTGCGAAGGCTTGGGCGGGGGTGCTCTAATCGCCTGCGTGGGATACCCAAATATTGGGATTTTTGAAGGGTTCCAAAGGGCCACATGGGATGTTATGGGGTTTTATGTTTTGGCAGCAGTGAGCAACTCTGAAGATGATATCTTTACTAATAAGCATGAGACAGGAGTCAAGGGAACTCAGTACCAAATTGAGTATGATAGCTAAGGCTTTGACACTAATGTCTTGCAATATCCGGGATGTAAGGGATACCAGGAAAGCCTGTCAGGTTGCGGAGTATGCTAAAAGACATAATGTGGATATCCTCCTGGTGCAGGATACCCACCTGTACTCGGGCAGCAGAAACAGGCTGGTTCTAGGTTGGAGTGAGCACAGCAAGTACTCGTATGCATCAGGAGCCAGGGGGGAGGCAAAATGTATACATACAGCATTGAGGTTCAAGCTACATGTGTCAGACGCAGATACGGGAGGCTGTATGCTAATACTGGTGGGTGAGCTGGCGGGGTCAGAGCATAGTGCTTCTAAACCCTTATGGCCCAAACACAGAGGACCCTGCATTCTTTGAGGACGCCTCTACAAGTCCACATATTTACAATGGGCACCCGATCATTTGGGCAGGGGACTTCAACCTAATTGTCAATCTAAACCTGGACCAATCATCCACTAAGAGGCGACCCCCTTGCACGCGCAGCGAAAACCTTGCTTGACATAGTGCAGAAACATGAGCTTACAGATGTGTGGCGCCATGGCCACCCCAGAGGCGCAAATACACTTATTAATATATGCCCCACGATGCACAATCACAAATCTTGTAAGACTTCTAGGATACTACCAAGGACGCTATCAGATCAATGTCCAGTGATGATGGCCCTCAACATCAATAGACGCTTGGACACTAGGCGGCCATGGAGATTCAAGAGTGAGGCCCTGCTAGAGGAAGACTTTGAGTTGAGTGTAAGAAAGGATATAACATTATCCTTTTAACATTTAGCAACACGTGACAACTTTTGCACCATATGGGAGGCATTTAAATGTTATGTTATATTTAAATGTTATATTAGAGGAATGTGCATCTCATGGGAAGCCAGGGACCAGGAGGGAACTGAGCAAGCAGGAGGATAAGATAATGAAACTAGAAATTGCATATACTGTGCATCAGGGGAGAGGTGCTTGGGGAAATAAGGGAACACCTGTTGGCATTTCAGGAGCTAGCTGACAGGAAGACTTGGTACCTGGATGGGAACATGCAGGCCAGGTGGTACAGTACAAAGGACAGGCCCGGCGAGGCTGATCTGTCGGGAAAAGGGACGCGACACTATCAAGGCAATGCACAATCAAGAAGCGGTCAGGTGTTTAGGTGAGGGTGGTATCAATACTGCATTCCTAGTCTAAAACCTTAAACCTAGCACTTGCCACTTGCTGACTGCACTACGGCGGTTTGCTGCTTTTTATTATTTATGTATTATTTATTTGTATTCCTTTGTGGAGCACTTTCCACTTCTCCCCCTTCCCATAAACTTTCCCCTTTCCCTCTCCCATGCACTTGCGCGTTCTCAATGTCATTGGGCCCAGTAAGATTGTTGTTTTTGTTCTCCCTTGTTCCCCTTCCTTGCCTCGTTGCGCTCTGAAACACTTGTGTACGAGGGCGATACAAATAAAAAATCAATATTAGCAGTCACTATACACACCAGTGTGCAGCTAATGGTAATATAGCACCTCTACTTAACAAGGTAGACCTGCAACAGCTAACCTATGAGCAGGCACTGCTCTTGAATGCTGAAATCACTATAGAATAAATCACTGAGGCAATGAAACCTCTCCCACATTTTGGCCCGATTCTTGAAGGAGCTGTATGAAAGCTCACTGAAGGCGAGTATGCTCCCAGAGACCACCAGGAACGCACTTTTAACGCTATTCCTGAAACCAAATAAGCCAGTAAAAATACTGTAAATCTTACAGGCCTCTGCCACAACGAGAATAAGGTATTAGCGAAAATACTCTCCTCCTGACTACTCCAGTTCATGCCCATGCTGATTCACATGAACTAATCCGAATTTATCCCAGGTAGGGCCACCCAGCATAACCATTGCAGGTTCTTTAACCTGTTCAACTGGGCTGATGTTGACAACCCATTGGTGATCGCCACACTTGATGGCGAGAAGGCATACGATTCTGTCAAGTGGCCCTTCCTCTTTGAGGTGCTGCACTGGAGGGGGCAGGGAGCAGGCTTCATAGGTATGGCCAAACTCCTATAATCGTCCCCTGGGACGATTGTAGACTCTAATAAGGCTTCTGCTCCTGTTGTACTCCAAAGGGGTACCAACAGGGATGGCCACTGTTGCCCCTCCTGGTTGCCTTGGCCACTGAACCCCTGGCGTGTTGGCTCTGAACCTACCATTCAAACAAGGGCATGCTAGTATAAGACAAAGCGACAATAGTCTTGTTATATGCAGATGACATGCTCTTGTTTATTAAAAACCTGAGGGTAAACTTAGCCCCCCCATCATGCATGACAACAAGTATAGCCTCCCGTCTGGGCTAAAAATTAACTGGGGTAAATCTGAGCTCCTACCACTCACTACCAATTTGGAAAAAGCAGTTGAATAAATGGGATTCGTGTGGTGGGAGTGCACAAATACTTGGGAGTAGTGGCATCCATGGACCCTTAGGTTTTATATGAAGAGAATAATATAAAGTCACTAGTGAAGCTCGAGACCAAAATAGAGAGGTGGTTAAAGCTTCCAATGTAATGATTACTTATCAAAATGGCCATACTCCCTAAGCTACTGCACATATACCAAAATGCACCAATCTCCTCCACGAGTGGAATATTTACGTCCGACAAGGTTATCGAACCCGATATGAGCACAGAAAGGGTTCCATTTTGTTTTACCGACAATAGTTTTTCAATGTTTTTTTAACCAAAAAAATCAATTAAAAAAACCTCAGTTTTGAGGGGCGCTGTTGAGCAGCTTGCAAAACGGCTGTCTAGCTAGGACGCTCTGTGTGCCATCGACTGCAATCCCGGGAGGATAGCTCAGCGGCAACGTGCACGCCTTGGAAACAAGACGACACGGAGCAACACAGGTTCGATCCCCGGGTCCGCGCTTAGAAACCTGTGGGTTTCTAAGCGCGTTATAAATACACAACTAAGAGGAAAAAAAACAATTACGAACTAAAAAACAATTCCTGTAACAGCACCTCGATGCCCGCGGGCTGTGTGAGCGCTTTAAAAATGCAAAATAAATAAACAAACAACGGCGAGTTTCCCTGCGATTCCTTGTATGTGTTCCCAGGGCGGCAGGGCACAGTCAGCCCGATTTTCGGAATTAACCGGAGCCCGGTGACCGAGATTCAGCCACCTTCACCTGTGGGCCACGGCGCCAGCGGGAACCCTGCCTGCTTAACTGCGCTGAAGCCATTCAGTGATCCCAGGAGCTGGGCTCCACACATCATCCGGGTGCAGTGAGCCTGAGCAGGAGGAGCCTGCTGTGGTGGCCCGCGGTGGGCAGCCTGCCCCCTGTGGCTGACCTGAACTCATCGGCCTGGTGCCCCATCGGCCACAGTCGAACATCTCAGCCCAAGTAAGTGTGCTAATACAGCGGGAGGGGGCGGCGCCGCTGCTGGGCTGCTGGTCGTGGCTGGCCAGCCCTGCCTGCACCTCCCTAGTCGCAGATTCAGCGTGAGGTGGGCGCGCCCCCCCGATCCCTGGCACGCACAAGGCAGCTGCCCTCCACTCCGGTCCCGCGGGCGCGGGTGAGACACGGCCTCCCCGCTCCTCCTCTATCATTGACCAGCACAGCTAGCCTCCGGGGGATTGACTTTGGGCCCCGGCTGCCGGGGGCACTACGGTTGCCGGCGCTGCCCAACTGGCCCATGCCACTGCCATAAATACGTGCTACTTGCCGAGGCCTGAGTGCTAATCACACACGGCCTTTCTTGGCCCACACAACTGGAGCCCCTGCCATCAAAAGACTCGGCTTGGCAATGCGCTGCGCCTCATTCTGCCTCCGCTCTACATCACAGCAGAGGCCCAATCCACTAGCACACAGCAGATACCCGGATTACGCCTACGTCTTATTGCCCACACACCTGCTCCTTTGGCAGAGTGCCTAAATACCCATGGTGTGCCAGTATACCTAATCACTGCTCCTCAACTGCAAAACTGCAGCCCAGCAGGCGCACAATTACCCCGTGACCCCCATACCCGGCTTCATCATCTGGAGCGCTGTGAGTTGCACAGACGACATAGCCCGCTCTTGGTCCTGCTGCAATACCGTACTCTGTCCGCCTTGGTTGTCCCGATCCCAGCTGTGAAACTCAAGACAAGCAGCGGGGTCCTCCTGGCGGCTGAACACAGGAGATCCTCATTCAATCAGTCTCTCGGGTACAACATCGCCTCATGAGCGCTGCAATCATCCATACAACTGATACTGCACCATCTCGTCACCTGGTCCAGGGCAGGAGTGCTGAGGAGGCTTGTACCCCTAGGTGTACATGCAACAATTGACCGTTCCAGCCTACACAACCATCCACTCCCAAGATGTCCAACAGATCTCGTGGGGCCAACAAAGTCGGAGCCATGGACAAGTTTGCCAAGGTGACGCCCAGGCCTGAGCAAGGGGGCTCCTCCACGGGCCAGGAAGACATGGACCTACCACCGGATCCACCTCAACCGTGGCACGCAAAAAGGGGGAGCTAAGGCTAGACACGCAAATCATCAGAATCTTCCCAGACGTCTCCACAGGGGTCCAGATGGAGCGCCGACAATTCAGTGGAGTGAAGAAAATGCTCAAGGAAAGTAAAATCGAATACCTGACTTAACGGTGATGATGGAGTCCATGGCTAAGAACGAGAAGCTTGATGACATAAATGCAAATGTGGCCTCGCTAAGAACCAAGCTAGACCAGCACGGGGCTAGGATAACTGAGGCGGAAACCAGAATTGGGGCCAACAAGGATGGGGTCCAAGCCCAAAAACCACAGTCACGGAACTAGTGCACGAAATGAAGCACGTCAAGGCCAAGTGCGATGACTTAGAGTCTAGATCACGCAGGAACAGCAGCCACATCATGGGCATTCCTGAATCTGCACTCAAGGGGCGGATGGAACTTGCAGTCGAAAATCTCCTCAAGGACCTACTTGATAACCCTCAACTCTCCCCGTTCTTTGCAGTTGAGCGCACACACCACACACTATCTCCCTGCCCCAAACCGGGCGACTTCCCAAGACCAATAATTGCGAAGATCCTAAGCTACAGAGATAGGGATCACATACTACGACTGGCACGTGAAAAAGGGGAGTTAAGGCTAGACTCGCAAATCATCAGAGCGCCGACAATTCAGTGGAGTGAAGAAAATGCTCAAGGAAAGGAAAATCGAATACGCAATGCTCTTTCCGGCCCACCTGAAATTTACCCACTGCAACAAACTATTTCTTTACGGTCCCAGATGAAGCAGTGAAATTCATAGAAGCACAGATCCCGCTTAGGAATCCAGCAGACGACCTAATCGTCAATGACTGAGGCTGATGACACTTGCCACTTGAAGTAGGGCCTCACGGGTGAAACTTGGCTTACCGTCACATGGCCTCCCCTTCCCCTTGATTTGCACCATGGTGCGCTAACTGAGCCCTGAAGATACTATCCTTAGACCATCCTCACCCGAGGCAAGAGACACCCCTGATCCTAACTATCACCATTACATGCATCAGAGTGGTGCCTCTGCCTACAGGCCCCGATACTTATGCCTCAACTGTTACGATTTCTCATTATACATTATATGGCTTCTCTTGTAACCTTGAACATCTATTGCCGTTAAGAGAATAATGGTGACTGTTGCACCGAGATATTAGCAAAGTCGGACACACGGCAGCGGCGACCCCCGCTGCGGCTGCAATGCCTAGGCGGAATTTTTGAAGTTTTGCCCCGGTTGGGCTTGCGGACTGGCGTTGCTAAGTTGGGAATGGCACGCTGGAGCCCGCTCTTTGGGTGGGAATCACTACACTGCTGGTTGGGGGTGGGCAGTGAGGGTGGGGGTGGCCAAGTTGGGGAATGTTATAAGAAAAATGGCAAGAAAGTGGTGGCTGAGGTTCGGATGCGGCATGGTCGTGCCACAGTGACACGCACGGTGCTGAATGGTGACAGATCCCACTGCTGGGATGTTTCATAATGCCACGTCATGACCGTTAAACTGATGACATGGAAAGTCCAGGGGTTAAGTAATTTTACAAAAGCCTGTAGAATCACTGCATACGCCCAGAGACACGGAATCAAAATACTCCTGCAAGAAATGCATGCCTTGGGACACCTTGCATCTTGCCTAGCACCAACCTGGGGGCCCAATAGGTTTCATACAAAATAATCCACTCAGTCCAGAGGAATGCTAACTCTGATCCACAAATCAGTGGAATTCTCATTGCGCACAAGTTACATAGACTCAGGGGGCAGATATGTAATCCTTCATTATTTGTTAGCCAATATGGAATGCTTGCTTGTGAACACATATGCCCCGAATATTGATGCCCCTGAGCTTTTTTTGACGAGGTGACCACCTTGTTCATGAGGTATATTGGAGTCCCTATCATATGGGGAAGGGCATGAACTTGATACTAGATAATGAGCTTGACAGAACCGATGCAACCCGCAGAGCTATGTCACATGCTGCCCGCCGCTTACACACACACACAGACTCATTGGGCATACACGATGCATGGAGTGTACTCTACCCATACACAAGAGAATACACCAATTATTCATCAGTACACAACAGTTCATCCAGAATAGATCTGTTCCTCACTTCAAGCGGGTTGATGGACAAGATCATAGATATCCAGATACTAGCGCGCACACTCTCAGACCATTCCCCGGTAACGATGCAGATCAAGCTTGGGCCCGGCTTACCTGCCCGCTCCGCCTGGCGCTTCAAATCAGAGGCACTGCGGGACATAGTGTTCAAGGTGGGGATTTTAGCTGACATAAATACCTTCTTTCACTGCAATAAACAACAAGACACATCCGAGGGGAACCGCTGGGGGGCATTCAAGGTCTTTATTAGAGGCATGTGCATCTCGAGGGAAGCGGGGGTACTGAAGGTCATAAAGCATGATTTACACCGCTCTGAAACTAAACTCAAGGAGCTCGAGCGTGAATATGCCACCCCATCTACCCCAGCCAAACTAGCTCAGATAAGATCGGAGCTGGAAATCTTCGAATCCCACGCCCTTAGAGAGAGGTACAGTACTACACGTGGCCTCTGGCGGCGCGGAAGTATGGAGAAGGGGATAGACCATGGAGAACCCTGGCCAGACTGGTGCGCACAGAGGGGTGCAAGACGCACATTGATAGCATCATAGACGCAAGTGACACCCAACACTGGTCCGACCAGCATATCCTTGACACCTTCACAGAATTCTATACTGCCTTATACGCGCCCCAGCAGGAGCACACTGCCCAGGACATAAATGATCTACTTGACCATATCCCCATGACTTACATCTCCCGAGCCACCAGAGAGCAACTGGATGCCCGATCACTCTTGATGAGATAGTCGAGGCCTCAGACCTCCTGAAGGGCAAGGCCCCTGGACCCGATGGGCTCACTTCAGAATTCAATCAGGAACATGTGGCCATTGTGGCACCGAAACTATATTGAGTTTGGGCTGAGTCACTCCGTCTGGCCACCCTCCCCCAATCCCTACGGAAAGCTCGCTGTTATTCCCAAGCTGGGAAAACCCGGTGATGAATGTGGATCCTACAGGCCCCTATCACTTATAAATACAGATAACAAAATATTCGCTACGCTAATAGCAAGCAGATTCCTCCCAATAATGTCACACCTGGTCCACCCAGAACAAAGCGGCTTTATCCCCGGTCGCTTAACAGCTCTCAATATCCGCCAGCTCTTTAATGTAATGTCCAGGATTGATCCAAAAGCGGTCGCGGTTACACTATATGCTCAGAAGGCATTTGACATGGTGTCCTGGCAATATATGTGGGCAGTATTGGAGAAAATGGGGATCGGACCAAGCATGATATCCTAAATTAAACTAGTATGCACAGATCCCGTAGCTAAAGTTCTGGTCAACTCCCTAATGTCTTCACCCTTCACGCTCCACAGGGGCACTCGCCAGGGCTGTCCATTTTCCCCTATTCTATTTGCACTAGTCATTGAGCCCATGGCTGATAATGTCAGAGATCAACACACTCGCAAGGGCATACGACTGCAGGACACACCAGAAATAATATCACTATACGCGGATGATGTACCCCTCTACATCAGGGACCCGTCTACACATCTAGATCCGATTATCCGCGACATAACAAAAATAGGCACATTCTCGGGCTTCACAATCGACTACTCCAAATCGGAGATATTCCCACTCACTGCGGCGACCCAACAGCTGACATGCAAATTCCCTCTCTGTTGGTCCCCAGGCGGCATCAAATATCTGGGAGTTCAGGTATCATTATCTAGATCCTCCTTACTGGCCGACAACTACACTGCTACAGCGCAACACGTATAGTCCAAAATGGCAAGGTGGCGCAACCTCCCACTTTCCTTAGCAAGTAAACTATCACTAATTAAAATTAAAGCGGTCCCCAAGCTCCTCTATACCTTTGCAAATGTCCCGATCTGGCCTGGGAAGCAATACATCAGGAAACTACACCTTCCGTGCGCCCAATTCCTGTGGCATTCCGGTGCGGTCCGCAAGAAGTGGCAACATATGACCCTCCCCTACAAGAGAGGGGGCTTCACAGCCCCTGATCTAACTCGGTACTTGATTGCTGCACAGGCCCAACATGCTACACATTGGTACAAACACCCAGCGGCACCCCCCCCCCCCATGTGAAACTTGAAAAACTAGCAAGCAAGGAGGTAAATATCATGTCCTTAATCCTCTAGCGTACATACCACATGGATGCCCCAGCGGATCCCATGGCCACCACGATTATGGCATGGAATCAACTACTGCACTCCCAGCCTGAGCACCGACCATACTACAAGTGGCTACCCATTTGGCACTTCCCGGGCCTCACCCCAACCCACGATAAACTCCTCATGCGACACTGGCTAGACCTGGAGTATCAGGCACTAACAGACTTATATGCCGAAGGTAAATTCATTACCCCGCAGACATGGCACCCTGGACACTCTGGTTCGGCATCAGAGCTGTTGCAATACTTCAGACTAAGAGCAGTAGTTTGCGTCATGTGGCATACTTAGCCAGACGAGCCCCCTGACTCACCAGAGATCCACTACATAGCCAACTCAGCCGGCAGTGGTGGTAAAAACTCCTCTCTGCACAAGATACTGCTGGACAAATCTGAGGATGCACCTTCAAAACCGTGAGACGAGTGGAGTGAGGCGCTGGGTCTGGCAATCACAGATGACATGTGGAGCAAAATGTGCTCGCACACACGCAAAGTCTCCCTTAACTCCAGATTTCAATGCACGCAATATAAGCTCCTCAATCGATTATATTACACACCTTACAGGGTGGGGAAATTAGCACATAATCAGAACTACACATGGCCGAGATGCAGATCCGAAGAAGCGGATCACACACACATGTTTTGGTCCTGTATAGTACTCGGGGCATTCTGGAAAGCAATGACTGAAGCCCTTTCAGAGATAGTCGGGACCCCAGTGGCCCTCGATCCGTTAGCTATTCTGTTCGGGTTGTGGGCTGGGGTTGAGGTGAAGAAAATGTTTACATTTTTGAATGTCAGTGCTATGGTGGCCAAAAAATGTATACTACAATGCTGGAAGCGTCGCTCCCCCTTCATTGGAGATGTGGTTGAAGGCTCTCGCCTGGACACAGATATGTGAGGAGGAATATATCAGTTCCCTCCCTACGAGTTCCCGCACGAGAAATGTGTGGACAGACTTCTGTAGTTACCTGAACAACAAAGATGACATAGAACCACTCTCTCCCCCTCACCCCGCCAGGTGTGCAAGATGAAACTAGACCCTGAACTGCGGAAAGCATAATGGGCCGTCAGCCCACCCCCATCGAATACTGCTTAAATGTACTGGAAAATCCAAATGTATGATTGCAACTGCTTATGCACTGTGCTGTGTACCTGCCGCTACTGCTTGCCAATAAAGAAAAGTAAAAAAAAAAAAAACACAGTTTTAAATAATGTTGGCCCCCCGAAACCCCATATTTCCCTACGTTATTAACCCCACCCGACCCCCCTCCTGACCCCTTTAAAGCCCATAACACCCATAAATATATTTTGATTCGTTTTTTTGACTACATTTTCAAATAAGTACTGCTGGCAAAAGGACGCCATACTACAGAAAGCACAATACACTAACTTTACCATATGAGAAGGGTGGGCTAGCGGTCCTGAATATGCAACAATATGTCTGGGCAGCTTAGGCTCAATATGCAAAAGGGTGGTTTGGAGACCATAGTAAGATACTGCATACCCATATGGTAAGAGGTTGGTGCCTCCCCTCGCTTCTGGGGGCCCTGGTATTGGGATCTGGAAAGGCCACCAAGGGAAGGGTGGCAGGGGAACCTTGACCTGTCACCCGAAAGGCGGCACTGCACAGGGCCTCCAGACAACTGGTGTGGATGTACGATAGCTGTATAACATGCCTGGCTTGCCCATCACGGTCGAGAGACAAATGCCCACACACTTCGGTAGACTGGGACTATCAACCCTAGATGACCTTTTCTGGGAAGGGAAATTCCTAACTCTAGAGCAGCTCCATGAGTGAGGTTTAGTTTAACGATAATTCCTATAATATGGGTTAAAAATGGCAATAAAGAAAATGCTCCCTGGCCTACCCCAGGAACCCGAAAGCTTGGAGATTGTGCATGCAATAGCATCTCAAAATATAAAATCTCATGCAGTGAGCATTATATACAAAGATTCAGAGAAGCTGGGGGAGGCTTGAGATGCCGGCAAGGAGATCAGAATCAAGCCCATAAGCTCATACATTGCAAGTACATTCATCAGTTACACCACACCCCCAATACACTGCATACACAAATTCCTGAAGTAGACGACTGCTGTTCTAAATATAATCGCGAGCGGATTTCATGCAACTAGCATGGAGCTGTTCCGGGTGCAACCGTTCTGGGTTTGAGTCAAGGATAAAGTGACTGAAATAAAGGGGCGCACTATACAGAGGAATCCAAAATTATGGTTGCTCGGCCCATTTAAAGGGGAATCCATTGTGGAAACAATGTTTCTGAATCTAGCATCGATTGTGCCCAGGAGATGTGTAATGATACATTGGTGTGGGAAGGTTGAAGCTTGGATGAGGGACATGTTCTGCTACGCCCAGGAGGGGAAATATGCAACACTACTGTCCCGTTCCAGTAGGCCCAAAGACATATGTGCCAGATTTAAGGCACACATATATGTCAGAAATGGGTCTATTAATGCAGGTAGATAGACGCTCTGCACTGGTAGCCCCCCAACCCAGGAGAACGAGTGACTCTGGGCTACCTCAAGCATACACGGAATAGGGTAACCAAAGGTATGTATTAAGGAACATGAATATGATTGATTCGGAAAATAATGTGCTCAATTAAGTTATCTATCTCCATGCAATGAATTATAATAGTATGAGATCTCACCGGCTGTCCAAGTTTGTTAAATTTGTTGTACAACCTTCTTTTGTGTATGCCTTTATAAGAACATCCTAAATAAGAATAAAAATAAATTTTAAAAATGGACCTGTGTCACAGTGGTCTGATTTTGAACCTTGGCATTTAGGAGAGAGAATATTTTTAAGTTGATCCTGGAGGTTTTATGTATTGATCGCACAGTTATGTTTTTAAGAGTGCCATCGATTGTAAAAAGTGTTATAAATTATTGTATGAGCTGTATGTATCTGTGCTTTTATGGATTGATAAAATCCGAAATAAGGCTTTGAATAACTCATTTATTGTTTACTATTACCTGTGCTCTTTCTTTTGATGTTACCTGAACTGCATTACATGTCATTGACTTTATTACCTAAATACCTAAATACCTTCAACTATCCCTCCGTAAATACCTCCCCTCTCGAGCCCTTCGCGCCTCTACCTCTAACTCCCTCAGGGTCAGTCGTTTTTCAAAGAAACAAGCTGGGGGTAGATCTCTGTCCTCGGGTGGGGCCTCCCTTTGGCACTACCTCCCTGCCATCTTGAAACTTGAGGAGAACCATCTACGGTTCCGGAAGCTCCTTAAGACCTTCCTCTTCGCCTCTGCCTTTGCCCCTCTTCTCCCCTGCTGATCTGCTTTCTCTCTCATCACTGTTGCATCTAGCCACCCTCTGTCCTTCGGGCCTAGGTACCTGCTCACCCTGCCACCCTCCTGCACTGCCTCCTGGCCAGCCCTTGCACTGGGGGCTGTATCTGCACCCATACAGTCCCCCCACACTTCTTCTGCACTTATTAGATACACCCTATCTGACTAACCTTCACTTTGCCACTCACAGGCTGCACTACCACTGTTTTGATCACCTTATTTATTTATTTACTTATTCTTTATCTTGTTCTCTCCTATGCTCTGCACTTTCCAATTTCTCCCCCCTACCGTGCACTTTCCCCCTTTTCCCTTCTCCATGCACTTGCGCGTTCTCAATGTCACTGGGCTTAGTAAGATCATTGTTTTTGTTTTCTCCCCTGTCCCCTCCCTTTGCCTGGTTGCGCTCTGAAACACCTGTGTACAAGCGCGATGTAAATCAAATATCATATCATTAATGATTAAGTTATTGGTATACTATAAACTAATAATTCCACAGTATGCAATATGCAGTATATTACCACATCTTTTAGGGTTTTCGAACATTGGGAACTCCTGAAAGCAGCACCAAGTCCTCACGATTGGCGAAAATTGGCTCCTTATTTTCGTATATGACCGAACACATTTAGTAGTGGGCACTCTCAATGGGATTTGTAACATCCTTTTTTGACATAGTTTCGTTTATCCATACCATCTTCCTATTTTAAACGCTTTTTTTTTTATTTTCACTGCTGTTGGTGGAACAAATTAGCTAAGGAGCCAGATATCACCATCCCCACCCCCTAATGTGGCATCAAAACAGCAAACGTGTCCAAGTCCAGTATATAGTAACTCAAATAATTCACACATCCACCAAGTTAAACAAAAGGACACAATGCATAAGGTCCATCAAGGACACTAGGAAGAAACTGGTGCAGGTATCTAAAATACGTCCTTTTCATCATCATCTCAGCCAGGGCCCAGCGCTGAACCTTTCCCAGAGCACTTGTCCCTGTAGATTTCCAACAGACCGAAATTATGCCCTACTCCATCCAGCCAATAAACATCAGCAAACAGGAAAGACAACAAACACGCGTTTGTATTATTTGTCTTTCATATTGAATCCCTGCGGAAAGCACTGGAAGCCTCCAGTTGTACTGGGATTTTCAAGCAGCAGTCCCTTATTTTTAATGGTAGGTTAGACCACAGCACCTGTATTACCATGCTGATGCCACCTCTGTCTCCTCTAAATGCGCTGTATTGGGGCCCATCTGCCACAGCTAAATTTTCAAGCAGTTCTGCCAGAAACACTTCCATCTTTGTAGCCATCTCCTCAGTTAAAATGTCACTTGATATCCCACAGCACTCACACCTTGACACCTCCGATCACATTTCTAGACTTACAATTTGGCATTCAACTTGCAAATGCTTTTAGTATGCCTTTAAACTTTCCCACCTCCACAAATGTTTGCAGCCGAATTACTCTGTTGTTCCAGACCATACAACTTTGCATCCATCATGTTAATTGGTATCTGTCACTGCCTCATACATCGTCCAGCTTTGCCTTCACAAACATGATGCCCATTTTAATTCTCTTGGTCTTTGCATGCAAATCTGTATGCAATACATTGATAGATTTAGGCAGGGTCTGATCCCTTTGCCTTATGTGAATTCTCCGTTATTTCCTTTCTATAGTCAGACTCTTGAGAATAATATTGTAGTTTTAAAAACTCGGAACTACTGCCCTTCCTTCTCCTTTCAGATATTTCTATGATATGCAATGCTCATTCCAGAGGGCTGCTAAAACTACCTTCACAGGTGCTACGGTTGTTTCCAGATGCGGCACAATTGCTAAAATGAATGTGATACACTAGCTGGCTCCCGGGAAGACCAAGTGCCCAAGTAATCACACAGCAGCTTCCTCCCTAATTCCAACTTCTGAGGTGGAAAAAAAAAAAGAGGACTACAGCAGGGTCTACAGTCTCCCCCATCTGCCACGCAACTCATTTTCCTAAACCTGGTAAAGAAATCAGTGATTTACTAGAAAGTTCTTGGCAAAGTCTATTACCTCCATTGCCACACTCTCCCACACTTCCATCGCCTCTTTTCCTGGTAAGAAACCCACATTGCATCTGTTACAAGGGGCAGTGAAGTCTGTTGGGGACACAACATTTCCTTATACCCACATATGAACAAAAAGCCGATTTACATGATTGAACTAATGTGCCACTGTCCGCAACATGGAGTTCCAACTTTGCAGTGTCCTGGGCGCTGGTTATCGCTCTCATCACATTTATACCCAGGTGTGTGTTGTGCTGCAGATGGGTACTGAATACTTTTGCTCTATACCAAATGTAAACTGACATTTGCTTTAGGGGCACAGTGCACATTGTAATTTTAGGAAAGCGGTCATATAGGTGTCCTGGTACATTTCAAATACACATGTGACGTTAAAAAGACCACATTCATGTAATGGGTAGAGTGCTTTCGTTTTCAGAGATTAGTACGATTATGGTCTCTTGGACTCCGAAATTTGAAGATAATACGATTTATTATAGCAAACATTGCTAGACTCCCGAGCCCGCTTGGGTTGCGTGAATCCAGTTTGCTTGGTCCGATTTTCTTGGGCCATTAACCTAAGGAACAAGTTACTTACCGTAACTGTTGTTCTCCAGCATGGGTCTGGCATGGATTCACATGCTCATGAATATTCCCCGTCGTCAGGCTGGGAATCCTCGGTAAAGAAAAAAACAGTATCAGTTTCGTTTCTGATCTGTCTTTCGTAGTAGTAACCAATCACTGATCTCTGCGTCATACTGACCACAGCCAATGACTGCCCTCTACCTAAGCCCCGCCTCTGGCAGCCATCTTCAGATTTGGAAGCACGTGAAGTGGCAGTATGACCAAGTGAAGAGCCGCAGAGGGGTAGGCGGGAGGGTTCGCATGTGAATCCATGCCAGACCCATGCTGGAGAACAACAGTTACAGGTAAGTAACTTGTTCCTTCTCCAGCATGGCGTCTGGCATGGATTCACATGCTCATGAATAAAGAATACATAGCAGTACACACATGCACAACCACGGGAGGTGGCAAAGGCTCAACATTAAGCATTACATCAAACTCAACATTAAGCATCTTACCTCCTCACCAGGCTCACCTCAGGCGAACAGGTTGCGCAGCACTGCTTGGCCGACCCTGGACTCCTCCCTGGAATCCCGATCGATGCAGTAGAATTTCGTGAAGGTGTGCGTCGACCTCCACGTAGCAGCCCTGCATATGTCCAGCAGGGGCACACCAGATAGGAATGCTGTGGTAGCTGCGATCGCTCTGGTGAAATGGGCTCTCGGACGGCCAGGCAGCGGTCGGTTTGCCAACCGGTGACAGTACATGATACAGCCGGAGAGCCACCTGGAAATGGAAGCCTTCGAGAGAGCATTCCCCTGATTGACAGGTCCAAAGTTCACAAAGAGTTGTGACGTCTTCCGAAAACACTTTGTGCGGTCCACGTAGAACTTCAGCGCTCTAGCCACATCCGGCGAGTGCAAAGTCCTCTCAGCCGGCGACGAAGGCGACGGGAAGAACACAGGTAACACCAAGGGTTCGTTGAGGTGGAAGTCCGACGGCACCTTGGGCATGAAGGAGGGGTGCGTCCTGAGCACTACCCTCGTGTCGTGAAAAGTCAAGTACGGGGCCTTGCAGGAAAGGGCCTGGATCTCTCCCACCCGTCGTGCGGAGGTGATGGCCACAAGAAACGCTTTTTTCCACGACAAGAACTTCAACGGGGCTGAGTGCAGAGGCTCGAACGGAGGTCCCATGAGCTTGGTCAGCACCACGTTGAGCTCCCACGCCGGGGCCGGAGCCTTCACCGGCGGGAACGATCTAAACAGTCCCTTCATGAACTCTTTCACCAGACGATGAGACCACAAGGACGTCCGCCCCGTGGTTCTGGTGTATCTGGAGATCGCAGCAAGATGAATCTTGATGGACGCGTGTGCCAGTCCAGCTTTGGCCAGCGTCAACAGGTACGGCAGTACTTGGGGAGCCGTGATCCTTAGAGGGTTAATCTTATGTGCGTGGCACCAGACAGAGAACCTCTTCCATTTGTGTCCGTAGCATTTCAGAGTCGAGGACGCCCTGGCCTTTGCAAGAACCTCTCTGCAGTCGGCCGGTAGTTCGTATCCTCCAAACTCTAGCGCTGCAGGAGCCAGGCCTGCAAGTTCAGCGACTTTGGGTCGTGGTGGAGGATGGCGCCTCCTTCCCTGGAGAGCAGATCCGCGTCCACTGGCAGCTTGATTGACGGGGACGCTGACAAGTCCAGAAGGTCCGGGAACCATATCTGCCTCGGCCACGCAGGTGCGACGAGGATCATCCTGCACCGTGACCTCTTGAGCTGGTTGATGAGCCGGATCGCAGTGGTAACGGAGGGAACGCGTATAGGAACAGGCCCTCCCAGGGGAACGAGAAAGCATCGCCCATGCTCCTCGGCTGGGGAAACCTGCTGGCGAATCTCCGGCACTTGGAGTTCGTCGCCGTCGCGAACAGATCGATCTGGGGTGTGCCCCACCGTCGGAAGAGGCGATCCACTAGATCCTGCCGTAGTTCCCACTCGTGGCACGAGCGCAGCTCCCTGCTGAGTGAGTCGGCGATGGTGTTTTTTATCCCTGCCAGATGAAACGGCACCAGAAACATCCCTTGGGCGACGGCCCAATGCCACAGGTCCTGCGCCTCCTTGGACAGTGCTGGGGACCTGGTTCCGCCCTGTTTCCTGATGTAAAACATGGTGGTGGTGTTGTCGGTGAAGATCCTCACTACCTTGTCCTTGAGGGACGGAAGGAAGGACCTGAGGGCCCAAAACACTGCGCGGAGCTCCAGGACGTTGATATGGAGGGACTTCTCCATCGGGAGCCAAAGGCCTCTCGCGTGCAGTTTTTCGGTGTGTGCTCCCCACCCTTCCAGGGAGGCATCCGTGGTCACTGTGTCCTGGTGGCCTGGGGTCTGGAAGTCCATGCCCGCCGACAGATGCGCGTGGGTGCCCCACCACCGGATCGCTCGTCGGAAACTCTCGTCGAGTGTGATCTTCTCCTCGAAGCTGCCCGTCGTTTGGATCCAGCGCGCGTCCAGGAACTCCTGTAACGGGCGCATCCGGAGCCTGCACAGGGGAATGAGGTAGATGCAAGAAGACATCATTCCGAGGAGGGACTTGATGGACCTCACCTTGGCCGCGTCGGCAACCAGCATCCGCTGTACCTTGCCCAGGATGGACCTGGTCCTTTCCTCCGACGGGGAGGCCAGAAGGGACACTGCGTCGAGCTTCACTCCCAGAAACAGTGCGTCTTGAGCGGGTACCAGGTGGGACTTGGCGTAGTTCACGGAGAATCCCAGGTCCGTGAGAAGTTGGACGGCCCTTGCCGTGTGCACCACGGCGAGCTCCCTCGTCTTGGCTCGGATGAGCCAGTCGTCCAGGTAGGGGTAGACGTGGATCCCCTCTCGGCGCAGCTGCGCCGCCACTGGTGCGAGGCACTTGGTGAATACCCTGGGTGCCGACCGTAGTCCGAAGGGAAGGGCTCTGAACTGATAGTGACGCCCTTGGACCACGAACCTGAGAAATATTCGGTGCCCCTTTAGGATGGGAATATGGAAGTAGGCATCCTCCAAATCCAACGACGACAGGAAGTCGCCTTCCTCCAGCTGACCCAGGACGTGCTGGAGGGTGACCATCCGGAACTTCTGTGCCTTGATGAACTTGTTGAGTCGTCGTAGGTCTAGGATGGGGCGCCATCCTCCCGTCTTCTTCTTCACGAGGAAGTATCTTGAATAAACTCCGGAGCCCCGAAGCCTCTTTGGGACGAGTTCGATGGCGCCCTTCCTGAGCATCGCCTTTACCTCCAGGAGAAGCTGAGGGACGTGAAGCTCTTTCCTGGCCACAGGGGGGACGCGCGGGCACCTTCTTTGAAACTCGAGCGCGTGGCCCTGGGCTAGGGCGTCCAGCACCCAAAGGTCGGTGGAGATGGACTCCCACACGCTGACGAAGCTCGCCAGCCGGCCTCCCACCGGGGTGCTTCGGTGGGGGCCCGACCTCACGGCCGGTTCAATCCTGCTTCGACGAGGCTTTGCCGCCTTGACCTCCTTGGCGACGACGGCGGGGTCCGCCTGACTTGCCTCGTCCCCTGTAAGCCTCCTGAGACGACGAACGGGCCGCTTGACGTAGCCTTGAGCCATCCACGCCGCCTAAGGCACACGCCGTTGCCCAACTGGCGAAATCCAGTGTCGACGATGTCCGTCGCAATAGTGATGGCGTGGTCCGACGCCTCCTCACCTTCCTGCAGGATCTCCAGGGCCTCCGCCCTCTTGTCGTCCGGTAGGAAGTCCAGCAGGGGAGCCAGTTTGTACCACAGCTCCCTGTCGTAGCGGGCTACGATAGCCAAGGCGTTGGCCGCCTTAATCGTCGTCGCTGCAGACGAGATGACTCTGCGCCCCATAGTGTCCAATTTCTTTCCCTCGCCGTCCGGCGGGGAAGTCGACGTAGAGGCCGCCCCCCCCGCTTTCTTCCTGGCCGCCGCAGAGATGACGGAGTCCGGGGCAGGCTGTGCCCGGAGGCACAAGGGGGCCGCGTCTGGGACCCGGTACTTCTTCTCGTACCGGTCTCTTCTAGCTGGCGTCGTGGATGGGTTCTTGAGGAGGGCGAGGCCCTCATCCCAAATATCGTCCAGTAGAGGTACTGCGAGGACCGTCTTCCTCTTGGCCTCGCGCCGTTGATAAAGGAAACCCTTCTTCTTCTCCTCAGGGCAGAGCTGGAAGAGCTTGGATGCCCTGGCGATCATGGAGTGAAACGATCCAATCTCGTCGGGCGGGGAAGCCCGGGTGGGAGGCGACGACGGTAGATCCTCGTCGTACACCTCGTCGTCCATACCCGTCGCGGCCGTGTCAGTCCCCGTATCATCCCCTCGAGTCGTGGACGGGGAGGAGGGCTGAACGGGGCGCGACGGCTGAAAAGGAGGTGGAGGGTGAATCCTCCTTTTCTTGGGGGGAAGGCTGCCAGAAGGTCCAGGTTCTGGATCCCCCGACGGGAGTGGTTCCTCCGCTGGTGGTAACGGTAGTCTCGTCCTTATCTCCGAGCAGAAGGACTGTATAGCCAACAAAATGGCCGCCGAGTGGTCTTGCGGCGCTGGCAGAGGGGAGTCCGACGGGCGGGCAGGGGCCCCGTCACCACCCTCGACGATATCGTCGTCTCCTGCGTCGGGATCCCTCCCGACGGGCTGGTCTTCTTCCACGCCAAGGCCGTGGCTTAAGACCTCGATCAGCTCCTCCTCAGAGGCTGAGGCTGAATCCACGACGACCTCCTGCCCCCCCCTTCTTCTCCGCCGGAGGTTTCACGGGGGTCCTGTCGATGGGCACAAAAGAGGACTCCCTCCGCGGTGGCAGGGAGACTCTGAGCCCCGAGGTCGCCACCACTGGTGTAGCCTCCACAGGCTGAGCCAGGGCCGCCGCGACAGTCTCGATAGAGGCCTTGGCCGGATGGATTAAGGCCTTCACCACCTTAGGTGCGCTCACCGCCTTATCCTTGAGGGGGGGACACTGCCTTGCTCCCCCTCCGATGGGGCCTTAGAGCTCGACCGGGGCCTCTCCAGGAGCTTCACCGGGTGCTCGGCCTTCCTCTTACCCGACCCAGAGCGTTGGCTCGTGGTTGATTGCGCCGGGGAGGGTGCGCCCTGCCTGGCGCCCGTAGAGCCCGACTGCTCGGCGCTCCCGGTGCCAGCGGACTCGCGGTGCTTGGCCTTGTGTTGGACCCCCGTCGCCGGGGCGTCCTCAAAGGTCTTAGAAGACCGCTCGGATTTCTTCCTCTTCTTCTCGCCGGACGGGCTCTTCCCTTCCAGCCAGTTGGCGAGACGTTGATGGCGGTCCTTCATGGCGACATGTTGCCGCAAAACGCACAGTCCTTCTCCACGTGCGTCCTGTCCTCATGTAGGCAGTAAAGACAAAAGGAGTGTTCGTCTTCCTTAAAGACATTCTGTAGCTGGCATCCAGGGCAGACCCTGAACAGCTTTCCGGGCGTCGAGCTTCCCTTCTCCTGGGCCATGTCCGAGATGGGCCTGAGAAACTTCTGGAGTCCTCCAAAAGCGTTGCTCGACGAAATCTTCACCCTTGAGGGGCGTAGGCGAATCCGACACGGGTCCCCGTTGATCGGATGGAGAGTCGGTGGAGCTTGAGGCTCTTTTGACCGAAAAAACGAAGTTTTTGAGAAAAAACGTGAAAAAATAGCACTAACGCTCGAGAGCAATAGCACGAGGATCCCAACACATGAACGTGCGGTAAAAATCTGAAGATGGCTGCCAGAGGCGGGGCTTAGGTAGAGGGCAGTCATTGGCTGTGGTCAGTATGACGCAGAGATCAGTGATTGGTTACTACTACGAAAGACAGATCAGAAACGAAACTGATACTGGTTATTTCTTTACTGAGGATTCCCAGCCTGACGACGGGGGAATATTCATGAGCATGTGAATCCATGCCAGACCCCATGCTGGAGAAACTGAAGTCTTCCAGTTTATTTTCTGATAATTGAATGCACATTTACAAGACTTATCAGGGGTATTATACAGTTGTAAATCCTCAATGCTAAATGAAATAAAAGATGTGCCTGGTGATGCACCAGCCACCTGTAAAAACACACAGATTCGGTCTGCTGCGGGAAGAAAATGCTGGAGCTGACTAACTAAAGGGTCAACTTGTCACAAGATTTTGAATTGTGGAAAGGTATGTAATGTTTCTGTTGAGCTAATACTGATTGACAGATGTGTAAAATCTAAAATGGGGTCCTCAGTTCATACATTTTACTCCCGCTCCTAATAGCTGTGGAGACCTATTCAGGTATTCCTGGTCCTATGTCTGTCACCCCATTTATTCTCTGGTAGTTGCTCCCCTTGTGCAACTACTGTCACAGAGGGATAAAAAAGCACTAACTCCCAAAGAAGGTTCAAGGGTTTTTATTGATTTTATTTGCAGTGAGCTAGGGACGCCTCTCACGCTCTCGTCTATAGAAAGCATTCACACCATAACCCATATGTCCCTACTCACCAGATGTGTAGAAAGTTAATATTGACCCCTACTATCCAAGCTGGCTGGTAGGTATTACCTAAAGACAGTTTGCCTTTTCTGCCTCAACACCCTTCAGGCCTTTCTAGATTAGGCGTACACTATCGATATTGTTAGTGCTAACAGAGATTAGGTATGTGTCTTCCAGTCGGTCTCCTTCCTCTCCCTTTCAAATTGTTATGCTCCCCTCTGGAGTCTCCTGTGTCCAACTCCACCCATCTTCTCTCCTTCTTCCCCCTACTTCTGTCCCTCCAATTTCACTCACTCATACTACTTGCCTCCACACTTCAATGTTATTACTCTTTCATCCACTCTACTACTCCTTCCTCCACTTTACTATTCATTTCACACTATTGCTCCCACTAAACACCACGAGTACTGCACCTCACCTTCTACCCCAGTCACCCTCACAAACACTTTTCACTCACTCCTTTCACTCGCTATACCTACACTCACCTAGCTTGTACACCCACTCACAACAATACCACTTGCATTCACCAACCCAGACCTCATCTGTACACTCAAACCCACTGGCCTTCCTCCTGCTTGTGTGTTGGTCTGCCACGTCCTCCTCCTCTGACCTCAACCGAACAACCATAAACTTCATGTTTCCTCCTGCCCTTCTTACCCCCCATGCCTCTCCCATTTGATTACTGGCCGTGGCCAATCTGGCCCCGTCTCCCCCACCTGGAGATGTTACAAACAGCAGAAGTTTTAAATAGCAGATATGCCCTACACCTTTTCTCTGCACGGGGTTGTGGCGAGGTAGCAA
Source organism: Ambystoma mexicanum (assembly GCF_040938575.1). Lineage (NCBI taxonomy): Eukaryota > Metazoa > Chordata > Amphibia > Caudata > Ambystomatidae > Ambystoma > Ambystoma mexicanum. Next base: position 743,911,310 of record NC_090936.1, read on the forward strand.
TGGCTGCTCGTTCTGCACTGTGTCCAGGTTCGTGTTAGGGGCTTTCCCCTAAGGAAAGTGCAGTGTTGCCAAAGCATTTCGGTGCTGGACTGCCCATGTGGGTGGGACAAAGACTGATATGCAAATGGATATTTCCCTTCGGTGAAAGGTACAATGAGCTAAAGTGTGGCTGCCAAATCTCGAGTGGGTACTTTCCCAAAGAACAGGTCTTTAGCCGTGTTATTCCTGCAGTGTTGTTTGGTGGTTCTTTCCCTAATGGCAGACTCTGGTGGTCTAGGGTGACAGCAGCGGCTTCAATGTTGTGCATGCCGGTGCAGGGCAGCGGTGTGCAACATGTCAGTCAACCGAGTAAGCTCTCTTAACATTTCCTGCTGTCTCTATCCCAGTTTGTCAGTCTGGTGCTGGAGTGCAGATAGCAAAGGGTGTTAATGGGCTGTGCTCTTGTAGCTGTTCACTCCATATTTCTGCAGAGTTAATTTTGGGTCTAGGAAAAAGTGAAAACTTACCAAGCATCAATATCCAGAGGCATGGGGAGTTGCAAGTGGGTAGTGCCCATGTGTAAACTAGCTCCTGAGAAGGGGACAGGAATTGGGGCCCTCTCAATTGCCACCATCCCCCTCCGAGGTAAGACTGGCACTGTCTTTCAACCCAGTAGGCATCCCCTGTCAGGATGAGAGGAGTTCCAATCCCCTTGCAAAAAAGGTCAGTTTGCTGACTTTGTCATGCTTCTGGCTTCATTGTGACAGCTACACTGTGCGCTTTTTGTTGGCATGTTTTGTCTGTTACGAGAACCCTGGGTAACATGCCATAAGTGAAAACCTGCACTGTGTTTTGACCTTCTGTGGAATTAAATGCTGCCTTCCATTTATCTATGAACTTGGATACACAGGTCAGCTGAAGGTCAATATCTCCTTGTCTGAATTTCCATTAACAATCATTTGGACAAACCACTTATGAATAAATGTATCTCATTAGGCCCAATTGGAGTAGGGCTTTTTCTTGAAATTGATAAAAGGAGGTAGTGACTGATTGCATTAATGTTAATACTGGTTCATTTCCACACAATATGTAGCTCTTATCTGTCGATGTAGGAATTCCAAATCATCCCTTGGGCTTCTTTACAGAAGCTTGAACCCTAAGTGTGATTCATTGATTAACAAGGACAGTAGTGTCTGAAGAGATATACGTTTTATCTGAGCTTTGTTGGTGGCACAGCAGACTGCATCTGATCGCCACAGTGAAAGATTAAACATTTGCGTTAACGTTTATTCACTGAATTCCCCTTTACCGAACATCAGCTACTTTAAAGATAGTCTCTATGTAACGCAGCACCTCAACCTTTAACACCCAGCCTAGTTTTGAATAAAGTATCAGCCATGATTTTTCGCCACAATCATTTCTCGCTCTATAAACAAACGCAGCTAAATCTATGGATAATGTTGACTGATCGCATCCCAAATTGAATACAACAGAAGTAGCAGAAGTGAAATCCATTCCAATGATGATGCAAAGCCTGTTCTACTTTCCTCACACATTTTACTTTGTCGGGTATGGGGGCCCCACTGCTTCTCAGGGCCATCGGCCATTCAGTACATGGCCTCTTTTCATGTGCAAATGTATTACTACCGAGATGTGCAGAAAGGCAGTCCGATTATGTGGAATACAGACTTTATCTTGCAATTTGGTTGACCACATGCCCTCACATCTCCACTAGATAGAAATGTCCATTTTTAATTACAATTAGAAAATATGCATTTCCCTGCTTGAACAGCTTTGTACATTACGTGCAAACATATTTTCCCATCCTACTCTAAATTGTTACACAATGTTTTTATTTTTTTTAGATTTTTTCAAAATTATTAGTCTGGAATGTTTTCACTTCATTTTGTGCATGTGTCGTATTAAAACAAGTATCCCACGAGACTAACGGGTGGGGGAGGCAATATGGTTGCTTGAGAGATCTTGTCCTATGGGCCTTATATGCAACCCTGGACGCATTCCTGATGTCCCGGGAGGATAGCTCAGCAGCAACGTGCTCGCCTTGGAAACAAGACCACACGAAGCAACACAGGTTCGATCCCCGGGTCCGCGCTTAGAAACCTCTGGGTATTAGGCCTATTATAAATACACAACTAATACACAGTCCTGTAACAGAGCCTCTATGCCCCCGAGCTGTGTGGGCGCTTTAAAAATGCAAAAAATAAAAATAAATAAATACATTGCAGCCCCAGCCTAAAGTCTCCTCCCATGTGGCCAGGGGAAGACAGCCGCTATCTGATCCTAACCCTGGGGGTAGCGTTACACATGGTAGGAGATGGCGGTCAGGGAGATGTTATGACTTCATATAGAGAGGAATACTGTGTCTCTCCAACTGAAGAGGAAAACCAATAATCCCTAAATACCGGATGGCATGTTGTCATTTGTAAATCCTTCCCATGCTAAAACCCAAACCACTGTGTATGAAAAACCTTCCCAGCAGAATAACATTTACCTCTCAGGCATGCATGGTTTACATTCATTCAACATCCCCTGCTTATACAGATTTTTATCGGGATATGAGCTCCGAGCAAAACATCACTACACCTAATATTTGCAAAACCTCTCCTGATTCTGACAATTTGTATTCCAACAAATATTTAAAACGATATCAGCTTCAGAAGTCTAGAACAGATACATGCGCACCAATTCCCATAACAGCTGGGGTACGGAGATGAAGAACAAGGAGTCAATGGGGAGGAAATGTGACTGAGCGCAAAGTGCAGTCTAGTTGTGCAAAACTAAATCAGCTGTACGGGACATTTAAACTCAGAAGTTACCTGCAGCTGGATGATCGAGAAGGAAGCAAGGAGAGAGGCTTCGGAGTACCCAGAACAGGAAGCGGGACAGGTAGCAGAGGCCTGCAGCAAGTTGGCAGTGTTCTAAACCGGAGAATAGAGACTACAGTAGAGAACAGGTGAACGAAGCACAGTGAGGTAAGGGGAGACTAGGCCCTGCAGAGCCATGCAGGTTCTTGGGGCAAAGGAAGCAGACGAAGACGCAAGAACCCAACAAATCTCTGCTAAAATGAGGAAGCCAGCCCTGCGATAGACTCTTGCAGCAACAGCACAGTATAGTAGTGAGTCAGCCTGAGAGTGAGTGGGGCCCTGAGACGTGCAAAAACATTTAAAAGTATAAGAAGGATATTTATGAATATCGACCGAAGCGAAATAAAAAGAGAAGGAAAACATGGTACAAATCTCCTGACATGAGATGTCAGTTGGGGGAGACCTCACCAGCCTTGCCATAAGCCAAAAGACATTGTGAAAGAGATAAAGAGACAAAGGTTGTGCAGTTCTCCTGACATGAAATGTCAGTTGGGGCAAATTTTAAACAAGCATTGCCAAGAGAGATTACAAGCAAGGTTGACAGACAGAGCTTGAACAACTCCTCATATAGGAAATGTCTGCATAGGCGAAATTATTACAGGTACCCACTGAAGTCAACAAGTTGTGTTGTTGGAAAAATATGATGTGTAAGGACAACAGTGGAAGGAAGATTACAGAAATACCTGTTAAGAATATCAGGCAAGGTTCTCTTTTGAAAAGCGATTCCTGGCAGGAGAGTAAACCAGGATATCAAAGGGGTGAGTTGAAAAAAAAATGTTCGATGAAAGACATTTGGTTTTGCCATCCTAAGAAAAGGGCTTCCTCCAAGTCATTTGGCTACTCTGTCTGTGGTGGTTTGGAAAGTTATCAGCACTTTTGCAGACACTCTCAGCCCCTGACATGGCTACCCAGCAACAGGATGAGCGCTAGGTTTGCACCGACTGAGGTGGCTACAAAGATGGACGTACTGCCTGAAACCGAAACTTTGCATACAGACATCCAGGCTTCCATCTCAGAGTTACATGGGTGTATAGGCAAAGTTGAAGAGAAGATTGAAGCCCTAGAGAACAACCAACTTTCTGTATACCCCCTGGAATTTAAGTATGAGGCTAGACTGATGGAGCTAGAGACAAACACGAGGGCTCTAGAATTCAAGATTGGTCCCATGAGAGGCACTGCAGTTTCACGCATCCTGAGCTTACCAGGGAAAGATGGCAAGATGCAGGGGGAAACAGAGTAGAGGACAAAGGGCATGATTGGTGAATTATTGAGAGCACAGGGGTCGGGGGGGGGGGGGGGGGGGTGAGTGCTTAAAAAAAGAACACATGTGGTGGCTCAGAGAAAAAGGACCCAGATAAATCGTGGCAGGATGTCACTAGTATAGCGGTAAGGTGGCAGTTCCCATTAAAACAAGACACAGGGAGGCAATTGACTATAACCATTCAAAGGTTAGGTTTCAAGACCTCTCCGCATTGATTTATCAAATGGAGGGAATGCTACCCTATGATCATGTAGCCTACGAACCCCATATTCTTTATAGTGGGGGTATCCCTTTACCCCGATAATTTTTTTTTTTTTTTAAACATGCAGGACTACAATATCACCTAACTCATATTGATGAAGTGAATCACATGATTAAGGATTCAACTGGGGCTAAGGAGAAGGAGAGACAGTTATCTAGCCTTGGGTCTGCCACAGTACCTGCTCCTCGTTTTTCCCAGACAAGTTGAGTTTTTAGAAAGATGGTCGGCACAAGAACATTTTGAAAACTGATTATTTCCCAGCCAGTAGATGAATGCAGAGAAAGGTGACTGGTTCTTGCATTTGTTTTCTTTGTACTGAAGGAGGGGGTTGAAAATTGATACGTCCTAAGGCAGAGGGAAATAATTTTTGAAGCTGACAAGTTTAACTTTCGTGGTTAAAGAAATATTCCTTTTTTTTTAACTGGTTTATTCAAATTACCAACACACAATCTATTCATGCAATTCCGGAAAACATTCAACCATATGTTCACAATAGAATTTAAAACAAAATATAAACAATTTCACCCTCAAAAAACAAAAACAAACAAAAAAAACAAACAGCCCCACAAAGGTCCATCATACTCTTTACTTCATCTTAACAATTTTAACATCTGAGACCTCATCAAATAAACAACTACTATTGTGAATATTACAATACATTCAAATGCAATAATACAAAAAACAGAAATATACATTTTACTCATCTTACTCAGCGGCACTACAAACATTTCCAGCTTAATCCGCAACCAAATTTCAGGAACTCACCCCCGATTTTCCCAAAAGTCTTCTCTTTATGCTGTAGCAACATCATAACTTTCAATTCCACACAGCAAGTACATTTCCTTCAGCCACTTTTCCACGGTAGGACAAGTGTATGCTTTGCAATAACAGAGTCATTCTTTTTGCAACCATCAAACTCCTTATGATCCAAGTTATTTGGTGATGTCGTAAATCCTCTAGATCCGTGTCCTCTCCCGGAATTAAAGTCTCAAAGTTAAATTCTCTTTTCCCATAAGACTGTCCATCACCTCGGTTACTCCTTTCCAAAATACTCTTACTTTATGGCACTCCCAGAACATATGCTCTAGTGAACCTTGTCCAAGACTGCAATTCCAACAAGCATCTGTAGAACTTAAGCCTTGTCTGTGCATTCGGACTGGTGACCAAAATACTCAGTTGAATAATTGTATTTGTCTAGCTCTTTCCCCTATATTCATGGACACTCGATCTTACTTTCCCATAACAGACTGCCATAGACTTACACCAGGCATAATTGGATAGATTTGTGACCACCAGCCTGAACCTATTCATGACAGAATTGTAGATGTTGCCTTGCATTATATACTAGCATACTTGTCAAGGTCAACAAGCGCCACACTTAGCGTGCGCCGCATCCTGATAGAACTGTGAACGTTAACATGTGCCACACTCCGATAATCTTGGGAATGTTAGCAGGCCCTACACTTAGACGGACTTTGAAGGCTAGCCAATGACACACTTAGATGGAATTGAGAATGTTAGCATGTCCCACACCTAGATAGAACTTGAATGTTAGCATATGCCACACTTAGAATTGCGAAAATGAGCCTGAGCCGTATCTAGATAATATTGTGAAGGTTAGCGAGTGCCACACCTAGACGGACTCATGTAGGTCAGCAAGTGCTACACGTAGACAGAACTGTGAATGTTAGCATGTTACATGTCATATAACCCACTAATCAATCAATATAAGCTCAAACTCTCTGCATACTTCTCTCACTCAAATAACTCAACTATATCTCGCAAAACAATCTGCACACACTTCACCAGACCGCAACAACACATAAGCTGCACAACAGCACACACGGACTGACACCGATCGAATACTCGCACCAAAGCTCAGCACCCAGTGTCTACAGAGTTGAAGCTGCCAACAGTACACCACTCCTCTCACTATACTACTCCCTCTTCACCTTACTAACCCATCCCACCTTCTCGTTAACAGACCCGCCAGAGCGCCTGGGGACCAATTCCGTTGGTGATGGTGCACGGTACAAATACCTTTAACATAACATACTCTGAATATTTTGACAAAGTGCTTCCCAGCGTTCTTGTGAAATTTCCATTTGCAGACTAACCAACCATGATGCCATGCATTCTTCATTCCAACCCGAGTTCTTGCTCAAAAGTTTATATCATTTAGATGCCGTATGACCTTGTCCGCCTATATCCTTAATAATGCCCGTCAAATCTGTAGATGTGGGAGTTACAATGTTTATTTCACTTTTCAATTTTCGATATTCTCCGCAAGTGCATTCTTTTAAATCAAACCTTTCTTTTAATTCTTTGAAGGAACGCCATTTCTCTGCTTCCAACAGGCCATCAATCCTTCTCACTCCAGCCAGAAAACCATTTGACCAAAATAAGGTTTTATTCTTAATTTGAATTGCAGGATTCAACCAGACTGATGATGAGATCATTTGGTCTGGTGGCATGTTAAGAGCCTTTGCCATGTTTCTCCAGGTTGACCTCAGGAAGTCAGTTAATATCGATTTTCCAACCAAGTCTTTGCTTGTGGTAGAGAGAACTGCCGAAAATTTTCAGATTACCTACCATGCTAGCCTCAGCAACGGCCAAATGATCCATACGCCCCGAAATAAATGGTAGAAAGTGCCTGGACATGAATGCAAGATGGTACCACTCAGAATTTGGAATACCTAGACCTCCCCTTTCATTTGGCAGCTGTAGTTTCCATAACTTCAACGCGGACTCCTCATTTCCCATAAAAAGGATTGGATCATACTATCAATCTGTCGCATCAATGATCTCTTAACTTGTAGTGGGATCATGCTCAAAGCATATGTTAATTTGGGTGTTATCGTCATTTTATTGCATTCACTTCACCCCCTAGGGATAGTTTTAGAGATTCCATCTTTCGAATTCTGCTGAGATCTTATAAATCGTGCACTTTACGTTTAAGTCCATCATGTCACGGATTTCTCTTGTAAGCCATATCCCTAGATATTTCATCTTTTCTGGGCACCATTTAAAGCCTTGGCTCTTGATTAATAAACTGCCAGTACCCCATGGGCAAAGCAATGCCTCAGATTTAGCCCAATTGACTTTATAGTTCGAAATGTTGCTAAATGAATCAATTAGATCCATCAACGCAGGAACTGATGTAGATAGGTCTTGCAGCACGAGAAGATTGTCTGCACATAACCAGAGCTTTTGAGTAATCCCATAAAAATTTACTTCCTGGATACTTTCATCTGCTCTGATTGCCACCACCAGAGGTTCAATAGAGAGTACAAAAAGCAATGGAGATAATGGGCAACTTTGACGAGTCCACTGATGGAACTCACATTCATTTGAGATTTTCCCCATTAGTTGTCACCTCAGACATGGGGTTTTTTTTATAAAGCAATTTAACCCAGTTCATGTATTCAGGGCCAAAATTCATTTTTTCCATTGTCTTGAATAAGAACTCCCACCGAACCCGATCAAAGGCCTTTTCTGCATCTAGAGAAAATGCCACTGACTCCACTTTCAACTTACTCGCCTCTGTCAAGGTCAGTAAAAGATTCTGCATATTTGATGATGAGACGTTCCCTTTTATGAAACCAGTCTGATTTGGGTGGATCAGATTTGTTATTACCCTTTCCAGTCTGTTCGTCAATATTTTCAATAGAATCTTACTGTCCGAGTTTATTAGACTAGTAGGCCTGTAGTTACCTGGATCCAAAGGGGATTTGCCTGGTTTCAGGAAAATTAATGTTTTTGCATGCCCAAGTGTTGCTGGAAGAATTTCCTTAACTTTACAGTGTGAGCATATTTCCTTTAGCAATCTAAGTACCTTCTACAGCATAGCTTTATAAAATTCCATCGGCAAACCATCTTGACCTGGACACTTTCCTATGTTTAAATCTCCTATTGCCTTTTGAATTTCAGCCAATAATATTTCCCCTTCCAAACAAATTATGGGGCTGCTTTGCTAGAAGTGTATCCATCTCTATTGGTCCAGCCCTCTGTGCCTCCTTATAACGGTTTTCATAATAGGCCCTAAATTTTTCATTGATCTCTTGAGGATCGTACGACACCCCTCCCTTCTTTCTTTCAGTCGCACAGATAGCTCTGTTCGCTGCATTCACTCTCAAACTGTGTGCAAGCAGCCCACTGCACTTCTCTCCTGCCTCATAGTAGGTACATTTTGTCTTAAAAAGTGTGTGTTCTGCCTTCTTACCTTTTATGCAATTCATATTTCATGTTCGGAAAATCTGATCTTTTCCTCACATCTGAGTTACCAATCATCTCTTTCTCCTGATTTCTACTTGAAGCACTCCCAGCTATTAATTCAGTGTCTATTTTGTTTTTCTTAATTCCAGATAGTATCATTAGCATGCCACACATCACACAATTGAAACCCTCCCATACTGTATCAATTCCCACCTATCCTTTCAAATTGTTTTCAATCTGCCTCACACACCATGGTCTCTCTCAATTCCTCATCTTTATGTATGCATCCTCCAAAATATGCGTTTTGTCTGAAGAATAATTAAGAGCAAGTTGCATACTAATGGATGGAAGCATGGTCTGAAATAATGGCTCGTATATCACAGCTCTTAAAATTGTGTGTTACTAAGCCTGAAGTGAGGATGTTATCTATTCTAGAATATTTGTCGTGTACCTCTGAGTGGAATGTATATTCCCTTCCAGTTGAGTGCTCCAATCGTCATACATCAGACAGGCCAAAGTCCTGCATCAACAGATGTATTCTTCTCCATCCTTTTTCCTCCGATCTCTGAAATTACTGCAACTACGGTTCAGAACTGGGTTGACGACCAAATTGGAATCACCCCCCAGTAGGAGATCTTTGCCACATGAATCCAATAGATGATGACGTCCCACCTCGTTTATAAAAGGTCTGCTATTTATGTTTGGCATATATACACATTACATAATGTCAACACCATATCCTGAACACTTATAGAAACCATGATCATTCTTCCCTCTTTATCTAGTTTTGAACTTAAGATAGTGCCCGGGAAATTCTTCCTAAAAAGGATAATTATACCTCTTAAACTAGAAGAGTATTGTGAATTAAACAACTGACCAAACCAACCTCTAGCCAATGTTCCCGCCTCTTCATCTGTCAAATGAGTCTCTTGCAACATAGCAATATTAGCCCTTAAGGGTTTTAAATATGAACTTTCTCTTCACATTCCAAGATACAACCTTTATGAGATCAATATAACTTGCGGTTTGACCTGCCATCTCCTTTGAATTATCCCTTACACCCCATGAGCAGACTGTCTCTATGAATAAATAACTTGAAAACAATAAGAAACACTAAGAAAAAAAGAAAACTATGTAAACATAAAAACATGCTCCAACACGGAGCTGAAACCGAGTATGTGACCCTTTACCCAACACGCTGTCGTCCCCCTTTATCCATAGTCAAAGCTACAGTTTCATAATATTCCCCCCCCTTAATACGATCCTTTTAATCAGTGTTACAATCTCTAATCTAATAAACCACTCCATTGATCTCAAATTCCCCTCTAATGATCTAATATCCGTTACTTATTTAGTTTTCTACATTACAATATGCTCAATACCTTGTCACAAACAACACCCTTTCTAATTACCCCATAGTGTCTTCCTTTCTTTCATATTGCAGGTTCAGAGGGTATAATCTAGCTTTGCACACATTCTTGCTAGCCAGCCAAAATTATCAGCTTCCTGACCTTAACCCTCAATAGGTATGTCTTTGTAATTTATTAAATGGCCATTTTCCCCTTTAGCCATAACAATCCATATAACAGCATATTATTACAACACACCATAACCCTGCGCTTTAAATGGGTCACCAGTGTTCGCAATGGTCCACATAATACACTTCTGCTGTACATAAATCATCACAGGGTGTATACACAATAGCCCTGCCATATCTCCTCACCACACATCCAACCATATTATCTTAATTAGCGATCCATGCATGCAGAATATATGTGACTTTCTTGGGCATACTGCACCCGCAATTGAATTTCCTGATGCATGCCAGATTGATTTGTTTTGAGCTAAATTCTATCGCTTTCTGACCAAATAGCGGGACTCACTCAACCCAGAGTACACCGCCACAGCCGAGGTAATCATTGTTGAACTCATATTTGCGTTCTCCAGATCCACTTGTCGTTAATATATTTTCCTAAAACAATAAGGCAATATCTACATCACATGCCATTACCCCAACTCGGCCCATTTCCTGCACATAAAATGTAATAAACATCAGAAACAGGCTGTTTACTTGCATTGTGTGCACAAACCTTAATTGCCACTACTGCCAATGGGTTTCGGCTTATAGTATTTTAAATATAATGCAGAGAAGAATGAAAAAGTATGCAAAAGGCCAAAAAAGGTGGAACTCTGTGGTGCCTGCATGTCACCTTAACATATACTTCGAACCCCTCAGCCAAATTGAAATCATCTGCCGATGAGGAAAGGCTCAAATTCGCGAATTTGAGACTGCAGACTCAGTTTCCGATAGAGCCGCCTCATGGGGCAGCACTCTGCTCCGTCCCTCACCTATCCTTTCTGATATTCCATGTTCCCTATTGGAGCGATGAACCCCATTCAGCCCTAAACAACTCAAAAGGCGCTCACTATATATGAAAGCGAGCTAGTGCATGGATCTGCATGGCATGTAATGTACATGTTTAAAAAAAATAAAACATAAGTGTGAGAGTCCCCGCTCACCTCGCAAGGTATGCATGACCATCTAGCACCCCTTATGAGACCTTCGGGCAACGTGCACACACAGATAAGGAGGCTTGCGCCAAACTGCATGTCCTTTAACCGTGGTGTTTGGATGCATTACTGTTGTGAAATGGCAGGGCACAGGGCAACAGTTCAGCGACATAACTTACACATCCAACATAATAGAATATTATCCGGTACCTGCAATCCACACGGATCACTCTCCATTCTTTAACAATGCACCCAACGAAAACAACACGGCCATATCCGGATTAGAAAAGGCCACATTGTGTGTTCTCCCAGATGCGTGCCATTCCCTGCAATTAAACTACTACCTCAGGATGACACGCATAACGGAGAACACACAAGGTTAGATTTAAAACAGAATAATTCTAAACTGCTCATCTTAATCAGCGCCATTGCCCCTATCAACTTAATGCAAACCATGTTTCAAGGCACCATAAAAACATATTGTGTGTAAATAACAAACATTTTCTAGACCTAGGGAGTGCATGCTCAGTAAGCAACTGTTTTCCCATTTAACCCTACTCAAAATATACCACAACCATCGACAGACATACTAATTCCAGCACCAGACACCCCTCCTCTAAATCCTTTTATTTACTTGTGGCCTATACTCATTAATCCACCTTTTTGTCTGCCCAGGATCTTCTGTTGTTTTAGCTCTGTTTGGAAAATAGAGTTTTAGGATTGCAGGTTTTATCTGAATGGTTTTTATATCCTTTTCCCTTGCAAGCTTCTTTGCCTCTGTGAAAAGCTTCCTTTTTCCAACAGTTCTTTTGGGAAATCTGGGAATATTGCAATTTGTACATTGTGATTGAGAACCTGACAATTCTCTCGGGCTGCCCTTAACACTTTTTCTTTAGCATTTATTTTTGTAAAGACCATTAATATTTGTCTGGGTTTATTACTATCAGGCTTTCCAACTCGAAAAGCATAATCGAGATCTACTGGGAATACTACATCTTGCCCATATACTTCAGTTAACACTTGATGTAAAACATCCACTAGTTGTCCATCTTTGGATACGTTCTCCAGTAGCCCCATAAGTCTATGATTTAGTGAGCTTGATTACAAAGCCAAAGACAAATTCTAATTTTCCAGATCTCGCCTTTTCTCATTATATGCTCTACAGCTCCTGGTGATCTCCGTTGAGAGGCCTGCTGAATCATTTTCTATCTGGCCAATTCTACCCTCCAGACGGGAGACTTTCACTTTAAAATCTGCATAAGTGGATTTGACCTCACCTACATCCTGGGACACCTTCAGAAGCAGAAAATAAATGTCCTGGGCGCTAGGTGTTTCCTCCATATCAGCTTTGGTTTTTTTGGGGCAGGATGCTCTTGGATATCAATCTTTTTTTTTGGTATTCATTTTATCCTTTTAATATCAGAGATCAGGGAGACAGGAGCTCTGAGTTTAAGCTGCTACCTGCTCAGCCTGCATTCAGGAATCCAAAAGATTCTGTTCTTAATTGTGCTTGCTCCAATATTTATATCAGGAAGATGGGGGAGGGGGGAATCTTTGTAATATACTTTTATTGTTATTACTGTGGCTGGAAGGCTTGGAACAGGAGACGTGTATACGCCTTGGTATCGGAAACCTCCGATTGGCCCAGTTCCATCTGGGAGTCTACAGTTCAAGGTGGGAACGTTGGGAGAGTTTTTTTTCCATTCTTCAAAAGTGGTTGTAAATATTATTTTCGGCTTGACAAGAAACTTGGATAATGGGAAAGGGTGGGAGTGGGGAGGCGAGTTTCCATACTGCTCAAGACCAACATTTAATAGAGCATGCTAATGGGTACCTCCTCCTTCTGTTATGAGTTTGAATGTTGAGGAGTATTGCATGCTCATGGTGGTTAAGTGAAGAAAAGTTAGGGTGAATACTTTCAATTTTAAAAGGATTGAATTCCCCATTTAAAAAACTCACTGTTACTAGAGTTTAAAAGAAGCAAATTGTCCTTTGTTGATAGAGGAAACAGACTTTCGGGGCAGGGGGAGAACAGCCATTAGGGGAAAAATGTCTCAATCCTTTTGGGCTTCCCATACTTGTAAAATTGTGGGAATAATTGGTATGGGAGTCCATATATTTTGAAGTAATCTTGATCAAGATGGTGCATAAAAAGTGCCTTCTTCTGCCAAAATGAGCATCTGGTCCCTTGTTTTAATGTTGGGCACTGTGCATTGCCATAATCAGGGGCAGGTTAAATTTAATAAACATTTAATGAAGTGGTGGTGGGTTGGGCAGAGGACCTTTTGCATCTGGGTGGTGTTTTAAATATATTAGAACTGAGTGGGGATAGGCAACGGTTTGGCTATCATACACACCCTCACAAGTATAGGAAAGCAGAGGAATTTAATGGGCAGTTGTACTGTCATTTTTAAGGAGATATTTGAAGGGAAGTCAACCCATATGCCTAGTCATCACCTCTCTGGGCTTTCACCCGAATTGATTATTTGTTGAGATAAGGGAAGAGCATTTAGTTATATCATGCTCTACACACTACAGAACGTGGTCAGACATGGCATGGTCTTGAGAGGGTATGTGGGTAAAGGTGGGGCTAATTAATACGTATGGCCCAAATGTGGACAACCCTGACTTTTATGGTGACATCTCAGAAGTAATATTGAAAGCAGCCAACACCCTCATGTTATGGGTGGGTGACTTTAATACTATCCTTGACGTTGTAATGGATTAATCAAAGGCTACCCAGCGCGGACTCTCTAGTGCAGTGCAAACAGCCAGGCAGATTATGTCCCAATTAGGGCTGGTGGATGTATGGAGGAATTGATGCCCTGATGTTGCAGAATATACCTATTATTCATCAGGCCATGATACGATGTCCAGAATTGACCTCTGGTCTCTCTCTACTGATTGGGTGCCACAGGTGCGGGACTGTAGGATCCACCCACAAACCCCATCTGATCATACATCTGTGAAGTTGACCATAACAATGGATGGCTTCCGTAGGCCCAGGCCCTTGTGGAGAATGTCTCCCTCAATATTGTTGGACGCTGCTCTGGTGTCATCCCTGCAAGACAAGATAGATTTTTTTTTTTTAAATGAACTAAGGGTTCCGTGTCTCATTATGCTACAATATGGGAGGCCTTCAAGGGGTGGCTGTGTGGTTAGCTGCTTGCGGTACCTACTGGGGCATTAAAAGATATTCACCTGGAACTGCGGGAGGTGAAAGCACAATTGAGAGCTTGAAAATTAATATGGGGTTTCCAATAAGAGGGTGTCAATGGGCGTGATTAAGGGAAACATACATAAATTGCGGGTGTTGGCCGACAAGGCGGTTCAATACATGGCGAAGCCCATCCAGGCGCGCAGGTAAGGGGAGGCTGACAGGCCCGGCGGTTCCTGGTGGGTGTGGTGAGGTGTGAGAGAGGGGTTCAGCCCCTTACTAGCATTGAGGGACGAGCAGGAGTGGTGTTGACTATGGATGAGGGAATTAACGGGGAATTCCTGCACTATTAGACCCTTTATGCCAATACGGACAGGTGCACGGATGAGGAGATGGACCGATACGTGGGGGTATAGCCCTCCCAAGCCTGCAGAAGGCATGATTGGTTCTAGATCAGCGTGTGACGGTGGAGGAGGTAGTTGCAGCAATCACATTGCTGATGTTTGTGAAGTCCCCGGGTTCAGACGGTTTTGGAAATTGAGCTCTATACAGAGTTTTGGCAGACCCTGGAACCAAGGTTGTTTAAAGTGTGGGAGGAATCATTAGAGCTTGGCTGGCGGCCTACCATCATCGCTTTCAGAGGCTATTATATATCTCAACGCTATTGACGCCAGCAGGCCTTCACATGAGCTGGCCTCATATAGACTGCCAACGCGTATGCAAAGATATTTGTGAAAATATTGGTCACTCAGCTACTCCATTATGTGCCGCTAATGGTGCACCCATACCAATCAGCCTTTATCCCCAACCGATCTACAGCATTAAAATAGTGCGAAATCAGCTCGCAGATAGAATGCAAAGGCTGAGTGATCTACTGGGATTCTGATGGGTCCCTAACGGACTTAAATACCTGGGCATACTGGTGCCACGGACGCATCGTTCGCTATATGCCGACAAACACAATGCATATCTGGGCTCCATGGCCGTCAAGCTACAGTTATGAGCTATGTTTCCCATGTCCTTATATGGGAGACTGGCAATACAGAAAATTGTGTGGTTCCCAAACTGTTATACTATTTTAGTCCTATCCCAATATGGCCTGGGCGCCTGTTCTTCACTAGGTTTAGGTCTTTGGCAGTGGAATTCCTGTGGAGGGCAGGGGTGGCCCGAATGAGCTGGAAAGGAATGGTGGAACCCTATGAACAGGGGGGGCTGGCCACACCAGAATTTGAATTGTATTATATCGTTGCACAGGAACAACACGCTGGCCATTGGTATTTTCCAGACCCGGGCCCAACAATCCTACTCTACTAGGCCAGGTGTCATTCAGATCGCACAAGTGCATGGGAGGGGGGAGTGGGAAAGTGCGGGGGCAAGGGGAGGGGACAGTGCAGTACATAGTAGAATAAATAACAGTAAGTAAAAGTACGACCAGCAGGTGGCAAGTGCAGGTGTCAGGTGCTGGTAATGGGACTGTAGGGATACAGAAACAGTCCAAGTGCAGGGGTTGACAGAAGGCAGTGCAGGTGTGCGACTGGCGGGGGAGGGGACCTGTGTCAGAGATCAGAAGGTGGCCAGGTAACCAGTGCAGTTTCAGTTTCGGTCAGAAAGTCAGCAGGGGAGAGGAGGAGAAAAAGCAGAAGCAAAGAGAAAGGTTTTGAGGTGCTTCCGGAACCAGAGATGATTCTCCTCAAGTTTCAGGAAGGCTGTTCCAGAGGGAGGCCCCAGCAGAAGAAAGAGATCTACCACCAACTCGTTGCTTGGAGAAGCGACTGACCCTGAGGGAGTTGGAGGCGGATGAGTGAAGAGCTCGAGAAGGAAGATATTTAGGAAGAGAGATTTAGAGGTATTGAGGCCCCAGGTCCCAGAAGGCCTTGTGGACAATGCAGAGGGTTTTTAACTTAATTCTCGCAGCCACTGGGAGCCAGTGCAGAGATTTCAGTCCTGTAGAGATACGATACCTGGGCTTGAGGCCAAGGGCAAGTCTCTCAGTCCTGTTCTGGATGAGTTGCAGAGGGCGGAGGGTAGAACAGTAGTCCAGCCTGGAGAGAACCAGAGCTCTGGAGACAGTGATATTCTTGGGGAAGGAGAGGAAAGGAAGAATACCTCTGAGGAGGTGCAGCTGGTAGTATGACTTCTTAGAGACGTCAGAGATGTGAGGAGAGAAGGAGTGTGTGGAGTCGAAGATGACCCAGAGGTTCTTGGACTCACAGGTGGGAGCAGTAAGAGGGCCAAGAGAGGCCGGCCAGAGAGTGGCAGGAAAGACAGGAGCAGGTGTGCCGATGAGGAGAATCTCGGTCTTGCTGGCATTAAGGCAGAGATCGTTGGCGGCGCACCACTCTTGGATGGTGGACAGATTGAGATGAGAGAGGGAGAAGAGGTGGCTGAGTGTAACCTGAAAATGAGCTGAGTGTCATCCGCATAGCACTGGAAGTTGGGGCAGAGCACGGCAATGAGGTAGGCAAGAAGTGCCAGGTATTGGTTGAACAGCCAGCATGACTGGAGCACTGTCTCTCAGATTTTGTCGTCGTCCTCTTTTCCCTCGGTACAATAGCGTGTCTCCCTAGGGCTATTCTCCCGAGTACGACCTCAGGTTCCCCCATCCCAGTGAGCCTTTCTTCGCTCTTGCACCCCTAGAATTGGAATCTGAGCAGATAAGCCCTTCATTGGCCACCTGAATATAGGTCTCTCGAAGGTTCGTTATGTGAGGGACCCGCAGGTATTCCACAGTGCCCATCTACAGAGTACTGCAAATCCATACACTTTTCTTAGTCTCCAGATCTCCTTTTGCTCTTTGATTGTGCTTTTATGATGTATTACTACCCAGGGGAGAGTGACTGGCCAATCAGGAGGCCAGCAACGCATGCAGAATCCGCAAGTAACAGCCCACGTTCCATGCAGGCCCCCTGCGCCTCTTCTCAGCCATCATCCTGGTGCATTGTAGATTGTGCCTTGGCTGGAATCCCTCATCTCAACCCCCCCCACTATCTCCCCCAGACCCCATCCTCTCACTGGAACTCCCAGTTCACCTCTTGGCTAGCCTCTAGGTCCTGGAAAAAGCTGTATCCAATCACAGACATATGTATGCAGTTTTGTTTTAAGAGAATCGAGTGCACATGTGCTTCCCTTAAAAAACGAAAAAAGTATCAACACCCTGGGGTACTAAAAGCAATAAATAGGGCATTTGAGAATGGGCAGGCCTGGAAAGCTGTTCTCTGGCCTATCTAGCCGAATGCTTTCAGCATAACTTTTTACTGTATTGAATTCAGTTGATATCAATGACAGGCCAGGGCTATCATGTATGTCTGCCAATGACCTGCCGGTCTCAACAGCATACTCCATGCGTCATCACCAGCTTTGACTTTCCTCTAACATTATGAACTTTTTGATTTACTAAATGACAAACCTTCTCCTTGCACAGCACATGAGAGGACAAGCATACAGTATACACAGATATTGCCCTGTTCAGCGCCAACTGCAGCCAGCTGCACAGATCCCTGCAATATAACTGTCTCCGTTTAATTTTTTCCCTCAGAACGTGCGACACCAGTCTCGTGTCTGCACATAGCCTTGTGGAAACGGAAGCTGCAATCGCATAGGAAATTCTCCAGAGGGGCAGGCTGGGAGGGCGATGTGGAATATGTTGGAGGAACATCCAGTCGAAAGAACGCTACCAGTTGGTAAGTAACTTGTTCTTGGAATGGATTGTGTCCTCCAACGAATTCGACATCTTTGACAGACTCCCAAAGCAGTACCGGTAAATGGAGGACGGAAAAGAATTTTGAGTACTCAGATTGTGGAATAAAGAACCGCCTTACCAAAGGCCATATCCTGACCATGGATTGTATCCAGGGAATAATGCTTAACAAAGGTGTGAAGCGAAGCCCATGTAACGGCATCACAAATATTCCTAATAGGAACACCCCGCTGGAGGGCGGTGGAAGCAGCCACGGCCCTAGTGGAATGAGCTTGCAAACCTTCAGGAGGGCCCTTTCCAGCCAATCGGTAAGACTCTGTAATAGTGAGGATAATCCACCTGGACAAGGTCTGTTTGGTAACAGTCTGGCCCAATCGGTGTCCAGCATATCCTACAAAGAGTTGATCATCCACTCTGACCCTGGACATCCTAGAAATGTAAAAGCTCAGAGCTCTCCTAGGATCCAACCTATGGAGTCGCTCCTCTTCCTTACCAGGATGAGGAGGAGGATAGAAAGATGGGAGAACCACTTTCTGACTCAAATGAAATTAATGTACTACCTTAGGTAGAAAGGAAGAACGTACCCGCAGCACAGCCCTGTCCTTGTGAAACACAGTAAAGGGTGGCTTAGAGGAAAGTGCCTGCAATTCACTCACTCTGCGAGCGGAAGTAACCGCAACCAAGAACACAGTCTTGATGGACAATAATCTCATCTCAAAGGACAAGAGTGCAAAGGTTCAAACGGAGCACTCATGAGAAATTTCAAAACCAAATTTAAATCCCAAACCAGCACCTGGAAATTGGACGGCGGAAACACAATCAGTCCTTTAAGAAATTGAGAAATCAAAGGAATCTTAAAGTAAGAACATTCTTCCGACGAGCGCTAAAGAGAGACTGTGCCGCAAGGTAACCCTTAATGGTACCTACTTGCAGGCCCCTGTGGGTCAAAGAAAGTAAGGAAGACAAAACCATAGGAATGGAGCACTGAAAAGGATCAACATTGTGACCTCTGCACCAGTCGCAGAACTTACGCCAATGGTACAGGGATTTTGTTGCAGGCAGCCTGGCCGAAAGCAACACCTCCATCACGTCATGCGGGAACCCCAATCCTTATACATCAACCTTTCAGATACCAAGCGTGAAGGTTGAGGGTCTTGACTTCTGGATGGAGAACCTGATTCCCCCCCACACCCTCATGTACAAGAGCAGATCCTCTCGGTAGGGAAGACGGCGTGGAGGGCAGATGGACATTTCTAGAAGGTCCGGGTACCACGCTCTCCTGGCCCGATCCAGAGCAATAGGGATCATGTGGGAACCGAACCTCCGTAACACTTGAGGAATAACGGGGACTGGAGGAAACGCGTACAGCAGCAGGAATGACCAATCCACTATGAAAGCGTCCCCCAAGACTCCTCTCTGAGGAAATTCCCTTGAGCAGAATCTCTTGCACTTCCGGTTGGCACTAGTGGTGAAGAGATCCACTTGCAGGGTTCCCCAAAGGGCAAAGATCTCCTGAAGGACTTCCTAATCCAACTCCCACTCGTGAGAGAACGTGCTCTGCCTGCTCAGAGCGTCTGCCGCCACATTTTCTTCTCCGGCCAGATGATCTGCCGAGATCGAAATTCCCTGCTGGATGGCCCAGAAACAGAGCTGCATTGCCTCTCTGCACATCGGGAGTGATCCTACCCCGCCCCCCCTTTTTTTTTAGGTTATGCATGGCCACTGCGTTGTCCATCATGATCAGGACGCTCTTCCCCCACACAGACGGCAGAAAAGCCTTCAGGGCTAGCCTGATGGCCCTCAGCTCTAACAGGTTGATGTGGAGTTTGGACTCTGACAGAGACCAACGACTGCTGGCGGTCAAGTCGTCGGCATGAGCACCCCATCCTGTGAGGGAAGCATCTGTCACTACAGTCACCTCCGGCCATGGTTGCCAAAACTGCTCCCCCCTTCATCAAGTTCCCTTCGTTGGCCCACCACAGAAGATCATGTGAGACCGAGAGTGGAATCTGAACGGGATCCGACATCTTGCCTGAGAACTGCGACCACTGCATCTTGAGGACCCATTGCAGGGATCTCATCCTCAGCCTGGCCTCTGGCATCAGAAAAATGCAGGATGCCATGAGGCCGAGCAACCTTAAGAATTCAAAAACCGGGAGACTCTGGGTATGTTGAAACTTGCCCACCATCTGCACAATGGGATGAGCCCTCACCTTGGGAGGCGAACACTTCCCCAAGGACGTGCCCAACACAGCCCGGAAAGTGTCAGATGTGACTTCTTGCCCAGCTTGTGGAGGGAGCGGCAGGTGAGACCGAGGTGATTCAACGCTTGCTCGGGAGAGTGCACCCGAATCAGCCAGTCGTCCAGGTAGGGGTAGACGTGAATCCCCCCCTCGCCTGAGGTACGCTCCCACCACCACCACCATTAGCTTGGTGAAGACTCTTGGGGCGGAGGTCAATCCGAACAGCAGGACCCGAAACTGAAAGTGCGAGTCTCCAGCCGCAAACCTCAGGTACTTTCTGTGCTTGGGATGAATCGGCACATGAAAGTAAGCATCCTGTAGGCCCAGAGACACCAACCAATCCTGAAGTTGAAGGGCCTGGAGGACTTGAGAAAGTGTAACCATCTTGAACTTGTCCTTCCTGAGAAGTTTGTTCAACCAACGCAAGTCCAGGATGGGTCTCAATCCCCCGTCTTTCTTGGGGATCAAAAAATAAGGGGAAATACCATCCCTTGTTCCTCTCCGCTATAGGCACCAGTTCTATAGTGCCTTTCTCCAGCAGGGTTAAGATTTCCTGTGCACGGAGCGGATCTGGAAGCTTCAAAGAGTTTCCCCGGTGGACTGTCGTGAGGCCGCTTTAGGAAGGGAAGACAGTAGCCGTGGGCTATGGTATCCAGAACCCCTCGCATCTGAAGTAATGGCTCGCCACTCTTCGAGATGCTGAGATAGTCTGCCCCCAATCAGCGAACCATGGGACATGGCCTCATGACTGTTTGGAAGCGGCTGCGGCAGTGCCTGAAGGCAAAGAGGCAGCTGCCTGAGCGGCTTTGGCACCTCCATTTCCCTGACCACCACAGGTACTTTTTTCCCTGGCCCCTTCGACTGGCGGCCCCTCTCGTTCTACCAAAGGAGGAGTAGCAACGAAAAGAACCTCCCCTCCACTGCTGTCCCCTAGGAAGAAAAGGCGGAGGTTGACGCACGGCTGCGCTTAAATATTTTGCCGCACCCTTCGAGGTCTGCAACATCAAGGCTCTCGTCAGCCTTGTTGCCAAACAAATGTGTGTCATCAAAGGGCATGTTTAGAAGACGGCTTTGCACATCCGGAGCAAAACCACACTTCCGCAACCACGCAAATCTGCGTATAACGGTGCTCGCAGCCATGGACCGGCTAACACTGTCGGCCGTATCCAAACCTGAGTGAAGGGATTCGCACATGGCATCCTTGCCGTCCTGCACGAGAGCCAGGAAGCCATCCCTTTCTTCCCCCTCGGGAATATGCTCAGCGGCTAAAGAAACAGTTCCACAGTGTGTGAGCACCTTGCTAAGGCACAAGTGGAGTTGACTGATTTCAATGCCATGCTCCCCGCAGAAAATACCTTCCGAGTCCAACCGTCGAAACGTTTGTCGTCCCTATCGGGAGGGTACGCCACCTGCCACGAGGTGGCCGTGGCCACCTGAACCACCAAACTCTCGGGAGTGGGGAGAGTGGATGAATAGCTGGGGTCGCTAACGGAAGGGCAGTACTTTTTTGTCAAAGACTTATTAAACAGCCGGAAGAGATTCCGGTGACTTCCAAACAGCTGCCACCCTTTTCTGTAAGATGAAATGGTAACACCGGGTCAGAGGACGGACCTTGATCTAAGATGTCCATTAGATCATCCTGCATAAAGTCTTCAGGAGGACTGGACCAGCCCAGATACTCCGAGACCCTAGCCATGAGCCTCCTGTATGAAGACTCAGCATGAGCCCCAGGCTCAGGCCTACCAAATTCCACTTCTGGAGAAGTGTCCAACCCACTGGCATCATGGAGGGTTTGCCTCAACTCCTCCAACTGACTGTCTCCAGAGAAAACTGGAGCCACATCCAGTTCACCGGGGTCCTCAAAATCAGACCTTTCTTCCTCTTTATATATGTCATCCAGAGGGAGTTGAGGGCCTGGAGTCCAATACTGGCCTCACAGACTTCGCCGTAGCCTTCCTAGGAAGATCCACCACATAAGGGTACTCCAATGGCAAATTTGGGGCAAAAATACCCAAAGGCGTCGAGGGCGCCAAAGGCTTCGACGTCAAGAGCGTCAACAACCTCGGCGCCGTGAGTGCTGAAGGCTTTGGCGTGGACACTGGTGCAGACGGCACTGTGGGCTGATAAGACAGCAAAGCATCGAGGTCCTAGTCAGACGGACACAGCGCTGACCTGCTTCGAGCCCTTAGTAGGTTGCTGCGGTCTCGCTGGGGACGAGGACCGAGACCTAGAAGCATGTCTCTTGCGACATTCCGAAACCTTGTCCGAACGGGACCTTGAGGCTCCCGATGCGAATCGCATCGCGAACCCGAGCCTGAGGGCATGCGAGCCACAGTACGAGACCGATCCTGGCCGGCTTCGTTAGAAGGCGCGACCGGACCCGTGCCCTGCAATTGAAATATCGCTAACATTTGCTCCTTAAAGGAAGCCCATTCCTCCAGATTTGAGGACTTCGTCGGGCATGCCACTTTCCTCGCAGCTCCATCGTGCGAGGACGGGGAAGGCGACCGGTGACGGCGCTTCCGCGAATGTCACGACGAGGAAGAAGAATGGCGGGAACCACTCCGGGACCAAGAACCCCGGGCTTCCTCCCGACGTGGAGAGTCGCCCCTCGAGTCGTCAATGGACACCCCTTTGGATTTCGACTTGGATTTACAAGTTCCATGTGATAATTTCGCCACATAAATATCGCCATACAAAAATATCGCCATAATTTTGTGGCAAAATTCACAATGTACCCTGCAGGGGACACACCCGCATTCCCTGCATCACTTTTTAATGTGCGGGGGACACCCCCGCACCCACATAATATCCCCGATAAAAATATTGCCTATGGCGTACCAAACGGCCATATTTACGGTGATATTTTTGTTGGGGATATTATTACTGGATACCGATTTACAGGACTTACTGGGCTTAGAACCCCTAGCGACCTGGAGCTTCCCCTTCCACTCCCGCAAGGCCTTGGCAGTTAGCGACTGCCATTTTTAACAGTCGTCGGTGTCGCGACTCTCACCCAAACACCACAAACAAATGTGATGCGGGTCGGTGATTGACATTTATTTTTGACTTGCAGTCCCGGCAGGACTTGAAGCCAGACCGCGCTGTCGGAAGGGGGTCGAAGAAAAAAACGATGAAAGTCACGAGGCGCGCCAAGTTTCACGAACCAACACGTTCGTGGAAAAAACAGAACTGAGGCTTTGGGCGCTGTGCGTCCTATTTACAACATCCGGTGACGTCGCCTTTGACGGACATCGACCCGACATCGACGCAGGATGCCCTCTGCTGAAAAAGTTTCTGAAGTTCACAGCTGTGGACATTACATGTCAAAGATGTGGAATACGTTGGAGGACACAATCCATTCGAAATGTAAATGTTACAGACATTCATTTTACTAATGTCTTACTTTGGAAGTACACCAAAATGGTATATTGCTGCTCATTTTATCTCTTCAGTATGAATAACGTCTGCTAATAACAAAACGATTAGAACAAAATTGCTAATAAATTAAGTTTGTTTAATTTGACTCCACACTCCATTCCACTATCCTTCCTTCTTCTGTTGGCCTTCTCTTCCTCCGACCTCACCAGACAACCAACACCTTCCCGTTTCCTGTTGCCCTTTTATCCTCCCCCTCCAGCCTCCATTTGTTCACCCCTTTTGGTTCCCCAAGCCAAGCTCTCCCTGCCCCCACCCTTTTCTCTCATGCAGGTCCAACACGAGTAGTTAATGTTGGCCCACTGCAACCAGAGTTCCAGTTTGTACGAGTCCTTGTTGTGATAGTCTCAGTTAAGGAGCCTCTCCACGACTCATTTACCAGCGAACAGTGAGTCTGGTTTAAGTGGCTGATAGATTGTTTCACAGCTTCGCTTTGAGGCTCTGCTACAAGCGAGCAAGGTAGACATGGGGAGCTGATGGGGAGTCATCCACATACATGCTGGTCCCTTTTTTCATGTCGCACAGCGGTTCTATGTTAAGCTGCCAGTTGGGAATTGCCGACTCTAGGCGTTCCTTGAGTGGGTCTGGTCAACTTTTGGGGCGGCTTGTTCTTGGAGTTCTTTAGAAAAATCAGAGAAAGAACAGCCAGCATTTGGAAACACAGGTACAGAGTGATCTAGAGTGGCACCACAGTCAATTATTTGGGGAATTAGGGATGGGCAGGGACTGGAGCCCTCCCAACTGCCACTTTTGCCCTCTGGAGTAGGACTGGCCCTGGTTTCCAGACTGGTATGCCTCGCATCAAGCTGAGAGGGTCCCCATCACTTCTTGATAGGGTCAGGTTAAAGAACCTATCACAGCAGGTAACTCTGTTCCTGAAAGGGGAGTCTGCTAATCATAACCCTCTTTCATAAAGCTCAATGCAAAAAGCACCAGTCTCCTGACATCTGCAACTCCTGTTCTTCATCAGCATAGGGCAGGGTCAAAGGTCACATGTGCATCACGGACAGCTGCTGTGACCCCCTCTCCCCTCTACCCCCCCAAGTCACTGCAAGCAGAGGTATCATTTTAACTTATGCACCTCTGATCTAAATATGATCATTCTCTGCCTAATCAATATGGTGGGAGGGCAATCTCTAACTGATAAGAGCACATAATTGTTAAAGCCAAGACAATTCAAAACCATGCAAGTATCAACCCTGTGAAGCTAGGCCCAGCAAGGTTAGGGACATATGGATACATGGCCAGCCTGACAGTCCCCAGTCGGCCCAGAGAGACAGTAGTCAGTAGCTGCCTCAATTGATTCCAGGGGAGAAAGGGCAACATCTCTCCTACAGGCCACTGGACCTCTCAGTAGAAGATCATATGGGAGTCGTGTTTCAAAGGAAGCACTGACAAAGCCAACGCCATACTAGGGTACTGCACTATAGTGGGCCTGTGAAATCAGCGGTAATGAGACAGGGTCGGAGTTAGAGTACCCAGAGAGTGAAGGGAAGCATGAGAAGAGGTTTCAACATCTTGGTTTTCTGTTGGGGCTTTCTTACTTCCTGCTCCTTCCATTTTCTTCATGACAAGCCATTTTGGGCATGCTGTCAGACGGGAAGGGTCACTTGTTACACCAACAGAGATGGTACCCCTTACAGCAGGCTTACTTTGTTCGAGTCCCCTGTGACATTTTGCCCTTATAAGGAAGGGGTCTCATAATCCACCTTGATTTTGGAAATCAGGAAGAATACACCTTTAAACTTCTATTGGAGTACAGTCCATTCCAGAGTCCTCTTCAATGGAAGTGGCATCAAAGTCAGGGGGAGAGGTCCAGCCCCCTAATCATCCACTGGGAAGAGAGAGGGGTTAAGTGCTGTGGACCAAGGCCTGCCATGCATCCACCTAGACTGAAACTCGTAGGCTCCCTGAGGGGAAGAAATCCCTGCAGGTACTCGCCATGCTCCCCTGCAGAGCAAGGACACACCATCAGTATCAACGGCTTGACCCATTACAGAGGAACATCTCTAATAACCCAAAACATAGGCTTAATCAGGAAGGGAGCAGCCGATTCGAGCACTAACTCAATCTGCTGGACATCATTGAACTCACTGTTGTGAAAGCAGATTCGAACCTTCAGAAGCCATTTTCTCACCACTTAGACAAGGTCAATAAACTGACCTTGTCACAATGGGGGAAGGGGACACGACCTAAGGTAAATGCAGGGAGGACCCAATCCCCTTTCGCCCCGAGGGCATGTGCAGCGTCACTGAGAACACAGTCCCACTGGGAAGCCGCAGTAGAGGGGACTGCTGTGGGAAGCTGAACCTCTAAACCACCAGGGACAATTTCAGCAGCTTACCGTTCACATTCAGCTTTACGTTCACAGAGACAGAGCCCAAAAACACAAACGATGGCAATGAGCTCTGTATTCTACCATTACGCAGCAAACAGCCATAGAGCGGGTGGACTGTGAGTAAGCCCCACTTGAAAAACCTCAAAGAGCACATACACTTCTGAGACAAGCAAAAGCAATTAGATTTCATAGGGACAGAACACCGATCAGAAGTAAGGGCGGGAGATTTAAGAGAAGACAGAAAACAGGAAGTACTGGGTGAGGTCATCGGTGGAGGACGACCAAGAAACCAGCAGGTGGGAAGAAGGAGTGGTGGATCGTGGAAGAGATAGTTAGAAAAGGTGAGGCATTGTTTCAGGAGTATTAGTGGTTCTACAGTGTGAGAGATAGGTGTATAGGGAGGATAGAATAAGAGCAACAGTGAAAAGACTGGTACTGTGTGATAGGAGGGTGCACAAGTACTGGTTGGAGTGTAGTAGTACTGGTTGAAGGGGAGCAATAGTAGGAGTGGTATGAGGAGTAGTGCCATAGTGGGAGTAGTAGTGTGGGAAGAGTGGTAGTGAAGAGGAGAAAGGAGAGAGGGAAAATCAAAGGATAGAGATGGGAGTAAAGAAACATCAGAGCGAAAGAAGACCGGTGGGGAGGAGGAAGGCAGAATGAGAAAGTAGAGTGGGGGGGAAAGTTGAGATTGGATGGGTCTGGTGTAGGTGATTGCTATAGTGCAACTGCAGGCACTGTTCCCTTTAGAAAATGAACCTGTGGCGAGAGTATGGAAGTTGAGGAAGTCCCAGAGGAGTCAGTGAGCCTGCACTTAAGGAACCCCTTGCTAGTATAAGGACAAGCACCAAAGAAAGTAGGGGTTACTGTTATTAAGACTAACAGAGGGTTACAGAGCCTACATTAGGGTGGGAAACCCAGGGGAGACGACAGGCAAAGGGACAGTCACAACACCCGAAAAACTAAATAAAAAACAATGAACTTTCCTCAGAACTCGATGTGTTATTTTGTGACACCACCGACTAGACTGATACTCGAACTGTTGGAAGATATCTAACTCACTGCATTTAACCCCAACTAGACCCATCAGGAGCCTGCATCTTCCATCTGACATGACGCCGACCACCAGTGGGATTGCATCCAATGGGATATCATCGACTAACAGTCCCGACATCGACTTGACTACAGCTAGCAGGCCAAGCAGCCTCTGTAAAACCCCCTAAAGAGAAGAGCATGGTACTGTTAAGTGGCACTGTCCCCCGGTCAACCTTTTGGGACCCTACTGACCTGCAAGCCCTCTTTTCCACCTTGTGTGTCCAAGCATATCCTTTAACTGTGACGTTGCTTCAATTTCCTGGCCCTGCTTAAGTACCTAGAGTGCCATACTATTCTGCAGTCTGCATTTTCTGTGTTCTCTTTTCAGTGGTTTGTTTTTGCTCGTGTTTTCCAGTCATTTACATTTATACTGTTGTTCTATGTGCAGATTAATATGGTTGAAAATCTAGAATTCCAAAAGGAAGTCTTTTGGGATCTCACACAGCTGATGGAGGGTACTGTGAGGAACTCATGGTGGCAACAGTAAAGACAGACAAGTGATCACAGTTCAAGGGTTTATTGAACAATAGTTGCGCGGTGGAAAAACACCTAAACTAAACCTAAACCTAAGATGGGAGCAAGCATCAACCATCAAATGAAAAATAAGCAGTCCTTGCGGCATTGTGTCAAAATAAAAAGGCCTATGCTAAAAAAAATGTATTGTCAATTATTTACAACTAATTACAGAAAGAGTGTGGGTTAGGGTTTCAATAAACAAAGAAGTGTTCACAAATAATAAGCCAGGATGTGATTGCCAGGGGTCTCCCTTCCCCTCGTTTTGAGCATGGGACAAAGTGAATATCCTGAGCACTGCACACGCTCGAGCTTTCCCAGCACGAGCCGACGGTTCCATTACAGCTATCAGGTTCCTCGATGGTTACTTCTCTTTTCAATAAAAAGTCTATTGCCTTCGATGCCCGATGTATCCAACAAACAAACACAAAGTGCTGCTTCATGTATACTTTCGGGTGATGGCTTCACCCCTGGGTCCCCCCTCTTCCAGGCGTTGACCCTTCACAAATCGTATTCAATAAATCAAACAGTTTCTTTTCCAATGGACTTTGGGTGATACCTTTCCACTCCTGGATCTCCCTCTTTCGGGCTCGGACCCCTTTCAGACATCAGCCCTCCTTCGGGTTTACTGTGGCTCTTCTTACTTTCACGATTCTTAATGTCTTTTCAAACAATTCTTCAGGCTACGCCCCTTTTTGTCGGCTTCCCTCTGCCGGGTTCACTCTGGCCAACCTTTACAACACACCGTTCATGCGCTCATTTCACCAAGGGGTATTAGCTTCCCAATCATCTGTCGGTCAAAGACGTTCGACGGTACAGAAGATTTTACAAGACCCCTGTATGACCACTTTCACCTTTTTGCCTCTCCCCAAGGGCTTCTGGTTACGGTAGTTTCTACCACCGGGTAATCGCCCAGAGTTTCCTGCCTGAGCACCCACATATTGCCTAACTCCTCTGTTGCAGGTTTCACCCCTCTTTCATCAATAGTTTCTTTATGCTTCTTCAAAAGTTCAAATGAGCGGTTAGCTATTTATCGTTCAACACAGCTCGGTTTCTTATTGGCTCTTCCCTCGACTCACCGGCTGTGATAAACTGCTTGGCTTTCTTCTTCTTCGAGTCAAGTTTGGTACCATAGAAACCTGTGTCTCTCCCTGGCTTGGTTATCAGCAGAGGAGGGTCTCATGTACCCTAGACATTGGCTGCAACACTGGCTATTGTTCACAGACTTATGATTCCCTCTGCAGAGACTTTACGGGCCAAGTTCTGAAAGGGCAGGGTCGTTTCTCACCTCGTAACCCTCTCAGTCTGCGCTGTCTTTCTTCTTCCTCCTCTTGAACTGCCATGTTGAGTTAGCTCTCACGTCATGCGGTCTGCCTTTCCCATCCTGTGCTACACCTTTTATCCTAGTGGAGAAGGGAAAGGGCCATCAGGTGTGTGCGATTCTGGTCAATTGTCTGACTTTGCCTGACCCTTGTATTGAGACATGTCAGGTAAACGACTCTGGTGTTAGTCCGTTGACTTTCATGTTGTGCGAAAGTGTTCGTGTGGGGAAAAGGGGGGGCAGTGTTTTGGACTATCCTATGTGGTAGGATGGGGAAAATGTGTTGAAAGAAGAGGGATACCGCATCTCACCTGCCGGTGTCCCATTCCTACTCCCCAAGGACCCACCCCCCCAATCCTCCCTCACTGGTCCACCCCCAGGAACTTGATCCAATAGTGATGGCCGTGTCCTGGCCACCTGGATGACTGATCCCCCGGGGATTAGCCAGGGAGACACCTGGCTTCTCACAGTGTGTCAAACTGGGAATTCAAGAAACCAGGTGCAATCCAGTCCAGGAGGAGGGAGTCATTCTCCTGGACCAAGAACATTGGTACAACCTATAGTTTAGTATAAGGGAGAAAGATAGGGACGTTTTG
The DNA here is from genome assembly GCF_040938575.1 of Ambystoma mexicanum. Taxonomy (NCBI): domain Eukaryota; kingdom Metazoa; phylum Chordata; class Amphibia; order Caudata; family Ambystomatidae; genus Ambystoma; species Ambystoma mexicanum. Next base: position 743,940,818 of record NC_090936.1, read on the forward strand.
CGACAGGACGGTGGACTATTTAAGTTACTATGACATTCTGACAAACCCATTTGCACTTTGGTTGAGTCAGGGAAACCCCTCAGACACAGGGAAAGACAGGTTTTCTCTTTATTTCTATACCGTCTATAGTAATGAATATGCCACCTGTGTGTCAGTATCCTCCTTCTGCACCCTTATATAACTCATGAACTTCGAGGTGAACTGCACCCCATTGTCTGTGAACAGTTATTTAGGATATCCCTCCCTTTGTAAAACCCTCTCAAGGAACTTTATAACTGCCACAGTGTCTGCGTCATGAACCGTCGCCACATCTAGAGTAGAGGTCCATCAAAACAATGACATATTTCCTCGTACCCCTCTCACCATATATGTGCCCCAAAATATCTAGAGCAACGAAATCCCATGGCGTGTCAGGCAATTAAATTTATTTGAGAGGCTGGGCTGCCTCCCTCATCATTTTGTCTGAATCGCCACACAAGAGACACTCTTTCACCAGTTCTTCCACTGGACCATCTTGTCCAGCCCACCAGTAATCTGCCCTCAGCAGTCCTTTGGTTGCGGTCATTCCTAAATGGCATTCATGACCAAGCTCCAAAATCCTTTTTCTTACACTAGCAGGTGGAACAACCAGACCTTCTTTGCACAATAGCATGCTCTCTACGCGGAGTGCATCTCTAATCCTGTGGTATGCATCCAATCTGTCTGCCTCAGACCAAGTACTTGAACCATTCTCAAAATGACCCTGCACTGATGTAACACATCTCAAACCTCCTGGACACACTGACCTGACCTTTGCTCATAAAAATTCCTACCACCGTTTGGTGGTCCGTGTGAACCACAACCACCTATACCACAGAAAGGCCCTCAATGTATTGATGGCCCAAATGACACTAAGCACCTCCTTTTCTATCACAGAATATTTGGTCTCTGCCCCTTTCAAAGGTCTAGAACCAAAGGCAAAGATCCTCTCCACACCAAACAAACAAACACCATTTTGTAGCTGCATCAGGATTGGCCCAAGTCCCTTGTCAGTGGCATCAGTCAATCATTCTGTATCAAAATTCGTCAAAGCAGGTGCAGTAGAAATAGCCTTCTTTATGTCTTCAAATTCTCTTTGGCAGTTAATGGACCAATTAAACTGAATTCCTTTCTTGCACAGTTCCCAGATGCTGATGCATCTGCCTGCAAAGTGTGGCACACATTTGGAATAATATTCCACTAGGCCTAGAAAGGACATGACCTGTTGTCAGTTTATTGGAGCCAGTGCATCCTCAATCACTCTCACTAATTCCTTCCTTGGTTCGACACCTTTCTTACTTCAATTGTGACCCACATACTCTAATTGAGCGTCTCCTAAATTTGCATTTCTCCCTTTCTAAGATCAACCCAGCCTCACTTAAAGCTGTCAGAACCCTGCTAAGTCTCTAGTCATGATCAGCTAAATCCCTACCATTCCCAAGAATGTCATCCTGAAAACATGTGACACCTTTCATCCCACAAAGTAAACCATGTATACTTCTGTGAAAGAAGGAGGTTGCAGCAACAAGACCAAAGGGTATTCTCCTACAGGGGAAAGTGCCCACTGATGTTACAAAGGTTGTGAAATCCCTACAGTCAAAGTGAACTCTGACCTGGTGGTATGCAGAGGCCATGTCTAATGTAATGAACACCATCACCCCTGCAGCCCTGCTTACAATCTCTCTGATATTGGTCAATGGAAAATGGTCCACAATTACTTCTCTGTTAAGAACCCTGAGGTCAATGTATAAACAAACCTTGTCATTGGGTTTGAGCACCACTACTATAGGCGTCACCCACTCAGAAGCCTTCACAGGTTCGATAACTCCTTCTCATTCCATTCTCCTTATTTCTTCAGTTACTTCCCTTCTCATAGGAATTGGAAGTAACTGACCTTCACTACAACAGGTTTTGTACCTGCCTTCAATTTAATGATAAGACAATGTCCCTTCAAACAGCCTAAACCCTCTCTGAAGTCATCCTTGCGAGTGTCTTCTGGCAATGAATCACCCTTGTCAACCACTGAGACATGTCATAGAATGCTGGGGTCTATTATGATACCAATTTCACTCTGCTTATACCATGCCTAAAGCGGGACTGCACTTACGTTTGTGGGGAGGCAGCCACTGATCCCCTAACATGAGCTTCGAGATCATACAACGCACACCGCCATTGCTACCTCACGGGAGGTCCTGTGCAGACGAAAGGGGTGGGCTTCACCCCTGCCCCCCATTTAAAACATTGTGTCCCCGAGTGGGGAAGATAGGGCCCAATTGAATAGAGACAGACTGCCAATCAAAGGACAGGGATATTAAAGCCAGGAAACGGGAAGATGAGGGTTCTATGGGTGAGGTCACGAGAGGTGGAGGTATCAGACCAAGAGACTATTGTGAGAAAAGACGATGGAGTGGATGATGTGACGATTTCTGGAACAGGGGAGGCATTGGTTAGTGAGTGCAAGGGGTACTGTATTGTGAGTGTGCATGGAAGAGTAATGGTATGGTTAGGCGAGACAGTGCACGGAGTGACTGAGGTGTTTGTGGCAGAACGAAAGGAGAGTGTTTTAGTAAGAGGTTGGTGGAGTTGCAGTAGTAGCGTGGAGGAGGGAGAGGCAACATTGAAGGGTGGATGCAAGACTTCAAGAAAGTGGGTCAACGGAGGGACAGTGGAGGAAGATGTAGAGTGAGAGGCAGGAGAAGTTACAAGAAGCAGAGTAGTGAGAGAAGAACAACAGATAGTGAGAGGGAAAGGAAGACGGTGTGACATAAAGGAGACAGTCAGGCAGAGAATCTGGAAGGCACATTCCAGTGTCCCTACAGATACATTTCCAACCATTGCATAGGGTGGGGACAGTCTAGGAAGTAGCTGAGTGAGTATGGACAGAAAAGGAGAACAGCCTTTGTGTCTTAATCTCTAGCAGAAGTCAGAGTTTAGACAGTAGGCTTCTGTATTCAGGATTTACTTACCTGGGGTTGTGGGACGTCTGGCTTTAATAGATGCGAGAGAGAGAGAGAGAGGGGGACAGCAATGGAGGCCATTAAGATATTAATAAAAACCCATGAACCATCTCGAATACTTGGAGTGTTTCTCACTGTATCTGTGACATTGGATCATTGCTGTTTTAGTAGTGTGGGGCTAGTAGTTGTAACTGCCAGTAAATTACATCAAGGTCAATATTACAAACTAGAATGCTTACATGTTTTTTCTTTTTAACAAGAGTTTTGACTTCCCGAACACCACACCACTGTCAAAAATAAAAAAGCACAATCGATCGACAAATACAGAGGGGGGAGGGGGAGTACAGGTAGGAAATCAGACTAGTCAATCTGTCATTACTGACCAGAATCTCCAAGCGTAAAATGATAATATCCCTTTAGCTCTCCAGTAATCACATATCATGCAACATACTATAAGCCATTCTCAACCACCCCCCTCAGAAAACGTTCTGGGAGCAGTGACTGTTTTTCATATTGTAAATATGAGCTTTTCAGGTCCATCATACACAATGGCAGGACTGGCAAAGGGTGTCACATATGACATGGGCCGCTTAAAACCTCTAAAGTTGTCCAACTCAGAACGACCCACTCGCCTTCTCTAGTTCCAGCATCATGGGATTCATCGTCCTCAATTTACTACGGAAAAACAAATTAGAAAAACCAGAATGCAAAGAATAATATTAAGACCGAAAAGGCCATCCACACCGACTAGGAGATACCCATTAAGCTCCTGGGCACTTGTCATCTATGAAAGTCACAGGAAACCCACCTTCCTATGAAAAACAACACACAACTGTGCAGTACTTCACGGAGCAGGGAGGATGTCATGGTTGGGGTTTACTGTTACTAGTAGTAGGTTTAGCTAAATGCTATGGCAGTTGTGAGAAACCAGAAGGTGTCTCACCCGCTAGTCCTCAGGAATCTCTCTCCCAGGTGGCCAGGTCACGGACATGGCCTTTGGATCCAGACCCTGGGGGTGGACCTGTGCGAGAGGATCACCTGGGTGTGGGGTCTTTGGGGACTGGGAGTGGGACACCGGAGGGCAAGATGCGATATCCTCTTCCCTGTAAAACCTTTAAAAGATCCGAACCGGTAGGATATTTAGGAACTCTACCCCCACCCTACTTTCACTACACAAACACTTTCACATGGACAGCCCGCTCTGGTAGAAAACATACTCACACCCGAGCAGTGTACCTGACATGTCCCACCCCTACTATAGTCGGGCAATTAATGGTAACCACCAACACCTGACTTCCATTAAGCTTCCCCACACAGATAAAAAACATAGCACGGGAGCACACTCTGAGCGAGGCAAAGCAAACAAAGGAACATTGTTTTCTAGACGACAGGTGAAAGAAGGGATAAAGACAGCAAACCAAGAAAGGTGTACCAGAAGGGAGATACCCTTGACCATTCTGACAGAAAAGCGCTACTTTCCAAAGTCCATTCGGAGTGAACAGCGCAAGGCCAGGAAACAAGAATGAAGAATCCTGCATTGATACCCAAGGCCCTCCGAAGTGGCTCATCAAGTAGGGGAGGTACAGCAGCTGCTGTGGTACTGTCCTTGGCTCCAAGATTGAAAGCAGCACCAGAACGAACACAGTCGGTGAGATGGGGAGACCGATGCAAGACCGTCTGTGTTGAAGTCAAGGTTGCAAGCGGCAACATTGTATAAAGAGCGCAAGAAGCAAAATTTATAAAGAGTGTGATGAAAGACGCTCGGCAAGCTGAATTGCTAATGGATGTTTGACCCAAGAGAGGAAAGATACAACACCTGTGACAGAGTGGTCCGGCACTGCGAGTGTGCTAAATCATAGGTCTCTGTAAGGTGTCCAGCTAAAAGTAACAGAAAGGAAAAGTAGAGAATGAGAGATGAAGCGAATCGAAGTGGTCCTGCAACGGTAAAAGCAAAATCCATTGCACAATCGAAAGTCTTCGGTTTTTTATATGGTCCAAGCCCGAACAAAGGAGACCAAGTGAGAACATTGTGTTTAAGGGGTCCAAGCCCGAATGAAGGAGATTCACGGTCCGAGCCCGATGGAAGGAGCCCAATCGTGAATATAGTGCAAAAGGGGGTTCAGGCCTGAAGGAGAGAGACCCATGGTGAATAGTGTATCTGAGAACTTAAATGTGAAAAACCTGATAAGTAAGGAACATTTAGTGCTAGTTTGTTATGTCAGTCCCTCTGGAATAAGAGACTTTGAATGGTAAAGAGACTTTGGCACAGAAGGCCCTGATATCTATGCTTTGAACTGTATCCTTGTGGCAGCAAATCCAGAGTGTGTGCGAGGCTGAAACATGCTGCCTTGTCCTGTGCTGAAAATGTGGGGAAGGGAAGCCAACTGCTCAACTATCCCAGCATATTCTTTCTTGAACACTGTTCTTTTACATACATTGTTATCCCACACCATTTGTAGTTAGAAGTAAGGATTGGCAATAGGTTTATTAGTATAGGCCCTTTTATTTTGACATAGACTCCACTGGGACTGCGTTATTCATTATTTTATGGTCGTAGCTTGCTCCCATCCTTAGATTTAGGATTAGATAGTCGTTTAACCAAGCCATTGAAGTTCAATAAACACCCTTCAACTGTGAAAACTTGGGTCTGTCGTCACCGTTTGATTCCATGCCTTCCTTACACAGTGTATACCCAAAGCAGGCTCCAGCATAAGTGAGAACATTGCAGCACTTAAATAAAATCCCAGGACAGGCTAAACACTAGTTCGTTTGCAGTAAACGGCCGGTTGAGAAGGGTCAAATTGAAATGGCCGGCGGTCCCACATCTGCCATCAGCTAGAAAGATTTAAAGGAGATGTAGAGGGTTACAGCTAGAGGATAAGGGTTAGGACAGGAAATGTGGGTCAAGCCTGGGTCAGGGAGGCTGCACAGATTATCAATCTATGAGATGGTCTTTAAAGTGTGGTTATTGTTGCACAGTAGTTCCATTGAACCCATTCAGCAACTACACATCATTCTGAATGTCATATCGGCCTGCTATGATGTCACAGCCCACCCAAAAATTGCTTCCCATCGAATAAAACCTGCCTTACTGCTTAAAACTGTGCAGGTATCGTACCAGAAGGAGGCAACCCAGACTGGTGGAGGTTTATCACTAGGTATGAAATCATGGTTCTCCAGGAAAGGTTGACAGTTCACCCGAGTGCTGAAGAAAATCCAAACTTCACAAGATGTACTGCAACATGTAATGAACTTGTGTAATAACACAATGGAATTATAACAATTACGCAACATGTGAAAATCCAGAGGGTATTTCACTGCCTAAACCTCGGGCATCCCTTGCTCAGGTGCCAAGGCACCGCCATCGCTTTTGGATCCACACCCTGGGGGTGGACGAGTGCAGGAGGATCACCTGGGTGAGGGGATCTTGGGGAGTGGGGGAGGAACACCTGATGGCGAGACATGGTATCCCCCTTTCCCAATACCCCTGTCCCATCCTATTGTGAGAAACCAGAATGTATCTCACCAACTAGTCCCCGGGGATCTGTCATCCAGGTGGCCAGAACAGGGCCATTGCTTGTGGATACAGTTCCTGGGAGTGGACCAGTGCGGGAGGATTACCTGGGTCAGGGGTCTTCAGAGTGGGACACCGGATGGTGAGACGCGATATACATTTCCCTATAACACCTTTACCTCATCCTACCAGGTGGGATACGTAGGAACTCTACCCCCCCCCCTTCACAACACAAACCCTTTCACACAGACAGCCCGCTATGGGAGAAAATAGACTAACACCCAAGCAGTGTACCTCAAGTGTCCCAATACAATGGTCAGACGAGGTCAGGCAATTACTGACCATCACACAGACCTGACTTCCATCAAGCTTCCACACACGGATAAACGGCGGAGCATGAGAGTACACCGAGCGAGGCAAAGCACACGAGGAAACAGCGGTTTCGAGACCGCAGCTGAACGGGAGAAAAAAGAAGGCAGAACAGGAGGGGATTGCAAGGAGGGAAATTCACTTGACCTTTCCGACAAGGAACCGTTACTTTCAAGAGCCCTCGAGAATAGAAAGCTTAAGGCCAGGAAACCAGGCTGTCATGACCAGGGGTTTCCCTCTTAAAAAGATCTCCAAGGTTTCCTGATTAGTTGCCTACAATTCCTGGTCCAAGGGTAGACAGAACATAGTGGGTTAGCTGAATTAAAAAACACTTCCTCATCTTGTATCATGGCTGTCTGAGCATGCACCTTAATATGAGACAGCGGTCTAGTTGCAGCAGCTTCCATAGTATTTAAGCCCCTCCCCCTGTTCGTTCCGTGCTTCGCGTCTTTGCCTTCGCAGTGACGCTTACCGCGGTCCGGATTTTCAGTCAGAAGAATTCCCTGATCCTGTCCTTAGTCTCCACCATAGTTTATCCACTGTTTCTGTTATTTAATTCCTTTTCATTTGCCTCGGTGCCCAGTCTCCTGCCTATCCCGTCTGTCCTCGGCTTTTGGCGTTAGCGAGGTGTTCTGAGAGAAAATCAGCTCTGTGTGTTTTCTCTCCTACCTCAGCATAACCGCAAGTAGCTTGGTGTTTTGAAAGCTTTTATGGTTGCCAGAAGCGCTTGTGTTGCGCGTTGTGTTTACTGTGTACATTCCCTCGTTTTTATGACAAACTTTTCCTCATGACCTGCGTGTTCAGTCACGAGTCTTGGCGCCTCACGAATGTACCCGAGATAATTGATTCTGAACACACTGGTTTTGTTTGCCACATAGTTTTTTCATCTGCAAGTTTGTAGTAGGTGAACACATTAGCTTCCCACTTCCAGTAGCCAAGTAGTATTCCAATTGGCTCTGCAGTTACAGGAGAATTTCCGTGTGGTGATAGCATTTTCTTGGTTTAGGATTATTTCTCTCCAGTCCCTCCCAGAGTGTACAAGTCTGAAGTTAGTTACATACATAAGCACCTTGTGTTATCCCTTATTCGATCATCATTTCGAGTTTTATAGGAAGGGCTTCCTCAGTTCAGAACAGTGTTAGCAGTACAACCGCTTACTTTTAAAAGGTGTTCTCTCCTCAGAGATTATTCCTTGCAGCATCACAATTGCACTAGGAATTTCCCTTTCCTGACTCTAATACCCTCAGCAACCTCCATTTCCCCCCTGTTAGCGAGGAACCCTTCTCTCTTTTGTGCTCTGAATTCCCCATCTACAGAACATGCGCCCCTGCATAGAAGCAGGATGGATAGCCCACCATACCATAACATAAGACTCTTCGTGGGCTTGGTGATCAGTCTAGTTAGAGAAGAGAGAAGCAACGCACCCTGATAAAAAAGAAGTAGTTAAGTGGAATGGTGTCCCCGCAGAGTTTAAGGTAAGCGTTACACAGGCTGAAGAATCCTGCATTGTGTGTCGAGATACCCGGGCCCCTTCCACGTCAGTAATCAAGGCGGGGAGAAGCAGCAGCTGCCATGGTACCAACCTTGACTCCAAAAACAAAGCAGCGTCAGTGAAATCAACACAGCCGGTGAGTTGGGCAGTGATACAAGACCACTCTGTGTTGAAGCCAAGGTTGCAAAAAGCAACATTGTATGGCGAGCGCTGGAACGAACATTGTTAAAACGCGTGCAATAAAAGACGCAAGTAAAATTGAACTGCTGTTGAGTGTTCAAACTTTGAAAGGAAAAGCTACAATACTTTTGAAAGAGTGGTCCAGCACCGTATGGGTGCACAATCGAAGGTCTCTGTAAGGGATCGAGTTGAGAAGTGACAGAAGTGAAAGTTTTAGAGAGCGAACGAAGAATTGGTAATCAAAGTGGTCCTGCGATGGGTCGAGCAAAATCCAGCGCAGAATCCAAAGTCTTCAATTTCGATGAAGTAAAGAAAGTTTGGAAAAGTAAATAAATTTGGGCTGAGCCCGACAAAGGGAGATCAATTGAAGGTGTGGTGTTAAAGTGGGTCTTAGCCCGCCGGAGGGGCACCCAGGGTGAACGGTGAATCACCCGAGAAATAGAGTATGTGAAAATCCTGAGAACATTGTGTCAAAGTGGGTCTGGACCCGGCGGAGGGAGACCCGAGGTGAACACTGAATCACATGCAAAATTTCTCAAGTGAGAATCCTGAGAAGAAAGAAACTTTGAATGTTTGTTTGTCGCATCAGGCCCTCTGAAATAAGAGACTATGAATGGAAAAGAGATTTTGGCACAGAAGGCCCTGATGTTGAGGTTTTGAACTGCATCCTCATGTTAGAGAAGCCAGAGTATGTGCTAAGCTTGAATGTGCCGCCTTGTACCATGCTGAAAACATGGGGAAGGGGAGCCAACGGCTCAAATCTCCTGACATATTTCTTGAACACTTTTCTTTTGCATTACATTGTTTTCCACACTATTTGTATTTGGATGCAAGGATTCGCAATAGGTTTATTAATATAGGCCCTTCTATTTTGACAAAGACACCACTAGGACTGCGTTTTTATTTGATGGTCGTAGCTCGCTCATATTTTGAGTTAGGATTAGATAGGTGTTTTTTAAACCCAATTGAAGTTCCTGAGAAACACCGAGCAAGGCGACGCACAAGAAGGAGCAGTTCTTCCAGGGCAACGGCGAACCAGACTGAGCAGAGCGACAGGCGGAGGGACGGAACCAAGGTACAGAGAAATCTTGCACATCCCGGCGAGAGATTATTACCTCTGAAGAGCCTTGAAGGTTGGACAATGAAGCCCAGCTAGAGAGAAGAAACAAAACATTTTTGTGTTTCAAGGATACCAGTCACCCTTTCAGGTAAACTGCAGTGTTGCGGAGGTGCAGCAGCAGTTGTGGTATCGGCCTTGACTTCAGGATCAAAGCCACGAAAGACGAAAATGAATTAACACAGCTGGTGAGTTGATGAAAGCAATGAAAGTCTGGTCTGTGTAAATTAAACTTGATGGCAACAGTATACGACAAATGAAGGTTGTGTGGGTGCCAAAAAGACACGAGACAAAGCAAAGCATTGTAAAGAACTGTAAACTAAAGATACAAAGTAACAGAGTGGTCTGGTCAAAGAAGATTGCCCAATCGAAAGTCTTTGTAAAATGTCTGATGGCATAGAAGCATCGGGAAGAGAAAAAAACTGAAATGCAAGATTTGAACCGTTAGGTCTTGATCGCGACAGAGGGAAACATGGGTGTGAGAGATATCTTTGAACTTTGAAATAAGTACTGTGCTCGAAACTACATTTACCAAGAGGCATCAGTGTAAGAGAGAAAAAGTGACATTTGAGGAAACAAGGTCAAAGTGGTCATGCCGAGGTAAGAGCAAAAGCTTCACAGTTTTGAAAATCTTCGACAGCAGAAGGAAAGTGAAAGGAAAGTGAAAGGAGGCTTGAACCCGACAGAGGGAAGTCTATGAAGGTGTGATTGAAGCTTGGTGAAGGGAACCCCCACAAATTGTGATTGAAAGGTTTGAGCCTGGCCGAGGGAATCCTGTACTGAAGGATACAAACCTTTGTTGAACTGTATTACAAGCTAAAAGGGGATCTTGGCTGGAATGAGAGAAAGCCGAGAGGTCCAGAGGATAAACTAGTGACTTTTTGTGGAAGGCCAAGTGGGCCTTGGTCCACAAACTGAACCGCATCCTTGTGTCCGAAGCCAGAGTGTCTCGCAAGGTCCCAAGTGTGACACCTTACCCCGTGCTACAAAACATGGGGAAGGGAGTTTACTCAGCCATACCGACATTTCTTTTGAACACTGATTTTCCTTTTTGCATTACACATTCCCTTTACACATTTATTGTATTAGAAAGAGGGCAGGCATTAGGTCTATTAGTATATGACATTTTATTATGACTAAGGACTGACTAGGACTGTATTTTCTTTTTGTTTCATGGTCGAGAATACTCTCATCTTAGTTCTAGGGCAAGATAGGAGTTTTCCAACCACTTTTAAACCATCAATAATTGTTTCGAAAAGTGCAGCTCTTGTGTCAGTGTCTACTTGTGATACCATGCCCCCCAAAACAGTAAACTGGGAATATACTGGCGTGGTATACAGTGCTACTGTGATAATAGAGTATAGTAGAAATGTATGGAGTGGATACTGTGCACAACTGGAAAATCCAGGGATTGTCAACATGGAAATATACTGTAATTTTGAAAACTGGAAAAATACAAGGACCATAATATCGCAAATAGAGATAGTGGAGTTGCCAACCCAGATTGATTTAGGAGGGTCAACCCCAAAATATACTAGAATTGTCAAACACGTGAGTTTATTAAGATTGTCAAACAGGGAATATACTAGGATAGTAAAAGCTATGAATATATTAGAATTGTCAACCAGGCAATTTGTTAGGTTTGTCAGGGAGTTTTGGGAGTGCCTAAATTGTAATCAACTGGAATTGTCAAAATGGGAGATTGTAAGGATTGGCAAAATGGAAAGTACTGGCATTGGGCAATGTGAAATATTCCAGGATTATGCAAACAGGAAATGTCAAACTAGCAATATACTATTTTTTTTAAACAAATTGGTAGTAAAGTGTGTTTGTCAAACTGAGAATAAACTGGGACTTTAATGAGGTAATGTACTTGGGTTGTCAAAGAAGACTACTCGAGTTAAACTGGGATTATTTTGTGTTTGCCCCCTGGATTTGCTATAATGCCGTATTTAGACCAGAACTAACAGACCCATTTGATCTTCGTTCTGGAACATTGACTGGCAACACGGTTGCAATTGCCCAACATGTGCTGTCCCAGTGCCGGTGCAAATTCTGTGGATGTTAGGGTAGACACAATGACCAGTGCTGCCACTATCACTTATCTAATCTTTGTAGGGTTTTATAACTGGACATGTATAAACAACCGGTAGTTGTATGCCAGTTGATCAGGTTGCTTGCACTGCAGGCATTATATGCAGGTACCAACCAGCCTAATTAGCAATTGCAACCTTTGCCCTACTTTACCTCTGCCACCACAGGTCCTCTCCCTCCTCCATCATCCACTGTGCAGTGAAATTGGCCCATTGCACACTTCTATACCCCTGGACCTGTGCCCGAGCCACTATCTCCTCTCCTTTCGTCACCGGGCTACTACAGAAATGGAAGAAAGCACGTGCCTGGAACACCATTTGTATGCCACCAATCTTAGTAGTTGTACTTATTTTGTGTATTAAAAAACAGACTGCAAATTTAATGAAAACATTCATGCAATGCAGCCTATGAACGGGTCTAGATGCTTGCAAGAATAAAGCATACAAAACAAATATACTTACAGGGTCCCTTAGCTCTTCACTGTCTCGGACAGATGTTCGGGGTACTTTCAATGGTATTTCATCACCACATTCAGTGTCTGATGCATTCGGAGATTCCGCTAAATCAAGGAACTCATCCCTCTTGTGACCTCTGAATCTTATTTTGTCAAATTTCTTTAGCATGTTCAGCACTGAAACCTTTTGCTTTACTTTAACATGATGGTTGGAGTCTCTGTGAGAGAAAGAACATTCGATATTATATCGCACTTTTTATGAGGTACTACATTAGGTCAGTCATCAAATCACAAACACAAGAGGAAAACATGTAGCTAGGGTTGCCAGCTCCCAAATAGCGTCTAATATACCTGACTGCCATCACAATTAAATTCCATATTTTAATAAACTGTTGCCCCATTTAAATTATTTCTGGCAATTTCACTATCTTCCCTATATATCAGCTAATTACAGATCTATATCAGCTAATTACAGATCTAAATCAACAATAAAGCCAAACAAGGATTTGCCAAATCAGTTTGATATTTTCCGCTGGCATATTCCCCTAATTCATATATATTTTTTTTAATTACAACTTTTATATTTTAAAGTTTTCTACCAATCATCAAAATAAAATGAATACCATGTTAGTACAGGTCAATGGTAACGTTACTAAAATAACTACTTTTATACAAGAGAAAAAAATAAAAATAATACAAGCTAAGTACTTTAACCATTTGAGTGCCGCTTACCCGGACTGCTGCAAATTAGACTTTTCAGTGAAAGTTGGGACAAATTGGCCATATATGTATCCTAAAAACAGTCAAAGTGTGTATTTAAGGCTCTGTGGAGGGATGCTGTATTGCTTAGAAATCAAGTGGCTGAAGGCACACTTGGTTAAGAAGTATGTATTTTTGCAATAAGCCCCGATCCGGTGGGCCCATAGTTATAGGCCCAAGGGTAGCGAAGGCCTTAACGAGGCCCCAGGGGCATTACCATTAGGTGGTAATGGCCCACAGGCTAGGGGCATATTGCCATTAGTATTCTGGGTTTTTAATATCGGGATAGTATTGGCGTTACTTTTTTCAATTGGCTTTTGTTTTGCCGGTTGAAAAAAGCGTCACTGCAGTACGCGTTTGTTCTAGAAAGACTAGAACGTGCGTACTGCTTCATTACTACAGATAAACAGGGCACCATATTGGGCATAGGATGTTCATGCCCACGAACACCCAAGAGCGAGCTGCTACATCCTAACACAAGCAGTGCCACAACTCAATTGCTTTGCTCTGCCACAGTAATATTTCTAAAACTAGTACTTTTTTTTGTTATGTTAGTCAGTCTTTGGTACATCACGTATTCCTCGATATCATTTACGAGGTCTATCGTACACCACATGGTCCAATCTAATGGGCCCGACTAGCTGTGCACGTTTTTAAATATATGTTTACCAGTGTCTCCTTCCCATTAGAAACTAGTCTGCACATATGCAACAAACGCCAAAAACGCAAAATATTTTTTCTTGTGAAAAAATGAGGTCGAAGTGAGGGACAAGCAGCACTACAGACAAGCCCCGCACCAGTCACGTTTACATAAAAGCATGCACATGCTCCGAACAAGAAAATAGGGAATACAATAAAAACGAATTAACAAAAAGCACATGCATGCTTCCCCTTACCCCTGTTTCCACCCACAGTGCGCCAGTGAAATGTTTAGATCAATGGTACCAGCAGAGGAGTGCCTTAGTGAGGAGCTCTGATAGTATGTTAAGGTAAACAAGTATACGTTCATTCGCAAGAATTAGTAGGTGCAAGGAATTATCGACTGAAAAAGAGATGTATACCCAGTTAAAAAAAAATCATTTGGAATGTTAATTACTCTTTTTCCTCCCTAAAAAAGTATTTCACTTCAAACATCAAAAAATCACTACCACTTGAAACTCTTATCGCGAGCCATGGTGGAAAACACCTTTCACTATTCAGACTTTTGCTTTTCTTTAGAATACACCTGTTCTGTATAAAAAATACTGATAAATCTTTACTGTACCACAGATACTCCTTAGTCAATATTTAGGGTGCCACAAGACAAATATTTGACAAACTGGGGGCCTGAAACATCCCACGAAGCAGTGTATGGGCTCCTTACCGCCCATCTCCAGAGCTCCGATATGCGAGGTAGAGCAGAGTTCTGGCATATGGTGGCGAGATACAGAGATCAGTAGGGCTTCTGCTAGAACGAGGGAATCCGCGGAAATGACTGCTGGTACATATATTTTAATAAGAGAATCGTAGCAAATAACAAAAAAATTGAACCAGAACTCAAGGGGCAAAGTGTCCACGTTCTGCACCCACATCTTTTTCCGTGATAGTGCCCTACGTGTGTGCATGAAGTGTCTGCGAGTGCATTGCACCCACAGCCAGACACTCCATCCTTATATTGTATGCCAGGCACATTTCTGTCACTTGCACTGGACAGCTCTCCACACTATAGGTGCAAGGTACAGATTTCCAGGACCAGGGAATCGTGGGCCCTTCACTGCAGGCGCCTTTTTAACTTGCTTCAGCGGTGGGGTGGAAATGTAAAGAAACATTATGAGCAGTCAGTCATTCGTTACACGAGCCTTTTCATCAGGGGCTAATCGATGCATACTGATAGAAAATGCTTCGCTCGTTGTCTTTTACCACGTGCCAAATTGGGAGACTGTGCACAGGCGAACTAAACTCTGTGACAAAGGCATTTACACCAGCAAATTCATTTTTAGTTTTGGCTATTAGGTGGTTCTTAGCTATAAACCGAAACCATTGCATTGGAGTACAGCTAGGGAGAAATTACATATGACAAGTGATCCAAAGTTTGAAGGCGTTTGGTTATTTACCCACCCAAGTTAATCCTGATGGCCACTGCCACCCACTTGGCAGCCCCACCCCGTTCAAAAGATATCCCTCCATGATCTCTTTGAGCTCACAGTTTGATTGCAAGGTTTGATAAATATAGCTAAAAGTGCCTTGCAGTGTTTTTTATAAAGCAGTCTTCGGAAAGTGAATGACTTAATTGTAGCTGTAAAGGAGCTACTCATGTAATAGAAATGCCATAACCAGGTCTGCCTTTAGCTACATGATTTATAAGCACTATGCATGTCCTTCACTAAAGTCCTATTAAAAAGCACGTCAAAGCCTACTGTTTTGACTGGAGTATAAGCTTTAGGCATTTGCCAGACACTGCTATTATATGCCCAGGTACTCGCACCATTTTGCAGCTGCTGCTATCATTGGTCAGTTATTACCACTATTCCAGTGCTTGGCAAATGACTTTCCCATGCCTACACACAATCCCAAACAGTTGCAATTGCGAATGGTTGTTGTGATCGATGTTGCTCGGAGTTCTCGGGAGTTTGTTTCACTGGCAGGTGCAACTGAAATACGGTGACTCTTACCCATCATCATTAAGGACCGCTAGAAGTCCAGGTCACTGCACAAGAGTCAGCTGTAATGGATATTAGAGAAACAAAACCTGGAGCTTCCTGCCATTGCTTCTACATAGCCCAAGCCACGAGCAGGGAAACAAACAAGTGAAGGTATATGCTCTCCTGAAAGAAGTACATAGTCATTTCTCAGGCAGACCTTGAGAAAGCAGATGCTTCAGGAGCAGTCGTAGTTTAAGACTGTTTTCTACATATGGAGCAAAGCTTCTGCGCCAGCACAAGATTAACATATCAGGTTGGTGACATGTTCCTTAGAGAAGACTCTAGAGCTTTATTCTGATTGGTCAGGCTTGCTGTTTATTAATCAAACAAAAATAAAGATAATATTCCTCCTTAAAGGCTCTATTGTTCAAGCATAACCATAGTCCTCAATATTCAAACACAATTGATAGTCCTACTTAAAGATTTATTTATTGGCTGATTTGCATGTAATGTTCAGACACAATATTCAGTTCCTCATGCCCAATTGTGGGTACTAATATTCAAACATTATGCAAGTACTCCAATGGTTGGTTCTTAATATTCAAACAAAATGAAAGTCCTCTACACGTGTTTCACCATTTATTTTGTGTGGCTTATCAGGAGGGGGGGTATTTATTTATTCTTCGCTTGTTAGGCGCTTATACGAAATGGTTTACATAGTGGTTCAAGCCAGACAGATTGTCTTAGTACCCTCAATGATCCTTGATGTTAGCATACTTAAAAAAAAGGATAGCTTCTTATAAGAAAGATGGCCCTTAACCTCGCCATTGGACTGAATATTATAGTTTAGTTTTGAAAACGGGATCCTATAACGCTGATCCGCACGGATTCCTAAGTCTCCTAGTTTAAAACTGTTGAAATCAGGGTTCAATCTGATGGGTAAGGGGAATAAAGGAGTGGGGAGCTCCTGAGGGGGATAAGTAGGATTTAGTGGAGCCATCAGTGAGATTTTCTCTGAAGAGTGAGTAGGGTCTTCGGTCTTTCGTGAAGTATAGGATTGAGGGTGGCAATCATCTGCATTAGCAACTTGTCCCAGAGACAGGGTGAATAGCATGAAAAGGCCAGTTTCCTATTTATCCCCCTTTTTCAGTTTTTTGTTTTTAGTCCAGCGATGTTGCATCTTCTGGTGGAGTGTTGGCCTCCGGAGATCGCGAGTTTCTTGGCCAGTGATGAGTGGAGTTTTGGTTGTCACTTATTTGTAGGTGATGCCTTGAAAGTTATTAATGTTTGGAGGGGTAGCCAGAGGAACCTCTTGAGGATGGGAGTGCGGGGGAAACCTGGGTTTTAAAAATGTTAATAAACTTCCCTGACCCCAGTTGCATTATAATACTGTGCGGCTAATGCAAACTGCCATGTTTAACAAGTGCCTTATTGCCATTGTGAGGTGAGCCCTAAGTTCTACTGTGCATGTCCTAACCTCCACAGCTTCATTGCCTAGTGTGTAGCAGTGCTTGCTTCCACAACATCCGACGTGTTTCCTTTTTGGCATTATTAAGCGCGTTTTAGGCTGCCACTTTCCTAGGCAAGGCGTCTTTAGCAAACAGACGATATCATATAGTAAGCAGGCTTGCCTGCCCTAACCGTGTGAGAACCACAGATGCATCTTACAGTGTATGAGTTACTGTACCTTTAGTTGCCTTCCAGCCGGAGTGTATTGTCCTAAGCGGGAGGATACAGGACCTTTAAACCAAACCAAGATTTTGGAATAAGATTTAGTGATCACACCAGACATTCCAACAAATCTTGCATCTTTTTTACTGTAACCAATTATGCACGCCAAAAGACACCTTTCGGGAGACATTTCTCGATCAGAGTCAAGAATTTCAAGTATCATCTGCCAGACTCCTTCCCAGAAGTAGTAAATGGAGGGGCTTGACCAGCATAAGTGAAGAAAATCAGCAGAGTGGGGGCCCAGCACCTCAGACATTCTCCCGTATATTACTCATTTTATTTCGCTAATTGTAGGGGTGTACGGTAGTATCGATGTAAAGATTTAAATTGAATGCGCTGATGGGTGTAACGCATGGACAAGAGGTTTACATGTTTCACAGCTGTAGGCCACTTTAATATCAGATCGGTCTATTTCGAGTGACCTTTGTCTGTAATGTACGAAAAGATTGAATCTAAAATTCTGAATGCACGTTTAGTGTGCATTCAGCATAGTAGATGGTCTTTTGCCCATAATACAGAACAGGGGCGCAGGGGTTGGGGGGTGTCCCCCGCTCCCTCAGTTCGGTATTATGGGTTGCGCAGGTGTCCCCTGCATACATTAAAGGCAGTGCGGGGGACCAACGGGCGAAATCCCAAAAGATCAAACTACAAAATATGGGCAAGTGGGCTCTGTGATTTTGTAATTCGATCTTTTGGGGTACATTTTTTTAACGTACATCCACTTTTGCCCTGTATAGTTGGCAATCCTTGACTGTGTTAACAATGAAATCGGCCAGTTGACATAGCTGTGATATAATGTGATTATGATCCGCTAATTAAGGGACTATATGGTGGCATTTCAGGAAAGCCATCGACAGTCTGTGTAAGCTGATCTGAGACCATTATACCACACAGTATACATAACTGTGGTCCCGCCCGGTTCTCTTTTATGATGACATGTGATAAATCACCCTCCAAGTAAGAAATCTTTAAGCCGAATCAGGCCCAGATTCACAACACCTCTACAGAATGAAGGTTCAAAAGGAATAAGTAACTCATTAATTTTATGCAGAAATAATTCCGATTGAAAGGGTCTACCTAAGCATTTGTGATGGCTCCAACATGCCCACACAGTCTTATCCGGGGGTGTCCCTCTTGCTAGGTAATGCTGATGGTTCTTGATCAATTAATGCACTATTCAAACAACGTGGATACTGTAGGACTTTTTCCAAGAGATCGTGCTGAGGCAAACGATTCGACGTACAGCAATATCGGCACATGCAACCTGCGTCACCAGATAATACACAAAACAACGTGTTGGTTTATCCACTCTGCATAGTCCATCAATTTAGCTTCAGGAGCTAATGATCAACATTCAACATACTCGTTGGTTATTCTACACAATATAGATCATGAATCATTTTCTTTTTCCAGAGCTTTTTATTTTCTAACAGTGATTAGCTTAATCCTGCCAACACATGTTTCGACCTCTATTAACACAGGTCTTCCTCAGGGCCAGTAAATAACCTCTCTTTCACGTTGTACTTGACATCATAGATGGACTTATGTCCAAGTATGAGGAGCCTGTTAACTCCACCTTGATATCTTACATCCGTGAAGTGGACAATTCTCACTGCCTGTTCTGTTTGTGCACCCTTCCTTGCCTATATCGCACTCTTAATAGCGCTTCACAAAATAAATCTATGCTATGCGCAGTGGATAAACCAACAAGTTGTTTTGTGTATTTTCTTGGTGTAGACTCATAGGAGGACTTGGAGTCTGGGTTGGCAGTCCTTGCAGCTACTATGTCCAACTGTGTGTATACATAAGCAAATTAAACAGGAACTTCTATGGAGTGGTTTGAGCAGCAGAGTATATGTCCCCCCCTCCCTCATTCAGTTGAGGGTATATTTGTTCTACCAGATAGACCGCTAAACCAGGAATCCCTGGGTCACCCTTAACCAGTGGTTGGGTCATCACTACCCTTTTCACTCTAGGTTGTTTCGAACCCCACACCAACAAACCAAGCAACCATTACAGTTTTGTAAAAAAAAAAAAAAAACACAACAGAAAAAAAAGGACATTGACAAATTCATACACATTTTTGAGAATACATATAGCCATTTTAGCAGTATTACCTTACGCATTAAGGATATTCTCCTTAGTATCATGAGTGGGAAGATAACACACCTCTTGATTTTTGCTTTTAATTGTTTCAATAAACCAAAGTGTTTAAACAGCTGTGCCTGCGTTTGAGCAATATTTATACCCAAATATCGTACAGAGGACTGACGCAATATTAACTACCCATTAACAAAGTTGCAATCCGCGATTGGGAAAAAGTAATTTTTAGCTTTAGTTGCATACAAGCCTGATACATCAAAATGAGTGACCTCAGCTATAATCGGGATAATATTTTCAGTCAGATTTTTAACATAAATCCTACAGGTCATCAGCAGATAAAGAAACACTCTTACGCCATTTATGTAGATTCCTCTAAATATGTGCTTCTCACGTAGGTTACAGGCCAAGGGTTGCATGGATATTGCAAGCAGGGAGGGGATAGAGGACAACCCTGACCTGTGCCCTTGGCACACAGGGTTCTGATGTAATGCCATTAGAGAGGTCTGTCGGTTTCTTCAAACTTGTTTGAGTACTTTAATTTTGAAAATGTTCTGGAATCACATTACAACTCTTCGAGTTGTTGATGCTGTGCCCTTGTTTGTGCCCAGAGGTATCCAGGTACCATTCCCTTTGTTCATATTTTTCATCAGGTAGCACAGACCCAACAAGGAGCACCTTTAAAACTGACTGAAATAAAACATAAAATATTTGCATAATATACTTACCTATTTGTCTAATGCGTGCACCTCTACAACCAAACTAGGATTCTTGTAAAGCACCAAAACCATGTTGATGAAGATAGGCCCAAGCATATTCTTCGAAGCACAGCTAATAAATACGGACATTCACGCATATAGAAGGCCTTCTGTATATCATAATGTATACGCATTAACGTTGCCACAGGAATCCCAGGGTTAATCTTATGTAGGCTAGTACATTTAGTAAATTGTGGTTCATAGTTCTACCAGTTATAAACTCTGTTTGGTCTGACAGTACTATGTCTGACATCAAGAGTTGGAGGTTATTGGGCAGTGGTTTAGCAAAAATCTGGTAGTCGGCATTGAGCATAGACAGAGGTCTGTATGAAGCACAAGAAGTGAGCTCCTTAACAAGCTTCGGTAGCAGAATATTTTCTTTGCGCATCAACATCAGGAAATATCCACATTCCATTGTGTCCTGAAAAAGACTGAGGAGTTTGGGGCCAAAATATCCGAGAGGTGTCTGTTAAATTCAGCACTGAGACTGTCCGGCACGGGTGACTTTCCCAGAACCCACTCAAGTATACAATCCAGAATTTCCGCCATTGTTATGGGGCGACCCAGTTATTCTCTATGGCCATCCACAAGAAACATCAGAGTTACTTCATCTAAATGAGGTGTCTGTATCAGATGACTCTACTTTGAGCTTGGAGGTAGACAAGTCAGAATAGAACTTTTCTGAAGCACTCATTAATGGAATCCATCACTTTGTTACCTGCAGCATCATGTATTGACTTAATTGGAGTGCCCCCTGTGTCGTGTTTAGTTACTTTGGATAGTAGCTTCTCCAGTCTCTCAGATTCCCCATATTTCTTTAGAATCTCGTATGCCGAAACGGAAATGCAATCTCACGCTCTGCTAGTTTATGCAACCTATCACTAACAGCAATATCTCATACTGTGCTATTGGAGCGTGCGCTTTCATAGTGTCTCTCTACGCACTTTAGTTCCTCTTCCAAGATTTCCAATTTGTCGAGGTGTTTTCAAAATGCCCCTTTCCTTTCATATGCATATACCCTTCAGGTAGACCTTGACCATGAAAGTTTCCCATATCATCTGAAAGTCAGGGACCGACCCCTCATTGCGTTCAAAGAAGTCTAATATCTCAGTTATGAGGGCTGTGATGGAATTGTTCATCTTTAATGGATCCCTGTAAAAATCTCTAAGAGTGGGGATGGGGAGAGTGGGGGTGGGCAAGTGGGGAAAATGTTTTCGAACCCCATCAAGTGCCAACACAGTGGCCACTGGAGAGAAATCTGAGAAGGCCCTGGGCAGAATTGTGCTGTGTGTGGCACTCTGAAACAAAGTATCGGATGTCAGCCAGTAATACATTCTTTGGGCGGGGTCATGCAACCTAGAGGAGTACGTGTACTGTTGACCATATTGGTGCCAACTTTTCCAAACACCATAGGTTAAAGAAGGTAATTATTTCCCCTAGTTTGACTGAGGCTTTATTAGGAGCCTTGATGTTCTTCAAAAAACCTGTCCACTCTGGGTTCAAGTACTAGATTCATATCTTCCCCTATTAGTATATGAGAGTCAAAGTATGGGACGCACATCTACAATATCTGTTCATAGAATTCTGAGGCGTCAAAGTTGGCACACCCTTGACTAAGCCATGGACTAGGACAAATCTTCCTTACAATAGCGATTAAAAAGCACTAATTTGTAAAAGCAGATTGTGTGTCTTGACAACTTCAAAACATTCACATTAGGATTCGACATATGGCGTCGTAGGAAACCGCCATGCCCCTTTTAAATGGAGCCAGCTACATAACAACTTCGAAAAGTAGAGCATTTGCAAAATTAAATCACCAAACATTTCAACACATTTTTCCCACATTTGTTTCTGAACCAGGCTCCCCTTCGTACTTGCTGAATATGAATAGTATGACTTTGAAAGGAACAAATAATTATAAGGCAATGATTCCACCAAGAAATGAAATCAGCTACCTCAGTGGATCAAAAAGGAATTCGGGAGAGAATGATTTGGAGTAGTGGACATTTTCCAGGTGTTTCTAAAAGACATTTTCCAATATTTGTGCAGTAATATAAAATACATTCTAGGCCCTTTCAAAGCTTTGAGACATGTATACTTTAGAAGGGACAATATGCTTGCATTGTGCCACTTTTTTTCTTAGCAATGGTCACTGCATTGTAGTGAAACGACCCAACTGCACATGCCCCAATGAGACTACAGCTGAATCAAACCTCACCTATAAGAGGCCGCTCCAAGGGATTTCCCATGCTGTCCTCCAAACAGCAGCTTTGTTTAATGCCTGGTTCAGATCTGTAGGTTGAGAAAATGTTCATGAATGTGTGCAATGGAGAATAGCATAGTATGCCCTCATTATGTTGAATAAGTCAAAACATTAGATGATTTGAGGTTTCTGTACAAAGCCTAATGGGAGTCCTTCATTTTTGTATTAGAGGAATGAAAGAGTGCGTGTTGGCAACGAGAAGAAAAGCAAAACTGTACAGCGGGATCACTGCAGTTCAATGCAGGTGTGCTACAATAAGGTAGAGTGGTTCATGTGCACAGCCTAGCATGTCGCCAATTCATTAACTCTGCATAAATATAGAGTACTAATAGAAGCAACAAGAAACAAATAATAACATTGCTTTTTTCTTGCCCCTGAAAGCAACAATGACAAAAAATAAACACAGAATTAGGCATGAGGAATTCTGTATAATCCGATGACTGATGTATAGTTTGAGATGTTCATACACTTGGTTCGCCACATGAGATAGATTACTAAAATAGAGGAATAATAGGCACCCTATGCCTCATTGAATAAGCTACACTGTAGGGCTGACTAGTGCTGTCATGAGTGGCAGCCACTGAACAGACGCACACAAAATAGATTTCAAAACCTTAATTCCGCATGTAGCAGAATGGGTTGGAGGATGGTCCACAGAAAGACTATGCAACTCAAGAGAGCAAAACAATGGATGGGCTTGGTGGAAGAAAGTACGAAAGGAAGGGCAGAAGGACGAAAGGAAGGACCAGACAGCTGGTTAAAGAAAGTTCTGTGAAAGGGTGTAGTCTAAATGAAGAGATCCGAAGTTTAATCTCTACTGTAGTTCCAAAAGCTCCTGGGCATCTGCCCAGGACAATGTTCAACTTGTCACTCACAGTAACAGGGTATTACAGTGTCCCAACAAACTTCTTTCCCAACGACTTCTTTGTCATGGTTCAGGTCTTTGTCCTGGATGTGGTCTGTTGCTTCATCTTGCCCTGGTCTTGAACTTTAGTGTTGGTCTTGATTTATTCCTTCCTCATACATGCTAGGATGAGGTAACTGCCTAATAGCTACCTGTCCAAGCCCCGTGTGGCACCCTTTTTCCCTATGGATTTCTCAAGAGATAATGCGGGTAGAGTTCTTCCAGGTAGGATTTACTCACCCTGACTGGGCACTCAAGGTTGGCACTATTTCTTGATTCGGAGGATGGCCTTGCAATTACCACCAGGATCTGCAATATAGCCCTCACCTGGCTTAACGCTCACTGCTCAAGGATTTAGGGTATGATCCTGCCAGTCTCAGGTAGTTGGCCTCTCAACCTAGTCTGTCCTTCAACCTGGCTTCTCCTACCCTCTAGCTCTACTGGGCGCAAGCGTGTAGAGGTAGGAGACTGAGACACAGGTGGCATTATTTTAGTATTAGGTTTATTATATAAAATATAAGAGAAAACCCTACCTGACCGTATTACTAAAAGGGGCTTCCCTGCCTCAACCAAATACTAAGGATTCTGTCAGGATGTTGATCCAAAGCAAGCAGTCCACTGTCGTGTGTCAAAAACGTATTTCTTTCCCTTACACTCTAAATCAAACTAAAAGGTGATCTTCTTGGTTTAGAAGAATGGCTCCATACTTCTGGATGATAAACCTAAGTTCACTTTCGGGTGATGAAAAGGAAATTTTCAAAAAGGTAAAAACCAAAATTCTCAAAAGCTTTCTTGGCTAGGCACTCCATCAACGCACACAGGAAAAATAAAGTCTTGCATCTTCACAGCGTTAGGTGGGGGGACGAATCCCTCTCCCCCTAACCTTCCTCAATTTTCACAGCGCCAGGATGAACAACTTATTTCTCCTGGCTTTAAACATATAGTACACAATGCCAGGGGGAATGAGTCCCTTCCCCTGGTCTTTCTTGGGCTTTTCACAATGCCAAGAAAATGACTCCCTTCCCTTGACTTCTCACACAATGTTCAAACACCAGGGTGGGACAGTTCCCTTCCCCTGGCCTTACCCAGTCTCATCATAATGCCAAGAGAATGTCTCCCATCTCTTGGCTTCTTTCACAATGTTAATGAACACCAGGGGGAATGACTCATTTCCCCTGGCCTTTCTCAGGTTTTTATTTGTGTGTCAAGCCAGACCCACAGACTGTTGGGCAAACCTGGTGTACTCCCCTGGCAGGTACTGCCACAAGAAAGATGCACCTTGGAAGAAGTCTCTTTCCCTTTTCTGGGCTTCCACTATACCTGGTTAACTATCCTGTCAGGTATAGTCTTGTTCCCACTTCTTCCTCTTTCTTCTTGTAGTAGTGTCCCAACGGTTTCTTGTTTTCTCTCTCAGGCTCCCCGTCATGATTCCTGCCCCTCATGTCCCCAGCCCTCCCAAGATATCAGGCTGGAGCCAGGCCCCGATCACCTACATGGCCCTCAAGGGCCTCTCCATCCCTCCAAAGACCCACTTGGAGTCAGACTTGGCGCTTGTGGCACCAGACTCACTCTCTCCCATAGGATAACCTTGGGGATTGGACTTGTAGTGCATTGATGGGGACAAGATGGATGCCCCCACATATTTCAGTTCCCAGAACTGCATGTGCAGTCTAGTTTTTTGGGTGTGGTTCAGCCCAGAGAAACCTGGGATACCCAGAGACTATTTAGGCCACGCCCAGGCTGAGAAACATGCTTTGTATTTTCTGCACCTGCAGCGTGACACTCACTGTGTTCGGATCGGTCTAGTAGGCCTGCATTTTTCGTATGTGCTCAGCTCCTGCAAGAACAAGAACACTGTTAGGAACAGCCTTACCTTGCGGCACTTCCTGCCATCATTCATCGCTTCTTCTGTTCTGCGGGCATTTTCGGCAGTGTCAATCCCATCCCGGCACGCTGCTTCCTAAGGAAAAGGGAAAAGAACAGAAAAAAGGCATTAGTAAGCATTCAGCAAATCTTGCTTATTTTTAAAACTGTACGAGCTTCAAACGCTTACCCGAATCCCAGCCGCTCTGAGGGAACTCAGTCTCCGGAACTTCTCATCCATCTGCAAGAGGGAAAAGACACTCCAGGTTAGCGTGGAAACATCTAGAGGCGCTGCATACCGTACTTACTCACTGCATTTCTTCTTCATAACCGGCATCCACGCTGAAAACGTTGCAGCACCTAAAAGACACAGAAAAAGAACTCAATTCAATACATATACGAAAGGGTCGCATTGCAAATCGCGCTCTCACTCACCTTCAGCGCTACTCATCTCAGCAGCACGTAGCCATCCCCGGACGCCGGCCATCATCTAAGGAAGGAAAGGAACGAAGTTAGAGAACTGTTCAAAAGTCTCATTATACTTACCTGTCGGACTCTTGCCAGTGAAGTAACTAGGCAGCAACGAGCCCGCATCAATCAACGTGCCCCTGCGCTGAAAGCAGGACGGAGAGCACACTTTCCAAGAAAATAAGGTGAGCTGTGGATCAAAGGGTTTGACCCCGGGGAAGAAGGGGTTCAAGCACACAGAGACAATAGTGAGTTAAACTCTACCAATCCTGTGTTTCAGGCCCAGTCTCCAGTCGAGTAGACTCCCAAGGGAAGGGTTCGAGGTCATAAGAGGTCAGAACAGGCTGAGTGACGTCCCCGTGGATACCAGGTGAGCGTCACAATCCCAGACTTCCTTAATATTTATTCACAAATTCTTAAATACTTTCTCTCATGGGTGTGGGTCCCAGACTTGCCTTTCTTGCTTGGTTTTGCTGATAGACTTGGTTCACTCTCCTGCCAAGTACTATCCTCTGGCTCAAAAGTGTAACAAAGTTCCTTTCCCTTTGTCAGGGTCCCAGACCCTGTATTCTCAGCTTCTCTCTCCCCTCTGGGTTTTCCACCACCTTCTCAGCAACCTCCGTACCTGTTCTCCTTGTACGCGATGGTTCCAGGTCTTCCTTGGTGCCTGCGATCAGCTGCAGGGCTTCCGCGACCCTTGTGGTCCTCCTTTGGTCTGCAGCACTTCCGCAGTGATAATTCCCCTTTCCCAGCAGTACCACTGCTATGCACTGGCTACAGACCTTCTTGCTCCCGCCTCAGCGTCCCAGTCTACCTTCTTTCTCTTTCCTGCACCGTGCTGGCTCTCGTGGTTCCTCCAGGGAGTGTCCAATCCAGTCATGAGTCCCTCTTTAGTTTTTAAACTTGCACAACGTCCATATAGACAGGGATGCTTACTGTGGTTCCGCAGGGCGCTCTTCATGGCACTGCACATCCTCATAGTCGTCCCAGTAAAATATTATCACTCCTTATTCTGTTTGCTGGACTCTTCCTTGTCCCAGTGGTTCTTACAAGGATTGGACCATCTACTCTGCACAAGTACCTGGTAATGTGGGGGAACTAGTGTACTGTGCCCAGGGAATGAGGATGAGGGAGGTTGGGATGCACTTGGGACATATTGTGTTCTACCCGAAGAGTTGTCTCTAGTCCAGTAGGCCCCCCCCCCCCCATCAGATCCTCCCGCGGAGTACCACCGCCATAGGGACTATCGGGTAGCGGCCTCACCCTAGGGGAGAAGGGAAGACATCTGAGGATTTGTTGCATGGCTTAGCCAGCCCCTTTTCAATCTGTCTGCATTTGGTTGACCTTCACTTTGTTAGAGAAATCGGGAAAAGCTCAGATTTGGTCGCCTTTGTAGGTGAGGGCATAGTCTCTATCCTGATAATTGAGGAGCCAGGCGATGATGGGCCTGGGAGGTGCACCAGGTGCTGGAGGTCTCTTCCCTGGTATGCAATGAGCCTGTTCAACTACTAATGCCGTTGAGAAGCCATCTTGGCCCAGTGCTTCCCGCAGAATCACCTCCACCAGCAGCTCCATGAGGCCTCTATCTGCTGCCCCGGGGACCCCCATAATTCTGAGGTTGTTACAGTGGGATCTTGACTCAAGTCATCCTGCTTTTCAGTCAGCTCTTACTGCTTTTTTCAGCTGTGCCATTTCCTGCAAGGTGATGTGGCAATCTCTCCAATGCACGGCACGATGCGGGCAGTCTGCTGCTACTTTATCCCCTTTTTTGCTCTCTGTTCAGTCAAGACCATGCCCCCCCCCGGGTCAATGTGCAGTTGACCCCTCTGGTGCAAGTTAATGAATCTCCAGTCCCCGTAGTCCAGTCCCAGCCACAGCAGGGGGGCCTGCTGCGCTTCTGTAGCACTGGGCGCATGCACAACACATGTATACACTCCTCACTTCGGGTCAGATTTTGGAGTTCAGGCCCTCCGTCTCCTCGCACTCCGACAACACATATAGCACAAGGCTGTGCTGCTACGGCCTTCAGGGACCAGCCTCTGCTCTCATGCGAGAAGGCAGCCCTTGCGAGGGCAGCAGTGTGGCTCATTAGTCTGTGCACCCAGCATCCTCAGCGGGTGCCCCACAACAGCGCTCCTGGGCTCTCCTGCCAGGGGGGAGGTAGTCGGGTGCGTTGTCTGCTCGGCGAGTAAGCAGAACAATGTATGCAATGGGTCATAACATTAGTGGCATCAGAGAGACAAATACCTGGCGCCGTTACCTCAGAACACACGCATTTGTTGAAGCGTAGGACTCCACCTGAGGCACTCTGACTAAAGTTGGGGGAAAGTCAATGCACTCCAGAATGCTTATTTCTGGACCTCTGTGGATGCTCCTATTGCAGATGTGGTTCTCCTTTTTTCTTGTGCCATGGTCCTAGACTTTGTAGATGAAGGCACCGGACAGCCTACTAGCCAGACACTATAATTCCCCTTGGCCTTAAGAAATATTGAAGGCAGCAGGATCAGGATTTTCTCTGCTCTCCTTTGATGCATCAGATTCTATTCTCATCTACAAGCCAAGTACAACACTCCTGAGCCCACGCAAAGTGGCAGGGATTGCGGTCGTGTCCCCTGCTGACTATGTGAGTGGAGGTGCCCAGATGGTCAGAGCCCAGGGTTGTTCAGCAGGATCACGTTCAGTCCTCCCTCTGACAGCTCTGTGAGGGGCTCAACGCCGGCACCGTATGCACTGGAACAGCTGCTCAACACCCCACAGCTACATGCTTTTCTCCAGTTCTTGCTCCGAACATGCAGCGTGTTGCAATCGCCTCTCAGTGGGTGTCAGTTTGGCTGTGGCGTCGGACCACCACCTGCCCTCGTAAGGTCACCCCACCAATTTCCTGGGGTGAGAGGGGCCTGCCACCCACGGGGCCAGTGCTCCCCTCCATCGTTTCACTGGCCCGCGCCTTCAATGACACAGCGGTTCTTTCAGTCGCTGCTTTCCCTCTCCAAGCCCCACAGCAATCGTGCCAGAGTTTAACCCAAAGCCGGCACCAACGGACCTCAGAGGCACAGTTTGCCATTCCGCTGGCTCTTCAGTCACGAATGAACGAACATTTTAGGATGCCTCGTAGCTGATGGCTCAGGACCTTTTCTAGATATTTGGCGGGTGAGCCAGGAGCTCACATTGGAGCAGCCATCTTGGTGCAGCTTTTGAGCCCCCCGCCACCACTACTGGATGGATATACCCCAAACCAGTCAAGGAAATTAAGTCAACGCTTTGTGCCCAAATAGTTTCTCATTTGGTCCAAATCTGCCAAATGGTTTTCATGCTACGGCTGTTCAATAACTGCACTTTTTCTTTATGGGAAAATAAATGGGACACAAGTACAGTTTTATTAGTAATATTTCAACCCAATCCGTTGTAGGAGTCACAAGTTATAGCAATTCATTTTCTGGGTTTCCTTTGGTACTTGATACTCAACTATACATATAAATAAATATATATCTGTCTTGGTGAGAAAATGCTATGTATACAATAGCCCTGCCCTATAGACAAAAATGTTCCTGGAGCAATGGCTTTAACAGTTAGGCTAATTAGCATTCCCGCAATGCAATGCAATGCTCATCTAGATCTGAACCTTCCAATGAGGGCTACTGGAGTGTGCTATCTTGTGTGAGACTTGGCTGAAATAGTTAATTGATACTTTCATTTGTTGCCTTATTGCTTGTGAAGAAATGCATTTTTACGGCGTAGAAAGTCCAAATCACTTGTTAGTGGACAGGTGACATGATATAATAGATTATTTATATAGCGCCTATACACAATGTGTTTCAAAGCGCTTCACGGCGAGGGAGGGAACAAGGGAAAATATAATGACATTCTTACAGGCCATGAATAACAGTGATCTCAAGAACATGACGTTATGACTGACGATACATATTGCACACTAATTTCCCCCGAAAGCCCCGACCCAAGGACGTTTGGAAACCATTTTGCCCGTTTTCATTGCATAAAGAGAATAATAATTCTTCACATTGCCAAAGTGTTGGAGATAATTAATCATTCAGTACTGTAACCATAGATACCTATTTTAGACCTGCACAGCAGTCTCTACTACGATATCCGATACCTTGTTTCTATCTTGATGCTAGAAGAAAGTCCAGTTTGTTATTCACTGTATTTGATTGTATGCAGTGAATGAAAGAACCATCATTAGCTCATTGTAGATTAAGTCGACTCGTGTGCAGAACATGTTTTGGGCGATGAGGGGGACATTCTGGTGCACAATACTGCAAGCCTCTACAATCCAGGTGATGTTCTCCTCCAAGCGTTTTCCTGCCTAACACACTCTGAGGTAGTTCAATGCAGGTAAGAAGATGCCCTTATTTGGAAGTGATAGGTTTAAGCTAATTATTCGTTTACAATTTCATTATATGACAAAAAGCACATAACAAATGGTAACTTGCCAACAGAAATATAAATAGCACGTTAAATACAGTACCACTTGAAGGATAAGGATAAATGGGCAGAAATCAATTGCAATTTAGGTTTCTATTTTTGGGTAAACATTTTTACTCATTTGTCAAAATATCAAATATCACTATATATCCAAAATAGACATTACTTTTAAAATGTAGCTCAGGACCTTTGCCTATATGGAGGTGTGACCGAAATATAGCCAATGTTTAAACAAAACACAGCACCAACTAGCAAAAAGAAACAGTGAAAAGACGGGTAAAGAAATCTCACTTTGCGCCATGCAATGAAAAGATTAGCTCATAGGTGACAACCCTCCAGACGAATCCCGGTGACCCATCAGACAGAGGCTAGACGTTCCACTTTGAAACTGCCCACAAGTCGTACTTGCCAAAGGGCAACACGTAGCATTGTACAAATCATAAAAATGAATAATTCCTATAAATGGCACCCAGACCTACAAAGTACCTTAATGCCCAAAGGTATACCTGAAAAAGTTGATTAAACAGGACATCCTCACCTCGGCATATTGGGGCACGATACAGCAAAACGCACACATCAAATACTAACTGTCAGGCATTTGTCGTCTGGACTGGGTGCTCATAATGGACTATTTGAATAGTGTGTTCTCCACCCCCATCGCTCTCACTCCCACCTCCAATGGCCCTGGCACCTCCTCAACCAGGCAGCTTATTTGTGTAAAGAGCAGGTGTGCCAGCAATCCAGATTCTCCTGTGTACACAAGTAAAGGTTAGTCACCGTAGTGACTACTGTATCCCTAGATCATAGTCCACCTCCCTCCATACTCTTAGTAGATATGCCCATGGGGATAGGACCAGAAACATTTTTACAGCATGTACAAGCACGCACATGCGCAGATCCACCCTGGCTTCAACCCACCAGTCCTTTTCCATCCACCTAGGCCGCACCTGGCTGATGTCTAAGTTTAGTGGGAAAGGTGGAAAGGGATATGGAGGAAGGAGATCTGTGAACTAGGAGTACAGGAGTAACGACAGTAAGTAACATATGCTAACTCTTTGTGGCAGAGCAGAAGGACGCAGAAAAGATATTCTTACTGTGAGGTTTATTTAAAGTGAAATAAGGCCTCTCTTTCCCTATGACTATGGGGTGTTCACTACATATTTTACTAAGGTGCTCGTCAGTAAGTCCAAAACAAGTCCGTACACTGTCCAAATCTAACCTATCTGACCCTACCACTAATATAACTAAAACCAGGCGAATTACTCCATTCTCCTGGTTACTGTGTTCTTCATATGGATTCCATTTGGATTCTTCTGTTCCACCCAGTAGACAAAATGCAAACAGTATTTGGTTATCTTTTTAGTTGTATTCTGTAGCTCCCATAAGGGACTAGTTTCCTTTTCTCTCAATTAGTTCTCGTTCTCTTGTAGGGTTCTGGGTCCCCTTATATATTGTTCTCCTCTCTTATACTTTGAATAGTCAATTTCAATTATTCACCCTTTCCCAGAGTGCTGTCTCATCAATGAGGTTTATCTTCTTGTCGTCTGAAGATTTTGTTCCCCAAGTGCCTTTTCCTCATATTTTTTCCTTTTTACCTTCGGAATATGGATCGCCATTTCCCTTTCCGCAACGTTCGACGTTTCCAACTTTTCTTCCCTCCCACTTTGTAGAATTTGGGTTTCTTTTTATTTAATTAACACAGTTCTGGTTTCATACTACATTTCAAATTCCCCTCACACCAATACTGGGCCGAGTTTTGTTTGCTTTACATGAAGTCCCTCTTGCACTTCTGGTATTCCCGTTCCCTGTATTACCTTCTGTGTTCAGGGGCGACAGTGCTGGTGGCTGGCAGACATCGGATTCTCTCATCTGCTTTGCAGCTCGCCGGCTTAGTTTTTGCAGCGTCTCTTTCTGTACCTCACTCTCGTTTTCTAAATGCCACCAGTGCCATGACTCGGACCGGGAGCAATTTTCTCCCACTGGTGTTGTCTGCATTGTTCTATGGTGGGTCTGCCCACCATGACTGCTTCATGGTCACGCCACCACCAAACTCTCTTCCACTGTACTTGGATTTCCTTCGCTCTGACACGCCGGACTCTCAGCATTTCTCACACTGTGTCAGAGCTGCTCTGGCTTACACATGCTGTAACGCTCACCTGGTTCCCTCGGAGGCGCGGGTCTTGGCTGGGCGGTGAAACAGTCTTCAAAGTTAGGCGTAGGGTCCGTCTGGCTCCCTGGTTTGGTCCCCTTCTCACCGAAAGCTTGACTTGGAGGGTGAGATGTCTACAAGTGGAAAAGATCAGGGGGTGTTAGTAGCTGGAAGGTTAGATGAAGTCTCTACCCCCACACTCTCTCCTCCCGTGGTACTCGGTTGCTAACTGTGCTCACCTTAAATAGGTGAATGCCGGGCTCTCCATCCTGCGTCTTGTGTCCAGTTACTTCACTGGTTTTGGGATCAGCCTCTTGATTGCAGAGGGTAAGTAGAGAGCGATGCCGCCGTTAATTGCACGAGCGGATTTTGCATATATCAAGTCCTTAATGTCCTCTTTTAACGTCCCTTTCTTGCAGGGTTGGCTGAGAAGAAATGATGGCGAAAGAATGCCAAAGTTCGTGGAGGCACGTAAGTAGAAAGTCTGTGCAGGGCCTTTCAACGCACCTTAATGTCTCTCTCTTGCTTTCAGATGGAGAATGATGAAGGCGCCGGTGATGATGCCCAGGTTCGTACCGAGGCGCGAACAAGATGGAGAATAGGAAGGCACGTAAGTAGAAAGTCTGTTCAAGGCCTTTAAACGCACCTTAATGTCTCTCTTTGCCTTGCAGGTAGCGGAGTACGGTGCGAGCTGACTTTGGAGCGTACGTCGCAAAGGTAAGCCGTTCAGAAACAAAACGTTACTAACCAATGTTCTTTTGTCTTTGCAGGGCTCGATGGCGGAGAAAGGGTGCGGCGAATACCTTAAACGCTCCGGTGGATCGGGTAAGTTGAAGCGCTGACCTTGACTCTTCTAATCTGTGTTTTTGTTGTTGTGCAGATGCTGCTGAAGACTGAAGAATGGATCCTCATCAGGTAAATCCGGAGATTTCGCGTTCACAGGAGCTGGAATGGAAGATTCCCTGGAGCTGACACGGTGAGCGTCCTGCTGCTGATGCAGAATAACGCGAAGCACGTGGCACCAATCGGGTGTGGTTTAAATAGTGCACAGGAGTGCTTAGGCATCTTCTTCCACAGCCTCGCCAAGGTAAGAAAAAGAGTTCCAGTTTCCAGAAGAGTTCCAGTCCTAGGGAGTGGTTCCAGCCCCACCCAGAAGAAAAGTAGTTCCTGCCAGAGGAGGATGAAGACTTCATCCTGTTGGTAAGGAAGCAGCATGGTCTGCTGCAGGTAGGTCCACCCAAGCACTTCTGAATTTGCTATGAGCCCGGCGCTTCTTGTGCCGGGACCAGTCTCCACAATGAGCCTGGCACCACCGGTGCCAGGACAAGGCCCAAAAGGTCCCTAAAGGGGACTGCAATGAATGTTATGAGCCTGCTTCCAAGGGCGTTGGGCTTCTCCTGACTCCTTGGAAACAGTGGTCATGACACATGCTCAGCATTCTAAGACAGCCCGCCTTCTTCCGTTCTCTTACGTAGAGTGGGCTTCCCCTGGTTCTCTTGGTGGTCATCTCTCTCTCAGCTCTCCACTCTCTCTCGCTGGTTCTCTGGTATATTACCCCTTATCAGCCTCCTCAGCACAGTCCTCAGTTTCTTGTTGCTGGCGATAATGGTTCACTTTATCTTCATGAAACTGATGACACTTTGGTGTATTATACAAGTCCATATAAGCCATCACGTAGAGGGCCTCAGAGTTCATCACGGGAATGGGAGTCCTTGTCCCCAAAGGGGGAGTCTCTTCCAGTGAGGTCCCATTTTCCTCAGTCCCTAGGGAGGGTGTTGTGGAATGGCCTCACGGGTGGTGGGGGGGATCCCCATTTCGGAAGAAGTAACTAGCTCTCTCGATTCATCACATTATACATCCCATACTCCTCCTTACATACTCCTAGGAGACAACCAAACAAAATAGCATAGATGGTTGGAGGAGCTATCCTGATATAGTCAAATACATTTTGCAGCACTACTAGGTCATATAGGGCATCAGCCTGAGAGCTTGCATTCATGGAACAGTGTTTGCAGAATGCAAAAGGTGAGGCCTAAGTAGTAGCCCTGGAAATGGAGTCCTAAGGAACATGGCCCAAAAAGGCAACTGAAGCAGCTTCAGTACTTAACAAGTGTGTGTGCAAGACTTTAGGAAGAGGTACATTTTGACATTTAACTCTCCAATATACCTTAACACTATCCATCCTGGTATAGTCGCCTTTGAAAACAGGTTGCACTATGAGACGCAGGCCTTAGTTCCGTCAAGACAGAATTTAAGCTCCTAACTCATGTACAAGTTGTACAATATACTAGTCACTTCAGACGATGGATTGGGGAAAAAGATGGGTAACAATCCCGATTTATATGGGAGCCAGATACCAGTTTAGGAATACACACAGGATGGGTACAAAGGATCATTGTGTCTATATGAAAGACTATACAAAGCTTTAAAGCTGAAAGAGCTTGAATCTTGCTAATTTGAGGGGCGTGTGTCACTGTCAAGAGGAAGACTCCCTTCCATGCAAACAAGCTAATGTATACCTAAGCAATACTCTCAAAGGGCTTGTTCACCAGGGCTTCTATGATCAGACTGCGGTCCAACAATGAATTAGGCGGCCCCCCTGGAAGGAAAAGAGGAATAAGGCCATCGAAAAAAAGCCTTTAAATGACTGGATTAGAAAGTGGAAATGACACCCCCTTTTTTTTTATTTCTGCTTTATTAAATTTTCAAAGAAATTAACGAACACAAGGTAAGAGGAACACAAATTGCCTCACATAAAAATCATCTGCTAAGCACCGATAAGTAACCTTTCCAACATAACAAAAACAAATTGTGACTTTTTGCTCACCCCCCAGACCCTCCCCACCCTTGCACCTACACCGACCCCCCCACCCCCAAACACCATCAAGAACTGCTGTCTGGCTTTTCCATGTTCAGTCCCACTGGTCTACTGTTTAGAGGGTTCAATGTTCACTTAACAGTTTGTCGTCAGTTTGACTATAATTTCATGTCGTACATAGTATTCGGGGCATCGAGTTACCCCTCCCTACCATGGGTCGCTTTGGGTTCTCTTCAACGCTGGCGAGTTCGGTTTAAAAAAAAACCCAGGGTCTCCGTGGATTGCTGCTGTTCTGCGTTCCATTACATATAGGTTCCAGGCTGTGTCGATCAACTCCTTTCCAGGTGGCAGCACTCTAATCCAATGTGCCGCCAGACATGCCGTTCCCGCCAGGAATAGGCCACGGACCATTTTCAGCAGTCCAACGTATTCTCCCTCAAGTTCTTCCAATCCAAACAGAACCAGCATAGGTGCTTTCACTCTCATGATCCCATCCATCTCCCTAATGCAGCATAACACCTCGTCCCAGTACGATTGAAACACTGAACATCCCCACCACATATGCCAGTAGTCGGCCCTTGATCCACACTCATGCCAACACAGTGGGCTCACACTAAATATGATCCGGTCAGGCTTTCAAGAATTGCCATCTATGTAATCATTTAATGGCATGTAGTTTATACTGGCAGGAGATTAACATCTGAAAAGCACTGCGACAAAATCTTTGACAGGTTTACAAATCCAGCTCCAACCCCAGGTCCCCTTCCCATCGTAGCCTCAGGATGTCTGAGGACCCCCTCCTTGTCTCCACAAGGGCCCTATACAATGCACCAATCGAGCCCCTGGAATCTGACGCGGTATCTAAGATTTTCTCAAAGGACATGAGGTCCCTCTGTATCCTTTCTCTCCAAGATTCCCTCATTAATACCCCCTTCAACTGTAAATACAAAAAGACAGAGTGTTCCTATCCCCAGGGCCTCTTCCAGCTCCAGTATTGTGATGAGCCTCCCGCCTTTCCACATTTGTCCGATTCTTTCAAGACCTGCCTCACACCAAGTTTGGAACCTTCCCGGATTTGGGATTTTGTCCCTAACCCCCAGCACCAAGAGATGTCCCAGAGGTGAGAGCCAGGATGTAACCCCACCCAACCCTGCTCCTTGCTGCAAGATATTCCAGATGGTTCCCATGATGGGGTGCTCCCGTAATCTACGTTGTAACTTTGCTGTAGTCACCCACAACCACTCTCCTAACATAGCCGGCCGAACATGGTGGTTGTCCAATCCCACCCATTGTAAATCTCCCTGCATTCTAAGGTGTGGAATCAGAACCCAAAACTGCATGACCTTTTCATATAAATGTATGTCAGGGAGTCCCACTCCACCACTTTCCTTAGGAAGACTCAGAACGTCACTAGAAACTCAAGGTTTCTTCCCCTGCCACAGAAATCGAGTTCCCTTTGTAACTTTGAAATAAAGGTCGGGAATCTGAATGGGCAGCATCTGGAAGAAGTACAAAATCTTAGGGAGAACCACCATTTAAGTGCATTCAGCCGCCCCATCCAAGAGATCGTCAACTTACTGCATTTCTTTAAGACTTTCTCCAGGTCAGTCATTGGGGGCGGGGGGGGGGGGGGAAATTGGCTTCATATAGTCCCTTAAGGTCACTTGTATCATTAATACCCAAGTAGCGTAATGTTCCCATGTTGACTTTCATGCCCAGGGCAGAGAACCGCTCCACATCGTCATCTCTATTTCTGTCTAAGGGCAACAGGACCGATTTGCCCTTATAATTTTGAACCCTGCCATGTTCCCATATTGTTCAATCAAACTAACTGCCGCGGGCAGAGAGGTCAGTGCGTTTACCAAATGAAGGAGCATATCGTCTGCATACAGTCTGATTTTGTATACCTGCCCTCTCACCCCAACCTATGGGCAAGGGATTCCTATCAGCGCACAAAGAGCTGGAGAAAGCGGGCAACCCTGCCTCATCCCTCTGCCCACTCAAACTAGCGCGAATATCCCCCGTACACCGCCACACATGCCCTCGGGGAGGAATAGATTGGCATTATACCCCTTAGGAGTCCCTTGCCCAACCCAAACTTGGTGAGCATAGCCTCCAGAAAGTCCCATTCCACCCTATCAAAAGCCTTCTCAGCGTCAACGGAAAGGAGAGTGGGATCGACCTGCAAACCATGTGCCTCAATCAAATGCAGTGTCTTCCTCATGGTGGCTGCCCCCTGATGCCCTTTGACAAGCCCCACCTGGTCCAAGTGAACCAGTCTCGGCAAGGGTAACTGCAGCCTAGAAACCAAACCTCTAACGTATATCTTTGCATCAATATTTAGAAGAGATATTGGGCGGTAAGAGCCACATGACCGGGGCTCCCTAACCTCCTTTGGTATTACAGTAATGAGGGCCTAGACAAATTAATCTGGGGCTCTCCTGGAGTCCATGATATCGTTGAACAACATTGTCAAGAAGGGGAGCAGCACAGATGGGAAGGATTTATAGAATCCTGAGGCGAAACCGTCTTCCCCATGTGCATTCCCAATCCTAAGGCGCCCTATTGCGGTCTTAATTTCATCCCCGGAAATTGGGGCATCTAAGATATCAGATTCCTCTCTGGTGAGCAGTGGGAGGTGGGACTCAAGTAATTTCTTATTTCCTCTGTATCAGCGGTCCCTTTGATCCTGTACAAACCCTCATAGAACGAGGCAAATGCCTCCTGAATGCCTTCTGCTGAAACCTCCATCATCTCCTCCCTTCCCTCTACCTCCACGACCCATCTTTCTGCATGCTGTCCCCTTAGCCTTGCAGCCAGAAGAACGTCCGCCTTATCTACTTTTTCGTAAAATGCCTGTTTCAGAAATTGTAAGTTGCAGACTATCTTTCCCTCTTCCAGCAGTCTCATATCTTCCCTAGTGCCCATTGCCTGAGTAATGTGGTCCTCCCTGCCATTAGTGGGCGACTGTGCAAGCCTCTCCAAGGCACATATTTTATTCCTCAATCCTTTCACAATAAGGGTACGTTCTCTCTTTTTGCGGGCCTCCCTCCCTACATGCCTCTCCACGTGGCCTTCGCCGCATCCCATATGGTACCCTTTCACACTTCGTGTCATTAATGTCAAAAGATTCTGTGATACCGTTCTCCATTTCTTCTTGGACACCTGGTCTTTCCACAAAGACTCATTACACCACCATTTAGAGTTCCTAGGGCACAGACCACTTCAATCAATGTCTACTGACACCATGTCATACCTGACTAGCTAATTGAGTGAATTGTCAATACCATTGTCATGTCCTATAAATCCCTTGAAATGCAAAGATAATCTATTCTCGTTAAGGTTCCACGTGGGGTGGAAACATAGGTTAACCCCCTGTCCCATGGGTGGAGGTGTCGCCATATGTCTCACAGCCCGTACAGCTCCATTGCCATCCCCAGTAGCCTGCCCTCCTGATTCTGGGGGTCACTGTTCCCCAGAGTGCTTGGACTGGTCCAAGCTGACGTCCATCCACAGATTAAAGTCTCCACTGGCTATGAGGTGTCCCAGACGCTCGTTCATTACCTTCTCTAGGGTTCTCCGTAAGAACCTCCTCTCACCAAGATTCAGGGCATAGATCGTTGCAAATGTGAACCTGATTGTTTTGATCAAACTTTAGACAAACACAGCCCTTCCCTTCGAGTCTGACCACACCGTAGTAACTTCCATCCTGATCAGAATCCTGATACCAGTTTTTCTCTTTATACCCAAGTCCAAATATTCACCCCCAACCAGGCCACTGGGGATCCTACGTTCCTCGTCCCTCAGATACTTGGTCTCCTGAAGAAATAGGTCATCAATCTTGGCCCTTTTAAATTCCCTCGCAACCAAAGACTTCTTGGCAGGGGAGTTGAGCCCTCAATTAACAAACCCTCAAATTGTCTCCCTTATTGCCCCCTACAGATTCCGCCATAGCGGAGTCTTGCACCCAAACCAATAATCTGCATCAGAATCAACCTCCTAACAGTGCGATGTATACGTCCGTAGGTGAACAGAACATTGCCAGAATAAAACATCCGAAGTCGTAAAATCCCTTTCCACCCCGTTCTCCATCCCCTTCTTCCCCTTCCACCGCCCACTCGCCACGGCACCCGGCCCCTCCTAGTTAATCTCACTAGAGTGCCGAACCACCAAACAAGCCCGAAACCCAGGCCCCACCCAATGTCACCTCACTCTCCAATGCCCTCACTTTTATCCCCCACTTCAACCAACACAGTAACAACAAACTTCATTTGGCCTTCACAGTCCTACATGCCCCAACCATAGTGGACAAATTCAAAAGCTTCATTGACATTCAATGTCGACGCGCACCATCTCCCCACCCCTCCCTATAAGTCATGAAAATAGACTCAGCCATATCAAAGACTACCAGCATCACACTTACACCCTCAACATAAAATGTGTTCAGGATGTGCCGGCCAGGGAAGTGTTCAGCTTCTGAAATTTCCTAGATCCAGGGATCCGCCTCCTCTTGGGTCCCTTGATACGCCACCGTCTATTCGCTCCACCATTTCCTTGTGAACCAGAGGCTACTTCATCACCCCCAGCAGCTCCCCCATCACTCCGTTTAGGTCTTCTTCTGTAGCCAGCCTATATTTAAGGCCCTCCAGCTCAAGAGATTGAGAACGGGAATCCCAATCTATATCTAAATCCCTTTTCATTCAGCCATTTTGTCAAGGGGAGGAGATACATTCTTCTCTTTGTGAAAGTGAGGGAAGACAGATCCTGAACAATTGTAATTCTAGTCATGTCCAGCATCACAGGGCACTTGACCCTAGCCTTTTCCAATATTTTGAGCTTGTCCGGATAGTTGTGGAAACATCTAAGAACTGATCTCGGGCCTCTCCCCGACCCACCGGCCCTTCGCACTCTCAATTTTCATCTCGTCAATAGAGTCATCTTCAAATAGGAGCCGAGTGATTTCATGTATATTCCTCCCGAGTACCCTTTCTGTCTCTCCCTCCTGCTCTGGTACCCCAGAAAATCATAGGTTATTTCTCAGTTCGCGATTCTCAAAGTCATCCATCTTCAAAACCATCTCTGCTTCCCTCCTCTCGATTTCGCCCATCCTCACGTCCATTTGGGTCTCCAAGGTGTCCAAAGAGGATCAATTGTATTCCACTGCATGTAGTCTCTCCTCCATCGTGTTGAGTTTAAGATTGATCTTATCAACCTTACCCCCGATATCTGCCCTCATGCTCCGGATCTCTTCGAGCAACGAGGCAACATCTTTCTTGGTGGACATTGAGTCTGCCCTTTCAGCTGCCATTTTCTGCACTGCGTTATGATCTGCGGGGTCAGGTCTGCCTGGGTATGCGAATTGAGCCAGCTTTGCTGTAACATCCATATGACATTAGTCCAAGGTGAAACTCCCAGGAGGGGCTGGTCATGCCCTGCACCTCCCTCACCTGGAGGGAAGCTTCTTATTGAGTCGCATAGATCTGTTGGGTCCCTCACGAAGGGAGTCCTTCTTCCGTACTACTTTTCCGGCAAAGGTGTCTTGCACGACCACCAAGTGATTGGCGGGGGGTCAACCCCTCATAGGCGAGCCGGGCACATGCCGAGACCAGGGGCCCGCACCTCCCTTACAGACTCTCCTAATGTGGACCCAACTTGGGGTCACCTGTGTGCCCCAGTGTTTCTTGGGGGGGTTCCATTGTACCCAGGGTCAGTCCACTCTCCCCCACTTCAGCCAGGACCCTCTGTTATTTTGGGGATATCCGCCAGCTGACCACCCCAGTGCCGCAGTCTGTTCCCTCAAGCTTCCAACCTTGGCCACTCTGTGATCCTTTACAATGCCTTGCCCCTCTCTGACCCCGGCAACAGGCAGGCGGGCACACACCCCAACTCTGGGGGCCCATGCCTCCTAGGCCGTGCTTTCTAAGTAGCAACTGCTGCCTTGTCACCCAGACCTCGGCAAACCCAGCCCTCGGCGCACCCAGCCCTACAGAGAAGGGGTGCATCGGCCACTTTTACTCCCTAAAAATAGGCAAAGACTCCCAAAAAATAAAATTGGGGAGTAAAAATACTCACAATAGAAAACCGACAAGTAGAACCATGCACCCTTACTTTTTTTCCCCACAGAGCACCATCGATATGTTTGGACCTGTAGTGCACGTAGTACCACGGGAATGAACAACTATTATTACAGCCCGTCCAGAAGAAGTAAACATGTATATTTTAAATCGCATCAATAACTAGGTGCACAGAAATTATTATAATAATATTTCTGTTTTCCTGTTAAAACATATTTTAACTTGTTTATAAAATACAGAACTAAAGGAACAGAGGACAAGCCCTTGAAGTCTAAGAATAAGCTCTTGATGACCAAAAACCAAAATCTTGCCAGCCAATAAGATTCACACAATCGGGCGACCCATGGAATTATTGGATCCAGCCCTCCAGATAAGGTGCGTATGGGGCCTTTTTACACACAGAAATCTTGTTAATAGGGACCTTTTAATTCTTCCTTGTGTACCACTTGCACAGGCTATTTATGGCAGTACCCCCATAAATCATGGAGCTCACTGGTGACAGCCTGACTATCAGCAGCTTGCAAATCCACTCTTTACTTTAGTAATTGACACTGTTCCTTCAACGAAGCAACTGAGATGAGTCCTGGTCCGTTAAATTTTTTTAACACTCTCCTCTGTCAATGATTCTATCAAAATAATACTTTCTGGGTGATATCAAAAGAAATGTGCGTTTTCGTCACTTTGTTCAACTGCCTGCATTTTGTAGGTTACAGTGTTATTAAAGCATCTTGAATCATGAACATGCATTTCACTTTCGCTTAAGGACACAGGTAGTATTGTGTAAAATGAAAATTGTCTAAAACAAGGGCTGCATTTCTGCTTAATTGGCTTTAATAGAGGGAGCCCAGTTGCAGCAGCATGTACATTTCATACTTTGTTTTCTTTTCATCACAGAAGCACACCAATTGCATAGCTAGGCATGTGGTCTGAATTTTAACCCCCTTTCTGACCACCCACCGCAAGCAGGCATGAAGGATACAGGTAGAAGCAGTGCTGTATATATTTTCAGTGGCCCAGATTGTACCTGTACCTCTCAACAGGTCTGCTATATATTCAGGCAAAGTAGCCTAATTCATCAACTGAGCTGCTATACCATATGCATGTCATGGCACAATGCCAAATATTTACAGCAGAGTTGATTGCATCATATCCACATTTCTTAGCAGGACTGCTATGTTTTGGGACAGCGCCTGAATTTCTTAACAAAGCTGCTGTCAAAGCACAAACATGTGTTGGCATTTTCTGCAGCGAGCTAAAGTACAGAGCAAGAACCGTGCCTGAGCTCTTCCCACCAACCTCCGATATTGTGAGAAGATGGCATTGCTGTCACATACTTCAATCCCTTGTACTCAGTCTTGCGCTTTTCAAAACTTCGGCTTCTCCATGTACGATTACTGAGTCCCACTGCCAAAAAGAATACACACCTCAAAGGGGCTGCTATACCTGTGATGGCTCAGAACACACACCTCACGAGGGCTTCTATACTTGTAATGGCTCAGAATACACACCTCATTGACGCTGCTATACCTGTAGTGGCTCAGAACACACATCTCATATGGGCTCTTGCACTTGTAATGGCATACAGTGTTGGTAAAGCATCTACATTCAAGCAAGTGCTGCATCTGGTCAGACAAACCTCTAACTCTATAGTTCCCAGCCGAATGGTCAAAAGAAGGTTTGCACGCATCTAAAAAGGAGCACCCAATGGTAAAGCTGCACTAGATTTTTAAATACAAAAGACATTTTTCTGCTTTTTGGATATTTACTGGTGCTACGTTGAAAGAAACAGAAAAACAGGCGAGGAAAAGCAACTCTAAACATAAGCAATACAGAAGAACAAAGGGGTGGCGGGGAGGGAGGGTGAAGACACAGAGAACATGCTAGACAATCCGAAACAGGAATTAAAGCAACAGGAAGAAAGCAATGAGCTACATGATAGGGCAACAAAGAAAGTGAGAAGGGAAACAGAGTTAATAAGAGGACAAACACACAATAGGAGTGAGGGATAGAAGCAGAGCAAAAGATACATTTGGAGACCGTAAAATAAAACATAGATCAACAGTATGTGGGGAGAGATGGAAATAGAACAGCAACACTGGAGAAGAGCAGGCCAATAACATAAGAGACAGTGCAAGAAAGAATCAAAAGAAGTAGCAACCACAATGAAAAAATAAAAAAGCCTGGCCTTTTTAGATTTTCAGAAATAAAATGATGGTTGCGCACTGTAAAGATGGCTGCCTGATCTGCGAGCTCCCACTCCGTCTCAAAATCCTGCAATTACTAATCCTCTTTGGAGCCGCCGGAAGACTCAAGAATCGAGGTACAGATGCATTAAAGACCCGTCCTTGGTCCCTGCAAATCCTGGAGTGCTGTGGCGAGAAACGCTGGAGTTTGGGGGACTAGAAGTTTCGCCGGCCCCTGATACGGGCGCGATCCGCCCAAGGGCT
Organism: Ambystoma mexicanum; assembly: GCF_040938575.1. NCBI lineage: Eukaryota > Metazoa > Chordata > Amphibia > Caudata > Ambystomatidae > Ambystoma > Ambystoma mexicanum. Next base: position 743,984,411 of record NC_090936.1, read on the forward strand.
CCGTGAGGAAGTAGCTGGGGGCCGCGGTCCCAGACTAACGCTGGGCCGGAGGGGGCGGGGCCTGTGGATGCGGTTCACGCCCTGTGGTTGGATAAAGAGTTCCAAAAGCCGCCCCGACTGTAAGGAAGAGACGGCGTCGACACCATCACGGCGCTGCTGTTGTGGAGCCCCAGAGATCCTACACGCCCTGCGATGCTCCGTTGGGGAGCGGCGGAACAGCGATCCCGCGGAAGGCACTGGGACCGGGCAGAGCAGGGACGCGGCCCGCTGCTCACCTAAGAAAGGAGAACTACGACGGCAGCTGCGGGTAAGGAGACCCAGCGGTTCGCCGCTCGACAATACAAAATCACCCGAACTGCTGCGGGATAACGCTTGCAGCGACCGTGCTGGGGGGTGTGGCCCTCGCCCGCCCGAGACGCCGGCGGATCATGCCTGCCGCTGCCCTTGGTTTCCCGGGACATAGGGGAGGCGACACATGCAGAGACAGACATCCGCAACCACACAGGACCCTGCTGACAATTCTGCGGCCAGGATTATCAACTACATGTGCACACTTCGGCGGAGTCTGAGCTGGTGCTGAGCCAACATATAAAACTTGGCCCGCGACCCACACCCGACCTGCACACGCCAGGAGAAAGAGGTTTGTGTTGTAGATGGTGGGAAGGAAGAGGGTTGGTGCTCCCGCTTAACCAGGTTGCTGCCCACTAACCTGGACCGCGGTTGCGGTGCGGGCTGTGCCGGTCTGCCCCGAGGTACACACCCGACCCCTAATCAAGAGGTGTTCACTGGTCAGGACACAGCACTGAAGATAGGGGCAAGGCAGGCAGAAACCCCTTTCTGGCGGTTTAGCTAACCTGGACACTGGAAATCCTGGGACGCTCCTCAGAGCCATACTATTGAACATTTATGAAGTAATACGTGGGAGGACACAGTCCACCAGAGTTGATACACCAGGAGCCAGGTGACACAGCGGAACGTTATACTAAACTCAGAAGAGGCAAACACGGGCAACGGCCAGGGGAAAGATATAGCACAGCATTCTGCGGCCAGTGATATGGGCGAACCCCAAAAACCGGGAAAAGGGGGCAAGATCCCCCAGCAAGAAGAAGAAAGGCCCTATGGACCTATACACTGCCAGCCAAACACAATCTACCGCTGAAGATATACCCATCGACAACAATGAAGCTCCGAACCCGGAGAATGGTGATCAAGAAGATGGATTAAAAACAATCGTGCAAGATGGATTTCGGGCAGTCAATATGAAGTTGGATGACAGTTTCCACCATTGGCTCCCTAAAGGCCAGGGTTGACAAAGAGAGTGCACGTGTAACTGAAGCAGAACATAGAATAAGTACCAACGAAGATACGATTGCACACCATAGTCAAGATATCACCCAACTTAAAGAGGCTATGTCTAAAATGCAAAATAAATGTGAAGACCTCGAATCCAGATCAAGACGCAACAACATCCGAGTGGTAGGCGTTTCAGAAACATTCGGAAAAGGCCAAATGCAAAAACCACTTGAGCTGCTTCTTAAAACGATATTCGGCCAGGAAGCATTTTCCGAACATTTCTTGATTGAGAGGGCGCATCGCACGCTGGCACCTGTCCCTAAACCAGTGGCACCGCCACGTACAATAATTGCAAGGCTCCTTAATTATAGAGACAGAGACATAATCCTGCATATGGCTAGAGAGGCTGGAACACTACAACATGATGGAAACCGGATACACATATACCCAGACTTTTCGGCCTGGGTTCAAGCAAGTAGAAGATCCTACAAACCGGTCAAAAGACTCCTAAGGGAACGGCAAATACCATACGTTCTAATGTTCCCCGCCAAGATGAGGATTCAGCATGCGGGCAGGGCGCTTTTTTTGAAGTCCCCAGCTGAGGCCACGCAATACATTGAGGCTTTTATACCCCTCCAACCCAGGGGAGATAGACCGGCTCAAAACAACAGACCCAGGACAGAAGATTAAGGCACATTTTTTAGTCAAAACGCTGTCTACACTGCTACACCCTCGGGGATACAGTCCTAGCGATTCCTCAAACATGGCAGCTCCACTCCTTATGGTTGACAGAGTTGTGGAAACGATTGGGCAGTCATGTGACGCAACATGGCTACGCCTGGAATGATCCAAGAGTTTTGTTGGGTACATCGTCGAGTTGGGGTTGATGATGAGGGTGGGTGGGCAAGAGAAGGTAAGGGGAGTTGGTCGATCTTTGGTGGAAAAGATTTTGCTGAAGGGAGAAGTTCTGGTCACCTGGAGAAAAGTGACCCAGGTTATAGTTTGACTATGGTTAACAGTTTGTTTTATGTTGAAAAAGTGGCTGCATTGGGAGTGGCGCTGATCCACTGGTACCTACGGCACAACTCTAATGGTCATGGATTTGGAAAGATTTGTTATTTCATAATACTGGTGATGGGATGAGAATAATACAGCTTACTTGGAATGTAAGGGGACTGAGTAACCAGGTGAAAGTCCAGAAAATTGCTAATTATGTTCATAGACATGGCACTCTGGTACTAATGCTGCAAGAGACGCACACAATGGGAAGCAGCAACTTACACATAATGCCCAAATGGGGAACTCAGCATTTCTACACAGACTATTCTACTCAGGCCATAGGGGTAATTACTCTTACCCACCCAAGCTTGTGGTTCGGACTGGAGGTGCATAAGGCGGATCAACAGGGAAGATATGTGGTCGTATGGGGCAGACTCGCTAGACAACAAATGCTTCTGGATGATACATCTGGGCCTAATATAGACGACCCTTCGTTCTATGTGAATGTATACCAGTTGATCACTGCCTATGGTTTGTCAAATGTGATATGGGGTAGCGACTTCAACGTGCCGCTTCACCCTGTGTTGGATAGGTCCTCCAAGGTTACTAGAGCCCCTAGTAAAACTGCCTCCACCCTGAGTAGCATTCTTTCACAGTTTTCAATGGTAGACCCCTGGCGTATGATACAACCTAGGGACAGGATATATACCTATTATTCCTCGGTTCATGACTCGGAGTCCAGGATTGATTACTGGTTTGTTACATCAATCATGTCCTCTGCGCTGCAGAATTGTGAAATTTTGCCCTGTACGTTCTCTGACCACTCCCCAGTGATGATGGGATTGAAGATTCAGGACACCCCTTGTCCCGCTAAAAGATGGAGAATGCCGAGTGGAATGTTGGGTGACCCTGGGGTGGTGGAAACACTACATGTTGAGATAGCAGAATTCTTCACTAACAATGTGGGAACGGTAAGCAAATACTCTACTGTGTGGGAATCATTTAAAGTTTGGATCAGGGGGGTACTGCTGTCCAAGTCGGTTGGCATGTTAAAGAACGTGCGCGCTGAACTGACGGACATTGAAAGTAAACTGGAGGTATTAGAGGGAAGATATACTCGAACACAGAATAGGGAACTACTAGCGAATATACATACACACTTACAGGAATTCGATAAATTGGCCGCTAGAGAAGTGCATTACATGGCTGCCCCCATGCGCGCACGTAGGTACGGAGAGGGTAACAAGGCCGGCAGGACACTCTGTAATCTTCTCAAATATGATAAAAAACCACACCAAATAACTAGTATGCAAACAACACAGGGGGAGGTACTCCTAAGGGAAGAGGAGATAAACAAAGAATTTGTCAAATTTTATACCAAGCTATACTCGAACCAAGATAAAAAAAATAAAATAAAAAAAATAAATAAATAAAAAAAAAATCGCCCGCAGACATTAAAAATGATCTTGCAGCCCTCAACCTTCCCCAGCTCTCAGAGGCTGATCGTTTAGCGCTGGATCAGCCGATATCAGCAGAAGAGGTTACAGAAGCTATCAAAACATTATCATCGGGTAAGGCACCAGGGTCTGATGGGATAGGGGCAGAATTCTATAAAGAATTCCGGGAAGAACTTGTCCCGATACTCCTACAGGTGTGGGAGGAATCCCTCAAATGCAATATACTACCCCCAACTATGAAGGAGGCAGTGATCACAGTGCTCCCGAAGCCGAGACGACCACCACAAGATGCGTCTTCCTACAGGCCCCTGTAGACGGATGCTAAAATATTCTCAAAAGTGATGGGCACTAGACTTTTACCGGCGGTCCCCAGGCTGGTCCCCCCCGATCAAAATGGGTTTATTCCTGCCAGGTACACAGCCCTGAATCTCTGCAGGCTCTTCGGGCTAATGGCGCAGTTAGACCCCAAGAGAAGCGCAGCCGCTATATCCTTAGATGCTGAGAAAGCCTTTGATTCGGTTTCCTGGGTCTATCTCCTTAAGGTACTAGAGGCATTTGGGATGGGGCCTAGCTTCATTAGGTATGTTAAGCTACTATATACTGAACCGGGGACTCGAGTTCTGACCAATAGGTCCATCTCTGAACTCTTCTTATTGGGCAGAGGCACCAGGCAGGGCTGTCCGTTTTCGCCCCTGCTGTTTGCATTAACTATAGAGCCTATGGCAGCTGAGGTGAGACTGAGACACACTAATAAATGCATACATTTAAAGGGGTCCGTCCAATTGATTTCACTATATGCCGATGACACCTTACTATACATTTGTGAACCTAAGACAAATATAGCTCCCATAATGGCGGAAATAAAAACTTTTGCTGCCTACTCGGGGTACACGGTTAACAGAGCCAAGTCTGAAATATTTCCACTCACACCATCCACTGAGTGCCCTGAAGCACTACACGGTCTTAAATGGTCGGAACATCATATCAGGTATCTGGGGATCCTGGTGTCTAGGGATAGGAACACACTATACCTGGACAATCATGAGGCTACTCTGCAGACCATCACCACGAAGCTCCAGTTATGGGGCGCTTGCCGATATCGCTACATGGCAGATTAACGGTCCTTAAAATGATAATCCTGCCCAAGCTGCTCTATCTGTTTGTCAATATTCCCATATGGCCGGGTAGAACCTTCTTCGCCAAGCTCCGTTCCATGGCAGTGACGTTCCTTTGGAATGGGAAAACTGCTAGGATTAGATGGGAAAGATGACTGAGTCATACTCCACGGGCGGTATAGCGGCTCCTGACTGAGCTATATTACCATGTGGCTCAAGCACAATTTGCAAAGCATTGGTATGATACCGCGCAGGAGACACCCCATGCACTAATAGAGGAATATACCACACACCCCACGAATATTGAATCAGTCATATTTGATACACAATACAAGGACACGTGTAAATACAACCCAGTTAGCTGTGCGGTTAAAGCGTGGGAAGCCTTATATAGAAGATTGCAGATAGAAACACCATATAATCCAGAGATACCTCTTTGGAACTACCCAGGTATACCCCCCACGCATGACAACGCAATACAGGAATCCTGGGACCCCAATATGGAAATGAAAATTGGAGACATGCTCATAAATGGCAAATTTGCGACCCTGGGGGAAATATTAAGAGTGTTTGGAGGTGGACCACTCAGGACACTTCAATATTACCGCATGCGGTCTGCATTTTTAAAAAAAATGGCTGCTATTTCCTGACGAACCCCAGCCACACCCATGTGTACAGATGGTGACTGCTGCGGGATGCTTGGGAATATCTAGACTGTACGCGGAGGTGCAAGCCCAAACCCCCACTATAAACCAGGTAAAAGAAAAATGGGAAAGAGACTTACAGGTACCCATTGAGGACGAGACATGGCATAGATATTGTTCGTTGACTAAAAAGGTCTCCCTAAATGCTGGCCTGCGGTTAATACAATTCAAGATACTGAACAGGCTACATTACACCCCGATTAAAATAGCGAAATGTACCCCCAGTGCGTCGGATACATGCCCCAAATGTAATATGCCACAGGCAGGAGACTTTCATATGTATTGAGAGTGTCGGGTGGTGATGAACTTTTGGAAAGAAGTTGCTGAAATGCTTGAAGAAATCACACAGATCCCCCCCCCAGACCTCAAGCCCCAAAAATATTTATTTGGGGACATAGGCAAATGCTCCGAGAAAACTAGAAAATTGTTTAATGTTACATGTGCAATTGCAAAAAACTGTATCCTATTGAAGTGGAAAAATGCGAGCCCACCCAATATGAACCAATTTCTTCGTGAACTGACGTATGTAAATGAATCAGAAGAACAGTATGTAATGACCCAACCCACAGCCTGCAGACCTAAAGATATATGGGGCCCTTTCAGAACTTATTTATGTAACCTGTCCTTTGATGATGACGAATCTGTATAATTCTATGTAAATGTCATAACCATGATGATATAATTTGTTTTGAAAATGTATGGTGTAGGCGGTAGAGTGCTATGTATCCCCATGTTGCCACTAATAAAAAGAGTTTGAAAAAAAGAAAGAAAATGATACGGGCGATTCTCTTTCTTAATGGGAGGCATACTTGTCAAAATCAATCTTTCATAATGCTCCATGCCAAAATCATAGTGCACTTATGTGCCTTTGCTGTGATCTTCTCCTGGCATCTCCAGTAACTGCAGTAGCAGCATGGCAGTTTGAAAGGTCATTTGAGTTTCAGAAAGCTGCTGGAACCAACACACAGATGGCTTTAGAATCATATGCATCTCGCCTTCAAAACACAATTGTGTACTGTGAGAAACCTGAAGGTACTCTCACATCTACTCCCCAGGGACCTTCTGTTCAGGTGGCCAGGGCTAACCAATCCAACTGCAGTCTCTACCTCTCCTGTTGTATAATAATTGTATAATTGGTACTAGACAACTCTGGTCCATGCAAGTTTCATTCTAACAGGTGCTCCCCTGCTCCTCCAGAACCATTAAGGACAACATTGTTTCCATCGCTCCAGCCTTGGCCGATTTCTGCCATCATTCCTTTGCCACTAGATTTTTCCCCTCTCCTCAAGCACTCCCTTGTGCACCCGCTCCTAAAAAAAAGCATTCTGCTGATCCTTCCTGCCTGGCTGATTGCTCCAGCCTTGGCCGATTTCTGCCATCATTCCTTTGCCACTAGATTTTTCCCCTCTCCTCAAGCACTCCCTTGTGCACCCGCTCCTAAAAAAAAGCATTCTGCTGATCCTTCCTGCCTGGCTGATTATCCGTCAATCTCTATCACTCCTTTCCTGGGCAAACTCCTTGAGAAATTAGCCATCTCTCAGCTAAAACCTCCACACTGAATCTGCTGGTTATCCCCATGACCATCAGTCTGGCTTCAGAAAGTCCAGAGGCACGGAAAATGCTCTCCTGAACTCCAGTGATTATCTTTTCTCCACACTTGACTCCAGCTCTCACTCGTCCTCTCCTCTGCCTTTGACATGGTCAATCACGCCACCCTGATCAACTATCTCAGTGTGAACCCTGGCATCACTGGTCAGACTCTGGTGTGGCCGACCTCCTTCCTCTTGGACCGACCTTCCCAGGTCCAACTTGGGTCCCTTTCACAACCTCTCTCTCCACATGTGGTGTCCCCCAGGGCTCTAGCCTCTCACCCTCGCTCTTCAATCTCTATCTTGCCCCCCTGATCTCTACTTTCTTTGCCAACTTTCAGTGCTATGCGGATGACACACCGCTCTCTTTCAGACTACCCTCAGCCTCTTCTCCCTCCTTGCTTATTCCGACTGCCTATCCACTATTCAAGGATGGTGCACCTCCAACTACCTCTGCTTTAATGCCAGTAAAACCGAGATTCTTCTCATTGGGACTCTGGCTCCCGCTTTTCCTCTTTCCTTCTGGCCACCCTGCTAGGGTCCCCTCCCCTCACACTCCTGTGAGGCAAAAAACCTTGGTGTCAGCTTCGACTCCACTCTCTCCTTTTCTCCACACATCACAGACCTTGCCAAGAATGGCCATTTCCAGCTGCATCTCCTCAAAGGTATCCCACATTTTCTCATCCTCCCCCAGAAGCTCACCGTCTCCAGAGCTCTAGTACTCTCCAGGCTGGATTACTGCAACAGCCTCTTTCTCAATCTTCCTAACTCTACTTTTCACCCTCGAACAGGACTGCAAGACTTATCCTTGGCCTCAAGCCCAAGTACCTTATCTCTCCACCTCTGAAATCTCTCCACTGGCTCCCGGTGGCTGCGAGGATCAAGTTCGAGACCCTCTGTATCATCCACAAGGCTTTCTGGGGCCATGGTCCACTCTTCCTAAATACCTTCCTTCTAGAGCCCTCTGCTCAGTTATCGAAAACTCTCTGCGCGTCAGATGTTTCACCAAGATTCCTCTCCTCTGCAGGAGCCTCCCTCTGGAATGGCCTCCTTGCCCCTCTCAGACTCGTGCCGGATCATCTGAAGTTCTGGAAGCTGCTCAAGATCTTCCTCTTCTTCCTTCACTCTCCCTCTCCCCTGCTAATCTACCTCTCTGCTCATACTGGTGGTGTGCCCTCAGTCTCATATGGTACCACATCGCCCCCACCCTGCACTGCTTTCTGGCCTACCCAGCTATTCTGGTCTGCAACTGCATCCGCGTAGTCCTCTGGCGTCCTCACACTTACTCAGGGCCATGCTGCCCCGATTGCACTTCCCCTCATACCCCTTCCCTGCACTTCTCCCCTCACCCTCTCCCCTGCACTTCTCGTTGCACTTGCATGATCTGAATGTCGCAAGGCCTAGTAAGATAGTTTGTGTCGTCATCCCTCTGTCTCCCATTCCATGTCTTGTGGCACCTAGAAACACTTGTGTAAAGGCGCGTTACAAATATCAAATCATATAAACACCACTCTGGTACTGGGACGAAGAGGAGGGGCCTGCATGAACTTAGTAATGAAGGTCAGGCATGTCACACTGAGAGGCTTACACAAGGTCAGGCAATTAGGTCTAACCCTTTTCACCTGCAGGCTGTTAATGATAGAGAGTATAAAAGCTGGAGCCCAAAAGCAGAGAGAGGGAAGAGAATCCAATGTGTTGGAACCGAGCCAAGGAGCAGAGACACCAGCAACGATTCCTGGAGACCTGCCGGAGGAGCTTTGAAGGACCAGGAACCCTCTACTGTGAAGGTGGGCAGCAGGTGCTGCCAGGTAGAGGAGAGAGAAAAGCCATCCGCACCCAAGCCCGGGTGCAGCTGTAGCTGAGGAGTATGCCTGGGAAGCTGACCCCGTGTGGAGCAGAAGTGCCGGGCAGCATCTGGAGACGTGCCCGGCGAGCGAACTGATGGTTTTCCCATTCATAAAAAGTCACTGGAAGGAGCCGTGAAAGCCAGTAAGTGTCAAGAGACACTGAGGAGACCAGAGCGCTCCAAAGGAATTTTAAAGTAACGGTTTGTTCATTTAAGTAAATGCTACTCATATTGAACTGAAAGAAAACCATGAATCGAGTAAACCCAAGTGAATGCTATCTATATTGAATTGAAAGAAAACTTCTAGTTGAACAAACACCAATAAGTGCTATCTATATTGAATACCGAACTGAAAGAAAGCTGCCAAATGAGTAAACTATGATATGCTGAATGGTGAATGAACACTTAGATAGATCAACCAGCACTATCAATTAAGAGCAATATGGACAGAACCAAAGGCATATGAAGGATTGAAGAGTTGTGGTGAGCGTTAAATGAGTAAAGATCAGAAAGACTGCCAATTAGAGTTGCTAACGTGGAAAAGAGTCACCAATATATTACAAACCAAGAATTAGCATCAAAGAACGTTACAGAGAATACAAATGTGGAAAGTGAAAGCCCAAGGCAGAAGCGTCTACAAGGGGCCCAACAGCTTTGGGGAAACGTATGGTTTGTGTGACCTGTGATGGGTGGACCATGTGGGTCTAACAACTGTGCCTGGACCAGGAAACCCTGAACAATAAACAAGCTGTAAAGAACTGTGAAATACTTGGTGAAGCAAACCTGAAGGAGTGTCAGTTGAACTCAATGTTTTCTTTTGAACTATTGAGCAGATGAAATCCAAAGTGAATGTAATCTTTTTTTTGTTTTCTTTTTTTTGCGGTCGGATTGGCCAGCTCCTTGCAGATTTTAAAACGTTTAGCTGTGCTGTTAGAGGCTGCAGAGACGCAGGCTTAAAAGTGGATATAATGTTAAAGTCTTGGCGAAGGGAACCCTGAGAGTCAAACGAGGAAAGCACTTTGTCTTGCGGAAGGGAGCCACGGGCCTTTGTTGTGTGCGAACTGCGATCCATTTGAACTTGGAGAAGGTAACTTCAGAAATTGATCAGACACTTTTGAACTGAATCTTTATTGAAACTGTGTTGACCTTGAAATAGGGAACCCCGTTGATCTTGAACCAGGGACCCAAGACGAACTTAAGCTGAAAGTAGTTCCGTCAACACTTCTATTTTGTTGAGAAATATTCCCACACCAGGTTTTTATTACAGTTGTGAGGACAAGCATAGGTTTTGACACAGACAGCTTCTCATTTTTGACTCAAACACTTTCCTTAGATTTCTTTAGGTTGGGAAAATCTCACCATCGTATAGGGCTAATCAGGCATTGCACCATCCTGATCATTAATACAGTTTTGTTTAGAATTGCATTTCTGTTGTGTCATCTCTCTTGATTTTAAGTTTCAAACAAAGGAGGAGCACTGATCCTTAATCTACATTAACATTTCAAAAATGCACACAATGGTAGTACCTGGACATTACCTTGTAAATACGACACTCACAGTATATGTCCTCAAATTGTTCCATATAACATATTTTAATATTCAAAAAAACTCAAAGCTAACAGACCCGGACAAAAAGATCTAAAACACTTAAAAAAGCATATGCACATGTTTAAATACACTATATACAACGCAAAAAAACAAATTACAATGTTAAAAAACACAGGAAACAAAAGTTAGAACCCGAGAACAAAAGTACAATGCCAAATCAATTGTTATTACTCCACACTGTACCCATCATAGCCCGACTTATATAAGTTTCTGTCCTAAATGTTGTGTGTTAACTGGACATTCCTCAGGGGCAATCATATATCTTGTGCTCTGAAATGTCGATCTTTTTCCACTCATAAATTCTATTCTTTATTTTCAAACATGGTACTCCAAAATCTGTGGGTGCAACAAAACAACATAAAAACATATCAATATGTGGGCGTCACAGGTTTAAATTACTGCACCTAGCCCTAGCCCTCAATACCCAAAGGGGAGAAGTAGGTAGGAAAATATAATTTTATCTCTACCTGAAAGCTGGCGTCCCAAGAGAATAATTTTCTTAGGAAAAATAAGGTTATAACTCCTTAGTTCTGTATACACTGGTCGTCCCATCCACAAACAGACCAACACGGCCCCACTGTACAAAGACAAACGAAAGGGCAAAAGCCCCCAAAACAGACTGTTAAGCAAGCATCAAACAATTCTGTTCTGAGACTGTAAAACAAGTCTCCATGTGATCTCTTAATACACCACACGTGTCCACCACCATGGGTCCCTCACCTTAACTCAACCGCTCTGTACCGTAGTACTGTTCCTGAAACCAATCCAATGAATTAGGGTCGTCTCGAGGAGATTACCACGTCACTAATAGGGACAGGTAGCAAACTGGTCCTAGATCAACAGAGAAACAAAGTCTATATTACAATCAGCCCACACCCAGATGGCAAACTTCAAAGCTAGACATCAGTACCCAGGCTATACTGGCTTACCTTGACCCGCGTTTGTTGCGTGTCTACCCAAACGCCATTCACTGTGTGTGAAAAACAACTTAACTCGCTCCCAACGTCGGGTTAAAGCACAAATGCAGGTTCGTCACATGGTGTCGGCGCGTGATAGCCTCTCAAGCGTCAGTTGCTAGGCAACCCCATTGCACCATACGCTTCGCGATCACGTGATCGAGTCACGTCGTGACTTGTAACGAAGCGCCATTAACTTTGTGTATTACGCGATTACCCTCACTCCCCACGTAAGGCTAAATTCCATAATCCTTTTGAGTTCAGACTTGAGTTCAATGCCTTTATGCGCAAAGTTCATTTTAGGGAGTTTTTTGGCGACCAACCGCTGAATATTTGTACTAACCATAGTGGTTTGAGAAATCCCTCGACTTTTTGTCCTCCTGTTCACACCCATTCTCCTGAATCCTTAGTCTTTGAGAAAAAGGTGTTGAAGGAAATAGAACGTTTGGAACAAAAAGGTATCCCTAGAAATTCAAATTTCAGTCAAAAAGAAATTCTATTATTACGGAATTTGGGGAATAACAGCAGCATTGTGATCCGCCAGGCTGATAAAGGCGGCGCTATAGTTATTCTCAATAAGCAGGACTACATGGCAGAATGTGAAAGATTGCTTTCAGATAACATCAGTTACCGTAAAGTGGATCGGGATCCTACTCCGAGATTACAGAAAATGATTAAAGACAAGGTTGAAAAAGCTGTGGAACTATAGTGGATCAGTAAACAGGAAGGAGATTATTTAGCCAGGGAGTCAGCTAGAATCCCTGTCTTCTATATACTCCCAAAGATTCACAAAAGTTTAGAGAAACCTCCAGGTAGACCAATTGTTTCCGGGGTTAATTCCCTTTTGGAACCGCTGTCAAAATTTGTGGATGTTTTACTTAAGATCCTTTGTGATGAAAATGCAGAGTTATGTACAAGACACCCGAGATGCGATTTCCAAAATAGAAGGTTTGCCATTTAATCCTGCTACAGATGTGTTAATATGTTTGGATATCCAATCACTTTACACTAATATTCCCCAGCAAGCCACCCTAGAAGTCATTGAAGAAACTTTGCTATTAAGGGAAGACAACCACCCTGTTAGCAACTCGTTTATATTGTGGTGTGCCGAGACAGCCCTGGTTAACAATTTCTTTCAATTCGGCGGACAATTTTATGTACAAGTGGAAGGTACGGCTATGGGGGCTGCCATGGCACCCAATTTAGCAAATTTGTATGTGGACATGGTTGAACAGACAGTAGTTTACTCAGATTTGAACCCTTTCAGAAACCAGATAACTAAATGGTTGAGGTACATTGATGATGTTTTTGTGGTATGGCATGGCTCTGTAGAGGAGGCCAAAGATTTCCTGATATGGTTAAACACACAAAACAGATATCTTAAATTTACGGCCACGTTTAGTGTAATGGAAGATAACTACTTGGACCTTACAATCTATCATGACAACTTGGAATTGTGTGTCAAACCGTATGTTAAGGAAACAGACAAAAATGCACTACTCCATTATAAGAGTCACCATGCGAAGCATGTGCGCGACAACTTACCCTTTGGCCAATTTTTGTGGATTAAACGAAACAGCAGTACCAAAGAAAACTATGAAGAAGGGGCTAATGTACTAATTGAGAAAATGAACAATAGGGGCTACCCTTTGAGAGTGGTGAAAAAAGCAGCGAAACGAGCCTTAAATAATGATTGGGGCTCCCTGTTTGAGAAAAAGAGTAAAGACACAGATAATCCACCGTTGGTACTGGTTAACACCTTTAGTAATTTGTCCTATAAAATTAAGGGTATTATCTGTAAGAATTGGAAAAAATGCATGACTTCCCCTGTACCAGTGGTGGCTTTCAAGAAAAGCACCAACATTAGAAACCTGGTAATGAAAAATGATATCCAGCGTATGACAGTCTGTCCACGTACACAGGGTACCCTTTGGAACCTTCCACAAGTTTTGGGCCACCACCCGTGTGGTAACTGTGTAATGTGTCCCTTAACCAAGAAAGTTTTAAAGGTCAATTTGGGTTTGAAACACGAATGGGTGTTAAGAGAACATACCAATTGTAACACCAACAATGTAATTTACATGATTAAATGTTGGTGTTCCTTTATATATATTGCCAAGACCAACAGGAAATGCAAGACACGTATGATCGAACACAGGAGCTGCCTGAGGAACAATATTGAAACTGCACCTTTGGTGTCCCATTTTAGAAGTATGGGCCACTCAGAAAATGATTTCGAGTGGTGTATTTTGAAGAAAGCAACAGGTAAATGTCAAGATCTGATTAATATAAAATTGGTTAATTTGGAACAGAAACTGATTTTTATGACTAAAAGCCATCTCGTAGGACTCAATGAAAGTATCAAATGGCACAATGTGAGATGATTAGTTCCTGTATCGATACTATTAAGTGTTCAGTACGTTCCTGTTGGTAAATTGTTTTTTGCCTATATCTATTCAATCTGGGACAGGAAGAGCATAACATGTGTGGTCTCTCTTGGGGCAGTTTCCAGACATATGCATTGTCTTTGTGTGTTACACTCATCTGTGAATATTTTGGCCTTTCCAAAGATGGGGTATAATGATATCTCTTGGTGTACTTTATGGAGCACGTTGGTATATATGTTTTGCACGTGCCAGCAGAGATCCAGTCTGAGCCATCTTGTGGTGTTGCAGACCCCGTTGGTTCCATTTTTGGATTTTGACTTTTGGTTGCCAGGTTTTTGTCCCGTGGTGACAGGTAGTAGTTGTTTCCCTGGCAGGGATGGAAACCACGTGATTTCTGTACTAGCGATGACGAGACATGATCAAGTGACCGCTAAACTAATGGTGAAACTTTGTTGATTAGCAACAGACGTCCTCGAGGCGACTACGCGGCGGCACTACTATACAGACCTGCGTTGTAGTTTTAGCCTTACGTGGGGAGTGAGTGTAATCGCGTAATACACAAAGTTAATGGCGCTTCGTTACAAGTCACGACGTGACTCGATCACGTGATCGCGAAGCGTATGGTGCAATGGGGTTGCCTAGCAACTGACGCTTGCGAGGCTATCACGCGCCGATACCATGTGACGAACCTGCATTTGTGCTTTACCCTGACTTTGGGAGCGAGTTAAGTTGTTTTTCACCCACAGTGAATGGCGTTTGGGTAGACACGCAACAAAAGCGGGTCAAGGTAAGCCAGTATAGCCTGGGAACTGATGTCCAGCTTTGAGGTTTGCTATCTGGAGGTGGGCTGATTGTAATATAGACTTTGTTTCTCTGTTGATCTAGGACCAGTTTGCTACCTGTCCCTATTAGTGACGTGGTAATCTCCTCGAGGCGACCCTAATTCATTGGATTGGTTTCAGGAACAGTACTACGGTACAGAGCGGTTGAGTTAAGGTGAGGGACCCATGGTGGTGGACACGTGTGGTGTATTAGGAGATCACATGGAGACTTGTTTTACAGTCTCAGAACAGAATTGTTTGATGCTTGCTTAACAGTCTGTTTTGGGGGCTTTTGCCCTTTCATTTGTCTTTGTACAGTGGGACCGTGTTGGTCTGTTTGTGGATGGGACGACCAGTGTATACAGAACAACACAACTCTACCGTCTCAATACCAGCTTGACTGCAGAAAAGCGCCAAGAAGTCCAGCACAATCTGTCGAGCACCCAAGTCAAGTAATAAGGTATAGGCAGATCTCATCGCAGACCATTACTGCGAATACAATTTCATTGCAGTTTTTTCAATGAATTTCGCCAGAAATATAGATGGGGTCATTAAAGTAGGGGGATGCGGGGGAGGGGAGCTGGAGGGGCTCTCCTCCCACATTTATTTTCGGTGAAATTCATAAAAAGAAAATACGATGGAATCGCATAGATCCAAGTAATAAAGGAATTTGGGTATCGGGTAATATTATCCCCATAAATAATGTCACCATACAAATAGTCGCCGGCAAACAGCATAGGCAACATTATTTATGGGGACAATATATGGGGTAAATGGGAGCGAGGGTTGCGGGGGTGTCCCCTGCAGGTTTCATACGGTAATATCGCCACAAATAACAGCGTCATTCTTGTATGGCAACATTTTTGCTGTGATATTATCACATGGAACCAGTATTTGCAGTGGTCCCGCCCACCTGGCCCGCCTTAAAGTGCCCTAGTGACTTAGAAGAATCCACTCATTGCCTTTTTAAGACACTTGTGAATACTCTTGACATTTGCTTGCAATCCCAGTCTTCACCCAGAGCCCCCTTTGCTCCTAAACTCTGCATTTCTTGTGTTTCCTTTACAGGGGTAGAGGTCTTTAGTAAAACTAATAACATGCACAACTAAAACACTAAAGTTCTTGTTTTTATAGAATGTTGGTTAGACATTTGTTTATTTTGGTACTATCGTGCTATTGTTTGTGTTGCAACTCAGCTCATACCCCTCATGAAGATTATTGTCTGTCTTCAGATTACGTTACCAAAAGAGGCAAAGGAGATCTACTCATCAGGCTGTGTCTATTTAACCTTTATGATTGGATTCACTGCTGGTTTAGTACTAGCGTGGAGCTGAGTAAGTGTTTTAGACACTACTCATCCCTCTACTCCTGCACAGCTGTATTAATTTTGTCACAGAGACCCTCCCAAGATATGCCAAGCGCATCCATCCCCGGAGAACTAGGATTCTATCCAGCTGAGAACCAAACTGAGCATAGTGGAATTGCGATGGATGCCAGGCATCCATCATGAAGGTGACCCAATGGGAAAAGTATCTTGTGCCATGTTGGGATAGAGTTCTCATTCGTGATTTACAGACTCCAACCTGCTGAGGGAATCTGCCTCTAGTTTGTCCTCCCCTGGAGGATGAAGTGCCATTAACTGGATGTGGTAACTGCCGGTCCATTCACACAACTCATCGGCAGCAGGTCTAGCTGTGGAGTCATCATTCCTCCTTATTTGTTCACACCGAAAATGGCCATCGTGTTGTCAGTTAAGATCTGCACTGAGTGACATTGGATATTAGTAAAAAATGCTATTGGTGCACTGAAACCTGCCTGAAGCTCTGGGATGTTGATATGGAGGTGATGCTGAACTGTAGTCCACAGGCCATGAACTTGAAGAGAGTTGTGATTAGCACACCAACCCAGAAAGTAGGAATCAGTCACTATGGTTGCAGTGGAGGCTCCGAAAATGGGACTGCAATCAGGAGGTGACTGCATTGCTCCACCAAAGAAGATCCTCCTTATAACAGCCTGGAAATGAATGGACGAACCATAGAATAAGGTAAAGTAGAGCTGGGTCATCCTCATCTTAAGTCTGGCGTGGGAAAACCAAGAGCATGCAGGAAGCCGCCATACCAAACTGTCGCTGAAACCACTAAGCTGTGGCATATTTGGGATTGAGGAATAGTCTACAATTCACCAAGACATTTGGATTCCTTTCTGTGGTCGGAAAGGCTCAGGCTACATCCATGTGCCACCAGAAACCAATGAAGGTCAGACTTTGAGAGGCCATAAGAGACCATTTTCCTGAGTTCACATAAAAGACCAAACTAAATAGGTGATCCAGCAGAAACTGAAGAGATAAAGCTGCATCCTGAAGACTGGTGTCCCAGACCAGCCTTTTGTGTAATTAAAGGTAGCCGTGCATCCCCTCAAGATGGAGGTGAGCGATCATCTCTGGGAAAACTGTGGGTACTTCGTTCAACCCAAAGAGCAGGAGTTTGTACCAAAAAAGGCATTCTTCAGACGACTGTGCACAATCAGTCCCCCTGTCAAAGGGAGGACCAAACCTGGGCAGGAGTGACCATCTTGAACTTCTCAGTGGGGAAATAAAGGTTGAAGGAGGAGACATACAGGATGTTGTACATGTGTTTGGCCACCATTAAGAGCCTGGAAAAGAACCCAAGCCCCGCTCGGCGGAGAGAACATTGAAGTCCCAACAGTTTCTAAACCTTTTGAGCCAAGGCTAGAGATCTGAGCTGGAAGAGCAGAGGGTGATATTTGGGAAGGAAGAGTAAAGCCTAACTCATCAAAGAGGGCCCATTGTTTTTGCTGTCAACGTCCTTAAGTGACGAGATTGATTGATTTTATGATTTTTATATTTATACTGCGCACATCCATATGGAGGCAAGCAAGGAATTGCATCTGGGTGCAGATGTTATAGTAACAACCAGGAGGCCAGATTTATCAAGCATAGTTAGTCAAAAAGATACATTTTCAACTTTTTTGCGAATTCAAAGAGGGATTCAGTTTTCCAAAGATCGTGACACAGGGAGTTTCAGGCTCGAGGACCTGTGAAGGAGAATGTCTATCGCCCCCAGAACACAGATCTTGATGGTGGAACCACCAGAAGGTGTTGTCCTCAGGATCATTGACAGCGATATGGGTGTTAAGAGGACATCTTTGAAGAACGATATCTAGGAGGCAGTCCCCTGGAGACATGTAAAAATTAGACAGAGGGTCTTGAACAGTACCCTTTGCTGTATCGGGGAACCGAGAGATGGGGGCGAACGTCTGGGCAGTTAAAAGACCAGCCTAACAGCTGCATTTTGCGCAACCACGCAAATCTGCGCATCACAGTGCTCGCCGCCATGGACCGGCTGACACAGTCTGCCATGTCAAGCCCTGTTTGAACGGATTCACACATGGCATCCTTGCCATCCTGAACAAGGGCAAGAAAACCATCCCGTTCCTCCCCTTCGGGAATATGTTCAGCCACCAACGACACACAATTCCACAGAGTGTGATTGAAACGTGCTAAGGTACACACAGAGTTGGCTGCCTGTAAAGCCATACCCCCTGAAGAAAACACTTTTTTCGCCCAGCCATCAAAACGTTTGTTGTCCCTATCAGGATGGATGGTAGGGTACGAAGCCTGCTTTGCTGGGGCCGAAACCGCCTGCACCACCAAACTCTCCGGAGTGGGGTGCGTAGTCAAGTAGCAGGGTTCGCTACTGGCTGGACGGTATTTTTTAGGCAACGACTTGCTCACTGCCTGAAGACTCTCCGGAGCAGTCCAAGCCGCCGCCACCCTTCTCTTTAAAGCCATATGGAATGGCAACACCGGGTCAGTGGGTGCACCTTGGTCAAGGATATCTGTCAGGTCATCCTGCAGAAAATCCACTGGTGACGCAGACCACCCCAAGTACTACCTCACCCTCGATATGAGGCGCCTGTACAAAGATTCAGCATGCGTTCCAGGCTCAGGCCTGCCAAACTCGACCTTCTGGGAGGTATCAAGACCACTGGCATCGTGCAAAGACTGACAGAGGTCGTCCAACTGGCTATGACCAGACAAGAGTTCGTCAGGAACCTCATCAGGAACCAAACCTTCATCAGACCTTTCATCCACCTCAGAAATTTAATCCAGAGGCTGGAATGGGGGCACATAAAAAGGCATAAATACATTTTTCGACTTGGCCAGGGCCTTCCTCGGGGGTACCACCCGTCTCCAGGGTACCTCCAATAAAGCCTCCTCAAAAGGCATTGAGGGCGTCGATGGAATCGGCGTAGACATCGCGCGTGGCGGCGATGGCTTCGAAACAGGCCTCGAGGGCAGTGCCCCGAGCGTGTCCTTTGACGGCCTCGGTGCCAATGGCGTCGATGACTTCCCCGGAGGCGGAGCCTCGAGAGAGTCCCGACAGACATGACGCTGATGGCGTCGACGTCTTCTTCGAAGACCTCACAGGCTCCGACGGTCTCGAGGGCGTCGAGGACCGGAACCTGGAGCGGGCATGGCTAGAGCGATCCACCTTGTCCGATCAGGACCTCGAAGGCTCCCGATGATCAAGCCCATCACCCGAGCTCGAAAGCGTGCGAGAGGCGGCCCTAACATTTTCCCTGCCGGCTTCTTTCGAAGGTGCGGACAGAACAGAACGCTGCCATTGGAAAATCGCCATCATCTCCGTACAAAATGCATCCCATTCCGCAGGAGAAGAGTGCTTGTTGGGACAAGCAACCTGCCGACGGGCGGAGTCCTCAGACGAGAACGGGGAAGGCGACCGGTGACTGTGCTTCCGCGAGTGCCTCGAAGAGGCAGAGGAATGGCGGGAACCACTCCGGGACCAAGACCCCCTGGACTTACGCCGACAACCCAGAGAGTCGCCTCTCGAATCGTTGGTCGAAAGCCCAGCGGATTTCGACTTTCGGGGCTTGTAAACCATACCGACAGAAAGCTTCTTCTTCCCTTCCTGCAAGGCCTTCGATGTTAACGACTGGCAATCGTCAGTTATCCGTGGCGTGGTCCTCACCGAGGCACCAGAGGCAGGCGCCGTGCAGGTCCGTAAGTGACATCTTGGAACCGCAGTCCCGACACTTCTTGAATCCGGACCGCGGGGTGGAAGACGACGAAGACTTGATATCTTCACAACAAACACGTTAGTTAAAACCGATAGAATAACTCAGAAAACCGAGGCGCGCCGAGATCTCCGAAGCGTTACGTTCGCGGATAAAATGGAACTGAGGCTACGGGCGACGTGCGTCCTACTTATAACATCCGGCGACGTCGGCTCGACGGAGGCCCTCGAGGACAGCGTATCGACGTCATCGACGCAGGACGCAGAAAATTTTCCGAAGCAGCACAGCTGTGGTGATTACCGGTCATAGATGTGGAATACGTCGGAGGAACCAATCCCTTCAAACCTTTATTTTGGCGATTGGGATTTGGTCACCTGTAACGCTCACCTGATTCCCACGGAGGCGCAGGTCTGGCTTCGAGTGCTGATGCTTCTTCAATGGTGAAGCGCAGGACTCTGAAGATGGACAGGAAGGGCCCTCTACTCTGGCTTCTCCGGCTCGCAGGAATATTCCCCTGTGCGTGAAAAGGGAGTATTACCTACTGATTGAGTTATGCTCAAGCCTCCCACTCTCTTCCAACCCTCCACGATACCCTTCCACGATTCCCTGTGAAGTCTCACCTTAGGGTCAGGAAGGATGAGCTCTCCATCCTGCTTCTGATGCAGGGGCGTGTTGAAACCCAGTTACTTCACTGGATTGAGGATTGATGGGAGTTCAGGTAAGCTTGACTATTCAGGTAAGGCTCTGTAAAAGTTCTGTTGCAAGTTCAAAAGTCCAAGCTTAATAATAATGTTCATTGTCTTTTTGCAGCAAGCGCTAATGCTTATGTCTTTTTTCCCCTTAGGGGCCGGGGTTCGGAATGCTGGAGATATGGCACCGACCCGAAGTGAAACGTGCAGTTCCAGTAAATGGCAGGTTAGTTCTGGATGAGCGCTCGGGAACTGTCTTTGCATACGCTCATTCAATGTCTTTGTCTTTTTTCCCCATAGGGGCCGGGGTCCGGAAAATGCCGGGAAGCGGCAAGACCCGAAATGAAATGGGAATGACCCAACAGGTAAGTCTTATTCCCTTCCTTCTCTCACCTCTTATTCTTGTCTTTTTCTCTAGGCTCTGGGAAGTGGCTGTGTATCCGGATGATCGCTGCTGAAGATGGAGGAACCCAGGAAAGGTGAGTGAAATGCAGCGCTGCAGCGATCTTAACAAAATGCCTTTAAAAATAATGTCTTCCCTTTCAGGATCGTCGGTGATGTCTCCGTGGTGCAGATTTAGCTGGTAAGGTCTCTTGTCTCCCTTTGCAGGTGACCCAGGATGCTGACAGGCGTGGCTGAAGTCCAGATGCAGGAGCTGACACGGTGAGCGTCCAGCTGCGAGGAGCAGAACAACGCGAAGCGTGAGTTGCTGATCGGGTGTGGTTTAAATAGCTTTGGAAGAAGTCCCAAGTGTGTATCCTTCCTCCGACCACACCCGGGTGGAAAGTAGTCCCACAGGTAAAGTAGTTCCATTCAGGCCTCAAGAGGGCCTGGATGTGGCAGCATGGTCTGCATCAGGTAAGTGCACATTAAAACACTTGAACACATGTCTAGCTTTATGAGCCTGGTGCCTAAGGCGCCAGGACAGAGGTCCAACATGAGCCTGGCGCCTAAGGCGCCAGGACTGCGTCCAAAGGGCCCCAGCTTGGGCCCGCTGGCACTCCCCTGGGGGAAATGATGCCTGCCTCTGGGGTCGCTGGGTCGGACCTGGCTCCTTGGAGGTAGGCATCATGACATCACCCACCAGGATAGCCACCCCCCCCCTTTTTCTCTCCTACAAAAGCAAAGTATTGACGCAAAACACCCTAATCCTCATGCGCCGCTCATTTTGGGGCAATAGGTGAGTCTCGTATAGGAACACGATAGACAGTTCCATATCCCTCAGCTTACCCAGAATTGATTTCCTCTTATTTGGGGAGTTCAGGCCCTGGGCATTACACATTCCCAGAACCTTAGTGTCCCCGGTCCCATTTGCACCTACCATGTCAGCTGCCATACATCACTGGTCTTGAGACGCCTCCTTGCCTCCCTTCGGTGCAATATGTCTCCAGTTTCCCTGTGGTAGTCATCCCTGCCTCCCAAATAACCTTTTAACAAACAATAACTGGACCTACCCCCCCACCCAACCCCCCCAACAATCTCCAACATGAGCATTCATATAACATAATGTAGGACCGTCAAGTACCCGACTTGGAGGGTGGAGGAGGATCTCTTCCGCTGACGTACCACCATCTCTCCAACGCCTCAGCACCCCTGCCCCTCCAATACTAGGAGTCGCCTCCTTCCAACCATTCAGAGCTAACCAGCTCAGAACAGAGACCCCAAGAGCAAACTCTCAGAACCGTGGCTATCTCAGGACTTCTTATTTGGGCCCCTCAACCATCTCCCTCTGCCCACCTTGTGCCATTTTTTGAAGGGACCACGATGCCACCTCCCCCTCAGGCTCACCCCCTTCCCCCTGCGAAAGGAGATAGTTGGCATGGGGCTAGCTGCTGCCATTATGCGCTCCTTTGATTGATAGAAATGGACCCGGGTCGGGACGTCTGCAGGCCTATGCTGGGATGGCACAGCGCGAGATCTAGTGTGATGTGTCCTGTCCAATTCCATGTCCTGCTCAAGTGGTGCTTTAAGGATGAAGCGAAATAACTGCTACAAATATTGGCAGTTCCTGGTCCCCAACACCAGCCAAGATGCCCCGATGCAAACATTGTTCCTGCGGGAATGATTTTCCCCATCCTCCAACTTTTCTTCCATCATCTCGCAGCGCAATCGCAAGCGTATGGAACATTCCTCCACCGCACATGACTGTTCGCATAGCGTGTCCTCCACCTCCGACACCCTATGTTCCACTTCAGCTACTCTCGTGTCGAGGGCCAGGATTTAAACAGGCTTGTAAACACCTAAATGACAAAGGAATCTTGCATTTTGAACGTTTTGTAAATTCAACTGATTTTATTGTGAGCAAGGTTCTTTGGGAAAGATATTTTAATACTTCCTAAGTGCAGGGTTCAAAATTGATGAGAGCTGTTTAGCTCCTGCTTCTAGCATAGTAGAGCCTGGTTAGCTTTAAACAAACAGCTATCAGGAGCTACTTTTGGCTCCTAGGGTCAACTGGTGCCTTTCAAACATGTAAATTTGACATTAACTTTGAGTATTTGGGAATGTTAACAACAAATAATTCGAACACATTTAAATACAATGATATATGATATGATATATGGCATTTATAACGCACCTATACACAAGTGTTTTATACAAAATGGACAAAAAGTTAAGAGCATCTCTGGTAGCTCCCGATTCCCCTCCAGTAGCTCCTGCCTACTGGGTGATGCAGACACCCAGGAGCTGGTTTTAGCTCCTGCTGATTGAATCTCAATTTCAAACGCTGCCAGTGACATTAATTGTCGCACTCTTACTCTTTATGAAAGATCTTGGCCTCTTTGAGGGATATTAAGTGGTTTTAGTATTTAAGATCTTTAAAATTCGAGTTGGTTTTAAATGTAAAAATGTTTTAATTTAAAGGCATGGTCCAGTAAAAAATGTTATTGTCCCTACGGGTCGGCCATGTTTTTTTAAGCCTAAGTGGCTCGATTTTAGAAAACTTTCCTATGGACCTTACCCGAGTTTTCTTCCATTAAACGCACGCGAAAACAGGCACAAGGGAGCCGCCATTTTGTGATAATCCTATCACTTGCCGCATCGCCCTGGCTGACCTGCTTCTGCGGCACTAAATCAAATCCCCCGCCCCTGAGCCTGACATTATCAAAACATTCATATTCCCCGCCTCTCTCCGTGACGTTTCTGTGCTGCGTAGGCAAACGCGCGCAGTCGTCTTCTACGCGACTCCACACAGAACCCGGAAACCAACACAGACCATCTCACAACACAGCGCGCCGCAATTCGGAATATGAAACTGTACTTTAAAATCAAACAGCAACACGATACATTTGGTAAAGTACATTTATTTGACATTAAATGTTTAGAGAATATTCAGCAATTGCCATATGAACTCCGAAAGCCATTTATTTTCTTTTATCTGTATCCGCAAATCCGTCTAAGTTAATATTGAGTCACGCGCTGTTCCTTTATGGTACACAGGGTGTTGCTTTTCGTTAAAAGAAGCACTTTGGAAGCACGGTGAACCGCAAGGCTGTTCCATCAACTAGGCACTAGTCCACCGTAAAGGTTGATATGTTGCTTCTAGCCACTAGTACAGCGTAAGGGCATGTGGGCCCTTGGCGATTGTCCCATAATATGGTTAACGTGCTCCAGTTGTTCACACGAAGCTGCAGGTGTCTATTGAAGAATCCGTCTGCCGGTGTCTCAAACCGATGACAGTAGCAGAAGGGGAGCAAATACCTGATATGAAAACAAAAAAATTATAATTAGTCTCGCCAGCCGATCTTCATTAATATTACTCATTTTATTTATTACGGCCGATCAGAAACTATTTGCTTGCAAGGATAGTTCAATGGAGTATGTTCGGCTCTAAAATCAATGCGAAAAGTAACGAAATAAATCGAGGCCAACACACAATGAGAAACGACAGACTACATGCGTGTGGAATGATACGATATATGATATGGCATTTGTAACGCGCCTATACACAAGTGTTTCAAGGCATGACGAGGCAGGGGGGGGAACAAGGGCAGACAGACAACGATCCTACTAGGCCAGGTGTCTTTCAGATCGCGCATGGGGAAGGGGAGAGGGGGGTAAAAGTGCTGTACATGGTTAGTAGAATACAAGATAAATAATAGGGCCAGCTGGTGGCAAGTGCAAGGTAAATGCCAGGAGAAGGGGCTGAAGGATACAGAGACAGTCCCGTAGTGCAGGGAAAAGTGTCTGGGCCAAGGACCGAGATCGGTGAGGCCAGTGGACATGCATGCCCATGTGCCCACTACGAACACATTTTCCTTGCTTTTCCTAGCTCTTCATTCATTCATTTATTCATGCATCCATTCATTAATTCTTCATTCCGGTATAAAAGCGTCTAAAGATTTACTCACATTAGATTTGAAATTTCCATTGTTTCTCTGCGTAATGCAGTCTGTAAATCGGACCGTGCTCTTGACAACGATTTTTCGTATACTGAACTAAAATGAAACTCGGTCTAGTTTCTGAATTTTCTGCCTTACCGTCTCTTACGTTATTGCGCACCCCCTTCAAATGAAGTTCTTTCGGCATGGTCCCTGTCTCAAGGTCAAAAAACAATAGACCCTTATACTTCCAGTGCGACTTGTAGGCCTCTTCTGGGCGCGAGCTGAAAATCAAAGCCGCTGTCCTTCGCATTCTTTATTTGCAACATCCCGTAGTAAAGGCATCTGTGAGAACTTGAAGTTTAGAATCCCTCTATGTAGTGCGCCACAATGTGCAAATGCGAACTGGCTTCTCTCCCAAATGCCACGGCCCGCTTGGCGCGTTCTAAGGCCCCCAATTTTGTCCCCGTTGTCTGCGAGCTTTGCAGCCCAAATGGAGACATTTATTTTTTAGCGGACGGTCAGGGAAAGTATAAAATATCACAGGAGTGGAGTTAAAAGTGAGATTTATTGTTTGTTTGTTTTATTATTTGCAATACGCAAGCCTCCCCTCCGTTAACAGTGCGCAACAGTGCGCAGCATTTACATTTACATGAGATGAGACATGAGAAAAATATATACATACACATATATGAGGTGAATAGAGAGAATTCAAAGATGACACCCAGTTTGTTCGCCACCCATGATGGTGAAGGTAGGGGTTAGGGTTACAGGTACACTGTACAACAACATTTATTTACAAAAAGACAATCGTATTGCAATTATTTAAACCTGGATTTGTACTTCACAACCAGCTGTGCTTCTGGTGGATATGGCACAGTTGCAATGTTCGGTGGCAATGGATCACTGCTCTGCACAGAAACATCCAAAATTCCATATCTGTGCTTCTCTAACACAGCAACAATAAGGCCTTTCACAAAGTCGAACTGCATTTGATCATAGACTGGTTTGATCACCCATTGCTTACTTCGTTTTGAAAACACCTTAGTGTAGCGAGGCATCCTTACTTTACCCCTAGTCCTAGATTGTTCACGTCCGACATTGCTGTTATGGGCCAAGACCGCTAGTAGTGTGCGATGTTTCATGCCCCGAAAGCTAAAATGCAAGCGCTTTGGCCTGTACTTTAGGCACATATTATGGAACACCTTCAAATCTCCTGTGTGACAGAATTCTGTCAGTCCTCTCAAACCTCTTGATAGAGTTTTGTCGAAAACAATCTTCTCAATGGCTTTGTGTGTCGGTGAAGATGGAATCAACCACTTTTTCTTCCGTGCCTCCTCTGGGGACAAAGGGCCATGTTCACATTGGTGGAAATGTAGGTTTTCTGACCAGCGGTGAACGTTGGTACAGTGGTGCATCAGTGACCGCCATTTTTCAAGTAGTATTTCCACTGACCCTTCACAGGTTTTTGAGCTCTACCAAAGATGGTTGGTGATAGACTGGGACCACTGCAAAATACTTTCAAAACCTTTTTTTTTTCCTGCAGCCGAGATTTTCTTACTGATTGATTTAGCAAGATGCCATATGTCAAATTGATGATTAATAAGCGGGAACTGCTCTCTCATTGTCTTGGCAATTGAAACGTGTCTGTCCGTGGCTATGAGGTCGATGTGCAGTCCCCTTGATTGTAGATATTCCACTGATTTTATAAATCCTAGTTTCTCCATGGCCACTGAGGATGTACATTGTGTTACCTGCACGACCACCAAACTCACAATTTTCTTACTATCCATGTCCTGAAAGTGGTAGGTGCAGTACTTGGCAGAAAATCCAGGGCTGTCGCACTGTCCATCGCCGGCTAGCCTGAAACGTTTCCCTTCGAATGTACTTGCTAGAGACAATTGTTCAATTTTCCAAGCATCACTAATGGCCGGAAACAGATAATCACGTTGGTATATGTAGTACAGCGATTTAGAAATTAAATGGAGTCCCACAAACTGAAAGAAAGCCTCTAACTTTCTAAAACTGGAGCCACTAAAAAGTGATGCAGCTGCACACAGTAGATTGCCTGCTGGAATTTTCCCCAGCATCGTTTGTGCAGACCATGAGAACCTATGATTTAATCGACAGGCGGCGTTTATTTTGACGTTACTGCCTTTTATTTGACGAGTTACATTAATCAATGGCTTCCCACATACTTTCCCTCTAACTGAATGCCCACATTTCAGCATCCTTATAATTTCCATCAAACAACTGTCGAATACAATGTATTTGCTCTCTTTCATTAGACTGTCATCCTGCGTCAACGTTATTTCGGCCTGTGACGTTGCAGAGATTTCAACACATTGGAAAGTAATATCGCTGCTATCAAGTTCTGATGCGTCTATGGATGCTGCGGCTGGTTCATTCTCTGTCATTTCGACATCTGCTACTTCAACATTGATGGGAGAACACAACAATGTCGACATGTTTTTGGGTGGCAATTTTAAGGGCGGGTGTAGATTGTGTGAATTGATCTGCAACTACTTAAGAGCCATCTTCAATACATTCAATATCATCTTCTTGTGGTGGTGCGGTCGCACTGTAGCAATGGTCCAATGCAATTTTGCTGTATTCGCCAAACACAGTTAATTCATGTTCTGGCCATTGGACATTAGCATCTCGAGCCTGAACACGCCTCGCCTCAATTAATAGTTCCTCCATAGTGTACATGGTCTGGCAAGCAACATCTCTCATTCGCTTCACTGTCTGTGTATGTATAGTTCTGACACCCACGGGTAACTGGAGGAGAGATTGGAAAAGGGATGTTCAGTTTAAACACTCGATAAACTGTAGTCCAATTGACTGGAAAAAAACATACAATAGTCCCCAGCACAAACATTTTTTAAAGTTATTAACTGTTTGTAACTAACCTTTTTTTGGTTTTTTTCTTTGCAACTTTTTTGACTCGACCTTCAACATCTGCACGCTGTAGCTCCGATTCGTTTCCGCATGTCCTCCCTTCCTCTTGCGCTGCAACAACTATATTTTCTGTATCCGCATAGACAGCACGGAATGAGGCTCCATTGTCTCCCTGAAACATAGTACTTTCATTACTATGTATCAAAATATTGTTAGCATAAAGCACACGTGAGGACGAACACACAGGTACATCTCAATAGTCAAACACGATTTAAACATTGTGTGCAACAATCAAACAACAAGTATTAGACCAGTGATGATCTATTTCGATGGAGCCGTCAGTATCCATACCTCTGGCTCTGCATGGACTGCCATGAATGGTTGTATTGGAGAGGAGGCATCTGCATCTCCCTCAAACACAGTACTTGCATTAGTATGGTTTTCAATATTGGAAACATAACACACACTTGGGGTCGACGGCACAGGTCCATATAAAGAGAACCACAAATGATGCATTGTCTAAAACAAATCAAGGAAAATATAAATATGCAGATTTCATCGACTTATTTCTCCGATTCCTTTACATCAGCATCATCAAAATGGGATGTTGTGATTGTAGTGGAAGCTCCGTCGTCTCCCTGAAACACAGCACTTGCGTTAATAGGGAAGAAAGTATAGCAAATGGAATCACGTTATATGATCACGCATGATGGAGCTGTCAGTATCCATACCTCGTGCTGCTGAAGAATATCTATGGATGTTGCAAATGTAGTGCGCACTTCCGAAAGCTGTTGCGTCGATTCGTATACGCATGGTCCCGCTTCCACTTCCTCTGGAATTACTTGAATGTCAGGCTCCGCATCAAGTGCAGGGGTTGACGCTCCATCAACTGCCTGAAACATAGTACTTGCATTAGAGAGGATTACAATAGTGAAAACGTAACACACCTGGGGTCGACAGCACAGGTACATATCAACAGCTAACCACGAATGAAACATTGTGTAGAACAATCAAACGATGGAGCTGTCAGTATCCATACCTCCTGCTGGTGAAGAACATCTAGAAATGTTGTAGATGTGGCGGACGCTTCAGCATCTCCCTGAAAGACAGTACTTGCAATAGTATGGATAACACTAATTATAACTGAAAACAAACACCAGTGGACGATAACTAAGGTGTATATCAATTGGAAAGCATAACCAAACATTCGGTAAAATAATAAAACGATAGAATAAAACTATTACTTGACATGCATAAAACAAGTCTGTAGCGGATTAGCCTAGTAAGATTACCGGATACGCGCTAGAAGTGGCTGATAACTGCAACCACGTCAAGGATGTAGAATGTTCTTGCTTCAGATTCAAGGGATAGTCAAGAAGTTGTAAAGGTAAATTAATGATTGATAATGAAATGCCAATATTAAAAATAGCCATGTAAGGCGACAGAATACTTGAAAAATGCTCAATACAGCACAGTTCCCTGTTCCCATATATATACATTTTGTTTGTGGTTTATGAAATCGAAAAAGAATATATTGATAAATGTCATTATTCAAAAAGCTATACACTCATATCAATATCGAAATTATTACAAGGGATAGAACACCTACAATATCAATTAATCCATTCGGCTACCTACACACTACCGCAAGGCCTAAAGCTAAATCCGGACAGTTGACTCACCGGTGGCAGAATGTGGACGAATAGAGTGGGAATAGCGTTTTCGAGCAATTTCCGTGTCGTTCACCGTTTATTCTTCTTTGTTACCCAAGATGTTGTGTACATGTCCAAGGAAAAGTGCCGGCTGCAGATGCGGTATCGATCACCCCTCTTGTCCTGTAAGACTTGTTGGACTCTACTTTCCAGCTCATCCAGTGGATATCCGCAATGTCTAACCCATTCTCTTATTCGTTCAACAGTTTTCGGGAATACATGCATTGTAGTGCCTTCAGATTTCGCATGGGTCTTCGTAGGGCAACCGCTAATCGAACAGGCAGGCATTGTTGATAAATCTGAAAAGTAAATATCGACATTATTATACAATCTTCAAGAATAAAGATTTGATACAAAAGTAAATGAATCATACAATGATCAATGCAAGGTTTGTTTTAGTCGCCGGAACTATACCAGTTCATTATGTGCGGCTTAGTTTTTGCATAAGTTGCAGAAATGTATAAATTATGTGACTAAAATCTGAACATGTGACTCGTCCCTTGGATGTTCTGTCTTGCACGAGAAGGAAACATGCTTACATTATAGACTGGACCCCCGAAGGATGCAATTCGATGACAATAGACAAAGATGAAAATAAATAGATCTATTGATAGCATAGCAATGGAAACGCAAGTCAATAGCAATGAGACCAATGAACATAGCACTATTGTGTACTCTACTCGCAAATAGATAGAAATTTAAAAATCTGCAAAATATGACTAGGATACATGGACTTACCTTGACCAACAAACAGTTGGATTCAGCAAGCAGAGCAGTATGTTGCAGGAGAATAGGTGGGTGGCCACAGGTAGCACACTGATGGGTTTGCTCTAAGCGGTCACAGAAGTTCACGGATAGCACGACGCAGATTAGCGTAGATCCCAGTGGTTTCCAGGTAGCACGTTCAGGAGTTGACTTGCAAAGCACAAAGATGTTCTCATGAGACATATCAAGTGGTTTATAAAGTATTAGAAACAGGGGTGTGTTTGTGAATGAATGACGTATGTATGTCGTGGTCTTAGGGGGGCGGCCTGCTTGACACGGGGTCTGAGGAGGCCATGTGAGCGATGGCCCCTGGGCGTGGGATACCTTTTGAAGTGTACATGCTGTTTGGCACCTTGGCTTTTTGCGCCCGTGACAGCCCCCCATGCCAGCGCTCATCCCTGGGTGCGAACCGCCTTTGATAGAGGGGGTGGGATGGATGGGCCTGGGGCGTGCAGTTAAGGCACAGGAAGACTGCTGAATGGAGACACACTTATGTGGATTGCAGGGGGGTGGCCTGCTTCAAGGGGAGGCCTGGCTGGAGACACGGGGTCTGAGGTGGCCATGTGAGCGATGGCCCCTGGGCGTGGGATACCTTTTGAAGTGTACATGCTGTTTGGCACCTTGGCCGTTTGCGCCCGTGACAGCCCCCCATGCCAGCGCTCATCCCTGGGTGCGAACCGCCTTTGATAGAGGGGGTGGGATGGATGGGCCTGGGGCGTGCAGATAAGGCACAGGAAGACTGCTGAATGGAGACACACTTATGTGGATTGCAAGGGGGGCGGCCTGCTTCAAGGGGAGGCCTGGCTTTAGACACGGGGTCTGAGGAGGCCATGTGACCGATGGCCCCTTGGCGTGGGATACCTTTTGAAGTGTACATGTTGTTTGGCACCTTGGCCGTTCGCGCCCCAGACAGCCCCACATGCCAGCGCTCATCAACGGGTGCGAACTGCCTTTGATAGTATATCGTTGCTTATCGATAACAAATGCCACATACCGGAGATTCTTGTGAGCACAGACCCACACTTCAACCGGTGTATTATAGTGGTCAAGACCGTAAGGCCTGTATAATCCAATGGTAATTGTTAGTATAGATATATGTGTGACTTTTATAGAGACATAACCTACTGAAAGACCTTGAACAAGTGTTATTTAGTGCATGCATTATCGAGAATATGTTATGTTAGCTTAGATAGATAGTGACCACCCTGCTTCACAGCGACCAGACCTTGACCCATTCGGAGCACAGATGTCTGACGTCCATCCTTGAATGGAGACACACTTGATTCATTTAAAAAAATCAAAACAACCGTTGTTAAAATATATGTGGTGTTTTATTTTGTATCTTATTTTCATGACACAAAAATACAAGACTTTAAAGATTTTACAAGTCAGGTTGCAGCACAGCGAGAGAAAATCCGCTGTACTGACCGCTGTCACTCGGGAACGTTTCTCTTATGGCACGAACGGCACAGGCGGGTATCACTCTTCGAACGCGGTGTCCAAGCCTCCCGTGGAGCCACCATGTAAAGGAACGATAGGCCACCAGCCTGTACCACCTGTGAAAAGGAATGAAACAAACTGTTTTTAAATGACCAAGATAAGTTTAATAAACGTTTGTTGTCAATGAAAATTCTTGTAACTAATGACATTCTGCACGGACAAATGCTATCTAGACAATGCACACTATTGAACGACTTTCATGCGTTACTATGATATGAATATATAATTTTGGATATAGTAGAAGAACATGAAATAGGAATGGCATGACAAGCAGAGTATACTTACTCGTTACTCGGATTACGAGGACGAACAGTTGCGCGAAGTTCGTGCATAAGCACCATCATTATTCTCAACACGGCCCGTGTAAGGCAGGCTGCCCTGAAGTCTGGCAGCTCGGTGATGCATTGCGGTCGTGGCTCGCCGTCCGAAATGTAGGACAGGCATCCTGAGTTCTCGGCAGCAGCAGTTCTCGTCCTCGGTTGGCATTAGCTCGCACCGATTGCATGTGCACCAGGTGGAGACGCCGTCCATGCGACTAGGCCCAGGCTCTTCATCTGTTGAATCGTCCTCCCAACTGCCGTCCGAATCCCCATCGTTTTCCCTTTCCAGTAGTTCCTCCTCAGTATACTCGGGCTCGTACATGTAGGGCATTATTGTAGCCATTGTGTGGTAAACAAAGTAAAATAATTTACAGAGATGGTACAGGTGTTCACACGGGCTACAAGCAGCGAAGGTAGCTGACCAGAGCACAGAAACGAGTCACAGAATACTCAAAGTAACACAGAGAGAGGAATGGAATCGAAAATCTGCTGCTGTGTGTTGGGAAACGGTCTGTTTATACTTATTGAGGAAAGAGGCGTCCTGCCATTTCCATGGCGACACGTCATTAGCTGAGGCGCAGCGATTGTTGACACGAGACGTGCTTTGGCGTTG
This sequence comes from Ambystoma mexicanum, assembly GCF_040938575.1. NCBI lineage: Eukaryota > Metazoa > Chordata > Amphibia > Caudata > Ambystomatidae > Ambystoma > Ambystoma mexicanum. Next base: position 744,017,063 of record NC_090936.1, read on the forward strand.
GGAAATGGGCGGTACGAGTCTGCTGATGACAGGCTCAGGGGCGGGGATTTGATTTAGTGCCACAGAAGCAGGTCAGCCAGGGCGATGCGGCAAGTGATAGGATTATCACAAAATGGCGGCTCCCTGGTGCCTGTTTTCACGTGCGTTTAATGGACGAAAACTCGGGTAAGGTCCATAGGAAAGTTTTCTAAAATCGAGCCACTTAGGCTTAAAAAAACATGGCCGACCCTTAGGGACAATAAACATTTTTACTGGACCATGCCTTTAATTTGTCAAAAGCCATAGTAATGTAAGACGTTGATGTGTTGTTTAGAGTGGAAATTGTATTGTACCATCACATCGATTGGTTTATATGGCGTGATGTTTTCTTTGTGTAACTTTTTTTGATTAAAACCATTTTGTATTTACACAAATAAAAAAATAGCACAGCACGGACTAATCAGAAAAACGTACAGGACTGCTGTGGCTCTTCTTTCTAATACATCACGTAAACAGAGAAACAATTAAACACGCATACTGCACAGTTTCCTAAAATGCAAACAAAGGAATGCAATCCATGGCAATCATAAAAGCAATCCTTATGGAAGCATTACTATATAATTATCATGCGCGTGTAATGCTCGCAGTAGGCCAGCTCTCCCAACAGTCGTTTTCGGAATTGCCAAAAGAGAACTCTAACATGTGGGCAATGTAAACAAAGAAGCAATGCTAGTACAATGACGTCTTGTAACTCATGTTTACTTAACAAATAAACGTTTGCAGTGACTAATTACTTCCTCTTTTCTCACCGATGTAACTCAAGGTCCTCATCGCATCCAGGCAAAAAGAATGTCGATGTTCGCAAAACACGAGATGAGCACCGAAAATGAAAAACCGACACAGTTCAAAAGTGGTAGGGGTTTGGTTGTGTTGCATGGGGAGGGGGATGTATTTATGGTTCTGGTTTGTTAGTAACATGTGCTCAGTTATGTTCTTTAGAGGGTTTGTTTGTGCCCTATTTTCACCATGTTTTGATTTTAAAACATATGTATGGTCTATGGGAATACACTGTCTTTGTACAAGCTGGCAAGATGGCTTTACTAATTTACTGTAGTTTATCCGTTAATGGACTGTTTTTTGTTTTTTTTTAAATGCATAAAGAGGTTTTTTAAATTAATTTCTTTAAGTGTTGCCAGCACACAATTCCAAGTCAAAAAGGAAGGAGAGAAACAGAAGTGAGCAGTTCCAGTTAAACCTTAGTTAACACTGGAATGGGCCTGAAAGAGGAGGAACTGAAAACAAGGCTGACTCTAGAGCACAAGACTGAAACTATCATTCCCAAAGCGATTCGATTCGACTTATCACTAGACACCCTATAAGCATGTGTCAGGCATTACTATCATTTACCTGGTACTCGCACCTTTTGGCAGGTCTATGTCCTTCCATCATTTCCAGGGACTGCCATGAAATGTCCAGATACAGACATTGTTTGGAATTGCCATTAAATGCCTATATACTCATAGCATTGGCATGAATAACCATCATATGCCCAGCTAATCCCGGAATTATTTACTGACAGCAAATGCCCTGGTACTCATATCAACACCAGAGATGGGCATTAAATGTCCAGGTAGTCACCCCATAGCTAGGGACGGCAATTGATTTTCCAGGTCCTATGCTAACACAATTGACATGGATTGCCATCACAGGTCTAGGTACTCACTGTACAGCGAGGGACTGTCAGCAAATGGGCACGTATGCCCCCTTCACACAACTGCCAATGTGCTGGAGGCCTCCCCCGTACACTGGTGATATAGAGCAGCCAGCCCATATTAACCTTCTTTAAAATAGACACACTGTGCTTCAAGGCACTATAAACACGAGTGAAAAAATAAAAGAAATGGTATAACTATAGCGGGCAAATGGCTTTTTTGGGGTTATATGAAGTGTTTGGGCGCACAGACAGTGTGTTGGGATGCGTGCAGTGTGTGGGTGGGTGTGTGTGTGTGTGTCTGTTTATGTGATGTGTTAGCCTGTATGAGCAATGTAGGAGCAGAGTGTGTGTGTGTGTGTGTGTGTGGGGGGTAGTGGAGTCAGTGTAACACCTGGGAATCAGACTTAAGTTTTTGTTCTTTTAACAAATGAACTGCTCGCCCAAAAACCTTAAGTCTTACTGGTGTGGAAGCTTGCACATAGATTTCCACTTCTGATCTGTGTGTTCTAAAATGCCAAGTGTAAGAATGCCAAAAGGGGGGTCAATCCAAATATACATTTTACATAACAAATGGAGGTAAGGTCGGTATTTGCCCATTCACTTGCTTTACCCTAAAAGATAGTTCAGGAGGGAAGAAATTAAACATGTTCCAAGATGCACTTTTTGGTTTAAAAACTTTGGGATCTTAAATAGGGAGAGTTGCATATCTCCCATTCTCTGACATCTCATCAATAATTGGAAAATGGAGGGGCGTGGCCAGCATGCACACAATGAGGAAGTGATCCCTCGGTGCTCCGGAGGCCATCAGCTTCATCCTGAATATGTCCTGCGGAAACTGACTTCAGACCGCAATATAAATATACCTCCAGATAGCGGAATCCTGTGGCACTAATCTGTGGTGACTTCACCCCGAAACGCTGTGCACATGAGGTGAAACGCTGTGCACAAGAGGAGATACTAACTGCGGAAAGTCAACGGTGCTGTCGCAGAGTTACGTTCAAGATGGCCACCACAGGCTGCACACAGCGCATGGCGGAGTGAACAGACTATGGCCGTAATGTAATGCCCGATCGGCTGACACAGTGCGATTGAAGACAAGCAGCTGTGAACCGCTCCTGCGGCACGCGGCTGTCGCTGTGGGAAAAAGGGTCGAGGCGGCAGGACGAGAAACACTCCCCCCACCCTGTGTCTCATATACGCGGCGCGAGACTGGAGAGACGACCAGATTGCCCCCAGAAAAGAACCGAACAATCCGGGAGGAAAGGAACCGCCTCCTCAAACTATTCCTGCAGCGCTTACCTGAGCCAAGCACTGCGGGCACCCTCCTTAACTGGACCCCGGCGCGAGCAACGGTAGCGTACATCCCCCAGGGGTTGCTCTGGCAGAGCTCCTGCCTCTGCGAGGACGTACACCTACTGCACCCAACTCAGCCCTAAAATTAGGTGTTTCGGTGCACGACCCGCACCAATAAAAAGGGCATACGCGAACCGGCGGAGCCCCCTGTAATCCTCTGAGAGGATTAGATGAAACTTTTACACCAACGTGGCACGTATGAACGTCCACCATCCTCTGCTGCACCTATCCGCTTGACAACAACCACGCAAACCATACACATGGGTATAACAGCAACTGGTGGTGTGAAACATATTAAAAACGTATAGCCACCCGATTCTGCTGCGACGTGCCGGATATGGCTGCAAAGCTCAAAATGGCAACGCGAGTATGAGATAATCAGCCTGAACTCTGCGACGCAACACAAGCACAGCAAACGTGGTACCCGTTTGAGCCGATCCACATGGTGACACTGTCGCCTTCAACGCCACGAGCCTGCCAACACAAAGAAAACAGGGCAGACTCCTTGTGCAACAATGTGAGCAATGTCTGGTCACAGAGAGCGGTAGGGATCCTCCGAGAACCCCCTGACACGCTTCTGTACCCCCCCACACCCGGACCAAGGGAAAGCACACCAAGGGGAAGCCTGGGCAACACGACCCGCTGAGGTCAAGATATGAGAAAATAGGTGATACAAAGCGGAATGAATGTTTCTGGTGTACTGCCTGATTAACCTTCACAAGATTTTGAAACAACTGCAGCAATTGAACGGTGCCGTGCCAATCTGCTGTGCCTAGCGCGAGTACTCTGCTGACCTAAACGGCTGCGCAAGCATCGGCTGAGGAAGAAGAAGGCGGCCGCAGAGCATCACTATCCAGACCATCATGGTGAAAGACAGAGCAAAGAATGCGACAACGCAGAGCAAAATGGAGCAATACAAAACCCCCGCTCAGGCTCCCCCACAGGAACAGGCCAAACTCAGCGATGCACCGGGAACGGAGGAAGACAACATATCCCTTAAAGATGTCATGAATGCTATCGCCAACTCAAGAACCTCTATGGAAAAAAAATGGATGGCATAAGTACAGAGGTATCGCTATTGCGACATGACCTGCAAAAACTCACTGCCCGCACCGGGGAAGCCGAGGGCTGCATATCAGAAACAGAGGACGGCCTGTTGACGGTAAACCATCAAATGACCGGAGCGTTGGCACGCCTCAAGGCACTGGAAGAACGAGTGGAAGAGGGAGAAGGCAGAGCAAGACGGAACAACATCCGGATTCTCGGATTGCCCAAAAATTCTGAAGGTCCAAGTATGGAGCTGTTCCTAGAGCAATGGCTTGCAGAACTGTTTGCTCCCAAGACCCTATCAAAATTCTTCTCCATCGAACGGGCCCACCACATACCAGCAGGCAGACAAATCCCCGGAGCTCCCCAGCGCACAATGATAGCGAAACTCCTGAACTAAAGGGATCGGGACACCGTACCACAGATGGCCAGAACTGAGTGCTCCATAACATATAATCGCTCCAAAATCACCTTTTTCCCCAGACTTCACCAGGGAGGTTCAGAAAGCGAGGCAGTCTTTCAACCCACTCAAAAAACGTCTCCAGGCTCTCAACATAAAATACAGGCTTTTGTTCCCTGTGCAACTGAAAATATATCTCAACAGTACAACTGTACGCTTTACGGAACCCAGGGAAGCATGGAGCTGGGCGGAAAGAAACCTTGAAGGCGACTGGAGGCCGAATCGGAGACAAGACATCGGCAGAAACAGGCCACGACCAGAGAGAACACCACCCGAGCGCCCACAACAAGAGTTAGAACCGCTACCAAACAAAGGCAATGACTGATGCAAAAGAGGCGAAGAGAACATAAGCTGGTGTGTAAAGAACTGACGCCATGAAAAACCCCAACGGCACGCTCTGCCAGCACTGCTGCAGAACCTAATTGCAGAACAGCTGGCGGCCTAGACCGCACAAACCTCTACTACTGTTACCTCACGATAAGGATAGGTAACAATTTTAGCTACTTGTTGAATACCTGCGTTTGTAGGTTTGGTTATTTGGAATGTAGGAATTTATTTTGTTAAGTTACACGATTTTATATACTAGGGCGACAGATGCTTCAGTTTGGGATGGAGTATGGGGATAGGGGTTTGGGGATGGTGTTTTTGTATACATAGGTCACCTGTTTGCACCAGACACAAGTCACACATGGGTACTTAAGATCCAAAAAAAGGGACCACCACCCGCAGGGGGGTGGGATACGCTGAACACAGAAACTTATATGCCATATGATGACTCAGGCGGGGCCTAACATTAAACAACTACGGCTCCTAATGTGGAACGTAAATGGTCTAGGTAACAGTATTAAAAGAAGGTTGGTGACGCAAGCACTAAACAGATACAGTCCAGACATAGCGCTCCTTACAGAAACCCTTCTGGAGGGCACAACATGCCACCTTTTTAAGAGAACAAGTTAGTGGTGCGTGCAGGGTTCTCCATGGGATCAAGAGGAGGGCTGATATTGCTGCACAAGAGAACTCCCCTGGAGATCTCCAAATGAACAAGTTACTTCTTACCTTGTAACGTTCTTTCGACGGGATGTTCCTCCGACGTATTCCTCATCTTCGATATCTCCTTCCAGCTCTGCTGGCCTCGGAAAAAATTTTCTCTAGAGGGCGCTGCGCGTCGACGTCCTTCGAGTCGATGTCCCTCGACAGCCGCCGTATCGACGTTCGACGTCATCCTGCCTATAAAGGCTGCGCGCAGCGTCCGTTGCTCAGTTCCGTTTTGTAGCCCACAGTATTACTGTCTGGACTAGACTAATCACCCTGAAGGAGCGTAAGCTGCAACAACAAGGGAAGTAGAACTGCGGGGATGGATGGGAGGGTCGATGAGGAATACGTTGGAGGAACATCCCGTCGAAAGAACGTTACAAGGTAAGAAGTAACTTGTTCTTCGAAGGGATTGTGTCCTCCGACGTATTCCTCATCTTAGATAGGCTCCCATAGCAGTATTCTATATTCGGAGGAGGGAGTACTGACTTCACGCTGTCTTCTATTGATGAATAGAATGCAGTACAGCCCTTCCAAACCTAGTCTCTTGACTGGAGGAGGAATCCAGATTGTAAAAACGTGTAAAGGTATGGACAGACGACCATGTAGCGGCCGCACATATGTCTTTAACCGGCACGCCTCTTTTGAGGGCCGATGAAGCTGCAATACCTCTGGTCGAATGAGCCCTAAGGTTTTGAGGGGGCTCTTTCCCTGCCAGTTTATAACATTCCAGAATGGCTAGAATGATCCATCTGGAAATGGTCTGCTTAGTTATTGGTAACCCCAGCTTGTGACCTGTGTAACCTACAAACAGCTGGTCTGCCTGTCTTATCCTGGCTAGTCTACTAATGTAAAAACTTAAAGCCCTCCTAGGGTCTAGTCTGTGTAACCTCTCTTCCTCTTTCCCCGGGTGAGAAGGAGGATAGAAAGATGGTAGGGTAATCTTCTGAGTGATATGGAATTCAGAAACCACCTTTGGGAGGAAATTAGGCTTCACTTGCAGGACAACTTTGTCTTTGTGAAAGATTGTATGAGGGGGTTTACAAGAAAGAGCTTGTAATTCGCTCACCCCTCTAGCAGATGTAAGTGCCATTAATAAAACAGTTTTAAGGGTAAGGAATCTTAACGAACAAGAATGGAGAGGTTCGAAAGGTGTACCCATCAGGAAAGTTAGTACTAAGTTTAAATCCCATAGGGGAACTTGGAATGGTCTTGGGGGATAAACATTGGTTAACCCCTTTAGAAACTGTATTACCAAGGGTAATTTGAAATAGGATGGTTCTTCCGCAGTACGCTTAAAGATGGATAGCGCTGCGAGATAGCCCTTAATGGTGCCAACTTGAAGGCCTGAATTTGCCAAATATAGTAGGAAGGACAAAACCATTGGTGTACCACATGAAAATGGGTCGAAATTCTGTTCTCTACACCAGCTGCAAAATCTGTTCCAACGGCAGCGGTATAAAGACTTTGTTGCTGGCCTCCTTGCCGAAAGCAACACCTCCATAACATCATCAGGGAGGTCCCAATCCTTGTACCTCAGCCGTTCAGAAGCCAAGCGTGAAGGTTGAGGGTTTTGATGTCTGGATGGAGAACCTGACCTCCCTTCTGTGAGAGTAGGTTCTCTCTGAGTGGAAGTCGAATTGGAGGGCAGATGGACAAGTCTAGAAGGTCCGGGTACCACGTTCTCCTGGCCCAATCCGGGGCAATTAGGATCATGGTTCGCCGGAATCTTCTCAACCTCCTGATCATTTGAGGAATGACAGGGACCGGTGGGAACGCGTACAGAAGCGGAAACTCCCAGTCCACTATGAACGCGTCTCCCAGAGCTCCTCTCGGAGGAAATTCCCTTGAGCAGAACAGGTCGCATTTCCTGTTTAGGCTGGTGGCGAACAGATCTACCTGAGGGGTTCCCCAAAGGGCGAAGATCTCTTGAAGGACTTCCTGAGCTAGCTCCCACTCGTGGGAGACTGTGTTCTGCCTGCTCAGAGCGTCCGCTGTCAAGTTCTTCTCTCCGGCTAGGTGAACTGCCGATAGAGAGATTCCTTCTTGGATTGCCCAAAACCAGAGCTGCATCGCCTCTCTGCACAGGGGTAGTGATCCTACGCCTCCTCTTTTGTTGAGGTAATGCATGGCCACCGTGTTGTCCGTCATTATCAGGACGTTCTTCCCTTGTACAGCTGGCAGGAACGCCTTCAGCGCAAGTCTGATGGCTCTCAGCTCTAACAGGTTGATGTGTAGTCTGGACTCCGATGGAGACTAACGACCGCTGATGGTCAAGTCGTTGGTGTGGGCTCCCCACCCCGTGAGTGAGGCATCCGTGACTACTGTTATCTCCGGCCAGGGTTGCCAAAACTGTTCTCCTTTCAGAATGTTCTCCTGACAGGCCCACCACTGAAGGTCTCGAGCCACCCTGCCGGGAACCTGAAGAAGATCTGTCATTCTCCCTGAGAATTGTGACCACTGAGTCCTCAGTGCCCACTGGAGGGATCTCATTCTCAGGCGAGCCTCTGGCACAAGGAAAATGCAGGATGCCATGAGGCCTAGCAACCTCAAAAAGTCGAAGGCTGGGAGACGTTGGGCATGCTGGAACTTGGTAACCATCTGTAGAATATCTTGAGCCCTCACCTCTGGTGGCGAGGCTTTTCCCAGGGAAGTATCCAGGATCGCTCCTATGAACTGGAGTCTCTGCGATGGTATCATTTGTGACTTCTTTAAATTGAGGGAGAAGCCAAGTCTGTGAAGGAAGTGGCACACGTGATTTAGCTGGATCTGAGCTTGCTCCGGAGAAACAGCCCTGATCAGCCAATCGTCCAGGTAGGGGTAGACGTGAATCCCTTCCCTCCTTAGACTTGCAGCCACTACCGACATTAACTTGGTGAAGACCCTCGGGGCGGAGGTCAGCCCAAATGGCAGCACTCGAAATTGATAGTGAGAGTTGCCAATTGCGAACCTCAGGTATTTCCTGTGTTTGAGATTGATAGGCACATGGAAATAAGCGTCCTGAAGGTCCAGAAATACCAACCAGTCCTGGAACTGAAGGGCCTGGAGGATCTGAGAAAGAGTGACCATCTTGAATTTGTCTTTCCTGAGGAATTTGTTCAATTCTCGCAAGTCCAAGATGGGTCTCAGTCCTCCGTCTTTCTTCGGAATGAGAAAGTAAGGGGAGTACCAGCCCTTGTTCCTCTCCGCTACAGGTACCGGTTCTATGGCACCTTTCTCTAGCAGGTCCAAAATTTCCTGCAAGAGGAGCGGATCTGGAGCTTTCTGAGAGCTGATCCCCGGTGGATGACTGAGGTATACGTAGGAAAGGCAGGCAGTAACCTTGGGCGACTGTTTCCAATGCCCAAGCATCTGACGTGATAGCCTGCCATACCGTCAGATGTTGAGTCAACCTGCCTCCTACAGGTGTCCTGTGAGGGGAGTCCTCAGAGTGGTTTTGGGGCGGCTGATGCAGATGCCGATGGTAAAGAGGCACCTGCTGTTGCTGCGGCTTTAGAATATCTACCCCGTCCACCTCGGGTAGTTCTTCTTTGACCCCTTTGAGCCGGTCGTCCTCTACCTCTTCCGAATGCGGAGTAGAAGCGAAAGGACTTGCCACTCGCAGAGGTTCCTGTGGGATGAAAAGGAGTCTGACGGATTGCAACTCCTAGGGATTTTGCTGCAGCTTTTGAAGTTTGCAGTTTCTCTAAACTGTCATCCGCCTTTTTCCCGAACAAAGAAGAGCCATCGAATGGCATGTTCAAGAGCCTGGCTTGCACATCTGGGGCAAAACCCGACTTTCTCAACCAAGCGAATCTCCTGGTTGATGTACTTGCCGCCATTGCTCTGCTGATACTGTCAGCCGAATCAATGCCCGTCTGGAGGGATTCGCACATAGCGTCTTTACCGTCCTGTATAATATTCAGGAACGCATCCCTTTCTTCTCCCTCTGGGATGCAGTCAGCCGCTGTAGAAGCACACTCCCAAAGTGTATGGCTGAACCTAGCAAGGGTGCAAGTAGCATTAACAGACTTTAACGCCATGCTACATGCTGAAAATACTTTCTTTGCCATAGCATCATATTTTTTATCGTCCCTGTCCTGTGGGACTGTAGGATAAGCCGTCTTGACATCGGTAGAGGATGCTGCTTGTACCACCAGACTTTCTGGGGATGGGTGTTTAGACAAAAACTCTGGGTCTGTGGAAGATACCTTGTACTTTGTAGACAGTTTTTTATTAACTGCTGGTATTACATCTGGGGTTTCCCAGTTTGTCATGATCTTTCTCTGAAGAGCTTTATGAAAGGGCACCACAGGATCCTCTTGTGGGCCTTTGTCAAGAATATCCGTGAGGTCATCTTGTTGGAAAGATTGTGAAGGTGCAGACCACCCCATGAACTCTGTAATCCTGGCCATTAAGGCTCTGTAGGGGGTTTCAGCATGCTCCCCCGGGTCTGGCTTAGCAAACTCCACCTCAGGGGAAGTGTCTAACCCACTTGCCTCATGTAAAGAATCATGAAGATCCTTTAATCTGCGCTCTTCAGAGGAAAATTCCTCTCTAACTGGGGTTACAGGTCCCTGTAACTCAAATGTGTCTTGTTCAGACAATCCACCCTCTTCTAAAATTGAGGATATAGTTCTCAATTGTTCTGAACTCATAAAGGGAGTAAATCCCATTTCCAAGGCAGAGGGTGCCGAACTTGTCATTATTGGCCTCGAAAGCGTCGAAGGCTTCGAGCGTGGCGTCGAAAACAGAGGTGGAGGCCTCGAGGACCTCGACAGAATTGGAATTCTACTCGACAATATCGAAGCCATCGACGTCGAGGGCCTGGGGATAGTCACTGGATGTGTGGTAACCGTGACTTTTCTTGGCGTTGACGCCGGTGTCGAGGCCGGCGTCGAGTCGACAGACCCGTGTGTCGAAGGTCCCCTCGACAACGGCGCCGAAGACATCGACCTTCGTCGACGGTGTCAACGGAACCTTCGAGGAAGGTTTGGAGGTCATAGTCCTGCTCGAGGGTTCGAAACGTGCTCGAGAGGTTTCTTTCGCCGGGTACTGCGACTCGCGGCGTTTTTGACCTTCGGGTCTTTCGACCAGAGCATCGCTCTAGGCAGTCTTCGAGGGGGTCGAGGCCGCTTTCTCGAAGACGCTCATCATACTCTTTCGGAATTCCTCCCATTCAGCCCGGGAACTATGTTTCGTGGGGCAAGGGATTCTTTTTGGCGAAACAGAGGAAGAGGGAGAAGGGGATCTTCAACATCTCCTCTTCGAGTGCTTCGATCTCGAGGAGTGAGGAGACCCACTCCGAGACCTGGAGCGCGAATGGTGACGAGGAGACGAATGTCTCGACTTCGTCGACGAAGAAGAAGCTTTAAAAGTCTTACCTTTCTCCAGCTTCCCCCTACGCTCCTTCAGGGCCTTAGCTGTCATGGACATACAGTCCTCGCGTTCCGAACAATGGTGTTCAGCTCCCAAGCACCACAGACAAATTCTGTGAGGATCGGTCAACGACATCTTTTTCCCACAATCTCGACATTTTTTGAAGCCGGATCGAGGAGTTGTCGGTTCCGACGAGGAAGCCATCGAGTACGGATCGAATAACTCGAGGTAAATAGGATTAATCTGACTAAGAACTGAGCAACGGTATTCCGAGGCACCGAGTAAGCGCGGAAAAACGGAACTGAACAACGGACGCTGCGCGCAGCCTTTATAGGCAGGATGACGTCGAACGTCGATACGGCGGCTGTCGAGGGACATCGACTCGAAGGACGTCGACGCGCAGCGCCCTCTAGAGAAAAAAATTTCCGAGGCCAGCAGAGCTGGAAGGAGATATCTAAGATGAGGAATACGTCGGAGGACACAATCCCTTCGAAATATATATATATATATATATATATATATATATAACACTTTGGAATCCATTCTAGTAATTTACTCACCTCCAACACATGTGTCTGCCTTGATGGAGGATATCACACCCACACAAGCTGAAAATATAGCAGATAATTGGATAATAGGGGGGGGGGGGACTTCAACGAGGTCATGAATGTGGAAATAGACCGCACACACATAAGAGGTAGAAACCCTGCAGTACCCACTAAACTAGCTGACTTTGCATCAGCATTAGGGTTGAAGGACATGCGGCGTGACCTACACCCTACAGAGCGTGAATATTTGTTTCATTCTGGCGCACACGCATCACTCTCCAGACTGGACTATTTCTTCCTCCCTGCAGCAGACATACATAAGGCAACGGAGCCGACCCTGCTCCCCCGAGGCATCTCGGACCACTCCCCATTACTGATACTTCTTGAAACACAAAAACCCCGCCCCCACCAACATGGCAGCAAAACAATTATTACCTGGGCTTCCCAGAGCTGGTGGAAAAAATCCAAACGACCACGCCATTATATTTTGACTTGAATCAAGGTTCAACGGATAACACGGTACTGCTATGGGAGGCCTTCAAGGCATTTCTTAGGGGTAAGATACTTGGGTGGACAGTGGCACACAAGAAAGCACATAGGAAAGATGTGGAAGACGCTGATACTGAAGTACGACGAGCTGAAACACTCTACACAAACATGAACTCACCTGAGAACAATATAACCCGGATTCTGGCACAAAAACAAAACTACAAAACATAATACTGAATTGCACTAAACAAGCACATAGAGCGAATCATGCTAGGCTCTATGAGACGGGTGACAAAGCGGGAAAACTGCTCGCATGGTTAGAGAGAAGGGATGAGGAGCACCAGCAGGTCAGACACATAACCACCGATAATGCAGGGCAGGCCTCAACTGACCAAGAAATTGCAGAGAGCTTTGCAGCCTACTATGAGACATTGTACTATGCCCCCACAGACCCTATCGATAGCACCATTCTAGACGAGATTACTCTACTGTCTTTAGGTGGCACAAAAAATGAGCCTGAAAGAGGAGATTACAGAGGAGGAACTATTAGCTGCCTTATCGCAACTCAAAACTGGGAAAACCCCGGGGCCAAACGGGCTTCCAATAGAGACATGGTAGAAAATAGGGAGCAGTGAGGTGGCGACACACATGCTCAACATGTTCCTGCACTCCAAAGAGTTGGGAATGCTCCCCCCGGATCTGAGGAAGGCCAACATAGTAGTGATCCCCAAAGAGTGTAAGCCTCCAGATAGGTGTAGTTCCTACAGGCCCATCTCACTCATAAATGGCGAGGCCAAAATTCTAGCCAAAATTCTTGCAAACAGATTACAAAATGTAGTAACATCTCTGATCCACCCAGATCAATGTGGCTTTATGCCCAAAAGGTCCAAACGGATGAATATCCACAGGCTACACTTGGCCAGGATCAGGCTGGTACAACTTAAAATACTACATAGAATATACTACCCAAGGGTGGCGCTATATCAATGGGGGAAAATAACAGACCCAAACTGCCTGAGATGCCTTCAAGAAAGGGGGACCTTCTTCCATGTCCTGTGGGAATGCCCACAAATCCAGCTTTTTGGGCGGAAATGTTGCAATAGACTCTCGACGGTTATGGGCCGAGCGATAACAATGGATCCGAAATTGCAGATACTGGGAGTGGAAGTGGACGATGAGATGTCTCGCTACGAAAAACGAATGTTCTCAAAGGCCACAGGTCTGGCTAAAAGGAACGTGGCACAACTATGGGGCTCAAATATCGCTCCGCAATATGAACAGTGGGTGGCAGATGTGGATGCATGTATTGTAATGGAAAACAGGGTATATACGGGCAGAAGATGCCTCAGAAAAGTGAATAAAATTTGGCAAAGATGAGAGGAGAACTAGAGAAATTAATAGGAAGGTTAACATGACTGGTAAATATGTAGACTTACTTACTTTGAACTCTATATACAATGCACCACAACTGATCAAGATGTGTTGAAGTACCAAGAAATGTATCAAACTTGTGACCTGCGATTTATGTTTGTATGCTTGTAATGTTTTGTCTATTGTTTTCATAAAATCAATAAAAATGTTTTATTAAAAAATCTGCAACCCCTTCCATTCGCTTCCCCACATTTTCTTAATTCTTGAAATGTTCTGTTGCAAAGGTAGGGCACGTGTAAGATTCCACACCTCTTTTGTTCATGGCTCTCGACTCGAACACAAATTACAATAATGACAGGAAAGTGGAAGAGCCTTTTAGAGAAAGCAGAAGATCTGGAGAGCTAAAAACATCAGTTGACAACCTAGGATATCCATTCATCCAAGGCAGTTGACCTCTTCAGGACTCTTTACTGCTCAGATTCGGCTTCCTCCCCAGGAACACAGAACGACATGTGGAGCATTTTTCCTGGAGGTATTTTAGGTCAGTAGTCACTTGTTGCAATTAGAGAAACAGATGTAGCAATGCAAAGGCCTCTTAAAAGTCATGTTTAACGAAGTGTAAATCCTGTACACGGACACTATGGCTTTTCATCCATGTTCTGTCTATGAGCAGGGAAGCAGAGACCTCAAACTGTGGTCCAGGAAGAGACTGCGGGCAGTCGGGTGGGTCCAGGGATCAGGAGGAGCTGGGCCCTGTGCATTTCGCATTTCGATGGGAGTATTTCTGGTAGTAGTGTGAAGGGGATTCAAGTGGTGTGTGTTTTGGGAGGGGGAGATAGAGGGGAAAGCAAAGGACTTAGCATTGCCATGTTTGTGGAAGGTGTGGACACAAAGGAAAGAAAACAGCCAGCTGGGTTCGTCATCGCATCCCATCTCTACCCTATCTTCTCTTGCTATGCCAATAGTTTTGGCGTATAGGTGTCGCTAGGGTGTCACCCAATAGCTGAAACTAAAGTTGCAAGACTAACCAGCATAGATTGCGCGAAGTGACATCAGAGGAAGTGGAATCGCAGCATGTCATTGCATGTTTGTTAGCCCCTTTCAGCAAATCAGTCCAATGTCCTGTGGCTTTGCAAAAAACGAGCTCTGTTGCATAACTTAACATCTATATCACACAAAAACAACAAAGCACCCAGTTTTTGCCTGAAGCAAGAGTCTTTTTCATCTTCTTGAAGTATAGGACAAAGTGAGTTTCAAAGAAGCTTGCACAGAAAATCCCAGACCACTCACCGGCTTTAAAAAAAACCTTGTTCCGTCAAGGCCCAGTGAGTTGGAGGATCACAGAAACCTTGTATAGTGTCTAAAACTCCTACTGAGCCCCATACTACTACTAAACCATCAGTGATCCCAATCATAAGGGTGAAAATAAACACACACCCCAACAGGTATCGCCTCTTTTGGGAACGTGGGTCAAGGGCAGACTATTCTATTCAGGAAGGGTGTGAGTTGATATAGATGCAACAGAAACAACAATAACACGGGGGTACCAGAATAAAAGAATGTCCAACCAAAGTCCTATAACAATAGGAACATTTAAACTAACAATGCACAGAACTAAATGAAAACAATAAAGACACCGCCCACCCCTCGCCCCTGTAAAAGAAACAAAGAGAAAGCTAATTTTGGGAGCAAAGTGGAGCCTCTGAGTGAATACACACGTGCAGGCACCTGATTTATGCAGAAAATATCAAACGTACTTGAAAGTGTCCTGAAAAGGCAAAGAGTGGGGTCTTAGAAGTCACCAGGGCCCTTTAAGGTGCACCCAGTGGGGGGGGGGGGGGGGAGGGCTAGGACCACTGCAAATAGATTCCTTTCTTGACATGGGTACTCAACAGCATTGAGCAGGGCTCCCTGGTGCTTTTCTGCAGGTGAGCTGGTGTCAAGGTGGGGCTCTCTGTGGATAAAGTCTGTGGTCAAGACAATTTGAGTCAATGGCTCCTGTGACGAATCCCAAGATGTTGTCACTTCTCCGCAAGTGGGAGCCCCATTCCATGAGTCTAGGGTGGTGAGGCCCCTACCTGATAGGGCCCCCGAGTGTTGTACTCAACAGGAGGATCTCATGGGAGGAGATATCCCCTCTAGGGACAAGGGAGTACATCTCGAGAGAATGCGGTATGACAACCCTCACCCAACAACTTACACACCTCCATACCCCATAAACCCAGACACTTTACCTAGTACCCACATGTACCTTTGTACGTCTGCTAACGTAAGAAATACTGAGACAAAGAGTAGGGACTACCCAAAGGAAGTGTACCAGACAAGTACTGGGCCGAGGAGGTGGTGCAGGGCCATGAAGATCACCTGGTTGAATTGTAATGACTATTCTAGCTTTCTGCAAAGGAGTGGTTGTGAGACGAACAAGTTACTCTACCTGGTAACGTTCTTTCGATGGGATGGTCCGACGACGTATTCCATATCTATGACATGTAATCACCACAGCTGTGCTGCTTCGGAAAATCTTCG
Source organism: Ambystoma mexicanum (assembly GCF_040938575.1). Taxonomy (NCBI): domain Eukaryota; kingdom Metazoa; phylum Chordata; class Amphibia; order Caudata; family Ambystomatidae; genus Ambystoma; species Ambystoma mexicanum. The sequence continues at coordinate 744,032,940 of NC_090936.1, forward strand.
GCGTCTGCGTCCTGCGTCGATGACGTCGATACGCCACCCTCGAGGACCTCCTCCGACGGCCGATGTTATAAGTAGGATGCACGACGCCCGTAGCCTCAGTTGTAGTTTTTTCCCCAGAACGTGTGGCACCAGTCTTCTGCCAGTCTGACACACAAAGCCTTGCGGAAACGTAAGCTGCAATCGCATCAGACATTCTGTAGCGGGTAATGCAGGGAGGGAGCGATATGGAATACGTCATCGGACCATCCCATCAAAAGAAGGTTACCAGGTAAGAGAGTAACTTGTTCTTCGAGGGGATTGGGTCCTCCGACGTATTCCATATCTATGACAGACTCCCAAAGCAATACCAATGCAAGGAGGAGGCAAAAGAATTTAGAAAACAACAATTTAGAATGCCCAATCAAATTGCGGAGTAAAGGACCGCCTTGCCAAAGGCCAGATCCTGCCCACGGATGGAATCAAGGGAGTAGTGACGTACAAAAGTATGTACCGAAACCCAGGTGGCTGCATCACAGATGTTACGAATAGGAACACTCCTCTGTAGGGCAGTAGAGGCATTAGCTAAAACAGAGCTATGTGGTCCTCTTTTTAGGGGCCGGGTGGGTGAGGACTAAGTTCTATTACAATTATAAAAAACATTTATAACAAAACTTTCCTCTTCTTTGGCACATTTGTTTTCCCAAAGAAGAGGAAAATGTTGGAATAAGAACGTAAAATTAAGGTGTGTCCGCATATTATGCCCGATGGTATAAACATTACGCAGGGTATTGACAAGCATATTGAATGAAATGGTGAAAAGATGTACTGATGTGTGAACCATTAGGGTTCTTTTATATGTAATACTGTGTTCTACAGTTTTTTATAATTGTGATAGACATTAAAATGTGTTATTTTTTTAAAAATTGTGTGCGCCTATCTAAATAGATAATGGGTAGCTTGTATGTGTAGCGGGCAGGTGCTACAGACAAACCCATAGCCTTATTGGGTGGAAGCCGGTGTGTGGGATTGTGTTTGTGTTAAGGGCAGTAGAGGCAGCCATACCCCTGGTAGAATGGGCCCGCAAGCCGACCGCTGGGTCCTTACCCGCCAAGCGCTAACACTCAGAAATAACCAGAATAATCCAGCGAGAAAACGTCCGTTTCGTCACAGCTTGTCCCAAACGCTTTCCAGCGTAACCAATGAGGAGTTGAACGTCCACTCTGACCCGGGAAATGCGTGAAATATAAAAGCTTAACGCTCTTAGGATCAAGCCTATGGAGCCTCTCCTCTTCCTTACCAGGATGTGGAAGAGGATAAAACGCCGGAAGAACAACCTTCTGGCCTAAATGAAATTCCGACACCACCTTCGGAAGAAAGGAAGGACAAACTCTAAGGACAACCCTGTCCTTGTGAAACGCAGAGGAGGGTGGCTTAACTGAAAGTGCCTGTAACTCACTCTGCGAGCGGAAGTGACCGCAACCAAAAATACAGTTTTAAGAGTTAACAGTCTCAAAGGGCATGAATGCAAAGGCTCAAACGGAGCACCCATCAGAAACTTGAGAACAAGGTTCAAATCCCAACCGGGCACCTGAAAAGGTGACGGAGGGAACACATTAGAGAGCCCTTTCAGAAACTGAGAAATTAAAGGAATTTTAAATTAGGAACAATCTTCAGACGAGCGCTTAAATATGGACAGCGCCGCCAGGTAACCTTTAACGGTACCCACTTGCAAGCCCTGTGGGCCAAAGAAAGCAAAAAAGACAGAACTGTGGGAATGTCACATGCAAAAGGATCCACTTTCTTAACCCTGCACCAGTCGCAGAACTTACGCCAGTTGCAACGGTACAGGGACTTTGTTGCTGGCCATCGGGCCGAGAGCAACACCTCTATCACGTCTTCAGGGAGGTCCCAATCCTTATACCTCAACCTTTCAGAAACCAAGCGTGAAGGTTGAGGGATCTGACCTCTGGATGGTGAACCTGACCCCCCTCCTGTGAGAGCAGATCGTCTCGGTAGGGAAGACGACGTGGAGGGCAGATGGACAAGTCGAGAAGGTCCGGGTACCACGTCATCCGGGCCCACGCCGGAGCAATGAGGATCATCCGGGAACTGAATCTCCGTAACCTCTGCAGTACTTGCGGGATGATGGGGACTGGAGGAAACGCGTACAGCAGTGGGAATGACCACTCCACCACAAACACTTCTCCTAAGGCTCCTTTTGGAGGAAATTCCCGCGAGCAGAATCTCTTGCACTTCCGGGAGACACTGGAGGCGAAGAGATCCACTTGAGGGGTCCCGCAAAGGGTGAAGATCTCCAGGAGAATCTCCTGAGCAAACTCCCACTCGTGAGAGATCGCGCTCTGCCTGCTCAGAGCGTCCACCGTCTCGTTTTCGTCTCCGGCCAGATGAACTGCCGAGATCGAAACTTCCTGCTGGATTGCCCAAAACCAGAGCTGCATCGCCTCCCTGCACAGAGGAAGTGACCCTGCTCCCCCTTTTTGTTGAGGTAGTGCATGGCCACTGCGTTGTCTGTCAGGATCAGGACATTCTTCCCTCGCACAGTCGGCCCTCAGCTCCAACAGATTGATATGGAGACTGGACTCCGACAGAGAGCAACGACCGCAGACTGTCAACTCGTTGGCATGAGCTCCCCATCCCGTGAGGGATGCGTCCATCACGATCGTCACCTGGGCAGGGTAGCCAAAATGGAGCCCCCTTCATCAGATTGTCTTCGACGGCCCACCACAGAAGGTCCTGGGCGACCGAGGACGGCACCTGAACAGGGTCCGACAACCTGCCAGAGGACAGAGCACTGGAGCTCGAGTGCCCATTGCAAAGATCTCATCCGCAACCTGGCCTCTGGCACCAGAAGAATGCAGGATGCCATGAGGCCGAGCAATCTCAAGAACTTGAACGCTGGGAGACTTTGGGGAAGCTGAACCTTGCGCATCATCTGCTGAATGTGATGAGCCCTCACCTGGGGAGGAAAACACTGCCCCAGGGACGTGTCGCGCACAGCTCCGATGTACTGGAGCCTCTGAGTTGGTGTCAAATGGGACTTCTTTAAGTTAAGGGAGAAGCCCAGCTTGTGGAGGGAGTGGCAGGTGACTGACAGATGATCAAGGACTTGCTCAGGAGAGCGCGCCCTTATCGTCCAGGTAAGGGTAGACGTGAATACCCCCTTTCCTGAGGTGCGCTGCCACCACTACCATGAGCTTGGTGAAGACCCTCAGGGCGGAGGTCAATCCGAATGGCAGGACCCGAAACTGAAAGTGCGAGTCGCCAACCGCGAACCTCAGGTACTTCTTGTGCTTTGGTGTATCGGCACATGAAAATAAGCGGCCTTGAGGTCGAGAGACACCAACCAGTCCTGAAGTTGAAGGGCCTGGAGGACTTGAGAGAGTAACCATCTTGAACTTGTCCTTCCTGAGGAGTTTCTTCAAACCGCGCAAGTCCATGATGGGTCTCAATCCCCCATCTTTCTTGGAAATCAAAAAATAAGGGGAATACCATCCCTTGTTCCTCTCAGCTACATGCACCAGTTCTATGGCGCCTTTCTCCAGCAGGGATTGAATTTCCTGCGCAAGGAGCGGATACGAACTCTTCAAAGAGAGATTCCCCGGTGGATTGTCTTGAGGCCTCTGCCGGAAAGGAAGACAGTAGCAGTGGTTATGATCTCCAGAACCCACACATCTGAAGTAATGGCGCGCCGCTCTACAAGATGCTGCGCCAGCCTTCCCCCAACCGGCGAACCATGGGACATGGCCTCATGACTAAGCTGAAGCAGCTGCTGCGTTGCCGGAGGGCAAAGAAGCAACAGCCCGAGCGGCCTTGGCACCTAGAGTACCTGGTTTTCCACCTCCTCTCGCTTTACCAAAGGATGAGTAATAATGAAAGGAACCTCCCCTCCATTGCTGTCCTCTAGGACGAAAAGGCGGAGGTTGGCAAACTGCAGCGCCCAACGACTTCGCTGCAGCTTTTGAGGTCTGCAACCTCTCAAGGCTCTAGTCAGCCTTGCTGCCAAAAAGATGTTCCCCGTCAAAGGGCATGTTGAGGAGCCGGGTCTGCACAACAGGAGCAAACCCAGACTTCCTTAACCACGCAAACCTGCGTATTACGGTGCTTTCGAAAGAGTCCATCGACGACCTCGGCGTCGACATCTTCCTCGAAGACACCACAGGTGCACACGGTCTTGAGCGCGTCGAGGACCGGGACCTGGAACGGGCATGACGAGAACGATTCCCCTTGTCCAAGCGGGACCTCTCCCGCGAATCGTGCGCGACCACCCGAGCCCGAAGGCGTGTGAGCGGTGTCTCTCGACCGATCACGACCGACCCCAGTCGGTGGCGCGGACGGACCAGTGCCATGCGATTCGAGAATCGCTAACATTTTCTTCTCGAAGGAAGCCCATTCCTCCGGCGTCGCATGCTTGGTCGGATGAGGACAGGGAAGGCGACCGATGACGGCGCTTCCGGGAGTGCCTCGAAGAGGCAGAGGAGTGGCGGGACCGACTCCGGGACCGAGACCCACTGGACTTCCGACGAGGATGCGGAGAGTCGCCCCTTGAATCGTCCGTCGAAAGCCCCACAGACCTCGACTTCCGTGGCTTGGACACCTTACCTACCGACAACAACTTCTTGCGCTCCCGCAAGGCTTTGGACGTGAGCGACTGGCAGTCGACACAGTCATCCGTGTCATGGGCCTCCCCGAGGCACCGGAGGCAGGCGTCGTGTGAGTCCGTCACCAGCATCTTGGACCCACAGTCCCCGCACTTCTTAAAGCCCGGACGCGGGGTGGAAGACGAGGTAGACATCTTCACGAAGAAATCTTTCGCAATACGAACAGGCTCGAAGAACCGAGAAAGAACAGAAACTCCAAAGAGTCGAGGTGTGCCGAGATCTCCGAAGCGAACACGTTCGCGGAAAAAACGGAACTGAGGCTACAGGCGTCGTGCGTCCTACTTATAACATCCAGTGACGTCGGCCGTCGGAGGAGGTTCTCAAGGGCGGCGTATCGACGTCATCGAGGCAGACGACGAAGATTTTCCGAAACAGCACAGCTGTGGTGATTACATGTCATAGATATGGAATACGTCGGAGGAACCAATCCCCTCGAAAGATAAATACTGACAAAGGAATTGCAGAAGTTGTTCTGAAGCCCGAGGAGCTGCATTCAGGAGAGACACAGCTGCACCAGCAGACCACAGCTAAGGACCGCCCAGCTTGGGAGATTCGAAGAGAACGCAGAGAAGAAGGAAGTCGTCCAGACTTGAGAGAGCAAAGAAATAGGGAGCATGGGGCTGGTCCGGAACAGAACTGGAGGTTGGAAGTTGGTGTTGGGAACGAGAGGAACAGGGCCAGACCAGGCAAGCAGAGAAGCACCCGCTCCACCTGACAAGCAACAGCAAACACCCAAGGAGGACCGGCAGTGCGTTCAGGGGCCCAAGAAGGCAAGCGGCTCGAGGCCAATGCCGTTGGTGGCCTGAGAAGAAGGGTCTGGGACCCAAATCAAGAAGAGGAGGATCAGAGGCATCTTCCTTGTTGCATCACTTGGCAAGAGAGTAAGTAAAGTGGGCCGAAGCCAAAGAGAGAAACCGGGGCCTAGGACCTAAATCAAGAAGCAAGGTATCTTATCTTCCTTGTGGCAATACTTGGCAAGAGAATAAGCCAAGTGGGCCAAACCGAAGAGAGAGAGAAACCAGGGTCTGGGACCCGAAGTCAGAAGGTAACATGAGGCATCATCCTCGTCGCAGTACTTGGTAGAGGGAGTTCCAAAGTAAGTCCAATCAAAGAAGAGAAGCTGGGGTCATAGACCCTTCTAACATATGAGAACTCTGTGTTTGAAACTAGGTGATATAGACACCAGGGGAACAGAGTTCTTCCCCCTAGTGGCCCTAACCTGAATTTGTGTCCAAGAAGTCTAGGGAAGGAAGCCATAACCCTATGCCATATGACATACCAGGACAGGAGAAGGGAGGCATTCTCTTGACCCACTCAAAAGGTCATGTATCAAGACATGAGTCATATTCCTTGCGGCAGTATTTGGCAGGCGAGTGACCCAAATTCGCCAGATCAAAGACGTGGCGATACAGAGTTTGGGAACCTGAATATTTTTGATATTGACTGTTGCAAAAATCCCCAATGAAGAATCAAGAGTACCAGGAGAAGGGAGTCATTCTCCTGGTAACCAAGGCCAGGGGAAGGGAGCAATTCCCCCTGGTTGTATTGAACTTTGAAAGCCAAGTGCAAGGAGAAGGGAGTCATTGTCTAGGTGACCAAGGCCAGGGGATGGGAGTCAGTCCCCCTCGTTGTGTTGAACTGCAGAATCCGGATACCAGGAGAAGGGAGTAATTCTCCTGGTAGCCAAAGCTGAAAAGACTGTATGATACAAAGTGTTGTGCCTGACTGAGAGAAGTGTCGGAACTTTGTCTTTTGTGTCGGAGAACAATTTTGACCCGGGAAAGCGAGTCATTCCCCTAAGAGGAAACCAAATCCTGAAAGTTAACTTTTATCTCCAGTCCAGAAGAAGGGAGTCATTCTTCTGGACCAGGAAGATCATTGTTATCTATAGTTTAGTTTTAAGTGTAGGGGACAGAAGTTGGATTTGTGACACAAGATGGTGGACTATTGATTTGCACGGACATTCTGACAGAGCCCTTAGTGTTTTAGTTAAGACAAGGAAGCCCCTCATCGAAATAGGGACAGATGGGTTTTACTTTCTTTTTGGACCAAAATAAAAGTTTGTAGCAATCACCAGGCCACCTGTGTTCAAGTCTCCTCCTGCACTGTTACAGTCCCCAGAGTTTGAATTGACAGTCGCGCCATGGTGAAACCATGCATCTGATGAGTCATGTTCCATATGGCCGACTGAATGGCTTCCCGCAGGTCGAGGAGGATGATAATGAAATAGGAAAAGGTCAAGTTCATAATAATGGCAAAGAGCATCAGCCTTCATTCACTCCTTACCTTCATCGGCAGGATTCGATACATACATAATTAACTAAACAAAGAAATCAGGAATCAATTTCTGCCCATAATCTTGTGTTGCAATCTCTTGTACGATTATAGGATGTTGTTAGTGAGGAAATCCCCAAAACACTCCTTGCTGCTACCAAGACCGACTGAGGATTGGTCACTTATAGATCCGTATACTAGTGTACAATTTTATAGGTTTCACCATTAATACTGGGAGGCAAACTGTTGCCCTCCTATATGTAAATGTACACAACTTTACTAACACTCGCCACTCTGTCCTGCTTTACTTGGTGTTACAGAGCTCCCCAAGTGGGAAAACAATTTGTTAAACAATCTGTCAAACCTTATTTGTAACTAAAACAAGTGTTACCCTGTTGTTGCTGGTAAAAGAACCTTAACATGCAAATGATGATGCTATAAGTAATTTTTCTTTTTGGTTTGAGACTGATGCTCTACTATTGCCTTGAAAAATTCTTTTGCTTTTGTATCAGAACACTGCATTTCTGTTTTTGTTGTTTTGTTAAAGAATATTGAGTGCATTAAAATAAACTGACAAGGGTGCTAACCGTGTTTTTGCAGGAAATTGAAGAGATCCTTGATTCGGTGAATACCGAAGAGGAAGGTTGACGGTACAGGCTCGTACGGCTTGTTATCAAATAAAGCTCAACCGGTGTCATATGTCAAGGTTCCCTTGGCCCTTGCTGTGGACTCCTGCTTTCTCATGTCTGTATCTTGAAACATGATCTCATGTATGGTTCTGAACGTGGAAATGGATGACTTGTGTTTTTTTCTTTTTCTTTTTAAAGGTTTTGTATAAACCAATAAAAAAATAATTTAAAAAAATAAAAATAAAAAAATAAACTGCACCGTATAAAACTGGTTGCTTGTAATAGAATTTGCCTATACAATACAAAGTATATTGTCTTGTTTTCAACCCCCAGGGGATGTCAGATTACATCACTAGGATGAATCATAGGTTAACTTTTGCATAGAGCACCGATTTTATAATACCCACCACATACACAAGTTAGAATATGGTGTAACTTTGTTAGGTGGCTACCCCCTTATGTGACACCCTACCAAGACTTCAAACAGCTGTATCTAATGAAGAAAAAAAAAACACACAGGTCATTTGATGAATGAGTGGTGATGTTGTAAACCTCCACATCCAACAAGCAAATCCCTAGCAATTATTGAAGATCCTAGTCTCACGTCTAAGGGTAACAGTTGAGAGGGCTCTTCCAACATAATCAAAGACCCTTTGAATTATGGAGGTTGCACCCCCCTACTACACTTAAGGAGCCAAGTATTAATAAAACTAAGACATCAATCCACAAAGATGACCATGAACGTGGCAAAAATTCAACAACAAAAAGTTCTTGTTCATGTAAGTCACTCAGATCCTTGAATCCGGACCATAACTCCATATATGTAATTCCAGGCAAAGCAGACTTCACTCCGATTGGCAATCCAAGCAGACTCAAGGCCAAGGAAAATAAGTCTTAGGGCCAGTGCAAGCAGAAATAAAACATAACAGCGGTGCATTAAAAAAAAATCCATTAAACTTAAAAAGGAAAAAGAAAGTAAATACAGCAAGCTTCTTTCTAAGGAACAAGGGATTTGACCATCTTGCCTAGAGATTAATGTCACAAAATTCAAACAACTAAGGAGTCATATTAGGAACTACTAGATGGATATGTTCTTGGGACAGTCGCAGAAGTACCCTTCTAGAACTTTTGCTGTTAAGATGAAAGCCTGGATCCAGTTTATTTATCAAAAAGTCACTGGGTGGCGACGAGACATTTTCCTCATGCAGAGGACAAAAATTACCACCGGCTCTCCCTTAATATGTATCTCAAGGCCGCTCTTAGAAAACATGGCCTTTTTTGGATGGTTATAAAATCCATTTGGCACAACTATTCAGAGTCCTCCAAAACACCTTTCAACCACTCAAACCTTTTTAATTAGTTTGCCACGATTCCGGCTTTATGTTTAGTAGCATATCTGGATATAAACTTGAAGGAATTCGTGGAAGACAAACGTGTGGACCTTGTGGTGATCCACTTTACATCCAGTCTTATCAAGACTTATCGAAAGCATGATCTAAAGCCAAATTGAGGCATTCCTAACTCTGGCTGTTGATGTATTTCCATTTGACCAGGGTCTTGATCTATGCCATGGAATGCTAAAGGGGAAATTAACAAATTTGATAAGTATGAAACTGCATTAGCGTTTCCAAAATATTCAGAAAAAAGAAAGTTATGTTGTACTCTTATGGGAAAAGGGCAAAGGAAGCTATGTTTACTCAACAATGATCCTCCTATTTTAAGGGAGGATGGCTAGGAGTCCTTTTAGTGGAAAAAAGGATAGCCCACCCAGGCCATTCCAACATTAAAGCTGCCCTCATAAAACCTCTGGCTTAAAATTCCAGAGGACATTCTAGTCTGTGGAACTCCAGGAATGATTTTCCTGAGCTTAAACAATTTCAAGTCTCTTACTACAAGAGGTTTGGTTAATCAATCCTTCTTATTTAGTCAGATACTCCATGTTTAAAAAAGAAAAAAAGCAATCATGGGGCCCCTTGGTCATCCTTCAGGTGGACTCATTAGTGGAATTGACAATACACGAAGTTCAGACTACATATTGGTGGTCGGTCTACATTGGGAGGATAGCAAAGGCGTCATCAATTGACAACTACTTTTGATAAACATTTATTGGAATCACCTCAAGGTAATCGAAGAGCTACTTCATTTGTAACTAAGCAATCTTTTGTCAAGGTAGTATGTATACACACAGGCTCAGACTACGTAATTATTGCTGGCGGTTTAAATAGCTTTTGCCCCACTTAGTGGACGACACACATATGCTGCTTTATGAGGGTGCGTTACAAACTCAAGGAGGTGCTAGGTGGATAGATTTAATGAATAACTGGCAAATATATAAGTTGAATGGCATTATACCACGCTATACTCTCAGGCGGGCTACAAGACGATGGGGTTTGCTTAGTTAAACAGTAGACTGTGTTTTTCTACTCTGCCCGATAGACTAATGTTTGCTCTTCATAAGTTAAAGGATCCGACTTCAGTTATCCTACCCATTTGATATCTACATTTAAATTCTGTCCTTGAAAGTGCTGGAATGTTAAAGGACTTAATTCACTTGAAGCCAATAACTCTGGGAAAAAAATAATGTGGTGATCTAAAAATATAGGCAGGTATAACAATTTACTCTATGAAGTAATCAATGATTCTAGATCTTGTGACAAAACTAAGATATGCATTTATTACTAAATACGAGACAATACTTCAAGTTGTGAAAATATTCTGGTAATGTATGTCCATAGCAAAATGAAAAGGGTTTTCTTAATATTCACATTTTCGATAGTGAAGTGACGCTTACGAAAATAGAATGCCGTAAGGCGGTCAGGAATCTATTGAGGAACAAGACTATTAAGTTTCCAGATTTCCCTTACCAAAAGCATCAAATAAAACCATCCTACAATAATTTGATTTAACAGCATACAATTAAATAGAATGTGCAGGGGGGGGCGTGGCTACAGGGCCATGTAGGAGGACGCGCATACTGTACAGCTCCCGCAGATCCTGAACAAATCCTGGAAGAAGCCATGTATTAAAATGCATAATATGGCCAGAAATATGGGTGCCCACAGATGAAGGACTGGGGCAGGTCTCAAGCACTACAAAGGAAGGATTTGCATGGGGACTCGGACGGATCCAGCTTGCAAAGATTTCAGAGGCGACGAAGACGGTAGCCGAAATGGCGGCTCGGTGAAAACAAAGGGCCAAGGCTATACTAAACACTCGGTGTCGGCAGGCAGCCCGCAGGCAAGAAGAGGGCTGAGGCGGAGTACGGTGAGGAGGGCCTGCAGTGCAGACTGGCCGTGACATTGAAGCGGCAGGAACGGGACATCTGGAGGGAGGAAAGCTGAGTTTCGGGCCGGCCGGCCGGGAAGTGCGGAGGCTGGGAAACAGAGAATGTCTGAGTTCCAAGAGACAACGAAGGGGATATTGCTGGGGTCTACACAGCAAAGGGCCATGGAGAAGGAACGAGGGATACAGCCCGGAGCACGCAGCGAGGAACCTGCTTCTTTGTCACACTGGCGAGAGGGATGTAGCGAAGCCAGGGGATACTTAGTAGACCTGTGAAACAATCGGCGAAGAGGAGAGGCGCTCTGTGGAAACGGACTCAAACGATTCAAACGAAGGATCAGAAGAAGTGGGACGCCCGCGGGAAACAGTGGATAGGAGCATAAATGCCTAACGTTGCCAGAAATGGATGGTGGGGCAAGGAGTAGACACAGCTAAATAACACAGACTGCACAGAATCTGTCCTTGAGCACAGCTCTGGAGAGGCCACTTCGCTGAAGAGCACAGAACGCCTGCACGGACTGGATGTAACGTAGCAGCCTCGGCTCGCTGCTGCATCACAGGAGTGGAAGGCCTACGCACAGTTGAGGCTGGGCATACTGGAGGACTCTGGGAGAGACAGCTCACCGCATTGCACTGGACAGTGGAGCCGAGTGGATTATACGGCCGTGGGCCACTGCTGTGCAGCCAGTGAGACCGGGAAGACACGTGGGGCGGCGCCCCAGTGGGGGGGTGCGAGCAGCAAGGAACGGAAGTTTGAGTGCACCGGAGGTTCCCCTCTGCTTTCACTGCGGGCTGGGACAATTGAAACCCTGCAGATCAGTGCCCTGCTGGCCAGGAGGCCAGTGGAGGCGGTGCGACATATACAGAACGCGCACAACATGGAAGACATCCCCCGGCTTGCAGCTGCTACATAACTACAAGGGGAAGGAGCCTACAGGCAGGGACTGGCACCATGCAACAGCAGGGTGCGCAAATAGCACGCTTGGATCAGCAACGCTTGGAAGAGCAACAGACGAACTTGAGGCAAGCCCTAGGGTACAGGCATATGTGTGCAGAGGAGATTCAGCACCACCCCGACCCAGGGACTAAATAGCAGCGATATGGAGGGTCGCTGAGTGGCTTGCAGTAGCAGAAAACACACAGAAGGCTATGACAGTGGCCCCCACCAGAGGCGCAACTGCCTGCCGAGGGAAGGAGGGATAGTCACTGAATTCCAACCTGACAGAGGATAGAAAAAGAAGAGGCCCTCAAAGGTGCACGATTAACCAGAGACGAGCCCCACCCTCCGCGGGCGCAGCTGGCAGCCCCCAAACAGACCCAAGCACCGGGCGCACCAGTGCAAGCTGTATTACCGGAAAGCCTGACCCTAGCCACCTTAAACGGAGACACACAGCGAAACCGTGATGGCATCCAAGTTGCCCAAGACAAAAATGAAGCAATCCACAATGGAAGAATTTGCAAAAATATCGCAGCCAAACGAAGGGGCTAGAAGTAAGGAGAAGAACGTGCAAATCGACAACACCAGCATGCAATGATCAGCAGATCCTGGAGGCGATTGCGGACCTGAAAGTAGCATGGGAAACTAAACTAGAGGCAGCCATGGCCGAACTAAAGGCAACACTGGAACTTAAAATTGGCGCAGTGCAAGTGGGTGTAAACCTACTCAGACAAGATGTACGAACAATAGCGGAAAGCACAGGAGAACTGGAGAAAGAAGTAAACTCAAACACAGCTGCCTGCACATCAAATGCCTAGGAGATCCACACACTGCGACAACAAGTAAGCAACCTAGAAAACAGCAGAGGAAGCCGAAGGGTGTGCTCGGGGAAATAACATACGCATTGTGGGTCTTCCGGAAGGAGAGGAAGGACATAACCCTACTGACTACATTGAGACCATGTTGCTGCAAGAAATCGGAGGAGGGGCGCTCACCCAAGGGTTTGCGGTGGAGAGGGCACACAGAGCCCTGACAAGGAAACCACTGCCAGGAGCCCCCCCAGTCCCCCTCCCGAGACCAATAATTGCCAAAATACTGAATTGCCGAGTGTTAGGCAGAAACCTGTGCAGTTCCCTCTGGGACCACTGCAAAACATTTAAGACTACAGGTGTTTGGCAGTAAACCCACTTGGTAGCAGTCTGTACCACACAGATTCACTTGGTAGCTGTGGCTGAGCAGTCAGACTTCCCTCAAGAAGAGTTAGGCAGTATACAGAGTATTCACAATAGGTCAAAAGAACACAGTAGAAAAAGTAAACACTGACCAGAGCTTGGTGTAAAAGAGATATAATTATTTATTTAAAACCACATCTAGTAAAACACACAGGCACTAATGTTAAGCAGTTAAGAAACACGGTCACTTAAAGATATACACTCCCTTAAAAGAATATTAGGCAAGTCTTAAGTAAAGCCCCACTTATTTTCAGACAGCGGTGAGCGCTTAACGCAGATGGCACTCTAATCATTCGTTTTAAAAAGGGAGAGCAAAGCAGAGTATAGTTTGAAACAGATCCCAACACTTTCACAAGAACACAACAAGAGAGGAAGGCAAAGTAAAACCGTGAAGTTAGAGTTCAGAAGGATGGATCCACTTTAAGAGGATCAGAACGAAATGTGTCCAAGGTCACACGGTTGCAGTGCACAAAAGTCTTGAAAAGGTTCAAAAAGAGTTGGGACCAAAGAAAGGGGACCAGTTAGATGGTCAAGGCGGCCAGCCCAGGCCAGAAGGTTAAGGGATTATTATTACCTTGTAGCAATCTTTAGAAAGGGAGGCCTGGCGGACACGGTACCTTAAAGTGGTGAGAATACTCCAGCGGGGTCAGTTGTTCCTGGCAGCGGATGCAAGTCAGTGCTTCGTCCGGGGGAAGAGAGGATCTCGTCGAGGAGGAAGACAGGAATCCGTTGCACTGCCAGGGAAGAGACCAGCCGCGGAGTTCTCAGGTAAAAGGAGCAGTCCTTTTATTCGCGGTCCAGTGGTAAGTGGCTATCCGGTTGCCGGGGTGCTTGGCACGGGCAATTCGACCACATGACGTCCTGGGATGCGAGGAAAAAAAGGTTAACTGGTTGTGCCCACCAGTCAGGGGAAGAAGTCTCTCCAGCAGGGAGATCTTCTCTGTCGTCGGGAAGTGGTGAGTCGGTTCTGCAGGGCTCCACCGGTGGTGTCGTCGTGGTAGGTCGGCTCAGCTTCTCCCTCATCGGATTCTCAGGTCCTGTGGCGACTTCTGAAGTTCCAGTCCCCAAAGCCCTGCTTTTATACAGCACACCCCCATTCACTCAGCCTAGCTGTCAATCAAACATGCTAAGTGGTGGGCCAATCACACAAGAGTGCAACTTGAATTACCAAGGTAACTCAGTCCAGGGTGCCTAAACCCCCTCCCACACTCCCTGTGGTACCCAGACAGAGTGGCACCACTTTTGGAGGCTTCTGTGGAGAAGCCGCCAAAAAGTGGAACAAAGGGCTCGACTTGGGTTGGAGTCACAGAAGAGAACACAAACGCCATTTTAGAATCGAGTCCTGGCAAAAAATACCAACAGGCAAATTAATATTAATTAAATAAACCGGCGGTATGTTCGAGGCTATGAGAATTAAATAATTAAAGTTGGTAGCCTCGAACAATGGGAAAATCCCATAGGGATATATTCGCGGTCGAATATAAAAAGTAGTATCCACTGCCACCAGCCAAAACTCGATCAGGGGGGACGGAGACGTGCCCCCTCGACTAACAGACCCCGGGGCAGTCGAATTGCCCCGACCAATACATCCACAATATGATGGTTTGTACCGGTTTCCGTTAATAATTTGGGACTAGTAAAGCCAATGGGGACTTTACATGCCCTGGGAGACAGTAGTCAGTCCCAGGGTATGGTGGCTATGGAGGGGTGTCACTATGACACCCCTGTGTCACTGCACAGAGGGTGGTGTGTAACACACATAGTAAAAACACATGAGACCCTATGGAGTAAAGGACCCCATAGCCCATAAAACACATTAACAGTCAAAGGAACACCATAAGTCATGTCCAAGAGTGGGAGAAAAAGTCTCACTCTTGGCAGGAGAAAAAAACAAACTCCAGAACTCCAGCAAAGCTGCTGGTGGACTCGCTAGGTTAGGAAATTCAGCCTAAAGAGAGAATTCTCCCTAACACCGAGACAGGAAAATCCTGGAAAACCTCCGGAAAGGGGGCACAATACAAAGGGCATCCGTGTCTATTACGGCGTACCCAGACTATACACTCCTGGTGCAGAGACGGCGACTGAATTATGGGACGGTGAAGAGGAGACTGCGTGAGGCGGGCTACAAATACATTCTGATGTACCCGGCGAAACTGAAAGTGTTTCACACGAACAGGGCCCTGTTTTTCGAGACCCCAGAAGATGCGACAGAGTGATTGGATGCTCAGAACTGTCCATCGGGAACAGACAATCAGAAGGAGAGAGGAACTGACAAGTGAGGCATCGGTTTCAGAGGCCAAGGTGTTGTATAAACTGTGACATTGGGACGGCCTTGAAATAAGACAGGGCAATGTTGTCAGGGCTGGCTGGAGTAGATGGTTAGTAACTAGAAAGAGTATATACATAGAATTAACATTGTGGTTGCCCAAGTCAAGATGGAGAGAAAGAAACTTAATCTGATTGGTTTAAGGAACAATGATATGTTTGGTTTGTCTGATTAGTGGAAAGGATAATGGGTTGGATTCTTGGGAGGTGAGCAAGATTCTAAACTGCCTTTCATCCATAGTAATTCAGTGGCTGGTTGTACATTAGTTAAGCTCCTTAAGTAAGACCTTTCAGAGTTCAGAAGATTTACTAAAGAAGTAAGGAAATTGATTGCTGTGCCAGAGTGAACAAGAAGACATCAGGTGTGATCGTTCCTTTTAAAAGCTAAAAGGCTTTCACAGTGACATTTTTTTTATAAGGAACGTAAAGTGTTAAGAAGTTTTAAAGTTTACTGAGAGAAAATGTTTTACAGTTTAAATACTATAAGGAAACAAGTGTAAAGACTGTGTGCGCAAGTTTAAAAGTTGTTAACTGCGTGAAAAGTGTCTCAATACTGTTTAACACGCGTGCAAGTCCTCGTGTCTTCAGCAACATCGTAATGGGAGCGCACGGGTATGCAGAAGGATAGAGCGTGTGTCCTAATCAATAACGCAAGTTGTTTTTAGCACGTGCACAATCTTCACGTGAGTGACGTTGCGTATAAGCACGAGTTGGGTTGCGATTGAGCGCAAGTCCATATTAACCGAGTGCGAGTTGTTTTTAGCGCATGCACAATTTTCAAGTGAGTGACGCTGCGTATAACAGCGTGTGTTCGGTTTGCGATAGAGAGCGAGTCCATATTAACTTAGCGCAAGCTGTTTTTCAGCGCGTGCACGGGTTTTCATTTTTGGTAGCGCTACGTACAAATCACGTGCATGTATTTGTTAAGGTGAGCGTGTGATTTTTCAGCGGAAGGACAATTTTTCACGTCTTGTGATTTCGCGTGTTAATCACATGAGTGCAGGGAGCGAGTACGTGATTTCAAAACGCGCGTCAAGAAAGTAACTATACGTTCGTATGTGTAAAAAAGGAAAAATTCACACGCAGAAGGAGCAGCAGCATTCAAGAAAGTTTATGAGTTTCTAATTGAATGTAATTTTCACGCAAATGGGAATTCTATACTTCAAAGAAAGACTGCATTTCTCAAAAGCATTTAAAACTCAAACTTTATAGAGTTAAATGAACTTTTAAAGCAAAGAAGAATATCTAAGTCTGTAAGGTGCTTGCAAGAGTCATTTACTTTAGGATTATAAAGAGACTTGAATGGCTAATGACAATATGCACTAAAGCATCACAATAGTTTACAAGATATTCCATACAGATAATTAACCTCTAAGTCTTAAACAGAGGTTTAAGAGGTAAAGAAGTTAGAGTATGCTTAAAAATAATTTAAGAAAGGAAGTTTATACTAATGTATAAGTAACCAAGTGTATTTGTTTACTATAGATACCAGAGCCTACCAGAAGGTTGCAGGGCTGCAGTGTCTCCGTTGTTATTTTCTCCAAATTCCCCTTTCCCTTTCTTGGGGTTTTCAGCTCAGCTTTTACTTTAGGGTTGAGAGGTGAACTCCTGGTGAGGGTCTGTGGGGCCAGCATCAGCTCCTGTGGAATTCAGTCAAGCCGGACCTTGACAAACGTAAGGTGAGAAATGAGCTATGTTTTGAGCGGGAAGATACGGGTGGGCATAGCGTAATAGTGCATAATTGCGGGAGATACAGTGGACTCACTCTTATACCCCTATAGATAGTTTAGTTGGGTTGCTGGTAGTGTGGTAACACCCTGCTGAGTTCCTAGTACAGGGGTTGCCAAAAAAGGACTAAATGCAGGATAGCCGGAGATCTAGGGATGGAGGTGGGCAATAGTTGGGAATGGGAAGGGTGGCGAGCGGGAGGGCAGTTGGGGGGTTTGCAGTGGTATTAGTTAGGGAACAAGCTTACGTCCACACGCCACTGCGCAAGATGCAGGAGATAAAGGAGGACAGTGGTAGGACTGGGTATGGATGAAAGATGGGAGACCTTAAAATAGTTACCTGGAATGTCAGGGGGCTCAACAGTTACTTGAAGAGGAATAAGATCATGATGTATCAGAGGAGGCAGAAAATAGATATCGCTCTACTACAGGAAACCCATCTAACGAAAGAAAAACAAGAGCTGATAAGGAAGAAATGGAAAGGGGACCACTGTGGGGGCAACGTATTCGGCATACGCCAGAGGGGTAATTACCTGGGTAGCATCACATGTCCCCTTTCAGTTATTGCAGTCCACAGCAGAGTCTGACGGGAGGATGGTGGCGGTATGGGGATTTATAAACAGAGAAGTGTCTATTATTAATACATATGCCCCGAACCAAGATACTGTGGCCTATTTCAAGACCTTATATAGTAAAATAAGACCATACTTGGGGGGTGGGGGGTGGTTATATCGGGGGGGGCGACTTCAACTGTACGCTGGATCCCAGGGTGGACAGGTCAGACAGGAAATTAGACAAACCCACCCCTGCAGCCAATACCTTGAGGACCCTGTTGAGAGACTTTAAGTTGCAAGATATATGGAGGCTACACCACCCATATGACAGACACTATTTGCATTACTCGGCCCCACAAAATTTGTATACACAGCTAGATTATATGTTTGCCTCTCAGGAGAAGACAGGAGAGATAGTGCGGACTGAATATAAAGCGAGGACCACTCACCGCTGGTCTTAACATGGCAGTATCAGGCCCCTAGAGCTAGGATCCCAACATGGCAGCTCAGAGCCAAAGCATTGAAAGACAGTGTTCAGAGGGGACCTGAGGGAGGAAATTGTAGAATACTTTGAAACTAACACTGGAAGCGTAGAATCGGCCGGCACCCTATGGGAGGCATTTAAGGTGGTGGCGAGGGGATCAGTGATAGCAAAATCCAAAGGGCTGCAAGGAGGCATATTGCAAGAGTTGCAGAAGGCAGAGGAGAAACTAGAGGCAGTCATGCGCAGAGGAGATGACTCCCTGGAGGATGCCGAAACTATAAGCCAATTACGGCAAGAATGTGAAGGGCACTGGGAGAGAATATGCAATTTAAATTACAAGAAATACATAGAGAGGCAGCACGCTGCGGGGACAAGCCAGGGAGGTTCTTAGCATGGTTGTATAAAAGCGAGACACCCAGACCAATGATCAGAGCAATACAGGGGGATGGAGGACAGACGCTTGATACCCAAGAGGGCATGAACGGAGAGTTCCTTGAGTTCTATAAACAATTGTATGGAGACGCAGACGGGGGTGAATGGAGCGAGATAGTGGAAACACTAGAGGATATTGGCCTACCCAAATTGAGTGCTGAAGAGAGAGAGAACCTAGATGCCCCAATCACATTGGAGGAACGAGAAGCAGTGATTGAGGAATTACCCACTTGCAAGGCCCCGGGAGCGGACAGACTCCCTAGCGAGTTCTATAAAACGGAAGTGCTTCCCTCGCTACTGGAAATGTTAAATGAAGCTTTCGAAACAGGGATATTGCCACAATCCCTGAGAAAGGCGATTATCATTGCGATTCTTAAACCTAATAAGCCAAGCATGGACCGCATGTCGTATAGACCGCTTAAATGCTGAACCAGGACAGCAAGATACTCACGGCTGTGTTGGCGGGTAGATTGAGACAGGTCTCTGTTACGCTCACCTGATATCCCCAGGGGCGTCTGGAAGGCTCTGAGATCTGGAACCCTGGATGCGTAGTTGCCCAGTGCTGAATAATGAATCTGCAATTACAGAAGGGAGGATTTGTGATAACTGTCTCTAATGGGTGAATCTCCCACCTGCCTCTGACCGATCCCCTTCCCACTGGGTTCTTTTCTCACCTTAGTTATTTGTAGGGTGAGCGATCCGTCCTGCGCTTCTTGTGCAGGGGCACTTGACATTTGTTGGCGAGCTGCCCGAGTTGCTTCACTGGTGCAGTACGCCTTCCTTGGGCCCAAGCCTGCTGTGACCCTGAATCTGCTGGTAGGTAGGTTTGTTAATTTTAAGTCTTTGTTCTGTTTATGGTGGGAATTCGTTAATGTCTTTATCTCCTCCTTTTCAGGTGCAAAGGACTTGATGCTGGCGTGCCAGATGGAGAGGCATTCTAAGTAAGAGAAAGCGCGAAGCGTAGTGCCTTTATTGTCTTTTAAAGCTAACCTGTGTTTTCTTCTTCTTCTCCTCACAGGCCGCTGCGGCGCTGCAAGTGGATGAGAGCTCCGGATGGAAGCATGTCGTAGCGCGATGGAATTCAGGTAAGACTGATGGAATTCAATGTTTTGGAAGCGTGCGTTCTAATATTTGTTTTCCCCTTTCTCATTATTGCAGGTCGCAATGTTCGAACAGCAGCTGTGGTAGTGGTTCGTCGGCTTAAGCTAGTACTCACAGGTGAGTGATGTTTCTTCTTCTCTCGGTTTCCACAGATTGCAGCCCAGTTGAGATGCTGAGTGCTGGATGGTGTTTTCTCAGGTAAAACAGAATAATCTTGTTCTTGCAGGATTACAGGAAGATGCTGAAGACCAGGAGCTGGACACGGTGAGCGTCACGCTGCTGGTTGCAGAATAACACGAAGCGTGTTCTGCAGTCAGGGTGTGGTTTATATAGCCCAGGTAAAGTAGTACCAGGGAAAGTAGTTCCAGGCCTGCCACACTAAAAGCACTATTCCGCATGGCTTGGTTCCTAGAACTAGACTGCGTGGGTGCTTCCATGTTGGATTTAAAGGCCCATGTACATAAATGGACCTAGTTTGAACAGCCCTTCCTTCCTACATATGAGACTGGAGCCAAAGGCGCCATGACTGGCTCCAGGAGCACTTTT
Organism: Ambystoma mexicanum; assembly: GCF_040938575.1. Classification (NCBI taxonomy): domain Eukaryota; kingdom Metazoa; phylum Chordata; class Amphibia; order Caudata; family Ambystomatidae; genus Ambystoma; species Ambystoma mexicanum. Next base: position 744,053,121 of record NC_090936.1, read on the forward strand.
GCAGTGGTTTTAAGGCCCGCAGGGTTCTGGTGGGAGCCTGCTTGTGGCACAACTTGTGCCCCCTCCCAGTGGTCATGACAGTCATAAGCAAACTTATACATCCTGATCCGACCGGAAATGTTCCGCACAGAAGTATATCCGACAACCTTAGGAGGCTCCACCGGGCCATAGAGCAAACAGAAGGGGATACACAGGAAGTCGCAATTGTCTCATTAGATGCGGTGAAGGCCTTCGATTCTGTTAAATAGCCTTGGTTGATAGCAGCCTTAAAGGAATATGGAATAGGTCCTGGGTATCTGAAATGAGTGAAACTATTATATAGCTCACCAGTAGCCAGACTCAAAATGGGAGCGATTATTCGACAGACAGGGATGCCCTTGGTCCCCAATGCTGTACATTCCCGCACTGGGACCCCTAGCGATATACCCGAGGCAACAGTACAAGGAGGTGGGGATTTTCACGAAAGAAGGGCCACACTTAATATCATTGTATGCCGATGATATGTTGTTATACTTTAGGTACCCGGACGAACACTTGCTATACGTTTTAGAAGTACTGGAGCGATTTGCGTTGCTCTCTGGCATCGTAGTTAATCCTAAAAAGTAGTGTATATTCCCCCTGGGGAGATATAATGGGATTCCGCGAGAACACTTACCTATACTACAAATAGCCTGGGTGTCACGACCCTCAGCCCTGATACCAACTGGCAAGCCCATTCGCCAGGTGGAATCAGACTTCGGATCGCAAATAAGGCCTGGCATCCGCTTCACAGGCCCTCTTGGGGCCAGTCCTGGCGTCTTTGGCGCCAGGCTCATAAACAGGGAAAGACATCAGCTAAAGGAACTACTTTATTCAGGCTTTCAGCCAACATGGAGGCATCCACATAGCTTGATTCCTAGAACCAAGCTATGCGGTATAGTGTTTTGGGTGTGGTGGTCTAGGGACTACTTTACCTGGACTACTTTGCAGAGACCATTTAAACCACACCCGAACAAGACGCGTTACTTTGCTACTAGTGACGTGATGCTCACCGTGTCCAGCTTCTCACGAGCCTGGCAAGATCCAGACCTGCAGAAAACAACAAAGAACATAGTTAGCAGCAGAATCTTACCTGCAATCTCCATCCTTCCCTGTTCACAGCTTCTGGGCAGCTCCGTGTGGATGGTTCGCCAACCGGATCGAAGGACCTGAGAAAGGAAGAAAGACATAATTAAAGAAGGCAGTAGAGACATTTCAACCACGAATTTCTTAGAGACTTACCTGGCTGGTGGTTGTTCGACCGGTATAGCTCCGGAACTCCATCCAAAAAAGAGAAAACACAGGTCAGTGATGACAAGACATCGCCGCGCTGCGCAAAGAGCCTACTTACCGCATCATAGCGCTATTGTGTGCCATCATTTACTGGCGAGAACCAGCCTACCCAGTTTGCCAAGCGGACGCTCCGCGCACCAAAGGGAGATAAACAGAGACATTATCGAACAGAGAAAAGGCATGCAAGAATAACAACTCCATAAACCGCAATAAGACCTACCAGAAAGACATTACTTGGGCCGCTGGCAGTGAAGTAACTGGACCGCACGTGCCCACGAAAGACAATGCGCCCCTGCCCAGAAAGCAGGACGGAGAGCCCACCAACTTCGATAACAAGGTGAGAAGAGAACCCGTAGGGGCTGAAATCACAAGGGAGGTGGGAAGGCTTACCTTGGCTGTCCAGTCCTAAACAGTCTTCATTTCCAGGAGGAATTCCACCGAGAACCACACCAGGGAATCATTGAAAAGGACACCAACAACCAACTGGCTGGGTGGCGTCCCCGTGGATACCAGGTGCGCGTAAAACTGGGAGACCAAAACTTTTAGATACCTAGGGTTTGATATCTATCACGCGGTGGAGGATGAACACAAACATAACACAGAGAAGGCACTGGCAAACATTGAGAATAGCATGAGATTCTGGGCTAAGCTCCCTTTGGCCATGGTAGGGAGGGTGGCGTTGTTGAAGATGGTTGCATTGCCAAGGCCGATACACCCTTTTGGAAATATACCATACATGATACCCAAGCGATTCTTTGTTAAACTTCAGAGCATATGCAGAGGCTTCATTTTGCATAATACCAGGAATAGAATAGCCCTGTGGAAACTACAGAACACGTATGATAAAGGGGGCATAAAACCTCCCAACTTTGAGATCTATCACTTGGCCAGCCAACTACAATATGTGGCTAGGTGGCTAACGGAAGACTCAACATCGGAGTCCAGACTGCTGAGGTCTGAATGTACTCCGTTTTTCTTGAAAGAATAATATGGCTGCCTAAAATCAAGAGCTAAAAGGGCATCCGGGGATGCTGGAACTGGGATGGAAGATGTGGCGGAAGGCTTGCCAGGCCATGGAGAACCCGACTCTGTGTTCTCTGCAAGTGCCGCTAGTGGCATTGACCGGAGGGGATGAGCAACTGAGGAAGACGATTCATAAGCATTGGGAACTGGTGGGTATCTCAACAATGTGAGATACATGGCAAGATGGTAAGATAATGGAATTTAATGCACTGGTAGAGGAAACGGGGCAGTATATCACATACACCAGAGTGATGCAGCGGGCGTGAGGAACTGGGTCTGAAATAGTGCTGGAAGACCAACCTGATACAGCCATAGAAACAATTTATGATATTGCAGAGGGGGGCATGAGGTTTTCTGAATCTACGAACTGTTGATGTCCAGGGTGGGGAAGGATGTGACCCAGCTAAAACGGGACTGGGAAGAGGAAGTAGGGGGAACTCATGAATGATGGGCTGTGTGGGAGAGGGCTCAGAGGTACCATAAAAAAGTGTCCAGGCACGCAAGGCTGCAACAAATCCAGCTATACGTAACCCACAGAGCGTACATGACACCCCAGAGGATTGCTCGATTCAAGAGCGCAGAAAATCCAACATGTCTCAAATGTGGGGAAGTGAACGCAGGATTGATGCATAGGTTCTGGGCATGCCCGGAAATTAGAAGATTCTGGGAAGAGGTAGCCCACTGATTGACGGGGAAAGGGATCATGCTAGAGGTGCAATCTATGTGGGCATGTATGGTGGGGGGTTTCCCTAGACCACGCAAACTAAAACACTTGAGCAAACTTAAGGACCTGGCTTATATACTTGCCAACGGCAGAATTGCCATCGGTTGGAAGGCATGTAACAGACCAAAAGTAGAGGTTTGGTGGAATGATCTCAAGAAATGGGCAGAAGCGGAAACGGCGGTATGGAATGAAGCAGCCAACAAGGAAGGGGAGGAAGAAGCAGATACGCTGATGGCCTGGAGGCACTTCGTGGCCACACTGTCTGGGTCCACCCAGGTATGTGAACATGATACCTCCGGGAATACAGAGGAGGAAGTATCCCTAGAGGATATAATGGCAGTAGGCGAAGTGGAGTAGGCTCAAGTTGGGGGGGGGGGGGGGGGGTAATGGGTAAGCAGCGGTTATGTTTCAATATGGTACAGGACGCTTAAAGATGTATGACATGCACTGCTAGGTTTGTTTTTCTTGTTGTTGATTGGATGTTGTAAAAGTTAATAAAAATTGTTAAAAAAAAAATAGAATGTGTGCAATAGTGAATGTATGTTGCACAATGTCAGTGGGAGGAATTCACACCATTTTTGGAAATATGTTACTAATGGTAAACATCAAAATTGCACCCAGACAAATTGAATTTTAGAACATTCTTTTTAAGCTTTTATGTTGGGAAATTTGACTTTATTGAAAGTACTGAATCCTCTTTTAGTAAAAAGAACATTGGGACCGTGGATGTGAACTTTTTCATATTGTGATATTTACTGAGAATCGGGAATGTGAAGGAATCAAGAGCGATCAGTCCCGACAGACGTTCGAACCTGGTCTTAAAGGGGGATTCTGTATTGTGGCCTGAATTTCTGTATCCACCTTTTCTTAATACATCAAAGAGAAGTATCTTACCATCTACATGGTCCCAGAGTTTTACCACAGCCATTTATAAGAAAGATGAACGCAACAATCCTAATATCTATTGCCCAATCACATCATGAAACTACAGGAGTAAAATGTCTGCATCTTTCATGCTTGTCGAGCTTGTTGAATGGGCCTTCGAGTTGGGCAGATTACCTAAATTACAAACCGGCTTTAGAAAAAGAACGGATACTACCCTTAATGGCTATATAGGATGCTACCATCACAGGCCTGGGCAAATACCAATGCTCCACTTTACATGGCGAGTGTGAATTTGTGTTCTGCTTTCAATGGGTTGATAGACAGCTATTGTGAAATAAAGTATGGCCATGGGGCATCGCAGAGGGACAAATGAGGCTGTTAATTGGGCTGCATAATAGCACGACCATCCAGATTTGGCTTAATTCATCTAGCCTGCTAACAAGAGAAATACCCACTAATATCAGCCGCAGAATGTTATTTGCATTGGCACCCTGCCATTTCAATCTCTACCAACCACATATAAAGGGAGATTTAAAAGCATGTGCATTTGCTCCTATTTTTTGCCATTTCCATATACATCTATTCACTTTGGCAGACGATTTCAAGGTCTTTGACAGGTCTATTGGGCTTCAGTGTCTTAGCATGGCGATAAGTCTATATTTGGAGGAACTATCTTACGAGGAGTAGGAAAGCAGATAACCTTATATGGTATATTAATGGGGATCACCTGAACATAGTACATCACTTAATATATGTGTGCCTTCCTTTGTATGACAAACCATGAGCTGGAAATATTAGTACTAGATTATTTATGCAACGGGGTCCTCTAAATGACCCAAATGATCAAGATTAAGAAAAAATACTGTAATACTTCACCATGCTACGCCAAATTAAATTCTATAAAGGTAAAGTAATCCCTTCATTAACTTATGGCTTGTTCTTAATGTATTTTACATATATATCAGCGCACAAAGCCCAGAGGCATCTAGGCACTCGTTACAGTACAAGTGCGGTAGCAAGGTCGACCGTGAGTAGGACTAAGCAAGTAGTTACAGCATTATGGTAGATCGCAAAAGTACAGTCTGGTAAAGTCTCAGCTAATGGTATGAGGGGGCTACATCGGGAGTACAACAGGGCAGGTAATAAATACTTGGCAAGTGCAGTATGAAGTAAGTTAAACACTACAGAATGATATATAGAGGCAGACATATGGAGCACAGTGGGACAGTACTCCAAGAGCTGGATTTGCTAGGATACATGGTCAACGTGAATGATCACTGCAGGAAGGCAAGGGGAACAAATAGGCGATGGTAATGGCTCAACAGGGGGAGGAATTATGAGGCATGGATAGACATTTCGGTACAGTACTGTTGGGGTATGGCAGTGTGAGAATAGGAGATGGTAGAACAGTCATAGGCGTATAATAACTGAAGTGCTGGGGTTATCAGTAGTCGTCATCCAAGCATCAAAAGGTAGACCGAATACAGTTGAGTACCAAAGTTTGTGCATAGTCCAAAGCAGATGTTAGTAAAGCCACCCGCCATGTTTCTTTTACAGACAGGCCCAGGTGTGGTTCTAATATGGAGGGGTGTATGGAAATGCCCAACACTTTATACCAAGCCTTACCTCGTAAAGAGTGTTTGGTGTGCACCAGTATTTCTGGCACTGCAGATCTACTAAAGCGCAGGCGTTTAGAGTATATGGAGGAGTTCCAACCGGCTACGACAATGGAGCTACTGATGGTAGAGGGACGGACGCCCTTCACGTGTGGACAGGCCCAGACACTTTCCACTTAGTTGGGGGCTGGCTTTGCCTGCCGGCACTCCTTCTTTAGAGGCATAAATCCTGCCGCCAGCCAATCTGCCACAGGCATGGGTGGGCGTAAGGCGGAACAAAGCCCTTTCTTAGTTGGAGGCATCGCCATCGCCTTTTGGAGTGGAGACAGCACCCAAAGCAGGCTACAGGGGCCGATACAAGGTCCTCTTTGCAGGCGTCCAATGCCTCAAACAAGCTGCAGGATTACCCAGCTTGGAGGCTGCTGCTGAGATGGAGAGCACAGAGTGTACCGGATCTTCTTTGCACAATTGTGAAGTAATACATTTGCCAGATTGGGGACAGCTAAATCACTTGGATTGCTTTATCTGGCAACAAACCTTAAATGTACCTTCCTCGCTACGGATAGCGATTAATCTTGGTGATCTATTACCCTGTCCAAAAACCTGATGCTCCTTCATAAAATTCTGAATCCTCCCAAGGCTTCACTAAAATGCTAGGAGATCATTTGTTATGGATACTTCATTGAGTGTGATGATTCTTTAGAAGAAATAGGCTTCAGTCACCAAATGCTCTTGGAAAATCTGAATAAAGTGAAAACCAAAATGAGGGGGCATTATTGGAGTTGGCCAAAAAACGAAACTGCATAACATTCACTGTATAAGCAATACAGCTGCGTAACACATTTATAATACACTACCCAACTATTTATCAATTTTCCCAGATAGGAAACTGATACTTTTGATGCGCTTCAGATTTAATCTTCTTGGAACTTTTGAGAGAGTAGGTCCACATAGAGGAGAGTGGCTGCGGCCTTTGGACATACTACAACATTGAAGACTTTAAAACATTTGCTGATTGAATGTAATGCAACCACAATTCTGAGATACAACCGATTTTTTTCGTCTTTTTCATTTAGTTTATACAAACTTTTTAAAAATTACAGACACTATATCATCTGTTTAAGCTGCCACAGTCACTTCCGATTATCAGAATTTAGTCCATACAAATTTATCTTTGGTTCGAATACTTCCAAACCATGTAAATTATTTGTTTCTTAGTTGTGCAACAGTCCATTGTTAATTTCAATCTCATGGGAGTCCATAAGCATCAACTCCAGTTTACATAAAAAGTTCACCAGTGCGTATGCTACTTTATGGTTTGGATTTGCAAACATCATCCACATTTCTTCTCCACTAAACGTTGAATTTTATGTGACCACATTGCCTAGATGTATTGATCTTATGGATTTCAGACCAGGACAGTACAAGGTTAAGTGCTTCAGTGTCTCGAGATGTTTCCCACAATAACCGACATGTCAAGTTCACGTCACTGTTTCTGTATCTGAGATTTAGGCTCACTTTCGTGTCAAACAAATTGAGACGGAACTTCAACATGATTTTTTGATGTTTAGTGTTTGGTGCCTTCACCATATACTGAGACAGTGTGTTCCGGCCTTTTCTTACTTGTGCTGCATCTTGCGGGTGATTCAGGGCGAACTGCCAATGGCGACACAGCCCCACCGGGGGCGGGGAGGACAAATAAGCATAGGCCCACGGGCCGCGGCAGGTACACCCAGAGGACTGTCGGGTCCTCTGTGGACCGAAACAAACAACGCCCAAGCGGAGCAGTGCAAAGCTTAACACCACCCGCACGGAAAAGGACAATTTAGCCGGCTCCCCCTGGACCCTGAGGCGACGGGGTAGTGAAAACCGGTGGGCCAGCCGAGCCTATCTGGAGAGACTGCAGGAGGCGCGCATCAGCCTGACCCGGAACGGCCTGGAATAAGTGAGGGGTGCCCCATAAGCATCCAAGAGGACCCTCCCCCATATACCACTGGTGAATGTGCCCAGCTGAGTGGGGGGTCGGGAGTTACAGAGCGCTGCGCCGCCACGGCCCGATACATTGCCGCTCGCAACCTGACACTAACATAGTGAGAGTAAGACCAGTAGACTGCTCCTAGTAGCAGGACGACTGGGTCACGCTCACCACCCAAGGAACCCCCCCCCCCTCACCCAACACCTCGGAGGGGGAGCAAAACCATCGATTAAGTACAGGCATCCTGGAAACCAGACAGACTCTGGGTTAGTAGGAACACCTGCCAACATAGCAGAGCGCGGTGACTTGGCACCGGAGCCCGCAATCATATGTGAACTAACAATAAACAGAAAAACCCGGCTTCTCACGTCACCATTGATTCGTGACCGACCTGGGCCACACTCCGTGGGACCGAGAAACAGGAGCTCCACCACAACATTACACCTGTCCGACCGGGTTGAAACCATGGGCAAAGAAAAAAACAAAAAAAAAAAGCCTGCCATGCAGAATAGGATTGAACAATATACAGTCCCCTCTTCTCAGGCCACCGACCTTCAACCGCATCAATCTGGAGACATGAACCCGCTGACATGCTCTCCCTCAAAGATGTTATGGCCGCAATAGCAGACTCACGCTTGTCCATGGAGCAGAAGATTGATCGGATAAGCTTGGATGTGTCCCTTCTTAGACATGACCTGCTGTCATGCATCAGCCCAAGGTTCGTTCACCATTGGAGGTACCACTAACATGGCCGACTGTTACTTGTTAACAGTCTAGTCTTTTTTCCAAGATGGCCGACGGGATCTATAAGTTGCAAGGCAGAACGGCGCTCTGCGCGTTGTATCGTCTATCGTTACGTGTGCTGCCAGTCTCTCTTAGCGACTAGCCTTTCAGCGTATTTCCAATACCCTGCTTTCCTCTTGCCTCTGTATTTCACTAGAGCCTTCCAGCTACTTTTTCACTTGCGGTGATTCCTGTTTCTCAGGTAAGGTATTGGGGTCTCTTTCGCTATCCTTTCTAGCACTGTGCGGTTAGTACTTTTACTACGCGTCTTCAGTTTGTATGTCTATCGAGGCTATCTTTCTCAGCCTGCATATAGAGTTCCGATTTCCTTCTACTCAGTTTGTACGTTCTTTTGATCAATAATTTCCTAGTATCCTCCTTCTATTCCTTTCCTTCTTATCTGTTGTCTAGTAGGAACGTCTCTTCCACTTCGTTCCATCAGTTTGCTTTATACCCGCTTACTTGACAATTATTCCTGCCCGGAGGATTGTGACCCCACTCCGAGCTTGTTAGCCCGCAACATATTGCCTCTACTCTTCCTCCGTGTGCGGCTGCAGTTGGCATCATCCATCCAAGCCATCTTAAAGCTACAGTACCTAAGCTTTCACGGATACTTCGCCAAGGACGGACTAAATTTCGATTGGGGTTTTTTCTGCCATCTCGGCTTTTTCCCCGTACAAAGGGCGTGCTCCCCGGGTATCCTCCAGGTTTGTGTTCCATTCAGATCACGGAGGCCACCGAGGGAGCGCGACCCTATCTACGTCAAAAAATAGAGAAGAAGTCACAAGTCAAGATCAAGAAGAAGAAAGGAGTGGCAAGATTGGAGGAGGTACGAGAAAAAACAGGTGAGGAGGAGTCAGGGGAAGAGGAGACTCAGCTGCAGAAACTGTCCGCGCGCACTGGAGAAGCGGTACAACGCATCTCGAATACAGAGGATGGGCTACACAATGTGCAACACCAACTCCAGGGAGTCGCGGCCACACTCAAGACCCTGGAAACGAGGGTCGAAGAAAGCGAAGAGAGGTCCAGACGTAATAATGTTCGTATACTCGGAATCCCCGAGAAAGAGGAGGGCCCATGTATGGAACTCTTTCTGGAACAACTACTAACAGACCTCTTTGTCTCACACTCCTCAAAATTCTTCTCCACAGAGAGAGCACATCGAATGCCCGTGGGAAGGCCGTTGCCTGGCGCTCCTCCGCGCACTGTGATAGCGAGGTTCTTGAACTATCCGGGACACACTCTTACAGATGGCTAGGACCAAGGGCACGGTAACCTTCAACGGGTCCAGGCTGGCCTTTTTTCTCGATTATACAAAGAGGTACAGAAGGCGAGGCAATCCTTTGCAAAACTTAAGAGACAACTGCAATCTCTGGGAGTAAAGTATGGCCTGCTTTTCCCTGCACAATTGAAAATTTATCACAAGGGCACTACGGTCCACTTCGACGACCCGGGTGAATCATGGCGCTGGGTGGAGCAGCACATTGAGGGGGACTGGTCGGGGCCCTGAGGAAACCAGCAAAGAAACCCCAGACCACCTCCGGAACAACACCCCAGACCTAAGCAACCACCACCCCCCGATCCTCTGGCACTCGGAGGAGTTGGGACTCCGCCCTGACCCCCCTCGTGGGCTCAACCTCCTGCCGTTAGGCAACCATACCATGGATGCCATCACAAGGGGCCCTCGGAAGGACGCCAAAGGCGTGTCACACACCTACAATGCAGTAAGTGGGGATCTGCTGGCCTCCCACCGGGGGTATCTTATCCCCCCCCCCCATCAGTTCTAGTTGCTCTTCTATAGGGGCTGTTATACGCTGACACTCTACTCTTTTTCTCTCCGATTGTCAGCACATGTTGGGGCGACAGGTACTTCGTGTTGGGGTGGAGTATGGGGAGGGGGAGGGGAAGGGAAGGTTTTGTTGGGAGGAGTTCCAGGTTATTTCAAGACCAGTTTACCCCTGCAACCCCCAAGGGCCAGCAGTGTTTCTGGTTAGTTGGGGTTATAGCACGCCCAGGCAGCGAATCAACCATCAATCTTTGTTTATTTTACACTATACCACCATGCACCGGGATGATATCCCCGAGGGCCACTCATCTACCCCTCAAATAATCTTGCTAGATGTCACCTGACCATTCTCAAATGCCATTTACTGCACGTCCCAAGTCCCTTAAGATCCTCAGCTGGAATGTGAACGGGATGGGTTCCGCGATCAAGAGACGCCTGATCAAGCAACTACTCTCTAGATACTCCCCTGATGTGGCCCTGCTCACTGAAACACACTTAGCGGGATCGCACTGTAATTTCTTTCAGCGGACCAATTATAGGATAGCTTTCCACGCGAGATACACCACGAGATCCAGGGGCACCCTCATTCTCATACACAAACGCGTCCCGTTTGCACTGCAGGAACAGGAGCAGGATTCCCGGGGTCGCTATGTGTTGGTCCTGGGAACACTCTGGGGGGAAACATTTGGGTTTGTCTCAATCTACTCCCCACCGGGAGGAGCTTCTAGAAGAGCTGACCCCCCTTATTGGAAAACATTAACCCGATAAATGGTTCCTGGGAGGCGACTTTAATGACGTCATGTGTAACTCCATGGACCACTCCCATTATAGACAGCGTAACCCGACTGTCCCCACGAGGCTCTCTGGCTTTGTATCCACTCTGGGCCTCTGTGATGTGTGGCGGGAACTCCACTCCGAAACCAGGGGCTACTCATTCCATTCAGGTGCCCACGGCTCCCTCTCTAGGCTCGATTACCTATACATCCCGCACACAGATCTTTTCAGAACACTTTCGGCGGAATTACTTCCCTGGGGAATCTCGGATCACTCACCTTTGATGGTGGAATCACGCCTACAAGGTATAGCCCCACCTAGAACGTGGCGGTTGAACAGCTACTATCTGAACTGCCCAGAGTTGGTAGACCGCCTCACAGAGGTCTCCACCGAGTACTTCGAGGTTAACGATACCGGCGAACACGACCCGATGGTGATCTGGGAGGCTTACAAGACAGTGTTACGGGGGGAAATTATCTCCTGGACGGCGGGTAGGAGGGAGAGGGTCCGGAAAATAAATGAGGCTGAAGGCGAGGTAACCCATCGGGAAAATGCACATACCCTCGATCCAACCCCCCAGGCCCACACATCCCTTAAACGAGCCACCGAACACCTCCGCAATCTCATGCTGGATAACGCCAAGCAAGCTCATTGGGAATCCAGAGCTAGGATATATGAGCTGGGGGACAGGGCAGGGAAAATGCTGGCGTGGTTAGAAAAAAGTGATGAGGGACAGTGCTGCGTTCGGGAAATCATCACCCCGCAGGGGGAGAGATGCCGATTGGACGCTGAGATAGCGGAGGCATTCACCCAATTTTATGCTGCACTATATCGGGCCCCATCAGTGTCGCTTGACCCAACCCTTCTTGACGACATAGCAATCCCTACCCTCTCGGAACAGCAGCGAGAGCTGCTGGACGCTGACCTCTCCGAAGCTGAAATAGCAGATGTACTGGCACAATTGCAAGCGAGGAAAACTCTGGGCCCCAATGGGTTCCCGGCCGAAATCTGGCAGAAACTAGGGAGTAATAACATAGGCCCCCCCCGCATCGGATGCTGTTGATAGCCCGGGAACAAGGTTCCCTTCCACAAGACCTGTGCAAGGCCACCATTGTGGTAATTCCCAAACCTGATAAACCCCAGGAGAAATGTAGCTCATATAGGCCAATCTCGTTAATTAATGGGGAAGCAAAGGTCCTGGCTAAACTTCTGGCCAACCGGCTCCAGCAAGTAATCAACACCTTGATACACCCAGATCAATGTGGCTTCATGCCACATAAATCAACCCGAATGAATCTGCGCCGACTCCATCTGGTGCTAGATCGTGCCCCTATGCTAGATACCCCATTAGCCCTTTTAGCAATTGATTTTGAAAAGGCGTTCGATTCAATTAGATGTGATAGCCTCTGGGAAATCATGGACCGCATGTGGTTTGGATAGGGTTTCCTGGGATGGGTAAAATTGCTTTACACAAACATCCAAGCAGAGGTCAGGGTGAACGGGTGGACCTCCCGATCCTTTCCCCTGGGCAGAAGCACAAGACAGGGGTGCCCCCTGTCCCCCCCCTCCTCTTCGCCCTCGCGATTGAACCGCTGGCTCTGTGGCTTCGCCAGTGCAGGAAGTGGACGGGTTTCAGATGGCCCGAGGGGCATGAGGATCGTACTTCCCTGTACGCCGACAACCTCCTGTTGTGCCTGGCTGACCCGGTACGGACCTGTCCCATAGTGACCCAGATGCTCGTTAGCTACGGGGAATTCAGCGGACCGAGAATCAACTGGAAGAAATCAATACTCTTCCCAGTGAAGGGAGGGGAGCAGGCCAGCCCACCGAGCTGCCCGTATCGGATGGAGAGACAGGTTTTCAAATACTTGGGAATTTGGGTTACCACTGATCTAACCAAATATGCAATGTACAACCTCCAACCGATCATAGAAAGGTTTGTTAATGACGTTTGTCACTGGAAGCTCCTTCCTCTGACTCTCATGGGGAGAGCCGCGCTTTTAAAGATGATGGCACTCCCTAGATTCCTCTACGTCCTGCAGAACGCCCCACTTATGATCCCTACCTCTGAATTTACCCGAGTAGAAAACCCTTCTCAGGGAACTTATCTGGGGGCGGGGGGCTAGTCGCGTACTGCATTGAGCACCTTGCAGAGATCGGTCTGGGAGGGTGGGATAGGGGTGCCCCGCCTCCAGACCAATTACTGGGCCTCACAGCTCGCTGTGGTCAATGACTTGATCCACGGGGATCGGGCACTGCCCCACAGAGCCGAACTGGATGCCATGCAGGGCTTCGACCCGCTACGGATATTATATCAATCCCCACAACGGCCCCCTCGGCAGACACCTACAACCCACATCACCACCACTTGGAGACAGGCACACATGTTTCTCGGATGGGGAAATAAGATAACCGCAGCGCAGCCCCTATGGCAAAATGGTAACTTAAGGGAAATTGAGAAGCTTGAACCGTGGCCATGCTGGGTAAGAGCGGGAATTTTGAGGGTGGAGGATATCCTGAGGGACGGGAAACTAGCTTTGTTCGAGGACATGTAGTGTAAATTTCAGCTGCCCACCACCGAACCATATCACTTTATGCAGTTGTCCCACGCCCTGAGAGTTCACATATCTCCAGAAGACACGGTCCCCGACTACACACCGATAGAGCGAAATATGTTCCCCGCCTACATCCCCACCAAATGCACATCCACCCTTTACAACGCCATTACATCCTTTGCTACCCCCGAGCTATCGAGATTAAAGGCTAAATGGGAGAGAGATGTAAGGAAGATAGATCCAGAGGACTGGATCCAGGTTCTTATGCATCCAAGTGAGGTGGCTATCTCCTCTAGGCTCAGGCTAGTGCAACTTAAAGTCCTGCATAGAATATACTACCCTAGAAATACTTTATATGGCTGGAAGAGGGCAACGAACTCGAACTGTCTCCGATGTGGCGAGGAGGAGGGTACTTTCTTCCACACTCTGTGGCTATGCCCCGCGGATCCGTACCTTCTGGAATGCTTGCTGTACAGAGCTCTCCAGGGTGCTCGCTTGCGCCATTGAACTGAACCCGAGGGTCCTGATCCTCGGTGTGCCGGATCCGTCCGACCATAATAAATGGGAGAAACTGCTACTGAATACTGCGACGGCCCTAATGAAGCGTAATATTGCACAAATATGGGGAGTGCCAGACCTCCCCCCTCCCCCCCCCCCCGACACTGGAACAGTGGATTTTGGACATGGACTCATGTGCTATGATGGAACACCGAATCTATGGCACAAGAGGCTGCCCAACCAAGGCAGTTAAAATATGGGGTAAATGAGACGAGTCAGGGCCCTGAGGCCAAGGTCAGCGATGCTTACTGCACGTACAGATGGAGTGGGCTCGGGGAAGAACTCTTGGTGTTTGGTAACGCAAATTACATTCTCTTGATTTAAGATGTGGACGCTGTCCTGAAGTGCTTTTGTTCTGCCGCTTTGTTTTTGTTCTGTGGCTGTTTTGCTTAAGTCATGAAAAACAAAATGTTTTATTAAGAAAAAAAAAAAAAAAAAAAAAGAAGAGCACACCACAAAACACATCAGCAGTGCAGATACATACACAACCTCCACCAGTGCGTGTACCCGAAGCGGTCTATGCAGCATTCCTGGAACCTCAGCGCTCGCTGCCACATCCATGGGCAAAAACATCAAACCTATGATAGGGCAGTGGAGCCAGCCCTTTATCAAGCCTGCACCAAGAAATTTACGGTATAGGCAAAGATGACAGCAGCCAGCCATTGACAAACACAGGTAAATACGTGTACGGAAAAGGGTCAAGGCTTAAGACCCTTTTTGTATGTTTTCTTGCCCGACAGCGGTTGGCCCAGGGAACCCAGTGAAGAGGGGAGCCAACAGAGTAAAAGAGAGGATGAAAGGAGGCACAGGGAGCCGGAAGGTGTGTTTCATTTGGGTGAGGTCAAAAGAGGACCAATAGACCAGGCGTAGGAAGGATGGTGCAGAGGAGTGATGGAAAATTACAGAAGCTGTGTGCAAGGTGAGGTACTGTTTGGTGGGAGTATGTGTGAAAGGTGTTTGAGTGAGACCAATAGAGAGAACGTAGTGAGTGAATGAGAAGGTTACTCTATGTCTGAAAGAAGTGTGAAGTGTAGGAAGTGAGGGGAGCACAGTAGAGTAAAGATGCAAGTAGTAGAGTGGAGGAGAGTTGTAGTGTGACGGTGGGAAAAAGTACTGGGGAGAAAGATCAGAGGGTGGAGGTATGTAGTGGATAGAGAAACATTGAAGTGATGAGGAGGAAGTGTCAGGGATAGAGAGGTGTTGAAGCGGGAGGGTGGGGAGTAGGGAGAAGGAAAAGGGAGCGCGACAAGGAGATGGGAAGAAGATCAGAGCGCAGAAGTACAAGACCAAGTGAGACTTGAAAGTCTAAGCAGTGTGTAGGGATGTCAATAATCAAAGAAATGGTGATCAACCCAAAATTCAGAGCTGCTTCCAGCATTGGCTTATTCTTCAGCTTTCCTTCCCCAATTTCAAGAAAGTTCCACAATAAGTCTTAGGATTTATTTACCTTGTTCAAGTTCAAACAGCCACAAACTCCTCGGGACTCCCTTCCCCAAGTTCAAAGTAACAGTTCAAACAAAAGGGGTCTTGAGGCCCTGTCCTCAAGACAGTAGTTGTTGCAGTCCATCAAGTCTCAGGGTTCACTTCCCGAAGACTTCAACCTAGCAACCAATATGTGATTCAGTCTTATAAAGTTCAACTTACCTCTGGGTCAACCTGACCCTCCTTCTGGTTTGCGTCACCAGTTCACTCGCAGTGCTCCTTCTTGGTTGGTTTCACAGTGTCTTTATCTTCCACAATGTAGGGCTCACTGGTCTAGGCGCAGTTGTCAGACCATGCAATCCACCCATCACAGGTCATGCAACCAGGGCCCCTTGACTCTTCAGCCCACACAGGTTCCTCTGTATTTGCCGGTGTACCAAGTCCCATTCCCTTAGCGTCTCCTTGTTGGCCTTTTGGCTTTCTGAGCAGTATTTACACTCCTCTGCCTTCTCCTGATTAGCCTTTTGGCTCTGCCATTACGTGTCACACATCTCATGACAGTTTTTGGCCTTGCTGCATTTACTCACAAAGTTCACTTGGTGGTGGTCTTTTTTATGTCCCACCTTTGGTTGCACTCCTTCCCACTTGTTCCTTTCCCCATAGGTTGCTTTCAGATTGGCATTTTCCTTTTAAGCCTTTATTAGCTCTTCGCTTTGCCTAAAAAGTTTGTATTTTCAGCTCAATATTCAATATGGATTTAAACTTTCAGATTTTCAGTCAATTCGGTATTCAATCTGCTTGGTTTAGCACTGTTTAAAACTTCCATTCAGTTCAGTATTCAATATGCAACTCCTCTTGCTTTGAAGCTTTCAGTCATACAGCGCTTCGCTAGTTGCACCCAGGCTGCCCGGAGCGCCCCGATTTCTGAGTGTCTTTCACCCAACACTCAATGGTCTGCGGCGTATTGCTCCGGTGGCTCTTGCTGCTCCTTTGGCTTCCCAGGCTGATGCTGCGATCTCTGCATGCCGGTTTGACTTCTACATGTGCCGGCAACACACATCAGGTCCCACCACGGCTGCCTCCTGACGGCAAGCGTCCCCTGGTCTTTCCTTCACAGTCCTCCCTGTTGCTCCCCCTCTCTTCACTGGTCTCCCTTCATACACCTGCAGCCGCCCCTTGACAGGCTGCAGGTGTGGATGCAGAATCAGACTTGCCCGACCATGATTAAGGGGACATGCCAGACACTCACCATACTTTGCAGGAACTTTCCTCGTCTCAGTACCAGAGTTTAAAAATTAAGGTGTAGTGTTAATTACTCTTAGTCTCCTCTTCCTTGTTCCAGTACTGTCAAATGTTACATTTGGGGAAAAGAGGGGAGAAGGCTTGCAGTAAACCATAAAGTTAGGGGCGGGTTAGGTTGATCATAATTAGGGAAATGGGCATACTATCTGTCGCCTATGGGCACCCCCCTCCCAATATCCGAGAACCCTCCACCCAGGTGATCCTGCCTCGCTTCTCCATCTCCCGGGTCGGGATTCAAAAGCGATGGCCTTTCCCTTGCCACCTGAGAAGAGGATCCACATGCTTTAGGAGTGAGAATACCCTTGGGTTTCTCACAACAGTTAAAGTATACAGGTGGTATTTTTTTTTTTAATAAATAAGATGAGCAAAGGATGCAATGCAAATATATCGGAAAATAATTTCAGTTATGTGATGGTGGCAACAATAGCTCTATAGAATCTAGTTTAGATCTCATCAGGGTTTTGAAGATTGAACCAGATGGTCTTAGTTATGTTTGAATGTGTTGTTTACACTTAGAGGGGAATTCGCGAGTATACCAGTAGGCGATGATGTGAAAGATGTATGCAATCTTTAGAAAATGTTTATTTTAGATTATATGAAACACTGTAGTATAAAGGGTGTATTCTCAACATTGTTATTAAACTGTCAACAAATAAAATAAACAGATTGGAAAAATGTGAAACCCCCTTCAGACACACTTAAAAAAACCTGTAAAGAGAAAAATGTTTGCAGTGGCAGATAGGTATGCAATAGAGAAACAAAATCACTCCTTTGGAAACGCAAGGTTTTAAAAACATATGTGGGTAATATTGAATTAACACCATTCTCTTGTTCTCAAATGTCTCAAACAGAAAGTATACAGAGATATAATGGTATAGCCTTTTCCACTCCTGCAAACCACTGGTCAGCATTTATTTCAAAAAAGGTAGCAGGCGCTCCTCTCCAGAAAGAACATGGCATGATAACCTGTTCTGAGATGAGTTTGCAGCACATGCTTTTTGCTCACTGTACCTTTCACAGATGGGAAACATCCATTTTACATATCAGTATTTGTCCCTGCCACATGGGCCGTCCAGCACCGAAATGCTATGGCAATTCCTCTCTGAACAAGAGTACCAACAGCCAGCCCATACACGTGTTTCAGCCTTGTTGGGCCTCATCAGGGAGGTGAAGCTACGCCTCTCTGGGCACAGTGAGCAGGGAGTCCATGTCTGGTTGCCCCCAGGTAACTCAGGGTGACCAACCACAAGTTCCTTGCAAATATTTCATAAAAGGTAGCAGGCACTCCTCTCCAGAAAGAACATGGCATGATAACCTGTTCTGAGATGAGAGTTTGCAGCACACGTTTTTTTTCTCACTGTACCTTTCACAGATGGGAAATATCCATTTGCATATCAGTCTTTGTCCCACCCACATGGGCAGTCCAGCACCGAAATGCTATGGCAATTCCTCCCTGAACAAGAGTACCAACAGCAACCCCATACATGCTGGTCAGCATTTACCTACTCACTGTCCGTTTCTTTACAGAAGGGGTCCCTAACACTGACAATTGTCTCATTGATAATTCAGGTCATGTAATTGTCTTAATACATTTTGGTCACTATAACAATATTCTGCAACAAGGCACCTTATTTTAAACTGAATGCTGAACGTTTTTATTATGTTTAATTGTGTATATTATCTTAATTTCACCAGAATTGCCTACCAAAATTACCTTTGTTCATTTCGCTTTGCAATTGTATGCATACATTTGGAAAAGCAATTTACCATTCTGATTTGTAAAGCGGTGAGCAGACCCATTCCTACCTTCATTCTGATGACTGGAAAAGTCAACTTTACTGTGAAGAAATAACACTTCTATAAAATACACAATTAAAACAAACTGTAATTTACAAACCTAATAAATCACATAAAAAAGCTAAAATGCATTACTTATTTCTCTTTTAGTCCAATCAGTGCTCCTAATAAGATTTTAGAAAATGGGGAGTAAAATACTTTCACTTCAACGTTGGAAGTAAAATGATTTTAGGGATTGGAAGTAAAATGACTAAGATTAAAAAAGTAAGTTGCATTGTCAATAGGAGTGTTTAAGTAAGTAAAATATGTTTTGAATGTAAAACAATGTTTTGGAATAATTATTTCTTTGCACCTACTATTCATGCACATTAAAGATAAATGTTCACCTCTTCAGATTATGCAGTAATAATAAACAATATATTTTCTCCCCAAGTTACACAAAAACATGAATAGACCCCTAGGCAGACCAATTGTCATTTCGTTGGGTTCATTACTCAAAAATATGTCCCAAGTAGATTGATTGTATCCTCTTTACCTTCCTATTTTAAGGACAGTAAAGACTGTATCTAAGATCGATGAGTTGCTGTGGGAACCAGAATATACCCTGGCTCCTATGTATGTGGTATCATTGTAAACAGGTATTCAACATCATTTTAGAGTTAATGCTTGCGAGTGTTTCCTAAACACACGGTCGCTAAACTATCTACGCCATACAGAAAATGCCTGACCATGATTGACTTACGTCTTACGAACAATGTGTTCCTGTTTAGCACATTTTTCAGACAGCTACAAGGAACAGCCATGAGCACCACGTTCGCCCATCCTATGCCAACTTTACTATGGGTTACTGGGAGAAATTTGCAGTAAGGCTGGAAGAGAATGAAGTCCACATAGATAAAGTCATAATGTGGCTCCGCTATATCAATGATTTATTCATAATTTGGAAAAGGAGCGAGAAGGAATGGGTGCGTTTTGTACAATCACTTAAAAAATAATAATTAATACAATATTACGTTCACAGAAACACACAGCCAAACGTCTATAGTTTTTCTAGATGTGACCATTATAGTGGAAGGTGAATGGCTCAAGAGTGAATTGTACAGGAAACCAACGGATTCCAATACCCCCTCTCTCTGCAACAAGTGGTCATCTGGGCAACCTCATTTGGAGCATCCGATATGGGGAGTTTATTAGACTTCGGAGGAATTGTTCAACTATCAACACTTTCGACAGCGAGAGCAAAATCATGGCCTGGGGTTTTCACCAACAAGCCTACCCCAAAAGGGTAATTGAACGAGCATACATTAACGTCCGCACATGTGATAGAAATACTCGATTGTCTGACAGCCATTGCTGTAAGGTCGGAAAAATAGAAAAAGATGTTACACTATTAATTCTAACCTTCGGTACCCATGCATTACCCATTCGAAACATTTTGAAGAAGCACTGGAAAATTCTTATGGTTGATAAAGATCTAAACCATGCTCTTAATGATTACTCTGATATCAGTTTTCGTAAATGTAGTTCATAGAGACACCTTGGTTAGCAGTTTCATGGAAGGTGAAAATAAAAGTGAAGCAGATACACGGTTAGGAAAATCTGCACAGGGTTTTCATAAATGCATAACATGAAAAGTTTGTAAGTTCGCCCACAATTGTGTAATGTATCAACATCCGATACTGGGCCATTCGATGAAGATTAACAGCAAAATCACCTCCGATTCTGACTTTGTGGTTTACATCCTTAAGCGTCCTTGCAACAAGTGTTACATCGGCAATACCAAATGTAAATTGCAAGTTTGCATTTTGCAGCATATAAGAGCTATCAAGAATCATGATGCTGCAAAGCACTTTGAAGAAATGCATGGGGGTAATTCAGCAGGTTTTAAATTCTTTGGCATTCACAAAATTCAGATCGGACACAGAGAAGGAGACAAAGAGTGGTTATTATGCCAACAATAAACTCGATACATTATTGACTTTGAAACAAAAAATCCAATGGGACATAATGTGGATGAGCGTTGTACACCTTTCTGGGATAACTAAAAACAGCTGGTATAATATCCAATTTCTGGAGATTCTCTTTAAAGAACAATGAATTGGGCGTACAGTTAAAGTTATATAATATCTGTACCCAATGCATTTGTCAGCAGACAGGTATACTGTTTCACCAGTGGACTGCTTTCTTTTATTATGTTATGGGCTTTTCCTCCATTATGCCACGGCTTTTATATGTTGTAGCATACATCATGTAGAACACACTTGTGAAGCAACGCATAATTAGGCACTGTAATTCAGTTTTCTCCTCACTTTTAGGATTAGTTTTTGTTCCATAGGATTCATGACTCGTTACTATGATTTATTATGTAGGATTCATGTTTTTGACTTTCACTTGTATGAGTCGGGACCGGGCAAGATATTGGTGCAAGGTCTGGTACTCAGGATTATTTTTATCACGTTACAAATAATGTTTTGTTCCTATAGGGTTTGCCCCTTTCTTTCTTAACCAAATTTTAAATTGTTGATTTTAGAGGGATAATGTATGCATCGAATATTGGTTCGTATGGGCATTTTGCCTGTACAGTGAGGAATTCACTTGGTCATGGTTAAATCATTGTCCCGTCTGCAGAAGTCATGTGTTTTATCTTATTAATATGAAGCTTTGAACAGTTTGGGGTGTGAAACAGGGATACCATGCGTCTCCATAGAGTGTTATACGGTTTCATATTGTACATCGGATATACTACATTTGCACAGTACGCTTTACACTTCAATGGCGTATATATGTTTTAATGAGAGGTTATGCAGTTTGCACATGGTTTACCTGAAATGCTATATTTGCACAGCAGATTTGCACTTTGTTGTGCACACCTATGTGCACCCTTATGAACAAAGAAAAGGTTTTCTTTTACTATACAATGACACACCTCAATTTGCATTTTACACTCACTATGTAATGATATGCCAACAATCTTATGGATTTAATGTGTAGCATTTATTGCATGATGGATGAATATGTTATCATCATCAGGTTTACAGCACATTACACCCTAAATAGCACTGCAATTCTTGAAAAGCATAGATATTTGTATAGAACTTAATATGTGACATATGTATATGTTAACGTCATTAGGTTTACAGCACACAGCACTTTAAGACATTTGTGACATCAGATGGATTGAATATGATAACAGTCATATGCTTTGTTCGGCGCTACACGATTGATGGTGCCACATAATGTTTGCATTTATATAGTCGGGTTGTATACCTACCATCATGGTGCCTGGGGATTATCCCAGGTAACTCAGTTTACAGCTCTTTGAAATGTATTATATGAATTTACTCGGTACGTATTCCCCTTTACCCAAAACGTACATTGATATCATCCTCTTTGTGCGGGACTTAGCAGTGTAATCCTTGAAAATAATTGATACTTATCAATCTGTGACTTAGGATGTATCCCTATTTATTCAACTAACAGTCCATTGCACCTTATGATGCAGGCATTGAACATTATTTTCGAACTCACCATGATTTAATATTGCCATTGTCTACTGTATATCATTTAGCATTTGTAATTTTTAATTTTGGAAGGTACAGAAGATCACGTGATTGCCATTAGAGGAAGCACTGTCTCTTGAAATAGGGTTGGATGCCTTATAGCACAGGATTATATGACACACTTTTTAAGAGCTATAGGATACATGCTCCGTAACTTTCGTATTATTTATGCTGGCTGACGTTGGGCTATGATATTCTAAGTGAATGATTAAGAGTACTGTTTAGCATAATTCTTTCATTAACAAAACATTGAGTAAATATGACAACCTATGTAACTGTCACCATCAGACTGATGTCATCTTCATACCAGAACTGTAACTAACAGTGGACATCCTAAAATGGCAGCAATCATACAGGCTATAAGAATGGGAACTGCACGACTCCTATCAATACTGGTTACATGACAATTTGTGCATGACCAATGGTGTGTGTGCCTCCACCCTTCTCTTGTTATTTAAATGTATGTGTGCAATTAGCAGGTTACGTGATCAGGCAATGGGATTGTTGCGAAACGTGTCTTTTTTGCCACTGCACTTACTGGCGTCTTTGGGAGTTATGGGATTGTATGTCATTCTGAATAAAGATTTTTTTTTTACATTGGGACTACTAATGTTTTTGCAATCAAGCTTTCTGGGAGTGCGACTCAACTTTGCCCGTGCAACCACATTGGCTGGAACAAGATAATAATAAAGTATTCTTGTGGCACTATGTCTACTACTGGTCCAAACGTATCCATGGAGATGTTTGGATGAAACCAGGGAGACAGGCTCCTATGTGACGGTTTCCTATTTTTGTTAGGAGTATTTTTACTCCCCATTTTATTTTTGGGGAGTATTTGCACATTTTTAGCAAGTAAAAGTGGCTGATACGCCCATTATCTGTAGAGCAGAGTCCAATATAAACTTCACAAATGTGCCTTTTATAAAACAGTGTTTCCTCAGTGTTGTGTGCTGATCATAGGAGGTCCAAAAGATGATGTTTAGTTATCGAGACATTGTTGATTCGTTATGGTAAAAAATAAAATCCATATTTCCTACTCACAGTATTTATAAACTGGGCATAAAAGTATAAAAAGAGTGAGGCTTTTTCTCGTGGTACCGGATCCCATAATTATTTATTATTAATATTTGGATGGGTTTTCATTCTAGAAGTGGCAGCTGCCAAAGGCAACAGGCGCATTGTATTCTTCATTAAAAGGGCACTCTCTCTTGTTTTGACATTCCATGGCAGGTACTATTCGCACACCAATCTTGTTTTATTCAAAGATAAAAACAAGTTTGATGTTTTTGATAGCTCATGGTCATTTCATTTATTTTCCAGAAAAGAATATTTTTTTTTTATCAGCCGTCTTGGCTTTACATCCAATTTACCCAGTTTCAATCGGTTATGAAACACAGACAAAAGAACTATATTTGTCATTTCTTTTTAAATATGCTCTAGCCATTTACCCTTCATTGAAATGTACCAGAGTAGATCTTGGATTAATAATAGAGAATGTATGATGTGGGTATTTTCCACAAACTAAAGCACATAAAAGCAGACTCCACTTTATAATATCACTAATATAACAGATAAGTATTTCTAAGTGCATCTGATAAATAAAGCACTTTTGGACACAAAAGCGGGGCCAGGAAATGTTCTACGATTTGCATAGACTATGGGTTCAAGAATCCCATAGACCTGCCTCTGAAAGGACTACCACAGCATCTGGGAAAGGCTAATATGCCATTATTCCTGTTCTCCACACAAACAGAGTATTTGTTACTTTATTCAGATTCTCAGACAGGGAGTTTACATGAAGATTAAAGATGCCAGGGTAATAAAATGCATCCCCATCCAAGTCCGTGAGAGAAGCAGAATTATTCTGTGAGCTCCCCTTTTTAACCATACTGGACTTTAGCATAGAGAGAATGGTACATTCGGATTATAATGGTCAACGAGTTATATGGCAGTGCTGCATCCCCTCGGAATTGCCCATAGTTATTGATTGGCTGAGTCAAAGGCAGCGGCTGAATCCATTAAACTAAGGAAAAGTGCCACCTTATAGTTACAAAATAAATGTAGATTTGCAATCTGTCCTGCTGTACTTGGACATCATGTGTCTATCAGACAGCATGTTGTTATAAGTTATTAATTCCATAACTGTGCTATAGATCATCTGCCAAACCATTTTGCAGATTAATCTTTAAGGGAAATTGGTCTCGAACATGTGGAGTCTGATCTAATATCCTTCTTACATATTCGAACAAGTAATGTCTGTTTCCCGGCTGGAGGGATATTTGCCTGTTCTGACAATTATATTAAACATTGGGGTAAATATGGAGACAAAGAGTAGGAGTTCCCCATGGCTAAATAAATCTACAGCCATCGAATCTGGTCCTGTGCCTTTGCTACCTGCCACTAAATATAGTGCAATGGCGTAGACTGGCTAAAAAACAGTGGTGTGGAAGGTTGCCCTGAGCATTGCCAGTGGTTCAGATTTATTCAAATCCTTCCACCCATCACTTTTTTGGATGTTGTTTCTCTCACTATGTGAGAGAGGGTATGCCCAGACGTGGGTCCCTTGCTCGCTGCACCATAGGGAAACAAGCTGCACCTCACGGAGGAGGCCCAACAAGGCCAAAACACGTCTGAGGTTGCTTGCGGTTTCGTGCAGAGGGGACCTGGCCTAGCAGTTTGGGCTGGGTTGCTACCATTGTGACAGTACCTGACTGATTTACTTATGTCTGGACCCCTTTTGAGATGGCGCAGACGGGCTAAAAAACAGTGGTGTGGAAGGTTACCCAGAGAATTGTCAGTGGTTCAGTTTTATTCAAAACCTTCCACCCATCACTTTTTTGGGTTATCGTCTGACAATTATATTTAAAAATGTGGTAAATATGGAGACAGAGTAGGAGTTCCTCATGGCTAAATACATCTACAGGCATCAAATCTGGTCCTGTGCCTTTGCTACCTGCCACTAAATATAGTGCACCTTAAACGTCTTTGTATTATGGTCAACTCTTTAACTTCCATGTAATAAATACGACTAAAGGTCTTCAGGCTATTTATGGGATTACATAACAATTTCTAATGGTTCAGCCATTTTTTAGCATTGGCATTGGATGAGTAGTAGGATCTTTAAGTCCTTTCAACATTACCTTAGGAAACTCATAATTCTTTCTACTGGAAGTTGTACTTCCGCCATCCACTCTAGCTACCCGCATTTCAATGTCTGCCCTACTTGCACAGCAACTGATGGGGAAAGCATAGAATATAGCGAACACTACCCTATGCAACACCGACTGCAAACAGCTGCACAGACCCTTGCACTGAAAAGTGTTTTCAGAGCCTTTTTATCATATCTATTTATTTGTGTCCATTCATGCAGCTAACCTTTACATTTTACAGACACTCATCTCACTAATATCTTACTTCAGAGGTACACAAAAATGGTCGCTATTTGCTGACTTTATGTCTTGGGTACAAATAACTTCTTGTGGCATTAAATATATTGGTACAAGATTGCTATTCAAATAAGTTTGTTTGCTTACCATGAAAATGTTACTAAGCAGACTCTGCTAATCATTTTTTTAAACTAATGTATGTCTTGCATTTAATTCTAGAACAGAATATTAAAAAAATCATGCATACATTTGATTGCATCCCATTACAAACACTGGTCTTTAACGTTATGAAAGGATCTTGTTGCTCAATTTGCCAATACATAAATTTGTCTCCTACTGCACGGCCATCTGTGCAATCACATATCACGGTAAAAGTGTATATTTGTCTTACGGTTTCATAAGGGAAGTACTTGATGTTCCTTTGTCATTTTTGGCTCTTAGAACCAACCCTTTTGGGTTCACCTAGAGGAAAGTACAGGTAATGTCTTGTTAATCATAAACACTATTCAGTGAGTTTCTGAAGATTTAAAAAAGGTTTATAAAAAAAAGTATGTTAAGTGTAAAATTGTACAAGTACTGAAAAGAGATTTAATCCTGAACTGCAGAGTCAAAAGCTTTCTTCAACTGAACTGGCGTGACCCTTGGAGAAACCCTTTACCATTAAGACAGGTGAGATCTTAACCTCTTGCATCATAAAGGCAAAGACGAATCGAGTTCCTGTCAAGTTCAGTTCTCCATCTTGAATGGAGAAATGAACTTGTACAACTCCCCAACAAATTGAAGTGAAATGTGAGCTAGAATGGAGTCTCTCTAGGCATAAAAAGAAAAGACTGCAAATAGAAGGCATCTCCATAGACCCATCAATGTAAGTAGACCCATTAATGGAAGATTATCTACTCCTGCGTTCCTTCCCCTCCTTGCATGGATAAAGGATGAGACTTGTATAGAGTGTCATTGGAATCATGAAGGGTGGGCTGATGGAGTATATACGTACCCATTGAATCATGAAGATTGCAGACTTCATGAATTCAGTTAGTTATTAAGTGAATGAAAAATTGAGGAAACCAATTTTAGCTAAAGGAAAGAAAGTTGAAAAAGCCTATTTTAGGCTGATGGAAGGAAAGGCTAAAAATCCCATTTAGATTATGGTGCGGGAGTGAGGGGGAGTTGATCTAGCTTAAAGATCCTGACCATATCTCCTAAAGAACACCCTGACAAAGGAAACCCAGGGAGGTCTGTGACGAATCAACTTCTAAACCAAAACCAGACTTTTTGTGTAAATGAACTCTGTATCCTCCACTGCTTATATGCCTGCCAAACTGTAACTAAGAGCCATCTGGCACCTGTATGTAATCTTAAATCTGTGTATCCTCTGTAACAGCGCCTCAATGCCTTATGGGCTGCAAGTGCGCGTAACAAACGCAAATAAATAAATAAATAAACCATCAATTAGCCCCACACCTCTAATACACCAGACAGGATTCAAACAGATTGGAACAAGAAGCAAATTATAAACCTCCTTGTCCAAGTTTGGTAACGTGGACAGAACGGCAGGCTTATCTCCAAAAGGTTGTGGATCGTTGGTTACTTGCAACACCGCGAAAAATACAATTACTACACAATGATAAAAGTGACTGTCCAGTCAAGGTTATATCAAGTAAAAATAAGGGCGCCTGGCGGAGTCCTGATATACCCAGGGGGGCACATATATAATAATCAAAAATAATCAGGATGTGAGATCCTACAAATCAGCAGGCTATGGTTCTGAACAGAAGAGTTCATTTCAGAAAACAAGTGTTATTGTACAATTAGTTTACATAGCTTTCGATAAGCACGAAAGGCTCAAAAGGAACGGACAAGAGTGTTTGAGTTTGGTGGAAATACAGATTGAGTATTTACCTCTTTTGTGTTGAGGTACAGAGTTCCACCTAAAGGCACAGTGGTATACAACAGTTAGAAGAACATGTACTTATACAGATACAGTAGTGCACCCGGGACATAGGGTGGTCCAGGGTATCGTAAACACGGGGTGGACACAACATAATCTACAAGACATACACGAAGAAGGGTATTTGCAGTTGTGTCACTGGGGATCGACACAGGTGTGTTTCGGCCAGGAAGGCAGAATTGTTACCTGGATGGTATTGGCCTTCTTCAGGATGAGCACCAAATGTGGTGTAGTCCGTTTTGTCTGCTGCTGTGGTAGCAGTGGTGATGCTGTACAGAATCATCCAAGGGTAAGTGCTGGATAGTAGGTGCGAGAATGCACTAGGGGGAGCCGTGGGTTCCTGAGGTATCGATTTGGTCAGGGTCCTGTCGGCTAGAGGAGGGCCTAAAAAGGCTACACATTACAGCAACAGATCCCCCGACGACGCACGTTGCTCTCACGGCTCGCGACGAGGGACTACACCCTTCTGTTCAGAACCATAGCCTGCTGATTTGTAGGATCTCACATCCTGATTATTTTTGATTATTATATACAGTCAAGGTTATATACAAATATCACTTTATGATGATCACAACAGACAGTTCTAGCAACAGTACAAAATACAACCTTACCCTTTAAAGAAATGCAGAAGACAGACAATTTCAAAGAAGGAAAAGGGATGCACTCTGGTTACTGACAGGAGGGTAGTCGGTATAGTAAATAATCGCAATAGTTCAAAGATACTTGGCTTCAACACAAAAGGGAGCAATCAGTCTTAAAATGTCTCTAAGAGCCTTCAGAGAAGGACCAAAGGGACAGAAACACGATTACCTTGTGCTTGTAGGTGCTCTTGGTGCTCGACAGAGTCAAGTCGGTTTCAGGGCACTTTGCACCTTCTGTGACAGAGTTCCAGGTGGGAGACAGGTGCGGTTATCAGGCGGCAAACAGTTCAATGAGCAAAGCTCGATGGATGGCTGCAGACTGACCGACAAGGAGACTAGGGGTTAGGAATCATTGTCAGTGCTGATCAGCAGTTCTGAAGCACTGGTTGAGGCGTCTTGGAAGTCTTTAAGCGACTGCGGCATAACAAAAAAGTCAGCTTTGCAGTCGAATGCAGCTCGAGGGACTCGACTGACTTAAAAATGTCCTTATGGGAGGATGTCGGTTGATGCTAGTCGAAGCACTTCTCCCAGATTTTTCAATGGGATTTATCGTCCAAAGACGGAGTCATGTTTTGATCATTCTCAAAGAAATATCTAGGGCACCGTAGTTCACGAAGCAAAAGCTTACTCGGAAAAACAGAACTGAAGCCAACGGGCGCTGCACGTGCTATATATATCTTCAACAACATCATCCTCGAGACAGAGGCCCTCGAGGTACATCCGAGTCGACCACATTGATGCACAGCGCCCTCTGCCAAAAAATAATTCTGAAGCTGGATATTGGAGATATCAAAAGATGTGGAATAAGTGGGAGGACACAATCCATTCGATATGGAGTTCTCTTCATCAAGAGTCTAATGACATTATTTGTACTAACACTGCATAACAAAGTCCATCATGGACCAAGTAATTATTGCAAATTACTTCTTCTCCTGTTCATTCATTGCATGATGTTCATGTGTTGTGGCTCCTCCTATGCATCTATACCCTGCTCCTCACCTATGTTCTATATATTACACATCTTCGTTATTTGATTTATGACCTTCGGTTTCCCCCTATGAGGGATAGGTCACTAATTTTGTAATGACTACTGTTCTCTCCGTTAAAAACTCAATAAAACGTTATTAACAAAGTAACAAAAAACAGAATTGAAAAAGACTGCTTTGCACTTCTGGGGATGGGTTACTGAAAACTTGAGGGAGCTCGACCAGTGACGTTCTTGCACACACATTGCTTGCTAGTGCGCACTAGCATTATTGGAAATACCATTCATTTGCACACCCACTATTTTTCAGTAATCCGCCGACAGTAGTTAATTATGTTCTCCGTGCTAATGGAAAGGATTGTCGAGGACAATACAAAGCTTGCAATAAGTGCCAGTAATGCGGTTAGAAAAGGATGAAAAAGGAAGTAAAAGCCAGCAATTTGCTGGCTTTGTAACGAAGCAAGCTAAACAGTGTACAGTAGCAGGGACTATTAAGGAAACTGTTGGGCCTATTGACAAAACACTCACATTCAGCAACTGGGAAGACTACCAAAATGAAATCTGTCATCTCAAATGCAAACTCACTTTTGTCAATCAGCCCACCTGCAGATTGCTGAAAGAGAGTCGCCAACATAATATGGTTCACTCCAATTCACAGCGCGATGCATTTTGTCCTGAAACGGTTTCCCATGAGCCGAATCTCCACTGTGCAAGCCAGGCACGGGCAAATGTTCCATGATGCCAGGGGTCTTTCCTGACTTATTTAAGACAATGGTATTGTGCAAAAGTTATGACCTTGTTTCTGTGTCATGCATCAAATGCGGTCCTCTCATTCATCCCACAGAGCTGGGAAAATGCATAGACTCCTGCCATGAAGTCAATGTCCCAAATGGTTCCAGTATTTTATTTTTTATTTATTTGGCATACTTATGGGTTTTACAATTTAAAAAACCTTTGCCAAAATTCCACAATTCTTAATGCACAAAGCTATAAACTTATTACAAAAACAAAACAAAACAAGAAATAAAAATAGAATCAAAAAGAAAACCATGAAGTCTAATTTATCACTAAAAACGTAACCCGACATGCATGAGGTTTGAAACAACTGTTTTAAGGGAAGAGGTCTTAGTTCTCATTAAGCATATTGGCTTCCAGTCTTGCCTGAATCAAAGTCAACAATTTGGCCACAGCCAATGTCAGATAGGTTAGTTCACCATCAATTATCGTACTCCATCAGTCCTCAACAGATCTAAAGCAGTATTTATTAAGGATTTTTCCAAACTCTTGTTCTCTTTCCGTTGAAAGTTCAGGACACTTTGAGAAGCAGGTGTTTGATGGATTCAATTACATTTCCTTGCCTACATAACCTGCAGGTTGGAGAAATCTTTGAATTCTTCCTTTCACTCAGCCGCAGATTAGAGGGGAATAGATTCAGGTGCATACGCAAATATTGGAACCTAAATAATCGGATGGGAAACATTTATGTAACGGGGCAGCACATTTAATTTGCGAGGCCCTGCCCAGAAGTCTTCGTAGTATTTATACCTATATAATGAATCTAAAGTATCTATGCAATCCACTCTGTACAGCTTCAATTTAAGCCGCTCGAGGTTTAAAACTAGAGAGTCTGGCGTTTCATTCAAGTTCGTTAAAGACTTCTGGCAGCTATTTTTCCAATCTTGCAGTAGATTTTCACTAGGGTCTTGAAGTGCCACTTTTAAAGCTGAGAAGCCCCCCTTTGGTGAATCTTCAGTACATTTGAGGTAGAAAGATGAAGATTTCCACAGAGCCATGGCACTAAGCAACGTTAGTGCCAACTCTTATCTAATAATAGCCAGTGGGGTACTTTTTGGCAGACACAGGGCATTTTTCCCAAATAGCCCCTCTAAACGGGGCCAGGTCGCTTTAGGCAACAAAACTGAGGTCTCAGCCTGTAGGTCAGAATAGGCGCCACCTTCAACCTAAAAATTGCACCAATAGGGCAAGGGAGTAGCAGCAGTATTTTTTAACCA
Source organism: Ambystoma mexicanum (assembly GCF_040938575.1). Classification (NCBI taxonomy): domain Eukaryota; kingdom Metazoa; phylum Chordata; class Amphibia; order Caudata; family Ambystomatidae; genus Ambystoma; species Ambystoma mexicanum. The sequence continues at coordinate 744,084,164 of NC_090936.1, forward strand.
AAATTCTACCTTGGGATGCCAGATTTTTAGCTTTCTTCCGCTGATTCTGTACTGGGGTACCTCACAGTTACTTTTATATGGTTCCAGTAGTATTTTCTGAGTAGGAACTATCGCATAGAATAGGCTATGGAACAAGTTACTTACCTGTAACTGTTGTTCTCCAGCATGGGTCTGGCATGGATTCACATGCTCATGAATATTCCCCGTCGTCAGGCTGGGAATCCTCGGTAAAGAAAAAACCAGTATCAGTTTCGTTTCTGATCTGTCTTTCGTAGTAATAACCAATCACTGGTCTCTGCGTCATACTGACCACAGCCAATGACTGCCCTCTACCTAAGCACCGCCTCTGGCAGCCATCTTCAGATTTGGAAGCACGTGAAGTGGCAGTATGACCAAGTGAAGAGCCGCAGAGGGGTAGGCGGGAGGGTTCGCATGTGAATCCATGCCAGACCCATGCTGGAGAACAACAGTTACAGGTAAGTAACTTGTTCCTTCTCCAGCATGGGGTCTGGCATGGATTCACATGCTCATGAATAAAGAATACATAGCAGTACACACATGCACAACCACGGGAGGTGGCAAAGGCTCAACATTAAGCATCACATCAACTCAACATTAAGCATCTTACCTCCTCACCAGGCTCACCTCAGGCGAACAGGTTGCGCAGCACTGCTTGGCCGACCCTGGACTCCTCCCTGGAATCCCGGTCGACGCAGTAGAATTTCGTGAAGGTGTGCGTCGACCTCCACGTAGCAGCCCTGCATATGTCCAGCAGGGGCACACCAGATAGGAACGCCGTGGTAGCTGCGATCGCTCTGGTGGAATGGGCTCTCGGACGGCCAGGCAGCGGTCGGTTTGCCAACCGGTGACAGTACATGATACAGCCGGAGAGCCATCTGGAGATGGAAGCCTTCGAGAGAGCCTTCCCCTGATTGACAGGTCCAAAGTTCACAAAGAGTTGTGACGTCTTCCGAAAACCTTTCGTGCGGTCCACGTAGAACTTCAGCGCTCTAGCTACATCCAGCGAGTGCAAAGTCCTCTCAGCCGGCGACGAAGGCGACGGGAAGAACACAGGTAACACCAAGGGTTCGTTGAGATGAAAGTCCGACGGTACCTTGGGCATGAAGGAGGGGTGCGTCCTGAGCACTACCCTCGTGTCGTGGAAAGTCAAGTACGGGGCCTTGCAGGAAAGGGCCTGGATCTCTCCCACTCGTCGTGCGGAGGTGATGGCCACGAGAAAAGCTGTTTTCCACGATAGAAACTTCAACGGGGCCGAGTGCAGAGGCTCGAACGGAGGTCCCATGAGTTTGGTCAGCACCACGTTGAGCTCCCACGCCGGGGCCGGAGCCTTCACCGGCGGGAATGATCTGAACAGTCCCTTCATGAACTCTTTCACCAGACGATGAGACCACAAGGACGTCCGGCCCGTGGTTCTGGTGTATCGGGAGATCGCAGCAAGATGAATCTTGATGGACGCGTGTGCCAGACCAGCTTTGGCCAGCGTCAGCAGGTACGGCAGCACTTGGGGAGCCGTAATCCGTAGAGGGTTAATCTTCTGTGCGTGGCACCAGACAGAAAACCTCTTCCATTTGTGTCCGTAGCATTTAAGAGTCGAGGACGCCCTGGCCTTTGCAAGAACCTCTCTGCAATCGGCCGGTATGTCGTATCCTCCAAACTCTAGCGCTGCAGGAGCCAGGCCTGCAAGTTCAGCGACTTCGGGTCGTGGTGGAGGATGGCGCCTCCTTCCCTGGAGAGTAGATCCGCGTCCGCCGGCAGCTTGATTGGCGGGGACGCCGACAAGTCCAGAAGGTCCGGGAACCATATCTGCCTCGGCCACGCAGGTGCGACGAGGATCATCCTGCACCGTGACCTCTTGAGCTGGTTGACGAGCCGGATTAGCAGAGGCAAGGGAGGGAACGCGTAGAGGAACAGGCCCTCCCAGGGGAACGAGAAAGCATCGCCCATGCTCCTCGTCTGGGGAAACCTGCTGGCGAACCTCCGGCACTTGGTGTTCGTCGCCGTCGCGAACAGGTCGATCTGGGGTGTGCCCCACCGTCGGAAGAGGCGATCCACCAGATCCTGCCGTAGTTCCCACTCGTGGCACGAGCGCAGCTCCCTGCTGAGTGAGTCGGCGATGGTGTTTTTTATCCCTGCCAGATGAAACGGCACCAGAAGAATCCCTTGGGCGACGGCCCAATGCCACAGGTCCTGCGCCTCCTTGGACAGCGCTGGGGACCTGGTTCCGCCCTGTTTCCTGATGTAAAACATGGTGGTGGTGTTGTCGGTGAAGATCCTCACCACCTTGCCCTTGAGGGACGGAAGGAAGGACCTGAGGGCCCAAAACACTGCACGGAGCTCCAGGACGTTGATATGCAGGGACTTCTCCGTCGGGAGCCAGAGTCCCCTTGCGTGCAGATTTTCGGTGTGCGCTCCCCACCCTTCTAGGGAGGCATCCGTGGTCACAGTCACCTGGTGGGCTGGGGTCTGGAAGTCCATGCCCGCCGTCAGATGCGCGCGGGTGCCCCACCACCGTATCGCTCGTCGGAAACTCTCGTCGAGCTTGATCCTTTCCTCGAAGCTGCCCGTCGTCTGGATCCAGCGCGCATCCAGGAACTCTTGCAACGGGCGCATCCGGAGCCTGCACATGGGAATGAGGTAGATGCAGGAAGACATCATCCCGAGGAGGGACTTGATGGACCTCACCTTGGCCGCGTCGGCCACCAACATCCGTTGCACCTTGCCCAGGATGGTCCTGGTCCTCTCCTCCGACGGGGAGGCCAGAAGGGACACTGTGTCGAGCCTCGCTCCCAGAAACAGTGCGACTTGCGCGGGCACCAGGTGGGATTTGGCGTAGTTCACGGAGAATCCCAGGTCCGTGAGGAGTTGGACGGTCCTTGCCGTGTGGACCACGGCGAGCTCCCTCGTCTTGGCGCGGATGAGCCAGTCGTCCAGGTAGGGGTAGACGTGAATCCCCTCGCGGCGCAGCTGCGCCGCCACCGGTGCGAGGCACTTGGTGAAAACCCTGGGTGCCGACCGCAGTCCGAAGGGAAGGGCTTTGAACTGGTAATGACGCCCTTGGACCACGAATCTGAGGAATTTTCGGTGCCCCTTTAGGATGGGAATGTGGAAGTAGGCATCCTCCAAATCCAACGACGATAGGAAGTCTCCTTCCTCCAGCTGACCCAGGACGTGCTGGAGGGTGACCATCCGGAACTTCTGAGCCTTGATGAACTTGTTCAGGCGTCGCAGGTCCAGGATGGGGCGCCATCCTCCCGTCTTCTTCTTCACGAGGAAGTAACGCGAGTAGACTCCGGAGCCCCGAAGCCTCTTTGGGACGAGTTCGATGGCGCCCTTTCTGAGCATCGCCTTTACCTCCAGGAGAAGTTGAGGGACGTGAAGTTCTTTCCTGGCCACGGGGGGGACGCGCGGGCACCTTCTTTGAAACTCGAGCGCGTGGCCCCGGGCCAGGGCGTCCAGCACCCAACGGTCGGTGGAGATGGACTCCCACACGCTGACGAAGCCCGCCAGCCGGCCTCCCACCGGGGTGCTTCGGTGGGGGCCCGACCCCACGGCCGGTTCAATCCTGCTTGGACGCGGCCTTGCCGCCTTGGCCTCCTTGGCGACGACGGCGGGGTCCGCCAGACTTGCCTCGTCCTCTGTAGGCCTCTTGCGACGACGAGCGGGCCGCTTGACGGTAGGAAGCGAAACCGCCGCCGGAACCTTTGGAGGCGCCCTTGCCTCCGCCGCTCCGAAAGGGCGTCCGCCGTTGCTGCAGTACTCCAAGGGCCCGGGCCGTCTCAGTATCCGCCTTGATGGCCTGAAGGGAATCGTCCACTGTCTTCCCAAACAGGTTGTTCCCGTCGAAGGGCATGTCCAGGACCCTGGTCTGGACGTCCTGCCGAAAGTCCGTAGCCTTGAGCCATCCGCGACGTCGAAGGCAAACGCCGTTGCCCATCTGGCGGAACCCAGTGTCGGCGATGTCCGTCGCCACGGTGATGGCGTGGTCCGAGGCCACCTCACCTTCCTGCAGGATCTCAAGGGCCTCCGCCCTCTTGTCGTCCGGCAGAAAATCCAGCAGGGGAGCTATCTTGTACCAGAGTTCCCTGTCGTAGCGGGCCACGATAGCCAAGGCGTTGGCCGCTTTAATCGTCGTCGCCGCCGACGAGATGACTCTGCGTCCCATGGCATCCAATTTCTTTCCCTCGCCGTCCGGCGGGGAAGTCGACGTGGAGGCCGCACCCCCCCCCGCTTTCTTCCTGGCTGCCGCGGAGACGACGGAGTCCGGGGTAGGCTGCGCCCGGAGGCATAGGGGGGCCGAGTCCGGGACCCGGTACTTTTTCTCGTACCGGTCTCTTTTCGCTGGCGTCGTGGAAGGGTTCTTGAGGAGGGAAAGGCCCTCATCCCAAATGTCGTCCAACAGGGGCACTGCGAGGACCGTCTTCCTCTTGGTCTCGCGCCGTTGGTAAAGGAAGCCTTCCTTTTTCTTCTCCTCAGGGCAGAGTTGGAAAAGCTCGGATGCCCTGGCGATCATTGAGTGGAACGATCCAATCTCGTCGGGCGGAGAAGCCCTGGTGGGAGGCGACGACGGAAAATCCTCGTCGTATGCCTCGTCGTCCGTACCCGTCGCTGCCGTGTCAGTCCCCGTATCATCCCCTCGGGTGGACGGGGAGGAGGGCTGGACGGGGCGCGACGGTTGAAAAGGAGGCGGTGGATGAATCCTTCTTTTCTTGGTAGGGGGAACACCAGAAGGCCCCGGTTCTGGATCCCCCGACGGGAGAGGTTCCTCCGTCGGTAACGGTAGTCTCGTCCTTATCTCGGAGCATAAGGACTGTATAGCCAACAAAATGGCCGCTGAGTTGTCTTGCGGCGCTGGCAGAGGGGAATCCGACGGGCGAGCAGGGGCCCCGTCGGTATCCTCGACGATGTCGTCGTCGTCACCTGCGTCGGGGCCCATTCCGACGGGCTGGTCTTGTTCCACGCCTAGGCCGTGGCTTAAGACCTCGATCAGTTCCTCTTCTGAGGTTGAGGCCGAATCTACGACGACGCCCTGCCCCCCCTTCTTCCCCACGGAGGGTTTCACGGGGGTCCTATCGATGGGCACGAAAGAAGACTCCCTCCGAGGAGGCAGGGAGATTCTGGGCCCCGAGGCCGCCACCACTGGTGCAGCCTCCACAGGCTGGGCCAGGGCCGCCGCGACCGTTTCGATAGAGGGCTTGGTCGAATGGATCAAGGCCTTCACCACCTTAGGTGCGCTCACCGCCTTATCCTTGAGGGAGGGGGCACTGCCACGCTCCTCCTCTGCCTTAGAGCTCGACCGGGGTCTCTCCAGGAGCTTCGCCGGGTGCTCGGCCTTCCTCTTACCCGACCCAGAGCGTTGGCTCGTGGTTGATGGTGCCGGGGAGGGTGCGCCCTGCCTGGCGCCCGTAGAGCCCGACCGTTCGGCGCTCCCGGTGCCAGCGGACTCGCGGTGCTTGGCCTTATGTTGGGCCCCCGTCGCCGGGGCGCCCTCAAAGGTCTTAGAAGACCGCTCAGATTTCTTCTTCTTCTCGCCAGACGGGCTCTTACCCTCCAGCCAGCTGGCGAGACGTTGATGGCGGTCCTTCATGGTCCGTGCCGCAAAACGCACAGTCCTTCTCCACGTGCGTCTTGTCCCCATGAAGGCAGTAAAGGCAGAAAGAGTGTTCGTCCTCCTTGAAGACGTTCTGCAGCTGGCATCCAGGGCAGGCCCTGAACAGCTTTCCGGGCGTCGAGCTTCCCTTCTCCTGGGCCATCTCCGAGACCGGGCCTGAGAAGCTTCTGGAGTCCTCCGAAGTGTAGCTCGACGAAATCTTCACCCTTGAGGGGCACAGATGAATCCGACACGGGTCCCCGTTGATCGGATGTAGGATCGGTGGAGCTTGAGGCTCTTTTGACCGAAAGAATCGAAGTTTTTGTGAAAAAGCGCGAAAAAATAGCACTAACGCTCGAGAGCAATAGCACGAGGATCCCAACACATGAACGTGCGGTAAAAATCTGAAGATGGCTGCCAGAGGCGGTGCTTAGGTAGAGGGCAGTCATTGGCTGTGGTCAGTATGACGCAGAGACCAGTGATTGGTTATTACTACGAAAGACAGATCAGAAACGAAACTGATACTGGTTTTTTCTTTACCGAGGATTCCCAGCCTGACGACGGGGAATATTCATGAGCAGTTGAATCCATGCCAGACCCCATGCTGGAGAATTATCCATGTCCTTTCTCAGTAAAACTCTGCCCACCCCCCCCCCCATTACACACATTTTTGCAAATGTTTTCACTGTTGCAGTTCACTCTAAAGTCTAACCATTAAGCATAATCTGAATCCCTTGCTCTCTGTAGTTAGAGAAACTTAGCACCACACCTAACTGACGACACCCAGCAAGGCAGAAGCAACTGTCTGGGGTTGCTGATGGTACTCATGTTCAGAGGCGACAAAGAGGCGACACCCTGGAATTTCAGTACTAGGCTGCCATGTGGGTGGGACCAGACTGCTAGGCAACAGATATTTCTCCTCGAATTTCTCCTCTGCATTTTGGCATAAGGCGCTATAAAATATAAAAATAAGAAATAAGGCACAATGATCTAACAACGTCGTTGTAGACCTTGCTATGTGGGCACCATCCCATAGAACGGGTTATTTCACCAGGTTTGTTCTCAGGAGAGGGGTTCGCGCATTTGTGCAATACCATGCTTCATGCTTCCTCTGCAGTAGCCACTTCCACAGAGTAAAAGAGCGTCTCCCCTCCCTCACCTGCCGTCAAAACATAATAAAAAGTGTCATGGATGAAGATAATGTAATTAGTTTAGAGTAAACCAATAACAGCCCGTTTCGCAAGCTCCCACACACACCTCCTCCCAAACACAGCAGGATGTTATCCTTTGCTCCACCGCGCGCCTATGGCGGAAATTGTCCAGCACGGAATCCAACCTCACCACATTCTTAGAAGGCCTAAAGAGCGGTCCATCCCGACAGACCTACACCTGATATCCATCTATGTGAAAGGTCACAACATCAGATTTTAGTTGCCTGCAAAAAAGCGTGCTTTGAAGAGTTCCCCAATGTGTTCCTTGATAACCATGAGGTAAAATAAAAGACTAATCTAAGCATTATTAGAAATAATGTTTACCATTTGTATAACAAACATTAACTGAACGCCCTCTTGCCGTCCAGAGAAGGTGTAATTTTCAGTCAATAATATCGACCTCAGCAGGACAAAGCGCCGACTCGGCCATGATTTGAACCTGTGACTGCAGTGTGCACCCAGATGCCAGAGGGGCGTTTTTAATTCAGCATGCTATCTTACTAGCCGTCTGAGCAAGGTGTGGCGAACATATTTTTACTCAAACATATACCAACCTGAAGCATATTTTGTGTTCTCAATGAATCAAAACAAGACATGCACTTTCTTTTTGTGATGTGGCCGGACTAGGATTCAAATGGGCAGACCTTGAACGCACTGTAAATGTATTTTTTTTGTTTTTAAACTTAACAATTATAGCCCTGAGGAGTGGGTGAGGACTTGACTCATTTCGGGTTTGATACAGTGAAAGTCCCGACGGCCGAGCACAAAACACAGACCCGTGCACAGACAGTTCAAAGGGCCATGTGAGAGGCAGACACACAAAAGGTGGCAGAGGAAGTAATTTATTTTTTTTAAATAATGCATTGTGGCAGAAATATTTAACTACTTGAACATGTTTCAGAAAATAGAACATTACAATGTAAATGTGACTGTACTCTTGCTCGTCTGTGTGCGAAGACGCTGCCACTAGATTCATGAACTCATGTTGCCTTACCACACTTTATTTCCTTTATTCCTCTTATATTTATAATTATAGTCATTAAAAGTGTTCTTCAATAAAGCGCCTAATACCGAAGACCCGTTTCTATGCGCGAGACCGGGATTCATACCTATGCTATGCTTTTTCTTGCTTCCAAGACATACGCATTGCCTCTGAGCTATACTCCCGGGACTTTCTTTCCCTCTCCATGACCGAATTACATCCAGTCCCTTGCTAGTTCCTTCTGGAGCAGCTTAACAAATCCTCATGCTTCCTCTGGAACTGGTTGCTCTTGTGACTCACTTGTCATTGCCTTATTGTTCTTATATATAGGTCAGTAGCAAGTCTTCATGCAAGTGAATCAATGCTAATTTGTTTCGCCCAAAGGACAACTATGTCGAATATTTTACACATTGTAAATTAAGGGATTGCAAAGGGAAGTTTAATCGCTTTATTTATTTATGTATTGGTCACTTGTTAGGCGCTTATGCAATTGGAAAAACATTTTCAAAGCGCCCACAGGGCAACAGGGTCGGGACAGAGGAAGGTAGGCAGTGAATTACAACAAAGATAAATAATTGAATTAAAAGTACAAACAAATAATGAGAATAAAAGGGAGAGGAGACAAACCTACAATGCCTTGTGACTGTTCAGAACGTGCAAATGCATAGGGGAGTGGGTGAGGGATAGGTGCTGTGGTGCTCATGTCGAAGTGCTCAGGGTAAGTACTAAGAGGAGAGTAAGTGTAACCACCCGTGGGTAGGGTGAGCATCAGCAAGTGCAGTAGAAAAGACAGCAGCTGGGATGAGAGATGTGGGGGACAGGGCCAAGAGAACACATAAGGGCCCTGCACATCAGTCATGGTACTGTGCGATTAGCATGGAAGAGAGGAGAAGGAAGAGGTAAAGAGAAAGGTGTTGATGTTTTTTCGGAACTTAAAGAGGTCCTGCTCAAGACGCAGAGGGAGCAGGATGCTATTCCACAAGCAGGAGCGAGCCGTGGAAAGTGATCGACCACCAGCTCTCTGTTTAGCAAACCGCTTAACACACAGGGAGTTGGTGCCAGAGGAACTGAAGAGTCTAGAAGGGGAGTATTTGGTCATGAAGCCTTGAAGATGGAGTGGTCCCCGGCCCCAGATAGCCTTGTGTATGATACAGAGGGATTTGAATTTAATCTGTGCTGAGACTGGGAAGGCTTTGAAGGGCAGGAGAAATGCAGTCCATGGGCTTTAGGCCAAGGATAAGTCTTGCTGCCGTATTCTGGGTTAGCTGGAGGGGTTGCAGGGCGACCAAAGGAAGGTTAAGGAGGAGGCTATTGCAGTAGTCTAGCCTGGAGAGAACCAGAGCACGGGTAACATTGAGTCTCTGGAGGAAGGTGAGGAAGAGTAGAGCTTCTTTGAGAAGGAAGAGCGGAAAGTGGGACTTCTTGACAATGTCCTGAATATGAGGGATGAAGGAAAGGGAAGAGTCGAAGAGGACTCTGAGGTTCCTGGCTTCAGAGGAGGAGGTGGGGGGGCATGGAAGAAGGGCAGAGCGCAGGGAAGAAGTAGGGTGCAGGGGACCCAATAGGGAGAATCTCAGTTTTGCTGACATTGAGGCAGAGGCCATTCGCAGTGCACCAGGCCTGGATGAAGGAGAGGCAGTCAGGGATGAAGAAGGGTGCAATGGCGTCAGTGGGAAGTTTGAAGACAAGTTGTGCATCGTCGGCGTAGCATTGGAAGTCGGGAGAGGTATATGTTGAAGAGCCAGGGCGAAAGAATGGAGCCCTGAGGGACGCTACCGGCGAAGGAGGATGTAGGGGAGGAGAAAGGGCCCAGAATGGCTTTGGAGAAACGGTCAGTTAGGAAGGAAGTAAGCCAGTCCAGTGCCCGCTCCGAGGTGCCATGGGTGTCATGCAGCCTTTTTATGAGGATTGAATGGTTCACTGTGTCAAATGCAGAAGAGAGGTCAAGAAGGATGAGGACAGCAGGGTAGTTGGAGTAAAGAGATGTGAGCAGATCTTCACGGGTGTTCAGAAGAACAGTTTCCGTGCCTCTGGATGCTCGGAATCCATACTGGTGGTCATGTAGGCCGCCAACAAGTTTGGTATGAGAGCCGAGTTGTGGGAGGGCCAGCTTCTCAAGCAGTTTTCCCATGAAGGGGGAGTTGGAAATGGGGCGGTAGTTGGCTGGGCACAAAGGATCTGCAGAGGTTTTTTTGAGGAGGGGGCACTCAAGGCAGTGCTTGAAGGAAGACGGAACAGAAGCAGTAGCAAAGGAGTGGTTGCAGGGATCAGCAAGGGCAGGGGCAAGAGAGGCAATATTTTCCTTGATGGTTCTGGAGGAGCATGGGGTAACCTGTTTGGAGGAGACCTTCATGGAGTTAACAACTCTGGTGACTTCTTCAGGGGAGACAGGAGCAAAGGAGAGGAAGGAGGAGGGTGAGTGGTAGAGGGGGGAGGGATGGGTTCCAAGAGTGTGTGACAAGGCTGTTCAGTATGTCCAGGGTTTTGGAATCGAAGTGAGAGGTGAATGCATTGCAGAGGGCCTGGGAAGGAGTAGGGGCCGCAGATGTGGATGGGTTGGCAAGTTCCCTGCAGATTTTGAAGAGTTCAGCCGGGTTGTTGGATGCATTGGACACTCATGCGGTGTCCGGTCAAAGGTTCGAATCAAAAGGATCAAATGACCTTTTGTTCAAATCCAAAAGGAACGAAAAAAAAAGGCCGAAATCTTTTAATTTATTTATATACTTTTTTGGGTGTCGAAAAAAAAGGCATTCAAGCCTTTTGTTTTCGAACCTTTGACCTACAACCCACTCATGCCTGAATGTGGGCTCTTTTTTGGCACAGATGGAGTATGTAGTGTCCATGGATCAGGCGGCAGGCCAGTTTGTTGGAGGATGAACCTGAAATATGCCACTTCCGTTCAGCAGCCCTGCACGGAAGTTTTTGGTCTGCAAGATCTGAGTCGTATCAGGTGTTACGCTTGAAGACAGGTTTCAGGCGGATCCTCATGACGATGGCAAGGATTTTAAGGGTTTGATGATGGACAGATAGAGGTCGCTGAGAGCAGAATCAGTGGTAGCGTCCGTGTTGGGTGGGCAAGGGGGAATGAAGGTGGAAGAGAAGGTGGCAGGTGACACTAGTTTCCTCGGACTGATGTTTGAGAACTAAGATGGCAGAGCATTAGGAGGAGTTGTCACAGGGCCATAGGGACCCACCTGTGAGGTGAGGAGAGGAGAGAGTGGTCAGACCAGGAGAGAGGAGTGACCAGGGGAATAGAGAGTGAGGTTGTAGTGGATGATGGCATTTAGCATGTGTACAGCAGAATGGGTAGGGACAGAGGGAAGAATGGTGAGGGATAGGGACGAGCCGAGGTCAATGAAGAGGGTGGTTGCTGTGCAAGGGAAGTCAAGGTGGATGTTGAAGTCACCTAGTATTAGCAGGTTGGAATTGAAGGAGAGTAGGGAGGAACAGAAGTCTACCCATTCATAGAGGAACAGAGAAGTGCCAGGGGGCCGGTAGATAGTAGCAATGGTCAAGGTGGATGAAGGAGAGATTAACAGTTTGCATACTAGGCTCTCAAAGGATGAATAGTGCTGAGTTGGTAGGATGTTAGAAGGAATCATTCTGGGAAGAGTTAATGCAACCCCAACGCCAGCACGGTGGGGTTGTGGCTTTAAGGTGATCTTAAAGCCGTCAGGGAGGAGCTAGTCAAAGGAAGTAACTGAACTTGCACTGAACCAGGTTTCAGTGAGTGCAAGTATGTCCAGGTCAGTATCTTCAAGGAGAAGGAAGATGTCAGCAGAGTGTTTGATGGCGAGCGTGCATTAAGAGTCGCCAGGTGGAGACGATCGCTACCTTTGAAGATTTTTTGAAGTGGAGTGACAGGATGTGGGGCATCTGTCTGGAGAGGACGAGCAGAGGGCGTAGAATGGGGAGAGGCAGGGAAAGGAAGGAAATTGATAAGAAAGCAGGATCTGGTCAAAGAGAAGAAGGTTGGCCTGGGGGCCTTGAACCAGGACTGTGCCTGTGTAGTAGTCATAGATGCAGCAACGAGATGAGAAGGAGCCCGCAAGGAGGACTAGCCACTTGGTGCCGCCATTAATGGATGTGGAAGAGTAAGGTGGGAGAGTGGCAGTGAGGTGAGAGGTCCATAGGTTAGGAGACGGGACAGGGAAGAGGATATCAGTGAAGATTTCTCTTGAGGATGCACTGACACAGGTGGCTGCAATTGGGAGGTCTGGGTTTGCAGCGAGGATGTCTTTTTTAAGTTTTTTTGTCTGCCCAGATTTAGTGAGAGGAAGGATAGGTGATGGTGTAGCAGTTGGAGTAGATAGGGGGAGATAGAAAGTGCCATATCAGAACAATGAAGGAAGTAAGAGGCAGAGAGTGAGAGGTGAGGTGGGGGTGAGTGTGCTGTAATGCACCGCTCTGAACCTGATCCACTTGGCACAGTGGGCCAAGTAGGTAATAGGAGTACAAAACAATGTAGGATGATGGCACAATTAATGATTTTTACACTAAAGAATTTTACAGAGGTACAGCTAAAAACGATTTTTACACTAACGCTACTTAACACTATTACTACCTAAAATATGTGCAATTGTAGCTGGATAACTATCAAGAACAAGAATACAATTCCCCATAAGCTTTAGATTAGGACCAAACAAGGGCTAAGCATATATGGTCTATGTTGTCTCTGGGAACTCTGCCACGAAATTAATACTGTTGTATATCCTTGTCCATCTACAATCTGATGTTACATATTGTCCCACCAGCGCACCTTTTGCACTCCTCGAGCTGTCCCCATGGGCCAACATTGCGCTGGCCAGAGAGGGTGAAATGAGGGAAGCTTGCACATGGATGGGTACTTTTGACACATGCACACTGCCTTCCACAGGCGGGCCCACACATCCTCCCAATACCACAGGCAATACAACCAAGACTAAAAACTAGAGACCTGTCCTCAGAGACCCAACTAAACAGTCCAAGCAACAAGGAAGAAAAGAGTAGGCCACGACAGAGACTACCCCACTTCAGTACCTCTCTACTATTGGACTACAAACACAAATCTACCTCGTGAACACCACATAACTAAGGTAAACAAGACTGTAACCAAATAGTAATTGTGAAACATCAAGAAAAAAAAAGCCACCCACACAAGAGAAGACAACCAACGAAGCACACGCGACCACTACTCCAACACCACGTGTGATAAAATTACCATAAACATTTACCTCAAAGGGAACACTACACACAGCAACTAAATGAGTGCTATGCATGTTTGAAACCTAAAAACTACCAGCTGTGCACAAAATAGAGTGTACAAACACCTATAACTCCATGCTGCATGCAATAGGAATGTACCTTTCAATACACTGGCCACTCATGCCGCAAACACACTAGCAAGGCATATTGTCAAAATATACCTCAATGTGCACTGACCACTACTTCTCCATGTCGTAACTACCACAGCTCAGCATTTCATCAAATACATCTTTAATTAACATTAAAAAGCCTAACTCCATGCAGCTACCTCACTAGCGCTACATGTTAGAAACGTTCAACTTCAGATACCAATCTACACAGCATGCAAACTACGATCTATTCAAATCTTTATTGGTACACCACAATGATCGTGCTCAGCATGCGTGAAGAACCCACTCCATTCAACAGGACACAATAATAATAATGATGATCCACATGTGATGAACACACTGTGGCACAATAGTGATAAAGAGGATCATAAGAATAATGATGTATAACGGTAATAACACCACAATGGTCATACTATCTTTGTTGATGGTCTGCATGCCTGCTCAACTGCTAATCTACACATCAATAATCACAGTACACCAACAAATCCTGATGTACACCAACAAATCCTATGCCAAATATGTTACTACGTGTTCAATAAACACTATGAACCACACCACTGAACCCAACCGAATGTCTGAAATGCACACATTAACAAGTAGTACAACTTAACACTACTGTGAAGAAATACAACCCCATTAAATCAATTGATGATATATTTTGATTATACTTTCTCACATTCTGCCTATGAATTAAATCCGTGCACCGCTTGGCTGTCCCCCAATAGGAGAGGTCTTTCTGTGAGATTGAACCAAAAATGTACTAAGCTTCTGAAGCTTCTGTGTGCTGCACTGGAGGAGAGGGGCCCTTCATGTGAAACACTGGCGGATTTATATTGTATCATCGCGGCCTGTATTAGACATCTGACAGGGAAGGAGGATAGTTTACGGAAAATGCACAAACCTCCCCAGTATGATCCAAGAATTGCTAGTTCAAAGACAGAAACATGCATTAGTATCAAACATCTATTATTTAAAGCAATAAAATATGAGTTCTATATGACCACTGTTCCGTCCTGAAATTTCTTTTGGACAAAAATTCCCAGTACTTCTGTGCATGTATTAACCAAGGGGTGGGGTGGGGTGGGGGGGGGGGGCGCCATCTTACATTGGCTCAGAAATTGGACAGTCTAAGTGGGTGAGGTTTATCAATTCAAAATGTAATCTATAGTGAGTTCTGTGAATTGGATCACCCTACTGAGGGGCCCTTCAAGTCTGGCCCCTGTCTGTGGTTAGAGGAAGACCTGCTGTGGGCTATTATCAAACTGAAACTGTCCAGGCCCCCAGCCCAGATGGTTGCTAATAAAACCTTGCTTTGACCACATTTTTATGACACACAGGATTCCACTCTCTTGGTCCCAAATCGATTGTGATCCCGTTATATAAAAAAGAGGCCACAGATAACCCGTCTAACATTGCGTTAATTGATGCCATTAGTAAGGTTTTTGCAAACCCTCATTTTAAGAGACCTTAATCTGGCAAAGAGCAGGTTGGTTTTCAGCAGAATATAGGGACCCCTCTCAATGCAACTATCTTTGCACATCTACTTCCGACTAACAGGCCAAGGGGGGGGCACCTATTTATGTGGCATCATTGGGTATGTCCTGTGCCTTCGATCGGGTAGCTCGGTCTATTCTATGAACAAAGATGCTCTCCTTTAATGTTCCAAGAAAATAGGTCCAACAAATTGTTTTACTTCATTCGAATTCCTCGCTTAAGATCAGAGTTACTCGGGAAGGTTCTAGGACTAGAGCCATCCTTTCACATCTTGGACTTAGACGTTGCATCCTAGCTCCTACGCTCTTCAACATCTATGTGAGTGATATTGAGAAGCTATGGAAGGTGAATAATAGGATCCATGTTAGATTGGGCCACTTGAAGGTGCAATGGCTTGCATTTGCCGACGACCTTATTCTATTTGATAGGACCGCCATGGGACTACAGCATATGTTGAATTTGTTTCATCGTTGTGCTGTAGCCAACTACTTACTTGCCAATGGGTCCAAATCGATGGAAGTCAACTTTGCTAATTCTTCTAAACCTAAAACCATGTGGTGGACTGTTGGTGGCGAGAGAGTAGAGTGGGCACTATAAGGAAGGCATGGTATCAAACAGTAAGACAGACATAAATAATCACAGTTCAAGGGTGTTTATTGAACTTCAACTGAGTTTGAAAAATGCCTATCTAATCCTAAATTTAAAGATGGGAGCAAGCTACAACCATCAAATAATAATAATAATAATAATAATAATAATAATAATAATAATAATAATGCAGTCCTAGCGGTGACTTGTCAAAAAAAAAGGGCCTATTATTGCCAATCCTTACTTCTAAATACAAATAGTGTGAGGAAACAATGGTATGCAAAAGAAAAGTGTTCAAGTAATGATATGTCAGGATATTCAAGCCGTTGGCCTCCCTTCCCCACGTTCTCAGCACAGGACAAGGCAGCACACTCGAGCTTAGCACAGTCTCTGGCTTCTCTAGCATGAGGATGCAGATCTAATCTCAATAACAGGGCCTTCTATGTCAAGGTGTATTTGCGATTCAAAGTCTCTTACTTTAGAGGGCCTGATGCGACAAACATTCAAAAGTTCCTTTATCTTCAGGATTCTCATGTACAACTTCTTGGGTGATTTTTGATTCACCCCGAGCCCCGCTCGAAGAGGTCAAGGGAACTTCCCTCCTTGTGACCCCTTCGGTTTCGCCGTCTTTCTCCTCTCATTAAACTGCCATCTTGGAACTGCTGTTTCCTCGTTTGTTATGCCTCGCTTAGTGTGTGCTCTCGCGCTCTGCCTTTTATCCGTGTGGGGGAAGTGTAATGGAAGTCAGGTGTGGATAATTGTTGATAATTGCCTGACCATAGTATTGGGACATGTCAGGTACACAGCTCGGGTGGTAGTCTGTTTTCCCTTAGGGCGGGCTGTCAGTGAGAAAGATTTTTGTGTTGTAAAAAGAGGGGCGAGTTCACAAACATCCCACCGGGTAGGATGAAGTAAAGGTGTTACAGGGAAGGCGATACCGCGTTTCACCATCCGGTGACCCACTCCCACAAGACCCCTCACCCAGGTGATCCTGCCCCACTGCTCCACCCCCGGGAACTGGATCCAAAAGTGATGGCTGTGTCCTGGCCAACTGGATGACAGATCCCCAGGGACTAGCGGCTGACACACCTTCTGGTTTCTCACAGTGTCTGCTATAAGATCTCTAGGCTACAATCCTATGAATTCAACCTCAGGGGTCATGTGGAGAGCCTCTCTAAAACAAAAACTCCTACCATTCATTGCCTATGCAAAACACTTGGTGTCCAAAATATGCACATTTTCCATTCTGACAGCGTTGAAATGTTATCTGGGCAAGGTGCAGCCAGTATTATTGTATGTCTGTATCTTTCCCTGGTGGACCTAGGTGAATACCTCAATGTTCTACAGGTGTCTTTGGGGAAAAAGGTGTTGGGTCTGGCACCTTCACTACCCAATTCCATCATTCGTCACGAATTGGGATTGGTTTCCTTGAAGGCACGTTACACTTATGGATAGAGCTGCTTAATTACACCAAAATGTTGCACCGCCAGTCAACTCCTTATATACTGATCTTCACCAAATGTTGAATGATTAATCTGTACCTTCCTTTTATGTTTTAAACTCAAGATGCAGGACCTATGGTCCTGTCTGGGTGGATCAGAAGATCTTATATATTGGGTGGGCAAGGTAAAATTGAAGTTATTGAAGTTATTTAGATATAATTGGACAACTCTTGAAGCATTGCACACCTATTCGACGTGCAAAGATTACGCAAAATTCCCACATAAAAGAGACACAATGTTTGACCTATCTGGTCAGTTTCTCTTGTTTCAAATTGTGTAACGTATATTTGCATTTCAAACTCAACCAACTGCATTCAGGGGAGGACCATGCACTGGAACTTAACTGGTTCTCCCATAATTATGGTGTGTCGATTTTGCAGGTACAAGGACTTTCTAGAGACTCTACCACACTGGATTATGGATTCTCCCTTTCTTGCCCCTACTAGGCAAAGGATATTTAGCAAATTTCGTGAATGTTTTGGTACCGATTTCTCAAAAAATGTGTTCTGGTCCAGACCTATGTGGGGAGATATGTTTCATTATTTATCGCTTTGTGTCGTTTTTTAAAGGACATTGATGTATTAACTGAAATGAAATCATTTATGTTTTATTGCTGTTTATCTAGGTTTTAGGTTTCAATTTTGTGTAAGGTTTATTTTAAACCATCTCACAATAAAAAAAGTTTTAAAAATTAAAATAAAGTGACAAAATAATGCAAGTACTTCTTTACTTTTCATGCGTCTAAGTAAGCTTGGTGCTCCTAGTGGAGGATATTTGTCCTTCACTTTCCGTGGAGTATTCTTTCTTACTCCATAGTTCGTTCCCACTATTCACAGTACTCTTATTTGCCATGGAGGAGTGATCAGCATTTTTTCTCCACTCTTCTTCTCAGTGGATTTGTGTTGGGTTCTAAAATTGGAAGTTGTATTACAAATGGTCTGTTTCCGTTGTGTCTTCTGAGGGTCTGAGGGGTTCATAGGAAAGTGGGGCAGGGAGTTCTTTCACAGAATGGGAATCCTTGTACCCAAAATAGGAATCTCTCCTTGTGAGGTCCCGCTGACCGCCACCCCTACGTGGAATGTTGCATAGCAGGCTCACCTCCCTAGCCACACTGGGAAGAGCTCCCCTCGGGGGAGGAGTGATAAGATCCTGTGAATCGTCACAGCAGCTTGTTGCGCAAACACATCTCCCTGCTGTACTTTACTACGGGTGTGCCAACAACAGCTCCAGGTCGAGGATGTCCTCAGCACATTCATTGAAGTACACTTGTTGCCAATTGAGGTAATCTTCCTAAGTCCACAGGATTAAAGAAGCTGGGACGTGAGTTCAAGGTAAGGTTTTTTTATTTGAAGTAAATCTCAGAGGGGAGCGGGCAGGGAACAAACCACATGTGCCCACCACCAAGGCTTCTCCAACTGACATGAGTGGAACATTTGGCACACATCATTCACACATTCCACAGATGACCTCACACACACGTGATATTACAGACACCCAGACCAGATCACCACACCATGGCTTCTGCACTGTACCAGGCCTATTGAGAAGCAAAACGCTGGTTCTTGACGACAATAGAGCAGCAGTCCTGCAAATCCAACAGGTTTGAAGCCCTCTATACCATCAGGGAGCCATCTCGACTTCACTTAGCTCGCTGCTGTGCTTTCCATAATCCACTGCCATCAAGTCATAAGAGAACGCCAGGATCATAAGAGGACACCAGGATTTTTAAAATGCATTACTTGTTAATGGCCAGAAGCTATACACAAAATATGTGTTTTAGGCTTACCTGGTCATATGTCACAGAAAAATATGAATTTGGAGGCAAAGGTGATATTCTGCAGCAGTTGCTGTGGCTTCACAGCTGCGATATGAAAAGTGCTATGCTTGGAAGCACCTCTGCGAGTGTGAACTCTATGAACGTGTTTTTCATAAATTCTTGATACAATTTTTCACAGAACAAACGATCCTCTTAACCAGACTACGCGTGGAGTCTCAATAAGGAGAAATCAATTATATGACACGACTAACAAGGTTGCAGCACATGCAGACACAGTGCCGATGATGCTTCTGTAGTCCGCACAGGAGGGATATTTTCCCCTACATCTTTAGTGTCGAATATGCTTTTGATAATCTCTGTATCACCAACACCGCCACCATCCAGTGGCTTGGTTTGCAAGTTAGGTATATAGGGCAAGTTACAGGAACCAGCATGGAACCTTATAAAAGAGAACTTCCAACACATTTTTCCTGGTTGCCTATCCGAAGGCATACAGCACAGTGGCAATATACTTGGGACAATGCAGGAAATCCACTGAGAGCAAACTGTGGAGGCATCAAACCCTCCTCGTATCTCCTCTCCCAACACAGACAAACATCCCCTCAAACGAAGAAGCGCGTAGAGATGTACGGCGAAAATGAAAGCAACTGGTGAAACACTCAG
The DNA here is from genome assembly GCF_040938575.1 of Ambystoma mexicanum. Taxonomy (NCBI): domain Eukaryota; kingdom Metazoa; phylum Chordata; class Amphibia; order Caudata; family Ambystomatidae; genus Ambystoma; species Ambystoma mexicanum. The sequence goes on from NC_090936.1 coordinate 744,103,343, forward strand.
CTAGACACGCCTGGTGGGTCGCACCCTTTTTTGTAGTTGTGTGGGTAATTAAAAGCACATCTAAGTGACTGTCAGTCATACCCCCATCTCCACTTCCTCGATAAAAAGTCATCACAGGGAGCAGTGAATCATTTCAAAACAATATGCAATGGTCTGGGTGGCAAACTATTCGACTAGCAGATCTTGACCTTTCACATTCTCTGGATTCTTGCAATAGGAATGACGTGGTTATAAATAAATCATGCACGCCTTTTGCCAGAACTTACATCATGAGATCGAGCAGAAGCTGCTAACAGCCAGTATGATTCACAAGAGAACCACCGTACTGGCAGCCATCCAGCCCACAAGCTCTGAATAGCAAAACAGTTTCTGACTTGATGAGTGAATTTAAGGCCGGACGGGTTTTTGTGCGGTCCAAGCTGGCTAGCAACAGAGCACTATACAGAGAAGGAGTCAAAATTAAGGGACTTCCAGTGACTGGACTGAGGAAGAACACAGTAGGTGGGAAGAGACAACAATTTATTTATTTGAATTTTTAAAGTGCACATCAGCCCTGGGGCATCGTGGCGCTGTTACAGATAAAGACATCAAGCTGGTTACAGCGGAGGGCAAATAGTTACATGGCAATTTTCATTACAGAATAATGTATACATATACTGGTATTACAGACGCACATCGTTACAGTACAGATGAGGGCAGGTGAAGGAAAGGTAATGGTTAATTGAATAGTGTAGTTGTGAGAGATTTGCGAAAGGAGTACAGCGAGGGTTCTGCTCTGAGTGAGTTGGGGAGAGCATTCCAAAGCTTACGTACTATGTGGGGGAAGCCAATGCCGCCGGCTTTGGGTCTTCTTACAGTGGGCACTCTGAGTTGGTTAGCATGGTGGCTTCTTTTAGGACGGATGGAAGTATTCTTGGCTATGGTTTCTGATAAGTAGGGGGGTGCTGTGCGATTGATGCATTTGTGTGTGAGGGTGAGTATTTTGAAATTGATTTTTTCCTTGACTGGGAGCCAGTGTACGAGACTTCTGGCCTGTGATATATGGTCAAATTTGGGGATGTTTAGTGCAGCACGGAGGGCATTATTTTGTACCATTTGGAGCTTGTTTAAGTTTTTGGTTGATGTGCCTGCTAGAAGGGCGTTGCAGTAATCCAATCTGGCTCCTATGGTAGCTCTGGCTATGGAGAGGCAGTTGGGTGCGGTAAGGTAGGGTTTTATGGCATAAATGAGTTTGGTGGTCAGTGCAGATGCGGTGGAGATGGCGCGGACTTGTCTAGTCATGGAGAGTGTGGGTCTTCACGGCGGAGGAGACAGGTAGGTTAGTATTGTTGATGGTCATGTGTGAGTATTCGGGGCTGAGTTTGGTTAAAGTTTTGCTGGGGGCTAGGATGATTATCTCGGTTTTATCGCCGTTTAAGCAAAGACCATTAATAGCCATCCAGGTTTGGATAGTGGTATAAATCTTAAGGAGAGCTTCTGTGTCTTGGTCATAATCTCCGGAGAGGGGGAGGAGAGCTTGTTTGTTGTCGACATAGTTTGTGTACGCTATGCCGAGAGAGTACAGCAAGTCAAAGAGGGGTTTGGTGAATAGGTTGTAGAGGGTCGGTGCTGTGCATGACCCTTGTGGAACTCCACAACTGATGGTAGTGGGGGGAGCGTTGGCCTGGTCTGAGTACACTTTCATGGCCCTACCTTCTAAGAAGGAGGTTATCCATGTGGTTGCCTTGTGAGAGAAGTGGGCTGCGTTGGAATAGGTGAGAGGTGAGGATGCTGTGGTCCACTAGGTCAAATGCTGCGGAGAGATAGATCAGTAAAAGGAGAGCAGGTTTGCCTGTGTCCGTTATTTTGGTGATTTGATGCTTTAAATCTAAGCGGGCAGTTTCAGTCCCATGGCCTTTGCGGAAGCCCGATTGTCTTCTGCCTAAGATGGTGTGGGTTTCCAGGTAGTAATGGATTTGGTTATGGGCAGCTTTGTCTAAGATTTTGAGAAGGAAGGGGACGGTGGTGATGGGGTGATAGTTACTGAGGGAGGAGGGATCAAGGGAAGGTTTTTTCAGGAGTGGGCGAACCCAGGCTTCTTTTAGGCATTGTGGTACGGTTCCAAAGGAGAATGAAGTATTGATGAATGCTGTGATGATGGGGGTGAGTGATTCTTTGATGATGGAGCGTGGCAGATATCCCCTTTGCAAGTAGAAGGTGATGAATCAGTGGGCCGTGCAGTCTGATTGAAAAACGTAGTTTATTTCACAGGCCTGGTGCCAAACAGAACGCACGTTTCCTCTTGCTTGGATTCAGATTTGTTTCTCACGATTTCATTCAACATGCACTTTCAGCGGCCAGAGCCCTAGGCGTCAAATTAATAAAAATGAAAATCACATAGTACCAAAAACTGGAAAATCGGTACAAGAAGCTAATATCAGAGCTTCGAAGAGCATCCACATTCTCTCTAAATGGGAGGGAAATTGTATTCTAGGGGTGTTTATCCGGTGGTTAGCATGTGGGTAGATGAAGGAAGCTTGAGGAAAGTTGCCTTTTCCTGTGCCAAGATAGTGTGCTAACCCCTGCACAACCCTTGAGCTAGGTCCGGGGGTCCACAACTTAATGCAGTGACCATCAGCTTCGAAGTTAGGGTAGAACAAATGAAACAGGAATGAGTGCTTTCTGAGAAACAATTTAGTTGAGCATGAGAAACAATTTAGTTGAGCATGGTGCTAATCCCTAAACTTTAAACAGCAAAATCAAGCCTAGGAGACTACAACACTGAAAGTCCATAACAATACCATTGTTCATCGACATAAGTCTTTTTTTAAATTTCATTTTATTCAAAATGTTATCAAAGCATCATTAACTTCCTTTGTCATAGTAGTAACACCAATCTTGAGTCTAAATGGCTTCATTGAAAGCCCCCCGGTCTAACAATATCGAGAATACGAAGGGGAAGAAAGAGACAAGGGGGTATGTCTAAAAGCAGATCAGGGGGAAAAGGCTGCAGAAGGGGAAGGAGGGGCAGATGATTGTGATGGGACAGAGAAACATGGGTGCCAGGAATATATGCATCATTCATTTGTAAGAATGCTAGTTATTCGGGTAAAACACACTTCTATTAAGTTCTATCAGCCGCAGTAGGACCTTTTTGGGGTTTCCTGTTGGATAGGCATTCCCCTCTTAACGATAGAAAGCTTGTCAAGATCGGCAAGCCACGAACCAAGTAATGGCTTGGTCCTCGCTTTCCATACCCTAAGGTTTACTCTTTAGCACATGCAAGATCAGTCTACAGTCACGAAAGACCATGGGTACAGACTGTGCGGTATGCATATATCGAACCTAGGATCCCAGTGCGGGCATTAAGGCATATTCATTCTCGATGTACCAATATGATTCTTTCTTTAACAACAACCCGGAAGACTGTTACCTTAGGACCGCTCCAAAATGTATGCATGAGACCCGCCGCTCTGTGGGTCTTCTAAAACCAACAAAAGTCGCTGTCATCTATCTCCAGTTTGAACATTCATATCAGCCTCCAGCAGGTGCTGAAGAACGTTCTTTGTTGCATCAAATGGACTCTCAGGTCCCTTGAGCACTTTGTTACATAAGATCCATTTGCATTCATGGTCTCATATCTTGCTTCCCAATTCCATTTTTGTCTTCGAGGTGGCACATTGAGAGGCCAGCACTCGGTACACAGATGCCATGCTTAGCTCCTCTTTGCTATCCCCTACTACAATTCCCTAGTTGTATTCCTGAATGCCAGTTGGACAGGATCAATGTCTTTGCACCACTTCACAATTTCCCTGAATCATTTGTCCCCCCCACCTCCTGGCACTGCACAGACCTCCTGGACATTCTCCAAAGACACCATGCCTTTGTTTCGAAGGAGGTCTTCAAAATGCCCCAGAACATACTAATGGTTAGCACCTGTTGCAACTTGCTCAGTCTTGTCTCTGGATTCTGCAGCAGTGGCGCATCAGTATGGGCATGAGGGTCCCTGTCTGCATACCAGCATCGCCTCTCCCATGTAGTCTTTGCATAGTCCACCATGGAAATACACACCAAGCTCCTTTGATACCACCAGCGTATAGCATTTCAGCGTTTGTGAAGCTTTCTGCCACGCACAGGACCAATATTACACATCCCAGGGTCTTTAAGTCAGCACCCCTCTCCCACAGACCTGCCTGATGCAAGACTGCAGCCCATAGTATATTTTCAGATCTGGTTGAAATCCCCCCTTTTACAATGGTAGACACATTTTGGACAGACAAATCTGACAGCTCTTTATCTCCTACTAGGATCGCGTTCTGAAGTCTAAGACCTTTCCAATATACGCTTGGGATCCATATCGGCAATGCCCTCAGTTTATACAGTATTTTAGGAAGGACCACCATTTTAAACAAGTTATCCATACACCATAGTGACAGGTCGTGCTTTTTCCAGAATTTGTTTAGGTCCTACATTTCCTCAATGACCATGTGTAGGTTGGACTTTACAAGGTCTCCTCTCTCTCAAGAAAGTAATGCCAAGTATTTGAACGTTTTCAGTTCCCGATGCATGCCCCAGTATCCCAGGTGAGCACTGAAGCAATTTTTCACTCTTTCACTCATTCACCTTGCATCCAGAAAGTGTTTTATCACAGAGAATAGCAGAGAGAATTCCATCCAAGTGTGATGCATAGACCAGCAGGTCATTCTCAAAATTATACTTTTTGTTGCTTCCCCTTACCTCAATTTTCGTTATGTCTGCATTTTCTCGGATTGTTCCATCTAGCATTTCAAGAGCCAAGTCGAAGAGCAGCAGGTAAAGTGGGCAGACCGGACTAGTGACCCTGCAAAGCTTGAACCAGGCTGACCACCGACCATTAGCCTACACGCAATCTTCTAGTGTAGAGTATAAGGCCTCTACCATCTTGAGGAATCTGTTCCCAACCCCACAGCGCAGGAACATCCTAAACAGAAAGCACCACTTAAACCTATCGAAAACTTTTCCTCCATCCATTTAGAGCACCACAGTAAGACGTCTGCGTCTTGTGTGAGGATCTACTGGTTCAACCGAGTTATTTTATTGTGGATTCCCACTCTGACATTTACAAAACCCACTTGGTCCTTATTGAGTAAAGATTGCGTCACACTAGATTGCCTTTTAGACAGCACCTTTGTGAAATGTTTGGTATCCACATGTATGTTATGTTAAATGTTTTTATACTGTTCACTGTTGCCACCTGCGTGTTCTCGGGCGGATCTGAAATGCAAGATATCAGGGAGACTGGTCAGTAGCCTGCACAATTTGTTAGGGGTTTTAACTCCTTATGGATGACCATGATCAGCGCCCTCCACTCGGACAGGGCCATCTCACCCTTCACCAAATTTTTCCTAAACACCTCCAAGAGGAGCATAATGGCTGAGCCATTTAACCGCTTATAAAATTGTGCCGTAACGCCATTTACACCCGGTGCCGTGACAATGGACAAGTCCCTCAATGCAGCACATCGCTCATCCAGAGAGATTGGGCTATCCGTCTTTTTGGTCTGTGATCTATTAATTTTCACAGCGGATTCGCCTCGAAGAAGCCCTCCATCCCTTCAGCAGATGCCCCCAGCTGTCTATAGATTTCTAGACAATCTCAGAATTTGCTGCAGCTACCATATGCGGTTACTGGCCTGATCCAATACCCTCCTCTCTATTTCTACTATCATAGTTTGCTTGCCATAAACAGTGAGCTAAGATCTTAGAAGACTTTTCTCATTTACCCCATTATGCATGATTCAAAGAGCTGCAGAGGTGCACAACCCGTCTCATACATTCCTCATTTGTAATATTTGGTTCAACTATACCAATTTCATAACATTTTCCTCACAAGAATTGTGTTGGTATTCTCCTGGCAATTTGTTCATCCTTCTTTCTTTATTCATATAGGTCCTTTGGTCTATATTTTTTTCCTCATTTAAGCACATGCCATTATCTTTCCTCCAACGAAAGCCTAAAAGGTGTCCCAGAGAAGTGAAGCCTTGTCCACCGACCGCATATTTATTTCAATGAACTCATCCACGTCTTTATGTTATGTTAGTTCTCATTTGTAAAGCACTCTGCCACCTGAGGGTCTCTTTTCTATTGCCAAGAACAGGAGTCAATAACAAAATGTTGATATGAAATCTATGCAAGTCACCTACTAACAGTCTCTCTGAAAATGTATCCGGTCATTGCATCGACAACCAAAGCATCGACAGCCAAACCATCTAAAAAATAAAACTCATCTAAAAAAAAGCATCTAATGCATTTTTTAGATGGTAAAGGGTTAGTTTAATAAAAATGGGGTTTAAAGGTTAAAAAAGGGGGTTTGGGGAAGTACCCCCTCAAAAAAAAAATGAAAAAAATGCATTAGATGCTTTTTTTTAGATGCGTTTTATTTTTTAGATGGTATGGCATTAGATGCTTTGGCTGTCTATGGAATGACTATAAACCCACTGAAAACTATATAAGTAGCTGTGAAAATTGCACATAACTAGTTTGGTTTATGGTACTCAAACTAAACACTACACCTATACCTTCTTTATTTATGTCATTTTTGGAGCACATGCATGGGGATGAAACTTCCTAAACTCGTGCTCTGCCACCAGAGGTATGCTGGTGCTGTGCTTTGAGTCCCCGATGGAATCGGTCAAACCGTAAACAAAGGCCACAAGAGAGTCCAATAGAGAGAACCGTTCGTACAGTAAAAGTGCCTTAATAGTTACTTTACACTATCATGCAACAAGAAGGTTTTAAGAGCCTTCCAGAATTTGCAATCATTTTCAATCCGTCTTACACCAAGGAGGGAGAGAGTGCTATAAGGTAGGGGCTGCCACTAAAAAGGCTGTGCCAGCCACTGTCACTTTGCGAAACCTTAGAACCCGTAGCAGGTGGAGATTAGATCGGAGATCTCTGGTGGGCATATAGGCTATAATCTCTTGTAGATAAAGCGTGCCTTGTGTGTAACATTAGGAGGCAAGCATAGAGCCTTAAACTTCACTCTGCTCTCTACCGAGAGCCAGTGAAGCTTGCAAAGGGTTGCAGAAACATATGCATACTTTGGTAGACTGGCAACCAGCCGGGCTGCCGAGTTCTGCAGAATTTGAAACCTATTCAAGTGATATTTTGGTTGGGCCAGTAAAGTAGAGCTGCAAAAGTCTATTATCCCCATTAAAGACGAAGCAACCACAGGTCCACGTAAAGTGTACCTGTGGAAAATGTTGAATGATCTTTTTTAGTGTTCTGATTTTAAAATAACATGCATTGCATCTAGCACGGACTTGCAGCTACGGGTAGAGAGATGCAGAAATATGTACTCCTAGATTCTTAACAGTCCACTGGGGTGGGTAAAGTACCCAGAGATGAAGGCCAGAATTCAGATGACCAGAGTGAACAGGCCGAGGATGGACCCACCACCAGGACCTCGGTCGTGTCCTCATTCTATTTCAACCAATTCACATTCGTCCACTCCCCAATGTCTTCTAGACAGCTCTTCAGCCGCATAGCCATCTCTTTGTGGTCCCGATTCACCCGAAGAATCAGCTGGGTGTCATCTGCTTAAGAATAAAAAAGACACCCATGTGAATGAATGAGTTTGGCTGACGGACACACATAGATAATAAAGAGAAGAGGTGAAATTGCTGATCCATGGGGGACTCCGCAAGTGAGCACAGTTGGGGTAGACCTATATGGTGGAAGAGAGAGGGTCTGTGCCTGTTCTAAAAGAAAAGACTCAAACCAACGAAGCACAGTACCAGTTACACTGGCCAGCCCAAGGCGCCGACAAAGGATAGAGTGGTCGATGGTGTCGGCAGCTGCGGATCCATCCAGCAGGATAACAAAAAAAAAAAAAAAAGAAAGAAACATATCCACCTGTTCCAGCATCCTGGCAAGGTAATCGACAACTGACACCAGTACAGACTCAATACCCATGGCGTGCCGAAACCCTGACTGAAAAAGATCCAAAATCTTGGCCGTCTTCAAGAAATTTCTTAATTGAGGCATAGCTATGGCTTCCAGAGGCGACTTAGACTTAAGTTGGGATATCATTTTCCCAAGTTGTTCTTCTGTGGTCACCTCAAAAGTGGAAAAGGATAGCTCATTAGAAAATGCTATCTGTGTGGGGGAAAGACATGCCCATCTCACTATCTCTTTTAGAAATAGAGATATTGCTTCGGATGTCAGCAATCTTTGAAACAAAGAAATTCGAAAGTGAGTCACAAAGAACTTGTGAGGAAAGAACAGATGAAGCAAATAAACTTGGGGATGCCAGCTATCGAATCACAGAGAAAAGTTCCTTTGGCTAATTTAAAGCTTCGGAGATCTGTTTTGTATAATATTCAGTCTTGGCTTCTTTTATAGCTTTATGGTAGTTGAAGCAGGAAGCATTCAATTAAGCGTTGTCTTCTGGCTGATAAGCAGATCGCCAGGTACCCTCTGCTTGCTTATACACAAGCTTTAATGAATAAAGAAAAGTCGTGTACCAAGGCACCAAGGCTCTGAAACCTTATGTGTTTTTTTTCCCTAACTTGCTTGGTGCCAACTCATCCTCGGCCACAGTAAAAGCGTCTTGGAGAATATGCACAGCGTCAAAGTCAGGCAATGAAGCAGAATGTCCACAATAATCAATGATATGGGTCTATGCATATGCATTTGACAGCAACATCTTTGCAGCGCCTGGTCAGAGATTATGATGTTTTACGTTTTACTATCATAAACTGATGGAATTAGATCTCTTGTCTCCAAGAAAATGTCAATCTGAGAAACTGCAATGTGCACCCTAGAAGTATGAATATTTTCTATCCTTTGGGCGATTTGTTCCCCATATGTCATATAGGTTAGATCTTGCATCATTTGCTTAAAAGCATTCATGTTCACTTAGAGCTTGGACCTACCTCCAAATGACTTGTATATCACTGCATCCAAGGGCACATTAAGAGCTTCTGCTACTATAAATGTTGTCGCAGTGCATAATCATTATTTGCATCAAATCATCAAAGAAGGCTTCAATGTCTTTATTAAGTGCGTAGACGCTGGCCAGAGCGTAACCTGAACTTTCAATGTGCATGCGCTTTCATTATTTAGCAATCAGCATCCGCCATCAGCATCCTTCTGTTCCTGCAGAATTCTGTGTTATCCTTCTTCCAAACTGCAATGTGACCCCCCTCGTGTTTCGTGAATATGGACTAGAAAGCTTAAGTCCTTTCTTATGCCTTCAACAGCATTTAATTCTCTTCTCGTATCGGATAGGTCTCTTGAAGGAACACCCAAACAGTTTCTCTTTTTTCCCCTCCTCCCTGCCCCCCAATTTCCAAAATGTCAACATCTTTCTTTTGATGGGGCGATTCACACTATTTACATACCAAGAGAAAAACACAAGGGGTGCGCTGCTTAAGCTAGTCATACATTCTTAGATATCAATGCCCATACCAATGGATCACAGTCCCAGAAAAGGAATCAGGAAATTAAAAAAACAATATACAGCCTATTGTATCATTCTGTTCCAAAATACCAATAATCCCCATCGGATCCACCATTTTTCTTAAGGGGCAGCTGTGGCAGTGCGTGGATTTTTTCAATGGAGGGCCATACATATTTCCACTAATGAGCCCAAGTGATCAAGCATGGCGAGAGAGCCCCAACCAAACAAAAGATTCAGGGTGGTGGGGTCTAATCCCCCAGAGAACATATTTAAAATAATGGGTTAAAATGCATATTACAGAACACAGTTTGTGACCATGCAATTAATTCTGTGGGGTAACATTTGGAAAGAATGTGACAGATGCCAAGTCGCCAATAGTACAGAGGAGCCCTTTTCATACCACCTTTGACCACAATCTATGCCAGTATTCTGCCAGTGAAGAAGAGATTTGTAGGCCATTTGTAGGTTGTGTCCGCAAATGCCAGTACTGCAATGGGTGGGAGGATAGCTCAGGGGCAACGCGTTTGTCTTGGAAGCAAGACAATGCAGCGTGTCACAGGTTTGAATCCTTAGAGGACGGTGTCCAGCATGAAGTGCGATATAAAAGCTCAATTTCATTTAAAGAACACACTTACGTTACTTTGCGCAATAATGCCAGTATTGCCATTTTAAGAAGACATTGTCATGCTGTGCGTGCCAATGTATGCCAGTAATGGCAACATAAGAACATAGCCATGTTGTCTGTACCCATAAATGCCACAATTGTCACTGTACCATGCCTATTAATTGCAGAATTGCCACCATAAGAACATGCTCATGTTACTTTTCCCCATTTATGCCTATCACTTTAAGACAACATTTTCATTCTGGCAGTGTCAATACATGCCAGCATTGGTCTGTAGCATTTAGTTTTTTTAGCCAGTGTCCAAAGTATCCCAGTATTGCCATCAAAAATCTCTGCCGGCACCACCGGACCACCACCACCACACCCACCCTATCCATGGGAGACTGGGACACTTTGGAGGCTAGAGGAGCCACACACTCTGTGACATGACCCCTGGAAGCAGTAAATGGGGGATTCCCCCAGAGCTCTCAGAGTTTACACAAGGCCTGGCAAAAGATGCCTATAACATATGTGCCTCTTACATATCGCTATAGGTTTTCCAATGGCTACGGTAGAAAGATTACACACACACAAACAGGACATAGCTAGTGCCATGTGAACCTCTCAGGAAGATTAGTGGGGTTGGCAGTCGCCAGGACACTTCGTTCCAACCCCAACATGGTGGCTAAACACACGAAATCAAGTTTTATACTGTTTTTTTTAAAGAGGGAGCGGCTACAGCCACACAGGAACGAGGTGGACACAAGGGTCTATGCCCAATGAGGGCAAGGTAAAAATAAGAAGGAACTGGTCAGCCAATCGTGGCACTTATTGCCCAAATCACACCATTCCCCACAATATAAAAGGCAGGAAGTTTTCACAACTTTTTGAGGAACAGGAAAAATATTTAGTAGTTGGAGGAAGGTGGTCAGGAGGAGGAGGAAAGAGCCCGGAGGACAGAGGACTAAGTAGAGAACCAACACTTTGGCCAAGCCGATGAGGCAGAAGTGCAGGAGAGAGGATCCCGAGGGGCAGGTGGTGACACCAGTGGGGTTAAGGTTTTAAAGAATCCAGGTCACAAGGGCAGAACAGGGTGCACGCTGTGTAGACCTAGGCAATAATAATGGCACAAAGGCAAAAAGACCATAACAGTCACCTGGGTACAGAGCCACGTACCTGGGGCTGGGGACAGAGGACCCTAACCAATATACCAAGAGGGAGAATCCAGGCCAAGGACGAGAGCCCGCTCAGGTCCTGGGGACCGAACCTGGCAAGAGCCAAACAAAGAGTCCTAGTAAGGTACCTGAAGTGACTCGGGTGCACGATTACCCCCTACACCAGTAATACCAGCAAGGCTAGCATGGCAGTCACCATGCCATAAGCACAATTCTGTGACCCAAAAATTAGTACCCAGTCCAAAGAGATTCCACCCAGATCAACGCACGTAAGGGGGAATGCGTACCCACATTTTACCAGACAGGGACAGCCAAACCAAGGTGAGCCCCTAGGGCAGGAGGAGGAAGGGGAACTATACACCCGCCCACCATTGTACATGTTGTCCCAGGCATGATAGCCAATCCCAGGAGACCCCCTAGGGTATGAAGAACTACACACCTGCTCATTCCAGTCCCTTTGGGGCACAAGGGGCCCAACAACCACTGGAGGCCATTGACCATCCCAGGAGGCAGCACAGTTAATACAGATTCCAATCTATGATGACTAGATCCAACCACAACAAAAGGAGGGCACCGGGACCCTACAACTGTGAGTGACTTTGTGAACCTTGCTTTCTAGGACAGGGCATGAACTTTGGGACTCCGGACGAGCTGTCCATCTAGAGCAGAGGATGCACCACATTGCTTGGCCGATTTTGACAGTGCAAATTTCTCCACTTCTCATACCTTTAATAAAACAGTGAACCTCGTGGTACGTGGATGTGGACTCCTTTGTGGTAGGAATTAGTAAAGGTTTCAATTCAAGTTTTATTTAAATAGACAAATGACATACATTGACTTGCTTGATTAAATGGCCATTACTGAAAGTAAGCGTAGAAACTGTGGGCCCCTAAACCACAGGCGATTGGGTGCCCGGGAAGTAATACATCCTGACATAAAGAGAGAATAAGTAGGAACATTTCGTAGGGAAAAACCTGTGCTACTAGTGAACACTGTTAGGAAAGATTCCCATTTATGTGTAATTTTCCCTCCAGTTGTGTACCCCCCCCAACTTTTTGCTGCTGCTTAACACCATAGTCTAACTTTGCCAGGGGAGCCCAGCCTTCTGCTGCACTCCTCTGGGCTTTCGCTCACTTTTTATGGGGAAACTGACATGCCCTTAAAACAGTCAGTACTGGGAGACTTCGTTTCCCCTAGTCCTTTTGCAATGTTGCAACTTTTCTGCAACATATAACAAGTGTACAATGTACCTTCCAGTACAGTATGCTGGGGTCTCAGTCATTTCCAAAGGCTCTAGATACTCTCGAAGGATTTATTTAGGAGATGTGCAGATGTGTCACAGACATGGCTGGTGGCAGCTTATCTTTTCATGTAATTTTAACCCTTTCCTGCCAGGTAAACCGCGATTACCGCGTATGTCACGAATAGGTGGCTTGGCTCCAAAATGGCCATGCCACAAGGTTCTTTGCCCTATCCTTCTGCCATCTTGCCCCTTTGCCTTCCTTTGGGCATGCATTTTCCCGCGAATTGCTAAGTTTTGCAGGCTTCTGCATGGCGTGTGGGTGTGTCTCCAGGATGTGGGCCGGGGTGTCTGTCTCCAATACACATCATGGGTGCCAGAGAGTATGGAGTGCTGTGAATGCCTAGGACCACCGTGGTCCGTGATAGGTCCACGTATGGTATGCCTGTATGTGAGCAGATCTCCGATTGGGTCCTCTTCGTTTTGGCGCGAAGGAGATTCTGGATAAGAGAAGCCCCCAAACACCCATACCGTGTCCATCTCTGGAGTTCTCACTGAATGAAGGATAGGATCCAAGTATCCTGAAGATAAGAAGCCGAGTCGAGGATCCGCTGGTTACTCGCTGGAAGGTTTGGCACCCTGAAACCGCTGTCGTCCTGTGGGATGACCCTGCATCTGGTTGTCCTAGAAGGTCTGCGAAGACTATTCGACCCATTGGAATAGTGGGACAAACTATTCTCGGCACCTTCATCAAACCCTGCAAGTAAGCTTTTTCAGAAGTGTCCCTGGGCCAACCAGTGGGCTGACCAGTTTACGCTTTGGGAATCATCGCTGTATCTTCGTCGCTGAAAGCCGCAGAGCCACCAAATTGCCGCACATGAACCTACAACCGAAGTGGACTCGACTGCCGAAGTTTGGTCCGGAGTGTGCTGGGAGTCGGTGAGTAATAGCAACCCTAGCCGGTGGCCCCTAGCGCCTCCATCTATTTTTATGCACGAGTAGCCCCTGGGGGCCCCACTCCTTTCCACTGCTAGTGCGAACTAGCGAACTCTTCCCAAATCTTGGAATTGACTCTGCCCTCAAGTGGAGACCCTTCGCGAACAGTGGGAACCTATTCTTCATTGCCTCACCCACCTTCCTGAGCTGCTACAGACCCCTCAAGAGATCCTGTTTTGCCCACTGGAACTACCGTGTGCCCTTGCATTGCCTGTACTTTTGAGCATTAGGCTCCCCTCTTCTTAGGGATTGGACTGCCTCTAGTTAGGAGTGTGTTGGATGTATAAGGGGCTAAAGACTATTTGCACTGCCTGTTTCCTTCCCCTTTTAGGTTGTAGACCCATTTCGTGCATTAACCCTTTAGATCCCATTGGTCTTGTATATGTGTAGATAGTATTGTGTTGGCTTCATAAGTATTACTGTGATTTAATGTGTGTGTTTTTAACTCAAAGGCCTTGAAATAAATGCATATGTATTTTTATATATCTACACCTGACTGGCAGTGTCCTTTACTCTGTGTGCTCACTGAGGTCTTTCAGTCACCCTCACCCATCCTGAGACCTAGTCTTGAACGCCACCAAGCTACCTTGATTGGTCTGTCTTGTCCACCAGGATACCCTGTTCCAAGAAACTAGGCTGGCCTCCTGAACCTCTGCCCACCAGGTTAGAGTTCAGAAATCCATCTTAAACACATTGGACAACACTGACAAGGATTTACAGTGGAAAAAATCAGGAGGTAGCCCTGAACATCTAAGATTTGCACAGGCTACCTTTTAAAAAAAAAAACATGTTTTAATGGTTTTAACCTGCATTTACAACGGTAGAGTACATTTGCACTTGATCACATCACATACTGTTACAATAAGACCCAACCCACAAACCCATTCCACAACGCACATCCAGCCCTACCCTCCCACAATCCCACCCCCCTACCCTGCCTGATTCACTAGCACCTGTTGTGAGTTTGTGCTGACTGCTACGGAACTGATCCATGCCATGGATACTGGGGCATGTCCTCCCTGTCCAATTCAGTTTCCCCCTAGTGCAAATAATGTTTGTATTAGGGCATTCCAAGCGGAGATAATGTTTGTATTAGGGCATTCCAAGCGGAGATATCTTCGCTGTTGTCCGACCAGCTCAGTCGTAATGCCTGCCTCCAGGCAGCTGTTTCAGCTAGGGCTCACTTTTTCCGGTCCTGCCACCAGCCTTCTATGCTGGGACCCTTTGGGGATTTCACGCCATAGCAATTTTGCGTTTGCCAGTATGTACGCCAAATCTTTCATGTTATGTATGTATGTATTGTGTGGATTTCGGGCACAGAAATCGTCCTAACGGACAAGCAACTACGAACATCACGTTCATCTTGAGCCCTCCCTTTCTCATTTCTACTCCTACCCAATATTCTTGTATGTTGGGGCCTGCCCAAAACATGTGCAGCATACCAGCTTCTGTAGAAGCACATCTAGGGCAGCGCTGCATAGTGGAGCACAGGAACTTTGAGATGCTCAATTGGGTCATGTGTGCTCTGTGTGTTACAAATAGTTGGATCAATTGTAGCCTTGCATTACGGGACACTGTCTTGTGGTATCGCAGTATCTCAGCCCAGTGTGCATCCAAGAATGGGGCGCCTAGTTCCTCCTACCTGTTACCCTTGGCTAGTAGGTCAGTTGGGGGGTGGGGCACCCAGTTAACAACAAGTCATATCGTAGAGATTGCGTGTCCTTCCGAAATATCATGCAGGATGTCAATAACTAAGTGGTTTTCAAGCACTTTACCGTAGAATGGCCACCTACGTGTGATCTCTTCTCTAATGGTGCAATATAACAAGTATTGGCCTTGAGGTAAAACAGTGTGTTCCGCCAACTCCTGAAAAGGCACAAGGGAAGTGTTGTGGAGTAAATCTCCTAATGTGGCAATCCCATATCCTTTCCACACCTTGCGTATTCCCGCTGAAACTATTGACACTAAAGAGATATGCACCGAGACAGGGTCCCCAAAGTCCTGTCAATGTGTGCGCTCTATCCCAAGTGTGAGCGTATGGCGGTCTCGAGGTCCTTTGCTACACACAATTTCTTTTAAGAAGAAGCGCGACATGGCTGGTTGCAGTAACTTTGTGCTGTGGTAGAGGCATCTGCCAGCCAGTCCACTACGAATTGAAATTGCCCCGCCACATAGTATAATTAAAAGTGTGGGATCCTGATGCCCTCCCTCTTCGTAAGGCCTACATAGGCCAGCGCAATCCAGCTCTGGCTGTTCCGCCATAAGAATTCCCTGCAGAGCGTGGCAAGGGTCATGAAAAAGGCTTTGGGAATGTAATATGGAACATTTATAAAAAAGTGCAGTAGCCAGGGGGGACCACCATTTCCAGCAACGCCGCCCTGCCCACTAAAGAAAGGGGACGTTTATTCCCAAATCTCATTGAATTCTTAACTCCCTCTGGGGATTTTGCTGTGTTATGGGCATGCTCAAGCACCAGATCACGATAAATAAGCACCCCTAAGTATATGAACCCAGGTATAGCCATTGATAGCACGCAGCACTTGATTTCTATGTATGCTGATGATACAATGTTATACATTCAAAATCCGGAAGATAACTTGGAACTAATACTAGAGCTTTCGGGTATCACAACCAGTGTAGCGAAATCGTCTGTTCCCCCTAGCGGGTATCTCTAAAAAGACACGCATGGAACTGCTGGTCCTGACGCTACAATGGAGCGCGGACCTGTTCATATACTTAGTGTCCTAGAGGTTTCTATCAAATCTAAGGATGCCAGAAGTGTCCGTAGGGACATCGCAGGAGGGGTTACCTTGTGCAACTTGGTATCTGATCTGTCCAACAGTGGATCCATGACGCAATTAAACAACCCCCCCATGCCCCAGATGATGTTGCTACTTCTGTAGGGGCTGAGCCTCGAATATAGTGTTTGGAAAAATGCTGCCATAATGTGGTTAGCGGCGTACGTGTTGACTAGACAGGTGTCAGTATTTTCCAAGAGCCCCTGCAAAAGCATCATCCCAACCTCATCATCAGTCTTGATTTGGGTCACCTTGAAGAACACCATGGTCGCTATCCAGATTAGAACCCCTGTGGTGTATGCCGAGCACGGGGAGCCGATCAATTGTCCCTTCCATTTCTTTGCCAGCAGCGCTCGTCTGTCTGCTGGTAAGTGGGTCTCTTGCAGCAGAGCAATATCTATCATACACCTGCACAGACACAAATAGACTCTGTTCCTCTTCACAAACATTCAAACCCCTGACATTCCAGGTAAGTAAGGTCACGTTAGTGGCCATAAGTACATACTCAATATGGAGAGACCCCCCTTTCCAGGGCCACAGCCGATTCCATATGTCTTTGCAACAGCGTGTTTCAGGCGCTAGTTCAGCCACAACAAAACCCTGCCCGTAACTTCCCCAACATTACCAACTATAAACAAACAATCGCCCAGCATTGCCACTCATGCTCAGGCGTATCCACCTGTCGCAGTCACCGCTGGCCCATGAACCAGGGGCCTGTGCGCAGCGGGTGGGCTCAATAACTAAGTGCCCAAAAAGGAATTTCTTGAGGGCGGGCTGGCCACCATGGTGGGCTAATTCTCCCCTTTGAATGGCGAAGTCAGTAAGCAAACCCGCCTTCGAAAGCAAATGGAAGCATAAGTGACCATGTTCCACAAAAGCGACAATCATTAAGTCGGCGACCAGCTTATCCTGGGGTCTCCAACTAGTACCCAGTAGTACTTTCTCGGGTCCAACAAGGTGTAGCACTTGTGCGTCTGGCTTTAGGCATTGCCCGCCGCCAGCCCTGTGGCTCCCTTTTGTGGTAGTGGTGCATCCTCCTAGTCTGTCGTGGGGCCTCTGCTATTTTGGTCCATCCACGTCTGCACATCTTCTGGCTGATCGAAGAACAGGGCGCGATTTTAATGCAGGACTTTCAGTCGTGCAGGGTACATCAACATATACTTCAAGCCTGCCCTCCAGAGCCGAGCTTTCGCTGCCGAAAAGTGGGCCCTACTCTTCTGTACTTGGAAGGTATAATCTGGGTAGACGGCCAAGTCCATTGATGCGCTGCGCAGTGTGCCCCCTTGCCTGGAGTGCGATAGTATCTTTTCCCTGTCTTTATAATTGAGACCTTTTGCAATTATCGGTTGCGGAGGGGCACCTGGCGGTGAGGACTCTATGCACTCTTTCTATTGTGAAGCCCTGCGACAAATTCCTGGTGCCAATTTCCTGCAGAAGCATATTTACCACCTATGCTGTAGGGTCCGAGCCCTCTTCGCCCTCTGGCAGGCCACCAATGCGGATGTTGTTCCTACGGGCCCTACCATCCGCATCTTCTGCCCTGATTTCAAGCAGCTTGACTTTCTGCTGCAAGATGTGGATGTCTGCGTTTGTTTCCTGGATCAATGTCGCGTTTTCTTTGGTTTGTTGCTCTAGACTCATGGTGCGTTCCGCAAGTTTCCTCACATCTTGGCGTAGCAGGCCCACGTCCACCTTGACTTCCTCCATCTGTGTCCCCAGGGAGGCTTTCAGGTCCGCGATGGCTTGCAGGACCTGGTTGTGCATCTCCACTACGTCTCTCCCTCGGTCCTGGGTCACCGCCATAGTCTCCCTGGATGGCAGCTGCTTATTCCTGGTGTAGCCATCTGGTGTTGATTGGCTGCTCTTCAACTTGCTAGCCTTAGGAGGCATCCAGTCTGTCATAGGCGCTATTTATAATGCACAAAGTGCAAGCGCTTTCATGTAGCGCTGTTGGGGGTGCAGGATTGCGCCCACTAGTTGGTGGTGCTTAGCGTGCTGTGCGTACCTCGATGAATGGCTGGTACAGGTCATCTCATTTGAGCGGGACAGCACGTCCCGTGCATTTCTCCCGGATGCAGCACACTTGTGCAGTGGTAGAAAGTGCTGCTTTGGCCTTCTTCTGGGTCCAACAGGAGCTAAGCTACGTTAGTGAGCTGCTGTTAGTATCCTCCTTCTACGTGGTGGTCAGCAACAGTGGAGATGACAATGCGGGAATGTTGCCCTGGGAAGGTCCAAGTAGTCCCATCAAGCATGCCTCAGCATACAGTGGAGGTCCGTTGTTTCATGCAACACCCTCTGTGGAGGGGGGGGCCTTCTCGCTGCACATTGTCTGCGCTTCACTCCCTTAGCCTATTGGTGCCCCAGTTGCTTGGTGCCCCTTCCCCCTGTTCCACACACCCGCGAGGAGACACTGCTGAAATTGCTGGGCCCCGATGGGTGAGGGCAGGGAGGGGCAGTCCTAAAATAAACCCACGGCTGTTGGATGTATGCAGCTGTTCTCAGACTCCGGCTGTGATGTTCAGTCTCGTTCCACGGCACACCAGCTTCCGTAACGCTGCGTCGAGGCCTCAGGTTCTATCATGGGTCTGCTTCTGTCAGCGGCTCTTAAAGTATGCGAAGCTTCGTTCTGGTACTCCTAGTTACACATCCGAAAATTCTCCTGAACGCACCCATGATGTTCACAACCTTGTTGTTGCAATTTGGAACAGGATGATTGCGGGGAACCGGTCAGTTTGATCGGATCTTCGTCGGATCAGGTGGGAGCTCAGCCCAGGAGTTAGCTCACACCATGGCTGCAAACAACACCTGCTTGCACATGCTACCTTATCCTGGAATTATACAGTGAAAAACTGATGCAAATCTCAGATTTTATACTAGAGGACATTGATCCACTTGAGATATTCCATTACTGATGTAATCGGGATTCTCACCCATTTTACGGTTTCTAAATGGTTTCTGCTAGGTCCAGTTCGCAGCAATTCGTTTTTGCACAACTCCCAAGTGGCTATCAAGAAAATTCCAGAGTTGATTTATTTTATTAGGCTATTTTCCATTGTTGGTTACGATATATCTTAAACTCCATATGCCGCACTTGGATCAAGTAGCTACCCTTTCTTAGATGGAAATATGAAGTTGCACAAGTACTCAAGATATCCCCACCCCTGCTGTAACCAACGCAGGCTGTGTTGTTTTTCTTCAACTTGGAGGTAGGGTGTCCTTTTGGAAATTCTTTCAAAATCTTCCAGCCATTACTCTTCAGTTTTAAGACCGTCACCCTGAGTGGGTCAGGTATCCCCAGAAGTGGATTGTGAACCTGCTGCATCTAGAGATCCAAGCTACACCTTATTGATGATGCCCAATGAGGCAAAAACATGTCTGTAGTTGCTTGTGGTGTCATACAGAAGGGATGCTACCCAGAAGTTCAGACTGAACTGCCCCTTTTCGTGGGGGGGGGGTAGGAGATTTCCACAGGGTCTTTCCCCTTCTATAAGGGTACTGCAGGCTAAAAGACTATGGTCTGCAAGGTTTCCCAGAGCAGTATCAGTAGTTTATGATGCATTCAAAACCTTTCAGCCATTACTGTGTACAATCCGGGCGTGGCACTAATTTATGTTTCTTAAAAAGACAGTTGTCAACTCATTTACACAGACATTATTGAAGAAAAACATTGTTTTTTTCAAGAAACATAGATCATTTTCCTTAATGGACTATTTTTGTATAATTGAATAATCTTTTCAAGTTTTCATATTGTACCCTGAGTCTTTATATTTTTACAGAATCACACCAGGTGATATTTTTGTACAATGGAGGGGGTGTTGGCAAAAAATAATATTACAGGGTCAATGAATCAATGCCACATTTGTATCAAGTTTATGGATAATCGTTTGACATTCAATATGTAAATACGTTCTTGCCTGAAATTATGAGACCACAATGCAGAGCATGATTTATTTTCTGCAGTGCATGATTTATGGATATGTATAGTATGCTAAGCAAGGGTCATGCCAGCTATCATTCTCTCACAAAGTGGTAACGATTTTATTCAAGGAAACCCAAATATAAACAAAAGGATTGGGACCATCAGTTGTGCTTCATAAGAATACATGTTTATTCTTCCTAGTGCAGCTGGAAAAAGGGAGTAGCGTTATTAAACCAAGTGCAACCCTAAACATTTTCTCTGCATGGGGCCTTTTACAGTTCGGGTATTAGACAGCATGGTGTAGGAGAAGCTGGTTATAAGAGTCACATGAATAGTGGCCGCTTCTGTAGGATTCGTAGAATGGCTCCCACAGGAGACATGGTCTACTTCCGGCGCAACTTGCTTCAGGAACACGCGCTAGAAGACAAGCTTAATCCCATGGGGCTACACTTCATAGAACTTGCTGTGGCCAGAGAGGAAGCGGTTCTCGACATGAAAAATCGCTGCAAAGTCCTGGCTGAAAGGTTTGTTCAGGATCTAAAGCAGGGGTTTGCTTTGGCTTTCCAGATGTTCGACAACTACCATCCGCCCTAACTAGCATAGTCAATGATGACAGCATAGTCAACTGTGAGGGATCATGAGAGTCATAGTCCAAAACATCTGGAGAGTTGCAGGTTGTAGACTGCTGATCCAGAGTAAAGTGGAGCAATGCATGCATAAAGAACACAAGCATGCATTGGATGGTTATTCTTCAAACCAGTGATGTAGTAATACGTGGGTCAGAAGCATCAAATTCCCAGTGGTACAAAATTAAATTGTGTCTTCGTTATTAAACTTGTTTTGCCGAAGTTCTAATGTATTTCCAAAGGGAATTATAATTTTCCTAAAGCTCCTTGTAGCATTCAAAGGATGGCATGGCAAAGGCAGAACCATATAAATTAGATTTAAAAACACTGCGTACAGCTAGAATAAAAAATGGCCAAGGTTTTCTCCAAACACACAGCATCAATTTACGTAGAAAAAATTATTGGGGGGGGGGCGGGGAAAACAAGAGACCTGTCCGAAAGAGATGAAAACCCAAGGGAAGAAGCTCACCAAAATATCCAACTCGTAAGTTTAGTCAGCTACGAGACTGTGCAGCATGCAGTGGTTTACAAAAAAAAAAAAAAAAAAAGAAAACAAAAAAAAAGAAAATCCAAGCTTAAAATTGCTTTTTTTTTTTTTTAAACAGGGCTAATGCACACAGATTGCATAATTCAACAGATGCTCAATTGAGAACAGCATGCAAACAAAAATGTAAACTAAATGCACAATAGTACAATAATTGCTGTTCACCTACAGTGGTTTGCTTTATGATACGATACAACCCACAGCCTCCAGATACAGCGTGTCCATTCCCCGAGTGCTAATTTTAACCGTGCCATTAAGAGAACTGGAAGAAAATCATTAACAATCGTTCTTTATGACATAATGTACAGATCACACAATGACTAGTACAGCAGAGGTCATTCTAAAACTTTCACCAACATAATAGTAAAGACGTGACCGCACAAGGGTCAGTTCCAAACTTTCCTTTATTTAATCTGTAACAAAATAATGTGTTTGCTCTGTATCCAGCACCTCCAAACGGTTCTATATCATTTCATGGCCTGCAATTTCAGCCCCTGGCATTTTAACGTGTACATTCTAACGAAAACGCTCATTGTTTCTTTTTTGGGGTGGGGGGGTTACCCCCAGCCCACTTATTTCTAGCTATTCCGTACCCCCAAACTCTTATCTGCCCTTTCCCACCCACCCCAAAAAATTTGATGAGCATATTTGTTATAATATGCACGTTACAATGTCAGGGGATGAAATTGCAGGCGATGAAAGGACGTTGTACCCTCCAAACAGCCAAACATTAGAAGAAATGCTTCACCAATGGCAACATTTACAAAAAATGATTTCTAAAATCACATTCCACATCTGAAAGAAAACAATCTAAATTGTAATGGCTTTCTTAAAAACATATGGGGCAAGTCATTTAGATAATGTTAATTACAGTCTAATAACATATTGTAACCACCACTTTGGCCGTCAAGGAGAAAGGTAGAATAAGCCCCAGGCCTTTGAAGGGCAGGTGGCGAGACCCTCACCTCAACAGGAATCCCCATAAACTCCTGCAGCTGACAAAACCGCTACAGTGCCAACTGGGGGAGCTAGTGAAGTGGGAGCAAAATCAGAATGAAAAATTCTGAGACTAGAAGTCCAAGGAAATTTGGTTTTGTGAACTTTAAGCGGGGTCCGAGCCCTGCTGTGGGAGAACAGTATGTGAACTTTAAGGAGGGGTCCGAGCCTGATCGAGGGAGACCCCTGGAGAAAACAAGGAAACTGAATTGTGCTTCAAGGCTGTCAGTGACCCTCCCGGGGGAAACGGCAGAGTTGGGGAGGCGAGGCGCAGCCTGTGGTGTTAACCTTAGCTTGAGGAAAACTGCAGAAACAAGAAGGAAGGTGCACACAGCCAGTGAGTTGGCAAGCAACCTGACAGACTGGTGTGTGCTAAGAAAGACTGAAGTTTGCAACAATATATCGCAAGTGAAGTCTACACGCGTGTGGAGGAGACACGAGGAAAGGCAGACCTGAGAATGAACTTTAAGATAAAGACAGCTGCGGAATCAACGATACCGAGTAGCGGAGTGGTACAGCGAAAAGAAGTAGCCCACTCGAAAGTCTCAGTGAAAGGTGCATTGTTTGAGGAAATAGAAGGGAATGAACTGTCAAAGTGAAAATGAACAAAGTTAACCCGAAGAGAAAGGGAGAGGAAAAGCTGAACATTGAATTCTGAGTCAAAGTGGTCATGCGATGGTCTGTAAAGAAGCCAGCGCCCACATTCCAAAGTCTTCAAAATCCAGAAAGTTGTCTGAGCATGATTGAGGGAGAACATAAGTTTAAAAAGCTTGTGCACGGGACCCCCGGCAAATTTTATTGAACTGTGATAGGTTTGAGCTAGGCAGAGAGGGACCAACGTTGAACATTTGTGTTTGAAAAGGTCTGAGCCCGACAGAGAGGAACCTACACGAGGTCTGAACCCGACAGAGCGATCCACGTGAACTTTGTACTTTGAAAGATCCAAGCCCAAGTTAGGGAGACCTACCTAAACTGTGTTTTGAAACGATCCAAGCCCAGCTGAGGGAGACCGGCGAGAACCTTTTATGGAACTATATATTGAAGCTGGAAAGATAGTTTAGCATGGAAAGCCAGGCTGGCCTCAATCCACGTTACGAACTGCCTTTAATTTTGAAGAGCCTGAGCAAGAGTGTGTCATCCTGTATAAGGGGGACAACTTTCCCTTTGCTGTCCAACGTGGGGAGGAGAGCCGACTCAGCCACATTGATTCTTCATAGCACATTATTACTTTTGCGTACACATTTTTTCCCCACACACATTTTGTTACATTAGAGTAAGGGTTAGCATTAGGTTTTGTTAGCAAAGGCCATCTTGTTTTGACAGACTCCACTAGGACTGTGTTATTTCCTATTTCATGGTCGAGCGTGCTCCCATCCTAGACGTAGGACATGATGGGTATTCTTCCAACCCCTTATTCGAGAACAACAAAGGTTTTCCAGTTGTATCTTTTGTGTCCGTCTTGCTTTTGATACCATGCTTCCCTTACAGGGAGACATAGGGAGGTCTCACATCCATGTAACGTAGAGTACAGGCAGCAAAACTGGCCAGCAACTGGAATTACTAGGAAAGCTGGGCCTTCAAGTAACGCAATGCACTGAGATTTTGAGAACACAGCAACTGGTGCAAACCCAAGGTGCAACTTAACAGGGTGAGTGAAACGAACAAATGACCCCTGAATTGAGGGTGGACAAAAGTGGTGTCGAAGATGAAAGAGAAAATGGTTTTGAACTCCTAATAAATTATTACCCAATCTTTCGGCAAAGGAATAGGAAGAAGCAGAAGAAAAAGGCTATGACTAAGAAAGCAGAAATTATGAAATCACAGTTAAAGACGCGATGGAATGAATGCAGGAATTTTTGAGAAATGTGACAGTCCCCTCCAAATAGCCAGATCAGGGAGCAAGGTAGCAAAGAAGGAAAAGCCTGTTAAAAATGTGCAGGCTTTAAGTTCTTCAAACCTGGAAACGGCCATGGTAAAGGAAAGAAGAGTGGGGGAAGATGTGAAATCTGCACGATACTCTCATGAATATGTCGGTATAATTGGTGGAGGGTGATGAATTTCAATGAGATCAAGCAATGCACATGACGGAGAATAGCTCCAAAGAGCTACATAAGGAAAGTAGCGCTAGTAGTACTCAGCGAGAAAAAGGGGCGATGAGTGATTTAGATAAAGACTACAAAATTCTTGACTCTTGCCCAAAAAAGGCAAGGCGTTCGCTAAGCATGCACTGACAAAAGAGGATGATTTTACCAGGCGCCCTCTGGGTGTAAGGGGAGGTGGTTTGCATAGTACGAGTGACTATTATTAGTGATACTAATAGGAGAGATTTAGACAAGTGTATGTTATTTGAGGGATCAGTAGATGTCCAAAACAATTTAATTCTAAATCATAAGAAATGTTTTGGAGCTGCTACATAATTCCTAAACTAAGCTTTTTGCTTCAGAGATATACATTTGGTTTAACTTCTGAACCAAGTAATCGGATTGAGTTTTGCTGCGTTTACACTCACTTGATGAAGCAGGTGCTCCTCAAAGCGGCCCTGTGCTTACTGTCATTTGAGTTTGATTTAATGGCAGTCAACAACGAATCACAAATATGCACTCACAGCAAAGTGTGAATAGATGATTATTTACTGAAAAGTGCTTTTGGTGTTTGTAATGGTTGAAGGAGTTATCATCTGTGTAACGAGAAAGAAAGTGATTATCTAGAAGGGGGGAAAGTCGAGCATTGGGAAAGAAATGAATGCCCTCTAAGAGTGACATTTTGGAAGGGGGAATAGGGGTCCAGGAAGGAAAGTGTTAATGGAACCAGTGGTGGGACCTGGACTAGTGCGTGAGGTGTCATGGTCTTGGTTGGTGGAAGCAGTAACAAATAAGAAGTGCTAGCAGGTGTCCTGTGAGGAGTTTAGAAGCACAATCATGGTGTCCTGGAACACGAGAGGTTACTCATTTATTTGAGAAGGGACATTTTAGATTTGAAGATTATGATACAATATGTCTCCAGGAGACCTGGCTGCGCTTTAATCCTTTGTTGGCTGGGTTCACAATGCTCCTAAACCCGGCAAGAAACAGGCTTAAGGGGAGACCTTCATCTGGTTTGTTATTAGCCATAACAAATGGCATTAGAGTTAATTATAGGCAAGACGAAAAAAAAAACCTGTATTAGTTTATACAAAATGATTGAGCAGAGGTGGGATCCAATCGTGTATTCGGATCGGAAAGACACCATAATTATCAATTTATACTGTAACCCAATGGCAATGCCCGATTAGGGGGTTTGTCTATGGAGTATTAGATTTGATGGATGAGGGCTATATCAATGCAAATAACCATACAATTGATTTATTTGGTGATAGGGAAATTTTTTCTAAAGACAAATTTACCTCTATATTTGTGGACCCCACACACATTTTGCTTTTGTTCCAGTATCCTGACCGGACTTGCCAGTGGAGCACTGCCCTCAGCTGCACTCCACTGGGCAATCGCTCATTATTACGGGGAAACTAACACGCCCTTCAGGCTACCAGCACTGAGAAACGTTGTCTTAGTCCTTCAACTTTGTTGGCACTTTTGGTAACATTTGATCATTGCGCAAATTCCATTACTGTACCACGCAACGGGGTCCTTGTATTTTCTTACCCTACTCATCCACTAAGTATTTTTTGGTGAGTGTACTATGTGCTGAGGAACAAACTGGTGGCAGCAGAAGTATTTTCTTGTAATTTTACAACTTTTTACCGACCCATACTGCACTTACAGCGTTTGGCTCATGTATGTGGCTAGAGTCCGTCATGGCCGTGCCACAAGGTCATCGGTCTTTTCCTGTGGCCGTTTTGTCCTTTGGCCTTCCCCCTGGTCTTCATGACCCGAGATGCCCTTATTTGGGCATGCAGTTGCCAGCGAAAGCAGCTTCTTTCATAAGCTCCTACATGTCACGTGTGTAGGTACCCAGGAAGTGGGGATGGTACAGACTGCTCCCAATCCACACTAATGGTGCCAGGATGTCTGGTGTGCACGAGAGCATGGAGACACCAGTGGTCCCTGATTGGACTGTTGCTGGTGTGCATGAGTGCGGCAGATCTCAACTGCTAACAATCGGGCTTCAGAGCCAGGCACAGTATCGAAACGGCTCTCCTGGAACATAAATCTAGGCTCTTGTCCAAAAATCGGCAAGGCAGAGACCACCATGCTTATGCTGTTGGATCTCTCTGCTGCTTTGGACCTGGTTGACCATACGTTGTTGGTCACCAGGCTCGAAAAAGTGGCAGTATTCTCTCCTGAGGCTTCCTGTTGGGTAGCCTCCTTTCTTCAAAACCAGGTCAGCTGTGTCTGCTCCGATATTGCTGAAGCAGCTACGGTGCCGATTGAATATGGAGTTCCGCAACGAGTCAGTCTTTCGCCTTGTTTCTACAACATCTTTACAGCCCCATTCTTTGCGATGCTTGAGCAAGAAGGTATCTGGTTCACAAACTTTGCGGATGATACGCAATGGATCATCCCTCTGACTGGTGACCACGCGCAAGATGAAGACCGGATAAATAAAGCTTACACATATTGAAAATTGGATGGTCATGAATGGACTGGCTTTGAACAGGTCCAAGGCGGAACTGATGATTGTGGGGTTTCCTAGTTTGATCTCCAAGCTGGATCCCGATACAGAAATTTCCATCTTGGAGAAGTAAAGATCGATACACACAAGAAAGTAAAGTCCCTTCGGGTCATCTGGACCAGCACCTTTCCATGAAGGCTCACGTGGGGAATGTGGTCTCTGGAGCCGCCTACTATCTAAGACTCTTTGCACATTTGCGACCTATGACTTCCCAGACTAATGCGGAAACGCTAGCAAGAGCCATAGTAGGTGCCAAAATGGACTATTGCTTTAGTCTCTTGACTGGCATCAGCAAAACTGAGATAAATCGGTACCAAGTAATCCAGAATTGGGCTGTGAGGATGGTCACAGGCTTAGCAAGACGTGACCACGTCCCGCCAGCCAGAAGAACTTTACACTGACTCCATATCGAGACGAGAATTCGTTATCGGCTCCTGATCACATTCAAGAGCCTTCTAGGTACTATGCCCAGTTATCTGAACAAACTTATTACGTTCAAGACAACCTCCCGATCCCTTAGATAAAATGAGACAAAAATACCACTGATTCCTAGAAGCAAATCTAAAAGGGCGGAAAAAGGAGCTTTCGCCATAGCAGCACCGACAGCTTGGAACTGCATGCCGTTGGATCTTTGGCTGGAAACAAAACTAGAGCCTTTCAAGAAAAAAAGTTAAAAACCTGGTTGTTTAATTAAACTCCTTGGTTTTTGCCTCTTCTACTCTCTGGTTGCCCCCCCATTCATGTTCCACGTGTCCGTCTTGTCTGCGCCATCATTCCTATGGGTCCATTGCTGCGCATTATAAGTTCCATAAAGTAAAGTAAAGATCTACCCATTGGCTGCCTGGGTGCGAGCACGCACCAGACTTTTAATTTTGTGAGGAGGGGTCCTGAATACAGACCAGCAGATCAACAACAGGTACAAATCAACCTGTGGGCGGTGCCAAGTATGCAGAAGAGGCAAGCAGAACAAAGCACTAACTAGAGATGTGCTGAAGAAGGTTGCCACCCTGTTGCCCCAGTAGATGCCTGCTTTGCGCTCAGTGATCTCAGAAGACCCACAAAGGTCCTTCAAACTTTTGGAGGAATAAAGACTCAACGTCTCTTGGTTGCTGTGCAAAACGGCTTGTTCAGAAGTGTCCCAGGGCCAGCCAGTGGACTGTACAGCTCAAACAAACCTTGGCCACCGTGCAGGAGCGTTGCTGTGTCGAGTTTGGCTCGAAACTTTGAGGAACCCCAACTTGCACTGCAAAGCACCTTTTCACTGGATTTCATTGCCCCTGCTATTTTGGACTGCGAGAGGGAAGGTTGCGTCAGATCGTGAGAGTTTGGTGCCCCTGCTTCACTGTGCTACAGTAGCGGTCGCTGAAGACGGTTTTCACGCATTCCTTCTTGGGCCCTGAGACCAGCTGCATCGTGTCTTCTTTATTCACCATCCAAATCGAGAAATACAGCTCCTGTTGCAAACTGGACTCGCATCTGCACCCGAAGCGCCTGTGCTCTTTGAAGCTCTAAACCAAGAGTGGGCAATCGAACATATGACAACCCCTTCCAGACCTGCCAAGGCTGGAACAAAACCAAGGAAGGGCGGGGAGCACTTAAACCACTTACCCGTTGCCCTTTGTTCATCCATAACACTTTATGCACAGAGCATTCCTTATGGTCCTCTCTTGGGCTTGGGTAGCCTCTGCTGCCTAAAGTCCTCTGAAAGTTGGGAATAGCTTTGTTCATCGCAGCAGATTCTCCCCTAACTCTTGGAATCAGTTTTCACACTTCGGAATTCTGTCCCTAACTTTACCAGCTTCCTAAAAAGGTACTTTGTGACTTTTACGCACAATCGAGCGTTTTTACATGTGCATCGAATATTGAGCACATGGCTCCATTCATCGTAGGGTTGTACTTATAAAGTTGGGGTTTTTGATTTCCGAAGATTCTCTGTGCTCTACAGATTACCTGCCCTTTTTGCTTACAGGTATTGGCAGAGTTTCTAACTTTATTGCATTGACTCGAACGACTGTGTATATATTTTACATAGTGTGTTGCTTGTGGGTTATTGACAAAGTTACTCATCATAGTGACTACCTTACTCCTAGTACATGTTCCCCTTTCCTCCATACTTTTGGGACATTCCGTCCATCAGGACGGGACCAGAGCATTTTTTAATCATAACTTGTTTGTCCTTCTTTTATTTTTATGCAGGGCCACTGCACGTGAATGTCGCCCCGCCTTCCTGAGCTCCGCCCCGCGCATCGCCCTTCAGTCCTTTTCTATCGCCAGGTCAAGGACCATTTAGCAAAATATGGTATACTTATTAGGAGGGGACAGCGGGAGAGCGTATGGAGGAAAGGGAACTATGGATTAGGAGTAAGGTAGTCACTACGGTGAGTAACGGTCATACTCCTACGTCCCGTCCCTGTTCCTCCATACTTTTGGGAGATTCCCAAGCACTGACCAAAGAAAAACAGGAGGATGGACATTTCCCTTTTTGGAACAAGTTCTTAAGAACTGCCTGGCCGAACTGGGCATCAGCCCGGGAGTTGAGGTCAAGACAATGTGTGCAAAAAGCCGAAATAGGCCCATGTAGCAGCCTTGGTTATGGACTCCCAATAGACATATTTCTGGAAGGCAACAGCAGCCGTTTTGCCACGGACCATATGTGCATTAATGCCCTTTGGGGGCTGAAGGCCTTGAATTTTGTAGTCCTCGGAGATAAATGAAGCTATCCAACATGAGATGGAAGCTTTCGAAGCAGGTTTCCCTTTTGGGTCACCAAACGTTACAAAGAGTTGTGAAGAACTTCTAAGTTGGCTTGTTTTTTCGAGGTAATACTTCAGAGCTTGTCTGACGTCTAGTTTGTGTAAAACCCTCTTGTAAAATCGGGTTTCAGGAAGAAAACCGCTAAGGATATTGACTGGTTTAAGTGGAACTCAGAGACAATTTCGGGAAGGAAAGAAGGATGAGTGCCAAGCACAAACTTATCCTTGTGGAATGTTAGGAAGGGATGTTCAACAGAGAGAGCTTGTAGCTCACTTATTCTTCTCACAGATGTTACCGCAATCAAGAAGGCCACTGTCCAAGAAAGGTACATCAGCTTGGTGGTGGCCATAGGTTTAAAAGGCTTATGACACAAAGCGGTGAGGACTACATTCAGATCCCATTTTGGATGAGGAGCCCTAACCGGAGCAAAGAGATGAAGACCTGCAAAATGTCTCTCAATGACTAGTTTTGCCAGTGGAAAGGAACAACTGTCTGTAGACAGATAAGCTGCAAAGG
Organism: Ambystoma mexicanum; assembly: GCF_040938575.1. Lineage (NCBI taxonomy): Eukaryota > Metazoa > Chordata > Amphibia > Caudata > Ambystomatidae > Ambystoma > Ambystoma mexicanum. Next base: position 744,133,539 of record NC_090936.1, read on the forward strand.
CAGACAGGTATTTCCTACATGGTAAGACATGGATGCCAGAGGCTGCAAGGTCTGATATAAAAGAAAAGACGCAGTCAATAGAAGCCTGTCAAGAATCAAGCTGTTTAGCTAGACACCAATGTCAAAAACAAAGCCATTTGCTCTTGTACTGCGCCCTCGTGGAAGGCTTACATGCCGCCTGAATTATGCGCATATTATCCCCCGAAAGGTTAAACTCCACTAAGGACCGGAAGTCAGATACCAGGCCGCCAACCTGAAGGATTGTGGGGAGGGGTACCACACCTGCGATTGCTCTGGTGAAGAAGGTGGTCGGGAATCTGCAGCAACCTGATCGGGCTGGACACTCACAGGTGCTGCAGATCCGAAACAAAAGAACCTGGCTGGCCACCAAGGAGCTAAGAAGCGGAGAGTGCAGTTGGAAGTGCTCCTGAGTTTCCAAAGCGACCAATGAATCAGCGGCAAAGACAGGAAGGCGTAAGCATTCATGTTTTCCCAGGAGATGTCAAGAGTGTCACCCAAGGAAGACAGTCCGAGACCGTCCCTGGAAGTATAACAAGGACGTTTCCTGTTTGTTGAAGTTGCAAAGAGGTCTACCGCTGGAGCACCCCATTGCTGGAAGATGTTGGTGAAAACATTGCTGTTCATCTCCCACTCGTAACTTGCTGCAGATTGATGGCTCAGGGAGTCTGCCGCAACATTAATATGACCCGGGATGTTCACTGCCTGAAGCCAGACATTGTGCTGATAGCCCAATTCCAACTCTGGATAGCTAAATCCACTACAGGAGGGGACCTGGTGCCCCCCTGCTTGTTGATGTAGAACATTGCTACCGTGTTGTCTGTGCAAATTCGAACCACACTGTTGATAATAGAGAGCTGATAAGTTTTTAGCGCTAGAAAGACTGCCAGAAGCTCCAGGTAATTGATATGGGAGCTTCTGTCCTGGGGCGTCCATATATCGTACACCTCGCGGTGACATAGCGTCACCCCCCACCCTAGAATGGAGGAGTCTATTGTAACCGTGACTTGTGGGCAGGGCTCCTGGAAGGAGGTTCCCAACAAAAGGTTGCTGGCGGATGACCACCAATGAACATCCGCCGTCATGGAGGATGGAACCAGAATAATTTTAGAGTCTTGGTCCATAGCTTGAGCCCAGCTGTTCCGAAGAGCAAGCTGACTGCACCTCATTTTCAGTCGCGCAAGAGGTAGAACCAACACGCAAGAAGCCATAAAGCCCAGGATCCTCTGGAACCTGCAGGCGACATGTGGGAGGACTGCAGGAAAAGCTGACAAGTGGTTGATAGGTCTGCTACTCTGTCCGTCGTCAAGAACACTCTGGCGTATCCCAACAGAAACCTAGAAAAATCAGGTCTTGAGCAACCGTCAGACAATTTCCAACAATTCACGGACAGGCCCAGTTGGAACAGGAGCTGGAGGAATGACTGAATATTGGCCGTTGCAGTGCATGGGCATGGAATGCACAGAAGCCAATCATCCAAATATGGATAAACATGAATTCCCTGCAGCCTGAGGTATGCTGCAATGACCACTATCATCTTCGTAAAGACACGTGGTGCTGAGCTGAGACCAAACTGTAGCACTCGATACTGGAAGTGTTCCGTTCCCACAGAAAAACGCAGGCATTTCAGATGTGGGCCCCAGATCAGGATGTGCATGTAAACATCCTGAAGATCTACCACACTGAGCCAATCGCCCTTCCGGAGAGAGAACCTTATCGGGCGGGGTGTAATCTTCAATTTCTCTTGGGGTAGGAAGAGATTAAAGGTTGAGAGGTCGAGGTTAGTGCGCAAGCCAGCCTGGTTGGGTCTGGGCTCTGTAAACAGATGGGAGTAATAGCCCTCCCCTTGCTCCAGCAAGGAAACATGCTCCACTGCTCTGAAGTCTAGAAGTTTCTGTACCTCAGCTTTGAAGGATGGTGCCCAGTCTGCTAAAGAGGAGGGTGAGAGGGTGTGGCTGGGGGAGGGGCAAGCGCAAGCCCGCTCGGGCGACAAACAAAACCCATCTGTCTTCTGTGATGGTCTGCCACACCTCCAGATGAGACGATATACGTCCTTCCACCGGAGTGAGACCAATGGAAAACATCATTTAGATGGTTTATCGGCGGTGAGACCACCTGTTGCTGAAGAAGAGGCTGTTCAACGAGAGAAGCTTGCCTGTGCTGCTTGCGGCGAGGCCCACCAGAGGGCCCTTCTGCCCTGCGTGCACAGCGATCCTGGAACCCTCTGAAACCCAAGAAGAACCTTGTTTGTGTTCCTGACCTCTGAGTATAGGCTGCTTTAGCTAGGGTTTTGGCAAGGACCAACAAAGACTTAGCCGTTTGCGTGCTTGTGTCACAAGTCTCTCCCCTTCTCACCTGTCTTTCCTGTTTGCTTGCAACCTTCTTTTGTGACTTCTTCCGCACGGTCTGGGATTTATATAAGCCCGCACGCGGGTCTTCTGATTCTAGCGTGCTTCGTTCAGATTATCCAGGAAGGAACAATGTCCACGAGCGGAGACAAGGAAACCGTGGCTTTAGCGCGGGCGAAAATCCAGGAAAGTTCAGTAAATTTGAGGGATGAAAGGAAAGGAGGAGGAATCAAGGAACCAAGGAACCGAGAATAGAGCGATCAGGAAATTAGCCCCGAGCGAACTCAGACAGCAGGCGTCCAGCTACGGCGAACAGTAGCTATGAGACGCGCAGAGCCGCAGGGATGTGTCTGTTTAGTAGTGCTCCGAGCGTGGAACGTAAAGGCTGGCAAGCTGCGTTTCGAATGCGACGGCCATGTTGGGAGGGTTACTGCATTCAGTGCTCAGTGGGACAGGGACCACGAGGTCCAAAAGGGACGTAGGCGACGGTTCATGACAGCATGCCTCCTCTGAAGCCCAGCTCCTCTGGGTTTTCCTGGATGGATAAGGTGGTATCTTCGAATCATCCTGGGAGCATTCATGTTTGATATGGGTTCCCAGGTGCACTCACTAGGTGGATATCCTTTCCATTCGACCAAGTATTGCAGCTGACCACGTCGGTACCTAGAATCACAAATTCTGGGGTTGGATGTGGAAGAATGGACGGTAGGACTGAAGGATGAAATCCTTGACTGCAGAAAAAGGGGTTGGTTTTGATAGCTGTATGATCCAAATTGTTGTATGTGAATTAGGCCACAGGTATTAAGAGTGACCAATCATCCTGGACCTTGGTGGCGAAGCAACAAAGATATTGTTCCAGAGTTTGGTTTACTCGCTCAGTAGCTCCATTGGTCTGTGGATGATAACCCAAAGACAAGGCACGCTGGATACCCAGTATACGACATAACTGTTTCCAGAACTGGAATATGTACTGGGGCCCTCTATCCGAAATGATCTTGGAAGGAAGCCCATGAAGCCGGAATATGTGTTCCAGGAAAATTCCAGCAAGTTCGGATGAGGATGGCAGTTTGCATAAAGGTGTAAAATGAGCCATATGAGTGAACAAATCAATGGTAACCATTATAGTTGTGTAGCCCCTGGAAGAGGGTAGTTCCACGATGAAATCCGTGGCAATAATTTCCCAGGGTCTTGTTGGTATCGCCGGTTGGAGCTGGAGACCTGCTGGTCTTTTGTTATCATGTTTGTTCTGATTGCAGACTGCACTTGTCTGGATATGGATCTTGATATCATCCTTCATCTTTGGCCACCAAAACTGTCTTTGTATTAGATGAGTGTTGGTGATGCCACGGTGTCCTGAATGGAAAGTATCATGACATAGGCTTGTGATCTTTTGTCTCAGTCCAGGAGTGGGAATGACCACGCGGTTGTCCTTGCACAGGTATCCGTCCTTTGTTTTAAGATTCCATCGATTGTTTCTCTTAAACTCCTTCCAAGTTTCAGATGACTGGGTTTGAATTTGAATATCCTCCAGGAGAGTAATTGCTTGGGCAACAAATATTGTGTGGGGAAACATCTTAGGAAAGGTCCGATCCTCAAGGGGTTCATAGTCAGGACACCTGGATAAGGCATCGGCTATAACGTTATGTGTTCCAGGGAAGTGATGGATTTGGAATTGGTATTGGGCAAAAAAGAAAGCCCAGCGGGACTGGCGACTGTTTCTGCATTCTAGGGATTGTAGGACTTGGAGATTTGGATGGTCTTTGCGAACTTGAACCCGGTGTTTAGCTCCCAGAAGGAGATGACGCCAATCCGTGAAGGCCTGACGGATGGCCAACAATTCCCTCTCCAGGACAGAATAATGGGTTTCACTGGGAGTCAAGGTGCGGGAGAGATGGGGTGTTCCAGTTTGTCTCCAAGTTCCTGTTTCAGGACTGCCCCAGTGGCGTAGTTGGAAGCATCAGTTTCGACAATGAAGGGTCCGTCTGTGTCAGGTTGAGCAAGGATGGGAGCTTGTGTAAACTCTGACTTTAATCGTTGAAACGCCGAATCTTGGACTGAGGTCCACTGAAAGGGGGTGTCCTTTTTTAACCATGTAACAATAGGATGAACAATTTCCAAAAATGCTGGAATAAACTTTCTGTAGAAGTTAGCAAGCCCCAGGAAGGATTGAATTTGCTTTACGCTAGTGGGAACAGGCCAAGATAGAATGGAGTCAACCTTCGAAGAATCCATTCCAATCCCTTTTTGGCTAAGAATAAATCCGAGATAGTCAACAGTAGATACATGAAAAAGGCATTTCTCGGGTTTGGCCAGGAGTTTATGTTCCCGAAGACGTTGCAAGACTGCCCTTACGTGTTCATGTTTTTGATGGTCCTTGGAGTAGATCAGTATGTCATCTAGATATACAATGACAAAGAGGAACAGCAAATCAGAAAGCGTTGGAAGACTGCTGGGGCATTAGCAAGTCCAAAGGGCATAACTAGATATTCAAAATGGCCGAAGGGTGTTCTAAAGGCTGTCTTCCATTCGTCACCTTCCTTTATACGAATAAGATGGTAGGCGCCCCTGAGGTCTAGTTTTGTGAAGATGACAGCACCTCTGACGGCTTCCAGGATGTCTGATATGAGAGGCAATGGATAACGGTCCTTAAGAATGCATTAAGACCACGGTAATCAAGACATGGCCTAAGCTCCTTAGAATCCTTCTTGGGAACAAAAAATAGGGAGGCGCCCGCCGGGGACTTGGATGGTCAAATAGTTCTGTTTTCCTGATTGGTATCCAGGTATTCCCGGAGGGCCCCCTTTTCAGGTTCTGACAAGATAAACATTCTTCCAAACGGAATTACTGCTGAAGGTTCGGTATCGATGGCACAATCTTCAGGTCTGTGGGGTGGTAGAGCTTGAACTATGGCTGTTGTCGCCTGATAGGCCCTGAGAATCTGGATGACGTTAGAGACGGTGACTGGTATTTATTGATTTTTTTGGAAGTCTTCAGAGGCTTTTGGTAAGGTGTTCAGGGACAAACAGTGGGACATACAATGATCTGAAGCAAGAAATGGAGGGCCTGCTGCCCAATTAATATAAGGATAGTGCTTCTGTAACCAGGGCATGCCTAAAACCATTGGATAGTGGGCACATCTTATAATATCAAATTTAAAGTTTTCTTGATGGTGGTTTATGGAGAGAAGAAGCTCCTTGGTTTGAAGGGTCATGGGTCCTGAAGACAGGGGTCTTCCATCGATAGCTTCAACAGGTTGCATAGTCTCTCGTGTTTCGCATGGAATGTGAGGAGTTGTGATCCAATCAGGATCTATGAATATGCCCATGGCTCCGCAATCCACCAATGCCAGGATGGGGAAGGATTCTTTCTTGGAAGGCGATAAAAAGGCCTGTAGAATCACAAGGTTATTTTGTCCAGGAGAGTTCAAGGAAGGAATTGATGTGGAGCAGGCATTCTCCCGAAACTGTGCCCCATCTAGGATCGGGAGCTGGCGTTTCCCGAACGCCGTGGAGGAGCAATAGGGCACTCTCTGACAAAAGGTTTAGCGGAGGCGCAATACATGCAGAGACCAGTGTGAATAGGGCGCATCCTTTCTGGTGGGGTAATGGATCCACGGAATGCCCCCAGCTGCATGGGTTCTGGATCTGGGGTCGGAGAAACTGCAGGTTCTGGACTAAAAGGGTGGTCTATGTCAGCCTTTGGGAAGGATGATTTCGACTTCTTTTTCTCCACCTTTCTTTCTTGGATTCGAAAATCAATTTGCAAGAAAAGATCCAAGAGGGCCTGGAAGGAATTAGGACGAGCTACCCTGGCTAGCTCGTCCTTTATTTCTTCATTCAACCCTCTGCGAAAGAGAGTGAAGCTAGCCTCTTGGGACCAATCAGCTTCCTTCAGAAATTGTTTGAAACGGGTGACGTAGCTAAGCATATCCGGGGATCCTTGTCGAAAATTAAGTAGACGTTCTTGAGCACTCAGGACGATCAAACATGGCCTTTAGGGCTTCCACAAATCCATTGTAATCTCCAGGAGGGCGTCGCCCGAATGGACTAGGAGTTGCCCAGGTTAATGCGTTGCCGGTGAGGTGTGATATCATAAACCCTACTTTTGCTCTAGGGGTGGAAAAGTAGTAGGGCTTGAAGGTGAAATGCACCAAGCATGAATCTAGGAAGGCAAGAGGGTCTTTGGAGAGCCATCATATTTGTCCACCACTCCTCCCAATAACACACTTTCCCTGGTAGCAGAATCACGAGACAATACCAGCAGCTTTAAGGCAGCGTTCTCAGCTTTACCGTTTTGAACTTCTGTGGCGAGTTCCTGCATGCCTCGCATGAGGTCTTGAACCGCGGCTTCCATACGTGTATCCGTATCGATTTTGTGGGGTCTCAATCTGTCACAAGTCTCTCCCCTTCTCACCTGTCTTTCCTGTTTGCTTGCGACCTTCTTTTGTGACTTCTTCCACGCGGTCTGAGATTTATATAAGCCCGCGCACGGGTCTTCGGATTCCAGCGTGCTTCGTTCAGATTGTCCAGGACGGAAACAGGAAGGATCAATGTCCACGTGCGGAGGCAGAGAAACCGTGGCTCGAACGCGGGCGAAAATCCAGGAAAGTTCAGTAAATTTGAGGGATGAAAGGAAAGGAGGAGGAATCAAGGAACCAAGGAACCGAGAATAGAGCGATCAGGAAATTAGCCCCGAGCGAACTCAGACAGCAGGCGTCCAGCTACGGCGAACAGTAGCTATGAGACGCGCAGAGCCGCGGGGATGTGTCTGTTTAGTAGTGCTCCGAGCGTGGAATGTAAAGGCTGGCAAGCTGCGTTTGGAATGAGACGGCCATGTTGGGAGGGTTACTGCATTCAGTGCTCTATGGTCAGGGACCACAAGGTCTAAAAGGGACGTAGGCGACGGTTCATGACAGCTTGCTTTCGTTTTAGTGAGTTCCTCATTGGTGGAGGAATGTAACAGTTTTTTACCTTCGAAGGGAAGATCAAGTACCTTGTCCTGAACCTCCTTTGAGAACTTCGTAGCACGATCTCGGGAGGATAGCTCAGGGGCAACGTGCTCGCCTTGGAAGCAAGACGACACAGAGTATCACAGGTTTGATTCCCGGGTCCGCGCTTAGAAACTTCAAGGTATTAAGCGTGTTATAAATAATCCATCCTATATCATACCATATCATGCAGTGACGCTTGGAGGGAGAAGTCTACTCCAACCATGAAGCCCCGAGCGGATGTGCCAGCATGGTGGGCCGCTGTCTCTAGCAGGTCTTGAGCCAATACTCTGGCATCGGATAAGCAGGCTTTAAAATCTTGGAGCCTGTCAGAAGGGATACAGTCCTGAAACTCTGCAAACTCCTTCCACAGCTTGAGATTTGCCGCTGCCATGATGACCTCGGTATTCGCCCGTCACAGCCGGAGAGCCGAATTGGGAAATACTTTTTTTCCCCAAAGGCATCAAGAAGCTGGTCCTCCTTGGAAAGATCTTGAGAAGCTGTCGTAGAGGATGTCGAGGATGGCTTAGACTGCAGCGTAGCTGCTGCCACCTCTGTTAAAGAGGGGAGCAGACATGCAGTCAAGGGAACGTCTTCAGACGCGTGTAGCTTGCAGCGAGCGTCAATTTTCATGTTTAGGTGCACCCCAGAATGAGATTTTTCCCAGACCATGCGGGTTTCAGCTCCTTTTGAAGGTAAAGGCCTGTGCGCACCTGTGTGGAAAGAGTAAAGGCTCCTGAAAGTACACATTCTTGTGGAGCCCGAGGATTGGGTATAGGAATGTCTAGCAACGCCGTCATAGTCACAACCCATTCATGAAAAGCTCTGACAGAGCGGGGCGGGTCCTCGCTATCCTAGTTCGCTTGACCTTCATCCAATGTGGCAGGAACAGAACCCTTATCCGCCACACGTGGCACCTCAGACCCCATGGGCAGACTTCACTGCGCAACAGGAGTATAGGGGGAAAAAGGGAACAAAAAGAAAACATTCCCTAAGATGCAAGTCCGTCTGACCCCAGCCACATGGAGAAAAGGACTGAAGGGCGATGCTCGGGCGGACCTGAGGAAGGTGGAGCTACGGTCACGTGCGGTGGCTCTGCGTAAAAATAAAAGGACAAAAAAGTACTTTTTTGATAGTTAAAAAGTGCTCTGGTCCCGTCCCGATGGACAGAATGTCCCAAAAGTATGGAGGAAAGGGGACGGGACGTAGGAGTGTTTGCCATTGCTTTTCACTATTCATGTGTTTATTCTTGGGCCTAACAAACAGTATTTTTCGTATACTTTTGTCTAATGGTAATTCTTGGTGTTTCACTGTGCGTGCTCACCAAATACCTCTTATCACCCACAGTGCTCCTGTGATGTAGCCTTGACTGTTCTCCAAGCAACCGTGAATTGGTCTGTCAAAGTCGAGGATATGCCCCCGGGGACGGTATAAAGGCCAAGTGATTGCAGGAACTGTGGGGGGAACCTCTTTTAGCAGATGTCACCTTTGCCCCTTTTGTAGGTGCACCTGGTGCATTGGGAAGAAGCTTCCTGGTAACGAGGCCCAGGGAAGACTACATCTCCCAGCAGCCTCAAGTCCAAAGACTACAGCCCTAGCAGTCCGGGCCCCGTGCGAGGAGAAAGCAGGTACACAGAGCTTGAAATCTGCTTGGGAACACCTAGACCAACCCCCAAAGCAACGCACATGCGTGATACAGCAAACGCTCATGCGCGATCGAAGAACACTTGATCGCGCTCAACGCCGCTACCGAGAGGACGCATCTGGCAAGTGCTCCAGTGAAGCCACTCGCGGTTCCGCCCTCGACTGCCAGGATATAATCGTCAGGCCCCGCGATTGTTAAGGTAAGTTAACATTTATTCTGAAGAAAAACAAAGATGTTCCCAGTCTCACTGCGCCAAGAAATTATAATTAGTTGTTTGTGCAAAGAGAAGCCTTTATTGTTTGTGTGAAGAGAAGCCTGATATGTGTTTCAAGCAGTGTACAGCTTTTCATCAGAGGCTTAAATTTTTGTTTTTCTTCAACTATTCCTGTGGATGTGTATTGGCAGTACACCCACACCACCCAGATACCCGGAGCCTTGATGTTTATTTTCTTAATCACTGTATAAGCGCTGTGGACTCGTGACTTTTTCTTGCATAACTTTGTTCTTAACGTTTATTCTGATGCTTGCCTGAGGGAAACTAATACTCATAAAAGGCTCCGGGGGCCAGTTAGACTATCGAGGGAGCCTGCCAAGTTCAGGGGAGCTACGAACCAACTATTAACAATACTAAACTGCATGTCGGAGTACATTCTCCAGTTGCGGGTGGTAACGTAATGCTACACTCGCCGGTGGCGGGTGTTTGTTGAATGTTAATCGCCGATCGCGAGTACTTGTGAGCAATCCAAGAGTACACACGAGAACAAATCTAACTGTCTCCTTTCTTGTCAGGAGAACGCCGCTACCTACAGCGACCTTGATTCCAGGGCCCACGGGCTGCGGAGTGAAACTGGAACGAAACTGAAACACATCAGAAACCCAGAGGCAAGTTCCTTTTGGTGATCTAAGTTGTGCTTATCTAAATTGTATTAGAATACTTATTTCTGTTAAGGGTCTGTAATCCTAGAGTACCAAGGAAAACTCAGTGCCTACGCTAAACTGAGTGCTTAACCTTGTATTTATGCTGTGCATGATAGCACAAATTATGAAGCTAAGTTCAATGTTGATATAGAATGTGTTGAGTCCTACCAAGGGTAATGCATGAATGAGATACGAATGCATGAGCGGTCGAATGTGAGAACAAGCAGCAATACCAGGGTCAAATTGAACAGACTTCTAAAGTTCGGAGTCAAGGAGCATGCCTTTCCTAACAACCCCCTGCCTGTCCATAACTTCTTACTAACCCTCAGGCCGGTTTCCCTACCACCCCGAAACCCATCCAATCCGTGGACCCTAACCCCCTTTCCCCGTGGGGGTCGCGGCGTGAATGTCCAGGCGCCAAGACCGTCAGGGGGAGGAAGGAGTTCTTGCTGCTTCTGCGTTGGGACGAACCTCGCCTTGACAGTCTGCTATCTTCACAGAAGCGTCCCCTATTTCACTAAAAAGTGTGGGATCGTAAACAATCCATTCTAACATGTGGGGACTTAAATATCGCCTGTAGGGTCATGAAGGGTAAATTGTTGGTGGAGTTAGCTGCTTTCTCGAAGCCGGGTGAAAAAAGGGCCACAACCTGGTTGAGAACTTTGGAGTCAAGAAACTTACATATTTTGAATGGTTCCATACATGGAGATATACAGAGTAAGCCGACCTGGACCAGAGGAACTCAGGCGGCAACTCTGGATTACATGTTTGTGTATAGAAATATGCTGTCCTTAGTAAAGGAGCTCCAGGTAGTCCACTCCAGGTATAGTGATCATGAGATTTTAAGAATGAAATGGGGATGAAGAGATTAAGATGGCGGAGATATATATGGCCCTAAAATAGAAAAACCACAGGGGAGAAACCGTCTTTGAATGTCCCAGGTTGAAAAAAAGAAGTTTACAGTGCAGTATAGAAAATGTATAGCCACTTGGAATGGGAAAAACGGAGGTTCTCGACAATAGTCGGTCCGATAGCACAGCGAGTAGAGTGCTTGCTTTGACATCTGTGCAGAGTCTGCTGACGCAGGTTCGAATCCCGGCAGGGCCAAACTCAGCCTTTCATCCTTCAGAGGTCGATAAATGAGCACCACACACCGTGGGTAATAATAAGCAGCGCTCAGATACCGGAGGGTTCGTAGCGCTATATAAATGCCAAATTATTATTAATAATATTATACCCCTAATTTGCAAATATTTGTGGAGGTGAAAAGTGGGGTAGGAAGAAGGGCCCTCCATCAACGTCACATTTTTGACATAAAGGTAGTTAACAAAAGGAAGCAACCTAGACGTGATTTAAGATTGATAAATAAACTGTTAAAATCCGATGCCCCAAAAGACTTGACCCAGAGGAAGGAGCAATATAATCACAAAGCAACTATTCTGCAACAGAACGCCAAAAGCATGCTAAAGGCGATATGCAAAAAGCAGACTGGGGACATATGGGAGTTGATAAATAAGATGGATACCCCGCAGGCAACTCTCCAACCCTGCAGGAAACTCTCCAAACTGATGTGGTTGCAGAAAATGTTTGCATCAACCATTTAAAAGGTCTTTTCGCAGGCCACGAAGCGATAATGAAAGTGGAAAGGGGGGGGGGGGGCGGTTAGGGAAGGAATGGTTAATTTCCAATGAGAGAATATCATTGGGTTGATCAAAAAAGCGAGTTGCTCCTGAGCTTCAGGCCTCAATGGGTTGACAAACGCGATCTTAAATAAGGATCCAGGGTTATGGGCAGAACTTCTATGGCGGCTATTTGAGCAAGTAGTCAAAACTAGGGAGATTCCCTCTCCCCATCTCCCCCGTCCTGTAGGTGAGCCATAATTATTCCGATATTCAAAAAGGGCAATAGGACGGATCTTAAAAATGATTGTCCTATTGCCCTTTTGGATGTTACAGGAAAGCTTTCTGCATTACTGGTTCTTGGTAAATTGGCAAATTGGATTGAAGGGGCCAAACGAAATTACATCTTTCAGTCTGGATTTTTTTAAAAGAATCGGGACCAGTGTGAACGCTTTTTTTTCAACATTCTTAAAAGCAGAACACTTAAAAATAAGACGAAATTTAATTTAGATTTTAATGATCTAGCCCAAGCATTTGACAGCGAGGGCCATTTGCTTCTACAGTCTAAGATGTCAAGTTGGTTCTGTCAGAAAGATCTGCTTGGGGCAATAAAATCTTTATATTCCTGTACCTCATAGAGAGTGAGATTACATTCAACAGGATGACACTCGGTAGAGATACCCACATTCAAGGGCTTGAAGTAAGGCTGCCCATTGGCACCAGCATTGTTAAACTTGCTTATCTCAGACCTAGGAGACACTCTGATGCAGGTGAGATGCTTCCCTGCATATTGAGGGAAGGCCGTTAAGCTGAATGCTGAATGACAACCAGGTCCTCCTGGATCAGACTGCCGTCAGCTTACAGCATTAGGCAGACAAGTTGAATGTGTATGTCCAAAAAAATGGTTTGGAGGTTAATGCCTCGAAATCTAAGGTACTCATCCCTCAATCATGTTACATGGCGCTTAAAGAAAGAGCCCCAAGAAAGAGTGGAAACGTTTTCATATTTGGGCATCTGCGTTAATTCGAATTTGGCTGATGCCATGAGTGAAAAGGTCTTCAGAATGAAAGCGAAAAGCTTAGCGATGCAACGCGCCATGATGCACAGGCGATAGGAAAATGTTTCTATGCTCCCAGTACTGCAGTTTTACAGTTTAAAGGCGGTTGCAGTATTGACCTATGGAGCAGAACTTTCGCTATTTTTATCCTATAAATTATGGCCAATTTTAGAGGGAATTTTTGGGAAGAAGGTCCTTGCTTTGACCAAGTCTATACCAATCCAGATTGTTAGATACAACCTATTGTCTCTTTATGCCATGGTGTGTTGGAAAACTTTGGACTTGTTCCACATGTGTATATTGGGAAATGTGCCGCCTATTTTTTACATTTTGCAAACAGCTCCGGACAGTGGTAGAGAATGGATTTTAGCCGAAACGGAGCTTAGTCAACATAGATCAGATACAGGATGATCTGATAACAAATGCTGAAAAGGTGAAGGTAAAACTGTGAAGGAAGAACTGGATCCAAACCCAGGAAGAGGCGAAAACATTTAAGCTCCACTATCTTTTTAATCATGAAACAAAACCGTATAACCTGGTGCCCAAATATGTATTCAATGTTCCTAATAGTTACTATAGAAGTCAGTTTCTGAGACTGCATTTGAACTTATATTTAACAAAATAAGTTCTAGCCTAGCACAGAGGAGTAGTGAAAAAAAGATCTTACCTGGGATATTTTAACAAAAAGAGTGAGATGCAAACATTAAAACATATTTTGCACAGGATTAACACCTCATAGAAGCTTTAATTCTGGGAGTTTCCTAGTAGATGCTAGCACCTTTTAACCGGAGGAGTGGTGGGTCTTTTTAATAAGTGGGTACAATACTCCCCTTGTTTTATTAACTATAGAATGTTTAGGCTGAGTTTTTAAAAGAAATGACATATGGTGCTAGAAGTCCATAGTGGAGATCATAATAGGGTTTTAGCCGATTTGATGGTGTAATAGGTGTTGATGATCTGTTGTTTTAGATTTTGTATAAACTAAAGAATGTGCATATTATTGTTGATTGTTAAAAGGTTTTGTGAGGGGTCAGTAACGTGAGGCGGCCATCTGCTTGTGGTTTTCTCAGTATTCATTTTATTGATCACAAAAAGTGCAAAGAAAACCTAACTAAACCTAGTCCAACAGGGAGTTCCCTACCTAGTTTAGGTTCTAATGAAAATTCTCCTAGCATACACAAAACTGGCTCCCACACTAAACAAAACATTCATAGTAAATCATAAACAACATTAATAAAAGATTACAAAGTAACCAGTGACTTGGATAACCTTCACATGTCCTGGGTAGATCCCTTTTTCAGAAATGTCCAAAGTCAATCTCTCCAAGTGTTCACAAGGAAAAGTAAAGTTGTGAACCAGTTCTTGAGAGTTACAAAAAAAACAAAAGTTCACCCAAACAAAAAACAATTGGTAATATTTCTTTATCCGTCTGTTGAAAAGTTCCCCTTCCAATTCCAGCAAATCAAACAGCACCTATGTTAATCCTGGATATCCTCCTTCCAGGATGGACGTGATACAGTTTAAAAGGCAAACACTTTAACATCTGCCCATATGATTGTACCCTCTAACCAACGTCTTTAGTATAACTTGTCAGGATGCTTCTTCTTAGGGTGTTGCCATCCTCCCGACAAACCCCGTCTACTACTGTGACTGTGGAGGCTGGATCCTTTGCTCCAGTGTACTACTGCTTCACCCACCTTCAATGCAACATTCTCTGACAATATTATAGACAGTTCTGTTAGCTCTGCCTCAACTTGGCACGTTAAGATTGTTAGGCAACTTAAAGACAAGACTCTTCGACCTCCACAGGTATCAAGTCACTCTTTCTTTCCTAGGTTATAAAAAAAAAGGGTAGCCTCGGGGACGCTGTTGCGCACGAAGCAAATGGCTGCCTGAGAGGAGAGCTCCGACCCATAAACTATCCGTTTACAAAATTAATCCTGTCAGGAGCCACCTAGCCGTCGGAAAATACATGCAGAGAACAGCGGAAGGTTGGCAGCATCAATCCGTAAAAGCCTGACCGAAAACGGCCCCGAACATCTGAGATACTGCAGTTGGAACCTGCGCCGTGGAAGTGGTGAGGAGGCAGGCGTGTTAGAGCTCCATGAGAAAACTACGGCAGCCTGTAGGCGGGACACTATGTGGGCAGAATGGGGGAAGGGACACGCTGTGATTGCCATGACACCAGGGAGCCCAGCGTAGCACAGAAGGACAAACTTCAATCAATGCTCCACATTGATCGGAAGCGGCCCCAGGCGTTCACCCAGTGAGCGACCGAGACTGGGGGTCAGCGGACCTGAAGAGACGGATTAAAAAACTGGAACTCAGTCTCCCCGCCGGCGGCCACCCGGCCAATCGAATCCTGAGGTCCTTCCGCACTGCTGTGGCACGTACGGCAGGCACCGGGGGTCCTGTGGAGACCCAGGGAGGAAGGTTACCGAGGCGGAACACAACCAAATAACCCCTGGAGCCGAGCGGATCTCCATTTACACCGCAACCATAATCGATGGAAGAGCACAAATCCATGTTTTATGTGGGGCTGCGTGCACTGAACGGAGGCTGTAGCCCTCGCCGTCCCGCGCTATCGTGGCCCCACACTTTGTTGAACACTGCTGCTCGACGGCGTGGATGTGCATGAGGAAGGCGATCCCTGTTGACTGCTAGTGGAGTCCTCGGTTTGGCCTGCGGTGAGCGGCTCAATAGGCGCCAGCTCGGAGGTAAGAACTTGCATTGCGCCTGCCTCACACCACGAGACAGCCCAAGGGAGCCTGGGTGAAAGGCAACTGCCGCACAACCCTACACAAAAGCGATCCATGCTGGGCAATTCTGCTGTCGCATCCCACGGGCTCCCTGTGCATTGAGAGTCAACTGGGCAGGCAGTGGGAGGGCTATTACACCCTGAGTGCGACCAAAACGGAACCAAAGCACTGCATTGATCCGCACCGGCCACCAGCGGTGCCACCCTAGGGAAGAGACTGGGTACAAACCAGAGGAATAAGACAGACACGACCTATCGTAACGGCTGAGCCCTCTCAAATTCACCTCACACCATACAGGGATACTGTGGCTGCCGGGACGTCTGTGCTCCCCACTACCTCTAGGTCCCTGCCAAACCCCTTAGAGGACCCCTCGGCCTACCAAAACCAGCCCCTGCCCTCAAGACGCACCAACCACGGAATATCCATAGCACCTAATGGGTATTCAAACCCCCGAGGCCGGACCATACGCCAACCCCATGGTGCGGACATAGATCAGAGGTTCCCTCGCAGGCGAGAACTGTGAAGGTACGGGGTGCGGGCCCAATTCTTGTTTGATTTGCCCCTCTGGGATAAACCACATTGTGATACTACGCACCACCGAGGGGGGACGCTTACAACCCTCGCTAGGGTGCGGGTGCACCCGGTCCTCCGGCTCCAGATAAGCTCACAGCACAACAAGCAGACTATACACATGCTGCAAAATACCAGTTGGCATTGAATGCAAAAGGACCCACCCTTTGAGAACTCTCAGCTGACCACAAGGGCCACATCTGAAAATTGGAAACAACGGTGGTCAAACAACTTGCAGAGCCCGAACAACCACCTCTGCTGGTGGCCCCAAGTACGCAGACCAGTCATAACAACTGCCACCCCAGTATAACTTGGATAATACTATACCACTGAGACTGGTCTATACAATCTCTGCAGGGGCGGCAGAAAGGAACGCTGTTACCACGTATAAGAACACTACAACCCGCCCTGGGACCGCCAGACACTACAACCCTGCAGAACTGAGGGACGTGGGAGAACACAACCCACTCGGTCCACCATATGGGCCGCCACAAAAAGAAGGGGTTTGGTGCCAAGAACACCCGTCCAATGGACTCCTTTGCCAGCTCCCACCCTCATGGGTCGGCCATAACACCAGAAATGACAATGGATCGCCAACCTGCAGATGAGAGGGAGGACCAACTAATGACAATGGTTCAGAACGGCTTCCTAGCAGTGAATGTCAAATTGGACGACATTGTGGCAACAATCAGCTCCCTGAAAGCAAGGGTAGACAAGGAGAGCACACGTATTACTGATGCAGAAAATAGGATCGGTACAAAATGAGGACACGATAACACAGCACAGTAGAGACAGCGCACAGCTGAAAGGGGAACTCCAAAAGACTCTAAACAAATGTGAGGATCTCGAATCAAGGTCCAGAAGGAATAACATCCGCATAGTTGGGATCGCAGAAACCTTTGGTAAAGGCTCCATGGAAAGCCAGGTGGAAATCCTTCTGAAAACCCTTCTAGGCGCTGAATCCTTTTCGGACCACTTTCTTGTGGAGAGGGCCCACCGCACCCTGGCACCAATCCCCAGACCCAGAGCACCATCCCGTATGAGAATAGCCTGCCTTCTCAACTACAGAGATAGAGACGCGATTCTGAGGATACCCAGGGAAAAAGGCACTTTACACTACGAGGAAAGCAGAATACATATTTACCCAGACTTTTCGACCAATGTGCAAACACTAAGGAGGTCCTACGAACCAGTCAAGAGACAACTCAGAATACGCCACTTCCCCTATGCACTCATCTTTCCAGCGAAAATGAGAATCCAACACAGGGGCAGAGCGCACTTTTTTGAAAATCCTACGGAAGCCATGGCATACTTTGAGGCCTCCATCCCTCTGCCCCCCAGAGACCGAGCAATAGACCAGAACATGCGGCCACAGCCTGTCGAGGAACCGAACGACCCTGCCGTCTGACAAAACGTTCAAACCATATCCTTTATAAAGTTTAAAGTCAGAGGGTGGTAAGAGTGGCCCTGACCACCTCTTGTTCGAAGCGGGACCGTGAGCCCCGATGGACGGCAGCCATGTGAATGCAACGTGCACCCTCAGGAGAATTCTAAAAGATATGGGAAAAGGGCTACATCATCTTGTTGGGGTTGATGGTGTGGGTGGGGGAGGGAGAGGGAAATGGTTATCCCTGGCAATTGGCCAGGGCTGTTTGGGGACATTATAACTTTAAAATCAGGGAGTTATGTTGTGGAAGCCATGCAATGTATGGAGACACAGCAACACAGTAGACATGCAGACAAATCCAGATATGGCTATGACACAGGCTAGCAAGGGTCTGAATATTAAACTACTATCCTGGAATATTCGAGGGCTTAACAAACCGGTCAAAGCCAGGAAGATCGCAGCCTATATAACACAACATAACCCTCAAATCCTTCTTATACAAGAAACACATGCACTCGGTAACGTCAACACTAAATTCTTGCCACGATGGGGGGCCTCATAGATACTACATGGAATACTCAGCCCAGTCCAGGGGAGTTCTCACACTCATATATCCAAAACTACGTTTCAGGCATCACTCCAGTAAGATAGACCCCCAGAGCAGATACGCACTGGTTTGGGGGGAATTGGCGGGGCGACAGATAGTAATAAACAACATGTACGGGCCCAATGTAGAAGACCCTGAATTCTATTGTACAATACTAGACATGCTCATCACATCAGGCGAAGCACAAGTTGAAATTCGTCTCCAGTTGGGTCTATAAGGAGCCCGGACGCTTTCGGCGAGAGGTCCCCCTCTGTCGCTCCGGGCGCGCACATTACAAGAGAGCTCAGTCACCTTCCTGCGGATTACTATAGACAGGGGTGAGAGGGACCGCTCTTCAATGACCCCCAGGGAACCCTCTAAGGCCGCACTAGCTCTGAAACAGATAATGGAACAAACAGATACAATTGACGCATGGCGTACACTACACCCACATGAGAAGAAATTCACTTTCTATTTATCCGTACATGATTCACATTCACGTACAGATTACTGGCTTATTAGTTCATCTCTCTCAAGTACTATATCTGGCTGCGAAATACATCCCCGGACACTCTCAGACCACTCACCAATATTGCTTGGCATTACTCTACATGATACTCCACCGCCAGCTAGACGATGGAGGATGCCCCCCGCAATTCTTAGAGATTCCCATGTGTGTGAGGCGCTCCAAATTGAAATTGAGGAATTCCTTGAATCTAGTGAAGGTTCGGTGAGCAGTTACGCTAGCCTATGGGATACATTCAAGGTCTGGATCCGAGGAGCCATCCTAGGCAAGTCCACCGGGTTGTTTAGGTCAGTGCGAGAGGAATTGGGCAAAGCCAAAGCCAAAATAGACACCCTACAAACCGAAAATATAGCACCACTCTTAATAAGGAAACCCTATTGAATATCCACACCACACTAAAGGAATTTAATGAGCTCGCCAGCAGGGAGGTCCTATACATGGCCGCCCCAGCCAAGGCCCGCAGATATGGGGAGAGCAATAAGGCTGTTAAGTTCTTAGCCAACATGCTCAGAGCCGACAGGCACCATACTCGAATCCCCAGTATACAGACAACTCAGGGGACGACGGTAAATAAAGAGCAGAACATCAACGCCACATTTGCTGACTTTTATGCCTCCCTATACTCTAACCATGATGTGAAATCTAGGGAAGACACAATTAAGTACCTAGATTATCTAGACTTCCCAACGTTAACACCTGAAACACGTAGCATACTAGACCAGCCCATCACACTTGAGGAACTCACTGCAGCTATCAAAACATTATCCTCTGGTCGAGCCCCCGGCTCAGACGGCCTAGGAGCCGAATTATATAAAGAATTCCAGGACAAATTAGCCCCTTTCGTTTTGAAGGTATGGGAGAAAGCTATGGACCGAGGCACCCTCCCGGAATCTATGCGGGAGGCATTTATCACAGTACTGCTTAAGCCCCGCAGACCAGCACAAGACATGGCCTCCTATAGACCACTTTCCCTGATTGTGATGCTGGAAATGCATCGGAGGGAACAGGGCCTCCGTATCCTTGACCTTTACTGCTTTTTATCGTGTGTTCCATCGGGTTTTCCGCACAGGAGTTCATGTGGGACTCCTGCCGGTGCAGCTCTCTCTTTTGGTTTGGTGAACGGACCCATGGGATACCCTTATGGCACCCATGGGTGGGGGTACAACCCTGTGCCCCTAGTGTATGTTTTTGGGCACCTGTGTGTGGCCCACAGAGCAGGGTATGGGCTGGTGGCAGCTCCATACTGAATTTGACAGGTGCTCCGAGTATCCTCCATTTTGGGATACCCAGGCCTTGCCATTGGAATCAGTTGATTCCTAATAGGAAACAAGATGGCCCCTGTGGCCTCTTGCTTTCTATTGCCTGTTACCTTGTTTTCCCAAAGTCCTGGGAAGCCCTGGCTCTGTCCCTTCCCCCTGACCAGCTGTTGGGTGGAAGTTCCATATATGGTGTTGTTGTGAAGTCCAGGCCAGACTAGCTGGAGCCTTCCCAGTGACTGTGTTGTGGGTACACCGTGTGGGTGGGACCTGGGTGAATGGAGTGTGTGACGAATACGCATTCTGTGTTGTGGGTGTCTAGTATCTGGTGTTTGCCACAATGACTGAGACAGCCCTGCCCGAAACTGGTACGAATGCAGTGTGGAGTGTTGAATGGCTGGGTACTTGTCCCAATACACATAACTTGTTGCGAGTGTCTGGAGAGGAGTGAATGGCCTGAATGCACTATGCACCCGATTGGATACCTGCCTGCATGAATGCCCTTCTGACAGATTGGTTGCTTGAGTGTGACCCAGCAGAATGAATGGGAGATCAACAGTATATCTTGGGACCTTTCACTGCTAGGAATCATGTTCAGAAGCTGAGGAGAAACTGGAGTTGAAACTGAAGCTTAACCTTGAAGCCCTGCTGAAAGAGAAGAATTGCTGTTGCTCTCCTTCATCAATCTGAAAGCTGCTGTCTCTCCAAGGACTGACCCAGAGAGGACCTGGTAAGGCACCCTCTTCCCGAGCTACGAGGGACCATCGTGCACCAGCTGATCTTTGCCAAAGCTCCCTGGTAGACAGACCTTCGAAAGGCTGCTGACCGGAGACAGGGGACCGCCGCGGAATCCCAAGGAGAAGCGCCCGGACTGTTATCCGCCACTGTTGACCAGAGCTGCCGTGCTCCTGTTTTCCGCATCGTCACCACTGTATCCTGCTAGAGAAGGCCTGACCGTCGACGCGCCGAGGAGCATCCTCCGGTGGGTTTCCCGCCACCCAAAGACCACTGAGATGCCGACGACTCGACACCCTTGCTGGGCCACAGTTCTTCAAACTCTTTGCGGCCCAGAACTATCGACACCGAGGTGCCCCGCACGCCTCTTACTTGCAGGACGTTTACGCTTCCCCGTCAATGAGCACCGCTAGGAATGAAGCTGCCACTTCACCGTCGTAGCTCACCCTGTTCTCAGTCGGCGTTCGACGACCTGTGACTCCTGCCTTAAAGGGAGGGCACTCAAGAAGGGCTGTCGATTCCCCGCCGAGGAACGCTACACCTCCAGGTACTTTGGGGTTGCAGAACTATTGGGAAGTCTATTGTGAACAATTTATGGACTGGGCTTGTATCTTTATTCTACAGGTTGCCCAGGTGGCGGGAAATCTCCACATAGAGCTGTGTTTAAAAGTAGCGACCAGTATTCTGACAATTCTTCAACCGTCTTGCTTTCCTTCCTCTCTCTACTGCTGGTTTCCTCTTTATTGATCTGTGTGACATTTTGACAGTATAGTTGATGCACTTTAATGAGATCTGATAATATTTATGGTACCACTGTAGAACTGTATATATTTACCATTATTGATTTTCTGAGCACAAAGTGAGTTATTTTGATAGTGTACATAAACTTGAATATTAATTATATAAAGACTGTGTTTTAACCGATACAGTGTGCGGACATTCCTTTGTGGGTGCTTGGGGACTACACTGTACTTAAGAACCAGCCTGCATCATCTCCTGAGAAGCTAGGCCTTGATTGCTCGACTCCGTTACCAAGCATAGAGAATCTTGGCTGGGGTCCTCTGTGCCTCTCCTCTACCATATAGAGAGCAGAAGTACACACACCCCCCTCCAGTCTTTACACCGATAAACACAGAGGCGAAGATCTTCGCTAAGGTACTAGCCATTAGACTTCTGCCGTATATGCCAATCCTGGTACACCCTGACCAGGCCGGTTTTATCCCAACTTGATCCACGGTCTTAAACCTAAGGTGCCTATTTGGCGTGATGACACAGATAGACCCGGGGGCCAAGGCGGCCATCGTGGCACTGGACGCTGAAAAGGCCTTTGACTCAATCTCCTGGTCATACCTATTCCTGGTCCTTGAACGGTTCGGACTGGGTCAATATTTTGTCAAGTGCGTCTGGTTACTATACACACAACCATCGGCCAGGGTCCTGACCAACAATACTATGTCACCCACATTCCCCTTAAACAGAGGAACCCGACAGGGCTGCCCCTTCTCTCCCATCCTATTTGCACTCACCATAGAACCAATGGCAGAGTACATCCGGAAGAACCACTCGCAAAGAGGACCAAGGATGACAGGTCCCCCACAGATTATATCATTATACGCAGATGACACTCTACTGTACATCCGAAACCCACAAGAGAACATACAACCTATCATGACGGATATACACACATTCTCAGACTACTCTGGATATAAAATCAATGTGTCGAAATACAAAATATTCTCATTGACCCCAAGCACTGGAGATCTTTCTGGGATAAGTGGGTTTAAATCCGCTCCTACACAGGTGCGCTATTTGGGAATCGTGGTAACTAGGGATAAACAAACACTATATACGCAAAATCATGGGGAACTCCTACAAAACCTGACGATCAAACTCCAACTATGGACAAACCTCCTACTATCCTTATATGGTTGAGTAGCACTTCTTAAAATGGTGGTGCTCCCCAAACTTCTATACTATTTTAACAATATGCCTATCTGGCCTGGAAAGACCTTCTTTACAAAGCTCCCGTCACTTGCCACTTCATTTGTGTGGGGCGGAAAGACAGCTAGGTTAGGGTGGGACAAAATGGTGGAACCGTTCTCACAGGGTGGCATCTCCGCCCCAGATTTTGAATTATACTACCTAACAGCTTAGGCGCAGTTTGCAAAACAATGGTTCGACCCGGAGGACACAGCCACCCACATACCCCTAGAGAAAGATGCTGCTCACCCAAATGATATACGATCCTTTATTTTCAACTCTAAATACAAAGACACCTGCTCAGTTGACCCAGTAAGCACCACCATACAGGCCTGGTCCAAGATAAAGAGGATCAGCCTGGAGACCCCATACGACCCAGAGATCCCCCTGTGGAATTTCCCCAATATCGCCTCTACATTTGACAGGGCACTCCAGGAATCATGGGATCCAAACAAACTTTTTAAAATGCAGGATATGTTCCCTGACGATACATACTGCGAGCTTACAGACTTCGTCGGGGAGGTGGGCGACAGCCAGATTAAACGCTTCCAATTCCACCGAATGAGGGCTGCGTTTGCCGCCAGGTGGCCATCATTTCCCATGGAACCTTCAACACATGAATCTATAAGAGCCGTGGTGACTGCGGAAGGCCATGGGAATGGGGTTTCGATGTTATACTATTTGGTACAAGCACACTCCACCTCACGCAACACTATCAAAGAGATCTGGGAACGTGACATGGGTATCGAGATAGATGACACCAAATGGGTCCGGTGCTGTCAACTTACCAAAACAGTCTCCATGAACTCAGGGCTGCGACTGATCCAATTTAAAATATTAAATCAAGTGCACTTCTCTCCAGCCAGATTAGCCAAATTTGTGGAAGGCTGTACAGGGACCTCCCCAAAATGCGGTGCACCAGACGCAGATGCTTATCACATGTACTGGGCATGCCCTCTAATTGTGGAATTCTGGCGGGAGGTAACGGAGCTCCTGGAGGAAATCACATCGATCCCAGCGTCCCCACCCCCCCTAAAATACTTATTTGGGGATATTAGTAAGGTGGCAGAAACACAAGGCGACTGTTCAACATCTCATGTATCATTGCAAAGCGATGCATTTTGAAGTGCTGGAAGTCCTCAGTGAGGCCTAATCAAGCTGACTTCCTGAAAGACTTATCTATGCTAAGCGACAATGAGGAACTCGTTGTACTGCCTGTCCCATCAGCCTGTCGCCCCAACGATAAATGGACACTGTTGCGGCTATATATTATGTAATCTGCTACCTGAGGCTGATACAACGCCTCCAATTTCTCCATGATTTAACATATCTATCACCATGTATGTACATGTATGAGGTAATTGTGTCTGATGCTCCTTGAAATGCCTATGTAACGGCTCTGCTATGATGCAGCTCTCTTTAATAAATAAAAGTGTTTTTAAAAAAAAACAAAAAAAAGGGTTGCCTCTTTGACTCTTCTGTCCATCTTACTGATACCAAAATAATCTGCCTTTGCTTTGAGACTGCCTCTCTCTCAGCTTCAACAGTCTCAGCATTACAGATTGTTGACTGAATCTTCTTACAATCACCGAGCTGCCTTCACCAATTTAATGCACACCTTCTTGGTTCCAGTAGCTACCCCAAAGCTGTACCCCCACTCTTGCAGCTTTGGATAACCTTATCACACTTGTATCAGAGGATACTAAAACTCTAATGACTTTAACAACTTCAAAATATAGGGAGGTTAGATTTTAATAGTGCCAGTTTCACTGTAGAAAGGATTTGCCTACTGGCTTGGGTGCCATTTGCTTCAGCAACTGCTACAATTATGGAATACTTGGAATATCTGTGTTTTAGATTCGAGGGTTGACATTTGTGACCAATCAGGCTCCCACGGCCACATCCATTACCCGACGTGTAACATAGTCAATTTACCAGTACACACGTCATTGTGCATGTTATTCACATTAACTTTGCAATGCAAAGGCCCGTATTTCTGGGCCACAGAAATCATTTCATCCTTCCTCTATTCGCACAGGTACCCAGTCGTCTGCATATTCATATTAGAATTAACTTGATCGCAGCCTGATGGCTGCCTATTATGTTCGCCAGGAAAGATGGTGTGATTTCCATTTAAAGCATTCTCAGTTTGTATTACGGTTACTATGGACACCCTAGTGACTACATCACACCTTTCACGACATACTGCATGGTTGAAGGACAGTGGAACGTCTCGCACATAAACAGAAGTGCTGCACGTTCCACGACCCTCGCGGTATTCACCGATAACAGCAGTAAGATACATTTTTGCATTGCTTTTCCCATTAGGATAATCATGCGGGACTTGGACGCAGTGACTTGACCCAGCACAGTTAACCCAATCACTTCTTTTATAACGCCGCGTTTTGGGTAAGTGCAATTCTAAGCGGATCAGTGAGAACTATCCTCTTTATAAGACTGTTCATTACCCAACATTACTCCACCTCGTCTCAACACGTTTCCAAAACATTGATATTAGATAAGATAAACAATGTACCTCCACTTGTATTATGTTGGAATTATCACTGAATGGCACTTCTAGGTCACCATTACAATTGTAATACTTAACAATGGCTTTAATATATCCCAAGCACTGGGCAAGGGCTACAGGGTGCCGCACACTACTACTCCGATTTAGTTACTCTAATATCATGTGACAATTTAACTATAACTGACAACAACCTGACATGAAGACTATACTTATCTAACTTCAATTGCATCATAAGTGCAGCATTGCATTTTCTTTATTTATTATATAATTCATGTTGATTTTAGTTCATGTGTGCAATTCTCTTCTATGCCCCATCGATGGCCCACAATCGTATGTGACTTTTTCCTTCCTTTTCTGCTTATTTTGTTTCAACAGCACATTGTTTATTAACTTAATGGTACCAACTATCTATTATTTTTCACATACCATATTTCATTTTCACCGTTCCTTTGAAAAAATCTCTTCTGCTTGATCAATATATGTACTTGTAACTATGTATGAAACTTGCCAATAATTGTACAGCCTTGAGAACGACCTAGGGTCGAAACACGTGTCGGCTGAACATAAGATTAAAAGCAATCAGCATAACTTTGAATGGACTTTATGCATTTCAAGGATAACTAATAGCAAATAGCATTTCAATACTATTGGACGATTTGGCTGAGCGCGAATTGCATCACACCAACTTTTAATTCTGTGATTTCGGGTGGGCGAGGGGCTGCGCAGCTGGCCCAAACAATAGATTTAAGGGCTTGAGCGCACCAACCGCACGGTTAACCCCTTTCTCTCTACTGCAAAGCACCATAAGGGATGTGAAGGAACAAATTAGACATTGAAAATGTCATTTTATACCAGTAGCACTGCCACTTCTGGGTTTGACTGATGGGGTGGGCCAAGTGTAAGAGGGATGGAAAGAGCTGGACTCGGCTCCCTCTGATCACCCCCTGCCTCAACCAGTGTCCCAGTCATGTTCATTCTGTGAAATCCAATCCAGATTTGACAAAATAGGTGTGCCAAGAGCAGGTTTATTTGGACTGGAGCTGCCACTGCTATCTCTTCCGTCAAACTTCTTTTGGATTTGACAGACTGAGTGTGCATGTGTGTGCTAGGCAGCATGGCAATCTGAAAAATTGGGCTAGGTCTGCTTTCCGAATGGGCGGGGAGGTGGGGGGGCGTATGTGTCATTTTTGATATGTAGGGTGCAGGGAGATATGGGACGGTGCCAGGGGTAAGGCTCTAACTTGTCTTGCTGGTAGTGAGGGTGAAAGAGAAACTGGCAAGCCTTTTCCAAAATATGAGACAGCTGGCAGTGAAGAGGACCATGTATCAGTGATGTTGTTGGGAATGGAGGCGACCAGAGAAAAGCGCCCTGTTTTTTGTTAGGGCTGGTTGTGGCATTGCGCATTCATCCAATCACATTTTTCCTGACAAGTCCATGCGATGATCTGGAAAAACCTGACTGGATAAAGGCTCATCTTGGAGGAGGGAAAAAACAAGACACAGCACTGTCCCCTTACACAAATGCAAAGACCGCACTTTTAGCAGTGCATAGCCACCAAGGTGGAGCAAGTCACCTCTCAGCCAAAGCGAAAAAAGGGGTTTGTACAGTAATCTTTGTTGTCTTGCTTGAGCCATTGAATGGTGTCCAGTCCATCTCCCCGATTCCAATTCCATGCTGTGTATAACATTTTAATGCGCACTGTCTGCAGTAAACTCTTGACCACGAAAAAACCTTTTAAATTGTAAAAGAAAATGCGTTTTGTCAATTTAACATGACAAAGTAGAAATTTACCAAAGTAGAAATATACCAGCTCCCCCTGGAATGGCAGCCCTCTGATAATAGCAAGGTGGTCAGAATGAGTATCTATCCCATGGAACTTTGCAGATTCGTACATGTTAACCGATGACTGCTCCTCTTTTGTAATATAACAGACGAGGTGCAGGGGAAATGGCATAGTGACGTGGGGTGGCAAGAGGCGGCACTGGTATAAAACGAACAAAATGTTTGCATGGAAAAGTGATAGGGTTGAAGCTAAAGTACAACTGTATTGTAAGGCACTCTGAGGCACACAGCCATGGAATGGAGATAAAATAGTGGAAGAAAAGTACATAAAGGCAGAATCTAATAACGAGGTCTGATGCAGACTTAAGTGTGTTCTACATCAAATCAGGAAAATCGCACGCACGCGCACACACACGTAGTTATTGAAACGCGTAGTGTGTTTTGTAACTAAATCACATGGATGGATTAAGTTCCTTCAAATGCTGACCGACGAAGCGGAAGGGCTGCTAAAAGTACAGTCATGAAACAGCGAACTCTGCATGATGTCGGCCTAGTCTGCCTCTCTCTCCTCCTTCCAAAAGACACTCAGGTTAACCGTAGCGTAAAATGCAGCACGACAGCGATTCGTCACAAAGCAACGTCAGATTCTAACCCTTGAAAAAAATATGTTTATACATTGTGCTGACAACTAGTATTTGTTTAGGCTTTCTTTTAATTCGGGTTATTTGTGTATATGTTTTATATAGCACAAGCCTAGCAGAAGAGTGCTTTATTTAGAAAATGTACTGTAGTAGACGCCTCGTACTCACGAGACGCTGTACACAAAGCAGTATGTGTGTGGGACTGGATCAAATAGGATTACAGAAACCAAATTCCAAAAATCCTGCTGGAAAATGCGCGCTCTAAAAAAAAAAAAAAAAAAAAAAACACTATCCAAATACAATTTAATTCGCGAACTATGTATTTGAGGAAATTCACTTTACAGCT
The DNA here is from genome assembly GCF_040938575.1 of Ambystoma mexicanum. Classification (NCBI taxonomy): domain Eukaryota; kingdom Metazoa; phylum Chordata; class Amphibia; order Caudata; family Ambystomatidae; genus Ambystoma; species Ambystoma mexicanum. The sequence goes on from NC_090936.1 coordinate 744,161,230, forward strand.
GTATTTACCCATGTTCATTAGAACTGTTTTACATATTGACAGTTTGGTGAAAAGGTAAAATAAAACAATAATAAAAAAGGTTGGAGAAAAGAAACGTAGCCATTGGCCAGGTGCAAATTAAAAGGCTGGTCTGTAGATTTCCAGAAATACAGCCAGTAGATCTCCCAACATGCCATATATTTTAAGAAGTATCAATTGGTCATAAATATTTCAAAATACATTCTTTAAAAACATTTCTGTACTTTTTAGTAGATCAAAAGTATCACTTATTAGAGGATTGCAAATAGGGCGAATGCATAAACCTACAAACATTGGAAGGCAGAATACAGGGGTTTGTGCCTAAACGATTTCTAACAAGCGGCATCAGATAGTCCTGGGTGAGGGCAGGATCTCTTGATGGTGAAGTAGAGTGTGTGAGTGCCAGCATTTTCAAGACAGAGGAGGTCTGTCTTCAAGCCTTGATGAATGTTGTGATGGGGATAGAGCTTAGCCCAATAAACAATTCTCTCATCAATTAAAAAATGTTAACGAATTTCAGTAAAACGTATCTTAAAACGCACAAGGTCATTAAACGTATGTGCAACTATACAATGGCAAACGTTTAGTGCTTTGTTATGCCATTGGTACTATTCAGTAAACTACAAAGGTTTTTCGTCAATTGAATCGTGAGAAACAAATCATGCCATTCACTTCCTCCATGAAATGCCAGTACTTGTGACTAACTCAGTACAGTCTTTGTGAGTCATGGTCTGGGCACGTAGTAAGATGGCTGCACGCCTCAGGAGCTCTGCACGCAGGAGTTGACTGCTTCTACTGCTACTACTTCAGCATCTTCCAGGGCTTCGATGTACCCAATGACCAGGATGTGGAGCCGGACCACAGGAAGGGTGGGTGGTGTTTGGGAGTTTGGGTGTAATGTGTTACCACAACAAAATAACTGTAATAAAGAGGCAGGGCACGGAAGCTATATGCAGGAGCTTTAATGCAGGGCCCCCGGAGGTCGGACCAACCGCAAATGAAATACAAGGAACGTTCTCTTGATTGAAGAGGGAAACGGGAGCGATGGGGAAATGGCTGTGGTGTCCCTAGATGCAGTCAAAGCTTTTCATTCAGTGAGGTGGCCATGGTTGCTGGCGGCCCTGGAAGAATACGGGATGGGGCCGGGTTATGTCAAGTGGGCAAAATTATTGTACAGCGAACCACTGGCCAGAGTAGGCACAGGATCGGTGATATCTGAGAGGTGGCAACTCAGTAGAGGCACCAGACAAGGGTGCCCCTGGTCCCCGATGTTATACATTCTAGCCCTAGAGCCCCTGGCAGTGTACCTCAGACAACAATATGACATGGTCGGTATTGAGGCAGGGGGAGAGAAACACCTAATATCCTTGTATGCTGACGATTTGCTACTGTATTTGAAATATCTGGAAGAAAATCTTCAGTATATTCTAGAGGTCATGGAAAAGTATGCAGAACTGTCCGGCATAGGGGTAAACCCTCAAATATCGAGCATGTTCCCATTGGGGAGCTACATAGGAGCCCCTCTGGAACGGTTACCAGTGTTGTCCGTACCTTGGGCGACTGATTCCTTTCGCTACCTCGGAATAGATGTACATCATACGGTGGAGGGGGAACACTTGCAGAACACCGAGGTGGCTGTGAAAAAAATCCAAACAAATATGAAGTTTTGGGAGAAGCTGCCGCTGGCGATGATGGGACGGGGGCGATGCTCAAAATGGTGGTCCTGCCTAGGCTATTACATCTCTTCAGTAATATACCATACTTGATACCCAAAAAGTTTTTTGTCAAACTGAATAGCATGTGCAGGGACTTCCTATGGCACGGCACTCGCAATAGAGTGGCGCTATGGAAGCTACAGAACTTCCATAATAGAGGGGGCATTAAGCTGCCGAATTTTGATGCCTACTATGTAGCTAGTCAGTTGCAATATGTAACCAAATGGCTCTCTGATGAAGAAACTCCTGAATCTAGGCTGTTTGGGCAGGACTGCACCCCGTTTTACCTAAAGGAGATTATCTGGGTGCCTAGACTCGAAATGAAAGAACGCCCGGGTATGCTGTTGCTTGGGTGGAAGATGTGGCACAGAGTATGCCAACTGATGGAGAACCCGAGCCCATGTTCCCCACAGGTGCCACTAGTCCCCTTAGCGAGGGGAGACAACCAACTCAGGATAATAATCAGGACCTATTGGGAATCGGTTGGGCTGGTCACATTGGGAGACATATGGCAAGAAGGGATTATTAAAGATTTCGAAGAACTGGGAGAAGAGACAGGTTTGCATGGAGGCCAATATGTCACGTATCTTAGGCTAGTGCAGACTATTCGCAAAACCTGGCCAGAGACTGTACTTGCGGAAGAGCCAGATGTCCTAATGGGAACAATATATGACATATCAGAAGGAGGGCACGAGATCTCTAGACTGTATGAGATGGTGATGACCAGGGTGGGGAAGGATTTGACTCATTTGAGGCTGGACTGGGAAGCGGAGGTGGGGGCACAGATGACCGATGGAATGTGGGACCGTGCTATAGGATACCACAAGGTGGTGTCCAGAAATGCTAGATTGCAGCAGATAAAGTTATACATAACGCATAGAGCCTATATGACCCCAAAGAGAATATCTAAGTTTGCAAACGCAGGAAGACAAGCATGCCCAAAATGCGATGAAGAAGATGCTGATATGACACACATGTTCTGGTCTTGCCCAGTGATTGAAGCTTTTTGGGGGGGAAGTGGCACGGAAACTAGCGGATAAAGGGGTCACGCTCAACATAGACACGGCCTGGGCCTGCCTGTTGGGAGGGTTTCCCAGACCACGGAATACTAAACACCTTGGGAAACTGAGGGACCTGGCATATGTGCTTGCTAAAAGAAGGATTGCCATGGGTTGGAAGCAATGCCACAAGCCACGGGTAGAGGTATGGTGGCGGGACTTGCAAAAATGGGCGGAGGCTGAAACGGTGGTGTGGCAGGAGGCATGTAGCAAGTGCGGGGAAGAAGATGTGGGTAACCTGATGGCTTGGAGAATGTTAATAACAGGACTGTTTGGCACAGTAGTGGATGCTGCAGCTTCGGAAGGAAGCGATACCCAGCCACACGCAGTGGATACAGAACAAGAAACGCAAACAAGCTCTTGGGGGGGCGGGGGGGATTTGGGGAGCAGTAATGAGCGTTAATTGATGTTCACAAGTCTGTTGTAATTAATGCTGCAAGTTTGGTTTGTATTGTTTATTTGTTTTCAAAATAAAAATCTTTAAAAAAAAAAAAAAACGTTCTCTTACGCAGGGCTGGAACTCCTAGCTGGGTTCCACGACTGCGTCACAGGTATACATATACAACATCTCCCTTAGTGGGAGAACAAAAAACAAAGGGGAAGTGGGGGGGGGGGAAGAACATGGTGAAATGGAAAAGGGAGGAACATGAATAACAGATTGCACACAGTAAATGGGCTAGTAGTAGATGAAATCGTTGGAATTTCAGATGATTTTCCGATTTCTCCTCGACAGTCTTCCAGTGGAAGTTTCATCGATGTCTCCACATATATCATTTTCTTCCAGTTGGCTATGATGAAGTATGTCTCCCTGAGCAAGAGTAGAGTCTTCCCTTGATGAAGTTCCGTATGTTATGTGCTCGGATGTACTGGGTCTGTGAATGTCTGTTATCTTTACAAGATTATCTCCCGAACATTTCTTTCCATCGTCTAATATGACAGGCTTGCCTTGACAACGGATGACTCTTTGTGGGGATTTGAAGCTGGTTTCTCCTTTGGGCACCCTTTTAGGCTCTTTGATACAGACCCAGTCGCCTTCTCGAATTTGCATTCCTTTTACTGCACTTCTTGCGTCATAATATGTTTTATATTTTGCCTGCTTTTCTCGAACTCTTTTCTGAATCTGCTCCATGTCTATTTTGGCTTCTCCGCTGTCCATAAAGATCCACGCTGGTCTTTGGTAGCAGCTCTGCCACGCATCATGGTGAATAGCTCGATGTTTGTTGTGGTGTGTGGCGTTGTTCTGTACGCACACAGCGCTTCTTTTAGAGTTTCTCTCCATGGGAGAGTATTAGCAACGGCTAATTGGACTATGCTTTTTATTAGTCTGTTCATTCTCTCCACTAATCCATTAGATATTGGGTGGTACAAAGATGTGGTCACATGTTTGATGGCTCTGTTTTTGAGGAATTCAGGAGATATAAACTGAGACCCATTGTCCGGGACTACTTCCTTAGGATCTCCTTCCCTGTTGAAGATCTCGGTCAGGAACTCTATGACTTTTCTGGTGGTAACGTTTGTTTCGGCAATTCCCCATTCTGTCCACTTAGAGGTATAGTCTACAATCACTATTATGTACATTTTTTCGGCTTCAATGTTTTCGAAGGGACCCGTTATGTCTATGGCGATTTTGTACCATACATTTTTGGGTGGTCCACAGGTTGAAGGGGGGTCTTCCTCAGGACTTTAGACTTGTCACTCATGGCACAGGCGGAACAGTTTATAACTACCTCTTCAGCTTCTTTCCACATATTGGGCCACCAATAGCTGCTCCTCTATTTTTTATTAGGCTTCTACCTAAATGTCCTTCATGGGCCAGTTCAAGCAGTTTTTTTCTGAGTGATAAAGGTGGAATTAGCCTGTCGCCCCTGAAAATGTGTTTTTCATTCATGGTTATTTCCTCTTCGATAGGTATATATTCTGTTATAGCTTGACTAGGTGCAACCCAGTCGTTGGCTATGGCTCTCCTAATTTCTTGTTGCTCCGGATCGGTGCTGGTGGTGCTCATTCAGTCATCTTTGGGAATGGCGGGATTGACAGTGGCTATGATATCTTCATCCGGGCACGTGGTCCAGTCTTCTTGGTTGGTGGACAACCTGGAGAGGCAATCGGCGACTTGATTAGAAGGGCCGGGAGTGTAGCATACTTGGAGATTGTACTGCATGATGTTGAGGAACCAACGCCTAATCCTCGGTGAAATGAAGTGGTGTGTCTTGGATTTAAGGACGTTCACTAAAGGTTTGTGATCTGTTTTGAGTGTTACGGGTAAGCCCCATATCAAGTTCCTGAAGTGTTGTAAAATCCACTTAACTTCTAGGGCTTCTCTCTCGATGGTGGAATAATTTAGTTCTGCACCTCTCAGTACTCTCGAAGCAAAGGCGATGGTTACAATGCCCCTTGACTGCTGTTGTTCAAGGACGCCACCAAGCCCGATCTTGCTGGCATCTACAGAGATGATGGTTTTGGCTTTGCAGTCAAATAACGCTAAGGCAGGAGCTTGATTGATGTTGACCTTGACTTCTTCAAACTCGTTTTTAAATTCAGTGGTCCAGACACACTTAGTGGCCTTTTTCATCAGGTTTCTCATGTGTTTGGTCTTGTTAGCATAATTGCTTATAAATTTGGAATAGTATTCAGTCATGCCAAGGAAACTCCTGAGCTGGTCTTTGTTTTCAGGTTCAGCAATATTTAATATGGTATTCATGAGCTTTTCCTTGGGTCTGATTCTCTTGGCGTCCATGGAATGACCAAGATATGATACTTGATTGCATTTTATATTGCACTTTTCCAATTTAAGGGTGAGGCCGCTTTTCTGGATCACTTGTAGGACACCCATGAGTTTCGCATCGTGTTCTTCTTCAGTACCGGCGGATATGAGGATGTTGTCTTGAAAACAATGTACGCCTTCAAGTCCTCCAAATAGGTGTGACATTAGCCTCTGAAACACCGCCGCAGCCGAGGCGAGACCAAAGGGCATCCTATTAAACATGAACGCTCCTAATGCTGTAACGAACGATGTCAGGTTTTTTGAAGATTCCTCTAATGCAATCTGGTGGTATGCTGATGAGAGGTCGAGGGTACTGAAGTATTTAGCCGGTTTCATGGTTGATAGACACCCTCTCCCCAATATATCTGAGCTCCTATCTACCCATATGTTCTTGATCAAGTCTCTCAAATCGACACACACATTCTTATGGAGTTGTCAGGTTATCCCACCTGGACGATTGGAGCAAGCCACTCAGAGCTCTCAATAGGCTGGATGATGTTTTCATCGCATAGACGAGTGAGTTCTTTCCTCAGGGCGTCTTTCGTACCAAAGGGAACTCCTTGGACACAATGGGCTACAGGAATGGTGCCTTTCTTCAAGATTATCTTGTGTTGAAAACCTTGGAGGAGTCCCACATTGTCACTGAAGACTTTGGACATTTCTTGGCCAAGGTAGTCTTAATGTCATCGGACTCTGAGTCAGTGGCATCACTGAGCACATTCAACACAGGGACTTCTTCTCCAGGAAGAATCTTTATTTGCAAAGCAGCCTGTTCTTCCCACCCTACAACTGAAGAGGCGTTCTTGGCCACAAAAAGTTTACAATATGTCATTCTGTCGTGGAATTTGAGTCTCACCCATGTATATCCGATTATCTCGATAGGAGTCTTTTCCATAGCCAGTGGCTCTCACCGGGGTGTGTCGCGGATCTTGCATCTTCTTAGACAGCGTCCCCAAAAATGTTTGGACATCCACCATAGTGTAGGGGGAGCCTGTATCCACCATTACTTGCAATGGTGTCTCATCTATGCACATGTCGACCCAGGGACCTTTGGGTTCCCGTGAAGAAGTGATGGCGAGTATTTGTATTGGTAGACTAGCTTGGTCAACGAATAACATATCATTGTGAAGAGGATCGTCTTCTATGAATCTGACGGACCCCGTTCTGCTGAAAGGTCTCCTGCTGAACCTGTTGGGCCTATCAGGCCTTCCTTGCATCTTTCTACAGACCTTTGCGAAATGTCCAAACTGGCCACATTTGTAGCACTCAGCATTGTTTGCGGGACAGGTTTTATCAGCACCCTCGTGTCTGAACCATCCATATCTTGGGCAGTGAGCCGAATCCCTGTTGTCGCTAGCCGAGATCCTTCCTCTTCTGGGGTTAGGTCTTGAACCTCGAGAGGGGGGGGGCTCTTCTCACCAGGGCCAGCAAATTATCTGTGGGGTCGGCTTCAGGATATGTTGTGACGGAGTTGACTTCAACGCCTTCTCTCTGGGCCAGCCTCTCCTTCATGCAATGGTCGTGGAATTCCATGCTCCTGGCTATTTCGGTGGCTTGGTCTAGGGAGGGGTTCCTTGTCTGCCACAATTTTTGTTGAATGCATGGGTCGGCCACATTGAGGACGAGCTGGCCTCTCAAATACTGGTCACCGACCCCAGTAAATTCGCAAGTTGACATTAGGACCCTCAATGAAGCGATGTAAGAGTTGATTGTCTAACCCTTCAGTTGCTTCCTGGAAAATAATCTATACCTCTCCAGAACTATGTTGGTTTTGTTGCCAAAATGTTTGGAGAGCTTGGTTAGCGCTGTGTCAAACTTGTGGTTGCTATCACCCCCAAGGTCATCTGGTTCTGGAAGTGCTCTAAATAGTCTTAGAGCCTCGGCCCCAATGCAATTCAGGCGGGTCGCCTCCTTGAGGTCGTCGCTGAACTTGTTGCCCCTATAGCCCTGCGGTAGACGTGGAACCCGTGAATCCACTGTTCGCAAGGGCAGGTTGGTGTTCCAGGACAAGGAAGGAACTTTGCAGGATGAGGAATGTTATGCATGGTGGTTTAACATGTGGCTGGAGTGGGGGCAATTTTTGCGCTTTGTGAAGCTCGTGGATAATAGGTGAGGTTTGTGGTGCTCTGGCGGTGGTGGGATGCTTGCAGAGCACGATTAGACCAGCTTGGCTCTATATAAGAGGTTGCAGGCTTTCAGTTTGCTTCAGGCTTTCAGTTTGCTTCAGGCTTTCAGCCTTACAGTTTCAGTTTTAGATCCGTTTGGCCCCAATTAAAAGGCTTTCAGTTCCGTGTGTAGTCTTTTCCTTTATATTTTTCAGAACCGCCTACTACTCGTGCGAGATCAGGCCCGTTGACATTGTTGTCATGGTTACCGAAATTAGAAGACAAAAATGGCGACACGTAATGCTACGCTCCAAGGTTCTTTCCTCGAAACGCTGTTAGTCAGCGATTCGTAAGATGCTCTCCTCGCGGCGAGCGCCGCCACATGAAACCCCCCAAATAAGATCAAATGGTACCTCTGGGGTGGACGCCGGGGCCGCTCCGCTGGCTTTCACTGCTGGAGGGAGGGGCGCTTGAGGCTGGCTGTGCCGCTCTCTCGGGGCCAGGGAGAGGCGCAACGGCAGTGCTCACGGCGCTGCCTCGCAGCGGGTGCTGCAGTCATTGCGGGCCGTGAGTTGGCATGTAACACAGTCCGGTACGCTGCAGGGACCAGGGGTTCGCTGCTTCGTCGCCCGATGTAATAAAGAGGCAGGGCGCAGAAGCTATATGCAGGAGCTTTAATGCAGGGCCCCCGGAGGTCAGACCAACCGCAAATGAAATACAAGGAACGTTCTCTTACGCAGGGCTGGAACCCCTAGCTGGGGTCCACGACTGCGTCACAGGTATACATATACAATAAGAACTATGTGCCACATGACTATGAGTACCCCTGCAGGACCATGGTTTTGCCTGTTCACCCAGAGCACACAAACACAGTGTGCTCCTTGCAGAAGAACACTGGTTCTGCAAGTGGTGGAGAAGGGACAACAAGCACTTTGGGGTTGTTCTCAGAGACTGCTTTAGAGCTGAACCAGAACTCGGACTTGGGCCCATCAAGGACAGAGGCAGACCATGTCAAGCTGCTTGTGCCAGTGTTCCTTTCCACACAGTGTAATGCTATAACGATCAGTAGAGAGCCATGCAGGTTTCCCTTTACGAGATTTTGTGCAAAATTGCTCACAAAAGTGTTGGCACAGATGGTAAAAAAAAAATGTTTTAAAAAATATATATATACTTTCCCTAACAGATACCCCACAGTGAGGAGACCAAGAAGATGTTGGTTCCTTCAACTCGTATCAGTGCAGACAATTTTGAAGATGCTTGACAAGACACAGAGGTCTACCTCCAAAGCCAATGTCAAACTGGACCTGTTGAGTAAAGCTGTGTTAAAGCTAGAAGGCTGAGTTGACATGACAGAACACACGGTGACTATGCTACACATAAAATCACTGAAACCCAGGGATGAGATGAAACATTTGGTTGCAGCTACATCTTCCCATGTCTGTCAGAAGCAAGAGCCACAAGCTGTTGCTGGGAGGTTGGGGGAAACACCCAGACATCTTAGACTTCACACTGTGTTGGGTTTCCATATGGATTTGGTGGTCCTAATTTGAGAAATGTTCTATACCACCTGGCTGCAGGAGTTAACTACAGAATTTGACAGTCCACTGCCAATAATTAGCACCAGTTGTCGGCTGATCGGTAGAGGTCGGCTGATCAGTAGAGGTGTAGACTAAGTGCCTAGGGAAGAAATTGGACAGACATTGATGGTTCAACTGAATGGTGAGGGCGAAGGGATGTTATTGTTTGAGACTATGAAGGCTGTGGTGGGTCAGACGATGGATGCATACTCTGATTTTCCATTTCACTGACAATTTTATTAAAGGAAAGAATAAATGCCTATCTTTCCCTATGCTATGGGATTTCCCTACCTAACAAAACTAACTAAAGGTGCTAGTCAGTCATGACTGAGAGTCCAAAAAAGAATCCATCCAACGTCCAAATAAACCTAGCCTAACTCTACGACTATTATAATAACCAAAACCAGGAGAAGGTCTGCCTTCTCCTGAATACTGGGATTTTCACAAAGTTCAGAACAGTAAATCATCCTTAATTAGTTCTTGCTAACTGCTTTTATCAGTTCATATAATTATGTTAGACAGTTGTAGCTTATGGTTCTTCACCCTCTTGTAGCTTTTCTCGGTTTCTCTCTTGCGCTTTCCTTGATTTATCTTACTTGCATTTATCCTTCCATTTTCCCAAGGTAACTTTTCTCCGCTTTTGATACATAGTTCTCAGTTTTTAATTTATCTTTGGCCCTTCTCCATTTCAACCTTCTCTTCAAGTTTTCCTCTCTTGTGATCTCTCTCTTCTTTACTTGGACTTTCTTGGTCTAGTTTAATCTCAAGGTGAATATTCTGGCTTTAGGATTTGCTACCTGTTTTATTCTGTAGGATTTCAAGATTTTCTTGACCGAGAGGATAGGAGTATTCCAGTAACGATTCTCAATCACTTCATTCAATATCAATGATTTATCACGACTGCGACGAGCGCGAGTGTTCAAATACTGATTCTCTTTTACTTCACTCAGTATCATTGTTTTATCGCGACTGTGACGAGTATGAGCGTTCCAATAATAATGCCTTGTCCCTGTCCCAAGTCTCCCGTTTTCCACGTTACCCGCCGTGTTCAGAGATAAAGTCACCAGCCTTAGTTTGTGTGGGACCTTTTGTCCGGTTTGTCAGAATGACTTCTCGTAACTCCTCTATAGCTTTCCTTTTGCCTTGCTGCACACGCAAGCTCACTGGTTTCTCGCTCGCTGGTAGATTCTGCGTTAGGCTTAGCAGAGTGGTATCAGCGTAATCCAAGGGGCCCCTGGTCCACCACAGTTTGGTTGTGGTCATGCCTCCACTCGGTTTTCCTTCTAGATAAGGGCGCCTTGTGTCCGCATTCGCTTCTCTCATCTCTCTGGTTTTCCTAATGCCTGGAGTCCATATCTGCAGTTTGCCTTCTCTCTACCAGGGGATGCCACGCCTCCACTCTTGTATCCGTATAAGCTGGCAAGCAGTGTTGTATCTCGCGAGCTTCCCCTCTGTCTCTCCAGTCTCCTCCCCTTTTCTTTATGACATAGCTGTGTGACTGCCCCGGTGGAATCTCATATTTTTTCTTCTCTGTTTGTTCTGCATTCTCTATTCCTCTGCAGACCTTCATCTCAGTAAAAGGGGGTTTTCCTTTCAAAGGAGTGTTCAGAGTTTCTGGACAACAATAACACATTTTGGCAGTTTCTCCATACCTTTCTTTACTGGATGATCTTGAAGAGGTACTGTTAGAAGATTTCTTATGGAGTTGCACACAGGAATGGGAGGCCTTGTCCCCAAAGGGGGATTCTCTCCCGCTGAGGTCCCACTTGCCTCGCTCCCTAGGCAGAGTGTTGCGGAGCAGGCTCACTTCCCACCCCTCACAGGGGGGGGGGCTCCACCGTGGAGAAAAGATACAAATTTATTAGATTAGTCACAAGGCCTACAAAAAAGTGACTAAATGTGAGGCAGTGAAGGTCTTTTCCCTGATATAAGTAACACTACAAACAATAGGAGAGAAATGCAACCTGTTCAGCATACACTAGAACAGTGATTGAGGACACGCCTGCTCTTCCCAGGGAAGTTGAACATGTTGAGGAGCACAAAGAAATTAGTTTCACATTGAGCAATGCAAAGGTCTTTTATTACAGGAGTATGCACATGCAGATTGAGCAATAACTGGCCAGGCTGCTTCTCCTGAAGAGGGGGCTTGAATCTTGTGGCCAGTGTCTGGAGGGAGAACGCAGTGGGCGTGGAGGAAGTGCTTGCCATTTTGGTGCGAGCCATTTCACTGTACCACTGTGGCAGCAGGTCCCCTTTAAGGCACCTCTGCAGTGGCAAGACAGCCAACTCGGTACCGCTCATTCGCACAAGGATAAAGTCCAGCTATTGACATTTAGCAGCTGTGTTTAAATCGCCCAGGCGCCAAATCGGTGCATAATCATGGTATATATAATAAGAAAAAAGCAGCAGCACTCACTAGAATATAAACCCCAGTCGCAGGTTTTCAAGGCCTTGCATTTTTCTACAATCCCAAATAGGGCTTGTAGTTTGAAGGCACAACTTCCATACTTACCCTGCAATTATTTATGTTGCAAGGCAAGTATAAAAGTTGTTCATATGTTTGTTTTATTTATTTATTTGTAGAGCGCTCCGGACCCGTGGTAGAAGGGCGCTTAAGAAGGCGGTTACAGGCATAACATATACAATACATTTACAGAGTACAATAATTTACAAAGCAAGGGTTTACATACAACAATTTACATATAATACAAGTATGGTTGCGGCTGTTAGCTTATTAGAGGTGGGGGTAAATGCTACTCTTTGTTCAGTAACCAGCCAATAACCAGTTTCCTAAAGATCGGGAAGGATTCAGTGGTTTTAATTTTGAGTGGTATGGTGTTCCAAAGTTGGGAGGCTAGCACAGTGAAGCTAGTGCCTCCTGCTCTTTTTAAGGCAAATCTGGGCACTAACAGGCATACGGAGTTGGAAGATCTGGTGGTTCTAGATGTAGGTTTTAAGGTGAATTTGTTGGAGAGGTACGGTGGGGCTAGATTGTTTAAGGCCTTGTAAGTGAGGCAGATAGTTTTGAGGTCAATTTTTTGCTGTATGGAGAGCCATTTGCACGCTTTCCTGGTTGTAAAGATGTGCTCCCGCCTTGGGATGTTGAGTGCTGCGCGTAGAGCATTGTTCTGGAGAACCTGGAGTTTGTTAGTTACGGCTTGGTTGGCTCCTAGGTACAAGCTGTTGCAATAGTCTAGTTTGGATTGAATGAGTGCTCTGGCCAGAATGAGGCAGCTGTCGGGGGATAGGAAGGGTCTGCTAGCCCTGATTACCTTACCCGTATAGGCAGAGGCCGAGGCAGTTGAGTTGATTTGTTTGACGAGGTTGGTGTTGGCATCAAGGTGGAAGCCTAAGGTTTTCACACTTTTAGCAATAGGGATGATGTTACTGTCTATGATAATGTTCTTGTAGCTGGGACTGAGTTTGGACAGGTTATTGGGAGAGCCGACCAGTAGAAGCTCCGTCTTCTCATCATTCAGGCAGAGGCCGTGGGTGGCCATCCTTGCCTGAATGATGGAAAAGATTTTGTTGATCCGGATGACGTCCGCATTGTAGTTGCCTGAGATGGTGAGGAGAATCTGGGTGTCATCTGCATAGTTGGTGTAGGTGACACCCAGACGGTCCAATTTGTCAAATAGAGGCTTCGTAAATATATTATACAAGGTGGGGGAGACACAGGAGCCTTGTGGGACTCCGCAGGTGATGGGGATCGGGTCAGCAGCAGCTGTAGTGGAGAAAACTTGCATGGTTCTATTTGCTAGGAAGGATTGTATCCATGCAGAGGCAGAGGAGGAGAAGTGGGCTGCGATAGATAGGTGGTTGCATAGTATTTCGTGGTCGACTAAATCGAAGGCCGCTGAAAGATCTAAAAGAAGTAGGATTGCTGCATTGCCTTTGTCTTTGATTTCATCAATCTGACTTTTGAGGTCATTTTCCATTGCTGCAGCTCAGCTGTGGAATTATCTCCCTATTTCCATGAAACAAATGCCAAACCATTGGGTTTTTAGGAAAACCTTAAAAACATATCCATTTTAATTATTGCGGTTGACTGGCCGACTTGTTATCTAGGTGTTAGTTACTTGCCTCTCCAGCACCATGATGCCCTCGGGTGACCGTGCACTATACAAGTGACTGTAGCATAACTTATTTCAGTAACTGCATTTACATTTTTTTTATTTTTGTATACATATGCCAGGATTATGCAGCCATTTGGCTGGCACCGATAGATCCATGCGTTCTGCTGGCCACAGCCAGCAGGGTGCGCCAATGGGATCTGCGGCAAAGTAGCTGTGCTGAATTGGTTTGCCAAAGCAGCCGCACCAAGACCTCCTGCTTCGTGTGGTGGTGGTTGGGTGTCACATTTTCTTACAGTGTTTATTGTTTATAAGTTATTTACTGCTGGATGGCCTCTATTTAGCATTTTCCCCATGGGGGTATGTTTCCAGTTCGGCTGTTAGCGTCTTACTGGAGTTTATCACCTCCTCCCCCATGTTTTGTAGTAGGAGGCCAGTACTCTTGCTCGCCTTTACTGACAATTGTTTTCTATCGACAGATTCATGAAAAGTGTATGTTTTTTATGTCAGTGCTAATAAAAAAAGATAGTTACGAAAAATATACCCTTTGTGTGTCCTGATGTAGGTTTCTCTATACTGAAGTAGAGACTTTCTAGGTGGCACATAATGCAATTGAATATGTATGCTAAACTTAATCAGGTCACGTATGCTGCATTTGCGTACACAGGCAAAAACCTCGAAGGAAAATCATCCTACAAATATTACATGTTCCTCAAAGGTTTTTCCAGAAAGATCCATTTCAACATTGATTGCAGAAGTTGCTGTAAATCAGCAATACAAGGACAACCTGACAAATTAAAGTGAACATTTCATTTATGTCAGTTCTTGACTGACAGGATCAGAAAACGTACCGGATCAGCATTGCTACATGCTGACTTAGTCTAATGTGGCTCACATAGAACGGAGATGCATCCCTGCCCTAACATAGCAGTCTACTCGATGTTAGAAGATTAGTGAAAACAAAACAATAAGCAAGCAAATCCTACATTTAAATGGAAAACCACAAACTTTGAAATCCAAACCAGGAAAGCCAAATCAAATAAAAATGCATTTCACTTGGAAGCCAGGTTATTAAAAAGATGCACCTTTCGAGAACAAACATTTGCCAGGATTGTAACTCGTTAATGTTCAGTGTGCAACGGTGTGTACCAACATGAGCACTCTTTGTACGATTGCAAAGTCATTTATATTAAATAAAAAGCCATTGGAATTATTTACTAGAGCCTGAAAACATCCTTTTTTCTACTAATGCTCCGATTTCCCGAGCAGCCGATCATTTTCCAATGATGAAACCTGTGCTCTTCCCACAGATCATAAGCTTATCCTGCCCTGGACGATTCCACACAAAGGGGAGCCCAGATTCTTAGAACTTGCACCACTGCTCACTTACACAAAGCCAAGCACGGAAATGGGGGCCTTCGCTTTTCCACTGTATGTGGATGACACAGCGTGCCTTCAAGATTAAACATGTAGAAATCTCATGACATCACTAAGGGCGTGGTCGCCCTTCAAACTGGACAACTGTCAATCCAATGTGACTGAACGCAGATTAAACAAAGATCGTGTTCATAGGTGCAAGCATCCCCTGTCCCTCCCCTTTATATGGCTTCCCTTCTTGGGCTGCTCCTCTACACCTGTTCTTGAACCCAAAAACGTATGCATTTTCGTTGACTTGCACATACTGTCAGCAGACAGATCCAGGAAACCTCAGAAGCCTGTCATGCTCACCTGCAAGCTGATTCTGTCATTCTTGACTGAATATGCATCTCAAAGCAGACGTCACTATGGCAATGCTAGTAGCTAGGATGGATTATTTTAATAGTGTGTAGCTAGGTCTCCTTAAACACATTAGCCATATATTTCAACGTATACAAAACAAAACAGCAAGCCTCTTCCTAAAACCAAAACGCACCACCACATTACCTCAGCCCTGAAGGCCCTGCACTGGCTTTCCCTGGATACAGGAATTACATTTAAATCCCTGTGCAGAATTCACAAGGCAGGTCACAGAAAGGTGCCAGGGTACCAATCTGGCCTCTTTTTGTAATTATTATAAAGCATTACAAATGCAAAGGCACTGAGCCCAGTAGAAGGAAACTGCAAGAATACTTTCCTGCAGGAGATACTGGTGAGCAAATTCAAGTGCTCAGATATCGATTAAACAGAAAAATAAAACCAGATATGTTTCTCTTTTAAAAAGAAACGTACATTTTAAGGATTATGGGAGCCTAGTCCAGATTTGACCACTTTAAACAGAAATACTCTTTCCACCAGCAGTTGACATTTTAAGGGCCTGATTCACAGAACATTTTCCTATGGCATTGCACCATTATAAAACAATTCCATGAATCAGGCCCTAAATCTGTCGAATTGCTTGACCTCAGACATCCTAAGAGTTTATAAGGTTTCAGCCTCAGAGAAAGATGCTTGGGGTGCAGTCTCCATGACCAATTTATTCACCTTGAAAAGTATTGTAGCTTGAACCAGCAGCCAACATAATCAGCACAGAAGTGGAGGAATATGACATTTATAGTCCAAATATTTCTGAGCCAGAGTGGTTTCGGTAATGTGTTTGATCCGAAGCTCTGGTAGGTGTGCTTTATTACGTTTTAATATGTTTTAGGCCATTTACTTTGAGCCTTCATTAGGGCCAATAGCATTTAATGAAGTTTTGGAGTATACTATACTTGGCAGCCTTAAGGTTCATAGTTTTTAGTGATGCAACCTTATTAGTAATCTCTAATAGACTGTTAGAGAGCATTTTATTTTCTGTGAGATCAGACGGAAAAGGTGTTTTGAATTTCTATTTTTATTAAGTGCACATGTCTTGTCACACAAGCCTTTCATACTCCACATACATAAGGAATAGACATTCAAAACATTCAAACATAAAATAAAACAAATTACAAAATATCTCACAGGACAAAGGCATGATAAAACAATTCCAGAGAAGAAAAATAAAACTGAGTTATTAAAATAAAACAAATGTCACTGTTATTAAACCATTACAGTTTAAAACCAGGACAAAGGATTAAGCTGCTTCTTGACCTTCAACCAGGTGCGATATTCTGCAGCAGTAATGACCAATGTAACTCGAAGACCAGAGTTGATCAGTAACGGGACTTGAGAAGTTTTCATATGCTCTACTATATTCTGTGGCCAGGGACGAGCAATCGTCAGAACGTGTCTAGCTGTTTCAACATTGCCCCCACAAAGGCGACACAGACTAGCCTCCCTTGGGACACCACTCCAGGCACCAGTGTACTCCGAAACAGGGAGAATGAAACACCGACACGTTATAAATCAGATCAAAGATGGATCTTGTAGTTTAGTTAAATAGCCATATGGTAAAAAAAGCCTGGCTTGCATACTGCATATATATTTTCTTTACTACGTGTCTATACAAAAAATGCAAGTGGTCGCACCCAAGTGTCTTATCTTTCAACTTGCACAAATAGGGGGCGACTTCCCTATCCAGAGGCAGCGTAATACCTATATCTGTAAGATGTGCATTCACTGTGGCTAATAGATCTGTATAGGCAGTGTTGGCAGGCTTTAGATTAGCATGCTCAATTTTAAGACACGCGCACCAAGCAAGTACCACAAGTACCTCTTTGCCTCGGTACTTTGGTCGCGGATTGGAAACGAACGCTGCTTCTGCCTATTTTCTACTGCAACGTTGTATTCCACAAGCTGTTGGAGTGACGGTAATCGCCACACTTGCAAGAAGATTAAGAGACGTTCATTTATAAGAGACGTTCAAGTAAAACGCTCTTTTTTACTTTTGTTTTCTTGTATAGTGTGCAGAGCCACGCCTCCTTCGTGCATTTCCCTTAAAAACAGACGTGCGCGCGCACCTGCGC
Organism: Ambystoma mexicanum; assembly: GCF_040938575.1. Classification (NCBI taxonomy): domain Eukaryota; kingdom Metazoa; phylum Chordata; class Amphibia; order Caudata; family Ambystomatidae; genus Ambystoma; species Ambystoma mexicanum. The sequence continues at coordinate 744,178,403 of NC_090936.1, forward strand.
GCGCGCGCACCAAGCAAGTGCCACAAGTACCTCTTTGCCTCTTCGCCTCGTTGTCAAGACTCGAGGCAGGTCTTGTGGTACGCTAACATCATTTGCCTTTATAGGCAGGTAATAGTAACGTGGCTCTGCACATTTTGATTGTTTATGCTGGTTTGTAACGATGAGAACTTTTGGCCTCAAAACTGGAATGCCGGTGTCCCTCATCACCCGCATGAACTCTGGATCTTCTGTTCTTCAACAAGTAAGCACAAATTTGAATTCTACACCTAACAGGACCAAAGGATTCAAATGGGGGGTTGCCTAACATGGACATACGGCAATTTTGTAGTGGATCTTTGTCAGCTCATAGAGCTAAAATTAGTCGGGCAAACAAACAGCCAATTGTTGATAAAGAGAATCATGTTACTATGCCCGCTGAATCTGCACTAGCCAAAGACCTATGTAAGGAGCAGTCAGCGAATGCCTTATCTTGCCATTCTATAACGGATACCATATTGCTTGAAAATATACCTGCGACTGTGCAGCACACAGCAAAGACTCAATCAATTTCATCCCCCAAAGATGTAGTTGTAATTGATTTAGATCCTAATCATTCTGCATTTTCAAACAAATTAATGTCTGAAAATCTAATTCACCAATAATGTTTTCTGAGGTGTCACCCACCATGACAGAATGTAATACCTCCATTTCAATATCAGAAATAAGTGTCATTCACACCAAAACACAGGGACTGAACACTTCATTTTCTTATGAAACACCGGATTCATCCTTAAACATCACGTTACAAGCTATGAATCTAGCTATTCAGGCATTAGGCCATATATATCAAACAATAGATGCACGGCTGGTGACACAAGAGGCCTTCATGCAAAAAATGTCATTATTACATGAAATGTTAAGGAGAGGGATTCAGTTGAAAAATGCTCAGAGATCTGATAGCCCAGTGCTGAGCATAACCACTAGCACCATAGCTTCTCAAACTGATCATGACTATGAGTCTAAAAATCACAGCCCCACTTTCCCTGTGAATAGGTCAAGTGAAGGAATTACCAGTGTTCTTCCCCATATAGCTACCATCATATATGATCCTTGGGGGAGCACCAAGAGCTTATCTCAAGCAGAAAATGTGATTCCGTCGGGAAATTGAACGTGCCTCCAAAAGGGGCTCTGTTTCCGATTTTCACATCGGCAATATCGAGTGCAAGTAAGCAAAACAATAAGAACAATACTGATGCAATAGTTGCATGTGAAGAGACCCCACAACAACCGATGGGTAAAGCATCTCAAAAACCTAAGACAGGGAATATGAAATTGCCTAAAAATGAGCACTCTATAAAGCACAAGGGAAGTGCTGCGACAAAACGTTTTATAAAAGCAATCACACCCCCGAAAAAAAAACAAATACTTATTTCTCAGGCAATCAAGAAAAAATATGTGCAACAAAGGCGCAACAGGAAAAATGAGGATGCATCCTCCACTCAATCTGCTCAAGTTTTGGATTATTCGCCCTTGAATGAACTCATACAGGCGCTATGCCCTCAAAATTCAACTCGTCCTCTGCCAGCTTGCAATTCGACTGACATTAACAACTTGAAGTCAAATGCGAGCAAAAATGCTAGTGATAATAATATGCAAAACAGTTATTGTGATAGATCTGATATCAGGAATGCAGTTGACGCTTATATGTCAAACCGTCAACAAGTCCAAATAGAAATACCCAGGAGAGCTTGTGAATGTATCCAAAATAAAGATAAATAAGATCAGACTAACTCAAGCTCGACACGGAGTCAGGAGCTGGTAGCACAACCCAATCAAACAAACACATCCATGAACACCCACCCAAAAAAGAGATCAAGAGGAGCCTAGAAAAAGTAAAAGCTGCCTTAAAGAATCCTCTATAGCCGATACATGTGCACAGGATAGCGTTTTAACGAGTGACCTGTCGGATGCTATTAAGCGATTGATTGAAAATGCTCTGGGAAATTCACATTCCACTCCTACATTAATGAGGGAGTCGGCTCGGACTAAGAAACCCGGTAACAAGATCGAGACAGGGAAAAATATCTCTATCAAAGCGAATCCAGCTCCTCGCTCATTGATTCTAGCATGTAAACCTCCGCCATTCACCCAATACGACCTAAATCGTAGGGCTGTTATGGCGATATTCTCCGACATCCAACAGCTTGAAGACGTTGTGTCAGGTGATTTGGCACAGGTGGAATTTGTGGAACGTAAAAATGTGAATATAGTGAGACTCTGGATACAGTCGAGGGTGGTGCAAAATCTAATTTGGCAATCAAAGGATGCTTTAAACTCATTAGGTTTTGACCTTAGTATTGACCGTATCATCCAAGATGCAACCAAAAATCAACAATTGCATGTGGAACAGTCAAAATCTGTAACACATGCAAAAAACAAAATCATGTTTCATTTAATCTGCCCTGTTCTTGCTCACATAATAGTGAGCGTAAATAACTAAGCCAAAAAGTTATTCAACCCCTCACTTTAATCAGCTGGAATACCAGAGGTCATAAACACCTTGCCAACAATGACCTACATCATTTGAATAGCTATGACCTGATACTTCTGCAAGAAACTTGGTTGATTAATCCCCCAATTTGGGACAGTTATGAAGTACATTTTAATCCTGCTATTAAGACACAAATGGGTAGGCCAATGTCGGGTCTCCTTACAACAGTCAGGAAAAGATGTGGTCTTCTGTCACAATTATGGGCAATACCGAATGATTTCATGATGTTGGTCAAGGTTTCCATTTCCATTGATGTTGCTTATGCCGTGCTAAACTTGTATTGGAACTCACTCGCAATTACTGATGACTGCTTTTTCAGAGATCTAAACAGTCTACTGGATATGGTGGTTAGTGATCGGCACACAAGCTCCCTCATACTCGCCGGCGACTTAAATTTGAGGTGTCTGGAGAATATGAGTGAGCTGGTCAATCAAAGACACAGACGTTGGCTAGCCCTGGTTCAGCACAGAGGGTTGCATGTTTTGAATGGAACTTTCTCTACCGACATACCACCGGCTGCAACTTGGCACAGAGGTCCCAAGTCATCCATTATAGATTACATCTATGTAAAGACGGTTTTATGGCCGGCTGTCCGTAATTTTTCCGTCATAGCTTCAGAAGCTAGTGACCATAACATGCTGACTGCTGTATTAGGAGACCAAATGCAAAATGAAATTGCCCCAAAGAGGTCAACGGAGGGCTGCTTGGTTGTAAACTCAGGAGGGTGTCGTCTATGATGGTCGGAGGATGCTCTTATACATTTTAGTGATCTCCTTAAAGAGTCAAGCTCTAGCAATAAGAATACAATAGATAATTCGGGAATTGCATATAGCAATATGCTGCAAATATTCCGGCAGACAAATAAATCTTACAAGTAAACAACAAAATGAAAAACATCTGCACATATTTGACAACTTGGTAAGTGCAAGGAGAACAGCGTTTCGTGCAGAATTGAGGAAACTCGTGAAGCATCCCCCTGCCATTCGATTACACCTCGCTGGGAAGTTACACAATGAATATAAAAACTGGATTAGGTGTCAACAAAGTGCGCTCTATCAGAAAGATGGAGCGGAAATGTTAAAAATACTTGCTAGTAAAAATATTTCTAAAATGTGGGCAGAAATGAATCAATATGTTGGTCTACGTCAGGTCTGCGTTCAGTCAACCGCTGTGGATACACAAACTTGGGTCTCACATTTTAGTAAACTTTATGCTGCACCTCGAAGTAGCTCCCCCTCTGGTAACCGACAGTATTATACCATTTAACCTGTTGTTTAACAAGGCTGGGATATTCCAATTGATAACAACTGCTAGTAAATCAAAAGCAGTGGGGCCAGATGGGCTGTCTAACTTTGCTATGCAAAAGCATCCTGAAATATGGGCAACTATTTTACATTGCATTTTTATTGCAGTTAATTTTCATCAGAAACTTCCTCCAACATGGTCCCAGGCCATCACAGTTCCAATCTATAAAAAGGGCGATCGTCAGTCTCCAGACAGTTACCGTCTGATATCACTACTAGATGGCCCAGGCAAAAATCTTTGTAGGATCATACTGAATGAACTTAATGATTGGGTTGAAAAAAAATAATTGCTAGACCCTTTCCAGTCAGGATTCGTTAGGGGACTAGGAGCAATCCCCAATATATTTGGCCTCACTATGATACAGGCTCAGCAGCTAAAGCGGGGTTTACCATTGTATCTTGGATTTATAGACTTTAGAGCCGCTTTCGATTCAATTGATCGGGAGCGACTCTATAGTAAACTCAAAAAGCATAATTGTCCGAGCACTTTACTTTCCTTGATAATCTTGCTTCATTCAAATACATCCATGCAAGTACGTATAACCCTTAATGGCCTGTTATCGCAGAGGAGCATAACACAGAGGGGTCTAAAACAAGGATGTGCCATGGCATCCTTTTTGTTCAATTTCTACATACTTGAAATGGGTGAATTTCTGAACAACTGTGTAGGGGACCCACCGAGAATAGGACTACAGCGAGTCCCATATTTATTATACGCAGATGACCTGGTCCTCCTGTCACAGACTCCAGGGGGACTGCAAAACAAGCTAAATCGATTAGGTGATTATGCTCAGGACAACAATCTAAATATCAACGTACATAAATCCCAGATAGTTGTATGTAATTCGAAGAAACACTCAAGAGTGAGCAACTTTAAATGGCACCTGCAGCAAACTAAAATGGACATTGTTAATCAGTATAGATACTTGGGCGTTATGGTGCAACACAAAAAGACACTGGAGCAATATAAGTGCGAGATAAAGATCAAGCTACAATCTCTGGTGTCTCAATCCTGAATACTCTTACAAAAGTTCGGGAAGTTTTCAGTGATGCACATCATCACATTTTACAAGATGAAAGTTACACCCATTTTACTTTATGGAGTTGAAGCCTGCTCACATAAGAAACGCATATTCTGGGATAGAATAGAATCCTCCTATTGGAAACAAATATTGCGTCTTCCTGATTGTGCACCAATGGCGTTAATTCGCTTTGAACTAGGACTCACATCGCTTTACTCACAAGTAGTGTGGAAACAATGTGCATTCCTACGAAAAGCATTAACAGGCCTGGAGAAACCAACTATTCTGAAGGTTGTAGCTCACAATCTACTCACGTCAAACTGAACCTTCCCTCGAAAATGGCGCAATCATACGTTAGATGCACTTAGTGATGCGGCAATAACCATTGATTTATTGATATCAAACCCTGATCGGGCCAAGGTAAAAATATTTCAGCATGATTGGTCTGAAAACATCATCAAATGTTCAACCTATAAGGATTTCAACGTTACCCTTTTCGGGTTGAAGAAGCATGGCACAATCGCATCCTATCTTATAAAACATCCAAGCTCTCACTTTAGGAGAAAGTATATGAGGTTTAGGTTGAACCTATATAGCACTCGTGATATACTGCACAGAAGGAAGATCATTACAAGTGAGCAAAATTATTGCAGACATTGTAAGAACAGAGAACAGATTGAAACTATGCAGCATCTGTTAGTAGATTGTGAAGCAGTAACAGAGGCAAGAAATAGGTGTTTTAAGAATAAACTGACATTTCAGAGTCATGTAACACAATTTCAGAAATGGCAAATGCTTTTCTCTAGTCCAAGAATTTCAATTCAAATAGCAATCACGCAATTCTTGGATTTAATTCTACTAGATGATCGTTCAAATGAGCTTGAAAATTCTGATACTCATAAAGTGTGATCTATCTGATCCAATGGAAAAGTATTACATGTTGTAGACATGGAAGATGTGTCGAGGAGAGTTGTGTTAAGAGTTTAAATTAATTCTTTCCTTCTTTTCTTTATGTTTTTAATGACAGAAATTGATGAAATAATGTTGATTCGTATCATGTAATTGATTTGAAAGTTGTTTTACGACTAAACAAATTAATTTAAAAAAAAACATTTTAAGACCCAATATCGATGCGTTGGAGCCTGCAGCCAAAGACATTTTAAAAAATTATTTGCACCTTGACATAATGAGATAAGAGAAGGGATACCTAGTTCCAAGTTCAATGGAGTAACCTCCTCGCTTATGGATGGCAGACTTAATTGACTGCCATTTATGTATTGATTTTGGCGGCATTACCTCAGCATAAAATGCAAAAGAAGGGGAACTCCTTACTGGCAGGCCCAAGTAGTTATAGGTATATACCATCCCTAAGCGCTTGCCACCCATGGACCAAGGAAATACTGATCTGTTGTTTGCCCTCCTTCCAACCATCAGGACTTTAGTTTTGGTCAAGTTGATTTTCAGTTTGTTAGATAAAGGCATAAAAGTGCAGAGCATCTAATGAATGTTGCAATCCTATGGGCGGTAGGTCTAGCAGAACTGTATCATTGGCGTACCAGAGCCATATAATGCTCTTGCAGCCGAACTTAGGTGGAACATTTCAAACATATCGTCAACATAAAGGTTGAAGAGGAAAGGTGCTAATACACAGCCTTGTTTTAGACCAGAGTTGGTAGCAAATGACTTAAAAATCTTACCCTCCTGTGTCAATCTCACCATCACCGAAGTTTCAGAGTAAGCAGTTTGATATAGTGCAACAGTGTAGGGTTGATTCCACAACGCTCCAGGTTGTCCCATGGTTCAACTTAGGAAACACTGTCAAAAGCTGCCTTATAGTCTATGTAACTGAGATATAAAGATGAATCTGTGCTATAAAGGACTTCTGACATGAGTGATTGCAGCACCCAAATGCTATGCGAGGTGCTACAGCCTTTTCTGAAGCCAGTCTGCTGGTGTTAAGCAAGTGTGTAGTTTCTGCCCACTTAGTATATTTTTTCAGTAGTAAGGCTGCAAAGATCTTCTTGCTGGAATACAGCATAACCAGCAGTTGGAAATTGTTTGGATCAAGGCGCCGCCCCTCTACGTGCACCGGGATCAAGATGGATTCTTGCCAACTCCTAGGTACTTTGCCAGTTTTGACAACAAAATCAATAAGCTCATAAAGGTTGCCCAAAAATGTGGATGTCTTTTAATGACAGCTTGTGCAAGGCCGTCAGGACTGTTGATAATCATTAGGACATCGTCTATGTCAAAGCCAGCAAACTACAGTTATTCGGCAGAGCGGGCCTATGCCAGTTTCCCGGCAACAATGAATCATCCCAGCACATGCCTACAATGTGAGCACCCAAAGCCTCTTCAGATATGTCACAAACCTCATTACGGTAACACCTGAAATAAATGAAATAAATGATCGAAACAGATACCAGATTTTTCGAATTATGCGTTCTTCGCAGAGCCTGTATCATTTTCCAATTAGAGGAATCAAGATTACATTTATAATTGCACACCGAGTTTTTATATTGAGTGCGTAAAGGAGTAACCTGGCCTCTTTTATCTCTCTCCGCCAAAAATATATCCCCAATTTTCTTTCGTATAGCGTCACGCAACCACTTCTCGTCTGCATAACAAGATCAAGGCAATCAAGTAGCTGTGCTGACTATGCCAAGCAGTGTTCACCATTTCCTTTAAGTACCACTGGCTATGATACAGCAGCTCAGCGGAGAGAATCCACAAGTTGTCATTGAGCGATTTAGACGGGTTATATTGGCCTCAGACCAAAGGATTTTATTCCTATGCAGGTTAATGGCGACATTCACAAGTGAGACCTTCGTTATAGATATAATATTCAAGTGCAGACACACCCCGAGCATGGCATGATCGCTCAATGATGGCAAACTCCAAAACACATGTACGAATAGCATTGTTCACAAATATATAATCAATACAGGTAGATGCCCTGCCATTGCTCCAGGTAGCACAAGAAGAAGAGCCACCACTATTACTAAGAGGCAGCAAATTGAATTCAAATAATGCATATCGCCACAAGTGACCTCTTTTTAGGGACTTAGCATGTCTCAGAATGATGGATTTTGTACACCTATCAGGTGCATATTCAGCCTCCCCCCGTTGAGCACACAAAGCATTAAAGTCACCAGCCAATATGATGCCCACACAGAGAGTTTGCGAGGCCCATTCAAGAAAAAGGTCAGAAATGCAAGTCATTCATTGTTCCGTGAACACTTCATCAGGTGGATCATACAATGAAGCAACCAGTGCATGGTTGTCAGGGATAAGAAAGTTTGATAACAGCAGAAAGTAGATTAGTATGCGTCCTCATCCCTGTGTAGTCTCACAAAGATAACTGGGATCTGTCCACAATGCACAAACTCCCCTCCAGACAACCCCTCCACCCGGAGAGAGCAGTGCCGAACGCAAGATTACGCTGTAAAAATCCAGGGTAAAACCAGACAGGAGCCACGTTTCTTGCAAGAAGAACGCATTGGCATCCAGTAAAGCCAAGCCGTTGGTTGGTTCAGAAAGGTATTCCAAGAGAAGATACAAAAAGCATCTACATCATGCCTCATAGGTCAACGCATTTTCACCAATGGTGAGACCCAAGATCAGTTGGCCCGTTCCTCTGACAACGAACCCCTATAAGATTTCACATAGGAGGTATTTTGATAGCCAGCACAAGTGACCGAGACGCCAAAAGGCTCCACTGGCGTGCGTTTAATTTTCAGCGGTCGTCCATGATTACATTGAATGGGATAAGTCTGAGGGAGAAAAAAACAATTTAAAACGAAAATGACTTGTTTTTTTTCTCCCGCAGACATTTCTGGTAACCCGCAGCCCTACCCACTTACTTACTTTATGGCGGCACAATTCGCTGTGTGCCGCCGACTCCTCCATTCCTCTTCGATGCCTGTTCCCTTCACTTACGTGCATGGGAACCAGTGCTGCAAGGTCCCTTAAAAAAAAAAAAACGTTTAAACTTTGTTGTTTAGAGCAACTCCCGCTCTCCTTGTTCACTATAATAGCACCGAATGGGATAGCTATCCGAAATTTTCGGCTGTTTTGTAGTTTTCGTACAGCCGAAATTCGAATAAATATCCCATTTGGTTTTTTTTATCCAGTAATTTATATGGATTCCCTTTCCAGCATGTGTTTAGGCAAAAAAAGAAGGTGCCAGCAGATACTTAGAATGGCAAATTAATAAATCAAATCCCAGACTAGACAGAGGAGAGTACCTGCATATTCTCTCAATGATCAGGGTAACAAAGTTAGCCAACACCGAATTAGCCATGCTAAATAAATCTGACGAGCTTAACACATTCAATATCACTGGATGATATAATTCCCGTCTGGTTGCCGAAAAGTGGTCAGACCGTTGCAAACCGAGGGCAGCACGAAGCGCTTTATTCTGCAGTAGTTGAAGTTTTGCCAGATTGGAGGCAGAGATACCCATGAGTACAATGTTGCAGTAGTCCAGCTTAGCGAGTAGGAGTGCTCGTGCGAGTAAGGCAGTTACTCACAGAGAAGAATTGCCTGCTTAGTGAGATGAGCCTAGAAGTGTAGGCAATACCGGAAGCAAGGGCATTTATGTGACTGGTCATGGTCAGGCGAGCTTCACAGAGTACACCCAGTGTTTGACTTATTTCAGTACTGGGATGATAGTGCCATTGTTGCAACAGTGCCAGTGTTGCAACATGTGGAGAAGGGAGTGTCAAGGTTTTTTAGCCAATGGGGGAGCCCACAATGAGGAGTTATGTCTTCTCGTCATTTAGGCAGAGGTTATTGGTGGCCATCCAGTTTTGTATGGTGCCTTAGACTCTGTTGACTGTGTCAGTGTTTGGGGAGTAGTACCCTGAAATGGGGATGAGTATTTAGGTATCATTTGCAAAGTTTAGTGGAGATGATCCCCAGTGCGTCCAGTTTGTGTATGTGTTGTACAGCGTGGTTGAAAGGCAGGAGCCTTGCGGTAAACCTAGTGGGGCAGGGATAGGGTCAGCTGAGGCCTCACCAATGAATACTCTGGTGGTGCATTCGCAAAAGGAATGATTTAATCCATGAAGCGGCTTCGGGAGAGAAGTTGAAGTGACGTGAAAGGTGGTAGCAAAGGGCATCATGGTCAACCAGATCAAAGGCTATGGACAGATTTAATAGGAGTAGGATAGCTAGATTGCCAGAGTCACGGATATTATCCCTATGGATTTTCAGATTGAAAAGGGCAGTTTCTCTGTTATGTTTTGGGCAGAAGCCAGATAGTCTCATCCCCATCCCAAGCAGGTGGTTTTGCTTATGCGGGGTGGGGAAAGAGAAACCTATGAACATGATCAGGGGTTAAGACAGTGCAGGACCAGGATCAAAGGGGGTATGCACATGAACAGGGGGAGGATATCACATGAACAGTGGGAGGGGGAGCACTGTGCGGTACCTTGAACAGGGGAATTGGGGCAGCGCATGACCATGAACCAAAGGGAGGAGGACAGCACATGAACGGTGGCGGGGGGGGGGGGGGGGGGATTTGGCCATGAACAGAGAAGAGCATGCAGTACCACGAATGGAGAAAGGTGAAGTGCATGACCATTAACGGGGGGCGGCAGAATGTGACCATTTCTTGGAAAGCACCAGGAAGCGCCACTTAGTGGTGGGTGATAGGGTGGTGCGGGGGAGGCTACAAGTGGCAATGCAGGGGGGCACAAGTAGCAGTGCAGTGTGGGTGGAGGGGGTGATGCGGGGGAGGCTACAAGTGGAAGTGCAGGGGGGGTGCCACACGTGGAAATGAGGGGAGGGAGTGCCACAAGTGGAAGTGTAGGGGGGAGGGGGCACAAGTGGCAGAGGCGGAGTGACGTATGACGTTGGTGTCACCCTTTCGGCCAACCCTCGTTCTAAGCCACTGACAGGTTCTCAGCTACTTGCGGTGAGCAGCAGTAGGACGCGGAGCAATCCTTAAGTTGGGCTCTGGATACCACGCTGAATAATACATGCAGGTGCCGGTCTAGGGTTACATAGAGCCCCAGGAGCGGCAGAGGCACGGATGAATTATTCAGGTCGGACTCGTAGAACACAAGGGTGAGGTTGCTGCTGGCAGAGGTGGCAATCCACCCCTCCTCCCGCATTTCAGCTCTTCTGACAGCTCCGTGAGCTGGACCGCCTTCGTCAGACACACAATACAGGGCTAGGTGCATACAATGGGGGCGTGGCTTTGTCTACCTACGTCTCACATGAACGCAAGGGTGGCATGGCAAAGTTGCTTACCCGAAATCAGCGCGAACTTTCATTCAAGCTGCTGCCCACGCCAGACACAAGCTTCCGCCCGTTGGTTGGCCTGCTAGTGACCATTGGTCGGTACAGGAGCTGGACAACGGCTCCGCGCCAACGCACTTCTACTATTGTAGCAAGCCCTACGTGCTCCTGGTGAAGGAGGACACAGCTCCCTGTGCGTCCGCTGCTCTTTCTGCTGCTGACAACCTCCTGCGCGCTCCCCTGGGCCACCTTCTGACAGCAACAGGCGCGCGCAGGCGAAGCTCAGACGCCTGAGGACTGCGAGTACCCGCACGCACCCCCGTCGCGCATGCGCACAGACCGCTCACATCCTTTGTCTGGGGTTGAAACGATACACTGTCAACCAAATTGAACATTTGATGCTATTGGGACATGTTACACATGTGCCTGTGCTTCCTGCAGTAAGGGGAGGGGTAGACTAAAGCTCCTTCCTGTACTGTTCGGATCTCACGCTTCTAAAGCATGCCACCCAACTCTGCAGGTTTACGAGGAACGCTTCCGCGTTCTTTGATGCAAGTGTTAACATTGTCTATCATTTCTCCTTTCTCGAAAACCCCAGGTGAAAATAAACTTAATTCCAATAAAAGTCAATGAGCACTCTAATCAAAATGAAATGCATTCTTAAGCAATGGCGATGCAAGCAAAATGATTGCATGATGCCTAATTTAAGCATTTAGTGAGCCCTATGCAGGCAGGCACTGGGCACGAAAAATATAAATTAGATAATGCTTGTATGCTGGTTTAAAATTATTAAGCAAACGCTTAAAGCTCCATGTCAATTTCTTTTAAGAAAGTTGCAAGTAAGCATTTATTAAGACCATATCATTTTACGATTTAATAAACATGTATTGTTTAGTAAATGCTAATGAATGGTCAGTGAATATTTTATAAACAGTTTACTCAATGCTTAAAGAATATATCTACTGCTTGTAGGAGACACATGCTTATTGTGACGTCGCAACCACGAACGACGCATGCGCGATTCCTCGCTCTGGGTCGCGCATGCGCATTCGTAATAAAGAACATCCGTGCGGCAGTTGCCGCCGGGACTCCGGACGACACACACGCGTGTCCCGTGTCTCCTTGTACGAATGCGTGTGCGTGTGTGCTAGCACGGGGCGCCCCGAGGCACGGGCTCGCCCACAAAATCTGGCGACGAGGCGGGACGAGAATGGAGCGTTTCATTGACACAATGCTACGTGTCAACCGTTGCAACGTTATACCGTTGCGTTCCCGGAATCCAACGCGAGCAAAACGGATGTGTTTCAATAAAAAGTGTGTGGCAGTAGCGGCCTGGAAAGGTGCTTGTGCGCTGCCCACATTTTAAAGGAACACCGCCACACACATTTTTGGAACCCTGGCAGTCTTCAGCAAGAGGACTGCACTTTAATCAGTGACCACGGCATGACTGGTGACAAGATGGACACAGAAGCATAGAGGAACACCAAACAACCGGAAGGTCCTATGGCCACGTTACTCCTCACGGCGCAGTGGGTTGAGGTAGGTCTATTTGTCTGTCCAAGTCAGGTTTGCGGCCTCTGACCCCGGTAGGAGGTGCCTGTGCGACCTGCGAATATGGTGGGAAGTGAAGGAGAAGCAGAGGCAGCGCAGGTGGTGGTGGGGAGACAACAGGGGTCTTTGTTACCCATGCAAGAATTTGACACATCGGGCCCCCCCTCGAAGTTGGGCCCAAAATGGTTGTTGTGGATAAAAAAAATTGGACATGTACTTTACTGCGACAGGAGAAACCGACGACGAGGCAAAAAGGGCGACTCTGCTCTACTCTGCTGGTATGGACGTCCTGCGCATTTATGAATCTCTCAATCTGCAAGTGGCAACCTATGACGCAGTCAAAACTGCCTTAAACAATCATTTCATTCCATTGTCCAATGTAGACTATGAGAGGTTCCTTTTCTGTGGTGAAAAACAACGGGAAGAGGAGTCACTTGATCAATTCTGTGCACGCCTGCGACAAATGGCCACGACCTGTAGATGGGACAACGATGAGGCCATGATCAGAAATCAAGTGATCCAGGGTTGCAGCTCAGGTGTTGAGGGAGCCGGGCTGGACTCTTGTACAGATCCTGGACAGTGGGTGAACATATGAGCTGGCTGAATCAAGGGGTGCCAAAATGGACACGGCGGTGCGTCCCCGAAGGTCAGAAGAGGCATTTGCAATTGGGAAGCAGTCGTCGTCGAAGGCGAGGTGGAGCCAGAAACGCCAGGAGGTGGGTCCAACGCAAGGGGCCGCGTCCATATGTCAATACTGCGGGTATGATTTACCACACTCTGAGGACTGTCCCGCCAAATCGAGATCCTGTGGCAGATGCAACGGTCCAGGACACTATGCCCGAATGTGTCGTGCTCCAGCACCAATAGCTATACAAAGGGGACCGGCCAGGTTGATGGGCGCCGGTTCAAGGAGGCAAAGGAGCATTGCGACTTTGGAACAGGATGTGCAAGACCTAAACATCGCCGAAGAAGAAGAGGAGGAAGATGAGGTGTTCTTTATTTCGAACATAGCGACAGGGACAAAGAAAAAGAGGCAGCCCAAGTGTGTCGTGGACATTCAAGGGGTGCCGACACAAGTGCTGATTGACACGGGAGCATCGGTGTGCGTGCTTGCCTCCGATCACTATCAGTCAATCCCGGGGCAACCTCCATTGGACACTTCTAGGGCGAAGATTTTCACTTTTGGCGGTGATACACCACTCCCCATTCAGGGCGTGTTCGTGGCGCCTGTGTCCAAGGGCAACAGGACCATAAAAGCCCACTTTTTCGTCACTGGCGTTAGCCCCCACTCTCTGCTCAGTTGTGCGGCGTCAGAGGCATTGGACCTTGTACATTTTGTGTTTGAACTTTCTCAAGTAGATATCGAACAGTTGTTGGCCAGATTCTCGGGCATTTTTAAAGGAGTGGGAAAGTTGAAAGCTCCTCCTGTATGTCTGCACATTGACAGTACCATCAGGCCTACAGCTCTCAAACATCGACGGATCCCGTTTCATCTCCGGGATCAGATAGAGGAAGAACTCCGTTCACTGGTCCAAATGGACATCATTGAAAGGGTGGAAGATCCGACGCCCTGGGTCTCGCCCATAGTGGTAGCTCCCAAGCCAAAACAGCGGGAGCGGTGCGCATTTTTGTCGATATGCGCCTCCCAAATGCGGCTATCAAAAGGGAGAGACATATAACACCCACTCTTGATGACATTATAGGAGAGCTGCAAGGGGCGAGAGTGTTCTCGAAGCTGGATCTGAGGTCGGGCTATCACCAGATTGAGCTCCACCCAGATTCACGTTATATCACAACGTTTACGACGCATGATGGCCTCTATCAGTTTAAGCGCCTGAGCTTCGGCATTTCATCTGCTGCAGAAGTTTTCCAAAATACAATCAGGGGGGGCGCTAGCGGGACTGAAAGGTGTATTAAATATGAGCGACAACATCTTGGTCTTTGCAGAATCTGAAGCAGAACACATGAGAAGACTGGAACTCACCCTGAAGAGACTGGAGGAGTTGGGTCTTACCCTTCACCGTGAAAAGTGTGAATTTTTCAAGAACAAGATTTGCTTCTTCGGTTTCATCTTTCATGCCAGCGGCGTGTCGCCCGATCCTGCAAAGGTCAAGGACATTTGTGAGGCCGCAGAACCCCAGTCCCCCACAGAGGTAAGGAGCTTCTTGGGGATGGTCAACTACTGTGGGCATTTTATTAGGGGCCTGGCTTCCTTGTCGGAACCCCTCAGGGCGCTAACCAAGAATGACGCCGAGTGGGTGTGGGACAAGAAGGAGCAGGAGGCCTTTCAGGTCATCAAAAATGCCCTGTCGGATGGGGATACCATGGCGTACTTTCATCCCACTGCAGAGTCAGAGATTGTTGTTGACGCCAGCCCGGTGGGTGTAGGGGCGGTCCTGATGCAAGCGGACAACAGAGGGGATATCCGACCCATCGCTTACGCAAGCAAAGCGCTCACGGATACAGAAAGGCGATATTCGCAAATAGAAAGAGAGGACTTGGCGATTATTTGGGGCTATCGTCACTTTCGTCTATACATCTTGGGCAAGCCTGTTGTGGTCTTGACTGATCACAAGCCCCTGCTACCCATCCTGGCGGGAGTGTCATCAAAGCCACCGCACACAATAGAACGATGGATGTTGGCTCTCATGGAATATGGGGTCAAGCTCGTGTACAGACCGGGGACCAATAATCCGGCGGACTATCTGTCTCGCCACCCAAACCATGAGAAGGCGGAACAGACCAAGGAGGCATCTGACTGTCAAGGGCTGCTGTGTCACGTGGTGGAGGGTGCGTTGCCGGTGGCACTGTCCAGGCTCACCATAGCGACAGAATCGTCCAAGGATGAGGTGTTTCACATCATCAGAACGGCGGTGAGAAGCAGTGATTGGAGAGAGGTGCTTCAGAACAACTCTAGGCGGCAGGCAGATGCCCAAAGAGATCTTCAGGAACTTTGGAGGGTGAGGGACGAACTGTCCATTTCAGACGACAGACTACTGCTGAGAGGGAGGCAAATTGTGATCCCACAAGTACTGAGAACTCGTGTAATGGAACTAGCCCACATAGGGCATCAAGGGGTCGCCAAGACCAAGGGGAGACTCCGACCCAAAGTTTGGTTCCCCGGCCTAGAGGGAATGTTTGAGCTCTTTGTGAGAAGGTGTCTACCATGCCAAGCAGCTAGTCCGGGGGAGAGAGCCCCGCCTATTAGCTCGATGGAACAGAGCGAAAAGCCCTGGGGAACGGTCCATGTGGATTTTGGATCGACGAGGTGAGGCATGTATTTTTTGGCAGTGGTAGACCAATGGTCAAGATATCCCGAGGTGGAGGTAGTGGAAGGCACAGCTACTGTGTACACCACGAGGGCCCTGGACAGAATGTTCACAACACATGGATTCCCCCGAACTATTGTGCTCGGACAATGGCCCTCCATTTACGGGTAGCCAATTCGCCCAGTACCTAACAGAGAGGGGCATCCAGCACAGGAGGGTGTCGCCTCTGTGGCCTCGTGCAAATGGGGAAGCCGAGAGGCTCATGCGCACTTTGAACAAGGTGCTGAGGATATCTGAAAGTGGAGGGGAGGACCTACAGAAGAAGCTAGTGGAGTTCCAGAGAAAGTATAGGACCACACCTCATCAGTCAACTGGCGTCGCCCCAGCGGAAGCGCTCTTCGGGCGCTGCCCCCGCAGAATGATACCTGAAATAGAAGGCCGGGGACCGGGGGTCATTGACAATGAAAAAGTAAGGGAAGCGCGAGCAGCACGCAACCAGAGGGAGAGCGAACAAAGGGGTCTACAAGACAAGGAAGTGGCCGTAGGCGATTCCGTGCTAGTACGGAACCGCCGGCCGGAAGGCAAACTGTTCCTTCCCTATGAACCTCACCCGTGGACAGTCACGCATGTGAAGGGAACAATGGTCACGGCGGCATGTGCACGAGGGACCGTCACTCACAATAGGTCCTTCTTTAAGAAGGTGGACACTTCAACTGACGCGAGTGATCCCGGCGAAGACACCTCCTCCGAAACCGTCCAAGAGAACCCAGTGGAGGACGCAGTGCGGGACGCTGTTCCGCTAGCAGAGGGACCCAGCGTAGTTCCATCAAGTACCCCGCGGTATCCCGCGCGACGAGACCGCAGACTGCCTGCTTGCCTCAAGGACTACGCCCTAGACTCTGGAGACTGAGCCGAGGTTACAGCTGTTCTACAACCCACGTTGGGTGACATGTTCTGTATTCACAGTTTGCACTGTTTTTGCAGTGGCAATGTTTATGTTGTTTTGTTTAAAGAAAAAAAGGGATGTGACGTCGCAACCACGAACGACGCATGCGCGAGCCTCGCTCTGGGTCGCGCATGCCCGTTCGTAATAAAGAACGTCCGTGCGGCAGTTGCTGCTGGGACTCCGGAGGACACACACGCGTGTCCCGTGTCTCCTTGTACGAATGCGTGTGCGTGTGTGCTAGCACGGGCGGCCCGAGGCACGGGCTCGCCCACAACACTTATCACTGCCTGAAAACTGTTATTTAAACATTTTACCAGCTTGATAAGGGCTTGAGAATTGTTAAGCATTTCTCTTTACCGTGAGCAGTTACTGCGAGCTTGTTCCTGATGCAAAATGTTCCTCTGGGAGCGTTAGCAAATGTTTAGCTGGGTTTTGTATGAGGAAAGCCACCACACTTGTTAATGACGCTGTGTCTGTGCAACGCTGATTCTGCAGTAATTCACACACAATGTTACATAGTCTGACAGTCACTGCAAACATTCTGGGTAAAACATTTAATTTATGGAGATACATTCTGGACAAAAGGTCAAATGTACATCCATAGTGTGGATCACGTGCACAAGCCTGAAAAAAATGTAATTGTATTCTATGAACAAATATGCATTTCAGGCATTCATTCATGTTAAATGAAAAGTTCATCAACATTTATAACTGTAATAGAGAACATTTTATTGTTCAAACAGATAAATCCAGTCGTGACTGGTGAATTTAGCTGGATAGTTGTTAACATTTCACAGTAATGAGTGCACTGACATCGAACGAGCAAGGAGATCGATCCTAAGCAACGTAGGAGCCCTCAGAGATCCAAGAAATGTTGAACAATAATGGGTTAAAATGGTGCATTTTACAGCAGACTTTCTGTGAACAATTGAGTACAAAGCTTTTTTTTAATTTTTTATTTTTATTTGTTTTGGTTTTAAATGAAAAACCTTTACAAAGAAAAAAGAAGAAACTCTTTAGTACAAAATAGAAAACAGAAAACAAAAGTCCAACAGATAAAAACCAAAAGATCTCCAGAGATAACCACGGGTGACCTAGCTAGGACCAGGCAGGACCATCATTGTGCTAGAATGTCTGGCTCATGACTTTTGAGCGTAAGAGTATGGACATTTTTTCCAAAACTTTTACTATTTTGGCCGTGAGCATGATTTCTTGGCCTGCAATCAGTCTGTCCCATAACAGGTCACCCATTAAGCTCTCCTCTTTGGCCACAAATCTTCCGAGCAATGATAGTCTTGTTTCCCAAGTGCCCTCGCACTCCATTAGCAAGTGTTTGAGGGATTGGTGGCTTGGAGGATCACAATGTTTGCAGAGTTTTTGTCACCCTGGTTTCCTCTGTCCAGTACTTCTCTCAAGTGGGCAATATTGAGTCTTAATCTCCAAAAATTGTTTCTTATGGCTCTATCTGGAAATTTTTGGAGGTAGCGAGGAAGAGAACCCAGTTTTCTATTCACTTTTAGAAAAAGGTTTGGGCGGTTGAGATTTCTTACTCTGTCGATGGTATTGATCCAATCTTTTGTTTCCAAAAGCTTTTTTACTTTCTTTGGGTTGCAAATAAGGGTTTCTGGTGGTGTTTCCAGCCTGATCAGAATAACTCCAACTTTCTTCTTCAAACCATTAAGTTGCTTTGATTTGGCTTTTTTGAGATGTTCGTTTACTTCAAAGTAGAGTGTAGGCTGACTAGCTGTTATTATTTCACGATAAAGGGAAAGGAGTTTCCAATCGGCTCGACAACCCAATGAGGTCAGGCCCAACTCAAATCTGAGGCTCACTAGTGGAGTACACATTGGGAGGTTTAGTGATTTTTTCCACAGGAGCCCCTCGACTTTGTCCCAGTTGTGATGCCAGAGCAGAGGCTTTGCTTCTAGTCCATACAGAAGTACCAAGACAGCTTTGGCCAAATAGTATTTGACGAGAGGAAGAAATGAGAATTTGCAGAATTTACCATTCAATTTCTTCCTTTGAGAGATGATCTTTGTGGCTTTGTCCAAAATAACAATAGACACTTTGTTCTGAGAAGGGGAAGCTGAGATTTCGTAACCAGGGTAAGTAAGTTCTTCAACCCGGGGAACCACTTCCCCGTCCAATGCCCATTTTCTAGAGTCCAGATTTTCTTTGGGATGTTTGAAGATAAGAATCTTCGATTTCAAGGGGTTGATTATCAGCCCATTTTGTATAGCATATTCCCCTAGTTTGGACAAAAGCTGCTGCAGACCTATCGCTGAACTGTCCAACAAAACGAAATAGTCCGCATTTGCCAACCAGTGAACTCTCCTCCCATTTAGCCTCGGGCTGGCCATTGAAGAAGGGGCTAAAAAATCTCCAAGGTCTGACAGGAATAAATTGAAGAACAGGGGGGCACCAAGACAACCTTGCCTCACTCCTTTAAATACCTGTATTTTATCTGACAGGTGGCCCAGGTCATCCAACCTCACTCTTATAGTAGTGTTTGTATGCAATTCCATGAGCATTGCTAGTAGAGAAGCTGGAATCCCCCAACTGTGTAGTTTCCGCCACAGAAGGGATCTATCTACTAAATCAAATGCTTTGGACAGGTCGACCTAGGCACCATAGAGCGGAACACCTTCTTTCTCACTTGAATTTTCACTAAGTAGGTTCAGAATGAGCCCATTCAAGCTGGTAGAAAGCCCTTTCCTGAATCCTGTTTGGTGTTGAGAGAGGATCTGCTTGGAATCCCCCCAGAGTGTGAGATCTTTTAGAAGCAGTGGCAGGAAGATTTTACTGTCAATATCAAGGAGGGCGATTGGGCGATAGTTTGCTGGGCTTAACTGATCGCCCCCCTTGAAAAATGGTGTGACCAATGCGTTCTTCCATGATGGTGGAAAAATCCTGTTTTGCAAGATTTCCTTGAACAGACCGTTTAGCAGCTTGGCCCACATTTTTGGGTTTTCTTTGAGGACCTGATAGGTGAGTCCATTGGGACCTGCCGCTTTTGATGTGGAGGATGATAGTATAAACTCCTCAATATCTTGTTCCTCAAATGTGAGAGACCAGTGAGTGTCTGGTGGCAAAATAAAGTGGATGGACCCCGTTTGTTTAAAGTTGTTTGACAGATATGCCACCCACTCTTTCTCTGGGACCAGATTGCATAGAGAACTGTTCTGGCCACTCTCTAATTGGTTCAACGCCGCCCAAAAGTTCCTGCAATTATTTGCATTGAGTAGGCAAAGCATTCTCTCTCTGTCTTCTTGTATGTTCTGATGTTTATGGTTTTTTGACTAGTTTCTATAGGTCTGTTTGGCCAATCTTAGCTCTTCTTTACGTGTAGTTGGATCGTCCTGCCCATTTCTTATGCGACACAATGTTTGTCGCAGGCTTCTCTTTTTCTTTTGTGTTTCTTCATCAAAGAGGTGAAGATGTTCTTGCTTGCTTGCAGCCTTTAATTCACTTGGCGGACATATAGACCAGACGAAAATTCCGAATTTCTCCAGGCAGAATTCGTCATGCCGTAATGAGAGAGGAACTTCTTCGAGAAGTTTGTTCAATGCTTTCCCACCCTGTTTATACTTTGCTACTCTCAGTTTTCCTTTACGACCTCCGATTTCCTGTGTAATATTGGGATACCTAGACTTCTGTATATCAGGAAACAAAAGTTCTAAACTTCCATGATCACTTCCCCCCTTCCAATTTAGAGAAAAATTGGGGCAAAGGACCGAGAGACCGTGAGAAACGAAGATGTAATCTAGAGTGGACTCAAGGGGCCCTTGACGCCAAGTTACACCCATTTTATCATCACCCTTGAATTTTACGTGGATGATTTCAAGGTCCCAGGAGGTCAAAAAGTCTCTCCACAGTTTTCCTTTTCGTAGTTTGCTCAACTTTGGTTTCACAAGCGAGCTACTCCCGGGGTGGATGTAATCTGCGTTTAGATCCCCTGCTAATAAGATGTGTGCTCCCTCATAATCGTTCTTCACCATTGTGAGCACAGAGTCCACAGATTCCAAGAAATGCTGCAGTTTTGAGTTGGCGGGGTTCCAGTAGATGTTGATGATTGCTATAATGAGGTGAGGGGCCGTCGTTTCCAGTTTTACTTTACATGGTTGGATCCCCACTTCATTGTTGTATAAAGGTATGATCTCTTTTATGCTGAAGTTTTTGAATGCAGTTATTATCCCACCTGCTGGTCTCCCTTTTAGTTTTTGTGAGGCTCGTAAATTTAAGATTGTGAAACCCTCAATCTCGATAGGGTTGACGAGCCACATTTCCTGGAGTAGCAAAATATCATTTGGTCCCAAAAGTTCCTCTTTCACTTGCTTACTTTTCAGGAAGCTAGGGCCTCTTGTATTCCAGGAAACTACCCTTAGACCCCTTTGCCTAAAGGCAATTTTCCTCAGCCCCCAATTTCAGAATTATTTGGGAGATTATTTCTGGGAGTTTGGCTATAAGGTTCTCATTTATGCTTGATCCTACAACCGTAGTCCTGCCAGACTCTCTTGTATTCCCAGCTGGTCCTTCGTTCTTTAAGGTTTCCTCCACTCCATTTTGTTTTAAGCTGGGGTCAATCTCAGATGAACCCTCCTCACTGGTCTTGTAGACCATCAGGCCATCTCTGGCGAGATCACTTTTATTATTGAAAAGGGCTTGTTGGGCCCTGCTCGAATTCAGTCCGATTTCCACATAGAACTTGTCCTCCCATAGTGGAAATTTTACATACTCGATGACCTCTGATGAAAAAAGGAATAGGTTATGATTTTTTTGATCTCAGACAATAGCACAGATCTACAAAGTGATTTATTCTTATTTTGTTTGACTAGTCTCAGCCACCCTTTTGGCATTTTGAAGTCGCCCACATCCAGTTCATCATGTTTCTTTACATGTATAGTGTGCAAAGGTCCATTTCGCGGGCCTCAGACCGGCAGTCCACCAGCCAGACGACGGGAGCCTTCCCACCTCCCCCAACCAGCACCCCCCTGCCCCGCAGCAACCAGCTTTAACCGGCTCCCGCCACCACTTCATCCTCGGGCCGCAACGACTTGCACGCCCCCACCACAGGACAGCTGCACACCTGTCACAGGGAGTGCACTAGGATTGGCGACACGACGCACCTAACGGACACGCAGTGGTGGGCTGCCTGAAGTCGCATGCTTACCCACTCTGCGGGAAGACACTGAACCCCTTGCCTCACTCACCGAAGCCAAGAAACTCCACTATGGCGGCCGCAAGAAATAAGGCCAGAAATGCCACCATGGACCCTTTCGTTACATCTAAGTCTCAGCCCGCCTCCCAGACCACCCCGACAGGCCCAGCACCGCGAGCCAGCTCGGAGGACGACACCAGGCACAATCAGGTATTGGATGCGATCGCTGCCCTAAGATCATCCATAGAATCAAAGATAGGCGAAGTCAAAGCCGACATCCAACTGATAAGACAGGATGCCCGCAACCTGACGGAACGGGTCACCGCTATTGAATCTTCCCAGAAGGACAGGTCCGACGACACGGCGGTCCTAAAGTCGGAGGTTGCAACTCTCAAAAACAAGGTGTCCCTTCTGGAGGCGAGGTCTGAAGAGGCGGAGGGCCGCGCCAGGCGCAACAACATCAGGATACTGGGGGTGCCGGAGGGGACAGAGGCTATGGACCCGACAGCCTTTGTGGAATCCTTAATCCAACAGGAGATCGGGGTGGCAAATCTCTCCCAGGGCTTCGCCATAGAGAGGGCTCACTGATCCCTCCAAAAGAAACCCCCCCCAGGCTCCTACCCTCGCCCCATCATTGCGAAGGTACTCAACTTCCGGGACCGGGAGGTAATCCTGAAGTTCTCGCGAGAAGGTGGAGAGATAAAACGGGGCAACTCTAAAATCACTATATATCCCGATTACACCCAGTCGGTTCAGAGAGCCAGGAACTCGTTCGTACCAATCAAGGCTAGACTGAGGAAACTGAATCTGAAATATATGCTGCTTTACCCCTCCAGACTGAAAGTGCTTTTTAAGGGAAGGGCAGTGTTCCTGGAAACTCCAGCGGCAGCCACTATGTGGATGGAACATAACGGCCTGGCCGAGGTCCCTGCGGATGCTTCTCTCGGACAACATAATGAAGATAGCCAGGGATGACACAGATGCCCCCCAACACACCAGAAATGATAAAAGAGCCCCGACCCACCTGAAGCAAAACTACAAAAAGAGTTCGCTAAATGAGTGCGCGGCCCGCCGGACTCCCCATGCGCGTACATGGACCCCGTTCCCGCGAGAGACCAGTGCAGGCCAGTTGCCAGCACATACTTACTCGCGCTAGACACCCGGATGGGGACAGACAGTGCGAGAGCACCCGAGCACTGCACCGTTGTGACAGGAGCTGGGTGCACCAGTTACAGTTGTGTTTTTCAAGTTGTTGTTGTTCTAACTCTCCCGCCTCCGAGAACTCTTACCGGCTCCAGAACGAACTCAAAATTAAACATTGAAACGGATCGCCCCTCACGGTTTGGACAGGTCATGGCCCGAGACAACATACGATCAACCCTTGGAAAAGTGAGGGTATCTCTGCTGACATCTGAAGTCGACGCACAATGGCATCAAAACCTAAGGTGATCACGTGGAACGTCAGGGGAATGGGGTCCTACCTTCGTAGAAACCGGATACACTCCTACCTGAAGAGGAAGAAGATATCCTTCGCTCTACTACAGGAAACGCACCTCTCCACAGACTCCGCGGACAAACTATTGAAATACTGGGGTGGCCAGGGGCATGGCTCATCCTACTCGAGATATGCACGGGGAGTGTACACATGGGTAAGCCCAGGCACCCCTTTCCAACAACTGGGCGTAGAAAGAGACAACGAAGGAAGATACCTGATAATGTGGGGCATGCTGGAGAACACTCGGCTATGCATAGTGAACTCATATTTCCCCCAACACGGCATTCCCTCTCACCTCGGGAAGCTGTGCGCCAAAATCATGCTCCATAGGGACCATACTCTAATATGGGGAGGGGATTTCAACTGTGTCATGGACGCTGAAATGGACAGGTCTATCACACCACGCGCACCCAACAATCTTTCCTCCGAAGCCCTTCGCAGAGCAATGGAGGAGTTACACATGACCGACATTTGGCGGGACTTGCACCCAGTCGATAGATCCTACTCGTTCTATTCGGCCCCCCACAACCTCCACACCAGGATAGACTATCTCTTCATAAACCACGAGCTGACTCCACAAGCTGAATCTGCGTCCTACCTGGGCAGATCGATATCGGACCACTCCCCGCTAGTACTGCAACTCTGTCTGAGAGGCCCTAGACCCCCTATCCCGATGTGGCGCATGCCAACAGAGGCCTTGACCGATCCCGCATTCAAGGAAACCCTAGCTGAGAAGCTTGAGGAATATATAGACCTCAATAAGGGCTCAGTCGACAAATGGAGTACACTTTGGGAAGCAATGAAGGTGGTGACGAGGGGAGAGGTAATTGCCGAAGCAGGCGGGATTAGGAGGCAATTGAGACAAGTACTAGAGTGCGAGGAGGAGGAGATCAAGCACCTTGAGAGTACACTCCCCCCAACGATAGAGACGGAAGCCAGGCTGAAGGAGGCTAGAGAAGACTGCAAAACCGCATGGGAGAGACTCTCGAAGTTCGACTATTCCACTCGGTCTGCGAAGGCACACAGCGAAGCGGACAAACCAGGTAGGATACTTGCCTGGTTATGCAGTAAAGAACACCCAAGGTCGGCACTAAATTTGATTAAGGACAGCGGGGGTACACCCCACAGGACACAGCAAGCGATAAACGACACCTTCTCTGACTACTATGCCGAACTATACGCCCACACCAATCGCATACCCAAGGCTGACATCAAAGACACTTTGGAGGAAGTCGGTCTACCCAGACTGAATCAGGAGCAGAGAGACATGCTGGGGGAGCCCATCACGCCCGAGGACATTTCCGAGGCGATCAGATCCCTTTCCACGAGCAAAACCCCCGGAACAGACGGCCTTACACCGAAGTTCTACAAGGCATACGAGGAGCTCCTATCCCCCATACTACAAGAAGTCTACGCGGAGGCATTCGAAACTGGAGGGTTACCTAGTAGCATGAGGGAGACCCTTATAGTCCCACTGCTTAAGCCTGGCAAACCACCTGAAAACTGTGACTCATACCGCCCAATAGCGCTCCTGAACTACGACAGCAAAATACTAACAACTATTCTGGCAAAGAGGCTCTCGAAAGTAATAGGAACCCTGGTACACGAAGACCAAACTGGCTTCGTTCCGGGACGCAACACCACGGCCAACCTGCGTAGACTCCAGCATGTGATAGCACACACGGCCGAATCCACCGAAGACCTGGCTGTGCTGTCGCTCGATGCCATCAAGGCTTTCGACTCGATCTTCTGGGAGTGGCTGATTGAGACCCTGAGGGAATTTGGGCTAGGCGATCAATTTGTTCGCTGGGTCGAGGTGCTCTACAACAATCCAGTTGCGAGAGTGAAGACTGGTAGCATGATATCGAAGGCGTGGCCCATCCAGAGGGGAACCAGGCAGGGATGTCCCCTCTCTCCAATGCTATACATTCTGGGCCTTGAACCGGTGGCGATCTATTTCAGGAATCAGCTTTTTGACGCCGGCATCAGCTTGGGCGGAACAGACAATATCATTTCCCTGTATGCCGATGACGTCCTCCTATACCTACGAGACCCCCAGATAAACGCCCCTATAGCCCTGGATATCCTAGACAACTTCGCGAAATACTCTGGGATAAAATTTAGCCGCCAGAAATCATGCTCCTTCCCCTTGGCTGGACTCAGAGGCAAGAGCGCTGACGAACTCCCCACGATTGGGATTCAATGGCAGGTGGAGGCGTTCCGCTACCTGGGCCTCACCATTAAGCACACGCCGGCCTCTACTCATGACTGCAACACGGAGGTGGCCATGTCCGGAGTACGCAGATCTATCAAATTCTGGTCGAAACTGCCGCTCTCAATGATGGGTAGAGTGGCAATATCCAAAATGATAATATTGCCCAGATTTCTTTACTACTTCACAAACATAACATACTACATTCCACCACCCTTCTTCAGGAAGCTAGAATCCCTATTAAGAGACTTTCTTTGGGGCCGAGCCAGACACAAGCTTGCACTGAACATCCTTACGCTCCCCTACGCCGAGGGCGGCGTTCAGCTTCCCGACTTTCAGAGGTATTATCTGGCGGCACAACTGACCCATATCGCAAAATGGCTATGTGACGACCCCTCGGCAGAGACGAATCTCCTGCACCAACTAACCTCCCCCATGCACCCCAAGGAGCTAATATGGAACAAGCAAGTGGGGCCTCATGACCCACCTATGATAGCACAGCTGGGGCGACAGGTGTGGACAAAAGTCACCGCTATGCTGGGGCTACGGCACCCGTACGCACCAGAGATTCCCATCCTGGCAGACGTGTGCAAAACCAACAGCGACTTATCGGCGATGAGGAGATGGGAGCACCACGGCCTTTACTCATGGGGAGACATGTTCAGCGATGGGCTGTTTAGAGACTTTGAATCACTGCAACAGACAGATGGACTCCCCCCAGGACAATTCCTATGGTACCAGAAGGTGAGACAGGTTGCCAAAGAGAAATGGACTGAATGGCCTGAGGAGCCGGACACACGCCCACTTGTGCGGGAATTGTATGGTGTCGGTGACGGCTGGAAACCGACGTCGAGATTGTACATCCAAATAAACGACAGGACCAACCCAAGAAGCGCACGCCTGAAAGAGAAATGGGAGTCTGACTTAGGGACCGAAATCACAGAAGGAGAATGGTCGAGGGCCCTATCATACCCGAAGGAGATATCCCGGAATGCGAGGTTCAGGTTGATTCAGCTCAATATCCTCTACAGGACCTACATGACTCCGCACAGGATAGCCACATTCTCCGACAGGGTGGCTCCGACCTGCCCATGGTGCACTGCCGACCACGCCGACATGATCCACATGTTCTGGACCTGCCCTAAAACACAGAAACTCTGGTCCGCCGCCGAACAGACCTGTAGGAGAGCTGGGTTGGAGACATACGAATGGACACCCAAGGAATGCCTCCTGGGTACCTACCCCAGGTTGAGTAAAATCAAACACCTGGTGAAGTTTATGGACATTGCATGCGCACTCGCGAAGAGAACAATTGCCATGGCTTGGAAATCCCCGTCTGGCCCCAGACACGAACCCTGGACTAAGGAGATGCTAAGATGGACGGCAGCCGAAACCAGGGCGTGGGAGGAAGGGATTAACAGAGGCCGAGAAGATCCAAGCACCGCGCTGGAGGCCTGGAAGTCCCTCCTGAGAGACTTGATTTCCTCAACGAGCCTCAAGCCCCCTTGAATCTACCCCCCCTGGACCATCGAGTAAGTTCGACCGAGATACTGGAACATCAAACCCACACTCCCCTCCACAATACGCTCTAGTATGATTGGCCAGCCCTCTCCGACCTGAGACGAGGGTCCGACAACAAAGCGATGAGCCCAACACCCCGGAGGACATGCGAACAGTTAGTGTTACTTTTGTTATTTGTTAAGTTAAGTTGCCCACCCTTACCAAGCTCAAATTGCATATATGTTATACTTTAGGTGACTCACCCTCACCATGTTCTTGATGCTTCACTGTACATGCATACATAAATGCTAATAAAAACATTTAAAAATAAAATAGTGTGCAAAGGTCCATAATTCCCCTGAGTGGAAGATGCAAGATTTCTGAATTTCCCCATACCGTTCCGGCTATCGATCTCATTTGATGTAGATCTTTAAACCCTTTCCTCTTCAATATAGGTTGGATGATAGGGGACAGTCTGGGCTGTTGGTAGAACCGGTTTTGGTAAGGGTTTCAGAAATATCGGGGCCAATTTCATAGTAGTTTTTGTGGTCACTTTTGTAGATTCCTGAGTAGGGTTTTCTTGGTGGATCTTTTGTGCCTTATTTTTTAAAGATATCGGAGCGATCTTCATGTTTCCATGCCCTAGTTTTTGACATTCTGTCTTCAGGACTTTTTTTGGCGATATTACGGGGTCCGTTTGCAAACCTATACTTGAGGTTTGCGCCTTTGGGCTCTGAAGATCGTTTTTTTGATGCAAAAAGCCCTTTTTTCCCCCTTTTTTACCAATAACTAATTTGGTAGGATTATTTTGGTTTGGGCTGGAGCTCTGTAAAAAATCAGGAACCAATGTGATGGATGCAATAGTTTCTGACAATTGCTCATCAGTTGGCAGAGCCAGATTTTTTATTTTTTTAAATTTTTTCTGGACTCTTTTCGACAGCGGTAATGAGGTTGTGGGTTTTGCACTGCGCTCTCTTTTCCTTTTTTGCCTCTTTCTCCCTTTAAAATTTTGAGAAGCCTCTGGAATCCAGTTGATTTCATTACAAGACAAGCCTTTTGGGGCCTTTACATTCTCTTCCAGAGAACTATCAGAGATCTCTTCTATCACATCAATGTGCATGTTGGCCAATCTCCTAAGTTCTTCTAAAATTGAGTCTGATAATGGAGTATCATCAAAGATTGTACTTTCCTTAGAGGCCTCTTCCCTGATGGGCTGACTGCAGGTTTGGAGGTTAAAGACTTTCCTCAGAAGATCTTTGAAGAGTTTTTTTTTTTTAAATAATGTTATTAATTTTATACAAACTAAACAATACAAACCAAACAAACAGTATAATTGTAACAGTTCCATTACACATCATTTTATCTTAATCACTGCTCCCTCAATCCCACCCCCCATGAGCCTATTTGTTATTCTCATTCAATGTCTGTTACATGCGGTAGGGTCTCATTCTCTTCGGAGTCTGTTGGGTCTGATATTACTCCAAACAATTCTGCTATTAGTGATTTCCATGCCAACAAGGTGCCCACCTCTTCTCCACCAATCACAATGCTCGCTTCTTGCCATACCACTGTTTCCGCCTTCACCCATTTCTGCAATTCCTTCCACCATACATCCACCCGTGGCTTGTGGCATTTCTTCCATCCCATGGCAATCCTCCATTTTGCGAGCACATACGCCAGATCTTTCAGTTTCTCAACATGCTTAAGTTTCTGTGATTTGGGCAACCCGCCCAGTAAGCAGTCCCAGGCCGTGTCTATGACGAGCGTAACCCCCTTATCTGCCAATTTCTGCGCTACTTCTCCCCAAAAACACTCAATTATTGGGCATGACCAAAACATGTGTGCCATGTCAGCATTTTCTTGGTTACATTTAGGACACGCTTGTCTTCCAGTATTTCAGAACTTAGATATCCTCAAGGGGGTCATGTATGCTCTATGCGTAATATACAGCTGTATTTGTTTTAGTCTGACATTTCTCGACACCTTTTTGTGATAGCCCAAGGCACGCTCCCATACCCCATCCTCCATCGGGGCTCCCATTTCAGCCTCCCAGTCCAGTCTCAGATGTATCAATTCCTTCCCCACCTTAGCCATCACCATCTCATATAATCTCGAGATCTCATGCCTCCCTTCTGATATGTCATATATTGCTCCCACAACTGCATCTGGTTCCTCTGTCAAAACTGTTTCTGGCCAGGTTTTCCGAATCATCCACACCATTCTATTATACGCGACATATTGGCCCGTATGTAGCCCTGCCTCTTCGTTAAGTTCTTCAAAATCCTTGATGGTCCCCTCCTGCCAAACATCCCCTAGCGTTACCAACCCCACCGATTCCCAGTAGGTCCTAATAATCACCCTCAACTGTTTATCCCCTCCTGTCAAAGCAACCAGCGGTATCTGCGGGAGGCATGGGCATGGATCCTCCATCAACCGGCATGCTCGACGCCAAATTTTCCACCCAAGCATCATCATCCCAGGGCGCTCCTTCATTTCAGTTTCAGGCAACCAAATCATTTCCCTCAAATAAAATGGGGTACAGTCATGTCCAAACAACCTGTGCTCAGGGGTCACTTCATCAGAGAGCCACTTAGCCACATACTGTAGCTGACCCGCCAAATAGTAAACCTCAAAATTAGGCAGTCTGATACCTCCGTTTTCATAGAAGCTCTGCAATTTTCATAAAGCCACTCTATTTCGGGTACCATGCCACAGGAAGTCCCTACACATACTATTCAACTTATTAAAAAACTTCTTGGGTATCATATATGGAATATGACTAAAGTAATGCAGGAGCCTAAGTAGGACCACCATCTTGAGCATAGCCCCTCGTCCCATCATTGCCAAGGGCAACTTTACCCAAAACTTCATGCTGTTCCTGATTTTCCCAATGGCTATTTCTGTGTTATGTATATGTTCCTCTTCTACCGTGTGGTACACGTCTATGCCAAGGTAACAAAAGGATCTAGTTGCCCATGGTATTTGTAGTACCTGTAACCTATCTACAGGTGTCCCCTTGGAATATGCTAGACTTTTGGGGGTTCACTACTATACCTGACAGCTCCGCATACCTCTCCATCACTTCAAGTATGTATTGGAGATTTTCTTCCGGGTATTGCAAGTACAATAACAAATCGTCTGCATAAAAAGATATCAGGTGTCGCTCCCCCCTAGCTCAATACCTATTATATCATACTGTTTCCTGAGGTATTTTGCCAAGGGTTCCAAAGCTAAAATGTAAAGCATCGGGGACCAGGGGCACCCTTGCCTGGTGCCACTACTAAGTTGCCATCTCTCAGATATCACCAATCCTGTTCGGACCCTGGCAAGCGGCTTACTGTACAGCATCTTCGCTCACCTGATGTAACCTGGCCCCACTCCGTACCCTCCCAAGGCTGCCAATAACCATGACCACTTGACCGAATCAAAAGCTTTTACTGCGTCTAAGGACACAATCACCATTTCACCTTCATTCCTGCCACCCCATTCGACCACCCGGTGAAGTCGCCTATGGTTGTGAGTTATATTTCTATTCGGGACATAACCCGTTTGGTCAGGATGTATCAATCTACCAATTACTTTCCACAATCTGTTTGCCAGGACAGCCGTCAGAATCTTGCTGTCCTGGTTCAGCATCGACAAAGGTCTATAGGAGCCGCAGCTATGCCCTGGTTTGTTGGGCTTGGGAAGCGGTATTATGATCGCTTCTCTAAGCGACTCCGGCAACCTTCCCATCTCAAACGCTTCATTAAGCATGTCCAGCATTGGGGGGAGAACTTCCCCTCTGTATAGTTTATAGAATTCGCTAGGGAACCCATCTGCTCCCGGGGTCTTACTGGTAGGCAACTGCTTCACAACCTCCTCTAACTCTTCTAAGGTAATTGGCTCATCAAGCTCCTCCCTCTCCTCTTCACTAATCTTGGGCAGTCCTATGTCCTCTAACGTTTCAATTATCTTTTGTTGGTCACCCCCCTCTTCGTCCCCGTATAGCACTCTGTGGTAATCCACAAACTCCTTGTTAACCCCCTCTTGTGTGGCCACTAAATCCCCATCCTCTCTAGTTATGGTCTAATTGGGGGCCTAGGGGTCTCGCTTTTGTATAGCCAAGCCAAAAGTCGGCCTGTCTTATCCCCACCCGCATGCTGCCTCTCAATATACTTCCTATAATTGAGGTTACAAAGCCTTCCCCAGTGCTCTGCACATTGCTGCTGTAGTTTGAGTACCAGCTCCGTGTCCACACTGCCACTCTTTAATACTGTTTCTAGCTCATCTTCCATCCTCTGTAGGTCAGCCAAGACCCCACCCTGTAACCCTTTAAACCCGCATCACCACCTTAAAGGCTTCCCATAATGTGCCCGCAGAATCAACACTACCAGTATTCTCCTCAAAGAAGTTAGTAATCTCTTCCCTTATATCCTCTCTAAAGACTGGACCCTTAAGCGCCTCTGCTCGGAGATGCCATGTAGGGATCCTCGCCCTCGGGGGGCAATATTGCCATCCGAGGATCAGGGGAGAGTGATCTGAGACGACCCTCGCCTTATATTCGATTTGAGTAATCTCTGACATTATGTCTGCTGTAGCAAAGACATAATCAAGCCTTGTATGCAGTTGATGCGGGGCCGAATAGTGCGAGTATTGCTTCTCATTAGGATGTTTCATTCTCCACGCGTCAGTCAAGCCAAAATCCTCTAGCAGTGTCTGCAACGTTTTTGCCGCCGGGTTGGGCCTACCTATCCCGCTATCAGATCTGTCCACCACAGGGTTTAACACACAATTAAAGTCCCCACCCCATATAGCTGCACTCCCTACACACATACTAAGGTTGGTGCACTGAGCTCTGAAGTATGCCGCCGTGTTTTGGTTGGGGGCATACGTATTTACAATGCATACCTCTCTGTTTTCCACCGGCCCTCTCAATATGACCATCCTCCCATCTGTCTCAACCACTTTTTGTATTGGTTGGAACGGGACATGCGGCGCCACCAAGATTAGCACTCCTCGAGCGTATGCGGAGTATGGTAAGCCCACCACAGTCCCCTTCCATTTTCTCCCAACCAGTTCCAGCTCCTCCCGCATCAAGTGCGTCTCCTGTAATAGTGCAATATCTATTTTTTGCCTTCTCAGATACAGCATGACCTTACTTCTTTTCAAATAACTGATAAGGCCCCTGACATTCCACATTATTATCTTGAGATCTCCCATAGGTCGTCGATATTGTCTCCCCTGATTTCCCGCCGATCTCGCCCATTCATGTAACGCAAATACAACACTCTGACTCTTCCACATAGGCTCATGATAAAACTTAAACTCCCCATAACCATATACACACTCAACTCCCCGCCTCCCCACCCTCCCCCACCCATCCCTTCCCCAACAACACCCTCCCCAACTGTTGCCCAGCTCCATTCCTGGATCCCAGGCACCCCCACATCTAGCCCTTTTCTAGCACAAGCTTCTACTCAGGGCTCAGTAGGGTGAAGCCGCCCTAATGGCCGGTAAACTAATATTATATCGGGGTAGGTCGCCTACGTTCTGTTGCTCCTTTTTCAAAAATATTATGCTTTATAGTGATGCTATACAGTTACCATTTGCATTTTAACCCACTATATTCCAGTCCATGTCGAGCACAGGGCTCGAACGTTGCTCAATGTTCAGCAGGTTACAATTTCCCTTTATAATTAGGATCCCCCTCCCAATTACCCCCATAGTGTCCGTGTTACAAGATCTTCATTCGTCATGCTCCTGCCGGTCATGATCCGCTTCTTGTTCCGGGCAACTCTGCAGGTCCAGCCATGTCACCACTTCCTCGGGGGTATAAAAAAAAAGCGCTCTGCTCTTGTGTAACACTTTCAATCTTGCTGGGTACAGAAGCATGTATTTGATTCCTGCTGCCCTTAGCCTTCTTTTGACGGCGATGTAACTGTATCTCTGCCTCTGCACCAGCATCGCATAGTCCGGGTATGCTGTAATGTTGGTGGATGCTCTCTCTATCGTTCCGCCCTTGCGAAAATATTCCAGGATCTTTTTTCTATCTCTATAGTTCAGGATCCTCGCGATGATCGGTCTCGGCGGGGCCCCTGGCCGAGGTTTCCTCATTAGGGAGCGATGCGCCCGCTCCACCGTGAATCCCTGCGAAAGATTCTCTGCTCCAATCCCTTGTAGGATCATGTTCTCCACATAGTTTGTGGGGTCCTGGCCCTCTTCCCCCTCCGGCAGGCCGACCACACGTATGTTGTTCCTCCCCGCCCTTCCTTCCGCTTCTTCCACACGATTTTCCAGATTAGCAACCTGTTGTTTTAATACATGAACTTCCTTCACATTGTTTGTGCCAACATCTGTGTTGATCTTTACCTCACTTTCCAGACCACTAGTTCTCTCTGCCAGTGCCCTGACATCCTGACATAACAGGGTAAGTTCTGTTCCCACTGCATCAATCTTGTTCTCCAGGGCTGTCTGTAAATCCGCCATTGCCAAGTCCCATTTAGCGCTCAGCTCCGTTATAGCCTCCAGGATCTGGTGCTTAACCCCCTCTGGGGCGTCTTTCGCGGGAGTCACGACCATGCCCTGCACCGATGTTGAGGGGGTCCTCTGCGTTTTCATGAAGACCTCCATCGTGGGTTGCTTGGTTTTGGCTCTCTGTCCTTTCACTGACATAGTGCTACCCTTCACCTTTGTGCGGCTCCGGCACAGTGAAGTTGTTGCGATGTCTTCAGTTCGTCGGTCGTCTGGATCTCAATTTTCCAACTCACATTCAATATGGCACTTAGAATTGTCTCTCAGGTGGGTTGTAGCCTCCCACGTATTACTTAGCATCCGTAGGCATTGTCGCCCCAAGTGTCCAATGTTGCCTCCTCCTGCAGTCAAGTCGCCTAGGCACCTGTAGTGTAAGCCGGGCCGAGCGCCCCCTCGGGGTTATTTCAAGCACTTTTCTATTTTGCCCTTTTATCTACTTCCAGTGTCACCTAGTGCCACTTAGCGGAATACATAAATGTTGTACTCCCCTGGCATCCTAGGCCTTCTGGGCCTCTTTTAATAGTTTATCTGGTGCATCTACCTCTGATAGCAGTGAAGTATATTGCACCGCACCGTGCAGATTTCCCAGCTGGACCATCTATTAATGTTCATTTATAAGCATGGTGCAGGTATAATCACACAGCAGCAAGACCACAGCTAGCATGGTGTGCAGCGCCTTCCTCAATCTTCCTAGACCGGCACCTCAAATGCTGCTCGTGTCCTGCTGCGGTGGCTCACGCACTGCCGAGCCCCGCAGTTCCTGATGGCCCCAGCGCCGCCCGACGCCAGCCCAGCCCGCATCTACGAAAGTTTTTGCCGTCTGTATGGTCATGGACGTGTGCTCGCAGCTTACCTCGCACTGCTTTCCCGTTCACTCATTGCGTGTCTCAGATATGCCGGCACCGTTTATCCTGCGCGCGGCTGAGCTCCGCGTTCGCATGCCTCTTCAGTCTGTTACATTTGTATTGAGAGCGGTCTCATTTATGAAGCACGGAGCAAAGGGTTACTGTTACATTACCCGCCATATTCCGCTTCATGTAAGCAGCAGAGCCAGCCTTTCTCTTTTGTTGTTGCAGGCTATCGCTGTTCGCAGAGCTTCTTGCAGCAACCTTGTAGCACTTTCTAGTCACCGCCGTCTTCCAGCTCGGGAGTGTAGATTAATCTCAGTCTTCTCGGGGAATGCTCTCCAGGCAATCGTCCGCAGCCGTGTCATGCAATTTCAGGGATTCAGTTTCGTTTCTCGTCGCCGGCCTCCTCTTTGTTCGCCGCCATCTTGGCAACAAAGTAGCCACACAGCCGCGTCAAATAAAGTATGAAAAGCACGCAATCCGCCGGTACAATGAACTTCTCCCTCGAGCTCCACACAGCAATCAGCTTCCGACGCCTGATCCCTGAAGTTCCAGGTGCTCGCTACAGTTTCAAAGGGTAACGTTAGCAAAAATAAAGTCGGATCATCAGGAGTACATCTCGAAGCACGTCCTATTCCATGGCTAGATAGCCACGCCCCCCCAAGATCTTTTAAGAATTCATGTGTGGCAGCATTTCCCTTGGTCCCCTCCTTCAATAAACTGTAAATTTGGGTAATGTCCAATCCTTATTTCACACCTTCGACTTACATTTCTTTTAGGGTGGGAACCAGAATGGTGTTCATGATATTACCTAGAGACACCATAGCTTATTCATTCTTGGACATTTCATTAGTAAGTTCCAACAATAAGCCAGCCTGGGTCTGCACTTCTGATTTTAGAAATTCAAAAACTGAAACCAGAGAGTTTAAGACAAAACTAAGAGCTGACAACGTACCGTCACTGGTTTGAGGGGAGTCACTGCTAGGGGCGATGACAGGGCCATCTGAAAAGGTTTGAGGAGTGACAAGTATTGCCTCGTTGTGTATGTTAATGTCTGTAGGCAGAGGGATATTCTGAGGCCTTTCAGGGCGGGATACCCTTTCTTTGACCTTTGGGCGCAATCGTGGTGTTGCCATGTGCAAATAGATAGATTGGTCAGGTCATTCACACTTTTATTTCTTTTCCTGGGGAAGTGATCGTTTATTCTGCTCTGTATTTTCTTTGTTGTAATTGTATATTCTAGTCCACGCTTCCATTCTTTCTGGATGAGGGAGATAGGGGCAGTTTCCTCCATTGTTTGCTGCTCATGCGTGTGAATGAGGGCTTGCACAATTGCCAGGGCTGGCTGACTTGGAGTTTGGATGTGGGTATTATGAGCCACAATCCCTGTCTCCTCCCCTCCACCCAAATATGAGCCTTCCTGGTCAGGCATGATTTCTGTGTCAGGTAACTACGAAGTCTCATTTGTTGTTTGGATAATAATAGGCTTGAACATTTTTTTGTTTTTTATTTTAAAAGTAAAGCGGCCTCCCTAGGATTCCCAATTTTCGAGCTCCCTATAGGAGCACCTTTCTTCCAAACATGGCAGAGAGCCGCTGTAGCGCTACAAATTAAAGCTCCCCGGTATAAATAATGGAAATCAACAAATTGTATCCAGGCCGGCAACAGTTACCTTTGTATTGCGCTCCTCAGCGCCAAACAGCCGCACAACAGCCAGCGCCCTTTACAACGACAGGCTTAATGCCGCAAGGGTGGTTGGCTCTGCGCTTCAAGGTTGATTAAAGTCACGTGATAGGTCACGTGTGCAGCGCAAGCCCTGCCTCCTCCAGGAAGCTAAGGACACCAGCAAGAGCCCCCTGAGAGCTCGCAATGCTGGGATTCCAACAGCAAACAAAGTTTGTTTTGCAACAGAAGTAAGTTCTTGTAAAATCAGCAGTGCTCGGGCGGTTGGCTCTGCGTCATGTGATAGGTCACGTGTGCAGCGCAAGCCCCGCCTCCTCCAGGAATCTAAGGACACCAGCAAGAGCCCCTTGACAGCTCGCAATGCTGGTATTCCAACAGCAAACAACATTTGTTTTGCAACAGAAGTAAGTTCTTGTCAAATCAGCAGCGCTCGGGCAGTTGGCTCTGCGCTTTAAGGTTGATTAAAGTTACGTGATAGGTTACGTGTGCAGCGCAAGCCCCACCTCCTCCAGGAAGCTAAGGACACCAGCAAGAGCCCCTTGACAGCTCGCAATGCTGGGATTCCAACAGCAAACAACATTCGTTTTGCAACAGAAGTAAGTTCTTGTAAAATCAGCAGCGCTCGGGCGGTTGGCTCTGCGCTTTAAGGTTGATTAAAGTCACGTGATAGGTCACGTGTGCAGCGCAAGCCCTGCCTCCTCCAGGAAGCTAAGGACACTAGCAAGAGCCCCTTGACAGCTCGCAATGCTGGGATTCCAACAGCAAACAACGTTCGTTTTGCAACAGAAGTAAGTTCTTGTAAAATCAGCACAAAACCTTACAGTGTACAATCAGCTCCATAGGGTTAGATGACTGTGACGAATTCCAGGCTTTGACGTCAAAGGCCTTGCAGGAGCAAAAGACGGAGCTGTCAGTAGGTAGGGTTTCCAAGCCCCGTAAGTCAAAATCCGCGGGGCTTTTGACCGACGATTCGAGGGGCGACTCTCCGCATCATCGGCATAAGTCCAGAGGGTCTCGGTCCTGGAGTGGTTCCCGCCATTCCTCTGCCTCTTCAAGGCACTCGTGGAAGCGCCATCACCGGTCGCCTTCCCCATCCTCGCCAGACGGTGGGTATCTTGTCCTACCTAGCATACCTCTCCTGCGGAATGAGACACATTTCATGAGGAAATGTTGGCGATTTTCGAGTCGCAGGGCTCTGTTCCGTCTGCACCTTCGAGAGAAGCCAGCAAGAAACATGCTAGGGCCACCGTTTGCACGCCTTCGGGCTTGGGCGGTCTGCGCAATCACCAGGAACCTTCGAGGTCCCGGTCAGGCAAGGTGGATCGCTCTAGCCATGCCCGCTCCAGGTCCCGGTCCTCGACGCCCTCGAGACCGTTAGAGCCTGTGAGGTCTTCTAAGAAGACGTCGATGCCATCGGCGCCATGTCTGTCGAGGGACTCTCTCGAGGCTCTGCCTCTGAGGAAGTCATCGACGCCATCGGCGCCAAGGCCGTTGAAAGACACGCTCGGGGCACCGCCCTCGAGGTCTGTGTCGAAGCCATCGGCGCTCGACGTCGACACCGATTTTGTCGACGCCCTCGATGCCTTTTTTGGAGGCTTTACCGGAGGTACCCCATGCATCGGTGGAAACTCTGTGGAAGGCCTAGAAGAAGTCGGTAAGGCCTGTATTTGAGCCTTTTTTTGTGCCCTCATCCAGGGATTTATTCCAGCCTCTGGATTACATCTCTGAGGTGGATGAAGGGCCTGAGGAAGGTTTGGTTCCTGATGAGGTTCCTGATGACCTGTTAGCTGGTCATAGCCAGTTGGAATACCTGCGTCAGTCTTTGCACAATGCCAGTGGTCTTGATACCTCCCCGAAGGTTGAGTTTGGCAGGCCTGAGCCTGGTACGCATGCTGAATCTTTGTACAGGTGACTCATGTCGAGGGTGACGGAGTACTTGGGGTGGTCAGCGCCACCATTGGATTTTCTGCAGGATGACCTGACAGATATCCTTGACCAAGGTCCGCCCACTGACCCGGTGCTGCCATTTCATATGGCTTTACAGAGAAGGGTGTTGGCGTTTTGGACTGCTCCGGAGAGTCTCCCGGCTGTGAGCAAGTCGTTGCCGAAAAAATACCGTCCAGCCAGTAGCGACCCCTGCTACTTGACTACGCACCCCACTCCGGAGAGTTTGGTGGTGCAGGCGGCTACGGCCCCAGCAAAGCAGGCGTTGTACCCTACCATCCCTCCTGATAAGGACGACAAACGTTTAGATGGCTGGGCGAAGAAACAGTTTTCTTCAGGGGGTATGGCTTTACAAGCAGCCAACTCCGTGTGTGCCTTAGCACGTTTCACTCACACTCTGTGGAATTGTGTGTCTTTGGCGGCTGAACATATTCCCGAAGGGGAGGAACAGGATGGCATCCTTGCCATCCTGAACGAGGGCAAGAAAACCATCCTGTTCCTCCCCTTCCGGAATATGTTCAGCCGCCAAAGACACACAATTCCACAGAGTGTGAGTGAAACGTGCTAAGGCACACATATTCCCGAAGGGGAGGAACAGGATGGTTTTCTTGCCCTCGTTCAGGATGGCAAGGATGCCATGTGTGAATCCGTTCAGTCGGGTCTGGACATGGCAGTCTGTGTCATCCAGTCCATGGCGGCGAGCACCGTGATGCGCAGATTTGCGTGGTTACGGAAGTCGGGTTTTGCTCCTGACGTACAAGCCTGGCTTCTCAACATGCCCTTTGATGGTATCCATCTTTTTGGCAGCAAGGCTGACGAGAGCCTTGATAAGTTGCAGACCTCCAAAGCTGCAGCGAAGTCGTTGAGCGCTGCAGTTCGCCAACCTCCACCTTTTCGTCCTAGGGGACAGCAATAGAGGGGAGGTTCCTTTCGATACTACTCTTCCTTTGGTAGATCGAGGGTATCTGCAAGTCAAAGGGGCCACCGTAGGAGTACCAGAGGTGGAAAACAGGGTACTCGAGGTGCCAAGGCTCGGGCAGTTGCCTCTTTTCCCTCAGGCACTGCCGCAGCCGCTTCAGCTCAGTCATGAGGCCATGTCCTTTGGTTTGCCGTTTGGGGGAAGGCTGGCGCAGCATCTTGTAGAATGGTGTGCCATTACTTCAAATGTGTGGGTGCTGGAGATCTTAGCCCATGGCTTCTGTCTTCCTTTCCGGCAGAGGCTTCACGACAATCCACCAGGGAATCTCTCTTTGAAGAATCTGGATCCGCTTCTTGCGCAGGAAATCAAATCCCTGCTGGAGAATGGTGCCATAGAACTGGTGCCTGTAGCGGAGATCCCGAAAAAAGACGGGGGATTGAGACCCATCATGGACTTGGATGGTTTGAACAAGCTCCTCAGGAAGGACAAGTTCAAATGGTTACTCTCTCTCAAGTCCTCCACGCCCTCCAACTTCAGGACTGGTTGGTGTCTCTAGACCTCAAGGACACTTACTTTCATGTGCCGATTCATCCCAAGTGCAAGAAGTACCTGAGGTTCGTGGTTGGCGACTCGCATTTTCAGTTTCGGGTCCTGCCGTTCGGATTGATCTCCGCCCCGAGGGTCTTCACCAAGCTCATGGTGGTGGCAGCGTATCTCAGGAAAGGGGGGATTCACGTCTACCCCTACCTGGACGATTGCTTGATCAGAGCGCACTCTCCCGAACAAGTCCTGGATCATCTGTCAGTCACCTGCCACTATCTTCATAGGCGGGGCTTCTCCCTCAACTTAAAGACGTTCCACTTGACACCTACCCAGCGGCTCCAGTACATCGGAGCAGTGCTCGACACATCCCTGGGGCTGTGTTTTCCTCCCCAGGTGAGGGCTCATCACATTCTGCAGATGGTGAACAAGTTTCAACATGCCCAGAGTCTCCCGGCGTTCGAGTTCTTGAGGTTGCTCAGCCTCATGGCATCCTGCATTCTCCTGGTGCCAGAGGCCAGGCTGCGGAGGAGATCTCTGCAGTGGGCTCTCAAGATACAGTGGTCACAGTCCTCCGGCAGGATGTCGGATCCTGTTCAGGTGCCGCCCTCGGTCGCCCAGGATCTTCTGTGGTGGGCCGTCGAAGGCAATCTGATGAAGGGGGCTCCATTTTGGCTACCCTGGCCAGAGGTGACGATCGTGATGGACGCATCCCTCACGGGACGGAGAGCTCATGCCAACGAGTTGACAGTCAACTGTCATTGGTCTCCGTCGGAGTCCAGACTCCATATCAATCTGTTGGAGCTGAGGGCCATCAGGCTAGCCCTTTGTTATGCTCACCAGATATCCAGGGGGGCGCCTGTATGCCCTGGTTGCCGGATTTCCCCCCAGATATACTCAATTCGGGATGATGTCTTCTATGGCAGGTGGTCCTGAAAACACAGGAGGACTGGGCTTAGGCAGAGTTTTTGTTTCCTCCCACCAGCGCCTTGGACTCAACATGAAGGCCCTCATCCTCACCTTGTTATGATGTCTGGCGTGCTCTCCGTCCTGCTTTCTGCGCAGGGGCGCGTAGTTTCTGCTGGTTGAAGCGACCGAGTTAACTTCACTGATGCCAACCCATTGAAGTGTCTTTTAAGAGGTAAGTTCGACTATAGTAGTCTCTGAGGGCCTTTGCTTTCTTTCGGGCTATTAATGTCTTTCCCTGATTGTTTCCCCCTTAGGTATGCAGAGGTTTGCTGGGTG
This sequence comes from Ambystoma mexicanum, assembly GCF_040938575.1. Lineage (NCBI taxonomy): Eukaryota > Metazoa > Chordata > Amphibia > Caudata > Ambystomatidae > Ambystoma > Ambystoma mexicanum. The sequence goes on from NC_090936.1 coordinate 744,219,328, forward strand.
CGCTGCTTCGGTTCGGCTCCTGTCGGTAATTATGGACGCGGAGCGTGTGAAGAAAGGTAGGTTCAGCGCGAAGTGCGGCATGCTAATGTCCTTTTGGGCTAACCTGTATTCTTTATTCCTTTTCAGGTTACGATGGTCTTTCTGGGAGTGCAGTGATTTCCGGAGCGGAACCGGCCAAGATATGCCCAGCCAGGTGAGGAGATTTTGGTTGCTGCTGTGATTGCCGTGAGTAACCTGTTTAACGTTGTCCATTTTTCTCTCCTCCCCAGGTGCTTTGTTCCGGTGTGAGCGCGATGTCCTGAAGATGCTGCTAACGGGATGGAAGACCGCGAGCAGCTGAGATCGAAGGATGGAAGACCGCAGTTAAGCTGGAACTGCTAATGATGTTCTTTTGTCTCCTCTGCAGGTCCGCGATTCCAGGACCGCTTGGTGCTGGTCTCTGAACACGATGAGCGTTACGCTGCTGGCTGCAGAATAACGCAAAGCACGTTCTTTAGCTTGGGTGTGGTTTATATAGCCTACCCTGTAAAGTAGTCCAGGTAAAGTAGTCCGGGCTACCACACCCTAAAACACTGCACCGCACAGTCTGGTTCTTAGGGACTAGACTGTGTGGGTGCCCCCATGTTGGCTGCAGGCCTCCACAAAAAAAGTAGTCCCTTCAAGTCCTATTCCAAATATAAGCCTGGCGCCAAAGGTGGCAGGACTGACTCCAGGAGAGTTCCTGGTGAAAATGCAAGGCCCTTGGGGCCCCAAATGAACCCTGAGCCCTAACCCTACATGGCATGTGACCATGCCAGTGAGGTACTGGGTCACGGGTCGTGACAGCACCCCCCCCCCCACCCCCAAGGCCCCTCCTAAGGTGATTCTCCTGCCTGGTCCATGCTTGTCTGGAAAGTTTCGATGAAACGTTCTAATTAGACGTGGTGCATGAATGTTCTCACTAGGTTCCCATGATCTGTCTTGACGGCCATAACCCTTCCAATCAACTAGATAGTATAGTTTGGATCTGGTATATTTGGAATCTAGGATTTCTTTCACTTCGTATTCGGGTTCTCCATTGATCATGATGGGTTCAGATGGTGGTTTAACTCGTGTACCGGGTTGTACTGGTTTTAGCAGTGAGACGTGGAACACTGGATGAATTTGCATGTTAGCTGGCAATGTTAGTTTAACTGCTGCCGGGTTGATGATGGCTTGAACAGGATAAGGACCCAAATAGTGAGGACGAAAAGTTTGGGTTCCCTTTAGTGGTATATATTTTGTTGCTAGCCAAATGTCATGATTCTTGCCCCTCATGTCCCCAGCCCCCCAGCATGTCAGGCTGGAGCCAGGCCACGATCACCTACATGGCCCTCAAGGGCCTCTCCATCCCTCCAAAGACCCACTTGGAGTCAGACTTGGCGCTTGTGGCACCAGACGCACTCACTCCCATAGGATAACATTGGGGATTGGACTTGTAGTGCATTGATGGGGGCAAGATGGATGCCCCCACATATTTTGGTTTCCGAGAACTGCATGTGCAGTCTAGTCTTTTGGGTGTGGTTCAGCCCAGAGACACCTGGGATACCCAGAGACTATTTAAACCACGCCCAGGCTGAGAAGCATGCTTTGCGTTTTCTGCACCTGCAGCGTGACACTCACTGTGTTCGGATCGGTCCCCAGTAGGCCTGCATCTTTCTTCTGAGCTCAGCTCCTGCAAGAACAAGAACACCATTAGGAACAGCCTTACCTTGCGGTGCTTCTACCCATCATTCATCGCTCCTTCTGTTCTGCGGGCATCTTCGGCGGTGTCATTCCCATCCTGGCACGCCGCTTCCTAAGGAAAAGGGAAAAGAACAGAAAAAAGGCATTAGTAAGCATTCAGCAAATCTTCGCTTATTTTTAAAGACTGTACGAGCTTCAAACGCTTACCTGAATCCCAGCCGGGCTGGGGGAACTCTGTCTCCGGAACCTCTCATCCATCTGCAAGAGAGAAAAGACACTCTAGGTTAGCGTGGAAACACCTAGAGGTGCCACATACCGTGCTTATTCTCTGCATATCTTCTTCATAACCGGCATTCACGCTGAAAACGTCGCGGCACCTAAAAGACACAGAAAAAGAACTCAGTTCAATACAAATACGAAAGGGTCGCATCGGGCTCTCACTCACCTTTAGCGCTACGCTACTCATCTCAGCAGCACGTCGCCATCCCCGGACGCTGGCCATCATCGAAGGAAGGAAAGGAACGAAGTTAGAGAACTGTTCAAAAGACTCATTATACTTACCTGTCGGACTCTTGCCAGTGAAGTAACTAGGCAGCAACAAGCCTGCATCAATCAATTGCGCCCCTGCACTGAAAGCAGGATGGACAGCACACTTTCCAAGAAAACAAGGTGAGCTGTGGATCAAAGGGAAGGGTTGGACCCCGGGGAGGAAGGGGTTCAAGCACACAGAGACAATAGGGAGTTAAACTCTACCAATCCTGTGTTTCAGGCCCAGTCTCCAGTTGAGTAGACTCCAGGGAAGGGTTCGAGGTCATAAGAGGTCAGAACAGGTTGAGTGACGTCCCCATGGATACCAGGTGAGCGTTACACCAAACTTTGTCTCCTATCTGATAGTCAGGAGCCTTTTTACGATGTTGGTCTGCAAACCTTTTCTGCTTACTTTTGGCTTGGATTAATTGTTCTGTTGCCCTTTTAAAGGCCTGAGTGATGTTTGCATGAAGCGTCTTTATAGCCGGCATTTCGAAGCTGGGAGGGCTGTCAAGTTTGGAAGTATGCAGATGTCTGCCGTAGAGGGTGAAAAAGGGTGTTTGCCCAGTACTGGAATGTACAGAATTGTTATAAGCATATTCGGCTATCCATAATAGATCTCTCCAGGTTCCCTCAACTTGATGCAGCATGCATCGCAGGTATTGTTCGAGAGCCTGGTTGGTCCTCTCTGTTGACCATCCATTTGGGGGTGATGGATGGTGGGTAGCCGTATGTCGATGTGAGCTATAGTGCAGCACTTTTTCCAGAAGTTTGAAACAACTGGCTCCCTCGATCAGAGACCAGGACTGAAGGGAATCCAAGCAGTTTGATAATGTTTTCTAAAAAACACCTTTGCTAGCTGGGAAGCATCTGGAAGGCCTTTGAAAGGGATAAAGTGTGCCATTTTAGAAAATAGGTCCACTACAACTAAAATGGTATTAAACCCTTGGCTGGGAGGTAAATCAGTAATGAAATCGAGAGAGAGTGTGTGCCATGGTGCCGGAGGTATTTCTAATGGTTGCAGGAGGCCAGCTGGTCTTTGCTTCAATGACTTGTTTTGTGCACACCCTCCACATGACTGAACATATTGGATGACATCTTGGCACCAAGTGGGCCACCAATAATTGCATTTTGCTTTGGCTAAGGTTTTGGCGATTCCGGGATGATCTTCCATCAAAGAGTCGTGATATTCTGAAATGATTTGTTGTTGTAGCTCGGTCTTAGGCATGTACAGGCGTTCGCCAAAATATGGCAGTTGATTTTTGACAATGTATTGTTTTCCTTTGGTATGCCATTCCAGTAACTCGCTTGGGGTTATTTCTTGTTGGATCGCATTTCTAAGTTCAGTTTGTGTTAAAACTGTGGTGAGGCCTAAAAGCTTGTCCTCAGGTATAATGGCCACTGGATCTGGAGTTGCATATTCTCTTTCATCGATGGCCGTGCGTCAGCTTTCCCATTTCTTACGCCTGGCCGATAAGTGATTATATAGTCATATTCAGCGAAGAAATGGGCCCATCGTAATTGGCGCGAGGATTGCGCCTTTGCTGTTTTTAAATACTGTAAGTTCCGATGGTCCGTAATTACAGTGACCGTATGCCTGGCCCCTAAGAGATAATGCCGACATGCCTTGAAGGCGGATTTTATAGCAAGCAGTTCCTTATCGGTAATGGCATAATTGAGTTCAGGAGGTGTACATTTTCGTGACCAGAAGGCCACAGGGTGCAATTGGCCAGTTTCAGGGTCTTTTTGAGAAAGAACCACGCCCATCGCCATACTGGAAGCATCTGTTTCCACGATGTAAGGTAAATCTGGATGAGGATGTCATAGGATCGGGGCTGAGGTGAATTTTTCCTTTAGTTTTTGGAAGGCCTTTTCAGCATCTTCTGACCATATGAATTTTTTATTGTTTTTTCGTAGAAGTAACGTGATTGGATGCACAATCTGAGAAAAGTCTGGGATGAATCAACGGTAGAAATTTGCAAAACCCAGCATACTCTGGATCCCTTTTACTGAGGTCGAGGAGGGCCATTTTAGAATGGCATCCACTTTGTGTGCATCCATTCGAATTCCTTTCGGAGTAAGAACGAAACCAAGAAATTCAACTTCAGTTACATGGAAAGAACATTTTTCAAGTTTTTCGTATAGTCGATGTTGGTGCAGTTTGGCAAGGACAGCACGGACATGCTTAACATGGTCTTGTTCTGAGGTTGAATACACTAGGATGTCATCTATGTAGACCAGGGCGCAAACATCGATCAGCTCCCTTAGGACGTTGTTCATAAAATATTGGAACGCCGCCGGGGCATTGCACAGCCTGAAAGGCATTACCTGGTACTCAATCAACCCATATTTAGTACGAAAGGCCATTTTCCATTCATCTCCTTTTTTGACTCGGACCAGGTGGTACGCTCTTCTGAGGTCTAACTTCGTATAAATCTGGGCATCTTTGACTTGATCTAGCATCTCGGGAATAAGGGGCAGTGGGTAACGGTTTTTCACGATGATCTGGTTCAGGGCGCGATAGTCAATACAGGTTCTCAAGCCCCCTTCCTTTTTTGGTACGAAGAACAGGGGACTGGCTGCCGGAGATTTGGATGGGTGAATGAACCCATTTGCCAAGTACTGGTCCAGATAGGACTTTAGATGCTGGTTTTCTGATTCGGTGAGCGCATAGATTCTACCGCAAGGGCTCTGTGCACCAGGTATGAGGTCAATCTGACAGTCGTAGGACCTGTGCAGTGGTAGCATATTATCTTGTTCCTTCTGGAACGCATCCTCGAAATCTTGATATTCTTCAGGGAGAGTACTGGTTGCGCCAAGTGCATATATGACGACCCTTGCACTCATAGAAACCTTGAAACTGGACTTGTTTTCTTGGAGATCTCAGGTGGAGGCGCAATCATGAGGAAAAGTCAGTTTTCTTGCACGCTAATCTATCCGAGGGTTATGAGCAACTAACCATGCCATCCCTAAAATTAGCTGAAACTGAGGCGCCTTGATGAGATCGAAGGAAATCGATTCCCGGTGTCCATCCTGGCACAGCAGGGTTATTCCTGCAGTACATTGGGTTACTGGTCCAGAAGCAATTTCAGTCCCATCTACTGTGGTCACCTTTTCTGTGTTTGGCTCAAAACTTAAGGGAAGCCCCATCAGTGCGGCCAGATCTTGATCAATATAATTCCCAACTGCCCCGCTGTCTATGTAAGCTTCAACGGAATGCATCCTTGAAGGTTGTTGGTGATTGATTAGGATTACTGGTATTGCAGAATGTGAGGTCGGTGACTCATTCTTCTCACTCGACAAACTGACCTCTACTTTTGTCGAGCTAGGCAGTTTTCCAATACCTTACTCTCATCCTTTTCTGTAGCTCCTACAATTCGCTTGGGAGGTTTTATTATACAGTCTTTTAAGAAGTGCCCCGATTGTCCGCAGTACAAACATAACTGCTGTTGCCTTCTCTTGTCTCTTTTGGCTTTTGTTAACGGTGGTCGTATGCTTCCAATTTGCATTGGCTCTGTGGTATTCTCTGACGTGTGCGGAGTAGCATCTTTGGTTCGTAGATACACGGCCCGTGTGTCAAATTTGGACTGATCCGCTTTCCGATCTTATAATCGATGATCTAATTGCACCACCAGATTGATGAATTCACTACAGTCTCTAGGTGGATCAACTACCTGAGCCAAGACATCCTTTAATTCCCCTCGAAGGGCTTGGTGAAACAATGTGGTTCTCTTGTCTTCAGGCCACCTGGTTTCGGCCACCAACCTATTGAAGGTTGCTATGTATGTTAGCAAGTCCTGATTCCCCTGCCAGAGTGACAAGAGTTCATTGTCTTCAGCTTGTTCATGGCTGTGTCGGGCAAAGAGCTTTTCCATTTCCCTTTGGAAGCCCCCAAAGTCACGTAGTAACGGATCATCATAGCTCACAAGCGGCACTGACCAGTCTGCTGCACTACCACTTAGATATGATAAAATAAATGCTACACGTGCTTCATCATTAGGGAATGCAGCCGGTCTGCAGAGGAAATGAAGGTGACATTGATTCATGAAAGCTGCATATTTTCTTGGATATCCTGAACACCTTTCTGGCGGTGCTAAGGGTATTGTTCTGGGTAAATTTATTTGCACAGGAGCGGTAAACGACGTAGTTGCCTGTGCCGGTGTAGTTGTTCCTGGTAATGGAGCTTGCCCGGCCTGTGATTGCAGTAGTTGCTTGCTGAGTTCTTCAATGCGATCCTTGGTGACAACAAGATCCCTTCGCAGGGTATTAGTCTCTTGCCTAGCCGAATGCACCACGGCGCATAATTGCCCTAATAACTGGGCAAGTTGGTCCATTTCTGAAGTCTCCATTGCGCCCAGGTGGATTTTGTTATGAGGCTTCGCGTTCTGTTACGCTCACCTGATATCCACATGGACGCCTGTATGCTCTGGTTGCCGGATTTCCCCCCAGATGTACTCAATTCGGGATGATGTCTTCTATGGCAGGTGGGCCTGAAAACACAGGAGGACTGGGCTTAGGCACAGACAGGGGCATCGCTAGGGGGGGGTAGAGGGGCTATAGCCCCCGATCCTTTGCTTGTAGCCCCGGATGAAGATCACGGGGCTACAAACAAAGGCTGGCCCCGGGTCGAACATCTGCCCATTTTTCCTGCCGCCTGGCAGTGCTGGAAAGGTGGCACTGTGCACAGTAGACGGCGATGCAGCATGCAGGCAGCAGGCCCAGGAGGCAGCGCAGCAACGTTCGTTCGTGATTTGAATTTAAAAAAGATATGATTCGAACATAACTCTGTCTGGCTGCCTGCCTCCTGGGTTGCTGCCTCAGTGCCTCATGATGACCGCCTGCGCTTGCGCAGGCAGCAGGGAGCCGAGCCACCGCCCAGGTACGTGCCCTGTGTCTTTCCCTGCATGCGCAGATCAAGCCAGCAGGTCACGGACACGCCCAACCCCATGCCGGCAGACTCTAATCGCGACCTGCCACGAGCAAGGAGTCCGACGATGCCAATCGCTCGCCACCTGTATCATCTACTGTGTGGTGACGTGACCCCTGGCCCCGACCCCAGCCTAGCCATGTCACCGCGCACCCCCCACCCCTGTGAAGCTGCGGACAGTGCCAGCCCGCCGACTCCAGGACCGAGCCCATTTGGTGGCAGCATACGACCGGCGTGGCGTTGTCACGTCAGCTAACTGCTATAACTTAGGTAGGTGTGCGTGTGTTTGTCGTGTGTGTCTGTAGTCACACAGTGTGAAATTTGAATACCAACACTATCAGCACAGCACAATATGAATGAGGGACCGCCGGTCCGGTCCACTGCATGTTGTTGATGCCTCATGTCCCCCACCCCCAGCACGCTGACCGGACACATGGCCCGGGCCCTGGGCTGGGGGACGGGACGGGAGGGAGACAGACAGGAATGTTTCAGCCTCCATCTCGGGAACTGGGAATGAATGCGCAAGGCGGAATTGGGCGGGAGCAAGACTAAGCGCAGAGCTCCGTTCTGCTTCTGTTCTCAAGGCCCAAGTTGAGGAAACTCTGCCCCAGACTGCATGAGTTTCCCCAATACAGCTTTGCACATGTTCCCAGACTCATCTGAGCCATACTTTACTCAAAAGCCCAAACTAATGCAACAAAACTTTCCCCGCCGCTCAGAGAGGGTGTGGGGGGTGCCGGGGCGGATGAGTCAATTGTGTCGATTTCCAGCCCTGGATGTGATTCCGTCCCCATTTGCCTCCCATTGCACCATCCAGACCAGTCCCCATCACTGCCGGATCGAGTACACAGCGCCCCCCAAGCCCCATCACTGCCGGATCGAGTACACGGCGCCCTCCCCCCACCTCTCCCACATCACTGCCAGATCGAGGACACAGCGCCACCCCATCCCCCCCCCTCCTACCCACCCAGGGCCTCCACCATGCGTGGGGACCCCGAGAGGCCCTGCTGCTACAGTAGGGGGTCCGTGCTGTAAAGCGCTGCACGCCTGCCTCGAGCTCGGGTAGTGCTACACCACGGGTGAGAGGAGGAACCAGAGAGAAGAGGAGATGGCATTCGGCACTGCAGGCGGCATCCGCGCCTCCCTGGTGCCTCTTGAGGGCTGGCTGAGCTCACTCAGGTACTCTCGGCAACCTGCAAACAGAGTCCTACTGGGGCAGTGGGGCTTAAAAGTGCATCGGACAGTGACACCAATGAAAATGTGTCCCAGTCCCACAATTGCAAATGGCAATTCATTCCTTTTGTGACAGACTGTGAGTTAAGAATAATGTACAATTGCACGGTTTGCACCCATGGTCAGCAGCGCGCGGTGTGCACTGTGATGCTTTTAAGCACTAATGCCCACATTTAGTGGTCACTCAGAGAAGAGGAGATGGCATCCGGCGCTGCAGGCGGCATCCGCGCCTCCCTGGTGCCTCTTGAGGGCTGGCTGAGCTCACTCAGGTACTCTCGGCAACCTGCAAACGGAGTCCTACTCGGGCAGTGGGGCTTAAAAGTGCATCGGACAGTGACACCAATGAAAATGTGTCCCAGTCCCACAATTGCAAATGGCAATTCATTCCTTTTGTGACAGACTATGAGTTAAGAATAATGTATAATTGCACCCATGGTCAGCAGCGCGCGGTGCGCACTGTAATGCTTTTAAGCACTAATGCCCACAATTAGGGGTCACTCAGAGAAGAGGAGATGGCATTCGGCGCTGCGGGTGGCATCCGCGCCTCCCTGGTGCCTCTTGAGGGCTCACTCAGGTACTCTCAGCAACCTGCAAACGAGTCCTACTGGGGCAGTGGGGCTTAAAAGTGCATCGGACATCAATGAAAATGTGTCCCACAATTGCAAATGGCAATTCATTCCTTTTGTGACAGACTGTGAGTTAAGAATAATTTATAATTGCACCCATGGTCAGCAGCGCGCGGTGCGCACTGTGATGCTTTTAAGGACTAATGCCCACAATTAGGGGTCAGCTTGGAGCGCAGAGCTGTGCACGCTGCCAGGCCCCGCCAGGAATCAATGTGTGTTCATTTTGAAGCTGTTCAGATTTGCTTCCCCAGAACTTGGAGGATTCATCCGGGTTCTCAGATCTCAACATAAGGCTGTAGATCATTAAGTTGTGTCCTGTCATTATCTGGCACCTCCTACTTCTCTGTTTGAACTGTAAAGAGGTGTTTGAGGTTTCTGGCATGTGTGATGCACACATCTCTCTGGATGTTTGCGAGACATCTTGTTTTGGTTTCATTGGTCTTTGGAACTTGCTTCCGAGTGTGCGTGATTTCATGCCATTTGCCCGAAGCTTTAGTTTTTTTTTTTTGAAAATGAATTTTTATTAAGTTTTATCCATGTAGTACGACAGTACATAGCATGTGTAAGCATGAGTTAACAAAAAAAACAATCGTAACACCCCACCCCATCTCCCCCTGTCCCTCCCCCCGCCTCCCTACAGTTCAAGATCTCATTAGTTGCTTGTTACTTGTTTGACGGACTTTCCTGAGACAGATGTATCGTTAAACAATGCACTTGGCGCGCCAAAGTCCTGGGTCCGACTGGGAGAAGTTCACCATCAGGTCAGTGTACAATGGTCCAGTGCCCCTGGGGGAAGACCCCCGGCTCAGGCGCGGAGCGTTAAATTGATCGGCCATATTTGTCAAAAAAGGGGAGCCAGATTTCTTCGATGTTGGACTTGGACTCATTGAGTAAGTGTGTGAGAAACTCCATGTCATATATGGCCCGCACCTTGGTCACCCACATTTTTTCCCCCGGCATTTCCGGGCGTTTCCATTTTTGTGCGAGGCAGCATCTGGCCGCCACCAACATGATTTGGAGCATATGGTCCTGAGTGCCCTCCTGACCTTCCCCAATGTCGATTCCAAACAGGAGGAGCCAAGGGCAGGAAGACCGCTCAACCCCGTCCACCCCTTTGATCCAGGCAAGTACCTTTTCCCAATAGTTTTGGACCACTGGGCATCCCCACCTCTCGGTCTTACATTTCCAGCAGTGTGGGTCGTACCCTGTTTTTATCCTGGCAATCCTCTGCGGGGGGTAATGCCATCGGTGTAGTATTTTGAGGGCTTGATGGCGATACTGGACGGAGGCCGGTTGACCCGTCTGCACATCTCCGCCCACCTCTCGTCATCAATCTCCTCTCCTAGGTCCCAACCCCATCGTGTACGCGCCGTTGGAGGATCCCTGGGGACAGAGAACAGGAAGAGTTTGTAAAGGCGAGATATTATCCCCTTAGAGCCCCGCGTAGATAGGAGAAGCTTTTCGAACTCCATGAGATCCCTCCTGAGGGTGTCGCCCCAGGATGGCTCGGTGAGGACACCCTTGAGCTGGAGGTAGCGAAAGGGGGACAGGGTACCAATTCCCAGGGCCTCCTCGAGGTCACTTAAGGGCAGAAAAGAACCCTTCACCCAAAGATGGCCGGTCCTGCCAAGGCCTGCCTCGAACCACGACTGATACGCCGCTGGTTCTGCTATTTTGGCCAGGAAGGGAGGGGCCCAAATGCAGCTCAACGGGGATGGCCACGTCGTGAGCCACCGATAGTAACCTCCCTCTCCCCACAGGGACCACAGCACCTTCAAGATTGGATGATTCAGGACGCTTCTGGGGTTATTCTTCCTCGGGACTCAAAGCCATTCCTCTATTCTGACAGGGGCAAGGTGCCTGTTATCCATGGCAAACCATTGTTTTTTCGTATCTGGGGAGAAGTGATCAACCAAAACCCTCAGCTGAGAAGCTCTGTGGTACGTTTCCAGGTCAGGATAATCCACTCCCCCACCTTCCTTAGCCCTAGTCAACACTTCGTAGGAGATCCTATGCTTTTTGCCCGACCAGAGGAAGTTGAGCAGGACTCGCTTTGTTTCTATAAAGAAGGTCTTGGGGATTATCACCGGGAGCATTTGGAAGAGAAATAAAAACTTTGGGAGGAGAACCATTTTTATGAGGTTAAGGTGCGCCATCCAGGAGAGCCCCGATCCCGCCCACCTCTCTACATCTCTTCTGATTGCGGACCAGAGGGGGGGGAGTTGGCTGTGTACAGTTCCTCAAGGTCACGCGTAATCTGTACTCCCAAATACCGGAATCCCTCTTCAGTCCGTCTAAAGGGGAGCCCTTTTACAAAGGCCATCCCCGGATCTGACAGGTTCCCACCCATAAACGCCACTGACTTATCCAGATTGACTTTATAACCCGATAACTCTCCATAGCGCGTGAGACCCTGTAATAACCGGCAGACTGTTTGGGACGGTCTGGTGACGTAGAGTAGGGCGTCGTCCACGAAGAGGCAGATTTTGCATTGCATGTCTCCCATCTGTACTCCCCTAATAGCCTCATCATTGCGGACTGAGATTGCCCATGGTTCCATTACTAGTGCATAAATTAGCGGGGACAGGGGACATCCCTGCCTTGTACCACGTTGGAGGGGGAACTCTCTCGATTCTGTCCCATTTGCCACCAGTCTAGCCGAGGGGGAGGAGTAAAGCGCGGCCATCCACCCCAGCCACCTAGGACCCATCCCCAGAGATGCGAAAACCTCCCCCATGAAAGCCCAGCTGACCCTGTCGAAGGCTTTCTCCGCATCGAGAGCCAGTAGGAGAGCCCCCTCGTCCCGGACCCCCACTGTGGCAAGTATATGGAGTGTCTTCCGTACGTTATCAGAGCCCTGCCTGTTGAGGACGAATCCCGCTTGGTCAGGGTGTATCAGGCGTGGAAGGCAGATCTCAAGTCTGGAGGCCAAGATTCTGGTAAAAATCTTGGCATCTAGGTTAAGGAGTGAGATGGGTCTATAGGACTCACATTCAGTCTGGTCTTTACCGGACTTGGGTATGACGGTGATGAGGGCTTGCAGAAACGTCGGTGGAATTGAGTTTCGGCTCCTAATCTGATTGAACAGTTTGGCTAAGGGCTTCACCAAGATCGATTGGGTCTGTTTATAGAAATCAGCCGTGTAGCCGTCCCCACCCGGTGCCTTTCCTGCCTTCAGTCTCTTAATGGCGCTCTCCACCTCTTCCTCTGAAATCTCCCCCTCAAGGGCCCCCATGTCTTCGTCGGATAGCTTGGGGAGGGGGTGCTCTGCCAAGTAGGCTGAGATATCTTCCAGTGATTCGCCTGCTTGCCTGGAATAAAGTTTGCTGTAATAGTCGGCGAAGCAGTCCGCTATTTCCTCCTGGCCGCTGTGAATCCTGCCTTCCCCATCGCTAAGCTGGGCAACCCCCCTTTCCACCCTGCAGCCCCGGGATCTTTGTGCCAAAAGAGTCCCCACCCTGTCTCCCCGTTCATGGTATCTTTGCTTGGTGTACCGCATTTTCTTAATAACCTCCACTATAAGAACCGTGTGTAGCTCTTGTCTTTTGCCCTGCATTTCTTCTAGGAGTGCCTCTCTGACTATTCCGGGAACGCCCAGTCTAGCCCGCAAGACCCCCAACTCTGCATGGAGTTTGCCCTCAATCAGGCCCCTCTCCCGTTTACGCCTCGAGCCCTCTGCTATGAGGAGACCCCTAAAAGTGGCTTTTCCGACTTCCCATACTGTGGACATGTTGGTCTCGCCATTATCATTCGTGTCAAAGTAGGCCGACATTTCTTGTTTCATAAAATCCCGGAATATGGGGTCCCTAAGCAGCGTGTCGTTGCACCGTCAACGGGAGGATCTTGAGGCGACAAGCAGTGACCAGTCAGCCACAAGCAATTCATGGTCCGACCACGTTATGGCCTCCACCCTTGGCTGTTGAACCACTCCGTTCCCCTCCTTGGAGATTAGCATGAGGTCAATTCTAGTGTAGGTACAGTGTGGGGGAGAGAAAAAGGTGTAACCTCCCTGACCCCGATATGCCCTGCGCCAGACGTCCACCCAATAATGGTCTCTCAAGAGGGCCTGCAGGGCCAGGTTATCCTTGGAAATCCCCTTGGGCCCCCCTCCCTTGGCAGACCACCAGTCCAGACGGGGGTCAGCTACCAGGTTGAAATCCCCGCCCAGTATCATGGCCCCTTCTGCCCATTCATCCATGACATTAAAGATCCGAGTGAGGAACTGCACTTGCCCTGAATTGGGCGCGTATAAGGTGGCCAGGGTGATGCGTTGTCCCTCGCAGAACCCCTTGACGCCTAAGAATCGGCCCCAAAAATCTCTTTTAGTTTCTACCCCCGTGAGATGGAACGCCCTCCCCAGGAGAATACCTACCCCCTCCTTCTTGGAGTTCGCATGTGAGGCCCAGTAATTGGAACCAATGTCCTTCCCCTTAATTCTGGATTCCCTTCCCCGTTTGTAGTGTGTTTCTTGTAGAAAGAGGACTGTTAGATGTTGTTTGCGGAACATGTTGCTCGTGAGGGACCTCTTGTTTTGGGAGTTAAGACCCTTGACGTTCAGCGTGCCTATCCTTCCTTCAATCATTATCATCTTTTGGATTGTGCACCTTGAACCCCTCGTAACATCTGCGTTTCAGAGCCCGCAGCCAAGCAAGTATCTGTGATTTGAACTGGTTTCCCCCCTTCCTCCCCATCTCTTTCGCTAATCATTCCACCCCCGCCCCCCCAAGCCCAAGCCTCCCCTTCTGTCCCCTCCCCCCACCCCCCTTTCCCTTGTAATGTAGGGCGCTCGTCCACGTCCCCCAACAAGTGTCGGTGTTGGTCAACAAACCACCAAGGACTCTAACCCCAGCCCCGGTATTTTTTGTATTAGGGAATCTCAAGTCTTGGAATCAATATAGGTCTACCCCACCAAATCCTCGGTGCAAATGACCGAGGTGGAATTCTGGAACCGTGAACCCCCGTTTCAGCCTGTAAACTCCAAACTCAGACTTTCTACGTGGGTCACCACAACAAAACAGCTAACATTTAATAAAGTTCTGCCCACCCTCCAAACCAGCGGGCCGCATGTCGCGCCAACGCGGTGCCCAGGCGTGGCCCCCCGGGCCCCAGGACCCCTTACTGCCAGATCCTGGGACCAATGCTCATCATAGGATTTCCTCGACCTCCGGAAGGGCGGTGCTGTTATGGCTTCGGGTGATCCTTGGAGGTCGTTGACGGGTGCCTGGTTTTCCGAAATTTCCGGGCCCCCTTGACTTTAGATTTGCTGCTAAGCTGTCCCAGTCTGTTGGGGTCCCTCGGGGGGGTCCCGGGCTCTTCCATCATGGCCGCTTGAGTGGCCTGCCTGGTCGCCGACCAGGTCGTCCGTGGCTCTTTGAATATCTTCCTCAGATACTAGGCGATGTTTCTCCCCCAGCCATTCAAATTCAAAACAGAAGGGGTGTCCCCAGCGGTATCGGACCCCCTTTCCCTGAAGCCATCTTGTGAGGTTTCCACATTTCCTTCTCATTGACAGGGTGAGAGCCGACAGGTCCTGAAAGATGGACACCCTGGAGTCACCGTATTGAATATTGCCAAGGTTCCTCGCCTTCTCCAGAATTTTAGCTTTGTCCTTGTAATAGTGTAGCCGGGCCAGGACCGAACGCGGGCCTCTGTCCCCTCCTCCTGCCCGATGGACCCTGTCAAACTGAATCGCACCTTCAGCGTCCGCCCCCAAGACAATCCTTACGATGTCATGTACTTTGGCCTCAAGGCCTTGTATGGTTTCTCCCTCGGCCTCCTCTAAACCAAAAATACGCAGGTTATTCCTTCTCTCCCTGTTCTCCATATCGTCCACCTTGAGCCGGAGTTCCTCTTCGCGTCTTTCCATGTCCCGGAATCTGATTTCCATTTGGGTCTCAAGGAGAGTAGTGGAGAGCTGATTGTTTTCGACTCCCTCCATTCGATCTTCCAAGGTGGTGACTTTAGTCGTGAGGTCCGCCAATTTGGCTCCCATGTCCGTCCTTATCCCGCGGATCTCCTCCAGAATCGTCTGAATATTATTCTTGATAGCACCCAGGTCTGGGGGTGGGGTGGAGGGTTCCCCGGTCGCCATGACGTTCTCGCTGGCCACAAATTGGTATTTCAACAGGTTTTCTTTCCAACTCATGGGAGGCTTGTTTTGGCCACCTGCTATTGGCGAGGCGGGGGGGTAGCGTGTTTTCCGTGGTCGTCCCAGTGCGTGTCTGGCCTGTCCGGACCTGTCAGTTCCCCCTGTGGTGGTGGTTTTGCGGCTAGGGGGCTTTGGATCACAAGTGCCCCTGGATGCCCCCCTCTAGTGACCGTGGGGGAGGGGTTAGTATTGGGGGGGCGCGCTCCCGCGTCGGCCCCCAGGTTCTCGGACCCCACGGGTCGCTGTGCGACGGTGGCCTCCTGGTGGCCTGTAGGTCCGCTCAATGTGGAGAGGGGGCGGGCATCCAATTTCCAGGGCCCCTACACTGCTCTTTTTTACTCGGCTCTGGGGTCCGGGGATCACCCTCGGTTGCTGCCCGGTGGGATTGGAAGAGGGGAGGTCGGGGGCGCGCTCCCACGTCAGCCCCTTGGCAATGTTGCTTCCCTGTGGGCCGGTGGCCCTCTCTTTTCACTTGGCTCCGGGGAAGGGATCACTCCCGGACACGGCCCGCGTCGGCCCCCCGGCGGCGTTGCCGTTCCGTGGGCCGTAGGCCGTTGGCCCTCTCTGATTCAGGCCTCTCCTGCGTTGGGCCGCATCAGTCGCGCTCTGCCAGAACCGTGCCCAGTATCTAGGGCCGGGGCGGGAAGCCTCGATGCGCTGCGGGTGTACGGCCTCGGGTTCTTCCTCCGTGCGGCGCCGCCTCCTCGCCCGTGGCTTCCCCACTCCAACCGAGGCCACGTATGCGCGGCAGCTGCGGCCTCCTCCAGTGCACCGCGCCGAGCCGCGGGGGAGGAACCGTGGGAACTTTCAGGCCCGTAGAACTCGGCTCAGGGGTGTCGGATTGGCACCGGAGTTGGGTGTAGCAGGGGCCACAGGCTCCCACAGTGTATGGTGGGGGTCTCTCAGGTCATGGGACCCTCGTTCCGTGCTAGCACCGTCGTTCTCCCGGGGCTGGGTACGGAGCTCAAAGCTCAGGCGACCATCCTGCCTGCGCCCCCTGGTGGCTTCCCCGAAGCTTTAGTTTTGAGGGTAAGCGTGTTATACATTGTGCACAGTTTGAAATGCTGATGTATTCGGTCCTTGTTTGCTGTCCTGGCCTTTGGGTACAGTCTGGCATCTGAAGGCTTATGAATCTGCTGGTCAAAGTGACACTGCCATGCCCCAGGGCCTTGCTCAGCAGGTACATATACTTAGCAGCCTTTCCAAGATGTTTGCCATAATTATCCTTTTCTTTCTATTTAAGTATTAGAGGCCGAACCTTCCCAAGATGTCAGGTGTGACTTCCTGAGTGTAATATGGTCCTGGTCCATTCCTTTGTATCATAGCGACTTCAACTATGAATGACAACAAGTTATTTTGAATCACTAAAACTGAATGTGTTTCATGGCTCATTAGACAGTTTGACGTCACTTGGGAATGTGACAGTCTTTGTGGTTTATATTTGCATTTCCCTTAAGAACTCCCCCGAGCCGACCTGTGGTGAAAGCTTCTGGGATGTTGGGAAATAAGGTGTGTCTCCTAAACCACATGACATTAGTGTGTTTAAATACGTGAGGTGGTGAGCAGAGGGGCAGCCCAACCTTGCCGGCACGGTTGGGTTTTTTGTGTAGTTGATCGGTGTGTCAGTGCTGGGAGAGGTGGATAACCCTCTGTTGGGTGTACGGGGGCAGCCTTGCAGCCTGCCACTGCAACAGTGTCTCAGTGACGCACCAGGAGGGGCAGTCCTAGTGTCACTCTGAGCTGAGTTGTAGACCCGCTTCCGTGGCAACATGATGTGCCTGCAGCACTGTGTGAAGTGCAACTACATGCAAATGCAAATGGAATGAAACCACAAATGTACTGGTTTAAAAATGTATGTTGGAAAAGAAAATGCTTTCCATTTGTTAGTTATGTTCTGTTATACTGGGTATTTGTAGCCCACCTGCTTGCTGCAGCTTATTAGTGGTACAGTATTCAGCAGCCATTTAGATCACTAAGAAACATATGTACTATGCTGGTTATTTTGGAAAAATCATGCCGAAATGTGTTTGATTTTGACTGCATTTTTAAAATAATGCTCTTGTGGGGGGTGGGCCCAGCCCGCCCCTGCACCACCCTGGTCAAGTTGAGGCTTGCTCGCTGCGCTTGCTCACTACATAATTACATTTGTTATGTACCACCACTTCGTAAGCCCACTAGCTAGCCCCTGTCAGTCCAACAACAGCAGCAAGTGCCTGTATGGTTAATGAAGCAAACGTGTATCTCTCCAGTTGCTGCTTAAATACAATTTTTCAATCCATGCCAAGTCTTTGGCGGTCCTGTCCAAAGGCTTTTCTTTGTCTTATATAACCTCATAAAGTATTAAATGGCACTACTGGATGAATGTTCAGGTTTTGGAGAGGCAAATCTTCAATGAGCATGAGCACTTTGAGCAGTATAGTTTGCAATATTAACACTTGAAATCGCAACGAGACTCGTACGTTCAGATCATGTAGTTATGTGAAGTCCAAACTTGCAATGGGCTCTAGCCCCGGATCTTTTACAAAACTAGCAACGCCCCTGGGCACAGATTTTGTTTCCTCCCACCAGCTCCTTGGACTCGACCTGAAGGCCCCCCTCCTCACCTTGTTATGATGTCTGGCGTGCTCTCTGTCCTGCTTTCTGCGCAGTGGCGCGTAGTTTCTGCGGGTTGAAGCGACCTAGTTAACTTCACTGATGCCAACCCATTCAAGTGTCTTTTAAGAGGTGAGTTTGATTATAGTAGTCTCTGAGGGCCTTTGCTTTCTTTCGGGCTATTCATGTCTTTCCGCCTTAGGTATGCAGAGGTTCGGTGGGTGCGCTGCTTGGGTTCGGCTCCTGCCGGGATTTATGGACACGAGCGTATGACAGAAGGTAGGTTCAGCGCGAAGTGCGGCGCACTAATGTCCTTTTGGGCTAACCTGTATTCTTTATTCCTTTTCAGGTTATGATGGTCTTTCTGAGCGTGAGGTGATTTCCAGAGCGGAACCGGCCAAGATATGCCCAGCCAGGTGAGGAGATTTTGGTTGCTGCTGTGATTGCCGTGAGTAACCTGTGTAACGTTGTCCCTTTTTCTCTCCTCCCCAGGTGCTTCGTTCCGGTGCGAGCGCGATGTCCTGAGCTTCGTTCCGGTGCGAGCGCGATGTCCTGAAGATGCTGCCAACGGGATGGAAGACTGTGAGCAGCTGGGATCGAAGGATGGAAGACCGCAGGTAACCTGGAACTGCTAATGATGTTCTTTTGTCTCCTCTGCAGGTCCGCAATTCCAGGAACGCCGGGTGCTGGTCTCTGAACACGTTCAGCGTTACGCTGCTGGCTGCATAATAACGCAAAGCACGTTCTTTAGCTTGGGTGTGGTTTATATATCCTACCCTGTACAAAGGCGCCAGGACTGACTCCAGGAGAGTCCCTGGTGAAAATGCAAGGCCCTTGGGGCCCCAAATGAACCCGAGCCCTAACCCTACCTGGCATGTGACCATGACAGTGGGGTTCTGGTTCACGGGTCGTGACACCCTGAAGGCTTTTCTGCCGTCTGTGCGGGCGAAGAATGTCCTGATTCTGACGGACAATACAGTGGCCATGCACTACCTCAACAAAAGGGGCGGGTGGAGGGGTCTCTTTCTGTGTGCAGACAGGCGATGCAGATCTGGTTCTGGGCCATCCAGCAGGAAATTTCGATCTTGCCAGTTCATCTGGCCGAAGACGAAAACATGGCGGCGGACGCTCTGAGCAGGCAGAGCACGGTCTCTCACGAGTGGGAGCTGGCTCAGGAGATTCTCCTGGAGATCTTCGCCCTTTGCGGGAACCCCACAAGTGGATCTCTTCTCCACCAGTGTCAACCGGAAGTGCAAAAGATTATGCTTGCGGGAATTTCCTCCAAGAGATGCCTTAAGGGATTTGTTCGTAGTGGAGTGGTCGTTCCCACTGCTGTACACATTTCCTCCAGTCCCCGTCATTCCGCAAGTGCTGCGGAGGTTACGGAGGTTCGGTTCCCGAATGATCCTCATTGCTCCGGCATGGGCCAGGAGAACGTGGTACCCGGACTTTCTCGACATGTCCATCTGCCCTCCACGCCATCTTCCCTACCGGGACGATCTGCTCTCACGGGAGGGGGGTCAGGTTCTCCATCCAGAGGTCAAGTCCCTCAACCTTCATGCTTGGCTTCTGAAAGGTTAAGGTATAAGGATAGGGACCTCCCTGAAGATGTGATGGAGGTGTTGCTTTCGGCCAGAAGGCTGGCAGCAAAGTCCCTGTACCGTTGCCGTTGTCCAGGTGCCCGGTTGGGATTTGAACCTTGTTCTAAAATTCCTAATGGGAGCTCCGTTTGAGCCTTGACATTCTTGTCCTTTGAGACTGTTGACCTTGAAAACTGTTGTCCTTTGAGACTGTTGACCTTGAAAACTGTATTTTTAGTTGCAGTCACTTCCGTTCGCATAGTGAGTGAGTTGCAGGCACTTTCCTTTAAGCTTCACAGTGTTCCATAAGGACAGGGTTGTCCTTAGGGTTCGTCCTTCTTTTCTTCCGAAAGTTGTGTCGGAATTTCATTTAAGCCAGAAGGTCATTCTTCCAGCGTTCTATCCTCCTCCGCATCCTGGTAAGGAAGAGGAGAGGCTCCATAGGTTAGATCCTAGGAGAGCTTTAAGTTTCTACATCTCACGCATGTCCCGGGTCAGAGTGGATGATCAGCTCTTTGTAGGATACGCTGGAAGGCGTTTGGGACAGGCTGTTACTAAACAGACTTTGTCTAGATGGATTATCTTGACAATTTCTGAATGTTACCGCTTGGCGGGTAAGGACCCTCCGGTAGGATTACGGGCCCATTCTACTAGGGATGTAGCTGCCTCTACTGCCCTGCAGAGGGGCGTTCCCATTCATAACATTTGTGAAACAGCCACATGGGCATCTGTCCATACTTTTGTAAAACACTACTCCCTGAATTCTATCCATGGGCACGATTTGGCCTTTGGCAAGGCGGTACTCTATTCTGCAATTTAATTGGGCATTCTAAAATTCTAAATTCTTTTCCCACCTCCTTACATTTGTGCTGCTTTAGGAGTCTGTCATAGATGTGGAATACGTCGGAGGAACCAATCCATTCGAAGAGCAAGTTACTTTCTTACCTGGTAATATATGGTAACCCGCACAACGCGCAGCCCTTAAGTTTGTTAGTGAACACCATTAATAAATACAGTATGACATATGCATTAATCACAAATTTATTGAGAAATTCCGTCAGCCAGTCTTGGGCTTGATTTATTGAGAAATTCCGTCAGCCGACACATGTTTCGACAATAAAGTCGTTCTCAAGGCTGACGTGTCAACACAAACTGATATGAACATTCATTAATTGCGAATTCACACAGTACCAAACAATTAGTATCACATGATATTAAAACAAAATATTAAATATCCAATTTATGAAATGTCAAAGGTTTACATACCCATTAAGAAGTACATATGTTCGTTGGAAGAAAAGGGAGAGAAGAAAGACAGTAGAGCATACCGTTATTTGAGTATTTTACCGTAACATTATTATTTTAGCCTGTTAAACTATAGATGAAGCGCGCGGCACGAATCACGCATGCATGCGCGGTGCGCGCAAAGCCAAGAACCACCATCAAGTACGTCGTAATAATTCATGCAATATGGAGTATGTGATTTAATAGAGACCCATCTGACAATGTTGAGGTTTACCATGTGATATTATGTGATGGAGTTAGTAAAAAAACAATATGAAGTCCCGGTGTATCCGAAGCCAAGTTAAATGATAATGTTAGATAAATATTAGGTCTGAATTCTCACCCTGCTCCTTATAATTCACTAATAAAGTAACGGAATGTTCAGATCGGCATAATGCCCGTTCCCTGCTGATATATAAACATATTAAAAAGTATTAAAAAGTATTGCTCAACAATCATAACCAATCCATCAATGTATTTACTCATTTGTCTAATAGAATAAAATAGGACAATTAAGCTCACCTTCTTAGTAGATGAAGTCACATTAATATAACTAGTTGCTTGAGTCCACAAGGTTTCCATAGATAGAACTGCTTTTGTTGATTCTATTTCAAGTTTGCATAGTGCTACGTCCTACAAGGAAAGAATCCAACTATTGCTACTTGTATTGACGGCAATCTGCACTGTACCTCATGTGTATAGTAATACCTTACCTATATAATGGGCTTAATCCTGCGCTACGGTTTCCATGTGCACTATAAGGACAAACCCGCCATCTACCGTGCGTTTAAATACTATTGAGACGAAATGTAACTGGACGATAAAAGAGTGGTTGTGCGCATGTGCAAGAAAGAATGCTATTCATTCCTGAATGGACGGTGATAGTGTAGCTATGTAGCTAAGCGCATGTGCAAGAAAGGAATACTGTTACTTCCGAGAGCCTCACTGCTCTAATAGTGATCCATCCACGGAGCATGCGTATTTGGCTGTATACAATGATATGTCTGATATTCATGCCGTTGTAAGAGAATAGGTATACAGAACAAAGTCTATGACATCTAGATTGAAATATATATGCGAACGAAGTATTGTAAATCCATCTAAAGATTAAGGAATAACGATAAAATGTGTATGTGTATAGTGGCGTCCTCAACTCTGCGCGCACTGCCCATGCACTGCAGCCGGCACCACGCGCTCCACATCCTCCGCAAAATGTATTTTCCCATATACATCCATAATATTAAAAAAGAATTTGACTAAATAACAAGATTTGGACATGTAAATTACTTATTTTAGTTATACAAGAATTGTCTTAATGTGCCACCAATATTCCACCATATTAATATATTGTAACTACATAATGTGTACTGAAATTATTCAATTGTACAACAAAAATTCATAAAAAGACATGCAACTCATGATCTGTGTTTAGCCCAATATGTGTACATCGCAAGAGACAGATCAATCTGGCTTCCATTTGTCTCAATTTTGTAACAACGTCTCCTCCTCTTTTAGCTAAATTTGCCTTGCTCAATCCCAGGAAACGCATTTGTTCCTTATTTTCAAATTGGTGCTTTGTTTGCCAGTATATTGCTAGAGGCAATTTCGGATCCTGGCTACACAAGCTAGCTAAATGCTCTCGAATCCGATGTCTAAGTTGTCTAATGGTGGAGCCAATATAAACCTTAGTACACACACATTTAAGGGCATATACTAAGTGCGTGGTCTTACAATTAATGTGGTCTTGTATTCGTAATTTATATCCATTGATTATAGTGTGCTGCTTTGAATCATTGTCCGCAAATTTGCACATTGAACATGTGCCACATTTATAAAAATCAGCAGTCGGGAGTAGCCAAGATCCACTTTCTTTCATTAGTTTTTTAGTGGGTTGAAAGAATGATGGGCTTGCTAAATCACGGATAGTTTCTGATCTTGTAAAAATAAGCTTAGGTTTGTCAGCAAGATATGGTCTGATATCCTTATGTAAGAGTAATGTACCCCAGTGCCTAAGTAATAATTTGTATAGACATTTGGAATCTTTTGTGAACTTGGTAATAACATCTACAGACTTATGTGTTGTATTCTTATGTTTATCAGTCTGTAGAGTTACATTTCTGTCCATCGTGATGTATCTACTTAGACTATTCTTAATGTTAGTCTTAGAATAGCCTCTTTGCTCAAATCTATCCGACAGGAGTTCACATTCGCGTTTGAAATCTAGTTCACAATTGCAATTTCTTCATGCACGATAAAATTCCCCCCTGTGGATCTTCTGTATGGTGGATAGACGATGGCAACTTGTGGAGTGCAAAGTTGAATTTGCATCAGATGGTTTACGAAATGTTTTTGTGTTGATAATGCCTTGATCTATAAAAATTGTAAGGTCCAGAAAGTCAATAGTTTCACTGCTAAATTATGATGTGAATTTGATGCCATATGAGTTAGTGTTAATTGTTAAACAGAATTGTGATAGTTTGATATAGATCCAGACCAGATCATGAGAACATCATCTATAAATCTTCTCCATATCACAATGTTCGATTGATATGGAGTGAGATTTAAAATATGGCTTTCTTCAATCTGGGCCATGAATAAGTTGGCCAAGGTAGGTACATATTTAGCCCCCATCGCTAACCCTTTTGTTTGGGCATAATAATGTTTGTTAAACAGAAACACATTATTTTCAAGCATAAATTGCAGAAAAGCTTTCAACATGTTAACATGAGTTTTGTATGAGGCTGATTCATTACGATAAGTATAGTCCAAACATGTGTCAGCTACATTGTGATCTATACTGGTGTATAGAGCATACACATCCAAAGTCTCTAGTAGATAGTGCGGTTGCCATTGAATTTGTGAAAGAATTTGCAGGACATGTGTTGTGTCCCTAATGTATGAGGGCATCTTTGTCACAAAATGTTTTAGTGCATTGTCTAAATATTTGGAAAGTCCCTCAGTGGCCCATCCTATCCCACTCATGATGGGTCTAACCTCTGGAAGGTAATCAAAGGGCTTGTGTATCTTGGGCTGGAAGTACATGGTTGGCATAGTGGGCTCCGTAATACTCAAAAACTTTTTTTCGTCATCAGTAAGATACCCCAGTCCATACAATTGGTTGATCATGTTTAACATATTCTTGACAATGCTTTTGGTAGGATTAGTACTGAGTTTGCGATAGCAATTGGGGGTGTTGAGGTGCTGTTCAGCCATTTGTAAGTAATCAACAGTGTTAAGTATAACTATGTTTCCCCCTTTATCTGCCTCTTTAATGATAATGTCAGGATCCTTAGAATGTCTCTTAAGCAATATTCTTTCGCTTGTAGTCAGCTTAGAAAATGTTTTCCTTGTGCGTGTTCGCCTTTTGTCCATGTGTGTATGGATATCCTTAGTTATGGCTGCGTGAAAAGTCTCTATGGAATTGTCTGTGGTACAATTAGGAGTAAATCTAGACCTGGGTTTGAGTTCACATATTCTTAACATTCTTTCTTGGACCCCTAGATCCTTACAGACTTGGGCATTATCCGGTACCGTCTCAGAATTTAATGATAAGAGAATCCGTGTATCCTCTATATGTTGCATGGAATGTGCACTGAGAGGATTCTGGGTTGGAGTCTGAGTAAATATTTTGACTTGAGTAGCGAAATATTTTTTTGAGTTTAAGTCTACGTACAATTTAAAAATGTCAATCTGAAAATGTACAAAATCTGTCTCTGATGTAGGGGCAAAGGAAAGCCCTTTGTTCAAAAGTGAAATCTCTGTGGACGTGAGTATTTTATTGGACAAATTAACTACTAAATTTGGGATAGTCATCTCCCTGATTGTTGGCGTGCTATCGATCGTGTTAGTATGCTTCTTGGTCTTTGTTCCTCTCCTGTGTTTCCTTACCCCCCTCTTGCTTCTATGGTGTTTGACGGTGTTATAGTATCTGATAGTGGATCTAGTCGAAATCTGACTTGTTTGTAAGATTTTTGGGCACCCTTTTTGTATCTTCTTATTTGAACTAAAAAACCAACTCCTCCAGTTGGTGAGCTTGTATCAGATGAGGCGGGTTCCTCCTCGGAATCCGGGTTTGAACTGGGTGGAGATGAAGTAGGTGTAGTGTCACGTGACCTAACTGTTGTATCATCATATTTAGATTGAAAGGTATAGACTCTGTCATACCGGTAGTCTTTATCATCTCTGAAGTACTTTCTTACCTGGTAACATTCTTTCGATGGGATATTCCAACAACGTATTCCACATCGTATCCTCCGAGCCTGCCCCGCTACAGAATTTCTTATGCGATTGCAGCTTCCCTTTCCGGAAGGCTTTCTGTAGTCATACTGGCAGAAGATTGGTGCCACACGTTCTGGTAAAAAACTACAACTGAAGCTACGGGCGTCGTGCGTCCTACTTATAACATCCGGTGACGTCGGCTCGACGGAGGCTCACAAGGACAGCGTATCGACGTCATCGACGCAGGACGCAGAAAATTTTCCAAAGCAGCACAGCTGTGATGATTGCCTGTCATAGATGTGGAATACGTTGTGGAACATCCCATCGAAATAATGTTACCAAGTAAGAAAGTAACTTGTGCTTCTACAAAGCAGATGTTCATGATGCCTGTGCCCACAATGTATACAAATATTGCCACTGTAGGACCTTTGTTACCTTTTTATTTTTCTATCGCTTCCACTTGGTGTTGGACAAAGATGTTTTATTACTCAGTACAAAACAGCCATCTTCAACTTCTCTTAATGTGGTGTTAATCGTATCACAAATTGTAATTTGTTTATCACATTTCTCCTTTCGACCGTGCATCTTCTCTACTTTTTTATTAGTAGACCCTTTGGTCCTCATTTGGGAAGAACTTTGTGGAAATATGTCTTATCACTGCAAAAGTGTGTGTCAGTAACTCAGATCCGATTTGACTCTTACTTCATTAGGGAAATGGGTAAAATGCATCATGTTTAATTCATATGACACGGTTCTAAGCTGGCCCCTGAAGGGGGCGTGGCTTGCCATGGTGCCGTGAGGAGTGGCTGAGGTGAGCTCCTGAGGCCGATCCTGAAGTCGATCATTTCCTGAAGCAGGTGTGGGAGTGTTTGGAAAGCACCCACATGAAATTTGGTTTACACTGGTGGCACCAGACAGCTGCCACCCGACAGATTCCAAAGCTCAGAGGGGTGGCAAGATGGTGACTGCAACTGCGTCAGAGCAGCTCTAGACAAAGTGAAGGGAGCACACCGGGGTAGGAGCCAGGCACCTCCCCCCAGAGACACAGTGAGACGGCTGTCGCAGCTACACGACAGCTTAGCTCAACTTCGCAGGGACGCTGGTGCGTCATAATGTTAGACTGCAGCTGGTTGGAATGGCTCTGAGAGTTGCTCTCGCAGTAGACAAAGAGGACCGGAGCACTGGAGGCTGAGCAGGGCCAGTGGTGGTGGGGCTGTCGATGCTACAGCTCGCAAGTAGTGAGAGCCGCGTTTGCCAAAGCGCAGCTCCTGCTGAGCTCTGGAGATAGGACTTCAAGACTGGCCCAAATTGTGTGGCAAGAAACGACAGGACAAGCTTGGTAGCAGTGGACCCGAATTGTGATGACAAATAGAGAGCATGACTGCAGTATTGCTGGAACACCGAGACAAAGAGCGGTAGGTGTCACCCATGCCCTACCCCATCAAGCTCAGCAACATGTAGGACCTGAGCACTTATACATGTGCAGAGGTCAGGAAAGGCAGCAGATTCTGCTTGTGTCACCCTAGCATGAAGCCGGACCCCCTGCATAGCAGACCAACGTTGTGTCGGATCGAGGCCTGAGGACCTGCAGGACTGCCTTGATACAGGCTGCAAGCACAGTACAAGGTGTCAGAGGCAGGACGCGGGAGGAGTAAGCCCTGCACGTCCAGAATGTCCCGGTCAAAGGGGATTTGGCCAGAGCTGGTCCCCTGCTGGCCCAAGTGGGCTTGACAGGGGAGACGCCTTTGGCCGTTTTGCTGGAGGTTACCTGTGGACCCTGCAGAACGTAGTGACTTATAAGACTAGGAATACAGGTTTCTTTTGCCCCTGTGGAGGCACCACTTACAGTGTCGCCCCTCCTGAGTCCTTGGTCCTCCAGGGTAGCTGCTCTTGACCAGTGGCAAGGGGTTCTTTACACCAGCTCGAAATAGTGACATAAGAATCAAACCCTCCAGCAGCTGGCACCAAAGCTTATTGAAAAAAGGGAAAAGGGACTAAAAAAGGACTGAGACACTGCCGCCTACTTCCCACATGCAACTAGGTGAAATCCCAGGGTTAAAAGATATTGGGAATTCTAAACTGCTTCTATTACACCACAGCGGCTCAACACTCAAAGGATTTGCCCCCAGGCCAAAACACTGGCTGGGCTCAGTCCCGATAAATGTCCAGATACTGCCGAGAGGCGCGCAAGGTCAACAATACTCACTGCATACCACAGTGGCGCGTAAGACAGACTGTATGCCTCCCAAAGTGGCTAAACCGAGAGCTACCCAAATGGATAACTATGCCAGAAGCCCTGGACAAGCACCTGGGGCAGACATAGCGTCATCGCAGGTAAAAGAAGGGGATGCCATAGAGATGCACAATCAAGTGATGCAGGCTATTGCAGACTTAAAGGCCACATTTTTATTTTGGATGGCTGATTAAATCAACCTTTCAAAACATACATCAAATAAAAACACAGATATCATAAGAAAAACAAATTTTGACAAATAAGATAAAAAATACATTTGCTTAACTGATGATTGAGAGAAAAATAAGTGAAACCTCCTATGAAACCACTTCCAGTTAGCATGTCTAATTCTATGAGTCAGACAATAATAACATATTAAAATTAGATATAAGCACTTCATATTCAAATGGTTATCGATGTATATAGAGAGCCAAATTCAACCCAATTTCTTCCATTAACCAAACAGCTTACTTACTTGGATATATTGGACACAGTATCTTATTTAGAAATTGGATAGTGGCTATTCTTACAGTTATCTTTGAGGTCGCAAACAGCTCATGCCATAGCTCATCGTTAGAGCGACTTGTGTAATGGTACCTTGTTAATTTGTCAAGAATGTCTTTTCTCTGCAATTGGAGTGCAACACATTCTATCAATAAATGTTTCAAGGTTTCTTTGGTTTTCCCATCATTGCAGAATCGACAGAATGAGGAGTCTATCTTAATAATACCCCTCCTTAATAAGATTTGTTTAGTTGGCCATAAATTCAGGCGAAACCTCAATATTTGATTTCTCAATTTGTGTGAGGGACATTTTAATAAATAGTCAGCAGTTTGCCGGATTTTCTTATGCCCAAACAGAGCTCTATCAAAGTCTTTTAGTTTTACACAGTTCTGTTGAGTTAAGTGCCAATCCAGTTGATACAGTTTGGTTTTGGCTTTGGTGGGATTAGATAGTAAAAGATCTGATGAGATGTTTGCTTCTGTTAGGTCCGATAAAACAGCCGCTCTCCAGTTTGAAGGGAATAAATGTTCCGATCGCAATAGATAATCTGCCAGAGTTCTTAATACACTATTGCTAGATAGACCCAACACACATTTTCGAAATAAGCGACATCTCTTCCAGGATGCTTGAATATTCACCGAGAGGATTCCCAACTCAAAACGAAGCAATACCGTTGGGCTTGAGTCTGGGAGATTCAATACTTTTTTCCAAAACCTTGCCTCAATTTTGTCCCAATAACCGGCCTGCAGGGGCGACCAGGATTCAGATCCATAGGTAACAATAGGAATTACTTTCTGCTGGTAGAAAATAAGTATGTGCTTGCATGAAAACTTACCATACTTATATTGTAAAATCCTCGCTTGCGATATTAAAGTGGACAGTTTACCCTTTATACTGTCTCTTTGAGGCATGTTAATAGGAGAATTGCTAAATATGACACCTAAGAATTTATATTCATTAACTACATTCAACTTTTGGTTGTTCAAATACCAACAATACTGTTTCTTTGATCTAGATCCATGCCTCCCCAGTTCCATCACTTGTGTTTTCTCCAGGTTTAGGGTCAAATTATTCTTGGCAACATACTGATCCAGTTTATCAAGCATGTTTTGTAGGCCTCTCGGCGTTTGTGAAATGAGAACTAAGTCGTCTGCATACAAAAGCCATGCAATGATCTGGTTGCCAAGTTTCGGAGCATCATTCACAACGTTGCTGAATTCATTGCCCAAATCAAGTATAAACAAATTAAACAATGTAGAGGCTAGAATGCAGCCTTGTTTCAGGCCGTGTTTGGTGGGTATTTCTTCCGATAAAAGTCCTTCTAAGTTCAATTTAACTTTCATTGAGGTGTTTGAATGAAGTAAATGTATTAGATACACAAGTGAGGTTGGACAGCCAAATTTTAGCAGTTTTCCGAATAGCATGCTCCGATCTACCGAGTCAAAAGCTACTCGAAAATCAACATACGCCAAGTATATTGGTTGGTTTCTTATGGCATTCAGCTCTTTGATTGCATTAAGAGTCGTTATGTTGATACTAGTGCCAAGACCTACCACAAAACCAGTTTGAAATGGGTCTCGCCGATTCTCTTCTGACGCCCAATTGTTGAGATCTCTTAAGACAATTCTACTGAAGATCTTACCCGGGGCGTCAAGAAGAGAAATGGGACGATAAATTGCAGGATTCGCTCGATCGCCCTTCTTATAAATTGGCACTGTAATGGCCTTACACCACGATGGAGGAACTGCCTGTTTTATTTGCAAGGTTTGGAAGACAGCGTAAAGAATAGACGCCCATAGTTCCGGATTCTGTTTTAAGACATAATTTGACAAGCCGTCAGGCCCTGGAGCTCTTGAAGAACTAGCTTTGTTGATGTAAAACAAAACATCTTCGCGATCAAAATTAATCTGAAAAGATGGATTAATTACTTTCCAATCCAGCTTCGAAGTATTATTGGATGGAAGATCATAAATGCTGGAGAAATAAGTGACCCAACTTTTCTCCGACACACCATTAAGTTGAGCTGTTAGTTGGGGAGCACCCACTCCATTATTTATCATTTTCCAGATTTGTGATGCATTTTTAGTTTTAGCCATTTGTAACCACCTTTCTCCATCCTGTTGGAACATAACTGCTTTATGACCTCGGATCCAATTTCTATATTTAGTCTTCAATTTGCGTAGGGCCAGCTCTCGACAATGTACCGGTAAATGATAAATCTGCCTTTTCTGTTTTCGATGTTGCCTCTTTCTCTCTCTAATGGCCAGATCAAATACATGGATATTACTCTGATTACTCTTCTTAGTATCTGGGGTTGAAACAGGGACAAAAAGATGCATTTTATCATGATAATCAGTAATGTTCAGACCTCTTGACAGTCGCTGGTGGTCATTTGTTACACTGCACACAAATTTTGCAGTGCATCACTTGACCAACGAAGTCTGTTTCGTTGAGGATTTATAATTAGGCCACTTAATTGATTTCGGCTAGAGCGAAGTTCTTCCTTTCGGCTAGAGCGAAGTTCTTCCTTAGTTTGAATTAAAAACTCAGCCCTCAGAATCCAATGATCACTCGCAGTGGTGGGAACTACCCTAAACTCAGAGATTTTCTCAAACAGCCCTCTATCAACATACATGTAGTCAATTATAGCATTTTGAGCACCACAAGACCAAGTATACGATGGAGGATCATCAGTTTCCACTGCTCCATTTAGCATAACTAGATCCCAAGTATTAATAAAAGCCCTCCACAGCGAGACCCGATCCATATTTCTTTTCTTAGAAGGTGCCAACAGATGTATGTTCAGATCCCCAGCTAATATTACATGCGCAATATCTGGGATAGTTATAGTGTCTTCCATCAATGCATTCAAATCATTGAGGAAAGTAGAAGTTGCAATTGCAATTGGGTTCCAATATATATTTATGACTAAGAATTTCAGTTTTTGGAACATTATTACTGAGCATTGCAAATAAGAGTTTGGATTGGGCCTCTCAGAGATAATACTTATCGTGGACATATTGGAAATGATTGCCAAACCAGACATGGGTCTACCTTTTTGTCCCTTAATTGCTGGTACTAAATGGACATAATGGTTGTTCCATGATAGGGGGACGGTTAGCCAAGTTTCTTGCATAAGAACTAGATCACACTCTTTCACATCACAATTAGTGTCATTTAACAGGTGTTTATGTCCCCTAGTATTCCAGCTCATGACTACCATTTTCTGACCTCGGGCATCGGAATGATCAGTTTCTAGTTACGCTTTCCCACAACTACATCCCCTACCTGAGGTATGCTCACCATTAGTCACCTGACTAGCAGGTTTAAAGGTAGCTTCCACCGGTAGGGAATCTTTTGTGGTTGGAATTAAGTTGAAGCCCAAATCAAACAGTTCAGATCTAGCAGACCAGATGATATTATAAATAATACGAGAGCTTAACCATATGCAGGACAGCGTTGGATCATTATCATCAGGGAACTCAACTTGTACCACATCCCGTGAGGAGATATCCTCCAAATTTGGGATGTCTAAAAATATTTGCATAATACTTCCTCTGTTCATTGTGTATGTTGGAAAGGAACCCCCACGACAGCTAAGAAACAAAGAAAACAACTGGGTGGGATTTTTACTCTTGGGCAGTGCCTTAACATCAGGATAACTCTGCTTGCTTGATGTTTCTCTATTCATGTAACAATTTGTCTCCTCCAATGGGGATTTAAACGAAACATTTTTAGAGGTACTTCCTTCATGAGATGAATTTACCACATCAGAATGGCCACTCCTCATTGCCTTCAAGGACGATTTAACAATTTTTTGTTCTGAAGTCAGAGCAACTAGACAGTCTTTAATTGTGCATAAGATGTTATTTTGCAGATTGTCTTGAGCACCCGAAGTTGCTTTGGTTATTAGTAAGTCATTGTTAGAGGACTTTGCTTCATGACTAGGAAGGGCCCTCCCAGCGTTAGTATTCTCATCGCACTCTAGCTCAGGTTTTTCCACTGATGGAATAGAAATCCGAGACAGGGGATGAGTCAAAAGCGGCTTAGGATGGTATTGGCTCATATACTCATCCACAGCCTTTCTAAGATCCTCCGTATTAACTATTGCATTAGGCACTGGATCAACTTTCACTTGATTATTCTTTATTACAGTTGGCACTTGAGTCTGGGCCGATACCTTTCTGGCTCCACCCTCTAGCTCCTGCGCAATATGCACCAACTCGTCTAGGGGAGCATAAGGGGGAGCTACAGGGTGGGGGTCCGTACCCTTATTCATCCTTCTTTGTCTTTCTTGAGATAAGTTCTGATATTTTTTTGTAATCGCATTAGAAGCTAACATTGAGCATCTATCTGGTTTGGATAGAGATTTAAAGAATTGTTTCGCAGTCCCACTCGAAGCCATTATTTTGGACTTTTGATTTTTTGACTTCTTTGCATTTGTCAGCGCTTGATTAGAGAGGCCCTTAGACTTTTTCGCAAAAATCGTATAAGCCCCTTTTGACTGCTGTATTTCTCTTGTTTTTGATTCATCAGCTATTAGAACCCCTGCTTCCTCTTCACTCGGCCCAAACTGGTCGGATGAGGGAACCGTTACTGTCATCTTCACAGGATTTCCTCTCCTCACACCGTCAACAGATTTTGCTATTCCTATCCCTGGACCTGACTGTAACACCAGAGATGCATTCATGGTCTCCTCAGCTGTTACTTCTCTTATGATGCCCTCAACAAAAGGCACCGCAGTATTAACACTCTGTGTGTTTTCCCCAACTGTAACTGAGCCCAATTTGCCGTTTAGTTGGTCATCTGTTTTTTTACATGTTAATAACAACATACCCAATTGTTTTGAGAAAAGAGCTGCCTGCTCGGAGTCAGATTCTTGTTTCCGGGCCAAGGACAGACCGAATGCCTTCTGTGATCTTTTGAAATTATTAACATTATCTTGTATCACATTAATTTTTGAATCTAGAGTTTCAAATAATCTGGCCAGGGACATCAATGCCATGTTCATAATTTCCAATGTTACTGGAGCTTCTTTTTTTGTCACAGGGTCCTGACTTTTAACCGAGCTGTTTCTAATTAGTCTCCTAGGGGTCGGCGGAATGAATGAAATCGAACTTTCAGATTCGGAAATATCTCCAGTATTAAATAGCGCTGGAGATTTAGAAAGATCAGATTCGTCTTCCTTGGCCACAAAACAAGAGTCCGATGACTCTAGCTCTATAATTGCAACATCTTTAACAACATCAGCATCCTGGCTTTCTTTAAGGAGGGGAGCTAGACTAGCAACCCCTGATCGAGCATTCTGCAGCATCATCGAGTCAGACAGTGAGATATTACATAACTGTTCCTCCACCTCATTACCACCATTTGTAACCTGTACCAGCTGTGGGTTCACGGCAGATTGCTGGGCAGGGCCCACCTCCAATTCAATACAGAGGGGCTGCGCCTCTATATTTGATACACTTAGATTATTAAGTTCAGGCATTCTAGCCACAGGGCGTGGAGTCCGAGAGATGTTAAACCCAAAGTTTCTCAAATCACCCATGACGGAATCAAGTCGTGGTCTTCTCTTCTTTATTCGCTTGTCCCATGGAGCACTTTTAACAGACGGTCGTACCATTTTTGTAGAAGACGCTGGACTGTCTCTTGAGGTGGACTCCAGTAGGGCACGCACTCGTTCCGTACATGGCATGCCAGTGCGAAGTGTGTACATGTTTACACAGTAGTGCCTCTATTTCGACACCACAAAGTTTTTATAGCACTTTGTTACAATGCGCCTTCTTATTGTCTAGCTGTCTAACTGCAAGACAAAATAACAACTTAAATGACCGGCACTGACCGCGTTGCCGCGGCGAAGCGGCAAAGCGGGACTTAACGGGACTTTACACGGGTGCGCGCGCGCGGTGCGCGCGCCCCTGAGCTTATATAGCTCCTCCCAGCCCTTAGTGCAGTGAAGCCTAAATAAAAGAAAAGTGTATTATAGTCTGTTTTGCAGTCTATTTTGCAGTCAGTATTTCTTCATACAGTTCACTCTTTCACCTGCTGGGTCTTGTAGTAGATGCAGCAAACAAATCCACAATCCTCGGGAAAGCGCTGGAGAGAAGTCCGCGGCAAAGCGTGACTTAACGGGGCTTTACACGGGTGCGCGGCAGAGATTTGAGCGCCAGCTGGGAACCCCAGGACAAACGAGTCACTAACTGGGCAGTCCATTCATACGGCCCATGCTCCTCCCCCCGTGTTTCATTTGTTCCACATTTTATGGCGAGACTCTCCTCACGTTGTGACTGACACCCCCAGGGAGAAAGACCTGGCCCATAGCTGCTGCTATCATGTCCTCAGGGCTTTTTCCTTTCCTTTTTATAGTTGTTTATTGTTTTTGGTGGCACTTGTTTTTGCGCCACTGCCTGCGCACAAGCATCAGCTTTACACAACAGAGGCGGCCACGAGAATCGGACACGCCCAAGCATGGATAATGATATTGGGCAATTGTTCTTAGTTGGGGAAGGTGGGGATGTTAAAGGGGGTTATGTTTTGCCTCTACGAGAGCCCAAGAGAAGCCTCAGTAAAAATACTTCACATTGGTTGCGGCCTTGCAAGGACGGAGGGCACCTGAGCGGTCAGCGGTGGGGGGCCTCCCTGTAAAGACCAGAGGGTGGTGTCTGTACTCCTGCTCTCTATATGCCAGAGGAGAGGCACAGAAGACCCCAGCCAAGATTCTCTATTTGATAAACATGGATGAGCAATCAAGGCCTAGCTTCTCAGGAGGTGATGCAGGCTGGTTCTTAAGTACTGTGTAGTCCCCAAGCACCCACAAAGGAATGTCCACACACTGTATTAGTTAAAATACAGTCTTTATATAATTAAGGTTTAAGGTTCAAGTTTATATACACAATCACAATAACTCACTTTGTGCTCCGATAATCTAAAATGGCAAATATATACACAGTTCTACATGGTACCACAATTACTTTGGAGGAAAACAGTTGGTTAGAACAGTTAGACAGAACAGTACTTTAGCTACTAAGTCACAGTTCTGTATGAGGATCCCCCCACCTGGACAACCTGTAAATAAAGATATATCGTACAAACCCAGTCCATATAGTGTTCTCAAGAGCCTTATTTCCTTCTAAATAGGTCTACGACCCCAAAGTACCTGGTTACATACAGTTCTTCGGTGAGTCATCAATGGGCCCTTCTTGAGTGTACTCCCTTTCAGGCAGGAGCCACGGGTCGCGAGATTCGGTGAAGAAAAAGGGCAAACACGGTTGTTGCGGCAGCAGCTTCAGTTCTTGCGGTGTTCGTTGACGATCAGTCGAAAATGTCCTGCAAGCTGAGGCGTGCGGGGCACCTCGATTACGAGTGTTCGTATCCGCCAAGAGTCACTGAAGAACTTTGTCCCGGCAAGGGCGTCAAGTCGTCTGGTGTTTATGCGGTCTTCAGGTGGCGGGAAACCCACTGGCGGATTCTCCTCGGTCGTCGATGACCTTAACTTTCTCCGGCAGGATGAAAGCGGCCGACGAGGATGAGCACAGGAGTCCTTGTTTCAATATTCTTAGGCAAAGGCAGCACGGCGGCTCTGGTCGGCAACGGCGGTCCTCAACGGTGGACGGCTGTCCGGTGCGTCTCTTTGTTCTCCATGGCGGTCCCCTTCTCCGGTCGGCAGCCTTTCGTAGGTTTGTCTACCAGGGTGCTTTAGCAAAGATCAGCTGGTGCACGATGGTCCCTCGTAGCTCGGGGAGAGGTCACCTACCCAGGTCCTCTCTTAGATCAGTTCCTTGGAGGCACAGCAGGTTTCAGATTAGTGAAGGATAGCAGCAGCAGTTCTTCTTCTTCCAGTGGGTTACAAAATTAAGCATCAGTTTCAACTTCAGTTTATGAACGATTTCTAGCAGTGAGAGGCTCCCATATATAGTAGTTGGACTCTCATTCATTCTGCTGGGTCACACTGAGGCAACCAATCACTCAGTGTGACCCACCAGGGCATTCAGGAAGTCAGTCAGCCAATCAGGCGCACAGTGCATTCAGGCCATTCTTATCCATCCTGACACTCACAACACAGAATGTGGATTCGGACAAACACTCTGCCATTCAGCACTACACACTGCATTCATACCAGTTTCGGGCAGGGTTGTCTGAGTCACTGGGCCTCATTACAAGTCAGTCGGAATGGGTCAACGGGGTCCGCTAATGGGTGCGGACCCGTTATTCCCATTCCGCCTGATTACGAGGTCTCCTCGCGGGACTCTGTAAGGCGCCTGGTAAAACCAGGTGTCGTTACTGGGTCCTGCGAGGGGGACCAGGCAGCAAACAATGGGCCGGTCATAATAGCCCTGTTCTTAGCTCCCTTTCCCATTCCCATTGAGCCCTATGGGGGCTTGAATGGGAATGGGGAAGGTCCGGGCCTGGGTTCCCTGAGGGAGGAATTACTGGGCCCTTCGAACTCGGAATGGCCCGGTAATTCCCCATTCAGGGAACCCGGACCCGGTTTTGGAGGCAGCCAATGCCGCCAATAGCAGCATGGCTACCGCCAAACCCGTAATGAGGCCCATTGTGTCAAACGCCAGATACTAGACACCCATACCACAGAATGTATATTCGTCACACACTC
Organism: Ambystoma mexicanum; assembly: GCF_040938575.1. Taxonomy (NCBI): domain Eukaryota; kingdom Metazoa; phylum Chordata; class Amphibia; order Caudata; family Ambystomatidae; genus Ambystoma; species Ambystoma mexicanum. The sequence continues at coordinate 744,255,516 of NC_090936.1, forward strand.
CATTCAGCCAGGTCCCACCCCACAGGTGTATCCACAACATACAGTCATTGGGAAGGCTTCAGCCAGTCTGGCCTGGACTTCCCCACACTACCATATATGGAACTTCCACCCAACAGCCAGTCAGGGGGAAGGGACAGAGTGAGGGCTTCCCAGGACTTCGGGAAAAGTAAGGTAACAGGCGATAGAAAGCAAGAGGCCACAGAGGCCCCCTTGTTTCCTATCAGGAATCGACTGATTCCAATGACAGGGCCTGGGCATCCCAAAATGGAGGACGCTCAGGGCAACTGTCAATTCAGCACGAAGCTGCCACGAGGCCCGTACCCTGCTGTCTGGGCCACACACAGGTGCCCAATATCATACACTAGGAGTACAGGGTTGTACTCCCACTCATGGGTGCCATAATGGTATCCCAAGGTTCTGTTCACCAAACCAAATACAGGAAGAGCTGCACCGCCATAAGTCCCACAAGAAATCCTGTTCGGAAAACAAGACAGAACACATGGTAAAAAACCAATAAAGGATAAGGATTCAGAGGCCCTGTCCCTCTGATGCATTTCCAGCATCACACTCCCCATAGGATACTAACGCTCATGGCTAGCACCGTAAATGTACTTACCTGGAACGTCAGAGGCTTGTATAATTATGTGAAAAGGAATAGGGTCCTTTCATACCTGAGGAGAACACCGAACCATGGAACGCAATGAGTGCGGCAACAGATTGGCTAACCACTCGATCGCCCATTGTAATTGGGATTTACTCACCAAGCTCAACATCCTTTATACAGGACCACAAACCATTGCACTGCGCTGGCAAAGACTACAGTTGAAATGCGTGTTGTCTCCTCCTTGACATGCATCTAGCATCTCCTGCTAGGCCTCTTGTTTTATTTGTGTAACAACATTAAAACCTTCACTGATGACAACCAGTCAGGAGTTGCTCCATTATTTCAACAAATAAGAATCAAGTAATCCATGAATACAAACATTGGTTAAAACCATCCGCCATCGCCTCCACTGAACAAGGTTTGTCAAACAACCCGTCACTAAACTCATCCTTTGGGAATCTTGGAGTTTTGGTTCCCTCACAAACCATGTATAAGGCTGCAGGTCCTATCATAGTTACAAATTTTACTTATCACCAGTGAGTCAAGGGGCCCCACTGTGCTTCAAATTCCAACCAACCGTATCTAAAATAGATATAGCCTTGCTGCAAGAGACACACTTAACGGCTGATAAACAAGTTCTGTTGTCCAGCAAATGGAGCAGGCATATGTTTGGCTCCCCATTCTCTGCATATGCCAGGGGGTCTTGATTTGGATAGCGCCTATGATACTGTGTAAGGTTACCCAAATTAAAACTGATAATGAAGGTAGAATGGTGCTGGTACAAGGGCTCTTAGAACACATAGACTTATGCTTGATAAACACATACGCTCGTAACCACAATGCTGCCAGTTTCTTCCAATCGCTATACCCAAGGCTTAGCCCCCATAGAAACAGCAACATTATATGAGGGGCAATTGTAATTGTACTTCAAATCCAGTGCTAGACAGATCGGACACCAGGTTTCACAAACCCGCTCCATCTGCTAGATCCCTACAGACGCTCCTGATATCATTCAATCTGACAGACATCTGGAGGACATTACACCCAGACACTAGACACTTCTCCCACTTCTCCGCTTCACACTCAGTCCACACCAGGATAGATTACTTCTTCATTGGCCAAGAGATGGCTGGTAGTTTACACTCACCAAATACAAACGCAGAGTTCTATCAGATCACACCCCTCTCCGACTGCAATGGCAGTATGCTTCCCCAAGCGCCCTGCTACCCACGTGGAGTGAATCCGTGCATGACATCCCCTTCTGAGACTATGTTAGAAATAGCATTGCTGATTACATTATGCATAACACGGGCAGTGTCTCTAGTGCAGGAACCCTTTGGGAAGCTCTTAAAGTGGTTATCAGGGGCACGCCATTGCAAAATCCAACAGTGTTCAGACTGTGATAGGCAGGGAACTAGCCTCTGCGGAGGAACAGTTACAGACGCTGGAACAGACGCACACCGAACATAATGGTATAGATGCAGAGGTAGCAGCGTTAAGGAAGAGGTGTGTGGAATGTTGGGAGAGGCTGGGCAAATACAATTACTCCGAATACGTGAAGAGACAACATAAGGAGCGAGACAAGCCGGGCAGGTTGTTAGCTTGGTTATATAAAAGGGAAGAACACTGGAGTCCCATACACTCGATTTTCACGCGGAATGGTGATGTGTGTTATACTCAAGAGGGAATTAATGCGGTCTTCAAGGAATGTTATCACTCCCTTTATCAGGAGGTATCCCAGGTATCACACAAACATATACAAGAAGTGAAACCTCCCTCGTATAAGCCAAGAGGCGATTGATAGTTTGGAAGCACCCATCACATTAGATGAACTACAATGTACAGTTCGATCTTTGCCGAAGGGCAAAACCCCAGGCTCGGATGGCTTACGCAGCAAGTTCTATAAAGAATAAATAGAAGAACTAGCGCCTCAGCTCCAGAACGCATTCACTGATTCCTATGAAGCAGGAGTTTTCCCTCTTAACCTGAGGGAATCAATTATTGTTCCCCTTCTTAAACCTCGCAAACCCCCAACAGAGTTCGACTCATACAGGCCCCTGTCCATGGTCAACCAGTATAACAAGATATTGAATGCTACATTAGCGCATCGGCTGAAAAAGGTGATCCATAGGGGTGGGTGGCCTGGAGCGCCATCGATGTGGCAGCTCTTCTGATGGTCTCCGGATGAAACCCGCAGTTCTCTTCAATATAAAGGACTTTCCAGCCATCTCATTAAAGAAAAGAAGACAGCCGCTGCAAACTGAATGCCTGGGCTACAGATGGCGGTAAAACAAGCCCCTAACGCTCACTAGGAACCCAGAACGAAGTTGATGAAGGTTGCAGTGCCTGCCGCTGTGGCATCTCAAAATGGTGGATGGACCAGAGAAGCTTATCCGCAGCGGCTTGTGGGGGCTTGCGGCTGAGGGCTACTGCTGCGATCAGCCAGTGAAGGACTTCTAACCCGCTAATCGTCCTCCGCCCCATCAGCACCTGATTTTCAGAGGGCACCTCAGGACCGCTACCCAGCTACACACACAACGAGAGGGAGTCCTGCCGCATCGCCCCACAGGGATCCAGCCCCGAGTGTAGCCACGGACCAGTCTCGTCAGCGGGCTCTGGGGAAGAAGACACAAGATGCATCTATCTCTCAAATGGTGTCGGGGGCCGCTGGTGAGCTGAGGTGGAGTCTGACGGCTCAACCCGGCCGGGTGGTCTTGCGCTCCCGGTGCGTCCCCCGCTTGGTCCGCTGGACGCCCCGGGCAGTCGGGGTGAGGTGTGTGGGACACTGATCTGCCTGACTCCCACGCCCAACACGGTGAGAGCATACGGCCACCCAGCCCCCTATACTGCATGGCAGCCTGGCCCGCTTTACCTGGCGGAGGGGGACTAACATCTACCAGCGGCTCTCCCTAGGTGCCCAGTTCCTGCCACCGCAACGTGGCCCGACATTTGCTTGTCCTCCGGAATCCTCCTGAGCCACTCGTGAGGGGCGACCATTACTGAGCACCACGTAGCTCTACCACAGAGCTACCCGAGCCCTAAGCGCAACTGCACTCCTTCGAAGTAACTTGGGATCGTGGGGGGTGCACTGGGAGCGTGGCTGCCCCTGGAGGGCTCCTCTTTTCTGCCTCGGCTGTCTACCCCACCCCTTCGGCCGCACCTGAATCTTCAGCTACCACCTGGGGCGCCGCAGCCCACGACTCCACACCTCTCCCGAAATTGCAGGACCTGGTTTTGCCTACCCTGGGTGGCATTGGTCTCACTCCCAATGAGAGCACCTGGCTGTTTTTTCTGGACACAGTTTGGCCTGCATCCTCCGTCGCTGGAATTCACAACCAGGAGCCTGGTCTGTAGAACCCTCCAGGGAAGTCAAAAATCTAAGCCTTACTCCGTCCTCAACATCCTCCGGGCTCTAACCACCTTGCTGCGACCCTAGGGGCCTCCGCCCGCCATCACCAAAATAGACGCCCACCCACGGGGGGCCCAGCTCAACAGCGATTCACCTGAGGGGCCCTGCTGTCCACTTAAGACCTGAACTTGCTTACAAACTCCCCATCCAAATATAAAAAATACGCTGCTACTAGTGCTATCCTCCAGATAGCGCTGAACAAGATTAGGCAGCTCCCCCTTCAGCTCCTGAAGCAACGGACATCGTTGGATCCCCTCACCCCAGCTTCTCCACTCCTGAGACTGCACAGATTCCCCACAACAAGATCCAGAAGCAATGTCCAGGCAGTTGAAATCCGCCAAAAACTCTGGCATCGCAACCATGATGCTCTCAGCAGACAGGGGACAAAAGTTTGAGCCCCCAAAACTCACGGCCAAAAAGCCTCAGAGGAGAGAGGATTACTGGCAACTACAGAGTACATTCAAGCCTTCATGCTGGACATTAAGGCGGAATTCAGGTCATGCATGTCAGAGCTCTCCACTAAATTAGAGAGAACAGACCAGAGGGTCACAGATGCGGAGCAGAGACTAGGGGAAGTGGAAGAGTTCACCCAAGAACATTCTGCAACCCTGATAGAAGTACAATGCTCGATCCAGGCTCTTCATAATAGAATCGACAACTTGCGGATACGAGGAGTTCCATCCTCGGTACTGGATAAAGACCTGGCGGAATATGTGGCGATGTTTTCCAATTGCTGATCCCACATCTAGATAAATCACAGCTGATGCTGGATCGCACCCACAGACTGCGCCCTCAATGAGGGGTGGTATGGGACTCCCCCCCGATGTAATAACACGGGTGCATTTCTACACCACTAAAGAAGCCATAGCAGCAATAGGTTGATCCCGAGATGAGCTGACATTCCAGGGTGCCCCTCCAAATATACCAAGATCTCTCCCTCTTGACAATACAAAAGAGGAAGGCCCTCTGGCCTCTGACACTCTTCCTCCAGGACCACCAAGTCCGGTACCTATGGCTGTTTCCAATGGCCCTCCAATTTTCCTATAACGGGACCCTTCGAAGAATCAGCCACCTCGAGGATGCAGAAGCGATCCTATGCCCTCATTCGCCTGGGGTGCAAAAAACCCTTCAGCTGACCGCACGGAGGGTGAGGCAGTCATCTCTCCTCCTAAACTGAGGCGTGCATCCTGGACGAAAGTACAAAGGAAACGTAATGTGAAATGACCATCTGCCGGTTTGGCACGCACCAGACGGCCTTAGAACATGGAACGACAAGCATAACCCTGCAAGCTTCACACGGCCCAGGCCCAACTCTGAGACACATGCCACCACTACTCCCTTGGAGACCATCTGCGGCCCCGGCAAAGAATAGTCGGCACTGGAACACAGAGCTACAAGAACACACTGCGGGCTTCACACGGCCCATGCCCAACTCAAAGGTGTATGCCACCAAAACTTCCTTGCAGTGGAATTCCGATTTTGTTGACTGTTTTAGCCCTGTTGGCTGGATGGACAGATTTGGCCCGGTTGGCCAGGGGGCATGCCGGACCAGAAGAATCGGCTCCCCAAATTGTTATAGGTTCGGCCTCCCGTTAGAGGTTGATGTTACAGCCCCAGCAACAAGGTGACACCATGCTAACAAAACCCCCAGGAGATGACTGACCCAGGCTCATCCCAATCCCCTCATCCGGTACCCCCAATAGCCTCGATCTCTCCCCCTCATCATCGATACTGAAGTTTGTCTCACACAACATCAGGGGTTTGAACTCCCCCGCCAAACGCAAATTCGCTTTACAGAGACTACATGATGGAGAAAACGCAGTGGCCTTTCTACAGGAGACACACCTTCCAGTGGACTTAGCACGGCTCTGCAACAGGCACTTCCCGCTCCAATTCCTGGCCTCCAGCGGCACTAAGAAAGGGGGTACAGCAATCCTCTTTGCAAAATGGCTGAATCCACAAATTCTGGAGACCAGACGATGCCCTGAGGGTCGCTACATGGCAGTTAAATGCCTTATGCTTGAGCAGCTGTATTCACTTATCTCAGTGCATGCCCCAAAAGACGGACAAGACGCCTTCTATGAGCCACTGGGCAATACTCTCCTTCCATTTGCAGAAGGACAAATTATCATTGGAGGAGACTTCAATGGGGTCCCTGACCTTACAAGATACAGATCACACCCCCGACCCCCAAAGATTTCAAACTCGCCATCAACCTCCTTCATTTCCTCCTGACTCTGGATGTAGTGGATACATGGAGCATACTTCATCCCACCGAGAAGGATTTCTCTTTTTACTTCCATGTGCATAGGACATACTCCCAGATCGACCTCTTACTGGCCTCAACCAGGATCTTGGCCTATGTTGATGAGGTAACCATCGGATCCAGGATACTATCCGACCACGCTCCAATCACACTGGCCCTCCTGGCGTATGACCCAGACCCGATCCCGCAACGCCGATGGAATCTGTATGATCCCATGCTCAATGAAATGCCACTGAGAGATGCGATAGTTAAAACGATTAAAAACTTTTTCAAGGAAAACCCAAATGAAGAGACCTCCTCAGCCAACACTTGCGATGCCATGAAGGTGGTGGTGCGAGGGGAATTAATTGCGCATGGGGGGCGTATCACAGACGCAAACGCCAAGCCCGACTATTCCTCGATGAAGAGGTCCAAAAAGCTGAAGAAAATCATAAATGTAAATGCTGGTCCCCAAAAACCCAATGGGCCATACAGGCTTCCGGAAAAAACTGGAAGCCCACTACGCGGAGAACATAGCACATCTACTAGCCAAATCCAAGCAAAGATACTATGCCAGAAACAACAAGGTGAAAACATTGTTGGTGGAGAAGCTAGCCAAGACGAAGAGGAAAAACACGATCACAGGGCTTTGTGATCAACAAGGCAAGGTCCAATATGCGGAGCAGGAAAAACTTCGACTGGCGGCAGCCCACCTGTCCGAGCTAATGACTGCATCACCGCGAGACCAGGAGAAACAGCTGGAGTACCTGCGGAAGGCGGCACTCCCCCAGCTTAAAGTCTCGGTCTGGGAAAGCCACGATGCCCCATTCTCAGGTGAGGAGGTTGACGCTGCCATAAAATCCCTCAAACCTAGAGCTCCAGGCCCTGATGGATATTCAACTAGATTCTATAAAATGTTCCGCCCCAAACTGATTCCCCCTCTGGTCATGCTCTTTAACTCATGAGTTGGGATCTGTTACCCCTTCCATGCAGCAATCCCTCACCATCCTCCTACTCAAACCAGGCAAAGACACCAGGGACAATAGCAATTACAGACCCATCTCCATCCTAAATATAGACGCCAACATATACCCCAAAATTCTAGTGAACCGCCTGGTGAGCATCTTGCCCGATATAATCAACCCGGACCAGACAGGCTTCATTAAAAATAGGTCGACAGGGGATAACATCCGCAGAGCCCTAAACCTTATTGATATCGCAACCCAAGACCCGCAGAAGGTAGCACTCTTGGTCTTGGACACAACCAAAGCGTTTGATAGAGTTGACTAGTCCTTTATGTGTCTTACTCTGAAAGCATTCCACTTTGGGCTGACCTTCCAAAAATGTGCTTTGGCTAACTATCAATCCCTGAAGACCCTTCTCAGGGTCAATGGCTCCCTCTCGAACCATATCCCCTTAACTTGTATAACCAGACTTATTTGCCATGGTTATGGAAACCTTTGCCCAAAGAATTCGATTAGGCTCAGAGATCAAGGGCCTACGGATCGGCTCCTCCCAACACAAAATAGCCCTCTGCGTAGATGATGTCCTGCTATTCATTATGAATATTAGCTCCTCGTTGAGGCCCGCTCGCTTTGAAATTGATAGATTTGGGAAAGTAGCGGGCTTCACCATCAATTTTGATAGATCCATTGCCCTGGGGATAGGCTTAGAGCTGGGAGAACAGGAATCCCTTGAAACCCTCTGCCCAGTCCAATGGAGCGAAAAAGTAATTCCCTACCTGGGAGTTCAAATTCCCGCTCGTCTGGGTGAGGTATATCGGGCGAATTTCCCCCACTCTTTAAAGAGCTTAAGAGGGTCCTGGACCGATGGCTGTCACAAGAAATCTCACTTATCGGGCGCATTACTGCCTGTAAAATTAACCTCCTTCCGAGGTTCTTATATGCCTGTTCCTCCTTACCCACTATGATCCCTATGCCCCCTCTCCGTCGCTTGCAGAGGAAAATGTTCTGGTACATTTGGAAGGTTAGAAAGGCAAGGATTCCCCAGAGAACAATGATGGCAGGGCCAAATTAGGCGGGTTGGGAGTCCCTGACCTGTGTAAATACCAGGTGGCAGCACAGCTGGCTCGCATTCGGGAATGGCTCGTGTCCTCTCAGCGCCCGAGGTGGGTGGAGGCGGAACAATCTTGCCTGTCACTTCCCCTGTGCTTCCTTCCACACATCTCGCCCCCACTGCGCCAGCACTGGAGGAAGATGCTGTCCTCCACTAATAATAATAATAATAATTTGGCATTACCCACGGTGTGTGGTGCTCATTTATCGACCTCAGAAGGATGAAAGGCTGAGTTTGGCCCCGCCGGGATTCGAACCTGCGTTAGCAGGCTCTGCACGGATGTCAAAGCAAGCGCTCTACTCGCTGTGCCACTTGACCGGCTATGTGACTAAGAATACTCTCAGCACATGGGACTGGGACTTGAGTCATAGGGGCGTTCCGAGGGGGCTGGGCCATCCTCCCCAATATCCCATAACTCAGCTGTTTCCCCAGGGTTCCATCCAGTGAATTAAAAAAATTAGATTGCGGATAGCCTTAAATCTCTGGGACAACCTTTTGAGAGAGGCCAGCCTCGTTCATTTGAGCAATGCAAAACGGTCTTCTGGCTAACGGAAGCGGACAGGTTCCCCTACATTCAACTACGGCATTGCTGCTCTCACCCACTAACCCATCAAGCGGTGATACGCACCTCCAACTCCCTCAAGTTCACCCTAAAAGATCTCCCGCCACTTGGGAAAATGTCCACCCTTTATAAACTTCTGCAGGAAGACATTCTTTCCACAAGGGACCCATATATGTTATAATGGGAGGCAGACCTGGAACAGCCCCTGGAAGACCAGACTTGGGTGGACATTTGGGCTCGGACACATTCTTCCTCCTTTTGCATTACCAATAGGGAATGTGCCCATAAGGTACTCCTACGCTGGTACTATCCTCCCCTCAGGTTTCACCGTATTAACCGGGCGTTAGACCCCTGCTGCTGGTGCCTCTGCGGACAGCCGGGATCATACTTCCACATGTGGTGGTCATGCCCAAAGGTGAAAACTTTCTGGACACAATGTATCACCACCATAAAAGACATCACCCACGTGGCAATTCCATTAGAACCGGAACCCATCCTATTAGGAACCCTGGCCTGAGGGGTTTACCCAAGGTCCGGAAAACAAGCCAAGCTACTGACCCAATTTCTCTTGGCCGGAAGAATCACAGTTGCCTGCACTTGGAAGACCACTGAAGGGCCATTCATGTCTCTTTGGTGGATAAAAATGTGGGACATACTGATCGCGGAAAAAGTGTCAGCAGCCAAGGCAGGCCTCCAACACCGCTTCTCAAACACTTGGACGTCATTCCTAGACCATGACCAAAACTTTTCGGCTCTAACTAACAAACCCCTCCAGGTCAGGAGGGTCCTTGAGTCGGAAGGAGAACATCCGGTGGTGAGGTCCCCTGGGCCGAACCAGGAGGAGGGGGGGGGGGGTCAGGGAGGGGGGAAGGGACTGAAACAGGGGCACGGACTTGTGGGACTCGTGCCCTCTTTTTGTGGATAACCGAATGAGGGGTATATGATGTGTTTTTTATTTACCTGTATTACTGTCACCTTTGTGCTGGTTTAAAATAAACAAATTTTTTAAAAAAAGGTGATCCATACAATTATACATTCAGACCAAATTGGATACGTGCCAGGTAGAAACAGTGCTTGGAATCTGCGGCGGTTGCACCATTTTATTGATAGCACCACTTCCTGGGAGACCCCCTGTGCAATAGCAATGCTGGACGCTGTCAAAGCGTTCCATTCGGTGAGATGGTAATGGCTCTATGCAATGTTGCGCAGGTTTGGCTTCGGGCTGGTGTACATAAGATGGGTACATAAGATGGGTATGACTAGTATACACCAAACCAGTCACAAGATTCAAGACAGGCAGACACATCTCGGACGTTGGGAGCTAGAAAAAGGTACCAGGCAAGGATGCCCACTGTTCCCATTGCTTTACATTTTGGCCATGGAACCGATAGCCCAGTACTTGAGGACAGAATATCTTGCGGCGGGCATAGTTATAGATGGCATAAGTCACCTGATATCAATGTACGCTGATGATACCTTGCTATACATACAAAACCCAGAGGACAACTAAGAGTTCATTATGGAAGCCCTGGTGCCATTTGTGAATCTGTCAGGGATTACAGTCAGCATAGATAAATCATCCCTGTTCTCGATAGCAGGTTTATTTTACAGGGTGCAACACACGCTCCCAATCCTGGCACTACAGTGGAGCGTCAGCACGTTCAGATACCTGGGGGTAAACATATACCAATACCCAAAGTTGAAGCATGTTAACAACACCCTGAACACTCTGGAAGGTGTCAAGAACTCCATAAGGTTCTCGAATAAATTGCCCCTCTCGTTAAAGGGTAGAGAAGCTCTGTTAAAAATCGTTGTCCTGCCTAGGCTACTGCATTATTTTGTAAATGTCCCGTAAAATATACCCAAAACCTTCTTCAAGACACTTGACTCCAAATGCTTGGATTTCAATGGCAAAATAGTAGGTGTAGGATAGCACTGTCCTCTTTACGCAGACCTCATGAAGAGGGTGGAATCTGGGCCCCACACTTCGAATTATACTATATAGCGGGACAACTGCAATTTGTGGTGAACTGGTTAGCGGCTGACCCCAATCCAGACATGCAGATGCTTTTACCCGCTGAGCCACGCTTTTATCTGAGGCAATTGTTATGGAAAAAGAGACCCTGTGCCTGCCACAGTTCACACTTGGTGTCTCTAGGGGTGCAAATGTGGGACAGAACACTCACACATATCAGACTTAGGGAACCGTTCTCAGCACAGATCCCATTGGTATCGTTGGTATCGTCCACCACGCAAGTGCGATTGAAGATACGAGCGAACTGGGAACCCAATGGCATTGCCACGACAGGTGGCCTGCTGCATGACACCTCCTTTATACCCTTTAGCGAGTTAGTCGAACACACAGGCCTGCACCAAGGCCAATACCTCCTACACTGCACCATCAAGAGGGAGATTGTAGGCAGATGGCCCACATATAGCAAATTAATGGAAAAATACTCAATTGTAGACATCCTGTATGAATATGTATATCCTGAATATATGATTTATTTATAACTGGAGGGCCCCCCACTATTTTATCAGTAAGACGCAAGTGGGAGGAAGACCTCAGTGTACCTTTTTCAGATACATACTGGAAGGAGATTCTCGGATACCACAACCGAGTGTCCCAGAATGATAGATTGTAGCTGATACAGCTGTTTGTGACAGACAGGGCATATATGACCCCTTTGAGAATCTCACATTTCCCTGGCACAAGAGCACAACACTGCCCTAGGTGCAATTCTGAAGATGCTGGTATGCTACATATGTTCTTGGCAGGCCCCACGGTGTAGATATATTGGCAAGAGATAGCTGCCAGAATGAACAGGGGAGGGTTGGTATTGGATGTGCTTTCCCCTGGGGCTTGTTTACTAGGTCGATTCTCACACCCCAAACGCACAAAGCACATCCATAAGATGAAAGATGAAAGATTTGGCGTACATTTTATCCAAATGCAGGATTGCTATGGCATGGAAAGCCCCAAGGGGCTCTAATATAGAGGACTGGTGGCGTGATCTGAAGAAGTGGGCACAGGCCGAGACAGAGGTTTGGAGGGGGGCAGCACACTTTGGTCTACCTGCAGTCAGTGAAGATGTTATGGCATGGGACATCCTAATACAAAGTCTGTATGCTCCGTTGGCCATAGACGCAGACAAGGTGAACACACCCCCATAAATATCAAAGTTATCCTAAGCAACCCGAGCTAAGCCGAACAAGGTCAATACAAGTAACGTGCTAGTACTATAGACGGCATGGGGGAGGGAACCGGAGTGGGGAACTTTTGGGGTAAGTGACTTACGGTGTGTTAATGTTTGGTTATTGCTGATAATGCGCAAGATTGTATCATGGAACGTCTATTCTATGTATAAGTAAAAATCAGTAAAACCATCTATGCTGCCTCCAAATTCGATGTTAAGTTTTGTCCCTATGTCTACCTACCAGATCTAGCACACACTTGACTTAACTAATATCCAAATGCAGCATGATCCTGAACGACTGTTGAGGGTTCGTCCATGCCCCCATGCGGTCCCGTAGCCCCCAACTAGCAAGGAGGACACCTCACACGCGTCCTTACTGTTCGGGCTTCCCGGTCGCTCTGCGCGGCTGGGAAACGCCCCGTTTATTTATGCTGCACGCGGCGGCGTGCAACTTCACGCCACCACGTGCGTGCCCGTCATCGGGCAGCGCCACACTCCTCCTTTTTCCTGGAGAACAAACAACACACACTACAACTATGCACTGCACACGATACACCATAACAATAACATTTTAACATTCCCTGTTGTCGGAAACACCCCTTTATTACCAGCCACCAGGGTCCCCTTACTTCAACAGTGATTACCACTACAGTATTCGGCCAAATGTCCAAGTACGTAATCGGTGAGGCGAGCAGGTTTCCCTCGCCCAGCCCTCTGGGGGTACCTCCTGCTCACCCCCGGCACGGGTGATCTGTCCACAGGTGTTGGTCTGGCTGGAGACTCAGGCAGGCCCGGTGTTTCATCAGTGTCCTCTGGGAGCTCACCGGGGTCGGGCTCAGGAGGCGGGTCAGTTCGTGGATCCCGTAGCTTCTTGAAAAAGCTGACATTTCGAGTGACTGCAGACCGGCCTCCGATGCAGTTATCATGGACCCTTTTACCGCGACAACGTCCAGCGGTTCTGGCTCATAGGGCAGAGAGAGCTTTCCATGTGGATGTCTGTTGCGAATGAGGACCTCGTCCCCTGGTTCCAGTCGTTGTGGGCGAAGCCCTCTCCGAGCATTCTCCTGCTCGATCCGTGTTTTACGGACAGCCTCGACCTGCCGATCATCGATCACGCCCGGTTCCTTCTCCCCCACTTCGGGTAGCAGCCCACGCGGGCAACGCCTAAACAGGGCCTCCGCCGGGGCCACTCCAGTGGATGCGTGGGGCGTGGTGCGATATACCCTCAGGAATTGGTACAGCGCTCTCTGCAATGGCTGTCCCTGCCCTGGGCAATTCTAAAGGTCTTGTTGAGGGTCCTCATGAGCCGTTCAGCTTCACCATTGGCCCTTGGCCACAGGGGAGTGATTTTCCTGTGCACCACCCTATAGCTCTCCAACAGCTCCGAAAAGCGTTCGCTCTCGAATGGTGAGCCATTGTCCGAGCACAACGTCTGAGGGAATCCATGGGCTGCAAATATTTTCTCCACGGCAACCACAACGTGCTCGAACGCTACTGAATCCACAAATTCCACCTCTGGATATCTTGAATACTCGTCAACTATTACCAAGAAGTGGGTGCCCATCGTGGTGGAGCCGAAGTCCGCATGGATGACCTCCCATGGTCGCGTCCCGCGAGGCATTGCCTCTATCTCCGGCTCTCGCTGTAGTGGAGAAGCCGCCTGGCACCACACACAGGCCGCCACAAAATCATCCACCTTGCGCTCGAGTTCCGGAAACCACACCTTCAGCCTTAGGCGGGCCTTGGTCTTGGCGGCACCCTGGTGACCACGATGTGCCAGCGCAATCACGTCGCCCACCTCCGACTGGGGCACCACAATCCGGTCACGGCCTCCAGCACCGACTTCCAAGAGCCGTGCTGCATGGACTGCTTCAGAATGTTAAAACACTCATCCTCGGCTGCCGCCACCTCAAGCTCTTGGAGAGGCATGGCATTCGGTGTTGCTGCCTCCACTACCACCCGGACATGTTCTTCGGCCTCCTCTGTGCACGTGTCCGGGTCTCTTCCGCCGGGTGCCCCCGGGTGTCTGGAGAGGTAATCGGCCGCGTTGTTCGCCCCAGGCCGATAGATTAGAGTGACCCCATGCTCCAGCAAGGCGAGCATCCATCTTTCAATCCGCGCGGGTGGCTTGGATGATGACCCCGCCAGGATGGGCAGCAACGGTTTGTGGTCCGTCACGACCGTCACCGGGCGTCCAAGGACATAGAGTCGGAAGTGCCGGCATCCCCAGAGCACCGCCAGTGCCTCCCGCTGAATTTGCGAGTATCGTTGTTCCGCCTCCGACAGGGCCTTGCTGGCGTAGGCCCCCAGTTCCAGATCGTGTCCTTTCTCATTAGTGCCCTGAGCGGTTCCGACCTGGAGGCAAGGTTCTTGATAAACCGTCCACAGTACGTAACCATGCCCAGGAAGCTCTGTACCTCAGACACAGACTCCGGAGGCTGCGCCTTCTTTATGTCCTGCACCTTCTTGGGATCAGGAGACACTCCTCCCTCCTTGAACACAAAACCAAAGAACTCTATGGATGGTCGGAGGAATTCACACTTCTCTTTGTGCAGGGTGAGGCCCAAGGACTGCAGTCTCTCAAATGTCTTTGCCAGACGCCGTAGATGATCGACCTCCATTCTCGCGAACACCAAGATGTCGTTGCTTATATTCAGAACTCCCTCCAAGTCCGCTAGGGCACCCCGGATTATGTTCTGGAATACCTCGGCCGCCGAGGAGACACCAAAGCTAAGCCTCTTGTAACGGTAGAGCCCCCGATGTGTGGTGAAGGTGGTGATATATCTCGACTCGGGGTGGAGGACAACCTGGTGATACCCCACCCTGAGGTCCAGTTTCGAGAAGAAACAAGCACCTTGTACCTCTGCAATGATGTCATCTATCGTCGGGGAGAGGTGTCTTTCTCTCCTGATGGCCTTGTTTGGGAGCCTCATGTCAACGCAGATACTGACACCGTCGGGCTGCTTGGGTTTTCGTGCCACTACTATGGGGGACACCCAGGGGGTGGGGCCCTCCACCTTCTCTTTTATGTCCAGATCCACCAGGCTATCCAGCTCTTTATCCACCTGTTCTCAAAGGTGAAACGGCACCCGCCGATGCTTCAGGGCAATGAGCTGCACCGAATCGTCAATGTGTAGTCTCAAAGGTTCTCCAACCATCTGTCCGATCCCCTTGAACAGTGCTGCGTATTTCTCTAACAGGTCATTTATGTCCTCCAAGTAGACAGAATACGCAAAAGTGACAATACCAAGGGCCTCCGCTGCAGCACAGCTCAGCAACGTGTTGGTGCTCACAGGTGTCACATAGAACCGTGCTTTAATTTGCGAGCCATCATGCTCCACCTTGGCCACAAACACACCATCCAGGGGAATAGGGTGACAACCACCAAAAGCAAAAATGCGGGCCCTTGGTGCAGCTAACTTGGGGGGTTGGTCCATAACATCATAATGTCCCCGTGCCATTAAATTGACGGATGCCCCAGTGTCCACGAGGACTGGAACGGGAGATTGATTCACCTCGATTACACACCTGGGCTGCCTCCTGTTCTTAATCTTCAGGACCCCCACACTCGAGACAAAGAACACATTTTCTTCCTCGTCCTCTTCCACTTCCTCCACCTGGGCGTCCTCCTCGCTCTGATCCACCTGAGCGACGCTGGGCGGCCGACCCTGGCGGGTGAAGCTTGCCCGCCCTGGGCCTCTCGGTACCAGCACAGGCGTTGCCGCCTTGCATACCCTGGAGAAATGGTCCGGCAAACCACACCGCCCACATGTCTTTTCTGCCGCCGGGCACTCTGCTGGGTGGGGCAGGTCGTACCCACACTTTATGCTAATTTCCCCTGCCCTTCCAGCCCTCTCTCGGGGAACACCTCCAGGCCTTCTGACACCCCTGCCGCCGCGCCACATCGCACATACCTCCTCAGTCTTGATGGGGCGCGACCCTGCCTCCATCTTGGTTGCTCTCGCCTCTGACACCTCATGGCACCTCCCCAATTCAAGGATGCGCTGATGCGTTTTGCCTGGTTCTCGTAACACCTGGCGCCTGAGCTTGCCTGATGAACACGCCTGGATAAGCATTGTCCTAATCATGTCCTCTGCATCTCCCCAGGCGCAGGCTAAGGAGAGATGCCTCAGGCGTCCATAGAATGAGTCCAGAGATTCATCGTCCTTCTGCTTGGCCGATAGCATCACAAAACGATCATAGTCCGCGTTGGCAAGAGGCAAGAAGTAAGCATGCAGGGCAGCCTTCGCCTGACCATATGATCCATCCCCAGGCGGCAGCGATTCAAAAATCTCTTGCACGGACGGTCCTGCCGAATACAGCATGGTTGCCAGCCTGGTATCATCATCCACCACCTGGGCCGCTCGAAAGTACATGTCCAGATGGTCCACCCACCTTCTCCATCTGGGCCCTAGGCTAGATGGTGGGCCCAACACATCAAACTCGGGGATGGGCTGCAGAGCCGCCTGGGTACGCACCTGGGCCATGACCGGAAGGTTTTGTGGAGCAACGGGCCGTGCCACTGACTGTACAAAAGGTGGAAGACCTTGAGGAGCCGCCTGAACAAGTGGAGGTTGCTGCACAAGCTGCCCCTGAGGTGGCACACGTGGTGGGGGTGGAGGAAGCCGCTGAATTGCCGCTGCGACACCTTGGTCCTCAGTGTCACTCATGAGTCTGAGCGCACAGGCACCCCAGCATGGAACACCGGGGCCGCAACTCAAACTCCACAGTCACTGCAGCACCTTGTGATGATGAAGAGGGTGAAATCAGCGTGGCCACCCACCTGTTGATGAAGATGCACCACCTTGATGATGAAGAGGATGAAACAGAGTGTGTCCATCAGCCTGATGATGAAAGAGATGAGGATGAACTGTTCAGCCTTCAAATGTTCCAAAAATTAGAAGAAGAAAGATGTGTGGGTCATATAGATCCGAGACCCAAAGCCTTCTTCCTTGCTTCCACTCGACGTAGTAAACCCAAAGAAAAGCCAAAATTGAAGATAGGCATATATTCCTGCAGGTATGCCTTCCTGCTGTTAGGGGTTCCAAAAATTAAGCTTGGGGCTGCTTCCGAGCCGAAACCGGAGCCTCGTGAAGTCCCACAGCTTGTGTTCCAAAATGGCCGCCAGCCGCATGGGTAACGCACTACCCGCGGCAATGAAACGAAGTGTTGCATCCACCTCGTTTTGGTGAAAAAAATTATATTAATAGTCACCGCCGGGTCCGGGCATCGTTTCCCCCACTCGTCGCCACTGTTGAGGGTTCGTCCATGCCCCCATGCGGTCCCGTAGCCCCCAACTAGCAAGGACGACACCTCAAACGCGTCCTTACTGTTCGGACTTCCCGGTCGCTCTGCGCGGCCGGGAAACGCCCCGTTTATTTATGCTGCACGCGGCGGCATGCAACGTCACGCTGCTGCGTGCGTGCCCGTCATCGGGCAGCGCCACAACGACTTAGGAATCTCCTTTGCTATTTTTTAAAAACAATACATTCACGGTAAAAGGAAGGCTACGGGAACGTGACTGGGTTAATCGACACCATTTCGGAATGTCAACTTTATAAGCAGAGCATAAGAACAGAAAGTAGCATGGGGTCCACAGCGGGGAACTGTTGCGAGAACGCCAGGTGACCTCGCGTTCTTGTTTTTGTTGTGATTCCAGCATCGCAACATCATCACCTTACAAGCGCTAAAGTAAAAAGCACCTGACGTCAAAGATGCTGACACATCATCCCCATCGTCTGTTGCTGTGGAAGATTTTGTGCCTAATGCCGCAGCCGAGAGGGGGCGGCCATCCGTAATTCGAACTTCACGCCGGGCCCTTTTCTCCCAGCGACACAGTAAACATCCATGTAGTAGCCCGGAAATGTCCTAAACTCTTGGGTGTTCCTACAATTTTGGTTTAGGTTAATTGAAGGATCGGCTGCATCGTTCCTATTTCTATAAGTAGTCTCATCAAGGAAATAGTGGCTCTAACAATTTATAAATGAGACAGCTTGTTGAAGTATCATTAATAAAGAGGCCCTTCCAGTTAGGAACGAAGACCAAACTTTATTTTCATATACGACCCGGTGCCCTGTGCTCCATCCGCTGCCATCAGCCACCTGTTCCCCAAACGTACGACTCTCAGCCTTCCAAACCGAACCCCCGCACCGTTACAATCACAAACCTTCTTACATACTCATTCATGCGGATGGAGACAGGATTCCGTTTACAAAGGATGTCAATGTACAAATTAAAGAAAGAAACACATTAACCATAGTACTGTGATAAAACTAACAAATATAACACTATCCCCCTCCTATAAATATTAAACAAAGAAAAGCAAAACAAAAAAAAGAGCATATTTCTTAACCATGCAATGTATAGAACAATGCAACAGAATAATTGTTTATGGGCTATAATTGTTAAACACTTAACAAAGGAGGGGCGTGGCCTGGAGCGCCAAAGTTGTGGCATCTGACAAGAAGCTAACCTTCCTGCGGTCATCCAGTGATGAATTCCTCATCAATGGCAACGTTAGAAGCAGAGGCACCCGTGATAGTCTTGAGGGGCTCCTAATCCCCCTGGAACCCCTGAAACGAGCTGGATTTGTGCTCTCCCCCCCCCCAACCCAGAGCGCCGCTTCCAAGATGGGCGACGGGAGAAGCAATCCCTGTCCGACTTTGAGAGCAGCGAGCGGAGCGAGCGACTGAGGTACAGTCCAATGGAAATATGAAATAGAAGAGAGACGAATATGCAGCCTCGTTAATCCTGAGAAGTGCTGGCAGATTAACAAACTAGCAAGATCCCCCGCTACCCCTCTCCCGACATAAGCGAGAGTCGTGGCGAGGCCCCGAGGAGCCATAGACCCCCACTGCCCTGGAACAGCTGTGAAGAAGGGTGAAGGGAGGCAACACACACGCGACTCCTAGAGGAACACCCACGCGACTCCCGGAGAAGGCGACGGACACTGCACCAAAGGCCCGGCAGACGCCTCCGGAGTGGTGTTCAGCCCGCGCCTGCAGCTGAGCTGGCAAAGCCCGGAACCTACCGAAACAAACAAGGTGAGAGCCTAGCACCAGCAAGCCCCACACCCGGATCCTGAGAGGCCGTCTATGCGCAGTGAAGTCTAGGGAGGCTAGGGGGCTGACGATGAGACGACCCTGGAGGGGCCCCAGCTCCCTCGCTCCCCCTCTCCCGACATAAGCGAGAGCCGTGGCGAGGCCCCGATGAGCCATAGACCCCCACTGCTCTGGAGAAGACTGTGAAGAAGGGTGAATCTCCGAGACCCAGGAAGGCAACACTCACGCAACTCCCAGAGGAAAACCCACGTGACTCCCGGAGAAGACGACAGACACTGCTCCGAAGGCCCGGCAGACGCCTCCGGAGTGGTGTTCAGCCCCCGCCTGCAGCTAAGCTGGCAAAGCCCGGAACCTACCGAAACAAACAAGGTGAGAGCCTAGCGCTAGCCAGCCCCATGCCCAGACCCAGAGACGCCGTCTACGTGCTGTAAAGCCTAGGTAAGCGTGAGGGCTGACGGTGAGACGACTCTAGAGGGGCCCTAGACTTCACCACTTAGCGGCAACCGCGACCGCATTACCCGCAATCTGCCGCCACCTTAGGACCCCCATTTCAACGGTGCCTCCGGGTCGTGCGACTCTAGAGGCTTGTAGCCTCTGCCCAATCCTTTGAGCAGAGGTTCCATCAGACATAATCGCTACATGAAGAGCCGTCACTGGCCCCACAGGCCCCACTGATTCAGCTGCATCCTGGGGTGCCCCAGCCCACTTCCCTCACCCTGAAGGAGCCCCATTAACAATGGCTGCCTGGAAGCCCTCCCCATCGAGGTTCCAGCTGAGCAACACATCCTGAGCAGCCCGCCACCACACCTCAGAGCCTGTCTGAGCTATTCCAGACCTCTAGCCTCCCGGACTCATTGCTTTCGTGCTCATATTAAGCCTTTCAGCCTAGCAGTTTCCTGGCGCGCCCCGGCTCACTCTCCTCCCCCTCAGGTTGCCTACGTTCTGAAGCTAAACCTCACTGACGAACATGGAGCATTCCTCTTCCAGCGAGGTCAGACGAGCAGCGCTGAGAATTTCGCCTGGAAAGACCCCCGACAATCTGCTTTAGAGCGCCTCTCACTACTAGTCACCAGACCCTTAGTGAGCCGGGAGCTCACAAGACTGCCTTTTGCAGCCCTCCTGCCCGACTCCCAGTATAAGACAGCGCAGCAGACACGATGGCGATACCCATTAAAGCAACCAAGCACTCCGACATCTCCACTATGCTGTTAGCAACAGACAAGGCTAAGAAACCGGACCCTCCCAGACTCCCCCCACAGAAGACCCCGGAAGAGCAGGGAAAGCTGGCAACGAAGGGAGATATCCAAGCCTTTATGCTAGACATCAAAGAAGAATTCAGATCTTGCATGGCCGAGCTCACCGTGAAACTAGAACAAACAGATCAACGAGTCATAGAGGCAGAGCAGAGGCTAGGCGAATTTGAGTACTTGACCCAGAGTCATGACGCAACCCTAATAGAGATGCAACAAGCGATCCAGGCTCTCCAGAACAGGAGCGAAGTACTAGAATTTAAGCAGGAGGACCTGGAAAACAGGGCCCGAAGAAACAATCTTTGCATTTGAGGAGTCCCCTCAGCAATACAAGATAAAGACCTACCAGAACATATAAGCAACTTCTTTCAAACCCTACTCCCACAGATGGACCAGACCCAACTTATCCTAGACCGCACTCATAGAATGCGCCCAAGGCGGGGGGTGAATTCAGATGCCCCGCCGGATGTGATAACGAGGGTCCATTTTTACACTAAAAAGAAGGCCATTGCAGCAATAAGCCGCACCAAAGACGAACTGTCCTTCCTAAGCACCCCGCTCCAGATATACCAAGACCTCTCCCCGATGACCCTACAAAAAAGGAGAGCCTTCAAACCCCTAACCCTTTTCCTGCAGAGCCAGAAGGTCCGATACCGGTGGCTATTCCCCACTGCTCTCCAATTCACCTACCAAGGAACCCAACGTTCAATAAGCCACCTGGAAGATGCAGCGTCTATTCTTCACCCAGTTTCTCCTGGGAACTCGCCCACTCGCAGCCCATCCTCCACGCCAGACGACACAAATCAGCCTCCTCAGAAGCGGCCTCAGCCAGCCTCGTCAAAGGCGCAGAAACGCTGGAAAATGAGATAGTTCCATGAGGACCGCCGATCAAAGATCAACGACCCGCAGATCTACAATAGAAAATAACAATGCTGCGGGCCCTGAGCGGCCCATACCCCACTCTGAGGTGTATGCCATCACCCTACCCTTGGAGACAAATTCAGTTATGTACCATCGTCCCAGCCCTGTTGGCTAAATGGACAAAGATGGCCGGTTGGCCATGGGAATCGCCGAACAGGAAGAATCGGCCTCCCTCAAGACTGCAAGTTTACCCTCCCGTTGGAGAGGTCATAAAATTCGACCACTGGAGATCTGCATAGACATCAAGTCCATATATGATGCCTGAAACCCACCACCCTCCCCCTCAGACTCCGCCCCAGGCGCTGATGGAAGATCATGAGACCCCACATCCACACCGAAAAGTGAAGTTCCTGATGATTAAAGTCAGAGGCTTAAACGCGCCGCAGAAGAGGAAATCCACGCTACGGCGTTTTCAGAACGAAGCGGCCTCAGTTGTCTTCCTCCAGGAAACCCACCTGATCCCAGCGGATTTCACTAGGCTCCGCGACAGACAATTCCTGCTACAGTTTTTCTCTTCGAATGGCACCAAGAAAGGTGGGGCGGCGATACTCTTCGCCAAGGGGCTCAGACCACAAATCCTAGACACCTTGCTCTGCCCAGAAGGCCACTTCGTAGCGATCAAGTGCCAGATCTATCGCCAGCTCTACTCACTCATTTCGGTCTACACCCCAAATGATAAACAGGAAGAGTTATACTCAGACCTAGAAGAAGCCCTGCACAGTTCGTAGAGGGCCAGACGATAATTGGAGGAGACTTCAATGGTGCTCCAGACCCAATCAAAGATAAATCTCACCCCCCGGCTCGCAAAGACTATAGCGTAGCAACGGCCCTACTCAAATTATTCTGAACCCTAGATGTGGTGGACACTTGGAGAGTGCTACATCCAGAGGACCGCGATTATTCATTCTAGTCCTACGTGCACAGAACCTACTCCCGCATCAACCTTCTGTTAGCTTCCCCCCTAGCGTTGGCCTTCACTGACGATGTAACCATTGGTCCTAGAATCCTATCAGATCATGCCCAATCATTTTGACGCTAAGAGCCCATGACCCTGACCCGCCGCCAAAACACAGATGGACTCTATACGACCCGATCTTGGGAGATATGTCACTGAGGGACGTGGTAGCGAAAGCTATAAAAGAATTCTTTAAGGAAAACAAAAACAAAGATACCTCTCCAGCCAACACATGGGACGCAATGAAAGCAGTAGTGAGAG
Source organism: Ambystoma mexicanum (assembly GCF_040938575.1). Taxonomy (NCBI): domain Eukaryota; kingdom Metazoa; phylum Chordata; class Amphibia; order Caudata; family Ambystomatidae; genus Ambystoma; species Ambystoma mexicanum. Next base: position 744,278,057 of record NC_090936.1, read on the forward strand.
GGGTCTTAATTTCACAAGGAGCAGTTTATCATAAGAAGAAGCAACAAATCCGCCAGAACTTACAAGATGAAGTAGAGAAAGCGGAAGCAGTATGTAAAGCGAAGAACTGGATGCCTAGAACCCACCGGATCCTGCAGACAGCCCAGAAGAAGCTTGAAGCACATTATGCGGAAGACACAGCCCAGCTCCTAGCCAGAACCAAGCAAAGCTACTACGCCAAAGGAAACAAGTCAAACAAATTCCTGGTGGAAAAGCTGGTGAAGATCAGGAAGAGGAACGCCATCCTGGGCCTCCGTGATCCCCAGGGTAGAGTTCAATTTGCAGAGGGAGACAAGCAGCAGTAGCCCACCTCACGGACACGATGACAGCATCCCCGAGATCACCCGAAAAGCAACAATCCTACCTGCGAGACGCAGCTCTCCCCCAGATCTCTCCCACAATAAGAGATGAGCTGGAGACCCCGATCACAAGGGAAGAGGTCGACAAAGCCATCAAGAGTCTCAAACCAAGGGCGTCCAGACGGATTCTCGACCCGCTTGTACAAAATCTTCCACCCCCAGCTAGCGACCCCTCTGACAACGCTTTTTAACTCTTTCGCCGTCTCGGGGACAATTACTCCATCAATGCAAGAATCGATCACAGTCCTCGCTCTGAAGCCGGGAAAAAACCCCAGAGATATCACGGCGTATAGACCCATCTCCCTACTAAACCTGGACGCTAACATATATTCAAAAGTCCTAGCCAAAGGACTAGCGAAGGTGCTCCCGGACATCATCAACCCGGACCAGACGGGGTTTATATTGAATAGATCCGCTGCAGACAACATTCGCAGGGTCCTGAATCTGATTGAGGTCGCGCAGCGAGACTCGCGAAAATTGACAGTGCTAGTTCTGGACGCAACCAAGGCCTTCGACAAAGTAGACTGGTCATTCCTCCGACTCACCCTGGAGTCCTTTCACTTCGGACCCTGATTCCAGAAACTAATTTTGACGAACTTCCAATCCCCAAAAACCCTGCTTCGTGTCAACGGCCTTCTATCCAATCCAATCCCCTTATCATGTGGTACCAGGCAAGGATGCCCCCTATACCCCCCGCTCTTCGCTCTAGTTATGGAACCCCTGGCCCAACGAATCCGCCTCAACCCCAGACTCAAAGGCTTCCAAGTAGGTCCTTCCCAGCACAAAATAGCGCTATATGCTGATGATGTGATGCTGACCATAACGGACACCGCCCAGTCATTGAGGTCCTCCCTGGCAGAAATCCATTGCTTCGGGAAGGTGTCGGGATTCGCTATAAACTTCACAAAATCATCAGCCTTAGGGGTGAGACGGGAGCCAGAAGATAAAGTTTCCTTCAGAACCCACTGTACGATCCAACTGAGCGAAAAGTCTATTCCCTACCTAGGAGTCCAGATCACAGCCCGTCCGGAAGATGTCTATCGGACGCAATTTCAGCCGCTATTCAAGACCCTGGAAGAGGACCTCGATCGCTGGCTTTCACAGGAGGTTTTGCTGCTAGGTCGCATAGCAGCGTGTAAAATGAACCTCCTCCCACGTCTCCTGTATGCTTGCTCAGCTCTTCCTATTATGATCCCCCTGCCCCCGCTCCAGCGCCTCCAGAGGAAGGTATTATGCTTTATATGGTAAGGGAAAAAATCAAGGATCCCACTGAGGACAATGCTGAGTAGTCCGAACCTAGGAGGCCTGGGGGTCCCTGATCTCCAGAAATATCAGATAGCGGCCCAGCTAGCTCGCACTCAAGCTTGGTCTATCAGCTTGAACCGGCCAAGGTGGGCAGAGATTGAAAAATCCCGCTTACCCCTCCCCCTCCGCTTCCTCTTGCACCTCCTTCCCGCCTCACGGAGAACATGGCCAGCTATCCTATCCTCCACCAAGCATACCTTGAAAGCATGGGAATGGACACGTAAACACAGGAGCATCCCGAGAGACCTCAGCCCATCTGCCCGAGTATTTCGTAACCCGGCGTTCTCACCGGGGGCTCACCCCACCAACTTCAAAAACTGGATCACCGGTGGCCTTAGCTCCATAGGCCAGCTGTTTGAGAGGAATCAACCACTCACCTTTGAACAATGCAAGAGCGCCTTTAGCTTAACGGAAACAGACAGATTCTCATATGCGCAATTACGACATTGGTGCTCCCATCCATCAACTCGCTTGGCAGCTACACGGGAACTGGACCCCATAGAGCTGACAATCGCAGATTCCCCAAACCGAGGACGAATCTCGACGATATACAAGCTGTTGCAGACAAACTTTCTCGTCGCTAGAGCAACCTACATGACCCAATGGGAAACAGACCTAGGGCACTCGATAGAAGACCAGGCCTGGATAGACATTTGGCCTCGAACTCGATCCTCCTCCTTCTGCATCACCAATCGAGAGTGTGCCCATAAACTACTCTTAAGATGGTATTACCCGCCGCTCCGACTACATCACTTCAACCAAACGTTAGACTCCCGATGTTGGCGTCAATGCGGCCTCCCGGGATCGTTCATACATATGTGGTGGTCATGCCCAGTGATTGCGAATTTCTGGACCCAATGCATCGCGGCCATAGCAGACATAACCACGATAACGCTACCTCTGGAGCCAGAACCTATTCCATTAGGAGTCCCGATCCCGGGCATATACCCAAGATCTGGCAAAGGGGCAACCCTCCTAACCCATCTGCTCCTAGCCGCGAAAATCACGGTGGCACGAACCTGGAAAGCTCCGGAAGGTCCCCTAATGATCCTGTGGTGGCTGAAGCTCTGGGACATTTTCATAGCGGAAAAAATCACAGCGGCAAACAGAGGCCTCCTTCACTGCTTCACAAACATTTGGTCACCCGTGATAGACTACGACCAGAGCTACCCCGCTCTAACATTCAAGCCACGTTCAGTGGCAAACACGCTATTAGCCGAGAGCAAGGACATGATACAACGAGCGGAGGAGCGAGAGCTAGATGATAACTGAGGGTTAAAGGGAGGAGGGCTAGCTTAAGGGAAGGTGACTAGATGGCTTGATAAATTGCTAAGATTTAATGTTGTAATGTATAATTCGAGGTGTGTTGACCAAAAGATAAACAAGTTTAAAAAAAATAAACACGTTTAAACACCCAACAAAACAAAACCAACCCGGAAACAAAGTTTCTATAGTAATAGACAACTACTTTTCCATGACATAGTCTTTAGACCAAACTGGCAGTCTCCTAACCCTTGTACCTCGAACAAAACTACCATCATCACCACCACTACTTTGATCATCTCCATACACATACTCTTCTCTTGCTTCACTTCCCTGTTGCACAGCTCCTTTCACATACTCTTCTCTCATCTCCACCCCACTATGTACTGGGCGTGAATCATTTTCAAATAATTCAATAGCTCTTCTATTATCCTTCTTCCTCATGTATTCTTCCGGAACACCTTCCCCTCTCCAATTCAATTTACTGATCCTGTCAAAATTCCACACTGATCCGCCTCTGACTTTAACAGCCCTTCTGAACACCTCTTAGACCTTTACAGGATTGGAGTACTTTGACTCATCTTTTCTTACATTTGTCCCTTTTTAATCCTCACAAAATCACCTGGTACAATATTCAGCATGTTCTTTTCAACACTTTCCTCATTGCCGATATCATCCCTTTTGTTATAAACCTTCTTCTTCCTGTAATTAACCCAACTTGGGTTGAGCAACGTGTTCGGCACTCTGCCTCTCATCATCTCAAATGGAGACTTTCCTGTGTCCCTCCTAACAGAAACTCTGCTTCTCCACACTTTCTCCTAAAGCGCCTCATCCACGGGAATATTATTTCTCAACGCTTGTTCAACTGTCTCCACAATGACTCTATTACACCTCTCCACCAAACCATTGGTTTGAGGGTGATAATATGAAGAGAATCTCCAATCAATCCCAGAATGTTTTGCAAACTCTTTCATTTCTCTGCTTCTAAATTGTACTCCATTGTCACTAATTATGACTTTAGGATATCCCTCTCTTCTGAACACTTGTATCAAAAATCTTATTACTTCACCAGAATCAACCCTATTCACCAACTTGATCTCCATCCATCCTGAAAAATAATCCACCAAAACAATCATAAATCTACCTTCTTGTCTCAAATTTTCATATGGCCCAACAATATCAATACCTAACCTGTCCCATGGCGTTTCAACCCTTGACATGATGATAGGCTCTAATGTGTGACTTTTGCAACTTTTATCACTATTCTGGCATGGCCAACCATCTCTGACAAATCTTTCAACCATTATATCTATACCAGGCCACCAACACTTTATCCTTAAATCATTTTTTGTCCCTGTGATACCTGGATGTCCTTGATAGGCCTTTTCAATCAAATCCTTACGTCAAATCTGTGGAGGAACTAACTTATCTCCTCTTAACAATAGATCATCTTCTATAGAGAATTCTTCTCTAATTTCCCAAAATTTAGCACACTCATCATCAACCAACCTTTTATCAGGCCAACCTGAGTGGGTGCACTTCATGACCTTAAGTAGAGTTTCATCTTTGCCAAGTTCATCCAATCATGCCTCCTTTGACGTCACTTCAAAAACTGTTGCTACAACTTCACATTCTTCATCAGCACAATTGTCAGCATCAACTATGGGCAATCAAGACAAAAAATCAGCTATTACGTTCCTTTTCTCTGGAACATACTTCACTAGAAAATGATAATCTTGTAGCCTGAGACTCAATCTGGCCAATCTGGGAGAAGCCCTACACATTCCACGTAATAATAATAATAATAATAACTACTGTACTGTAAGCACTTCTATTAATGGTTTATCATCTGCTTGTATCACAAATGTATTTCTCCATAAATACTTCCTAAAGTAATTATCTGCCCAAATGCAAGCTAACATCTCCCTTTCAATAACTGAATATCCGCTTTCAGTTTCAGAAATTGCTCTAGATGCGTGATTTATGACCTTCTCATGACCATCTTCTGTGATCTGTGACAATACAGCCCCTAACCCACTCCCACTGGCATCTACTGTGACCCTTGTCTGTCTTCCAAATACAAACCCTCCTAATTCTACAGCACCACAAATTCCTGCTTTAATACATTCTGCTGCTCTTTTGCATTTGTCATCCCAAATAAACTTTGTATCCTTTTTAAGTAGTTTCCTTAATGGTTCGGTAACACTAGCAAAATTCTTCACAAATTTGTTATAATATTCGCACAAAACAAGAAATGACCTGAGTTCATCTTTATCTTTCGGTTCAGGCGAGTCTTTGATTGCCCTCATGGCCTCCACCTTTGGTTTAAAACCTCTACCATTTACAATGTGTCCTAAATACTCAACTTCCTTTACCTTAAACTTGCATTTGCTATGTTCCACTTTCAACCCATTAGCATCCAATCTCAACAATACCTCATTCAACCTTTTGTCATGTTCCTCTGAACCTCTCCTAAAAACAATGATATCATCCTGGTATACTAAAGTCCCAGCCAAACCTCTCAAAACATGTGTCCTGACCCTTTGAAACACTGCTGCTGCGGAAGCCAGCCCAAAAGGCATTCGCTTGTATCTATATAGACCAAAAGGTGTAATGAAGGCAGTAATGTCTCTGCAGTCCTCTGTGAGTGCTATTTGGTGATATGCACTTGACAGGTCCAACATAGTAAAAGCTTCAGCTCCCCCAATACTATTCAGCATCTCTGAAATTATTGGTAGAGGAAATATGTCCATGATAATGTTTTTATTCACATCCCTCAGGTCTACACATATTCTTGGTTTTCCATTTTTCTTTATGGCCACAACAATGGGAATCACCCATTGGGATGATTCGATCTTTTCAATTACTCCTTCCATCTCAAGTCTTTCCAGTTCTTGCTCCACCTTATCTATTAAAGCAAACGGTATCAGTCTTGCTTTATTATGTGTTACTGGTAGTGCTCCTCGTTTTAGTTTTATTCTATGAGCAGCATTTTTTAGTAATCCTAACTTTGCTTGAAAATTACCAACAGTATTTGTTCTTTTTCACACGGGTCTAATCTTATCCTTAAAGCTGCTTGGTCTCTCCAACCTATCACATTTAATCCTTTTTCTGCCACATAAACCTTTACTTGGGCTCGTCGATCCTTGAACTGAATGATGCTGTCAAACCAACCCTTGATCTGTATCTTTGATCCTTCGAATCCACCTGGGTTCTTTATGTATGGTGCCTTCAGCTTACACCTGAGACCTTCTGCTTCAAGTCTCTGCCAAGTCTTTCTTGTAATGATAGTCCAAGGTGAACAACTGTCGACTTTTACCTTCAAGTTCCAATTATCCATAATGACTTCACAACTTGGGCACTTAAATTCCCCTCCAGGTGGTTCGTGAATTACAAATACTCTTTCTTCATCAGATTCCTCATCTTCTTCTTGTATAGCTGACACTCTTTTTTTCCGTCTGCAAGTAACCGCAAAATGCCCCTTCATTCCGCAATGCCCACATTTTTGTCCAATTGCAGGGCAATTTCTGGAGTAAGCATAATGGCCTAATCTGCCACAACTGAAACACCTATCACCTTCTCTTTCTTGAGGAGGATTGGCCCTGGTTTCAGGTTTTATCCAAGATTTTCCTCTGGTGAAACTTCCTCTGATCTCCTTATTTTCCAATCCTCTGCTCTTGTTGTTCCTACTTTTGTAACTTTATACCGTTCCCTGCTGCGTATTGCATTGACAACACCTTGGTCTTCTGCTTCTTGCATACTCTTGTTGCTAGTCTGCAATATGTTCTGAGAAGCTTCTTACATTTCATCTCTTTTGAACACAATTGGCCGTGTTCAATCCTTTTCGCAATGGCAATGGTGTCTGGTAAAGATGGATTTCCTAACATCCACAGCCTGTCTTGTATCAAAGAATCCTTGGTATGAAGTATGATTTTATCCCTAATGAGTTCATCCAGGGTGATTCCATGGCCAAAATGACATGTGCGGGCCAATAACCTTAACGCCGAGATGTAATCTTCTACACTTTCATGCTCCTTTTTGGTTCTAGTATAAAAATGATACCTGTTGATTGCCACATTTGTCTCTGTAGCATAGTATTTGTCCAATTGTCTCAAAGCCTTATCATGGTCATCGCTATCTCCTGCTTCGTCCACTGTCAACTCTGGAAGCTCTCTATACTTCCTCTGACCCTCTAAACCTAGTGCATGGAGTAGCAAAAGTTTCTTCTTATGGGGAGTTAATCCTTCTTGTTCCACTGTCTGGATGTAATTTATCCAAAATTCTTTCCATTCAGACCACACTACTATGGGCTGACCTGGAGTTTGAAGAAAACTCGCTCGTGGCTGGATAATTATGCCTTGCATGGCCAATGTTTTATTCTTTGCTGTATGCAGTGCTTCAAACAATTATCAAAGTCCACCCTCAGGCTAAACTGAATCAAAATTGAAAATGTATTTATTTATTTTTTTTGTACTTGGATGCGGAAGCAGTGTCCCGAGTATAATCTTACCTGACTTCCTAGATTCAGACAATATGGTGTCACACAATGTGACGCTCGAGACTCTTCAGCGTGTCCTTTTCCCTTGTATTTGCATCTAAACAACTTTATCCTCTCCAAAAGCGTCTTCCGAACGCTCCAAGTCCTTGACGTGTGTACGTTACCCCTTCCAACCTCCTCTGTGTACACATCAACCACGACCGTTGTCTGAGCACACCTTGCTAACTTGAAAACAGGAAAGAAACTGGACAGACAAACGATTTGTTTGTCCGGAGCGTCGCTCTCTCTTCTATCGTGGGTATCAGCGCTGGGTCAATCCTCGTCGCCAAATGTGAAGTATCATTAATAAAGAGGCCCTTCCAGGTAGGAATGAAGACCAAACTTTATTTTCATATACAACACGGCGCCCTGTGCTCCATCCCCCATCATCAGCCACCAGTTCCCCAAACGTACGACTCTCAGCCTTCCAAACCGAACCCCCGCACCGTTACAATCAGAAACATTCTTACATACTCATTCACGCGGATGGAGACAGGATTCCCGAAGGATGTCAATGTACAAATTAAAGAAAGAAACACATTAACCATAATACTGTGATAATACTAACAAATACAACACTTGTCTCTATTTCTCAAAATGTAAATTTTTTTTAACTATGTATTTTACTTTACTTTTGTGTATTCTTCTTTTCTTACAAAATACAAACTTGAAAGTTTTTTTTTGTAAACCAAAACACATATAAAAAATAGTTGAATGGATTCAAGATGGCCGCCGGTACTGCGTAGACGTACCGACGGCGCTCCTCCGACCCCGTTGGCATCCAGTGCCCACCACCCGGCTAACAGGCCAGGAGCGGACCTCTGACGGGTGGCACGGAAAGTGGAGGACTTCTGGAGTCCTGTGAGAGCGCGCGTACTGCGCTATTAATACGGCCCCTCAGCGGCTCGGGGCGGCGCGGTGCAGCCGGGAGAGGAGAAGGATCGGAGGCCTCCGGCTGCACTCCGTGCCTGGAGGGAAGCCCACGGGCCTCGGTGATCTGGAGCCTGTTGGGGGAGGGCTGCTGTGACCTATTGGCACCTGGGGTCACCCCGCCATTCCTGCGAGAGGAGGGACGGAGAGCACCCGACGGCGAGCCCCGGGGAGTTGTAGGACAGACTCTGGAGATGCGGATCTCCGTTTCTGCTGGGCTGCGGCAGCCTGGGGGCGGTGAGCAGCAGCGTGTCCTGGAGGCGGGCTGAACCCCCCGGAGGTGGATTGGAGCCACGTGGCGCCGAGAGGAGGACGGGGACGGCAGGCGGTGAGTGTGGGGCCTCGGAATCATTCGGGTGGAGCTGCAGGCTACCAACGCTCAAAAACCGCAGTGGAAAGCTAAGGCCCTGCGGGGCATGGGAGGGGCTGACCTGCTGGTGGGAAGCCCAGTGGACAGACGGTAGGCTCAAAGGGGGCCCGTCAAACTCATAGCTGACCCCCTTACCATACAGTGGGACACATATTCAGCATACCCAGCGCCAAGAACCTGGGGCTGAAGTGGAGGAGAGGGGGAATCCCTAGGAGGAGCAACCATGGGGAAGGTCCCACAGGGGCCGGCTATTGTGGTTTCTCCCCTCGCGAGACCCTTTGGGGTTCTTTGGTTTGACTGGGAGGAAGTAGGGAGTGAAGATCTGCCTGGCACCGGCACCGGAGGGGGGCACGCCCGGCAGGAGGAGTTTTGGTGTGAGAGATCTCCGGGGAGTCTGCCGCGAAGAGGACATCGGTGGGGAAGGCCCCCCCAAAAGGAGCTATGACCAAAAAATCGAAGACCAAAGGGGGAAGGGCACCCCTGGCAGGGAGTGACATGGTGGGCACTCTCCGTCTCTTGTGGCCCCCACAGGAGAGTGGGGGAGGATCGAAAGTAAGCCAGGGCGAGGTGTTGGTCTGCGCCGCCCCGGAGGATGCGGAGGCATCCGCCCTAATGTCGAAACAGGACTTCTTGGGGGAAGTGCACAACTTGCAGGTCAACCTGGCTAAAACATTTCAAGAGCAATTCCAACTCATGCGATCAGACCTGAATGAGGCCCTAAGGGAGATACGGCAGGACTTGAAACAGTTGGGGGAAAGGACGGATCTCCTTGAAAAGGGCCTCCAGGATGTGGACAAGGACACAACGTGGATGTGGCTACCCGGAACCTGGAAGCCCAAATGGAAGACCTGGAAAGTAGATCCCGCAGGATCAATATTCGGGTAAAATTGCTCCCGGAAACAGTCAAGGATAAAGATTTGAAAGAGGAGATACAGACTATTTTTGCGGACATCCTGGGAGAAGAGCTACCAAATAAGATCGAACTGGATCGAGTACATAGGGTGGGAAGGTTGGCCAAAGGTGCTGTGGCTAGACCGCGGGACGTGTTGGCCGCCTTTATCAGGTACGCACAGAAAGAGGCGGTCCTTCGTGGGAACCCATCCTATACAAGGGTCAGCAAATAGCTCTGTATCAGGATCTGGCAAGCAGCACGTTGGTGAAGAGGAAGCAGATGGGGCCCATCCTCAGGGTGCTCAATGAAAAAGGCATTCGTTATAATTGGACCTTTCCGTTTGGCCTGGTATTTGAATGGGAAGGAACCCTGAAGCGCATTACAACGACACAGGAAGGAGTGGACTTGCTGCAAATTGACCTTGAGGGTTATCCAATGCGGAGCAACTCCCAAGCGAGCGATCCCAGATCAAGGCCGTGGGAGTGGTCTACAGTCGAGGAGAAGAGAAGAAGGGGGCAAAAGGGGGGTGGGCCAACTCCAAAGGAGAAGGGTGGGGAAAAGGGGATGGGGCGCAGGGGGGACTTAATATCGCAAGCATGAAAGGGGTGGTGGGCCTCAAAAGGTTACTTCGGTATAGGAAGGGGTGGAGGGGGGAGAAACCGTTTTGGATCAGAAAAGGCGTGGATGCCTGAGGTTATAGTGGGTGAGGGGCAGGAAGCCCTCGGGGGGCAGAAGGGAGGGGTGGGAAATTGGGGGGGAGAAGGGGAGGGGCACATCCAGAGGCTCAGTAGAAGGTGGGGTCATCTAAAGGTGGGGCTATGGTGGGAGCTTTCCAATATCCATGTCATTCAAGTGGCTGACGCACAATGTTAGGGGACTCAACTCCCCTCTAAAGAGGAAGAAATTGGAATTGTTCACCAGGAAGGAAGTGCCGGATGTTCTGGGGTTGCAGGAAACACATCTATTATGTAGGGATCAGGGCCGGCTTCGCCTGAGGAGTTTTGACTTAATATTGCATGCTTCAGGGCAGACTAAAACTGCGGGGGTGGCTTTGGCGATCAAAAACATGTGGGACTATAGAATCACAGAAACTATAAGGGAAAAGGAAGGGAGGTATTTGTTAACCAAAGGCACATACTTGGATGTTCCTTACACCATAGCTGTGGTATATGCCCCCAACACGGGGCAGGAGCAGTTTTTAAGGCGAGTTTTGTTACTACTGGAAGAGAAAGCATGGGGGCATATCGTTCTGATGGGGGATCTCAATATAGCCTGGGATAAAGGGTGTGATAGGTCTGGGGGTTCTGTCGTAGGCGGTGGGGCGATGATGTCCACGGAACTAAGGGATAGAATAAGGAGGGTGGGCTTGCGGGATGTCTGGCGGGAGCTGAAGGGGGAGGAGGAACGCTTCACTTTCCTGTCGGAAGTGCATGGTTCCAGTCGAGGATTGACTACATATGGTTATCAGTGGGATTAGTGGGTCAAATTTGTGAGGTTCAAACAGGCCCTATAGGGATTGCGGATCACAAAACCGTAGCCATCCGCATTGAAATAGAACGTAGGAACAGAGGGGTGTGGGGCTGGAAATACCCGAAATCTTTACTTAGAGATCCGGTCATTAGAGAGGAAATGGAGGGGAAAATAAAAAACTTCTTCTTAGACAATGATAAGGGGGTTACGGGGGAAGACATAAGGTGGGACGCCTTTAAAGCTACACTCTGAGGGGAACTCATTGCGGCGTCAGCACAGAGGCTGAAACAAATGAGAGAGTTGGATAAACGGCTGGAAGAAGAGGTCGAGGAGGCTAGGCAAAAGGCGGGCCCCATCCCATCTAGGAGAGCTGTGAGGGAGTATAGGAGGGCGTAAGGGCAACTGGAGATTCTACGCACTAAAAAGGCAGAGGAAGCACTACTATCGGTGCGTCAGAGGTTCTACACCAAAGCAAATAGGGCAGGTGGGCTCTTGGCACGTTTGTTGCGGGGGGCGACCTCGAGGTACGTGATTACAGTTTTGAAAGGGGCGGCAGGGGAATGGATCACACGCTCTGGCGACATCCAGGAAGCCCTAGTGGAATTCTATGAATCTCTTTACACATTCCAAGATCCTCCGCTTAACAGCCAAGTGGACTTTCTGAAGGGGGTACAACTTCATAGGATAGGGAAGGAGGAACAAGGGGTTCTTAACCGGGAAATCTTGGAGGATGAGGTAAGAAGAGTTATAGGGAATTTGCAGCCAAATATGGCCCCAGGCCCAGATGGCTACTCCGCTGCCCTTTATAAAACTTTTGCAAACGTTCTTGTCACCCACATGACATCCCTCTTCAACTCTTTTAGATCATCTGGCAGGGTGGCCCCGTCCATGGAGGAAGCTAAGCTAACCCTGATCCCAAAGCCGATTAAGCATCCAGAGCTGAGGACGTCCTCTCGGCCTATAGCATTAATCAATGTCGATGCTAAGATTTACACGAAGATTCTGGCAAACAGGTTGGAGGGGTACCTCCCTGATCTGGTCTCTCCGGACCAGACAGGTTTCATTCGGGGCAGGCAGAAGGCGGACAATATCCGGCGAGTGGCACACCTGGTGGAAAAGGCCCACAAAACGGACACTCCCGCGGTCCTACTAGCTTTGGACGCGGAGAAGGCGTTTGACCACATGGAGTGGTCCTTTCTCTTCCAGGTGTTGCAGCAGATGGGCTTGGAGGGAGAGTTTCTGACAATGGTGCGTGCAAATTACCAGACTCCATTGGCGAGAGTGGTGGTAAACGGTGCTCTCTCTAGACCTTTTAGGCTGAGCAGAGGGACGAAGCAAGGGTGTCCCCTCTCCCCCATTATGTACGCATTATACTTGGAGCCCCTTTTGCAGGCAATAAGGGAGGTGGAGGGAGTGAGGGGCATTCCGTTTGGGGGCGAACAGCACAAAGTAGCGGCCTTTGTGGACAACATGCTTCTGACCCTGTCGTCACCTATTGACTCCATTAAGGAGTGTACTATCATGTTGGAAAGGTTTGGGGAAGCATGGGCCTAAAGGTAAATATCAACAAATCAGAATTATTAAGTCTTACTTTGCAGGACAGGGAACGGGAAGCTCTAAGGGCATGCTCTCCCTTTGTATGGAGCACAGGGGGAATCAGTTACTTGGGTGTCAGGATCATGGCGAAGCTAGGGGGCTGGTATGGGGCCAATTACCCGCATTTGTTAAAGGATATCAAGCGGGATTTCCACAGGTGGAGGACTCTCGGGGTCTCGTGGCTGGGTCGGCTAGCAGCAGTGAAAATGGTTACTCTTCCTAGGCTACTATACTTTTTTCAAGCAATTCCCCAGGAGGTCCCAGAAAATTTCTTTAGAGAATTGAGAACATTAACTAACGAATTTCTTTGGGAAGGGAAAAGTGCTAGGATCAGTAGGCACTTGTTGGAGGCACCCAAACGGGAGGGGGGCTGGAGGTACCGAATTTCCAGAGGTACTACGAGGCTACGCAGCTGAGAGTGATTAGAGAGTGGCTCCAGGAAGGGGAAATGGGCCAGAATAAGTTATGGTTGAAAATGGACAGGGCTGTTGCGCATAGCGCGCTGGCAGAGGTTCTGTGGCTGCCAAAACATAGTAGGCCAAAGCATCTATACTTGAGTTCAGTGACAAAGTTGGTGGCAGACAATTGGGATAAGCTGGTGAGGACCAAGGGAATAACGACATTTCCTTCCCTCTTCACGCCCCTCTTCAACAACGGGGAATTCACCCCAGGAATGGAGAAGGGAGCCTTTACACAATGGCAGAATGTGGGATGCAGGAAGTTGGGAGACATGTATCGAGGGGGGGAAATACTATCCTTTGTGGACTGCAAAAGGGAATTCGGGGTAAACGAAGGAGAAAGGCTCCGATATGCGCAACTGAGACACTGGGTCATGTATCCTGGTATCAAGGGAACGGTGAATAGGGATGCCACGTCATTTGAAAAATTCCTACTGAAGAATGATGGGTCCAAGGGTCTAATTTCGAATCTGTACAGGATATTGGACAATACAACTGATAGGCAGAAATGGCCATATATGAGGAAATGGGAGGAGGTGGTGGGGAGAGAAATGGACAAAGAGGAGTGGGAAAGGTTGTGGAGAGTGATCCCCAAGTTGGCTAGAGCCTCACAGCTGCAAGAAGCTTGGTATAAGATCCTGCTAGGTTGGCACTATACACCGGCCCGGCTGCACACGATGTATCCCGAAGTGCCTAGGGTCTGTTGGAGGGGCTGTGGGATGGTGGGCACAGCGGAGCACATTTGGTGGGGCTGCCCGAAAATTGGACCATTTCGGCAGGAAATCCAGAAGGGGCAGGAGCAGCCCTTTGCTCCTGGGGGGGCCGGATCGCCGGAACAGACTCTGTTGGGGTTGAGGGACGGCTCGGCAGGGGGGGAATCCAGGGCGCGGGAGAAAGCTAGAGTGTTTCTGACATTGGCAGCCATAATGTTGGTGGCTCAGAATTGGAAAAGCGCAGAGATTCCCAGGTTGCAGGATTGGTTCCGTAAGATATGGGAGATCATTGCACTCGAATGGGCGTTTTACGCCATGAATGACAATGTACATAGCTTTGCAAATGACTGGGGAGAGATTCTGGCTTATCTCAAGGACGATTTCCGGGTGGCTTGGTGCCCGCAACGTTTAAGACTGTTAGATCTGCAATGAACTTTGTTCCCTGGCCCTCAATAGTGGGGGACGGAGGCTGAGCTGGTGTCCCTTGGGGGGGGTGGGGTTGGGCGTTATGGTTTGGATGTGTTGTTGTAAATTCAATAATAAGAGTTTTTAAAAAAAACAAAAAAAATAGTTGAACCTTTCCTTTTCACTTTCTTATTCTTTTTTCTAGTCTTCCTATCACATCTTGTCCTATTACTCTCCTTCTTATTCTTATCTTGTGTCACAGATGGCACAATAAATGACTCCAAGCTTCAGAGATGGTTGAAAGATTTTTATTGAATGTATGCCACCTGTAATATCCAGGATATCAGGCTGCGGAAATAGAAGGTACATTTGTCGGTATCCTGGCAGATTTTACACCACAATACCGTCAAACCTATAGTGAGGCCAATTATCTCATCTTTCAATACTAATCACACTATCACGCACACTCACACCGCAGTAAACCTTGCACTCACTAACCAATACCTCACCTTGTCTAGAAATCTCCTCCATAATCTGATGCTCCTTCCTTCCTCATGCTGGTCTCTTGGTCCAGCACCTCCACCTAACCTTACCCAAACAGCGCACAACTTCCTGCGTCCTGTCCTTCTCTTTATGTCCCCTTTCCTCATGCATTGGTTGTCTTTCCCTGTCCAATCTATTCTTATCTTTCCCACCCGGTGTGTGACATAATCAGCAGAATCTTGAACTAGTGGCCAAAACCTCTCCCCTTTTCTCAACCCAGGCCCACAGCAGTAGAATGATGACCGTCAGAGGCACTCATTGTTCCTGTTCGTGTTATGGGGCTGGTTCCTGTGCTCCCCTTGGGTAGGTATAGTGTGTTTGGGCTCTGTGGCCCTATTGTTAAGTCTTTGGTGGTCAAGGACAGTAACCACTGTCAATTTTTCCTGATACCAACCCGATCAGAGGTCATGTTTTGAGCTGGCACAGATACATTGATGACATTTTGGTCATCTGCAGAGAGTCAAAATAATTCTTGCTTGAGTTTAAAGAATGCTTACATACTTATGATCAATATCTTAAGCTTACTCTGACATATCGGATCTCTCAATGAACAGGCAGGTCAATGCCATTGCCTCGACCTCTGCGTTTCACTCCAAACCTATCAGCACTGTAAGACCATATCTCTCGAAGCCCAACTGTTTTACCATTGCAAGAGCAATAATCGAATCTAGACTAGACTATTGTAATGCCCTCTTCTTGGGGACCTCCAATGAAAACCTTTCCAAACTACAGACAGTCCAGAATAATGCCCTTAGGGCAGCCACTGGCATCTCCAAAAGGGAACACATTTCTGACACAAGAAAGCAAGTTCATTGGCTCCCCACCAAAGAGAGAATAGCCTTTAAAGCCCTCACGATAACACACAAATGTTTCCACAACCGCCCACCCCTATACGTGGTGCAAAGGGTTGTCAAGCAAGTACCCACCAGAACAGCCTAGGCTAACAGGATACCCGTTCCCAAAACCAGGAGAGCGCAAGCAGGAGGATCCAGCTTTCCAGTACTGGCAGCAACACACTGGAATGCCCTCCCTCCACAAGCTAGGAACACTGTATCTCACATAGCATTCAGAAACTAATCAAAACCCTGCTGTTCACCTAAGCCCCTCTTGCTTGACTGCTGTTCTCTGTAACCAACAGCTAATGCATGTCTCCTGTACCAATATCTCCACATGTAACTAAGGCAACACTGTTTTCAAGCTCAATGTAACCAAGAGCTCATTATACCCGCGTAACTAAGACAAATATGTGCATATAAGACAATGGGCCTCATTACACGTTAGGCGGTAAGGGTTAACCGGTACCGGTAAACCCTTACCGCCTTACTACGAGTTCCCTTTGCGGGCGACCTTAACGGCTGGTTTTACCAGCCGTTAAAGTAGGGTGCCGCAAAGGGACCTCGGTGCTAATTACGGTACCACAATTTGCGGTACCGTAATTAGCTCCTTCCCCATTCCCATTATGCCCTCTGGGGGCAAAAATGGGAATGGGGAAGGGCCTTGGTGAATGGGGAATTACCGCCCCCGCTCACCTTGGAGTAGGGCGGTAATTCCGCCATCCACCAAGGCGGACACGGTAAAATACCGGCGGCAACCATGGCGCTAGTAGCGCCATGGTTACCGCCTACCGTCTAATGAGGCCCAATCTCTGCAACAGCGCCTCGATGCCTGCGGGCAGTTTGTGCGCTTTACAAATACAAATAAAGAAATATGATCCACACTAAGTAGTATTATTAGATCTGAAATTACATAAAAATGAATATGGCCAAATTGACACGTGGTACATCGCAAACCAACAGATGAAAATATGCTGTTGCATTACAGCAGTTTTCATCCTGTGAGTCTCAAAGACAGCTTGCCTTCTGGGCATTTTCTTAGAATTAAAAGGAACTGCTCTAGAAATGAAGATTTTGTTAAGCATTATGACGAATTGGAATCTAGACTGAAACAAAGAGGATATCCTAAAAGAAATATCAAAGATGCTAGAAAACGAGCAAAGCATACTAACAGAGAACTCGGTCTTACCAAACAAAAGAAATTACAAGTTTTTTTTTTTTTAATCTTTTTGTTGAGTTTTCCAAAACTCAAACAGGAGAATACTTTGGTACAACCCCCCCTCGCACCATCCCCTCAACCAATATAGACAACACCACAACACCCCACTGCAGTACATTTCTGCGATTGAACAGCCCATCTTGCCCACCCCCTCTCCCAAGAGCCTTTCACCAACCGCTTTACCATATGCGCCCCTCAAACTTCAACGTCAACAACCGCTGGTCCCTTCAAGGGGGATGCAAGTCCGGGTTAAGTTCCAGTTTGTACCATATTTCATGCCACATCAAAATCCACATGTGCCACCACTTTCAGTCCAATTAGTCAAGCCCTCAGGCGAGCCATACAAACAAATTGGCATATCTTGAGAACACAAGATTATAATCCTGAAAAACCAAGGTTCACGTTTTAAAAATCCCAAAATGTACAACAGCAGCTTGTCCATACTTATGAACAGATAAATTCAACAACATCTACGATTATACAGGCATGGGGTTTTGCCCCTATAATTGTACAGCACAGATGTGATAATTGCTCTGTCTACTCTCTGACTTGCAATATGAAAAGCATTCATCAGTATAATATGTCGAGAGGTCAGAGAATGTACGAATTGTCGCATGTCTTGGGCGATGTATCGGATAAGATACCCATGTGACTTACTTTACGTTGGAAAAACCAAAAGAGAAGTACGGTAACGCACATGTGAACATCGATCTTGTTTAAAAAATCACATGGCCGACAAACTTCTTGTGGAGCATTTTATTGGCAAACAAGATAAGTACAATGATTTCTTGAGGTTTGTGATTCAGACAGTAAAACCTCACCCCAGAGGGGAGGACCGCCATACAAAATTAAGATGGGTTGAACAGAAATGGATCCAGAAATTAGATACGGTCCACTGTGGCCTAAATGCAAGCATAGAGTGGGCAGTGTTCATCTGATGAAGTGTCCCCATCCTCCCGAGTTGAGTCTGCTGTTAGGGACATTTTTTGTATTTTCCACTGTGTTTATTCATGTAGACATCAAACAAGTTGGATTTCTTTGCTGTTTTTTTGTCAAACATGGACTGAGTGATTTTCATATTACGTTGCGATGAGGAGACATTTATATACTAATAGATGTGATTCGTGATCGATAATAACGTTCTAAGATGACCGTGGTTTTATTCCGCTGGTTTTGTGCTTTCTCATCTGTGTGAAGTGAGCCCATTTAAATGCTCTAGCCGCATTCAACGTCCCGTTTGGTGCAATTTGAATTTCTGTCACCTATCTTGGAAGGACACCTAAGCTGGGCTAAATGCACAGTGGTAAATTTCACTTCGTCTGGCAGCGAATCTCGTTAACTGGCACTAACAATCCGGTAGTGTTCATAAAACAATGCAGCAACTTTCGCCTCAAGTTCATTAGTAGTAGTTGGACCAATTCCTGCTATCTACTATCGCATCGCAGGTGTGTTTTTTCTAAAAATTTCACTGTGGTGCATTGTATCTGAAATATGCCCCAGACGAGTGCAGGATTTTGTTGTGGTGTTTTGATCACGTAGTACAGCTCAGAATATAATCTGCGCCGCATGTGGATATATTAAGCGTATTTTGTCGGTGGAAAGGGTTTGTGTTTCTTTCAAGCTTGAAGTATTTTTTTTTAATTGGGCTACCTGATAGTAGATAGTAGATTTCAAATGGTGACTAATCAATTATGGACGCTTCCTGTTCACCCATAGATATGTACTTCAGAGTAGCGTCGTATTCCCAGTTAATTTTACTAGATTTAATGAATTGAGTAGAGATGGCAAATACCACACGTAGAGAAACATTTATGCTTTGATGCACTTTGTTTGCAGATGCCATCTAGCCGAATTAAATGAGGGAGTTCTTGCTTATAAAACTGACGGTATTCCTGGTATTTAATAAGATCAGCATTCATATTTTACTTATTAAAAGATTACATTCATAAATGAACAGGCAGGAAAATGATACATTCATTGCTTCTTTTCAGATAATTTGAAGACAACGGTACGTTGATGTCTCCCTGTGATCAGAAATCATTGAGCAGTGTTTTGAAATAGAGAGTGCATGATCCATACACACTTAAAACTACCTAATAAGGTCGGTTGGAATATTAGGAGAATCCATTAAGTTGCTAACACAGTATGCGATACGTCCCAACCTACTATTGTTTCTTGTTTTCACACTTAGGTTGCAGGAAGATTGGTGAGGGTAGTGCCCGAATTAAGTCTTGTGTTTAAATTAACCATGTCCTCATGAAGGCCCATCCCTAGTGCCAAGTGGAACCTTTATGGATGAACGTATCCTAGTGAAAGGCCAAAACACATCATGTCGACTTCTGTTTCTGATTGTTTACATCCTGTTTTTAATGATTTAGATCAGTGGGATGTAATATATGACATGTCATCTTTCTCTATGGTTCCAACTGGAACCCATGTATGGAAATCCATCAAATTAAGAAAAGTTGGCTCTGTTGACAAACATGTTTTATATATGTATGAAATACAGAGCTATTACTTTGCGCCTGAGATTGTAGTGACTGTCATCCCTTCCCCATGTTTATGAAAAATTGTACTTGTTGATTCTAATTTTTTCTGCAGTAATATTTTCACAAATCTGAGCACTTTATACTAACCCATGGTTGCACTTTTGTCTGTCATTTTTGCACACTTGCCATTTTTTGCACAATTGTCGTTGATATTTCCTTTTGCTTTTATATAGCTATGAAATATGTAATAAAATTAGTTTTTGATGAAAAATTAAGGTCTAGGCTGACTTGCAGTTATACATGTTCTGCTTTTCTCCTTATATTGCAAACTCATATAATATATGAGGGAGGGGTAGCCTGTCCCACATCGTGGAAAGTACTTGTAATCTCCCCGGCCAAGTGTACCAGGCCCAACGTTAACACAAATGTGGGGAGAACCTGTAGAGGTGAGACGTTATTTTGATTCTGCAATCATATTCCCAATTGGAGGAAGCTTGTCTGCTACTTTAGGGTCAAAGATGTCTGCAAATGATTGACACTATGAGGGTAGATCCAGCTGAGTTACGAGAGTTCTTTGAGGAATGCTATGGATAACACTAGGGGTTTCAGTCGGGCAGCCACCCCCCCCCCCCCCGGATTGAAGGGATTTAGAGGGTCAATTTCTGATTCCTACAATTTATTACAGGATTATGGGGTTTCAATCATGTTATGCCCAGTATCACCTGAACATGTGGAGCTGCAATGGCATCAAAATAAAGGTATTCCTGATGCTGCAAAGCACAGATCATAAGGAGATGTTGCAACTGTAATGCTATAGGTCCTGATATAAGAGGGGAGCCATCCACTGACAAGATAGGTTCTGTTTTAGATTTAGAAAGTAGCAGTATCGTTTTCCGATGAACAAACTGGATGTCTATGATATTCCCTGTTGCTTCACTGTGGACCAGAGCTCTGATTCCTTTCCATTTCTGTTGGTCATGGAACAAATCAACTAGGATAAACAAGTGGGAGGACTGACTGGGCATGAGGAGACAGATAATATGGCAGGAATTTGAAAGGCATTGACTTGTCCTCAGATTCCCTATTGAGGATGAGCCATAGCGTTTCCCGTGCTGCTGGTGTTGCATTTGTGACACGCTCTGACAGAATGTCGAGGATCACCACAATAGAAACACACATTCTGTCTTTTACTCCATTCTCATTCATTTGGATGAATGGGCCCTTGGCTACTACCCAATTGCATGGGCTCTAATTCACTAGAAGGGATGGGATCTGTAATGAATCTGGCAGTATCATCACTCCCTCTAGGGCGGGTACTCTCTTCCCATATGGCAAGGGAAGGCCAGCTGCTACCTGATCTCAACCCTGGGGGTGGCTGCCCAAAAGAGGATCATATGGGGTAGAGGTTCCTCATGAGAGCGAGAAAGACTGGTCACAAGAAAAGGGGTACCCACCGTTCCAACCCGGGTATAACCCCCTCTAAGTTCCCATACTGTTATCGCTTATTTAGGTATTGAACCCGTCCAACCATCTTATACTGACATCAGGGTTCCTTCTGACAAATGATACCAAAGTACTGAGATGAGAAAGAAGACCGGAGTGATGAAGATTACTAGAACAATGAAGCCTACACTGCTTTCTATTTGTTGGTGGGAGCTACATAGAAGCGGGATTTTTAAAAACCCATCAGCTGTGTAAATAGAGAGAGCCGCAGGGGAGAGACGCTGCAGAGAGAACATTGCTGCATGCGAAGCCAGTCGGAAGCTGGAAATCAAGCAGAGTGCTGCCCGGCACTGGAAACATTGTCCAGATGAAGCCGGGAAGCCAAAGGCCTGCCGTAGTAAGGTCGAGGGCAGTGCCTGGCTGTCTGGAATTGCAGGAGACCAGGTGAGAAGCTGAAAATGGGCAGAACGCTGTACAGAGCCGCCGCCAAGCCACAGCCACCGCAGGACGACACGAAGAATGCAGCAGTTAAAACAAACCAGTGACCCCAAAAGTGAAGAGTGCAACATCAGGCGCTTCAGGGTGAATGCTGCGCACCATGGGGAAGGTTAAGGAGTCTGCTAAGGCAGGCGGAAAGCTCTTTGACAAAGAGTAAAAGTAACGAGCGAGAAGGTGGAGGGCCGCTGCCCCAATTGAGGAAAAGGGCATGGACAAGACTGTTGCCTAGTAAAGTGTGCAAGTCTGAAACATATCTACGTTGTGAAAAGTCCTGGCAAGTGAGTAAATCAGACACAGTGCGAGTTTGGCACCCACACCCAAATATATGTTTGGAACATTGTGAAGGTGAGTCCTGAAAGGAAAAGTAAAGTGTTGTAAAATCCTGGCAGTAGAGTGTACCAAGCAAGTCTGAATGTAAAGCAAATATCACAAAGGCCTGGCAGGAGAGTAAAGCAGGCCTAACTGAATGTGCAAACATTATGAAGTCCTGGCAGGAGAACAAACCAGGTCAAAGTCAATGCGAGTCGGGAGACCCGTATTTTAAGAGTGTGACATCTAAGGGAAGGGAACCATACACCCTGCGTGGAAAGGTTGAACTGCGAATTGTAAAGAACTGTGGACTGTGGAATAAATCAAGGGGTGAGGAAGTGTGATGCTAGCAGAAGGGGATCATGACCCCTTCATTGGAAAGTTGTCTTTTGCCAAGGAAAAGAACTATGGTAGAGAATTCAGGAGAAGCTGAAAACTTGAGGGAAAGAAATAACTTCTCCCACACCTTGGGGAGCCTTATTGTATGTCGCTGAATTGGTCAAGGAAAAGGAGAGGAACCCTTGATTGTGTGAGATACATGGGAAGGGAGATATAACTCCTGCTTTGAATAACCGAATGTTGCTGAAGAAAAGAGTTGTGGAGAAATAATAGTGTGTTAGGTAACTCGTGGGAAAGAGGAAGAACCCTTAAGTATAAAAAGACTAGTCGAAGGAAGCCCTACGAAAGATCTAACAAAGAGAGACATCACGTGAAGTGGAGACTAGTTATTAAACAAAATTGGGAAAAGCAAGTTTTGGTACATGTACAACCTAAGCGGAAAGTAATGCATTGCCACTAAATGAAATAAGTACACACAAGTTAAGTAAAAGGGAAGAACCAGAATCTTCCGGCTATATTGTTTGCAACCAAGGAAGTGGCTGAGGACCTCCATAGAGAAGGAAGGCTCTCCCTTGGAGAACTGTGGTAGTTCGTGGAACTTTGATCATTTGTTAACTTCTGCACCTTTTTGAAACTTTATGTTACAACATTAAAGAAGATTACAAGTAGCCAGTTGAAAGACTTTTTCCCTTTGCACTTTTTCTTAGGTTTAGCTGGTAAGGGTCAGGATAGGATTTTGGACACAGGACAGAGTACTCTTTATTTTTTGGGACATTCTGACACTGATATCCTTTAGTTTTGTTGAGGCAGGGAAAAACCCTCAAGATAGATTTTTCTCCAACCCTTCTTTTACTTTAATAAAAGTTTATAACCACCATTACAGTGTCTCTGTGTCCAAGTCGTACTCCTTATTCATTACAGATCCATCTCCCAACGAGGTAGTGACCTACGGGACTCCATCTCTTTTTCACTCCTTTCCGCTCACTATTAAGTTGATCAAACCTAATGACTAACAGCATATTCTGCAAGGGTCTATAGGGGACAGCGGGGGAGTGGGTGACCACCTGGCATAAGGCATATTTTAGCTCTTCTTTTCAGCCTTTGTGAAAGATCGCCAACTAGGCATCTTCAGATCAATTGGTTTGAGTGACTAATCCCTTGAAATGGGAAATATAAGAGAGGAGGTCTCTATTACCTTTACAAATATCCAGTAATTAGTTTCTGATGGATTGACCTAAGTACTGCCTGTCAAACATGGTCTGAAATGCTTCCAAAAAGCCTTCGCAATCAGTTAATAGAGGCTGTTTGTGTCTCTGTAAGGGGTGGCTCAGGCTAAAGTAGTTTTTTTGAGATTAAATAAAATGAGGAGATCTTAGCCCGATCTGAGATATATAACTGAAAGTGATTTAAATAGTGTATCTTGCATTGAGTCAAGAAAGATTGGACTTCCTTAGAGTCTCCCCCATATTTAGTAGGCATAGGGGGAGATTGTGTAATTTCTGTACTGGTGTGGCCAAATCTTTAAGTATTGCCTCCATGGCTCAGGAGAGGAAAACATTTTCTTGCTATCTTACAGTACCTGAACATAACTGGTTGCAGAGCTCTCGGAAGCCATTGGAAGCTATAATTCTACTACCCCAGGGGATAAGCCCCCAGGCAAGAGTACTACGCAAGGGAGCAGATCCCCCAAGATGGTAGTGCTACTGAACCTCCGCCCCTGAGACACTGGTACTTGGAAACATGAGCTCTGAGGAAACAAAGGGAAATGGATTATGGGGAAGTTTGGGTAGGAGAACAATACTTTTATTTTTATTGAACATTTCTTTAGCCCACTTAACCCTTCGGTGTCTAGGCGCTTGTAGCATCTCAGTAAGTTACAGACAGCAGAAAGAGTGCTGCAAATGAGTGCAGCTGAGAATGTTACAGTTAGATAGCAGGAGGGGTGCTATTAGTGAAATAGGACCGTTTTCAGTTTCTTGCAGAACACAGTACAGGAGGGCTCAGATCTCAAGGCAGGTGGAAGGGCATTCCACAGAGTGGCAGCAGAAAGAGGGAAGCCTGGACCTCCAGCTTTGGTCTGTTTGAATATAGGAATACAGAGGCGGGTTGGCATAGGCTGACCGAGTTGGCCTGGTCATGGCTGGTTTGGACAGTCTTTTGGTACGGTAGCCCGGGGGGTGCTGAGGGGGATGGGGGCAGCGGTGGGTGATGGTGAGGATCTTAAATTTGATCCATTCTCGGACTGGGAGCCAGTGTGCTGCTCTCCTGGCTGTGCTGATGTGATAACGTTTGTTGAGCCCCAGCATGTCTCTCAGGGAATTATTCTGAATTGTTTGTAATTTGTTCAAGTTTCACTCCGAGGTGCCTCCCAGGAGGGTGTTGCAATAGTGCAGCTTTGCCCCAATAATTGCCCTGGCAATGTTAAGGCAGTTGTCGGTTTGAGAGGAAGGGATTTGATTTTGATTTTTTTTTTATTTTGATTCATTTCTTACGCGCACCAAGCCAGCAATTGCATTCGGGCACAGATGTTAACTATATGTTATATGTTTGGCTGTGGAGGCTTAGGGTCACCATGGTTACTTAAGTTCATTTGAATAGAAATGTTTTTAATTCCGTTCTGAACGTTGCCAGTGTAGTGCATGAACGAATGCCAAAAGGCAGCTGATTCCACAGCTTGGGGCCGAACACGGAGAACCTCCTGTCTCCTTTAGAGGTGTATTTTGTCCGAGGGACACATAGCAGGAGTTTGTATCCTGAATGGAGGTCTCTGGTAGGGTAATACTGGTGGATTCTCGTGTTCAGGTATCTGGGTGCGAGTTTGTGGTAACATTTATAAACCAGACACGCCACCTTGAATTTAATACGGTCCTCCACCATCAGCCAGTGGAATGCTTTCCGAGATGTAGAAACGTGATCTCTTTTGCCCAGGTGGGCAGTTAACCTCACTGCCGCATTCTGGGCCTTTTGTAGTCTTGACATTTGTTTCATAGGAATCCCTGTCATGAGACTGTTACAATAGTCAAGATGGGCATTTACCAAGGCTCCCACCACTGGCTGATCTTGGGGTGTTAAAAAAGGAAGTACGTTCCTAAGCAAGCACAGGGTGTAATATACTGCTTTTATTTTTGCCCCAACTTGTGCTTCACTGGCCAAGTTTTCTTGCCAGATGCAACCAACATTTTTTTACTTTCCTAGAGACCGGGATGTTTTCACCTAAGATCTGTGGAGTCCATTTTTTGACATCTTGCATACAACAGTCTATCCTTTCAAATGCCTCCGGCAGATTATCTGTCTCCACATAGATTTGCGTATCGTCGGCATAAGAGTGGAAACGTAGACCGTATTTCCTCAGGATGTCAAACAGTGGTCGAATATATAGGTTGAAAATCAGAGGTGAAAGCGCTGAGCCTTGGGGGACTCCACATCTCAGTTGTATTAACTCTGAGAGGAAGGCTCCCAGGGCCACCTGTTGAGTTCTGTCTTGTAGGAAGGACTCAAACCAATCCACCACAACTTTGGCTGCTCTACTTATACTTCCAATCCGTTGGAATATAATTTTGTGGTTGATTGTGTCGAATGCTGCCGACAGATCGAGCATCAACAGTATTGTGTTGCTTCCTCTGTCCGCCACTTCTAGTAGGTCATCCTGGACTGCCAGTAAGGCAGTCTCTGTCCCATGATTAGGGCGAAATCCTGATTGGTGTTCGTCCAAGATGTCTCTATTGTCGACAAACTGCTGGAATTGGTTACAAACAATTTTTCAAGAATTTTAGTAGGCCAGCATAGATTAGCCACAGGACGGTAATTTTTTAGTATCATGGGGTCCAACTTGGGCTTTTTTAATAGCGGTTTTACCACCGCTCGCTTAAGTGAGCAAGGAACATAGCCCTCTGATAGAGATACATAGCCCTCTGATAGAGATTTATTTACAAAATTGTTAAAAAAGGGGTGAGGTTGGCTGCTAAACGAATAGCGGTACATGCTGGTTTAGGAAAAGCCAAGTCCTTGGTGGGTTTTAACTTGAGTATTAAAGCTTCTATATCTTCCTACTCAATAGGTTGGAAGCAAAAGTTCTCCTCTGTTTCCTGGCTTTCTACTACTTCTCCCTCTTCTCCAGATTCTCCCCATTCTTCCGCAGTTATCAATTCAGGGATGCTTTTCTGAATGTCAATGATTTTTTTTTCAAAAAAATCATTGAACTTATTTGCCTGTTCCTTAGAGTTGGCAGTCGGTACTGCCATGCATTCTGGGTTCCTGAACCTTGCCACTACATTGAACAGGGCTTTTGCCTGATTACCTGCTAGCTTAATTTCTTCTTGAAGGAAGTTTTTTTTTGGCCACAAAAAGGACATTTTTATAATCTTTTATTCGGGCTGTCGCCTTCACTGCGTCTTCTACTACTTTAGAGGATCTTGTCATGATCCCTGCTTCCAAGGGGTCAGGACTTGCCTCACATCCTTGGAAGCAGGCCCATAACCTTGATCCTGGGTACCAGCCAGTCCCTATCGGGCCTTTTGGTCCTTGTCCTGGCGCCAGTGGCACCAGGCTCATAAAGATGACCGGTCCCGGCGCTGGAAGCGCCGGGCTCATAATGCTTAAGAGTGCTTGGGTGGACCTACCTGCAGCAGACCATGCTGCTTACTTACCAGCTCGATGCTCTTCTGATCCTTCTCTGCCTGGAACTACTTTTCCTGTCTGGGTGGGGCAGGAGCGACTCCCTGGAACCAGAACACAGGAACTCTTTTCTTACCTGTGCGAGGCTGTGGAAGAAGACGCCTAAGCTCTACAGAAGGCTATTTAAACCACACCCGATTGATGAAACGTGCTTCGTGTTATTCTGCATCTGCAGCAGGACGCTCACCGTGTCAGCTACAGTCTTCCTGAGATTCTTCAGCTCCAGTTCCTGTGAAAACAAATTCCTTACCTGCTAGAGATCCGATCCTCAGCTGCACCTGCCAAGACAAAACAACAGGTTAGCAGAATTCAATTTGAGAGCAGCGCTCTTACTTACCAAATACGGCGGCATCTTCCAAAGCCTTCCGCCGCTTTCTTCGGCTCCCCATCGACATCTGCAAAGAAAAGGACTTGATTAAGCATTGCATTCTTGAATTGCTTACCTGTGCTCCGCACGTTCTGAACTTCAAGAAGCGCTGCATGCCGGCATCTGCAAAACAAAGGGAGACATTTTAAGGCGCATTCTAAACCAACCATGAACTTTCTACTTACGCGCTTGCACGTTCGCCGGCATCCATCTAGCAACTCTCTCTGCATCCACGATCTGCAAGGACAAAAGAGACATTAAGGCGTGCTTTTGAAACAAACAGCAGTCATTTTACTTACGTGCACCGCGCTTCATCTTCTTCGTACATACGCGCTTGCACGATCCTGGGCACTTATTCATCAGCGTCCATTGCACCTAAACCTGCAGGACAAAGAGAGACATTAGAAAGGGTGACAGCAACCGGTCATCTTTCCTACTCACCTGCTCGCCGCATCATTCCTCTACAATTTCAATCTTGACACCCTGAGACTGAGCAAGGGACTAAATTAAGGGTGCCCCAATAACTATCAAGAAACCGCTCGTGCAGTAAACGGCGGCATCTTCCAGCATCAACCTCTGCAATCAAGAGGATTGTCAGTGAACCAGTGAAGTAACTGGTACTTGCGCCCCTGCAAAGACGCAGGATGGAGAGCCCGGCCTTAATATATCTAAGGTGAGCAAGCCACGCCCTTGGTTCGAATAAGAGGACTGAGGAAGGAGAAGTTCAGTCAATCCAGTTCCTAAATCCTTGTTCTTCCGTCTGCAGACACCTCACTCTACATGTCCGGTACATCGTGAGAAGGGGACCAGCCCTAGGAGAAGGCCGAGATCTACGAGTCACACTAGAAGACACGGCGACAGCTCAGTCCAGCCCAGCGCCTCTGTGGAAATCAGGTGAGCGTTACAGAACGCGAAGCCCACCACAAATCCTCCACCCAGGCGCAATGGAAACCTCAGATACTGACCAACTAGCCCAGTTGCTAGGGGAATTAAGAGCAGAAGTACTAGCAGCGCGCCAGGAAACGAACGCCCTAAGGAGGGAGCTAATTGTGTCCAAAGAGCACACAGATGATCTTGCTAGACAGTTGTTACAAACGCAGGCGGGGCAAACACCGCTGCCGACCCCAGGGGGGGGTAATATCCCAGCGACCTCCACTAATCCTGTACAAATTAATCTACCTGGAAATGTGCCTTTGGCTCCACCCGAACGCTTCTCAGGCGATCCCAAAAGGTTTGCAGTGTTCATCAATCAATGTCGTCTGCACTTCCTGTGTAGGCCAGCTGCATTTCCCACTGATCAGGCCAAAGTGGCCTTCGTACTTTCATATCTAAGTGGCAGTGCTGCAGACTGGTCAATTCCCCTGGTAACCCAGGACGACCCGATTCTTCGTAATTTTCAGGCCTTCCAGTCCAGTATGGAAAGACTATTTGCCAGACACTCTCAGGGTCAGGCCTTAGATAACGAACTCCTCTCTTTACGACAAGGTAATCAGGATCTTCTGGCATATATTGTACCATTTAACAGACTGGTAGTTGAAGCCAGATGGCACGAGGATAAAAGGATTACGCTGTTTTATAGGGGGTTGCGTGGAGAACTCAAAGATGTCCTGGCCCAAGTAGTAAATCCTCCGCAAGATTGTTCTGAATATATTGACCTGGTGGTTCAACTGGATCACAGGTTACAGAATAGGAAGGCTGATCGCTCCAGATTCGAAGCTCAGGTTTTTTCAAGACCACAGAGTTCCGCCAAAGGAATCGATACCGTAGAACCCATGCAAATAGGAGTCGTGAAAGGGCCATTAACACAAAAGGAACGAGAAAGAAGAAGACAGCTGCAATTGTGCCTCTATTGTGGGAATTCAGGACATTTTCTTCGTGAATGCCCGGTGAAACCTGCTAAGAAGACCGTGGGAGCTTCCGACAAAAGCATCGAAAAGCCAGAATCGGGAAACGACCTCGCCCGACAAGTGTAGAGGTCCGCTTGCCGAGCGTTAAAACCAGTTCTTTGACCTCGCATTTCATCGTGCCCATGGTCCTAATAAGCCCCGAGAAGCCAGATCGTTTGCATGCCATCAAGGCATACATTGACAGTGGAGCAATCGGCAATTATGTGGATCGCGAGATGGCATCCAGGATGAATCTACCTCTCTGTCCTAAAATGGTTAAAGACGTTATTACCACAGTGGATGGTACGGAAATAGCTTCCGGACCAGTTACCCAAACCACCGAGAGAGTGACGTTAGTAAGCCAAAATGGACATTGTGAGGAGATCGTGTTTGATGTGATCAAGGCCCCTCAGTTTCAAATTATCCTGGGGATCCCTTGGTTAGAAAAACACAATCCTCAAATTGATTGGCGAGCAAAGACGATTCAGTTTCCGGAATGTGCCTCCACTTGTTATCTGAAGTCCGACATTAAGCTGGCAGCAATTACATCCGAGGGTCCCCAACTGCCTCCTGAATATCTAGAGTTCCAAGATGTCTTCCAGAAAGAACAAGCCAACTCCCTACCCCCGCACAGGTCATACGACTGTCAGATAGACCTGGTACCTGGGTCCACTCCTCCATGTAGTAGGATCTATGCTCTCACCGAACCAGAAAATCTCCACCTTAGGACCAATACCTGGACAATGGATTTATTCGTCCTTCTAAGTCTCCAGCCTCTTCAGCTCTGTTCTTCGTTCCGAAAAAGGAAGGGGATCTCAGAACATGTATCGATTATCGCGCCCTGAATCAGATTACAGTCAAGAACAGATATCCTTTGCCATTGATCCCTGAACTTCTAGACCAAGTCAAGAATGCTCGCATTTATACGAAGTTGGATCTCAGAGGAGCTTACCACTTGGTCCGAATAAAAGAGGGTGACGAATGGAAGACGGCGTTCCGCACCAAGTATGGATTATTTGAGTATCAAGTAATGCCCTTTGGACTATGTAACGCCCCGGCCGCCTTCCAGTACTTCATGAATGACGTCCTCAGAGAACTAATTGACGTGTGTACAGTTGTCTACATCGACGATATCCTTATATATTCGTCCTCTGAGGCCGATCACCGGAAACACGTCAGGGCAGTTCTTGAGAGGCTTCGCCAACATAAACTCTTTGCCAAGCTTGAGAAGTGCGTTTTCCATGTCACCGAGGTCGAATTTCTGGGATTCATTCTGTCACCAAATGGAGTCCACATGGATTCAAGAAAGGTAGACGCTATCATTAAGTGGCCATCACCAACGTCGGTGAAAGGAGTCCAAAGCATGTTGGGTTTCGCCAGTTTCTACCGTAGATTAATTCCAGAATTCTCCCGAATAGTCCAGCCCATTACTGCCCTTTTAAGGAAAAACAAACGCTTTGTGTGGTCTACCGAGGCGGAGCAAGCCTTCCAAGAGTTAAAAGCCAAGTTTATCTCCGCTCCTGTTTTGAGACATCCCCGCCCAGAACTTCCTTACATCGTAGAAACCGACGCCTCCAGTCTTGCGATGGGTGCAGTTCTATCGCAAAGAGATCCAGAAACAAACCAGTTACACCCCGTGGCATTTTGGTCCCGCAAATTCTCGGCTCCTGAAATCAACTACACCATTACCGATAAGGAACTTCTGGCTATTAAGTCCGCCTTCAAGGCCTGGCGACACTATCTTCTGGGTGCCAGACACACAGTCACAGTGATTACAGACCATCGCAACTTACAATACCTAAAGACAGCTAAAGCTCAATCCTCCAGACAACTCCGCTGGGCACTATTTTTTGCCGAGTTTGACTTCGTCATTACCTACCGACCAGGCAACAAGAACGGTAAAGCTGATGCCCTTTCCCGGATGGGAGTGGAAGAGCACATGGTCAATCCTGATCCCGTACCTATCATTCCCGAACAAAGAATCCTAGGTCTAATCGGCACACAATCCATCGAAGAAGTTGAAGCCAAAGTTAAACAACTTATAACTCCAGCAGACATACAGAATTGGCATCTTCAGGGAAAAGACTTCACGGTGAAGAACGACCTATTGTACTTCCAAGAACGGTTATATCTACCCTGTGCTGCGCTAGTTTACAGAATCAAGTCATCTCTTGTTATCACGACTCCCTAATGGAGGGACACCCCGGTATGGCCAAGACCTCGGAAAAGATCAAGCGTCACTTCTGGTGGCCGTCTTGGAGAAAGGATATCAGAGACTTTGTAATGTCCTGTGGAGTGTGCGCTCAAAATAAAAGTCAAAAGGAGAAACCAGCAGGCCTCTTACGCCCACTTGACATCCCACCTCGTCCCTGGTATACTCTCTCCATGGATTTCATCACCGACTTACCTTCATGTTCCGGATATAATACGATCTTAGTAATCGTGGACCTATTCTCCAAGATGGCGCACTTCATCCCACTGAAAGGTCTACCGTCATCAGCAATCCTGGCCCGGGAGTTTCTCGAAAACATTGTTCGGTTGCACGGCTTTCCTTCAGTTTTAATCTTGGATAGAGGAAGTCAATTTGTCTCCCACTTTTGGCAGAGTTGCTGTCGGTTGGCTCAAATTGATGTAAGGCTTTCAACCAGTCACCACCCCCAAACCGACGGACAGACCGAGAGGACCAATCAAACTTTGGAACAGTACTTACGCTGCATGCTGCAACAAACAGAAAGAACTTGGAAGGACATCCTTTGGATAGCCGAGTACGCTTACAATAATTCAGTCCATTCTGGAACCGGAAAAACCAGTTTTTTCTTTTATATGGTAGCCATCCTCGAACCTCTAATCTGGATCCACCTCAGGATCTAGGGACACCAGCAGTAGACCACCTGCATTCTGCAATCACCCAAGCCTTTAAGGAAGCCACTTCTCATCTGCAAAGGGCTAAGGAACAATACAAGAAAGGAGCAGACCAACATCGGAAGGAGGCCCCTCAATATCAAGTAGGAGATCAAGTCTGGTTATCCACCAAACATTTACCCCTAAAAGGACCGTGCACCTTCAACCCAAGATACCTGGGACCCTACTCAATCACTACCATAATAAACCCAGTGGCAGTCAAGTTGGACTTCCCCCCTCATATGAAAATGCACCCAGTCTTCCATGTCTCGCTACTAAAACCTGTGCAGCCAGAGACCCAATTGACTAAATCTCCAGAACCTATCCTAGTTGATGGAGAACTCGAGTTTGAAATCAAAAACATCTTAGATTCCAAAATCTCCAAATCAAGGCTATACTACCTGATTGACTGGAAAGGTTATGGCCCCCAGGAAAGGTCTTGGGAACCTGCAGAACATGTCCACGCACCTCTTTTAGTCAAGAAATTTCATCGAACATTTCCTAACAAACCAAGACCCCCGGAGAAGTCAAGCTTGGGAGGGGCCTTGAGGGGGGGTGCTGTCATGATCCCTGCTTCCAAGGGGTCAGGACTTGCCTCACATCCTTGGAAGCAGGCCCATAACCTTGATCCTGGGTACCAGCCAGTCCCTATCGGGACCTTTTGGACCTTGTCCTGGCGCCAGTGGCACCAGGCTCATAAAGATGACCGGTCCCGGCGCTGGAAGCGCCGGGCTCATAATGCTTAAGAGTGCTTGGGTGGACCTACCTGCAGCAGACCATGCTGCTTACTTACCAGCTCGATGGTCTTCTGATCCTTCTTTGCCTGGAACTACTTTTCCTGTCTGAGTGGGGCAGGAGCCACTCCCTGGAATCAGAACACAGGAACTCTTTTCTTACCTGGGCGAGGCTGTGGAAGAAGACGCCTAAGCACTACAGAAGGCTATTTAAACCACACCCGATTGATGAAACGTGCTTCGCGTTATTCTGCATCTGCAGCAGGATGCTCACCGTGTCAGCTCCAGTCTTCCTGAGATTCTTCAGCTCCAGTTCCTGTGAAAACGAATTCCTTACCTGCTAGAGATCCGATCCTCAGCTGCACCTGCCAAGACAAAACAACAGGTTAGCAGAATTCAATTCGAGAGCAGCGCTCTTACTTACCAAATACGGCGGCATCTTCCAAAGCCTTCCGCCGCTTTCTTCGGCTCCCCATCGACATCTGCAAAGAAAAGGACTTGATTAAGCATTGCATTCTTGAATTGCTTACCTGCGCTCCGCACGTTCTGAACTTCAAGAAGCGCTGCATGCCGGCATCTGTAAAACAAAGGGAGACATTTTAAGGCGCATTCTAAACCAACCATAAACTTTCTACTTACGCGCTCGCACGTTCGCCGGCATCCATCTAGCAACGCTCTCTGCATCCACGATCTGCAAGGACAAAAGAGACATTAAGGCGTGCTTTTGAAACAAACAGCAGTCATTTTACTTACGTGCACCGCGCTTCATCTTCTTCGTACATACGCGCTTGCACAATCCTGGGCACTTATTCATCAGCGTCCATTGCACCTAAACCTGCAGGACAAAGAGAGACATTAGAAAGGGTGACAGCAACAGGTCATCTTTCCTACTCACCTGCTCGCCGCATCATTCCTCTACAATTTCAATCTTGACACCCTGAGACTGAGCAAGGGACTAAATTAAGGGTGCTCCAATAACTATCAAGAAACCGCTCGTGCGGTAAACGGCAGTATCTTCCAGCATCAACCTCTGCAATCAAGAGGATTGTCAGTGAACCAGTGAAGTAACTGGTACTTGCGCCACTGCAAAGACGCAGGATGGAGAGCCCGGCCTTAATATATCTAAGGTGAGCAAGCCACGCCCTTGGTTCGAATAAGAAATTGAGGAAGGAGAAGTTCAGTCAATCCAGTTCCTAAATCCTTGTTCTTCCGTCTGCAGACACCTCACTCTACATGTCCGGTACATCATGAGAAGGGGACCAGCCCTAGGAGAAGGCCGAGATCTACGAGTCACACTAGAAGACACGGCGACAGCTCAGTCCAGCCCAGCGCCTCTGTGGAAATCAGGTGAGCGTTACAGATCTCCAGAGTTTATTCTATGCCATGCGTTGATAAGTCTGGTTGCATAGGCAGTCGAGGAGGAAGTGGGTTGATGTGCCAAGATAGTGATAGCATGGCATTGAGGCGGAAGCCAAGTATCTTGATATATGATGAGACGTGGATGGGGTGACTGAAAATAGTAAACAGCTGGTAGTTTGGACTGAGTTTGGCGAGGTGGGAGGGGTTTACGACAAGGAGTTCAGTCTTTTCATCCTTGAGACACAGCCGGTGGGAGGCCATCCAGCCTTGGATAGCTTCATAATTGGCATTGATGTTTTGAGAATCCAGGCCGTGCTCTCCCTTGAGGGGGATGAGGATCTGCGTTTTGTCGGCGTAGTTTGTGTATTTGATATTGTGAGAATCCAGGAAGTCAAAAAGGGGTTTGGTATAAATGTTGTATTGAAATGGGGGGGATGCAAGATTCTTGGGGCACTCCACAGGTGATAGCTGTTATGGTGTTTGAATGGTTCTCAGCAAAGACTCGAGACGTGCGGTTGGTCAGGAAGGATGCATTCCATTTCCATTTGGAGGTGTTTGCGGAGAAGGAGGTGGTGGCGGTTAAGTGATTGCAGAGGATGGAGTGGTCTACCAAGTCAAAGGCTGTCACGCTCCCCCTCCGGTGGCGCTTAAGGAACAGATGGAGGATGCACTGCCATTGAAAGGCACACGACGCATTTCTGCTAACGTGAGCTTCGGTCTAGTTTCTTTTCAACATGGCCACCGCTGGGCTGCATTTAGCCATTTGGCACCCGGCGGTTGGCGCGTTGCATCCCTTATGCTTACTTGTCTTAGGGCAAGGCACTAGCTTTCTGCTGCTTTACGCTCAACAACAAGCCTTTTCTCTCTCTCTCCTGCCTCGTTGCTTCGCTCCCCCTTGCCGTCCTCGCACAGCAACTTTTGGACTTCTCTGGCTCACTGCGGTTTCGGCCGTGTATCTCTCCCCTGTCTGTCTTTCTTTTCTATGCTTCCCGTTTCGCATCAGCGACGAGGAAGCCGCTGATTTTTTTCTGGACATCTAACCGGGCGCTGCGGCAGCTCCTCAGTATCCTTTTTTACATTTTTTTTTAATATTTTTATTATTTATTCAAACAAAAACAATAGAAACCACACACACAGTGTATGCATCAGCAATACAAATGTTCATAAAGTTATTCTGGTCACTGCTTCCCCCCTCCCTCCCCCTGACGAGCCTGTTGCTCCAAGCTTTCTGTATCTGCCTCACGTAGTGGGGTCTCGCGCCCTTTGGATCCTGTCAGGTCTTGTACTGTTCCAAACAATTCCGCTATCAATAATCTCCACGCCATCAAGCTCCCTGCCTCCTCTTCACCTCCTATAGTGCTTGCCTCTTGCCATACCATGGTTTCTGCCTCCGCCCATTTTTGCAAATCTTTCCACCACACTTCCACCCGTGGCTTATGACATGACTTCCATCCCATGGCTATCCTTCTTTTTGCGAGCACATATGCCAGATCCCTCAATTTGGTAACATGCCTAAGTTTCTGTGGTCTGGGGAACCCCCCCAGCAAGCAAGCCCATGCTGGGTTCACAATCATCCCGACCCCCTTTTCCTCC
The DNA here is from genome assembly GCF_040938575.1 of Ambystoma mexicanum. Lineage (NCBI taxonomy): Eukaryota > Metazoa > Chordata > Amphibia > Caudata > Ambystomatidae > Ambystoma > Ambystoma mexicanum. Next base: position 744,313,581 of record NC_090936.1, read on the forward strand.
AGTTTTTGTGCTACTTCCCCCCAGAAGCGCTCAATTACTGGGCATGTCCAGAACATATGCACCATGCCAGCCTTTTCCTCATTACATTTGGGACACGCTTGTCTTCCAGCATCCTTGAATTTAGATATCCTTTCTGGTGTCATGTATGCTCTATGTGTGATATATAGCTGGATCTGTTTCAGCCTCGTATTTCTTGACACCATCCTGTGATATCCCAAAGCACGCTCCCACATTCCATCCTCTAGCGGGGCGCCCACCTCCGTCTCCCAGTCTAGCCTCAATTGCGTTAACTCCTTCCCAACCTTAGACATCATCATCTCATACAGTCTGGAGATCTCATGCCCCCCTTCTGTCATATCATATATCATGTCTACAGTAGCATCTGGTTCTCCTTCCAATATCGTTTCGGGCCATGTCCTCCAGATTTTCTGTATCATCCTGTGATATGTTATATACTGGCCCGTGTGCAATCCCATCTCTTCCCCAAGCACTTCAAATGTTGTGATGGTCCCCCCCCTGCCAGATGTCCCCCATTGTCACCACATCTCCCACCCTAGCTTCATCATCTCAGGACGCCCTCCCATCTCTGTCTTGGGCAGCCAGATCATTTCTTTAAGATAAAATGGGGCATAATCCTGTCCAAACAATCTATATTCGGGGGTCAGTTTGTCTGAAAGCCATTTAGCTATATATTGCAGTTGACTCGCGACATAATACACCTCATAATTGAGCAGTTTTATTCCCCCTTTTTCGTAAAAGTTCTGCAGTTTCCATAATGCCACTCTATTCCAAGTACCATGCCAAAGAAATTCCCTACATATGCTATCCAGTTTGGTGAAAAATCTCTTAGGTATCAGATACGGGATATTTCCAAAATAGTGCAGGAGTCTGGGCAGGACCACCATCTTAAGCATCGCTCCCCGTCCCATCATTGCTAGGGGCAATTTCTCCCAGATTTTCATGCACTTCTCAATTCTCACAATGGCCTTTTCAGTATTATGTCTATGCTCCTCTTCCACCGTGTGGTACACATCTATCCCAAGATACTTAAATGTGCTATTCGCCCAGGGTATTTGCAGCACTGGTAACCTCTCCATAGGGATTCCTTTGTAACTACCTAACGAGAAGATACTAGATTTCTGGGGGTTCACCGCTATGCCAGACAGCCCAGCATATTTATCCAACACTTCCAATATGTACTGGAGATTTTCCTCCGGATACCTCAGGTACAGCAGCAGATCATCAGCATACAGAGAAAGCAGGTGTCGTTCTCCGCTCACCTCGATACCTATTTTGTTATATTGTTGCCTAAGGTATATCGCCAAGGGCTCCAAGGCTAATATATAGAGCATTGGGGACCATAGACAACCTTGCCTGGTGCCTCGTCCTAGTTGCGATCTGTCAGATATCACCGATCCTGTTTTGACCCTAGCTAACGGAGCACTATATAACAACGTTGCCCATCTTATGTATACATGCCCCATTCCATAGCTTGCCAAGGCAGCAAGCAGCCATGGCCATCTGACTGAATCAAAGGCCTTGACCGTGTCTAAGGACACAATCGCCATTTCGGCCTCGTTCCTACTCCCCCACTCAACCACCCGATGGAGTCGCCTGTGATTATGAGTAATATTTCTATCCGGGACATAACCCGTCTGGTCAGGGTGTATTAGTTTGCCAATAACTCTGCGCAATCTGTTTGCCAGGACAGCCGTCAATATCTTGCTGTCCTGGTTTAACATCGACAAAGGTCTGTAGGAGCCACAACTATGCCCGGGCTTGTTGGGTTTGGGAAGCGGTATTATAATCGCCTCTCTGAGTTACTCCAGCAGCCGTCCCACCTCAAACGCCTCATTAAGCATTCCTAGCATTGGGGGGAGCACTTCTTCCTTATATACCTTGTAAAATTCACTTGGGAACCCGTCTGACCCAGGGGTCTTGCTGGTAGGCAGCAGCCGCACCACTTCTTCCAGTTCCTCCAAGGTAATCGGTGCATCCAACTCTTCTCTTTCTTCTGCACTTATCCTAGGCAATCCTATGTCCTCCAGTGTTTCTGTGATCTCCCCCAGACTACTGCCCCCCTCATTCCCCTATAATACCCTGTAATATTCAGCAAACTCCTGATTAACTCCTTCTTGAGTATCAACTACACTCCCATTTTCTCTCACAATCGTCCTAATCGTGGGTCTGGGAGCTTCGCTCTTATATAGCCATGCCAGCAGCCTCCCAGTTTTATCCTCTCCCGCATGCTGTCTCTATATATTTTTTATAGTTAAGGTTACACAATCTTTCCCATTGCTCCGCACATTTCTGCTGCAGTCTCAGGGTCAGTTCCATGTCTGCGCCTCCCTCCTTCAATACCTTTTCCAGTTTTTTTTCGGTTTCATGTATATCAGCTATGATCCCACCTTGTAGGACTTTTGATTTAGCTATAGCTACTCCTCTCATCACCACCTTGAAGGCCTCCCACAATGTGCCCGCCGAATCAACGCTACCCGTGTTAGTCTCAAAGTAGTTCACAATCTCCTCCTTCATATCTTCCCTGAAGACAGGATCCTTAAGCGCCTCTGCCCTAAGGCGCCATGTTGGAATCCTTGCCCTCGGGGGGGTGGGGGCAGTATTGCCACCCAACGGCCAGGGGCGAGTGATCCGAAAGGACCCTTGCCTTATATTCTACTAGGGTATACTCCATCACCACGTCCGACGTGGCAAAGACATAGTCCAATCTCGTATGCAATTGCTGCGGGGCAGAGTAATGCGAGTATTGCCTATCCTGGGGGTGTCTGTTCCTCCAAACATGTGCCAGACCAAAATCGTCCAGCAGAGTCTGCAGCGCTTTAGCCACTGGCGCAGGTCTATCCATTCTCCCATCCGATCTGTCTACCCTAGGGTCCAGCACACAATTAAAATCTCCTCCCCAGATCACCGCCCCACCCATGCATATGCTTAGGTTATGGCACAGAGTTCTAAAGTATGTTGCCGTGTTTTGGTTGGGGGCATACGTATTCACAATACTTATCTCTCTGTTCTCCACTAGTCCCCTCAATATGACCATCCGCCCATCCGTTTCCACCACTTCCTGTAGCTGTTTAAATGGGACGTGCGGCACCACCCAAATGAGTACTCCCCTAGCGTAGGCAGAATATGCCGAGCCCACCACAACTCCTTTCCATTTCTTCATCACCATCTCCATCTTTTCCCATGTCAGGTGTGTCTCTTGCAATAGCGCTATATCTATTTTTTGTCTGCGCAGGTTTAACATAACCTTATTCTTTTTTAGATAAGTGTTAAGACCCCTGACGTTCCACATAATTATTTTAAGGTCCCCCATGGCCTATTAAAATCCCTTTCCTCCTCCCACTAGCGCAGTCCAGATCCCACTTCCATCTACATAGGCTTGCTTCCCAACTCAAACTCCCTTTAACTACAAACACCCTAAACTCCCTCATCCTCCTCCCACCCTCCCCTCTTCCCTTCCCCAACTTCACCCTCCCGAACTGTTGCCCAGCTCCATACCTGGATCACAGACACCCCCGCATCTAGCCCTTTCTGGTACAACCCGTACTCGCGGCTCAGCAGGGTTAGACCGCTCTATTGGCTACCTTTCTACTAAGTCTCGGGGGTAGGTAAGTGCGATCCTGCCGCTCCTGTTTGTAAAAGGTTACTACGCCCATTACCTCAATTTTCTTTAGCTTTTGACACACTATATTCCAGTCCCATAAAGTCACAAAGTACGAGGGCTATGCCATGTCTATCCAACAATTCAAGGCGCTATATCCGGGCTCCCCACTCTCCCCCTCCCCCTCAGGGTACATGACATAGTGTCTTCACTTATCGTGTTCCTGGGATTCCTGTTCCTCGTTACGCGCAGGGCAGCCTTGTAGATCTAACCACGATTCAACATCCTCCGGGGAGTCAAAGAATAGAGCTCTGCCTTTGTGTAGGACTTTCAACTTTGCAGGGTACAACAACATGTACTTGATGGCTGCCGCACGTAGTCTTCTCTTGACCGCAACATAACTAAATCGCTGCCTTTGTACCAACATAGTGTAGTCGGGGTACGACGTGACCCTGGAAGAGGCCCTCTCTATCGTGCCGCCCTTACGAAAGTACTCCAAGATCTTTTCCCTATCTCTGTAATTCAAAATGTTCACAATTATCGGCCTCGGTGGAGCACCAGGCCGTGGTTTCCTCATGAGGGCTCGATGTGCCCGCTCAACCGTGAACCCCTGCGAGAGTTTGTCCGCTCCCACTTCCTGCAGGATCATGGTCTCCACGTAATCCATGGGGTCCTGGCCCTCTTCTCCTTCTGGCAGGCCAACCACTCGGATGTTGTTCCGTCTCGCCCGTCCTTCTGATTCCTCCACCCTGTTTTCGAGGTTGGCAACCTGCTGTTTGAGCACGTGGACCTCCTTCGCGTTGTTCGTGCTTACTTCAGTGTTGGTCTTTACTGCACTTTCCAGTCCGCTAGTTCTTTCTGCCAGCGCTCTAACGTCCTGCCGCAGCAAGGTAACTTCAATCCCCACGGCATCTATTTTTTTTTCCAGGGCTGTCCGCAGTTCCGCCATCGCCGTGCCCCACTTCTCACTCAAGTCCGCTATAGCTGCTAGGACTTGTTGATTTTCTCCTCCAGGGGGATCAACCCCCAGTGCCTCTCCCGTCTTTTGTGTCGGAGTTGAAGGGGTCCGTTGTGCCTTCGCATAGGTATCCATAGTGGGTTGTTTACTCCTGGACTTCGACCCTTTCACAGACATTCTGCCGTCTCGCTGTGTCTAGCACCAGCACACCTATGTCGCTGTGATCACACCATTTCCAGACAGTGTTTGGTGGTCTCGGTGGGCCACTCTGCCAGGCTCAATCCGGGAATGGGCTGTATCCTCCCACGTATCCTCTTTCTGCCCCGTTTTCAGTGGCGCGCCTCCAGGGCCCGCGCTCCCAGTGGTCTGAACTTTCCAAGTACTGCCACAGCAAAAAGGATTCCTTTCGTGTGCCTTCTTGTTATATTGCGGCCATTACAATCCGCCCCTTCCGTTCATACATTCCTGTGTATGCGAGTGATGGTCAGCCCCCTCTGATGCTCTCTGCGCACTATGGCACGCACGATTTTACCTAGTAGTCACAGTGCCTCCATACAGCTCAACACAAGTTGTTTACTTAATGTCTTGGCCCTGGGTGGGGTCTGCACCCGGACGCGTGATACAGCCAGGCCAGCTTCCACCGCGCTATGGTGCGCTGTTGTTGCCCAGCCGATCAGCTCTAATTTCAGCCTGTTGTTAATATAAGCAGTGCGCACCTTCGTGCGCCTAAAGCCCAGACACTGCTGTGAAAAAGCAGTTGATTTGATACTCAGTACCGTTTGTTGCGGGCTCGGCGCATCGGGTCGTGTGTCCCGGGCATAGGCATAACGTTGCTGCCCACGACCCATGGGACCACACCGCACGCCAGTATACGCCGCTCAACGCGGCTGACTGCCCGCTTCCCCCACCGCAGGCCGCTCGTGCAGTTGCAGATTCCAGCGATCTTCACACGCTGCTCTGCTTAATAAACAGACGGGAGCCGCTCTACCACGAGTGCTCACTTTTACTTCACATCCGTCTGGGGGCTCTGCTCAATGTCCAGCCGGGGGGCACCGCTTCTTCCCCTGCAGTGCAGAGCAATGTTCGGCTGCGCTCACCGCAGCCGACGCCTCCGCACCCAGGGCAGGTTCGGCAGAGTCCCGTAGTCTCCTTCGGCAGCGGGGAGCCACCCCAGTCCACGGCGCTCCCTCGTAAGCAATGTAGCAGTCACAGGCTGTTACTTGTATCCAAGCTCAGGACGCCCTTTCAATAATATAATACAAGGCAAAGTTTTCTCCTCATTACTGCAGGCAGCCACCTCGCTCGTGCACCGTGTCCTTCAGCAGCAATCTGGTATCTGTAAGGCTGCTGTGCCGCTCCCTTTGTTGTCTGCCATCTTGGCAACAACCTATCAACACGGCCGCCACACGAAAAGTCAATTATCTGCCGATCCGCAGACACGGGTAACTTGCCCTTCAGGATTCCTTTTGTAAACACATTCCAACGTCTTTTTCTTTCGTTTCAAGCCTCGGTTGGCATTTTCGTAGCGTAGTTTCACAGATGTTTGTCGGATCATCAGGAGCACTGCACGGAGACACAGCCTAGTCTATGGCTAGTTAGCCACGCCCCCAGCTCCTCAGTATCCTTTCCCCAAGATGCTCTGGTTCTCGTCCGTTCTCAGCTGTCTGGTCTGATACCTGTGCCCTCCTGATTGTAGGCCTCATTTTCCAGTCCAACAGAGTGTTACTTACCTTCTATCTCTTTAAGAGATTTGGTCTCATTACGAAAGTCCTTTCTCACTTGAACTTGGTTTCAGTTCAGGCTCCCACTTAACTCTCTGGGTACTTTCCCGATACCTGTGCTTCTTATTCTTGGACCTCCTAACTCCATCACTCAAGGCAGCCGCTTCCTCGCTCATCCAACACCACGCCACAGAACAGTGTTTTTTCCGCCTCCAGCGGCTTTTTCCCCTTTGTGGCTTCCTCGAAGAAGGGGCCACTAGCCCGTCAATTCCGGTGTGCAGGGATAGTGGATTCCCTCTGAGGGAGACCTTACCTCTACCATAAGAAGGGGAATTCCCGGAGGAGAGGAAGAGGCAACGATAAACAGACAAGCTCCAGTGAAACAGGTGAGGACAAAGAAGCGTTGGTCTGATGTGAGTGAAAAACCTTGTGAACTTGACAGATTGCAAAGCCCAAGTATCAATATGGCCACAGCAGAACAAGTGCAAGAATTGGTGGCAGCGGTACAAGGACTCACACAAGAGGTACAAAACAGTAAAACTGAGAACACTGTGCTTAGGCAGCTTGTCACTGCCCTTGACCTACACCCTGCCGAGCTACCCCCTATGGTATTGGCCTCAGGGAAGTATGATGGTTCCCCAAAAAGGTTAAACGAGTTTTTGGAGGCTTGTATAGTTCACTTTACCTTTTGAGCTCAGACCTATGCCTCAGATCATGCTCTTGTAGGATATATGATTTCCAATATAGTGGGGATCTCTCTTGCTTGGGCAGGTCCACTAGTTACCAGTGCCAGCCCCGTTCTCCGAGACTATGGGGCCTTCCTGAATCTCTTAAAACAAATGTTTGAGAGACCAGAAACAACCTATGTAGCCTGTGAAGAGCTACTGGATGTGAGGCAAGGTTCGTCGGATCTTCTCTTGTATATCACTCATTTCAAGAGATTGGCTTCGGATGCCGGCTGGCACGAAGCTGAACAGTACACTATTTTACGGAGGGGATTAAAAAAAGAAATCAAAGACGAACTAGCCAGAACAGCACGATCAAACACTTTCTTGGATTTAATGTCAACAGTCCTTCAGATTGACTACCGACTCATGAGAGGAAGTCTGAGAGAAGGAGAGCTAGAGGCCAGTCCTGGCTCACAGATCAACCACCATCCCTCCCCTCTGCTCCCACGAGACCTGCTAAGGAAGAACCAATGCAAATTGGAGCGGCACGCGCTCCCCTAACACCGGACGAATGGAAGTGAAGAAGAGACAAGGGTCTCTGTATGTATTGTGGCTCAGACTTACACCTGCTTCTGGATTGCCCCGCCGTCCGGGAAACAGCCAACCTCAGTTCTAAGAGGGATGAGTTACTGAGGTTCTGCTTCTAGTCCCTTTGTTTCTATGACAGTATCCTCACCTGTTTCCACCAATGACAACCTATTGATGGTCGTGGCGATCCAGCTTCTGCTCCATCAACAAAGGATGACTCTCTGGCCCTCATCGACTGCGGTGCAGCCGGAAATTTTCTTGGCACCATCTGGGTGGAGAAGATGGGCATCCGCCTAGTGGAAAGAGAAGATCAGAAGGTGGAAGGTGTTGATGGGAATTCAATCAGTTCAGGCCTCATTACCCACTCCACAGAAGAGATTCCCATCTTCATCCTTCAGCACTCTGAAAAGATTTGTTTTGACATCATCCACGCCGCCCATTTCCCAGTCATACTGGGAATCTCTTGGCTTCGCAAACATAACCCTTCCATAGATTGGACAAAGAATCTGCTAGAATTCAACTCTGCTTACTGTTGCAATTCTTGCCTTTCTAAAGCATTATACGAAACCATCAAGGCCGTAGCTACATCTCTCACGGAGTCCCAGGGAGTTCATTGCATGCCAATCGAGATCAGAATTCAGTGAAGTATTCAAGGACAAGAACCCTCAAGATCTACCACCACATCGGCCAGAAGACTGCGCTATCGATCTCACCCCTGGGGCATTGATTCCCTTTGGTAGGATGTATTTGCTGTCTTTGACATAAAAGAAAGCACTATGGGAATACCTTGATTCCAACCTGCAGAACGGCCTCATACAACCATTCCGCTCACCGGTTGAGGCAACGCTGTTTTTCATACCGAAACACGATTCTAAGGAACTCAGGCCCTGTATCGATTACCAGGGATTAAACCGGGTCACCATCCGTGATAGTTACCTGATGCCCTTAATAAAGGACATTCTGGAAGCCGTTCAGGGGGCAGTCGTCTTCTTGAAGCTAGACCTGAGACCAGCATGTCATCTCCTGAGAATTTGTGCAGGCGACGAGTGGAAGACAGCATTTCGGACCCCTTTCGGTCATTTTGAATATAGGGTTATGCCATTCGGCCTGGTTAATGCCCTGGCCATTTTCCAACGCTTTATGGACAGATTGTTTGCTGACAGACTTGCTGTTCCATTCCATGATAGTGTATTTGGACGACATCCTGATTTTCTCCTCATCTCCCCAGCAACACCAAGGACATCTCCAGGAAGTACTACAACGTTTACAAGAACATCATCTATTGGGGAAGCCAGAGAAATGCCTCTTTAAGGTATCCTCAGTTCATTATTTGGGCTTTATATTGTCCGAACAAGGCGTTATGATGGACCCCAATAAGGTGACAGCTATACTTGGATGGCCAGCTCCATCCTCCATTGAGGGCATTCAAAGGTTTCTCGGTCTAGCCAATTTTTATAGAAAATTAATCCTGTATTTCTCTAGATTCGTGCTTCCCATAACATGGTTGTTGAAGAAAAGAGTAACCACGTTTCGATGGACCAAAACTGCTGACGGTGCCTTACAACACCCCAAGGCCCTGTTTTTTTCTGCTCCTGTACTACACCAACCGGATCATTCTTGTCCTTTCATTGTAGGAGCAGATGCTTCTGCGGCGGCCATCGGAGCAGAGTTGCTACAAGAATTCAACGGAGTTGAACATCCTGTGGCCTACCTCTCGAAGACTCTCACTCCCAGTCAAGCCAACTACTCGGTCATCGAGAAGGAATTACTGGCCGGAAGGTTGCTTGTGAGGAATGGCGCGATTTACTGCAGGGTGGTTTGCACCCTTTCTTGATCCGTACTGACCACAAGAACTGACAGTCCTCCAACAGATGGCGTGTGTGAACTCACGGCAAGCTAGATGGGCACATTTATTTGCACAGTACGATTTCATGATCACGTACTTGCCAGGCAGCCAAAACATACTGGCGGAGGCCTTGTCGCGCAGTCCTGTACCTGGTCTTTCTTCAGAAAACGGTCCAGAATGGATCTTTCCTCAGAACAGGATAGTGTCCCAAGTGTCGACCTTCCTCCAAAAGGTCAAGGAAGCCATCAATCGATCACCTTTCCCAAGATCTCAACAGAGGACAAGGTCGTAAAAAGAAACGGTCTGTTATTTGTCAATCATCGTTTGTACCTTCCTGACGAAGATTCAGGCCAGCACATATTGTCCTGGTGCCATGACAGCAAATTAGCAAGACACAGAGTGAGCTCTAATTCTTTAGAGCTCATCCGTTGCAACTTCTGGTGGCCGGGGTTACCGACAGACGTCAAGAATTGCACCAAGGCTTGTCCGACGTGTGCTCGTAGTAAATACAGCACCCAGAAGCCAGTTGGTTTGTTGGAAAAAGGACCTGTACCTTCCAGACCCTGGAGCCATAGAACGACAGATTTTATTGTAGACCTTCCACCATCTCAAGGATGCTCTTGTATCATGGTCAGAGTAGATTCATTCTCTAAAATGGGCCATTTTTCCCTGCTCCTGGGTTTGCCTTCGGCTTCCACGATGGCCCCAATTTTCGCCAAGGACGTGTTTTGACTGCATGGCTTGCCGGAGAAGATGGTGTCCGACCGTGGTAGCCAGTACACCTCCAGGTTTTGGGAGGCCTTATGCACTCAACTTGGGATAGAGAGAGCCCTGTCTTCTGGTTTTCATCCCCAGACTAACGGGCAGACGGAACGGCTCAATGGGACCCTAGAACACTACGCTGTTTCACAAACAACCAACAGGATAACTGGGTGTCTCTCTTACCCACAAAGAGTTTTCCTATAATAATACCTTACACTCTGCTACTGGACTCTGTCCTTTTTTGCAATTACAGAAAACATCCTCTGAGCATGCTACCCAGGCCTTCTACTTCCTGCAATGTACCATCTGTGGATGATGTGCTGTCCGAAATTACTGAAGCACATAAGGTGGATCAACAGAGGTTGCAAGCCAGCAAGATATGATACCAAGTCCAAGCTGACCACCATCGCAGAGAGACACCTGCCTGGAAGTAGGGTTCCAGGATTTGGCTTCCTACCAAGTTTCTACCCTGCTCGGTGAGTCCTTCCAAGTTATCGCCACAGTATTTAGGGCCTTTTGAGATATTAGAGAGGATCAATCCAGTTGTGTTTAAACTCCAGCTACCCAAACACCTTAGTCGCATTGACCCTGTGATTCATGCCTCCCTTCTCTGGGACTATATTGAGGACTCATATGATTGCCCCCTACGCAAGTCACGATTGCCCAAGTTTGAGATACCTGCAGAATACAAAGTCTCCCAGATATGGGATTCACGGTACAAGAAGGGAAGGCTTGAATACCTGATTAAATGGAAGGGATATTCTCGTTCTGAAGACTCTTAGGGAACCCTGCTCTTATGTTCATGCCCCCAAACTCATCCAAAAATTCCATTGGTCACATCTGGGCAAGCCCAGAGGAGGCAGGGGGTATACTGTCATGCTTCCCCTCCAGTGGTGCATATGGAACAGATGGAGAATGCGCTGCCATTGAAAGGCACACCATGCATTTCTGCTAACATGCGCTTCGGTCTAGTTTCTTTTCAACATGGCTGCAACTGGGCGGTATTTAGCCATTCGGCACTCGGCGGTCGGCACGTTGCAACCCTTATGCTTACATGTCTTTGGGTAAGGTGCTAGTTTTCTGCTGCTTTCCGCTCGACAATGAGCCTTTTCTCTCGGCTCCCCATTTCGCATCGACTAAATCACTGCTTTCTTTCTGGACATCTCACTGGGCGCTTCTCTTGTGGCCGCAGTAGCTCCTCAGTATCCTTTCCCCCACACTGCTCCGGTTCTCATCCGCTCTTAGCTGTATGCTCTAATACCTGTGTCCTCTTGATTGCAGGCCTCATTTTCCAGTCTAACAGAGTGCTACTTATCTTCTATCTCTTTAAGAGATTTGGTCTCATTACGAAAGTACTTTCTCACTGGAACTTTGTTTCAGTTCCAGCTCCCACTCAACTCTCTGGGTACTTTCCCGATACCTGTCCTTCTTATCCTTGGACCTCCTAACTCCATCACTCAAGGCAGCTGCTTCCTCGCTCATCCAACATCACGCTGAAGAACAGGGGTTTATTCCACCTCCAGAGGCTTTTTCCCCTTTGTGGCTTCCTCAGAGAAGGAGCCACTAGCCCGCCGGTTCCGGTGTGCAGTCATAGTGGCTTCCCATCGAGGGAGACCTTACCTCTACCATAAGAAGAGGAACTCCCGGAGGAGAGGAAGAGGCAAGGATAAGCAGACTAGCTCCAGTGAAGCAGGTGAGGACGAAGAAGCGTTGTCTGGTGTGAGTGACAAACCCTGTGAACTTGACCAAGGCTGCAGACAGGTCCAAAAGCATGAGGAGAGAGAGAGAGGTTGCCAGAGTCTCTGGCATCGTCCAGCTGGTTCTTGAGGTCCAAGAGTGCAGACTCTGTAGAGTCGCTAGTAAGGAAGCCAGATTGACGTGGGTTGAAGATATTGTTGGATTTGGAGGTAGGCGGCCCAGTCTATGATCTTCAAGAGAAAAGGGACTGTAGTGATGGGCCGGTAGTTGATGTGGATGGATGGGTCAAGTCAATGCTTCTTGAGGAGGGGTGAGAGCCGTGATTCTTTTAGCGAGTGTGGGATGGAGCAAGAGGTAAATGAGGCATTAATAACTAACTTTATATGGTAGTAGAGCGCTGGTACACCTGAAGACTGAAAGGGAACGAAAGAGATACGAGGGGTAGCAGTTCAAGGGCTCTAGAGAAGAGTACTTGGCTAAATATCTAACTAAATGCCTGAAAACCTTTGCATGAGACATGGAGTCCTGGCAGGAAGTATCACTGTTGTAAGAACACGTGGGTAGTCCTCTTGTCTCCTTTTGTACCAGCTGTATTTTAGAAAATCACGGAGCACCATGCGTGTCCTGTGATTAGAGGAAAGGATGTCCTAACAAGGAAACAAAGGGTGCTTTGAACGCAGATCAAAAAAAGGACCTAAATGGCAATCTTTCCTGGTCTGTGCATCTCTCTGGATCGTGCGGACTGGAGTGAAGCAAGTCTTCACGGCCTTCTATAAGCCGTCAGGAATGACCTTGCCAAGTAAGTCTGTTTTTGGAACGGGTGGCGTGACCATATCCTAACAGCACGACCCTTCCCAAAACTATCACTCTGGGCCAGGTTTCAAAGGATATGTCAAATGGAATTTGGACACCAACCTGGGAGCCATGACCTAATCAGAAGGAATCTAAGACTTCTCCTCGATTCCATAACCCTTCCAGTGATCAGATACTGCAATATCCTCCTGAGTGAATAAGAATCCACTACATAATGCACTTTGCATTCCTCCTGAGGCCCCCACAGAAGGAAGAGCAACATTAACTTGCTGACGGTATCACTTGGACATAGTCACTGGTTTAAGAGGTGAGAAATTAAACAGTGTGCATGTTATCAGTTGCTAAATAATTTGCAAAGGTTCTTATGAAATGGAAATTTTTTTTATTCCTTTTCATTTTGTGAACCAAATACAATAAAAAAAATAATTAAAAAAAAGAAACAGTGTGCATCTTGTAACGAGAAGGTAGATCCAGTTGTACTGCCACAGGGTTGATACAGGGTTGACAATGTGGGAAATGTTTAAAAAAAAGACCACTATGACGTGATTTGAATTTCATAATACAAGAAGCCATCTTGACATAGGGTGTGGACAACCAGACCTTGGCCCTAACTTGGTACAAGTGAGAGTGCCTTTGCCTTTTGTTGGCAAAGTGACCAGCTTGACCCCGAGCCATTTCTAGATGTTTTCTCGCTGCACAGATTCCTTCCTGTATCTGGTGTTCAAATACTCTGGCAGCCGTTACATTGCCTGATATGGAAGAGATAGGGATGGAACATGGGTGCATTCCATGGGTTAGATGAGAAGGAGTATTTTGGATGGAAGTATGGAATGAATCATTGTAATCAAATTCAGCAAGAGGCAGCAGTTGAGTCCATCCTGTTCTTGTTCCCTAATATAACACTGCAGGCTTTGATGTAATATATGGTTCACATTTTCACTTTGTTTGTTGCTTTGTGGAGGATAATGTGAGGGGTCAGAAATGCGAGGTTGACAAGTAGATAGATTTTTCTCACAAGTAGCCATCTTTATTTAAATAACAAGGGTGATAAAACACTTCACTTTCTCTAACCTAACAATTATTTCCCTAAATATTAAATTAAAAGTAAAGGAAAATACTCTAAAAAGGTTTCTGTCCCTCACACTTATATACATGGCAAAATATACAGGTATTAGATGGCTGATCAAACTCAACAATGTAATAACTATTTGCACACAACTTTATAGCCAAAGTTAATTGTAACCTGGGTCAGTTCCCCCTTCCCCAGGATTAAAGCAGGATTCTTAGATCAAAGTTCCAGTCAAGAAAGTTCTTTCCAATATCCAAAGTCTGTTTGAAAATGCAACTAAAAATTCTCTTCTGACCATACGTTTTCCAGTTGGCACTTGGATCAAATGCAACAAAAGGTTCTCCTCCAAGGTAACCGTTCACTTTATCACAATTTTCTGCTTCAACAAAAACCAAAAGACTTCTCTTCCAACTCTGATTGTTCAATATCTTTCTCTTTGTGCACAATAAGATTGTGTCAAGGTGAGTTATTATCACAGTTAAAATCTTCCCATTCTAGTGGCCTTGTCACTTTCCACCACAACCTTCAACCACAAAGCAGTACTTCACTGTCTTCTTCCTGGTCCACTTACCTGCCTGGTCTTACCACTAAAAAGTACATTTCCTGATCTACACGCCTGCCAGGATAACGCTCATATTACTACTCCAAGTACTCAGTGGTGAGGTTTACTTCAAACTTCATAAAGGCCTTCAACAACATTGAGATTTATAACTTCTTTCAAAAGGACATAATGCCCATTGATGGCCTTTGTTCCTCTGATTTGTTTGCCACATGCAATGAAGGTTAATTTTTTCTCCCCCTTGATAATGAATACAAGGACAGCTTCTTTCCTGGCACCTTTGGGTTTCTTCTGCTCCACCAATTAACTGCTGATAATATCTCTGATTTAGTTTTCTTTCGCTAGGAAAACGGGTTTCCCTCTCATTTATTCATTTATTTATTTATTTATTTATTTATTAAACAATTTTTATTTTATTTTAACAACAATACAAACCAAACTTGCAGTACATTTTAACGTCATTCAAATATGACTTTATATCAATAATATATATACACTGCTCCCCCCGCCCCTCCCGAGAGTTACTTGCTTCTTGCCATACTGTGGTTTCAGCTTCTGACCATTTCTGTAGATCTTTCCACCACACTTCTACTATCGGACCGTGGCATGCCTTCCAGTTCATAGCAACCCTATGTTTCGCTAGTATATATGCCAGATCTTTAAGTTTGCTGACATGTTTCAGTTTGGTTGGTCTGGGAAACCCTCCTATCAGGCATGCCCATGCCGATTCTACCATTATCTTAACCCCTTTGGTGTTCAGCCTATCCGCTACTTCCCTCCAAAATCTTTCAATCACTGGGCACGCCCGAAACATGTGCACCATCCCAGCATCATCTTCGTTACATTTAGGGCATGCTTGCCGTCTTGCATCCGCAAATTTAGCTATCCTTTGGGGCGTCATGTACGCTCTGTGGGTGATATACAGCTGTATCTGCTGCCACCTTGCATTTCTTGACACCTTCTTATGATATCTTTGGGCTCTCTCCCACATCCCACTGGTCATAGGGGTACCCACCTCTTCCTCCCACTCTTGTCTTAATTGTGCTAGTTCTTTCCCCACTTTGGACATAACCATCTTGTAGATTCTGGATATCTCATGTCCCCCCTCTGCTATGTCATATATCACATCAAGAGTGGCATCCGGTTGAATTTCCAATATTACCTCTGGCCACGTTTCTTTAACCCGCCGCACCACCATGTGGTACACACTATATTGTCCTCTATGTAGCCCGGGTTTCCTCCACTAAGGTCTCAAATTCTATAATCCTCCCCTCTTGCCACACATCACCCAGCGTTGCTATTCCAACTGGCTCCCAGTGCTTTCTAATCGTCTTCATTAGTTGGCCGTCTTTTCCCACAAGCGCCACAAGTGGCACCTGCGGGGAACATGGGGAAGGGTTCTTCATTACCTGACAGACCCTGTGCCATATGTCCCACCCCAGCAACATCATTTTCAGACACTCTTTCACATTTGCTCTGGGCAGCCACATCATTTCTTGTAGGAAGAACGGTGCACATTCTGTTCTAAACAGCCTAGATTCCGAGTTTGAGTCTTCCGATAACCATTTCGCTACATATTGTAACTGACTCACCAAGTAATAAACCTCATAGTTTGGCAATGTTATCCCCCCTTTCTCATGCGTGTTTTGCAGCTTCCTGAGGGCGATTATATTTCTCGTCCCACTCCATAGGAAATAATTGGACAAAGAATCGCTTTGGGATCAAATGCGGTATGTTACTAAAATAGTGCAATAGTCTCGGCAGGACCACCATTTTCAACATTGCCCCTCTTCCCAACATTGCCAAAGGAAGCTTCGCCCAGAACTTCATGTTACTTTCGATACTCCTAACCGCCCTCTCAGTGTTATGTATGTGCTCTGCCTCCACTGTATGGTAGATATCTATCCCAAGGTACCTAAACATGTCCACTTCCCATGGTATTTGTGATAAAGACAACTGTTCTTGCAGGATCCCTTTATATCTACCCAGTGGGAACATCCATGATTTTTTGGGATTTACTGCTATGCCAGACAGTAACGCAAATTGTTCCATCACTTCTAGCACGTATTGGAGGTTTTCTCAGGGTATTGTAAGTACAACAATATGTCGTCTGCATACAGGGAGATTAAATGTGGTTCAGCTTTTATGGCGATACCTATCACATTATACTGTTGCCTTAGGTATATTGCTAGGGGCTCTAGTGCTAAAATATATAACTTTGGGGACCATGGGCAGCCCTGCCTAGTGCCCCTACTAAGTTGCCATCTCTCTGATATTATCGCTCCCGTTTTCACCCTGGCTAGAGGCGCGCTATATAACAATCGAACCCATCTAAGGTACCCCGGCCCTATCCCATAGCTGGTCAGGGCAGCCATCAACCAGGGCCATTTTACTGAATCAAAGTTTTTTATAGCGTCCAGTGATACAATTGCCATCTCTCCCTCTTCCTCATTCGCATACTCAATGACTCGATGAAGCCGCCTATGGTTATTCGTGATGTTTCTGCCTGGGACATACCCGGTCTGGTCAGGATGTATGAGTTTGGTGATAACTCTTCTCATCCTGTTTGCTAAAACCGCCGTGAGTATTTAGCTATCTTGATTTAGAATTGACAATGGTCTATATGATCCACATTCCTTAGCAGGCTTATTGGGTTTCGGGAGTGGTATAATTATCGCCTCTCGTAGAGTCTCTGGGAGCCTACCGTTGCCATACGCCTCATTTAACATTGCCAAAAGCGGGGGGAGCACCTCATTCTTGTATTTTTTGTAAAATTCACTCGGGAGCCCATCAGCTCCTGGGGTCTTGCTCGTGGGTAACAGCACCACTACTTCTTCCAGTTCTTCTAGTGTGATCGGGGCATCTAGTTCTTCTCCTTCTTCCGTACTAATTTCTGGCAAGCCTATATCTTCTAGTGTTTCGTTTATTTTCCTATGATCACTTCCTATTTTATCGCCATATAGGGTTGTCCCTCTCATTTATTATTAATAGTATTGCCTCTCTTTGGTTTAGGCAATCCAGGTTCTCCTGTTCAAGTATTAGCCCCTCTTTACTTTGGCAGCGGAAGTTCTAATCATTTTCAGGTTTTGTCCCCTTCTTTTGGCTGAGGCAATACTGGTTCCCTTGATCAAGTATGGCCCTCTCTTTACTTTGGCAACAATGAATATAGTCTCTCAGTTTCCCTCTTCTCTTAATGTAAGAATGAGTCCAAAAGTACTTTAATTCATTAGTTCAGTATTCATAGTGTCTATTTCCAGACAGCAGTCTATCACGGAGCACTCCGGGGTCACCTTGCATAGGCAAACTCACCGGTCTTCTTCTGCGCTTCCTTTCGACCCACTGCTGTTTCAGCTTCTGCTTCCTGCGTTACACCTCCAGTGCTCACGCCTTCTGTGTAGGGGGTCCCCTTCACTCCTCACTACTCCGGTGCTTACCAGATACCAAAGCACTGCACAGAACTGGGAGAGACCCTGTCTCCTGTGGAACAGTCAGCCCCCACACCGCTTCCCGATGCACACTCTCTGCACCTCAAGGCCACGATTCTTTCTACTCTCTTAGGGCAGCAAGGCTCTGTAAAAGCAGAGGCAGTCCCAGCGTCTACTCTCTGCTTCTACTGCACACATTGCTGATGAGTTCTCATGGCCTGCACCTGGGGGGCCCTAAGTAGTCAAAAGTCCCGCTCAGGTGTGTGCCATCACAGCCATTAGACAGTGGATCATAGTTCTGCACCTCTGAGCACCTCTTCCTTGTCCAAGTACTTAAATCATTTTGGGACTTGAAGTCACTAATGTCCTGAGTTATTTTATCCTTATTCAATTTGTTCTGTTTGAAGGTTTTATTAAAGGTACCTTTTAGAAATTAATTTTAAGGGATTACTCTTTGGTTCTTGGTTCTACATTTTATATCCAAAGGTGAACCATAACCCACAGAAATAATGGTTTGATTCTCTGATTGCTATACCCATCATTCTCATACTGGCTATAAGTGTCCTCATCACTAATACCTTGTTTGCTTCTGGGAAGGGGAAACTTTCTCTGACAACACGCTATTAGGTATTCTGGCATTAGGGAAACAACACTTTACCAAAGAAGTTAAATACTGTGTCTCTTGTGCAGTGTCACATTATTTCCTTGGTGGCCTTCTCCTCTCACGTGATCCACCACGAGAATACCACCCCAAGGGTTAAGATCAGGTAGTGGTTGCCATCCCCTGGCCACATCGGAGGAGACTTTAAGCAGGGATTCTGTGAGAACTATACAGAATTCACCACAATAAGCTGAAGAAAACTTTAGCTGAACCCCCAATGCTTTGCTTACTTCTTTCTAAAAAGAGAATACGAATTGGGAACCACAGTGACCACTGCTCCCAGAAGGCCATGTAATCTAAAGGTCTGATGGAGAAAGCATTGAGCCAACTTCGATGCGTAAGGTATTCCTTACTTAGCAATAAAATGGGCCCTCTTGGAGAAGGAATCGACCACTGTAAGAATCACTGTGTTGCTATCTTTTTCTAGGAAGGTTGGTTATAAAATATAAAAAACACACTTCAGGTTCTAGTAGGAAAAGGTAATGGATTAAGAAGTCCCATGGGTTTCCTACGAACTGATTTGGCTTTGGCGCAGACTCCACATCAGTTACGTCCTGTTTTAGGGTGTCCCACCACTCATTTCTTTGTACCTTTTCTAAGGTCTTCCTTATTCTAAAGTGGCCTGATGCAGGGAGGTCATGGCACCATTTCAAAATGGCGTCTTGTATTTCTCTAGTAGCTAACCAGAACTTGTTCTGGTGAAATGGTAGGCCTTGTTCTTCGGTGTTATATGGAGATGTGTGCAGGAGAGTTTGTTTCATGGGGTATAACTACGTCTTAAAACATCCTTGTATATGTATAGAGGTCAGGTTCAGTTGAAGCTATATTTCATTCCAGAGGAACAAAAGGAAGCCCCTCAATATAATTTCCTTCTCCTTTGTAGGCTCAGGAAAAAGTATCTGCCTCGGTGTTCTAATTTCCAGGTTTAAAGGTCACCAAGAAGTCAAACCTTGAAAAGAAATGGATCCATTGATTTTGCCTTTGGTTCATTGATTGGGCAGACTTGGGGAAACCATAAATTGTGATGATCTGTGTACACTGTGATGGTGTGACAGGCCCCTTATGGTCTCCAATTGAGGAAAAACATGCTTGATGGCTAGGAGTACCTTTTTAAAATATGCTGTAATTTCTCTCAGCGGACATGAAAGCATGTGAATAATATGCCACAGGGTGGGATATCTTTGTCTCCGGATCCTTTTGTATCAATAATGCTCCCAGAACATGAATGGGGTTATCCCTTTCCAGAATGTAGGTTAGATCTGGATCAGGTGACTTGAGGTCTGGGGCTGTGGTATACTTCTATTTTAAAGTGTTGAAGGCCTGTTCTGTTTTTTTTTGTCTGCTCATAAACTACTCCTTTTTTCAGAAGCTTGGTCAGAGATGGCAAAATCATGTAATAATCAGGAATAAAGCTCAGGTAGAAATGACAAAACCCTATAAACTGTTGCAATTCCTTTCAGGAACGGCCACTCAAGGACAGCCTCATCTTCCGGGGATCCATTTATATTCCCCAAGGGGTTAGAATGTAACCTAAATATGTGACGCGATTCTCGTGGAATTCACCTTTTGAGGCTTTGGCATACAGACAATTGGCTCTAAGTCTCTTAAGGACTTCTTGTACATGAATAACACGAGTACCATAGGAGGGGGGAACATTAGAATATTATCCAGATATATCACTACGTAGATTTCCAGGATATCTTGGGAGATGTAATTGAGGAAATACTGGAACACAGCTGGGGCATGACAAGTACTCAAAATTCCCAAACTTAGCAATCCTCCCCTTCAGCTATTCAGTTCAGATTATATGCCCCGCTGAGATCCAACTTTTTGTAAATTTAGCTGTCCCGAGCTTGAACGAGTAAAACCTGAATCGAGGGCAATGGATATCTATTATTTTTTTTAAACATATTTTTATTGTAATTTTTACAATACAAAATGTAACATTCTCTCCCCTCCAACTATTCCCCCGCCATCACCCCAGGCAGCAGCCAGCATTTTGTTCATTTTCTGTTTCCCACTCCCATTCATTGTAGAGTTCAAGTCCCTACAAGATGTGCAGAATGTGTATGTTATGCGGGTACCACTATTTTCATATAGTCCCCTTGTAAATACTCCAAAACCATTCCCCAATCCTGCAGCCATTTCCCCATTTGACCTTGTATGCTGTACGTGACTCACTACATTGCTAGTATAAACCATATCTTCTGAAGCCACTCTAGACTCTTTGGGGGGGGATTTTCTCTTTCCATCGTTTTGCTATTACCAACCTGGCCACTATCAACAGGCTTTCCGATGAGTCTTAGATGGTAGCTTAATCTTTGGCTCAAAGAGGCCACACAGCATTCCCTAGAGGTAAGAGCTGCATGAAGCGCAACCATCGACTTAATTTGCACACTGACTTCTGCCCAGACGATGCACAGCTTCGGACATTCCCACCAGATATGTCTCCAATCTCCCTTTCCTGCACACACCCACCGGTTGTGCTATACATTCTGTGAAGCCTATCCAGGGTGTAGTACCATTGCATCATAACTTTGTACCAAGCTTCTCTAAGTTAGATTGATCTTGTTAGCTTGGGGATATTCCTCCATAGGTTGCCCCAATGGTCTCTGGGAATCAGTGGTCGAAGTGTACGAAAAGAAGTAGTGGAACTATGTTCCCTACTGGCCTGCACTGATCCCCACAAACCCCACCACCATGCCTTCTCCCATGCACAATACAAACCCCAAAAAACATGCGCCTGCTATTTCAGGGAACGTTCAGTGCATTGCACTGAATGGTCAAGTTTCAACTGCTTCCTACACTTTTATTTTAAAACGAAACCATTCCGGAACGGTTTCCTTTTAAAATAAAAGAATAGGAATGGTAAAGCTTAATTAAAAGAAGTATAGGAGCACCGCTCCCGACCGCTCCGGCCCACTTCAACCACTGCTGGGGATATATTCCCCTTCCATTAGGATTGAGTAGAGCTTAGAGCTTCGATACCATCGGTTTGTTCCCTCTATGTGTAGTAATTAAGGTCTCGAATGGCATCACTTTCCTTCCCGCTGCCTGCTTTATCGCTGGGTCCATTATCCAGTGCTTCAGCTGGTAATAGCTCATTCTATACCGTTCCGATAGTCCTATCAATTGTTTACAGTCCTCAATCGTATGCATGTCTGTTCCCTGCATCATATCCCCTAGTTTGCTGAATCCCACTTTCTGCCACTGCCTACACAATCTCTGCACTGTCCAAGGCCCAAATTGCGGATTACCGAATAATGGGGTAAAGGGGGACAGCTTTGTGGCCCTGATCCATCAGATGATACCAGATATTGCACACCCCTGCTAAAACCTGACTTGCATGGGTGTTCCGTGGTCTATCCTGCCTATGGAGCCACAGAATTCCTTCCAAGGGTGTTCCCGCCACCACCCTATCCATCCTGGCCCATGCCTTGGTCGTGTCTCCCGAGAACCACTCTTGCACTACCCGTAGTTGGGCCGCCTCGTAATATTTAGCGAAGTTAGCAAGACCAACAACCTCTTGCCCTCTGGGAGCCATTAGGGTCCGTAGGGCTATTCTCAGGTGTTTGGTTTTCCATATGTATCTCGACACCAGCCTGTGTATACCCACAAAGAAGGAACGCAGCACCTGGATTGGGAGCACCTGCAAATAATACAGAACCCTCTGCAACACCACCATTTTCACGAAGGCTACCCAACCCAACCAGTCCATTTCCCTAGATCCGTCTTCACCTGCCTTGTTAGCGCCAGGTAATTCTTATCGTACAGTTGCGTTACTGTACTGGCTATATTCACCCCTAGGTACATTATACTGTCTTTAGCCACTGTAAATGGCCGGTAGGTCCGTAAAGTTACCCTCTGATCCTGGGGGAGTACCAAAGACAACAGTTCTGATTTTTGCATATTAACTCTAAGACCTGCCACCTGTTTGATTACCTCCAGTTCTTCAACTAAAACTGGGATTGAGGAATCTGGGTGTGTCTGGGTCATAAGCATATCATCAGCAAAGGCGGCCACCTTGTGTCCCCCCCAACCCCCTGAATATTATGCCCTGCATCACTGTATTTTGCTTGAATTTTATTAGAAAGGGCTCTAGATAGATGGCATACAAAAGAGGGGAGAGCAGTCAGCATTGTCTCATGCCTTGCAAGATCCAGATACTTTGGGAAAGGTGGGCATTAACTAACAGGCGCATGGTAGGATTTCTGTAATTCACCCCACCATCTGAGCAAATTCGGCTCCTAGCCCATGTGCTCCAGGGCAGTAAACAAGAATGGCCACTCAACCCGGTCGAATGCCTTCTGGGCATCTAAGTAGACCAGCCCCAATTTAATCTGCTGGATATTAGCTTTCAGCACTAGGTGATATATTCTTCTTATATTGTCACAAGTCTGTCGCCCCATTATAAATCCTGATTGATCTGAGTGGATCAACTTTGGAAGCAGTGTTGCTCTGCCAGAATGCCGTACATATTTATGCATCGATGTTCATCAGTGCGATGGGCCACACTTCGTCAAATCTTTATTGGGTTTCCCAAATACTACCACCTTTGCTTCTGCCATAGACTGCGTCACCCCAGCTTTGGTCGCAATTGAATTGAAGAGGCTTGCCAGCCTAGTGATTAGTTTCCGGCTAAACCTTTTATAAAATACTGTCGAGAAGCCAATCCGGCCCCATTGCTTTGTTCACAGGGAGGGGCTTAGTGGCTGCTTTCACCTCCTCCTCCCGTATATCCCGTTCCAGACTCTCCCTCTCTAAGGGTATTTTTTTCAGTATCAGCAACTTGTGGAAGTAATCCTCCAATGCTGCTTGATGGGGCACTCTGAGGAATATAAGTCTTTGTAGAAATTGGCAAAGGTCTCTGTGATAGCCCCTGAGTCTGTCACCTTGGAACCATCCGGGTGCACTATCTGGAGGACTGTCCTGGCCACTTCCACCTGTTTCAGTTGTTGGGCTAGCAGCCTATCCGCCCTGTTGGCCCGTACATAGTATCTCTGTTTCATCCCCAACAGGGACCTTTCGGCACTACGCGGGCACAGTAGTTCCAGTTGACCCTTGATTTACTTCAATTACTTATGTAGGGCCCTCGTCCTCTTTCCCGCTATAGCCTGCATCACTGTTCTTATTTGGGCCTCTAGTTCCTTTTCCCTTGCCCCTCTCTGTTTCTCCCTCTGTGCTCTGAGTGCAATTAGATCCCCTCGAATCACTGCCTTAAGAGCATCCCAGATACCTTCTTGCTTCATGTCCTGATTGGCGTTGACGGCAAAGTATCCCTCTATCTTTTCCCCTATCACATCTACCATCACTGTGTCATGCAGTTGCTCCCTAGGCAACGTCCAGCTTCATAGCCCCCTCTGCGGCCCGCTGTATTATTGTCACATAATTGGGGCGTGATCTGAGAGTGAAATTGACCACAGATCCACCTCCCTCACCTCCCCCATCAGGGTAGCCGCCACCCATACGTAGTCTATCCTGGATAAGAGCTAGTATACATGCAAGAAACACATGTAGCCCCTTTCCTCTCTCCTCATGGTTCGCCAAACATCACATAAAGCCATATTATCAAATCTATCAACCAGGGCTCTCCACAGTCCCATCCCCCCTCGCTGTGCTCTACAGCTCCTATCGATATGCGGATTCCATGCCAGTTTAAAGTCCCCAGTAAGAATGACACCCCCCACCGCAAACCGCTCTAGTTTAGCCACTACTTCTCACAGGAATCCATCCTGGCCCTCATTCAGCGCATATACTGTCGCTAGGGTCACCTGCCTATGTTCCAATTGTACTTGTAGGAAGAGGTATCTGCCCTCCTGGTCCGCCTGAGTTTGAACTATTTTAATGTTGAATGAATCTTTAAACCCTATCTATACCCCTGCTGTTTTCCTCTGGGCGTTTGATTGATAGAGTTGTGAGAATTGTTGCAATCGGATAGCCCCCTTATCTGCTTTCTTAACATGTGTCTCTTGTAGCAAGATTACCTCCACCTGTCCCCTCTCAATTTGTGCCTCTGCCTTTTTACCTTTCACCGAGGAGTGCAGCCCCCTGACATCATGCAACAATAAACTGAATGTCCTCTGTTGAGGTTAGATTGCTCTCAACACCCATCCCATTCCTTATGCTCTTCGCGCCCCACTCCCATTTCGTGCTGCTGCCAACTCCTCCCCTCCCCCTCCTCTCAACGCTCCTCCCCATTGCCCCTTCCTTCACCCCATCCCCAACTGGTAACTGGCCCATAACAGCCCACTCCCCTTGACCCCCTACCCACTCTGCCTCCATCCCCCCTACAGTCATCCCAGGCCTGGGCCAGAGATCCTTTGATACCCTCAGGCCCCCCTGCCACCCCAAGGCTCTGATCCGACCAATCACCTGGGATACACCCCACTGGAGGTTGACCACACTTCTGAACAGATTCTATGACCTCCCAACTGCCCGCACCCCTCCCACGTCTTACCTTCCCCTCGCATGGTCTCCCTACCTGCCCTCACCACTGTCTCACCATGCCCTCCTTGCCAGACCACCTCAGCCGTCTTCACTCAGAGCCCTTCCCTCTCTTCACCCCTTCTCAACCTGTGTTCTCTGTAGATCGCCCCTGCAGGCCTTTCAAACGCACACCTCTACCCCACATTCTCCCCTGCCCTTTGGCCCATTCTCACTTCCTGTGTCTGTGCTGGGTAGATGGCCCAGGTCGTTGCATCGAGTCTCTGTCTTCCTCTTCTACTTGCAGCAGCGCTATGCCCTCCACACGCATTGCAGAAGACCAAACGGGAAGGTCCATATGTATGGAATGTGTTTTGCGCAGAGTGTCCTTCTTACCAGTTCCATTGCCCTACACTTTTGTAGGTCAACAACACTAGGTCCTGAAACAGTTGAATTTGAGAGCCGTTTACCGTAATGCTCCCTTGGCCTCTCAACGCTCTCAGAATATTCTCCTTCTGCCCATAGGCATTTGCCTTGCTCCGGGCTCCTTCTTCTTGGGCCCAACTCCGTGTATTCTGTCAATCCCCACCGTCTCTTGCTGTGTGTCCATTAGTAAGTTCCCAAAGCACTGCTGAATTGTGCCCCTCAGCTCAATGTCTTGAAATGTGTTGCTCAGACCCTTTGCACGGTTGTTTTGCTGGCGTGATTGGTTCTCCAAATCCTCTGCCTGCAGTTCCAAGTTATGAGAAACACTACCCATCTGCTCCAATAATTCACTATTCTGTTTCACTTCCTCCAAGATTTTGGACACTCACTGCTCTGTGGTGTCCACTCTGTCTCCCAAGCTCTCCACCACCTCCTTCATGGAGTTGCGCAGCTCTTCCCTTAGAGACATAAACCGGTCCTGGAAGTTAGTCGTCATCCTCCCTTCCAAGTCACTGAAGCATTCTTTGAGGTCATCCTTGCTGAGGGCCATACTAGATCTCTCCTTGATGTTTCCAACCTTCTCTGTGTTTCTCGCTTCTCTCGCTGAGGGCTCTTCCTCGCTTTGCTGCCTCCAGCAATGCTCTTCGTGGGGCCCTGGGGTGTGCTTCTGCTTTTGTCGAGCTAGAGTTTTTCTAATTTTTGACGCTGGCATCTGGAGGACGTTCCCACCACTGAAGTTGTCTCCCATTTTGGTGACCTGCCACTCCGTCTGGCTCAGCCTCCTCCTTTGTCACCCTCTGCCGTCAGGCCCTTCCGCTTTATAGGTTCTAAACCCACCACCTCCTGTCCTACTGGGGTCTGCTGGGCGGGAGGGTGCCTTCCCATCCTTCTGCCCCCACACTGGGTTCTCCACCCCCACCTCGGCGGGGCGTTCTCGTCTGCTGGGCCCCGCTCCACTAGTCACTTTTGGGGGGGACTAGGCCCGACGCCCTTGCCGCCCTTCCTGACCCAATCAGATATCCTCACTCTTCCTTGCGCTGGGGGGGTGGACCCTTCCAATCGTTGTGGGCCCGGTCCTCTCTTGTAGGCCACTTCCTGTTACTTCTGTGGAGGTGGGGCTCCAGGTCCTCACTCATTTGCACCTTGCCCTTGCTCTCCCTTTGCTGCCCCTTCACTGCTGGTTTCCTTCTGCCCCGTTGGACCACATCACTGCCTGGTCCGGCTCTCTCCACTGGGGCCTCTCCGAGGGTACGTCTCTGCCTGCCAACCCCCTGTTACCCTCCAGCCATGGGGGTATTTGTCATGCTATGCAACCACTCTGCTGACCCTCGTCCTGGTCCCCTCTGTCCCCATGCACCTCTGCCAGCTACCAGCGCTGAGGGGAGGTGGTAGCCATTATACTCTTCGTTGGGGGCAGGGGCGTCAATGTGCTTGTGGCCTGCTGTGTCGGCCAGGGGCGATGCACAGGGCAGCCCATCCTTTCACTCCAGCAGTCCTCTTAGTTTCCCCCAGTTGTTAGTCTATAGTGCCAGTGTCCGTGCTAAGGCTCTCTCAGGGGGCATTGTCGCCTCAAGGTTGACGCCTTACCTGTTGCACAAATACCTCTCTGCCCCCGGCCCCTCAGTCATCCGGAGGGGGCAGCGGGTGTCCTACTGTCATTTACCGGACCGCCGCTGCCTGAAGCTCCCATGGCGGTCACCTTGAGTCGTGCTCCACGGTTCCTGACTTAGGACGTCCCCTCAGCTGGTCCAAGGAGCTCCATCAGTGGCCCACTGCAGCACGGCAACCCCCCCTTCTTTGTGGCCTCTGTGCCACACACTCCTCAGACATGGCCTCCCGCCAAGCGGACATGTGTCTGGCACTTTGTCAGACGATGTACCCCTCCTTCCTGGATGTAGCGATCCACCGCCATATCTCTGGAGGTGGTGCCTGGCTCCTCCCTGCTTGTGGTGCCCTGCAGTCTGCAGTGGTCTTTACGGTCCAGCAGCAATTGGGCTCCAGGCGGGGCCGCACCCCGCGCCGCCTGCCTCCAACAGCTCCGTTATGTCTCCTGCTATGTGGGGGCTAGATTCCCCTAGATGTGGACGGGTAGCTTAAAATACACCTTCCGTGGGAGGCCCGGGGCGCGCTGCGATTAGCACATCCGCTCTCAACTAGCTGCCATCTTGAATCCCCAGATATCTATTCTTGATGGTTATGGCATTCAATTGTCGATAGTCTGCACATGACTGAAGTTGTACCTCATCTTTCTTTGGAATGAGAAGTGAAATGATGAATGAATCCTTTTTACCAGGTTGTCATTCACATATTTCTTGAGTATTACATTCTCCTTTTCTGACAGTGCATATGTCCGTCCATATGATATTTCAGAACCTGGAGTTATTTGGATTCTACAGTCGTATTTCCGATGCAAAGGAAGCTTGACTGTTTCTTTAGGGTGAAAGACCTCTGATTGATATTCTGAGGGTAGTGTGATGAATCCTACAGACTCCTCACTAACTCCCTGCCTAAAGTCTCCTCCCATGTGACCAAGGAAAGGCAGACGCTTTTTGATCCTGAATTTGGGGGTGATGTTCTGCAGGAGGATCACCTGGAGGAGTAAAGGCCCAGGGGAATGTGATAACTCTGTGGGATGAGACACAGCCTTTGTCTTCCTCTAAGGGGGATGTCTTCTCAATGCGAAAGTGTATGATGGCTTGTTGTAATAACCATCTTTTTGTTCCACAAGATACACATATAAATAGAGGTGAAAACAATCATAAACTCCTAGGCTTTGAAGAAATAAAATTCCAGAGACTTGTATAACTAAAGACCTCCCTAATATGCAAAGGTACAGCGAAAGGAAATGTGTGAATAATAATGACTTAAATGAACTGTTTTCCCATTTCAATGAGGTCTGATGACTAAACCATGTGATAGTCCTTTAAAAAATATTATAAAGAACCAACTTCAGTTTAAAAGTAAAAATCAAACGCAATAGCTAACTTTGTCTTTAGGGACTTCAAGTCCCATAATTCCCTAAGTACTGGGATGAAGAAGACGGCCAAAGAGGTACAATGTTGCAGGAGTGGCAAGCTTGTTAATGCAGATAACCCACACCTGAGGGAGTCAGAGAGGCTTAAAAGGCCCCCTCAGGTGCAGAGGAAGCAAGAAGCAGCATGGTTTGTGCAGGCAGCCCAGGCAGAAGTTGGAGGAGAGAGAAGATACCAGGCCCACTGTTCGGCAGATATCAGCTGCCAGTCCTGATAGGGTCTATGGGGGTAATTATGAGATTTACGTTAGGGGGTTAATGGGCCGGTAGAGCTGCAGGCCCTGTTAACACCCTACCGACTCATTACGAGTTCCGCTCGCGGGACCCGCTAAGGACATCTGGTTTTACGAGGCGTCCTTAGCGGATCCCGCGATCGGTCCAGCATGCTAACAACGGGCCCATTCCCCACTGAGCACAATGGGGGAATGTTCGGCACTATTAACGCTGGCGATAATAGTGCTGAAAATCAGCAAAATTGTGGCGGATTTGCCCCCAGCTCAGAAGTGGGGGTAAATCCCCAAGCCTGTGATTTGGCAGACCCTTAAACGCTGCGGTAATAGCATTACTGTCTTTTTTAAGGGTTACAGACAAACTCGTGATGAGGCAGTACATCTGACCAGTTCAGCAACTCACCCCCTGAAATGTGCCTAAAATAAAACTTTAATGAGTCTAGCAATTGTTGTATAGAATTCCAGAAAAATTATTTGTTATTCTTATTCTTTCTTATTTAGGGTCACTGCTCAAAGTGTTAGACTTGTGGAACCCCCTGTTTTTTTAAGAGGCCTGAACAAGAAAGCCAACCGTTCTAGAAACAAAGCCACATGGCACTGGCCACAGCCCAGGAGCTTCCATTTAAAAAAATAAACATTCTTTTTTTTTCTAGTGGTAGCAAGGGTGACCACAGGGGTAGTGAGGGAGGTCTCAGGGGTTGCAGTTGCGACCCCAAAATGACAGTCCTAGGTGTGCCCACTGGAGCCTGGACGATCGCCGGATGTTTCAGATGGTGTCACCCAATTTTGATTTCCAGATCCATTATCCGATTGACAGAAATATCCTTTGCGTCAACAGTTTGGAGTTCTCCTAGAAGGGGTTTGAGAGGAATTTTATGACTCTCTGCCTTCCTAGGTTGAGTTTATCAGAAGTTTGTTTTGAAATCAATGTTACCTGTTACCCTGCGTCTACCAGAGGTGATAAATCACACCGACATTGTATCTGGAGAGGAGCATAGAATCTACCTTCTTTAGACTCTAGTTTACAAAGAAAGTTTGAGTTATTAGACAGCTTGGCATGAATTGTCGAGGACATTTATTTCCAGGGCATAATCTTGGGTCGCCTCTTTGTACACACTTCCTTCCTGGTGGTCAAGTTCATGTGACATGGCTTGGGAACCTGTCGGAATGAACACACATTTAAAGATGTGGTTGATTATCAAAGTTGCGGCTGTCACTACCTTACAATTTGGGGCAGGAAGCCACTCACTCCACTTTGTGCAGAGGCATGCCACTGTCAACATTTATTTTTTTCTGTAAGAACAGGTTACTAGTCCAATGAAGTCTACTTGCAAATTAGACCATGGTAACATAATTTCTCTTTTCTGCAAAGTAGCTCTGTGTGTGCGAGAACTCAGTTGGAACTGAGCACACTTCAGACATCCTTTTAAATGTGTTGTTGAGATCTTTCACAGTATCTCAAGGGTCTTTTGAAATCCCCTATGACTGGCAGTGGCACGTCATGGGCATGCGTTAGCATCAGACCTCGGACGCAGGTAGGGACCATCTACTGGTCATACCCAGATTGGGGTTTCCTTAACAACAGGCCATTTTGAGTCTTGAAATTTCATCAGAATACGAGGATCTTCCTTTCCTGGCTCTTCTAAGTATTTATAGAATGTCCCAATAATGGGATCCTTTTTCCGAGCAGTGATCAAGTCTGCATCAGGAACATCTCTACTCCACTGAGCAACTGTAAGCTCAGTGTCAGTGCAAGTTTGTGATCTGGTCACTACCGTGACCTGGATTTCTCCCATGAGGTGCTCCATATCGATGAATTTCCCTGGTAGAGCTCTTGTTTTGGTCAATTGATCGGCCAAGTCATTCCCAGTTTTATCAAGACCCTCTATCTTCAAATGGCCTTTGATCTTCTTCCAATAGATGGTCATCTCATTAGACATCACCAGATCCTCAATAGTATGGATCAATCTACCATGTTTTAACGGTTTATTATTTGCACAACTCATTCCTCTGTTTTTCCAATTTACCAGGTGTTCCACAAACCCATTTAGCACATAATCAGAATCAGCGATAAACACCAGTTATGAGTAGTGGTTTACTGCTGTTTAGATGGCTTAATAAATTGCCATCAGCTCTTCCACCTGACTACTTTGGGGACCTATTTTGTAACCAGCAGAGGATTCGGGAAGATCACTTACCCAGGCGTTCCCAATGCCAGTAACCAATTCATCCTCTCCATCTTTTGTAGTACAGCAGGAACACCCATCCACATAAACTGTGGGTATCCCTTGACAAGGGTTTTCTTGATATACCTTGTGCAGGGACACCAGGTATGCCTCCATATTACTATTTATGATTAGGCTTTTGTCCTCGAGACAGTATTCTTCAGCACAATCATGTAAGTCTGCCAATCATTGAGCTAGAGTTCTCTTCTTATTTTGGCCGTACCTGAAGTCCATAGGAAAGCCATGCATTGACAGAATCCAAGAAGAGATTCTTGTATTGGAGATATTCCCAACCAGTATTGTATCACTTTGTAGATATTGTAATGGTTGGTGGGAGGGCTCTACTATGATGCACTCTCCTTGGATAAATGGGTAGTAGTTTTTCAACGCCCACACTATTGACAGAAGTGCTTTTTTGCAATACTTGAATCGTTCTTCTATGGAGAATAATGTTTTGCTCATGTAGGAGATTACCCTGTTGACTTTGTCAGGCTTTTGGTATAATAACGCTCTCAAGCAGGTATCTGAGAAAATAGTCTCTAAGAAAAACTCCTTATTCTTAATGGGGTAAGCCAAACAAGGAGCTTGTGACAGGCTTCTTTTCAATTGTTCCACTGGCTCGGATTGTGCTTTACAAACGTGCCATTTTACCCTGGTCTTCAATACAACAAAGGTTGAGCAATCTCTTTTTAATCCTCAATGAATCTTCAACTATAGTCAGTCCTCAAGGCTTTGCAACTCACACAGAGTTGTGGGGTTCTTTACTTTGAGTAAGGCGTCAACCCTTTTCTGGGGTTTGAGACCCTCTGCTGTAATTTCATGTCCTAGAAAGTTCACTCTGGTTGTGCACCATTGTGCTTTCTGGAAAGATAATTTTGCACCAGATTTTTGCAACTGGGTAAAAACATATCTGATTTCTGCCAGATGGTCTTCCACAGTTGAACTTTGTATTAACAGATCGTCCACATAGGCCAAGTTTCCTCTTTCCCTCAAATCAGGCATGGCCTTTTGAAGAAAAATGTTGAACTCATTTCCTCAACTGATGTATCCAAAGGGCGTATGGGTCCAAGTATATTGTTGACCCCAAAGGCAAAGGCAAGCTTATACTGATCTTCCCTATGCACGGGTTCCGTCCATACCTTTTGTCAAGTCAAGAGTTACGATATGACTTTGCCTGGGGTGAAATTATACTGGCAGGAGACCTAAACTTCGCATGGGACCCCCCACCTGGACAGGAGTACCACTGCACGATCGGGGGCACAGGCCCCATCAAGGGTGCTAATAACCAAAATGGACATGTTGGCACTTCATGATGTTTGGAGGGCGCTAAGGGGGCAAAACCGGGGATACACATACTACTCTCAGGTTTACTCCTCGCAATCAAGGATTGATTATATATGGGCCCTTACTAGATTATTGGGCAAGGTAAAAGAAATCGATGTAGGATCCATTTCACTCGGATCATGCCCCGGTCACGGCTACCTTCATATTTGTGCATGTTAGAAGGGGATTATGGAAGCGCAAGTTCACATCAGAACTTCTACGGGATACGGTCATGGCAGACTCCATTAGGGGAAAAATAGAGCAATATTTCTCAGACAACATCACAGGGGACGTACCGCTGGGGGTAGTATGGGATGCATTTAAGGCAGTCTTGAGGGGGGAATTGATAGCTCTAAAAGCAGGCAGAGACAAAAAAAGATGCAGGTGGGAGGAGGAACTGGACGGGGAAACTGAAAGAGATTCAAGGGGAAATCTTGAAGAATCCAACTAAGAAGCTGAGACTAACACTAAGACATATACAGGGCCAACTAGGGATGTTGCGCAACAAACAAGCAGAAAAAGCACTCCTACACCTAAAACATTGGGTTTCATGTGTTAAAATCGTGGCAAAAATGGCCGTTTGCACAAAGAATCGCGGCAAAAAGGCTGTGGTTTTGCCGCCACCATCCATGTAAAGGTTGCGGGGACACCCCTGCAACCTCCAGACCCATTATGCCATTTAAGGGAAGCGGGGGACACCCCTGCAACCTCTGCTCCCCTTAAATGGTATAAAGGGGTACACCTTAACTAGGTCAAACCACAGCATTTTTGCCATGATTTTTTGTAAAGGTGACATTTTGCCGCAATTGTATTACTGCATACCAAACATTGGTACTGTATAAGAGCCAACAAGGTAGATACGTTTCTGGCAGGGCAACTTAAGGCTAAGGAGAATAACAGAACTTATGTAGCTTCGGGACAAACAGGGGCAGGTGCAGACAAAGGATGAGGACATAGGTGAGATATTACGGGAATATTATCAAACACTGGACAAGTCAGATAACCCTTGTCCTGACAAAGAGGAGGAATATTTAGAAAATCTTCATCTTTCCCCAATCACAGATGAGGAAAGGGAATCCCTAGAGGAAGAGATAACGGATGAAGAAGTGTGGAAAGCTATTAATCTGCCGAGAAATAAAGCACTGGGCTCTGATGGATACCCGGACTTCTTTTATAAACAATATTAGGACATCCTGGCTCCTAAATTAACAAAACTGTTCAATATGTTTAAAAATTAAGGTAACATCACTCGATAAATGAACAAGGCGAAACTGGTAGTGTTCCCCAAACAGGGGAAGGACCCAGAGCTTCCGGGATTATACCGCTCGATAGCCCTGATAAATCTACATGTAAAATTCTATACAAAGGTGTTGGCAGATAGGATGCCATTCATACCTGCTCCCGGCACTCATTGCCATAGATCAGTCAGGGTTTATTCCAACGAGGCAAACATTTGACGATACCCGTAGGGTATGTCATCTAATAGAATAAACAGAGAAAACACATAAACCGGCAGTTCTCGTTTCATTGGATATAGAGAAAGCTTTCAACAGGGTGGAGTGGACGCGACTATTCCACACAATGAAATGAATGGGGTTGTGACAGAACTTCCTCCACATGGTGAAAGCCAACTATCACTCGCCTCATATGCGGGTTGCCTTGAATGAAATAGTGTCGGAACAGGTTAACCTAGGAAGGGGTACGAAACAGGGGTTCCCGCTGTCATCGCTTTTGTATGCGATCTTCCTGGAACCATTGTTGGCAAAGATAAGAGATTTGGATGGGGTAAAAGGGATACAGATGGCGGGAAGGGAGCACAAAATAATGTATTTGCGGACGATATGCTAGTGGCAACAACGGAGCCGGGAAGCTCCCTTCCGTAGTTTATGAAACAACTAGATAACTTTGGGGCAATATCCGGACAAAAAATGAATTGACAAAAATTGGAAATACTAAACCTAAATATCCTGAGATATGCAGTTAAAATGGCCGAAAACAGGGATAACCTACTTAGGGATAACATTGACATCGACACTAGGCCAAATGTATGAAGCAAACTACCCAGATCTTTTAGAAAGAATACAATCAGATATGGTGAAATGGAACCCCTTAAACACATTGTAGTGGGGGAGAATGGTGGCAATTAAAATGGTGGTGCTATCCGAGAGAGTCCCTCCCAGCCTGCATAGCTTTGTTAACCTCCTTTGGCGGGATATCAGGCCTGCGGGTTAACTTCCAGAAATCGGAACTGATGAATCTCTCCCTGGGGGAGGGGTAGGCGAGGGTGGTCAGAGATCTGTCCCCATTCAAGTGGAGCCCCTCTGGGTTGCAGGACTTGGGAGTAAGGATCACCCCCTCATTAGCGGGTTGGTATGGAGCAAACTATGAACCAATTCTCTCAGCAATCCAGAAAGATTTACAGAGGTGGGGGGCCCTTCCAGTCTCCTGGCTGGGCAGGGGGGCGGTACTCAGGCTGGTGATACTACCTCGGGTGCTCTACCTTTTCCAGGCCATTCCCTTGAGAGTGCCAGAGAGCTTTTTCAGGAGATTGGATAGATTGGTCAGAGGCTTTGTCTGGGGGGAGGAGATCTCGTGTGTCAAGGCAGCTGCTCACAGCCTCTAGAGATAGGGGAGGCTTGGCCTTCCCCGACTTCCGCCGCTATCACGATGCGGCACAGCTCAGAATACTTAGAGAATGGTTTTCGAGTGAGTACCTGAAACATTGGGTGAGGATGGACAGGGCGGTGGCTGGGCACCACTTGGGGGAGGTCCTCTGGCTCCCGCGACGGTTACGACCCTCCCATATTTATTTGAGCGATATCACGAAAAGTGTAGTTGAGTGCTGGGATCGGTCAGTGTTAAGATGGGGGATCCCAACTTTTCCCTCGCCGTTTACCCCTATCTTCCGAAACTGGGACTTTACTCCTGGGATGGAGAGGGGAGCTTTCTTGGATTGGGAGGAGGGGGGGTGTAGGACCCTGAGGGACATGTTTACCGGGAAGAGGGTGAAAACATTTGTGGAATGTAAAAAAGAGTTTGGTTTGGGGGAAAGAGAGCGACATCAGTATTTTCAAATTAGACACTGGGTTATGGCTCTGACTATAAGGCACGCGGCGACTAGAGATCTAACCCACTTTGAAATATTCCTAACAACCCATGAGGGCACAAAGGGGCTAATCTCTGATCTATACAAACAACTCGAGAGAGGTAACCCGGGCACCAACTAGGCTTACATGGCAAATTGGGAGAAGAACTCAGGGGTACGCATGGAGCAAGCCGATTGGGAGAGATTATGGGTGCGGATGCCTAAGCTTGCGAAAGGCAATTCAGGTTCAGGAGGTGTGGTACAAATGCTTGGTGGGATGGCATTATACTCCTGCCCGTCTTCATGCAATGAACCCTGTCGCTTCAGGGGAATGTTGGAGAGGGTGCGGGGAGAATGGCACGGTCTCACATATCTGGTGGGATTGCCCCGTTATTCAGCCATTCTGGGACGATCTTAAGAAGGCGTCTGCTCAGGCTTTGGGAGGAGGAGCCCTCCGGAACCCGCAAGAGATATGGATGGGGAGGAGTGGGCCAAGGGATGGGGTGGAGGCGGATGAGGCAGGACGCGCTGCAGCAAAGCATCAGCGATATTCATCTTGGCGGCCTTATCCCTCATCGCACAAAAGTGGAAGGGGCCCGTGATCCCGACTGAACAGGAGTGGCTCAGAAAGCTTTGGGATATAGTCTCGCTGGAGTGGGCCTCCTATGCTGCGGAAAACAAACTGGTGTCTTTCTACACGGATTGGGGGGAGACCCTGGAATTCCTAAGAGGAGACTTTAGAGCACAATGGTGTCCACAGAGACTTAAACTATTGGACTTATACGGTTAGGTAAGGGTTAGGGGGTGAAGGGAATGGGATGAGACTTTTGGGTGCTGTACCACTGGGAGGGGGTTAGGGGGGAGGGTTTAGTTCTATAATTGATGTATTGATGTTACTCTTTGTGTTCATATATGTTTGCTGTTTTTCCTCTTTTTCCTGAAAACGAATCAAAAGAAGTTTAACAAAAAAAAAAAATGGTGGTGCTACTAAAGTTACTATATCATTTTCAAGCCGTACCCGTTAGACTAACAAATCTCTTTTTTAAATCCCTAAACAAAGCCGTAAAGACATACATATGGAAGCATAAGACACCAAGAATAGCAATGCCAATGATGACGGCACCAAGACACCGAGGAGGATTAGCACTCCCCCATTTTTTCAGATATTATGAAGCATACAAACTGAGGGTAGTGAAGGAATGGTTCGCTGAGACCCCACATGGCATATGGACAGAACAGGATAGGACGGTGGCGTGATCCCCTCTATCGGGGCTTCTATGGTTGAAGCGTCAACATAGACACCCGAATGTTAGGATCAGCAAAGTGATGGGGGTCGAAATATGGGACCCAGCAATTAAGAGAGGGGCACTCTCGACATACCCTGCCCATTCCTACCAATGTTTGGGAATACAGACTTTCAGCCGGGGATGGAGATAAACTTATATAAGAAGTGGGCAATGGCAGGGTGTTGAACGATAAGGGACGTGTACCAAGGGGAACCTGATGACATTACAAGAATGCAGGTTAACAAGGAAAGATAATTTGAAGTACACACAACTTAAACACATGGAGAAATGGGAAAAGACTCTAGGTTAAACAATAAAGAAAAGACTGGGAATATACATGGGGAATCATCCCAAAGCTTACACACTCAACACAAGTGCGGGAGTTGTGGCAAAATATCCTTCTACAATGGCACTATACGCCAGAGAGACGCCACATCATGTTGCCGACAACTTCAGATAGGTGTTGGAGAAGATGCACGGGGAAGGGGGACTGGAAGCATATATGGTGGAGCTGCCCGGTTATACAACAATTTGGGGAGGAAGTGAAAAAGCAGGTGGGCAGATGGTACAAGGCATGGAGCAGCTTCAGGAAAGGGTGTGGATGGGGCGGGGGGGAATACGGGAGCCAGGTCCCAGAAACCTCACTAAGGCACAAAAAAGGGGCTTTATGATCTTAGTAATAAAAGCATGGCTGTCGATTGGCCAGCAATGGAAGATAAAATCGGCACCCATGATATATGAATGATTACAAAAAGTCTGGAACTTCCTATCCCTCGAATCGGTAACCTATTAACTACAGGGAGCCCAGGAAGTGTTTAAGGAAGAATGGGGACAGGTGATTAAGCACCAACAGAATGACTATATGCAACAATGGCGTCCCCACAACATTCGAATAATGGACATTGTACACTTGTAAGGAACCTACACAGGGACTGGATTTTACACCTTGGGGGTTGGGTGGGGGGGGGGGGGAGTTGGGTAATGTTAATTGAGTAAATGTACCTTATGTCTATGAAAAAGAATAAAAGATGTTTAAAAACAAAAGAAAGTGCAGCCAACAGGTGGCTCATAAGTGCAGAGAGAAGGGACTGTAGGGTCACAGGTACAGACCACGAGTGCTGGGGGAGCAAAAAGGCAGTGCAAGGAGCAACTGGACATGCAGGGACCTAGGCCCAAGTTCAGAGGGTGGCCAGTTGACCAGTGCGTGGACCAGACAGATCATCAGCAGGGGAGAGGAAGAGAGAAACTGGAAGCGAAGAGGAAGGTCTTGAGTGGCTTCAGGAACCGTAGGTGGTTCTGCTCAAGTTTGAGAGAGGCAAGGAGGCTGTCCCAGAGGGAGGCCCCAGCTGAAGAAACATCTGCCCTCAACTCTCTGCTTGGAAAAGTGACTGACCCTCAGAGAGTTGGAGGTGGATGAGCGTAGAGCTTGAGAAGGGAGATGTTCAGGAAGAGAGAGTTGGAGGTAGTGCGGTCCCAGGTCCCAGAAAGCCTTGTGGACAATGGAGAGGGTCTTGAACTTGATCCTTGCCGCCACTGGGAGCCAATGAAGAGATTTCAGTGCTGGAGGGATACAATCCCTGGGCTTGAGGTCAATGACAAGTCTCACAGTCCTGTTCTGGATAAATTGTAGAGGACGGAGAGTACAGCCAGGAAGATTTAGAAAGAGGATGTTGCAGTAGTCCAGTCTAGAGAGGACCAGAGCTCTGGAGACAGCTTCTCGGGGAAAGTGAGGAAAGGAAGAATACCTCTGTGGAGGTGCAGCTGATAGTTTAACTTCTTAGAGATGTCAGAGACATGAGGAGAGAAGGCGAGGATGGAGTCGAAGATGACACCAGGTTCTTAGCCTCACGGGTTGGAGTAGGAAGAGGGCCCAGAGAGAGAAAGCGAGCTGGTGTTCCGATGAGGAGAATCTCAGTCTTACTGGCATTAAGGCATAGATCATTGGCGGCACACCACTCCTGAATTACGGACAGATAGTCTGGAATGAGAGAAGGAGTAGAGGTGGCCGAGGGGAGCCTGAAAGAGAGCTGGGTGTCATCCACATAACACAAAGTTGGATCAGAGAGCAGTGATGCGGTGGGCAAGAGGTGCCAGGTATTGGTTGAAAAGCCAGGGAGAAAGGTTAGACCCCTGGGGAACACCACAGGTAGAGAGATAGAAGAAAGGAAGGACCCCAGTTGGACCTGGGAGGTCGATCGGTGAGAAAGAAGGCAACCAGGCCAGGGCCTGATTGGTGATACCCAGTTTATCACTCCAGCGATTGAGCAGGATGGCATGATTGACCGTATCAAAAGCAGAAGCAAGATAGAGGACAGAAGGAAGGTTAGAGAGCAGGTCTCCGTGGATGTTCAGGAGAGCAGTTTCTGTGCTTCTAGCTGCTCTGAAGCCAGACTTGTGGTCATGGAGACAACCAACAGATTCAGTGTGAAGATTAAGCTGGGAGATGGCCTGCTTTTCCAAGAGTTTGCCCAGGAAAGGAGTGATGGAGATCGGACGATAGTTAGCCGGAGAGGAAGGACCAGCAAAGGGCTTCTTTAGGAGGGGTGCACAAGGGAGTGCTGAAGGGGTGTGGGGGGTTCCAGTGGCAAAACAGTGATTGCAGAAATCAGCCAAGGCTGGAGCAAGGGTGTCAATGTCTTCCTTGATGGTTGTGGAAGAACAGGGAAGAACCTGTTTTGACAGACTTGTCTAGAAATGTCATCAGGGGTGAACACGGTAAAAGAAGAGAAGGGAGGAGGAGAGGCGCCCACAGGAAGGCAAGGAGTGGAGGAGGAGGAGGAAGAGGGAGGGTGGCCAGGATGTCCTGAGTTTTAGTGATGGAATGAGAAGCTAATGCTGTACAGAGGATGTGGGAGGGAACGGGAGAAGTAGAGGCTGCAGCAGGATTGGCCAGCTCCTTGCAGATTTTGAAGATTTCGTCCAAGTTGTTAGATGCAGCAGAGATGCAGGCTTGGATGTGTGTTCTCTTTTTGGCGAGGACAGAGAGTCTGTACTGCTTTTCGAGCAGGCGGCAGGTCAACGTGTCAGAGTGTGCACCTGTAGCCCTACACTTCCTCTCAGCCACCCTGCAATTGCGTTTGAGGGTGACGAGGTTGGAATCAAACAAAGAGTTGCACTTGGATTTGGTCTTCAAGCGGATCCTCATGACAGGGGCAAGTATATCAGAGTGTCAGAGATAGAAAGATGAAGGTTAGACAGGGCTGTGTCAGGGAGTGAGAAGGAGGAGAGAAAGTAGCGCCATCAATTGACACCCGCTTCATAGAGGTGGCTAAGGATGGAGGAGGCATAGGAGCCACAGAGTTGAAAGAAGGGACAGCAGGAGAAGAAAGAAGTTTATAAGGTGCGGGAAGGATCTATCAAAATGGAGGAGGTTTGGTTGAGGGCCTTAGAACAAGATGGTGTTTATTTAGTTAAACATTAATGATGGTCTTGGAGGAGTGGAAGGGGGCCAGGAGGGCCTCCCATTGGGGGCCACCATTAATGGGTGAAGAGGAAAAAGGAGAGAGAACAGAGACCATATGGGAGTCCATAGGCCTGGAGAGGGAACAACAAAGAGGATGTCGGTAAGGGTCTGTCTGGAGGAAGCAGTGGTGTAGGTATCAGCGATAGGGAGGCCTAGGTTGGAGATCAGGATATCCCTTTTGAACTTCTTCCTGAAGGAGAGGGTGGAGTCGAAGATGACACCAAGGATCTTTGCCTCACAGGAAAGTGCAGGTGGAGGGCCCAGTTTGTACAGTCAGAATGCAAGAAGGAAAGCGGGAGCAGGAGCAGGGGTCCCTATGAGAAGGATCTCAGTCTTACTGGCATTAAGGCAGCGATCATTGGAGGCACACCATTCCTGAATCGCAAATAGATAGCCAGGAATGAGCGAGATATCAGAGGAGGCTCAGGGGAGCCTGAAGAAGAGCAGAGTGTCATCTGCATAACACTGACAGTTCAAACAGAAGGTAGAGATGAGGTAGGCCAGAGGATGTAATGGTTGAAGAGCCAGGGTGAGAGGTTAGAACCCTGGGGAACACCACATGTAGAGAGAAAGGTGGGAGAGAGAGAAAAGATGTTCAGGAGAGCAGTTTCCATGCTACTGGCTGCTCTAAAGCAAGACTGGTGGTCATGAGACAACCAACAGTATTCAGTATGGAGAGTAAGCTGGGAGATGGACAGCTTTTCCAGGACTTTTCCCCGGAAAGGAGTGATTGAGATCAGGGGGCGGTATTTTTTCCAGAGAGGAAGGGAGAGTGCTTCTTGAGGAGGGGGTGCACAAGAGAGTGCTTTAGGGGGCAAGTGAAGTTTCCAGTGGCAAAAGATTGATTGCAGAAATCCTCAGAGGCTGGAGCGGTGATGTTGATGTGGTCCTTGATGGTTCTGGAGGAGTGGGGGAGCACCTACTTTGACAAGACTTTCATAGATCTAACATGTATAGAAACATAATTGGGAGTGAACACAGGAAAGGAGGAGAAAGGAGGAGGAGAGACGGCAGGATAGGGGCTGGGAGTGGTAGAGGGAGAGGAAGAGGATAGGATTATCTTGAGTTTCAGTGGTGAAGTGAGAAGCCAGTGCAGTGGGCCTGGGAGGGAGCAGGAGAGGTGGAAACTGCAGCAGGATTGGCCAGCCCTTGCAGATTTTGAAAAGTTTGACTGAATTGTTAGAGGCCACAGAGACGGAGGCTTGGATGTAGGCTCTCTCCGTGGACAGGACAGAGTCCACATTGACTTTGGAGCAGACGACAGGCCAGTTTGTTGGAGGATGGAACTGATGCCGTCCACTTCCTCTCAGCCACCCTACACTTGAGTTTAAGGGTGGTGAAGTCAGAATCATACCAAGAGTTGCACTTGGATGTGAGATTTAGACAGATCCTCATGACAGCGGCATGGACATCAATAGTG
Source organism: Ambystoma mexicanum (assembly GCF_040938575.1). Classification (NCBI taxonomy): domain Eukaryota; kingdom Metazoa; phylum Chordata; class Amphibia; order Caudata; family Ambystomatidae; genus Ambystoma; species Ambystoma mexicanum. The sequence continues at coordinate 744,354,880 of NC_090936.1, forward strand.
TTCGATATTGAGAGATGCAGGTTGGAGAGGGCTGTGTCAGAGTAGGAGTCAGCCATAGGTGAAGGAGACGGAGAGAAAGTAGTGGTGAAATTCTCCACTGTCAGATGCTTCATGGGCTGGATGACCAAGAAGGTGGGTGTAAGTGCTGGGGGGTCGGCTTTGCCTGGGGGACAGAGAGTGACAGGTGAGAGGAGCGAAGAAAGTGGTCCCTCCAGGAGGGAGGGGTGGTTAGAGGGTTGGAGAGGGGGAGTCAGACAAGATAAGAACATCCAGGGTGTGCCCAGCAGTGTGTGTCGGGCTAGAGGGAAGAATAGAGAGAGCTAGAGTCGCAGAGATTGTGAAAGAGCCCAGAGGAGGGGCTAGAGGCGTCCAAGTGGATGTTAGGTTCTACAGGGAGAAGAGGTTGAGAGGTAGAGGATAGGAGGGAGGAGGAGAGGTCGGCCTACTCGGTGAGGAGGAGGGCGACCTGGCCAGGTGGTCTGTAGATGGTGGCCACAGTAAGAGAGAGGCCAGGATAGATAAAGAGCCTGCAGACCAGGCATTCAAAAGGAGGAGTAAGCATAGGAATGACAGAAGCACAGATCCACTCCGGGAAGATCAGGGCTACTCCACCTCTGGATGGTTGGTTCTGGGTTCAGAGAGGATCTTGTAGCCATCAGGGAGGAGAGTGTCAAAACACGTGACAGAGCTGGCCGTGAGCCATGTCTCTGTGAGACCAAGGACATCCAGTTCATGTTATTTGAGCAGTCGGCAGATGTCAAAATAGTGTTTGACAGCAGAGCAAGAGTTTAGGATAGCGATGCGGAGCAGATTGCAACATGTCAAAGACTTCCGTGGAGGGGTACGGGCATGTGGTACACCCTGCAGAGGTATTAAAGGTGCCCGATGGTGGGCAGAGGAGGAGGAAGGAGATGACAGAGTAGCCAGAGAGGAAGAAGAGGGTGCCAGAGAGGTGGAAGAGGACTGAGGAGGCAGAGCAGCCAGAGAAGCAGAGGAGGGTGCCAGAGAGGTGGTGAAAGATGAAGGTGGCATAGGAGCCCGAGAGGTGTAGGTAGGAGTAGCAGGAGAAGGAAGGAAGTTGATAAGACGCTGGATGTAACTATTGAAAAGGAGGAGATCGGGTTAATGGCCCTGGACCGAGATGGTGCCATTCAGATAGACAGTAATGATGGTCTTGGAGGAGTGCAAGCGGGCCAGGAGGACATCTTACAGAGTGCCACCGTTATTGGGAGAGGAGGAAAAAGGAGAGTGAACAGAGACCATATGAGGGGTCTATAGGCCTGGAGAGAGAAAGATAAAGAGGATGTCGGTGAGGGTCTCTCTGGAGGAAGCACTGGTGTAGGTATCAGCGATAGGGAGGCCTGGGTTGGAGACCAGTATGTCCCTTTTAAACTTCTTTTTATCAGACTTAGGGCCTGATCACGAGTTGGGCGGTAGCCCTTAAATGCAGCGGTAACAGTGCTACCACCACATTTAAGGGTCCGCCCAATCTCGAGTCTGGCGTTTGTACCCCCAGCACAGAGCTGGTGGTAAACACACCGGAAAAATGCCAATTTTCTGCGCAATTACCACCAGCGGTATTACCATGCGGTAATTGCACTGAAATTTCCCCATAGAATGGGGACTAACAACACCCAACCCATGATCCAGCAGTTACCGCTGGACGGGTGGGCGCTAATGCTAATAAAGTCGGCCGGGATACCGCCCAACTCGTTATCAGGCCCTTAGTAAAAGGGATAGGATAGAAGATAGAATAGCAGTTAGAGAAGATAGGGGAGACTGAGAGCACCATGGAGGGGTTCGAGGCGGAGAGCTGGGAGAAGGCAGCCCAAGCAGGAGGGGGTGGGCGGGGGAGATCACACTACGGGCACATAAAGGGGGGAAGGCACAAAAGGAGGACGGGTACAGTGAGTACAGAGAACCAAAACCACATTGCTCGCAGTTAGAAGAGGAGGAGCTAAAAAGACAGTGCAATAATGTCCAAAAATACAATAGAGACCACGGGGGGGGGGTGCAAGAGTGAGAGGGGAAATGCAATACAGTGCAGAATACGCAGAACACTAGTAACCCTGGGGGCCCTAGAGGAGTAAGAAGAGAAATGCAACAACGCCACAAATATACAATACAATAGTCACAAAACACTAGAGAGTGAGAGGGGAATGCAAATACAGTACAATATACGCAAGACACTGGTAACCGTGGGGAACCTAAAGGAGAAAAAGAAAATACACACAATACAACAGGAAAACAATAGTCACAGCTAGAGGGGACCTGAAGGGGTGAGGACCCAAGAACATGGGGAATGAACACAAGGAGACAGGCACAGAGGGGAAGGGCACACAAGGCTGGGAGAAAGTGAAGCCTGAGTTGTGGCGACGGGAAGAGAGGGGAAGGATGCGCATGGCCAGGAGAAGCAGAGCCTGAGTTGCAGGTGAAAAACGCATGAGGAGACGGGAAGAGAGGGGAAGTATGCACAAGGCAGAGAGAAGTGGAGCCTGAGTTGTGGTTGGAAAGCGCTCAAGGAGAGGGGAAGGATGCATAAGGCCAGGAGAAGTGGGGCCTGAGTTGCGGGTGGAAAGTGCATGTGGAGATGGGAAGAGAGGGGAAGGATGTGCATGGCCAGGAGAAGCAGAGCCTGAGTTGCAGGTGAAAAACGCATGAGGGGACGGGAAGAGAGGGGAAGTATGCGCAAGACAGGGAGAAGTGGAGCCTGAGTTGTGGGTGGAAAGCGAACGTGGAGATGGGAAGGACGTGCAATGCCGGGGAGTTGCTGGAGTTGCGCAGTGCTACACTCCCTCCCCGCACCTTCTTACCTTACGGACGCAGATGGACAGAGAGTTTACCAAGCTCGCAATCTCTGCCGCTATCCCTTTCTCCCCAAAAACATCTGCGTCGCACAACACTGTGGCCTTGTCCTGCGAGGGCTTTGCCGCAGAGGGTGCAATCCTTGGTTCTTAAAGGCTCAGGAGCGTGTGAGTCTCATTGCGTGCTACGTCTCGTTGGGCAACGTCTCCTGCGTACCTGCGTTGCTCAACACTGCGGTCTTGTCCTGCGAGGGCTTTTCTGCAGAGGGTGTAATCCTCGGTTCTTAAGGCTCAGGAGTGTGAGAGTTGCATTGTAGGCTACATGTCGTCAGGCAGCGTCTACTGCGTACCTAAGTCGCACAACATTGGGCCTTGTCCTGCGAGGGCTTTGCTGCAAAGGGTCCGATCCTTGGTTCTTAAAGGCTCAGGAGAGTGGAAGTTGCCTTGTCGGGTGCCGTCTCCTGCGTACTTGTGTCACATACAGTGGTCAAAGTGTACAAAAAGAAGTAGTGTAACTATGTTCCCTAATGTCCTGCCCCTGCTCCCCACATACCTCATCACCATGCCCCCTCCCACACTCAATATAAACCCCCAAACACATGTGCCTGCTGTTTAAGGGAACGTTCAGTGCAGTAAATGGAAAGTGCAAGTTTGAACTTCTTCCCACCATTTTATTTTATAACAAAACCATTCCAGAATGATTTCTTTTGAAAATAAAAAGGTATAGGAATAGTAAAACTTAATTTAAAAAAGTAGAGGAGCACCGCTCCCAACCACTTCTACCACTGGTCGCAAAACACTGAAGCCTTGTCCTGCAAGGGCTTTTTATCCTTGGATCTGGGCCAGTCCTTCATCAATATAGGGAAGAGTACACCTTGATATGTGGACCCATTTATTCAACTCCCTCAGGTCAGCACAAAGACTCCATTGCTCATTACGTTTTAGGATCCCCAGGACTGGATTGTTAAAAGTAATGTGGATTGGACAAATTATGTCACAGGATTCCAGATTTCTGATGATCTCCGTGAGCGATTCCATGGATGCGAGATGCAACCAGCACTGTTTTACAAACACAGGAGCCATTTCTGGTTCTGTTGGTATTGTTGGTATTGTGGTAGAATTGATAATTGTTTGCCCACAATCATAGGAGTCCAGAAATACCTGTTTCAGTTGTTGTTACTGTTCATCAGTCTCGCAGGCATCGGCCAGACTGATCTGTTCCTCAACCATTTGCTGGAAACCCGGGATACATCTGGTTTTGATATTTTAGAACTATCCTCTATTTAGGTGGAGGGATCTCTTTTAATGATTTTTACCTGGATAAGGGTTTCCATGGATTCAAGATAGTCATTGTGAACTTTGAATACTTCCTCATTTTCCAAAATGTCAAGGGTAACATCCTCTACCCTATAGGGGCATGACCAATACACCAAGAAATGTCTTTTCTGTTGATCTTTTCTGGTGGGATACTGTCTGTCTTGTTGTAGGAATGGGAATTGGGCCTATGATTTCATTTACCAAATCAATTGAGTAGTATTGGGGATCGACCGCCATTCCAATAGAGGTGTGTGCGCCCAAAGTGATTCTTTGAGGGTCGCGGTTATCCACCAATATTCAAATGGTGTTCTTTTAGATTGACCCCTGGAGTTGGATCTCGGGACAATTCTTGTTGTTGGAGGGTATGATTCAAATTTACAAAGTCTTCCTGATTTTTCAGTGTTTGTCCTCGACTTATTTTGATTGCTACCGTCAATTATCGCACCTGTCCTTAGATAGTAACCTCTTCTTTTGCTTCAACTTCAGCAGCATAACGTAACAGTTGAGCTGTCCGAAACACTTTCTAAACATTGTCAAAGCCTATTGGGTTACCCCCACAGTCGCGACCAAACATTTCCATTAATAAAATCTAAATTATTTGCAAATCGATTAAGAATATCACTATCCAGATAAAACTCAAATGATCCATCTATTATGGTCAATAGTTGTATTGCCAATTGAAATTTTTAACATGCATATGCTAGGTACTAAATGTTTTGAATTTTGGGTTTCCAGACCAACTTCTCATATATTTGTCAAATTAAAGCAAGCAGTGGTTTGCTCTTTTTGGAGTCGCTGAATCCTGTGCTTCACTTATGAAGCTTTTCCCAATGTTAAGACAGACTCTGGCAAGCACAAGATCTCACCCTCCATTTATCCAAATGGGGAAGAATGTGTGTTAACCGGTTTTTTGGATATCGGTCTAATAATAACTATGTTGTTCTGAACAGTTTTCAGGAGCACTTTGAATTTCTTTGTGGTATTCCCAAACATAATTTCAAGGTATCTCATTCCAATGTGAAAAACCATTTGTACTTCGGAGGGAGATTATTTTGTAGGGTTGGGATGAGGTCCCGTAACTGCTTTGTTATTGAAATGATGGCGATTTCGGGAACCTGATTATTTTGAAAAAGAAATTCAATTTGATTGGGATGTCGTTCAATCAAGTGGTATCATTCAGGCTGACATAATTGGTACTTTTCTTCAGTTTGAGGGGACGTATTGTTTGGGTACAGAGAACCTGATTCATGCAATCAATCAGAGGGGACAGCCTGTGAAGGAAATCGTTCCCCAGTAAACAGAGTGTGCCCAGGGACGTCATTTCACCCAAATTCCAGGGGTAGCGGAAGTGACATCACATGAACCTTGACCTCTGATGACATCACAGGAGGTAATTTCATTTGACCCCACACCAAAATGACATCACTGGAAGCGAAGGAACACAACCTTTCACCCCTTGACAAAACAGGAAGTGGCTTCACATAGCGTTGTTGCTAAGTACACTACTATAAATATGGTTGTATCACTGTAATGTCATATACATTGCATACAATAATTAATCACCATATGTATCATTACTATCAGTTTGTATAGGCCCATATTACCAAATTACTCTGAATGCAAGCAGACATCCAAGGCCAAATAATAATGATGTGTTATTATATAGAACTTACAGTTAAGCGCTATACATAGCACAAATATACATACATTATCACCCATTCTGTGTTGGTACTCATTTATAGACCTCAGAAGGATGAAAGGGTGAGTTAGCCTTGCCGGAATTGGAACCTGCAACCTGAAGATCACACACATCGCGAGCACTCAACCTACTCAGCCACTTTACCAGCTATATCGATCTTAATAGTAATAGTAAAATGAGCAATTACATGTCTGAATGTTCTCAAAGTCAGAAAGCAAATGACACTCTAAAGTGTATACCAATAAACTGGTAACTGAGATTTAACTGCAGGCCAGTTCATCTGCAGGTCTGGTGCAAAGTTGCTCACATGTCAAGCCTGCATGGATCTACTTTTCAGGCTTTAGCGGTTGGCAAAACACATACCATTGGAAGGGTTCATAACTGTGTATCAAAGAATTTAGAGAAGCGCTGGGAAAGCAATGCACTCACATGGCATCCCGTACTCTGGGCACTCGTTACCCCATATATACAAACAAACATCCTGAACAGCATGCCATGGAGATAGGAAAGATAGACACATTACAACAAAAAGTTAATTGTGGCACAATTAAATCAATGGCCACTTGATGTGCTATGGTCAAACATTTATACACTGTACACAAGCTTTTAGGCACAAGGATTTTGTCACGTGACAGAGGACACCGATATGGAATGTCTTGTGATAATCGTAACTGAGACAAAGGCAGAAAAAAAACATGCTATAACTGCAACTTGCGAAAAAAGCTAAATACATATAGTTTTTGTCTGCATTGTGAATTTGAGGTGTTTAAGAACAGACTAAGGGCCTCATCACGAGTTGGGCGTCAACCCCGGCGGTATTACCACCGGAGCTATTAGCACTACCTTCATAACCCCCGGCGCTATTCATTGGGTCATGAGCCCACCACGTCTTCAACGTGGTTACGCCTCAACCTGGGAGCAGGTTTGCTTGGTCCTGGTCTCGCCGCAGTTGCATGGCTCATCGCCTGCTCGGTGCCATCTCTCTGCTTCTCCACTCAAGGCTTGAGCCATAGCCAGCTCCTTTGTGAAGTGCAGCTCCACTGCCAACTGACCTACATGTTTGTTTGTTTATTCATTTGTATGGCGCACTTAACCCAAAGGTAACTGGGCGCATCAGAGAACAGAATACAGGGTTAGGGGAAAATGATACATAAAAAAAAAATTGCAAATAAGAAATTAAACAAATCTGGTGAAGTAGTATACATATGTACCAGCGGTTAGAGGTTACATTCAGGGCAGGGGCTAGGGTAGTTCACATTTCCTGACGGCCATTAGAGTGTAGCCATTTGAGGATATTCCATCTGAAACTGTAATAGGATTGGTCTATTCTAATGTCAAGTGGAAGAGCGTTTCAGTACTGGGCCGCATTAACCGGGCAACTGCTGCCGCCTGTTTTTTTTAGCCTGGATCTCAGTATCTGCAAGCAATAGGAATTGGCAGCTCTGGTAGGGCGGGTTGATATTCTTTTCACTATTCTCTCTGCAAGGTAGGGGGGAGCTGCATTATTGAGGCATTTGTAGGTTAGTGAGGCTGTTTTGAGTGAAATTCTGTCACAGAGTTTTAGCCACTGTTGTTCTCTTCTTATGTTAGAGATGTGTTCTTTAGTTGGTAAGTTAAGGGCAGTTCTCAGGGCATTATTTTGCAAAATTTGCATTTTGTCAATGATGTATTTGTTGGCTCCCAAATACAAGGCATTGCAGTAGTCAAGTTTGGAGAGTATTAGGGAATTGGCGAGGATAATACAGCTAGCTTGGGTGAGGAAAGCTTGGCATGCTCTGATAAGCTTGCACGTATAGGAGGTGGAGGATGCTAGGGAGTTTACCTGTTTCTTCAGCGTCAGGGAGGAGTCAGGGTGGAAGCCTAGTGTTTTCACTACTTTGGCTACCTTAATTATGTTGCCATCAATGTTAAATGCAGAGTAGTTGGGGCTGAGTTTCTTTAGGTTGGCAGCGGAGCCAAAGAGCAGGATTTCAGTTTTGTCATCATTCAGGCAGAGGCCATGAGTGGCCATCCATGCCTGAATGAGGTATATTTAATTTACCAAGGCCGTATCAGAGACATAATTGCCCGAAAGGGGAATGAGGATCTGAGTGTCATCTGCATAATTAGTGTAGGTGACACCCAATCTGTCCAACTTGTTGAATAGGAGCTTGGTAAATACATTATACATAGTTGGCGAGACACAGGAACCTTGGGGTACACCGCAGGTTATTTTGATAGGGTCAGCTGATGCCGATGTACAGAAAACTCTCATGGTTCGGTTGTCCAAGAATGATTGCACCCAGGCTATAACCTCCCTTGAGAAGTGGGCCGCCTATGCCAAATGTTCACATAAAACTGTGTGATCCACCAGATCAAAGGCTGCCGACAGGTCAAGTAGGAGTAGCATGGCTGTGTTTCCCTTGTCGTTGAGCTCGTCATTTTGGGTTTTAAGGTTAATTAAGGCTGTCTCTGTGTCGTGTTGTGGTCTAAAGCCAGATTGGCGGACGCCTAGGAGCTGGTTGGATTCAAGATAACGCTGTATTTGTAGATAAGCTACTCTATCTATTATCTTGAGAAGGAAAGGTACCGTGGTAATAGGCCTATAGTTGGTGGGGATGGAAGGGTCTAGGGGTTTCTTTTGAGGAGAGGTAAAACCCATGACTCTTTTAACTACATATGTTGGAGGCTCGCCTCTGCATATCCCTTCGTCTCCATTTGAGGCTGATTACGTGCTTATTCTTGTCCCCTGACCAAGAAAGGACATGTTGGGCATGATCAGCTGTCAAGTCCTTAAAGAAACCAGCATTACCTTGAGCCGAATGTTCATAGATACTTTTGAACCCGGAGATCGGGTCCTTTAAGACGAGGTAACCATATCTGAAATGAATGGGGATGCAGATCTTACTCACACATCAATAATCGGACCAACACAAGAAGTTGGCAAAAGGGAAAGCAGAAAGCTGTTTTAATAACAATACAATGGACGCCGCACAGACTTATCTCAACATAATTCATAAAAAACATTGCCTTTATACTAAATATTTATCACGAGTAACGTCAGGATACGTGGCAAAATAAGAAAACCTGCTTGGGATTATAGTTGGTTAACGGGGAACATCTACATATACTTTCTATGGGATACAAGGACGTGATTGGATCTCTAAGGTCAGGTGGGCAACTAAGCCCATCCCAAGTCATCTTTCGTGTCATGAAAATATACAACATACTACTGGCTTCTCAAACTATAGGGGGCTCCTTAATATGTGCCCCTCTATAATTGATTGGCATGCTTGTACCCTTCTGAAAGATTCCACTCGCTAGCAGCACACAATTGGGACTCCAGGTGCTGCAGGGTTTGGCCTGGTCACGCCTCCCCACACTATTAGCCCAACACCCATCATCACTCCTGCAGTCTGCCATTCAATTAATACCTTTGAAAGGCAAGCCTTTCTCGAATCTTCCTTCACCTCCAGCTATTATTCTGCTGCAACACACTTCCAACCCTTCTTTTTGCGGGGTCCAAGTTTGGTAAAGTGCATAGTGGAACATCCAGATTCTATATATTCCTATGTATATACATTGGTGTATTGCTGCGATCTATTCACTTCATAGCCAGCCTTATGATTACTTCGTCCACTTTCCTTATTGCGTCTGTACAATTGTAAAATGGTTTTGCATTTTCTTCAGTGCTTCTCTGCATGTGCAATCTCCATTTTACTCCTGAAATGTTACATACTTCATTACTTTGTCATCAGCCTCTATAAGGTCCATATTCTTACTTCTTTTATATCTCTTCTGTATGTGTCACCTCAACATCATGTGATGTCACCAGCTCTCTCTTTCATTCATTTTCACACTTCTTCCGGAACTTCCTTTAGAAGATCTTCATTTCTTTGTGGATACATGTATGGTTTTCTCAATGGATACCTTGTTTGAAGGACTTTTCGCAGTATTGGTATTCTCACTGGTATTGCGCATGTTGCAATTTCCGGTTGCCAACATATAGGCAGAATGGGGGCAGAACTTCCGGTAGAGGTACGTGGCTCCTCTCTACACTACCCCCTCTCGGCAATTCATTGACCACTCTCCCAACAGTCCTCACATCTAGTCATCCTCGTCTCTGAAATGTTTCTTTTGAGTCCTTATCTTTACTTCTCCTTTTAGGCATCCTGCTGATTTCACGTGCTCATCAATATTCCAGGTCGTCAGACGGCACTGTCCATTTGGATTACAGTAAATCCACCTTCGCACATACTTCTTGTGGTTCTTTGGATACAGGAACTTCGTCCCCTCAGGTGCATGGATACTGGCCTTTACATAGTCTCTCATTTCTTCATCTCTTAGCTCTTAGGGTTTGAACCCAGACTCAATATCAAACATGATTTTCATTCCTGTCGCTTCCTTCGCAGTCTTTATGCACTGTGTGATTATTATTCTAAGTACACAGAATCCAAACATGATCATCACTAACAGGACTCCAAGGAACTTGAACATGTTTACCATCCATTGTGGAACCCAAGAGAAAATGTATGCAAACCAGCTATCATCAGCACGCGTCTTCTACTTTGTCTTCCATCTTGACATGTAAGTTTGTCAGCATCGTTATGGCCTCTGTCAAGGTGCCATTCTCGTCATTGTGAGAAGGTATGAATGTGCAAAATGATTCTCCGATTTTGGCACAAACACCTCCATCCATAGTTGTAATCATGTCCAGGATGTATCTATTTTGAAGAGTCATCAGTCTTATGGCTCTCAGCTCTTCTTTGATAGGGTTGAATCCCTTTATGGTAGTGTTGATCGTCTGCAGGAGCTCCCATCTGGTTATCTGTAACCACTTGGTATTCACCATTGTCTGGATCCCAGGCACAAAGATAATCGTAAAAACTGAAGCAGTTTTGCTGAATAATCTGTGCTCATACGGAATAGCATCAAAGCTTCTATTAACTTGATTGAGAAATAATTTCCCCTCTTCATTCGATTAAGGCGTTCAACAGATCTCTTCTTTCTCAGGTGAGCATCTGCTTTTGGGAACTCGCCAATATTTAGATCGCTCTTCGGAATCACTAATGCTGGAACATGAATACTCATCATAGAACATAATCCTCCCCAATCTCTGGGCAGCTTCATATATGCTCTAGATCCGCAGGACCAGTAGTGATCTATTATCACTACTGTCCCATCCTTCATTCCTAGTATATCGAAGATTCACCCACATTGTTGGTTCTCTCCAACTTTCCTTGTGCCATTATTTCTGAAGCACAGTTCTGCACCATCCAGAAGCACTATCTGCAATGGGCCTCCTTTGTCTTCAACCCATGTCAGCAACTTTGCAAGCCTTGGCCAGAGAGGTTTGCATCCTTTCTCCACTCGATCTATAACTGGTTTATGATGTCCAGTTACTGCGACAGCTCTGTATACAACTATGCCTTCTTCCCAGCCATCTGGGGAAAGTACTAATCCCCAGATCTGCATCTGTCCTCTTTCCTTGCATCTTTGTATTTCTTCATCAGCCTTACCATGGCAATTGAGCTTCCTGTTTATTTCCCATTGGATTCCTGCTCCTTTCATGCCTAGCTGTTCATACTTTATCACATGATCTCTGGTTTGTGGTCTTTCTCTTGTCTTTAAATCTTGAACATAATCGTCTTCTTCTGGCGCTGTCCATTCAGTTGCCCAGACCAAAGATGCTGTTCGACCCTGGAATTGACCTCTGTTTGGCAGAGTGCAAGGTGAGTTAAGCAATCAGCTGTTTGGACATCTATCTCTATAGCTATGAATATCTTAGACTTTCCCATAGCATAAGGTAGGAGAGAACAAATATAACAATCCTCTTCAGAGGTTCTCTTTCCTACCTCTTTCATGTGTTGATAACACATGTTGTTCCCCAAATGTGCTGTGCTCTCTAAATAATCATTTAACTCCTAATCATCTTCCCTTGCACTTCTCTTGGGTCTCTTTCTTTCCAAATGAATACGTGCAAAATGCTCATGAAGTACATCAGACATCATCCTTCCTACTGGGGGAATCATAAGGAAATAGGTGACCTTACAATGTGTCACTGGTCTAGGGACAATCACATATGGTCTTGGCTTCCTTACAACCTCTAACTCCGCATAGGTCACTGAAGTGGGGAGAATGAAAGGGGCTTCTATCCTTTTTGAACCAAGAAGATATGCGGCATGAATCAGCAAAAATAGGAAAACAATAACAGATGCTGTGCATATATAGATCATACCCCAGTAAATGAAGCCCCATCATTGATATCTCTCCACACGTCGTTGAGTCTGCTCACTTTCTGGAACTGCATTATGCTCAATAAATCTCATTGTGCCTGTGTACTTGTTTTTTAAGGAAGAAAAAAACCTATTACTCAGGCAACCTCGTTAAATGCTCAGGTAGCTGCCTTATCTGCTTGATTATCTCCACAAGTAACCGACTGATAGCAGAACGATTTATAGGATCTCGCAGAAACACATAAGTGTTGGTATTACGCCAAACAAGATAAGGATGAACTTGAATTAGATAATAAAAGACCATAGCACGTAATCTGTGGGCATCATCATCAGACAGAACCATTTATTCGTCTGAAGAGAAACTCAATGAGAAACAAATCTGGGAACTGCTCCCTTTTCCAATCATAAAAAAGGAATTCTAGATTGGGCATTTTTCATTTATTTCAGCACTTCCTAAGGTCCAGTTTTAATGAATTCCTGTGGCTCAAGAACAGTAACTTCCTCATTTCCTGCTATAGTATCTATAAGGAGTGTCTGGGAGAGCCACAATCCAAATGCACACTTGCATTTATTTATTCAGTAGTCTCTGCACCCTTCTTCCGCGTCATCGATCGAGTCTGCATGCGCTGAACTCATTCTTCTTGACTTGCTTTCGAATCGGTGGGGGTGTTCTGGTCTCACCAGCATATGGCTTCAGGTCATTGAGGTGAATCCAGGCACAACTTCCTTGAACTTTTACTGCAGATGGAGTAAGATTCTACACAATAAAAGGACCACTAAAACAGGGATTGTGCCACTTCCTAGTGAAGTTGCTCTTTAGCACAAGATCTCCATTAAATAGTTTTGGTGATGATAAATGTTTTTCAGATACGGTTGCGGAATGGTCTTCATCTGTGTCCTGAGACCGACACCCCTTACGCCTGAGTTATGATATATGATATGATAGGTCATTCATAACGCGCTTAATACCCAGAGGTTTCTAAACGTGGACCGGGGGATCGAACCTGTGTTGTTCCGTAACGTCTTGCTTCCAAGCGGGGCACGTTGCTGCTGAGCTATCCTCCCCAGACACTGAAATGTTGATATGAAATGACAGTGATACTAGAGGTCATACATGTTAAATGCGCATGTAACCTGTTTCCTAACAATTCTGCAGTTGTCTGGGCATCACTCCTAGTCCTCGATGGAGGAGTCAGAGGCGTCCTCATTTGCTTCCCTGTCACTAACTCATGGTGTGTGGGGTGGTGGTCCGACCCGGCTGATTTCTCAATGCATATAATGCAAGGAGCAGACAATAGAGCCACCCCTTCTTTAGTGTCAATTTCAACTTGGCGATTCTCTCTTTGAGAAGGCCATTGAGTCTCTCGCATATCCTGTTCGCTTGCAGGTGATAAGCAGAAGAAAATGTATGATTAATACTAAGGAATAGACTAATTTGTTCAAATACTTCATTTACAAAATGGGGCCCACTGTCAGATCTTAGCACCTCACATACTCCCCTTCTAGGAAATACTTCTTGGACTAAAAACTTTGCAGCACAAGTAGCATCAGGATATGTGAATGGACCTGCTTCAATCCATCACAAAAAGGGGCACACTACCACTATCATATACCTGTATCCACTACATACCTGCAGCATGTCAACATAGTCAATATGTAAATGCTGAAAAGGACCATTTGGTTGAGGAATCACTCCTATAATTGTTCGCAATGTGTGCCCAGCAGTAAACTTTTGGCATACGATGCAATTTACTACATGAAAAGCACTGGGCCTCATTACAAGTACTCCGGTCCTGACTTAACGTTGCCGGTATAACCATACCAGCACCATTTCTGCGATCGCCGAATCATGACCTGCGGACCTGGAAATAGCACCACCATAAACCGTCACCGCGGAGTGAAAGCACCCGTAAACTTCGCCTGCACGGAAACCCCTCTGTTACCGGCAATACTAAACACCGCGAGCATCACAAGTAGCATGGACATGGAAACACCACCACAAAAATGGCGGTAAAACAGTGACCACAATAGTGGTATTGCCGCCACCACATACATGACATTAAACAGTGCCTGGTGACCTGAATCAGGCCACAGGTGCACCAAATAAGCCCAGCTGGACCCAGCAGGCCACTGGGAGCCTACAAAAGGGTCACACCCAGGCCAACTACAAACAGAACCATGCAGGCAGCAGCTCTAGTAGCATTGGGACTGGGCCTACTCAACCAACAGGCAGCACTGCACATGATGGCAGTAATGAAGCAGAGGAGGAGGCAGAGTCGTAGGAGGCGCAGGTGGCAACTAGCTTACCCTGTACCCATGGCAAACCCCATTGTCCAGCCGGAACCACCCCGCAGGCAGCCTGCAATACCACATATCAGGGCCTCACCCTGGAACCTTACCCCAGGACAGATCCACACATTATACCGGCTGGACCGTCCAACAATCCTGTACATCACCACCATGATAGAGGACGACATCAGCAGCCACATTGACATCCCCACCGCCATCCCCTCTCCTAACGGTTGTGTCTGTACTGCGTTTTCTTGGCACCAGAACCTAACAACACACAGTTGGTGAGCTGCACGGGTTATCACAACCCTGTTTCTCTAAAATCTTGGTACAGGTACTGGATGCCCTGTTGCGCCATGTGTCTAAACATATTGCCCTAAACCGTACCCTTCCCCAGATCATTGCCACCAAGTTGGCCTTTCATGCAATTGCAGGCATGCCAAATTGCATAGGTGCAGTCGACTGCACCCACATCGAGCTGACAGTACCACGTGCTATTGAGATGGTGTTCCGCAATAGGAAACTGTACCACTCACTGAATGTACAGATGGTATGTGATGCCGCACAACTGATAACAAATTGCTGCGCACGTTTCCCGGACTCAACACATGACTCAATGGTACTGCGGAATTCAACATTGCCACGGTACATGGAACGCTATGCTGGACAAAGCACATGGCTGTTAGGCAGAAACCTGTGCAGTTCCCTTAGGGACCCCTGCAAAATATTTAAGACTACAGGTGTTTGGCAGTAAACCCACTTGGTAGCAGTCTGTACCACACAGATTCACTTGGTAGCTGTGGCTGAGCAGTCAGACTTCCCTCAAAAAGAGTTAGGCAGTATGCATAGTATACACAATAGGTACAGAGACACAGTAGCACAAGCAAACACTGACCAGAGCTTTGGTGTAAAAGTATATAATTATTTATTTAAAAACACACTTGTGATTTACACTAGCAAAAATAGGTAAGTAATTTCAGCACACAGTCACTATCATATATATATACAACCCTATTCACTTATTAGACAAGTCTTAGTGAGAAACACCACTTATTTTCAGACAGAGGTGAGCGCTTAACATAAGATGACACTCTAATAAGTTGTAAAGAAAGGGAGGGAAAAAGGCATAGTTAAAGAAGCACACAAGTTTCAATACTTTTACGAAGAACCACCGTAAGGCAGGGTAGGCAGAGTTCTACTGGAGAGCAAGGAAGTCAATTGCAAGGCCCACTCTTGGAGAGAGCAAGCAGAAGGGATCCAGGTTCACACAGTGGGGTTAGGCCCAAAGAGTCTTGAAGATAGTTCGCACAAAAAGGATGAAATTAAAGTCAGGAAACGTTAGCTAGGTTTTCCCAGGCTAGCCCAGGTTAGAAAGTCGAGGCTTTACTGTCACCCCGAATAATCTGTCGCAAGGGAAGCCAGGTGGGACACAGTACCTTAAGTGTGAAGGTAGCTCCAGCGGGGGCAGTTGTCCCTGGCAGCAGGTGCAAGTCGATGTTTCGTCCAGAGGAAGAAGAGGTCTCGCCGTGGAGGAAAGATGAAGGTCGTTGCACTGCCAGGGAAGAAACCAGCCGCGGAGTTCTCCGGTTAAAAGGCACTACCCTTCTCTTCGCGGTCATGGTAAACCGTGGTATTCCGGTTGCCGGGGTGCTTGGCACGGGCAAGGTGGCCACGAGATGCTCCAGGAAGGTGAAAAGAAGGCATAACTGGTTATCCCCAACAGTCAAAGGAAGAAGACTCTCCGGACTGGAGATCTCCTCTGTCGTCGGGAAAAGTGGTGAGACGGTTCAGCAGGGCTCCACTGGTGGTGTCGTCGTTGCAGGTCGGCTCAGCTTCTCCCTCCTCGGATCCTTAGGTCCTGTGGCGACTTCTGAAGTTCCAGTCCCCAAAGCCCTGCTTTTATGCAGCACACCCCCATTAACTCAGCCTAGCTGTCAATCAAACATGCTAAGTGGTGAGCCGGCCGGCTCACCACTTGGGCCAATCACACAAGAGTGTGACTTGAGTTACCAAAGTAACTCAGTCCAGGGTGCCTAAACCCCCTCCCACACCCGCTGTGGTACCCAGACAGAGTGGCACCACTTTTGGAGGCTTCTGTGGAGAAACCCGCCAAAAAGTGGAACAAAGGGCTCGACTTGGGTTGGAGTCACAGAAGAGAACACAAACGCCATTTTAGAATCGAGTTCTGGCAAAAAATACCAACCGGTGAATTAATATTAAATAAATAAACCGGCGGTATGTTCGAGGCTATATGAATTAAATAATTAAAGTTGGTAGCCTCGAACAATGGGAAATCTCATAGAGATATATTTGCGGTTGAATATAAAAAGTAGTATCCACTGCCACCAGCCAAAACTCGATCAGGGGGGACGGAAACGTGCCCCCTCGAACAACAGACCCCGGGGCAATCGAATTGCCCCGACCAGTATGTCCACAATATGATGGTTTGTACTGGTTTCTGTTCATAATTTGGGACTAGTAAAGCCAATGATGACTTTACATGCCCTGGGAGACAGTAGTCAGTCCCAGGGTATGGAGTCTATGTTGGGGGGTCGCTACAACACCCCTGGGTTACGGCACGGAGGGTGCTGTGTATCCCACATCAAAAACACATGAGACCCTATGGAGTAAAAGACCCCATAGCCCATAAAACACATGGAAAGTTAAAGGAACACCTCAAATCATGTCTAAGAGTGGGAGCAAAGAATCTCACTCTTAGCAGGAGAGAAAAAAAATAAACCCCAAAAATCCAGCAAAGCTTCTGGGGGACTCACTAGGTTTGGGAAATTAGCCTTACAGAGAATTCTCCCTAACAATGGCTATTGGGTGAGTACAGCTGCCAATGCCCCAGTCCTGTGGAAGGGGGGTGTGTGTCCAGGGCAATGACCAATGTGAGTGGGCTGCTGCGACTGCACAAGCATCACCCCCCCACCCATTCACTGAATAGACAGCACAACCCAAACATCACGAAGCAACACATGACAGGTTGCCACAGTGTGCCTGTACACACCCTGCCACATGACACACACAGCCAATACTGCCACTGCCCCATACACCTGGGGCCACTTCATACCTCCACCCACAATATGCAGCACTGCCCTCCCATTGAACATAATGCCTGCACATGAGACATCCTGCATCAACAACATCATCACAGTCGACTGATTGACTCTGCCATGTGTGCACATCACTGCACAATGCCATACTTACCAACCACTGTCACCCGCAGGGCAATGTACACATGCGTTGGTCAATGTCCAGATGCCAACGTCCACTACAATGACCAAGGAATGGAAATCACCCACCAGTCCAACCGCTGCATGCCACATTTGCATGAATGAACAATAACACAAAATTGCACTGCATCGGATGAAGACATGATACAACAAACACTGACATGTCCCCCACATCTACATCCCATTTAGGAGATGCTGGATATGCACTCACGCCATGGCTGACGACGCCTGTACGGAGGCCAAGGAACAGGCATGAAGAGGCGTACAACAGGGCACACGCCCGCACATGTGCCATGATTGAGAGGACATTTGGACTACTGGAGGCCCGGTTCCGCTGTTTGAGTAGATCTGGCGGATCACTGCTGTACAGCCCAG
The DNA here is from genome assembly GCF_040938575.1 of Ambystoma mexicanum. Classification (NCBI taxonomy): domain Eukaryota; kingdom Metazoa; phylum Chordata; class Amphibia; order Caudata; family Ambystomatidae; genus Ambystoma; species Ambystoma mexicanum. The sequence goes on from NC_090936.1 coordinate 744,372,815, forward strand.
TGAAGACGGGTAAAATTACGCTTGTTTGTGCCATGCTGCACAATCTGTGCCTGCGCAGGAATATTCCAATGCCCCCAGACGCAGATGATGAAGATGGGGATGGAGATGGAGATAGAGATAGAGACGGGGATGGGGATGGGATGGCTCCACCTCCTCCTTGGGGTGCACTAGATGGACAACGAGCACGGGATGCACTGATTCGCATTTACTTTTGAGATACTGCACATTAACAGCATTGCATGGATATGACGATGCCAGTAAATTAATTGACGTACTGCAAATGAAATGATGAATGTCCACTCATTAATGTTTTTTTCAATGATGATATATTCATAACATTATGACAGGGAAGGAGGTGCAATGGTTAGGGAAGTTGTACACCCGTGCCCACCCACCACCCAAAGGTCACCCCCAACCAGGCCCCAATACACTAACCCCCTAATGGACCTCTCCCACCACCCAAACGTACCCACCCCCAAACAGGCCCCAATAAAGTAACCCCCTAATGGACCTCCCACACCACCCAAACGCACCCACCCCCTTACACCCTTCTAGTCCCCATGTGTCCTGCAGTGCCAAACACACATGCCATCATTTGCGTGTGCACTTCGGCGCTTGTGCATCCTTGCCCGAGGGCCCTGTTAGGCGACTTGAGCGCCTCCGTGGACTGGCAGAGGTGGAGCTGGGTGGGGTGGTACTAGTGGATGGCACTGTTGCTGGCATTGGTGGCAAATGTGCAAGATATGCCTGGTGGGCTAGCAACATGGACTCTGCAATACTCGAAGTGTTGTCATTGCCCTCCCGCACATGGCGTGCCAGGGTCACTATTGTAGTGGCGAAGCGTCCAATGGACCTTGAGAGCCGACGTACAGATGTCCTGTAGCTCTCCCTCTGCAGCCTGGATTCCTCAAGCTGCCTTTCCACCAGCTGGGTGAGGGTAGCCTGCTGCTCCTCCATCCGCTGCATGCGGGCATTGAGCTCAGCCATTGAGGGGGTAGGTGACCTCATTGGACTGCAGAGTGATGCGTGGCTGATCTCCAGGTCATGGAACGATGCCAAGTCATCCAGATGGGGCACCTCCCCCTGTGGCCCTAAATCAGACTGCAGTGCTAGGGCACTGTTGTCGCTACCTGCTGCCTCCTCTGCAGTGCAGATACTTTCTGGGGTGGGTTGCGTAGGCATGATGGGTGCCCATGCCACCTGTGTTGCAGTGTGAAGATGGTGGTGCTGGTGGCCGGCACATGTGTACCAGATGTTACTGGGGGCAGAGTTGCAGAACTGCTGTAGGCATCCTCCTGGGCAGGGGCGCTGGCTTGCACACGTGCAGGGGCCGATTGCCTGGCCTGTTGTGTGGTGTCACTGTCACTTGATATGGCTGTGGGGACACAGAGGGCATGCAATTAGTTGTGTGGTGGTGCCTGATGGGTGCATCACATGCATCAGACAGGTTGATCGGTGAACAGTTGCATTTACACGCATATGCTTGTCGAGGGTCATGTATTGTAGTGATGTGCATCGTCATCTGGATCATGATTTTGTCTTTTGGGGCACTCATGTACTGGCTGGGGGGGAGGGGTTGTTAATGGGTCCTTTGGGGCACTCATGCACTGGCTGGGGGTGGTTGGTAATGGGTCCTTTGGGGCACTCATGCACTGGCTGGGGGGGTTGTTAATGGGTCCTTTGGGGCACTTATGCACTGGCTGGGGGGGTTGTTAATGGGTCCTTTGGGGCACTCATGCACTGGCTGGAGGCGTTGTTAATGGGTCCTTTGGGGCACTCATGCACTGGCTGGGGGGGGTTGTTAATGGGTCCTTTGGGGCACTCATGCACTGGCTGGGGGGGGTTGTTAATGGGTCCTTTGGGGCACTCATGCACTGGCTGGGGGGGTTGTTAATGGGTCCTTTGGGTCACGCATGCACTGGCTGGGGGGGGGGGGGGGTTGTTAATGGGTCCTTTGGGGCACTCCTGGCCTCAACATGTACTCATATGGCATTTATATTTTTGCACCTACCAGCATCTGCAGGTGGGCTTGCTCCTGCCTCAGCATCCCCGATCCCATGGATGCCCTCAAGGTGGAGGACACTGCTGCAGCGCTCCTCCCATGTTTGCAGCCTCAGTGGGGAAGGGGGCCCTCCACCTGTCCCACTGCTGCGTTGCCGGTGTGTTGAGATCAGGTTCCGCACCCTCAGTCTGAGGTCGTCCCACCTCTTGTGGCAGTCCTTGCGTGCAGCTTCCGCCCACACTTCCTTCCTGTGCTGCTGTGTAGCACACCGTTGGTCTGCACTAAACAGCATCTCAGCATGCTGCACTATATGGTCGACCAGAACAGTGAGCTCCGCCTCACTGAAGCGCTGTTTGCATTGCCTCTGGGCAGGAATCCTGGCAGACATGCTGGTGCTCCTTTTAGCCTTCTCACTGTGTAGATTTAGCTTGTGCTGACTCTGGATGGAAGTGGATTGTGCTTTATATGATGGCCGCCTCTCTGTTTCCGGTTTTCGCGATCATGGTATTTCCCCTTCCGTGTCCGTGACGATGGCGGCGGACACGGTTTTTACACTACTTGTGGCGCTGCTATGTCCATTTCCGTGGGTGTTTCCGTGGCGACGGTGACACCATTTCCGCGTCCGTGTGGTGCGCACGACCGACAGCACGTAATCGGACGATCTTTCCGCAACCTTGCGGACGCAGAAACTTTATTACCGTCGCCGCGGAATCACCGCAATCTGGACCGGGAAACTTGTAATGAGGCCCAATGTGTTCTAACAGATATGAACCAGTCTTCTGCAATAGCTGCAATGAGACTCTGCCTAGTTACATGCGCTGGGTAGTGTAGCTGTTCTTACACCACCCTTAATAAAGCTAAAGGCATCATCGCTTTACCAGTGCTGTCCTGTCGCCACAATGCTTCAGAAGGGGATAGAGAACACCCCATTTGTGTCCATAGCTCTTTTTCTTCCTGTGGAGCACTACCTTGAACCTCCATCAATTGCGTTCTAGACAAATTATTAAATCCTTCATTTACAACCATAATTGCAACCATTTTTCTTTCACAGTAGGAGTATCAAAACTAAAAATATCAGGTGAATATGCAATCTTTTTGTCCTCTTCATCAGAAGTCAACAGTCAAAGTTTCTACGTGAAATAAAATCAGTTTTCTTAGTATGTGCTGCGCATTTTACTATTCCAATGGCTACCAGGAGTTGTAGTACCTTCATAAACCTGTCTAATAATGCAGCGTGTTGCACTGTAGTCCCGGCCGCTCAGAGGTAGCCCCTCCTTTTCCAACATGCTAACCCTACGTGTACTGTTGACGTCACATAGGTGAAGTCACTGTACACCGTCACTTCCTGCCCTGTGTGATTCTCGAGCGTGCCAATAAGCACCAACAATACTGCGGCTTGTGCTGAAAAGTAAGACAGTAGTCTGTCTCGCACTTGCTACCACTTTAAATTCCCCATTAGCTCTGTGCCTTACCACAGCTGAACCTGAATCCATTTCTCCATTAGTTTGATACATTTTCAAAGACCTGTCAATAAAGAGAACCTCCCCCGCTGCTAGAGCATTCTCCTTTACCCTCAGGATCTCATCATAGAATTCCCCATAATTCGAGCAATCATGCACCTGCTCACTATCTGTCACAGGTACGGCTACAAACGTGGCAGGGATCACTATTTTACATCTGACTATTTTAATTGCTGGATTCAATATAACTACCTCATATGCAGAAGCCCTCTGAGACGTCAGTGTACCCTTAGGTTTCTCCAAAACAGCGACGAAAGCATGCTCAACAAATAAAGTAATGGAACACCCCATCATGGTGCTTGCAGACTTCTCGATGGTGAACGTGGCTGCTGCTAGCGATTGTTTGCAAGGAAATTGTCCTCTCATAACTGGATCTGGAATCCCACTATAATATGCCAAAGGTTTATACCCAAGTGTAGTTCTCTGTGTAAGTACTGCTGTCATAACTGTTCTATTTGTGTGCGAGAATAAAAATAACTCCTCAGAATAATTGGGAATTCCTAAAACTGTGACTTTACAGATTGCTTTCTTCAACTCCTCAAACCCCTACTCCATTTCCTCAGTCCATTCTATTTTCTCATTATTCACTAGGGCTTTCTTTAAACCCTGCAAAACAGGTTTCATATATGAACTATAATCAAATACCCATGCTCTAACATAGTAACACAATCCCAAAAACTGCTGCATTTGCTTTAAAGTGTTATGGTTTTGATGCTTTCATAATCGCCTCAGCTCTTTCAGGTGTAATCTTCTTTCCTCATGTGAAATCAACTGACCTATGTACAACACCTCTTCCTGGCAATATTGTAGCTTCTCCTTATCTACCTTGTATCCATTGTCTGCCAAAGTAGCATCAATCGAAAGGAATCTTGCCTACACTCATCTTCAATCTTGCTACGTACTGCAGCACAACACTTGGCAAATCAGTATTGCTTAGGTCCATCTGCAGGACCCTATTAAAGATTGATGGAGACTCGCAGTACCCTTGGGGCAAACAAGTACTTTTCATCTTAGTCCGGCAGAACGAAAATGACGTGAGGTCTTGAGAATCCTTATGCAACGTGATTGAGAAAAACACATTTTTCAAGTCAATCACCTTGAAATATCATGCCTCTGTAAGAATGCTACATAAAATTGTCGCGGGGTTCAGAACTAGAGGGAACTCTGTCTCTACAATCTGGTTAATTGGCCTCATGTCCTGGATTAAACCTCACAACCCCCCTTCAATTTTTTCACAGGGTACACAGCAGTATTACACAGTGACTCTGACATCACCAAAATGCCTTGTTCCATCATAGCTGATATAGGGCCTCATTACGAGTCAGGCTGTCCGGAAATAATGGTGGCGGTAAACCTGCCGCTACCGTTGTTTCCAGATCGCCTGATCTCGAGTCCTGCAGGCGGAGGTGTCATTCTCGCCAGGGCTGACCTGGCAGGTTTAACACCGCCCGCCTGCAGGCAGACATGGAAACACTGCCACCATCACAAGATGGTGCCGATGTTTCCATGGTCCCCATTCCCATTGAGTCCTATGGGACTCAATGGGAATGGGGATTTACTGAATTCCGCCTCTGGAATTCCCGGGTCACCGGGCTTTAATGCCCCGATAATTCCGGGAATCACGGAGGCGGAATGGTAATACGAGTCCAGCGTTAACCGAGCCAGAAAAACCGGCAGGTTACCGCCGGACTCGTAATGAGGCCCATAGTCTTAAAAATACCCTCATCTACCACTCGAGACATTGGATAATGTCTTGCTCGAGGTAAAATTGCTCCTAGTTTCAGCTTAATCTTAACTTCTCCCACCCCTCAATAACTGCCTTGTGTTTGCACTCTGTTGTATCTGCATGGGTGCGTGCTGCGACTGTCCTTGCAGTGGATTTAAGGGTGCTTGCTGTGGTTGTAAAGCCTGTTGTATTTGCGGCACTTGTGCTTGATACACTGTCTGATCTTGGCCAAACCTGTCCCTACTTTGTAAGCTATATGCTGGAGGATAAGCTGTCCCCCCCTCTTGAGAAGTGCCCATTATGTACATACCCTTGACTCCCACCTGTTCACACGATGTGCCCTGTCATACCTCATGTCCAGCATATAGGAGGGAATCTCCTCAATTCCCCCCCCCTTGCATATTTTGGTTAGCATTCTGCAGATTCTGAAACCCACCTTGGTTATTTTGAAAACCAACTTCATTATTCTGGAAGTCACCTCTTCCTCTAAAACGTGTACCTCTGCGAACCCATTTCCTCCTTGATCCAACTGGCATTGATTATTTGCCTGTGACACACCCACTGCTTGCTGCGTTCCCAGCCCCTCTCCACTTGTCAGTATCGCTCGTCTATGGTGTACTTCGATAATTTCTTCTGGACTAACTTAGCTTCCTCAAGTTTCCTAGAATCCTCCTTCTTCTTATTTTTCTCTTGCAGCAATCGGCAATGATGCATGATAGTGAACTGTATCTCCGCCCATGGCTTTGCTTCCATTCCTACTAGCTTCATGAGCTGTCTCTGTACCTGTTTTGGCAATCCCTGACATAAAATGCAGTAAAATACTGGCACAGATTTCCCCCAAGGCTCCCTTGTCTCCTGAAATTTCAGAATGTAAGCAAGCGGATCCTCATTTTCTTGCATCTTACGTGCCATAATTGCACCCATGTCTGACGTATCAGGATACTGTACCCTATGCACCTTCCAGACAGCTGCCCTACAATTATTAAATCGCGCTCCATCATGAGCTGTGTTCTCTGCTGTGACACTTGAATAACCTGCTGTATGTCATCAGCTTTTCCCCAAGAATGACTGCTAGGAGACCTTTAATTTCCCTTATAACTAATGTATTTCCTCCTGTCATCTTTTCTAGCTCATAAATCCATTTCCCTGCACCTGCCGTTAAACTGGGGAGTTTACATCTTAAATTATCCCTGTCCATTTGGGGCCAAGGAATATTCTGCTGTCTGGCCTCTCCTTTCTCCAACATGGGGAATTGTGTGAACCCAAATCCGCAATCCGCTCCCATCGTCTGTCTACTCATAGTGGGAACAATGGTTCCTGATTGTCTCCTACCTGGCAATGACCTCAACCAGCTCACATTTGGTGGCGATTCTCCCCTCTCACTGTGTGACCGTACTTTAGGTTGCTCTGAGTACACCATTGGGTCTGGCATCCTGTCTTTAAGTTGGTCTAAACCCGACCATCTTACTTCATCTGTCCGCAGACATCCTTCAGGACCGCATGCACTTTCTCCCTCGTCCTCACGGAAGGTTTCTCTTTCTTCATCTGACATGTCTAGTCTCCAACTAGTGTGGCTTTCATCCTTCTCATCTCTATTCAAAATTAGCTTGTCCAAAGACAAGGCTCTATGCTTGAGACTAAATGGGCTTCCTTCCTTTTCTCATGACTGGGCACCTACGGATCGGTCTTCTTTTCCCTTACTTCTTGACTCGTTTTTTGTTCTCATCTCTTGATAAGCTTTATCGATTCAATTTCCAATACTTCCTATCTCAAAATTCTCATCTATGTTTACCCTACACGTCCTTGCATTGCTCCTTCCGAGGGGAGAAACTCCTCTATGTCGCCCCATGATATTATTGGACTTGGTTCCATCAGCTCCTCCTCAATGCGATCAATATTGCGTGCCCTCTGTCTTCTTTAGTTCCATTTCTTTGTCCAATTCCCTTTGCTTTCTCGCTTCCCATCTCATTTTTCTTCCTGCCTTTTCTCTTCCCTTCTTTCATTTGCTCTACTCACTTCTTTGTCTTTGCATTCTTCTATCTCATAATTTCTGTTTTTCCTCTTCTTCTCTCTTCTTTTCTAGCCTGTCTCGTTCTTCAATTGCTGTCTGCGTGTTGTCATACTTTCTCTGTTCTTCTGCCCTTTCTACCTTTCTGATCTGCTCTTCCTGATGCATCTGTTCTTGGCTTTGTCTATTCTTCCTTTTATGCTCATCCTCTTTCAATTGTTTCTCTCATTCCCTATCTTTTCTATCTTGTTCGTCTTGATCTTCCCCTTGCCTTACTCCTTGATACCCTTCCCATGGAGTTTGAGCAATATCTGTCTGCCCATCCATTAGTTCTGCACGAGTGTAACCTTGTCAGCTCTATCCCTTTCTCCTTTCAATCTCTTAATCTCTCGCTCTATATCTAAGGATACATTCGGCCATTCACACTTCTCCTCTTTATCTTACAGAACCTTAGAGGTCTCCTCCTTTCCTTTAACCCTTTCCTTTTCTGAACTCTTGTCACTGCTATAAACAGGTGGTTCAGATATGGAATTACAATATCCTAACGCTGATTTTAGTTCCCTCAATGGATATAATCCATCGTCTTTCACACTATCACCATTTACTTCAGGCATGGTAGTGAGAGCAGAAGGCTCGGCACCCTCCTCCATGCACTGATTAAGCATCCAATCCTCAAGAGGCAGATCTTCTCGTTCCTCCTGGTACATTTTCCAAAGCTCTAAGCTAACTAACCTTTTCTCCATTTTCTTCCCCTAGTACACAGCGTGCATGTATGTGGTCATGTGTTGCAAAACTGCTTTTGACAGCGAGCCCCCTTGTGGCCATGGCATGAATATTTTGTCTGTAGTACCCTTAACCCAATCCGCACTTTATTGTTTAAGCTTCGGTGCGTGTTTTGGCAGTTGCTTGCACAGATGCATTAGTGGAGTAACATCCCCCATTGTGACAAGTCTCATTTGACTGTCAATACTTACCAATTTACCGTTACCTTACACAAAATACGTTTCAGAAAAACAACAGATATGAGTGTATACCAATAATCGCTGCTCAAAGTCTCTAGTTCACTATTTTACTCCAATCTACCTAATTCGATCGGCGCCGATAATAACTAAAATAAATAGATAACATTTTAATCTCTACTCAACACAGCCTGTCCTTGTCGCTCCTTGACATGTCACTTCTCCTTTACATAAAATACACAAACAGACAAACTAGTCGACTCTTCAACACACACTCCTCAGCGCTCTTCGCTGCTATTACTTGCCCCTAATTACTCTGAATGGAGTGTGGATTATTGCCTCTCACAGATCTATCTTTGCGCAGCCTAGGTTTATCCACTTGGGTTTTGGAATAACTCCTTCTAGACACTTCTTAAGTGTAGGACACTGGGCTTATCTTAGACGCTCTTCATCTCTGATGCTCCTCATCATATATATATATATTTATTTAATCAACCCCCTGTTACTCTTCACTACTATCACAATCCCCCATTCTCATAATTATTTTTGCCACATCCTTCAATCCACTCAACATTTGCCTTTTGGCTCTTAACACTCTGGATCATCTTCTCCTCCAACTAGCCACTTTCGCCTTTGGTCTGCTCAGCGCCTGTGGAAACCTAGAGGGGTTTTGTGAAAGAGGGGCCCGTCCCACCTGTATTTTCTTTACTTGCAAGTTTGTCTGGCCGTTCCCCACAGGAAACCTCGCATTCTTCCAGCTAAATGGCGGAGAACGCCCGATATTCTGCAGTCTCTAAGAGTTTACTAAGATCGATGGATCTCAAACATTCTTTCTGCTACCAAGTGAACCCAGAGATCGGGTCCTTTATGACGAGGTAACTGTATCTGAGATGGATGGGGAAGCAGATCTTACTCACACATCAATAATCAGACCGAATCAAGAGTTGGCAAAAGGATAATGCTGTTTTAATAACACTTCTTTAAAACAAAGAGTACAATGGACATCAATGGACGCCTACTATGATTTATAGTTAGTCAACTGGGAACATCTACACATACTTTCTATGGGATACAGGGACTTGATTGGAACTCCAAGGTCAGGTTAGCAACTAAGCCCATCCCAGGTGCAAGTCATCTTCCGTGTCATGAAAATATACAACATACTACTGGCTTCTCAAACTATAGGGCTCCTTAATACCTGACCCTCTATAATTGTTTGGCACGCTTGTACCCTTCTGGAAGATTCCAATAGCTAGCAGCACGCAATTGGGACTCCAGGTGCTGGGGGATTTGGCCTGGTCATGCCTCCCCAACCAATTAGCCCAACATCCATCATCACGCCTGCGGTCTGCCATTCAATGAATACCTTTGAACTCAGCCTTGTAGAGGCTCACTGCGCCTGAGAATAAAACGGTCTGAAGCATGGTCTTATATTCTCGTCTCGGAGTAGCTCGCCCCAAAGTTTATTCTCATCTAACCATGTGACTGGAGACTACATTTTTGAGCTCTTTGTTGTATTTTAATACCATTAATGAAGAAATCTTGGCACCCTCAATGGTTTTCATTACCTCAAACAGGAGCTGAGCTTGCTTATCATGTTTTTGTATCTTCTTGAGTACATAACCAGACTCTCTGTGGCCCTGACTCTTGACAATGGGCCAGGCAAGCCATTCTCAAATCTTCCTTCACTGTCAGCTATTATTCTGCTGCGACACACTTCCATCCCTTCCTTTCGTGGGGTCCAAGTTGCTAAAGTGCGTAGTGAAACATCCAGATTCTATATATTCTTATGTATATACATTGGCGCATCGCTGTAATCTATTCACTAGATAGGCAGCCTTATGATTACTTTGTCTACTTGCGTTACTGCGTCTGTACAACTGTAAAATGGTTTTGCATTTTCTTTGGTGCTTCTCCGCACGTGTAATCTTCATTTTACTCCTGAAATGTTACATACTTCATTACTTTGTCATCAGCTTTCATAAGGTCTATATTCTTACTTCTTTTATATCTCTTCTGTGTGTGTCACCTCAACTTCACATGACGTCACCAGTTCTCTCTTTCATTCATTTTCACACACTGGAATTCCCATGTATGCAGATATAATTTTCTTTACAGGGAATTCCACATAGAAATGGGAGTCCGTGTCCCCAGGGCGAGTCACTCCCAGTGAGGTCCCGCTTTCCCAAGGACCTAGGGAGGGTTTTGCCTAGCAGGCACACCTCCCTAACTTCAAATGGGTGGCCCACATTGGAATAAGGGACACAGTCTCCAGATTTGTCACAGATGTTACTCCTCGCAGAACAAGAAAATACCCCCTCACAGCTGGGCGGGATGCCTCTGCAGAGGCTTTGCACCTGAGGTTAATTGGGGACCATTTAGGCTGAGATACCCCCTCTTTATGTTTTGCGTCCTCTGCCCTGGCCGAAGGGTGGGGTTGGATGGATCACCTGCACCTTGTCAGAGGGTACTGTCCCCTACCATGGTGGGCATAGGAGGTAAACGGTCGAAAACTCAGTGCTCTTGTGGTAGAAGTAGAGGGTTATTCGACAGTTAAACCCAAAGATTTTACGATGACCTTAGACATCTGAACTTTTTGAAGGGACACATAAGCAGAGGCGTTGCTAGGGGGGCCTGTGGTGGCTATAGCCCCTGGTATTTTGGTTGTAGCCACAGATAGAAGCTCAGGTGCCACAACCAAAAGGCTGGCTAGCCCTGCATCCTGACAGTCCTGATTAGCGTAGCCCTGGATCTTTTTCAGACCTAGCAACATCCCTGCTCATAAGCCTTAGCCCCAAAAAGATTGTGTCCATCAAATGTCATAGCCGGGACTTTCGCCTGGACATCTGGGGGTTTTCATTCAAGAATATCTCCTTAGAATCGGTCCAGTGGCATAGGTATGTGCCACACAGTCTGCCATGTCCAGGCCTAATTGTAATACCTGATGTGCAGCTTCCCTGCCATCCTTTAGCAGGGTGCTAAAGAAAGCCTTCCTACATTTATCCAACCTGGAGTTTCTCTGCTGTTTTCGAGACCACAGTCCAGAGGCCAAATGAAAACGTGTTTAAGGTGCAAACTGCCTTCGCTGCTCTCCGGCCAAGACTGCCGGAAGCAAACAGCTTGCGCACCCAAGAATCAAGTCTCTTGCTCTCCCCATCAGGAGGGGAAGAGGAGGTCTTGAGAATGTATATTGTGGCCTGTACCACCAAACATTCCAGGGATGTGTGGGTGGAGAGGAAAGCTAAATCAGAAAATGCATTGTTTCTTGGTAAGGTCCTAGTCCACTGTAGGAAAGGTGCTTGATTTGCTCAGGCTTCCAAAACTGCACCGTCTATGCTGAGATAAAAGGGAGCAATGTTTCTCTCTGGGGGCTCACATCTAGGATGTCGGTCAGTTCAAACTAAACCGTAAGCCTGGTGGGCACTGATTACTCATGTTTCCATCACCTTTGCCATCATCTTCTGAAAAGCATGAGGTTTTCTGGAGTCATCAGAGGACGAATGCTGAGCTCCGAGGAGGTGTTAAAGTCGCTGGCCTCTTGTAGATTTGTGGCGAGGTCAAGCAAATCCTCACCATTGATGTAGAATTCTTCAGGGAAATCTCCTGACCTTCTGGAGTACAATGGGCTGGATCACCCCCTTTGTTAAAAATGTCAGACATCTTTGACATAAATCTGCACAATGAACGGGAGGAAAACTCCTGAGGTGTACTGGTGTCAACAGCACTCAGCGCTTTTGACGTTGTCGAAGGGAGCTGGTGCCAAGATCTCAATACCCGAGGCTGGAGGAGCACGGCACCAGGTTGGGTTATAGTCCATATGAACTTGGGCAAGACCCACAGGCATGCATTCGTGGTCTTGCAGGTATTCCCTGCTGTTTTTTCCAAGCCTGGTGGGTCCTGCGGGTACCACCGACACCAAAACCACTGGCACTTGGTGATGATGTCTAGTATTTTGTGCCAAAATACCTACCATTCCTTTGGAGTGGAGGATTGGGTGGGAATCAGTACCTGGAAAGCAGAGTCCTCTGATGTGTCTCTGGAACAGTGACTCTTCTTTGACGAGGAAGAATAATAATGCCTCGAGGAGCGGCCTTCTCCACTCCACGGCAAGGACATTTGAAGGGGTTTTCTGGCCAAACCTGTGGTAAAAGGTAAAGACCTTTGTGGAACAATCTAAAAGGGCCTTTAGATGCATGAAATGACATGGCCTTCAATCTGTAGATTGTGTTCCTCGCCCAGACAATACTGGTAGACCCTGTGCGGGTCAGAGACAGACATCCGCCTCCTGCAATCCATGCAGGGCTTGGAGCCTGAGGCATTCCTGTGAGGAGGCATGACCTAGAGACAATTTAAGATAAGTTATAGTAGAGTTCCCTAAGCATAAAGAGTGCATGGAAAAAATGAACAGAGTTCATGGGGGGGAGCAGGTCAGACATGGAGCATGTAACAGCGGTGAGCGCAGCTGACGCTAAGCTAAACTGTGCCCGTCTGCTGGCGAACAAGTTTCCGAAGGCTGCTGGGGGTGGAAATAAAATATCATAGATGAGAAATCTGTGGGAGGAAAGAATCCATTAGAAGAAAAGGTTTAATGGGCAAAAGAATGCCTTCAAAACCAGTGCTTTATCTTTTTCTGCCCAGACCAAAGGCTGTGCTCATGGAATGTGCCACAATAGGCCCAAACAAGCTCTAACACATGTGTTATCAGTGAAGTCTGAGTGGGAGGACACCAGAAGGGATTCCTGTCAAAGTGCTCCTTTAAAGTCTAACAAGGTGGACTTGCAAGACCTGAAACAGCTAGCACAAAGAGACCCGATAATGGACAGCAAAAGGTTGGCTTGCCACACCCCACACATGCATACAAGGAGTCATGAGGCCTAGAATCCTTTGGAACCAGATTGCCAAATAATGATTTACGGCTGGAAAATGTCCTCAGTCTCCTTGATGGGGACAATCCTTTGCAGGGGAAGGAAACACCAATCATAGCAAGGTATCAAGAACCATGCTACGCAGCTGAATCCTCAGTATTGCAGACATGTGCGACAAAAGCAATCACCTTACGCGGCTTACAGAACTCCCTACAGGTGTATTTACTTGCAGCAAAAGCAGAAGTTGTAAATATCAAATTAACAAACCTAGAAATTTCAACATAAACCAAACACCTTTTTTACACATCATTTATTTATTTTACTGTATTTGGTTAAAAGAAAATGTCAATCTTTACAAATGAAAAAAACAATGGCCCTCATTCCGAGGTTGGTGGTAGTCATTGCGCTATTTGCACCATGACTGCCACCAATAACAGGTCCGGCACCGGTATAGTTCAATGGGGACTTACCGGTGTAGTCTGACCTTTGCGGGACCGGTCAGACCCCATTGAAAATGCCATTCCCCATTCCCATTTGAGCCCCCCTAGGGCTCAATGGGAATGGGCAGGGTGCTAATAATGGGCTCGGGACTTGCAAGCCCGTTATTAGCGCCCTGGTCCCTTAACGGGTCCCGTCCAGAACGGCTGGTCAGACCTGCCGTTCCTGGTGGGACCTGCTAAGGGACCTTGCAGTAGGGGGGTAAGGGATTACCGGCACCGGTCTCCTTACAGGTGCCCGTATCCCTTACCGCCCAACTTGGAATGAGGCCCAATGTGTTAATCAATTAAAATATTATGAATGCTAAAAAATAAAATAAAACTCAATCTATTATTTGAATTTTCTTCATCTGTAACAATAAAACCGAATCTTGATTGCAATTCATTCATTAAAATAGATTCCATAATAAATGTTCACATATTCAACAATTCCTGAAACAAAAACCTAAAATAAATAACAATAAATTCTCCCACTAAATTCTTCCACTACTGTCGCTATTCATAGAGATTAAGATGTCTCACGAATCCCACCATCGCCAGTGGCACTGATGTTGTATAACCCAAGAGTAGTCTACTCCATCAATATTACAGAAGAAGGGCCAAAGTTACATGTGTAGTTGTTTTGACGATGCTACAGTCCTCATAAAATCCACAGTATGCTTTTTCATGAGTGATTAATTTCCAGCGTAGAAGTGTAGACTTGGTTTTAACAATTTCAAACTTAAAACGCATAAATTGATATCGAGCACAACTATCAGAAAAAATATTTAAGAAGAGGCCGAATCGCTTATGTTCCTTTGTGACGAATAGGAATGCCCTTTTTCTAAAGTGATTGTCCAATCATGCCTATATAATAAGGTTTTGACCCTAATCGGATTCTCGATTAGATCAAATTAATTACAATCAATGTCACATAACGGCCCTTCACAAAGGCCTGAGAACTTTTTGACTGATGGCTCGTGAAAAATGAGAAGGACAATCATTTCATCTTACGACCAAAGGTTTAAGGCCAGTAACAGGATACAATTTGGCAACCTCAAGACTCTTTGCCAAATTAAGGATTCTCAGACATCTAAAACCTCACTTACATCAACCTGTATCACCTCTATTCCATATAGAATCTTTGGGGCAACTTTGCCTTCATATTATTTGATAGGTGGGCACACAGAAAACCTACAACACCTGAGATTTAACCTCGACATTTGACCTGCTAAGATGTCTGCTTTTTGCTTTAAACACTCCTTTGCAATTTTTTTGTCGGACACCTTTTTTTAATGAAATGAGAAGGTTGGATAAACGCCTCACTATGCCTACCCTGAGGATTTCCCTGCCTAAAATAAACTAAAGGAAATACTCTAACAGAGGATATACTTATACATACAACAAATAAATATGGAAATGCATTGCAGTTCAAAATAATGGTAATTGAATTTGTATTGTATCAATATATCTCATAACCTGCATGAATTTCCCTTCCCCCGATTTTAAGCAGAATTCTGCTTCACAGTTCAAACCAAGAAAATAAGGAAATCCTGGTTTGCAACAACGTTCCAACACAGTTCTTTGTAACTTCAATTGGTCAAAAAAAGTTCCAATACTAAATGGCGGAGAACGCCCGATATTCTGCAGTCTCTAAGAGTTTACTAAGATCGATGGATCTCAAACATTCTTTCTGCTACCAAGTGAACCCAGAGATCGGGTCCTTTATGACGAGGTAACTGTATCTGAGATGGATGGGGAAGCAGATCTTACTCACACATCAATAATCAGACCGAATCAAGAGTTGGCAAAAGGGTAATGCTGTTTTAATAACACTTCTTTAAAACAAAGAGTACAATGGACATCAATGGACGCCTACTATGATTTATAGTTAGCCAACTGGGAACATCTACACATACTTTCTATGGGATACAGGGACGTGATTGGAACTCCAAGGTCAGGTTAGCAACTAAGCCCATCCCAGGTGCAAGTCATCTTCCGTGTCATGAAAATATACAACATACTACTGGCTTCTCAAACTATAGGGCTCCTTAATACCTGACCCTCTATAATTGTTTGGCACGCTTGTACCCTTCTGGAAGATTCCAATAGCTAGCAGCACGCAATTGGGACTCCAGGTGCTGGGGGATTTGGCCTGGTCATGCCTCCCCAACCAATTAGCCCAACATCCATCATCACGCCTGCGGTCTGCCATTCAATGAATACCTTTGAACTCAGCCTTGTAGAGGCTCACTGCGCCTGAGAATAAAACGGTCTGAAGCATGGTCTTATCTTCTCGTCTCGGAGTAGCTCGCCCCAAAGTTTATTCTCATCTAACCATGTGACTGGAGACTACATTTTTGAGCTCTTTGTTGTATTTTAATACCATTAATGAAGAAATCTTGGCACCCTCAATGGTTTTCATTACCTCAAACAGGAGCTGAGCTTGCTTATCATGTTTTTGTATCTTCTTGAGTACATAACCAGACTCTCTGTGGCCCTGACTCTTGACAATGGGCCAGGCAAGCCATTCTCAAATCTTCCTTCACTGTCAGCTATTATTCTGCTGCGACACACTTCCATCCCTTCCTTTCGTGGGGTCCAAGTTGCTAAAGTGCGTAGTGAAACATCCAGATTCTATATATTCTTATGTATATACATTGGCGCATCGCTGCAATCTATTCACTAGATAGACAGCCTTATGATTACTTTGTCTACTTGCGTTACTGCGTCTGTACAACTGTAAAATGGTTTTGCATTTTCTTTGGTGCTTCTCCGCACGTGTAATCTTCATTTTACTCCTGAAATGTTACATACTTCATTACTTTGTCATCAACTTTCATAAGGTCTATATTCTTACTTCTTTTATATCTCTTCTGTGTGTGTCACCTCAACTTCACATGACGTCACCAGTTCTCTCTTTCATTCATTTTCACACACTGGAATTCCCATGTATGCAGATATAATTTTCTTTACAGGGAATTCCACATAGAAATGGGAGTCCTTGTCCCCATGGCGAGTCACTCCCAGTGAGGTCCCGCTTTCCCAAGGACCTAGGGAGGGTTTTGCCTAGCAGGCACACCTCCCTAACTTCAAATGGGTGGCCCACATTGGAATAAGGGACACAGTCTCCAGATTTGTCACAGATGTTACTCCTCGCAGAACAAGAAAATACCCCCTCCCAGCTGGGCGGGATGCCTCTGCAGAGGCTTTGCACCTGAGGTTAATTGGGGACCATTTAGGCTGAGATACCCCCTCTTTATGTTTTGCGTCCTCTGCCCTGGCCGAAGGGTGGGGTTGGATGGATCACCTGCAGCTTGTCAGAGGGTACTGTCCCCTACCATGGTGGGCATAGGAGGTAAACGGTCGAAAACTCAGTGCTCTTGTGGTAGAAGTAGAGGGTTATTCGACAGTTAAACCCAAAGATTTTACGATGACCTTAGACATCTGAACTTTTTGAAGGGACACATAAGCAGAGGCGTTGCTAGGGGGGCCTGTGGTGGCTATAGCCCCTGGTATTTTGGTTGTAGCCACAGATAGAAGCTCAGGTGCCACAACCAAAAGGCTGGCTAGCCCTGCATCCTGACAGTCCTGATTAGCGTAGCCCTGGATCTTTTTCAGACCTAGCAACATCCCTGCTCATAAGCCTTAGCCCCAAAAAGATTGTGTCCATCAAATGTCATAGCCGGGACTTTCGCCTGGACATCTGGGGGTTTTCATTCAAGAATATCTCCTTAGAATCGGTCCAGTGGCATAGGTATGTGCCACACAGTCTGCCATGTCCAGGCCTAATTGTAATATCTGATGTGCAGCTTCCCTGCCATCCTTTAGCAGGGTGCTAAAGAAAGCCCTCCTACATTTATCCAACCTGGAGTTTCTCTGCTGTTTTCGAGACCACAGTCCAGAGGCCAAATGAAAACGTGTTTAAGGTGCAAACTGCCTTCGCTGCTCTCCGGCCAAGACTGCCGGAAGCAAACAGCTTGCGCACCCAAGAATCAAGTCTCTTGCTCTCCCCATCAGGAGGGGAAGAGGAGGTCTTGAGAATGTATATTGTGGCCTGTACCACCAAACATTCCAGGGATGTGTGGGTGGAGAGGAAAGCTGAATCAGAAAATGCATTGTTTCTTGGTAAGGTCCTAGTCCACTGTAGGAAAGGTGCTTGATTTGCTCAGGCTTCCAAAACTGCACCGTCTATGCTGAGATAAAAGGGAGCAATGTTTCTCTCTGGGGGCTCACATCTAGGATGTCGGTCAGTTCAAACTAAACCGTAAGCCTGGTGGGCACTGATTACTCATGTTTCCATCACCTTTGCCATCATCTTCTGAAAAGCATGAGGTTTTCTGGAGTCATCAGAGGACGAATGCTGAGCTCCGAGGAGGTGTTAAAGTCGCTGGCCTCTTGTAGATTTGTGGCGAGGTCAAGCAAATCCTCACCATTGATGTAGAATTCTTCAGGGAAATCTCCTGACCTTCTGGAGTACAATGGGCTGGATCACACCCTTTGTTAAAAATGTCAGACATCTTTGACATAAATCTGCACAATGAACGGGAGGAAAACTCCTGAGGTGTACTGGTGTCAACAGCACTCAGCGCTTTTGACGTTGTCGAAGGGAGCTGGTGCCAAGATCTCAATATCCGAGGCTGGTGGAGCACGGCACCAGGTTGGGTTATAGTCCATATGAACTTGGGCAAGACCCACAGGCATGCATTCGTGGTCTTGCAGGTATTCCCTGCTGTTTTTTCCAAGCCTGGTGGGTCCCGCGGGTACCACCGACACCAAAGCCACTGGCACTTGGTGATGATGTCTAGTATTTTGTGCCAAAATACCTACCATTCCTTTGGAGTGGAGGATTGGGTGGGAATCAGTACCTGGAAAGCAGAGTCCTCTGATGTGTCTCTGGAACAGTGACTCTTCTTTGACGAGGAAGAATAATAATGCCTCGAGGAGCAGCCTTCTCCACTCCACGGCAAGGACATTTGAAGGGGTTTTCTGGCCAAACCTGTGGTAAAAGGTAAAGACCTTTGTGGAACAATCTAAAAGGGCCTTTAGATGCATGAAATGACATGGCCTTCAATCTGTAGATTGTGTTCCTCGCCCAGACAATACTGGTAGACCCTGTGCGGGTCAGAGACAGACATCCGCCTCCTGCAATCCATGCAGGGCTTGGAGCCTGAGGCATTCCTGTGAGGAGGCATGACCTAGAGACAATTTAAGATAAGTTATAGTAGAGTTCCCTAAGCATAAAGAGTGCATGGAAAAAAGGAACAGAGTTCATGGGGGGGAGCAGGTCAGACATGGAGCATGTAACAGCGGTGAGCGCAGCTGACGCTAAGCTAAACTGTGCCCGTCTGCTGGCGAACAAGTTTCCAAAGGCTGCTGGGGGTGGAAATAAAATATCATAGATGAGAAATCTGTGGGAGGAAAGAATCCATTAGAAGAAAAGGTTTAATGGGCAAAAGAATGCCTTCAAAACCAGTGCTTTATCTTTTTCTGCCCAGACCAAAGGCTGTGCTCATGGAATGTGCCACAATAGGCCCAAACAAGCTCTAACACATGTGTTATCAGTGAAGTCTGAGTGGGAGGACACCAGAAGGGATTCCTGTCAAAGTGCTCCTTTAAAGTCTAACAAGGTGGACTTGCAAGACCTGAAACAGCTAGCACAAAGAGACCCGATAATGGACAGCAAAAGGTTGGCTTGCCACACCCCACACATGCATACAAGGAGTCATGAGGCCTAGAATCCTTTGGAACCAGATTGCCAAATAATGATTTACGGCTGGAAAATGTCCTCAGTCTCCTTGATGGGGACAATCCTTTGCAGGGGAAGGAAACACCAATCATAGCAAGGTATCAAGAACCATGCTACGCAGCTGAATCCTCGGTATTGCAGACATGTGCGACAAAAGCAATCGCCTTACGCGGCTTACAGAACTCCCTACAGGTGTATTTACTTGCAGCAAAAGCAGAAGTTGTAAATATCAAATTAACAAACCTAGAAATTTCAACATAAACCAAACACCTTATTTACACATCATTTATTTATTTTACTGTATTTGGTTAAAAGAAAATGTCAATCTTTACAAATGAAAAAAACAATGGCCCTCATTCCGAGGTTGGTGGTAGTCATTGCGCTATTTGCACCACGACTGCCACCAATAACAGGTCCGGCACCGGTATAGTTCAATGGGGATTTACCGGTGTAGTCTGACCTTTGCGGGACCGGTCAGACCCCATCGAAAATGCCATTCCCCATTCCCATTTGAGCCCCCTTAGGGCTCAATGGGAATGGGCAGGGTGCTAATAATGGGCTCGGGACTTGCAAGCCCGTTATTAGCGCCCTGGTCCCTTAACGGGTCCCGTCCAGAACGGCTGGTCAGACCTGCCGTTCCTGGTGGGACCTGGTAAGGGACCTTGCAGTAGGGGGGTAAGGGATTACCGGCACCGGTCTCCTTACAGGTGCCCGTATCCCTTACCGCCCAACTTCGAATGAGGCCCAATGTGTTAATCAATTAAAATATTATGAATGCTAAAAAATAAAAATAAAAATCAATCTATTATTTGAATTTTCTTCATCTGTAACAATAAAACCGAATCTTGATTGCAATTCATTCATTAAAATAGATTCCATAATAAATGTTCACATATTCAACAATTCCTGAAACAAAAACCTAAAATAAATAACAATAAATTCTCCCACTAAATTCTTCCACTACTGTCGCTATTCATAGAGATTAAGATGTCTCACGAATCCCACCATCGCCAGTGCCACTGATGTATAACCCAAGAGTAGTCTACTCCATCAATATTACAGAAGAAGGGCCAAAGTTACATGTGTAGTTGTTTTGACGATGCTACAGTCCTCATAAAATCCACAGTATGCTTTTTCATGAGTGATTAATTTCCAGCGTAGAAGTGTAGACTTGGTTTTAACAATTTCAAACTTAAAACGCATAAATTGATATCGAGCACAACTATCAGAAAAAATATTTAAGAAGAGGCCGAAACGCTTATGTTCCTTTGTGACGAATAGGAATACCCTTTTTCTAAAGTGATTGTCCAATCATGCCTATATAATAAGGTTTTGACCCTAATCGGATTCTCGATTAGATCAAATTAATTACAATCAATGTCACATAACGGCCCTTCACAAAGGCCTGAGAACTTCTTGACTGATGGCTCGTGAAAAATGAGAAGGACAATCATTTCATCTTACGACCAAAGGTTTAAGGCCAGTAACAGGATACAATTCGGCAACCTCAAGACTCTTTGCCAAATTAAGGATTCTCAGACATCTAAAACCTCACTTACATCAACCTGTATCACCTCTATTCCATATAGAATCTTTGGGGCAACTTTGCCTTCATATTATTTGATAGGTGGGCACACAGAAAACCTACAACACCTGAGATTTAACCTCGACATTTGACCTGCTAAGATGTCTGCTTTTTGCTTTAAACACTCCTTTGCAATTTTTTTGTCGGACACCTTTTTTTAATGAAATGAGAAGGTTGGATAAACGCCTCACTATGCCTACCCTGAGGATTTCCCTGCCTAAAATAAACTAAAGGAAATACTCTAACAGAGGATATACTTATACATACAACAAATAAATATGGAAATGCATTGCAGTTCAAAATAATGGTAATTGAATTTGTATTGTATCAATATATCTCATAACCTGCATGAATTTCCCTTCCCCCGATTTTAAGCAGAATTCTGCTTCACAGTTCAAACCAAGAAAATAAGGAAATCCTGGTTTGCAACAACGTTCCAACACAGTTCTTTGTAACTTCAATTGGTCAAAACAAGTTCCAATACTCGGATAATTCAAGAAAGCAAATAAACAACTCTTCTTCTTCCTTATATGATTTATCTTCTTTAGATAAAGAACAACTTTGCAGTTCATCAATAGCAACAATAATTGTCTTGGTCAAGATGATTTGCCACAACTACTGCAGTAACACAAGTATTTAAATTGTCTCTGTCAGGACCACTTTGTAGCACTTCTTCAACTTCCACCTGGTTTACTCCCATGCCAGGTCCTCAAGCTCAGTTCACACCTGGTCTAATCCCATGCCAGGCCTACTCCTCCAAAGGTTTACCATCTGGGTATACTCCCCTGTCTGAAAAGCGTTTCACAACAAGTGCACGTATGGTTTATGCCAAATGACCAGAGGTTCACAACAGCTTGATAGTATTCAATAATGTGCAGCTTCAAAAGATTTAACAATTCTTTAGCGGAAACAGCATTCACATTAAAACTCTTTAATACTTTTCTGGAAATAATGCTCCTCTCCTTCTGAATATATTTTCCTAGAAGGGCAGCCTTTTTGTCACTCGTGTTTCCCCACTGCACAGGTAACCAAATATAGACAAGCACAGGATCTTAGTATGCCTCTCTGTTGGCTTTGGCAATGTGAGTTTACACCAGCATTTACCCTATGTTGTACAAAGTATGGGCAACCAGTTTCACCACTTATGGATCATCTATTAGTCTGCTTCTGCTATTGTCAATATAGGTTGTATTGTATTTGCCTTGATTTTAGTAGCTCTTGGCTTGAGCAATACTTGCAGGTGTTAATTCTCAACAATATCGCCCCATCGGGGGGCTGGCTTTTCCATGAACTCACACATTTAATGTTACAGTCATTTGGTGTTGTTATACAAGAATTTCACTGCTGCTCAATGGTTTGGTATTTCAGAACCACTTTCACTCACACGCGGGGTTCTCCGTTCACTGCTCTTCAATAGTTCCGTTTTCAAAATCAATTTCAGAGTTACTTTCAGTCATATGCGAGTGCTGATCTCCAGCTGAATGCCATGCCTTCTTTGAATATGTGAGTGTGTACGGAGTGCTCCGGGGTCACTACCAGCATGTGAACTCACCGGGTAAAACGTGCGTCTCCTGACCCCTTGCTGCTCACGGGACTTCTGCTGCTGTGGCTCCTTGCGACCCAGCAAATTGTTTCTTGTAGTCTGCCTTCGCCCACGCCACTGGAGCACCTGTCGCTCCTGAGGCCTCTGGTGCACCCCAGCCACCCGAGAAGGCCTCCTGGGAACAAAAGCTTCCCTCGCCTTGCTACTGGCTGCGCATCTTCTGCACTTCAGGATTTGAGACGCGCAGACCCTCTCAGGACGAGCAGCTGATTTCTGCCACAAAGAGGTCCCGGCGTCTTCTCTCTCTTCCAGCTTCTGTCTGGACTTCCTGCACCCACCATGCTGCAGCTGCTTCTTACTTTCTCTGCTTCTCCATGGCCTGCACCTGAGGGGGCCTTTTAATCCTCTCTGTCTCCCTCTGGTGTGAGTCATCTGAATAAATGATCTGACCACTCCTGCAACATTGTACCTTTTTAGCCCTCTTCATCGTTCCAGTACTTAGGGAATTATGGGACTTGTAGTCCCTAATGTCAAAGTCAGTTTTCGGAGTCAAACAGAATATCTTCGCTCCAAGTTTGTTTGCTATTTTCTCAAATGCTCTCTGTGCTCAGCGTCGGCAGGCTTGCTTTGTATTCCCTCTTTCCATCACACCCGGATTGGTGGACATGCTTTTTCTCCTGCGGCAGCGCAGTTGTGGAATGATCTTCTTCTGGCAATTAAAAGATTGCCATAATCTGTACTTTAGGAAAGCCCTAAAAACGCATATATTCTGTTAACCTCTGGTGATACCATGTGGCTCTGTGCCTTATGGTACTGTGTCTCTCCCTCTCCAGCACCATGATGCCTCTGGGCGACCATGCGCTATGTAAGTGTGCTTAACATCACATAGTCTTTTCCCAACCCTAATGTAAACTAATTTGCCTCCAGGAAGCCCAATGTTTTCTCCAATAGATCAGGCTGTCTACCCGAAGATGGAGACCGTTTGATTCCAATAGCTCAGGATGGCTCATATCTTCAATGCAAAGTAGAGGAGAGAGCTATAGCCTGCTTGGTAGATATGCCCTGAAAATGGGTGCCTTTTCTGATATTCCTATTTCTACAGAAAGTGTTAAAGCATTTTAAATACCCCCATTATACATTCCGTTACAGAGCCTTTTACCATTAGACTAGGACCTATTACAGAGCAGAACACATTTTTGTTTAGGCTGACCGCACCAGTGAATCTCTTGGGGAGAAAACTGCTATGTAAGCTTAGATATAAATCTATTGCACTCCAGGTGGAGTGTTCCTGTGAGTGCCCCTCTTCGAATGCAGAGGTGGTCTTGGCAACACTACAGGAAGGACGGTGAAGTCAAGTAGATGCCAGTGACCCAGAATGGGGGATGATCAGAGGGTACTGATTGACTCCATACCCAACTCTTTGTGATCCACACATGACAATGAGTTCAGGTATATCCATGCAGCTGAACCTGTGCACATTCAAGGGGATTCCTTTAAGAGATTACCATGTCATTGAATCCCTCTTGGTATAGGTATTCATAGTCCCTGTTAGCAGGCCATGTTATACCCCGATTTTACCAGTGAAAAAGTCCACAAAGGCAGCTTACATTTTTTTTTCAGGACTTGAGGGCTGTTAATGCAGTTGTCATACCATCCTTTTCAGTGGTGCTGAACTGAACCCCCATACATTCCTGTATCCTTCCTTAAACTGCTCATTTTACTGTAGTGGGCCTATGTTCTGCTGTTTTTTCTCTGTACCCATATATAACAACAGTCAATACTTATTCGTATTGTCACATAAAGGAGCCCCGCATATGTTGATCGATATATCCCAGGGATATACAGTTTCCCACCCTCTTCTAACAGCAATTAAAAAAGGATTTAGACAATATAAAGTTAAACACGAAGTCGGTGTTCGTCCAGTATGTGGACTTGTTGGTAGCGTCTCCCCTCCATGAAGCATGTAAAAAGGATACTCAAGCCCTGCAAACTGAATTGGCGATGAAGGGACAAAGCCTATAATGAAAAATAGCAGTTATGAACGCAAAGAGTTCACTACGAAGGATATGACATTATGGAAGGATATTGGCTTATATCGCCTTCTCAGAAAGAGGAAGTTTACAAAATCCCCAAAAAACTAATGATTACACAAATGAGGGAATTCCTTGCGGTGTTGGTTACTGCAGATAGTAGATTCTAGGCTGACGTGAAATAGCAAAACCACTCCAAATGTATACCCGATTGAACACTGTAGAGCTCTTACAGTCGACGCAGGAGGCAGAAAAAGCATTTGTAAAAGTAACATCATGTTTGACTGAAGCACCTGCTTCGGGTTTGCCAAATTATAAGAAGGGGTTTGCTTTGTATTCCCATGAGATAAATGGATTTGTATTGGCTGTACTCACCCAGAAATATTGGATTCATTCTAGGCCTATTGCTTATTATAGTAAAGAGTTAGATCCAGTTGCAGCAGGAATGCTCCATTGTTTAGGTCAGTGGCAGATGTTGCCTTAGAAATAGAACAAAATGAAAATGTTGTGTTAGGATCTCCTCTGGAAGTAGCGGTACTCCATACGGTTGTGTCTCTATTATTGAAGACTAAGGATCAGTATATGTCTATTTCGAGAGCTTGTAAATATAAAATACTTCTTTTGAATTCTTCTGATATCTTTTTGACCAGATGTTCTGTTTTTTAATCTAGCTTCTCTCCTTCCTACACCTCTAGATGGAGAACGTCATGATACCACCCCTTATGATTGTGTAGCTATCACTGACTGTTTGATAATGCCATAGACAGATCTTCCTGATGTGCCTTTATCGCAACCATACTTAGAATACTTTGTGGATGGTTCTTGTTATAGAGATCAGGACAGGAAGTTGCTCTATATGCAGTGTGTGCTCCTGGGGAAGTAGTAGATAGTGGGAAAACTGCCGCAAGTAAGTCAGCTCACATGGCTGAGTTGGTGGCTCTCACCCGAGCCTGCCGACTAGCTGCACAACAGTCGGTTCATATTTATATCGACTCACGCTATGCCTTTGGTGTATGTAGCCCACGATAAACAAGGGCGTGGGATCCCCTTTACTGAGAACGAACATGGGTCACGTACCCTGTTCTATGGGATTTCTCCTACCCACAGACATCTACAACCACATATTAGCTCACTGCACCCTTCACAGAGAAGAAATATACATTTGCATTCTGGTCCCACCAACAAAGGGCAGGCTGCACTGAAATACTAGACAATTCTCCTCTGAACAAGAGTACCATCAGCAACCTCAGACCCGTGTTTCAGCCTTCGTGAGCCTCCTCAGCGAGGTGAAGTTGAGCGTCTCTAAGGCACAGAGAGCAAGGGATCCATGTCTGGATTGCCTTGGGTAATATAGGGTGAGACCCCAAGTTTTACAAATTAAACAAGATGTGGAAGCCTCTCTACAAATACCCTATTCTATGGGATTTCTCCCACTGAGAAGGGCCTGCAACCACATTTTAGCTTGCAGTAGAGGGGCTCCCGGACCTTTTTGTAAGTGTGCAGCCCACGAATTTGGCCAAAACTGGAAGCAGTGGGGATTTTTCGCATCAACTGTAAACCCTATTAAGAAAGGTCAATATGTAAAGGCCTTGTTGGATGCTATTATGTTGCCTGAGAAAATAGCTATTTGTTATATATTAGCTCTGTTGTTTCCAGATCAGTACTGCTGAATCATTCGATGTGCAACATTCTACATGGAGTTCCCAACATTGGCTGTTGAGCCTCTTGTTCTGTTTACATCTAACCCAAGTTTCCTTTTTTTTTTTAAACTTTCTTTATGGGCAAGAAATAGCAGCAGGCACACAACACAGTACATCAGCAATTGGTATTACACCATCAGATTAAGCAGTACGTTTGGGGATTTTACCCAGGGGGACGGGTTAGCAACCCATTAGTCATTTCTCAGACGGTATCACAGTTCGATCTATACATCAGGTAGGGGAGAAGAGAGCAGTTCTATATCATCTTTACTCTTCAGGTAGCTACAAAAGTCCGTCCACACATTTTTCGGGTGATAGTTCATGGGGAGGGAATTCATGTAGTCTTCCTCACACATTTGAGTCCAAGTAAGGGCCTTTAACCACATCTCGAAGGAGTGGGGGTGGGGGGAATGCGCTGTAGTATACATGTTTTTGCAACCATGGCACCAACATTCAGGAATTTAGACACCTTCTTTGCCCCAGACCCATCCCACAGCCCAAATAGTATAGTAAGTGGATCAGGGCCGATGTGAATCCCCACAATCTCTGAAAGGGCCCCAGTCACTGCTTCCCAGAACGGGGCCAGCGCACTGCAGGACCAAAACATGTGGGTATGGTCGGCCTCAGCGCATCTACATCTCGGACATGCATGCGACTGGTTCTGTGCGAATTTCCCCACCCTGTGAGGTGTGAAATAAAGTTGTTTGAGGAGCTTGTATTGCATGCATCTGAATCTGGAATTAAGGGAGACCTTGCGTGTGTGTGAACACATTTTCCCCCACATGGCATCTGTGATTTCCAATCCCAGTTTGTTGCCCCATGTGTCTCGCGGTTTCTGAGGTGCAGCTGCCAACTTTGCAACCAGCATTTTGTACAGGGAAGACGTTATACCCCTACCATCGGCCGAGATGGATATGTAGGAGATTTTGGGTGAGTCGGGAGGATCAGCAGGGTAAGAAGGCCACATGGCCCGAACTGCCGCTCTAAGTCTGAAATATTGCAACAGCTCCAGTGCCGAACCGGAGTGACCAGGGCGCCATGTCTGCGGGGTGATGAATTTCCCATCAGGGTATAGGTCAGATAGTGCCAAGTATCCTAGGTTGAGCCAGTGTTGCATGAGGAGTTTGTCATGTGTGGGGGTGAGGCCGGAAAGTGCAAGATGGGTAGCCACTTATAGTACGGATGATGTTCAGGGTGTGATTGCAGTAGTCGCCTCCATGCGATAATCGTGGTGGCAGCAGGGTCTGCCGGGGCATCAGTGTGGTATGTGTGATAGAGGATTAGGGACATGATATTTACCTCCTCACTTGCAAATTCCTCCAGTTTGAAGTGGGGGGAGGATCTGGGTGTTTATACCAGTGTGTGGCATGCTGGGCTTGCGCAGCAATCCAATAGCGGGTGAGGTCGGGAGCATTGAAGCCCCCTCTCTCGTAAGGAAGAGTCATGTGTAGCCACCTCTTGCGGACCGCACCGGAGTGCCACAGGAATTGGGCACATAGGGAGTGCAAATTCGTGAAGTACTGGTTCCCTAGCCAAATCGGAACATTTGCAAAAATATAGAGGAGCTTGGGGACTACTATCATTTTGATTAGGGACAGCTTGCCCGATAAGGAGAGCGGAAGATTACGCCACCTTGACATCTTGGCCTCCACTATTTGCGCAGTAGAAGTATAATTGTCAGCTAGTAATGAGGATCGAAGTAGTGATACCTGAACCCCGAGATATCCAATGCCCTCTGGAGACCAACGAAGAGGAAATTCACATGTCGGTTGGTGGGTTGCAGTAGTGAGTGGGAATATCTCGGATTTAGAGTAATTTATGGTAAAGCCCGAGAATGTGCCAATCTTAGTTATATCGCGGATGATTGGGTCTAAGTGTACAGAGGGGTCCCTGATGTAGAGGAGTACGTCATCCGCATATAATGATATTATTTCCGGAGTATCGCGCAGTCGAATACCCTTGCCCAGCCCTGGTGTGCGCCCCTATGGAGCGAGAAGGGTGATGACATTAGGGAGTTAACCAGAACTTTAGCCACAGGGTTTGTATATAGTAGTTTAATATAGGATATCATACATAGGCCGATTCCTATTTTCCGCAGGACAGCCCACATATATTGCCAGGACACCATATGAAATGCCTTTTGGGCATCCAGGGTGACCGCAACCACATTAGCTTTAGGGTCGATTCTGGACATAATGTTGAAGAGCCGACGGATATTAAGGGATGTTGAGCGCCGGGGACAAAACCGCACTGGTCTGGGTGGACTAGGTGTGACATTATGGGGAGGAATCTGTTCGCTATTACCTTGGCGAATATTTTGGTATCTGTATTTATTAGCGATAGGGGCCTATAAGATCCACAGTCATCCAGGGGCTTACCTGGCTTGGGGAGTACCGTAATTAGGGCTTCTCGCAGGGATTGGGGGAGGGTAGCCAGACGAAGGGATTCAGACCAGACTTCGTGTAATCTCGTGGCCAGGAGAGTGACGTGTTCCTGATAAACTTCTGAGGTGAGCCCATCGGGGCCAGGAGCCCTGCTCTTTGGGAGGCTGGAAATAGCCTCAGTAATTTCCTCGAGGGAGATCAGGGCGTCCAGTTGCTCTCTAGTGGCTCGGGAGATATAGGTCATGGGAATCTGGTCGAGGAGGAGGTCTATGTCGCGAGCAGTGTGCTCCCGCTGGGGGGGCATAGAGGGCTGCATAGAATTCCGTGAAAGTCTACAGTATGTGTTGGTCTGACCAGTGTCAGACGCCATTTGCATCCTTGATGCTGTCAATGCGGGTTCTACCCCCCTCCACCCGTGCCAACCTGGCCAGGGTTTGCCCCGTCTGTCCCCCTCGCCGTACTTCCACGCAGCCCAGGGTTGGGCATAGTATTGGACTTCTCTAAGAGCGTGGGATTCGAGGCTTTCAAGCTCCAATCTTATCTGCGCTAGATTGGCTGAGGTAGGTGCGAAGGTATATACCTGCTTGAGTACTTTGAGTTTGGTTTCGGAACATTGTAGACAATTTTTTATGTCTTTGAGTACCCCGGATTCCCTGGAGATACACATGCCTCTGATAAATACTTTGAATGCCTCCCAACGGGTCCCATCAGGTGTCTCATGACGTTTGTTGCAGTCGAAAAAGGTGTTAATGTCGGAAAGGATCTCGGCCTTGGAAATTATATCCCGCAGTGCCTCTGATTTAAAGCGCCAGGCAGAGTGGGTAGGTATGCCAGGCCCTGGTCTGATACACAGCATCACTGGGGAGTGGTCTGAGAGTGTGCATGCCAGTATCTGTACGTCTATAGTCCCTCCCATAAGAGCAGTCAAAATGAGGAGTAAGTCTATCCTAGAAGAGCTATCGTGCACAGACGAGTAGAAAGTATAGTCTCTCGTGTTCGGGTACAGTGCTCTCAAAACATCACACAGACCCAGCGGGTCCATATGCACGCGCAAGTGATTGATAGTCCGGGACACAGCCCGGCAGGCTGCGCCCGATCTGTCTAGGTCGTTATCTAGGATCAGGTTCATGTCCCCCTACCATATGATTGGGATGCCAATGTATTTCATAAGTAATGCAGTTATTTCATCAAAGAATTCGGGTGCATCTATGTTCAGGGCATATGTATTCACCAGTAGACACTCTGTATTGGCTAAGAGACAGTGCAGGATCACATACCTGCCTCCCGAGTCTATGTAGCTAGTGCACAGCGAGAATTCAACTGACTCGTGGACCAGGGTTAGCACTCCTCTAGATTGAGTGGAAAACTTTGTGTAGAACCTGTTGGTGTCCCAGGGCGTGTGTTTCTTGGAGGAGGAGTATTTTGATACCATGTCTCTGGGCATATGCGGTTATCCTGAAGGCTTTTGTAAAGTTGCTTAACCCCCGGACGTTCCATGTCATAAATTTAACAGTCCTGGTATAGCATTATGAAACATCCCAACAATGGAATCCATCACCTTTCAGTGCCACCCGTACCGCCACCACGCTGTTGCACCACATCGCAGCCAAAGCCATCATTTTCCTGCCATTTTCAACAATACAACCCCCAACTTTACCACCCACCGCCCTCACTGATGTCCCCCAACCAGCAGTGTAATGACACCCACCCAAGCAATGGGCAACAGCGTGCCGGACCCAACTAGGCAACGTGTGCCCACCTGCCCAACAGGGGCACAACAAGTAACATACCGCCATATTAGGCACTGCAACTGCAGTGGGGGTCACTGCTGCCATGTACCCAGCCTAGCTTATAACTTGGTGCAAATGGCACCGCAATATATTCAACGGCCATTTATATCTAGATTGCATTAGAAACATTATAGTGCATTGTAACAGGCGAAGAGAGAAGCCATGATGATTACGACATGAATGGTAGTTAGGGGCCTGCAGGGGGGTGTAAGACCCGGCCACTCCATACGATATCCCAATTGTGGCAATGAGAAGCAGGGTGACACCCGCTGCAGGCCGGGATGGTCCCAGACTATAGTGCATTGGGCTCGGTTGATTAACCATGGTGACGGATTGGGGAGGAAGGAGGATCTTCTGACAGTGAGCATGGTTTCGCCCAGTTGATCCCGTCGCTGGTAGCGGGTGACCATCACCCTAGTCGTTGTCCATAATGTCATCCACCGGATCCCCAAGCAGGATCTGTGATTTAATGAATTTCACGGCTTCATCTGGGACCGTAAAAAAGTAGAGTTTATTGTGGAAGGTAAACTTCAATCGTGCCGGGAAGAGCATTGCGTATTCGATTTTCCTCTCCTTAAGTATCTTTTCCATACCTTTGAACTGCCTGCATTCCATCTAGACCCCCACGTAGAAGTCAGGGAAGATTCTGATGATCTGCGAATCTAGTCTCAGTTCTCCTTTCTCTCATGCTAACCGAAGGATGTGATCCCTATCTCTGTAGCTGAGGATCTTGGCAATTATTGGCCTCTGAAAGTCACCAGGTTTAGGGCGGGGGCCAGCGCCCTGTGTGCACGTTCAACCGTAAAGAATGGGGAGTGCTGAGGGGTATCTAAGAGGTCCTTGAGAAGATTTTCGACCACCAGTTCCATGTTACCCTTGAGGGTGGACTCGGGAACACCCACGATGCGGATATTGTTCCTACGAGATCTGGACTCCAAGTCGTCACACTTGGCCTTCACCTGTTTCATATACCGCACTAGTTCCGCAACTGTGGTCTGTAGGGCGAGCACCCCGTCCTCATTGGCCCCAATCCTGGTCTCCGCCTCAGTTATCCTGGTCCCGTGCTGGTCCAACTTGGTTCTCAGAGAGGCCACGTTGGCGTTGATATTGTCCAGTTTCTCGTGAAATGAGGTGAAGTTCTTTGCCATAGACTCCATCATCAACGTGATGTTGGGCTGAGGGGGGTCTGGCGGCGGATCTATGTCATCCTGGTTCGAGGAGGAGCCTCCCTGTTCAGGCCTGGGTGTCGACTTGGTGAAGTTGTCCATCGTCCCAGTCTTGGTGGCCCCACATGATCTATTCGACATATTGTGGGTGATTGATGATTCAGACTGAAGCAGGTGGATATGATCCGTATAGTCGGAGGGAGCAAGTTCTCACGGCGTCACCCGTGTACCATCAGCGGTGGGGAGGGGAGGAACCCCGCCACAACACCTGGGGGACCCACCGAGGGGAGAGAGGCCGTGGAGACAGGGAGGTCACGAAGCGATAATAAAAAGTGGGTACAGGTAGTATCGTTGGAGGGTAGGGGTGCTCCAGGCAATTGAGCTAGGCACCAGGGCCCGGGCAGGGGGCGGTCCAGTTAGGTCAGGGTCTGGGACCAGGGGAGCAGCACCCTAGTCCAATGTGGAGCTATGGGCGATCCGCCAAATACCTGGTGCAAGAAGAGGATGCAGGGACGAGATGAATGTAGCACTTATGCAGGGGAGAATACTGGCAGCAACCTTAAGGCTCCTGTGATGCCGACTACCAGGAGCCAGCGCAGCGCCGACCAGCTGGGCGAACAGGGAGGGCGCCCCGCCTCAGTGACCCCGGGCTCAGAGCCAAATGAAGGTGCGAGCTCGTCACGGGTCCCCACGAAGACCATCAACAGCAGTTTAGGCAGCCCCTGATTCCATCACACAACCAGTTTCTGTATCCACTTGCGCAGGCTTGCAGCTTTCTCCCCTCCAAATTCATGATTATAACAGAAGTGCTGGGGGGCCAAGGCCAGAGCACCCAGAGCGATCGCCAAATCTGGGCCCCGGCGTTCTCACCACGGAGACGCCGTGCAAATCCTGAAGGTCCCGCAGGGAGCAAGGGC
Organism: Ambystoma mexicanum; assembly: GCF_040938575.1. Taxonomy (NCBI): domain Eukaryota; kingdom Metazoa; phylum Chordata; class Amphibia; order Caudata; family Ambystomatidae; genus Ambystoma; species Ambystoma mexicanum. The sequence goes on from NC_090936.1 coordinate 744,405,235, forward strand.
CACAATGCTGGCCCAGATGGAATACAGGGAGAGGACAGATCAGCAGGGCAGCGTCCCCCGGGCCACACAGCAAAGTCCTGGCTCCAGGTACAAGGGGGGCGAGCTGCGCGTGTGTAGGATAGGAGGGGCCAGCTCAGGCGAGAGGCAGTAGGCAGCTCCTCACCTGCGGCAGGGACAGTCCAGGGTGCGATGCAGGGTGGAGGGGAGGGCAGCTGGGGTCCCGCCGTGAGTAACAGTCTGGGCACGGGCCGCCCACACGTCGCGGCCCGGTGGGACATTCAGGCAGAAGGCCCGTGGGGCCGGACCCACTCCAGGCCAGACAACCCCAGCCACCGCGGCAGCCCCAGCGAGAAGCAGGCACGTCACACACCCCAGCCCTGGCGAGTCCGGCTCCACAGAGTTCCGCAAGCAAGGGCGAGCAGAAGCGGGCAAGCCCCAAAGGGCGGGTTGGGCCAAAACAGATGGTCGTTGTCCCGGGCAGCTCCCAGCTGCGGACGGCGAAGTGTGGCACAGGGCAGCGACTCCCCGATGGGCGCCCAGCACCACCACGCGGCCCGGCGCAAAGTAGGCCGGGAGCCGGTCACACACGGAGGAACAGGAGACCTTCACAGCGCGGCCGCAGGGCTCCGATTTTCTTCCAAACTTTGTGCAATTTTGGCCCCAGGCGTCAGCTACAAACGGAGAAAGGCGCAAGTACCGGACAGTGCAGGAAACCGCTGATGATGATGGATTGGTAACGGCTGGGCATGGAGCTCAAAGGCTAAGCAGCCATTTTGCAGGCTCCTCCACAGCGCCCCCATCTAACCCAAATTTCTACTGGTGAATTTAATGCTGAGAGGCTCTTGGTATCCTTTCTACCCACTGCTCTGGACTCTGTTATGTACATATATATATATATAGAAGTGTGTATGTTCGGTGTTGGCTCCAGTCCCATAACAGTTGGCGGGCTGACATTTTGGCCCACGATTGGCATACCAGTCTGGGGTGTGATGGCGATAGTGAAATTGGACCCCTCCCACCCATTTGCCCGGCACAGGGCGGGGTCCGGCCCTGTGCCATCAGTATAGGCGATTGCGGGAGATTGCAGATTAAGCGATTTTTCAAAAAGAGTACGTTATGACACAATAAAACATACAAAAGGCTACAGCAGACCCCCATGTGCATGTAGGCTACAGACCCGTGCAACATCGGGTGGTACCGCCAGTTTACACTCTGTCACCTTTAATTATACAATTGTCAAGTATGCTGTCCATCAATCCTCGGATGACCCGATTAGCTGCAGCATTGATTTTGTAGACTGTACAGCCAAACTGCCAGCCACACTGGATAAAGCACACACTTATATATAACCTGTCAAAGCCAGTCTGGGCCCTTCCCCATACAGAACATTAGAGGAATTATCTTTAATACAAGAGAATTCTCCCTCCATTGAAAGACAATTCGGTACAAATCGGTTGCCCGTTGCACAAGGATTTATTATAGAGAGATAGCAAGGGCTGGTTGGTGGCTCCCAAGATATTAGTACCTTGTGTTGTTAGATTGTACCATAGAAAGGCACGAGGGAGGGTGGAATGTTGATGCTGCTGAACCATTCTTGGTTTGCACTGGAATTCACAAAAATGGCTCAGGAATTCTGTCAGAGATGCATAATCTGTCTGCAAAATAATGTAGGCAAGACTGTTCTATCTAGGCTGGGGGCACTGCCTCCCCAATCCCACATGGCCCATCTGCGGGCCTTAAAATAGATTTTCTGCAGCTGCCGTATTGTGACAACTGGCAGCACCTTCTTGTCATTGGAGATGTGTTCTCTGGCTGGGTGGAAGGCTACCGCATGCAGAAAGGCAGATGTAATAACAGTGGTAAAGACTTTGTTACAAAACTTCATTCCAAGGTTTGGGATACGCAACTGCATTAATAGTGACCAAGGCAGGCATTTTGTATCTAGCATTGTGAAAGCACTATTTTATACATTGAAACCAGAGCATAATTTACACTGTCCCCACCATCCCCAGTCTGCGGGGGTAAGTAGAGAGAAGGAACAGGGTGCTTACAAGTAAACTGGTGAAGCTATGCCAGGTAATAGAGCTGAAATGGCCAAGGCCCTTCACATGGTTTTGTTTAGCATGAGCAGGACTCCTAATAGAAAGTTCTGCTCAGCCCCTATGAAGTCCTCTATGGACGATCAATGCAATTACCTCCTCCTGTATCAGCTGTGTCTAGCTACTTAAATCTGTCTGGTGATAAACTATTCTGTCAGTCTTGTTCATAACCAGTTAAAGGCTGCTCTGTCAAACGACAATCTAAAACCCTAGAAGGAAAATGTACTGAAAGAGGGTATAAACAAAGCACCATCAGTGGACTAGCAACCAAAGTGGAGACCATACAAAGAGAAAGCCTATTCGAGAGCAAACCTAAAAAAACTGAAGGAGAGTTAGTCTATGTAACAACGTACTCCCTACAAAGCCAGAAAATCAAAAGTATTATTAAGAAGAATTAGCCCCTCCTTCAATTAGATCCTCAGCTACAAAATCTTTTTCCAGAAAACCCGATTTTTGCTTACAGAAATAGTAAATCCCTACGCAAAAGCCTAATAAAAGCAGAGATGATAGTGGTCCCAAAAAGAAAGATACAACACCAAGGTACCCAACCATGCCATAATTGTCAACATTGCGGCAATGTGATTACAGGCATACATATTTCTCATCCATATTCAGGGAAAAACATCGAACTACAACACTCATGCACATGTGATGCTACTAATGTAGTATATGCTTTAAAATGCCCATGTGGACTTTACTATGTAGGCATCACTACTCGTAAAGTCAAAACCAGATGGACCGAACACAAATCCAATATTAGAACTCAGAACACAAAATCACCTGTGGCAGCACACTTCAAAGAACAGAAACGCACTGTTGCACAACTAAAGTGTGTGATTTTAGAACAACTTAAAGTAGGCTCAAGAGGTGGTAATTTACGGAAAAGATTGTTACAACGGGAGATTTTCTGGGTAGATAGGCTGGACACTTTGTACCCAAGAGGAATGAATTGTGACTTTGATTTAATGTGTTTTGTTTAATGTTACTTAATTACTAATGCCTCTGAACAAACAGATTGTGAGTGGAACATCCAACAGATGGCTTAAACCCTCCATAAAACTGAAGATATCCACTTGAACGTATGATATACATCCTGTAACATTGTGCACCTCACAGACACCCACCTGTATCCCAGATGCCTAGGTGAATACAGAATATGTCTTCTGAAGCATTTGCCACCCCACAGATACTGTTTCCACTATTGAATAACAGAATACACTATCAGAGTATCCCCATCCACACCGCCTGGTGAGAATTGAAATGGAGTAATGTTGGATAATGACAATCTGGAAACTCACATGTGACGACCCGGGTGCACCGGAGGAACGTAGGGACACTTCCCAGCGTTCCGATCGCACTGCACTTAGGGTCGCATAATTACCATGCTCACTGCACTCACCCGCATCTACAACAGGATCGATTCATCCATTTAACAACCCCAAGTAATGACTAGATAATCTAATTCAAGTACACGTGTTATACACCACTTTGTCCGAGAATCAAACTGGCAGTCTCCATGGCTACACAGACTCATTCGACGTGCCCACACCAAGATGGCGGGCGCTATATCTTGATGCACGCATGCGCACAGTCGCCATAGTTACGGGAATACATTCTCGATGGCGGCCGTTACAGACTCCTGGTGAGATGAGCGGAACGTAACGAGCAAGGTAAAAGAAATTGTAAAAATTTAGCATTACAACCTTTCTCACACTAATGGATATTCACTCAGCCTTCAGACAAACACATAGTAACCCCCGCATCAGATGAGCGTTAAGAGTTTGATAAACTCGTGAGCATACCGAAACTCACGCGTTCCCGCGTTAAGCACACTCGAATAGAGGGCTTCATGCGGATACCCGCACGGACACACACATTAGGCATAATGTGATTTTTAAGCCTGCAGTACAGTACACTGAAATTGGCTTTCTATTTACAGAATCTTGTAACATTTTTCTGTGGGCGATCCACCTGATACCCTCAAACACCATAGTGACCTTGGAGAAAACGCACTCGCCCTTGTGGTGAGCATTACTTTTCCAACCTATTGACCATAATTAGTGTAATTTGTAATTTATGATGTACTTTGAACGGATATGATCCGAAAAGTTATTTAACTCACAACCAGCAACCCAATAACTTAGTTATGAAAATGACAAAGTGTTGTTGAACCAACATAATGAAGTCCATTTCTGTCTTACCCGCAGAATGGACATTACCTTTTGGGAACAGATAACTTGAAGGCCCTGAAGATGAACTTCTCTAAGTTCGAAACGCGTTTGCACTAATTATAGAAATATAGTCCCAAGTTTTCCTCTGGACATTGAAAAAACCATAAAGGACTATCTCATACATTTGATGAACGATGCACAGGCTCACGTAGAACCCCATGAAGACAATGGGTAGTGGACAGATTGAGAATCAATAGAGTTAACCAGATGGTTCCCCTAGTGTTAGTTTTTGAACTGGACAACACAAGTGTAGAAGAAAAATCGTTCTTGAACTTTATGTTGAAATTGAATTATTGTCTATATTTTTTGAACACCTAACTTTTTGTACTGTTTGAAACTAAGATTGCTTTTTTAAGTTAATAAGGACGTGCCATGAATGCCTATTGTGATTAACTTGTTTAAAGTGACATACGATTGATTTTCTTTGAAATATACACTTATGACTTCTGAGATTTATATCTTTAAGAATGGCAGTAAAAGTGTTTGAAACGTTTATAGCTTGACATTGACTGTTATCATTGAAATATTCTAAACATGCTTTAAGTCTTAATATTTGAATATTAAAAGTGGTCACCATTTTGACCAGAAAAAAACACAGGAAGGGCATTCACCCTACAGGAGTGCAGGAAAGTTTCACCCCTTTGCAAATAAGTGGTATTCTTTCGAATCTGACTAATTTGGGGTCTCTCTTTCTCTAAGGACTCTACACTTTCCAGCACCTGAAATAATCAGGTTCACAGGAATCCGAGAACATATTCATGAGCACAAGAACACTCACAGAACTATCCATCTTATACACAGATGAACAAGTAGTTCCCCTCTAACCCCCTCTTTTTTGCTCTGCCACAAAAACCATATGGCCCGGGTCACTCATTACAGCCTGGAGACTGCTTCCTAATTAAAGTCCACCAGCGAGAGTCCAGCCTGGCCCCTAGGTGTAAGAGACAATTCATTGTCCTCCTGGTGTCTAATTTAGCAGTAAAGGTGCAGAGGCAGCTGATATGGCTGAATGTCTTGAGCCGCAAGGGAGCGGTAGCCCTTGCAGAATTCATTATTTGTCTTTGTATTTAGTATCCTTATTTTGATATGCTGCACTTTAGCTTCTTGTTCTACTATAGGTTGTTCCATATCTAACCAGGAACTGAGGACAATGCAGAAAATGATACAATAGTATGTTCCTGCCCATATTCTCCATGTAAACAGTTTCTTGTTTAAATTACATAATATGTAATAATAATATTCAAGCACGACGAATTTAACACAATTGACACACAAACTAATATTCTACAGACATACCATTAATCATGTACAACATTTTCACAAATTGCTCAAGAAGACACCTAACACAATCATATTAAAGAATTCATACAAATAATAATATTGCAAACAGATGCATGAATTCATCAAAAAAGATTCAATCAATTAGCTAACATTAACCTTTTAAGTGCCAAGGACGAGTATACTCGTCCTTTTTGCATATACTTGCACAATTAAGTGAACTTAGTACAACAACTGCAAGTTAATCAGTCTACTGTTCTTTAGACAAATTCAAGATCAGGAATGGTCGACGTTTCATGAAAAAAACGTTTCGGTGCCATTTCATTTTGATCGCCTTATTCGGGACCTTGTCTATTAAGTTACAAGGCAGATTATTTCATTATTTAGATGTAGCTATTTTGCGTTATCTTGTAATGATCGCTTTCTGAAGGAGCTTTTGTCAATAGTTAAAAGGGGGCATACGTTCTATTTCGGGCAACTTCTTCTCCAAATGTATGCCCAGGTTTATACTGAAAGAGTGTGGTAGCTTATTATGAACTTTCATAGTCGCAATGACTGGGTGGTTGCCGCAATTAATTTCTTAAAATATGTTTTAGAATCACAGAAACTAACATGATTGTTTCATTTTTGTATTTTTGTGCTTCTTTTACACTCTTGTTTTAATTCTTTTCTTAATTTGTATCTCTGTATTTTGTAATTGTCTTGTATTTAAAAAATTGTTATGTATATTTTATTAAAGGTTGCTTGTTAATCAAATAACAATAAAAAAATTAAATAAAATGGGGTTTCTGTTGTTTGTCATCTTCATATTCCCACCAGTGAATCACTTAAGGCTGTTGTGCTAAGCTGCAGAAGGGAAGACAAGGCAAGCATTTTTATTTATTTATAATTTAATTACTATCCCCAGATTTGGGTCGTCTTACTGCCCAATATTTAAAACCAACTCACCCTGATCAAGTTGATGTAGTGTGCCCCATGTAAGTAGCATAGTTGTCTGTGCTTCCATCTTGTGACCTTGAGAAACAAATAATTAAGTTCAGAACTAATTTCTTTCAATGTCTAATACCAAGATTGAAAAAGTGTTAGTTGGGATAATTACCTTCCTTATACTGAGCGCTATTATTTCTGAACCGGCAGGGAGATGTAACCTGACTAACCTACTCACTACCAATATTAAGGGATGACCTTGGTATGAAAAAAGGTTTATCATTTATTGGCAGTGAGGAAAGTGTGGCTGGGAAGGAGCATGGGAATGTGGAGGAATTTGTGGTAGGGATTTATCCCACGGCCAGCTAACTGTCCATGTGATGTATTCCTTTATCCATGTGAAGCTCTTCTAAACAGGATAAGAGATGAGGACTACCTCCAGACTTTGAATGTGGAATCTCATATCCCACCAATAACCCCAACCCCCTAAGATTAAAGATAGTACTGCATCTGTAACTAGTAAGCCTATGACAATTTCTGAATCATCTGTGCAATATTCAGAGTCTTCCCAGATTTCAGACGTAAAGCAATACTGTTATTCTGTCCTTTTTACTTGGAGAAACAAATACAATTCTTTCCAAGGCGATTTACTGGCGCTCTCGAGTACCAGGCACTACAGTGGTGATGCCACGTAGACAGACTGGCGGTAATGCAAGTGTAATATCAGACATGGTGTACATGCTATCCACCGAGTGTTGGTGCCAGGGTACTGTAAAATGAATGATTTTAGTGGAGTATTAGGGAAAGTCCAGGACACCCGATACAGTTTGAATGTATTAGGTTGACTGTACTAGATTCCAGAAATAACACCAGAATGGTAAAAGTGTGTTCCAATTCTTCTAATAATCTTTTGTCTGGACAATAGAACAATAGAACATATACCATGATGAAATTGCCTGAGGTTAAATTCAGTGAGTGACTGCCTTCCAAGTCACCACATATTTCCCTATTTGTCTGGGAGGAGCAGGAATTCAGCTGCAGCAAAAGAAAGGAGAATCGTTCAGAGGACAACAGCAAGGGAAGTGGATAAGATATGGAATGGGGGAAGTACTGCATTTGCTGGTTAGGGTATCTATAAAGCGACAAATTTGGATGGCAAGGTGGACAGTCTTGAAGAAGCCACTGGGCTTATATCTGGGGCAGAGCTCTCTAATAGTAAGGCACATGATGGGGAACTTCATCGGACTAGCACCCTCAGATGATGAACTCGAAATGCACTGCAACAGTTAATGAATAGTGTCCTTATAACTGGAAAGAATTTTCAGTGGGATATGACATGTGAAGAGGTGCAATACTACCTGAAATCACAACTGCTTTCCATTTGAGATGATGTGCAACACAGTAGCTGGCTAAGATTGCTTGGGAATGATTAAGGAATACCAGAGTACCTGTGGCCCTGCGGAAACCTCTGGAGATATAGCAGACGGTTTTGTGAAGCCAAGCTTTCATTGTGCAATGTGCAATTAGAGATCTGTGGATCCTGGCAAGCCAAATAATTGCTAGTCCATAGGTAGGATGCTACCAGGAGTTGATGGCTCACCAAGAAGTGTGGGAATGAAACTGCCTTCCAGTTCTGCCCGATACTGAATCTCTGCCCAAGGAATAACCCCGATTTGTGTATTGGGATTGGCTCCAATTTGAATGTATGGCCTTTGCAGCTACCCCAGTTGCAATGTTTGAATACATTAGGCTGGGTCAGATTAGGCTAGTAGGGATCAAGACCATCCTCTTCAAGGAATGGCTCCTCCATAACACCTCGGTCTTTCCTTCCTGCACAGGCGGAGTACAAATCTGCACATGTTCTTACTTCCGGTCAATCATAGGCCTCCAGAGATGCACAGTTGTTTAGTGAGGTAGCTTGGAGACTTCAGGGTGACAGCCTTATAGATGATGCAACAGGATTAGAAGATGATATATGCTTGCAATGGGAGCCAGTGCAATTCGATGAGAGTCAGGATGATATGGTTGCATTTGCTAAGTCTTGCTGCAGCATGCAGGACACATTCCAGGGGTGCTAAGGTAATCTCTGGAAAACCTTCCACAAGGGCATTTCCTCCATACATGTGGGAGAAGACCAAGGCTTGGACAGCAGATCTGAAGTGGTTTTCTCGGGTGAAGGGCTTGGTTTTTCATGGGAGAGAAAGTTGGTACCATGTTGTTTGTGTCTTCCTTGCTACGTGCCGTTTGAAGGAGAGGTGTCTATCGGTGTCATACCAAAGGGACCTGGAGCAGGTGGCCAGCTGAGGTGTGAAGCCCTTGAGGTGCATTGCAGAGAGCCAGGTCTAGATGTAAAAGTGTTAGGTGTTTTTGGCCATCAGTAGGATTTCAGTCTTTGGGGGGAAGGGGTTTGAACTTTAGGTAGGCATTAGACATCCAGAATTGGATCAAAGAGAGGCATGCCTTTAGAGCCTCTGGATGTCTTTGATGGAAAATATCGCTGCGTGTCATCTTGCGTATTAGTGGATGTTGTGTAGAGCAAGGATAGCGCTTTCTTTCTGTAGGCATTCTTCACTAAATGTGATAGTTACAGCATCTAACTTCTTTATGCATTCTAGTGAGATTCTTCTCGTGAGACATTAATGTTAAAAGCAACCATAACTCTCCTTTGAAACCAAACACTTAAGGACTGTTGTGAAAATGAGTCGTCTTCTGCATTCTCCTGATACGCAATTGCTAACATCCCATCATGATTCAAATTGCCTAAAAATGCATGCATAAGAAAAGTGCAGTCTCTGCTAACTATTAAATATTTCACAAAAGTAATTGCCGGGCCTTTGTTAACAGAGCAACCCCAGGCTCAGTTTATCATTGGTGTCCTGTCCTGCCTGCTACCAGCTCTTTAGGTGAGCAAGTTAATGTGAACATACCCCGCCTCTGAGGTACGTAGGCGGGAGGATATAGCCACTTCCCCTCCAGTTCCTACGCCCCTGCCAAGAATGGCATCATCCCCACTCTGGTCATCTTTCCTTGGATGCAGGTAAGCTCTTCGGTTCGTTTGGGTGGGGGTGCAGGGGAACCGAAGGGATGCAAGTGTAGTCAATCCTGTCTGAGCTGTGGCCTTTCACTAGGGAGCAGATTTGCTCATGAGTTTGTTAAGAAACAATGTGCCAGCCATAACCAGGGATACATTCCCCCCACTCCAGGAGCCTTATTGTGGGAGAAAACTCACATTGTTTATCCAGCTTACTGAAAACAGCATCATCTTATTATTAAACTGCCACACAAACGCACATACTACTTGCGTACTAATCTCCATGGCAACGTACATAGAGGAGTATCAGTTACCATCAGATTCAGTCTTTGGCAGTGACAATGGAGGAGGAGGTTCGAATATGGATGGAGTTATAGGAAATGCAGAAGCGGCTTCTGACAAGTCAAATTGAATAGAGAGACAATTGTTTTTTTTTTAAAATCTCAAAATTGTGGAATTGACAACTTAAAAAACATGTTAGATTCACAGGATACCATGAGGACCGTGGATCCTCTTGTTTCAATTGTTTGGGGAACCCATTCTCATGATTAGCGGGGAAAAACATATTTTAAAAGTGTTGCTGACAGTACCTATTGCACAAGCAGAAATTACCTTGAATTTTTAACCCGGAGAGAAGAGAGATCCTTTTCCCCACTCTCTCATGTATTTTAATGTTATTTTGAACTCTGTGTTTCTTTTGATTGTGGAGTCTGACAAACTCCATAGGCATCATCTTTTACATTGTGTCACAAAGCACCTTCAGTGCAATGGCACAGGGAAGTCTTTTAGATTTCCCAAAGGTTTAAATACCTTCTCTTATATAAACTACTGTTTCCAAGAGCAGTGGAGTGAAATTGACATAACTTACATTTGTAACTTTCTAAACCCAGCACACACTATCTTACACTAGGGTGCTGGAGGGGTTACTTAGTATCCACTTTGTCTAGTTTCACATGTAACCTTTTTATGTTACCCTTTCCACGATGAATGGCTGATGGCAGTGGTTTACTTTTAACTACTGTGGTGCGCATTTATCACAGGCTGCGTTCGCAGCTGCAGTAAAGCACCCAAGGGTGCAATTTTTGTCAAAATTGACCCGGTCTTCTTTTTTCGCCATTTCTTTGTGAAAGGTCCTTCTTGAGATGTTTGGTCCCTTTGTTCATTTTGCCTTTGGCGGGATTCACGAGTGAAGCCTGCCTCTGGCTCCAGGGTGTTTGGCGGGGGCAGGAAGTGAGGGAGTTGCCCAAAACTCCCTGTGCTTGGTCTCCTAGGAGACAGGAATGCACTCATAGGTGATTGGCCGGCTGGCTTTCCGCCAAGGACAGCTGCCCTGCTGGGTGACTGACAGCTAGGCTGGAATGAATGGGAGAAACCTACATAAAAGGCGAGGCTTTTTGGCTTGGAAGGCAGAGTTGACCACTGGACGAAGGAATCCGAAGAAGAACTTGAAGAGGACGCCTGCTGCAACTCCTGGACCACTGGTTTGCCCGGTGAAGCCCTGCTGCTGTGCTGAAACTCCAATTTCGTTTCGACTACAGAAGCCTTGCAAGGACGACTTCTCCCCTTGATTTGGTGGGACCAATCAACTCCAAAGTAAACCACCTGGACATCCTCTAGGAGCTGGTTGAAAGTCCATTTCCGTTGCTGCTGGAACCGAATAGCCAGGGAGAGGAATACCAGATTGTGTGCATTGCTTTTAAGCTGGAAAAGAGCTCCAGGAAGATCCTCCAGACTCAAGCAGGACTGACCGGGCCTGAGCCACCTCAACAGAGTGCCGGACCCCAGATGCAAGGAAAGCCCATCTCGACAGCCAGGAACCGCGGTGTTACTATTTGTGGTAGACGTGAGGAGCTGAAAAACCGAAGTGCCACTTGTTTGAAGTTTGCTGGTTGCGGTCGGTCACCGTCCCATTGCAGTGCAGGAGTCCCCAGAAGTCCTCCCTCTTGTCCTCACAACTGAGGCCCAGGAACACCAGGATCTGCAGAGCTGCACAGGAACAGAAGCCATCTGATGCACTTTTCTTCAATCTAAAGGTACTGTACAGTCTAAGAGAACTTACCTCTTGTGTGTAACCTCACTTGTCCTCGTTGGAGACTTGTCTTGGTTGAATCTGTAGAGTTGCTACCAGCTTCTTTACCTCACAAGCCTAATCAGCTTGTGGTCCTGCTTTGATTTCTTCCATTCCATCAAGACTTCTAAAACACTGTGCAAGACTTTTTTACTTACCTGGAGGAGGTGCTTCAGTTCACCTTGACATTTGCTAACTTACCATTGGCTGGCCTGGTTCCCTGAATGACTCTTCTCTCCTCTCCTTATGTGTTGTGTCTTCCTTCCAGGAAAGGGTTACCTGACTTTGCATTGGGGGGTTATTTTGAAAGTACTTACCTGATTGCGAATAATTGTGTGCATACTTGTCTATTCTGAAACCTCTTTTCTTTGAGACGCCTCTCAAGAATATTCTAAATGCAAAAGTGATATATTAATGGCCCCAGCACCCTAACTATTGAAGTCACCTGAGGGTGTGGGTAGTGTCTGTGGGCCATCCCAAATGGGTATTTGCTGATTTAGAAAACTAAGAGTGTGTATTTTGAAGTACATGTATGTGTTGCTTTATATTGCCGCCTTCTGAAGAAGGCTTACTTTAACTGACTGTTAAATAAATGAATAATTGTTTAATCAAGAAACCTTGTGTGTAAGAGTTTATTTGAATACTTGTCACTGTGAATCTCTGTGTAACACCCCTGCAGCTCACAATGACCCCTCGTGAGATAAGCCTGGCTGCTCAACACTCTACCAACCTGTGTAGTAAAGACTTATGCTAGGAGGTCAGAGTTGTTGTAGTGCACCCAAAGGGTACTGCATACAATCTTGCCTAACACACACACAAAAAAATAGATTATACAAATTCATGGGAAACCGATATCAGCAATGATTTTAAAAAAAAGAACTGTGCGTGCCTTAAAGTACATCAACAGGGATAAAAGGTTCACAAGGTCAACTCATGTACGCATTACTATAGATTTGGATGGTTGTATACTTTTGGCAAAATGATTGATCACAGTCAATAAAACTAAAATCAAAACAAAGTATCTGCATCATATTCTGACACGGAATCCATACCCAGTGATACAGTAAAACCCTCATCACTTTCGTCTAAGGATTTTTTTAGTTTTGGCTTAATATGTGGCAATTAAGTGCCACCTATGAGCCAAAACTATTGCATTGGAGTACAGCTAGAGGGGAGATGGTATGTGAGTAGGGACTCATAGCTTGTGGGTGTTACTTGGTTATTTACCAACCCATTATTGACCTTCGCCATACTAGTCCCTATGGCCATTTCCACCCACAGTGTCAGCCTTCCCTCTCAGCCCTAAACACATCCTCCTGGGAATCTTTTGAGCTAGTTCAATCAAGTAGTAACATAAAGCTCGGCCTGCTAGGGTTATTTCTAAGCTGTCTGTTGAGAGCTAATGGCTTAGTCGCAGCTGCAAATGGCTACTGTTGTAATAAAAATATCGTAACCATTTATGCCTTCAGTCACTTGATTCATATCTGTTCCTTGCGCTTAAGCCCTGTTAAAAAAAAAGATTGCCACAACCAACAGTCGTGGATTTTGTATAGACATTACATATGAATTTGCCAGGAACTGCTATCATATGTCTGGGTAATCACATCATTTTCCAACTCTTGCCATCTTGTGGCCAGTTAGCACTAGTATAGTAGTGCCTGGCGAATGACTATTCTATGCCCATGCACAAGCCAAACCTGTTGGCTTTGCCATTGCTTGGTAAAGTGTGCATCTGTTATCAAGAATGCAACACATACAGGACAGCTAAAAGTCTCTACTTTTGTTGTTTAATGTGATTTGAAACTTGGTCGCTGCTTTGCTGCCTGGATCTGTGTAGTAAGTTAAACAAGCAAATCGTGGGATACAAGAGAGCACTCCAGCGTGGAAAGTGCACTGGACCCAGGGGCGCCGAGAAGGGGGGCTCTGGGGCCCGAGCCCCCCGCAAAATCAAGTCAGTCGGGGCTGAGCCCCCCCCTCGGAGAGAAGTGATGCAGCATCGATGGCCCTTTCCATCAATACTGCATCACTTCTCTCCAGCCGGGTAAAAGTGCGAACATGTCCGATTCTCTAGGACTCATATTTGTGTATGGTCCTGGAGGGGAGGGCTTAGGGCAGCAGTATTCAAACTGTGGGGCGCGCCCCTCTGGAGGGCCGCAGCCTCATGCCCAGGGGGCGCTTATCCACAGTTTGAAAAGAAAAATAATAAATTACCAAAGGATCGAGCTCTTGCTTCATCAACAAGCAGCAGCCCGATCCACGGCCCCTGCCACACATGCTAAGTGCGACAGGGGCCGGACCTTTGTGAGGCCTCAGGCCCCATTAACAGCCTATTTATGAAGACAAAAGAAGGTGTGTGCTTTTTATTTTCTTCATGAATAGGCTCCTAATGGAGCCTGAGGCCCCACAAAGGCCCGGCCTCTGTCGCACTATGGGTGGTGGCAGCAGGGTAGTTTCTAGCCCATTTGGTGCCCAGGGTGAAACACTAGGAATCACCCCCCCCACCTTGCGCCCCACTCCCACCGCACCCCACTCCCACCGCGCGCCACTCCCAAACTCAATATAACACTGCACAACATTGGGACACTGGGACGAGTGGCGGCACACATTGGGACACAGGGACCAGTGGGGGCACACATTGTGGCACAGGGACCAGTGGGGGCACACATTGGGACACAGTGGGGGCACACATTGGGACACAGTGGGACATGGGGACCAGTGGGGGCACACATTGTGGCACGGGGACCAGTGGGGGCAGACATTGTGACACAGGGACCAGTGGGGGCACACATTGAGACACAGGGACCAGTGGGGGCACACAGTGTGAAAAGGGGACTAGTGGGGCCGGGGAACCAGTGGGGGCATACACTGGGACACGGCGACCAGTGGGGGCACAGTGGGGGCACACAGTGGGAAAAGGGGACCAGTGAAAACACACACACTCATACTTTCATGCTGACACAAACACACACTTAGTACACGCACATGAGAGCAATCATGCATAGTACGGCTCCGACAGGGAAAACACAAACAAAGGCGTCAAGGACTTAGAACAGTGGTCTTCAAACTTTTTTGGCCAGGGCCCCCTTGAGCAAAATTTGGGCAGGTCGGGACCCCCCAGAAATGCCAAATGGACAGTATATATTGCGCGCCGTCACCTGCTCCCATCAAAGTCGCTGGGCTCCCTCATCCCACTCCTACCCAGTCGCTGGTCTCTCCCCACCCCATCACACACCCAGGGCTCTCCCCACTCTGCTCCCATCACTATCCCATGGTTCCCGCCCATTGTGCTCCCACCATAGTCCCTCGGTTCCCCCATCCCGTTCCCAACACAGTCTGAGGGCCAGTGGCGGCTGGTGAATCTTTTTTAAGTGGAGGGGCATTAAGGGGAGGTTCGGGGGGGTTTCCCCCTGTGAATATTTTTTTAAATAATAGGTTAAAATGTTGCATTGTAGAGCATACTTTTAACAAAAAATGGGTAAATAGCCAAACAGTTTGCAATTGTTGCTGGGAGTCCAGGGGGCAGGCATTGATATTTTATTTCTATCGCGCTCGTACACAAGTGTTTCAGAGCGTGACAAGGCAAGGGAGGGGAACAGAGGAGAATAAAACAGCAATCTTACTAGGCCCAGTGACATTGAGAACGCGCAAGTGTGAGGGGAAAAGTGCATGGAAGGGGGGAGAAGTGGAAAGTGCGAAGCAGAGGAGAAACAGATAAATAACAATAAATAAATAATAAAGGCAACAAACAGTGGTAGTGCAGCCAGCAATTTGCAAGTGCTACGTTTAAGGCAGCAGACAGGGTAGGTCTGATAAGTGCAGGAAGAAAGATGGTTCTCCTCAAGTTTTAGAGTGGCAGGGCGCTGTTCCAGAGGGAGGCCCCAGCCGAAGACGGAGATCTACCCCCAGCTCGTTTCTTTGATAAACGACTGACCCTGAGGGAGTTGGAGGTAGAGGAGTGAAGAGCTCGAGAGGGGAGGTATTTGCGGAGGAATAGCTGAAGGTATTTTGGACCGAGGCCCCAGAAAGCCTTGTGGACAAGGCAGAGGGTTTTGAATGATAGATGTCCGGTAAAAAGATACCATCCCTGTCCCCTGGGCCCCACTGGTCCTAACACAATGAACATGATTATGTGTATATGCAAGGCGCTGCACATTCATACAGCAATCACTCTATCATTCACATGAGCATCCATCACCATACACTCACTCATAACGCATCCATACACATGTTTAAATAAAAACAATGAACATAAACGTACCTTCTGCATTGGCCTGTGTGTGGGTGCTGCTCCAGCTGCTCTGTCCGTATGTGCGAGGAGGCGCAGGAGCTCCCCCTCGGACATACAGACATGCAGTGCCCCAGCCAGCATTTCCAATGAGCTATGCAATGCTGGCGAAGCAAAACGCCCCAGAACTTGCATGGCTCAGTGAGCATGTGCGGCTGGGGAACTAAACTGAACTGTCAAAGGGAAACAGTGTTTCCCTTTGACAGTTCAGCCAGCCCAGGAGCACTCCATTAGCTGGATAAAGCAGCTGAGGGAGTGCTCACTGTTTCACTGGGCTGGCTCCTTAGCTCCTCCATAATGGGTGAGGGGCCACTATGCAGTTAGTAATGTTGACCATTGTTGCTGAATATATCACAATTTACTTACATTTTAACACAAAGCACCCCTTTGGGTACTATTGAAACAGTGGGCTTCATAACTACTCTGGCGGTAGCTGTGCCGGTAAAACCGGCACGGCTGCCACTGGAGTTGCATCCGGGTCTGGCACCCGCGAATGGGCAATTACTAGGTCATGCCGAGTTAGGCGGACATGATAATTGCCCTTTCGAAGGTGCCGGTAGATCCCCATTCCCATTTGAGCCCCATATGGCTCAAATGGGAAGGGGGAGCTCGGATGCACCGGCACCGTTAATAACGGTGCTGGTGCATCCGACGAGCTGAGGTCAGACCTGGCGGGGGCTGTCAAGCACCCACGAGCACAACTCTTACTATGGCGGAACGGTAGCAACGGTGCCGGTAGCTTACCAGCACCGTTGTTACTGGTCCGCCATAGTAGTAATGAGGCCCAGTCTGTGACTAAAGGAATGAATATCCATTTACAACTGTGGGCCACTTTTTCATTGTTGCCTGAGACAGTTTCATGCTTCAGCCCGCCCATGTGGGCCACCCCTGCCCATTTCTTCCAATCTAAAAAAAAAAAAAAAAAAATCTTTTTTCATGCTGAGCTCTCAGGGCCCCCCTGGGATGCACCCGCGGACCCCTAGGGGGTCGCGACCCACAGTTTGAATACCACTGACTTAGAAGAACAGAGCATAATAAAATAAACATGGCACCTACCTTCTTTCTGATGAAGCGGTGCATGTACACACAAACAAGCCCAAGCTGCAAAGAAATGTTTCTGCCAGGAACGCTGCAAGGAAAGCAGTGAAGTCTTCGAATCGCAGGGTCCAACACCGGGAAGCCAGGAACGCAGAAGGACAGCAGCCGCCTGGAGCACAGGATACAGCCAGGAGCAAAGGTGGGCAGCCATCAGGAAAGCCGCCTTTTTATGCCCCCAGCCCACCCACACCCCAAGTGGTGCTAAAGTCAAGGGAGGGTGTGGGCTGGGAGCCTGCTCTGACTTCCGTAATGTCACGTAGTACTTCTGTACTTCTGTACTACGTGACATTACAGTCAGAAGAGGCAGCGCCAGCACCTGCTACGGCGCTGCCGAACTCTCTGCCCTCAGCAATCACCGCCACAAACCCAGACATGTGAACCCCTCCTGCCAGGGGCAGGGACCGGGGCAATTACGCCCCGGGCAGCTGCCCACCTTGCCCGGGCCAAGAAACGGGCCTGGGTGGCAGCAGTGGTGTGGAACTGCCCAAGTGTTCGCAATTTGGAATATTTCGGTGAATGCCGTTTTTTATTTTGCACACTTTAATTTTCTCTTCATCCGTCTACAGTAACCTCAAACAAGCATTGGCAATGCCAACCGTTTGGGCTTTTGTGCAGGCAGGGGCAAGGCACTTGCCGGGCACAGCCATAGTGGTATTAACTGGCCATTGATTGTAGCAGGTGCAAAATGGTGCGGGCCTCTAATAGCAGTCCCTGACAAATCAGGTGTATGCTCGTTTCTTGGAAGGTAAGACGTTATTAAGCATAAGTGGGGTGTTCTTTTTTTACTGACTCCTTCATTTTTTGAATAAGGGGTGTTTCAAATGAATGTTGAAAACCAGGAAAGTGGGAGTTTTTAAAACATGGAGACAACCATGGCTACAACATTTAGACACGAGTGCTTCCATCAGTCCGACACATCACTTGGGTGCAGGGTGAGCCTGGGTAACTGCTTTTTAACATTGTACACTACTCTACCAGAATTTCTGGTAAACTACAATGTTAAAAGCAGTTAACACTCTTCCCCCCAAGTCTGAAACCACACTTGATTGCATTATACTTCAGCGAGGATTGCATTATACTTCAGCAGAACATCTGATGTGTCCACTGAAAGGTTTAAGATTAAGCTACATCCCTAACTCTATCTGGTTGCACAGGGGTAACATCTTAGCAAATGTCACTTGTGGCTGGCCAATCTACAGCAGCACTATTGTAAATTTGAATTGTTGATGTTTTACTGAACTATGCCACCACACACGTCTCGCTTGGTAGTTTTTAATCGGGAAACGTCTTTACTTCTCGTTTCCCCTGAATTGGGAACTTTTTTTTGGTGGTGGTGGTGGTACTCCACCTTGCAGCTGTACCTTCTGTTTAGCAAGCATTTCATTCTCCCATCCTAGTTGTGTTGCTCTGCCTTTTGCGGGCGGGCTACTACAACCTGGACGATTATAGAGCGCTGGAGTAGGGGCAGTGATGTCTTACTTGAATGCAACTCCATGGCTTAAATCTCCTTCTTACTTGACTTTAGTATAAGTGCATGCTAGCCAATGTTTCCACTGTTCTGCGCTGCGTGCGCCCCCGCGCCATTGCACCAGGTGGGCGACTACATGCAAATTTGTGGTCATATAACTGCCAGTGATGTCACTTCCTGTATTTGAGCCCCACGGAAATTCATAAGTCGGCTCCCCTGACTGTACCCCAATTTGATTTTGGCCCTGCTCAGCTGTCTGCCTGGAGTGGTCCTGCCGACTGCTCTCGCGTGACCTTTGACGCTCATCGTTGATGTGTCTCATGTCTAGCAGTTGTTGTTTGTACATGTAGTCTTCATTCCTGGATGAACTCTCACTCACTGCCAGTGTTAAGCAGGGGAGCCGCATGCATCTCTGCTAGATAAGTAATTTCTACGTCAAATACACTTTGAAGGAGATCATTTTAAATTATGGTTACGTGCGTTGTAGCACCTGCTGTGGCGAAATTAAAACTGGAATGTTAAACGGTCTACTAGTTTTTCTTTTTGCTCCTTCAAATGACCATATTTCAAACTTTCTCTGCTGTCACGTTCACCCATTTTCTGATGTGAAGATTATTTGCATTTTTCACAAAGCTGGCATGCTTTGTTTAAAATGCCATTAAAGGCTGCAGAAAAGAAGTGAAAATTGAGCAGTCGGGCAAAAACGAGAATCTTAACATGCTGCATTGCGATTCCCATGTGACAGCTCTCTTATTAATGACTAGGATTTATTTTCCAAGAATCCCGCAGTGTGTGGCGCTGTGTTAGTGACCGACTTCCCAAATTAGTTTGACTCCTGTCTTGTTAAATAACAGTTTATTTCACTGCACTATCAAAATTCCACAGTGGTGACCCGCATGCAACAAACTGTTAGAACATGCTTTAAACATACTATCTGGGATACTTGAAACACATGTCGCGCACCCGTTGCTGCCAATATGTTCCTATTTTCAGAAACAGCGCAGTTAAACACGCAGGCCCGGCTCTAGGAATTTTCATCTGGGTGGGCCAGGGTTGTGATCAGGGGGAGGGCCACATTCCATTGGGTGTGGTTCTTGGAGTACCCTAAACAGAGTGCTGCCGTTGATCCAGATTTCCCAGATCCGTGATCCAGCAGAAAATGTCTTCTCAGATAAACTGTACATAGCAAAAGAGAAACAAGGAAAATAGTGTTGCAACATCAATCTACCCATGTTCCCTTCCCATCTGCTCTCCCCTTTCTGTTATATCTGATCCTCCTTCACCTTTCACCGTCCAGTCACCTTCCTTCAGCTGCCCTAACCACATTCTCATTTACCTCTCCTCCCACCCATTCACACCAGCACCCAGCATGCCATTCGTGGACAGGCTTGGGAGAATTGAGGGTGATGCCACCTCCTCCTCCTACTCTTCCTCTGAGAGGGCTGCACAGTGAGGTACCCAGTCTTTGTACCATCTCAGAGGGTGTCCGACCAACAATATCTTCCTGAGCACTCTGGCTACTCCCAGCAGGCCCCAGAAGAGATGCTTGTGTTCCCTCCATCTCGTTGTGACCCCCCACCCAGAATACTGCAGCAAGGAATAGGAGATTTTGTTTCCTACAAAATTACATTTTTTTCAAACTTCTTAAATTTCAAGAACAATACATACCATGTCCAATAAATACAGGTAGTCTTGTGGAGCTTAACAATATTTCGAGCACAACTACATATCCTCCAATAACATACACATGTATACAATCCACCCTTCACTCACCCATTCCACAACCCCCCTCCTTTCCAGCTGAACCCCTACAGTAGTCCCACTCTGAATGTCTCCCATCAATGGTTCATGTCCAAAATTACATTTTAAACACAAAATGTTATTTTTTGTTGCATTTTTGCAGCACATTTTAATTGAGTTGGGTGCAAGGGAGTGCTAGGGCTGTAAGGGCTGTAAGGGCTGTATCAGGAGGCAGAGAGTGCTGGTTTAGGGGTTTGTGGCCTCCTGGTATCGCTCCTGGTGCGGCGTGCCCCTGTACATCATTGTTTGGTATATACTGTTTACATACTGGTTATATAATATGGAATTGTCTATGATGACTCTTTGTTTGATGTGTTTACTTTGATTTCCTATTGAATGACACAAATGTGTTCAATAAAATGGGGCCCAGATAGTTTCAAAGTTGGATGTGTGTGTGTCCGAATCCCTGTGCTGCCCATCTATCAAACCATGAGTCAGGCTTTTCAGAATAGCTTATAATGCGAACTGAATCACTTCTAGGGGAACCTAATTTTAACAGATAAGGCATAGTGAAATTAAAATATATGCCCAGGTTCACACTGGTCAATTGGTAAAGCCATAATTTGAGCCTAGCCGGAAATGTAGCTACTTGAGCACACATCTTCCAAACTCAAGTTGGTACAAATATGTGTTGAAGTTTTGCTTTGAATACCTAAAATAATACTACATTTTATACAGATTACTTTAAAAATGCACAAGTGACATGATACACCAACCTGACAATGTATTCATCATCGTAGAAACATGTTGATGAAAAGATTAGGGGGTGGCGGGGCATTTTGTTTTGAATTCTAAATTGCACAGATCAGAATTCTCCTGTTTGCACTTTTTTGCAAAAGGGGCCATTCATTAATTTTAATTGTTTCCAACAAGTGCTGGACGAGTAAAGAGTAAAACACAGGCGAAAATCGCCTTTGCTCTTTAATTCACCACTACGTGTCTGGAAAAGTGTAAATCACTTCCACAATTAACGATTGTGGGAGCCATCCACAGTGGATTCCTTTGGACTCTG
The DNA here is from genome assembly GCF_040938575.1 of Ambystoma mexicanum. Classification (NCBI taxonomy): domain Eukaryota; kingdom Metazoa; phylum Chordata; class Amphibia; order Caudata; family Ambystomatidae; genus Ambystoma; species Ambystoma mexicanum. The sequence goes on from NC_090936.1 coordinate 744,426,532, forward strand.
CCTGCTTTTATTCCAGGTGTAACAGTCAGGCAGGTCCCATAGGAATCGATTGGTTTTCTGCCAACATAAAAATACATGCTGGTGGAATACCAATCTGATTTGGTAGGGGGACCTTTTTTAAGTCCTATCTGCTCTCCAACTTCACCTGTCAAATCATACAAAATCTTGCAACTCATAAAAAGTGGAGCTACATGCATTTAGCACCACTTCTTCCACTCCGCTTGACCTGGAAAATTATCCCCTTGACTGTAGCTTTATTTCCCCCATCCTGAATAGAAGCCTGCAAGCTTCAGCTTATTGTTTCACAGAGCTTCTTCTGTATCATCTTATTTACTAATCACCCAAAAATCACACTAAAATAGCTTCTTAAAAACCTATATAATTGTTTTTTTTAAAAGTGCCACAGCAATGGTCACTGCCTTTGTACCTTTTCTCATCTCTAATCACTTCCTGTTGTAAATAATCTGTCTCTCAGACACGTTAAAAAGATAAGATCTCACTGGTAGGGCCTGATCAGCCCTGCTGTTTGTATTTGAGGTCAAAGAGTAGAGCAGTGGTCGGTGGGGGGCGGGGAATTGGCATTTTCCCCTTGTCCAAATGTTAAATCCACCTCTGATTGCACTCTTTAGAACATATTTAAATACTGCTTTTTAGTAATAAAAGATGTACACATTTTATACTTTGCCCGCAACATTGTAGAAAACGCTCTTCTTTTTTGTTATTTTATGGGTGTTTATGTTTTATTTCTGGCACTGCCTAAACACCCAGCACCCATGATTTACATCATACTTTCCAAACAAATCCCACAACACACATGCCAAATTCTGTTTGCATGCAAACTCTGTAAAGTTACTCAAACAGAATGAGGTTATCAAGTCAGTACTCATCAGTTTGAATCATGAAATGTTCAGTTAGAGTAGACTAGGCTTCCAAACAAACCTACATTGTATTTTGGTTGGATCCCCACTGGTAAGTATGCATGAGAAGATCTGAAACTGGTCAATACTTGCCAACCTAGCCTGATTTTCAGGTAGGACCTTGTTGCACCAGCTCAGTGGGGTGCAGCTTGATTCCCTAGGCGTAGCAAGCAAGACACCCACATCTGGGCATATACACATTCACTTAGGGAGACAAACGGAAGCCAGCATACATTGGCAAAGCCCACAGCTTGGGCTTGTGATTAGGCATGGATAGGCATTTGCCAAGCACTGCCATAAGGGTACCACCTGGCTATAAAATGGGAACAGCTGGAAAATGGTGCCAGTAACTGGGCATATGATGGCATTGCCTGGCAAATGTCTGCTAATACCTATACGCAAGCCAAAACTGCTGGGTCTGTGATTGCTTGTTTAAGACAGGACTTCAGTGCAAGTCACAGAGGCATTGACAAATATATTGCTTATTAAATCAACTGGCTGAAAACATCAAGAGAATTGTACTACATCAGGAGCTCATATACAGAGGCAATTAAGTAATTAAACACTCAAAAGAATCCTTAGATATAACACTGACAGGCCCTATACAGCAGCACATTTGGTGTTTCTTTGTGATAGAGCTTGCTCAAAGAGTTAGGTTAGGTTTTGGTGGTGAGGCATTGACATAGCCATGGCTAGTCGTTAGGTGGGTAAATGACCAGACACACCCATAGGATGTGTGTTTCTCCTCACATTTTATTGCCATCCTATCTGTGTTCCACAGCATGCGTTCTGGTTGTATCTAATAGGTAAAAAGTTTTGAATCAATTAGAACCCCCGTCATTGCTCTGGCCATTCTTCCATATCATTGTTTGCATATCAGCCATAGACCTTTCACTAATGTCAGAAGCCCTTCCCAAACTGCTAGACCACAGGGCCTAAAAATGCATGTGGTGCTTGTCTTCCAGTGGAAAGGGAACATGGCCTAGCCATTGAGATTGAACTGCACCTTTTGGTGGCAGCACCAAAAGTCATTTGCTGATGGCTTGTCGCCTTCTCTAATCGCACAGACATACTACAGAATTATGGCATGGAATATTGCAAAGGGCAACAGTAGTGGAAATGTTTAATTCAAAGGCTTGCATTGATCACTTTTTGATTTTACTACACTCTCCCCTTCAGAATTACATTTTTGTTACTACCAACCCTATCGTTTCACTTATACTCAAGTAGTTAAAGCAGCAGAATATATATTTTGAATGGAATTTGTAAGGGCCCCCAGTCAGTTGACGCACCTTCTGCAGAAATCTGTGTTCGAGCAACCTTACCTGTCATTTATTGTTTGATATAGTTAACCCTTTTATTAAGCATGATGTGACAAAACATGTTATTCCCACAAAAAATAAACATACTTTAAATTACGGAAACCAACATTGTGATTTTAGGTTTGAGAAAATAGTTGTAGGCAGCCTGCTTGAATAAGTGCTACCTCACTTAGAGGTGTGACTGGGCCTCCATCTCCATGGTCAGTTGTACTTTTATGGCTGTGGGTCATAAATCATTGTCTAGGGCAAGAAAACAAATCCTGGCTGGGCCTCCTGCAATTCAGCCTCTCATAATGAAGTCCCTGAGGTTACTGATGAATGATTAGAGTGACATCTTTTACCAGTTCTGACATGGTCTCCTTTCTAGGGGGGCCGGAGGCTGGCTCTGGGGGGGCCAGACCCCTCTGCCCCCCCCTGCTGGAGCCGGGCCTGTAAACACGACATTTGTGTGGCTGGCCTTGTTACTTAGAAGGCAGATATGTGTGGAAGATGCTGTGACTGACCACTGTCATCTTTTCTGAATTTCGTTCATATCTACATTGCATGCAGGAGATGTTGCAGGATGAGGACAGCCTTACTCAAGGAGAAACTGATTGCTGCATGTGCACACGGCACATGTATCCTCACACTTGCAAACACACACCCATAGTGCAGATACACACTAAAACCGATCAGTGTGTGGCAGTCCTGGGTCAGTGAGGACTGATGAATATGAAGTTATTTGCCTCATGTATACATAAACATGGGAAAAACTAAAATGATTATTTATTTATGTATTATTATTTTTTTATTATTGGCTCAAAACGGTTTACAATATAGGAAACCTTTAGCCATACATTTCACCGTATACAATTTAAACCAATAAAATGTAGTGTTTCACATAATCATAAGTACATTGTTTAAAGATACGTTAATCAACCTCATTTTGTGTGGATCAGACACTTCTGGATGATTGGTCGGTTTTTCCGCTTGATGCTTCGTCATCTATTTTCTTAAATATAATCAAGATTCATTTAATCAAGGCCAGGCTGATGTGGGTTTTCGCTCCTGCCACCAAAATGTTCCACCAATCATCTACCGACCTGGCACTGTTCCTTGACATAGCCTCTCCCAGGAAGAGGTCTCTCCTCTTAGTGCCGGACAAGTAAGCAATCAATGTTTCAACGATTCTCTTGAATCTTTCGTTTGACATAGTCTATAAACGGTGTCTGTGATCTGATTTTTCCTCTTACTCAAAACTTCTCTCGTAGGAAAAATGTTTAGTGAAAAACGCATATATTGAGATCTAAAAAAACAGTTTGGGAAGATTCTCAAGTACGCAGGTAACACGTTCAGCCTGCACGCTCCAAACCAAAAGTCTTCATAGAGTTTGTATTTTAGTATCCCCGCCTGTGTCTCAATCCAATCTTTTACGTACAGTTTATTCTTAATTGTATTGGGATCTCTCACCAGCGTCTCGTCTGACTCATTCAGGTCCTTGATAATGGCTTGGCAGATGTTTTGCGACTCATTTTGTGTTTTTGCACTGTGTTCATTCATCGCCTTTTCAGAACTTGAATCCCTCCACCAGGGTTTTCTTCGATGCATTTGCGGTAGAATGAAATCGATTTCCACATTGCTATTGCGACTCTAGGGTCCTTGCACCTGCTGGTGTTTATGCATATGCCTAAGTAGATGAATGAGTTGATTTACAAGATCTTTTCTCCCTTCAGTGACCAAGTTAGCTTCTTCTTTATTCTCCTGCGATTTGGGGCACCAAATGTCATAATCCTTAAATATGCTGGATTGATTGTTAAATTGTTAGATTTAACATAACTTTGTAGGGCCTCGGGGGGGCGTCGCTTGACAGTCTTGGAGTAGTGAGCTCCCGCACATCCAAAGCTGATCCGGAGGCGTATGGCCGAAACAGACGCAGTATAATTTAATCCACAGCAGTCGGAGAACAAGGGCATTTTATTGCAAGTCCTGCAGTGCAGAACGGATGGCTTAATCCAAAGTTACGGACTAAAAAAGGATACTGCAGGGTCCCAGCAAAATGGCAGACACACACAGACAAAGGATCACATGGAAGCGCTGGGTCGGACAGGGATGGTGATGGCGGCGAGCCGCTGGAAGTGATATACGCTGACGTGACAGAACCTGCGTCCATCGCTGAGATACATTTGTGTCAGACCTCTCCCTGAGCACCGCGAGGATACTTTGTTATATGCGGTGCGCTGGGCTCCTGCGGCATGGAGCGTGGAACAGACAAAGAGGTCTGTAACAGTGTGACTGCGGTCGCTTAGTCAGGCGGCCCCAGCGAGCAGTGCTGGCACGGCAAAGAAAAAAAAGGAATACAGGGCAATAGTCAGCCAGCCAACATACATAAGTGGGCCACGCTAAGCGGAGCGGAAGCCACAGGGAACGAAGGGCTCCATGATCCCACACAAGTGCCAGGAGGACAGGAGCGAAAAAGCTCGGAGCCGGAGGATATGTCCCCTCACACAATATAAAAACGAAATGTGCATGGCGAGCGCAGCAGGGAGACCCGAATAGCGGCAGCAGCAGACTGGGGGAACCACAACCTCAGGGGAGCACAAGAGAGATTATAGAGCAGAAAAGCCACAGAGACGAACATGGAGGCTGTAGGCTTCATGTGCACGCAATAAAGGGTGAACTGCCTCCACAACCAGAGACCAGCAGGCCATGAGAGAGGCTGAATGCCTTGAAGGGGCAGGACTCTAATGGTGCTCAGGAGCCATGTGAATGAGGCTGGCACTACCGGTAGAAAAGAGTACACTGTAGTAGAGGGCCCCCCCTCACAGAACCGCACCCTAGCGGGGTCCGGGCACCCAGGATAGAGCGGCTCCATCACAGAGGCCAGGCCCAGGAAACAACATCGGAAGGCCAAATTGAGACCTGGGAGGCCTAAGCCAAAAGCCAGGCTGCGGCCATATGAACCAGACGGAGGGACGCCAGATGGGCGACACATACAGCAGCATCCCGGTGGCCCCACGGGGCAGTTGGCCCCGAGCAACTACACAGCCGCAACACACGGTGAGGCTACTGGAAGCGCACTGGCAAGGCACCCGTAAGGCACTTCAAAACTGAACAAAACCAGCTAGAATCCTGTGGGGAGCTCCCACTGGAGCCCCCATGAGAGTCAGCATAAACCTAAGGGCCAGCACACATGAGATGCAGACCATCACGCAGGGTGATGCCCCCCTCGCCCCAGAAAGGGAATAGAATGGGCAATTCCCAAGCAACTGCCCCACTGGAACAACTAAACGCTAGCAGCAGGAGAACGGCAGCCTAGCCAAGGGAAAGTAGCGCAGCACGGGAACAAGACTCTGGGCTGCGAGAAGACAACGGGGGCAATAGAGACAATGGTGCAAAAAGGGGGCAAGTCCAAAACAAAGCAACCAAAGATGGACATTTTTACAAAACCGCCGTAATCCCCGACTACAGCAGCGCAAGGGAAAACTGGCCTGCAAGACACACCGGCCCCACCACGGGAGGATCAACTGATCCTGCAGGCCATCACGGAAATGAAATCCTCGTGGACCACCACGATCGTGGACCTGGAATTCATGATTGATGCGGTAGGCATGGACGTCAAACTCCTGAGACAAGACGTGAGGGCACTACCGGAGCACACAAGAAGCCTTGAGAGCGAGGTGAAAAACAACACGGAGGACGGCACTACCACCGCCAAGGAGGACCACATATTGAAACAAGTGCACAATCTGGAAAACCGAGCGGGGGAGGCAGAAGGGCGGGCAAGGCGCAACAATATCCGCGTGGTGGGACTGCCAGAAGGGGAAGGAGGAACAGATCCCACACAGTATGTGGAAAACATGCTGATCCAAGAAATAGGGGCTGGCAAACTCTCCCAAGGGTTTGCGATCGAACGGGCACACAGAGCCTTAGCAAGGAGACCGCCACCTGGAGCTCCCCCACTGGCAATCATTGCAAAAATTCTAAACTACAGGGACAGGGAAAATATCCTGGAATTTTTCTCAAAAGGCGGAACAATAACCCGGGTTTTGGCGACAGTCACAGCTTACCCGGACTACACCATGCTGGTGTAAAGACAACACTTTAGTTATATTGCAGTGAAGAGGTGACTGAGGGTGGCAGGATTCAAATACACGCTGTTATATCCCACGAAGCTGAAGATTTTGCACAAGTGCAAGGCATACTTCTTTGAAGATCCAGAGGAAGCAACAAATTGGCTAAACGCTCAAGGCTGCCCAGACGACGCGGATGGACCGGTGCGAGGCGGACAGGATAAGTGAAGCAGCGCCATATTAAAATTACCCGATTTAGGGATAGAGACAGCAGGGGAATGTCAGAGAGCCACACAGGGCACACCAATAAGGCGTAGATAATAGTGATCTAATATTTTAAAACAAGGACTTGTGTGGACTGGAATATAGAGGCTGGAATTGTTAACCAAGTACGCACGTATTACTGCTTAATGGGAGAGCAGAGGACGGGATAGACCTACCCCCAATAGTTAGAGTAGGCGAATCCCCAGTAGGGCGGTACCCCCCGCTGTGCACCAAGTATCGGCTGTAGCCAAGAAAAGTGCTAGAGGCGGGTGAGCCTGAGATCCAGGGATGGAGCTGGCCATCAGTTGGGGATGGGGCGGAAGGGGAAGGGAGGGAACAGTTGGGGTAGGGATGGGCAGGGAGGAGGGGGAGAGGTTGGGGAGTTTGTTGTGGAATTGGGGGGCCAGCTTACATCCAGGCGCTGCAGCGCCCTCTGCAGAGGACAAGGGAGGACAGGGGCGGGAAAGGTCATGGATAAGGGATGGGGGACCTCAGGATAGTAACCTGGAATGTCAGGGGACTTAATAGCTATCTGAAGAGAAACAAGATTAGGTCGTATCTGAGGAGGCAGAAAAAAGACATAGCGTTACTACAAGAAACCCACCTCACAAAAGAAAAACAAGTGTTAATAGCTAAAAAATGGAAGGGGACAACTATAGGAGCAACGTATTCGGCATATGCCAGGGGAGTAATCACATGGATAGCGCCACACGTACCCTTCCAGGTATTGCAGTCCACAGTAGAGCCTGATGGGAGAACGGTGACGATACGTGGAATGCTGGGGAACAGAGAACTGTGCATTATCAACATATGCCCCTAACCAAGACGCAGTGATTTATTTTAAGAACTTGTATGGCAACGTCAGTCCATATATGGGGGTCGCAGTCATTTGGGGGGGATTGCAACTGCACACTAGACCCTAGAGTGGATAGATCATATAAGAAACTAGACAGGCCCACTGCTACGGCCAAAACACTGAATACCCTGCTAGGTGAGTTCCAACTAGAAGATATATGGAGGCAACACCACCCAAATGATAGACAATACTCTGACTACTCTGCCCCACAAAACCTGTACACACGATTAGACTATGTGTTTGTTAACCCAGAACTTACTGGGGAGGTGGTAAACTCAGAATATAAAGCAAGGGTCTTATCGGACCATTCACCTTTGATGTTGACGTGGCAGCATCAACACCCCCGAGCCAAGATTCCAACATGGCGACTCAGGGCCGAGGCACTCAGAGACATAGGGTTCAGAGAGGACCTGAGGTAGGAGAGAATAGGATATTTTGAAAAGAACACCGGTAGCGTAGCATCGGAAAGTACTCTGTGAGAAGCATTTAACGTAGTGGTTAGGGGGGCAGCAATATCGAAATCCAAAGGGCTCCAAGGGGACATAATAAAAGAGCTGCAAAAAACAGAAAGGAAATTCGAGGATATTATGAAAAAAGGGGATACCTCTCAGGAAGACCCTGAAGCCATGAACCAATTGCAACGAGAATGTGGGGGACACTGGGATAGACTAAGCAACTTAAAACTATAAGAAATATATAGAAAGACAACACTCTGGAGGAGATAGACCGGGAAGGCTGCTGGCATGGCTATACAAACAGGAGACACCTAGACCAGTGATAAGAGAGATAAAGGGAGCGATCAGCCTAATATTGGACACCCAAGAGAGAGTAAATAGGGGATTCCTTCAATTTTACGAACACTTATACGAATATACAGGAGGGGCGCACTCAAATGAGATGATAGAGATACTGGGCGACATTGGGCTACCTAAACTGAGCCTGGATGCCCCCATTACCTTGGAGGAGCTGGAAATGGTGTTCAGACAATTACCCACAGGCAAAGCCCCGGGAACGGATGGGCTCTCTAGTGAGTTTTATAAAGCATATGGGATGGAGGTGCTCCCCTCGCTGCTGGCAATGCTAAACAAGGCCTTTGAGATAGGGACACTGCCGGAAACTATGAGAGAGGCGATAATTATCCCGCTTCTCAAACCCAATAAGCCTAGCAAAGATTGTGGGTCGTACAGACCACTGTCCATGCTAATCCAGGATAGTAAAATATTTACGGCTGTGCTAGCAAACAGACTCAGACAGGTCATAAGCAAACTGATACATCAGGACCAGACGGGATACGTCCCGGGTAGGAGTATAGCCGATAACCATAGACGGCTCCATCACATCATGGAACAGAATGAAAGAGATGCAAACGAGGTTGCAATTGTTTCATTGGATGTGGTGAAAGCCTTTGATTCAGTAAGGTGGCCATGCCTGATGGCGGCCTTGAAGGAATACGGAATGGGGCCGGGGTACCTGAGTGTAACGCTCACCTGGCTCGCTGGCCTGGTTCGCGCTGCTGTGACCTCTTCTAAGGTGATGCGCAGGGTCTGGAAGACAGACTGGACCGGGCCCCCAAATCTGGCTTGTCTGGCTCGCAGAAGTATCCTTCTGTAGGCGAAAATAGGGGATTAACTGTCTGCGGGGTAATGCAATCAGCCTCCCACTTTCCCCTCTCACCCTCCTCGAAACCCTTCTGTGATTCCTCGTAGCGTCTCACCTTAGGGTCTGGAAAGAAGAACTCTCCATCCTGCTTCTGATGCAGGGGCGCGTTGGTATCCAGTTACTTCACTGGATTTTCGGATTGGTGAGAACCAAACTTGCTTGGCTTCCAGGTAAGTTTTTTGATAAGAGGTTCCCCTTGTGTCCATGCATTAATGTACTAATGCTAGTGTCTTTTTCCCCATAGGGGCCGGGGTACGGAATACCGGGGAACAGGCACTGACCCGAGATGAGAGGTGAAATCCTTGTAGAAATCAGGTAAGTCTTTAATGAGCGTTTTTTTTGGTACTGTCTTTTCATTCGCTCATTAACGCTGATGTCTCTTTTTCCCCTTAGGGGCCGGGGTCCGGAAATGCCAGGATGCGGCACAGACCCGAAATGAAGAGGGAATGAATCAACAGGTAAGTCTTAACATGGAGATTTAGCTTTCCTTATTCTCTTCTCTCTCTCACCTTTTGTTCTGGTCTTTTTCTCCCTAGGCGCTGGGGCGTGACTGCGAATCCGGATGATCGCTGCTGAACATGGAGGCGACCAGTAAAGGTGAGTGGAATGCGGCGCTGCCGCGATCGACGCGATGAGCTTTTAAATAAAAGTCTTCCTTTTCAGGATTGTTGGCGAGATGTCTCCGGGATGCGGATTTAGCAGGTAAGGACTTTTCCTTCTTCTGTTCTCTTCCTTTGCAGGTGATCCAGGATGCTGGCAGGCGTGGCAGAAGTCAGGATGCAGGAGCAGACACGGTGAGCGTCCAGCTGCTAGATGCAGAACAACGCGAAGCACCTGTGGCTGTTCGGGTGGGGTTTAAATAGCCTTCGAAGAAGTTCCAGGTATGTATCCTTCCTCCAATCAGGTATGTATCCTTCCCCGACCACGCCCGGATGGTAAATTATCCCACAGGTAAAGTAGTTCCTTTCAGGCCTCAAGGAGGCCGGGATCCTGCAGCATGGTCTGCATCAGGTAAGTGCACCCAAGCCAGGACTGATGTCTTTTATGAGCCTGGCACCATAGGCGCCAGGACACTGTCCAAAGGGCCCCTATATGGGGTTGCTAGGTCCTTCCTTGGGGACTGGATGTCTGCTTTCGGGGACGCAGTGCTTGAACCGGCTCCCCGGGAGCGGGCATCATGACACTGAGGTGGGCGAAGCTGCTACACAGCTCACCTCTTGCCAGAGTCAAAACGGGAGCGATCATCTCGGACAAATGGCAGCTCAGCAGGGGCACCAGACAAGGCTGCCCTTAGTCTCCGATGTTGTATATTCTAGCACTGGAACCCCTAGCGATATACTTGAGGCAACAATATGAAGAAATAGGGGTCCATCCTAGCGAAGGACCACACCTAATATCACTGTACGCAGACAACATGTTGCTTTATCTGAGGTATCCAGAAGAGAACTTGCAATACATCCTTGAAGTGATGGAGCGTTTCGTGTCACTCTCCGGTATTGCGGTTAACCCCAAGAAGTCATGCCTATTTCATTTAGGGAGATATAAGGGAATTGCACAAAGTAACCTGCTGGTATTACAAATACCCTGGGAGACCAGCACGTTTAGATACTTAGGGATCAATATTTACCACGAGATAGAAGAGGAACACAAACAAACCACAGAGAAAGCGGTGGCTAATATTGAAAACAGCATGAGTTTATGGGCTAAACTCCCCCTAACTATGATGGGAAGGGTGACATTTTTGAAGATGGTGGTATTGCCTAGACTATTGCACTTTTTTGCGAATATCCCATATATGTTGCCCAAACGCTTTTTTAATAAACTACAGAGCTTATGTAGGGGTTTCATTTGGCACAACACCAGAAATAGGATAGCTTTATGGAAGTTGCAAAACGCGTATGAGAGAGGGGGCATAAAACTGCCTAATTTCGAGATATATCACCTGGCAGCGCAACTACAGTATGTGACTAAATGGCTAGCTGAAGACACAACGGCAGAGTCCAGACTGCTGAGGGTAGAATGCGAACCCTACTTTCTGAAAAAACTGATATGGCTGCCCAAACCAGAGCTACGAGGGCGATCGAAGCTGCTATAATTGGGGTGGAAGACATGGGGCAAGGCATGCCAGGTCATAGAGAACTTCACCCCGCGCTCCCCCCAAATGCCGTATGTGGCGCTAAAGGGAGTCGATGCACAACTAAGGAAGATAATACGTAGATACTGGGAACCGGTGGGCATAGCAACATTGGGAGATGTGTGGCGGGATGGAAAGGCACTGGAATTCACAACACTAATGGAAGAAACTGGAGTACACCCTGGGCAGTATATCACCTACACCAGACTAGTAAAACAGATAAGAGCCACATGGTCTGAAATAGCACTAGAAAGCCAACCAGATTCGGTCATAGAGACAATATATGATGTCTCAGAGGGAGGGCACGAGGTGTCTCGAATTTATGAATTGGTAATGTCCAGGGTGGGAAAAGTGGTGACCCAGTTGAGGCAGGAATGGGCGGAAGACGCGGGAGAACTCATGCAGGACGAGCTATGGGAAAGAGCGCAAAGGTACCACAAGAACGTGTCCAGAAACGCTAGATTACAACAGATACAGTTATATATAACTCACAGGGCGTACATGACCCCTCAAAGGATAGCCCAATTTAAAAGCACAGAACCACGAAGGTGCCCCAAATATGGGGAACCAGATGCGGGGAAGTTACACATGTTCTGGGCATGCTCAGAGATCTGGAAATTTTGGGGGGAGGTCACCCACCGGCTCTCTGAGAAAGGAATTAAGCTAAATATAGAATTAGTGTGGGCGTACATGTTGTGAGGACTTACTAGGCCACGTAAAATGAAACATGTCTGTAAACTTAAGGACTTGGCCTACATTCTGGCCAAGTGCAGAATAGCCATGGGATGGAAAGCAAGCCAGAGGCCCAGGGTAGAGGTGTGGTGGCATGACCTACTGAAATCGACCGAAGCGGAAACAGCAGCATGGTATGAAGCAGCTTATAGAGGGGAGGATGATGAAGTGGGAACGCTGATGGCCTGGAGACAGCTAGTGGCCTCATTAACCGAGCACATCTAAGCCAGCCCAAGCGAACATGACACCTCTGGGAGCGTGGAAGAGGCACCCCAGGAGGAATAGGTCTAAAGATACCATGGAGTAAGCTGAAGTTATGGGGGTGGAGAAGGGGATGGCAGTGGTAAATATACGTTGAAGCATGATGGTCGGACATTCACAACTGTAACTGCCGGGTGTGCTGTGTTGTTTGTAAATTGGAAATTAACAATAAAAATGGTGCAGAAAAAAAAATCTTTGTAGGGCCTCTAATTAGCGCTGTAACCCTATTGGAGTCTGATCAATGACCGTGATGTCATCCGCATATAATAATCTCCCCATGGGAATGCCTGCAATCTTTGGTGGAAAAGATTGAGTTTGCAGAAAGGCGTCTTCCACATCAGACAAAAAGAGGTTAAAAAGCTCTGGCGCCAACGGACAGCCTTGTTTTAAGCCAACCTTAATTGGAATAGCGTGAGTTAACAGGCCTGATTTATCTAGCTTTATTCTGATTGATGTGTCCAGATTGAGGTCTTTGATGTTTTTCAGTACCTCGCTCGGGCACCTCCAGTCTGCCAGTTTTGCCCACAGCTTGGGTCTTCTGATCGTATCGAAAGCTTTAGATAAGTCGATAAAAGCTAAATATACTTTTTGTTCCTTCCCTCTTTCATACTTGGATTTCAACAGGTTTATCAGGAAGATGTTTAACGTGGTGCCAATCCCTTTAACGAAATGTGATTGCCATCTATCTCTTTGGCCCATCTCCCTGCTCCATCTGGATAAGGATTTTAATAAAATTGTCGCAAAGACTTTACCAGCCACATCCAATAGCACTATCGGCCGGAAGTTGTCCGGTTTGTCCTTAGCCCTTTTTTAAAAATTGGGACAACTACCGCTGATTTCCATGAAGTTGGTACATTCCCTGAGGTCAAGATGTATTTGAACAGATGAGGGAGGAATCCTGCCCATTGTGATGGGTTCTGTTTCATCACTTTGTTAGCGAGCCCATCCAGACACGGAGCTCTCAAGAATTTTCCCTTCTTTTTTAAAAATTCTCTTTATTGGTTTTACAACATGTTAAACATTTCCCTGGACTATCCCCCCCTCCCTCTTCCCCTGGGAGGCAAGCTCAAGTCTTTCCCTGGTCCACTTTGTTAGAGACGGGTTGAGGTAATTCACTGCAAGTCTAGAAGTCTGAGGTGCTGGGTGCACCATACAGCCCGGAAGTCGTCCTTGAGAAAGGTCAAAGTATCTCCCCAATCTTTTGCAAAGTTGTGCATGGTACCAATCATGGCATACGTCACCCATTCCAGAGCCACGATTTCCCAGACTTTGCGCAGCCATTTCTGTATCGTAGGTATATTCGGGCTCTTCCATCTTTGCGCAATTATCGTCATTTCCGCCAATGTTAACACCACTCTCGCTTTTTCTCGGGATTTGGGCTCTCCCGCTGCTTGTCCCTCCTTGATTCCTAGCAAAATCTGTTCCGGTGGTCTACTACCCCCTGGCCCGAAGGCCTGTTCCTGCGCCCGCTGCACTTCCCTCCAGAAGGGCTCGGTTTTCTGGCATTTCCACCAGATATGTTCCGCAGTTACCTCCATCCCGCCCCCCCCCCCCCTCAAACACTCCCTCGACCTTCCCAGGTATATCTTGTGGAGGCAGGCTGGCGTGTAGTGCCAGCCAAAAAGTATTTTTTACCATGCTTCTAGCAGATGGGACGCTCTTGCTAGTCTGGGAATCTTCCCCCACAGTCTCTCCCATTCCTTCCTTTCTATGTCTCTCCCCAGTGTTTGTTCCCATCTATGCATGTATGGCCAGTGTTGTCTGGGTGTAGCATCGTCCAATATTCTATACAGGTGAGATATCATCCACTTAGCTCCATTGTTTGAGAGCAAAAACATTTCAAGCAGCGTTACCTTTCTGGTGGCAGCCTCTTTATTTACAGGGTTCAACACCCAGTGCCTTAGCTGTGCATACCCGAGCTTCTCCCCTTTCCCCACTGTGAATTCCTTTTTGCATTCTACGAATGGGAGTATCTCCTCCCCCCGGAACATGTCCCGCAGCTTCCATGCACCATCCTTTTCGCCGTTGCTTGAAGGCCCCCTTCACTGCACTGGGTGTGAAATTTCCATTGTTGAAGATAGGCGTGAAGGGGGACGGGAACGTTTTGATTTCTTTGGTGCCCACTAACTTGTCCCAATTGTTCATCACCAGTTTTGTCATGGCGCTCTCGAACATGTGCTTCGGCCTATGCTCTTTCAGTTCATGTTGTACTACTGCCCTGTCCATCCTAACCCATTGCTTGCTTTGTGTGCTCTCTCCCTACCGGAGCCATTTCCTGATTACCCTTCACTGCATGGCCTCGTAGTACTGCTGGAAGTTGGGGAGGGCCAGCCCACCCTCCCTCCCTCCTCGGATACCATGAGCAAATGCCTGCTGATTATTGCTATCTTACCCTCCCAGATGAATTTGTTAGTTAGAACCTGTATCTCCCTAAAAAAGCTTGCTGGCACCGCCTGTGGAATTGCCTGGAATAAGTACAACAAACGCGGGAGCATGACCATTTTCACTGCCGCCAGTCTCCCCATCCAGGAGACCCGGAGGTTCCTCCATTTGTGGAAGTCCTGTTTTATTCCCCACAGTAGGGGAGGGTAGTTAGCTGCATACCACCCTGAGAGGGACGATGTGACCTTCACTCCCAGGTACCTAATCCCCCTTGGTCTCCACACAAACAGTGTTGCTGCCATCAGTAAGTTGCGCTCCCCCGCCCCCAGAGTGTGGCTCAGCAGCTCAGATTTGCCGACATTGACCTGCAGAACCGAGACCCCCCCCCGAATTTCTCTAGCAGTAGCCTGCTTGCATTGATGTATTCTAGGGGTTTGGTCAGTGTGAGCAATATGTCATCGGCAAAGGTCGTTACCTTGTGTTGTTGTCTCCCAAATGGGATGCATTGTATCATATCAGCATCTCGTATTGTCTGCCGGAGGGGTTCCAGACAGATTGGGTAGAGCATTGAGGAAAGTGGGCACACTTGTTTTGTCCCTTAGCCTATCTTAAACGGACGTAACATGTTCCCGTTCACCACCACGCGCGTCAGTGGAGCCTGATAGTTAGCTTGAACCATTTTAAGAAAGTCCCCACCCAGGCCCATTTTCCCCATGACCCGAAACAGAAAGGACCACTCGACGCGGTCGAGTGCTTTTTCTGCGTCACGTGATAAGAGGACTGCGGCAGTGTCTGTTTTGTGCACTTTTTCCAATAAGTGTGCCACCCTCCTGATGTTGTCTGCCGTTCGTCTGCCTCTTATAAATCCCACCTGATCCCGGTGGATCAGTTCCGGGAGAAGCCCATCCAGCCTATTTGCTAGGATCTTAGTGTAGATTTTCGCATCCACGTGGATTAGCGCTATAGGTCTATAGGATGTTCTTTCCGTGGGGTCTTTATGGGGCTTGAGAATTAGGGTCAGTCTAGACTCTTTCATGGATGGAGTTATGCTGCCGGTGGATTTAAATGTATTGAAGAGGTGTGTCAAGTGCGGTGTCAGAATGGTTACAAAAGTTATATAAAAGGCTGCTGTATATCCATCTGGGCCCAGGGCCTTGTTCGGTGGTAAATTCCCGATGACCCTCTTCACTTCATCTTCCATGATCTCCCGGCCTAGATTATCTTGGGCTTCCCTGTCAATTTTAAGCATCTCTACCCTCTCGAGGAACTCTACTTGTTTGTGGGCCTGGGGGTTTTGCGATGTGTTAAGGGTCTCATAGAATTTAGCTAGGCTTTCTTGGATATCCCTGGTGCGTGTGCTATGCTCCCCGGTGTCTGTTTTCAGTGCTGTGATTGAATTTTTAGCCCTCGCTCCCCTCAGGAGGCATGCCAATAGCGTGTCCGCCTTATTAGTTTTGGCATAGTACTGTTGTCAAACAAAGAGCAATGCCCCTTCTGTCTTTGTTCGGAGGATCTCTAATTCTCCTACAGCATGCCTATATTCCCTCATGGATGACCTGGATGGGGCCGGCCCCGCCAGTTGCCTTGCCGCCTCTCCCTCTGTTTCTAATTGTGCCACCAATGCCTTTAGCTGCTTTTCCCTCTGCGGTTTTGCTGCTATCAGCTCCCTCTGAGTGTAGCTTTGAATGCGTCCCATCTAGTGTCTTCCCTTGTGTCTACCACCTTGTTGGTCTCAAAGAATTCTTTAATGTTCCCTTCTATTTACCCTCATATCTTGTCTCTTAAGAGGGTCCTTGGCTATTTCCACCCCACACCCCTGTCTCTTTGCACCCTAGGCCCATGTGCATGGAGACTGTTTTATGGTCTGCTATTCCGATAGGACCCACCTTCACTTCCCTAACCTGCCCCAACAGAGCTGCTGAAACCCATACGTAATCGATTCTCGATTGCGTACACTCGATAGAAATGTGTAGCCCTCCTCGTCCCCCTTCACTTCCCGCCACATATCCCACAAACCCACCCGATGCAACCCACCTCTCAATTCTGCCGACGGTACCGCACCCTCTCCTCTGATAGTCCCCTGGGACCTATCCCCTTCCCTGTCCCAGGCAATGTTGAGATCTCTCATTATAATTATTTGGCCCCTTGCATTATCATCCAGTGCTCCCAGGAATTGCCTCAGGAACGTGTTCCCCTAACTATAATGTACCTACCCTCCTTATCCCAAAGGACCTCCCTTACCCTGAAGTCCACTGATTTTTGATAGCCAGGGCCACCCCCCTGTCTTGGCCATCCCCTATGCATGCAGGATCTGATCGAATCCTCGCAGTTTTAGTCGTCCCTGGTCTCTATGTAGGAGGTGCGCTTCTTGTAACCCCAAAATATCTGGTTTCTTCTTCCTCGTAATTTGCTCTAACATTTTCCTTTTTAGAGGGGAGTTGAGTCCCTTGACATTATGGGTTAGCCATTTCAATTTTTATGTCTTTGTTTGCTCCCCTTTCCGGTGGTTGTTTCCCATCTCCCCCTCCTCCCCTGAGCCTCCTTGTAGCCCCCTCTTGTCCGCCCTTTCTCCTCATACTTCTTGCTTCTCTGCCTGTGTCTGCCCCTCAACCTCAGCTTGCCCCATTTCCCTCCCCACTAGAGGATATCTCGCCTCCCCCTCCCCCTCCCTTCCCTCTCTCCGGGCCTTTAAGCCCTTACTAACCCCATGATGTTTACGCCCCCACCCATGTTAACCCTTTTGTGTCCACCACCCCTACTCCATGTCACCTGATCAAGGTTCCCCCCCATTGGCTTCGCCCCCCCCCCCCTCCTCGATATTTGATTTCTCGCCCCCCTCCTTGTATAATGAGCTGTGTAGTGTGGTCTTTTCTGTTTGTCTCCAACTGTGGTCCACTCCTATGGTCTGGGTCTCATTCCATTTCCTGCCCCTGGTGATCTCTCGAGTCTGTTGTTGTGTTGCTCCTGTTCCAGGTCGAGGTGCTGTAAGGACTGGGCTCATTTGGCGGCGCTTGACTAGGGTGCTATTTGCTAAATCCTGGTACAGCTCGATTTGTCAGCCCTTGTATTTCACTGGTTCTTGCTGTCTTGCCGCCTTCAGGACCACTTCCTTTTGGGCATATCTTGTGAATGCCACCAGTACGTTCCTCGGCCATCATTCAGACTTTTGTTGAGGCGTCGCACTCTGTGGACTCTGTCCAGTTCCACTGCGCTTGGAGGTGTTTCCCCCAGGAGATCTGCAAAGATGCCCTGGATGACCTCCTTCAACTCTCTATCTGCTACTGTTTCGGATAGCAGATTCAGCCTTATATTGACCCTTTGGGATCTATTTTCCATGTCTTCCATCTGGAGTTCCAGGTTCCGTGTTGCTGTGTCCAGTCGTTCTAAGGACTCGCTATTTGCCGTTGTTTCTCTACCTCCTGTAGGCCCTTCTCCAGAATATCTGTTCTCTCGCCCGGTTGCCCTAGTTCCTGTTTCATTTCCCCCAGGGCTGAGTTGAGGTCCGATCGTAGTAGCTGGAGCTGGTCCTGGAATGTCTTTACTAGATTGGACTGTAGAGAGAGCATTTCCCCATGGAAGTCTTGGCGTGAGATTGGGACTGACGGGTCTATCGCCTCCGCTGTGCTGCATCCTGTTGTCCACTCCTGGATGCTCCTGTGTGCTTCGGCAGCTTCCCTGGCCGGCCACATTGTGGGCAGTGTTCCGGGGGTGTCACCCTGGGGAGGGCCGCCTTTATTCATCCTGCCTTTGGATTTAGATGACATCTTTATTTACCCTGGCTTGGTGTGGGTCGGTTCCCTGATTTGTTCCTGGTTCTCAGCCCTCTTATTTCAATGAGGTCCCCTTTGTGGGGCCGGGTGCCGCTGCCACCCTTATCCTGCAACCGGCGCCCCCAGGGCAAGTCCTGGTTGCCTGCACCTTGGCGTATGCGTAATACGACCTCCCTCTTTTTTTGCGGACCTCTGCCTTACCTTTTCACCTCACTTTTCGTGTTGTTTCTCTTTCTATGGTGGATGCTGGGTCTCCTTGAGCCCTCGCTGTGTCCTTTCCCTCTGCATTTCTTGTTTAGCTTTTTTTGTTGCCCCTGTGGAGTTCTCAGGCCTGTGTGCCGAGGCTGTATCCCCCGTTCGCGGAGTGTTATAGTGAGGAGGCGGTCCCCAGTGGGGCCGAAATGCAGGGCCTGACCGCTCCATCCTCCTTGTGCTGTAGTGCTCCTCTGGTCGGACCACAGCCCTCTATTAATTAGGGCCTTCTACTCCTGGGAATCCTGGGGTCCGTTGATGCTCAGGACCCCTTCAGATTAACTGTGTGCGCCAGGGGCCTTCCCACCGCAGTGGCCCCCCCTTGCCAGTGCTGCCGACGGTGATCTAGTCCTGCAGGGGGCTCACCTGCTGTTAACGTTGCTCCGCTCCTTTCTGGGCTGCTCCTGTGCCTTCTCTAGAGGTCCTCCTTAGAGCTGGAAATTCCGTTCGACCATGGGTGCCTGTTTCTCCTGGTGGGGTTCCTCCGCCTACTCCCCGTCCAACTCCGCCCTCCGTGTGCTGTCCGCAGCTGTTGAGAGTGCCTCCTCGTTCCCTCTTCTGTAGTGCCTCCGTGCCCCGCCAGTGGGGCCGCTCTCTGTGCTTCTGATGGGCCGCCGCCCTTGTAGCGTTTCTTGGTGGGGGTGGTGGTACTGCTGCGGGTGGGTGTGCGTCCCCACCTGTTGTGTTGTCCTTCTGACTCCGGCACCCGGCTTCCTTTTCCTGGCCTGATGGCCACTCCTGGCCCCCTACACTGGTTTCTTCCCACAGGGTCTCCCTCTATCGGCTCTGTTCCTCTCTCTGGTTCTGGACGTGGCCCTCTTCTCTGGCGGGTCGCTCTGATGTCGGGGCCACCTTCTCCAGGAGCCTGTGTGTCTCTCGTGTCCCTCACCCGCGGCTATGGAGCGCCACCCGCTGCTATGACCCTATAGCCGCTGTTCTCCTTACCGGGCCACCGGTTCCTCCACTTGCTTTTTTTTTAGTGGTCATCACCGGTGGTCACTGTCGCTTGCCGGTCTCTGGGTACTCTTTTTGCCCAAACCGCCTTTGCAACAGGGTGTACCCACCCGTCTCTGGTCTGCTGGGGCTCTCTCCCTGCTGGGTCGTGGACCCCCCCCATGTCTGCTTTGCTGGTGGCAGGTTCTCTCCCGGGCCTGCCGACTCCCGTTTCTCAGCTGGGTGCCCTCTCCCCTTCGCCGGCGCCTCTATGTGGGTGTCTTCCTGCTTTCCGGGCTAACCATGCACTTGTCTTTCTCTCCATCGAGTGCCCCTTCTTTATACAACTTTCACAGCCTCTGCGTGATGGTGGATCCTCGCTTAGGTGTTGGTGGGCTCGGTAGCGCCGTCGACACATCTATCTCGTGCTGGCAGCCATCTCGAAGTCACCATTTTTTGCCTTCTTAATGATTTCTTCAATCGATGAAATCTCGATGTCCAGCTGTTGTTCCCTGAATGAAATGTCTATCATTTCCTGGTCAGAGCTGTCTTCAATGTCCTGTAATTTAGCGTAATAATCGCACCAGGTATTGGTCGTTATTGGATTTGCCAGCAGCACGTCTTGGGGAGCATCCATTTAATTGATGATGGACCAAATGGCTGTCGTGTTCTTTGACCTCATTTTATTCAGCATCTGTTCCGAGTCCTGATTCAGGATTGTTTTTTTATGCAAGTGTAGCCAGTTTCGGTATTTTTGTTTTAACTTATGGATCTGAGATGAGTTTACACTTGTTTTTTCCCACAATCTGTTTGTCATATGAGTGCCGGTGTGACATTGTCGTTTTTACGTTTCCACTTTTTTTTTCACTACAAATTCTTGAAATAAATGCAAATAGTTTATAGTTTGCTTGTTATCTTCATTGTGCATTTGCTTAATTAGCCTTGTTAATTTGTTGTTAAGGTCAGGGATTTTGTTAGCACAAATTTGCAACTTATTTCGACCTGGGTTCAATGCTACATTTCTCCCATATGTGGATCCCCTAATATTGATTATATTCCGACAGGCAGGTTTTAGCATATTGTGATCGGTCTTTTCAATTGTTTGCACTTCCATGCATTTAATGAGTCCAGACATATTTGTTAATACACATATATAATCTAGAATATTCTTGCTACTTCCTCCTTTCCATGATGGCCTGCCTGGGATGTCTCCTTGAATTGTGCCATTTAAGATGGTGCAATATCTGGATTGCATGGCTTCCCTCCAGAGTAAGCCTCTTGTTTCTTTATTAGTTTCTTTATTTCTTTATTAGTGGATATCCGCTGATCGTCATGGATTGCTTGATTTTGTTGGTCTAAGCAAGTGAAATTAAAATTGCCCACAATTAGAAAGAGCGGGTCAATTCATTTGATTCTTTGCACATCTATTAGAGTCACAATGTCTTCCGGTAGATTGCTGTTTGTTTGATCTGCCGGGTTCCAGTGTATGTTAATTAATATTAAGACTTGTTGATTTATCGAGTTATCCTTTGATAACTTCATTGCTACCAGTTGTATGTATGGCATCGGGTTCTGTGTGTAAAGTCCAATGTAATTCATTTTTAACGGCCACCAGAAGGCCGGACATTGGTCTTCCTTTCCGGCCTTTGATTGCCGGGTTTAGCAGTACCCAATAGCCTTCTAGTGGCCATATTTTTATGAGGCAAATAACTTCGAAACCCTCTAGTTGTGATTTACCTTCGTCAAACAAGTGGGCGAAGCCTCCGGTGTTCCAACTCAACAGAGACCACTCACGTCTTTCGCTTACATTTTGGCCTTATTGATTATTTGTCTACTAGCAATCCTGCTAGCCATTTCCAGTTTGTTTCATTGCCATCTTTATCTGAATTTTGAGAAAATCCCTTACACCCTTATCTTTCGTCACCCTTTCATTTAGATTTCCTTTGGGTTTCCCCACATCTCATACCAACTCAGTGCCATCCTGTTGATGTCTCTGAGAATGCATCTCGTTGTGTATTTCAGCATTATCTTGGGCTTCGTCTAGTAGCAGCAGTTTAACTAACTTTGAGACAGTGTGGATGATTACCTTGTCTGTGCGCCTCTCCTCCGGAAATTCAATAATGGCAAAGTCTTTTGATGTTACCAGTCTCAATGTTGGCACATGGTGTAGTAATCGTATAGCATCCTTTCTAGACACAGCCTCGGGTTAGAGCCAATCAACGGTATACTGAGATTTTTGGACAGAGGGGCCATACTTTCCCGCCCATTAAATGGCTTTTCTTTCTGCTCATCTAGGAGTTTCAGGGTTACTTTTGTCGCTGGTGGTTTGCCATATTCTCTTGCTGCAGTATTGACATTTGTCAGTGAATCCTATCACCTTTCATTATTTCCTCCCTAAACTCCAGCCTCGCGTTTTTGGCTTCATGTGTATCTGATGAACTTGACTTTGGATAACGTCCTCTAGCTTCTTTCCGTCCCTTAGTATCTGCATAAGCAAATATCTCTTTTCTCATTGGTTCAATCGTTCTTACCACCTATCTCCCTTAGATATATCCTCCAAGTTGTTCATTTGAGGACATGTCATTTATCACTGCACTGCCATCAGTTGTTATATTCTCATCTTCCGAAACAGTGTAAGTAGATAAGTCCATTAGGTTGATTTCTATTGACTCCTCGTCTCTTTGTTCACAGGTCTCGATCCCCTGGCTTTCCTCTAAATTGTCAGTGTTCTTCGCTGACATTTGTTTAGTGATCTTTGTTGTACCTTCAGGTCTAGATTATGGGAGTGACAGGTTTTTAACAAAAGTACGACTTCTGTTTGATTTTGGTTTTGAGAGGCTTACTTGATTATTCATTTTTTTAACGGACCCTTTTTTAATAATTACTTTTTTGCTGTGATTTGCCTCTGATTTCCCTGGAGCAGGTGATATCCCTGTCAGATTCGTGTCATCTTCATTGCTTTTTTTGGCAAAAATCTTATAGAATTTTCTATCAGATTTATCTTTACCAACTACAACTTCTGTTAGATGTTCTCAATATGCAGTTCCAACCTTTCGTCTAATTGGCTCAGGTCTTTCCTGCTTATTTGTTCCATTTCGTTTTGCTCTGTCACTTCGTCTTTTATTAATGCTAGTTCCTCAGATTGTTGTTCTATACTAATTCTCAATGGCTGATGGATTCAGTGCCCATTTTCTTTCCTAAGCTTATGTGGTTTCTGAGCTTTATCCATTGAAGGTGAATGAATATCTTTGTGGGTTTGTGAGTAGCCCACCTTTGTCCTTGTATTTCTTTGTGGAAGCTCCCAACTTTCAATTTCAAAAAATTGGTTTGTTTGCACATTTATATCAAAGTGATCCAGATTCCCACCTGTTGCTGATGGTAGGCTTCCCGCTCCTTCTGACATTCGTGATAATCTCCTTTCTCTTTTATCTTTGATCATATGGTCCAATATATTGTGGCGCAATTGTGCCACCCATGCCAAGCTGTTTTCCATATTACCCTGAATGGCAGTTATGAAACCGTCCACGAAGATCATTTTCATATGGACCATCGCTAACATAGTAGTGTGGTCTTTTAGAGTCCCTTCCATGGCCTTGTGTAGCTTCATAAATGGAGCTTATATTGCTGTCAAAGTTGATACCAGGTGAAAGTCAATATCCTTGGTTTGGGGCTGGTCGTCCTGTGTTTTTGATGTTGAATTTGATCCGTTTTGAGTCTCTGAGGTCATTGAAGATGTATCTTTCGTTGATTTGCACTTCCAACTAGCTGCATTATTGCCATCACTTTCTGGCATGGTTTGAGTGAATTGAGTTTTTTTTGTTACACTTGGGATGATTTTCTTTAAGTTAAGAGAGCTATCAAACTTGCGTCTCTTTACTTCATTAAGCTCATGGTTTGCTTTTTCCATATTGATTGAACTTTCCAATAAGATCTGGTCGGGTACTTCGGAGCCTTCCATGTTGGACACCGGAATCTGATCTTGAAATAACAGTTCAGGGTCCCCGACTTTCTCTCCCATTGGTCGAAATCCGTTAAAAAAGAATTGCTGCCCCTTTAGGTCTCCCTCCGGGTCTAGTCTTGGTGGCTTCCAGATGTTCATTACTCATGTTAAATGACTGAACGTGGTCCTATTTAGTTTAACAGACTCTCCACCCCCGATCCTCAGGTTAGCTTTTTCGGCCTGATTTTTCTTTACCCCCCCCCTGCCTACTTCCTTGCTCAACTTTATTCTCTTTTCCTTTTGGCTCTTAAGAGTGTTGGGTAGGTCTGGTGCCGCAGGGAGCGCCTCCTGCCCCAGAGAGTCGGGCGTGCCAATCTCAACGCCCACTTCAGTATCAAAACTATTTTTCCATTTTGGTATTGCTCCCATCTTGCTTGTATCGCAAGATGGCAGTCTTGTTACCAGGGCCGGTCGCAAGCTGAGTGTCTGCCATATTCCTAGCGTCTATGGTTTCCTTGGAGGGCAAGTTGTCGATGTAAAGCGCTGTGATGGCCCGAATTTCAACTATAATGTTGAACGGCAGCCAGCGTTTATTATACTGCTACTCGTTCTTCCATTGGAATTGGCTTCCGTTTTGCTTTCTTTCACGATCGGGGTGGGATACAGCCCCCCCACCACCCTTGGTGCTTGATGGGCCTTTTCCATCTGGTTTGCCAGGTGTATTAACTTCTCCTGACTCTGCTCCTCCTCCGTTATCCACATGTCTCAGCCACAATAGCCACAATGGCTTTAATGCCTTAACTCACCTCAACTCAGGGCTAACCCACTTTCCTGCAAACCTCCGAGCTGATACGAGCTGAGCTCTGGGCCACTCAGACTCGCTTTGCACGCTCTTTACTCAGCAAAAGAGCTGAAAGGGATGGGGATGTTGGAAAATGTTGGAAGGCACTGCAGTGCTTATAGGCAATGTCCCCTTTAGCTGCCCCCCGGAACATATGCCCCTAGGCACAATGTCACCGAGTCCCCCACGCAGAGTCCCCATGGTTCACCTCCAATACTTTTTCCACAGCCACTGCAACACACACCTTGGCCATACACTCGTTTATTGCACATACATCTACGCACAGCAGAGAAACCTGCACTTATTCCACCGACTCAATGCACAAACTGGGCATATGCTGACAAAATGTCCATACACCCAATATCTGTACACCACGCCCTTCACATATGACCGCACATGTACAAACAAATCGGAATAATGAACCGGGAGAAACAGTAGATAACGAAAAGGGGCAAATGCATTAATTCCATTAAAAAAGAGGGAAGTAATAAAAGGGAACATTCCCATTTTCAGATCGCTTGCTTAAATGTATACCACTGTATAAAGAGAGGCAATCGCCCAAAGGCAGATGCTGTTTTTGAATGTAACCAGCATACAGGCTGCTATTCAGCAGTTTCTCACTCTGTACATACACACTCACTGCTCCCTAAAAATATGTACAAGTGACATCAGGGAAGAGTGGAGCATGACTGTCCTTTTGCATTAGTTGTAAAAGTGTAAAAAAGTAACATGCCTCATACATCGAAAACAGCATGTCAAATCTGATGACCTCCATCGGTCTGTGCACTTATGCGCTGCCTCTTCACATTTTGGTCTATGTGATGTGCTCGTTTTACCTTCTCTGTTCATATACACCCAGGAGATCTGAGCACTATATTAATACAGTTTATTGAACTTCATCATTGATTTTCATATCGCCTTGAAGCAGTGCACATCTATTTGAAAGACATTCATATTGCCTGCCTTCTCTACAACGCCAGTGTACACAGACTGACACATGATTGGCATTTTGGAGTAGCCAGTTTGTAGCCTGCATACCTGACCATCTGATGGAAATCCACGCCAAAAGGATGAGTACGCACACTGAAATCCGAGTGAGGACATTGAGTGAGCAGTCTGTGCAGCTGACCCAAGTCTTTCTGTTGTTTCCCTGCTTTTGGAGGCGGAGTCTACCCACAATATATTCACTTTCATACCACACAGTGGGCCGTGGAGTGAGGACATCCAGTGAGCCGTCTGTGCAGCTGACCCAAGTATTTCTGTTGTTTCCATGCTTTTGGAGGCTGAGTCTACCCACAATATATTCACTTCCATACCGCGGAGCGGGGACATCAAGTGAGCAGTCTGCGCACGCCTACTGTGGTCGGGTTGCACCCTGCTCCTTCTACTCTGAAAGGTAACATCTTTTTGCTGAGGCTCCGTTTGTCTCTGCTTCCGTCCTTTGCTGGAATACTGTCTCTGCCAATACACTATTTCTAGTGCACCTTCTCATGAGGTCTTCCTAAACACATTACATACTTGCCAACATTCTGTGACCAAAAAGATGTAGGATTTTTCAAGTTTCAAAAATAATAATTCCCATAACAATGACATCACAGGAAAATACAAAACATACAAACAGCACCACATAGAAAGATGTTGAAATGTTAAAAATGTATCATTCTGAATGGTAACTTAACACCAAATTGTCGGCAGATACTGTGTGATGATGTTACACTCTGCCACTTGCTTTCACTGGTGGTTCACCTAATGGTTGTCCCAGTAAGAGTGCAGGACAAAGTCAAGTAGCTGTCAGGTCAGTGGATTGGTCCGAGTCCAATCAAAGTAATCACCTGCCAGCCCACTGTACAGACAGACTCATTAATGTGTTGCATGCTTTGTTCTGGAGCCTGCCTTAGAGTCACATACATTACTTTCCACTGTCAAAAGCAGTAGGATCTGTCACTGAAATCTGTATGCGGTAGGACTGCTTAAAAAGCAGCAGCCTACTGCCTGTGGCGCTGCCCGGTGACAGGGCACTCACGCGGCAGCGTGATGTTGCACACCGCCGCGTGCAACATAAATAAACGGGGCGTTTCCCGGCCACGTCAGAGCGACCGGGAAGCCCGAACAAGAGAGGACGTGTGCGAGTAGTCCTTCGGGGTCTGGGGCTTATGGGAGGCACCGGGGGTCGCAAGCAACCCCCGACAGTGGCGACGAGTGGGGGAAACGATGCCTGGGCCCGGCGGTGAATTATCTGGCAATTTTTCTTGATGCAGCAAGGTCGTCCTGAGACTTCGCTCCGGCCTGCAGGCCGTGCGTTACCCACGCGGCTGGTGGCCATTTTCCAGATCAGGCTGTGAAACTTCTCGGAGCTCTGGTTTGAGCAGGGAGGTGAAGCCAGGCCTAATTTTTGGGAATCCTGTCATACCTGCATGTGAATATGCCCAGTTTGTGATTTTTCATTTTCCTGGGTCTTCTACGTCGAGTGCAAGCAAGGAAGAGGGCTGCAATGGCTGGACCTTCATAGCCCATATTTCTTTCTTGTCCTAATTTTTGGAGCAGTTGGAAGCTGAGGCTTCTTTTCATCCTCTTCATCATCAGACTGGTGGCCCCACTAATCTTCACCCTCTTCATCATCACAGAGGTGTGTTGCAGTAGCTGTTTCTTCAATGGTGCATGCTGGAGTCATTTGGACTTGGTGTTTGAGTTGCGGCCCCTGTCTTCCATGCTGGGGGTGCCTGTGCGCTCGAACTGATGAGTGATACTGAGGGCCAGGACGGAGCGGCGGTGCAGCAGCCTCCACGTGCGCCAGCAGCACTTCAAGGTTTGCTGCCTCCAGTGCAGCCGGCACAGCAGCCTCCAGTTGGTCAGGCAGGTCTTCTGGGTTCTCTGCCTCCAGCACAGCCCGCGGCAGTACCTGTTGTTCAGCAAATTCCCCCCGCCATGACTCAGGCACGTGCACAGGCGGCTCTGCAGCCCATCCCGGAGTTTGAGGTATCGGGCCCGCCTTCCAGTTTGGGGCCCAATGGAGGAGGTGGGTGGACCGCCTGGACATGTACTTTCAGGCTGAACAGGTGGTTGATGATGACACCAGGCTGGCAACCATGCTATACTCGGCAGGTCCCTCTGTCCAAGAGACTTTTGAATCTCTTCCGCGGGGGATGGATCCTACGATCAGGCGAAGGCCGCTCTGCAGGCTTACTTTCTGCCTCTCGCCAACGCGGATTAGGAGCGTTTTGTGATGCTCTCTGCCAAACAGAAAGACGAAGAGACTCTGGACACTTTCTATGGGCACCTGAGGCGTCTCTCGCTGGCCTGTGCTTGGGGTGATGCAGAGGACATGATCAGGACTATGCTTATCCAGGCTTGTTCATCAGGCAAGCTCAGGCGCCAGGTATTGAGGGAGCCCAGAATCACGCTTCAACGCAGCCTTGAACTGGGGAGGTGCCATGAGGTGCCTGAGGCAAGAGCAGCTAGAATGGAGGCTGGGTCGCGCCCCATCAAGACCGAAGAGGTATGTGCGATGTGGCGAGGTGGCAGGGGCACCAGAAGACCTGGTGGTGGTCCCCGGGATAGAGCTGGGAGGGCAGGAGAAATCTGCCAAAAATGTGGGTATGACCTGCCCCACCAAGCAGAATGCCCTGCGGCTGGAAAGACCTGTGGTGTGGGCTACCGGATCATTTCTCGAGGGTATGCAAGGCGGCAATGCCGGTGTTGGTGCCGAGGGGCCCGGGACGGTCCAGTTTCACTCGCCAGGGTCGACCATCCAACGTCGCTCAGGTGGACCAGACTGAAGAGGATGCCCAGGTGGAGGAAGCGGAAGAAGAGGAGGAAGAGAACATTTTCTTTGTCTCGAGTGTGGGGATCCTGAAAAGTAAGAGCAGGAGACAGCCAAGGTGCGTGGTCGAGGTTAATTGATCTCCAGTCCCGGTTCTCGTGGATACGGGGGCGTCGGTGAATGTGATGGCCCGTGGACACTATGATGCTATGGACCAGCCCCCCAAGTTGGCTGCACCCAAGGCCCGCATCTTTGCCTTTGGTGGTGTGGACCCTATCCCTCTGGACGGTGTGTTCGTGGCAAAGGTAGAACACGAGGGCTCCCAAATCACAGCACGATTCTACGTGACACCGGTGAGCACCAATACTTTGTTAAGTTGTGCTGCAGCAGAGGCCCTCGGCATTGTCAGCTTTGCATACTCTGTCTGTTTAGAGGACATTAATGACTTGCTCGAGAAGTATGCCGCACTGTTCAAGGGAATTGGGCAGATGGCCGGTGACCCAGTGAGGCTGCACATTGATGAATCGGTGCAGCCCATTGCCCTGAAACATCAAAGGGTACCGTTTCACCTCTGTGAACATGTCGACAAGGAGCTGGACAATTTGGTCAATCTTGACATAATAGAAAAGGTTGAGGGCCCCTGGGTGTCCCCGATAGTGGTGGCACGGAAGCCTAAACAACCTGATGCTGTTAGAATCTGCGTCGACATGAGGCTCCCGAACAAAGCCATTAAGAGAGAGAGACACCTTGCCCCGACGATTGATGACATCATTGCGGAGGTACAAGGTGCTCGCTTCTTTTCGAAACTGGACCTCCGGGCGGGCTATCACAAGGTTTTTTTTTTTTTAAATAATTGTATTAATTTTTCAATACAACCAACAATACAAACCAAACACGCAGTGCGATCCACCATCATTACATTTAACATCAATTGGTCTTTATTCACTGCCCCCCTACACCCACCCCCCTTCGCGAGCCTGTTTATCCTTCACACCCAGTATCTGCCACACATGGTTGGGCGTCATTATCATCAGATTCCTCTGGATCTGACATTGTTCCAAATAGGCCAGATATCAATGTTTTCCATGCCATCAGAGTACCCACTTCCTCCTTCCAAGACATGCAACTTGCCTCTTGCCACACCACCGTTTCAGCCTCCGCCCATTTCTGTAAATCTTTCCACCACACCTCCACCCGTGGCTTATGACACTTTTTCCATCCCATAGCTATCCTTCGTTTTGCAAGCACGTACGCTAAGTCTTTCAGTTTCCCAACATGCTTCAGCTTCCGTGGCCTAGGAAACCCTCCCAACAAGCAGGCCCAAGCCGTATTAACGGCGAGAGTGACCCCTTTCTCTGCTAGCTTTTGTGCAACTTCTCTCCAGAACCCCTCGATCACTGGGCACGCCCAGAACATATGTGTCATATCAGCATTCTCCTCATCGCACTTAGGGCACGCCTGTCTCCCGGCATTCCGGAATTTAGATAACCTCAGCGGGGTCATATATGCTCTGTGCGTTACGTACAACTGTATTTGCTGCAATCTGGCATTCCTAGATACTTTCTTATGGTATCCCAGGGCCAACTCCCACATCCCATCTTCCATTTGGGCTCCCACCTCTGTTTCCCAATCCAATCTCAAATGTGTCAATTCTTTTCCAACCTTGGTCATTACCATCTCATACAATCTAGAGATTTCATGTCCCCCCTCAGTTGTGTCATATATCACCCCCATAATGGCGTCCGGTTCCTCCGCCAGAGCTGTCTCAGGCCACGTTATCCGAATCTTCCGCACCAGCCTGTGATACGTAACATATTGGCCCCCATGTAGTCCCACCTCCTCTCCAAGTCCTTCGAACTCCCTGATTGCCCCCTCTTGCCATACATCACCCAACGTTGCCAGTCCCACTGACTCCCAATAGGTTCTGATAATCACCCTCAGTTGCTCATCTCCTCCCGCCAAAGCAACCAGAGATACCTGCGGGGAACACGGGAGCGGGTCCCCCATTATAATACATGCTCGTCGCCACATTTTCCACCCAAGCCTCATCATCCCCGGGTACTCCCTTATTTCTGACTCAGGCAACCAGATAATTTCTTTCAAGTAAAACGGGGAACAGTCATGCCCGAACAATCTAAATTCTGGGGTCGCTTCATCGCAGAGCCATTTGGCCACAAACTGTAATTGACTTGCTATATAATAGGCCTCAAAATTAGGTAGCTTGACGCCCCCTTTTTCGTGAAAGTTCTGCAACTTCCAGAGCGCTACTCTGTTTCGGGTACCATGCCACAGAAAGTCTCTACACACACCATTTAATTGAACAAAAAACCTCTTAGGAATCATATGCGGAATATTGCTAAAATAGTGCAGGAGCCTAGGCAGAACCACCATTTTAAGCATCGCTCCCCGTCCCATCATCGCTAAGGGCAACTTCTCCCAAAATCTCATGCATTTGCGGATTTTCTCAACGGCCATCTCGGTATTACACATGTGTTCCTCCTCCGCTGTATGGCACACATCTATTCCCAGGTAGTGTAAAGAGCCCACAGTCCACAGCACCTGCAACACCAGCAACCCTTCCACAGGGATTCCTTTATAACTGCCCCGAGGAAAAATGCTCAAATTTGGTGATTCACAGCTATACCGGACAACCTTGCATACCTTTCCATCACCTCCAGAATATGCTGAAGGTTTTCTTCCGGGTATCTCAAATATAATAACAAATCATACGCATACAAGGATATCAAGTGCCGTTCCCCCCCAACCTCGATACCTATCGGATCGTATTGCTGCCTCAGATACAGTGCCAGAGGCTCCAGAGCCAAAATGTACAACATCGGGGACCAGGGGCACCCTTGTCTAGTGCCCCTGCTAAGTTCCCATCTCTCGGATATCACTGTACCCGTCCGTACCCTGGCCAGTGGCGCACTATACAGCATCTCGCCCACCTAATGTACCCCAGCCCCATTCCATACTCTCCCAAAGCCGCCAGCAGCCACGCCCATCTGACCAAGTCGAAAGCTTTTACCGTGTCCAAAGACACGATTGCCATCTCTCCTTCATTGTCACAGCCCCATTCGATCACCCGATGGAGTCGCCTGTGGTTGTGAGTAATATTCCTGTCCGGGACATAGCCCGTTTGGTCCGGGTGTATCAATTTGCCAATTGCTTTCCGCAGTCTATTCGCCAGGACAGCCGTTAATATCTTGCCTGTCCTGGTTCAGCATCAACAGCGGCCTATACGATCAGCAGCTATGCCCAGGTTTATGAGGTTTAGAGAGCGGTATTATGACCGCCTCTCTGAGCGACTCCGGCAACCGTCCCACCTCAAACACCTCATTGAGCATTTCCAACATTGGGGGGAGCACTTCCGCCCCATATGCTTTATAAAATTCACTAGGTAATCCATCTGCTCCCGGAGTCTTACTAATAGGTAGCTGCCTAACAACCTCCTCCAACTCCTCCAACGTAATTGGAGCATCTAGTTCTTCTCTTTCCTCTGTGCTTATCTTAGGCAACCCAATGTCTTGCAGAGTTTCCAGCATTTCGTCCCGGCTACCTCCTCCTCTATCCTCATATATCTCTCGATAGTAATCCGCAAATTCCCTATTGACTCCCTCTTGGGTGTCTGTCACCTCCCCATCTTCCCTGGTTATTGTCCTAATCGGGGGCCACAGGGTTTCACATTTATATAGCCACGCCAAGAGACGGCCCGTTTTATCTCCACCGGCATGTTGTCTCTCAACGTACTTTCTGTAATTGAGGTTGCAGAGCCTTTCCCAGTATTCCGTGCACTGTTGCTGTAGTTTAAGCACCAGCTCGGTGTCTATGCATTCACGTTTTAGTTCTCTCTCTAACGCGCCTTCCACTCTTTGTAAATCAGCCAGAACCCCATCCTGCAGGCCTTTTGATTTAGCAATGGCCACACCCCGTACCACCACCTTGAAAGCCTCCGACAGTGTCCCCGCCAAGTCAACGCTGCCTGTATTCACCTCAAAATAACTAATGATTTCTTCTCTTATATCCTCCCTAAAAGCCGGGTCTTTGAGCGCCTCTGCTCGGAGGCGCCACGTCGGAATCCGTGCCCTAGGGCGGCCATATTGCCACCCCACGACCAAGGGCGAGTGATCCGACAGGACCCTCGCTTTATATTCTATATGAGCAATCTCTATCATTACATCCGACGTGGCAAAGACATAATCAAGTCTAGTGTGTAGCTGTTGTGGGGCCAAGTAATGTGAATACTGCCTCTCATTAGGGTGCTTAGCTCTCCACACATCTACCAGTCCAAAGTCGTCTAACAACGACTGCAATGCCCTAGCTGCTGGGGCAGGCCTGACCATCTTGTCATCCGACCTGTCCACTGCGGGGTTCAGCACACAATTGAAATCCCCTCCCAAGATCACTGCGCTACCCACGCACAAGCTCAGGTTAGTGCACATAGTCCGGAAGTACTCCGCCGTGTTTTGATTAGGGGCGTACGTGTTTACAATGCACACCTCTTTATTCTCTACCACCCCTCTCACTATGGCCAAACGCCCTTCAGTATCCACCGTTTCCTGCATCAGTTGGAACGGGACGTGCAGAGCCACCCAGACCAGCACACCCCTTGCATAGGCCGAGTACGAAGACCCCACTACAGTACCTTTCCACTTTCTCCTCACCAGCTCCAGTTTTTCCCTGGTCAAGTGCATCTCTTGTAACAATGCAATATCTACCTTTTGTCTTTTCAAATACAGCATAATCCTGTTCCGTTTAAGATAGCTATTGAGTCCCCTGACATTCCATGTCCCTATTTTAAGCTCCCCCATGGTTCATCAATACCCATTTCCTCCCTCCCAGCCGCCCCCATCCAACTGCGCAATACAGATACAATTCTAGGGATATTCCCTTTAGGCTCGCGTTTAAACTCAAACACCCCAAAACTATATACACACCAAACTCCCCTCCTCCCCCCCCCCATTCCTTCCCCAACAACTTCCTCCCCAACTGTTGCCCAGCTCCATCCCTGGATCTCAGGCACCCCCACATCTAGCCCTGTCTGGTACTCTCAGAGCTCAGTAGGGTGAAGTCGCCCTAGTGGCCACTTCACTATTAATACTAAATGGGGGTGTGAGGACTAGCCCCGAAAGGCTCCCTCCTAAAGCAACAGCCATAGTGCAAACAATGCATTATCTATCCCACTCCAGGCCCGTCTACGAACAGGCCACTTCAATGACTATAATCAAGTCCCATAGTCTTAAGCCGCACAATTTCACTGTGCTCCCATCACTATTTACTTATCTCTTCCGCCTGGACATCTGGCTCCTGGGGGCAGCCCTGCGTATCAAGCCATCCCATGGCATCCTCCGGAGTGTCGAAAAATAAAGTTCTGTTTTTATGAAAAACCTTCAATTTCGCCAGGTAAAGTAGCATGTATTTCTGCCCCGCCTCCCTCAGTCTCCTCTTAACAGCCCCGAAGTTCATTCGGCTCCGTTGCACCATCAGGGTGTAGTCCGAGTAGGCTGTTATATTTGCCTCCCCTCGCTTAATTGTTCCACCTTTGCGAAAGTGTTCCAGAATCCTCTCCCGGTCCCGATAGTTAAGGATCTTGGCGATCACTGGCCTGGGCAGATTGCCTGGCGGCGGCCTCCTCGTCAAAGCCCTGTGCGCTCGTTCCACAGCAAATCCTTCAGACAGAACTCCTCCGGTGATCTCCTGTAACAGCATGTTTTCGATGAACTCCTTGGGGTTGTGGCCCTCTGTTCCCTCCGGTATGCCCACAATGCGGATGTTGTTCCTTCGGGCGCGCCCTTCCGCTTCCTCCACTCTGCTCTCCAGGTTGCCCACTCTTTGCACCAGGGCATGCAGTTCCGACTTGTGTGTGGCACAGTCCGCTGTGTTCGAGCTCCCTTCCTTCTCCAGGCTCTCTGAGCGCTCCGACAGGGACCTCACATCCTGTCAAAGTAGGTTCACCTCCTCCTGCACTTCACCGACCTTAAGGTCCCACACAGTTTTCAGTTCAGCCACTAATGTTTCAAGCTTGGCCTCCCAGGCAGCTTTCAAATCTGCTTTCAAATCTGCAATTGCAGACAGAACCTCTTGATTTGGACTCGCGGCAGCCATGCCACCTGCGGGAGGCTTGTCTTTGCTCCTAACACTTTCTGGGCCTGTCGGTGTTCTGGCAAAATCGACCAGCGTAGGTTGCTTCACCTTCTGTCTGAGAGGCTTATTCGACAAGACGCAACAGCTGTATGTCATGGGTCCACCCGCTTCTACTGCTCCACAATCAGGGGGAGAAGGGCACACTCCTCGTTCCAATGTCCAATGCCCTACCCAAGCATGGGGGGACACAAACCCTCAGAAGCTCTGCCAGCCTTCTCTGCCCAACACCCTCTCCCCCTTCATACACACCAATATGCGACGTGTCTTTAGTTCCCTTCCGTTGGAGTCTCGGACTCGCCTACTCCTACTTACAGTTCACGGTGCAGAGCATCTACCATAGCCTTTGCCCTGTATGCGGTGGTGCCACCTCTCATGCAGTGCGTCCGCACTACTGTTACGCAGTTCCGGAGGGGCGGCCCGTTGCTGTCTTTCATGTCTGAGGCGACCCTCACCCCGGCGCCCTGGGCCTATTCCCCGTTTGTCGCAATGGATTGCGCTCTCCCACGTAGTTAGATAATTCCTCCGCAGGGGTACTTCGTGTCATCTGTCCGGATCACCGACAAGTCCCATTTGTCACCAAGGCAATTGTGCCCCTGGAAGTGCCCACGTTATGCTTGCGATTGTACTGGCACTATTTAGTGTGCCCTCTGATTGCAATGCAGCATGTTATGCACTCAATGTCCTGCTACTTCACTCTACACCGGCAGCCTTGCAAGGCTCTGAGCCTTATCCTGGAACACCACCTCAGGTGTCATTATTGCGCAGTTCCCATCTATACACTGACTGTGTGCGGGTGTTCCGTGGCCTTCGCATGCTTCAAGGACCTTTCCTTGTCCACGTCTGTCTTTCTCCTCAGCCTGCGTTGGCCTTATCACTCCCTCGTTTCCTGCCGGTATGCAGGGCTCCCATGCCCTCCGTCTCCGCGATTGTGTAGAGTCGGATCGAGTGTCGGGGCTTTCTGCTACAGTGTCCACTGGCACGCGGCAGTGACTTCTTTTCCTTTCCGGCTTTGTCCTGCAGGAGTTCGGGCTGCCGCCCGCAACACTGTAGTGCTTCGGTGCAGCGTGGTACTGGAGCGCTGCTGCACACACGTCTCAAGGGCTAGCTGGAGTCTAAATGTATCTTACTGTGGATACATTACAGTTCCCAAATTTCTTCGCCCGTCTCGCCTTACACCGCACCGCGGTCACTGCCCACTCACAGCTCCTCTTCCCAGTGTTCCTCTTTGCCCTCGGGCGTCCGCCATTTCCCCTCCACTGTCACAGTGCCGAACCCGTGGCTAAAAGTCTCACAACTCCCGCCACACTCAGCCGTGTCCCACCGCAGAAAGGTTATTCCAGGCCTCTCACGCTCCGACCGCCGACAGTCTATGCACATATATTTGCGGTCCTCCTTAATCATTGTACGCTTCAGAAGGGTTATGAAGGCATCCTGTCCCACTGCGGGTGTTCGGATCCTGTCGAGCACATATGCCCTCCACTGGAGCACTGCCGTGTCCCTCCAGTCTGCTGCAGTCATTTCACGGCACTTCGGTCAGCCGATTCCTTTGTCCGTGCTGTCGGGCGGCCACCTTGCCTCCTTCTTCCGTCCGGCTCACGATTTCTTCGTTTGGGAATTTCTACATCACGGCTCCACTGCGATCCCTGCAAACTTCAGCAGGCACAGCCGCTCTGTTCATAAGTCCGCACCTGGAGTTGTAGGCGTATACGGGTGTTTAGTCATGCACTTTTATAACAGGATCAATGCAGGATCAGAGGAGCTCCCTCAGCACATGTCTCTTCACATGGCCCTCTTGGCCACGCCCCGGGCTATCACCAGGTTGTCCTCCACCCCGAGTCGAAGTATATTACCACCTTTACCACACACCGAGGGCTATACCGCTATAAGAGACTGAGTTTTGGTGTGTCCTCGGCAGCGGAGGTATTTCAGAACATTATTTTGGGTGCCCTGGCTGATCTAGAGGACGTTTTGAATATAAGCGATGAGATCCTGGTGTTTGCAAGAACGGAGGTAGACCATCTGAGGCGGTTGGCGAAGACGTTCGGAAGACTGCAATCTTTGGGCCTCACCCTCCACAAAGAGAAGTGTGAATTTCTGCGACCATCGATAGAATTCTTTGGCTTTGTATTCAAGGAGGGGGGTGTCTCCCGATCGCAGGAAGGTGCAGGACATAAAGAAGGCGCAGCCTCCGGAGTCTGTGTCTGAGGTGCAAAGTTTCCTGGGCATGGTTACATACGGTGGACGATTCATAAAAAATCTTGCTTCCAGGTCGGAACCGCTCAGGGCACTGACAAGGAAGGATGCCATCTGGAACTGGGGCCCGCTTGAACAGGCGACTTTTGATGACATCAAGGGTGCCTTGGCAGCTGAGGATATCATGTCATTTTTCGATCCTGCGTTACCATCAGAAATCATTGTCAACGCCAGCCCATTCGGCCTGGGCGCCGTGCTAACGCAGATTGACTGTGATGGGGGTGCCCTGTCTGAGGCGGAGCAACGGTACTCGCAGATCGAACGTGAGGTGCTGGCAGTACTTTGGGGATGCCGGCACTTCTGGCTCTACGTCCTTGGACGCCCGGTGACGGTGGTGACGGACCACCAGCCACTGCTTCCCATCCTAGCGGGGTCGTCATCCAAGCCACCAGCATGCATTGAGAGGTGGATGCTCGCTCTTTTGGAATATGGAGTCACCTTGGTATACCGGCTGGGGGCGAACAACGCGGCAGACTATCTCTCCAGACACCCTGGGGCGGACATCTGTGCAGAGGAGGCCGAGGAGCACGTCTGGGTGGTGGTGGAGGCGGCCACGCCGAATGCCATGCCTCTTCAGAAGCTGGAGGCAGCTGCAGCGGATGATGAGTGCCTCAAAATCCTGAGGCACTCTATGCAACAGGGCTCCTGGAAGTCGTTGCTGGAGGCTCTGGCGGGGCGCACTCAGGAGGCCAGGACCGGACTTGGGCAGCTATGGAAGGTCCGGGAGGAGTTATCATTTTCAGCATTTGGCCTTCTACTCCACGGAGATCGGATTGTGGTGCCCCAATCGAAGGTGGACGAGGTGATCGCCCTGGCACACCGTGGTCACCAGGGAACCGCCAAGACCAAGGCACGCCTATGGCTGAAGGTGTGGTTCCCCGAGCTGGAGCACAAGGTGGATGACTTTGTGGCGGCCTGTGTTTGGTGCCAGGAGGCATCTCCCCTGCAGCGTGAGCCTGCCATAGAGACGATGCCCAGGGGGACGCTCCCTTGGGAAATTGTTCATGCAGACTTTGGGTCCACCACGATGGGCACCCACTTCCTGGTTCTGGTCGATGAATAATCAAGGTATCCCGAGGTGGAGTTCGTGGAGTCTGTGGCATTTGAGCACGTCGTCGTGGCCGTGGAGAAGGTGTTTGCAGCCCATGGGTTCCCACACACGCTGTGCTCGGACAACGGGGCGCCATTCCAGAGCGAACTCTTCTCGGAGCTGATGGAGAGCTATGGGGTGGTGCACAGGAAGCACTTTAAATAAGACCTTTAGAATTGCTCACGGGCAGGGGCAGTCCCTCCAGAGAGCCCTGTACCAGTTTCTGAGGGTGTACCGAGTGGCCCCGGCAGGGGCATTTTTTAAGCGGTGCCCTCAAGGC
The DNA here is from genome assembly GCF_040938575.1 of Ambystoma mexicanum. NCBI lineage: Eukaryota > Metazoa > Chordata > Amphibia > Caudata > Ambystomatidae > Ambystoma > Ambystoma mexicanum. The sequence goes on from NC_090936.1 coordinate 744,464,371, forward strand.
TTGCTGCCGGAGGTAGGAGAGAAAGAACCTGGGGTGATCAATGACCAACAAGTCGAGATGGACCGGCAAACAAGAATCGAGCAAGAGAACGTTCGGAGAGGGCTTCGCCCACAGCGGCTGGAGCCAGGCGATGAGGTCCTTATTCGAAATAGACATCCCCATGGAAAGCTCTCCCTACCGTATGAGCTGGAACCGCTGGACGTTGTCGCAATCCGGGGATCCATCGAGACTGCATCGGACGGCCAGTCTGCGGTGACTCGCAACGTGAGCTTCTTCAAGAAGCTGCGGGATCCAAGAACTGATCCACCTCCTGATCCAGACCCAGGAGAAGTCCCTGAGGACATGCCTGTGGACAGATCACCCGTGCCGGAGGTGAGCAGGAGGTACCCCCAGAGGGCTGGGCGAGGGAAACCTGCTCACCTCAGCGACTACGTGTTGGGTCATTTGGCTGATTGTCCTAATGATGAGAACTGTTAAGTAAGGGGACCCGGGTGGATGTTAATAAAGGGGTGTTTTGAACATGGGGCCTTGTGAAATGCTATGCATATATTTTGGTTTGGTTTGCAGTGTCTAGTGTTAGTATTGTTCATTGTTCTCCCGGAAAAAGGAGGAGTGTGGCGCTGCCCAATGACAGGGCGCGCACGTGGCGGCGTGACGTTGCATGCTGCCGCTTGCAACATAAATAAACGGGGCGTTTCCCGGCCGCGTCAGAGCGACCGGGAAGCCTGAACTGAGAGGACGTGTGCGAGTGAGTCCTTCGTGGTCTGGGGCTTACGGGAGGCGCCGGGGGTCGCAAGCAACCCCCAACACTGCCTAAATCTGTAGGGTTGGCAAGTATGACATTACTCTATCATCTAACTATTACCTACAACTGTGAGCGATAACAGCACTGTTTTGCCATCTCAAGGAGCGGAATTCAGTGGGCTATATTTTGGAGATCAGCGTCTGTGGGCTTAGTGCTTTTGAGCCGCATGGGCCACTAACTTAACCTAATTGCATTTTGTGTTGTGAGCTCCCTTTTTTTAAGTGTGGCAACTGCGGCTCTATCGACCTTTGAGCCGCACATTTATTTGGCCGAACTTGATCCCAGGTGTATCACGATAAAGTGGATTCTGGATTTTTGAAGAGCTTTCTCTTTGTAGTGCGGCGTCTGGGGGCACCCTGCCTTTGAGCCATACTAGTTTTTAGGATTCGACTAAAAGGAACTTCGAATTGCATTCTGGTCAAGGAAGTACATCTGCGGCTTCAAACTTTGTTTTGTGTGGAACCTAATTGTTACTCTGTAAGAACTTTGTGGGTTCTGCACTCGAGGCAGCTAAATACTTTTGATTCTACTGAGCCTGAGTGGAACTAATTTGCACATCCGCGATTCTCTCTGCTCATTATTTCGTTGTTGAAAGCTATTTATGAGAGGTGACTGTGGGCTGCGTGCCTTTGTGCCTCTCTGTATTTGTCTCTGATATTTTCACATTGAAGGGAACTTTACCTTTATGTATTAACCCACGGTTTTCTGCCTCTGAACCCCGTTGGTGATTGGAAACAATTTTCTGATAACATTCAATAGGATACCTGTGAGAGGTCACACCGCTTGCTTCTCCATTGGTATTTAACTGCAGACTAATGCCTGCTCTGAGAAGTGGCTTTGGTTCTATTGAAGAAGCTGGCAACAAGGAGTCATTTTCTTTGACTACTCAATTGGTCACTATGAAGGGCAAGGAGTCTGAAGCTCCTTTAGAGGGGTTGCAGCCTCCTTTCAGTAACCAACTACAGGGGTTCAACAAGTCAATGTCTATAAAGGGGTCAAGTGTGACTATTGAGTCTGATGCCATGGCCATATATGTTGACTTGGGAATTGCATCACCATCTGTGCATGACAAGGGGAGACGCCACCAGAGAATTCGCACCCAGACACTATCGATAATGCTATATTAGGAACTTCCCTTACCATTATGGGTTCACACGAGTTAATTGATGCAGTGTTTACCTGCTGTAAGAAGGATTGTACGCTTCCATGCCTCAACGCCACTGCAAGTTGACAATTTTTAAAAAAATATATGTTTATTAACTTTTAAAACCAACATCAACCAAACTGTTAACATCATTGATACGTCATTTATCATTTCCACATGTAACGCCCCACCCTCCCTTCCAAGACCAGAGTTTATCTTTCAGTTCTGCCGTTACCAGTCTCCGGTTACGAGCTACCTGCTTCATCCGTGTTAGCCTCGCCTTCCCTTGGGTTGAATAATGGCACCGAAAGCGCCACCCATTGGTGTAAGTCTTCGCTGGTGTCCAACTTCTGTTCTCGAAGTGCGTTCTCCCACGCCCCAGTTTCTGCTGTTACCCACTTATGAAGGTCTTCCCACCACAGTACCACACATGGGCTTCTGGTGTTTTTCCATTCCATAGCAATGCGTCTCTTTGCCAGTATATACATCAAGTTCTTGAGCTTGTTTAGAGGCTTGTTCTTCCTACTTTTTTTTTATATCTGCCCAAGATGCATGCCGTCGGTGTTTGCACGTCTAGTTCGATATCTGCCTCTGCCACCTTTGCAGCTATCTGCATCCAAAAAGGATTGTATTGCCCTGCATCCCCAAAACATGTGAGTCATTCCTGCACTTGGCTCATTGCATTTAGGGAATTCTTTGACTCCCGCCCCCCGAAATCTGGAAATCACTTCCGGTGTGAGGTATGCTCTTAGTGATATAGAACTGTATGAGCTGTAATCGGGCGTTCCTGGAGACATTTTTATGGTAATGTGTTATGGTTTCCAACACTTTATCTTCAAATTCCAAGCCCAGTTCATGTTCCCATTTCGCCTTGCATTTGAGCTCTTCTTTGGTTGTGCTATCCAGTAATATTTTGTAGAGCCTCGAGGTTTCATGTCCTCCCTCCGCTACATTCAGCATGTTCTCCATGATCTTGTGTTCTGTTTCTAGATTCTTGACGTCCGGCCATTTGTCCATGAGCTTTTGCACTACTGCTCCATGAAGCAGAAACTGTCCTGTCCTGTAGGCAGTCCTGTGATTTCGTGCAGTTCAGCAAAAGGTAAGATCCCCTGGTCATTTACCAGGTTGCCCAATGTAGCTACTCCACTGGGCTCCCATCTGTTTCTTAACTCTTTCCGTCCCCAGGTGCTGCTCGCCATGATTGCTGCTATAGGAATCTGAGGGGAGATTGGGTCATTTATCTTCACCGTCCTACAGACCCGTTTCCAAATCTGGATACCCAGTTTCACCAAGTAGGGGCAGTTTTGTGTTGCGCCTGCTGGGGCCCAGAGTAGATCCTTGAGGAACATTTGGGGGGTAGCTGGTTGTAAGAGTCGGGTGTCTGTCATGGTTTCATCCGCCATCCATTTCACTACATGTTTCAGTTGACCTGCCAAGTAGTACAGTTCAAATATGGGGTTTTTCAGGCCTCCCCTTTCATAGGGTCTCTGTGTTACGCTCACCTGGTATCCACAGGGACGCCACCCAGCCGAGTTACTTGCTGGTATGCTTCTCAGCTTTGCCCTGATGTGGTCTGCGGGGAAGGTTCTACCTGAAAATACAGGAGGACTGTGTTCAAGACTGACCGACTGGGGTAAGTATCCTCCCTCTACCCTGTATGATTCCAGTCCCTCTGGCGCCCTCTCCTCACCTTGTGGTAGTATTAGGTGTGCTCTCTGGCCTGCCTTCTTTGCAGGGGCGCGTTGTCTTTCATGGGCGAGTGCGGTCCAGTTACTTCACTGACGCCGGCCCGTTTGATATTGTTCAGGTAGGTCTTCTTGCTGTTCTTTAGTTTTGTTGCTATCCTGCATGCCTTTCGTTGTTTAAAATGTCTCTTTTTTCTGCCTTGGTTGGTTGAGCCCCGCTGGTAAATGATGAACGCTATGACGCGGTAAGTAAGCGCTATGCGCAGCGCTGCAAAGTCTTGCCTTTGATAACCTGTGTTTTCCTTCCTTGTAGGTCGCGGTGTTCCTCAGCGCGAGTGGAATATCCGGAGTGGTGCCAGCCGAGAGGCGAACAGCCAGGTAAGCCTTTTGAGCAGTTCGTAATTTGTAAATGTGTCTACTGCTTTCTTTAATGTTGCCTCTATCTTCCTCTTTCAGGTCGTTCTGTCCGGGAGGCGTGCAGATTCGAGGAAGCTGTTCTCAGTAGCTGCGAGTGTTTAAAGATGAAGACTGCAGGTAAGATGCTGCTGCTAATGATGTTCCTTTTGTCTCCTTGCAGGTTCTGCTTCTCCGAGGTTCGAGGGAATAGCTGGACACGGTGAGCGTCACATTGCAAGCTGCAAAGTAACGCGAAGCATGTTGTCTTGCTCGGGTGTGGTTTAAATAGCCCCAACAAAATAGTCCAGGTAAAGTAGTCCCTAGGCTACCACATCCAAAACACTAGGCCGCATAGCTTGGTTCTTAGGAACCAAGCTATGTGGATGCCTCTATGTTGGCTGACAATACAATAAAGTAGTTCCCAAGCACATTGTTTTTCATGGTGTATGAGCCTGGCGCCATAGGCGCCAGGACTAGCTCCATGAGGGCTTTTGAAGAGGATGCCAGGCTCTAGAGGCCGGAGTCCTGACTCCACCTGGCCAATGGGTTTGCCAGAGGGGGTTTTGGGCGAGGGTCGTGACAGCACTCCCCCCTAAGGCCCCTCCCATGGTGTTCCTTCTGTCTGGCCCAGGTTTGGTTGGGAAGTTCTGATAGAATTTCCTGATTAGACATGGTACGTGGATATTCTCACTGGGCTCCCAGGATCTATCTTGCGGTCCAAATCCTTTCCAATCGACAAGATAATATAGCTTGGTCCTAGAGTATTTAGAGTACAAGATACCTTTGACTTCGAATTCTGGTTCTCTGTCAACAAGTATGGGCTTAGGTGGTGTCCCAATCAGGAGGGACACATGGAATACCGGGTGGATGTGTAGATTAGGTGGTAAATCCAGTTTCACAGCTGCTGGGTTGATAATTGCCTTAATGGTATAGGGTCCTAAGAATCTGGCATGAAAGGTGCTGGTTACCTTGATGGGGACGGATTTAGCGGCTAACCAAACTTTGTCTCCTACTTGATAATCAGGGGCCTTTTTCCGGTGTTGGTCGGCAAATCTCTTTTGTTTTTCTTTGGCATGAATAAGGTGTTCCCTTGCCCTTTTGAAAGCCTGAGTAATGGTTGTGTGTAGAGTCTTTACTGCTGGCATTTCCAAGCTGGCTGGAAGGTCTAGTTCAGAGGTACGTGGATGTCTGCCATAAAGGGTATAGAAGGGCGTTTGTCACATGCTTGAATGCAAAGAATTGTTATATGCATATTCGGCTATCGATAGTAGGTCTTTCCAATTCCTTTGTTCGTGGTGCAGCATGCACTGCAAATATTGCTCGAGTGTCTGATTGGTTCTCTCGGTTTGGCCGTCCGTTTGGGGATGGTGACTGGTAGATAGCCTAACGTCAATCTGCGCCATTGCACAACATTTTTTCCAGAAGTTTGAAACAAACTGGCTACATCGATCAGAGACCAGAACCGAAGGGAAGCCATGTAGCTTAACCACGCCCTCCAGGAACACTTTTGCTAAAGTGGCTGCGTCTGGGAGGCCTTTGAGAGGAATAAAATGGGCCATCTTCGAGTATAAGTCCACAACTACAAGGATAGTGTTTAACCCTTGGCTTGGAGGTAGATCAGTGATAAAGTAAAGGGAAAGAGTGTGCCATGGAACTGGAGGAATGTCCAATGGTTGTAGGAGACCAGATGTTTTTTGTTTCTGTGATTTATTTTGTGCGCAGACACCGCAGGACTGAATATACTAAATGATGTCCTTAATCCAGGTAGGCCACCAAAAGTTCTCTTTCACCTTAGTTAGGGTTTTGGCGATCCCAGGATGACCTTCGATCAGTGAATCGTGATAGTTTGAAATAATATGCTGTTGTAATTCCTTCTTGGGTACATATAGGCGATCCCTAAAAAAGGGTAGATGGTCCTTGTTGGTATATTGTTCTCCTTGAGTTTGCCACGCGAGGTAGGCATCAGGATTCATTGTCTGTTGGATTTCTTTTCGTAGTTATGCTTGTGTTAAGGCTGTCGTGATACCCAATAGTTTGTCTTCATGTATAATAGGTACTGGGTCTGGAGTTGTATATACTATTTCATCTATGCCCATGCGAGATAAGGCATCCGCCTTTCCGTTTCTGACTCCTGGTCGAAATGTGATTACATAATCATATTCGGCGAAGAAAAGGGCCCACCGTAATTGGCGTGAGGACTGGGCCTTGGCTGTTTTGAGATATTGCAGGTTTCGGTGGTCTGTGATGACTGTAATGGTGTCTGGCCCCCAGAAGGTAGTGCCTCCAGGCTTTAAAGGCGTATTTGATAGCCAGGAGTTCCTTGTCCGTGATGGGATAATTAATCTCTGGAGGTGAGAACTTTTTCGACCAAAAGGCCACAGGATGTAGCTGGCCGGTTTCAGGGTCTCTCTGTGAAAGGACAGCCCCCATTGCGTGCCTGGATGCATCAGTTTCAACGACATAAGGGAGGTCTGGACGAGGATGTCGCAGGATTGGAGCGGAGGTAAACCTTTGTTTAAGTTCCTGAAAGGCTTCTTCTGCTTCTTCGGTCCAAGCAAACTTTTTATTGTTTTTTCGTAATAGTACTGTGATTGGGTGCACAACCTGAGAGAAGTCTGGGATGAACCGGCGGTAGAAGTTCGCAAAGACCAGCATGCTTTGTACCCCTTTCAGAGACGTCGGTGAAGGCCATTTCAGAATGGCATCTACCTTGCGCACTTCCATTCTGATTCCTCCTGGAGTAAGGATAAAACCAAGAAATTCTACTTCGGTGATGTGAAAAAAGCATTTTTCAAGCTTTGCAAACAAGCGATGTTGACGTAGCTTGGTGAGGACTGAACGAACGTGCCTGACATGATCTTGTTCCGAGGCTGAGTATACTAAGAGGTCATCTATGTACACTAAGGCGCACATATCAATTAACTCCCTTAAGACGTCATTCATGAAATATTGGAATGCCGCAGGAGCGTTGCATAACCCGAAGGGCATGACTTGATATACAAACAAGCCGTACTTAGTACGGAAGGCGGTTTTCCATTCATCTCTTTTTCTGACTCGGACCAGGTGGTACGCTCCTCAAAGGTCCAATTTGGTATAAATCTGGGCATCTTTAACTTGGTCTAGCATCTCAGGGATAAGTGGCAAGGGGCAGCGGTTCTTCACGGTGATCTGGTTCAATGCGCGATAGTCAATAGAGGTTCTCAAGTCTCCTTCCTTTTTCGGCACGAAGAACAAAGGACTGGCTGCGGGGGACTTCAAAGGACGGATAAATCCGTTTGCAAGGTACTGGTCTAAATAGGATTTCAAATGAAGGTTTTCTGGTTCTGTGAGAGCATAGATCCTGCCGCCAGAGATTTGTGCACCAGGAACAAGGTCGATCTGACAGTCATAGGGCCTGCGCGGCGGCAATGTATTGGCTTGGTCCTTTTGGAAAACATCCTGGAAATCATGGTATTCACTTGGCAAGGTATTAGTTGCTCCCAGGGTTGATACTGTCGCTCCGGGAGTCATGGGGATACAGACGTCGGGTTTCTCCTCTTGGTAATAGCAGGCAGTGGAGCAGTCACCGGGGAAGGTTAATTTTCGTGCCCGCCAGTCTATCAAACGGTTGTGAGCAACCAACCATGGCATCCCTAGTATTAGCCTGAACTGAGGTGTCTTGATGAGATCGAATGAAATAGACTCCCGATGTCCGTCATGGCACAGCAAGTTTACCTTGGCTGTGCACTGGGTTACTGGTCCGGAAGTGATTTCTGTCCCATCCACAGTGGTTACCTTGTCCATAGTTGGCTTAGAACACAAAGGAAGCCCCATCTCTGCTGCCAGTTCTTGATCAATATAATTTCCAACTGCTCCGCTATCGATGTATGCTTCAACGGCATGCATTCTTGACGACTGTTGGTGGTTAATTAAGATCACTGGTATTGCAAAGTGCGAGGTCAGCACCTTTTTCTTCTCACTCGACAAACTGTTTGTCGAGCTTGGTAGTTTTCCGATTACTTAGCTTCATCCTTCTCTGTGGCCCTGACTGTTCTTCTTGGGGGTTTTACTGGACAGTCCTTCAGGAAATGTCCTGGTTTCCCACAATTCAAACAAAGCTGTTGTTGTCTTCTTTTGTCCCGCTCTTGTTTTGTTAATGGAGGCCATATCCCTCCAATCTGCATGGGTTCTACAGCATTTTCAGGTACACGGGGTGTGTTTTCCCTTGGTCGAACATACACGGTCCGACGGTCCGTCTTAGACCGGTCTGCCTTTCGGTCCTGCAACCGGTGGTCTAGCTGCACGACCAGATTTATGAATTCTGCACAGTCTCTGGGTGGCTCAACCACCTGGGCTAAGACGTCCTTTAATTTGCCTCGTAAGCCTCGATGGAATAATGTGTTTTTTTTGCTTTCTGGCCACCTAGCTTCGGCAACCAGTCTGTTGAAGGTAGCAATGTACGTTAACAAGTCCTGATTCCCTTGTCTGAGGGACAAGAGTTCATTGTCTGCTGCTTCCTGGGTATGGCGAGCAAAAAGTTTTTCCATTTCTCTCTGGAACCCCCCAAAGTCATGTAAAAGAGGATCGTCATGGGTTACCAACAGCACCGACCAATCTGCTGCACTACCACTCAGGTATGATAAGACAAAAGCTACCCGAGCTTGGTTGTTTGGAAATGCTCCAGGCCTACAAAGAAAATGAAGGCGGCACTGATTGATGAATGCTGCATACTTCTGTGGGTCACCTGAGAACCTTTCTGGTGGTACCAGGGGCGCTGTTACAGGTAACGTGATCTGTACCGGAGTGGGTGGTATGGCGGGGTTTTGCATCGTTGGATTGCTTCCAGGAAGAGGCATCTGTCCTGCCTGTGATTGCAAGTATTGCCTGCTAATCTCTTCAGTGCGTTCTTTGGTCACTATTAGGTCTCTCTGGAGGGCATTAGTCTCTTGTCGGGCAGAATGGACCTCAGCACGAAGCTCTCCTAGTAATTGGGCCAATTGGTCCATTTCTGATGTCTCCATGGCACCCAGGTGGATTTGTTATGGTAGGCTTCGCGTTCTGTTACGCTCACCTGGTTTCCACAGGGACGGCACCCAGCCCGGTTACTCGCTGGTATGCTTCTCAGCTTTGCCCTGATGTGGTCTGCGGGGAAGGTTCTGCCTGAAAATACACGAGGACTGTGTTCAAGACTGACCGACTGGGGTAAGTATCCTCCCTCCACCCCTGTATGATTTCAGTCCCTCTGGCGCCCTCTCATCACCATGTGGTAGAATTAGGCGTGCTCTCCGTCCTGCCTTCTTTGCAGGGGCGCGTTGTCTTTCATGGGCGAGTGCGGTCTAGTTACTTCACGGACGCCGGCCTGTTTGATATTGCTCATGTAGGTGTTATTGCTGTTCTTTAGTTTTGTTGCTATCCTGCATGCCTTTCTTTGTTTAAAATGTCTCTTTTTTCTCCCTTAGGTATGCAGAGCTTCAGCACGGCGAACTGGCTTGGTTGAGCCCCGCTGATAGTTGATGGCGCATTAAGAGCACTATGACACGGTAATTAAGCGCTATGCGCAGCGCTGCGAAGTCTTGCCTTTGCTAACCTGTGTTTTCCTTCCTTGTAGGTCGCGTTGTTCTTCAGCGCGAGTGGAATGTCCGGAGTGGTGCCAGCCGAGAGGCGACCAGCCAGGTAAGCCTTTTGAGCAGTTCGTAATTTGTAAATGTCTCTACTACTTTCTTTAATGTTGCCTCTATCTTCCTCTTTCAGGTCGTTCTGTCCGGGAGGCGTGCAGATTCGAGGAAGCTGTTCTCAGTAGCTGCGAGTGTTTAAAGATGAAGACTGCAGGTAAGGTGCTGCTGCTAATGATGTTCCTTTTGTCTCCTTGCAGGTTCTGCTTCTCCGAGGGAATAGCTGGACACGGTGAGCGTCACATTGCAAGCTGCAAAGTAACGCGAAGCATGTTGTCTTGCTCGGGTGTGGTTTAAATAGCCCCAACAAAATAGTCCAGGTAAAGTAGTCCCTAGGCTACCACACCCAAAACACTAGACCCCATAGCTTGGTTCTTAAGAACCAAGCTATGTGGATGCCTCCATGTTGGCTGACAATACAATAAAGTAGTTCCCATGCACATTGTTTTTCATGGTGTATGAGCCTGGCACCATAGGCACCAGGACTGGCCCCATGAGGGCTTTTGAAGAGGATGCCAGGATCTAGAGGCCCGAGTCCTGACTCCACCTGGCCAATGGGTTTGCCAGAAGGGGTTTTGGGCGAGGGTCAGGACACGCTGTAGTACTTGTAGCGCTACTCTGTGTCTCCCTCCCTGCCAAAGGAATCTTCTGCAGAGCTTATCTAGGTCTTTGAAGAACTTCGGGGGGATGTTGAATGGGACATTGCTGAAACAGTTCAGAAGTCGGGGCAGTGCCACCATTTTGAGAAGTCCAGCTCTTCCTGCCACTGACAGCGGCAGTTTACCCCAGAAGTTCATCGATTTCTACAGGCCTTCTCTGGCTTTCTCCGTGTTCAGGGAGTGTTCAATTTTAGAGTTGCGGTGGATGGTGATTCCCAAGTATTTGAAGGAAGTGGTCCTCCACTGGAAGGCCATTGTAGGGAGACTCTTGGCCCTGTCCCCGCACAGGGCAGCTAGGGGGAAGAAGCATGATTTTTCTTTATTGATTTGGATCCCTTTGTATCTGTAAAACCCATCAAGTGTCTCCAATATATATGGCAGTATGTGTTCAGAGTTATTCCGGTATAGTGTGTCATCTGCGTACACCGACACTAGATGTGTTACCCCGTCTATCACTATGCCCCTATCCCCATATTCTTGTCGCAAGTAAGCAGCCACAGGTTCGGTGGCTATGATATATAACATGGGTGAGAATGGGCATCCTTGTCGTGTGCCCCTGTGGAGATACCATTTGTCAGAGTATGTTTTATTCGTACGTTGAGTTTGGTCCACTTTAAGAAGGCTGGTCCAATCCCCATTTTTATCATGGTGGCGTATACCTGACTGAATCGAAAGCTTTGGTGGCGTCTAGGGACGCCACTGTGCATTTCTCGGGTCTCCTGCTAGTGCTGTATATGACGTGGTGTAGTCTACGCAGGTTTTCAGTAATGGTCCGCATTGGCACATAATCCGTCTGATCTTCATGGATCCGTAAAGGGATCACTCTACGTAGTCTCCTCGCCAGTAGTGCCTTCAGAATCTTGTATGAATTTAACATAGATAAGGGCCTGTATCAACCACACTCCTCACCATCCCCTCCAGGTTTTAGTAGTTTTAGTAGTGGGATAATTACAGCCTCCCTCATGGTTTCTCAGAGGCTGCCTGCTTCGTATGCAGCGTTGAAAACTTGGGCTAGGAGTGGTGCCAGGATGTCCTCGTACACCTTATAAAACTCTCCTGGTAGCCCATCAGTTCCTGGGGTTTTTCCGGATGGTAGGGATCTAATGGTTACCAGTACCTCCTCTGGGGTAATGGGTTCATCTAGAGCTTCTGCCATCTGCGCGTCTAATTTGGGCAGCTTAATGATGTCTAGGACGTCTTCTATTTCGGTGTCCGTGGGGGACGGGGTGCTGGCATACAGGTTCTGGTAAAACCCAGAGAACACCAAATGTATTTCTGTTTGTGTGTGCACTACCCTGCCCTCCGGACTACGGACCCGGCAAATAGGCATCCTAGGAGCTTCTTGCTTGTACAGCCAAGCCAATAATTTCCCAGGGCATGGCTCCTTTCAATGTATTTCGTGTAGCTAAATTTTCCCAATTTTCCCCAATATGTTAAACAAGCTTGTCTAAGCTCCACCTCTTTTTTCAAGTGTTCAGGGTTTGAATTGGCCTCCACTTCTAGTTCCCTCAGTTCCCTTTCGGTGTGTGCTAATGAGGTTTTGATGGATCGCTGGGCTACCCCAATAGCAGCAATCATTTCCCCCCTCAAGACCACCTTGTATGCTTCCCATACTTTGCCAATGTGTTGCACGCTTTTTTCATTTATCTGCCAGAAGTCCAGTGTACTTTTCCTAATCTGTTCACAAAAAGCAGTATCTAGCAAGGCCTCACTTCTAAGCCTCCATGCAGGTGTAGGGGGTCTAGGTGCGTACAACGTCCAGGTGGCCATGAGTGGGGCGTGGTCCGATAAAACTCTAGCTAAGTATTGTGTGTCCGCGACCATAGCTTGTTGCTCTTCGCTTACAAATATGTAGTCTATCCTAGTATAGACGGCATGCAGGGGAGAGTAGAATGAGTATTCCCTATTATCTGGGTGCTGCTCCCTCCATAGGTCTTTGAGCTTATATTGTTGTTTCAGTGCGGTTAATATTTTTGCAGGTGGGGATGGGCGGTTGTGTTTATCTGATCTGTCTTTGCGGGGATCCATGTTGCAATTATGGTCTTCCCCCCCATATCAGGGTAATATCTCTGAAAGGACTGAGCAGTTTATACAGTGAATAGAAGAAAACTTGGCGTTGTTATTGGGGGCGTAAGTGTTAATTAAACAGACCTCCTTTCCTTCTATAGTGCCACACACCAAGGCCATCCTACCTTCATCATCTGTTTTCGTGTTTATAAGTTTAAGGGGGATGGTTGGGTCAATCCAGATCAGGACCCCGCTGGTGTAGGTAGAATATGTGGAGCCTATCAATGTCCCTCTCCAGGTTTTGGCTAATGCATCTAGTTTACGTGCATCTAGGTGGGTCTCTTGTAGCAGGGCTATTCCGACCTTGTTCCGTTTTATATGTGTGTGGATTCTGCGTTGCTTAACAAAACTGTTCATTCCCCTAACACTCCACGTCATAATTCTAATCTTGTCAGCCATGATGTTTGAAAACCCAAATGTTCTTGTGGATGGCCCGTCTGGTGGCGTCTCTTCTGTTTTCGGCGATCGTTGATGCTCTGGGTGGTCTTGTCTTATCCCTATTTGGTTCCCCAAGCGTTATATCAACTCCCATTTGTCCTCCCTCCCCAACTTGAAACTCCCCTGTAACAAAGAAAAATGTCCAGCGAGGTTTCCCCCGTTATGACTATCCCGTTTCCGCTCCATTTGACTGTGTATTGGTCTCCTGGTGCCCTACGGGTGGGTTAACTATACCCAAATAACTTCTGGGGACAGAAGAGATCCCTGCACGTCTTCCGCTCGTTCTGCCTCCTTGGTCCACTCGTGGCACAGTCCTCCCACAGGGCTCTAGGATTACCAGAGCCAGTCAGCGCTGCCCGGCGCCCCCGCTTCCCCTCTTCTGTCTCAGCAATCTGTCCCCCTCTGTTAGCTGCCTGACTGTGCTTAAGATTCGTCACCCGTCCTCTGGCTCATCCAGACCTGCCAGTGCTCAGCTCGGTGGTCCAGGTCGGTGTGCGCAGCGCCGCCTCGATCTTTCCTGCGGCGGGCACCATTTTCCACCCGGCTCCAATTAGGTCTCTCTGGGTCACGAAACTTGGAGTAGAGCCGCTCAATGTCTTCAGCAATAGTTGTGGTGATTAAACAGATGTTTTGGTCATCCATAAAACGTGTTTTGCCAGCATATCTTGGTCACAACATGCAGAGCTCGACGGGTGTGCATCCTTCTTACATGGAGGTTGGCCACGCCCCCCCCCAAGTGGACAATTTAAGAGGCAATATGGGGAAGGTGAAATCTTTGGGACTCCTAAACTCATTTAATGGTGGGGGTACATGTATTTTCAACAGTGAACAGGGACCCACGAAAGTTATATCTGATCCTGATTCCTCTAATGTTTTTGTATTTGGAAGACTTGGTGCTGTCTCCAGGTTTGCACCTGAATCCCTTAGCTTGTCCAAACTAGGATGTTCCTCCAAACGCCAGACTCCTGGTTCAAATCAGGCCCAGGACTTATATATGACAATGTGCCTGAGCCAGAAACAGTTGGGAGAATGTATGGAGGACTCATTTTATCAAGTTGCAGATGCAACAGGGGATCTGCTTAAAGAAATTATAGATCTGGATATGCCGTTGAGGACAAACTGACTCAAGTATACTAAGGGAAAAGGGAGTCTGTCAGAGGGTGGTAGTTCCTCAGAAAAATTAAAATGATCTTTACAACCCAAAGATCTTATCCCCAGTTCGGGAGAGCTAAAGGCATTTGGTCTAGGTGATGAACATACTCCTCCAATCTGTGTTTCTGTGGAATGTGATCAAAGTTAACTTTGCTATAGCCCAAAGATAAAAGAGGGTCCTACGCAGTTATGGCCACTTGAGGATGAATGACTGCCTGAATAAAGTGTTGGCTCTGTCCCAATCGTTGATCCTGATGCAAGGGAAGGACTGGCGCCTCAGAGCCTGAATAATTGCAAACAATCTTTCGATATGATGGGTGTTTGTGAAATTATATCTCCTTTGTTGTCCAATTTGCATGTTAGTTTGAACTTGGCTCTTAGGACACAGGAGAACTTGGGAGGGATTCTGGTGGGTCAACAAACAGCCTTTAATGAGTTAACTTCCCGCCTGTCATTTGTGGAGGGTTTTGTTGGAGGTAAAGATTTGAACGATCACAACCCCAAAGAGGATAGTTGGTGGATGGCCGATCAAAATATTAGACTATCTACCTTCGATGCTAAACTTACAACGCTATTGGAATTTTTAACCTCAGGTAAGTGGGCATCCTCCTCCAATACCAGGGGATCGAGAGGGGGGACAGTGATCTTGTGTCAAACCTCAAGCGACTCAATACAAGAGGGGGGAATTCCCTATGTACTTGATAGTCTTACGGCTTTGTTGGTTGCTAATTGGACAATTGGGGAGGCTAACTGTCAACAGGACGATGAATCATCCATTAGAGGGAGTTCCTCAAATGTCTGTAATGAAGAAACAAGGGCAGTACTGAAGACCTCTCCCCCAGGGGGACTAAATGTAAGAAAGTCCAAATTTGTTACACAAACCTTGGATCAAGTGGAGGAGGAGACCCTCAACAAGATGTTGAAACACCAACTGGGGAGGGACCCTTGAATGCTTTTGTTGAAGAGCTAATGGAGACATTCAAGACTTACCTCCCAGGGGGAAAGAATGCAAGAAAAAGTCTAAATTTGCTAGAAAAACTAAAAATATGCCTGAGGCTAAAATAAAGGGTAGGAATTCAAATCTTAAGGCTATTAGACAAATATCTAACTAAGAGGAACACGTTGTTATTATAAGCCCTTGTGAACCTACAAAGAGTGGAGTTGTTCCAAATTCTAGGGAGCCGCTGAATAGTTTGGTTATCCCACATGATGGGGCAGGAAACTGTGGTGAGCAACCAAGTACAATGGAGGGTTCCAATCCAGGAACCAGAGTGAAGAGTTTACTTGAACATCCCCAGACTAAACAAACTAAGATGACCCCATTTGGGAAGATCTTTAGTATGATGCATGCCCGGGTATCTACAGGTTCACAGCCCATAGTTGTTCCTTCTACTATGGGTCCGCAAGCCGCAGCTACTCAGTCCATTACTGGGGACGGAAGAGGGCTGTTTGTCTTCAATGGGGAGCGGGGTGGCGGATTTACTTGGTCCTGTGACCTCTTTGGAAAGTATTCTGCCTGTGGCTGTTAATCCTAATGCTAAGGTTTTAACAGGCTTAGAAAATCAGCCTGAGTTGACTGTCCCTAAGGGTCCGGAACCCATAAACAACCAAGTGAAATTATTGGGTCGATAAACAACAACAAAGGCGACCAGGCATCCAGCCTTAACAGGACGAACCTGTTAAATATCTTTGAGAAAATCTCGCTCTTAAGATCCATAACTACGGATGATATTGACGCAATCTCTTTGTCAGTTTTCAATAATCTCTGTATGGTAAGCAACTTCCACTCAAAAATAGCGGCGGATATGGTTAAAGGCCAAGATCTGGGGTCGCTGGGTTTTAATTTGGTGGCAATTTATAGCGCTACAGAGGCAAATACCTTTTCTTGCACACAAAGAACCTACGGTTATACTGGTTGTGCAAGTTGGAACTTCTAACTCTAACCTTCCATCTGATTCAACTTCAGCACTGTTGCTTATTTCCAGTCTCCTAAACAAATGGCAAGACTGGTCTTGGTCAAAGCCAGCTTTTAAGACTTTGGAGACTATAAGACTAGGAACAGGGTGTGCATGACACCATTGATATAGAAATCATTTCATGGAACGTGTGTGGTTGTGCAAATCTGACTAAATATATGGCTAATGTTTCTTCTAATAGCCTTCCTACCATCTATATGTTCCAAGAAACTATGAGTCTTAATCAATATGCTATAGAAGGCTTCCATACCTTCTCGTGCCCTGCAGTAAGGGGCATGGGGGGAAGACCTAGCAGAGGTTTGACTATAGCGGTAGATTGTAACCTGGGGCTTAATTGCAAAATGATCTGCAGTAAGGAATGGTTCTTAGGTATTGTGCTAACTACTGAGAATTCTTCGGAGCCTATTTTGCTTCTTAACCTGTATTGGGACCCCGTTAGAGTGCCTACTGAAGATATCAAAGAAGGTTTGAGTGAGATTCTTGGTGAATGGTGTGAGAAGGGCTACAGGAAACGCATTGTGCTGGTTGGAGATTTTAATTCTGCTTGTGTTGAAGGGACATTATGGAATAACAAGGGCGCTATCCCTAATTTTCTCCACTCCAATGTCAAACGCAGAATTCGATGAAATCTCTTTCTGGAGGGATGGGATTTGGCTATGGCAGCTCACCCCCCAAACTTTGGTACATCGAAACATACTTGGCATAGGGGGCCTCATAGCTCGAGGATAGACACTTTTCTGTATTGCTTACCTAGGGGATCATATTCCTTTTGTCTTTCGCCATGACTATATCTACTCCCCCTATCTATCTTAGGCCAGATTTGATGGGGATAACCATCAGTAAACAAGGGTGATCAGTTAATTGGAATAGAAACACTATCCTGAGGTTTAAACGTCTTCTTATGGACTCTATGACGGATATGGTTTCCTTCGATGGGATGTAGACTAGTATTCAAGGTCCGGAGAACTCCTACTACAACATTATACTTGCCTGTGCTCTCAAGGCCAGTAAACTGGGAGGTAATGCCTCTATCAAGCCCAGCGGACCTGTGAGTGACATTAGAATTTATAACTCTAAGCTCTATAAACGTAGGGACTTGGCGGCCCTCAAAAAGCTGGGCCTTACAGCGATTGAGTTTGGGGTCTTAAAAAGAAAAATCATTCTCAGACACAAAAATCTCGTTAAATCCCTGAAGATGGATCAACATCTTAAGTTACATCAGAATATGATGGAACACCTCTGCAAGGGAAAGGATGGCACATTTTGGTCCACTGTTAATAGGACCCTGGATACCAACAAGAGGGGATTAGATTGCCATGTTACTTGAACAAATTTGTCTTGCCTACTAAATTTATATACGTTGGAGGTTTTGACATAGGACCCCGTGGCTGGCCAGTCCACTTGGGACCATGGTGACATTTTATGGGCAATAGGAAAACTGAAGCCTTCCTGTGCTCCGGGGCCAGATGGCATTCCACCCTTGGTTCTCAAGGAAGACACAGGCCTGTTGGCCGACCTCTTGAAGCCCATGTTTAACTTTATCTTTGAGACACACACTGTCCCTCCCACCTAGGTCCAGTCCATCATTGTGCCCATACATAAAATGGGTTATGCACTTGACCCTAAAAACTATAGGCCCATAGCGCTTAGATGATACAACAAAGTATTTTCCATCTTGCTTCTCAGGGACCTTAATTGTGTGGTCAGGGGCAACTCTCTTTTGAGTAAATTCCAAGTTGGCTTTTGAGATAACCTGGGTACTACCTTGAATGCAACAGTACTGGCTCACCTGAGACACTCTTTACACAATACACAATCGAGTCATGTCTTTCTGGCCTCTCTGGACCTCTCTAACGCATTTGATTGCGTTATTAGATCTAGGCTCTGGTCCAAGTTGCTGGCTATAAACATTACACGTAAGATCGTTCAGCTCCTCGCACTTCTTCATACCACTACTACTATACGGGTGCGATTGACTAAGGAGGGGTCACTTTCACAAGAGATTGTTACCTTTGTTGGGGCCAAACATGGCTGCACATTGGCTCCTATCCTCTTCAATCTGTACGTGTGGGATGTGGAGGGATTGTGGCAGGGTCCTTCCATCGCACCCATCAGGTTGGGGAGTATCAGGATAGAATGGATGGCCTTTGCGGATGATTTTATCTTGTTAGATCGTACTCCGCAAGGCCTTAGGATGAAAATGCAGTTGTTTTTCGACTATGCTGCTGCTAACAATCTTATCCCTAATGCGTTTAAATCCCAGGTTCTTATTTTTACTAGAAGAACTAAGGTGTAGATATATGAGTGGGATATGGGTCAGGAACAAGTGGACCAGGTTAAGGCAGTCACTTATCTTGGATATAATCTCACCAACAGGGCTAGGATGAACTTTGGAAATACGGCCTAACTGATAAGGCCTTTCAACTTAAAAATCAATTAAAATTTCTTAAGCAGAAAGTATGTACATTCTCTTTACTGCCTATAAGGCGTTACTACCTTGCCAAATTTGAGCCCATTCTGCTATATGGTCTCGACCTTTCTACCCACGACATGGGTCTCACACTAAACATCATACAAGGGGAAACTCTGGCAGCAGATGCTGGGCTTGTCTTTGGCCGTGCCCAATGTGGTCATACATCACAAGCTTTGTCTAATATCCCTTAAAGCAAGGTACATTTGGAAACAACTTAGTACCTTTAAGAAAATTAGTGACCCTCTGAAAAATTCTCTTTATGAAACACTTGCTGTGGTTATGTGTGCTGACTCTGTCCCCTCAATGCAGGAGTTTTGTGCCAGAATGAAGTTGGTTCTGGCCTCCCCAGGGGTAACAGTGGAAGATCTTATTCAACGCCTGGGGATAGTGAAGATGACTCTCTGACTCTCATTAGGGCCGACTGGATGGAGACTGTTGAGCATATAGCTACTTATTTAACCTATAGGGAATATTCTACATTTGGGCATGCTAGGACATGCATACCACTCTACCTTCAAAGGTTTCCATGCCCGAATGGTTGATTTAGCTATATGCGATGTAGACTTAACCAGATGCTGACTTTTGAGAGGATTAAGCATTGGAAGGATTTGCCTACAATGATAGTACATAACCATTTCATGAACCAATGTAGATTCGGTGATGCTAAAGATTCTTCTGAGACCTTGAGGCACATATGTGTCCTTACTTTGATGCTATGCGTTTGGAGAGCTTCAAGGACAAATTTGATAAACATTTGGAGGCCTCAGCAAATCTTTTTTGGTGGAGATGCATGTGGGGTACCAACATCTCTCTGATCTTGGTCTTCAATAAGTTATTGACACTGGTAATAATAGAACTGGACAAAAGAATCGTGTTATATAATAGCCTCTGCTAGATGTACTTGGTCACATGGATTGTGTTTATTTTCTGAAGTTGGTTAAAAAAGATGAAATTATTTCTTTTTCTTTTTTCCATTTGATGTTATAGGTGAAGTTATTGTGATGATTGGGTATTTTATATATATTTGTTGTATTTTAATATTCTAATGAGTTTTCCAATTGATTGTAATAGAATTTTCCCTTTTATCTTATACATCTATTAACTTTTTTGTATATTTCTGAAAATGTTGTGTAAGGTTTTTTGTAAACTATGAACACAACACTAATAAAAAAAAACACACTGAAATCCATACTAATGGTGTGATTATGTGGCTGGTTCAATGGCAGAATCTGGGAATGGTGTGAGTATCTGAAAAATGGAGTCAATCCTTAGTCATGGGGTGCCAATCACGGACACCGATATAAACACCTAACAAACCAATGGTGTGAATATGTAGGAATTGACTGTCAGTGCCTAGAGATGTTTTGAGTACATGGACATTTGATGAAAATCACGTGTGATACTGCAAGTACTTAGATATATAATGCCAATACGTTTCAAAATGTTTGAGTACCTGGGCATAAGATGGTTATGCCTGACACATGGTTCCACACAGGCTATTCATAATCAGACACTATTGGCTTTGCCAAAGCTTCTTTATAGAGAAGGCATGAAGTTTCGGAATAGAAAACCAGCAAGAACAAAATAGGTAAAGAAATGCAGAAAATCAAGGGGAGGATATATAGGGTTAGGGGAGAACATAATGCGGAGGGGGCGGCGGCAGGGAGACGCTATTAAAAACAAACACACACTCAGAAGGCAAACCATCGTTTAACCAACGGCAGTCCGACTCAAATTCAAACATTTCCAATCAAGTACCAACAACATTTGAAATACACATTTTGGAGAAAGGGCTCTAATTTTTCCCCGAATGGTCCTTTTCAGCATTTACACATCGACTATGTTGATATGCTGCAGGTCTGTCAAGGTTACAGATATATGATAGTGGTAGGTAGTGTGCCCCTTCTCAAGGTGGGTCGAAGCTGGCTCATGCACACATCCAGATGCCACTTCCGCTGTGAAGTTCCTAGTTCGAGAAGTATTTCCTAGATGGGGAATATGTGAGGTATTAACATCAGATAATGGCCCCCATTTTGTGAATGAAGTGTTCGAGCAGATTAGCTTATTGCTCATTATAAAGCATACATTTTCTTTGGCTTATTACCCGCAAGCCAACGCGATATGTGAGAGACTGAAAGGCTTGCTTAAAGAAAGAATAGCTAAACTTAAGTTAACATTGAAAAAAGGATGGCTGTATTGCCTGCCTCTTGCATTATATGCGTTGAGGAATCAGTCAGGCTCTGACCATTATCTTACGCCCCATGAGCTAGTAACAGGGAGGTGATAGAGAATGTCTCTCACTCCTCCATTGAGGACTTGAAGTGATGCCCAGACAACAGCAGAATTGTAAGGAGATGAGCTACGTGCCTACTTAACATGTATGACTACAAGTATCTCTGTCATGTCAGAACAAGACAATGGGACAGGTTGTAGGTCTCAGAACACAGATGAAGACCACGCAGCAACCAGATCAAAAGAACATTTACTGCCAAGACTCTTTCCCAGAGATCAGGTACTGATCTGTAATTTTGTCTGCAAATGCCATCAACCCAGGTTTAATGGCCCTTTCATCGTGGAGGATGTCACTCCATCAGCAGTGAAGGTGCAAGGAAGACACGCTTGGATATTTCTGGGATATGTGAAGATCTACATTTGCGAGACCACCACATCCCCACCCCACCCCATTCAGAAGCAAGTCAAGCAGAAGCAGTTCAGCACGTGCAGACTAGATCGATGACGAGGAAGGATGCAGAGACTGTCCAGTAGACAGATAAAGAGTTAATTTGACTGTGGTTCGTTCGAGAAACTCTTTGTAGCTACTAAACAAGGAGTGAAAGAAAAAGCTATTGGTCTTGACCCACAGAAGTATGCTGACATTCAACTGAGACATATTGAAGTCTTGAAAAGAAATGCCAGATCTGGCGTACATCTTTGATAATTGGAAGAGGGAGCAGTTCCCTGATTTCCTTCTCACTGAGTTTCTCTTTGGAGGTGTCCATGGTGGTACCTAATGGCAATGTTCGTCAGATCATTCTTACTGTTTTCCTCTTCATTCTTCGTGCATATCCTAATCTGGTTGGGAGAACTACTGACGTTTATGTATTTTTGCAAGATCCTAAAAATGGTCCAGTCGTGAGGAGATTGCTCGCAGCTATAATAGAAAAAATCCTCAAACTGCCTGAGTACTGTATGGAAGACAGGAATGCCTCTGTCTGATGAAGACGCTCATACACTAGTTGGAATGGTCTTTAATTTCTTGATTGAAGAACACCTGCATTTTGTTGGGCGACAAACCGACACTCGTACATTGCTGAGAGATCTTAGGAACCAATTGGCAGTCAATCAATTGCTACGTGATATAATTGATCAAGTTTGTCTATTGTCTGAAACAACACAGTGAGCATCCTGATGGGCTTATCGAGTGATGACATCCATAATCTGTTAGCTTTGGTCTTTTATTATCTACTGGAAGCACATCCTCATTTGGTTTGGTGAAAAGACAATTCATTTGTATTCATCAAGAACCCTCTCAACCGTCCTGCCATCAGCCAGTTGCTTGTGGAGCTCGTGAAGCAGATCCAGCTATTGCCAGAATATTTTATGAGATTGCCCGATTAAAGTTTGATTTTTCCATCCTTAAAATTAAAAGTAGAAAATGGGTAAGTAACATTGATAGCAACAATAATGTGGCAAACAACGACAGACCGGCACGAAGTGCAAGAGGCTATTGTTGTATCCGTTGGACTTATTGGTACATAATCTACACATGCATTATGCTCATTATCATTCTAACTTTCTCTCACAGTATGAACTGTCTATTATGTAGATCAAAATAAGGCAGTAGTTCCTGTGCTTCTTCCTATGCAGCAGGAGGGTCCAGAAGTGGCAAGTGTAAGACCACCGAGACCTTATGTGATTGTTCCTACTCCAGTAGCTTATGTGGAGGCGCCTGGTTCTGTGGCAATTGTCACTAGACATCCTTATTCATGAAAGAATCATTTAGAAATTCTTGCTGAGCACCAGATACAGAGTCTTAAGGAAAGGCAAAAGAAGAGATCTTTTGTGACTAACCCTTCACCAGCAGCACACGTACTGACACCGATAGCACTGACAAATGTCTCTATGATTCCCCCAATACGAAGGAACTATGCAGACATACTTCATGAGATGATTATAGCACCTCATGAAGCAAAAAGAAGACCTAAGAGAAGTACAAGGGAAGATGAAACTGACTTCAATGATTATCTAGAAAGCACAGCATATTTGAGAAACAACATGTGGTATCCGCACATGAAAGAGGTAGGCAAACAAACCTCAAAGGAGGAATGCTATGTATGTTCACTCCTGCCTTATAGTATGGGGAAGTCCAAAATATTCATAGCCATTGAAATAGATGTTCAGATGGCACACTGTCTATCTCAAATTGCACTCTGCCGAACAAGAGGTCAATTAATGGGCCAAATAGCTTATTTAAAATGGGCAACTGAATGGACAGATCCGGATGAAGATGACTATGTGCAATACACAAAGACAAGAGCCCACACTAGGAATCGTGATAAGATATGAACAGCCTGGAGTGAATGGGGCTGGAATTAGATGGGAAGTAAACAGAAGACATGAAAGTCCAGGGAAATCAGCAGAAGACATTTGAAGATGGAAGAACGGAGGCCAGATGCAGATTTGCAGATCATTATTTTCTCCAGATGGATGAGAGGAAGTAGTGGTTATATGCAGAGCCTGGGTAATAATTGGAGACTACAAACCAACCATTGACATTGTACAGAATGCATGCTAATCTCTTTGGTCGAGACTTGCTTAACTACTGACATGGGTCAAAGATAAAGGAGGGCCCCTGCAGATAGTGCCTTTGGAAAGTGCAAAGCTATGCTTCAGAAATAATGGCACAAGAAAACTTGGCGAGAATCAAAACTGTGGTTGAGTCTTTGATGTGCCAGGAATGAACATTGGAACAGCAGTGATAATGGATCACTACTGGGCTTGTGCATCCAGAGCTTATATGAAGCTGCCCAAGGATTGGGGAGGACTGTGTTCTATGGTGAATGTTCATGTTGCAGCATTGGTGATTCCTAAAAGTGACCTGAACATTGGTGTGTTTCCAAAAGCAGACACTCACCTGAGGAAGAAGAGATCTGCTGAAATCCTGAATCGAATGAAGAGAGAGAACTATTTCTTAGGCAAGTCGATAGAAGCCTTTGATTCCATTCCATATGAACACAGACTGTTTAGTAGGACTTCATCGATATTCACGATAATCTTCATGCCCAGGATCCAGACAGATGCAAATACTAAGTGGTTACATATAACCAGATGGGAATTGTTGCAGACGATAAACGCGACTATCAAGGGATTCAATGCTATCAAGGAGGAGCTGAGAGCCATACAACGTATGACTCTTCAGAATAGGTATGTCTTGGACGTGATTACAGCCATGGATGGAGGTGTTTGCGCCTAAATTGGAGAATCATGTTGCACGTTCATACCTGCTCATGACGACGAGAATAGCACCTTGACAGAGCCCATAGAAATGCTGACGAAGTTACACGTCCAAATGATAGATGAAGTAGAAGACATCATTGATGACAGTTGGTTTGAATCACTATTCTCGTGGGTTTCACAATGGATGGCAGATATATTCAAGTTCCTTGGACCCCTGATAGTGATGGTATTGCTTGGATTTTGTGTGATCAAGATAATAATCTCACAATGCAAGAAGACTGCCAATAAAGCTGTGGGAATGAAGATCATGATTGATGTTGAATCAGGATGTAAGACTAAATAACTGACAGACGAAGAGATCATAGACTACATAAAGGCCAGCATCCATGTACCTGAAGGAACCAAGTTCCTGTACCCAAAGAGCCACAAGAGGTATGTGGGAAAATTGCTTTACTGCAGTCCCAGTGGACAATGCATGTGTATGTCTTGGAGTATGGATGAGCAGGTGAAATCAGCAGGATGCCTCAAGAGAATCATAAAGATATGGGTCCCAAAGAAGCATTTCTTCAGACGAGGATGTCTAGGTGTGAAGACCGATTAGAGAGTGGTCAATGAATTGCCCAGAGTGGGGAGTGTAGAGATGGAGCCAAGTACCCCCACCCAAAGCTCCTCCCACATGCTGCCTATGTGTTGGGAGCCAGAATGTGAGACATGTGCAGTAACAGTGAGAACATCTGTACTAAAGAGAATTCTGGAATTAAGATTCCCATTGAGAAAGCTCTACATGCATACACAACAATATGATAGCCATCTGAATGAAATCCTAGAAAAAGTGGGAAAACTGAGCAAAAGGGAAGACTGGTGACATCATGAAGAGCAGAACTGACGCACACAGAAGAGATGCAGAGATGAGAGAACATAAAGATTCTATAAGCTCAAAAGAGGAGGTGTTAAAGATGAGCAACATTTTGGGCTTGAAATGAAGATGTTCATGCTATAGAAATAATGAAGAAATTTTCAAGTCATTTTACAAATGTACAGACGAAGTAATGCAAGTAGACAAAGTATTCTTTAAGGCTGGCTATGTAGTGAATAGATTGCAGCAATGCGCCAACGTGTATATATATATATATATATATATATATTATATACAGTAAAAAAACTTTGTTAAAGACGTTATGGTTAAGTTGCGCTACTAAAAACCTATGAAATTCAGTAAAAAAACTTTGTTAAAGGGACGTTATGGTTCGAAGTAAAATCGAAAACCCCCTGAAATTCACCAGTTATGGTAAGCTAAGCAACCATAACTCGCGCCACCACCGTGCACTGCTAGAACTTACACCCAGGACATCAAAGATGACATCACAAATGTTATTGATGACATCACTGATGACATCACATGTCTGGCTCACTCTTTTTTCCTTTACTAATAGATCTAGGCCAGTAACAGTCAGGAACTAAGAATTCACTATACTATATAGTACAAAGTACTATATTTGTAGACTTGTACTTCAAATATGTTCTTACAGTAATTCACTTAGGGTCCACTCAAAGCATATGAAACATATACAAAGGGGAAAACACAGACTTGGAAGGCAGCAATGCTTTCTATGTATGAAGATGATTAGTAGGATTATCAACACTGTTTTGTAGTTCTGCTTTTTTTTTATTACTGTACTTTCCCTGGATATGCTCATATTTGTACACATTGCACTTACACTACTTTCCTTAGGTTCTAGTCACAATATGTGATACTTATACATAGGGAAGTAGTAGTTTTGAAGCAGAGCAATCATTTCTGTGCATGAAGATAATGAGTTAGATTATGAAGATTGCTAGATAATACTGCTGTTTTTTTGTTTACTTCACTTTCCCTGTATATGCTCTAACTGTATGTGTTGTTGTCTGCTTATGTTTTGTGTGCAGTGATGCAATAATGTAGTAAGTGGGTTTGATTAGGTACTTATTAAATGTTTCACAGTATGCAAGACTCTAGTAAGAAAGCATTTATAATTTTAGTATTTAACATGGCAAGATTATTAATATTGCATCTCCATCATGTCTGCTGCACACTATGCCTATGTTACTACATGTGTACCTTAGTATATTGGAAAAAACTTAATACAATGCCGTTTGGATTAATGCATTACTTAATGCACTAAGTACCTCATGATATTTATTCCAATGATCCTTGACACTTTTTTTTTATTAACATTACAATAACAATCCCTTGTACAGACTTTTCATGAAAGGTAAATGCACATGTGATGTCATCAATGACATTTGTGATGTCATCTTTGATGCCCTGGGTGTTAGCCTTAGCAGTGTACGGTGGTGGCGCGAGTTATGGTTGCTTAGCTTACCATAACTGGCGAATTTCAGGGGTTTTTCGGTTTTACTTCGAACCATAATGTCCCTTTAACAAAGTTTTTTTTTACTGAATTTCATAGGTTTTTAGTAGCGCAACTTAACCATAACCTCCCTTTATCAAAGTTTTTTTTACTGAATACACATTTTCATAGAGTCAATTTGATATATGTTTACTAGGATTCCCTTACTTTATATACATGTAACATAGAGCATACTGAACCCCCTGTTAGTGATTTTGATGACCGCGAACGGACGCGGATAACATCAACACTACCCAAAAACTCAGGGGGTATCTTGTATTGTTCTATCATGCCATATAATCACTGCACATGTTCAAAAAGCAGCACATAAACACATTATATGTAATAATAAATAAGAAGTGGAACCTATACATTTTTATGAATTAAAGTATTGATTTTTGGCTGACATTACCTGGTTTCCTGCCTCAGTGTTTTGCTGTGACTATTGCAAGCAAGACTGTTTCCTGGAGTGCTTTCCACCTTTCCTGGACCTTGGTGCAGGGTTTTCAACATATATATATATAAAACACATCAACCATCCATTTAAATACCATACGTAGTAAAGTGGAATATACCAAAACAAAAAAGATATGCCTGCAACATAATTACCTCACAGAAACTGCAGAGCTAGAAGCAACAGTAGACCTACACCACAGTACGAATACAACTTACCAAAACCAGTAAGTAACCTTAATTTTTCTTATATATTTCTAAACCTTTTGTATTAGATACACTAAAATTAATATATTTTTGTTTTTCACACAGAAATGTGCAGTACGTTGGAATGGCTTGAGGAACATTTTCCAGGTGAGGAAATGTCTGAAGACAGTGATACTAATAGTACACACTTCTCTATATAAGCAAATTAATAATCATTACTTTATGTGTACTTAACATATATATATTTATTTTTAACAGACCATACAAACATTGAAAATAATACACCAAAAGACACATTGAAAAAGACTCTGCAACGCATGGAACAGAAAATGGACATGCTCAAGGAAAATTTCAATGTTTTTAAACAGTTTGTGGAGGACCACATAAAAGAAAAAAATAAATACCAGTGTCCCACATGTACCTCTCCATGCCCCAGTCAACTATCCCCAAACCCTCAACACCAAGAAAAACGTTTTGATGAGACTTCCATCCCTTCATCGCCTCCCATCCATCCTCTCCAAACCCCTAATCCCCCTATATTTGTATCAGTTTCTGCTTCCCCCTCTCTTTCATAAATTGTGTATATGTATATATTAAAAAAAATATTATGTTTCTTTTAATGAAATCCTTTGTGTCTTATTTTCTTTTAAAAGCAGTTACAATGTCCGCGGACAGTGCGCCTGTCCGGGAATGTCCGTAATCAACAAAATGGGGATGCCCTAAGGACATTATACCTGTCTGTATCATTTGCAAGCAAAGATGGAACGGTTCTTAGAACACACCCGGTATCCGGGATGTCCGTAAAGGAACAAAATGGAGATGTCCTAAGGACACTATACCTGTCCGTACCGTTCGCAACCAAGATGGAACTGTTCTCAGAACACACCCGGTGTCCTGGATGTCCGTAACTGAACAAAATGGAGGAATCCTAAAGACACTATACCTGTCCGTACCGTCCACAGCCAAGTTGAAACTGTCCTAAGAACACGCGCGGTGTCCGGGATGTCCGTAGTCAAACAAAATGGAGGTGTCCTAAGGACACTAAACCTGTCCGTACAGTCTGCAGAACATCTACGCACATGCGCACCACACCTGTAAGTCCTGCACTTTTAAATTGTTTGAAGACCCGAACACTGTCCGTAGAACACCCGCGCGCCTGCGCACGACCGAACCCATGCATTTAGTGTCCTGCGGACACCCATTCCCTTCGCGGATGTGTTCCTGACATCATCATGTGATCGCACCCTTGCTGAGCGTGTGTCTTAATTTGCGGACACTGTCCGGTTCCCCAACATTTTAAAATAACTTTTTCAGACAATCCAAATGATTTTACAGTAAAGTTTCAACATTGCACATGTTCCAGACAATGACCCTGGCTTTCCACATACTTTTTGGAACTTTTTGAACCTTTTTGGGTGTTCGATCTGTTTGCGAAGTGCACCCCTCCACCCCTATAAAAGGCCACACCCCAGAGCAGATCTTCATTGTACTTCTGGCTATTGCAAATTGACTTTTGCTGCCTTTGCTGCTCTTGCTGAGATTATCTCATCAACCCTGATGGCATCCATGGCTTCTGTTGCTACATCTGCCTCAACACCACCCCCAAACCCTCCACCACCACCACCTCCCCAAGGGCCTGCAGAGGGGAACAGGCGAGATGAACGAGAATGAAGAGGATGAGGTTGAGGAACTTCCTACTACCAGCACTCACCGGGAGTCTTGGGTGTGGCGGTTGTTTACCATTCATGGTAATGTACCAAAAGCACCTGCGAACAAGGTCACCTGCAAACAGTGCAAAATGGTGCAGAATCGTGGGAGACGTGGTTCGTACAGCTTTGCTACAACATCCATGAAGCAACACGTAACGTCATTCCACAGTGAAGACATTTGCAAGGTTGTACCTTGTGATAAACGTAGTAGGTTGAGTTCCTCTACAGCATCCTCCGTTTCCGCCTTCTCTCACCACAAGAGACACTCCTGTGGGAGAGCGCATCCCTCCAGCTGCTTCACAGACCATTCGCGATGCTGTTGACCCTTACCTTTCGAGGGTCACAATATTGTAAATGTACTGCGACGCAGTACTCTGCAGGGGGGAGAGTCTTCGACGTGCTTTTGAGACTACGGTCACAGAGCACCAGAAGACCTGCTACCTATCTAAGTAAGGCCCACCCTACATCTTCCTCTCTCCACCTGCCCTTTCTTATCCCCGTTGTTGGTGTCCCTTCCTTACCCTCCTCTCCTAGTGTGTTGTGTGTAAAAAACAAAAACAAAAAAAAAGGCTTTTAGGGTGCTGCTCTAGCAAAACCAATGCACTTTTCTCTGGGAGGAAGTGGTGGCTCTGAAAAGAGCCTTTTGGTGGTGTTTTTGTGTGTTTGAAAAACTTGAAATCGTCAACATCTACAGCAAAATAGATGACTGTAATTCCAAAAAATGTTGCAATGCATTTTGTACATTTCTCAGAAAAATCTGATTGCCAGCATAGTTAAAATGGACTCCATCTCTGCGAAAAATGTATGTGCTACGAAACATAATATTTTCATTGTGAAAAGAGGACATGCCAAAATCTCTTAGAAAGGCTCAAACAGCCTTATTGACATTGTGCCTCGCTTTCTCCATTTGTGGACCAAATGAAGAACGCAGCCACATTTGTCTTTGCGCTATACAAGAAAAAATTACTTGGGAATTTGGGAACATGTCCATGACTTTCCCAAGTCCTTCTTTCATTGCAAATTGCAAAGAAATTCCAGACACATGTCCTAAACTGTTTCCGCCACAATGAATTATAATTATATCTGGATGATGCTCTGTCTCTAAAGTAGCAGAGAGGTACCAAGTCCAGCCACTTCATTCCACGCACTCCATGCCAGTGCACTTCCACATGAGGGAATCCAAGATCTGCACCTACTCCACAACGTTCTGCATGCACCTCCAACCAATGTATCCATGAGTCTCCCAAAATCCTGATAATCAGTTTTCGGAAACACACAGACGTAGCTATCTGTTTTACTCTCATGAAAAAGATGTTCTGACAAAATCTCTCCTTACACAACACACCCAGTAGACTTTACTGAGCAATCCCTAGCTCCGCTCATTCTCATTTGCATGCCTCTCCACCCCAGAATCCTTGTATGTAATAAGTGCTGGCCACGGACTACCGCCATGTCCGCGGACATATCGAAAAACTCAGCGTGGTGAATGTAAATTTAAATAGTGTGCCCCATTTCCCCTTTGAGGTTGGCTCTGAAAAGAGTCATTTTTTTTGTATTTTTTCCAGATGCCTGACGGACACCTGTTATTTTGTATTTTTTGGGTTTTTTTTCTTCTTACTTTACTACTAAAATCTTCACATAACCTTCTCCAGAGCAACCCTTAAATTCCAAAACAGCATGGCATTTCCCCAAAAAGATAAGGAAATGCCATCTTCTTCAAAAGAAACAGCATTACTCGAATCACTATTCTCATTATTACAGAAAAACATACCAGCTCTAAGCATGAAAGCAGACATGCCACGGTTGACTGCACACCTAATACTGTTTTGCTGAGGACAAAAAACAGAACTATTGCCTCATATTTCACTGGGTAGTAATCCAGAAAAAATTACTTTCGCATTTGGAAGGATGTTCATTACTGCTTGAACCAACTGTTCCAAATCTGCCAACAAAGTAGGGGCACTGACGTAGCCCAAATGATAAGCATCATAGTGCAAAACTACCAGATGGGGACTGTTCATCCTGCCCATATCTTCACAAACTTGTAGAATTCGCTCTACATTGCAATCAGGCACAGCGGTCCACACCATCTCCACACCACCTCCACTCCTTTAACATCGAAATTGTTTGCCACATGCCTACATTGAGCATACTGCTGTAAAGCATGCACAAAGATATCTACGAGCACCAACACCCTGACTTTCTCCACCTCTGCCATCTTCACTACACACAGTCTCTTTCTACACAAATCCACAACGTCAACATCTGATTGGCTGATCCCTACAGTCCCCTTTCCATACTGGATTTGCTAGAAAACCCCGGATGTGGCACGCCCTATGCGCGAACAGCCGCGGTGTCCACGCGGCGCGTAACTCTTACCAGCTCTTCTACCCTTTCCACATCACTCTCGGTGCCATTCCCTCATTCGATACAGCTAATCACATCCAAGGCCTCTACATCTAACTCCATCATCAGAGTTCCACACTTCGAATGTACTGTCGATCACTCTGAGTACAAGTCTCATATCATTGGAAAGCACCTACAAGAAAAACTACTCTTCAACTCTCCAGGATTTCTACTTACAGCTGCATTCATATCCACATGCATGAATACAAACTACAGGTATGCATATTTTATTCACAGTACATGTACAACTCTTATGAATCCATATAAACAGAGTAATGCCACTAAACCTGCATAACCTATACATACATGCCAACCCTCCCGATTTAGGCGCGAGACTCATGATTTTTCATTGAAAAATCGCACTATTTTTTACTATCTCCCACCTAAATTAATGCTAGTCCCAATGCAATCCTATGGTAAAAATAAATGTTTCCGATATTGTATTCACAGTACATGCATACATGCCAACCCTCCCGATTTAGGCAGGAGACTCCTGATTTCATTAGCAAAGGTTTTGCTGTTTTGTACTGCCTCCCTCGTAAAATAATTCTAATCCCAATGCATTCTAATGGGGAAATTCAGCTCTCCTGATTACTTGGAGAGAATCTCCCTCCCAGCTGCTACAAAATGTTGGTATGTATGTACATGTACAACTCTTATGAATGCATATAAACAGAGTAATACCACTAAACCTGCATAACCTATAAAATGACCTTATTGACATTTTTCCTATCTACTATAATCAACTGTCACTTCCAAACCTATCTGCTATCTACAACACACCTTTAAAAAACCAAGTGAATTTAATACACTTAAAATTCTACTAATTTGCAAAGCATGTTGAACTAACATATTGGGCCTCATTCCGAGTACGGCGCTAACCAATGGCGCTATTAACGCCTTGGTTGACGCTGTACCTGGACCGGCAGCGCCTTGGTGGATGGCAGAATCACCGCCCCATTCCAAGGTTGGCGGGGCGGTAATTCCCCATTCACCAAGGCTCTTCCCCGTTCCCAAATGAGCCCCCATAGGGCTCAATGGGAATGGGGAAGATGTAAATAACGGTGACCGTTCATTACGGTCACCGTTATTGGCTTGGAGGCCCCTTTGCGCCCTCGACTTTAACACCTGCTCAAAGCAGGCGTTAAGGGCGAGGGCGCAGAGGGAACTCAGAGTATGGCGGTAAGGGATTACCGCCACCGGTCTCGTTACCGGTGGCCGCTATCCCTTACCGCCATACTCGGAATGAGGTCCATTGTAAATAAAATATAAAGGCTGCACATAGTCAAATAAAATGCATGCATACACTATGTTCAAATATCAAGCAAGAACACTACTACAAAAACATAAAAATAAACGTCTTCATTAACATGAGTGCTATAAACACACAAAATTACTAACTTCTTTCTTTTACAATTGCAGTAAAGACCACTCTCCTGAAAATCAGCAGCATCTGAACTACAAACAACATATCCGAAGAAACCTGCTCATTCCACAAAAACAGAGTAAGTACAATACTACCTTAATATTCTTACTGTTCCTTAAACACAGTGTGTGGTTCATTCAAGTAATTGGCGCACTAAAAAAACAGAGATTTCTGAACCATTCTGCCCACAAATCCCCATGTATTAAACAGGGATTAGCAGGCAGAATGGCAAACAAATCCCCTTTTTTTTGGAACACAAATAACATACTCAGCCCCTAGAATGTTAGTATTGCAAAACAAAGAACTGTTTTAATTTTATACCATTAGGTTTACTATTAATGCTTCTCCTCACCACTAGCTCACTTTCTACTCTCATCTGAACTCCAGTTCAGTAACACACAAATAGAAGAATAGCCTTCCCAACAAATTGTAGCTGCCCAATGCACAATCACACGCCACCACATACATCTTTCCCATCTTACTCAGACACTCATGCACACAGCACACATACATTGCAGAACGGCCCAACCCATACCTTCTTTTTTTTTCAACAGACCCCAAAGAATGCCTATCAAAAAGCAAGTCAATAGAAAGCAATGCAGAAGTAGAGCAAATCAAAATAAAAGTGTCCAAAATAAGCATCCATCTCTACCAGAGTTTGTACAAAAAGTTCAAACAAAACAGCTAATACAGTCATTTACCGAAAAACAAAACAAGCTTCCATTACAGAAACTTTGCCTCCTCTATCAAAGTGTAAAACGACACAGAAAATGATTAACAAGAATTCGGCTACCACTACTGCTAAAACTGCTCCTATAAATCTTGATATACTAGCAAGTAACCATACAAAAAAAGTATTTTAGCAAAAATGTACCGCCACAGAGTTCTTCAGAATCTTAAAAAAACAGACCAATCACCCACAACCCTTCAAACCTACCGTAGAAAATTCATCTTAGAAGCTTTTATAGACAGTGCAATCCTTCTCAAAAGAAAGTTATTCATTTTAGTGTTAAACAGAATGAAAGCACTAACAAAATTAACTACTAAATCACAAAAAAAACTTTTCAATAAACGGAATGACAAAAATAACTTCTTAAATATCTGTGGAGGTGAATGGTGTCACACCCCAAGCACAGAACCATATTTTAATGAAGAAGCATACAAACAAAACCAAACAAATAACACAATTGCCATACATAGCAGTGGACGAGGTTATGAAAAAATTAATAATACCATAATGGAACAAGAAATACTGCTTACAAAAATATCCCCAGAAAACTCAGAATTACCTCTCTATTCGACTGAACCAGAACGTCCAGTATACAAATGGCCATGCACGTCAATGTGTAACATTCTCAAAAAATCTTTCAAATCTTTACGCCAGTTCCTCAATCAGTATGTGAAAGGCAAAGACAAAATCAAAAATAAAGTGCTGCAAAATATGGATACCTGTCCAGTGCGCAAATACACAGGACTACAAGGACATTCATTAGCCTGCATTTCAGGACCTATTTGCAAAAGCACCTTCCATCATATCAAAATGATATCAACACATCATTCAACTATAAGAAGTCTAGTCTATAAACTGTAATATGCTAAAAGTCCTGCTTTAGCACTAGCCAATTTAAATAACAATCTTCTACATGGTACACACAAAGACCTACTCAAAGAAATCGACCATATCCAGAGAAAATATTTTGGAAGTGAAAGCCACTTACAAAATGCAATAGCTTTACAAGAGACTAGCAACAATTCTGCACATGGCAAACTTCTACTACACACATACAAAAAAGAAATACTAAAATTTAAAAGTACATCCGCTGAAGTACCAAACCATGTGTGTGTGTGTGTGTGTGTGTGTGTTGCCGCAGAATTTTTTATAAAAGTAACACAAAAACTGTAGACGTAACATACAAAATAGAAGACAATGAAGATTCCAAATGGTTTGAATTAGCTCTCTACCTTTTAGCAGAAAACAAATACGAAATAACTGAACCCCTAATATTTTGCAGTTACTGCACTACAAAACTTGACAACAGCCAAACTCCTTCACGTGCTATCACAAATAACTTGGAATTATTCCCACTACCAAAACCCCTGCAACAACTCAATTTATATGAGGGCATTATAATTCAAACAGTGCACCCATTTCAACCAATAATACGCCTTCAACCAAAAACAGCAAAATTACCTCCCTCTGAATTGGTGAAAAGTATTTGTGGAAAAGTAGTTTATTTACCATTAGAGCTGAAAGAAAATGTGCACACTCTGGGAGTGCAACGTCCAATAGAGCAATCTTTAATTGTCTTAGTTAATGGTGTACCAACAAAAGACAAAACAATTTGGCAACAACTCGTAGACTTACCTAAAGTTAGACAAGCCTTGCAATATCTAAAAGACAATAATGAATACTACAAAGAAATAAATATTGAGGAAAACTCAAGGGAAACAACTGAAATAATTCAAAAGTCACCAGAAACTGGTCTATTTGAACTTATAGATCCTGCTACAGTATCCAATATTTCAGGCTATTATACAATTAATCCATTACACTCTAGTGACACCATAGATGATGCACTAGAAATGTACCAAATGCGACAAACAAAAGGATCACCAATCAGCATATGGGAAAAAAGTATAGAAGTACGTGCTTTTCCTCTACTCTTTCTTACTGGCAAAGGAGGAAGGTACGATGATAGACCCACGCAGATAACAGCATCAGAATACCGCTTGTTATAAATGTATTCTGAAGATCCCAGATTTAGACAAAATATGGAATACATATTCCACCTACTCTTTGAAAGTGAACTAGCAACTCTATGTTACGGAGTTGCACACATATTGAAATCAGGAACCCACTTTCAAAATATGTCAGCTACTTAATTACTACAAAAAGTGCAAGAAAAAGATGAGGTTTTACAATCAAGCATTACAAATCTGTTAGCAAACATGCGTGGTACGAAAGAGTACTGGTTCTGACGTCACAGAGATGTAGGTTGTATGATAAGAAACCTTGGCCCACACACTTGGTTTGTTACATTGAGTTGTGCAGAATATGCATGGGAAGATTTACATGATTTCCTACGCATATCAAACAAAAATAAAACAATCATAGATGTACTAACACCTGGAGAACTTTGCTCTCTAGATCCTATTAATGTTTCAAGATATTTCCATCATCGTTTCATTGCTATGCTGCACTTTATTTGTAATAAAACTGTTCCTCCCCTCAGAGAAGTGCAACATTTCTTTTGGAGAAAAGAATATCAAGCCAGGGAAGCACCACATATCCACATGCTTTTATGGATTAAAGATGCTCCTAAATTTGGTCAAGACAGTGATGCCACTGTTTTACAGTTTATCGGAAAATATGTCACTTGTGAAATTCCATCGGAAATAACAAATAGTGATCTTCATGCACACATTTTACAATTTCAAAGACACAAATGTGGCAAATATTGTCGTTGAAAATACAAAAACTACACCAAATGCCGCTTTGGTTTACCTAGACCAGTTACAGAAACAGGTGAAGTGAACAACTTCATGTCTTCAGTTAGACATAGTGTTAAAGGTAAATCACCTAAGAACATGTATTACATAAAAAGAACAGAAGAATACAAATATATCAATGATTACAATGCAATCATTGCCCTCTTATGGAATGCAAACATAGATGTGCAGTACATTGCAGACAATTCCACTGCAGTTGCACAATATGTTACAGCCTACTTAACAAAAGCAGAAAAAACAGAGCTTCAAGACCTCTGGAATGACCTATCATCGGACAAAACACTATCTCAGAAATTGTACAGCTTAAGCATAAAAATGCTCTCTCATAGAGAATGTGGCTCATATGAAGCTGCAGATCGTTTAACCAGTACTGCTTTGTATGGCAAATCAGAAAATATAGTATGGCTAAGTCTTGGTCCTGCTAAATCTAGAAAAAGAGTTCTCAAATCATACGACGACATAGAAACAATAGCCAAAAATGATCCCAACAGCCAAGATATTTTGAAAAACAATTTACTAGACACATACTACCCAAACAGGAGTACCACTTTGGAAACCATGTGTCTATACCACATAGCCCAAAACTTCACCTACAAAAATAATATAAAACCTGATGAAAAAAAGTTAGATATAGAGTGACAGATTGTGAAGGTAGCTTAGTGAAACTTACCAAATGAAGCTTAATTAATCATATCAAATTGTCATTAAAAACTCCTCAACATAAAGAACTATATTACATGTCCCTGCTACAATTTTTTAAACCATGGAGAAAAGAAGAAGAGATATTAGAAAACTATGACTCCTATGAAGACTGTCAGGGCTGGTGCAATTTGGAGTGTTTTGGGGGCTATGGGGCTGGTTACAGCCTCTGTTGGGGCCTTAGGGGGAGTTAAGGAGGCCCTCAGGTGTCCAACCAGCTTTTCCAGGTGTGTTCTCCACCCTTTTCGCAGGAACAAAGCCCAGGGATGGAGAACCGCCCAGAAACTACATTACCCAGCAGGCTGAGTGCTTCACGGGCCTGCTGGGAGAAGAAGGACCACACGCGCGCTAATGCGCATGCGCGAGCCGCGCCCAGAAAGCACCGCTCGCAATCCTGACCACCGGCAAGAGAGGACGTGTGTACCACGAGCTCCGGAAGGCATGCCTACGCGGGGCTCCGCCCACCTGTTTCAACCCCCGGCCCCGCGTACATGAAAAGCTAAGTACTCGTTCTTATTAGAACAGCTGATTTGTCCTGTCGGAGGGAGACGTGCTACGCGCCACAGGGACAGTTTGTTAAGCTATCCGGACGACTTATTAATCTTTTGCATGCAGTGCATGAATATTAACACAGTGTTGGAGCTAACCTGGCGGTGAAGTAACTGCACCAGTAACAATTGTTAACCCTTTAGGGAACGTTCATAGGAATGACAGTCTGCATGTACGTGCACTGACTTTGTCTTGCTATTTTCAGCTCTTTGACCTGATCGGATTGGGGCGACGTATCACGGCCCACCTGCACGAAAAGGCAGAAGGACCTAGAACTCCCGCAGAAGCCAGAGCTAAGTGTTTTAGCATCTAGTGTGCATGTTATTGTTTTCTACCCTCACATGGGGAAATGTGGGGAACTTGAGGCTTGCATATTGGTGGGAAGTGACCACTTATATGACATGATGTGGGGAGGGCTTTGGTAAGCACACAAGGGGATTGCCTACATGAAGTAATGTGGGGAAGGGGCAGAATTATCTGTGTTTAAGGTTGGCAGTGCCAAAGCAACAGTTG
Organism: Ambystoma mexicanum; assembly: GCF_040938575.1. NCBI lineage: Eukaryota > Metazoa > Chordata > Amphibia > Caudata > Ambystomatidae > Ambystoma > Ambystoma mexicanum. The sequence goes on from NC_090936.1 coordinate 744,502,136, forward strand.
CACTAGTGAACTAAACACGTTTGGTTAGAGGCTCCAATACAAAGGCCTCCCATCTGTGTAACTCCAAAGAGAGTGGTTGTTTGGTGTGAGTGTGCAAGGGCGGAGAACCTACCAGCAACCACCAGCAAGAACAGCACAGGAGTCGAGGAGCATGTTTCCCTAATTCCCCTTTCCCACCCATTGATATTCCCTAAACCTCTTTCCGGTTATCCTGAACTCCCTCTACCCATCCACTCAACGGATCCTAACCCTCTTTCCCCAGAGTGTTGCGGTGGCCTGCGGTTTCTTTTTCCCAGGTGCCAAGACCCAATGGGGAGGGAGGAGTTTGTGCTGCCTCTGCGCCAGTCAAGAGGAGTGAGGATCTGACAAAGATGCTTTCAAAGCAAGTGAAAGCACTATCACTGATATAAACTTTACGCATTACAAAACAATGTTGCACAATGAACAGCAACACGAAGAAGAACTCCAGGCCCAACTAGATAAGGACACTCCCGACAGTAGTCAACCTTCTGTAACAGGAAGTCAAGAACCACTGGGACAGCCACTAATAGCAAATGTGTTATGCTCACCTGGCTCTCACATGGGCGTCGGTCGGACCCGGACTACTGCGGCCTCCACCCACGTGATGCATAGTGTAGCGATGACTGACTGGATCTGCCCTCCTAATCTTGTCTGCTTCTCCTACAAGTGGTGAGATGGGTTTAGCCACTTGTGGATTCACGTGATAGCACCCCCACTGTCCTCCCCACTAATCACCTCTGAAGCGCCTCTCAGCAATCTCACCTTATATTCTTGAAGGATGAGCCCTCCATCCTGCGAAGCACGCAGGGGCGGGTTGATGACCAGTTACTTCACTGCCTTGAAGATATTGGAAGAGTTGTAGACAAATCCTGACTCCAAAAGATCCTGGTGAAGAGCCGTAAGTATATAGTTCGTAAGAGCTCAAAATGTCTGGAATTCACTCCTGTCCAATTCCTCTTTTATCTTGCGGCTTTGACCCAATAAGAAGATTGACAGCTGAATGCGCTCCTGTAAAAGTCTGTGTTACCCAACACTGTCCGGTGAATAATGCCAAGGGTTAAACTTGCTACTTTCTCCTTATATTACAGGTGCGGCATAAGAAGATGTGGCGTTCTGATGAATTATACCTCCGGCGGCAAAATCAGGTAAGCATATGGCGGCTAAAGAGATTATCTCTGTCTGTTCTCTCTGCTCACCTTGTTGTTTCTTGTCCCCTTTAGGTGCCGGGATTCGGCGATGTATAGATAGAGACAGCGCCGGATCGAAGAGATGCTGCGTGGCACAGTGAGTTTGGCGCGGCGCTACTGCTGGCGATGCGACGTGTTTAAAACAAAGTCTTTCCTCTGGTTTGAAGATGCGATGAATCCGGAATCAGGTAAGAAATCAGGTAATACTCTTGTTCTAACCTTTGCTTCTTTCCTTCTTTCTAGGTGCTCCAGGTTCGAGGCGGGCGTGGCAGAAGGCTGGATGCTGCTGCTGGCACGGTGAGCGTTACGCTGCTGGATGCAGACTAACGCGAAGCATGTGCTGCTCTTCGGGCGTGGTTTAAATAGCCTTCAAAGTAGTCCCAGGTAGGTATTCCTCCCCAACCACACCCGAGTAACAAAATAGTCCCTAAGGTAAAGTATTCCCTTCCAGGCCTCACACGGGCTTGGATCTTCTTGCAGCATGGTCTGTATCAGGTAAGTGTGCACCTATGAGCCTGGCGCCTATGGCGCCAGGACTGATGTCCCATATGAGCCTGGCGCCATATGCACCAGGAATGAACCCAGACAGCCCCTAGCAGGGGTTGCTGGGTTTTCTCAAGGCGACATGATACCTGCTCCTGGGGCTGATGGACGTGGTCTGGATGCTCGGGGGTATGCATCATGACAAAATGAGGCAGAATTAGCTATCACAGAAGTAAAGAACACCATGTGTCACTATGAAGAAGATACAGAAGACGTAACTGTACTACAATCAAAACTGAACGAAGAGCAGCGTACCATTTTTCAAGAAGTAACAAAAGAAATTGCACATGGTGTACAACATGAAAATAAAGAATGTACCTGCCAAAATTACATACCTATACTACTGTATGTGGTGAAGCTGGTTCAGGCAAAACATTCTTAATCAAAATCATCAGCAAGTTCCTTCAACAATTGACAAACAACAAACTGTCAGCTGTTGTAACTGCCCCCACAGGTTTAGCTGCCTACACCAAAACAAATTAGAATATTACAAACTTTCTACAGAAGCTGCAATGGAACTACACAGAGTGTTAAAACAAATGAAAATGCTACTAATAGATGAAGTGAGCATGGTCTCCAACCTAATGTTCGCTTTGATTCACCTCAGATTGCAAGAAGTACTTAAAACAAACTACAAAGAGCTCTTTAGAGGAAAACACATTATTGTTTTCGGAGATCTTTTTCAATTGACACCAGTGAAGGGTGAACCTATTTTTAAAACCTTAGGGGACACACTCTGCCGTAAAACTGTTGACAGCATAGGAAATGTTAACCTTTGGCAACATTTCCAATACAGAGAATTAACAGAAAACATGTGCCAATCTGCAGACCTCACTTACGCCAACATTTTAAAAAGTATTAAAGTTGGTATCTCAAGAAGCACAAGCAATATTAAAAACCTGGCACATACACGCACTTTATGGCCATAATTCATGTGCTACTGATGTCATGGAACAATTAGCACACAAAAATGTCAATTGTATGTCCTTAATGCCAACTCTTGCAAGCTGTTAAACATTCAATGAAACAATGTTGAAAAAAGAAATGCAACCAATAATTGAAATTTGCTCCACAGACAAACTGGATGTACATGGTATGACACTACCCATGTGTCAACAAGTCACAACAAGATTAAATACCTTAGAAAATTCTATCTCCAACACAGCTGGTTTGGAGAAAATATTAAAATTATCCTTAAACTGTAGAGTAATGCTTAAACGTAACCTTGACGTGGAGCAAGGACTAGTTAATGGAGCACTGGGTACAGTTGTTGGCTTTCAAACATACCCACGTAAAAACATTCAGTTTGTCAATATTCTCTTTGACAAACTTTCAGAAGTAAAAAGGATAGGGCGCTCAACAGCTCGATTCCTTCTCTTCAAAAACATGTATGTACGCAGAGAACAATTTTCTCTAACTCTAGCATACGCAGTCACCATTCACAAATCACAAGGTCCTACCCTAGACAAAGCATTGATGGATATTGGGAACACACTATCACGCTTACATACACTTGAAGGTCTATTTCTAATCAACTGTGATGCAAGTAAAGTAAACGCTGATATTCCTTGCATTTTAGAATACAATAGACTATGTTCACTATACACCCCCATCTAAAAACATATCCTGTTCCATAAAAAGGAAAACGTTGTAAAAGAAAACTAATTCAAACAGAAATGCAACAGGATCTCACTGCAAATCCTCCAAAGAGAGTAAAAGAAGCTAATACTTCATCAATTACCACAAACAAAGAAGAACCTATTACTCAAAGTAACTCAGAGACTTCTTCAAAGAAGCAACACACACCCCGAAAAGGTGACTTGGACACAGAACTATCTGGTCCATTCAAATTTTCAAATATAACTGGTGTAAATTGCTACGCAAATGTAGCAATGAATATTCTATTTCAATTGCCACCAATTGTTGACAACATTTACTTACACAGTACAGACCAATTGTGTTTGCAAATGTTAGTCCTTCATAGAAACGCAACAAACAATCCTGACAACACGTATAGTGTTCATGGAATAAGACAAGAATTGGACTACTGTGCTGGAATGGTGAAATTAACTATAAACTCACAAGAAGATCCACAAGAATTTCTAATGTAATTACTACAAGTACTGGAAAACAAAAACATACCTATAAATGAAATCTTCCAGATGTCATACATGTGGAAACATACATGCACTCTCTGCAACAATGTGGCACAGGAACAAATCCCTAATGAGTGCTTCATGTATGTATCCATACCTAACTGTGAATACGTTCCATTTCAGCAACTTGTACAAAATGCAAACCATGGTAGATTATGTACTACTTGCAATTCAGATAATCCCTCCACCTTACTAATACAACCACATAGTAAATACGTAATACTAATGCTTCTACGTTACAATGCAGATGGTACTAAAAACGACTGCAAGCTGACTGGATTCACACATGGTTAATTATCACTTGGTAAGAAAACCTTCACAACAATAGGTATAATCTACCAAGCAGGAGTTACAACCAATGCAGGTCACTACACTGCATATATAAAAAAGAAATGTGGATGGTTCGAATGTAATGATAGTACCATTACTGTAAAGCAGAGATTACCAGCAAATCTTACAAATGCTTATTTAATCTTCTTAAAACCAAAATGTAATAACTAATCTGTATTTAAACATTAATCAAACTTCAATGAAAAAACTATAACCAGTTAGAATACTCTAACAGGTATCTAACTGCCACAAGATTTTGCGGCAAACAGATAAATCAGTACCACTAAATTATAACAAAAAATAGACAGTTAGAATACGCCAACAGGTATCTAACTGCTCCAAAAATCTGCAACAAGCCAACAGATAGAACCTTAACCAGAAACAACAAGTGAACACTGAAAACAAACAAACAAATAGACTGTAGCATAACAAGAAAAGGTTGTTTTTAATCCGACATGTTTTTTTTTCCCACAGACCCAATGATTTGAAAAACAAACACAGAAACTAAGCAAATTGCACAGTACATTGGTTTGTAAACTGCTAAATATGAGGGTCGAAAAAAATCACAGAAATTGAAAAAGAATATGTACTCCAGTAACCCAAACCTACAGCCTACGGCCTGTACCCATACACCCAAGACTCTAGGCCCTGGCCACAACCACGCAGCATATCACACCCATAGATCACACCCATAGAATCAAACATTTTAACTGTCTATATGGGCCCACCCATATCATACGTTTTACAAAGTTTAGTGAGGATTCATCCAGGGGAGCAAAGTTATAAGCCACCCATGGTGTCTTGTAACTTTGGTGCATATACCTTCGGTCTTAAATACTTCTGCATAACAGAACCATTGAAGCACACATCTAACCATACACCACAATACAAAAAGTTTACTTCCATCGATATGTTATACTGCAGCGCTTGTTACCAAACTCTACAATCTTAATGACATGACGTAGCCAAAACTTCACATACACACTATACAAATCAAACAGTACACAAACTGTAGATTTGCAAATATTTGATACATATTTGCTTCTATGGGTGTGATTTACTGTGGTGGTTGTGGCCAGGGCCTAGAGTCTTGGGTGCATGGCCTACAAGACTCTAGGCCCTGGCCACAACCACCGCAGCATATCACACCCATAGATCACACCCATAGAATCAAACATTTTAACTGTCTATATGGGCCCACCCATATCACACTTTTTACAAAGTTTAGTGAGGATTCATCCAGGGAGAGCAAAGTTATAAGCCAGCCATGTTGGCTTATAACTTCAGTGCATATAACTTCGGTCTTGGGTGCATGGCCTTCGGGCCGATTAGCCAATCGGTGTCCTGCCAGCGGAGCGAACAGGGAAGTGTGTCCGTGGAGCGGACATAGATATCACTAATTTTTTTAGACCTACTTTCTGATCATTTAAAAAAAAAAACTACTCGACGAATTTTCACCAAATCCGTCCAGCGGTTTGGGCTGTAGGCGTGTACATTTTTTTCCCCATTCAGTCTATGGGAAAAAAATAAATTTTGGGACCCCTCCTATAACTTTGCCCCCCCTGGACCAAACCTCGCCAGAGTGGGTCATATACTTTTTTCACAAAGTTTGGTGAGGATTCGTCCAGGGAGAGCGAAGTTATAAGCCACCCAAAAAGTGCTCTTCCTATGGGATTAGCAACTTAACCATAACTACACAGCCACTATCGTACCAACAACACATACGAATATGGGTATATACAGGGAAAGAGAAGTTAGCAAAAAAGCACAAGTAGTAGCAGAAACAATTCATAACTTAACTGATTATTTTCATGCAAATAAATGATTACTTGGAATTTCATAGGTTTTTAGTAGCGCAATTTAACCATAACGTCCCTTTAACAAAGTTTTTTCACTGAATTTCATAGGTTTTTAGTAGCGCAACTTAACCATAACGTCCCTTTAACAAAGTTTTTTCATTGAATTTCGTAGGTATTTAGTAGTGCAACTTAACAATAATGACTTTCACTTTATATACATATCATATGGAACTGACTGAATCTCTTCTATTGTACTTGATGTCCCCGAACTCATTTAATGTTTGAGGACATGTTCGAAGAACAGTACCACTACCTAAAAAACTCTGGGGGGGTATGTTTGATTGTTATATCATAACATAGGAACAGTTAACAAATTAAAAAAAAAGCACACAAACACATTATATGTACTAATACATAAGAAATGTAACCCATATATACAACACAATAACCATTCATTTAAATGCACTATGTTCTAAAATGGAATATACCACAAGAAAATAAATTGGCTTCCAACATAATTACCTCACAAACACAACAGAACTGAGGACAAGAGCAGACCCACTGAGTACATAGGACATATCTTACCTAAAATAGTAAGTGTACTTAATTGTATTCATATATTTCTAAACTTTCTGTATTAGATAAAAAAATATATTATCTTTTTTTTTCTCTCACAGAAATGTCTAGTACTCTGGAATGGCTAGAGGAACATTTCCCACATGAAGAAATGTCACAAGATAGTGAAACTAATGGTAAAAACTTTATAATATAAACCATTTAATTATTATTATTTTGTATACATTTAACATATATATATTTTTTTTGTACAGAGCATAACAAAATAGAAGCTACCTCTGAAGAAGCTGTTATGGAAAACACGCTTGACAGCATAAAAGAAAAAATTGATTTATTGTTGACTAATTTTAATAATTTGAAAACTTTTGTTGAAGATCATTTTAAAACAAAACGTCATACCATTGCCCCACATGTACCTGTCCCCCCTCACAATATCCCAGTCAATTAACCCCAAACCCTCTCCATAACCCAAAACATTTTGATGAGACTTCCATCCCTTCTTCACCTAATAACAATCATGATGAAACCCCTAATTCTCCTGTTTTTGTTTCTGTTTCTGCCTCACCTTCTCTGTCATAAATTATTAATATATGTTAAATAAAGTTTAATTTTTATATTGTGTTGTAAATAGTTTCTTTTTTAAAAAAAAAACAATGTAGGTGTCCAATGTTCATAAATAAATGAAAATGGAGGTGTCCTGAAGAACACTATACCTGTTCGTACTGTTCGCTAGCAAAATGAAACTATTCTAAGAACACACGCGGTGTCCTGAAATGTTTGTAAAAAAAATAAATTAAAGTGTCCTAAAGAACACTATATCTGTCCGTAATGTTCGCTAGCAAGTTCAAACTGTTCTAAGAACACACGCGGTGTCCTGAATTGTTCGTAATTAAACGAAAATGGAGGTGTCTTAAAGAACACTATACCTGTCCGTACTGTTCGCTAGCAACTTGAAAATGTTCTAAGAACACAATTAGTGTCCTGAAATGTTCGTACATAAACGAAATTGAACGTGTCCTGAAGAACAGTATATCTGTCCTTACTGTTCGCTAGCAAATTTAAACTGTTCTAAGAACACACGCAGTGTCCTGAAATGTTCGTTTCACGTGTGACGCAATTTTAATTAGTTCAGGACCCGAACAGTGTCCGTAGAACATCAACGCGCATGCGCTAGCCAATCTCTGTGCATTTGGTGTCGTGCGGACATGCGCTTCCTTCGCGGACTTGCTCGCGAACGGATCATATGACCGCGCCCACACTGATCGCGTGTTCTGAATGAGGACACTGTTCGGGTCCCTGAACAAATTAAAAGTACATTTTCAATTAATCCATCATATTTTTCAATAAAATCTCACCATGGCACAAGTCCCACATAGTAATCCTGAGTTTCTACATACCTTTTGAAACTTTTCAAACTTTTTTTTGTGTTCGATCTGTCCGCAGACAGCACGCATGTCCACGAACCGCGCACAAGCACCCCTATAAAAGACCACGCCCTAGAGCTTATTCTCATTGTGTTTCTGGCTATTCTTCAGAGCACAGCTATTTCTCCAGCAACTTGCTGATTACACCATCGAGATGGCATCCCTGGCTGCAGAACTGCCACCTGGTGCTGCACCTGCTTCAGCACCACCCCCACCCCCTCCACCACCACCACCTCCCCAAGGGCCTGAAGAGGGGAACAGGAGTGAGGGTGCGGAGGAGGAAGAAGAGGATGATGAGAATGAGGTAGAGGAAAACCCTACTACCCGCACTAGGCGTGAGTCTTGGGTGTGGCGGTTATTTACCATTCATGGTAATGTTCCTAAGGCTCGTGCGAACCGTGTTACCTGCAATGAGTGAAAAATGATACTCAGTCGTGGGAAGCACAGTAAGTACAGCTTTGGGACCACTACTATGAAGCGACACCTTAGGTCATTTCCCTCTGGGGCTATTCGCAGGGTTGTACCTTGCGAAGAACGTAGCAGGTTGATTTCCTCTACTTCATCCTCTGTTTCTGATCCTGTCACCACAAGGACCACCTCTGTGGGACAGCGTCTTCCTCAAGCTGCCTCAAAGGCCATAAAGAATGCTGATGACCCTTACCTTTCGAGGGTCACACTTGTATGTATGTACTGTGACACAGTACTCTGCAGGGGGGAGCGACTTCGTAGTGCTTTTGAGACTATCGTCTCAGAGCACGAGAAGATCTGCTCACTACCCAAATAAATCCCACTCTACATCTTCCTCTCTCAGCTCGCCCTTTCTTATCCCTGTGGTTGGTGTCCCCCCTTTACCTTCCTTTCCCCTCCTCTCCTAGTGTGTCGTGTATAAAAAACCAAATAAAATACAAAATATCAAAAATCAAAAAAAAAATAAGACTCTTTTCAGAGCTGCCTTTCACAGTTAAAAAATAGAAGTGAAAATAAATGAAGCAGGGCCCTTTGTATTTTTTAGAAGTCCACGGACAGTTCGCGAACATTTAAAAAATTGGGTTGCTACCCCATCACAAACATTGCAATTTTCTCTGGGAAGAAGTGGTGGCTCTGAAAAGAGCCTTTGGGTGGTGTTTGTAAGTCAAAAATTATAAATGCTTAACACCTACTTCAAAATGGTTGTAATTCCAAAAAAGGTCGCAATGCATTTTGTACATTTCTCAGAAAAATCTGATTGCCAGCATAAATAAGATGGACTCCATCTCTGCGAAAAATGTATGTACTACGAAACATAATATTTTCATTGTGAAAAGAGGACATGCCAAAATCTCTTAAAAAGGCACAAACAGCCTTATTAACATTGTGCCTTGCTTTTTCCATTTGTGGACCAAATGAAGAAGAACAAAGCCACATTTGTCTCTGCGCAATCCGTGAAAATATCACTTGAGAATTAGGAAACATGTCCATAACCTTCCCAAGTCCTTCTTTCATAGCAAATTGCAAAAAATTCCAGTCACATGTCCTAAACTGTTCCCTCCACAATGAATTACAATTATGTCTGGATGTTGCTCTGTCTCCAAAGTAGCACAGAGAGGTAGCAAGTCCAACCACTTCATTCCACGTACTCCATGCCAGTGTACTTCCACATGTGGGAATCCAAGATCTACAGCTACTACACAGCTTTCTGCATGCACCTTCAACCAATGTATCCACGAATCTCTCAAAATCCAAACAATCTGTTTTCTGAAACACACAGCCATAGCTATCTTTTGTTCTCTCAGCAAAAAGAGTATCTGAAAAACTCTCTCCTGGCACAACACACCCACTAAACTTTCCTGACCAATCCCTTTCAGTGCTTATTCTCATTTGCATGACTTCTGAACCCAAAAATCCCCGGATGTAACTCCCGATGTCCGCGAACTACCGCCATGTCCGCGGACATATCGTAACATGAACAGCCCTTCTACCATTTCCACTTCACTCTCTCTGCCATTCCCTCATTGGATGTAGCTAAAAAATCACATGACCATGCACCAATCACATTCAAGACCTCTAGATCTAACTGCATCATCATAGATCAGCACTGCAAATGTACTGTGAATCTCTCTGAGTACAAGTGTCATATCAATGGCAAGCACCATATACCAGAAATACTGTACAAGTCTCCAAGATTTCTACTTGCAGCTCCATGCATATCCATATGCATGAACACAAACTTCAGGTATGCATATTTTCTGTACAGTAGATTAACACATTTTCAAACAGACTTTTAGCTTGTGTAATCTGTAAAATGAATTTACTGTATTTTTTTCAATATCCTAAAATCAACTATCACTTATAAACCTTTATACTATTTACTTTCTTTATACACACACACTCAAATCATGTTAAACTAACATTTTTTAAAAGAAATACATAGACTACATATATTCAAACAAAATTGCATGCAAGCACAATCTATGTTGAAATCTTTAAAAAAATACTTATACAATTTCATATTTTTTTGTTTTTATTTATTTATTTACTTAATTACTTTAATCTAGACATGACATTGAGGCGCTATTACCTAGAACAGCTTACTTACAGAAATAGTGGTATTCACTGGTATATTATAAATTTCCCAAGACATAGTAAAGATATTTTCTTTTGCTACAGTTAGTCATTCAATACAATGTGTTCATTAAGAACATATCATATGTACTGAACTGATGCAATGTATCTTATGTAAATAAATTAGTTTAATGGTTTTAAAGAAGGCACTGAGGATTTCAATTAAAAAAATCAATTTCTAAATTAAAAACATCGCTATATACAAACAAAGTTACTAATTTGAAGCTTTTACAATTGCAGTGAAGACCAGTCTACTGAAAAGAAGCAGCCGAATTCGAAGAACAAAGAAGAACTAAGAAGTTACCTGTTAATTTAAGAAAAAAAGTAATTAGAATATCACCATAATATTTGTATTATAATCAAACATACTATAACATTAATACAAACTATTTTGGTGCCTAAAAATAGAGATTGTGTACCATTTTGTCCAAAAATCTCCATGTCTTAAACAGCGATTTACAGCCAGAATGGCCCACAAATTCCTATTTTTGGACACACAAATTACCCAACTGAACCGCTACAATTTTCATATTATAGAACAAACAACTGTTTTAATTTTATACATTAGATTTACTATTTGTACTTTTCCACACCACTAGCTTACTTTTTTGTGTCATCTGAACCCCAGTTTAGTAACACATAAATTCAAGAATACCTATTCCTACTATTTGTAGTTCCCAATGCACAATCACACACCATTACATACATCTTTATCATCTTACTCAAACACTCATGCACACAGCACACATACATTCCAGAACACCCCAACCCATATCTTCTTTATTTTTTTCAACAGACCCTAAAGAATGCCTACCAAAAGTCAAGTCTGTAGAAAGCAACGCAAAAGTAGAGCAAATGAAAATAAAAGTGTCCAACATAAGCATCCATCTCTAGCAGAATTTGTAAAAAAAGTTGAAACAAAACAGCTAATACCGTCATTTAGTGGAACACAAGAAGTTTCAAGTACAAAAACGTTGCCTCCTCTATCAAAATGTAAAACAAACCAAAAAACAATTAACAGAAAATCAGCTATCACTACAGATAAAACTACTTCTTCAAATTTTAATATAGTGCAAAGTAAGCATACCAAGAAAAGTATTTTAGCCAAAATGTACCGTCACAAAGTCCTTCAAAATCTTATAAAAACAGGAGAGAAATCAGGTTCAATGCTTAAAACATATCGTAGGAAATTAATCTTAGAAGCGTTGATGGACAGTGCAATTCTTCTGAAAAGAAAGTGATTTATTTTACTGTTAAACAAAATGAAACCACTAACAAAACTAATAACTAAATTACAAAAAAGACTTCTCAATAAGCGAAATGTCAACAGAAAGAACTTCTTAAGTATCAGCGGAGGTGAATGGAATCACACTACAAGCACAGAACCATATTTTAATGAGGAAGCGTACAAACAAAAGCAAACGAATACAATTGCCATACATAGCAGTGGCCAAGGTTATGAAAAAGTGAATAATACCATAATGGAACAAGAAGTACTCCTTACAAAAATATGCCCTGAAAACTTAGAGTTACCCCTCCATTCAACTGAATCAGAACGTCTAGTGTACAAATGCACGTTAATGTGTAACATTCCCAAACAATGTTTCAAATCTTTACGCCAATTCCTCAATAAATATGTAAAAAGCAAAGAGTAAATCAAAATTAAATTACTGCAAAATTTGGATACCTGTCCAGTGCGCAAGTACACAGGACTACAAGGACATTCATTGGCCTTCATTACAGGACCTACTTGTAAAACCACTTTCCATGATATCAAAAGGATATCAACACATCATTCAACTATATAAAATCTAGTCTATAAACTGTACTATGCTAAAAGTCCTACTTTAGCACTAGCAAAGTTAAATACCATCCTTCTACATGGTAGGCAAAAGACCTACTTGAAGAAATTCACTATATCCAGAAAAAATATTTTGGAAGTGAAAGCCATTTACAGAATGAAATAGCTTTAAACCAATTAAGCAACAATTCTACACATGGCAACTTTTTGCTAAACACATACAAAAAAGAAATACTAAAATTTAAAAGTACATCAGCTGAAGTACCAAACCATGTATGTGTATGTTGCCGTAGAACTTTTTATAAAAGTAACACAAAAACTGTAGACCTATCATACAAAATAGAAGACAATGAAGATTCTAAATGGTTTGAATTAGCTCTCTACCTTGTAGCAGAAAACAAATAAGAAATAACTGAGCCCTTAATACTTTGCAGTTACTGCACTACAAAACTTGACAACAACCAAACTCCTTCACGTGCTATCACAAATAATTTGGAATTATACCCAGTACCAAAACCCCTACAACAACTTAATTTATATGAGAGCATCATAATTCAAACAGTACACCCATTTCAAGCAATAATACGCCTTCAACCAAAAACAGCAAAATTACCTCCTTCTGAATTGGTAAAAGGCATTTGTGGAAAAGTAGTTTATTTACCATTAGATCTAAAAGAAAATGTGCATACTCTAGGAGTGCAACGTCCAATGCAGCAATCTTTAATTATCTTAGTAAATGGAGTACCTACAAAAGACAAAAAAATATGGCAACAGCTGGTAGATTTATATAAAGTTAGACAAGCCTTCCAATATCTTAAAGAGAATAATGAATATTACAAAGACATTAATATTAAAGAAAACTTGAAAGATACAACTGAAATAATTCAAGAAACACAAGAAGCTGGTCAATTTGAGCTACTAGATCCTGCTACAATATCAAATACTTTAGACCATTATACAATTCATCCTTTGCACTGTAATGACACTGTAGAAGATGTACTGGAAACTTACCAAATGCGTCAAACAAAAGGATCGCCAATCAGCATATGGGAAAAAAGTATAGAAGCACGTGCTTTTCCTCTACTCTTTCCTACTGGCAAAGGAAGAAGGTATGATGATAGACCTATTCAAATATCAGCTTCAGAATACCGCTCATTACGGATGTATTCTGAAGATCCCAGATTTAGACAAAATGTGGAATACATATTCCACCTACTCTTTGAAAGTGAACTAGCAACTTTATGTTACGGAGTTGCACACATATTAAAATCAGGATCACACTTTCAAAATATGACAGCTACACAATTATTAGAAAAAGTGCAACAAAAGGATGAGGTTTTACAATCAAATATTACAAATCTATTAGCAAATATGCGTGGTACGAAAGAGTACTGGTTTCAACATCATACGTTGTATGATCAGAAACCTTGGCCCACCCACTTGTTTTATTACATTAAGTTGTGCAGAATATGCATGGGAAGATTTACATGATTTCCTACGCATATCAAATAAAAACAAAACAAACATAGATATACTAACACCTGGAGAACTTTGTTCTTTAGATCCTGTTAATGTTTCAAGATATTTTCACCATCGCTTCATTGCTATGCTACATTTTATTTGTAATAAAACTGTTCCTCCCCTTGGCGAAGTGCAACACTTCTTTTGGAGAAAAGAATACCAAGCCAGAGGAGCACCACATATCCACATGCTTTTATGGATGAAAGATGCTCCTAAATTTGGTCAAGACAGTGATGCCACTGTTTTACAGTTTATTGAAAAATATGTCACTTGTGAAATTCCATCAGAAGCCACAAATAGTGATCTTCATGCACAAAGTTTACAATTTCAAAGATACAAATGTGGAAAATATTCTCGTCGCAAATACAAAAACAAAGGGAAATACTACACCAAATGCCGATTTGGTTTCCCTAGACAAGTTACAAATGCAGGTCAAGTGAACAACCTCATGTCTTCAGTTAGACATAGTGTTAAAGGTAAGTCACCTAAAAATACATATTACATAAAAAGAAAAGAAGAAGAAAAATATATCAATGATTATAATGCAATCATTGCCCACTTATGGAATGCAAACATAGATGTGCAGTACAATGCAGACAATTTTACTGCAGTTGCATGATATGTCACAGCATACTTAACTAAAGCAGAAAAGACAGAGCTCCAAGACCTCTGGAATGACCTGTCATCAGATAAAACAGTATCTCAGAAATTATACAGCTTGGGCATAAAAATGCTCACCCATAGAGAATGTGTATCATATGAAGCAGCTGATCGTTTAACCAGTACTGCATTGTATGGTAAATCTGAAAATATAGTATGGCTAAGTCTTGGTCCAGCTAAATCTAGAAAAAGAGTTCTAAAATCATATGAAGATATAGAAACAATAGCCAAACATGATCCCAACAGCCAAGACATTTTAAAAAACAATTTATTGGACACATACTACCCAAACAGAAGTAATACTTTGGAAAACATGTGTCTATACCACATAGCCCAAAACTACACATACAAAAATAATATGAAACCTGATGAAAAAAAAGGTAAATATAGAATAACAAACTGTGAAGGCAGCTTAGTTAAACTCACTAAACCACATTTAATTAATCATATCAAATTGTCATTAAAGACTCCTCAACATAAATAAGTATATTACATGTCCCTGCTACAACTCTTCAAACCATGGAGAAAAGAAGAACAATCACTAGATAACTATGACTCATATGAGGATGCTTTCAAAGCAAATGAAAGCACTATAACTGAAGTAAACTTTACACAGTACAAAACAATGTTGCACAATGAACAGCAACACGAAGAAGAACTCCAAGCCCAACTAGATAAGGACACTCCTGACAGTAGTCATCCTTCTGTAACAGGAAGCCAAGAACCACTGGGAGAACCACTAATAATAAATGAGGCAGAATTAGCTATGATAGAAGTAGAAAACACCATGTGTCAGTATGAAGATAAGGAAGACTTAACTATACTACAATCAAAACTAAACAATGAGCAAAGTAGCATTTTTCAAGAAGTAACAAAACAAATTGCACATGGTGTAAAACATGAAAAAAAAGAATGTTCCTGCCATAATTATAAACCTATACTACGGAACGTCAGTGGTGAAGCTGGTTCTGGCAAAACATTCCTAATCAAAATGATTAGTAAGTTCCTTCAACAATTGAC
Organism: Ambystoma mexicanum; assembly: GCF_040938575.1. Classification (NCBI taxonomy): domain Eukaryota; kingdom Metazoa; phylum Chordata; class Amphibia; order Caudata; family Ambystomatidae; genus Ambystoma; species Ambystoma mexicanum. Next base: position 744,517,775 of record NC_090936.1, read on the forward strand.
AAACAACAAACTGTCAGCTGTTGTCACTGCCCCCAACAGGTTTAGCTGCCTACAACATAGGTGGTGTTACATTACACCGATTACTACTATTACCAGTAGAACACCAGAACAAATTAGACTATTACAAACTTTCTGCAGAAGCTGCAATGGAAGTACGCAGAGTATTGAAACAAATGAAAATGCTACTAATAGATGAAGTGAGCATGGTCTCAACCTGATGTTAGCTTTGATTCACCTCAGATTACAAGAAGTACTCAAAACAGACTATGAAGAGCTCTTTGCAGGAAAACACATTATTGTTTTTGGAGATCTGCTTCAATTAACACCAGTAAAAGGTGAGCCTATTTTTAAAACATTAGGACACAAACTCTGCCGTAAAACTGTTGGCAGCATTGGAAATGTCAACCTTTGGCAACATTTCCAATACAGAGAATTAACAGAAAACATGTGGCAATCTGCAGATCTCACTTATGCCAACATTTTAAAAAGTATCAGAGTTGGTATACTTTCTAAAGAAGCAGAAGCAATATTGAAAACCTGGCACATTAATGCACTTTATGACGATAATGCATGTGCTACAGATGTTATGGAACAATTAGCCCACAAAAATGTCAATTGTATGGCCTTAATGCCAACTCTTGCAAGCTGTTTCAAATTCAATGAAATCATGCTAAGTAAAGAAATGCAACCAATCATGGAAATTAGCGCCACAGACAAACTAGATGTACATGGTATGACACTACCCATGTGTGACCAAGCCACAACAAGACTAAATAGTTTAGAAAAATCAATCTCAAACACAGCAGGCTTAGAAAAGATATTAAAATTATCCTTAAATTGCAGAGCAATGCTTAAACGTAACCTTGACGTGGACCAAGGACTAGTTAATGGAGCACTGGGTACAGTTGTTGGCTTTCAAACATACCCACGTGACAACAAAATTCAGTTTGTCAATATACTCTTTGACAAACTTTCAGAAGTAAAAAGGATAGGACGCTCAACAGCTAGATTCCTTCTCTTCAAAGATATGTATGTACGCAGAGAACAATTTTCTCTAACTCTTGCATACGCAGTCACGATTCATAAATCACAAGGTCTTACCCTAGACAAAGCAATGATAGATATTGGTAACACAGTCTTTAAAGAAGGCATGAGCTATGTAGCACTATTACGCTTACGTACACTTGACGGTCTATTTCTAATCAACTTTGATGCAAGTAAAATAAACGCTGATATTCCTTGCATTTTAGAATACAATAGGCTTCGCTCACTCTACACCCCACACCTAAACACATATTCTGTTCCACAAAAAGTAAAACGTTATAAAAGAAAAATAAATCAAACAGAAATGCAAAACGATGTCACTGCAAATCCTCCACAGAGAGTAAAAGAAACTAATACTTCATCAAGTACCACAAGAAAAAAAGAATCAATTAGGGAAAGTAAACCAAGTACTTCTTTAAAGAAGGAAGACAAACTCCAAAAAAAGCAGTTAGATACAGAACTACCTGGACCATTTAAATTCTCAAATATAGTTGGTGTAAGTTGCTACGCAAATGTAGCAATGAATATTCTATTTCAATTACCACCAATTGTTGACAACATTTACTTACACAGTACAGACCCATTGCGTTTGCAAATGTTAGTACTTCACAGAAATGCAGCAAACAAACCTGACAACACGTGTAGTGTTTTTGGAATAAGACAACAATTGGACTACTGTGCTGGAATGGTGAAATTCACTATAAATTCACAGGAAGATCCACAAGAATTTCTAATGTACTTACTACAAGCACTGGAAAACAAAAACATACCTATAAATTAAATCTTTCAGATTTCATACATGTGGAAACATACATGCACTCTCTGCAATAATGTGACACAAGAAGAAATCCCCAATGAACGCTTCATATATATATCAATACCAAATTGTGAATCCATTCCATTTCAGCGACTTGTACAAAATGCAAACCATGGTAGATTATGCTCTACCTGCAATTCAGATAATCGCTCCACGTTAGTAATACAAACACATAGTAAATACATAATACTAATGCTTCTACGTTACAATGCAGATGGTACCAAAAACAACTGCAAGCTGACTGGATTCACACATGGTCAAATATCACTTGGTAAGAAAACCTTCACAACAATAGGTATAATCTACCACGCAGGAGCCACAACCAATTCAGGGCACTACACTGCATATATAAAAAAGAAATGTGGATGGTTTGAATGTAATGATAGTACCATTTCTCTAAAGCAGAGATTACCAGAAAATCTTACAAACGCTTATTTGATGTTCTTAAAACCAATATTTGATAACTAAACTGTATTTAAACCCTAAGTAAACTTGTGTTAAAAAAATATAAACTGTTAGAATACTCCAAAAGCTATCTAACTGCTCAAAGATTCTACAACAACTAATCAGATAAATGAATACCACTAAATTAGACCAAAAAATACACAGTAAGAATACGCCAATTGGTATCTAACTGTCCCAATATTTAACAATATCCAAATAGATAAATCAATACCACTAAAATATATCAAAAAAATAGACAGTTAGAATACGCCAATTGGTATCTAACTGCTCCAGTATTTTATAATATCAAAACAAATAAATAATATGTTACTGCTCCAAAATAATACAACAAGCCAAAGTATAAAGCATTAGCCAGAAACAACAAGTGAACACTGAAAACAAACAAACAAATAAACTGTAGCATAACAGAAAAAGTTTTTTTTTAATCCAACATGGATTTTTTTTTCTCCCACAGACCCAATGATTTTAGCAACAAATACAGAAACTGAGCAAATTGCACAGTATTCTGATTTGTAATCTACTAAATATGAGGGTCCAAAAAAAAAAAGTATATTGTTTATAGAATGTAATAAGTCATTACAAAATACTAATACTAACATGCTATTTTCTTTTATCACAGAAATTAACAAGAAAAACATGGACTCCTGTTACTAGACCAAACAGTAAGTATACAATAATAAGGAGAACCATAGCAGCATATCACATCCATAGTATCTAATACCTTTGTTCCTTATACATTTGTTTTTCACCCAAAGTTATAAGCAAATATGAATGTGATATGCTGCGGTGGTTGTTGCCAGGGCATAGAGTCTTGGGTGCATGGCCAAATGGCCAAATGGCCATGCATCCAAGACTCTATGCCCTGGCAACAACCACTGCAGCATATCACATCCATAGAGACAAACATTTGAACTATGGTCTATGGAAACTTTGAATATCCAGCGGACATTATGAGTGTTCTTAGAACACTTTCAACTTGCCAGCGAACAATGCGGACAGCGTTTTCAGGACACCCCCTACGAACATTTCAGAACAACGCGATAGTTCTTAGAACACTTTCAACTTGACAACGAACAATATGGACAGTGTCCTCAGGACACCCCCATTTTGTTTATTTGCGAACATTTCAGGGCACTGCGAGTGTTCTTAGAACACATTCAACTTGCCAGCGAACAATAAGGACTACGCCTTCAGGACACCCCTACGAACATTCCAGGACACTGCGAGTGTTCTTAGAAACGTCTTCAGAGCACCCCCATTTTGTTTATTTGCAAACATTTCAGGACACCGCGAGTGTTCTTAGAACACATTCAACTTGACAGCGAACAATACGGACAGTGTCCTCAGAACACCCCCATTTCGTTTATTTGCGAACATTTCAGGACACCATGAGTGTTCTAAGAACACATTCAACTTGACAGAGAACAATACGGACAGCGTCCTCAGGACACCCCCATTTTGTTTATTTGCAAACATTTCAGGACACTGCGAGTGTTCTTAGAACACATTCAACTTGCCAGTGAACAATACGGACTACGCCTTCAGGACTCCCCCTACGAACATTCCAGGACACCGGGAGTGTTCTTAGAAACGTCTTCAGACCACCCCCATTTTGTTTATTTGCGAACATTTCAGGACACCGCGAGTGTTCTTAGAACACATTCAACTTGACAGAGAACAATACGGACAGCGTCCTCAGGACACCCCCATTTTGTTTATTTGCGAACATTTCAGGACACCGCAAGTGTTCTTAGAACACATTCAACTTGTCAGCCACAAACCCATTCATATTTGCAAACATTTCAGGACACAGCGAGTGTTCGACAACATCTTCAGAACACCCCCATTTTGTGTATTTGCGAACAATTCAGGACACCGCGAGTGTTCTTAGAACATATTCAACTTGACAACGAACAATACGGACAGCATCCTCAGGACACCCCCATTTTGTTTATTTGTGAACATTTCAGGACACTGCGAGTGTTCTTAGAACAGTTTCAGTTTGCTTGCGAACAAAACGGACACATATTGAGTCCTCAGAACACCCCCCATTCAGTTTATTTAGAACATTTCAGAACACCTGTGATGTCCGCAGACAAATCGAACACAAAAAGAACGTCTAACACATAAAAAACACAACTTTCATCCTATCTCCTACACTCCCACCCTCCACCAAACACTCCTACACATCAACACACTCTACTAAATACACATTTTGAACAAAGTTTCACCGCGCTGTCCGTGGACGACCGCGAATCCACGATGGTGGGCTCTACCAAAAATCTGATGCGCTTCACGCTCCACGCCGTCCAATCAGCGAACACATTGCATGTCCGCGAACATCACGCAAGCCGATTGGCCAATCAGGACACTGTCCGCGGAGCAAACAGGGAAGTCCGTCCGCGGACCGAACACAGATAACACTAATTTGTTTTTACCTACTTTTTGGTCATTTTAAAAAAAAACTACTGGACGGATTTTCACCAAATTTGCAAAAGCACGCTTTTGGGACCAAGCCGCTGCTCCTGGTCCAAATTTGGTGAAAATCCGTCCAGCGGTTTGGGCTGTAGACGCGAGCAACATTTTTTTCCCATTCAGTCTATGGGGAAAAAAAAAGTTTTGGGACCCCCCCTATAACTTTGCCCCCCTGGACGAATCCTCACCAAATTTTGCAAAAAAGTTCAGAGTGACCCAAATACTTTTTTTGCAAAGTTTGGTGAGGATCCGTCCAGGGAGAGCGAAGTTATAAGCCGCCCAAAAAGTGCTCTTCCTATGGAAACAGCAACTTAACCATAACTACATGGCCACTACCGTGGCCATGTAATATATACATATAGGAAATGTAAGGACTATGGATGATTCCATAATGCACTTTAGCAGAGCTGGATTCCGAAAGCAGAAAGATGTTTTCAGTGTGTCGCAGTTAGAAATCGAAAACTCAAACATGGAGGTGGATCAAAGAAAGGCTTGGTTGGATCAATACCAAGAAGTCAAGGCCACCTTGGGCCTGGATGTGCGTACAAACAATTACAGAACGTGTGAAAAGAACAAACCTTCTGGCTTAAATGAGGGCGAGAACATTGAAGAAGTTAGAGGTTCATCAAATAGTATTTTAAATGCAGTAAAACTTGAAAACATGGTGTACGGTCACGTGGTCAGATGAAAATAGACACTATGATGAACTATATCAAAACCAAGAAGACAGAGTATGCTATACTCCCTCATATTCTCCAGCACAGAGAACATTTCCAAGGCCGAGTTCAAAGCCTTAATTGACAAGTAGGCTGCAAGTGTGAAGATGGATGCCAGGGCTAATTTGTGGGCAGCTATGCTTATGACCAGCCTACCAGTGCCTGTGTGCCAACCTGCATGCTGCTTGCGTAGGTGGATTATTACAGAGGGTTACAAAGGTGCCAACCAATTATAGAGGGACACGTAATAGAGAGCCCTATAGTTTGTATAACCAATGGGACGTTGTGTGTTTGATGACGTTCGTAGTGACCTGCACTAGACGAAGGCTTAGTTGCCCCACCTGATGTTAGAGACCCAATCACCTTCCCTGACCAGTACGGAATGTATACCTAGATGTTCCTTATAAGCCTATCACCATTCCAAATAGGTGTTTGTAGTTTGCAACATAGGTAGACGTCAATGATGATGAGTTTTTAGTATACAACCTGCTTTTTTTATATGTTGAATTGAGTGTGAAGATCAACAGAACACGTTGATGTTCATTGTAACTCCGTGTTTTAGAAAATTAACATTAAAACAGTCGCACTTTGCCAACTTCATGAGACAGTTTTGATTATTGATGTTTGAGTAATATTCTACATCTCCATCTGTCTCCAAGTATTTCTACCTCGTCTTGAAGGTCTGGGTGGGATTCCCCAGTTCAGTAGTGAGGGAGGGGAATTTTGAAAAGTGTTGATAAACCTCTTTCAAAAAGCCAAATTGAAGCAAAATTATGAATACAAAAATAACAATGCCTCTAGCTTGAAAAGCAAACAATCAGATCCTTATGTTTTAATTTTAAGACACACACACAAAATTGGACAACAAAAAAATGCACCCAAAAAGATGTCGGCTAGAGAAGTTCACCAACTCGATTGCTAGGCAGAAAAATATGAATTGAAGGTTGGGCACGGGGGCCCCCTTATTCAGGGCAACATAGGTTTTTCAGGAGCTTAATGGAAAGTTTGTACACCAGGATACTTTATTCTAAATTGCATAGGTGTTATGTACAGCATCAGTAGAGCACTTTTACAGCTGTCCGGCAGCAGAAGCAACCCTTTTCCAAACTATTTGCGAATGAGGGAAGAGCCTTATGGATGTGGGAGAAGTACAAAAATCTTACCGCCAATAATGTTCTTTTTGATGGATGTTCCTACCACAGATTCCTCATACTATATATATTCTTCCTGCGTTAGCAGATCTCAGAAAGGTTTTCGAGAGGAGGTGGTGCCGTGTGACATTGGAGAAAAGGTCCCTTGGCGCTCTCCTTCATCGAGGCCGGACGTGACATCAGTATAAGTAACTGGTAAAGTGCCCCATGACCTCAGTTCAATTGTTCTTTCCCTGTGCCGCGTTGGGGGATTTACCATGAACCCATTTTTGAGAGAGAGAGCTCTCAGCAGTGAGGGAGAATGGCAGGGCAATGAGGAATCTGTGGGAGGAGCATCGATCAGAAAGAACATTACTGGAAGTAAACATTTTTGTTCTTCTAATGAATTGTGTCCTTCCACAAATTCCTCATCTTAGATAGACTGGTAGCAGTATCACCATGTAGGAGGCGGGACACGTGAACTGCTAGGTGAAGGTCAAATCAGGACATTTCTTAAGACTGCCTTACCCAATTGGACATCCTGATACGTCAGAGCATTAAGGCGGTAATGCTTTTTTCGAAGGTATGTAGCGAGGCCCACACTGCCGCCTGGCAGATGACAAACATTGCAACTCCTCTTTGGAGAGCTGAAGTAGCAGCCATCCCTCTACAGGCGAGTGTGCTCTAAAATGGAGCACCATTCAGACACATATTTGACCATCCATGTTGATGTCGTCTGTTTTGATAAAGCTTTTCCTAATCTAGAAACAGTGTTTCCTAGGAAATACTGGTCCCCCGTTCTGTACTCCGTTGTCCTGGAAATGTGAAAAAGTAACCTCCCCTTTGAGCTATCTATCTATGGGGAAACTGTTTACCCCTCCCTTATTATTCGACACACTAATGTGTCTACACCGTCGCACTTGCACTACTGCTTACCATGTTGTAAGCACACAGCTGAAGAGAGAGAATAGATCCTCATACAAAAAAACTTAATTTTTTAAAACACAAAGCTTTTTTTAAAAACAAAAAATCAGTGACTGGGGGTTAGTATGTGGTTACTTGGACAAAATAAATATATATACAATACACAACACATAATGGACTAGTAGTCTGTACTACAGCTTTGCTGTACTAAGGCTTTGTTTGTAACTCAACATCAATTTGATTCCACAGGCACAGATTAATTCACTACTATTCTGTGTGTTTTCATCTGTGGGAAACATCAAAACTCCTGTAATGGCAGATTTTGTTGAGGTCAACATGTGTTTCAGCGCTCTACTCATGATACACTTGAACCCACGTGCTCACACATTTAGTTTATAGGGCCATTATCAGGACATACAAATAATTGAAAGCCAGGATCAGTCTGTGGAGAACCCCATAGATCATACTTCCTATAATGCAATGACACAATAAATAGATTTTAAATAAAAATTTATAAAACACTCTCCCGAAAACCACCATTCATTGGTAACACAGTTACCCCTTCAACAAGTGAAACAATGTGCTACCTTAGAGTTTAAGGCAGGTGCTGTAGTGATTATCGGAACCTAAGGCCAGCAGAACCACTTGCTCCAGCGCAGTTTGTTCAGGAGGGTTCAATTATTTCCCCTAAAAAGACAATAAACAGAGGACCTGTCTCATACAGACTCTTTTGGAGTGCTATGCATCTCTCAACATTTTAGTTTAAGAATTGTATGAAAAGGTGAGAAAAAAGTGAACAAAATGTATATTGACCTGCCCAGTCTTTAGTGTTTAATTCGAATGGCAGATCATGCAAAAGAGGAGACACTTCTTCCTGCATGCGTGTGGATAAGACACGCGATCTGTAACAAGACAACCAAGTGATTCTAATGTTTTTCTTCATCCCCTACTTTCATTTACGCTATAGACGAGGAAATTACTCTCCGTTATATCTGATGTTGCCTATTGTGATTTTGCCCAGATGTACCCTTCATATTTAAAAAATAGGGAGGTGTGGAGAGGTTAGGGAGGTTATGGGACAACCCTAGGCGCAGTATCAGCCTGCACCCACATGTGAGGCTGGACCGAGTGTTTCGCTCCGCACTCGTGTCGATTCTTGTGCATCTTTCTTATGTTGTTGTTAGAAACTGCTACGCTCACCTGGTCTCTGCGGGGATGTTGGGGCACGGTTGGAGCCCTCCCAGAAGTTGACTCCCTTGGATCGCTTCTCTCCCCCAGCTGCAGCGGTATCGAGGACCCGGGGTGCTGGTACCGTTCCTGAGAGAAGATGAGAGGTGGTGAGAATAGAGTGGTGGTGCCGTGATTCTACTCGACCCTTTCGTGCCAAAATGTAGTACGCAAGAGTTTGCCCATGCAAGCTCACCTGTTTTGATGTAAGGATGGGCTCTCTGTCCTGCTTTCCTTCAGCAGGGGTGCTGTGGATGGACCTAGTTGCTTCACTGGTCCTGTGCGTGGAGGTCCAGACCGGCTGCCACCATTCCGTCTTGAAGGTAGGTTTATTACTATGATTATTGTCCGTATCCTTTGTGATAATTTTCCCCAGTGATTATTGTCCCTAACCATATATTGTCCTTTCTCTCCCTAGGTATGAAGATGGCCCATGAGCGTGTGAGGGTGAAAAAGTCTATCCTGGAGGACCTACTGGTGGTAAGTAGACAGTTCCAGAAACTGCATCAAGTTCGTGAGTTGCGCTGCTTAACGTGTTATAGTCTATGCGATTGCTCACCTAGTGTTTTCTTATTCCCTTTGCAGGTGCAGCTGGTTGGTGTTAGCTGGTGAGCAGTTTCCGGACTCCTGCAGGCTGCCAGAGAAAGATCTGCGTGGATGCTGCGCCAGAAGATGGCCCCATGTTGATGGGAGTTCAGGACAGGTAAGGATGCTAGGCGGCACCGGCGGAGGACTCAAGAAGACTGGTAAATTGAGTGCGCTGTTGCAGAGTCGGAAGCGGTAGCAGTACTCCTTCAAGCGATGGTGAGGCTATCTCAGGTAAGATGTGTGCGGGGACTCAAGAGTTGGAAGCAGGTAGCAGGAATTCCAGCCATGGCGTGGCCCCAAGGTAAGATACGTGCAATGGCTGCAGATGGGAAGCAGATGGCAGTGCTTCTAGCGATGGTGTGGCTGATTCCAGGTAAGATGCTGGAGGGTTCCGGAGACTGAAGATGCACGTGCTGAACCAGGTAAGAGTCTTTTGGATGGCGGTAAGCGTTGCGCTGCTCTTGCAGACTAATGCGAAGCGCCAGCATGCGGGTGGGTCTGGCTTATATAGCCTGGCACCAGCCCCTCCCCTTAGGCTCCGTCTTGTGGCCCCATCTTGCCACTCCTCCTGTCTTCTGCACGTGCCTTCCCTGTATCGGTAGGGCCCTGCCCGGCCTAGATGCACATGCTTTCTGTATTCTGTGTGCAGAGCACACTTTGTAATGAGCTTGGTGCCATAGGTGCCAAGACTGGGTCCATTGGGACCCTGCAGGTGGTGAAGTAATTGGCCTTTGACCAGTGGCCATGACAGAAACAACAGTTTCTGCTCTAAATCGTAGCATTACCTCAGCAGGGTCAAAGCAGCGAAAGTTCAGTTATTCACTTAGGCGCCGTCTGTACTCCAAATTACAGAATACTGAATGCAAACTTCACGATTCTATGTTTACATGAGACAACCAAGCCTCGAGATCAAAACAAGGCTTGAAATCTACAGTGGCGGCCATCTTAGGTCTGTATTGGAGCACACCGGCTCGAAGGATGTCTCTGTAGTGATGTTATTACTAGTGCTGTCATCACAGGAGCATCACAACAAAATAACATGAAAGAACAGAGAGCAGAATGTATCTATCATGCATAAATAAACCCCATTCAATACTGGTGTTTAATCCATGGTTGGCTGTGTCAAGCCTGAAAATCCACTTTTGTTCTGATTTTCTGAGTTTCACATCCCCATCGCCTCTTCTTGGGGATGCCCCAATACTCTGAATAATGAACCACAAGAAGCCATTGTGTTTATGTTGGTATCTAGTGAAATGGGCTACCATTGGTTTGTCCTCCATCTTGTTCTTAATACATGAGCAGTGCTCACAAATCCGTTGTCGTACTGCTGTTATGTTTTACCAATGTAAATTAGGTCACAGGTATCTAATCCCATAAATCGCCCATTGGCATTTGCAATTGGAGAAAGATCTTAATTGTCATTTCCAACCATATAGGTCCACTTCCTTCATGTTCATGAGTCAATTTGTACGCTGAACAACTTCCACATCTATAATGTCCAACTACGGGTGGTAGGTCCCATAGTGTTCTTTGTTTGTCATGGTAGGATTTTGGATTCTCATAGGTGTGAACCAAGATGTCCTTAAGATTTTGTTGTCTTTTATAGCCGAATCTTGGTTTACCTGGTGTGTATATCATTTTCCAATTTTGTTTCTCACATAACTTTTTATTAGCATTTTCCAGACAAGTAAACTTTTCCCAACTCCCCCGCTCCGATTCCCCACTCCGCCCTCACACTCCCTTCCCAATCTTTTTCCACCAAGTTTTTCCTGTCTGTAGTTTTTGTTACTTCCATTGTCCATTTTCCCTTTCTGTCTTCTTCCTTTTAATGTGGCCGGTTCTTCCCCTTTTCCCTTCCCAGTTGGACTTCTCTGTATTCACATAAGCCCAGAAGTCTGAGTTTCCTGAGGCACCACATGTCTCTGGCATCGTTCTTTAAGAATTTGAGTACTTAGTTCCAATCAGCCAGGAAGGCCCCATATTCTCCCTGAATTGAGTAGGAGACCCATTCCAATGCTGCAAAGTGCCAAACTTTTCCCACCCATTCACGGTCCCTCTGCAGCTTTTTCTTTTTCCAATTTTGTGCAGTGACCAGTGCCCCTGCCATCATTAGTATCACATACACTTTTCGCTGAGCCTTTAGTGCCAAATCGCTGAGTACGCCCCCTATCCCTAGGATCGCCTTTCCTCCATTTCCCCTTCCTGTTATCCCAGGATTTCTTTGATAGCCCCTTCTATTTTGTCCCAGAACCGCATGATTCGTGGGCACTCCCACCAAATGTGTTCCCATGTCCCTATCACCCCACATTCCCTCTAACAATTCTGGGATACTCGCGGGAAGCACTAATGAATTCGTAACGGGGTAAGGTGCCACTGAAACATTAATTTCACCCATATCTCTTGCACTTGAAATTACCTCGTGAGCTTGGGGATATTTGTCCACAACTGGGCCCATTCCTTTGCATTCATCTGTGCCCCCACTGAGGTTTCCCATTGCTTCATGTACTGCCTGTCACTTTCTACCTCATATTCTTTAATGTGATTATATATCGGGCCCACCATATGTTGGTCCCCAGAGTCTGATATGAGGAGTTTTTCAAAGGGTACCAGGGGCCTAGTCACCACTTCGTTGGGTGTAATACCCAGTATCTTAACTGTGCATAATGGAATCTTTCTGTTACACTCACCTGGTCTCTGAGGAGGCGTTGGGGCAAGGTTGCAGCCCTCCCGGGGGTGAAGTCACTCGGGTCCGACTTCGCCCTCTGCGCTTATGTGGTGACTCGTGGTAATAGGTGATGCTGCTCGGAACTGCTCTTGCGTGGAGAATAGGGGGCGTGAGTATGCCAGCTTGTGCGCCTGATCCCCTTCCAGACCCCTTCTCCCAAACCGTGGTACCCTTGGGATGCACTGTCCCTGAAAAGCCTACCTGTTGATTAGTTTTGGCAAAGGACTACGTCCTGCTGCTTCTGGCAGGGGCACTTGTATGATCTGGACCAAGTTCCTTCACTGGTCCCTTGCACGTGGTAGTCCAGTCCTGCTGAGACTAAGTCACTATACTTCAGGTAAGTATTACTGTTTGCCTTTGTCTTTCCTCGTCTGTTTTTGTTGTATTGTAAAGTTTGTTGTCTTGCTGTCCGTTCAACTTTTGATGTTTGCTCTTTTGCTTTCTTCCCTTGCAGGTGATGCTGCCGGCCCGGCAGAAGCTGCAGAGTTCGAGGCAACAGCTGGAGGGAATGAGGAACGAAGCTGCAGTGGTGCAGTAGCTGGTAAGTTGTTAACTAGGGGGTGCACAGGGTTCAAATGCTGCGTGGCCCTAGGACGGATGTTCTAACCTTGTCTTTCTTCTTCTTCACAGGGTCCGAGGTTGTAGATGTGGAGTATGGTGCTGCAGCGTCAGGATCAAAATCACTGGATGTCAGGAGATGAGGCTGCAGAAGAAGTGATGAAGCACTGGTTTCCTGGAGGTGAGTATGCAGGAGAACGCCTGGTTTCAAAGGTAAGTAAACTGGTCCAAGTGGCGGTGAGCGCCACGTTGCACGCGAAGCACCGCCTTAAGGATGGAGCAGCTTATATAGCTGAACTTCTGAAGCCACGCCCACCAGGTTCAGCCTGCCTGCCACACCCAATGAGTCAGCACATGAAGACCAGGCCTAGGGAGCCACACCTGATGAGTCAGCACATGAGGATATTCTCTGGAATAAATGCTTTCAGCTCCTGGAAAGTTCTTGTAAAATGAAAGCACTCCTGCACTGAAATAAAATAAAAGCACTCCTGCACTGAAATAAAGTGTTCCTGCTCACATCTCTATATGAGCCTGGCGACAAAGGCACCAGGACTGAGTCCAGCCAGGGCACCTGTGTTTATAGGTCCCAAAGGGACATAAGTGAGTCAAATGACCCATTGCCCCCATCACTAAATGGTGTGGTTTTTGTGTTCTGGGGCCTGTGGCCCTGACTGCACTCGCCCTTGAGGCCCCTCTCATGGGTGGTTTCCTCCCTGGCCCTGGTTTAGTGGGGTTATTGCAGTGGAACTGCCTGATTAATCATGGAGCGTGGACATGCTCACTGGGTTCCCAGGTCTGATCTTGGGGTTCATAACCTTTACAGTCTAGAAGGTAGTATAACTTGGACCAGACCATCTTAGAGTCTCGGATCCTTTTAACTTCGTATTCTGGTTCTCCTTCAACTATTTCAGGATCCGGTGGTGTATCGATCCGCGTACCTGGTCTCAATGGTTTTAGGAGGGAGACATGAAACACCGGGTGGATCTGCATGCAGGCCGGTAATTCTAATTTCATGGCTGCAGGGTTCATCACAGCCTTGATAGTGTAGGTTCCCAGATATCTGGGATGGAATGCCTGTGGTCCTTTCAGGGGGATGTTTTTGGATGCTAACCAAACCTTGTCTCCGACTTGGTAGTTGTGAGCTTCCCTTCGTTGTCGATCCGCAAACTGCTTCTGTTTCTCTTTGGCTCTGGCAAGATGCTCTGCTGCTTCCTTAAAAACCTGGGTGATGGTTTTGTGTAAAGTCGTTACAGCGGGCATTTCTAATGATTCAGGTGGGTCAAAAACGGATGTCCGTGGATGTCGACCGTACACTATGTAGAATGGGCTTTGTCCCATACTGGTGTGAATGGAGTTGTTATATGCGTATTCTGCTAACCAAAGTATGTCGTTCCAGGTATCCTCGGTTTGTTGCAGCATACACCTTATGTATTGCTTGAGGGTCTGGTTAGTTCATTCGGTCTGGCTGTCGGTTTGGGAGTGATGGCTTATAGATAATCGGAGGTCGATTTTGGCAATTTTACAACACCTTTTCCAGAATACAGAGACAAACTGAGTTCCTCGGTCTGATATCAATATTTATGGTATCCCATGTAGGTGGACAATCTGTTCCAAAAACACAGTTCCAGGGTAGAAGCAGTTGGGAGATCATTCAGGGGAATAAAGTGGGCCATTTTGGAAAACAGATCTACGACGACTAAGATGGTATTATATCCGTTACAGGAGGGAAGGTCTGTAATAAAATCCATTGATAGAGTATGCCAAGGTGCTGGGGGTACTTCTAAAGGATGTAGCAGACCTGCGGGACTTTGTTTTTGGGACTTGTGTTGTGCACAGGTGCCACAGGTTGCGATGAACTCGACAATGACCTTTTGCCAAGTTGGCCACCGGTAATTTTTCTTTATTTTAGCTTGGGTTTTGGCTATTCCCACATGCCTTCTTCTAATGAATCGTGATAGTTTGTGATGATTTTATTCTGTAATTTCTTATCTGGGATGTACAATTGTCCTTGGTAGTATGGTAGGCTGTCCACGAACGTATACCGGTCTCCCTTCCCTAGCCATTCCCGTTGTGCTGGTGGGCTCATCAAGTGTTGCAGGTCAGATTTTAAGTTATCTAGAGTGGTGGTTGCAGCAATCATGCCTTGGATTCGTCCTTCAGGGATGATGGCCACGGGGTCTGGTGTAGTGAAAGCTTCTTCTCCCTCACTCATGCAAGACAGGGCATGTTAGGCAGAATCCTGTGCAGTTCCCTTGGGGACCACTGCAAGAAGATTAAGACTACAGGAGTAAGCAGTAAACCCAATTGGTAGCAGTCTGTACCACCCAGATTTACCTAGTAGCTGTGGCTGAGCAGTCAGACTTCTCTCAAGAAGAGTTAGGCAGTATACAGAGGATACACAATAGGGCTAAAAACACAATAGAACAAGCAAACACTGACCAGAGTTTTGTATCAAAAGTATATAATTATTTATTTAACACACACTTTAGGAAATACACTAGCACTACTAATCAAAAGCAAGTTACAACACAATAAGAAAAGTATTTACACCTCCCTTAGCAATTACTAGACAAATCTAAGTTAAAACACCACTGTTTTTCAAAACAGAGGTGAGCATGTGACTCAGGTGGCACTCCAATAATTAGGTTAACGGGAGAGAAAAAGGCAGGTCATAAAAATAAAACAGTTCCCAACACTTTTAAGAGACAAAATCAAGTTACTGAAGGCATGGTATACTGTAGAGCCAAAGTTCATAGGCCAGCCCACTTTGAATGGAGCAAGGCGAAATGTGCCCAAGATCAAACGGTTTAGCAATGCATTCAAGTCTTTGTAGAAATGTTGAAAAGAGTTTGGGGTGGTTCGAAAGATAAAGTTAGAAGGTCTGGGGGACAACCCAGTTGGAAAGCAAAGGATTTAAGGGTCACCTTGGGCAAACCGAAGAAAGGGAGGCCAGGTAGAACACAGTCCCTTAAAGAGTGAGGAAGCTCCAGCGGTGGCATTTGATCCTGGCAGCGGGTGCAGTTCGTGGTTTCGACCAGGGGAAGAGAGGCTCTCATCGAGGAGGAAATTTGGAGTCATTGCACTGTCCAGGGAAGAAACCAGCCGCGGAGTTCGTCGGTGAAAAGGTGTGTTCCTGGTATTCGCGGTCACAGTGGTGCACCTTGGCTATCCGGTCGCCGGGGTGCTTGGCACGGCCGATTCGACCAAGAGACGTCCTGGAAGGCGAAATGGCAAACTGGTTGATCCCACCAGCTCAGAGGAAGAAGACTCTTTCAGCAGAAGATCTCCTCTTGTCGTCGGGAAAGTGGTGAGGTCATTGCAGCAGGGCTCCACCGGTGGTTTCGTCGTTGCAGATGGCTCAGTTTCTCCCTTCTTCGGATTTCTTAGGTCCTGTGGTGACTTCTGAAGTTCCAGTCCCAAAAGCCCTGCTTTTATGCAGAAAAACCCCCATTCAACAGCCTAGCTGTCACTCAAACATGCTAAGTGGTGAGCCGGGCGGCTCACCACTGGCCCAAACAGAACAGAGTGTGACTTGGGTTGCTAAGGCAACGCAGTCCAGGGTGCCAATTCCCCCACCCACACATCCTGTGGAACCCAGACAGAGTGGCACCAGTTGGAGGGCTTCTGTGGAGAAGCCCGCCAAAAAGTGGAACAAAGGCCCCAACCTTGGTTGGAGTTACAGAGACGGACACGAACGCCATTTTAGAAAAGAGTTCTGGCAAAAAGACCCAACCGGGGATTTAATATTAAATAAATAAACCTGCTGTATCTTTAACATGCACCAAAAAGTGGTGCATTTAAAATCAATGGGAAAATCCCATAGGAAATATTCCGGTGAATATTTTGCGTGGTAACCACTGCCACTAGCCAGAAACTCGACAAGGGGGGACTGGACAGTGCCCCCTTGAAAACAGACCCAGGGGCAATCGAATTAACTCCTTCCAGTACTTCCACAATATGATGGTTTGTACTGGTTCTGTTCACAATTTTTGACTAGTAAAGTCAATGGTGACTTTACATGCCCTGGGAGACAGTAGTCAGTGCCAGGGTATGGAGTCTATGTTTGGGAGTCACTATGACACCCGTGTTTTACTGCACTGAGGGTGCTGTGTAACACATACACAAAAACAGATGATACCCTATGGAGTAAAAGACCCCATAGCCCATAAACACACAAAAAGTCAAAGACATACCTCAAATCATGCCTAAGAGTGGGAGGAGTCTCACTCTTAGCAGGAGAAAAAAACAAACCCCAAAAATCCAGCAAAGCTGCTGGGGGACTCACTAGGTTTGGGAAATTAGCCTTATAAGAGAATTCTCCCTAACAGGGCGTCTGCTTTTCCATTGCCTACTCTGGGTCTATAGGTGATGACAAAGTGGTATTCCGCAAAGAAGAGAGCCCAGCGGAGTTGGCGTGATGGTTGTGCTTTAGCGGTCTTCAGATATTGTAGATTCAGATGATCCGCGATGACGGTGACTGTATGTCTAGCTCCAAGAAGATAATGTCTCCAAGCTTTGAATGCTGCCTAATTGCTAGCAGTTCTTTATCAGCGATTGCATAATTCAATTTAGGGGCTGAAAACTTGCAAAACCAGAATACCACGGGATGCAACTGACCTGTTTCCGGGTCTCGTTGTGACAGGACTGCTCCCATTGTTATGTTGGAAGCATCAGTTTCGACCACGTATGGTAGTTCTGGTTGAGGATGCCGTAGAATTGGTGCTGTGGTAAATGCTTGTTTTAGCTCCTGGAAGGCTTTCTCTGCCTCTGCGGACCAATTACATTTTTTATTTTTCCGTAGTAAAGAGGTGATTGGGTGGATGATCTGGGAGAACCCGGGAATGAACCAGCGATAAAAGTTGGCGAACCCGAGTACACTCTGTACTCCCTTTATGGATGTCGGTGAGGGCCAGTAAAGGATTGCGTCTACCTTGTGCGTGTCCATGCGTTTGCCCCGTGGTGTGAGAATAAAGCAGAGGAATTCTACCTCTGTCACATGAAAGAAGCATTTCTCCAATTTGGCATGTAGCCGGTGTTGCCGCAGTTTCTCAAAAACTGCCCGGACATGGTTGACGTGGTCCTCCTTGGTGGTTGAATAGATAAGAATGTCATCAATATAGACAAGAGCGCAGACGTCCAACAGTTCGCGGAGCACGTAATTCATGAAAAAAGCACGTCATTCATGAAAAATTGGAACGCCGCCGGGGCATTATATAGTCCAAAGGGCATAACCTGATATTCATAAAGGCCATATTTCGTGCAAAAGGCCGGCTTCCACTCGTCTCCTTTTTTGACTCTTTTTAGATGGTAGGCCTCTCGTAAGTGTAGTTTTGTATATATCTGAGCGTTTTTGACTTGATCCAAGAGCTCGGGGAGAAGCAGTAACGGGTACCGTTTTTTTACCATGATCTGGTTAAGTGCTCTGTAGTCAATACAACTTCTCAGGCCTCCCTCCTTTTTAGGCACAAAAAGAGGGGCGAGGATGCAGGGGACTTGGACAGACGAATTAAGCCTTTTGCCAGATACTGATCGGGGTAGGTTTTTAGATGCTGGTTTTCCTGTTCTGTTAGGGCATACATCTGGCTGCTGGGAACTTGAGCTCCAGGTACCAGATCCATTTGACAGTCATACGGTCTGTGCGGAGGTAGGGTGTTTGCTTGCTCTTTTTGAAAGATATCTTGGTAATCCAGGTATTCAGGTGGTAGTGAACTGGTGAGGCCCAGTATGGTTTCTTTCTTCGAAGAAACCTGGGTTGGTAAGACCTTTTAATGAGAATCCCTTGCTATAATAGGTGTCGCACAGTCTTGGGGAAAGGTCAGAACTCGTTTACGTCAGTCAATCCTGGGATTGTGGGTCTCCAGCCAGGGCATTCCCAATATCACCTGGAACTGAGGAGATCCAAGGTGTTGTCCTCTTTGTGACTGTCCTGACACAGAACCCTGACCTTCTCGCTGTGATGCGTCACTGGGCCGGATGATAGCTGAGATCCATCAACTGCTGTGACGTTTTCTGAAACCTGCTTCTGTCGGAGTGGAAGGCCTATCCGGGTAGCCAGATCTTGGTCCACTTAATTTCCCACAGCCCCACTGTCAATGTATGCCTCCAAGGCATGTATTTTTGATGGTTGCTTGTGGTTTACCAGGAGCACATTGATGACTAGGTGTGAGGTCTGTATAGGTTCCTTTTCATCGCTTGACAAGTGGACCCCTACGCTTGCCGAGCTTTGGAGTTTTTCAGAGTCCTGTTCTTCTTCTTCACCCTTGTCAGTTGTTCCAACTGCTTCCTGGGTGGTTTCACCGAGCATTCTCAGAGATAGTGACCTGCCTTACCACTGTACAAACAAAGCTGCTGCTGTCTCCTTATATCCCTTTCTGCCTTGGTGAGTGGGCTCCACAAGCCTCCGATTTGCATTGGCTCAGACTGGTCATGTGATTTGGTTTGATTCTCACGGGGTCGCACATAGGGCGATCGCCTCTCAGCCTTGGCCCGATCCATCTTCCGATCCTGCAATCTGTGATCGAGCTTCACTGTCAGGTTGATGTATTCAGAACATCTTTCTGGGGGATTTACTACTTGGGATAATACGTCCTTAAGTTCCCCTCACAAGCCTCGGTAAAAAAGTGTAGTTCTTTTCTACTTTTCTACTCTGGCCAGTTAGTTTGTGCTATCAGACGATTGAAGGAAGCGATATGTTAGTAGGTCTTGATTACCCTGCCGTAGTGATAACAGTTCATTGTCCAGTGCCCGCCCTTGAGTATGCCGTGCAAATAGTTTCTCCATTTCACGCTGCAAACCTCTGAAGTCTCGAAGCAAAGGATCATCCTGGTTTACCAAGGGTATTGACCAGTTCGCTGCACTACCTCCCAAATATGAGAGTACAAATGCCACTCTCGCTTGATCGTTGGTGAATGCCCCAGGTCTGCAAAAGAAATGTAGGGAACATTGATTCATAAAGATGGCATACTTATTTGGTTCGCCTGTGAAGCGTTCTGGTGGGGCCAGGGGAACCCCCCCTGGAATAACCACCTGTACTGGCGTGGGCTGTGGAGATGCGGCAGGAGTGGCATACCCCGGCAGTGGGACCTGGCCTGCCTGTGCCTGGAGCTTTTGCCTTGCTAGTTCATCTGTCCGCTCCCGGTTCACAATTAGATCCTTCCTTAGGGCATTGGTTTCCTGTCTTGAGGCATGAACTTCAGCCCCTAACTCTCCCAGTAATCGGGCCAACTGGTCCGTTTCAGAGGTTTCCATAATGCCCAGGCAGAGATTCAAAGAGGCTTCACATTCTGTTACGCTCACCTGGTCTCTGCGTAGGTGTTGGGGCACGGTTGTAGCCCTCCCGGGGGTGAGGTTGCTCGGGTCCGACTTCGCCCTCTGCGCTTATGTGGTGACTGCTGGTAATAGGTGATGCTGCTCGGGACTGCTCCTGTGTAGAGAATAGGGGGCGTGAGTATGCCAGCTTGTGTGCCTGATCCCCTTCCAGATCCCTTCTCCCAAACCGTGCTACCCGTGGGATGTGCTGTCCCTGAAAAGCTCACCTGTTGATTAGTTTTGGCGAGCACTCAGTCCTGCTGCTTCTGGCAGGGGTGCTTGTATGATCTGGCCGGAGTTCCTTCACTGGTTCCTTGCACGTGGTAGTCCAGTCCTGCTGAGACTAAGCCACTATACTTCAGGTAAGTGTTCCTGTTTGCCTTTGTCTTTCCTTGTCTGTTTTTGTTGTATTGTAAAGTTCGTTGTCTTGTATTGCTGTCCGTTCCACTTTTGATGTTTGCTCTTTTGCTTTCTTCCCTTGCCGGCGATGTTGCCGGACCAGCAGAAACTTGTCATGATCTCTGCTTCCAAAAGGTCAGGGTTTTCCCAACTCCCTTGGAAGCAGATCCATAACCCAGGTTCCGAGTGCCAACCAGTCCCAATTGGGACCTTTTGGACCCAGTCCTGGCGCCAGTGGCACCAGGCTCATAAATATGCCCAGTCCCAGAGCTAGAAGCGCCGGGCTCATAATGCTTGGGTGGACTTACCTGCAGCAGACCATGCTGCTTACTTGCCTGCCAGTTGAGCATCTGATCCTCTTCTGTTTGGAACTACTTTTCCTGTTGGGTGGGGCAGGAGCCACTCCCTAGATTCAGAACACTGGAACTCTTCTGGAAAGCAGGAACTCTTTTCTTACCTAGGCGTGGCTGTGGAAGGAGACACCTAAGCACTACAGGAGGCTATTTAAACCAAACCCGATGGATGAATCTTGCTTTGCGTTATTCTGCATCCTCTGCAGCAGAACGCTCATTGTGTCTTCTGCATCTGATCCTCGGCCTAAGGAAAAAGGCTTACCATCCTGAATCCAGTCTTCAGCAACACCTATAAAGACAAGAAAGAACAGGTTAGCATTACGGTCTTCAGTGACAGCTCTTCACTTACCTGGTCCATCGGCTGTCACCAACGCCTCGCGCTGCATTCCGGCATCTGAAAGACAAAGGCTTACCTACTCTTCGTGCGCTCCGGAGGTCTTCACAATGCATTCCGGCATCTGAAAGACAAAAGCTTACCAACTCTTCGCAAGCTCCGGAGGCCTTCGGCGCTGCATCCCGCATCTGAAAGACAAAACAAGGTGCGTTTAAAGACATTGGGGAACTTTAATACTCACGTGCCATTACTCCTTTCCACATCTAACCCAGTGGGTATTCCGGCACCCTGCAGCCGCTCCGAACTTGTACCTGCAAAATAAAAAGACAGTTAGAGCGCATCGTGAAGCAGGCAACAAGCGCTTACTTACGTGCTTCCAGGCGCTTCTATTCATCACACGGGCTCCATCTTCAACTCACGTCAGCCCGTCATCCGCCATCGCCGGAACCCTGCAAAACAAGAAACATCATTACTAAAGACTTTAAAGACATTAGAATTACTCGAAACTTACCGTTCGTGCAGTAAACGACGGACAGCAGTCCTCTGAAGTCAAGAGGCCTGCTCCCCTTATCCAGTGAAGAAACTGGTTACAGCACCCTGCCCCGAGGCAGATGGAGAGCACGGCGTTCACTTACCTAAGACATCTTACCCTTCGAGTCAGACATACAGTGCACAGAGGTCCAGCCCAAAGAGCCAGCCGTGTGTTACACATCACCTTTGAAGATACGGTATACGCCCAGTCAAGACCGGCGCCTCTACGGGAATCAGGTGAGCGTTACAAAACTGCAGAGTTCGAGGCGACAGCCGGAGGGAATGAGGAACGAAGCTGCAACAGTACAGTAGCTGGTAAATTGTTAACTAGTGAGCGCGTGGGGTTAAAATGCGGCACAGCCCTAGGACGGATGTTCTAACCTTGTCTTTCTTCTTCTTCACATGGTCCAAGTTCGTGGATGCGGAGTGCGGTGCTGCGGCGTTGGGATCAAGATCACTGTATGCCAGGAGATGAGTCTGCATATGAAGCGATGAAGCACTGGTTTCCGGGAGGCGAGTATGCAGGAGAACGCCTGGTTTCAAAGGTAAGTAAACTGATCCAAGCGGCGGTGAGCGACACGTTGCACGCGAGTGCACAGTAACGGGAAGCACAGGCCTTAAGGATGGAGGAGCTTATATAACTGAGCTTCTGAAGCCACGCCCACCAGTTTCAGCCTGCCTGCACACCCGATGAGTGAGCACATTAAGACCAGGCCTGGGGAGCCACACCCGATGAGTCAGCACATGAGGATGTTATCTGGAATAAAGGCTTTCAGTGCCTGGAAAGTTCTTGTAAAATAAAAGCACTCCTGCACTGAAATAAAGTACAAGCACTCCTGCACTGAAATAAAGTGTTCCAGCTCACATCTCTATATGAGCCTGCCACCAAAGGCGCCAGGACTGAGACCAGGTTGGGCCCCTGTGTTTACAGGTCCCAAAGCGACATAAGTGAGTCAAGTGACCCATTGCCACCATCACTAGATGGTGTGGTTTTTGTGTTCTGGGGCCTGTGGCCATGACACTTTGCCCTTTGACACTGAGAAGTCTATTTTACATTGGTTAAAGGTCTTAATCTTCCCAAACATGTCCCTTAATTTAAGGCATCTTCCTTTTTCCTATTCATTGAAAGCAGGTCCACTTATTCCAGGGGAGAGTTGCTGATTATACATTATTGGGGTGAATGGCAACGGGAATGTTGTGAATCCTGCTCTACCTACTACTTCATCCCTGGTATCTCCCACTCGAGATCCAATCTTGCTAATTTACATATTTTCTGGTCAGTCCCTTTTTGGTTTCCATAGCACTCCGTAAAGGTGGCCCCCACCACAGCATTGTCCATTTGTCTCCAAGCCTTCTGCCCGTCATCTTTTACCTAGTCCCTAAGGACTCTCATCTGCGCTGCCAGGCAGTATGCCCTAACATCTGGCTCTCTCATCCCTCCCCTGTTTTGTGGCATCACCATTACAGATTGTAGAACCCTAGGTTTCCTATTATTCCATACAAATGTGCCTGTATGCCTCTGAATAGCTCAGAAAAATTATTTGGGTACCTTTATTGGCAGTGCTGTGAAGACAGTAGTTTTGGTAATATCACCATTTTCAAGACGTTAATTCTACCGATCCATGATATTGACAGGGGGCCCCATTGCAGAAGTTTTCCCCCTGACTTCTCCCACTAACGGAGGGTAGTTCGCACCATATAATGATTCAATGTCTTTTGTGATGTTGACCCCTAGATATTTTATAGCGTTGACGGCCCATGAATATCTGAATGATTTTCTGAGTTCCTGTTCCTTTCTCTGCTTGGACCGTAAGGTTTAATATCTCCAACTTGTGGGTATTTATTTTTAAGCCTGCTACGGTCTCAAATGTATTCAGTTCCCTGTCTAACGCCCTTATTGATCCTTCCGGTTCCCTAAGTATTAGTAACAAATCATCTGCGAATGTGGCTACCTTGAGTGTGCATCCCCCAAATGGGACTCCTACTATGTCGGTTGCTCCCCTAATTGTTGCCATTAGTGGCTCTAGAAGGATAGCAAAGAGTAAAGGAGAAAGAGGGCACCCTTGTTTCGTGCCTCGAGACCCTTACTGCACCCGAGAGATGACCATTGATCAATAGTTATAGGGTTGTATTTGAGTAATTCGCTTTTATATTACCCATGAATTTGGACCCAAATCCCCTTCTAGTTCTAGTCTGCAAGAGGAACTACCACTCCACTCTGCAAAACACTTCCTTAGCGCCAAGTGCGATCAATATGGCCAGTATTTTCTTTATATTGACCTTTTCGATTAGGTGGATTATTCTCCTGGTGTTGTCCCCAGTTTGTCTGCCCCTTATGAACCCTGATTGATTGGTGTTAATGATGCTTGGAAGGAGCTGGTCTAGACGAGAGGCTAGTATTTTTGTGCAAATCATAGCATCTATGTTGATTAATGCTATGGATCTATAGGACTAACAACTTGCTTGGTCCTTTCCCGGTTTCGGGAGCAGCACCACCTTGGCTTCCTCCATCATTGGTGTGATCTTTCCCACTGCCCCAAATGTATTGAACATTGCCACCAGGTGTGGTATCAGTGGTTACCTAAATGTTTTATAGAAATCGGCCGAGAGGCCATTGGTTCCTGGTGATTTGTTGATGGGGAGCTCTATTATAGCCATATCAGTTATGACTGGGAGCTCACAGCCCTCTAAGTAATTCAGTTGTGCCTGCTCTATAGGATCGTCAATTTGTATAATTTTGTGTAGTACTCTGTGAATTCCTGTATAATGTCCTCGGTCTCTGCACTCTCCCCGCTCTCGCTTTGTTTAATTTTCAGTATGGTTTTTGCCTTTTCCTCCCTCATGAGTAGCTTGCTAATGGTTTATCCGATTTATTTGCTTTTAAATAATATTTCTGTCTGAGGTACAGCAATGCGTGTTCTGCTTCCCTCAATTGTAGGATGTCTAGTTGCCCCCTTATGACCCTGTATTCCCTTAGCGTGTTCCCACTTGCTCCCACTCCCCTTTTCGCCAAGACCTTTTTCAGCTGTTCTGCCAAGTCCCTCTCAAGGCCTCTTCTCTCGCTATCTCTTTGCATTTTTAGTGCAATAAATCCTTCCTCTTATTGTTGCTTTAAAGGCATCCCATCTTATCAGTTGGTTTGTGTCCACCGTTCTTTTTTTAAAAAAACTTTTATTTTTCAGAGGGTGTTACATCAAAGCAGAGCCACAACCGAGACAACACATCAGTTCATCAGATACAATTTTGATCTACATTTGCATATTTCACGGTCGACACAACAGGTTAGGGTGATGTCGGAGGCGTAGTATCATTGTCCGATAGCATATTACATAGATAGAGTCAGAAACACACTAATTGGACTCGAAAACGGGAAGTATTCCTGTGAAGTTCCCAATACATTTATCACACACTAGTCACAGGTCAGTTACCAATTCTTAGAGTCATTCATACATATCTACATACATGCAGCCTATAACTAAAGTTGCCCTTCAACATTTCTTCCTAAGCCCTTGTGATTTTGTTACCCCTAGGATGTGCTGACGAGCCGCTTATCTAGGGTTAGGAGATAGGGAGAGAAGCTGGCCCTATCTCACTATTCATCATAGTTGTACAGGATTCACTTAAAAAAGTGTGCATAACCAACACATTGCTGATGAATTATATAACTTTATTATCATTCTCAGTTCAGTGTGGTCGCACTTCAAATAAAAAGAAAAAACTTTTTTTCTTGTGTTAAGAACCGCACCATGGGTATTTTGTATAAAAAGAGAAGAAGAGGGGGAAGGACAAGTGATAAGTAATGTACTTTCCGCTCAATTATTATGCAGCAGTTTTTTAGTGCAGCTGTATTTGTGCCCAGTATGGGTGCTTTTTCAGGCAAAGAAAGCTGTGCATGGGTTGTTTTTGAAGGATGTTCCCCCCTATCTCTTGTCAGCTATAATTGTGGAAGAGAGAGAGGGGCCACATCTGGCCTAACAGTTTCAGTGGAGACGGTGGTTAACCCACTTTTTTCAGGGCCACAACACCTATTGAAAGTGTAGTCTCACGCATAGATTCGGGGAGTGTGCCCCGATCCATTTCTTCCTCCCAAACTTTCAGCAGTACTGGGGCCAGTTTGTCATGAAATTCCTTGTATAGCTCGGCCGGACGTTAGTGCTTTTATTGCATTGGTGATTTCCTCTAGCGTGATGGGTATATCTAGTGTGCTACATGTGTCGGGGGTTAGGGTTGGGAGGTTGAGTTCATGCAAGTAGTTGATTATCTCCTCCTTGGATTTAATATCATGATTGGAATACAGTGACTTCTAAAAGTCAGCAAATGTGTTGTTGATATCTTGCTCCCTGTTAACCATCGTCCCATGTGTCGTCTGGATGCTGGCAATGGGGCCATGGTAACTCTCTGCCCTGAGCATACTAGCCAAGAATTTACCAGCTTCATTGATTTCCCCGTATCTGCGGGCCCGGGCTGGTCATATACAGGATTTCTCTGTCCGCGAGTTTGTTGAACTCGTTCAATATCACATGGATATCCGAGAGGGTCTCCTTACTGTGTGTAGTGCTATATTCAATTTCAAGCATATCTAGCTTTGCTTCCGCAATGCTCAGGTCCCTCCTGACAGCTTTCAGCAGCGCAGTGGACTTTGCCATAATGGCACCCCGCACCCACACCTTGAACGTCTCCCATAGGGTGGCGTGGTTGTTTACCGACCCCTCATTCAGTTAAAAAAACTCTTCTATTTCAATGTGGAGTGATTACCATACATGGGGATCCCTCAGTATGGCGGGAGGCATTCTCCAGCGTTTGGCAGGTGGTGCAGTGTCTCGCAGGCTCAGGGATATTGGGGAATGATCTGAGAGGGTGCAGGGGTGGATCTCACAGTTGAATGTCGCATCCGAGAGGGACGAACTAATGAGCCAGTAGTCTATACGTGACTCTGAGTCGTGTACAGATGAGTAATAAGTAAATCGCTTTTCCTGTGGGTGTAATTCATGCCATATATCAATCATGGATATTTGATGCATTGTGTGTCTTAGAGCAAGTGCGGCTTTAGTGGGCACTGGGGAGCAACAGAAGAGCGATCCAGGGACACATCTAGAATTGTGTTGAAATCCCCCCCCAACACCACTAGTACATCATCCGATGTGACCAGCATGTCCAGTATAGTGCTGTAAAATTCTGGATTGTCGACATTCGGTCCGTAGGTATTGACAATCACTAATTGTCATCCCGCCACTTCCCCCCAGACCAGCACATATCTGCCTTGGGTGTCTATCTTACTGTCTACATATCGAAAACCCAGTTTTGGATGGATCAGCGTAAGCATCCCTCTAGATTGGGCTGAGTAATCTGTATAAGATCTAAGAGGTCCCCAGCTCGAGTGAAAGTTAGGGCTGACATTCCTGAGCGCATGAGTCTCCTGTAAAAGCAGGATCTGAGGACTATGTCTAGTCACGTAGGATGCAATTTTCCTGGCCTTGACCGGGTTGTTGAGTCCCCGTACATTCCAGCATAATAGTTCGATCACCAACCCCTTATCAACCTGTGTCATAGTAATTTATTTTCGTTCTGTTCCCTGTGCACCATGTGCCCGCCTAGTGGGTGACACCTGCTGCAACATAACTCTCTGATTTTGAAATGTTAACATTCCCAACAAATCTTAGCATAGCGCCATGGGTAACATATCTCCGTGCCCCACCCCCAACCCCACTCGCACCATCAACCCCAATATGATGATGAAACCATTTCATTAACTTGTCCAACTTTCCAGAGGTGCGTGCGTTGCGGACCATAGCCAGCGAGACAGAACGCTGCCCATCCAGCTAATAACAAATATAGGTCGGTGCCACCCAGACACCCACTGTCCTGATTGAATGTAACACTATATCCTTTTCATGTTGTCAAACAGTCATCCAAGTCTCTCATGTCTATGCCTGGCTGCAGGAGATCATTTTGTCCTGGATCTCTTCCTTGTGGCGGGAGTGGTATTGTGGCTTTTCACAGCCTCCAAAACCCTCCGAGTGGTGTGAGTGTCGCAAAGCCACATCTGATGTCGCTGGGCATCCCCCATCCGGTCCACAAGCCAGATCATTGCTGGTGCCAACCGGGCACCATCCTCCACACCTTTAATACAATTGTGAAAAGGGATACCGGAGAAGGTCTGCTCATTCATCCAAGTCTGTTCATTCCCCCAATGGATTCGGGGGTTTGCATCGATCATTTCTAGGTCTATGCGGCTGTAGTGGCATAGTGGACCCTATGTGGTCCATAGCTGCTGTGGGGTGCTCAAAGAAGTGGGAGCGTCCTTAATGTTGTATACAATGTTTCGCTGGGAACAATAAGGCATATGGGACTTGTCTCAATCGGAGTTGTTTTTTGACCTGATCATAAGATTTCCTCTGGCCCTGCACACCAGCAGCAAAGTCCGGGTAAATGTGGATGTTATCTCCCTCGTGTCGAAGGAGGCCCATCTCCCTAGCCAATCGGAGGGCCATGTCTCTGTCCCTGTAATTCATCAGTCTGGCGATAATGGTGCATGGTGGGGCCCCGGGTTTGGGCGGCGGAGCCAGCATGCGATGGGCCCTCTCCACCAGGAAATGCTCAGAGAAGGCGTCACTTCCAAGCAAGGACTTAAATAGCAACTCTACATGTACTTCCTTGGGATCTGCCACTCTGACTATACGGATATTGTAGCGGCGGGATCGAGATTCCAAGTCGTCACATATACCTCGCAGTTTACCAATCTCATTTTTTTGTGAGGTGAGGTCCCAAGTGTTTTCGCTGATTGCGTCTTCGTTGTTGCTTATGCGTGATTCAGCCTCCATCACCCGTGCACTTTCTTTCTCAACCCGGGCCTTCAACGAGCCGTTAGTGGCGACGATGTCATCCAGTTTCGTATTGACAGACATAAACCCGCTTTGGACTGTATTGATAAGTTGCTCATGTCTAGCATTCTCGGGTAAAGTCGATGGAGGTTCCACAGGTGGGGGAGGCATGGCAGCTGGAGACTGGGAGCTTGTGAAGGAGTCCATGGGCCCGGTCTTCTGTTTCTTGGCCCCGGCTCCCCTTGGCATTGCCAAGCGATCAGGGCCTAGATATATTTCCTCCTCCCACGTTGGCCTTTGCAGCTGGGATATAGCTCTGTGGGTTTCTGCTGAGGTAACACCGCCGTTGCAGCTTATCTGTGCCTTATTTTGTCTATGTTATAAAAAAAGGTGTATTGCTGTGTAGCAGGCAGAGTGGGTTTGGTTCTGTGGTGAGATGGATATCTAGGAAGAAGCGCCCGCATACCTGCTCCCAGCATGCACCCAGTTTGGGGTAACTATTGTGTGGCTCCCTCGTGATAAACAATGAGTACTTAAAAGACCATCAGCGAGTGGTTCTGTCACAGCAACGAGCGTGTGCCACAATGTGCGTGTAAAGTTCGAATATCTGAATGGATTGTAGTCTCCCACATCACTGTTACAGTAGATTTTTGATTCCTATGGCTCTGTCTCAGTGGACTAGTAGTCATGTTTTATTGCTGCTGCATGGCAGGGTCACTGATCTGTGCACGCACCTGGGGTGGCGTTACGAGGGTCAGTGCGATGATCACTGATTTAGGCACTTTTTGACTTGGCGCCAATTCCTCCAGTTGTGCAGTAGTGTGTGGTGGTGCACGGGTTGGACTTGATATCTGTAGCAGTGTCAAACAGAGATCTCCTATCCGCTGTCAGGAGGGACGTCGGAGAAGCAAGAGTAGACCAGGGAGCTTCAGACCAATTGTTTCAAACTAGAACACAGTTGAGGATATGTAGGTTTCTGGTAAGCACTTCGCACTGTGTTAACTTGGGATGTTTTAAACACTCCGTTCACTTCTACTGTGTGCATATAATTAACAGGCTTTAAAGGGTCTGTCTGATTAAATGGATTCTAGCTCCTCCAGTAATCCGGTCGATGAGTTCATGAGGCGTATCCTTTTGTTGTAGATCGCAAGTGGGAGTACACAGATGGAGAAGTTTCACGTGGATGTCGGGTGGGCGGGGTGTTGGCTGATGTCCGCTGCCCGCACGTCTTGTGGCAGTGAGGTGAATGAACAACTGGGGTATTGGAGCAGCTGGCTTGGACTCCGCAAGTCACATGCAGCGCTTAATCTGTCCGGCAGGCAGATAGGTGTACGGGGCTCGGCTCGGGCCTAAGACTCTAGTGTAATCAAGGGGTGAGGGCACCGGCCGCGCGCAGGTCACAGCGATACACACAGAGTCCAAGTGGCCACAGGGTAGATGTCCAATGCTCGAAATGGATAGTGCCCCTCCACGTACTTGTAGGAACAACACAGCTGTCTTCGTGTGCTGTGGTCACGCAGGGCACACAGTTCCCCAGCACCAGGCACCTGCCACAGCATTATGGGTGTTCCAGATATTTCACCTAGGGTAAAGTTGCTCCTTAGTATCGGAGTCCGCAACAGAGGCTGGCCGTGTAAGATGCGTGAGTGAGCGTGGCATGCAACACCCCTGATCCGCTCGGTTCCAGAGGATGGTTGCAACCACGAGGATCATGTCTCAGGTAAGCACTGTGGCTCTTCCGTTGGGATCCCGTCCAAATAGCGCGTCTCCGGAGCGAGTTCCGCTCCAGGGGCTTCGATCGGGGGTGGTGAAGTAGTCATGCCTTGCCCCAGGGGTCCGCGCACAACCTCTTAAGAGACGGAGGATGGGTGCGCAAGATGTACCTGGGGGGGCAGATGTTAGGTCCCTCAGTCCAATGCCGCCGATGGGGGAGGATGGTGTACCAGCCCGCACTCCAACTGCGGTGTCTCTGGAGCTAGTCTCCGAATCTGCTTGGGCAAAGGGCATCCGTTGTTTGAGCGGTGTGTAGCTCGCCGGCAGGGTAAGAGCCACCGCTACAACCGTGGTCCAGCGGAGAGAAGTCACGGGTCCAGAAGCACAGAGGTTGGTAGTTCGGCAGCCTGGGGTGACCAAGGATCCAGCGGTCAGTCGCTCCACTCCCAAGCCGCCTCCCAGAATAGACCAGGCAGGCTTGATGGCAGAACCAGGCGGCCACACAGGCCCCTCCCACCTGTTGGCCTTGAGGAGTTTTTTAGGCGACGGGGAGAAGTTACCACGGTCTGGTTCTGCCGCCCAGCGTCCCCCCCACAGCAGCACCCGATGAGGAGTCAAGGGTTGATCCCAGGCGATTCCCCCATCCGATTTTGCCCCGGATTGCAGCCGGAGGTACAGCGGGACTCAGCGGCAGGCTGTGTGTTTTGTGGGTACTGCTTGTGACCCCGAATCATTAATTACAAATCAGGATCTGTGCCAGAGAGGAGCTCTCACATCAGGTGGCCATCTTGTGTGTGCGCAACAGCACCCCCCCCGCCCTGGTTTTTGTCCGCTGCTCTATTGTCTATGAAGAATTCCTCAATGCTATTCCATAGTTCCTCTCTCAATATGTCATCCTTAAATATATACGCTGGGTATTTCCAGAACCCTGGGGTTCCATTGTTCCTTTTCACTATCAGAGTTAGTGGGGCAAGGTCCGATATTGATATCGCTCCCACTTCTATTTTTAGTACCATGCCTAGCAAGCTCCACGATACTTAGAAGTAGTCTATCCTGGAGGATGTCTTATGCACATGGGAGAAAAAGTATATCCCTTTGTTGCCCCCTCTTTTCCCTCCAGGTATCCACCAGAGCCAGTATCTCTATTCCTTCCCCTAATTCCTTCGAGAGCCTACATTGGGTGCTCGCTCGTCCTCCGCCTCTGGGTCCCAACATGTTAAAGTCCCCTGATTGTATGCTCTGTCCTTTAGCAAATTCTTTCACCTTTTCTAGGATTTTCTGAATGAAGCTGGACAGACCAGTGTTGTGTGCATATATGGTGGCCACCGTATTAGCTCCCCCCTCCCTTGCAGAATGGCTGCCGCGTATCTCCCTGTGGTGTCTTTTTCCCAGATCCCAACATTTATATCTAAGTTATTACGCACTGCTATTAAGACCCCTCCTTTTTTATTCCCCCTGTTGGACTAGAGGATTTGCTGGTAACCCTGGATCTTTATTTTGTGTACATCTGTGGCTTGAACACGTGTTTCCTGTAGGGTCAGGCGATCTGTTTTTTTCCCTTTGGAGGAACCTTTCCAACTTCTTCCTTTTAAGGGGTGAGTTCATCCCATTTATATTTAGAGACATAACTCTCAAACCTACTCTCTGAGCCCTATCCTACGTGGAATCTAGTAGCATATCCCCTCCCAACTCGCGTTCTCGGTCGGAGTCTATATTTAATTCAGACCCACTTGTGTGGGCTCTCCCAAGCCCATTTCTTGATTCCAACTCCCGCCTCGAGCCTCCCCCGGCCCTTGTGTGTTAACTATTCTTGCCCTCCCCGGGCTTCCTTACATATATTATATGGCAGAGTGTTTGCAGAGTGTGAGGCTACAAGCCAAAAGGAGTTTTACCTATCTGATTTCCTGCTTTGCTGTGACTTGAGTCTGTCGACAGTTTCTACCATTACCAAGACTCCATTTAACCTCCACTCTGTAGCGTAGCGCCTGCGGATTGGTTGCAGAGTGTTTGCGGGTGTGTGAAGCAATACCACCAAGCTCGACACAACCCGCAAACCTGTAAGTAAAGTGAAGCAATTGTCATGCAAATTAACGAAGATGCTGAACCAATGCACGCCCAAAGAACAAGGAGTAAGGTATGTGCAAGTGCATTACCTAAAATCACGCTAATTAACAGTGAAGGTGCGTTAGGCGGTGTAGCCAGTCTGGGTGGGCGAGCAAAAACTACTAAGAGCGGGAATATGCATTGCTTTCTTTCAGCGGGCACTAGTTCGAGCCACTTGCAAAGTCCTGCGGCTCTCACTCCCGGCTCGCTGAAAATTATCTCGTACATGCCCCCGCTTCCGCCACCATTAGAAACACCTACCTCATTCGAAATTTATGAAGACGCTCAGGCAGTGTTGGAGTTTGTGGACATCAGCGAGGAATGCTCTCCCTGCCGGTGATATCGCAGCGGTGGATAATGAGAGCTCTAAGAGTGTGCTGAGGTTGAGTTGCTTTCCAACTCCACAAAAAGTCTGAACATTGACCCCGCCCCCTAGTATGGCGGAGGTACAATATGCTAATACTGACTATCCGTGCAGCTCATTAGATGCACACCGCTCTGAAATTGGAAATATAACTGCAACAGAGAACAACAGAGGTTGCGAAACTGAGGTTGAAATAACTACAACTTGTATGAAAAATCAAGAACTGTTGCCCTCCAAACCATGTGATTCCATCTCACCTGTTTGTGCAGAGAAATTAAAAGTGAAAGAAATTACACCTGTCAGCAGTCCAATTTCGGGTACCTCACTAGCTTCTAAAATCAAAACGAAAAACATTAATCCCCTGTTGGAGAAAAAAGGAAATTGTTATCCAAAGAAAAAAAAATATTCTACCTCTGATTTGGGGACGCTCAAATGGCATTTCAAACCACGCGTCTACCAGAATGACTATCAGCGTGAAATAGCCTGTAAAATGGCTGCAACTAAAGACAAAGGAGACACAAACGGAATTCCGTCTGGACCTAAAGAAATAACACACGAGGATTTGCTGTGTGGCATTGTGAATATTAATGTTAAACGTTCTATATTGCCAGCTTTTACAACAGCCAAAGAAAATGATCTGAAAAGAACCATAATAATTTCAGTCCAAGTTCCACTGATCTAACTACAGCTCTAGACGGCCACTTGGATAAAATTTTGTCTGAGCAGGATTTGGTTACTCCACAAACGCCTCCCAGAGAGGGCTCAGAATCAAATGGTGGACCTCAAGTGTTGATGGAGACTTCGAGGATGATCACCAATGATCCACAAAGTATTCAAGGAGAGCTGGCTCCCTCAACCTCTATGTTTGAGGGAAAGGCAGCAAGTTACAGTAGCATTGAACTTGCACAGGCTTGTGATTGTGCAAATACCAAAATGAGACAAACCCCATCCATGAAGATAAACACCAAAAGTGCTGTCAGGTTAAGAATTGAAAAAGGATTGGGTATTTCTGGATCTCCTAAAAGTGGATTAGAAAATGTGTCAGTAGTACAAACAGGCTAATTAACAAGGGGGGTCCTGGCAGTCCCTCTGCCAGACATTAGTCCTGGTTATGAGAGACTTACCCAGAGTCTTTAGCTCACTATCTTTCACAGAGAAGAAATATCCCAAACATATCAGTCTTTGTCCTGCCCTGGGGCAGTCCAGCACCGAAATGCTAGGCAATTCTCCTCTGAACAAGAGTACCAACAGAAACCCCAGACACATGTTTCGGTCTGGCTGGACCTCATCAGTAGGGTGGCTCTGTGCCTCCCTAAGAATAGTGAGCAAGGGGTCCACGTCTGGATTCCCCTAGTAACTTAGGGTGAGACCCAAAGTTACTTAAATATGGTAATTAACAAGGGGGGTCCTGGAGTCCCTCTGCCAGACATTGGTCCTGGTTACAAAAGACTTACCCAGAGTCTTTAGCTCACTATCTTTCACAGAGAAGAAATATCCCAAACATATCAGTCTTTGTCCTGCCCTGGGGCAGTCCAGCACCGAAATGCTAGGCAATTCTCCTCTGAACAAGAGTACCAACAGAAACCCCAGACACGTGTTTCGGTCTAGTTGGACCTCATCAGTAGGGTGGATCTGTGCCTCTCTAAGAATAGTGAGCAAGGGGTCCACGTCTGGATTCCCCTAGTAACTTAGGGTGAGACCCAAAGTTACTTAAATATGCTAATTAACAAGGGGGGTCCTGGGAGTCCCTCTGCCAGACATTAGTCCTGGTTGCCTAGCATTTCGGTGCTGGACTGCCCCAGGGCAGGACAAAGACTGATATGGTTGGGATATTTCTTCTCTGTTAAAGATAGTGAGCTAAAGACTCTGGGTAAGTCTCTCGTAACCAGGACTAATGTCTGGCAGAGAGACTCCCAGGACCCCCCTTGTCAATTTGCATATTTAAGTTACTTTGGGTCTCACCCTAAGTTACTAGGGGAATCCAGTGGTGGACCCCTTGCTCACTATTCTTAGAGAGGCACACCTCCTTCCTACTGATGAGGTCCAACCAGACCGAAACACGTGTCTGGGGATGCTGTTGGTACTCTTGTTCAGAAGAGAATTGCCTAACATTTCGGTGCTGGATTGCCCCAGGGCAGGACAAAGACTGATATGTTTGGGATATTTCTTCTCTGTTGAAGATAGTGAGCTAAAGACTCTGGGTAAGTCTCTCGTAACTAGGACTAATGTCTGGCAGAGAGACCCCCAGGACCCCCCTTGTCAATTTGCACTAGTACAAAAAGGCCAACATCCAAAACGGACAGCAAACTGCATCCCACTTGACTGTAGCAAAGGGAAAGGTTGACATACAGCCTAATAACAAAAACATATCAAAATAAACCAGCAAGTTGCTGTGACGACTTAACAGACTCAACTGACTCCTGTTCTTCTGAGTCAGTTTACGAAGCACGAAACAGGAGAACATCCCACAGTCATAAAAGCAAGGAATCTAAGCCCATTACATTTGGGCAGTGTATTGCATCTCAAGAATGGGAGAAAACCATTCAAACCTCTGTGATTTCAGCAGTCAATATAACTCTTGCACCCTAGTTAAAGCTTTACGAATCCTTATTCGACAACTATAAGGATCAATCCACACTAATTGCACTTATGAATTTAAAGCTGATTGCAAATGAGAATTTTATGGAGCATGTGAAGGAAAAAAGAGGGAGAGAATGAGAAATGGACAGTGTAGTATTGAAAACTCTAATTGACATGTTGCAGGACTCTAAAGAAGACAAAAGAATATTTCTAGAAGGAGTACGTGAAACTGTCACATCGTCCAAGTCCGACTTGATCAGGGGCATCAGTCAAATTCCACCGTTAACGGTGAAAAGCGACCCCGGTTTTATAGCGAGACTTGCTTTAAGGGAGAATGATGAGCCCGTGAAACTATTGATGAGGGCACTGCGGGTTTGTCTCCCTCTGGTTCATGCAATGCTGTGACTCTATCCCAACCCTCAACTATTATTCAAGCGCCTCCAGCAACACAATCTTTAATGATTGTTACCGCAATGATACACAATAACGAAGGTTGTTCGAGCCTGGTAGACAATTAAAAGATTATTTTAGAAGGGAGAAATTCAGAGCTTTCAACTAACCAAGCAAACGCTAATCCCCTTTCGATTTTTAAACAGAATCCAGAGGTCAAGGTCAGAGGGTCCAGCAAAGGAAAAGCTATGCAGATGCAAAAAAAACCTAAAAACATTAAAAAAAGGGGCAAAGACGAAAACCTGTGGCAAAATTTCGAAGGCTACTGAAAGCAGCTGACAAAAAGGCTAAAACAGACAATACAGCTTCTACTGACGTACCCACAATGACCCATACACCTGGTCTTGCACGTAAAGTGAACCTTACGACCAAGAGTACAAAGCGCTTGCAAATTGAAGCCCGAGTTCAAGTGGATTCTGATTTAAGTGTCACTAATCTGTTAGAGCTTTCAACATACGATGATGAAGTAGCCACGTGAATGGATCAACCTAGAATAATTCTAAATTAGTCCACCAAAAAGGAACAAGACTATTGTGACCAAATTAGAAAGTGAAAGGCTAAGCTCTCCAAGATTCAGTACTTCAAGTGAAAAAAGGCAATTAACAACAAAAACTGCCATGAGAGTAGAATCTCCTAAGTCTCCAATATTTGTGTGGCAGTCAGTAGTGAAATTTCCAAACTTGGCGAAATTTAAAATGAATAACAACTCACTACACATTGAGCAACCACTGTTCTGGCTGAACCCCATTGATAAAAATAAAGAGAGAAAGGGTACCGGGATTTCAAAGAGACACAATGAATATTCAAACCTCATTCCCTGTGAAATAACACAAAAATGCGAGGATGGATTGAGTTTAAATTGTACAAACTTGATCTTAATGCCTCATATTCCAAAATTGAGAGCAACAACAACAAAGGATATAAAGACTGTCGCTTTTCCTGATGTAAACAAACGATAAAGTCACACTCACCATGAACTCAGCCATTGCGTGCTCTCTTATCCTTGAAGCGAGAGAAGAGCTAAGAGCACTTGGATTCAATTCCAAAGATAACAATCGGGAAGAAGGTGGGCAGGTGGATCGGTCTGTAACTTTCCCATCGAAAAAAATGGACAAAATACAGCCAAACTGTTCGATTTATCCGCAAGCACCCCCATTGAGTACCTTAGGATATGACAACAAAAATGGAGTAGACCAAAAACTCCAGGCTAATAAAGAGAATCAGGAACGACAAAGAATAAAAGTAACCATAGAGTGCAACAATTCCAAGACCGAACAACTAGACCCAAAAGGAAGCGCTATGAAAACCAAAAATTAGACAAAGCAAGCAGTCGTGGGATTGGCTCGCTCGAGCCTTGGTGCTAAATACACAGAACTAGAGCCAGAAGATTGGCCTACAGGACAGCTGGAAAACTGGCTGTTGGAACACTCAGGTTTTGCTTGTTTATTCAATGAGATGCTTCTAATTCTATTGGAATCGGACCTAATATGTTTTCAAGAGACGTGGCTAAGGGACGTCCCCATTCTCGACGGCTACACTGCCTTTCTGAACCCAGCAAGAGGTGGTGCTAAAGGTAGACCTTCCTCAGGTCTATTAACACTGGTTAAAAACAACCGGGAGCTATGAGCCCTTATTTGCAGACGATCCGAATTAAAAGAAAAACAAAAGGCAACACAGCATCTGAAGAAGGTCTCTTGGTGGTAAATCTATATTGGATTCCTTTTTCTTTTTGAAAAAAACACTCGTGTGGGATGCGCTTCTGGTACAAAAAAAATGTGATAACAAATTTGTTGTTTTTCCACAAATTTTGTTTATTTTTTCATGTATTCTTGCTCATATTTTCATTAAACAATTGTCAATTTCTATCTCTTTTGCATTGACTTTCATGCGAGTCCAAATTAAAATGTTCTCATTTACATTAATTTTCATTGCAACTCTGATTTTCCATTCACATATTTATCAAATTTTTCTTTCAATACATTGACTTCCTTAAATACAATTTTGTTTCTCTTAACACGTGTTTCCCCACAGTATGTACCCATGGTTCTTCAGGAGAGATAGTAAATTAGAATTCTTTCTTGCTGTGAGTGTAGATCTCTCTAAATTCCAATGTTTATTTTATTTAGATTCTTTTCCCTTATTTTCCTGCTCTTTTTCAAAAATATTCAAAGTACTTTTTTTCTTTGTAATCTTTGTTGTTCCTTGGTTCAGTTGCCTTCAGAACACGCCAGGATCCGCACTATATTGGATTCCTGATGCGAATAAGGACAGCATCTACATTGACTCTAATTAATCTTTTAGACTCCATCTTGGCAGAACGACCAAACCTCAAAATACTGATTTGCGGAGACTTGAACGCAAACTGCATAAAAGAAACACATGAAAAACGTAACAGTACCAACACTAACAAAAAATAAATTGCAGAGAAGATTGGATGCATGAGATGACTTTAAGAGACTTACATTTGTTGAACGGAAACATCATTGGGGATACACTACCAGTTTATACTTGGTCTAACGGAAGCTGTCAAGCCACACTTTACTATTGGTTTGCTTCTTGCAATCTATTGCCTGAAATAATAAGAATGGAGGTGGTAAAAACTTATAAGAGTGACCATGACCCTTGGGTGGAATACCACCAAACGCTCATGGCTTTTAAGGAAATAAAAAAAGGTCCATAGAAACCAAACTTCAAACATTTCCACATATTTAACAAAGAAATAGTAAATAAAAAAAAATGATTAAGGAAAGGAGATCTCAGAGAAATGAAGATCATGAAGTCTGAAGGAAAAAAAGCGATAAGAAAACGGAAACAAAAATACAGAAATTGGACAAGCATGTACAGAATGAATTTGGACCTGAAAGATTCTGAAAGAATGCTTGACGCTCTAGCTGACTCCAACGGGAGGAGCTTTTGGCAATTAATAAAAGAAAATGGCAACCAGACATCTTCATGTCTTCTCAATCCCATACTAGAAGATAAATGGGTGACACGCTTTAACATTCTATTTAATAAGGAAATAAAATTTTGAACGATGTAACCAAAAACACCCAGAGAACAGTCCTTGGGTGATAACTTGTGAAACAGGAGAGATTCTCCATTTGATAAAGAAAAGCAGCAAATCCCGAGCTCCTGGACCTGACGGGACTACCAACGTGTTAATAAAGGAAGCTCCAGAACGTTGGGCAGAATTCTGCAAAAATGTACTCAATAGAATATTCTAAAGTCGCAAAATACCGAAATCCTGGAAGCTAGCCAACATGATCCCCATTTTCAAACAAGGGGATAGACACGCATCGGCAAATGACAGGCCAATCGCCCTACTAGATGCGATGGGAACACGTTTTGCGATGGTCATACTAGCTAGATTAGCTAGATTAAAGGCATGGATAAAAACATACAACTCTATTGACAAAAGACAAACTAGATTTGTCAAGGAAGTTAGTTGTAATATGAATCTGCTGCTCCTAAATCTGTTACAACAGTGCTCCAAGCAAAAAGAAGAGAAAATCTATACAGCTAGTATAGACCTGAGCCAGGCTTTTGACAGCATCGACCGTGACTTATTGTGGGAGAAATTAAAAAACAAAGGATGCCCCAGTGATCTCCTCGAAATCATCCGTGAATTGTACTCTAACACCAACATGCAAGTGAAGCTTGATCATTTGGGAAATGTATCAAGAGTGATCAAAACCTCTAAAGGGTTAAAGCAGGGTTGCCCCCTAGCAGCAACCCTGTTTAACTTCTTTATTGAGGACACTTCCCTCTGAAATTCAATGGAGAGGCTGTAGAATGGTTGTTATATGTGGACGACCTGGTCTTGTTAGAACAGACCAAAGTCGGTCTGCAGAGAAAACTAACCATCCTACAAAAAATATGTTGACAAAAAATTTCTCAAGATCAATGCTTCAAAATTGAAAATGATGGTATATGGAGACAAACAAAACAAAATGAAAGATTTTTGGATGCTAGATAAAGAGAGGCTCTCCATGTCCATGACCAGAAATATCTAGGTGTCATCATAAATGTCTTCAAAAGTGAAAGACCATGGATTGAGAATGTGAGAAAGAAACTACACCAATTGACTGCGCAAGGTTTAGCACTCAAACGATTTAGTAAATTCTCACTAATTCAGATTCTAAAATATTTTAAACAAAAAGGTAGCCCCCGTTATCATCTATGGTGCCGAAACAAACAGGGGATTAAGAGAAGAAATTTGGGACCAGTGTGAGAGCTATTTCTGGAAAAGAATTCTAAATTTATCAAAATCCCTACAAGTTCAAATAATCCGCCACGAGTTAGGAGTGAACTCACTCTATTCTAAGATCATGTGGAATACAAATCACTATTTAGGAAACTGATCATTGAAGACTGCCCACCCCAATTTGAAATACTAAAAAAAGAGAACAATTGGAAGTGAATGGACAGTGAAGAATTGGAAAATGGAGTGTGATACTTACCTCTATCACCTCGGTAAATTAAAAGAAGCCCTGTGTAAAAATCCTGGGTTTATAAAGAAAACAATATGGGCTGACGACTGGCGAAAAACAGAGGAAAAGAGAGCAATGTCTAAAATTCACACATTATCCAAAAAACAACATTGGGCTACTGAATGTGACAAAAAGATATCTGAACAAATTCCCTAACAATTTAGGGCAGAATTTACTTATAATTTACATAACAACAGTACACTAAAAAGATATGATAAAGTAACAGTAGACGAATGTCGGTTGTGTGGTCAGAAAGAAGAATCTCAAACATTTGGTGTTATTCTGCCCAAACCTTAAAGATCTAAGCTTGATTCACCTTCTCCCTGTGCTAGGACATATTGTGGGTCTGGATGCCGAGAAATGGTGGGAAAGAATATATCAAGCGGATAACCAAAAAAACAATTTTGCCACAGTGAACTTCTTGAAAGCAAAATTGATGAAATTAAAAGACACTTCAGAGAAAGTCCCGCCTAGTGTCGAATAAAATTTGAGAATTTCAAAAACAGACAATGGACAGTTGAAGGACACTATTTGCTTGAATTAAAATCAAGACCCACTTGCGAGGGAAATAGTTAATGAATTATCATTTTAAACTTAGCTAAAAGTTAGTAACAAACTAAATGCTAATAAAAAAAAGAACAAGTTACTTACTAACTGTAACGTTCTTTCGACTGGATGTTCCTCCCATGTATTCCTCATCTTAAATATATTCGCCAGCTTGCTGCTTCTCTGAAAAATAATTTTGCCAGAGGGCGCTGTGCTCGAGGCCGCGAAGCTTGGTCCCTCGAAGGCCACCGTTGAGCGTCGACGTCATCCATCGTAAAAAGGGCTCGAGACGCGCCCATTGGATTCAGTTCTGTTTTTTCGATATTAATGGTCGCATCAGTTGTATTAGGTGTCGACAGATGTCAGGCTCTTAAGGAAGTACAAGTGGAAAAAGCGTAAAAACTGTAAGGAGGGGTAGATTCTGAGGGTCAATGAGGAATACGTAGGAGGAACATCCAGTCGGTAAGTAACTTGTTCTTCGAATGGATTGTGTCC
The DNA here is from genome assembly GCF_040938575.1 of Ambystoma mexicanum. Lineage (NCBI taxonomy): Eukaryota > Metazoa > Chordata > Amphibia > Caudata > Ambystomatidae > Ambystoma > Ambystoma mexicanum. Next base: position 744,558,931 of record NC_090936.1, read on the forward strand.
TCCCATGTATTCCTCATCTTAGATAGACTCCCACAGCAGTAGTAATTTGGAAGAAGGAGTACCAGAGTTTTTAATTATGTACCAAATGAAGGACGGCTTTTGCAAAAAGGCCCCCTTGGTAAGAAGTGGCGTCTAAACAATAATGTTTTACAAAGGTGTGCATAGATGACCAAGTGGCCGCAGCACAAATGTCCTGCACTGGGACACCCCTCTGAAGAGCCGTTGAAGTTGCTATGCCCCTGGTTGAATGAGCCCTTAAACCATCTGGAGGCTCTTTCCCAGCCAATTTGTAACATTCAGAAATTGCTAGAATTATCCATCTGGATATGGTTTGTTTGGACACACTAAGGCCCAATGTGTGTCCAGTGTAACCGACAAATAACTGATCAGTTTGCCTAAAGCTTTGCAGTCTAGAGATGTAGAAGCTGAGAGCCCTTTTAGGGTCTAGTCTATGGAATCTTTCCTCCTATTTACTAGCGTGCAGAGGAGGATAAAAGGAAGGTAAAGTGATCTTCTGTGACTGATGAAAATCTGAAACTATTTTAGGTAGGAAAAAAGGCTTGACCTTTAAAATAACTTTATCCTTGTGGAAAATCGTGTGAGGAGGCTGCAGCTCACTCACCCTGTGGGCTGAAGTTAAAGCCACTAGTAAAACAGTTTTTAAAGTTAGGAGCCTTAAAGGACAAGAATGTAAAGGCTCAAAAGGAGCACACAAACTTTAAAACTAAATTTAAATCCCAAATGGGAACTTGGAAAGGTGTAGCAGGGAACACATTTGTTAATTCTTTAAGAAATTGGATAACTAAAGGCATTTTAAAATATAACATTTCTTCTGAGGAGCGCTTGACGATAGATAGCACAGCCAAATATCCTCTAATAGTTCCAACTTGGTGACCCGAGTTGGCTAAATGTAATAGAAAGGAAAGCACCATGGGAGCGGTACATTGAAAAGGATCCACATTTTTATCCCTGCACCAGTTACTGAATTTCTTCCAATGACACCGGTAGAAGGATTTTGTTGCTGGCCTTCTGGCCGAAAGAAAAATCTCCATAACGTCATCCAGGAGGTCCCAATCCTTATATCTCAACCTCTCAGAAGCCAAGCGTGAAGGTTGAGTGTCTTGACCTCTGGATGGAAAAACCGACCTTCCTCTTGCACGAGAAGATCCTCTCTTTGTGGAAGACGTATTGGAGGGCAGATGGACATGTCCAGGAGGTCCAGGTACCACGTCCTCCTGGCCCAGTCCAGGGCAATTAGGATCATGGTTCTCCTGAACTTTCTCAACCTCCTGATTACATGAGGAATCACGGCTACTGGAGGAAAAGCGTAAAGGAGTGGAAATACCCAGTCCACTATGAAGGCGTCCCCTAGAGCTCTTCTCGGGGGAAATTCCCTTGAGCAATACAGTTCGCACTTCCTGTTGATACTGGTGGCGAACAGATCCACTTGAGGGGTTTCCCAAAGGGTGAAGATCTCTTGAAGGACTTCCTGAGCTAGTTCCCACTCGTGGGAGATTGTGCTCTGCCTGCTCAGAGCATCCGCCACTGTGTTCAGCACTCCGGCAAGATGAACTGCCGATAGAGAGATTCCTTCTTGCATTGCCCAGAACCAGAGCTGAATTGCCTCTCTGCACAGTGGAAGTGATCCTATGCCTCCTCTTTGGTTGAGGTAGTACATGGCCACCGTGTTGTCCGTCATTATCAGGACATTCTTTCCCTGTACACAGGGCAGAAAAGCCTTTACTGCTAATCTGATTGCCCTCAGCTCCAAAAGGTTGATGTGTAGTTTGGACTCCAATGGAGACCAACGACCGCTGATTGTCAGATCGTTGGTGTGGGCTCCCCACCCTGTGAGTGATGCATCCGTCACTACAGTTATCTCCGCCCATGGTTGCCAAAAAGGTTCCCCCTTGAGGATATTCTCCTTGCAAGCCCACCATAGGAGGCCTTGAGCCACCTTGGACGGGACGTGTAGAAGATCTGACATCTCCCCCGAAAACTGGGACCATTGAGTCCTGAGGGCCCATTGCAGGGATCTCATCCTCAGTCGAGCTCTGGCACCAGAAAAATGCAGGATGCCATGAAGCCTAGCAACCTTAGGAAGTCGAACGCCGGTAGATGTTGGGCATTTTGAAACTTTGCTACCATCTGCAGAATGTGATGAGCTCTCTCCTCGGGAAGCAAGGCTTTCCCTGAGGTGGTGTCCAGGACAGCTCTGATGAATTGGAGTCTTTGGATGGGAATCATTTGTGACTTCTTGTAATTGAGGGAGAAGCCCAGTTTGTGTAGGAAGTGACAGGTCATGGCTAGATGTTCCTGGGACCGTTCGGGTGAACCTGCCCTGATTAGCCAATTGTCCAGGTAAGGGTACATGTGAATCCCCTCCCTCCTGAGACTCGCTGCCACCACTGCCATTAGTTTGGTGAAAACCCTCGGGGCAGAGGTCAGCCCAAACGGCAGAATTCGAAACTGATAGTGAGATCCGCCAATTGCAAACCTCAGGTACTTTCTGTGTTTGAGATGGATTAGCACATGAAAGTAAGCATCCTGAAGGTCTAATGAAACCAGCCAGTCCTGAAGCTGAATAGCCTGAAGGATCTGAGAAAGGGTCACCATCTTGAACTTGTCCTTCCTGAAGAATTTGTTCAAATTTCTCAAGTCCAAGATGGGTCTCAATCCTCCGTCCTTTCTGGGGATGAGAAAATAGGGGGAGTACCAGCCCTTGTTCCTCTCTGCTACAGGTACATGTTCTATTGCACCTTTCTCTAGCAGGGTTAAAATCTCCTGCAGAAGGAACGGTTCTGGAATTTTTACAGATTTGGCTTCCGGTGGATGATCTTGAGGCCTTTGATGAAAAGGAAGGCAGTAACCATGGGTCACTATCTCTTGTGCCCAGGCATCTGACGTAATGCCCCACCATTTGTCCAGATACTGAGTGATTCTGCCTCTCACCAGGGTTTTGTGGGTTAAGACCTCAAAGTGGCTTTGCAGCGGCTGCAGCAGTGGCCGAGGAGGTAGTACCCGCTGCTGTGGCTGATCTAGCGCCTCTCCCTTTTCCACCACGAAAGGGTTGGCCTCTCTGACTGGCCTGCCCGCTCCCTTTTCCGAAAGAGGAATAGAAGCGAAACGGGCGACTCTTCCAGGAAGATGAGCCTGCGTGAGAGTGTTGCTGAGGTTTCCTTATAGCGGCCCAGAGTGATTTTGCTGCTGCTTTCGAGGTCTGCAGCTTCTCCAAGCTCTCATCCACCTTGCTGCCAAACAAATTCAAGCCGTCAAAGGGCATATTAAGTAATCTGGACTGTACATCAGATGCAAAGCCAGATTTCCTTAGCCATGCAAATCTACGCAAGACTGCGCTAGATGCCATGGACCTGCTTATACTCTGTGCAGTGTTCAGTCCTGACTTGAGGCACTCCTCCATAGCCTCCCTTCCATCCCTTATTATCACCTGGAAACCATCCTGCTCCTCACCCTCCGGGTTGTGATCAGCTGCTGCATCCAAACAGCTCCACAGGGTGTAAGTAAATCTAGCTAATGTACAAGTCACATTAGTAGACTTGAGGGCCATACTACCTGAAGTGAAAACTTTCCTCGCCCAGGCATCAATCTTTTTGTCGTTCCTGTCAGGGGGCATGGAGGGATAAGCCGATTGCCTATTTGCCATCGCAGCTTGAATCACCAAGCTTTCAGGTGAAGGGTGTTTATATAGATACTCTGGATCCGAGTGAGCAGGTCTGTACTTTCCTACAAATTTCTTATTTACAGCTGGTAAAGACTCAGGGGTCTCCCAATTTGTCATAACTCTCTTTTGAAGAGCTTTGTGGAAAGGAAGGATTGGGTCTTTCTGAGGCCCTTCATCAATAATATCAGTCAAGTCGTCCTGGTCATACCTTGGATACACCGACTTCCACCCCATAAAATCTATCATTCTTCCCATGAGGTTCCTATACCCCGGTTCAAGCGTGGTCATTGGGGTCAGGCCTTTCAAATTCTACCTCAGGTGAGGTATCTAGTCCACTGGCCGATTGTAGGCAGTAAAATCTAACACCAGCTGATGTAATTTCCTCATCAGAGGTTTGGTCTTCAAAAATAGCAGACATGGATTTAAAAAATTCCTGCCTGGGATGTGGGTGGAAAACATTTTCTGGTAAAGGTGGCGGCATAGATCTAGATTTAGCCATAGTTGTCACCTTGGGAACCGGTATAAAAGATTTCCTCGACAAAGGCGTCGATGGAATTGACGATGGCTTCGATATGCTCGAAGGAATCCCCAAGGTCATCGAGGAAGGCTTCAACGCCATCAAGCAAGGCTTTGACGCTGAGGCCGAAGGTATCAACGCCATCTATGGCTTCGATGAAGTCATCGAAGGATGCGTTGAGTCGATACCTGACTTCGACGATGAGGATGCCATTTTGTCCTCTGTCAACCTTGATTTATCCACTGAAGGTTTCTGTATTATTTCATGAGGCTCTGGAGAATCATCCTCCGAGGACGCCCTCGACATTTTGTCGGATTTAGCGTGTGTCGTTTTAGATTTCCCTCTGTCACTTTTCGAGTGGACAGGGGCATGCTCTTCACGCAACTTTTTTGAGGGAGTCAGGGCCGCCTTCTCAAAAATGTTTAGCATTGAAGCCCTAAAGGCCTCCCATTTTTTGGGGGAATCAGGCTTAGAAGGACAAGAAACTAACCTTCTGTCGGGCGTGGAGGAAGAAGAGGACGAAGATCTGTGACATCGCTTTTTTGATTTTTTAGATGAAGAGAAAGAAGACTTCCTCAAGCGACTTTTCGACCTCGACTGCCTCGACTCATGACGAGATTTCTTTTTCGACTCTCCCGAGTCTTTTTGCTGACTTGAAATACTCATCTCCCACCGCTAGCTTACCTTAGCGTTCCTTAAGAGCCTTGTTCAACATCGCCTGACACGACCCGCACTCGTCGACCCGGTGATCAGGACTAAGGCACCAAAGGCAGTTGCGGTGAGGATCCGTAATGGACATCTTTCTTCCACATTTCAGACACTTTTTAAAAGCAGTCATGGGTGTTGTCGGAGTTGCGGATGAAGACATTTTTGATGAGAAAAACTGATGCGCCGTTTCGAAACACGAAGCAGAATCTCAGAAAAATTTAACTGATCCAACGGGCATGGCTCAAGCCCTTTATACGACGGATGACATCGACGCTCAACGGTGGCCTTCGAGGGACCAAGCTACGCGGCCTCGAGCACAGCGCCCTCTGCTTGAGCACAGCACCCTCTGGTGAATTTTTTTTCTGAAGAAGCAGCAAGCTCACGAATATATCTAAGATGAGGAATACGTGGGAGGACACAATCCATTCAAAATATATATATTATATTGTGCAGTAGACTCTAGCGCTCACTTAAGATGTTCTTCAGTGCCGTCATTCAGTTCTCTAGGCCCCGGTCTTGAGATTCTGTTTTGTCCCTTTCTTCCTTATGTTTTTCCGCTGCACTGCTGTCCACTCCCAATCTTTTCTTCTATCTCGCTTTGGTTTTGCTGGGGCGCTCGATTCTTTTCCATCCTCCTCTATGCCGAGTATATTTGATTATTCCCTGCAGGTTGAGATCCTATGTTGCCTTCCATCCCATTCGAAGACCATGCCGAAGGGGAATGTCCAGCAATACCAAATGTCTTTCTCGCGCAGAAAGCTGGTCACCGGGCCCATCTTCTTCCTCTTGAGCAGTATTAACTGGGACAGGTCCTGGAAGAGTTACAGCACAGAGCCATTATAAGATAACTGTTTTACCTTCCTCGCCGCCCCCTGTATTCCCTCTTTATGGGAGTAGTCGTGTAAGGCTGCCAAGAAATCTCTCAGTCTTGTTAAAGGTTCTTTCCTTGATGGGCCTCCTCTGTGGACACAATCTAGTTTTTAAACTCATCTCTCTCTTTCGGTTCCGCCAGATCGGTGAATATTCGCAGTATTGTCTTTTTTTTAAACTTTATTTTTCATTCATGTTCGCTAATTCCAGTCAGTTCACCGTCTTTTCTTGTAGCCTCAGATGACATTACAGTATATCAATTTATACAAGTAGATCAACCAGTAATACGTTGCACGGTTTCAGCAAACATGAGATTTAATATACATTGAACAACCCCTGTGAGCACACCATCCTCTCTATCCCCACTTGTATGGTTTCTTTCCATTGTTTGGGATTTTCGATCTATTGTCTTTCCCTGCCATGAGACATTGCATGTGTACATTCTTGAGCAGTTTTGGTTTATGAAATTGGGCTTCTCTATCTTGTACATATTCCTGGAAGGGGCTGCACGTCTCCAGGAACTTATTGTATTTCCCTGCTTTTAGTGCAGATGCTTTCTCCATCGCTAAGACCACCCAAATCTTCACCCACCACCATGCAATGACAGGCCATTCTATTATTTTCCACCCGTGGGTTATGGTCATATGTGCTGCCATCAGAAGGTGTGTGATGAGGGCTGCTCTGGTGCCGCTTGCCACGTAGACTCCTTCCACTACTGCCCCCAGCAAGACCCTTGGTGAGTGTGGGAGTTGTACCCCCGTGATCTGTTTTATGTGCCCCAGGATCTCTTTCCAGTAAGTTATAGCTTTTGGGTATGTCCACCACAAGTGTTGTAGGTCTCCTATTTCCCTGCATCGTCTCCAGCACTGGGGGGGGGGGGGGGGAGTAATGTGTATTTATCTCATGTAGTCAGAGGGGGGGTCATATACCACCTAAAGCAAATTATATATGCAGTTTCTCGGATAGAAGTGCTTTTGGATATTTTATGGGCCCTCCTCCAGATTTGTCCCCATAGATTGAGATTGGGGTACCAAGTCTTTTTACCACCTGTTCATGTATGAGAGCTGATCCCCCAGATGTTCCCGATCCAGCAGTTTGTATAGTCTTAAAAGGCCTTTCTTGGATGGTTAATTCTAGTCTGATCAGGGTTCTTGTGCCTGCCTTCGTAACTTCCTTCTGCAAAACCCAGTGCCTAATCTGTATGTATTTAAAACGTCCCCCTCACCTATGTCATATTTGTGTTTGCATTCTTCAAACTGTAGGGGTTTCCCGTTCTAATAGAAGTCTTTTAATACTAGGAATTTCTCTCCATTCCAAGCATCCCAGAATGTATTCCTTTGCACTGGGGTGAAGTCATTGTTATGAGACATTGGGGTATATGGACCTAGCCCCCTGGGTATTTTCTTTCTCCTAAGAGCTTGATCCCATCTGCGTAGCAATGCTTTTGTGGCTTATAGCAACTGACAACCTGCCCCCCGGGCGGAGGTTCGCATGGCATGTAGCACCCTCAAGGGCGTAGATGTGACCCCTTGTTCAATCTCACACCAACCCATATGTGTCCTTTCTGCATAGGTGCAATTTGTGCCATGAGAATGTATCTCTCCATGTCTGTAATGCCCAATCTCCTCAATAGTGCCGGGTACGTCAGGACTCTGTTGGACTCTAGGTTTCTTCCCCTGCCATATGAAGGAAATAATTTCTGACTGCAATGCCTTACACATGCGGGGTGGTATCTCTACTGGAAGCAAGCTCACTATGTACTGTACTCAGGAGAGTAGTGTTGTTTTTACCACCACTATACGTGCGAACCAGGAGAGTTCCTGGACGTCCCATATATGTGTCATCTTTCAGCTGTTTCCACAGGGGGATTATTTTGGCCCCATATAGTCCCTTATACTCGGTTGTCAATTGTATCCCCAGATAGTCTATGCTGTTCTCTTCCCATATCAGGGAGAGGGCTTTACGTAATCCGTTTATTTCTCGTCGGTCCTCAGTTCCATTTAAGGCTTTGGATTTCGTATAGCTTAGAGTAAACCCCGAGATTGCTGCAAATTCTTGTAGCTTCTCTATTACTGCAGGCAGCGATCTATTTGTGTTTTTCAGGAATAAGAGAATATTGTTTGCATACAGTGCTATTTTATGTGTTTCTTTTCTGCTCGTTATCCCCTGGATTCTCTGATTCTGTCTGACCGCAACTGCCAGTGGTTCCATGGACATGGCAAAGATTAAGGGAGACCCCCGGCGTGTGCCTCTCCAAATTGTAATCTGAACCGAGGATTGTCCATTAGCCAGAAAGGTTGTTGAAGGAATTTGGAAGTTCGCCAGAATCATCCTGGTAATCTCCAGTCCACAACCAAATGCTGCAAGAACCAGTCGCCTGTAATCCCAGCATGAGTGCGGGAGGCTGAGGTTGTGGATGGGGGCTTGTGGCTTCTGTTCGCCTCCAGTGGTGATCTGTGCTAGAGCTATTCTGAGTATATTCTGTGAAACCCCAAGTCATGAAGCCTGTGTTCTGTTCCTGTTGAACCCCTAGAGAACCAGTTGCAGATATCCCCAGTCCAGGCTGTCAAAATCCAGCCATGCGTCTAGCGCTGCTATTGTGTATCGTTTTTTTGTTTTGTGCCTATATCTATGGCTCTTCTAATGTTATCCTGCGTGTGCCTCCCTGCTATGAAGACTGCCTGATCTTTGTGAATTATCCCGGGAGGACTTTCATCAATCTGGCGGCTACAATTTTAGCGTATATTTTAGCGCCACTAATTAGTAGGGCAATGGGGCGATAACTAGCAGAGTCTGTAGGGTCTTTGCCTGGTTTTAGAATGAGTACTGTGTTAGAGTTCCCTATATCTTCCGTGATTACCCCTTGTTCTCTTATATGGTTAAACAGTCTAGTTAATGGCACAAGGAGTTGGGTCCTAAAGGTTTTATAGAAACAGTTTCCTAAGCCATCCAGGCCCAGTATTTTATTGGTGCGTAGTGATGTTATTGTCACTGACTTCCTGTGACGTGATGGGCGCCTCTAAGGTTTCGCTATCCTGACTGGGTATTTGAGGTAGGTGCAGTGCTTCCATATATCTAGACTGTAGATGCAGGTCTGCATGGAACTGTTCCATGATCCCGAATTTATCTGCCTCTGTTGAATGTAGGCAGCCTTTCTCGTCTCGCAGTTGGGTGATATAGTTTCAGGCTTTTTGTTTTCCAAGTTTTGTTGCTAGATACCGGTTGGCTTTCCCTCCCTTCATGTAGTAAGTTGTAAGTGACTTCAATCCAGCATTCCAACTAAGTCAATGCCTAGTATGGGATGCCCAATGGAAACCCTTATTTGTATATTTTTATGTCAAAAGTTCTTTAAATCTGGATGATGAACCCTTATATAACGCCCCTCTCTTTGAATCTCCCCGACCTCACGGAGCCAAGAAGTAGGTTTGTTTTGCAAATTATTATTATTATTTATTTGAAGAATTGAACAATATATCACACTTTTATGTATAGAATAATATCTGAATAGCACACTCATGAATATGAACAGTGATCAGTAATGGTAATATTACAATAACAATCTCTTTAATCAGTTAGGAGTAGGAATATGAGAATAATGTAGCAGAGAATACTTTTATATGAGTTCAGGGAAATGCAAGATAGGAAAGAATGCAACACAAAAATAAAACTTGATATGATTTCAACAAAAGGCAATATTATCCCTCTTTCCCCTGTGACTACTCACTCCCTCCCCACCATGCAATATGAAGAGATGGAAATGAGGGCACACAGGTTTCAGAAATACAATCAATAATGAAGTTCAATCCCAGTTCCCCCAGCAAGTTCAGAGAGAATAGGTATGATTTTAAAACAGGTCAATCACTTTTAAATCTGGTTGGCAATGAATGGGGAAAATGCTAAAAATGATTTTAATTCACTAAAGGAGAGTCAGAATTAGTGAGAGTTATTTGCGATTGGTTCAGGTCAACACTAGCAATGAGTCATGAATGATTATCAGATTGAAAGCGAAATTCAGCAGTTAAAAACAAGAAAAGGCTATTTTGACATGTGGTGAAATTGAGCTAAATTGCAATTCGCTGCAACTTTTCCGCGTGCGTGAAACGCAATAACAGCAAAACTATAAGGTTCGTTAGAAAGCTTAGGATCTTAGCTTCAGAATGACAATTAAATTTCGGATCTAGGACGTGCGGTTCAAAAGTTCCAGAGATTTTTGTGAAGGTAGATTTTTCAGAAACAGAATCAAGATTTCAAAATGAAAGATTGCACTTTAAAGATTTACCAACAAGGATAGGCTTATACTAAGGGGCTATGAAGAAGCAAGACACTCAACGGGCAGCCACCGGAACAGCGGTGCCTCCGCCCTGATCTCCATCCGTCAAAACACTTGTCCCTCTTCAGAAAAATATCAGCGCAAAGGTGATTATTGCTACAATTATCACAGACAATATAATGAGAAGAATTCAGGATGGACACAAGATTCTATAATGCAGTTCTGGATAGGTTGAAATGGATGGAATGGGTTACTTAATACTAAGAGATGAATATGGACAGTTCTAGACTAAATACTCACTCTTAGGCTTTGGGCTGGAATGGGCCCGTCAAAGATCTGGTCAAGGGTTTGGCTGGGATTCGCTTGCCACCGGACAGATTCTGGTCTGCGCGGCCTCTTGGACTGGATCTGGCGGGTTCTGGATACAGCTCTGCTTTCTGGGTCTAGATCTGGGTTCTAGCATAGGGTTCTTAGCTAGAATAGCAAAACAGCTCAGCCTGGCTGTTGAATGGTTTGGTTAGGCCCCGTGGAAGTTTAGGGCTTAGAATCAGGTTGCAAAAGATTCTGAAGGCCTGCTGAGAAGGGTTCAGCTTTTGGGTTAGGCCTCTCTGCTTCAAGGTTCTAGAGTTTGGTTCTAGAGCTTGGTTCGGGAGTCTGGTTTCTGGATCTATGTCTGGATCTTCCTGGAGCCTGGATCTTCCTGCAGGGTGCTTCACCAAGAAATCTGTTGATGAGTGGAAAAGTGTGTCCCCTGCCTGTCCTCAGCAGTCCCTATTTATGTATTTCCAAAGTGGGTGGGGAGGCTGATTCTCTATGCCCAACCCTCTAAGGATCTGATAGGACAGAGGATTCCCTGTCTCCTGATTGGAGAAAGGAGCAGCGTGTCATCCTGTGTCATCTTTATGGCTTAGGGGAAAAACCCTCCCCTTTTCTCTGTACAGTACATCTTATTTTTTTTAATAAAAAACATATTTACAATATACACAACTTGTTAATACTACATAAATTACATGACAGATTGCCTAAGGTACATTTCTGTTTAACTCTCATCTTCCTAAGAGCTTTGGTTCAGAACTGACAACTTTTTCACACTTTTGGTGGGTTTCTCAATGTTAGTTCTGCACCAATTTTTATACATGAATGCATATCCCATCTGGGCACATTTCTGTAATTTGTCATGTTCCTAACAAACACAGTAGCTACAATATGAATAAATTATGGGGTTTAGTCTCAGAACATTGCACAGATTCCAGCTTAGTCTTAAACTGTGAGCGAATTTTTCATTTTAACAATCTCAAACTTTCACATTTTTGCCAGTTCAGTGCAATTTGTTAAGCATTTTTCTAAAACATATATTTAATCCAATGTTAAATCCACATTTCAGCCTGGTCCGCCTCCAGAGCTGTGATGACTCAGAGGGTCACATGTCCTTCTTCCTGCCAGCAGTTTGTTGTCAGTCACACCCGAATTAGCATTTCTATTCAGCCCAAGGCCTCCTTTGTCTTCACTCAGAGCAACAGGCCAGGGTGCCCCTCCTAGTTTCTTCTCACAACAGCCTGTCAATTTCTTAGCCAAAGGCAGGGGGAAGTTTCCTTTGTTCAGGGAGGAGGTGTGGAATTTGTTTGAAGCACAGTGTGGGAAACTTTAACTCCTAAACCCAATGTCTAAAAATTGTCTTATCTTAAAATATAACTCACATTTTTAACACATACATCAAACAATTTCTTACTTCAAGCCTTTTCAGAATATAGTTTTGAATTGTCTCCACCTCTTAGGCTTCTGATAGCAAGTCTTTCTTTGGCATAGTTTGAGTTCAATGTACAACTTTACACAAGATGTTGGTTTTAAATCGCCGGCTTCTGATAGAGGTGAGTAATGGTATTACACCCATTTTTGACAGATTTCTTACAGCAAGCAATCCTCAAAAGTGGACTTTGTTCAGATAACACATACTTCTGTGGACCTTATATTTATGTAGATTCTTGAAAGAGAATGATGTGGACCACCCAACAAGGAGGTTGGATCTTTTTGGGTGGTTTGCGAGCCATGATTTTTGCAAATTAGACACCAAATAAAAACAGATTTTTTTAAACAACTCTGTTTCTTTTGTAAGATTTTGCTCTGTGGGCAGCCAAATGATGGGTTTTGGCAGTGGTCTCCTGTGTTACCACTGACATAGGCAAAAGTGGATGGCGGCCTATTTTTTAGCTTTTTCACTGCGCACTTTCTGGTGATTTCTAGCGAGCAGCATGCTTTCCAGTGGCCATTTCTGAGGTTTCTGCTGCCAGCAATGCACAGTAATGTTGCAGGGCTTGGATTAGTGGGTTGATACATCCCACAAAGTTTGTTTGGTGTTTATTAACATTCCAGCCATGCGATATGCCACGTGGCCTTAAATTTGTGCTCTAATCTGCCTTAGTGCTCTTAAAGATGTTTGTGTCAGCCAGGTTTTGTGTTGGGTTTCTGCTTCTTTGACCTCCCCCTCCAATTTCTTCCTAAACGCTTCTCTACCCCTAGAGTATATTATAGATTGGGATATGAATTACCCTCGAACCACCGCTTTACATACATCCCATACCATTCTCCAATCGGTTTCCCCATTCTCGTTTTCTTGAAAATAGTTACCCACCACCTCCTCCATATGTCCTCTCAAAGCTATGTCTCTTAGGATCATTTTGTTTAGTCTCCAGTGTTTGCAGATTTCAGGGTTTTCTTTGGGCCCTTCAATTTGTATTATTACTGGGGCATGGTCAGTTAGGTACTTAACTCCAATTTCTATCTTAACTAGATGAGGATTAGTGTTGTGGAGAGTGTCACGGCTCGCTCCCTTCGTTCCCGTCCCCGCCACTTGGGGGCATGTTCTGGGGTTTATTCCTTACTGGACATTTCCTTCGAACCCTATGCTACAGTGCTCTGATGAATTGGGAGCGTTAAAACCTTATTTTCCCAGTTACTTCCCTTCCGGATCCATTCCTGGTTTTTGGCAGCCAGCATGCTATTTAAATCAAATGACTATGTTTCCCAGAATGCCTTGGCTCACTGTTTCACCTCCTGCTTCCCAGAATGCCTGGTTCACTGCTTCATCTCCTCCCTGGCATCCGGCATGCTATTTAAATCAAATGACTATGTTTCCCAGAATGCCTTGGCTCACTGCTTCACCTCCTGCTTCCCAGAATGCCTGGCTCACTGCATCATCTCCTCCCTTGCAGCACAACGTTGGGAGGAGGATAGGCAACACCTGTGGCTGCAGGTGCAGCAGGCGGCACGCCTGAGGGGTGTGCTCGTTAAGCAGCTTTAAAAGCCTCAGTTTGCTTCAGTCCGGCGCTGGTCATTTTAGCAGTGTTCCTGTTGTGACTAGTCCCTGTTTCCTGTACTTAGTTTCTGTGCCTTGTACCTAGTTCCAGTACCCTGTTCATAGATATTGAGCCAAGTATCTATTTCCAGTTCCTTGTTCCTAGTTTCTGTGCCTTGTACCTAGTTCCTGTTCCTAGCTTTGTGCCCAGTTACTAGTTCCTGTATCTTGTTCCTCTGTCCTGGATTTCGGATTTATGCGCTTATTTGATTTATGCTTTCTGAATTTCCCTTTCTGTCTTCCTCTGTCTGCAGACAGACTTTCTCTGTACTTTACTATTTGATGCAGCCCAGTTTGCCGGTGATTTCTGTCCCTTTATGCTGCCCTGGTTACTGAAAAGCATGATGTATTATTATTTACTTTCGTAGAATTAGTTACTGCCTTTTCTTCTTGGATTGGGTGGGAAAGGTTTCCTTTTGTGATATCATTTTCCCTGCTCCTGATCCAACTTATTGAGATTCCACTCCATGTTTTCCATTGCACTTCAGCATTCATTTTCCATTGATTATTAGGTGTGGGTTTGTTGTTACAAGTTCCAGAGTGTTCCCCTTTTAGTTTTCCTCACGATTTATCCATTGCACTTCTGCATTCATTTTCCATTGATTATTAGGTGTGGGTTTGTTGTTACAAGTTCCAGAGTGTTCCCCTTTTAGTTTTCCTCACGATTTATCCATTGCACTTCTGCATTCATTTTCCATTGATTATTAGGTGTGGGTTTGTTGTTACAAGTTCCAGAGTGTTCCCCTTTTAGTTTTCCTCACGATTTATCCATTGCACTTCTGCATTCATTTTCCATTGATTATTAGGTGTGGGTTTGTTGTTACAAGTTCCAGAGTGTTCCCCTTTTAGTTTTCCTCACGATTTATTATCACTATTCAGACTTGCCTTTTACTAGGGCTTATGTATTTTGTTATCTTTAACCCTTTGCTTTTACAGCCTTCTGGGTCCCTGTTTGATCTACAGGGTTCGTGAATTCACCGACATTCAAGTGGTCTTTCCGGTCCTCGTGAGTACTGTTTATAATTGCCTTATTCAGTATTCTACAGATTGTCAGTTCACAGAATCTGTCCTTGCTTGCCCGCTACGTGGGTTTAGCGCTGTCAGTATCTGTAAGAGCATAGTGGGTAAAGAGTTTGCCGACTTTTCCTTTCAGCCATAAGGAGGTCCTAAGTGTTTACCCCACATCCCTTTTCCTAGATTGGTAATACTGTTTTACCTTATTGACGTTCCTGGGTTTTACATATATACACAAGACTTGGGTATTATATACACGTTGTTAGATTCAGAGTTGTTCACAGTGCAACTGTGTGCATTTTCCCTTTTGCCATAGTATGCCTTCTTCCTTTCTTAACAGAGACCAAGATCATGCCTATTCTTGTGTACCCTTTGTGTACTGCCAAGTGATTTATTTTATATTTTAACTTCTTTATTGGAATTTTTGTTATGGTTACAGCCTTAGTGTGACATATTTAGTATACTGTTGTTTGTAAGTCTGCCGGCAACCTGTAATAAAACAGTAACATTTCAAATAAAACAACATTAACTGTCTCCATGTTTTGCCCATATAGATAAGCGCAAATAGTTTCAACGTGGGTGGCAAGGGGGTAGGGCTAGCGGGGGGGCCCAGCCTGGGTTTCATGTGCATCTCACCACAGGAGCCGCCGTGGTGGATAAATTCCAGTGATATCTGGGTTGACATGTTCATGGGGGCTTATCATCTGAGGGATGAAACATACTCCATGTGAATTCCCTGCAGGCGTCTAGTGCCACACTTGAGTCTTCGGTGGATCTGGCGACACTGTCCTCCCAAGACTTGGTTTCAGCGCCCACCCACCACTCTAGCTCTTTGTACCATATGTTGTATTGTGGTCCAGCAGGTTTTTTCCAGGCCATTGCGATAGTCCTTTTAGCCAGTATACATGTTATGTCCTTGAGTTTCACTACATGTTTGATTTTGGCTAGCCTGGGGTAAGTTCCTAGGAGGAATTCGCCGGGGGACCATTTATACCTTGTTATGCCTGCTTTTTCACAGGTCTGTCTTATTCTGGCCCAGAGGCATTGTACCTTTGTGAATTCTCGCAGCATATGGAGTAGATCTGTCTTGTCTGTGTTGCACCAAATGCAGTTAGGTTGCGCTTGTTTATTAAATTTCGTTATTTTGCATGGTGTTAGATATGTGCGATATAGTACGTTCAGTTGGATTAGTTGGAACCTGGGATTCCTGGACACTTCTTTAGGAAATGTTAGAGCCCTGTCCCATTCCTTATCGGTCATCTCTTGCCCGGGATCTGCCTCCCACCTGGATTTCAATTCAGCACTACAGGGATTAGGGATATCACTTAGGTGGCTGTATATTTGGCACACTGGTTTCCAACCTTCCCCAAGGTATGTCGTAAAGGGATATGTGTCGGGTCCCTCAGGCCAAGTTTCCCATTTGTTCCACGCTGTTCTATGGATTTTTTGGTACCATAAGAATTGGCCACCGTGAATGCCGTCCTCTGCCTGCAGCGAGGCAAAGTCCCAGAAGACGCCCTCAGTGTATAAGTCTCCCCAGGTGTAAACTCCCTTTCTTTCCCAGAGTCTAATGTTCTTCAGGTCTGCGTCAGTTTTGCATAGGTCCGAGATCATTGGGACTTCTGGGGAGTATGGGTGTTTTAAGCACAAAAGCGTCTTAGATCTGTGCCATATCTTCCTTCCCAGGGCAACTAAGAAAGGTGCTTCACTCAGGTGGTGTTTAGGCGCCCAGATCAGCTCCTTTAGTAGTATCGGGGAAATCATGTGTTGTAGTAGGGCAGTGTCAGATGTGATTTCGTCCGCTAGCCACTTAGTCACAAAGCTGAGTTGGGCCACCAAGTAATATTTCTCTAGGTTTGGGAGTTGGATTCCACCCTGTCGGTATGATAGGACCAGTGTGGACAGTGCCACACTATGCCTGCCTTTTCACCACAGGAAATCTCGGATTATTGTCTCAAGTAGGCGAAAGAAGGGGGCATTGATGAAGTAGTGTACGTTTTGGAACCCATAAAGAAATCTGGGGAGAACAATCATTTTGATGATTGAAGCTCTGCCCATCATTGATAGGGGTAGTTTAGCCCAAAAGCCTATCAATTTACGCAGTGTGGGAAGCGCTGCCTTAGTGGTGTGTTTGTGCATTCATTCAGGGGTATGCATTATATTGACCCCAAGGTATCGGAATGAGGTAGTTAGCCATTGTATCCCCACTGAAGGGAGTTCCTCCTTGCCCTTGCCCCTCAGGCCTGCCAGGGGGAACAAGCAGGATTTTGATTCGCTAAATTGTATTCCTGAAACCTTGGCATAATTGTCTAGAACTTCCAGCATAGTCGGTACATTAAGGAGTGGGTCCCTGACATATAGCAGAACATTGTCTGCATAGAGGGAGATGATGTGGTTTACTCCTCCCAACCTTATGCCCGCATCGAAGAATTGTTTCCTGAAATAAATGGCTATGGGTTCTAATCCCAGTATGTATAGCATGGGGGATAACGGGCAACCCTGCCTGGTGCCCCTGCTTATGTCCCATGCTGTTGAAACGCATTTCCCAGATTTCACCCGTGCTCTTGGTGTGGTATAAAATATTTTGACCCATCTAATGAACCTCTGACCAAAGCCAAAACCTTCAAGGACAGCAATCAACCATTCCCAGTATATGGAATCAAATGCCTTAATGGCATCCAAAGATAGTAGTGCATACGGGTCTCAGTTTGAATCAGTTTGGGCTATATGTTGGAGTCTGCATAGGGTCATAGTGGTATTGCGGCCCGGCACAAATCCACTTTGGTCAGCGTGCACTATATCACCTATTAGTCTGCAGAGCATCTTAGCTAGGATTGTGGTTAATATTTTCACATCATAATTGAACATAGCGAGTGCGCGGTAGGAGTCGCACTTGTCTGCAGGTTTATTGGGCTTGAGCATTGAAACCACAAGGGTCTCTCTCATACTTTTGGGTAGGACCCCTTGTTCATATGCCTCCTGGAAGACCTTATCGAGCAGGGGCGTCAGGGAAGATTCGTAGGCTTTGTAAAATTCTGAGGGTAGCCCATCGCTGTCGGGGGCCTTACATGTGGCCAGGGATTTGATTGCTTCAGCTATATCATCTGTTGAGATGTGTCTAGGGCTTCAGATTGAGTAGGAGATGTCTGGGCAGGCCTATCTCTTCTAGTGTGTCTGCGATCTTATCTCAGGGAACCCGGTCTTTGTGGGAGTACAGTTGCGCATAGAAGAGTTTAAAGGTGTCATTAATGCTCTGTTGGGTTTGGTGTATGTTGCCGTTATCTTTCAATGCAGTGGTTGGGTGCCTAGGGTGTTCCTTTTTGCAGAGCCAGGCCAGTAGACGGCCGGGTCTGTCTGCTTCCGTGTGCGCTCTGTTGGTTTTAGTGGCATAATTGAATTTGGCAAGCCTTCCCCAAGCTTCTTTGTTGGGTATCTGGGGGGGTGGATTCCAGTTTCTCAATTCCTTTTTCCCGTTGATCTAGCTCCACCCGCAGTATTTTCCTGATGCCTCCCACTTTTGCTATAATTTCCCCTTGTATCACGACTTTCAGGGTATCCCATACTGTGCTTATGTGTTCTACACTTCCCATGTTTACCTCAATGTAATTCTCGATGGAGCCTTGGAGTTCGTCTCTGAATGCCCAGTCTTTCAGAGCTTCCACAGGCATTCTCTACATAGGGATGGGGGGTCTGGAGCCGGTGCTGCTCCATTCTACCAGTACTGGTGAGTGGTCTGAAATGGATCTCCCTGGGTATTCCGCACTTTCTATTTTGAATAAATATGCTTTGCCTATACCAATATAGCCTAATGTGGAGACCATGTGGGGATCAAAAGTATGAGTAGCCTCGTTCCCCGGGGTGCAATTCTTGCCGTGTCTCTGCCAGTTCCAGCCGGTCCATAATGGTAGTTAGGGCAGTTGTGGCTGCCATTGGGCCTCTTGATGGGGGTGAGGACCTATCGAGTTACGGATTGCATACGCAATTAAAATCTCCTCCCCATATGAAGAAGCTGTTTCTATATTGTACAATTTTGGTATACATTGAATTCAGGTGAGCCGGGATGTTGTTGGGGAGATATAAGTTCACGATGCACACCTCTACTTGTTCAATATGCCCCCATATTATCACAAATCTGCCCTCAGGGTCTTTCTTAGTTAGGTAGAATGGGAGTTGGGGATTAATCCAGGTGAACACCCCTCTAGCATATCTGGAATAAGTGGTTCCAAACCCCTGCCCACCCCAGTGTTTCTGCAGTTTGGCCATGGATTCTTCTGTACAGTGGGTCTCTTGTAGCGCTACCCCCACACCTTTCCTGTGCAGGTAGGATTTGATTCTGTTCCTGTGGAGGTACGTGCCCAAGCCCCGCACATTCCATGTCATCACCTTGATTCATGCTGCCATGGTGGTTCGGGAATAGTTCCAAGGGTCCCAGTCCCTCAACGGAAATGCCTGCATGTTCGTTCAGGCAACAAGGATTCCCCATTGCCCCAAAGCTCAGCCCCAGCGAGCCCGCCCTTCCCCCCAGAGCCCCCCTCATCGGTGCGTTGCTACCTGGAGGCTTCCCAACTTCATTAACCTTCATTCCAGTGGATGAAAAAACCAAACCAAACAACAAAACTGCCCCCAGCAGCTGCTTGCAACGCTCGGGGGCTCCCAAGCCTTTTGGGCCATTCGAAGCCTTTCGGTGCGGGTGGTGTGCCGGCAACTGGCCTGGACATGTTCCAGTGGGGTGGGTCGTTGCCAGTCGCATGCGCGGTCCTTATGCTCCTGTCCGGCATCGCTACCTTTAATGTTACAGCGTTGGATGGTCTCAAGTGACCCATTTCGTGTGTCAGTGTGATGGCGCCCGTTATATCATACGGAGCTGGTCGTCTGTTCAACTCGCATCTGCTCTTGTACTTTCTTCGTCGTCAGCTAGGTTGTTATGTTCAAGCCACATGTTTGCTGCAGCTGGAGTCTCTATAAATATTGCTTTTCCTTTATAGAGTACATTGAGGCGTGATGGGTAGAGTAGCATGTATTTGAGGTTAAGTTTTCGTAACCTTGCTTTCACTGTTATGAAAGAGTTCCTTGCACGCTGCACTATGGGAGTGTAATCTGGGTACATGACGATCTTAGAGTCATTTCTCCTGATCTCCCCGCCTTCCCTTGAAAATCGTAGTATTGTTTCTCTGTCATGAAAGTTTAGGATTTTCGAGATCATTGTCATGGGTATGATCCTGGTGGGGGCCGTTTTTGTAGGGATCTGTGGGCCCGCTCTACAGAGAATCCCTGGGAGAGTTTTGCTGCCCCAATTTCTTGTTTCAGCATTGTCTCTACAAATTCTGTTGGGTTTGAGCCTTCCTTATCTTCTAGAATCCCTAGGATGCAGATATTGTTGCGGCAGGCCCTTCCATCCGCATCTTTGGACCGTGCCTCGAGTCTTGCTACTTTCATCTCCAGCTCTTGGACTCTTGATTTCAAGTCTGAAGTGGTCTCGACGGTGTCTTGCAGGCTAGCCTCTGCTGTGGTCACTCATTCAGCCAGGTTGTGGGCATCTTGGCGCATTAACTGCATGTCTGACTTGACCTCCTCTATTTTGGTGTCAATAAATGTTTGGAGTGCTGCAATGGCTTGCAGCACTTGCACATCCCTGGGATCCGCATCAGGGCCAGGAGGTTCTTTATCAACAGTGGTGTCCTGTTGTTTGGGCTTGACCGTTGTGAAGGAATCCATTATTGTCGGTTTCGATTTGCTCTTGGAGGAGGACATCTCTTTTCGGGTCTCTCAGGTTATTGTGATGGGGTGGGCATAGGGATTCTTGTTGCCCAGTTGGTGGTGTTGTGACCAGTGGTGGATAGACGCTTCCTGGGGGGTGGGGGAGTTCATATTTTAGGCCTCAAAGCTATCAAGTGGTTTGCTACATGGGCTCAGGTTGGTCCATCTCAACGCCTCCTGCCTGTATTGGTTCCCAAAGTGGAGTGGATCTGGCTCTGTCTGTGTAGTTTGCTGTTCCAGGTTACACCCCGATTCTTATTGTGCCGGTTTCATGGTGGTTCCCCGCCGCGTTGTTTGGGGCAGGTGCCTCCTTCCGATTTAACATGGGTGGGTCAGTGGTTTGTCCATAGGGTTGTGGAGCTGGGAGATCAGGCGCGGACCAGATAATGATTCCACAACGTGACCCTGACGTTGCGTTTTCATGTCGTGGTGCCAGACTTAAATCACTCTGTTCCCATCACCTCGTACAGTCTGTGCACCCTGGTGAGCTTGGTTATTTATTTGGCTGGGGCTTAGTTTGGTCACGGTCTGCTACGTGTTGTTGTGAATATGGCACAGTTTGTTGCAAGGTTCAAGGATTTGTGCAGCCTCGGGGCATCCGTTGGTGTGAGATGAGGATGATGCCCTCGTCCTCTGACTGGGGCTGTGTTTAGCGTCCTCTCCTGAGGGGGTTGTGGGAAAAGTTTTGGGAGCTTGTGTTGATGGCCGCACTCGGTGCCTGGTCCAGGTCTCTGCGCTTTCCAGCACTCGTTATATTTATTAGGCGTTGGGGCTTGCGCTCTTTAACACAGCATGCAGTTGCATATTGATTTATCCTGGTTGTAGGGGAGCTTCATATGCCGCTTTGTACTATATGCCTGCGTGCCACTAGAATGGTGCTGTCTGGTAGTGCACCGTCTACCTATCGGCTTCCCGCGATGCTTCTCAGCGTTCTCCACTGCGTGCTCTAGTGTGTGCCTGGCCCCGCTGTGCCGGCCTTTCACCACCCCCTCTGGGCAAATGTCCGTGGAGCCACCTGCTCCGACCTTACACCGGAGTTCAGAGTGTTGGTGCGGGTGGGAAGTGCAGCACGCTACCCTTTTCTACTCACTGTTAGTTGTAGCGTGTGGGGTGCAGGCCGCGGTTCTTCTCCCTTAGATCGGCGCAACGTTCGCCTCCACCGCGTTGCCCCCGAGCGCTGCAGTACGGCTGGTGCACCTTCTTCTGTCACCTGTTCCTCGGCAGGTGCCTGTGGGTAGTTACCAGTTGTTCTCTTGTCTCCTTCCTGGTCTCGTTTGCTCTGCCCGGCGTGACTACCTTTGGGTGGGGTGCGGGGCTCTGTCCTTCTTGATGTCTCTGCAGGGCTCCGTTGTCCTCTCCCTGCCTGCGGTTTGATTCAACCATTGGCCCCGATGCCCTGTACCTGCCTTTCAGGGTCCGGTGCTTCGTAGTCGCTCGGGGCTCCGATGTGCGTTCCCTGTCGTCGGTCCTGGGAGCAGCGGGCACTTCTCGCTGTGTCGGGCTTTGGGGATATTATATCCGGCAGTCCTCTCGTATGATGTGACTGAACCGCTGTTCAGTCGTGTTGCTTCGCTGCTATGCCTGGTTCCAAGTTCAGCGTCGTCCATCTTGAGAGCCACAGGGGTGCCTTTACGATTGCGCCCCTTCTTCGTTTTCCCTTTTGCCGACTCCGATTTCGTTCAGCAATAGAACCGGGCATGAGAACAGGGTTCTTCTACTTATGGATGTAGGCTTTGTTGCTTATCTTAGCATTTTTACACCGTAGCGTGATCAATTATAGGATCTCGGAATGGAGCTCTTCGGGTTTCCGTCCGTACACCATGCGCGCTAGCCACGCCCTCCTTGTATTGCCAAGTGATATGTGTAATCTCTCTCTTGACCATGGAAAAGTCTCCATGCCTCTATTATTCCCCCCAAGTCTCGGAATAATTTCCCTAGTGCTTGCCTGTTCCTACAATCTGTGATGGACAGCAGGAGTGTTTTGTCCAGTGCATGGGCCATTACACAATTAAAATCCCTAACCACGATTATCTGCCCTTCACACCAGCTTCCTATTGCAGGAGAGTTCATCAAAAAGATGTCTTGTTTTTCATTAGGCGCGTATATTTCCAGCATTGTGTACATTTGCCCTTCCAGTATGCTCTTGAGTACTGGGAACCGCCCCCCTGGGTCTTTATGTAGTACCCGTTTTGTGAAGCTCAAGTTGAAACCTATCAGGATTGCCACCCCTTTCGTCTTCGTCCCAGTGGAAGCATAATATTGTTTAGGGAAGGGGGCGTGGCTAACTAGCCATGGAGTAGGACGTGTCCAAGTGCAGCTGCTCCTGTTGATCCGAAGAGCCGCGTGCAAAGTAACCTGAATGTTTCATAAATGCTGGCATATGCATCTGAATATGAACCCTACAACTATTGGAAGAAACAAGCCCATCGGGTCCAGTATGCGGCTGATATAGAACTTTGAGCTCGCGGCTCTGGGGACACGAACGTACCCAAAATGGCGGACAACAAAGGGGTTGTAGTCCCGACCATTGCAACGATTGAACTGGATCACGGAGACTAAGCGGCCCCTGGCTGGGTGCCCGCTGGAGCTTGTGCTCGCAGCAGCGCTTCATCATCAAGCACATTGCCAGGTAGCAGTGCGGGTCACTGAAAGCCCGTGAATGGAGAAATGAGAGGCGGGGTGGATGCTTCCCGAGCGCCTCCACGAAAAAGATTTGCTGCGCAGCTTTGATGAAGCCGTGTGCCGTGAGGCAGGATCAGATGGAGCAGCGGGCCGGACGCATCCCCGCTGGAAGAGTGTGAGCAGAGGTAGATGCAGGACACGGACGAATTGGAGCTCACAATTCAAAAGTTAATAAATGACTGGCGGGCCAAACATTGTAGCGGAGTCGGCTTCCACACAGCGAGGCTACATAAGTTGAAGTGAACGTTGAAGAATATTGATAATATCTCTTTTTGGGCAGTGGCCGTGCCGAAATGCTGTGAGTCAAAATGGTGGACAATAAAGGAGATGGGGCTGATGTTGCGAAAGCCACTGCATTAACCTGGGCGGAGGCAGCTGAAGTGGAGGACCGGCGTGCGGGGGCTGTGCGGGGCCAGCTTGTGCTGATGAGCGCTGCGCTTGCCTTGTCGGGCTCACGGTACTGTTTGGTGCAGTGGCGCTCTGCATCATGAAGACGGAATTGGCGGCGAGCTGGGCTTTTGTAGGCAGTGGAGGCGGCAACAATTGTAGCATTTACTTGTTCCCGACAGAGTTCCGGAGCCCCGTGCGGCGCAGGCGAGGCCAGCGTGAGCTGCTTGGTGCACCTTGAGCCGCCGCGTAAGCCTCGTGGAGGACCCGCTGTAAACAAAGAGACAGCGCGGGTCTTGCCACATGTTAACTGTCAGTGTGTATAAAGGTGCTGGGTCGGACGGCGGCGAATACATTGTGGCGCTCGACTGCCACTGTAGAAGCGTTGCCTGCACGCAAAAAGGACGGTGGACGCATTGATGGGAAGTGGCACAAGTCTGGTGCACTTGAATCTAATAACGTGCATGCCCCGCTTCCCTGCCACTGTATCCAGGAGGATTGCTGCCACGCATGTGCTGCCGGCTGATGGGAGGAGGGAAGTGCTGCCCTGAGCTGCTGAATGAGATGAGTCTGAGCCAAGTTATATGGGAATGAGACAGTGGGGCTGACAAGGCATACGTTTTAAATACAGTGGGGCACGAAAGGCATCAACTAAGACGCTGTTTGGACATCATATTGGATAATCCAAGGGCCCCCCATGACGGAGTCCATGCTGGTGCTCAAAGAACAAAGGTAGTCGGCTCTGCCTCTCTGCAGAGAACTGGCACCCGGGGTCTTGATCTAATTTGACATCACCGCTCCTGGGAGCAGCTGAGCCCACGCTATACAAGTAGACCCACACCAACATGCCGAGGGTGGCAGAATGCAGAATATGAGAAGCCCAAGAGACAGCTGGCCCAACTGGTACCAGTAGCAACCTACAAAAAGCAGTAAGGTCAATTGGAAACGTGGGAGGACATAACTCACCCGAAGACACAGCTCAGCGCATGTGAATCCATTTCGGAGCACTTCAGGAATAACAGCCCAGGTCCGGAGTGACTTACTAGTGTCACGGTGTGATAGAGAAACAGAATTGCTGGACCACGGATGAAGTAACCTTGGACACTTGACCAAGATTGCAAGATGACGGGGAGATTAGTCAAGGGCAAAAGCAAGCAACCCACGATGGAAGCGTTTGCTAAGACACAGCAGTCTCCAGAGGTGTCGACGCACAGCGGCGCAAATGTAACTACGGAAAGTTCCCTGGGGACTGAAAACCACCAGATACTAGCAGCTATAACGGAGCTGAGAGACTCATGGTGGATAGCAATGGCGGACCTGCGAACCGCCTTGGAGGCTAAAGTAGACGCAGTGGGGATAGACGTCAACCTGCTGCGACAAGATGTCAGGGTGCTGGCAGACAGAACGAGCACTCTGGAGAGTGCGGTCAAAACAAACACGGCTACCAGCACTGATAACGCAAAGGAGGTCCACATACTGAAGCAGCAAGTGGCTAACCTGGAGAACCGTGCGGAGGAAGCCGAAGGAAGGGCGAGGCGGAATAACATCCGAAGGAAGGGCGTGGTGGGCCTGCTGGAGGGAGAAGAAGGCCAAGACCCTACGGATTATGTTGAGAACATGATCCTGCAGGAAATAGGGGTTGATAAACTCTCGCAAGGATTCACAGTGGAACGAGCGCATAGAGCCCTCACGAGAAAACCGAAGCCTGGAGCCCCTCCCCGCGCAATAATTGCCAAAATACTGAACTATAGAGATCGCAAGAAGATTCTGGAGTACTTTCGAAAAGGGGAACCGATCGAAAGAGCTTCGGCTACCATTACAGCGTATCTTGACTACACAATGCTGGTCCAGAGGCAGCGGTATAGCTATGCTTTTGTACCCTGCAAGATTGAAAGTACTGCACAAAAGTAGAATGTTCTTTTTTGACACCCCAGAGGAAGCACCGACATGGCTGGACCTACAGGGCTGGCCGGAACGAGATGCGGAACAGGCCCAAGAAGCGCACGATAAGTGATTGGGATGTTACAGGTATACTGGGTTGTCACATAGTGGGGTATCCCAGTAGAGACTTGATAAAGACACTGATAGACGGGTATGGATGGGCGGTGTTGAAACCAGGCTATGATATCACTGATTCTGTTGAAACGTGATGGACTGGAATATAGAGTATTGAACGCATGAGTAAAGCGAAAAGCAATGCGTGGTCGAATTGAAGTAGACGGGAGTGGCAAGATATAGGCACCCTACCCCCGAGTAGTAGTAGTAGTAGTAGTAGTAGTAGTAGTAGCAGGATAGCCATTAGGGCAACCTCACCCTGCTGAGCTTCAAGTACAGGCTATTGCCAGGAAGAGCTAGATGTGGGGGTGCCCGAGATCCAGGGATGGAGCTGGGCAACAGTTGGGAGGGGGCAATGTTGGGGAAGGGAAGGGAGGTGGGAGGGAAAGGGGTGTTTGGGGTGTTTGTAGTTAAGGGGAGTTCACATTGGGGAACAAGCCTATACAGACTGAGATGGAATTTAGATTTGGGGGCGGAGGGGGTTACTTTAATGGGCCATGGGGGATCTTAAAATAATTACGTGGAATGTCAGGGGGCTTAATACCTATTTAAAGAGGAACAAGGTCATGTTGCATCTACGTAGACAAAAGATAGACATTGCACTGTCGCAGGAGACTCACCTGACACGGGAAAAAACGGAGATGGTTGCTAAGAAATGGAAAGGGTTGGTGGCAGGCTCATCATATTCTGCTTATGCTAGGGGACTGCTTATCTGGGTGGCGCTGCATGTCCCGTTCCAGCTGCTGCAGGAAGTAGCGGAGACGGATGGAGGATGGTCATAATGAGGGGATTGGTGGAGAATAGGGAGATATGCATTGTAAATACGTACACCCCGAATCAAAATGTAGCGGCATATTTCAGAACACTGTGTACTAACCTTAGCGTGTGTATGGGGAGTGCGGTGATCTGGGTAGGGGACTTTAACTGTGTATTAAACCCTAGGGTGGACAGATCAGATGGGAAGATGGATAGACCTGCCCCAGCTGCTAGAGCGTTGCAGACATTACTGGATGACTTTGGCCTGGGAGATGTGTAGAGGACGAGACACCCCCAAGAAAGGCAATGCTCGCATTATTCCACCCCGCAGCAGTTACACACGAGGCTGGACTATGTCTTTGCCACATCAGAGGTAATAACAGAGATTACACAAGCGGAATATAAAGCAAGGGTCCTTTTGGACCACTCGCCCCTGGTCCTCGGATGGCAATATTGCCCCCCGAGAGCAAGGATTCCGACATGGCGCCTCCGAGCAGAGGCATTCAGAGATCCCTTTTTTATAGAGGATATGAGGGAGGAGATTATAAACTATTTTGAGATGAATACTGGTAGCGTGGACTCGGCGGGTACATTATGGGAAGCCTTCAAGGTTGTGATGAGAGGGGAAGCCATTGCAAAATCTAAAGGTCTGCAAGGTGGGATCTTGGCTGACCTGCAAGAAACAGAAAGGGAACTGGAAGAGGCATTGAGAGGAGAAAGTAACACGAAGGAAGACATGGAACTGATACTTAAACTGCAGCAGAAATGCGCGGGGCATTGGGAAAGACTGTGTAACCTCAATTATAAAAACTACATAGAGAGACAGCATGCGGGAGGAGATAAAACAGGAAGGCTCTTGGCATGGTTATACAAGAGTGAAAACCCCAAACCCACAATTAGAACAATTACGAGAGAAGACGGTAGTGTAGCTGACACCCAAGAGGGAGTCAATCAGGAGTTTGCAGATTACTATAGGTTACTATATGGGGATGAGGGGAGAAGCAGTCATGCAACGATAATAGAAACACTGGAGGATATAGGACTACCCAAGATAAGCGCTGAGGACAGAGAGAAGCTATATGCACTGATTACTTTGGAGGAGTTAGAAGAGGTGGTGAGGCAGTTGCCCACTAGTAAGACACCGGGGGCTGATGGACTCCCAAGTGAATTTTATAAAGTATATAAAGAAGAGGTGCTCCCCGCTTTGTTAGAAATGTTAAATGAAGCGTTTGAGGAAGGAAGACTGCCAGAGTCACTTAGAGAAGCGATCATAATACCGCTTCCCAAACCCAACAAACCTGGGCATAGCTGTGGTTCCTACAGACCTTTGTCGATGTTGAACCACGACAGCAAGATATTGACGGCTGTTTTGGCAAATAGACTGAGGAGAGTTATCAGACGGGCTATGTCCCGAATAGGAATATAACTAATAATCATAGACTACTCCAACGGGTAATTGCGTTTGGGAGCGGGAACGATGATGAAATGGCAATTGTGTCCTTGGATGCAATAAAGGCTTTCGACTTGGTTAAGTGGCCATGGCTGCTGGCGGCCCTGGCGGGCTATGGGATGGGACCCGGATATATACAGTGGGCGAAGATGCTATATAGTGAACCGCGGGCCAGAGTTAGAACGGGAATGGTGATATCGGAAAGATGGCAACTCCGTAGAGGTACCAGACAGGGATGTCCATGGTCTCCAATGCTTTATATATTAGCCCTGGAACCCCTAGCAATATATCTGAGACAACAATATGATATCATAGGAATCGCGGTGGGAGGGGAACGACATTTGATCTACTTATATGCAGACGATATGCTGCTGTACTAGCGACACCCGGAAGAAAATCTCCAATACATTTTGGAAGTGATGGAGAGATATGTGGGGTTGTCTGGTATAGCGGTGAATCCTCAGAAATCTAGAATTTTCCCATTAGGCCGATATAGGGGGATTCCAGTGGAACGGTTACTGGTGTTACAGATACCATGGGCGGTTAGTACATTTCGTTATCTTAGGATAGACGTGTACCGCACTGTGGAAGAGGAGCATAGGCACAACACGGAGGTAGCCATTAAGAAAATTGAGAATTGCATGAGATTCTGGGTGAAGCTGCCCCTAGAAATGATGGGACGTGGGGCAATGCTAAAGATGGTGGTCCTGCCTAGGCTCCTGTATTATTTTGGGAATATACCACACCTGATACCCAAGAGGTTCTTCATTAAACTGAACAGTATGTGTAGGGATTTCTTGTGGCATGGTACGCGAAACAGAGTGGCACTATGGAAGCTACAGAACTTTTATGAAAAAGGGGGGATAAAACGGCCTAATTATGAGGTCTATTATGTAGCGAGCCAACTGCAGTATATTGCCAAATGGCTCTCAGATGATATGACCCCCGAATCCAGGTTGTTCGGACAAGACTGTGCCCCCATTTGACTTAAGAGAGATGATCTGGTTGCTCAAGACGGAAATGGAAGGACGCCCCAGGATAATGATGCTTGGGTGGAAGATGTGGCACAGGGCATGCCAGATGATGGAAAACCCATTCCCATGCTCCCCGCAGTTACCACTAGTTGCACTGGCAGGGGGAGAAAAGCAGCTAAGGATGATAATCAGGAACCACCGGGAACCGGTTGGGTTAGTGACAATGGGCGATATCTGGCGAGAGGGGACTATTATAGATTTTGAAGTGCTGGGGGAGGAAATGGGATTACACATGGGCCACTATATTACGTATCACAGAATGGTGCAGAGAATTAGGGGAACATGGCCCTAAACGGTATGGAAGAAGAACCAGATGCTACTATAGATACAATATATGATATAACGGAGGGGGGGCATGAGATCTCTAGACTATACGAGATGATGATGTCTAAGGTTGGGAAGGAGGTAACACAATTGAGACTAGACGTGGAAGTGGGAGCCCCGATGGAGGACGGGATGTGGGAACGTGCCCAGGGATACCATAAGAAGGTGTAGAGGAATGCAAGATTAAAACAGATACAACTGTATATTACGCATAGGGCATATATGACACCCCAGAGGATATCTAGGTTTGAAAATGCAGGACGACAAGCATGTCCCAAATGTGATGAAGAAAAGGCTGGCATGGTACATATGTTTTGGTCATGCCCGGTTATTGATCGCTTCTGGAGTGAAGTAGCACAGACACTAGCGGAGAAGGGGGTCAAGATTGTGGTGGATACAGTGTGGACCTGCTTGCTGGGGGGATTTCCCAGATCGCAGAAACACAAGCATGTGAGTAAATTGAAAGATCTAGCATATGTACTCGCAAAAAGGAGAATTGCCATGTGGTGGAAGACATGCCATAGACCACGGTTAGAGGTGTGGTGGAAAGAGTTGCAGAAATGGGCGGAGGCGGAAACTATTGTATGGCAAGAAGCGAGCAGTACAGGGGGAGAGGAGGAAGCGGAGACCCCGACGGCCTGGAAATTATTAATAGCGGAATTGTTTGGTTCAATACAAGACCTGACAGAACCCACGGAAAGGGAGACCCTACCACGAGATGCAGAAATGGAATGAGAGAAGAAATAGGCTCGCAATGGGGGGGTGGGATAAGGGGAGCAGTGACTGGAAATATTGTTTAGGGAATGCTTTATGCACCAGCCTTCTCTCATCTTTAGGGAGTACCTGTGTTTCCTGTAGAAACGCTATGGAGGTCTTAAGTTCTAGAAGTTTCCTCAATATCGAGCGACCCTTTGCCTTTTGGTTCAGTCCCTGTATATTCAGGTTGTAATGTTAATTTCAGCCAAACCCAGATAGCCTTTCTGTCTCGTTACTATTGTCAGTGCTTCTGCTTTGACATGCTTAAACCTGCATAGGATTTGTACCATACAATAAACCATTCCCCAACTTTCAAAACTTTAAGTCTAACTTCCCTTTGCCACATCTTGGCCTGGATTCTCCATCCCCCCTGGCGGGACTCTAGGATGATGGGCCTCTTACAACCCTGGGATCATACACAGCCCAGATAGCCCGGGGCCTGTGCCAGAATCCAAGAAATTCAGATGTTGGCCCCTCTGTCCGGGGCCAGTTTCCTTTATTCTAGCATATTGAATGCTCATTCTTCCCCCCATGTCAAAGATCTCTTTGCCAAATTCTCCTCCTTCATTTATTAAGTGTTTCTGTGTGTCGGCCTGTTAATTTCTCTTCTCCCTCATGTCTCCTATTCCCAACTGACGACCATTCCCATGATTTGGGATTTCCTCTAGAGGAGGTCTGGATTGCTGACTGCTCAGTTTGGTTCTCATCATTTTCGATTTGCATCAATGACAGGCCTTCTTGGCATGTGGTGATCCGTTGTTGTTTTCCTTCCCACAAAAAGACCAATCCGAAGGGAAAGGTCCATTTCTAGGTTATGTTTTTGGCTACAAGTATTTTCATGATTGGTTGAATCATCCTCCTCTTTTGCAACATGGACAGGGCTAGGTCCTGGTAGAGATGTATCTGAGAGCCATTGATTGATAGATTTTGATGTGGTTGCGACTCCCTAAGTATCTCCTCATTCATAACGTATGAGGTCAGAGCTGCCAGGACATCCCGGGGTCTTGCACCTGGGTCTCTCTTTTAAGGGCCCACGCTATGTACTCGGTCGATCCTAATTTCCTCTGGCTGTGTTCCTTTCAAGAGGCTGCTGAAACATTTTTGTATAGTCTCAAGTCCTGATCCAGAACCAATTCCATCAGGCCCTTGACCCTAATGTTGGAGCGTCTGGAGCAATTCTCGAGATCCTCTGCCTGGAGCTCTAAGTTGTGCATGGCTCTAGCCAATTGTGCCAGTAGTACGCTGTTTTGTTTAAGTTCTTCTGAGACTTTGGTTAGGCCTACTCAGTCACATCCACTCTGTTTCCCAGTTCATTTACTTCCTTTCTCACTTCCTGTAGTCAAGATTTGAGCTCATCCTTCAGCTTCCCAAATTGGTCCTGGAGTGATTCCATCATTCTGGTTTCCATTTCTCTCAGGCAGTTTTTTAACTCTTCCTTGTTTAATGCCATCTTGGGGGGACACTCAGTGTCCTTTTTCCCCGCTTGTTTCGCTGATGCAGATGTTTGGTTATCTTCTTGTTTTCTCCAACAACGCTCCAGCTGACCCTTATGCTCTTGATGAGGTACTCTTAGATTTTGCTCCGGGCGTCAAAGAGCTTTCTTTATACTTTAATTCCCTTCGGTTTTCTAGGTCCTCTGCTTGTAGCTTCAGGTTATGGGTTGCTTGTGCTAGGTAGTTTACTATTTTGTCAGTTTTTTGTGCATCTTCTGCAAGATCCTGTAGCGCCATTTCTCGTTGCGTCCACTTTCTCCTCAAGTTTTGTGACATCGCCTTTTATCTCGTGTTGGGTCTCTTTCCCCGTTTTTTTGACATTGCCCCTTTTATCACTGTAGCCTTTCCTAGTGTTAGATGGATCACTGAGGTTGATGGAAGCTGTTCCCCCCCCCCCGTTACTGGATACCCTGTTATCCTTGGCTATGTCTTTCTTCCCAGGCTATAGTCTGAGATCAAGCATGTTTGCCATTTTTCTGCACCCTGGGGGCACCTTTCCCTCTTTCTGGGGGCAGCTCGGACCACCTTGGTTTTCCTTTCCTTCTGTTCTCCCCCTTGGTTGGGGATGGGTCTTGGATCTGCAGAGTTCTCCTCTTAAACCCCTTCTCTGTCTCCTAAGTTTTTGTTCCCCGGATGGGGTTCTTCTCCTGATTAGTGGGAGAGGGGAGCTCGAGGCGCTTTTTCAATGTCACTGTGTCTTTATCTGTATATGGCACGGGTAGGTGGGCTGAGCACAGGGCCCTGTTTTTCTTTGGCCCTTTGGTGCTAGGAGGCTTGTGCCTCCTTTGGTCCCTCTTGTGTAGATAATCCTTTTATCCCCCTCTTCCTCCTTTCACAAGTCAGTGTGGCCTTAGGGGGGGCATTGCCTCTCTGTTCTTGCTTTTAGGCTTGTCTCTCCCCTCTACCCCTGGCTGTACTCCTTTATTGCTGCTCTAGCAAGGTAGTTCACGCCCACTCACCTTCACAGGGCTCCACTCCTTGTTGTGCTTGCAGTTCCTCTCTCTTCCCTCTGCTGTCTTCTGCACAATCGGCTCATCTGCCTCATGTAACTCCACCCACCTCCTTGCACTGGTGTCCCGATCGCTGGTCCCCTCTCTCGCCTCTGGTGCCCAGCTCGCTCCAGGGTGGTCTCCCCTTCACTCCGGAATGCACAGCCTTGATCCTGGTCTCATGGAGGGCATGCAACAGCTGTCCTCCTCCCGACTCCACAACTTGCCTCAGTATACGGCCGCTGGTGCCTGCACTCTCCTGTGCTGCTCCTCTGCACAACGGCTGTCCCTCCTCCCGACTCATCCACTTGCCTCAGTATACGGCTGCTGGTGACCTCGCTCTCCTGTGCCACACCTCCCCTTCCCCTGGGCTACCTCGCCGTGCTCCTCCTCACTTTGTCGGCGGCCCGTCCTACGTGCAAGGCAGCACCCGCTGGGGTTACCCACTCAGCTGCAGGCTTAGAGCTACAACATGGAGTGTTTTGTTGACTCGCTGAAAACACAGGATTTCAGTGTTGGACGGCTCCTTGTGTCTCCTTTCACTACTCCTTCAATCTGCACCAAGGGAGGCAGTTGCTGCATATTTCAGTGGAGTTATGAAGGGTCGGGGAACAAGAGAGCTGTAATTACATTGCTTTCCTGTCGGCGGCCATTTTAGAATTCCCATTTTCTAGCTTAAGATCATTCTCCTCAGATTGTTACGGATTGGGCTGAATGTCATGATACAGGTCATTTTGTCTAAGTTCGTCTTTGTCCGGGGGGTCAAGCACTCTACTCTTTGGGTGTGTTTTTCCCACTTACAGGCATTTCGAGTTACTCTCGTAGGATACCTTCTTTTTTTTTTTTTAGACTGCTATGTTTTTCAAATTCTTCTTTGGAGCTGCAATTTCTGCAGACCCAGAGGAACTGCCCAACTGGCAGATTGTTTCTCAGGCTTAGCGGGTGAAAACTCACATTTTAAAACCGTGTTTTTATCTGTGGGTTTTCGAAAGAGTGCTATCTAACTTCCCAGTCAGGGACATGATAATTAGTAAGTCCAGGAAAGACATCCGCTCATGGTTGTAACTCATAGTGAAATTGATGTTAGGGTCTTGCATATTCAGCCACGTCAAAAACACAGTTGATGATTCTGGGTCGCCATTCCAAATCATGGGTCCAATCTTTGCAAACCTTCTTCCATGGACAGGTGAGGAGGGGTGAAGAACACTAGCAGGTAATTTCTTTTGCGACAGATGAAACTCACAGGCTACTGTGATGAATCCGATGGTGTCATCACTCCTTTAGCAGTGGTGGCTTCCCCCCATGTGGCCAGTGTACGGAATCTGCTACCTGATCCTGACTCTGGGGGCAGCAATATGAAGGAGAACCACATGGGGGAAAATAACCCACTGGGGAATGTTGTGACATGATCGGACGAGACATGGTATGTAATAAGTTACTTACCTGTAACTCCCGTTCTCCAGCATGGGTCCGAGCCCTGAACCACATTGTGAAGCGTTTCCACTTGTTGCCATAGCACAATGTAGAGGAGGCTGGGATCTTCTTGCATTCTAGGAGCAGGGAATAATGCCCGAAATCTAGGGCTGCAGGAGCCAGGGCGTGAGGCTCAGCGACACTGGGTAGTGGTGCAGTATCATTCCGTTTCCACTGGAGAAAAAGTCAGGAAAAGTAGGCAGCCGATGGACAGAGCCACTGACAGAGCAGGTCCGGGTACCAGATCTGCCGAGGCCACGCTGGAACAATGAGGATCACTCTGTAATGACGATGTCCGAGTGTGGGGATCTCATGTAGCAGAAGCGGAATTGGAGTGAAGATATACAGGGAGAGCCCTTCCCACAGGAATGTGAAGGCGTCCCCCAGGCACTTCAGCTGAGGAAACCTGCTGGCGAACCTCTGGCACTTGTGTTTGGCCATCGTTGCAAAGAGGTTGATCCGGATTGGACCTACTTTCACAAGAGAAGGGATTCTTGAGGCTGATGAAGTTCCCACTCGTGGCAGGACTGCAACTCCCTCCTGAGCGAGTCTGCGATGGTGTTCTTGGTGCCCACCAGGTGAAGGGATGAAGATGTCCTGAAAAATGGCCCAATGCCACAGGGTCTGGGCTACCAGGGAGAATGTGGGGGAGTGCATCCCGCCCTGCTTCCGGATGTAGAATATGGTGGTGTTTTCCATAAAGATTTGCACCACCATCCCTTGCAGCTGAGGTTGGAATGATTTAATGGCCCAGAAGACTGCCCAGAGCTCCAGGACATTGATGTGGAGGTCTTTTCCTCTGGGCACCAGAGGCCCCTGGCATGCGACTACCCGGTGTGGGCCCCCCCATCCTTTCAGGGATGCATCCATGGTGTCCGAGACCTGGCATGGTAGGGTTTGAAAGGGAGCTCCTTGCATGAGATGTGCATCCAGAACAGGACTGCAAGACATGTCCTAGGCCTCAAGCCCAGGGATCATATCCCTCCAGCACTGAAATCTCTGCATTGGCTCCCAGTGGCTGCAAGGATTAAGTTCAAGACCCTCTTCATTGTCCACAAGGCCTTTTGGGGCCTGGGTCCTCAATACCGCCAACTCTCTCTTCATAAATACCTTCCGACTCGAGCTCTTTGCTCCTCCACCGCCAACTCCCTCAGGGTCAGTCGCTTCTCCAAGCAACGAGTTGGTGGTAGATCTTCGCTGGGGCCTCCCTCTGGAGCAGCCTCCCTGCCTCTCCAAAACCCGAGAACCATCTGCAGTTTTGGAAGCACCTCAAGGCCTTCTTTGCTTCTGCCTTCTCTCTTCCTCTTCCCTGCTGATTTTCTGTCTGATACTGCACTGGTCACGAGGCTCACAGGTCCCTATCCGCCCAGTTGCACACCCGCACTGCCTCCCGGCAACCCTTGTACTTGGGTCTGTATCTGTAATCCTACAGTACCCCTATCTGCACTTTTGGACACCTGCTGTCTGTACTTACCCTTGCACCTGCCACCTGCTGGCCGCACCTCTTGTTATTGTTTTGATCCCATGTACAGCACTGCCCCCTCCCCTTTACCCTGGCAATTTTCCCCTCTCCCTCCCCTGCACTTGCGCGATCTCAATGTTACTTTGCCTAGTAAGATCGTTGTCTCGGTCCTCCCTCTGTTCCCCCTTCCTTGCCTCGTCACGCCTTGAAACACTTGTGTACAGGCACGTTACAAATTCCATATCATATGGGGGTACTCCCCACTATCTCAGAGTTTGCTGGAACTCTTGGGCAAGGGCTATCTTGTCTGTCCAAGTGCCTGTGACTTGCAGCCACCGTGCACCTAGAAACTCTTGAAGAGTCCTCATCTGGAGCCTGCAAAAGGGAACTACGTGAATGCAGGAGGACAGCATGCTCAACAGGGACTTGATGGCTTATACTGTTGTCGATTGCGCCGACAACAGGCACTGCACCTTCCCCAGGATGGTTGTCGCCCTCTTCTGCGCTGCGAGGGGGTAGCCTGGCATGCGGCTGTGTTAAGGTGGGCACCTAGGAAAAGAGCGTTCTGCGATGGCTCCACATAGGACTTTGGATAAATAAGGGAGAATCAGAGTTCCATTAGAAGGCATATGGTCTCCGCTGTGTGCTGGTTTGCCAGTACATGAGAGCAGGAAGGGATGAGCCAGTCGCCCAGATAAGAGTATATTACCTACTCAGGGAGTGCCTGTATGCCCATACAGTGGCAGGGCTATTGAACTGAAAACCCAAACTCAGAAGTGTATGGTGAATTTCTGCATGCTACTAAAATGTTTTTTTATCTCAATGCCTCTTGCAAGGTCAGTATGACCTACATTGACACTTTACGTGTCCGGTCCACTGCTACATGTGTATCTTTATCTACTAATAAAGAGGTGCAGTACTATATATGCTCATGGAAAATGATTTATTACAATGATATTGGCTTAAAAGACAATATAGATAGATAACTTCAACATTTCATTCTAACTCATTCTCATCATTCAGTCACACTTCAATTCACTCCAAAATGGGTAAAAAAATACACAAAAAACAGTACAAAAGGTGTTTAAAAGTTATAAAGTGCAACTACAATGGGATGTGACTATATAAACATTCAATTCTTGTATTAGTTTACATACCACATTATTATTCAACAGTCTCTGGGTCTTGATGAAAATAAGCACTCTATATTAGTTTGCATAAACAAACAAGTTACTCTTACCTGGTAGCGTTCTTTCGATGGGATGGTCCGACGACGTATTCCATATCTATAACAGTAATCACCACAGTTGTGCTGCTTCGGAAAATCTTTTTGCGTCTGCGTCGATGATGTCGATACGCTGTCCCCTAGGGCCTCCATCGAGCTGACGTCACCGGATGTTATAAGTAG
This sequence comes from Ambystoma mexicanum, assembly GCF_040938575.1. NCBI lineage: Eukaryota > Metazoa > Chordata > Amphibia > Caudata > Ambystomatidae > Ambystoma > Ambystoma mexicanum. Next base: position 744,595,370 of record NC_090936.1, read on the forward strand.
GAACTCACGACACCTGTAGCCTCAGTTGTAGTTTTTTCCCAGAACGTATGGCACCAATCTTCTGCCAGTATGACCACAGAAAGCCGTAAGCTGCAATCACATAAGAAATTCTGTAGCGGGGTAGGCAGGGCAGGAGCGATATGGAATACGTCGTCGGACCATCCATCGAAAGAACGTTACCAGGTAAGAGAGTAACTTGTTCTCGAGGGGATTGGGTCCTCCGACGCATTCCATATCTATGACAGACTCCCAAAGCAGTACCAACGTATGGAGGGAAAAAGAATTTAGAAAATAGAAATTTAGAATGCCCAATCAAATTGCAGAGTAAAGGACCGTCTTGCCGAAGGCCAGATCCTGCCCATGGATAGAATCTGGGGAGTAGTGGCGTACAAAAGTATGGACCAAAGCCCAAGTGGCTGCTTCACAGATGTTACGAATAGGAACACCCCTCTGCAGGGCAGCAGAGGCAGCCATACCCCTAGTAGAATGGGCCCATAAACCTACCGGAGGGTCCTTACCCGCCAAGCGGAAACATTGAGAAATTGCCAAGATAATCCATCTAGACAAAGTCTGCTTTGTAACAGCTTGTCCCAAACGCCTTCCAGCGTAACCTATAAATAGCTGATCATCCACTCTGACCCGGGACATGCGTGAAATGTAGAAACTTAAAGCTCTCCTAGGATCCAACCTATGGAGCCTCTCCTTTTCCTTACCAGGATGCGGAGGAGGATAAAATGCCGGAAGAATGACCTTCTGGCTTAAATGAAATTCTGACACCACTTTCGGAAGAAAGGAAGGACGAACTCTAAGGACAACCCTGTCCTTATGAAACACAAGGAAGGGTGGCTTAACTGAAAGTGCCTGTAACTCACTCACTCTGCGAGCAGAAGTGACCACAACTAAAAATACTGTTTTAAGGGTCAACAGTCTCAAAGGACAAGAACGTAAAGGCTCAAATGGAGCACCCATTAGGAACCTTAGAACAAGGTTCAAATCCCAACCGGGCACCTGGAAAGGTGACGGTGGGAACACATTAGTGAGCCCTTTCAAAAACGGAGAAATTAAAGGAATTTTAAAATATGAACACTCCTCAGACGAGCCCCTAAATATGGACAGCGCCACCAGGTAAACTTTAATGGTACCCACTTGCAGGCCCTTGTGGGCTAAAGAAAGCAAAAAAGACAGAACCACAGGAATGTCACATGAAAAAGGAACCACATTCTTAATCCTGCACCAGTCGCAGAACTTTCTCCAACGGCTACGGTACAGGGTCTTTGTTGCCAGTCGTCTGGCCAAAAGCAACACCTCCATCACGTCTTCAGGGAGGTCCCAATCCTTATACCTCAACCTTTCAGAAGCCAAGCGTGAAGGTTGAGGGATCAGACATCTGGATGGAGAAACTGAGCCCCCCCCCTCCCGTGAGAGCAGATTGTCTCGGTAGGGAAGACGACGCGGAGGGCAGATGGACAAGTCGAGAAGGTCCGGGTACCACGTCCTCCAGGCCCATGCCGGAGCAATGAGGATCATTCAGGAACCGAACATAGGTAACCTCTGCAGCACTTGCTGGATGACAGGCACTGGAGGAAACACGTACAGCAGTGGGAAAGACCACTCCACCACGAACGCGTCTCCCAAGGCTCCTCTTGGAAGAAATTCCCGTGAGCACAACCTTTGCACTTCCGGTTGACACTGGAGGCGAAGAGATACGTTTGAGGGGTTCCCCCAAAGGGCGAAGATCTTCAGGAAAATCTCCTGAGCCAACTCCCACTCGTGAGAGATCGCGCTCTGCCTGCTCAGAGCGTCCGCCGTCTTGTTCTCGTCGCCGGCCAGATGAACTGTCGAGACCGAAAATTCCTGCTGGATGGCCCAGAACCAGAACTGCATCGCCTCCCTGCAGAGAGGAAGTGACCCTGCCCCCCCGCCCCTTTTTGTTGAGGTAGTGCATGGCCACTGTGTTGTCCGTCAGAATCAGGACATTCTTTCCTCTCACAGTCAGCAGAAAAGCCTTCAGGGCAAGCCTGACGGCCCTCAGCTCCAACAGATTGATATGGAGTCTGGACTCCAACGGAGACCAACAACCTCCGACTGTCAACTCGTTGGCATGAGCTCCCCATCCCGTGAGGGATGCGTCCGTAACGATCGTCACCTCCGGCCAGGGTAGCCAAAACGGAGGCCCCCTCATCAGATTGCCTTCGTCGGCCCACCACAGAAGGCCCTGGGAGACAGAGGGCGGCACCTGCACGGGCTCCGACATTCTGCCGGAGGACTGTGACTACTGCATCTTGAGAGCCCATTGCAGAGATCTCATCCGCAACCTGCCCTCTGGCACCAGAAGAATGCAGGATGCGATGAGGCCGAGCAACCTCAAGAACCGGGAGACTCTGGGCCTGTTGAAACTTGTGTACCATCTGCTGAATGTGATGAGCCCTCACCTGGGGAGGGAAACACTGCCCCAGGGATGTGTCGAGCACTGCTCCGATGTACTGGAGCCGATGAGTTGGCATCAAGTGGGACTTCTTTAAATTGAGGGAAAAGCCCAGCCTGTGAAGGGAGTGGCAGGTGACTGACAGATGATCCAGGACTTGCTCGGTAGAGCATGCCCTGATCAACCAATCGTCCAGGTAGGGGTAGACGTGAATCCCCCCTTTCCTGAGATACGCTGCCACCACCACCATGAGCTTGGTGAAAACCCTCGGGGCGGAGGTCAATCCGAACGGCAGGTCCGGAAACAGAAAGTGTGAGTCGCCAACCGCGAACCTCAGGTACTTCTTGTGCTTGGGATGGATCGGCACATGAAAGTAAGCGTCCTTGAGGTCAAGAGACACCAACCAGTCCTGAAGTTGAAGGGCCTGGAGGATTTGAGAAAGAGTAACCATCTTGAACTTGTCCTTCCTGAGGTGCTTGTTCAAACCGCGCAAGTCCATGATGGGTCTCAATCCCCCGTCTTTCTTCGAAATCAAAAAATAAGGGGAATACCATCCCTTGTTCCTCTCCGCTACAGGCACCAGTTCTATGGTGCCTTTCTCCAGCAAGGCTTGTATTTCCTACGCAAGGAGCGGATCCGGACTCTTCAAAAGAGAGATTCCCTGGTGGATTGTCGTGAGGCCTCTGCCGAAAAGGAAGACAGTAGCCATGGGCTATGATCTCCAGAACCCACACATCTGAAGTAATGGCACGCCATTCTACAAGATGCTGCGCCAGCCTTCCCCCCAACCAGCGAACCATGGGACATGGCTTCATGACTGAGCTGAAGCGGCTGCGGCATAGCCTGAGGGTAAAGAGGCAACTGCCCGAGCGGCCTTGGCACCTCGAGTACCTAGTTTTCCACCTCTGGTACCCCTACGTTGGCCACTTTGATTTGCAGCTCCTCTCGATCTACTAAAGGATGAGTAATATCGAAAGGAACCTCCCCTCTATTGCTGTCCCGTAGGACAAAAAGGCAGAGGTTGGCGAACTGCAGCGCTCAACGACTTTGCTGCAACTTTGGAGGTCTGCAACCTCTCAAGGCTCTTGTCAGCCTTGCTGCCAAAAAGATGTTCACCATCAAAGGGCATGTTGAGGAGCCGGGCTTGCACATCAGGAGCAAACCCCGACTTCAGCAACCACGCAAACCTGCATATTATGGTGCTCACCGCCATGGACCAGCTGACACAATCTGCTATGTCCAGACCCGACTGAACAGACTCACACATGGCATCCTTGCCATCCTGCACCATAGCAAGAAAACCATCCAGTTCCTCCCCTTCGGGAATATGATCAGCCGCCAATGAAATACAGTTCCACAGAGTGTGTGTGAAACGTGACAAGGCACACACAGAGTTGGCTGCCTGTAAAGCCATACACCCTGAAAACACTTTCTTCGCCCAGCCATCAAGACGCTTGTCATCCCTATCGGGAGGGATGGTAGGGTACGGCACCTGCTTTGGTGGGGCCATAGCCGTCTGCACCACCAAACTCTCCGGAGTGGGGTGCGTGGACAAGTAGCAGGGGTCGCTACTGGCTGGGCGGTATTTTTGCGGCGAAGACTTGCTCACTGCCGGGAGACTCTCTGGAGCAGTCCAAGCCACTGCCACCCTTCTTTGCAAGGCCATATGGAATGGCAGTACCGGGTCAGTTGGTGGACCTTGGTCGAGGATATCAGTTAGGTCATCCTGCAGAAAATCCACTGGTGGCGCAGACCACCCCAAGTATTCGGCATGGGTGCCAGGCTCAGGCCTACAGAACTCCACCTCCGGGGAGGTGTCCAGACCACTGGCGTCGTGCAGCGACTGAGGCAGGTCTTCAATCTGGCTATGACCAGATAAAATCTCATCTGGTACCTTATCAGGAACCAACCCTTCCTCAGATCCTTCATCCACCTCAGAAATATAATCTGGAGGCTGGAATGAGGGCACAGAAAAAGGGACAAAGACATTTTTAGCCTTGGCTAGAGCCTTTCTAGGGGGTTCCACCGTGCCACAGATTACCTCCACTAAAACAGCCCCGAAAGGCGTTGATGGAATCAGCGTCGACGTCGAGCGTGGCGCCGACGGCTTTGACACAGTCCATGAGGGTGGAGCCTCCGAGCGTGTCCCTCGACAGCCTGGGCGCCAATGGCTTCCTCGGAGGCGGAGCCTCGAGAGAGTCCCTCAGCGCCAGAGGCGTCAATGTCTTCTTTGAAGACTTCACAGGCTCCGACGGTCTCGAGGGCATCGAGGACTGGGACCTGGAACGGGCATGTCTAGAGCGACCATCCTTGTCCGACTGGGACCTCGAAGGCGCCCAGTGATTGCGATGACCGCTCGAGCCCGAAGGCTTGAGAGTGGCGTCTCTAGCACGGTCACGGCCAGCGTCTTGACGGCGCAGACGGACCGGAGCCCTGCGACTGAAAAATCGCCATCATCTCCTGCTGAAATTAATCCCATTCGACAGGAGTGGAATGCTTGTTGGGACAAGCCACCCACCGACGAACGGAGTCCTCGGACGAGGAAGGCGACCGGTAACAGCGCTTCCGTGAGTGCCTCAAAGAGGCAGAGGAATGACAGGACCCACTCCGGGACCAAGACCCCCTGGACACACGCCGACGATGCAGAGAGTAGCCCCTCGAATCGTCAGTCGAGAGCCAGGTGGATTTCAACTTCTGGGGCTTGGCCACCTTACCTACAGAAAGCTTCTTCTTACGCTCCCGCAAGGCCTTCAACATAAGCGACTGGCAGTCTACACAATCATCCGTGTCGTGGGCCTCACCAAGGCACCAGAGGCAGGCGTCGTGCCAGTCCGTCAACAAAGTCTTTGACCCGCAGTCCTGACACTTCTTAAAACCTGGCCGCGGGGTAGAGGAAGAGGAAGACATCATGGATCTTCACAAACGAACAGGTTCGAGGAACCGAAAGAACAGACTCAGAAGAACCGAGGCGCGCCGAGATCTCCGAAGCGAACACGTACGTGGAAAAAATGGAACTGAGGCTACGGGCGTCGTGCGTCCAACTTATAACAGCCGGTGACGTCGGCTCGATGGAGGCCCTCAAGGACAGCTATCGACATCATCGACGCAGAAAGATTTTCCGAAGCTGCACAGCTGTGGTGATTACGGTCATAGATATGGAACATGTCAGAGGACCCAATCCCCTCGAAATATGGATATTATGCATTTGAACGTGCCAGATTATTTACCACTTTATTGACTGATCTACAGACTCATTTATCATATTGCCCAAGTTATGCTAAAGTGCTCCGTGCCAATCCAATATACAATGCCTACTACCTATAACGATATAGCAGTATTCCAAAGCTACATCCAGAGTGGAACAAGTCTCAACGTCTAGACTAGCGCTAGTTTTGCCGCAGTATGAAGTAATGTGTGACATAGATTTGCTAAAAATATTGCTTGTCTCTTAATAGGCATGCACTTCGCACATCAGTATGGCACTACATACTGCCTGTGCTGTATTTTTTTTTACAGAGCTGCTGTCTAATACTCACATTCATTAAGGCCGTTACCACAGGTCCTTAAGGTTGAAATCTCAAATTGTTAGCTTTTTGCTAACAATGCTTGGACGTTGGTGTGGGCATTTGTGTGTTTATTTTATTCTATGTCAAACCAACGTAGATCCTCCACTAGATGCTTTTTTCTAGAAAATATGCTACCACAGGGCACAGGTGCTTGCTCATTTTTGTTGTGGATCCTGGATCTGTGCTCATTGATCCTAACGTGAACTCGCCGCTCTGTTTTACCCACATAGAGAAGATCACATGGACAGCGAATCACATACTCTACATTGCTGCTATTGCAATTAATGTGATCTTTTAAAGTCCTTATTTTTCCTAAGTAGCGGAATTCTTGGGTTTTTATAGTATATTGGCAGGCTGTACAATGTCGGCATGGCAAATTCCCTACAAGTGGTGGTAGTTTTAACTGACCCCTAAGGTCTCTTGGGTTGACATCCCCCTGTCTAATAGCATGTACCAATGACAGTTTTACGTTTTTGCACTTCTTAAAGGGAAACAGATTTCGGTCATTCAGGTTCATGGACTTGAAGTATTCTCCAATTATTAGGGATAAGATTCCTAATTTTATTGCTGTTCAAGCCATACGTAATGGTGCATGTCATCTTTTAATTTTGTGTTTTCTCTTTGGATTGTAGTAATATGTCACGTTTGCAGTACCGAGTTCTGATATAGGCACATTTGAATATAGTGTTGGAGTAACCCTGTTTTTTAAACTTCTGTGATGACAGAGGGTTCCTGTTGGAAATCCGTAAAACAGGAGCAGTTACCTTTTGCTCGTAAATATTGATTAAAGGGGATATTCAATTTCAAGCTCATCGGGTGTTGACTGTGTTGATGAAGAATTGTGTTTCTGTCAGTGGGTTTACTATATAGAGTAACCACTAGTTTACCATTGTGTGGTGCTCTAATAAGGAGGTCTAGAAATGGTATGGTGGTTTGGCTTTCCATCTTGGTGAACTTTAAGTTGACATCTAAAGTATTCATCCTCTTATAGAAGGTGTTAAGTTGGATGTTGTTACCTGTCCATACTATTAAAATGTCACCAATGTACCTTTTATAGATTCAAATGAATCATCAGTACGGACTATCAGAATTCCAGATGTATTTTTGCTCAAATTCATTTACAAAGATGTTGGCTAAGCTTGGGGTGAAGGCTGCCCTAATGGATGTGCCTTTTACTTGATTGTAGAACTCATCTTTGAAGATGAAATAATTCAGTTTAAGGCAGACCTCTGCTAGCAGCACTATAAAATCTGTGGGAACATTGTGTGGAAGATTTCTGTTTTTAAGCCCATATTTGAGAGTAGATAGTCCTTGATCTTGCGATATATTCGTGTAAAGTGACTCAATGTCTAGAGTCACAAGCCAGTCATTGTCGGGGTCAAAATCTTGTCTTTCAATTAGCAAAATTGCTTCTTTTGTGTCCTTTAAATATGCCTCACCTACCATGGCAAGGGGTTTTAGAAAGAAGAACAAGTTACTTCTTACCTTGTAACGTTCTTTCGACGGGATGTTCCTCCGACGTATTCCTCATCTTAAATATCTCCTTCCAGCTCTGCTGGCCTCGGAAAGTTTTTTCTCTAGAGGGCGCTGCGCGTCGACGCCCTCCGAGTCGATGTCCTTCGACAGCCGCCGTATCGACGTCATCCTGCCTATAAAGGCCGCGCGCAGCGTCCGTTGCTCAGTTCCGTTTTGTAGCCCACAATAATACTTTCTGGACTAACTAATCACCCTGAAGGAGCGTAAGCTGCAACAACAAGGGAAGTAGAACTGTGGGGATGGATGGGAGGGTCGATGAGGAATACGTCGGAGGAACATCCCGTCGAAAGAACGTTACAAGGTGAGAAGTAACTTGTTCTTCGAAGGGATTGTGTCCTCCGACGTATTCCTCATCTTAGATAGGCTCCCATAGCAGTATTCTATTATCGGAGGAGGGAGTACTGACTTCACGCTGTCTTCTATTGATGAATAGAATGCAGTACAGCCCTTCCAAACCTAGTCTCTTGACTGGAGGAGGAATCCTGATTGTAAAAACGTGTAACGGTATGGACAGACGACCATGTAGCGGCCGCACATATGTCTTTAACCGGCACACCTCTTTTGAGGGCCGATGAAGCTGCAATACCTCTGGTCGAATGAGCCCTAAGGTTTTGAGGGGGCTCTTTCCCTGCCAGTTTATAACATTCCAGAATGGCTAGAATGATCCATCTGGAAATGGTCTGCTTAGTTATTGGTAACCCCAGCTTGTGACTTGTGTAACCTACAAACAGCTGGTCTGCATGTCTTATCCTGGCTAGTCTACTAATGTAAAAACTTAAAGCCCTCCTAGGGTCTAGCCTGTGTAACCTCTCTTCCTCTTTCCCTGGGTGAGGAGGAGGATAGAAAGATGGTAGGGTAATCTTCTGAGTGATATGGAATTCAGAAACCACCTTTGGGAGGAAATTAGGCTTCACTTGCAGGACAACTTTGTCTTTGTGAAATATTGTATGAGGGGGTTTACAAGAAAGAGCTTGTAATTCACTCACCCTTCTAGCAGATGTAAGTGCTATTAATAAAACAGTTTTAAGGGTAAGGAATCTTAACGAACAAGAATGGAGAGGTTCGAAAGGTGTACCCATCAGGAAAGTTAGTACTAAGTTTAAATCCCATAGGGGAACTTGGAATGGTCTTGGGGGATAAACATTGGTTAACCCCTTTAGAAACTGTATTACCAAGGGTAATTTGAAATAGGATGGTTCTTCCGCAGTACGTTTAAAGATGGATAGCGCTGCGAGATAGCCCTTAATCGTGCCAACTTGAAGGCCTGAATTTGCCAAATATAGTAGGAAGGACAAAACCATTGGTGTACCACATGAAAAAGGGTCGATATTCTGTTCTCTACACCAGCTGCAAAATCTGTTCCAACGGCAGCGGTATAAAGACTTTGTTGCTGGCCTCCTTGCCGAAAGCAACACCTCCATAACATCATCAGGGAGGTCCCAATCCTTGTACCTCAGCCTTTCAGAAGCTAAGCGTGAAGGTTGAGGGTTTTGATGTCTGGATGGAGAACCTGACCTCCCTTCTGAGAGAGTAGGTTCTCTCTGAGTGGAAGTCGAATTGGAGGGCAGATGGACAAGTCTAGAAGGTCCGGGTACCACGTTCTCCTGGCCCAATCCGGGGCAATTAGGATCATGGTTCGCCAGCATCTTCTCAACCTCCTGATCATTTGAGGAATGACAGGGACCGGTGGGAACGCGTACAGAAGCGGAAACTCCCAGTCCACTATGAACGCGTCTCCCAGAGCTCCTCTCGGGGGAAATTCCCTTGAGCAGAACAGGTTGCATTTCCTGTTTAGGCTGGTGGCGAACAGATCTACCTGAGGGGTTCCCCAAAGGGCGAAGATCTCTTGAAGGACTTCCTGAGCTAGCTCCCACTCGTGGGAGACTGTGTTCTGCCTGCTCAGAGCGTCCGCTGTCAAGTTCTTCTCTCCGGCTAGGTGAACTGCCGATAGAGAGATTCCTTCTTGGATTGCCCAAAACCAGAGCTGAATCGCCTCTCTGCACAGGAGTAGTGATCCTACGCCTCCTCTTTTGTTGAGGTAATGCATGGCCACCGTGTTGTCCGTCATTATCAGGACTTTCTTCCCTTGTACAGCTGGCAGGAACGCCTTCAGCGCAAGTCTGATGGCTCTCAGCTCTAACAGGTTGATGTGTAGTCTGGACTCCGATGGAGACCAGCGACCGCTGATGGTCAAGTCGTTGGCGTGGGCTCCCCACCCCGTGAGTGAGGCATCCGTGACTACTGTTATCTCCGGCCAGGGTTGCCAAAACTGTTCTCCTTTCAGAATGTTCTCCTGACAGGCCCACCACTGAAGGTCTCGAGCCACCCTGCCGGGAACCTGAAGAAGATCTCTCATTCTCCCTGAGAATTGTGACCACTGAGTCCTCAGTGCCCAATGGAGGGATCTCATTCTCAGGCGAGCCTCTGGCACTAGGAAAATGCAGGATGCCATGAGGCCTAGCAACCTCAAAAAGTCGAAGGCTGGGAGACGTTGGGCAAGCTGGAACTTGGTAACCATCTGTAGAATATCTTGAGCCCTCACCTCTGGTGGCGAGGCTTTTCCCATGGAAGTATCCAGGATCGCTCCTATGAACTGGAGTCTCTGCGATGGTATCATTTGTGACTTCTTTAAATTGAGGGAGAAGCCCAGTCTGTGAAGGGAGTGGCACACGTGATTTAGCTGGATCTGAGCTTGTTCCGGAGAAACAGCCCTGATCACCCAATCGTCCAGGTAGGGGTAGACGTGAATCCCTTCCCTCAGACTTGCAGCCACTACCGACATTAACTTGGTGAAGACCCTCGGGACGGAGTTCAGCCCAAATGGCAGCACTTGAAATTGATAGTGAGAGTTGCCAATTGCGAACCTCAGGTATTTCCTGTGTTTGAGATGGATAGGCACATGGAAATAAGCGTCCTGAAGGTCCAGAGATTCCAACCAGTCCTGGAACTGAAGGGCTTGGAGGATCTGAGAAAGAGTGACCATCTTGAATTTGTCTTTTCTGAGGAATTTGTTAAATTCTCGCAAGTCCAAGATGAGTCTCAGTCCTCCGTCTTTCTTTGGAATGAGAAAGTAAGGGGAGTACCAGCCCTTGTTCCACTCCGCTACAGGTACCGGTTCTATGGCACCCTTCTCTAGCAGGTCCCAAATTTCCTGCAAGAGGAGCGGATCTGGAGCTTTCTGAGAGCTGATCCCCGGTGGATGACTCTGAGGTGTACGTAGGAAAGGCAGGCAGTAACCTTGGGCAACTGTTTCCAATGCCCAAGCATCTGACGTGATAGCCTGCCATACCGCCAGATGTTGAGTCAACCTGCCTCCTACAGGTGTCCTGTGAGGGAAGTCCTCAGAGTGGTTTTGGGGCGGCTGATGCAGATGCCGATCGTAAAGGGGCACCTGCTGTTGCTGCGGCTTTTGAATATCTACCCCGTCCACCTCGGGTAGTTCTTCTTTGACCCCTTTGAGCCGGTCGTCCTCTACCTCTTCCGAATGCGGAGTAGTAGCGAAAGGACTTGCCCCTCGCAGAGGTTCCTGTGGGACGAAAAGGAGTCTGACGGATTGCAGCTCCTAGGGATTTTGCTGCTGCTTTTGAAGTTTGCAGTTTCTCTAAACTGTCATCTGCCTTTTTCCCGAACAAAGAAGAGCCATCGAATGGCATGTTCAAGAGCCTGGCTTGCACATCTGGGGCAAAACCAGACTTTCTCAACCAAGCGAATCTCCTGGTTGATGTACTTGCCGCCATTGCTCTGCTGATACTGTCAGCCGAATCAATGCCCGTCTGGAGGGATTCGCACATAGCGTCTTTACCGTCCTGTATAATATTCAGGAACGCATCCCTTTCTTCTCCCTCTGGGATGCAGTCAGCCGCTGTAGAAGCACACTCCCAAAGTGTATGGCTGAACCTAGCAAGGGTGCAAGTAGCATTAACAGATTTTAACGCCATGCTACATGCTGAAAAGACTTTCTTTGCCATAGCCTCATATTTTTTATCGTCCCTGTCCTGTGGGACGGTAGGATAAGCCGTCTTGACATCGGTAGAGGATGCTGCCTGTACCACCAGACTTTCTGGGGATGGGTGTTTGGACAAAAACTCTGGGTCTGTAGAAGATACCCTGTACTTTGTAGACAGTTTTTTATTTACTGCTGGTACTACATCTGGGGTTTCCCAGTTTGGCATGATCTTTCACTGAAGAGCTTTATGAAAAGGCACCACAGGATTCTCCTGTGGGCCTTTGTCAATAATATCCGTGAGGTCATCTTGTTGGAAAGATTGTGAAGGTGCAGACCACCCCATGAACTCTGTAATCCTGGCCATTAAGGCTCTGTAGGGGGTTTCAGCATGCTCCCCTGGGTCTGGCTTAGCAAACTCCACCTCAGGGGAAGTGTCTAACCCACTTGCCTCATGTAAAGAATCATGAAGATCCTTTAACCTGCGCTCTTCAGAGGAAAATTCCTCTCTAACTGGGGTTACAGGTCCCTGTAACTCAAATGTGTCTTCCTGTTCAGACAATTCACCCTCTCCTAAAATTGAAGATATAGTTCTCAATTGTTCTGAACTCATAAAGGGGGTAAATCCCATTTCCAAGGCAGAGGGTGCCGAACTTGTCATTATTGGCCTCGAAAACGTCTATGTCGTCGACGCCGACGTCGAAGGCTTCGAGCGTGGCGTCGAAAACAAAGGCGGAGGCCTCGAAGACCTCGACAGAATTGGAATTCTACTCGACAATCTCGAAGCCATCGACATCGAGGACCTGGGGATAGTCACTGGATGTGTGGTAACCGTGACTTTTCTTGGCGTCGACGCCAGTGTCGAAGCTGGCGTCGAGTTGACAGACCCGTGTGTCGAAGGTCCCTTTGACAACGGCGTTGAAGACATCGACCTCGACGGAACCCTCGTCGACGGCGTCGACGGAACCTTCGAGGAAGGTTTGGAGGTCATAGTCCTACTCGAGGGTTCGAGATGCGCTCGAGAGGTTTCCTTCGCCGGGTACTGCGACTCGTGGCGTTTTTGACCTTTGGGTCTTTCGACCAGAGCATCGCTCTCGGCAGTCTTCCAGGGGGTCGAGGCCGCTTTCTCGAAGACGCTCATCATATTTTTTCGGAATTCCTCCCATTCAGCCCGGGAACTATGTTTCGTGGGGCAAGGGATTCTTTTTGGCGAAACAGAGGAAGAGGAAGACGGAGAAGGTGATCTTCGACGTCTCCTCTTCGAGTGCTTCGATCTCGAGGAGTGATGAGACCCACTCCGAGACCTGGAGCGCGAATGGTGACGAGGAGACGAATGTCTCGACTTCGTTGACGAAGAAGAAGCTTTAAAAGTCTTACCTTTCTCCAGCTTCCCCCTACGCTCCTTCAGGGCCTTAGCTGTCATGGACATACAGTCCTCGCATTCCGAACAATGGTGTTCAGCTCCCAAACACCACAGACAAACTCTGTGAGGATCGGTCAACGACATCTTTTTCCCACAATCTCGACATTTCTTGAAGCCGGATCGAGGAGTTGTCGGTTCCGACGAGGAAGCCATCGAGTACGGATCGAATAACTCGAGGTAAATAGGATTAATCCGACTAAGAACTGAGCAACGGTATTCCGAGGCACTGAGTAAGTGCGGAAAAACGGAACTGAGCAACGGACGCTGCGCGCGGCCTTTATAGGCAGGATGACGTCGACGTCGATACGGCGGCTGTCGAAGGACATCGACTCGGAGGACATCGACGCGCAGCGCCCTCTAGAGAAAAAATGTTCCGAGGCCAGCAGAGCTGGAAGGAGATATTTAAGATGAGGAATACGTCGGAGGACACAATCCCTTCGAAATCCATTTACTTGGCCATGGGTTCTAGCCCGTCCCGCAGGCTGAAACAATGGGGCATCCCGGAGGGTAAATCATACTTTTGTGTATTTATGTCACCTGAGAGGCTAGCATAAGGCCTCCTAATATAATGGTATAGGGTGCAGCCCATTTTAGTCAACTGCATGTATAATAGCAAGGCAGTATTACAATAGACCATTCAGATGTTCGGAACCATGCTCTCTGAACAGAGTGCATCACTTGGCTCCAGAATGGAGAAATAAACGCTAGTGGCCAACGCATTGAAAGGCAGTGTACAGACACGTCCTGCAGCTTTTGCAGACAATGTGCCCCCGAAAAAGCACTCAAATTATAAGGTACAACTTTGAGGCCCATGCCTTTTCTTAAATAGTAATTCCCTGCTCAAATGCAGCTATGTCACACATTACTTCATACACTCACTTTTTTGTATGTTTGTTTGAATTGCAGTACTCATGAATATTTCGCCCTAAAGACGACTTAGCCTGTGTCGAAACTAGCGCTAGTCTAGAAGTTGAGACTTGTTCCATTCTGGATGTAGCTTTGGAAAACTGCTATATGGTTTTAGCTACTAGGCATTGTATATTAGAGTGGCACAGAGCACTTTAGCATAACATGGACAATATGATTAATGAATATGTAGACCAGACAAAGTGGTACATGATCTGGCACGTTCAAAGGCAAAATATCCATATGTTTATGCAAACTAATATAGAGTGCTCATTTCCATCAGGACACAGAGACTGTTGAATAATAATGTGGAATGTAAACTAATACAAGAATTGAATGTTTATATAGTCCCATTCCATTCTAGTTGCACTTTATAACTTTTGAACAACTTTTGTACTGTTTTTTTGTGTAGTTTTACACAGTGAAATGAAGTGTGAATGAATGATAATGAGTTAGAATTAATTGTTGAAGATATATATATATATATATATATATATATATATATATATATATATATGGTCTTTTAACACAATATCATCGTAAATAAATAATTTTCCATGAGCATGTATAGTACTACACTTTTTTACGAAGAGAATGTCTCTGTGTCAATCTTAATCAATTGGAGTGTCAGGTCCACAGCCTTTCCAAACAATTTTTCTCCGTCGAAAGGCATGTCCACTACCTCGGACTGTACATCTGACCTGAAGTCCATGGCCTTCAGCCAACCTTGGCATTGAAGGGCTACACCAGTGCCCAACTGGTGGAATTTGCGACTTCCAGTACCACTGTGATGGCATGGGCCGAGCCACCTCACCCTCCTGGAACAGGGCAGGGCGTTGGCCTTCTGGTCTGGCAGGAAATCCAATATCGGCCCAAGCTTATACCAACGTTCCCTGTCGTAGCAAGACAGGATGGTCCGGGCATTGGTGGCCTTCACAGTGAAAGACATGGTGTAAACAATGTGCTTAACCATAGCATCGAAGTTCTTGCCCTCCTGATCTGGGGGCACCATGGAGGATGACGATGAATTGGAGGAACATTTACAAGCGGCAGCCAACACCACCGAGTCCGGAAAAGGCTGGGATTTCAGACACCTTGGAGCTGAGTCCGGGACCCTGTACTTCTTTTCCAACCTGTCCCTCTTGGATGGTCTGGTACTGGGTGTCATCAGCACCAAGCCCTACTCCCAGACATTGCACAGCAAAGGAACTGACAACGGTCCTCCTTGATGACTCATGCCGCTGAAAAAGCAACCCCTCCTCTGACGATACCAGGTTGAACAGCTTGGACGCTCTGGTGATCATGGCATGGAAAGAGCCAATCTTGTCTGGCGGCGAGGCCCTGGCGGGTTCGTTGGTGGCCAGCAGTTCTCCATCAACCAGGGCATAGTTGTCATATTCATACGTATGGGTAGCCATCGTATCTGTGTCTGTAGCGTCGGTACGTGGCAGTACTTCGTCGACCTGAATCAAGGCTCTATGGGGTGGCGTTGGATGATGCTTTGAACCAGAAAAGGGCGTTAGGCCTGGTAGGGCTAGGCAGATGCTTAGGCCTGGGAGGCTCCCCCACCTCCTTCCTTAGACCTCCCCCTTAGCTTCAGAGGGGTGTCAACTTCCACAGATCACTTAATAGCCAGACACTGCCAACCAACATCCAACCTAGCTACCCCCTTTTGTCCTATGAGAGCAGCACCCCAAACCAACCAAGGATGCATTCGCTTTAAACAGTTGGGAGAAATGGTGCATAATAAACAGGGGTGGATGGTACAACTCCTCCAAGGCTTGATACTCTGGTTCATCCATCGTAGGTGGTGGAGTTGTGAAACCTTTATTTGGTTTGTCAAGGTTCCTCCAATAGTTGAAATATGAGAACCGTAGTATCAGACTACTAGACCCAGAATGGCCTGCCATTCATGGTTGATCAGCAGTAGGACCTTTTGCACTTCTTTGGCTTGGTTTTAGTGTGGCTGAACAAGGCTTTTCCCAACTTGAAATACAAACATTTGACATTGGGTTACACCAGATGATATTTCACCTGCTTAGTACTTAATACCACTTTCCTTTGGGTTTGCATCAGCAGGTAAAAATGTAACTAATATTCCCTCCGAGGGACTTGACACATTAGTCGCTAACCTCAAGAGTCCCTCCAGGGTTGGGAGGGCCATTTTTTGTATATCCTCTGGAGCCAGCAGAATCTGCCAATAGCAGGTGGTTGAATCTAGGGTTGTATGTACATTGAGACACCTAATCCTTCTATCATCTCATTGATACATGGCATGGGATAGGCATCAAATCGTGAAATCTTGTTGACCATCCAAACCTCTATGCAGAAACACTAACTTCCATTTGGTTTTACCACTAGTATAATTGGAGATGGCCAGTGACTTCAAGAGGGCCCCAAGGATGGTAACCCAAACATCATCTGGCCTTGAACATTTGTTATTGTGTTTCGGAAGGACTGTCAGCCCCGACTCGCACACATTTTTCTGGTGGTGTTGGGATGTGACAAGAGACCCTTCACTCAAGCTGGCTTCTCAGAAAACCCATCCCAAAAGTGTTTGACAAAGTCTTGCGATTGATATAGCTCTAGAGATATCATCACTTTTACCCCTAGGATTGACCACCACAGTCAGGCCATCTGGGTTCTTCCACTCCTTTAGACAATTCACATCATACACTTGCAAAGGCTTCAGATTGGCTATTTGTGGAACCTTGTAATTCAAATGAATGCCTTCTGTTAGGGCAGCACTAGAACAGGGACTTTGGCCCCCACTTTAAATCGTGTTGGTCTACTGTAAAGTGGCTTCTGCTTTTCATGCGCCTAGTGCATATATTGGTTGATCTTTTCACTGACTACTGTCATCCTCACCCTGATAGGTCCTACGGACAAACAAGCTAGAATTAATGGCAAGTTTGTCTTGGTTCTCCCAGCCTTCCATCAGCATATTAAGGACATCCTGGGGTTCCCGGACAGACTAGTTCAAAGGAAAAGAATCATTCAGAAGCTTGCAAGGTCATCCCGACGGCAAACAAGGTTCAGGGGATTCAGGGGATTAGGCCATCCAAATTCCTCCCATTTCTGTTCACAAATTTCCTCAGGTGGCTCGTCAAGGCTTGGTGAAGCAGTCATGAGGTCATCCTTGCTAGAGTGGCAGATAGAAGTACTGAGAGGCTACTTCTGCAATAATGTCTTCACCCACCCACTACCCAGAAGTCAGGACATGAATGTGGATTCTTGATCTATTAGGATCTCTATCAGAAAACTCACTGTTGAGTAGCAGGGAAGTAGGGGTTTTAGAATATTTTGTGTTGTTCCGTAAAGGGAAGTTTTGCGGGTAGCAGGTGGCATAATCACCTATAAATAGCATCTACTGGTTCTGAGTCTTTGAAGATTATAGAACCCTAATGTCCATACACACCCTAGAAAAGAGAACGTCAATGATTGGCAAGGGATCAACCCACATTTACTAGAGTGTTGGGAAATCTGAATGGTTACTGGCCCGCTTAATGGACTGCAAGATCCCAGGACAAGACCCCACTGAGAACAACATTTGTGTTTTCTTTTTTTTATACAGTTGTACAACTTTAAAAAAGAAACAATTCATCCATTCACATCTCAAATCAGTACACCTAATAGTATTCAAACATTTCCTCCAAGTACATTTGTTATTTAAAACAATACATAAAAAATGTCAATCTTTTTCCAAAGCAACAAAAAATGGTAATTACAGCCTTCCTGATTCCCATCCATGAAAACGTTCCACACGTCAATAGACTAAAGTGAGGATTGTAGGCCTGCCCCTCTCATCGGAGTTAACCGTAGCGAAACAAAAGCCTCACAGTCCATTAGCAAGTGTTTAGTGGATTCAATACAGCCTACTCCACATAATCAACAAAATGGTTCATAGCATGGAATATTAGACCAGGCCCCATTGATTTCAAGGGATTTTACACTATTAAATTTAATCTTAATGTACTCCTAAATCACATGATTTCCCACGTAGCACTTGATGTAACCAGGCACCATACAACACAAGTTGTAATATTCAAGAAAATCACCTGCCCGAGATTAATCCGCCAGCCTATTCTTACAGTGTTCAACTGCCTCCAAGTCGAGCATGATTTTATATCGTTTTTAAATTTAGGAAAAGGTCAATCCAAGATGTCATTAGGTGCTCCAGTCCACCATGCATTACAAGTATTCACAATTTTCAATAGATTGCTAGCATAAATGTTGCTCTGTATTTAGCGGTCTTGTTTAAAAGACCCAACACAGAGTCATCCATAGCATTATGCATTTTCCAGATAAGGCAGACAGCGCATTCTCAGTTTAACATGAATAGAGGTGACGTTAAATTCTAGATAAAGCATTTCAACAAGTATGTCCCCAGCTAATCAAGTAATCTTCTAAGACATTTTCCTTCAAGCCTTATCATTCTCTCTACACAATTCAGCACCCAGATCTCAGCACTGTAAAGCATAGATGACACTAGCTTAGTCTGATATAGTTGTAAGATAATTTGCAGGGAATATCCACCTCCCTTGCTAGCAAGAGATCCAAGTAAGCCAGCTGCAATAAATTATTTAAGGATAATTTGTTCTAGGTGGCAGATTCCCCACAATTCAGCATCCAAGAGTATCCCCAGGCACTTAAATTCAGACAACTTCCACCTTACCATCTCCCATCACCCAAGACTGATTTATTTTCCTACCCTTTTTTGCAAAGATCATAATTTTGTGTTTTTTTCCGTATTCATTATGAGTGTGTTATTTTCTGCAAAGGATACCAGCCTATTCAGGGTCACCTGCAGTCCCCAGCTAGTGGAGCCTAACATCACAAAGTCATCAGCATAACCCAGGCACTGGATAGGGGCATTCGCCAGTTTAGGTGAATTAGCAGAGTCAGTAGTAAGATCCTCCCCAAGGTCTGCTGGCTAAAGGTTGAAGAGCATCAGTGCCAGCCTACAGCCCTGTTTAAGCCCCCTGTTAGTGCTCAGCCACCCTGAGGTCCTTCCAGCATGATCAATACGGACCTGAACCCGCGTAGTCATGTAATGTGATGAGTTTTTTTAGTAGCCCCTGTAGTATTTTCCAAGCATTCAGTTTATTCCATAATTTAGGTCGGTCCACCGCATTGAAAGACACGCTAAAATCAATAAATGTGGCATATACAAATGTTTTACGTATGGACCAGGCCTGCTGAATTATTGTGACAATGGCGAGACTATTGATAGTGGTGTCACATCCTTTTCTGAAACCAGCCTGGTTTATCGGGATGTTATTTTCTGCCACCCAAACCTCCAGACAGAAGTACCTGGGCAAATACTTTAGAGGATACATCCAGCATCACCAATAGGCGATTGTCTCTGGGGTCATCGGGCCTACCCTTCTTTAGGATGGGGACAATTGTGCTGCCTATCCAGGAGTCAGGGATAACCTGTGTACCCCAATCCAACTGAACAGAAGGTGAACCACTGGGTCCATTGCCAGGAGAGTGCTACACACCCAGTTGGGGTCTGGTGCGCTCAGTGGTTTGCTGAATCTGATGATGTTTTCAATGCCATGGCTGTTTTTTGTGAGTAACTAAGCAGCCTCCAACAAATTATCCAGAGTCTGATAGGCCATGTCTACAGTAAAGTGTTGTGTTATGAACTATTCCCAAGCATCCCTGGAGAGCCCATTTAAATCTCTATGTTTAGTGGGCTTTGAGTTAACAGTATTACGAAATAACACAGGGGTATTAGAATGACAAGACCAGACGAGAAGCAACCACTTTGCATGTTCTTTGCTTAGTTTTTTGTTTTTTAGCCAAAATGCATACTTTTTTTTTGCTGTTCCACAGCGCCCATATGTGCTGAAGCATCAAGTACTTTATGACCAATCATGCGCACTTCCTGCCTTAGTTGTCTTTTTCTGGTCTGAATTTCTTTGGCATATGTTTTGGGGTGAAGCTTCCTTCATTCCTATCTCAGGCGACTATGTAACAGACAGCAAAACCCTCAATGAAATCTACTCAGTAATACAAGCATGGATGGCACATCATGGACTTTGTCTCAATGACGAAAAAACTGAGTTGCTCATCCTTGGTACCCACTCTAACTAAAAAATCTTAATACTGCGTTCAAATCTTTCACCATAGATGCCAATCCTATCCCAGTTTCAAACAACACTAAAACTCTCGGTATATACCTTGATGCCACCTTATCCTTCGCCAAACAAACGAATGCAGTAGCATCATCAGCCGCTTACACTTGCAAATTGATCACTGCATGTAAGCCGTTCATTTCCACACCCAATCGCATTACTCTTGCCAGAGCATTAGTCTTGTCCAAAGTAGACTACTGTAATGCCCTTTACTTAGGCACGAGCCACAAAAATATCAAAAAACTTCAAGTAATTCAAAATAATGCCATTAGGGCAGCTCTCAACATCAACATCCCTATAAAGTCGCATACTTCTGAGACTAGACGTAATCTGCACTGGCTCCCAGTAGAGCATAGAATTTCTCTCAAAACCTTGGCCCTCACACACAAAGCCAGAACCAACCTTGCACCTGCCTACCTCACCAACCAACTCACACCACATACATCAAGACCACTCAGAGCAGCTCAAGCAAACACCATGTCCATACCAAGATTCAAACTCCATAACTCGGGTGGAGCTAGTTTCCCTGTAAAAGCATCGAAATTATGGAACACACTCCCTGCGCTCCTTAGGTCAGAACCTTCCTTTAACCTTTTCAAACGCAACACAAAGCGTTGGCTTCACGACTTGGACACAATGACAGCCTAAACTTCCCAGATCCTTGAATTACTGACTGCCGACTGTACGTTTTGTAAATAATTTAAGTTATTTTATGCTTTATTTTTATTGGCAGCCTACATTGCCTACTATATGAACATTGCAACATGTATGTATGTATCTGTATTACTAATGTCTGTACTCATCTGTAACCGTAACCTTGGCTTACCGTATTCAATTGTAACTGTAACCAGATCTAAACTTACACGCCCGTATGCCCCCGGGGCCTGGCTGCGCTTTATAAATAAACAAATATACAAATATATATATACAAATATATACAACCCATACCCATTCTGCTAAGAGTTTTTTGAGGACCATTTGAGCTAGCCAGAATAGATTCCATGCATGCCTCAACAATTATAAGCTACTCACCGTAGAGTCCCCTTTCCTCCATACTACATGGGCGTCCCTTCCAAGGGACGGGAGATGGAACCTTTCTCACCATAAAAAACCTTCATCCCCTTTAAATTTAGAGGCACGCAGGTGTGCGGCCCAAGGAGCATGCGCTGCCCTGACTCCGCCCTCCGGTGCCACACCTCAGTCCTCATTGAGGTGTCGACAATAGATTTAACATTGCCTAATGACACCAGTATTATTAGGGGGGAGGTTGGTGAGACATATGGAGGAAAGGGGACTAACACCTATGTTAGTCACTACGGTGAGTAACTTATAATTACTCTTACGTCCCGTCCCCTTTCCTCCATACTACATGGGCGACTACAACTGAATGTAGCCCCAGGGTGGAGAGGATACCCTCCTTAAGCAAACAGGTTCCTGAGAACCGACTGTCCGAAAGCCGCATCAGATCTAGAGCCAGCATCCAAACAGTAAAGCTTGCAGAAAGCAGAGGGAGTGGCCCAAGTGGACGCCCTGCTTATGAGTTGCCAAGGGACATGGCGCTGGAATGCGATGGCCGTTGCCTTGGCCCTGACTGCGTGGGCATGCAGGTTGGCTGGAAGCGGCTTGTGCTGGACCTAGTAAGCCTTTTTGATGGCCAAGTCCATCCAGTGGGATATAGAAGCCTTCGAGGCCTGATCTTGAGCCTCCGAAAGTGACGAACAGGGCATTTGATTTGCGGAAGCACTTGGTCTTGTCCAAGTAAAATTTCAGGGCAGGCCTGACATCCAGGCAGTGCAGCACTCTGTACTTCGTCCATGGGATCGGCAATAATCGCAGGAAGGACTATTTCCTCGTTCAAGTGGAAAGCAGACGGCACATTGGGCAGAAATGCTGGGTGTGTCCCTAGGACTACTTTGTTCTTGTGAAAGGTAATATAAGGTTCAGAGGCGACCAGCGACTGGATTTCGCTGACTCTACGAGCCGAGTTGAGGCTGACCAGTAAGGCAGTCTTGATGGTGACCAGCCTGATGTCCGCGGACGCCATTGGCTCGAACGGTTTGAGTGCACCAGGGTGCCCAAGAATATGTTAAGGTCCCACACCAACTGCAGCCTCTTGGCGGGCGGGTAGAGCCTTGCGAGCCCCATCAAATGTTTCTTGAAGATCGGATTGGAGGAGGAGAAGATCCCCTCCTCCGAGTTCCTGTAAACTCAGATGGCTGCGAGGAATGCACAGCAAGTATCAACCTGCATGCCCAAGTGGGTGAGGTGCGCCGAGAAGGAGAGCACGTCGTCCAAAGTAGATGTCAGAGGATGGATTTCTTTGGAGTCTGCCCAATTGCAGAATCTGGTCCATTTGCTTTTATACTCGGCCCTGGTAGCCTTGCTCCTTGCGCCCTGTATGATTCCCAGATTAGCCTGTGAGAGGCTGAGGTGCCACAGCGTTACCTGCTTAGGAACCACACTGTGAGGGCTAGTTTCTGTGGCGCAGGGTGGATGACCCTGCCCTCCTGCTGTGCCAGAAGATGTGCTGGGCATGTCTCGATTTTGCAAATTACTCTGTGAATCAGCAGCGTGGGCGGGAAGGCGTAAGCTTTCATGCCATTAGACTGAAGAAGAAATGCGTCGCCCAGGGAGCCGGGGCCCTGTCCCTGCCAGGGGGCGAACTGAGGGCACTTCTTGTTGTGCCAGGTGGCAAAGAGATCCACCTGGGGATGACCCCACCTGTTGAAGATCTCCTGATTAACGAGTTCGTTTAGCTGCCACTTGTAATTGTCTGAGCCTCCCCGCCTCCAGATTGGATTCCCCAAGGAGGTGGGCTGCGGTGAGGTAGATGTCATTTCCCAGGGCCCACTCCCACATGCTGATTGACAGAGGAGGGGTTCAGGTGCCTCCCTGCTTGTTGACATTGTACATGCTGGTCGAGTTGTCTGTCTAGATGAGGACAACCTTGCCCCTTAGAAGTGGTAGAAATGCCCTGAGCGCTAGCCAGATGGCGTTCAGCTCTAGCCAATTGATGTGGTATTCCTGCTCCTGTTGAGTCCAGGTGCTGTGGACCGAGAGATCGTCCAGGGTGGCTCCCCAGCCCTTGAGCGAGAAATTCGTGTTGACGGTGGCCTGCGGGGCGGGCGGCCGAAAGGGCTTGCCCGCCTGTAGGTTGCTGTCCCTGGACCACCATGTTAGGTCCGGGTGGAGAGATGGAGGAATGTTGATCATCTCGGATTGAGAGCTCCGCTCCTGGTTGCATGAGGCAGTGCATCTGACTTCTCATCATCCTCAATCTGGTGTGCGGGACGGCTAATAGGACTGCCGCCAATAGACCCAGGAGATGTTGGTACCACCATGCTGAGGTCACCTCTCTGCTTAGGAAGTGGGTGGTTGCCCTCTTGATGGCTGAGATCTTGCCCTCCAACGGAAATACCTTCTCTTAGCATGTGTTCCAGATGAGGCCCAAGAATGTCAGAGTATGCGTGGGCTGCAGCTGTGACTTCTTGAGATTGAGCGAGAAGCCCAGATCATGCAGTGTGTTCATAAGGGCATGGGAAGAGTGGTGAACCTCTTCCGGAGATGTACCCCTGACGATCCAATCATCGAGGTATGGGTAGATGTGGAGGCCCTGCGCTCTGAGGAGGGCAGCCACCGTATTCATGAGCCCTGTATTGAAAATGATAGCCTATGATCCTGAACCGTAGGAAAGAACGATGGGGCTGCCAAATCGGGACGTCCTTCTGATCCAGGGAGCACATCCAGTCTCCCTTGCACAATGTCTTCGCCGTAAAAGCTGGAGTAGCCATCTTGAATTTTTGCAGGGGTAAGGAAAGGCTGAGGGTGGAAAGGTCCAGCACAACTCTCAGGCCCGCCTGGTTCTTCTTCTGAATTGTGAAAATCCTGGAGTAAAAGCCCAAGCTTCGCTACGAGCGACCGGATCTCTTCTAAAAGCGTTGCTGTCCCAACCTGTGGGAGTGGAGGGGAGGAGGGACGAGAGGTTGGGATAGGGAGGCGGTACCCCGTGGATACTGCGGAAAGGATCCAGGGTTCCATGAAATTCTGGCACCAGAAATGTGCATGGTGCGTGAGCCTGCCCCCCCCCCCCACTGGAGACACGTGGACCCGAAGGGGCGTGTCATGCCTTCTTTCCCTGGGAGGCTGTCGCAGAGGAGAAGGACTGGAAAAATCCCTTACCCCCCCCCCAACCCTTTTTGTTGCTTGCGCCAGTTCTGAGGCAAGCGGTCCGGCTGCCTGGATCTCCGTTCCTGGAAGCCGCAGAACCCTCCATACATACGCCCCCTGTCAGAGTGCTGCTGTGACTGGGTGTACAACTTGGCCATGGTCTTTGTCAAGATGGATAAAGATTTGACCATTTGTGAACTGTTTTTCTTCTTGTCCAGCTCTTTGTTTGTGGTGGAGTGGAAGATGACCCCCCCCCCCTCAAACGGTAGACTAATATGCGTTCCTGGACGTCAGGGTTGAATTTCATCGCCTGGAGCTAGGCTGTCTCATGTCCGTGGCGATACAGATGGCACAGCCAGATGTGTCAATATGGGCCTCAGCGAACGTGATTGGCTCTGCGTAGGGAGTTCCGTGAGGAAGTCCGCGATTTCCCGCCATAACCTTTAGTTAGCGGCCGCCATCATGGTGTGTGCGTTGGCCTGACGAAGATGCAAGGACGTGTTGGAATAGAGTTTCTTGCCGTACGCCTCCAAGTTCTTCTCCTCCTTGCCTAGCAGCGCCGCAGACGAGGAGGCTGAGGACAACGGAGGCCTGGCGTATAGTGATGCCGCAGTGATCACCAAGGAGTGTGGCTGCGGATGGGCTGAGAGCAAGAGTGTATCCCCCTCCATCTACCTGTACTTGGCGTCCTGGCGTTGATTGACTGGGTGGGCGGAGTGGGGCTTAAGCCAACCCTTCTTGGCCAGGGAGACTACATCGGTCTGCAGAGGAATCCCCATCTTGGCAGAAGGGCATCGCATGAGGACTTCAGCCAGAACCCCCTCTGCTGGCTGCTCGACCTTGGGCTTGGGCTGGGGCTGGGCTGGCGGAATACCAATGTATTCCGCCAGCCCAGCAAGACGTTCGTGGAAGACCCTGGCTGAGGATAGCGTGCCCGGATCCTACTCATTGTCCGTGTCTTGTGGATCAGGAGGATCCTGCGGAGGTGGAGGAGTAGTCTGAGCCAGAGGCTGGGGCACAGGAACTGCAGCTTGTGGCTGAGGAGACGACAGAGGCTGGTAGGGAACCACCTGAGCAGTCGGCTGGGGAGCCGGGACCAGCAGCATAGTTGGCAGGACTTCCCTGATGGTGTCCTGGAGGATAACCCCCATACGAGGTGACTTCATGAGGCAGAGGAACCTCTCGAAGAACCCCTCTTCACTGGCCGTTGAGGTGGCAGGGGTTACTGACGGGGTAGACGGGAGCTGCTGGAGCCGCTGCATACCCTGCCCATATGGACGCAGTGGGAAGCTGCCCTGAGCATAAGAGGGATAGGTTGTAGGCCATGTACCTGGTTGAGGCCAGTCCCACCATGACACTCGTTCTTCGCCGAATTCCTGGAACGGCGGACAGGTGCCTCTGTCTGGCGTGGCAGCCATCTTGTCGAGCTGCCTGCCACGTGTTGCTTGGCTCGCTGGGCCCAGCCTCCTCCAAGACTCTTGTGTATGGATCACAAGGCCTACCCTGCTTCTCGGGCCTAGGCCCGGTAGGTGTGACACTCGACCCGGGGGTCGGTAGAGCTGCGTTTAGGTGCCCCCTCTGACGTATTGCCGGTACGAGGGTGTAGCCCCTCGGCCATATTGCTGGTACAAGGGCGGAGCCCCTCGGATGACAATCCGGTACGAGAACCTTCCGGTCCCTCACCACTACCACCGGGAGGATCCAAGGATCCCTCGGCCTGAAGGCCGGTAGCTGCAGCAGTCTCGGTGCATGTGCTGGTATAAGGACATGACCGGTCCCTCTCACGCGGGAGAATCCTTGGGAAGGAGTCTCCTTTGCGTGGTGCGATGGAGAATAGCAGCCCTACCTTGGGCTTGGCTTGATGTTTCACAAAGTTCTTGAGATCCTCTGGAGACGACTTCCGGAAAAGCTCCCTTCACCTGGCTAGTCAGTTCAGCGCTTTCCAGGACAGCGAGCCACATGCTGTACAAGCTTGCCCACCCTGGTCTGGGCCAAGGCAACGTACGCAGAGGGCGTGGGGGTCTGAAGTTGGGAAGAGCCTGTTGCAGGATGGACACCTGCTAAACCCTGTGGAAGTCGACATGCGCCTGAGGTCAGAGTACCTAAATGATAAAAAGACAAAAAAGTCAGAGAAGAAGTATCCGCACATAGAATTACATGGCTGAAGCCAAAACCAGGAGTGCTGGTGAATTCGGCCCTTTCTTGTCGATGCGGAAAAGGGGACTGGGGTGTGGCGCCGGAGAGCAGAGTCAGGGCAGCGCATGCTCCCTGGGCCGCACCCCTACGTGCCTCTAAATTTAAAGGGGAAGAAGGTTTTTTTCTGGTGAAAAAGGTTCCATCTCCCGTCCCTTGGAAGGCACGCCCATGCCGTATGGAGGAAAGGGGACGGGACGTAAGAGTATAACTTGTTGGGCTGGCAACGGCACTAGGAATATTTGCTAAGCAGTTGGAATTCCAGGCAAGGATAAAGGCACCAAGACCAGCCTGTTCCTTAATGGAGGCCTTTCTAAGATTATTGTTGTGCCAAGAGATCTGGCTTAAGGCAATATTTACCGTTAATTGGCCTAGGTCTACCAGAGACGAGATAGCCTGAGTAGTGTTCAGCTTCACAAATAGGAAAATGATCGCTCTTCTTTCAATTCCCAATACACATATCTAGGATCCCCTCACTGGAGTTAGATATAAATACATAATTATGTTGCTGGTAATCTTCCCAACCCTTGTGAATCCCGGAGGGGTAGTTACCATTCACCATTCCAAAACCAACAGAGTATAATAGGTTAGCTCAACTTGTTCCACATCTACAGCTTTTTGTTAATCTAGTAGACTGGACTTCAACAGAAAGATACAGTAAATTGCTAGTAGTTCTGTGGGACATGTTGGGATCCTGGCATTAAAATCTCCACACATCAAAGTCTGCTGGCCATTATCGAGCTTACTAAGAATCGCACTAACAGACCTCAGGAGCCGGACATGTTCAGATCTGTAAGGCGGGACATACATGTTAATCACATACAGCGGCTTCTTAACAGTTGCATTAGGGCACGCCTGGAATGTGTCTTTCCCTAACAACACATCCTAAAACTCTGAAAACACCTGCTCAATTCCCATCTCCTTCCTGACACCGAGGGTCAGACCCCCCTTAGGTTGTCCCTGCGGGCCCTGGAATGCCAGCAGAGAAAGAAAGTTCAAACCATCAAAAACCAGTGGCCAAGTGAGCCAGGTCTCTTGAAGAGCTAGAATAGCAAATATGTGAAAAAAGTCCTCCATGCTCATATAAATGCAGATTGCCCAGTTGTACCAGATGAGGAAATAGGAGCATCCATGTGAAGCAGGGTTAGGAACTAGGCCTACCATGTTGGTCCACTGAGTGTGCCAACCAGGCCCACGGCCCCTCATCACTAGTTTTGCTAACAGTTAAGTTTGTTTCTGGGTTGATTAGTCACCACTTGCAATTTACAGTCCTGTTCAGTTATTTGCTGACCACCAGACTCCTTGCTACTACCAGGGTCATTTCTGCGTTTTCGCTAATCCCAGAATGGCAGATGTCAAGTGTGCTCTCTGGCAGAAAGGGATAGTAAGAAGTAGTTGGTAACGTGTTCCGATCCATTTCTTATCGTCCCCTAATTAAGTAATCACTTCCTCCCTACAAAAAAAACCAAGCCTTGCTTCTGGGCCCCTTCTTTGGGGGAATCATCTGATTAATAGCATTGCATCGAGCGCACTAGGAGGTTGCAAAATATGGGGTGTGTCAAAGGTGACGGTGGCGGAGTGAAGCTGAAGACTTTAATACCCATCAGTCTGGGATAACCACTTCACCTCCTTCCCCACCAGGATTAAGAGAATTGTGCATATGAGTTGTGTATTTGATCCCCCTGGTGGATGGGAAAAGGGTAGGCAGAGTAATTAAATGATGAGGTACTATCAACAAACACCCTAGTGTTGGTCTATGAGCTTGTCACAACATTTATGCCACAATGGTCTCGGGAGGATAGCTCAGAGGCAACGTGCTCGCCTTGCAAACAAGATGGCACGGAGCACCACAGGTTCGATCCCCGGGTCCGCGCTTAGAAACCTCTGGGTATTAAGCGGGTTATAAATAACCTATCATATCATATTATGGGTTTGGGAGCAATCTTGCTAGAGGTTCCTCTGGGGCGCAAACTCTTTAGATCCTTGGAAACTAATTCCCTCCCCTTGCAGTTTTATGGCACTGTATAAATCCAAGAACGCTATACATGATGTGACTCTGTACAAGATTTTGGTCTGGTTGGGAACTCTGACACCTTCAGGACGGGGGTGGTGGGAAGATTGGGGCCCTTGGGTCGGTTGCTGTCAATTTTACTATTGATACATATGTCTGAGCTGAGGGATCAAAGTAAGACTGAAACCAGATATGATTTCACAAGTACATTTATTCTGTAAAGCAGGGTTTTCACTGAGCCCTGAAGATGCTGTTAGGGTTATGAAGCTGTCACTCAGGCTCTCTTAAGGATGGTCAACATCAGTACTTCTCTCTCACTCTCTCTCTCTCTCTCTCTCTCTCTCTCTCTCTCTCTCTCTCCCTATTTCAGAACCTCTCCCTTGGCAGGCAAAACAGTAAATCTTAATTTCTGGGACTTAGTGTTCCGCAGTGCTATGTTGTCCTTCACTGTGCTTTGGTTTCTCAAGTCTTGCACTGTTTCTCCTGGACACCCCCATCTGGTAAACTTCGGCCTTCTGAGAGGTGTAGGCAATATCTGAAACTGGTTGGACCCCCGTGTACTATACATTCCCCCCCCCCCCCCCGAGGTTAAACAAACTGAAGTTGGCCTAGGTGTGCCTTCTCCTGGTCCTCTCAACAATTTATGGAGACCATGTGACTGGTGTTCTAAATAATGTTATCCCACACTTCCTTTAACTCTGACTGTCCTCCTCAGCCACCTCTTTCCTTTTTCCAACTCCTGCTCTGCCTCATTTCACATTTCCCCACCTCTATTTCTCAGCTCCTAGTCTTCACCATTCTTCCCCCACAACCTCCGTTCTTCCTCTTTCCACATCCTCAACTGCTTGCACTCAACTCTCCAGTTCCTCAATACAGTTTTCAAGTACCCACACCTCCCCTTTGCCCTGCTCCCCTTACATAGGCCAGGGGGGCTGGGATCAGGCTAATTGTGTGGTTGGGGCGGGAGGCAGTAAAGGCATGATTAAGGACTGGGCAGACTTTGGAAGGACGAGCATTCCGAAAGGTTAGCTAGATTGTGTAGGGGATAGGCACAAAGAAACACTCGCTGCAGCTCAAAGTCCCAATCCACCATCATGAAACTCTTGCCAGGGACCCTCAAACACACAAATGCATTTGTAAGCCACATCAGGAGTTCCACATTGGGATGCACACAGTATTGACCGCTCGAAGTACGCTCCACTTGTTATATTTAAGAGAAATCATGAAAATATCACAAAACTTCAAACCAAGCCTCTCCTACTGTGTTCGACTGAGCTCCCCAGTGGCGTCACGGGATTCCTGAACCATTGAATATCTCAGTATTCCATTGAGTTTTCAAACCCTGTCATCGGTCCTGGTTCCACAAGGGTCTCTGGGTAAGACAGCGAGTTCCTGCGATAAACTGCTGATCTATGTATAGCTTCCCTGCTGGATGAGATGGTACCAAGCGTCCTTGCTTCTGACTCACTTTGCTTGCCCCTAGGGCTAGTTGTGTTCCTTCTACCAAACTCTAGGACTCCCCACACTCGGTTGCCCTTAATATTCCTCCTTACATGTGCCTCGTTCCTCCTCCCATCCTCTTGTCCCACCTAAGGCCAATTTAGCCCATTTGAACCTTCCTTTTCCAAATGTGTGACTACTTCCTTCACTGTGAATTCCAGATGTAACCACCTCTTACTTTTCTTCTGTAGCACTCCACCTCCTGACATCAACTCTTCCTTTACTATACGCCTGGCTGTTAGGCACCAACTTATTCAATACCACCTCCTGATGTTACCACTTCTTCCTTTTCCTTCCCTGCCCTCTGTGGTAGGTCAGAAGGAGGAGACGGACTAATCAGTGCCATTTTCAAAGGATTTATTGGAAAATAAAGAAAAATTCCTAACTTTCCCTATCCTAGGGGATTCCCTTCCTAACACAACTAAACTATCTAAAAGTAACCCAGTCTGCCCTACCACTATTACTACATAACAAAAGACCAGGAGAATGTCTCCCTTCTCCTGGATTTCTTTTCTGCAAAGTTCACCTCAATATGGGATCTTCAGAGAGCCTTTTGATATCTCTTGCAATAAGTCATTCGGTTCCTTCAAGCAGCCTCATAGGCCCTTTTATATTGGTTCTCTCGACTCTTCAAATTCCTCTATGGATTCTTGACTGAGTGTCTGCATGTGGGTTATGCCTTACAACCCTAATTTCTTCTTTAGGATGAGCAAGTATATGCTCACAACTATCTTTCCTATGGTTGTTTAGCTCCTCACTGAAACGAGTAGGTTGAGTCAATATTTGACTCTTGTTGTTCTTATGATCTGGTCATTCACTCAGAGTATGAGTCCCTGAATGTTTCTCACTCGTATTATGATTTTGCCACTCACTTGGATAAGTAGGCTCTCTCCAATTATGTTTGCATTTTCTCTGTACTTCTACATATGCATCACACATGCCCTGCGTCCCCCGGGTCTACCGCTCTCCCAGTTACCTTTGTTGTACTGTGGCTACATCACTGGGTTGACATATGACACTTTTTGGTCTTTGGTCAGGACAGCTCTTCGATCCGCACACTCTATTTCGTTGGACACACTTCTGCATAAGTTTGTGGTGCCAGTGAGGAGAGGGTATGGTTTCTTGGCCTCTCACACCACCACATAATTCTCTTTGCTTCACTTTCCTCCATCTGTAAACAGTCCTTCCTGTGTCTGTCTTCGTTGTGCTTTAGTTTAAGCACCTTTGGATTGGGGTTTCTCCTCACCCCTCTGTGGTTGTCCCTCTTGGGACTAACAACCGTGGTACTGACTTTCGATAGTTGGTTTCCCACTTTGTGCACTGCAAGCACTTCTCTCACACCACCAGTAGCAAGGTGAAGCAGCGTCCTCCCAGAGTCACCAGTTTCACATCTCCAACTGGTTTGTAATTCCCGGGTCTCGTTCTGACATGCTCTAGTTCCTCCCACTTTTATTACGCAATGCTGGGGCATTATCAGCTTCTCAGGATAGTCCTTCCTTTGTGATTGACAGACAGGCATTCTTCATCACTCCTTTGTTCTTTCTCTTCACAGTGCCAGGCAGATATTTTTCTTCTGTCATTACATTACAATAACATATGTTAGAGCAGTCTGGTTAGCAGTGAGGTTGGACTGGGTGTTTGAGAATAATGAAAAGGGAGTTCCTCATCGGAAAGTAAGCCTTTATTCCCAAGAGGGGAGTCTCTCCCTATGAGGTCCCGCTTACCGCCACCCCTAGGGAGAATGTCACATAGCAGACTCCCCTCCCTAGACTCACAGGAAGGCACCACCCCCCTGGGTATAAGTGACTGAATTCCACAATTTGTCACACCTCCCTCTTGCCTCCAGCAAATCCACTTCACCAGCCCACTAATTTCTCTCCAAAAAAGTCTGCCACAAACACATTTAACAAGCCACACTAACTAGCTGCAGTCTCTGGATTATATAGTGCTCTCTCTGGGTTGGGCTCTTGGGAGAGTGGCTGCACGGTTATCTAGTAATTGGGGCACGGTTGGTATTGGCTGTAGTTCCTGCATGTGCATGGCCTCACTTTATGTTTAGTGGGAAGACAAAGCTTTCATCTGGCCTGTACAGCATCTTGAATATAACTATCCCTTTCTTATCACTCTCTAGGTCACTTGTGTGCTCGTTCTGGGAAATGAATGTGGGAAAACACTTGGTAAATTATTTAATCCCCCCTCCCTTGAATGTTCATAGAATGCTAGGTCAAAGAACATATTGTGACCAATCCTGGATTGGTCCATCCAATCACCTAATGAATTGTTGATTATGAAACTGTGACCATTAATTGTCGACAATGTCTCACAGCTAAATGTAGATATGTTGTTTAACGCCAATGTCTATTCACTCCATGTTTTGCGTTAAAAAAGATAGTACCCCAAGTAAAAAGTAAAACTTTGGGGCAATAATAAGAATAAAATAAAGCAAGGCTAATTGAAAACGGCCAAACCATGGATCACAACTTGTGATGTATTCCTTTGCCTAAACCAGAGTACAGGTTCATGAAGGGCACAAGGGATTTAAGCACCTTACTTAATGCTAGACTTAGAATCATGCTGAATTGATGCATGAATAACTTGACATTGGCAGGAGCCCCTGTGTTATAGCACTACTATATTGCACATAGACCTTGCCACATACCGGCCACCCTTATGTTTCGGAAAAAAAAAAAAAGTATATGCATGGGGCACGCTCCCAGAGCTGTGTCCACTGACTCTTCTTCCCCCAAAGACGATTCTCCATGGCCATAACATGGCTTGCAGACAAGTTTGCGGACCACCTACCCCCTCCTTTTGTTCTCCTAGTGCTTGCGATTCCCCGGTGAACAGGGGGTTCCTCCCAGGGTTGTTTCCTGTTGAGGAGGCTAGGGTTGGGATTAAGGTCTTGCAGGAT
The DNA here is from genome assembly GCF_040938575.1 of Ambystoma mexicanum. Lineage (NCBI taxonomy): Eukaryota > Metazoa > Chordata > Amphibia > Caudata > Ambystomatidae > Ambystoma > Ambystoma mexicanum. The sequence continues at coordinate 744,628,094 of NC_090936.1, forward strand.
CCACATGTTACCACCTCTAGGGCCTGCAACCTGTAGCGGGAGGTGGGCCCTAGCCCCTCACCTCTGACATAGCCACTTTAAAAACTGCGGCTTTAAAACTGCACAGAAGGTAGAATGCCCTACACTTTCAGAGCGATGTGGGGTTTGTACCCCTGGAAGTCCTTTTCATATTCTATTCTCCCTTAAGAATGTATTGTGAAATTGGACAACTCATACGAATAGCTTGAAATTCACGCCTGTAATTGGTTATTAATATCTAACTCAACCTACATATGCCTACAGAGGAAATAAGGATCTCTAGGGTGTTTAGAGCCTTTCATATCTTATTTAAGGCGTTCAAAGCAACACAATTTAAGTGGGAGGAATGTGGCAGGCTTATTAACTAATTGTATATGTGTTCAAATACACTTAGCAACACAAATTGAATGAAAACTAGTTGAATCAAAATCTTTAATATATTGGGCATTGCAATGCTGCTTTTCTAATTTTTTTACATGAAAAACGTATTTTAGAAACTGTGCATACCTGGCTGGTAAAAATAATCATTTGCTGTGTAAACCTTAATAGTTAATAAAAAACACTTTAGCTTTACTACAATATCTGTTCTTAGAAGGATTACTTTACACGCTTTTGGATAAAGATAATTATTTGATATTTATTCCAGTTTTACTTCTTTTTAGACATATGATATTGGAGTAATTTATATCTGAAATATATTTTTGAAGGTCTAAAAAAACCACCACATCAAATTTGTGACTTTATTTTTTAATATAAAAAATGCAGTTCTGAAAACCCACCCTACTCTTTGTCCCGAACATAATGCTATCTTCTTAAAAATAAAGTACTAATTCTATATACATCACATGTACCATACAAAAATTGTATCCAAAGTTTCTATTGCTACCAAGCTGCTCTAAATTAAAACAAAATACATAAAACTCTCTCAGTTTAAACAAAGAAATCCAAATTACAAAAAGCAAAATTACACACAAGTCATTTTCATTAACATTTTCCAAAACATTTGTTTTACGTGCCTTTATAAAAATGTATTTCAAAAGACTGTCAAAATTATATTTTCATTATAAAGCAAATGAATATAATTTCTTGAATAAATAAAACCGCTAGGCACATGTGTATAAAAATAAAATATGGATCTAGGAAAGAGCAAATGGAATTTTTAAACAGCATATTGTGCCAATTAACACAAATTAAAACATTGATATTTATGGGCAGCAAAGGAGTGTTTTTGGTGATTTGCAGGTGATGTACACAGAATAATTTTATCTTACGTATAAAGTACCCTCCAAAATAATGTACTTTACACTTTAGAAAAACCCATTTTTATTGTACATGTTTATGTTCTTGAACGCTTGGTGTGGAGGAATGATTTACAAAAATGAAAAACATTCAAATGTCTGTGGGGGAAGTAGGATACAGAACAAACAAAAACAAATGTAGCAGCACCATACTTTGAGAGAGATATATTTTGCAGGCAACAATGCACCTTCGGATTTTGTTTTTGATATTAGGCTTTAAGATTTATAAAAAAATGACACCTCATATCGGGAAATTTGGTGCTTATTGGGTACACTGATTCATGTAATAAAAACGTAACGGTGGGATTTGAAGAACTACCTCTAAAAGTTAGAATAAGTTAAGTGTCGCACAATATACATCTATATACAGTTTATAAACACTATTAACAGGAAAATTAACAGTTTTAGTGGCTGTTCCTCCAAGGTACAATACAAAGAAAATCATCATTATGGCAGTTATGATTTGAAAACCTGTTCCATGGCGGAGGTCAGTCCCAGATCAGTGATTAAACATTTGTAACTTCAACGTATTCTTGTAGAGGAAGAATTTCGATTGTGAAGCTCAGGTTTACAATGAGGCATTTGTTTGTCCTTGCTGAACCTGAGCTAGTCAATATCACTGAAGTCACTCATAGGATCTGCTTGCACTCTGCTCAGATGATTCAGTGCACGTTCAAAGGCAACTCTCACGGCTTTACGAATGCTTGAGGACCGACCTTCCATCGTTTTGATCTGGTCTATCGTATCATCAATACCGAGGGGAATCATTTTGGATTTCGGTAACCATTGCCTTAAAAAATCCACACAAAAAGATGAAAGAACTGTTAGATTTAGTTTTCCTGAGAAAAAGAAAATCTGTATCATACCTAGGTTTAGATTTATTAAATAAAAATAGTTATTTAATCCTTAACTACTGGGTGATATGCCCAATGCAATGAATATGAACATAACTATCCTTGGTAGTCATCATGCAGTTCCCGACACAACCTTCTGATTGCTTTTCCACCCACTATAAAACACAAACCCACCCATCCCAGTGCAAAGCACACATGTAAATTACTTGTGCACAAAGTATACATGCTCACCTTAACGCTTGTACTGGTAGTCAAAGTCCCCATTTTAAAAACTCTTGCTATAACCAAACCTAGAGTGGAAAATGTCTTGCAAAGTATAGAAAATTATAATCATAGAAACCTGGGTTCAGTGGCGCCTCTCCCCATACCCAGGCTCAACCCAACCCCTTCTTAGGTTCCTACTTATGCACCAGCTTCCATGCTTCAATCCTAGTCTCATCGCAAATGGCAGCACTTCCAAAATTGGGGATTGTGTGTGGGCCACGTGCATTAAAGATACATAGATAAGCAGTACAAGAGTCAATGCATTGTGTAAATCAAAGTTACTTACCTGTAGGTATAATTCTTCAGCATTGGCATCTTTTATGAATTCACATGCTCGTTGAAAATTCCCTGACATTGAGTAGGGAACCCCTTCTCAGAAAATACATACTTAATCTAGCAACACACATAAGTACCTCAATGTGTGTATGTCCTAAAAAAAAGACCTTTTCTTGAGGTCAGTAAGGCTTATTTTATCCCACAAGTCACCAGCCCTACCACCATGCTAGCCCCACCCCAATTCAGACCACATGATAACCACAAAATAAATTGAGGGAAGGTGGGCCATATGTCAATCTATAAAAGATGTCAAGGCTAAAAAACTATACCTACAGGTGAGTGGATGATTTCTCCAGGACTGGATCTTTTATAGCCATGTGCTTACTGAATAGAAACGGAATTGGGAACAGGCAAATATGTGGCAGGTGGATCTAGAGATTAGCAGAACAAAGAACTATTTCAATACAGGTTGGCCAACTGCCTTATCTAACTAATCAAGCTTGACGTGGTCAAACTCGCCACCCACCTGGGGCTGTGGCAGCTTTTGTGGCAGAGAATAGTGCTGTAACTGATGCAGGGTTCTGGAGAGCGTTGGATCTATGTGCTTGGTCCAAGAGACACCATTATCCCTGTGCACCAGACAGATTTACCATTGGACAGCAATATGTTTGTGGGCCTACACCCAGAACATGTAGGAACCAATTTTCATGACCCTTGTGTGAACAATTAACGTTTGTTTCGAGGTAATCATTAACTTCCCTGCACAGTTTTATCACTAAACCAAGCATTTACACTTGCAATGTAGTGCCTCTTTGTACTCCTAAATAGAAACAAAGAATGCTCTCATTCTTGTTTATCATTAATGTATTTTCTCTTGTTGAGAATATGTAAGCATCAAATATAGTGTGGTAAAACAATATGCAGTCCCCAATATTAGCAATAATGTTACTAAATATAGTCATAGTATTCATCCTGGTCTTCTCCTAGTCACTTCTAGGAATCAAAATCCTACAACCAATGAACAATGTAGGTAGCCACCTAAAACACGGCACAGTAAAACTTAAAAATATATCCACAGTGGTGCTTTTAGGATTGGCAAGTAGTAGTCCGGTGAGCCTATACCATCCATTGTAAACATATTCAATGGAAAGCAAAAAAAACAATCAAAAGCGTAATGGCAATCCCCTAAAAACAATTGAAAGCCATGAATGAAAAATGCAAGTTAAATCAGTTGAAATCCATCTGCGGGATGCCTCCCTCCCATTCACTAGTACACGTGGTGGGTTCTTTTATCCTGACCGGGGAAATGTAAGGAGTACAGGTTTTCAAATGTGCTTTGACCAGACTTGTCGCACACTGAACCTGTGTTTTTCCTTGGACCAGAGAATAGTTGGAAGCTAACCTAACAAAAATATATCATGGTCCCTACTGGCTAACCAAGACAGCGGAAAAGAAAAATATGCCTTATAAAATGGTGTTAAAAAGGGTTAAAAAAATAAAATAAAACATACTTAATTCAGCATCATTATATTGAAGCAGGCAAACAAAAAAATAGGGCTACATTTAAAAAAGAAAAAAATAATAATTTGTTAAAAGTTGCACAGGAAGATTTACTGTACTCTAGTAAATGTATTATAATAGCTGCTGCTACCTCTTACAAAAGCCAGTAAGGTGAACTATCCATCTCTGTGGTTCAGCCGAATGCCAGCTCTACTGTCCGATAAGATTCTGCTCACAAGAGACCCTTAGGAAGCCCTATGTCAGCTCCTCTTTTATATAAGCCGAAATCAGATTATACCACCAATTTTCCAGTGCTGAGCTGTCAGTGTCAATCTTACGTTTTGTAAAACAAAACAAGGGTTGTCCCAATAACTTCAGGATCTTAGGGGACTCACATATGACATACAAAAAAACAGTGAAGACTTGAGATAAATCTATCCAATTAATAAAAGAATAGTAATAAATACACATTCAATTATAATAAATCTCAAACAATATCAATACATGCCATTTAATTTAGTGTGTACCAATAGACAAATAGGTGAACAAACTAATAAATTACAAAAAAGAATATCAAAAACATTTTTACAAAAAAGAATATTACATGTTTAGAATATTAAAATATTAAAATATTTTAAAAGTTCCATACACCTCAAGAAAACATTAAATACTCATGAAGGTGACAAATAATAAAATATTAAATATACAATGCACACCATTATAAATACAAATTGCTGTGGAGATAACAAGCCAATACAACGGCCTATAGCTTATGGCCACATCGGGGCAATGTTCTTACACAATCACTGGAAAAATGTACATAGAAAACAAATCGACAGCTCCCAATTTAGAACGATCAGGCAAGTGAACATCACTGAATCATTATCATAGAATGAAGATGACATCATAATTGCTTCCCAATTCAGTTATTCCAATAGCTGCATCCCATGATTACTTTGCAAACTCGAAAAAGTGGATGCGCAAAAACGTAGCATTTCCGAATAGTCTTCAATTTACATATGGAGCATGCAGACAGACTACCGTGGGAAGTGTTCCACAAAACCAGCAAAAAGATTGCTTAATGCAAATCAACCTTTACAAAGGTTCTTTTATACTAGCTGGCTGGTTCCTTTTCAAGAACAGATAAGTGTACATATTCATAATGTTGATGCCATCTAGGTCTCCTCCAAAAACTGATCCCGACCACATCAAGGTGCCCACAACAATTCACAGCCCACCCACAATCAAAAACTGGAACCACCAGCTCGTAATCTTTCCCTTAGACTTTCCACTGATTCCAAAGAAAAGAGTGAACATGGTCAAACGTGATGATGTCCGAGTTTAATCCAGATTACCTTCCATGATCACTCCCACAACAACCAGTCAACTAGCTGCCTGTTTTAAAGGACTAACATTTAGAATATTCCATTTTGTTCTTTTCATGTAACACATTGGCTGCTTAGATACCTGGCTACTCATATACATATTAGCCCTTACCATACTAGCCAGGTAAGGTGGGTGGGCCGTATGGAGGAAAGGGGACTAGGGACTGAGTACTCTAGTCAAAAAACTTTAATTACTCATACGTGCCATCCCCTTTCCTCCATCCTTGTGGGCGAATCCACCGAACAAAAAACATAGGGTGGAGCTGTAAAACCTGCCTCATATCTAGGATGAAGCAAAAAAGGTTCTTTAAAGCCGCCTGATCAAACTCTGCATTGCGCCTGGAGCTGGTTTCAAGTGAGCAGTGCTTACAGAAGGCCGACAGAGTGGCCCAAGTAGCCGCCTTAATGAGGACATCCCAAGAAGCATGTCTCTGAAAAGCCTTGGCTCTGACCGCAAGAGCATGAACCCCCTCAGGAACAGGTTTGTCCATGGCCGTGTATGCCTCCAAAATGGCCTGAACCATCCAACGGGCGATAGAAGCCCGAGCGCCGGGTGAGGAGCCCCCAAAAGTCACAAACAATGCCTCGGAGTTTCTGAAGGATTTCGTCCGAGAGAGAGAAGACTTGAGAACCCTCTTGAGGTCCAAGGAATGTAGGGCCCGTTCTGCCTCGGACTGTGGATTCATGAAGAACACCGGCAGGCAGATCTCCTGAATCAGATGGAACGGAGAGACCACCTTGGGTACGATGTTTGGGCGAGTACGCAAGATGACCCTGCCGTTGTGAAACGTGAAGGGCTTGCACGAAGACAACGCCTGCAGCTCACCAATACTGCACTCAGAGGTGAGAGCCACCAATAAAACAGTTTTTAGCGTCACCAAGCAGGTGCCCACAGAGGACATGGGCTCAAAAGGCTTGCGTTGCAAAGCTGCAAGAACCACAGTGAGGCCCAGACCGGATGTGGCCTATGCACTGGAGCTAAAAGCCTAAACAACCCCTTGAGCTGGATCTTAACCACCGGGTTGGCTGTGTAAGGAAGGCATGGTATCAACAGTAAGACAGACACACATCACCACAGTTCAAGAGTGTTTATTGAACTTTAACAAGGGTGAGGTAAATACAGATCTAATCCTAAATCTAGAGATGGGAGCAAGCTACGACCATCAAATAATAATAATGCAGTACTAGTGGAGTCTCCTCAAAATAAAAGGGCCTATACCAAAAAAAAAATGATTGCCAAGCCTTACTGCTAAATACAAATAGTGTGGGGTAGTGTTCATGAAAAATGAAGAAGTGTTCACAAAATGATATGTACGGATATTCAGGCCGTTGGCCTCCCTTCCCCACGTTTTCAGCACGGGACAAGACGGTACACTCGAGCAAAGCACACACTGGCTTCTTCGGCACGAGGATACAGTTCCATTACCAGCATCACAGCCTTTTGTGCCCAAGTCTCGTTATGTACCAAAGTTTCTGGATTCAGAAGGCCTGATGTACCAAAACAAAACACAAAGTTCATTTTCTCTTAAAAGTACTCAATTCAGGTGATTCCCCGTGCATCCCCCTCAGCCGGGCTCAGATCCCTTTCACATCATGATAGTTACTGTGGATCCCCCTCTTCTGTGCTCAGATCCCCACTTTTACAATGTTCAGAGAATATTCTCTCTCGGGTGACTCACGGTTCACCCCGTATCCCCCTCAACCAGGCTCAGATCCTTCCTCTTACCCAATTAGTCTCCCTCAGCCGGGCACAGAACAATTTCAGTTTGCATTAAACTATCGAAGACTTTCGAATGTGCACAGGGTTTAGCTTGCCCCGTTGAAGGACCACTTTGGCAACTGTGAAAGGGGAATTTTGAGATCAATCAGTTGGATACCTAACAGACCTTCGTAGGAGCACCCACGTGGTGCTGGACCACTCTGGCTATGGTATCTTTCTTGGTCTCCAAAGTTTAGTCACGCCTCTGGTTTCCAATTATATTTACGTGGCTCGTCACATACTTTTCACACACTGTTTTCTTTAGATTTCTTCATATATTGTTGCCACTTGCAACCTTGGTTCTATCTGGTGTCAGCCTCTCCGACTCACCGGCTGTGCTGTCTTTACTGGCGCTGCTTTTTTGTAGCAGACAAGGACAGTACCACAGCAGTAAGGAACAAGTTACTTACCTGTAACTGTTGTTCTCCAGCATGGGTCTGGCATGGATTCACATGCTCATGAATATTCCCCGTCGTCAGGCTGGGAGTCCTCGGTAAAGAAAAATCAGTATCGGTTTCGTTTCTGATCTGTCTTTCGTAGTAATAATCAATCACTGATCTCTGCGTCATACTGACCACAGCCAATGACTGCCATCTCCCTAAGCCCCGCCTCTGGCAGCCATCTTCAGATTTGGTAGCACGTGAAGTGGCAGTATGACCAAGTGAAGAGCCGCAGAGGGGTAGGCGGGAGGGTTCGCATGTGAATCCATGCCAGACCCATGCTGGAGAACAACAGTTACAGGTAAGTAACTTGTTCCTTCTCCAGCATGGGGTCTGGCATGGATTCACATGCTCATGAATATAAGAATACATAGCAGTACACCCATGCACAACCACGGGAGGTGGCAAAAGGCTCAACATTAAGCAATACAAAAAACTCAACATTAAGCATCTCTTACCTCCTCACCAGGCTCACCTTAAGCGAACAGGTTGCGCAGCACTGATTGGCCGAACCTGCACTCCTCCCTGGAATCCCGACCGACGCAGTAGAATCTCGTGAAGGTGTGCGTCGACCTCCACGTAGCAGCCCTGCAGATGTCCAGCAGGGGCACACCAGATAGGAACGCTGTAGTAGCAGCGATCACTCTGGTCGAATGGGCTCTCCGACGGCCTGGCAGCGGTCGGTTAGCCAACCGGTGGCAGTGCATGATGCAGCCGGAGAGCCATCTGGAAATAGAAGACTTCGAGAGAGCCTTCCCTTGATTCACAGGTCCAAAGTTCACGAATAGCTGTGATGTCCTCCGAAAACTCTGTGTGGTCCACGTAGAACTTCAGCGCTCTAGCCACATCCAGCGAGTGCAAAGTCCTCTCGGCCGGCGACGAAGGAGACGGGAAGAAAACAGGTAACACCAGGGGCTCGTTAAGATGGAAGTCCGACGGCACCTTCAGCATAAAGGAGGGGTGCGTCCTAAGCACCAGCCTCGAGGCATGAAAAGTCAAGTACGGTGCTTTGCAGGATAGGGCCTGGATCTCTCCCACTCGTCGTGCGGAGGTAATGGCCACCAGGAATGCAGTCTTCCATGACACAAACTTCATCGGTGCAGAGTGCATTGGCTCGAATGGGGGCCCCATGAGCCTGGTCAGCACCACGTTAAGTTCCCACGCCGGGGCCTTCACCGGCAGGAACGACCAGAACAGTCCTTTCATAAACTTTTTTACCAGTCGATGGGACCACAGGGATGTCCGTCCTGTGGTTCTGGTATATCTGGAGATCGCTGCCAGATGAATCTTCATGGAGGCATGGGCTAGCCCAGCCTTTGCCAGCGATAGCAGGTACGGCAGCACTTGAGGGGCCGTAATTCGTAGGGGGTTGATCTTCTGTGCTCGGCACCAGATAGAGAACCTCTTCCACTTGTGACCGTAGCATTTGAGAGTCGAGGACGCCCTGGCCTTTGCAAGAACCTCTCTGCAGTCGGCCGGTATATCGTACCCTCCAAACTCTAGCGCTGCAGGAGCCAAGCCTGCAGGTTCAGCGATGCCGGGTCATGGTGGAAGATGGCGCCTCCTTCTCTGGAGAGAAGATCCGCGTCCGCCGACAGCTTGATGGGAAGGGACGTTGACAAGTCCAGAAGGTCCGGGAACCAGATCTGCCTCGGCCACGCCGGTGCGACGAGGATCATCCTGCACCGGGACCTCTTGAGCTGATTGATGAGTCGAAGCAGCAACGGCAACGGAGGGAACGCATACAGGTATAGGCCATCCCAGGGGAACGAGAACGCATCGCCCATGCTTCTCGGCTGGGGAAACCTGCTGGCGAACCTCTGGCACTTCGAGTTCGTCGCTGTTGCGAACAGGTCGATTTGGGGTTTGCCCCATCTTCGGAAGAGTTGATCCACCTGATCCTGGCGCAGCTCCCATTCGTGACACGCACGCAGCTCCCTGCTGAGCTAGTCGGCGATGGTGTTTCTTTCTCCTGCCAGGTGGAAGGGAACCAGGAACATCCCCTGGGCGACCGCCCAGTGCCACAGATCCTGTGCCTCCTGGGATAGGGCTGGGGATCTGGTGCCTCCCTGCTTCCGTATGTAAAACATTGTCGTGGTGTTGTCCATGAAGATCCGCACCACCTTGCCCTTGAGCGACGGAAGGAACGATTTGAGAGCCCAGAACACGGCTTGGAGTTCCAGGATGTTGATGTGCAGGAGCTTCTCCTCCGGGAGCAAGAAGCTGAATAAAACCATATTCTTGTGTGAATTTGGTTAATAACTCAGTGGGGAAACAAGAGTTGCAAGTAGGATGCCCTTCTGAAAAAGGTTGTTCAGAAGGAAAAGAGCATAACTTGCAGAGGTTTTGGAAAGTACAAAGGAGTTCTAAACAGCACCAATGTGAATCCTGCCTTCCCTGAATAAGTGCTTGAAGTCTAATGTTGTGAAGTAACAAACACTGCAGAGCAGTTGTAAGCTGATCTTAAACACAGAGGCACTCGTTTGTAAATAACTGATCGGGCACGTTTATCCAACCTTTTGCGTTAATAAAATGTCATCTTTTGAAAAACCTTCACAAAGTTGTCTGCCTCACATTTCTGACGCCTCACCAAGGTGAGTGCGGTTTGTGGTGCGGTAGAGGTGTGGGTGCGTTTAGTTCAGAGTTTGAGGGCGAGTATGCAGAATGGTGAGTTTTTAGTATGGTTATTTAGTAGTAAACACATTTTCTACCCCAAACAATCCATCTAAGTGCAATACATTTCTTGTCCCCAATAATCCATCTAGGTGCGATACATTTCCAAACCTGAACAGTCCATCTAAGTGCAATACATTTCTTGTCCCCAGTAATCAATGCAAGTGCGATACACTTGAGACGGACTTCAGTGTGGGAGGCTGTCCTTCGTCAAGGAGGCTGCTGGAAGGGTGGAAACTAAATTGAGTTGGTCCCTCCCTTATCAGTATTTCCCCTCTATTGTTCCCCTGCATTTCTAGCTCATTACTTTTTGCTCAGTTTGTCAACATTTCTTTCTATTATACCGCTTCTACTTCTCCCTCCTTTATCCCTCTGTCTCAACTTCCTCTCTCCTGTCTTGCCCATATATCATGTCCATTGCCCTTCCTTCAGCTATTCCTCAAACCTCCAAAATTGTCTTTGGTCACCTCTCTGACCACCTTTTCTGAGCCCTACATTCCGCCCAGACCTATCATGATGGGATAGGCTGTTTGTGCAGGTGAAAAGCTGTGGAGTGTGCATACGAAAAGCAGAATGTGCACATGTCAAAGGCTGTGGTGTGCGTGCTTGTGAAAGGCAATAGTATGTATGGAAAGCTAGGTGCAAGAAAAAGGCTGAGCACATATATGAGGCTGAGGTCAATGTGCACGCAAGTCTGTATTCCTGTGTACGCGACAGGCTATAGTGCTTTAGTATGTGACACTGGTGTTTGTACGTGTTAGCATTTCTGAAACTTCTTAAGTCAACACAGGCCCCAAAATCTATGATTATGGTTAAACCTGCTATAGCCAGATTTTACAGTCATGACCAAACATGTAGAACATAGGCTAGTCGTTTTCGAATGTATGCACATGCCATATGGTGGGAACTCGATAGACAACCTGCATGCTGACATCTAACCTACAGTCAAAACGTGAACTCTGGTTTCTACTGAAACAAGGCCGCAGTTTATAATTTACTTGGCTCTGCGCGACTAAACATGCAGGCTCTCCTAATATGTGTATGTATTGACATCAATAGAAGCAATAAACGTGAATGACATAGCAGGTAAACCGGTAGTTTTTGATACTTAATGGGAACATGTTAAGTTACATTACAAGAAGTTGCTGTAAGTAAATCATGTGACTAATAACTTGGATGTGCAATATATCCAATTCTACTTTCATTATTATATATGAAACAATACCATGAGTGAGTTTTATTTTGCATAGTGGCAGATGTCAACTGAATGGCTTGTGGGTACTTTAGTTCATTTGTGAAGCTGGGGTTTGAGACCAGTATGAGAAACCAAAAGGTGTTTCACCCACTAGTCCCCAGGGATCTGTCATCCATGTGGCCAGGATATGGCCATCGCTTCTGGATCCAGTTCCTGGGGGTGGACCAGTGTGGGAGAATCACACCTGGGTGAGGTGTCTTCGGGGAGTCGGACACCAGATGGTGAGACGCAGTATCCCTTTCCATTTAACACCTTTACCCCATCCTACCACGTAGGATATTTAGGAACTCAACCCACCACCCTTTTACAACACCCACCACCCTTTTACAACACAAACACTTTCTCACGGGCAGCCCCCTATGAGAGAAAACAGACTAACAACCGAGCGGTTTACCTGACGTGTGCCAATACGATGGTCAGGCGAGGTCAGGCAATTACTGACCATCACACACACCTGACTTACATTACACTTCCCCACAAGGATAAAAGGAGGAGCACGAAAGCACACTCTGAGCGAGGCAAACCACACGAGGTAACGGCAGTTCCAAGATGGCAGTTTAATGTGAGAAGAAATATGACAAGGAGGGAAGTTCCCTTGACCTTTTCAACAAGGAACCATCAGACTTTCAGAATAGAAGGGTTAAGACCAGGAACCAGGCGGAAGAATCCTGCATTCTGTTTTGAAGGTACCCAGGGCCCTACCGCATCAATCAAGATAGGGAGAATCGCCAGCTGCTGTGGTATTGTCCTTTGCTCCGAGAGGAACAAAGAAACACCACAGCAAAATCATCACAGCCGGTGAGTTGGGGAGACCGATGCAAGACTGGTCTGTGTTGAAGCCAAAGTTGCAAGTGGCAACATTGTATGGCGAACACTGAAACGCACATTGTTTGTAGCTAAAGTTAAAGTAGTAGTTAAAGTTGGTGAGAGACCTCGGCAGAGGGAGACTGACTGAAGATTTTGTGTCAAAGTGGACTGAGCCCGGCGGAGGGGAATCCGGGGTGAACAGTGAATCACCCAAGAAAATTGTGTACATGTGAAATACAAAAAGGAAAGGAACTTTATTGTTTGTTTGTTGCATCAGGCCCACTGAAAGAAGAGACTTTTAATGGCAAATAGACTTTGGCACACAAGGCCGTGATGTTGAGGTTTTGAACTGCATCCTCCTGCTAGAGAAGCCAGAGACTGTGCTAAGCTTGAGTGTGCCGCCTTGAAGGTAAGCCAACGGCTTCAATATCCTGACATATCATTTCTTGAATACTTTTCTTTTACATAACATTGTTTCCCACACTATTTGTAAGGATTGGCAATAGGTGTATTAATATAGGCCCTTTTAATTTGACAAGACACCAGTAGTACTGCGTTTAATATTTGATGGTCGTAGCATGCTCCCACCTTTAGATTTACGATTACGTAGGTGTTTCTGAAACCCAATTCAAGTTCAATAAACACCCTTGAAGGGTGGTCACTTGTGTCTATCTTAATGTTGATAACATGCCTTCCTTACACCAGTATGTAACTTATGCACTTAAACATCTTGACAGCTCCAGTTTGTAGAATATGCGTTTGATTTTCAAAAATATTCTTCGGTGAAGATGTGAAATGTATAAAAACCCACAATAAACCAGCCCGACAAATGTATACATCTCTATGGAAAGGTGTGAAGCACAAATATGATGGTTGCAGCTTTCTTTGATCATTCTTGAATGGAAATCTACATGTAACAGAACAAAACATCCTCCAAGTTCTGGAAATGTACTTTCAATACTTAAATACACAAAATAAGGTACTGTTTCAGAAGGTCACCTTGTGGTGGTCATTGTTTGACACAATTATGCTGCTTGATATGACATATGTGAAGGAAATGTGACGTGAACACTTGTCAAACAAGGGATACGCCAATGATTCATCAGTTACAAGGAACTTCCCCCATTTCAAAGCTCTGCCAATAGAATAGCTAATGTTAGGTATTTGTGAGGGCCTAGAGGCCAGTTGGACTTACCATGGAAGCTCTGTCGGCTAAAATGTCTAGCATAGGTGTTCTCTCTTTATAGATCTTTGGCGAGGGACGGCTGTGAGGCCTTTAGGCCCTGTGCTGCTACACAGGGAACTTATGCCTTGCGCCTACCGTGACTGAAATGAAGGCTATGCACATTTTCTAATCCTATAATTTGGATTGCTAATCAGAATGTTTTACTTAAGCAATCTCGACTAATCCATTTTGCAAAACTAAGTAAAGCCTTCCAGATCTCCTTTTCAAACCCCCATAGGGACTGCCAGCATGAGAAAAAGAGACGGAAACATCTTAGCAAAAATCGTGCCTAGTCCAGGAGAAAGGCATAAACAGACCACGGGCATTGGGGATCAATGTCAGACTGCATTTGAGGTTTCGCAGAGTTGTACACGAACAGGTAACAGATCCCACATTACCCGCAGGGTACAAGGAATACAATAGCTTTTTTGCAGATTTCTTCTCTTTCAAATGTCCAATCAGCAGGCTTGACCTCTGAAAGTTTTGAATCATGCTTATATAGGAAAGTCCATGGGTCTTACATTTCTCTAATGGCGATATATCAGAGTGTATAATGAAGGCGAGTTGGTCAAGTGCGGGGGGTCCGAATTCTTTTACATATTGTATTTTTATGCAGAATATGGACCTTTGGTCTAGTATACTTTTTACATTATTTAATGATCTTGTGAAAATGCAGAAAACGCCCATTTCCTGGAAAACTCCATACATGTGCCCCATATTTAAGAAGAGTGACAAGTCATCTCAAGAGGATTATAGGCCTATCTCATTAATGGATGTAGATTCTAAAATATTTGCATCTATTGTTTTAAGGCATATAGAAGAATGGTGTAGAGAGAAGAATAGTCTTCATGTTTTTCAGCATGGTTTCCGCAAGGTTATGGGCACAGATGGGGAGGAATTATTCTGAGGAGCTTACAACAAACTGCCTAGAATCAGGGGCATTGTGCCATTTATGTTGCCTCTATGATCTAAGGCATTCGACCTGGGGGATCGTAAATGACACTCTATTAAATTAAAAGCCATAGGAATGCCTGAAGGATTATTGAATATTCAAATTTATCTACACACTGATTCAGTTATTAGGGTGAGAATGAATAATGAGGTCCCGATGTCAAGACCGATTTCCATCTACAATGGCCTAAGAGAGGGCTGCTTATTTGCACCTACACTTTTTAATATTTACCTTTCAGATATAGACTCTTAAGTAAAGCAATTTTACATATCTCTTGGGTAGGGTATGCAGAGGATTTTATATTAATAAATGTTACACCAATAGGTCTGCAAAGACTATTGAAGAGATGTAATGACTATATGCAAGTAAACAATTTGAGAATTAATCCTTTGAAAACTAATATTAAAATTATGTAGAACAGGCAAGAAATGTAAATCCTCTTGGTATATATTATAACATTGAGATAAAAGCAAAATAATTTGTGGTGTACTTAGGCTACCCAATACTTGCTAACCCTAACAACGGTTTTTATAGGGCCTATTTAAGGAGGAAAGCCACATTACTAGCAATTCAAATGGTTAAAAGTAGATAAAAAGTATGGCAACTTTTCACTTCCACCAGTAATGAAATTCTATATTGCCAAAGTTATACCACAAATATTTCCGCAGTGGATACTTGGGGTAATGATTTTTTATGAGGGTTTGATATGGAGGAAATTAATATTCCCCGCTGTGTCACTGCAATAAGATATGAGTTGGGTCTTCAATCACTGGCAAGCCTAATTGAATGGAGGCAGATGGCTTTGGTTAGAAAACTCTACTCTAGTTCGGCCACCACCCTCTATACGCTGTTGGGAAAAGAGGGCAGGGAGGGGACTAGGGGTAGTGGATTTATTAATGATCTTTGTTTAAAATGGAACATCAATTATGGTGTTAATTACAAATCCAAATTTTGTTAAAAAGAAAAATAGGATTTTTGATTGGACAAATACCACAGACACCGTTGTAAGAACTTAATTATACTGCCACATTGTGTCCTACAAAAAAGATGTTGGCACTTTGGAAGATTGTTTGACCCTATTTCCAGGAAAGCGTAGAAGAAATAATTTCATGCTTTTTTGTTTCAAGGTTCTTTTAACCAATGAAATGTATTATTCGGAACACAGATATGACATGCTTGTCCTTCTGTAGATTCTGTCAGAATCATGAAACATTAATGCACCTACATCTAGAGTGCCCAGCTTTAAGTTCTGAGAAGGCCATGCTTTTTGGGAGATTTGTGATGAATCATTCTTTTGTATCCCTTGATGACCTTTGGCTAAATATGCTGCATGGTAAAAATGTAACTATGAAATTGTGTGTGATTAGATTTCTGAAGGAAGCATAGAAATTGATTAGAAGCTTCATTAATTGTGTGAGAGATTTTATCTGATATAAAAGAAGAAAGGAGAAATGATCTTAAAAAGATTTTCTTTTCAAATAATGTTTAGTATGACATTTTGAATTGATATATGTTTAATATGAAGAACAAAAGAGGTCCCAGTCTCTCTGCGCCAAGGTATTGGAATTTATTAAAGGTGAAAAACACCCGACACGTGTTTCAAGCTGCGTACAGCTCTTCTTCAGAGGCTTGAATTACAGCAATTAGTCGTCAAAATTAAACGTAGGACAATGCCAGGATGAATTCTCAAACTGCCTCGCTATTGCGGAAGGTGCGGTGGAATTCAGAGCAGACACATACTTACGATCGCCGCGCCTTCCGCAATAGCGAGGCAGTTTGAGAATTCATCCTGGCATTGTCCTATGTTTAATTTTGACGACTAATTGCTGTGTCAGGCGTTTTTCACCTTTAATAAATTCCAATTCCTTGGCGCAGAGAGACTGGGACCGCTTTTGTTCTTCATAACTTACCTCGTGGATTTATACTGACAGTATACCCACAACACCCAGACACCTGCAACCTTGGTTGATTTCTTTAATTGTTATACAAGCCCTGTGGACCTGTGACTTTATCTGCCATAACCTCGTATATGTTTAATATGTAATTTGAACTGAATGTTTCTATTGCGGTAAATATTTTGTAAATATTTTATTAATCAATTGCAAATACATTTTAAAAAGAATAACGTTTTTAATCATGCTTATATTGCACTGGGTAGCACCACCTACACCAGTAGTGCCGCAAGGGCATCTATGTGGTCAACAACAGCAATGGAGTCCAAGGTACAAGTGATGCCACCGGCCCGATCTGGACCAACGGTATCCGTAAAGTATGCAACCTGTTATTCTAATGGATACTATTGACTATACAGATATCTTACCTTTCAAAGAGTACCCCAGCAATATCTGACAAATCCATAAGAAGCAGCCTCAAATGAACCAGGAAGAAATCTCAACCAAAGATGTGGTGCAGCCTCACAAATACTGCAGTGTACCAGGACGTGTCCTGCAGACCTTCTGCATAGTAGCCCCTCTCTCAGGAAACTGTTAGTGGAAGCACCATTTTAGGGAGATTGTGTCCCAATTGCCTCCGGAAGGGATTTGTGTGCTGCTAATAGAAAAGATTAAAGCAGGAGAAAATCCACCTGGAGATGGTTGCTTCGACACAGTCACCCCACAACGCATGACCAAATCCTGCAAACAACTGCCCTCACATCCAGGATTGGTCACTTCTAGCAATTTTATTGCTCAAAGCCCCACCCTCCCCTGCCCCTGGATCAAGCCTGTTCAGCCTCTCCCCAGCCTTTGAGGGGTACAGAGGGTGGGGCGAAAGCCAGAAGCTCTCGGATGTCAAAGTCAAGGCTACTTCACCAAAACCGTAATCTTGGTTAAAAGAAAAGGAGTGGTCAGCCAACAGAGCCTGAAGCTTACTCTCCCGCAAACGATTGCCACTAAAAAGGCAGCTTTTAGTATCAAATTAAATGAAGGCTGTGAATAGGCTCAAAACACTAAACCATCATCTATGCCAAAACCAGATTCCTATCCCAATGCATCTGGGTGTGCTGGTGGATAACTGATCAAGATCTGGAACACAACAAAGAGCTTGAAAAAATAATTGTGCTGTGCATAAAGACTGAAAACGCAGACAAGTAATCCATCACTGTAGAGGCCTGGTGACCTTCCTTCATCAGCAATAGTGTAGGATCCAGCATCTTAGCCACTAAGGCACCGAAAGGATACATCTGCTGCCAATCGCGCCATTGGCAAAAGTGTAACCATCTAGAGGAATCCAATTTATTCAAACTCTTACCTTGCACCAACACCATAAGGTCTAGAACCTGGTCAAGACAGATCGTGCCCATGAAAACTTAAGTGCTCAGAATCCAGGTATAAAAATGAAGGCCGCCCCCCCTCCCCCTGGTACGGCTGAAATAACATGCCAGTCTCCTGCATCAGTTCCAAAAACCCTGGAATCCCCCAAAACAGCCCGCAATGAAGGTTGTGCATATCTAAGTCCACTTGAAACTGAGCTCTTTGAGTAGGTCCCCTGGCTTGGCATACGAAGGGAGTGATTCTCGGAAGGGTGCCTCCCCATGCCTGGGGATTATATACCAGGGGTGGTATGGGAATGACCCCCAAATCATCCTTGCGTTGGTTTCCATCAAATGACAGGGGGCAGTCACAGAACCTGCTTCTATTTAACTCCTTCCTGATTGTCTTCCTAGAGAAAATTTCAGTCTCTCTAAAAGTCTTAAAGAGGAAAAACAGCAGCTCCACTTTAACCAGAGTCAGTTTACTTCAAACAATATTAGTTTATTTGTCTCAATACTGTTACAGGTCCCTGTAAACTACACCATGAGCTTGAGACCAGCACCTGAATCGATGTTGCAAGTTTGTGACTTTCCAAAAGCAGAGTTCACAGCCGTATCAGAGAAATCACTTCAAAGCACCAGCTACACCCTTGCAAGATAAAGAGACCCACGCTTGATACAAAGTTGAAGGTTTATGGCTTTTTTGGCCACAGATTGTACTATGTGCGATACAAATTTACCAATCAAATGCATCCAGGCAGCGTGTTCCCTCACTGAAAATTCAATGTGAGATTGCATTCTCTAGACATTCCAAGGTTTGAAAAGCATACCAACAGTTATTCAGGTATAAAATGCAGACTATGATGCAGTTGACCCCGGTCCTGCGCAGGCAGAACCAGAAAAGGACAAGAAACCAGTCTAAACCAATCCCAACCCTCTCCCTAACCCAATAACAGCACACAAGTACAGCCCCTCACCATGAGACCAAACCAGGAGAATTAAAACAGCCAAGTGATGAGGAACCTCTTCCATTGGACACTAGATTTTGGACCTCAGCGCCCTCCTTTTACTTGCAAATTCTGTCTATGCCGCATGAGGCTAGTAACAACAGAGTAATTGTGGTTCCTCCACTCCGTTTTTGAAAAAGTATTCTAGTTTTGGTTATACTTGGTTCTGCTCATGCACCATAAGCAACCACACAAATAAGACTCGACTATTGTGGAATAGTAAATGATGTATTTTTGGTGAAATTGCCCTTTAAGATGAGACGGATTCGGAAGGCGATCAAGAAAAAGAAGGAGATCAAACCAACAAAACTGCAACAGGACAAGGTTTCCTAAATCAGATTAGACAATACAATAAAGGAAACAGAACCAATTATCAGAAAGAAGTAAGTCTTTTACTACCGGCTCAGGCCAATCAGCAACAACCCACACCAGGTGTAGGGGGAAGCGGGGGAGTGGAATCAAGATGCCCTAGAAGACTTCAGGCGGTTAACCAGAGCAGGAGCGAGAGAGGCAGCAAAGAAAAACAAGTGAAAGACCTTGTGATGAATTTATTAAATCGGAATTTGAAACGAGACGAATTAGCGTTACTGAATAAAGGCTTCTCCTTTGCCCCGACCACAACATGATAGATGTACAGATTGATTTATTTAAATTTGTGAGAAAACCTAAATTGAAGAAATTCTTTGCCACACTGGTGTCAAAGAGTGACCGACCAAGGGAACCAAGAGCCGTGAGGAGTGATCTAACAATAGAAGATTTTAACAATATCCATCTTCTAAGATCCTTACAAGACACAACAGAACGTCCGATACATGAAACCCTGCATGAGTTACAAGTACAACAAACCAGCCTTGCTACAAGGGAAATGAAGGCAAAATCAAAATGTACACCTCAACTAATGCCAGAGAATCTAGTAGACACATTCTACAAATCTGTGACAAAAGAGCTTAATGGCACTGCAGATTTCTGAAAATGAAATATCCAGAAAGTCAAATGCAAATTTGACAATCTGACCAAAATGGAAAGAGATGCACTCAATGACCTTAAACAAGATTGTAAATTGACCATTAAAACAGCCGACAAAGGCGGGAAAATTGTAACCGGGAAGACTACATACAGATGGCAAACAATCATTAACAACAACACCACTGTGCTACGAGAAAATATTGTCTAATCCCAAATCGCAAATAGTAGCAGAATTGAGGGAAGCGATCACCAGCTGGCACCGCCAGGGTCTTGTAACAGATGAAGAAAAACTATTTCTGGAAATCAAACATCCGGTACGACCAACCAGGTATTTTTTACCAAAAGTACACAAATTATTTCACAAGATCCCAGAAGGAAGACCAATTTTAAGTGGGATAGGTTGGGCAACCATGAACATGGTGGAATACATTGAAAATATACTTAGACCCAGAGTGAGCACAATAAAATCATATCTCAAGGACACAACTTCAGCAATTAATAAACTATCAGAAGTAGAATGGCACATGGGATATATTCTGGGGACATGGGACGTGAAGGCACTTTACACGTCAATTAAACATGACACGGCTTTGGAAGCAATTGATTACATATATTCTCAAGACACAGCATAATTATCAATCTGTGAAAATGTTGAAAGAGATGTTGCTAATAACTTTACAAAATAATGTTTTTCTGTTCAATGACAAGTACTACAGGCAAACGAGAGATGTAGCCATGGCCATTAAATACGCGCCAGCACTGGCCAACTTAGTCATGTCCATGTATGAAGATCAACATACATATAAGGATGAAGCTTACGATAACATCATTCTATGGATCTGTTTTATAGATGTCCTGCTAATTTGGAAAGGAGAGGAGGTCAATTTAGAAGAGTTCAGAACAAGAAGAAATCAGAACCCTTTAGGAATAGAATTCACCGGGAGTACCAGTACATCAGAGATAAATGTTTTGGATCTAACCATTTATGTGATCAATAATCAAATTATGACAAGAACCTACAGGAAAGAAACAGAGGCTAACTTAACGTTGTTCGCAACCAGCTGCCACTACAACCCTGTAATTAAAAATATTCCCAAAGGAGAGGCTATACGAGCATGGAGAAACTGCATGGAACAAAAAGCTTTTGATGAAGAATGCGATTTGTAAACATCAAGATATTCAGCTAGATGTTATGCGAAGAGGAACGTAGCGAAAGCACAAAGTGAAGCAAGAAAACTCAGTAGAGATGCCACTCGGACCTCAAACAAGCAAGAAGTCTGTAAACCAGAACAAATACGCTTTATTACAACTTATTGCGCAGACAACTATCCTAAGAAAAATCTTAAAGAGGAATTGGCACCTTTTGAAACTAGATCCGCATATCAAAGATCTAATTGAAGACAGCCCTTCAGTGATTTTCAGATGAGCAAGAACATTGAAGAACTTTTTGAGCCCCTCTTTTCTCCCAGAAGAAAACAGTACAAACACTCTTACATGGCTACCGCACTTACCTGTGGTTTTTAGGAAATGCAGTTCATGTTCTACGTGTAAATATGCAATGTGTAATACAGAGGTGTTTGAGGACAAATTTGGAATCAAACACAAGATCACTGACATTATAAAATGAAAATCTAAATTTGTTATTTACGCCATCATATGCCAATGTGACCTAGTATACATAGGAAGCGCCATCAGAGAGCTGAGAGTAAGAATTCAAGAACACATGCCAAGCATTGGAGGTTAGGGTGTCAATTTACCATTACCGCATCACTGGCAGAAGAATCATTAGCTGAGTGACAAGAAAACCATCAGGTTCCTGGGCCTAAGAAAAGTGAGACTTGGACCCAGGAGAGGAAATCAAGAACTTAAATTAAGACAAGAAGAAGAAAAACTAATTTGTAAATTCTGGACGGTTGAGAGGGGATTAAATTCAGATAACGAGAGGTCTTCATTTCTATAAAGAATGGAGAATGAGTACAGATGATTGTAGTAAAACTTGTTCTAAAGGACGTCTATCAATAACTTATTGCAATGTATGTATGAATAAGAGCCACACAGAGGTCACCTAGAGCCAGTTAATTATTGTCAACAAAACTCAATATATTCATCCAGTTATCAACATAAGAGTAAAGGCGAACACTACACTTTAAAAATGTAACTGACTACATTTACATCAGATGAATGCCGGGTTAGGATTAGTAAAGACCAAGGCTGTATCCCTGTTACCAATGAGGTATTAAGTATTAATATCCTATTGTAATATATGTATGAACAAGAGTCACTATTAATACACACATAGGTCACCTAAAAACATTTATATATCACCAATTGATTTAATATATTCATTTAGTTATCAACATAAAAGTCAATGTGAACACTATACCTAAACAATGCAATTCTGGACAGATGAATGCTGCTTTAGGATTAGTAAAGACAAAGGCTGTATCACTGATATAAATGAGGCATTTTCAATTCCAATCAAGTTGTGGTCACTCCTCACGACTGGACAGGTCACAGCAATGTAATTAATGAAGCCGATCCAAGTAAAAAATAAGAACGATCAATTTAATGCATGGAAAAAGCGTCACTGGTGATGCCAAAATCATAGAAATGAGTCACGCAATATACATTTGTATTTTACAATGATTGCGGACAGCTTCGCAATGTACACAGTACAGGTACAGGAATTATTATTAACTAGGAAAGGTACAACATGTGGGATAATAGAGCTACTAAAAATCCACAATGGACTGCTGTCTGTAAGTCTCTTGAAACACAAACAGCCGGCATTCACAAAATGGCGGCCGTATTAGACACAGAAGGACGACTACGGTGGATGCTAGGTCACCGCAATGACAACATATTAGGTATGCAATCCAGTCCGCTAGCGAATGCGGTCATATTAGCACGAACGTCAGGAAGCCAGATATTTTCAGGAAAGCCCCAACATGGGGTTGAAAAGGCATGAATCAGATGGGAATCCGTGCCTATACATAACGTACGCTCGTAGTATTAACTAAGTACCGAGAGCGTAGTTGTGCTTTTTAAGCAACGTCTACATGTGCACAATAGTGTAAACACTCTGCCAAACCTTGCGCTTAAAGCTAAATGTATTACCTGCAATTACGGCAAAATGCATGTGTCAAACATGGAAAAAGATGTTTTCTAGATATTTGAAATACTGAATCTATTCAGAATTCATCTTTAAAATGCCTAAACGAATTTATAGCTTTCAACACACACATTGGTTTTGTATGTTTCAACACCATCCCAATTTGAATATGGATTGGAGACGCAATTAGCGAAGATGTTAGACTTATGTATGGACACTCAGGTTTTTTTGGCAGGCTGGGATTGAAACCCATGACTTTTTCCATATACTGAAAAAGGCTTATTTTGAATTGTCAAGACAAACAATTGGGTAAGGCAGTGTTTATAGCCATGCTGCAGTTCAAATGAACAGAATATAGTACTATACAAAATGATACCAAGATGATTAACAAACCTAACCAATGTTTTGTAGTTTCTCTTTCTTTTTTGTTTGCTTTTTGATTATTCTTTTTCACCCCAATTAATCCTCCCTTATCCCCCTTCCTTGATGTCTACCAAACATGGTGTACTTTATATGTATTTATGTTCATTCCAAATAATCGTTTAACACAAATGTTCTTATGTGTATATACTTCCAATCATGGGTATCATTTTTGTTCAAATACGGAGTATAGCCCTGATTCGAAAAAGACGGTGTGAACCGTCAAAACACGTGTCATCTTAAAGGGCAATTTCACCAAAAATGCATCATTTACTATTCCACAATAGAGTCGAGTCTTATTTGTGTGGTTGCTATTGGCGCATGAGCAGAACCAAGTGTAACCAAAACTAGAACAACCCAGGAGAAGCACTACAAAACAGTCATTGTGTGTTGGTGATACAGGTTCAGAGTTTGGAAGCGGTAGGTAAAGAGAGAAGGTTGGCAAAAGCACAAACTGGAGAGGAGGAGGATGGAGAGGGAGAGGACTAGAGGGGTGAAGAAGCTAGGGAGAAGGAAGGAGGAGGGAGGCAACATCAGGCGCGATTGGGAGTGGAGCTGAGGTAGTAACATCAGGTGGCGGACAGAACACTGAGTTGGAAGAGGTAATAAAGAGGTGGGGGTGGTGCTTAGGTGGTACCAGCGGATTGTCAAGACAGAAAGGAGGAGGAGGGGGGGGGGGGGGTAACAGGAAGCTAAGGTGGTACAGAAGAGGAGGAGAAGGTATCAGATAGCGAGATAAAGACTGAGGAGGAGGAGGAGTAGAAGGAGGAAAGCAGTCCTGAACCTAGAACAAGAAGACCCTACAGGAGCACATCAGCCATAGGAAAGACCAGAAGAGAGCATGGGCAGGGAAGATCTAAAGGGGTGCTTCTCTACCTCTCCCTGACAGCTACTCCCATGGACAAGTCTACTAGCAAGACTACGTGTGTCCGTTTTCAGATACAGGATCCCACAAAGAGCACTGCTAACGAGTCAGGCAACTGAAGAAGGGTTTGGGAAATCCTAGTGTTCACAATACCCAGCGAGATAAAAAAGGTGGGAGAGGTCTCTCTTTTTAACTGTAAAGGAAGAAGGGAGGACATCTGAAGGACAAAAAGAAGCTGGAAAGCCTTGGGAGCCCTGCGAGTGACTGGGGAGGACATTGTGAGAACTCCAAGATGTGGAGGTTCAACTAAGACTGAGGAAAACAACCTCCCGACACATTTGGGCTTGGGGAAGATCATGTTTTAAATTGGCCCATCTTTGTAAAATAGTCCCCTAAATAAAAGGCTTGAAATTTAACATATGGCCTTGGCATGCTTCTTGGCCCCAGCCATCCCTATGATAGAACCCATTTAAGCACTTGCATGCAAAGCTCCGCTTGAGGGACAAGAAAACAAGAGACCATCAGGCCCAGAAACCTCAAATAACTGTGCCACGTGCGTGAGCCCGGCCTGAAGATGGCCATTGTCACCATGATCACCTGAAAACTCTCAGGCAGCAGGATACCCATCATCACTGTGTCCAGCACTACCTCTATGAAGTGCAGCTACATGAACAGGACCGCATTCATTTTTTTTATTGAAAGGAGACCCCCCCCTGAACACGTAACACTATTGTCTACTGAAGCATTGAATGCACCCCTTATACATCCCAGACCAGATGATTTCACCAGCCAACATTCGAAGTAGGGGAACACCTCCACTACTGCCAGAAGCAAATGGAAATCCCCAACTGCCATCAAATGTATGAAGACCATTGGACTGAGGTTAGGCCAAAGAGAAAAACCCTGAACTGTCAGTGCCAACCTAGCTTTCTGTATTGATGCTCTACTTTATTCCAAATTGCAGGTATTTTTGTGAGCTGCCAATATCGGGATAGTGAAAATATACATCCTGGAGGTTTACAAAACTCTCCCATTGACCTTAAACAAGAGCGCCCGGAATCTGGAACAATGGTTCCATGTTGTTCTAGCAACTCCACTTTCTTTGTGCCCCTTTTTCATCACTTTCGTTATGCCGCTTTTTCCTTTGTACTGCTATACCCATGTTATTGCTCTGTTTCGTTGCCTCCCCTTCCATGCAGCAAACTTCTTTTTCCGATACCAGTTTCTGGTTTTGCCAAATGTGTGGGGCGCACGCCACACATTTGCCAAAACCATTGTTAGAAAAGAACAGAGAGAAATGGGGTTCTGAACTGAGAACATCTGGTTGGCATAGCAACCAGCAATGCCAAGGAATGAAATGGCCAACTCACTAAAATGTACTTACTATTCCAGACTCCTTCACTGCACTAATAAATGAGGAGCTCCCTACCAAGATTTGCTCCAATCAGCAACTTTGGAAGATACAAGTCAGCTGGGCTTTCGTTTCCCAGTTGCGTAGTGATTTGCCTATTTGGGCTACTTTCGGTGGCAATCTTTTTTTCGGTTTACTAGTCCTACTCGTCCACTTTTTCTTTCAAATTCAGTTGTCTCAGATATTTTTAAAGGCTGACACAACCAAAAAAAACACACATTTTCTCTTCCTCCTTTCTTCAAACAGTCCCACCATTTAATTATTCCTATATTACCAAAACTGCTATGTTCCGCAATAAACGACGCTCAGAGCATACATGGGCATCCTCACCCAAGGATTGTTCCCTTTTCTTGTTGCTTTGTACACTATAGAGCTCTTGGCAGACTACGTATCTGCTCATTATAAAACTCCACTTAAAGTTTTCGATCTAACATGGCGCGCACTTGTTCTTTTTGTTTTACTTTTCATTGTGTGTGGCATTGTGACTGAGCTGTCTAAGGCACTGAATTAAGGCTCCAGTCTCTACCAAGGCATGGGTTTGAATCCCACCTCTACCAGCTGTTTTCTCCACATATTACCATTACTTTGTTTTTAAAACTTTATAAAGTGGGCATATGCTTACCAGTGCCTGGTAATCGGTGAGTGTACCTTGTGCAATTGTATAATAATGTACCTCTGAACATAAGTGATTTGTAAAGCTGTCGCAGGAGGCAGCAGCGTCCCATGGGCGTAACTTGAACTATACCTCAGTGTAACACTTCCTTTCTGTATTTATTTCAAAGTGCTGCTGTCTTAGTTTATATTTTTAGACTACAATCCTGACTGTAAATACAGGTTGTACAAGGTATACAAGAGACCTCTCAACAACAGGAATTGTCCACATGCTCTAAACTGCAGTTAATGCGCCCTCTCAGGCATCCTCCATTGAATGTGTGTACAGGGATTGAGTGTGACTGTGTAACAGACATTGCCAAAGTCCATAGTTTGGCCTTTGTATAGTGAACACTTTCTCTGGATTCTATACACATGGCAAAGCGGTGGGCTGGGTGGGGTGTAACAAGGTCAGGGGAAGATGTTTCCTCCACTTTAACCTGTTCCCTTGTGTCCGGTGCACCCCTCCAACCCCATCTCCTGCAGGATGCATTGGTGCTTTAGTTAAGGAAAACACAAAAAAAGCGCTTGCAGGATTGTTCCATGTTATGATCCTCAGATGAGTGCGTGTGCAGTGAGTTTAAATTCTTCCGGGGCGCTGCCTCCGCTATGTTCCCAAAAGGTACATTTTCATTTTTTAAATTGTATGTTTGTGTATGCATATGTGTGCGTGCAAGAGTGTCTATATGAGTGCGTGTTTGAAAGAGCGAGAGGGGCGGAGTCTGCTTGAGTGGCAGGCATGTGTTTGAAAGGTGGTGTATACTTCAACGATCACTGCTGCTATTCTAGTGTTGGCTCAGCTTCATTTAAGTAATTTACAGTGACCATTACTGGCATGGATCGTGGATGCTGCTTCAGGAAGTGATTTACAGTGACCATTAGCAACATCCGTAGAGTGACCGCAGCTACATAAATGTGACTAACAACGGAATTGTGGGATATGTTCTTTATACAGGCTTCATGAAAATGTTGCAATGACTGTGGTGATATGAAATTGATTATATTTTTTCTTGTTACCCTGGAGACTGGTAAATTGTATGGCTTTTTACCCTGTTTTTCGATTAAACAAGCTTTACAACGCACCATTTGAACACAATATTTAAAAGATTATCTAGATGGGTGTGTCAGGAAAGATCCCTCTTTACTGCACCTTTCCTTCCATTTTTATGGACCCCCAAACCTTTTGCTTTTGTTTTGAATCCTGACCTGTACTTTTGACAGTGCAGTAAAGCCTTAAGCTTCACTACACTGCCATCTGTTATGGGGAAACTGACATGTCCTTCAGGCTGCTAGTACTGGGAAACATTGTTTCCCTTAGTCTTGTGACTTTGTTACTACTTTTAGTAACTTGTTATCACCTGTGGTAACTTTTATCAATGTACAATCTATGTTAAAATGCAGTACAATGGGGTACCACTAGTTTTTGCCCTAGACTAACACTCAAAGCATGTTTGGTTAATCTAGGTGTACTAAAGGGACAAGCTGGTGGCAGCAGTGACTTTTTACCATTTTCTGGTGCTTTTCATTTTAGCCTTACCGCGTTCGGCTACTAACAGTGGTGAGTGTCCAAACATGGCCGTGCCACAGTTTTTCGCTGGTCCTTTGGCCATCTTGTTCTTAGCCTTCTTCCTGGCCTGTGAGGCCAGGGAAATCCTTATATTGACCTCCAGTGCCCGGGAATGCAGAGTGGTAGGTAGGGGTGTGGGTGTGTGTATAGGGGGGTGTGTATAGGGGTGTGTGTAGGTGTGTGTGTGTGTGTGTGTGTGTAGGGGTGTGTGTGTGTAGGGGTGTGTGTGTGTAGGGGTGTGTGTGTGTAGGGGTGTGTGTGTGTAGGGGTGTGTGTGTGTAGGGGTGTGTGTGTAGGGGTGTGTGTGTGTTGGTGTGTGTGTGTTGGTGTGTGTGCGTGTAGTCCTGCTATTGGGAGTTTTGGCTCTTATATGGCTTTTAGGATAAGAAGGGCACCCCTATACCCATTCTTCGGAGGTCCTGGGGTAACCTGAAGGAGCCAAGACTTCTGTCCAGCTTTGAGACCCGTAAAGAGACTGGAGACCTGACTGAAGGAGGCCTGGCGACCACATTTTTTTTTGTCCTGGTGGAGCCCAGTCTTGATCTTAATCTTCAGCAGTCCTGGGAAGGAGCAGCGACCCTTGGAGTGGAGGAACATCCATTCCTGACGTCTGCTCGGTACCCTGCGAAGAAGAGCCATCAGAAGCATCCCGGCACGGTCCTGTGGCTAACCAGATCTGAGTTTGGGCTACTGGGCTACCATGCTGCTGACGTCGTCATTCCGAATTGAGGCCTGGAACTTGGGAGATCCTCAGCTTGTTTTACAAGACGTACCTCAACAAAATTCCGGAGTCCTAGCATCAAGGCGACCCGAGATAGGAGGTAAAGTCTAACCACGGCAAGTGAGGCCCTTTGCGTTGCCTTGCTGCAGTGACCCTTACCTGTGTCGAGTCCAGTCCTGAGAAGGGTCCTGCACAGTGTTTTTCTGCATTCTTCATCCCAAAGTCCTTGCACCACCGAAAGACACCGGCCAGATATCAGCTCAAACCAGCAACCCCTGTGAATCAAGGACTGAGGCTGACAGCGGGAAAAGCAACCTGAGACCTTCTTCCATTGATCTGCCAAGTCCTGGGAAGACGAGTACGGGGGGCAAGTTACAGTGGTTCTTACGTGCCCCTAAACTCCCTTTAAAAGTTTTCCTAACTTTTACTAAACGTTTGCTATACATTGGCTTTGCCAATGCTCGCTCATGCAAGCCTTACGAAAGTTGGGGACACTTCTATTAGTTCGAATAAATTGTCCTCTAACCCTCAGAACTGTTCACTGGACCCCATAGGCCCTACCTTCATTTGTTCCTGCATCACAAACTGTCAGATCTTTCCTAAACCTTTAGGCATAAGGCCTCAGACAACTTAGGGAAGGACCTTTCAAGTTAGGGTTAATTCTCTGTGGACCTGTAGTACATACAACTAATCTGCACTTTTCTTTTACAGGAGTTTGATTTGTGTTATGCCCTACACTGGTGGCTGTATATATGTAATCTATTATTGGTGGTGTGTGTTACTACTACCTGTTAATAGTCATTTTTCATAGTGTTGTTAGGCCATAAATAAATAAGTGTATTTTATACATACTGTGATTGTGATACAAGTGTGATTTGTGATTCCCATTGTGTGTACTCATTCTCGACACTTTACAAGCTCACCACCTCTTCAGACTTCGCCTAGACCTCTCATCACTGCAATCTTAAGTGGTTTCTCTACAGCTCCCAGAGCTGTGCCTGTCGCAATATAGGTTGGCCTTCTATACATCTGTCCACGAGGCCAGAGTATAGAAAATCAGTCCTAACAGGGAGAAACCCCTAAACCTCTGTCGCCCTCATTATGGTTGGTCGCTCATGCCGATGATGAGATGTTAATGCTCATCAACTAAAAATATTCATCTGCCACCTTGAATCATTTACAGCGCCAGTACCCTTTGAGGACATCGGCTGCCGGTACCAAGAGCTGTCAATACCACTGATTCATGGTTAGGGGGTGCAGAAGGAAGGCACACAGTGAGAAGAGAAAGAGGGGAAGTGTTTGCGCTTTATGTTTAATCAGAAAGGCAGGGCCAAGAATAAAGAAAAAGGTGAGGCCTAAAAAATGATAGGGCATGACATAATCCTCTTTATTCAATGTGCTACATTTTGTGGTATTACGAAACCCAGACATGCACCCTGTTCAGAGTATGGAACCTTTTGCCATGCACACCTAGTATCTCTGATGAGTACAACCCTTGCTGTATAGAAGTGAGCTCAACACTTCAAGATAAACGTCCCCTACACATTTTCAGAAAAAAATTGAAGCATTTCTTCCATAACAAGAATTTCGTTCATGCAGCCCCCACTTTTGATGTCCTCAAAATGTTGATGTTACACTTCGGCAGAGAAAAACGTCCCTGCGGTGTACGTCCCATTCACAGGCTCCTTTTTGGAGCAGATACAGGTTGCCATGGCGTCTGTACAAGCTACGACGGAACCCGTGTCAGCTGACACGTCGCGTACGTGAAGGTCGTACAACAAGGCACGCCCGCCTTACGGGTTTAAAACTGCCGTCTTCCAGCAGGCTCATTGCTGCTAATTATTGCTTCTTAATTTTTGCGGTTACGCCCGTGTTCCTTTGTGAAATCTTGTCAAAGAATCCCGACTTGATCTCCTGGTTCAGACCCACACCCAAACTTTTGGATTGTTACGTCTCCTATTCCATTGGCACTTCTTATAGACCGTTACGGTATCGACCTGGACTGACCCTGGACTGCCTTCTCTCCGCCCTTATTATTGTCGTGATCTTCTGGTATTTGACGCAGAACGTTATTTGGATTGTCCTTCCCTGCTCCTGCTGTCTTTGCAACTCATTCGTCAGCAGTTACTCGGAACACCTCAGTTGCTCCAACCCTCGTTTGGGAAGCGTGTGTTTCAGGTAACCAACTGCGTTTCTTTTCTGCTATTTCTGCCAGCGCCATCTTTGACTTTTGCACCTCATTTACCTACTGCTCTGTTGGTATTCCTCTGTACTGGATTTGGGACATTCATTGAACTACAACACTCAACAAACTTATTTTCAAAGTGCATATTGACGCTCTCCTGATCCTGCACCAACCCGGCTCTAGCGCGACCCTCGTGCCGCCCGGGTTTACTTCCCTATACTAACTTACCTGTTTATTATTTTTTCCTGTCGTTTGCTCCAATCCGGATATCGTTTACCCTTGAGAGTCCCACAATTCCAGTCTGTAGTTTTGGCTTAAAACTCTATAGGAAGAATCCATTAGATTAAATCACTCAATTGGGTTTACTTCTTTACTTGTAGGTCCATTCTGGGGAAAGTTCCACTCCGATCCCTGCCTAGGTATTTCCTGTCCCATACTGTGCTTGATTGCTTCCTTGGTTTCTCAGCACTGTCTAATATCTTTGTATTCCTTTGCAGCATTGGTATTGGCGGTGTGTGTTCTCCCCGCTCTTTTATTCAACTGACATCTCTGTTCCAATAGAAACAGCTGAGAGGTACGTTGTAAAGAAGAGCCCCTCTTTGACGAAGCCTGGGTCTTGTACTCAGGGGAGCTGGAATTGGAGGCCGAATATCGATTCCTGTGTACATATCGTCTCCAAGGTCATCTATCTTCCTGACCTATTTATGGAGCGGTGAGTAACAGTTGACCGATTAAGCAGACTGAGGCACAGAAAGGTACATTTCTTTGCTGGCGACGACAGAACTTGGTAATGTGTGGACGTCGGCCATTTTGAAATGTTGTAGATTTAAATGTAGCTGTAATGAAGGATGTAAAGTTGCTGCATATTAGATTTGACTCAGTGTTCTGGTTCCTAATTCCACATCTTGTCTTGCAACAGTTGGCATAAAAAATAGATAAAGTAATCTCAATGCGAGCACCACAATCATACATATGTATATATTGAGGTGTTAAACAACACAGTGGGGGAGGGGCTTTCCCATCAGGGAATGGCCCTTTAACTGGGGCTGATGGGTCCAAGCCAAGTGAGGGGCTCCACAAAGGGCTAAAGGCAATTACTCTCCTGCAAAGTCACCAGAAGCAGCAATCAAGGCCATAAACACCCGTGTATCATGTCCAGACTGTTAAAACTATTTCTTTTTTTTCTGAACATTTTATTTTCAACAAACACAGTTTGAGCAGCAGATTCAAGAGAATAGAACAAAGAAAAATTGCTTTGACGCCACAATCAGCTATTTCTACAACCAGGTTACAATAGAAATAGGGATTAAAACAAATTAGGTCTATGGGTATAAATCAGCGTGTGAGCAAAACCTGGCAAACAGTGACAAATCATTTTGAATATTCAATAGATTCCCATGCAGGATGGCAAACTTCTTTCCATTGCCCATGTATTCCCACAAACCTCTTTTGCTTAATGCCCACCACACCTTAGCTCACCCATGTCCACCTACCCCACCTTATCTCACTCTAGCTCACCCCATCCTAGGCCACTCAAGCTCACAGTGAATGTTCCAGTTGCAAGTCCATTTGGAAAAATCCTGATCGTATGTCTAAGTGCTCACACATTTACCACGTATTGCCACCAATGCCCAGTTTCCTATACCATTTGGATAACAGGTGCTGCAGCCTGCCCTACTCCCTCAGAAACCCCAGATGGTGATTTGGTATCTGGCAAGTGATCGTAATTCTTGGCCATAAAATGGCAACATACAGAAAATGGGGTGAGTAGCTGTGTATATTATGGAAATGCTCATCAAATCTCTGGGAAGTGGCAATCGAAAGTCTGCACAAGAGCCAAAACTATTGGCTTTGCCAATACTTGTTTTTACAGTAACTGCTTAGGTTTAACCAACGTTTTTAAACATAGCCATTTATCCTCCTAGGAAAGTTAAATCTGGGTGTGTTGAATTATGCTGTGCTAATAAAAAAAAAAAAGAAAAAAGCCTTTTTTCCTCCCTCTAGGACAGTTGACTCGGTGTGTTTTTTCTAACAGCACCATACAAAATTATTCCCCCATCCCCCTTCTAGAAATTTTGACTGGGGTGTGTTGTACTGTGCTGTGTTAAAAAAACTGGAGCCTCCCCCCCTTCTAGGAAAGTTGAATCTGGCACTGTTATGGGGTCTCTCTAGGCTCTCCCACCTTGACCCCCACCCACCCACCGCAAGGCGTGTCGTTCATTGTTGCGAGTTACCGTTCCTCTACTGTGTCTTCCGTTGTTGTGACCCCAGGACCCTCTGTGCATTCTGAGTTGTGAGGCACAGGGCTGTGCGTCTGCCTCTTCTCTCACGCCCTTCTCCTCCACCAACCTCCTTCGCACCCCCTATGGTGCTCTGTTTCTCCCATCTTCTCTAACTGCTACTGTATCTCCTACCCTATCTTTCTCATTAAGTCCGGAAGGAATATGTTCAAGAGGGACATCCTGGGTTCCAACCCAGGGCTCCCCATCGCTGATACCTACACCGGTGCTTCCTCCAGACAGACTCTCACCAACATCCTCTTTGTCGTTCCCTCAACAGACCTATGGACCCTTCATATGGTCTCTGTTCTCTCTCCATTTTCCTCCTCTCCCATTAATGGTGGCACCAGGTGGGAGGTCCTCTTGGCCTCCTTCCACTCCTCCAAAACCATCATTAATGATCTGAATGGAACAGCCTTGGATCAGGGCCGTCAGCCCAACCCCCTCGTTTTTGATGGGAGTTTCCTGCGTCTTATCAGCGTCCTCCCTTCTCCTGATACGCCTTCCTCCACCTCTCTGGTACCCTCCTTTTCTCCTCTGCCCACCCTTGGGCCCCTCTACCACCTCTGCAGTGCGTAATTCAAGCCTGTACCCCTCCATGGAAGTCTTTCAAATGTGGCAACCTGCTCCACGTCCCTACTCTCAACTCTCGTTCTGCTGTCAACACTCCTCTGACATCTGTCTTCTCGAAGTACTCAACCTAGATTTCCTTGCTCTCACCGAGCCAGTTCTGTCACAAGTTTTGACGGTCTCCTCCGTGAGACCTACAAGATCCTCTCCAAACACAGAACCAACCGTCCTGGAGCTGGAGTAGGCCTGATCCTTACGCAGGCTTCTCCTCCTTTGAATACCTGGTCTATTTCTCCTGCCCTCTGTTGCCACCATCTACAGGCCGCCGTCTTCTTCTCTGAATGGGCTGACCTCATCTCTCCTTGCCTCTACTTCTCAACTTCTCCTACTTGGAGACCTCAACATTCAGCTGGATGCTTCCAATCCCTCCTCGGGGCTCTTCTGCAATCTCTGCGACACTATCTCTTCCTCCACTCTACCCTCTGGCCCGACACTCTGCCGGGCACACCTTGGATGTCCTCATCTCCTCCGACATCCCCCTCTCTAACCCTCGAACCATTCCTCTCTCTTGGACGGACCACTTCTGCTCTCCTCCAACCTGACACTCTGTCCTCCAGGTGAAGCCTACCCCAGCACTGCCACCAACCTTCTCGGTCATCCAGCCCATGAAGCGTGAGTCAGTGGAGGCCTTTGATACTACTTTCTCTTCTCATCCTACTCTTGCGTCTGACTCACACTCTGACACAGCCCTTTCTAGCCTGCATCTTTCTATCACTAACACTCTCAATGTCCTTGCCCCCGTCATGAAAATCCGCCTGAAGCCTACATCCAAGAGAAACTCTTGGTATGACTCCAACCTTGCCACCCTAAAACGCAGGTGTAGGGTAGCCGAGAGGCATTTCATTGTGCATCCCCTCCTGAAGAAACCGTCCGCCGATCCTTCCTGTCTGGCAAACTACTGCCCTCTCTCTATCACTCCTTTCATGGGCAAACTCTTGGAAAAGCTGGCCATCTCCAAGTTCACTCTCCACACTGTTGGTGGTCTCCATGACCATCAGTTGGGCTTCAGTACAGCCAGAGGAACGGAAACCTCTCTCCTGAACACCTGTGAAGACCTGTTCACTAATCTCAATTCTAGCCTTCCTTCTGTCCTCATCCTCCTTGATCTTTCTTCTGCTTTCGATATGGTCAACCATGCCATCCTGATCAATGGTCTCTGTGAGAACCTGGGCATTGCGGATCAGGCCCTCGCCTGGTTGACTTCCTTCCTCCTGGACCGTTCCTCTCAGGTCCAACTGGGGTTCTTTCTCTCCACCACCTCTCTCTACACATGTGCTGTTCCCCACGGCTCCAACCTCTCGCCACAGGGTTTCAACCTCTACGTGGCCCCTGTGGCCCACCTCATCTCTACTTTCTCCTCTAACTTTCAGTGTTATGCAGATGACACTGAGCTCTCCTTCAGGCTCCACTCTGCATCCTCTCTCACTCATTCCCGACCGTCTATCTGCAATTCAGGAATGGTGCGCCTGCAACGATCTCTGCCTCAATGCCAGCAAGACAGAGATCCTCTTCATTGGGACCCCTGCTCCCGCTTTCTCTCTTTCACTGTGGCCCCCCTCCTTGTGCCCTCTCCTGCACCTTCCAGTGAGGCAAAAAACCTTGGGGGTCATCTTCAACTCCACTATTATTCTGCCCTCACATCACGGACCTCTCTAAAAAGTCCCATTATCAGCTGCACCTCCTGAGAGGTATTCTTCCCTTTCTCACTTCCCCACAGAAGCTCAACTTCTCAAGGGTCCTGGTTCTCTCTAGTCTGGACTATTGCAACAGCCTCCATCTCAACCTGCCTTCCTCTACTCTCTGCCCTTTGCAGCTAATCCAGAACAGGACTGCAAGACTTGTCCTTGGCCTCAAGCCCAGGGATCGTATCTCTTCAGCCCTGAAATCTCTCCACTGGCTCCCAGTGGCTGCAAGGATCAAGTTCAAGGCCCTCCGCATTGTACACAAGGCTGTCTGGGGCCAGGGCACGCATTAAATCCAACTCTCTCTTCCTAAACATCTTCCTTCTCTAGCCCTTCGCTCAGCTACCTCTAACTCTGACGGTCAGTTGCTTCTCCAGGCAGAGAGCTGGAGGTACATTTCTCTCCTTCGCAGGGGCCTATCTGTGAAATGGCCTCCCTACCCCTCTCAAACTTGAGAAGGACCACCTCAAATTTCGGAAGCAGCTCAGGACGTTCCTTTTCGCTTCTGATTTCTCTCCTGCTCTCCCTTGCTGACCACCTGTTTGCCAAGCTAGCTTGTCGCCTGGATTCCTCCACGACCTGCACTGCCTCTGTGCACTTAGGGGCTGTATCTGTAACGCTACAGTCCTGCCTCCCCTCCCACGGTTTGCACTTCCTATAGTTGGCTTCCCCGGCTGCACTTACTCAGAGCTACTACTGCCCTGATCGCACTTCTCTTCTTCCTCCCCTCGCACGTTCTGGATGACACAAGGCATAGTAAAATTGTTTGTTTAGTCCTCCCGTTTTCTCACTACCTTGTCTTGTCGCACCTAAAAACACTTCAGTACAGGCGCGTTATAGATAACGCATCATATCTCCCCATTTCTGAAATGGGGAGGCACTCATAACCGTTATCACCCCAGCCCCAGTGGGACTCCCCTTGCTTACAAAGCTCCTCCACATGGTCCTCACACCCTGCTCTCCACTTCCACTCATTGCCTCAGACTCCTACCAGCATCCACTTTCCAGGTCCCAGGAATCTCTCTGGTAAGTACTTGCTACCATGCAGGATACCCATAGAACCATCTATTCATTGTCAAACAGGGACAAAGCACTATAAAATTTAGGAACTTCTCAGATGCATGTTTCCCCACCTCTCCTACCCGAACAAACCTGCCTCATTTAGGTCTATTGTGATGTTGAGACTGGACTATGCCAACTCCCTATACCTAGGAGCCCCGGCATACCAACTCAACAAACTCCAAAGAGCATAAAATACTGCTGCAAAACTGCTCCTTGCCCTGGGTCAAAGAGAGCACTTCTCTCCAGCTCTCCGAACCTTCCACTGGCTCCCAGTCGGACAAAGGGCCACTTTCAAGACCCTGTGGATCACCCACCGTGCAGTGCACAAGACCGGACCATTATACCTACAAGAAAAGATAAAGACATACCTCCCATCCCGCACCCTAAAATCAAGCACTGCCCTCCTTCTAGTGATTAAACCTCCAACTGTCAGGATCAGAGGATACGCCTTCTCAACCTTGGCCCCAGCCCTGTGGTACTCGCTTCCCCCTCATATTCAACAGACCCAAGACTATATGAAGTTCTGCAAAGCTCTAAAAACCTGGCTCTTTCCGCAATACCAAGCACAACCTTCTGAAGCGATTGAACCCTAGCAACCCGATGACTAATGCTCAATGAGATTCCCAACATTGTCATCACTGAATACACTCATTAATTCGCTATTAAGCAACCGCATGCCTGAAATGAAAAATATCGATCTCCTTAGATAATAACTCCAAGCAAAAACTCTCCTAACTGGTATTCACATATCCTTGCCAGTATCCTTGCTACCTTTTCACCAATGCTTCTGCCTTCCAACATGGCCTCTCTGTTTCTCCATCGGTCTTCCCTGCCTGGCCTGGCCTGGCCTGCTCCCCCTCCCAATGGCTGCTCTTGGCTCGTTTAAGCCAATCATTGCAACTGGGAGGCGAGAACCGGCCCGCCCAAACAAGACCCTCAACAAAGGCCTGTGTCTACTCCCTGTCTGCTTCAGGTACGCTTCCCGCCCCCCCCCCACCCCCATTATGTCGCTGTGTGCCCCACAGCCCATATGATGTTGCTGTGTGCCCCCCAGCTCACTCTGGTCCCCCGTGTTGTTGCTGTGCCCTCCAGCCCCCTCTGGTCCCCTGTGTTGTCACTGTGTGCTCCCCAGCCCTCTCTGGTCCCCCGTGATGTTGCTGTGCCCCCCAGCCCCCTCTGGTCCCCCATGATGTCGCTGTGTGGCCCCCACGCTCCCATGTCCTCCGTGATATTGCTGTCTGCCCCTAGCCCTCTTGTCCCCGGGATGTTGCTGTGTGCCCCCTCTGGTCCCCCGTGATATTGCTGTGTGCTCCCTGCTCCCTCCAGCCCCCTTTGGTCCCCCATGATGTCGCTGTGTGACATCCAGCACCCTCTGGTCCCCTGTGATATCGCTCTGTGCCCCTAGCCCCTTCTGGTTCCTTGTGATGTGGCTGTGTGGCCCCCCCGCCCCTCTTTCTGGCCCCCTTACCCAATCTAGACCAGAGAGACCCAAACAATCACAGGCCTATTACAAATGGCAACTTCACCCTAAAGATTATGGACTAGATAGACACCATGTGTTAGGCAAAGTTTATATGCAGTACCCTTTGGGACCACTACACACAACTAGGACTACAGGTGTAAGCAAAACCAACCTTTGTTAAAAGTCTTTACTACACAGTTTTGGTAGCGCTGCTCAGTAGCCAGGCTTATTTCAAGAGGGGAATGTGAGCTGTGATGATGTTACACAGAGGTCTACAATCACAAGTATTCAAATAGATTCTTATACTCAAGGTTTCTTGGTAGCACACTTATTAATTTATTTCACAGTCAGTTATAAAACATTCACTAGAAGGAGGCAATCTATATCAAACAAACATATACTTCAGTACTTTACACGGTACAGGTCTGAGGCATTTAAACTACTTTGAAGGAGGAGCAAAATGGCATTCAGAGTACTTTGAAGTAGGAGCAAAAAGGCATAGGTTAATAAAAAGAATATTACAGTTACTCTTAGACAGTGCAAATAGTTTGAGTTCACCAGAGGAGCCAATTAAATGCAATAGGGTAGGCCAAAGTCAAAGGGCTAAAAAGCCTTGTATAGGA
Source organism: Ambystoma mexicanum (assembly GCF_040938575.1). NCBI lineage: Eukaryota > Metazoa > Chordata > Amphibia > Caudata > Ambystomatidae > Ambystoma > Ambystoma mexicanum. Next base: position 744,666,693 of record NC_090936.1, read on the forward strand.
TAAAGCAGTTCTGGTAGTTGAACAGAAAAGTATTTGGCAAAGTTCTCAGAAGTAGCTCCTCAGAAGAGGAGCTGGTGACGTCACAGGAGACTAGCATGACGCAATAAGAATACTGGCTGAAGAGAATGCATGGACCTTATAGAAACTGATGACTAAGTTAAAAATTGCGTAAACTTTCATATGCGAGAAGAAGATTGCACATGTGTGACACACTGCAGAAAATGTAAGCCGTTCAATAACAGTACAGATGCAGCAACGCAAGTAGATGAAGTCATTTTAGAAGCTGGCTATACGTAGTGAATAGACTGCAGTCGAAGCCGCCAGTATATAGAACTGGACATTGGTGTGATGAATTTAGTAAGCCCGGACCCATGGAGAGGAAAGGCTGAGAACTGTGTCGCAGCAAAGAATGAGCTGAGATAGTGGATACAAATGGCAAGGCTGTCTGGCCTGGTACCAAAGTTGAAGACCAAGCCAAGACCGGTTATCTATCCTTGAAGGCGGTGAACGTGATAAGTTGAATCATCCCTTGTTAAGGTGCAAAGAGAGAACACCACGTTTGCCAGGTTGTACTTATTTAAGACAATTAAATGCTGCAAAATGGAGCTAATTGTGGTCTCCTATCACGTGAGCCAAGGATGGACATAGAGTTGAGCTTGGGGTCCTAGAACAACAATAGTGCATGCTCGTATGCCCTAATATTCCCAAAGACAACAATACTCTGCAAGCCCAAGTTCAAAGAATCTTCATGGTAGAAGGCATGGGGGACGAGGGGATGAGACGTTGGGCTAATTGTGTGGGGAGGTAGAGTCAAGTCCACCTCCTGACACATGGGTCTGAGCTTACATGCTGCTAAGTGAACCGAATGTTCCAGACATGGCACGAGCATGCCAACCAATTGTAGAGGGATGTACAACAAAGGGCCTTATAGTTTGATAACCAAAGAATATTGTGTACTTAATAGTGTTGAGGATTACATGTTTTAGAGGTAGGCATAAGTTGTCCACCTGACTGTAGACATCCAATCACAATCCCGCCCCTTATAGAAAGTATACCTCGATGTTCCCCTTGAGCCTATTACAACCCCTCGTAGGTTTTTCTCATTTACCACATAGTAGGATGTCTCGCATGACTAATATTAAGTATATAAATGTGTTTTTATGATAAATTCACTGAGAGCTCGAATTTTTGAGTAACGGGAAATATTGTGTGAAGAAGAGATACTGCCTAGAGTCCTGGCTCAAGAGAGTTCAAAAGAAGACGTTTCAAATCCCAAAGGGGGTAGAGCAGAAATAAATGCATCAACAGGTTCATGTAAGGTGACGACTCAAACCATGTATTGGATACATAGAAAAGGCGAGAGAGAGAAAGGTGATCACAGTGTTTATTAATGTGTAAAGTCGACTAGTCTGTATATTGTTTGTTAAGTAAAAAAACATCAAGGAGCGATAGAAGTTGTGAAGTAATTGAAAAAAAGGTAAGGCACTATAGTGACTACCATAGTGAAGTGGTTAGTACCAATCCAAAAATAGAGATAGCCAATTAAGAAATTAAAGATTTGAGCGGCGATTGATGGTGCACGCTCATTTGTTGCTTTAAAGGTGTTGAAAAAGTGGCCATTTAAGCAAAAGTATAAAGGTTATTTTAGAAGTCTGGTAAGTATTGACAGTCAATTGAGACTGGTCATCATGGGAGACAGTCCACTTATGCAGTTATGCAAGACATTACCAAAGCACAAGCCCAAGCTCAAACAGTATAGTGCGGAATGGGTGAAAGGCACGGCAGATAAGATGTTCATACCGTGGCCACAAGGGGGATCATTGTCAAAAGTGGTATTGCAACACATGACCACATACTTGCACGCTGCGTACACGGGGAAGAAATTAGAGAAACGATCAGCGATTCTAGAGCTCAGGAAAATGTATCAGGAAGGAAGAGAGGATCCGCCATTGAGTGGTGGATGCTTAGTCAGCGTAAGACGGAAGGTGTTGAGCCCTCAGCTCCCCTTACCTCACATGAAGTAAAAGACGTTAACATGGAAGAAATAGGGTTGTATCGTTTAAAAGGAGTTGAAAGCAGCAACAGGGGATAGTAACCGAATATACGAACCGCCGGCTTATATCAGTGATGATAGACCAGAAGAGATTAAGAGAAGAGATCTGTAAGATCATACAAGACAAAGAAGAAAAGAGTGAGCGGTCGAATCTATCGACAGAAATAGAAAGAGAAATTAAGAGATGGAAAGGAGAGAAGGTTAAAGCGGACGAGATAGCGCTCATGCAGAACAAATGGATGGGTGGACAGATATTACTTAAAGATGGGAAAAACATTGAGGAAGTTAGGCCGAGAGAAGATAAGGAAGATGTTGGGGAGAACTTTCATATTTACTGTTTAATTCCTCCCACCTTAGAGACCTCCAGCTCTTTTGCTGAACTTTGGGACTTTGTACTTTTAATTCTATGTGTTTTCTGTGTTTCTTTTGACTTTGGAGTCTGACAAACTCCATAGGCATCATCTTTACATTGTGACACACAGCACCTTCAGTCCCGTGGCACAGGGAAGTCTCTTACATTTCCCAAATGTTTAAATACCTTGTATTGGTACAACTACTGTTTCCAAGAGCAGTGAAGTGAAATTGACTTTTACATTTTGTAACTTTCTAGACCCAGCACACCCAATCTTAGCATAGGGTGCTGGAGGTATTACATAGTATCCCGTTGGTCTAGTTTCTCATGTAACATTTTTATGTTGCCCTTTCTACAATTAATGGCTGGTGGCAGTGGTTTACTTTTTCCTACCATTGTGTGTTTTTACCACGGGCTGTAATTGCAGCTACAGTAAAGCACCCATGGGTGCCCATTTTCTCAAAATTGCCCTTCTTGAGATTTACTCTGCACGCCAAACCAGGTTTGGTCCCTGTGTTCGTTTCGTCTTTGGCAGGATTCACTAGTGAAACCGGCCTCTGGCTCCAGAGTGTCTGGCAGGAACAGGAAGTGAGAGAGGTGCCCGAAACTCCCTGTGCTTAATCCTCTTGGTTACTGGAATGCACCCAAAGGTGATTGGCCGGCTGGCTGTCCTCGGAGGAAAAGCCCTGCAACGGATGACTTCTCCCCGTGCGTTGGTGGGACCAATAAACCCCAAAACAAACGTATCTGGACATCCTCTCGGAGCTGGCTGTACTTCCATTGCTGCTGCAGGAACCGATTGCCAGGGAGAGGAACACCAGATCGAGTGCTCCGTTTTTAAGTCGGACCAAGCTTCAGGAAGATCCTCCGGACTCCCATGAAGCAGGACTGACCAAGCCTGAGCCACCTGAACAGAGTGCTGGACCCCAGATGTGAGGAAAGTCTATAGTGCAATCCGAGAACTGCAGTGGTGTGGTTTGTGAGAGTCGCGAGGAGCTGAAACTGCAAAGTGCTGCTGAGTGTCCTCCCTCTTGTCCCCACGACTGAGGCCCAGGAACAACAGGATCTGCAGACCTACACAGGAACAGAAGCCAGCTGGAACCAATTTCTTCTAACCAAAGGTACTGTAAAACTAAGAGGACTTACCTTTTGTCGTGTGGCCTTGCTAGTTCTCAGTTGAGACTTGTCTAGGTTGCTTTGCAGAGTTGCTTGCAGCTTTGCCCCTCACAAGCCTCCCAGTTTATGGCCCTACGGTGATTTCATTTTTATACAGAAACTTCTAAAACAGTGTGCAAGAATTTACCTACCTGCAAGAAGTGCTTCAGTTCACCTAGACCTTTGATTAACATTGGCTGTCCTGGCTCCCTGAAAGACTCTTACCTCTGACTTCCTGCTTTGCCTTTCCCCCAGGAAAGGGGTACTTTACTTTGCATTGGAGGGTTTCAAAAGTACTTACCTGCTTAAGAATATTTGTTAACCATTGTTTTATTTCCTCAACTTCTTTTGACACTAAACTCAGTATTGCTCTAAATGTACCAGTGATATAGTAACATCCACAGTGTCCTAGATATTTAAGTCTCCTTAGGGTGTAGGAAGAATCTGTGTTCCATCCCAAATGAGTATTTGCAGATTTAGAGAAACTAACAGTGTTTATTTTTGAAGTATGTTTTTGAGTTCCATATATATTGCACCCTTCTAAAGAAGGCTTATTCAAGTGACTGTTTAATAATTTAATAATTGTTTAATCAAGAAACCTTGAGTGTAAGTGTTAATTTGGATACTTGTCACTGTGAATCTCTGTGATAACCCTACAGCTCACATTGACCCCTCTTGAGATAAGCCTGGCTGCTCAGTCACTACCAACTTGTGTAGTACATGCTTATACTAAAGGTTGGGTTAACTATTGCCAAGAGGTCAAGGCTGGTGCAGTCTCCCACAGGGTACTGCATACAATCTTGCCTAACAGACGAACAAGAAAGAAGAGATAAAGAACGAGAGAAGAGATTGAAAGAAGACGAACAGAAAAGGAAGAACAGGGAGCAATGAGACCAGATGCATCAGGAGGACTAACAGAAAAAAGAAGAACAGGCAGAAGAGCAAAGAAAGTATGACAATAGACAGAGCGATAGACAGGGATAGAAGAGAAAGAGTGAGAGAAGAGGAAGAAGTGCAAACACTCGGACAAAAGAATACAGAGACGAAGGGAAGAAGAGGAAAGAAGGGAAAGAATAAGGAGAGAAGAACAAAGGCAAGAGGAAGTAAGAATTAGAAGGGATGCAAGAAAGCGAAGAGAACTAGAGGAAGGAATAGAACGAATAAGGAGACAGCGGGGTCTTGATACCAGTCTCATTCGTAAAGTACCAGTAAGGCCAAGCCCAGAAACACGATGGGATAGAATAGAAGAGTTCCTTCCGATAAAGGAAGTAACACCAGGGGCATCTAGGGTTGTGATAAATGAAGAAAAAATGGGATGTGGAAAGCATCCAAGAGAGGATCGATAAGGCCCATCAACAGTTGAGACAAAATAGCGAGCATGAAACTCGAGTGAACGATGATTGATCCCTAATATCTCGATCACAAAGACAGAAGGAAAGCCTGTTCAGTGATGAACACCGAGCATTGTCTTTAAGTAGATTGAATCTGGATACGGGTGAAGGGGATGATAGTCACACTATTTGGGGAAAAGACATGTCAGACGAGGAAAGAATCCAGTCTTGGGGTAGAAGGAGGGAATGCGTGCACCTCCGATGGAAGCCTGCAAATAGATAAAGTAGTAAGAAGGTCGGATATGGAACAACCTAAGGATAGGACGCCAGATCCCATAGCATATCCAGAGTGTCCCAGAGGACGATCATATAGTGAGAAGAGAGAATTGCCGTCATATGTGAGCAGGTTAAGATTGTTACCATCAAGGAGACGGTCATGGACACCCGTCCCTGCCATGGAGAGACTAATGATGGGAGCAGACTGTGGGTTAGGGTTTACACAGTTTGCCTTATTGGAAAAAGGGAGAGCAAGACCACAGTATATTCCATGGCCGCAGATGGACAAGGATAATTTAAGGTGTAAACTCCCGAGTTTTACTTCGGGCGCTGGGAAATGGATATAAGAGTTAGAAAAAATGACAGGAGGAAATACGCTGTCCATAGGGGACATAAAAGGTCTCATGGCAGCTATTTGTGGGGAAAGAGCTGATGACATATGGAGGAGAGCAGGATATACTAGTGTGACAGTACAAAACATAGCGCATGACGGAGCACTGTTTAATAATTGTAAAGCAGATGTTTGGAGAGTTCTCAGGGTACAGTACCCTGATACATCAGATATGGGTGAAATTATGACACTTAAGAGGATAGAATATGAAGACCCTATTGCTTACATTCAGGATATTCAGGAGAAATGGCAACTTGAAACTCGCGAGCTGCAGGGAAAAAATAATTGCGGCATTATTTTACCACATTTTATGCCAGGGGTTGCCTGAGCCAGCACAGAGACAGAGGAAGAAACAAGTGGGAATGGAAGCAAAACTGTGGGCTGAGGTACAGCTGACGATAGTGCATCACTATCGGCTATTGCAAGAGAAAAATAAGAAGAAAGATGAGACTATAATAATCGAGGAAGCCAAGCTAGTTCAGAAGAAATTGAGAACATTTGCAATAGAGGGGGCAGTATTGACAAGTGGAGAAAGATTGGGAATGGAGGAAACAGTGGGTACATTGTAGGCGAATAATCAGCGCCCGATGGATCAGGTGGATACGGGTTTGTGCCACGAGGCAGAGGTATGGGCTATAGAGGAAGAGGAGGTGGATTCCAAAATAATCCAGGTGGGTTTCAGAATGCACAGAATGAGAATCCCAGGGAGTATTTAACCAAGGGGGACTTGTCAGACAAGCACACCCAGTATGTTGGGCTTGTGGGATGACACTGCACATTGCGTGCGTATGTGGGAGCCAAGGGAATGTACAGAATGGCCAATTTTCAAGAGGGGGACAGCTTATCCTCCACCACATAGCACACAAACGAGGGAAGGGGCCGCCCAAGATCACACAATATATCGGACACAAACGCTGCGAGTACAGCATCAAGAGCAAGTGCAAATGAATCCACCACAAGGGCAGTCAGAACAAGCCCCTATGCCGATGCAGCAGTATGCAAACACAGGACAAGAGCTGACACCCAGAATACCAGAATAAGAGGCGTCACTCTGGTAGGAGGAAATCCTTTCACAGGGACAGCGATGAGCCTGTACCCACAATAGGACAGCTCACAGGGTGACTTGATGCGTTCAGTACTGACACCAGACCCACCCTCACCTCAAGAGGAACAAAGGGTTGATGTGGCAATAGGAGGCAAATCTTTTTCTTTTCTAGTAGACACTGGGGGGCTACTCGTTTGTGTATACGAGAAGGAAAATATCCAATGTCAGGAATTGCCATGAATGCTCAAGGGTTCTCTGGAGCTACAGGCCGAGTTCCTTTTACTGATGAATTACCAGTCTCTATAGGAGAGACAGACATGTCTAGTCCTTTGTTATATTCATGACAGAAACCATTTTTTTTAAAGTTTTTTTTAAAAACACTTTATTTATGACGCACACAGGTAAAACCAATACATACATCCAATACTTGTTGCTTCTTACATTTTACAATATCAATTTCCTTCTGAATCTAAGTGTTCATGTTCAGCCTTTTCCAGTAGGTATAGTTTGTACCTCTCCCATATATTGTTTGGTCTAGATGCAGGTAGCACCGAGTCTATGTACAGTTCTTCCACATCACTTGTCCATATCATATCTTTGTCCCAGTCTGCCTTGGTTGGGGGGGTTTGCACTTTTCCATTTCATCAGGATCGCCCTTTTGGCTATGAGCAGACTCAAGTTTAACAGTTTACGCCATATCGGGTTCATTTTGTCAACCACACCCAGCAGACAAATCTTAGGAGACCACGCCACTGGCTGATCGGCCATCCCATCGAGGGCCCTGCATATCTCAGCCCAAAAACCTCAGTTTTACACACGCCCAGAACATATGATAAATGTTTGCATCTTCAGCATTGCATCTTGGGCATTTCCCCGACATGGTTGGATATATACGTTTAAGCTTTTCCGGGGTGTAATGTGTCCTTTGTGTTATCTTGAAGTGGATTAGTCTGTACCTGGAATTACATGATATTTGTTTGGTGAGTTCACAGATCTGGGACCATTCCTCATCGCCGATTTGTTGTCCCAGGTCTAGTTCCCACTTGGTCTTAGCTGTGCGTTCCTCTGCTGGGCATGTCTGGAGTATGATCTTATACAGTGCTGAGGCCGAGACCTTTTGTGATCCCCCTGTGAACATGTATCCCAGTGCCATGTTCCAGGCCGGTTCATTAGGGAAGGTAGGGCATATGTTTTGTATTACTGATTGTATACCGATATATTGTTGTGTCTATATGTGTTCCCCACTATGTCCCTAATGTCCTCCCACTGAATGAAGCGTTTCCCAGGAAATAGCTGGCCCCATTGGGTGATGCCCCTAGACATCCAGTGCCGCGCCACCTAGCCATCTACACCAAAGGGTGTTTGGGGGGGTCGCCCCATAGCGGCATACTCGGGTGGTACAGTGTCAGTGGCGAATATATCAGTTATTTTAGCCCATGCCGTAGTCACCACTTTCGTAGGTTCTACAGAATTATAGTGTTTAGGGGCCGAACTAGTCATTTTGAGGAGCACCCTTACAGCTTCCTTTTCTGCCCGCCCCAGTAATGGACCCGTGATGTGCCTGAGCGGTCAGATAATATAATTCCAGATCTCGAGCCGTCAAACCGCCCCTTGAATAAACATTGGTTAACATCTTCCAGCTCACCCTCGGATGTCCCCCTCACACAAATGATACGCATGTACTAGAAATGTTGGCGAACAGGGCGCGGCCCGGCCAGACCAAAATGGAGCTGAATAGATAGAAGAGTTTTGGAAGGATTCTCATTTTTATTAATGCAATCCTTCCCATCAATGAAATAGGGAGTGTGCTCCAGCGTTTCATTTTAATACATAGCTCGTCTGCCAATAGGTTATAGTTCAAGGCTCGTGTGAGTAGGGCCATTCTAGCAATGCGCGCCCCTAAATACAGAATATGTGTCGGGCTCCACAGTAGGCCATGCAGGTCTTGGGGTTTAGTTGTATGTTCAGTGATGGGGAATATTTCGGATTTGTTGGGGTTTAAGCGTAGGCCCGAATATCTACCAAAACGTTCAACTTATGCCAGAACCCTGCCCAAAGATCGGTCTGGATTCTTTAGATATAGCAAGATGTCATCTGCATACAGGGTTATAATATGTAATTTGCCCTAAGTCCATATGTGCTGTATCTTGACCTCAGGATATCCGCCAGGGGTTCTATGATAAGGGCGAACAGTAAAGGTGACAATGGGCATACCTGCCTGGTGCCCCCTCGTAATTCAAATTTATCTGTTAGGGTTCTGTTGATTCTGATTTTGGCCTGGGGACATGTGTATAGTAATTGTATCCACTTCAAGAAGTTCGGGCCAAACCCATAGTTTCGTAGTACCCCAAAGAGAAAGGGCCAAGAAACTGTATCAAATGCTTTCCGCATATCAAGCAAAACGGCTATGGTCTGTTCCTAGGGGGGCATTGTGGTTAGGATTTTGTGGCATCTTCTGATATTAGTTGCTGTGGATCTCCCCATGATAAACCCTGCCTGATCTTCATGGACCATGAATGGCATCAATGGTGTTAGCCTGGTTGCAATGATCTTAGCTAGGATTTTTGCATCGGTATTGATTAACGACAGCGGTCTATATGACCCGCAATCCTCCGGGGGTTTCCCCTGTTTGAGCAGTAGCGTAATTACTGCCTCCCTTGTGGTTTCAGGGAGCTCTCCCTTATGCAGGGCCTGCATCCACATCGCCAGTAGCCTGGGCACCAACAGCTGTTTGAACTCTTTATAGAACTCAGCGCCCAGACCGTCCATACCAGGGGCTTTCCCGTTAGGTAATGCCTTTATCGCTTCCTCCATTTCTGTTTCAGTTATCGGCGTCTCTAAGCACTCCCCAGTATCGCCCGCCAGAAGTGTTGTTGGAATTTGGGAGAGATAATGTTCAATCTCAGCATCTGTGGCGTCGGATTGAGGGGAGTAAAGTTCCTTGTAAAATGCTTGGAATGTACCCTCTATCTTACCCCGGTCAGTGGTAACCGAGCCGCCTGGTGTTTGTATGCATGGGATGATTGTTGGTCCCCTCTCTCCCCGCACTGCTCTGGCCAGCAACCTCCCTGGGCGTTCACTCTCCCCATAGTGACGCGGCCGCTGGTTTATCAAAGTATCGGATCTCCTGGTCCGCTGCCTCATTAAATTCGTCAAATTTACTCTTTCTAGCTGAGCTAAGTTGTGAAGTTGTACTAATCGCATATTGATGTTGTAATGCTACTATTTGCGTTTTCAATCGGTGCAGTCTATTTCTAATATCTTTAAGGATTCCACTTTCTGTAGCTATGGAGCTGCCTCTTATATATACCTTAAAAGCTTGCCATAGTGTCGCAAGACCAGATACAGAGTTTTCATTAAGATCGAAATATTCGTGTATTTGCTGGTCCAGTGCGTTCCTGTAGACCAGGTCTCGCAATGCAGCGGGTTTGAATCTTCATGGTGGTCTATTCGCAGTGGTGCCAGGGATTTGTAGTGTCAGCTGTATGGGTGAGTTATCCGAGTATGTCCTAGGATGTATCTGAGTGTTCGTGACCCCCGAGAGAACTGTGTCATCTACCAACCACATGTCTATTCTGGAGTGCATGTCGTGCACCGTTGAATAATGCCTATATTCTCTTTTAGAAGGATTTAGGGTCCTCCATGCGTCCTTCAGATTCACATCTGACTGTCTGTGCTGCCTTGGTCAATGTTCTTGGTTGTGTTGACGTGCGTTCAGTATGTACACCAAGAATGGTATTAAGTCTCCCCCGCATATCGGATGGACCGTGGAGTACTTCGCCAATTTCCCAAAAATCGTGGAGTAGAATTCCGGGTCGTCTATGTTTGGCCCATATACGTTGAGGAGAACTATCTCTTTGTCATGAAGTGTGCCGTGTAGTATCACATATCTCCCGTCAGGGTCACATTCCACATATTGACATGCGAACGGTAAGGTTTTATGTATTAAAATTGCTGCTCCTTTTGCCCTTTTAGAATACTTTGTAAAATATTGATGTGGTCCCCAATTTGGTACCATTTGTCCTCCCTGTTCTGGCCCTATATGAGTCTCCTGTAGGAAAATAATCTTGGGGGTCTGTCTGTTAATGTATGCTAAGATTTTTCTTTTCTGGACTCTGGAACCTAGGCCTCGAACATTCCAACTCAATATTTTAATATCAATGCCTGATTCAGCCATTTTCTAAAAAATAATCGTAAGCATGTATATGTAGATGTAGTGTTACTAGACTTTTGATATTTCTAGTGTTCATTACCTGTGTGCTTTTAGTTTCCATCCCCTCCCCAACGTAGCCCCTTCGCAACATTTCCAACTCCTCCCCTGCCCCCAACCTCACAGTTCCCCTAACTTTAACTGTGCTCTTAGGATCCTGACCCTTCCCTCCCTCCAACTGAATGTGCACCTGCTACAGGGGGGCCTGCAGTGATTTCCAGTGCCAATGCCTTGTTGGATCACATGTGAAGTGGGCCGGTTCAGTTGTTGCTCTCACTCATATTGACACCTGTGGAGGGTGTCATTTTGTATCACACCTTACATAATGAAACATTTTTACCCCCACAGAGGGCTACCCCACAGGGTGGAGCCGTCGCTTCTGGATCTACATTTTATAACATGAGCATGTTTATTGTTATGTGGCTGTGTAGATTACTCAGTCTCGGTCGTACCAGGCTGCCCAGACGGGGCAGGGATGTGCATTTCAACAAAATTTGCAGCTTCCACAGGAAAAGTAAAGAAGTGGATCTTATTCGGATATTGAATTTGAAGTCTCGCCAGGTAGAGCATGGCATACTGGATCCGACAATCCCAAAGCAGTTTTTTAACCCCATTAAAGAGCTTCCTCTCTTGCTGAACCGCCAGTGTGAAGTCCGGAAAGATCCGTATGACATTGGCTTCCCATTTCAGCTCTCGTTTCTCCCTTGCCGCTTTCAATATCAAGTCCCTGTCCCTGTAGTTCATTACACGGGCTATGATTGGTCTGGGGTATGCTCCCGGCTTCAGTTTTGTATTTATTTTATTTATATAGCGCAAGCCAGGCCCAGAGGCTACCGGGCGCATATCTTAGAAAAACAATGGTTACAAAACAGTAAAGCGTTACAAAGGACATTTAAGTTGAACATTGGCGTACATTGCAGGTTTAGACAAATAAAGCATAAGTAATCAGGTTTGTCAAAGTGTTGCTCAGTCGTCTGATGTAACTAGCCAGAGTTTGGCTTTGTGTTTGAATGAGTTCAGGGTGGGCAGGTTTCTGATAGAGAGTGTTAGGCAGAAACCTGTGCAGTTCCCTTAGGGACTACTGCAAAAAGTTTAAGACTACAGGTGTTGGCAGTAAACCCAATTGGTAGCAGTCTGTACCACCCAGATTCATCTGGTAGCTGTGGCTGTGCAGTCAGACTTCTCTCAAGAAGAGTTAGGCAGTATATAGAGTATACACATTAGGTACGAAAATACAGTAGCGCAAGCAAACACTGAACAGAGCTTTGGTATAAAAGTATATAATTATTTATTTAAAAACACACTTGTAAAAATACACTGCCACTAATATGTCAAGCAAGTTCAAACACAGTCATTAGAAATATATACATTTCCCTGATTAATTATTCGACTTAGGAAAAGAACACCACTTATTATCAAATACAGAGGTGAGCGCTTAACCAAGATGGCACTCCAATAATTATTTAAAAAGGGAGGGAAAAGGCAGAATTAGAAAAGCACACAAAACCAACACTTTTAAAAGAACCACAGCAAGTCAAGAAAGGCAGAGTCTACTGTAGAGAAAGAAAGTTCATAGACCAGGCCCACTCTTGGAGAGAGCAAGGCGAAATGTGGCCAAGATCATCCAGTTGAAGTACACTTTAAAAGTCTTTGCAGATAGTTCAAAAGGAGTTTGATCAGTTCAGAAAAGTTAGTTAACAGGTCCCAGGTCACCCGAGGATAGAGAGTCAAGGATTTACAGGACACCTTGAACAGTCTGTTGCAAGGGAGACCAGGCGGGACACAGTACCTGAAATGGTGAGAAAGCTCCAGCAGGGGCAGTTGTTCCTGGCAGCGGGTGCAAGTCGGTATTCGTCCAGGGGAAGAGAAGATCTCGACGTGGAGGAAAGCTGGAGGTCGTTGCACTGCCAGGGAAGAAACCAGCCGCGGAGTTTCTCGGTTAAAAGGTACTACCCTTTTATTCGTGGTAGTGGTGAAGCGTGGCTATCCGGCCGCCGGGGTGCTTGGCACGGGCGATTCGACCACGAGACGATCCAGGAAGGCGAAAAGAGGGCGAACTGGTTAACCCCACCAGTTCAAAGGAAGAAGACTCTCCAGGATGAAGATCTTCTCTGTCGTCGGGAAGTGGTGAGGCGGTTCAGCAGGGCTCCATCGGTGGTGTCGTCGTTGCAGGTCGGCTCAGCTTCTCCCTCTTCGGATTCTTTAGGTCCTGTGGCGACTTCTGAAGTTCCAGTCCCCAAAGCCCTGCTTTTATGCAGAAAACCCCCATTCACCAGTCCTAGCTGTCACTCAAACATGCTAAGTGGTGAGCCGGTCGGCTCACCACTGGGCCAAACACAAGAGTGCGACTTGAGTTGCCGAGGCAACTCAGTCCAGGGTGCCTATTTCCCCCCCCCCTCCCACACATCCTGTAGACCCAGACAGAGTGGCACCACTTTTGGAGGCTTCTGTGCAGAAGCCCGCCAAAAGTGGAACAAAGGGCTCGACTTGGGTTGGAGTTACAGAGGCGAACACGAACGCCATTTTAAAACCGAGTCCTGGCAAAAAGACCCAACCGGGGAATAAATATTAAATAAATAACCCGGCGGTATCTTTAACATTGCACCAAAAAGTGGTGCGTTTAAAATGAATGGGAAAATCCCATAGGAAATATTCTGGTGGAATATTTTGCATGGTAACCACTGCCACCAGCCAGAAACTCGACGAGGGGGGACTGCACAGTTCCCCCTCGAAAAACAGACCCAGGGGCAATCTAATTACCCCTACTAGTACTTCCACAATATGATGGTTTGTACTGGTTCTGTTCACAATTTAAGACTGGTAAAGTCAATGGTGACTTTACATGCCCTGGGAGACAGTAGTCAGTCCCAGGGTATGGAGTCTATGTTTGGGGGTCACTATGACACCCCTGTGTTACTGCACTGAGGGTGCTGTGTAACACACTTACCAAAAACACATGAAAACCTATGGAGTAAAAGACCCCATAGCCCATAAAACATTACAAAGTCAAAGTAATTTCTCAAATCATGCCTAAGAGTGGGAGAAAGAGAGTCTCACTCTTAGCAGGAGAAAAAAATAAACCCCAAAAATCCAGCAAAGCTGCTGGAGGACTCACTAGGTTTGGGAAATTAGCCTATACAGAGAATTCTCCCTAACAAGAGTGGCACAGAGTTCCACAGTTTGGCCCCACCAGCTGCTTGGAGCTTGTATCTAGGGATCAGTAGGCTCTGACTATGGGCGGATCTAAGTGAGTGGGGTGGGGTATACTGAGTGAACCGTGAAGAGATAGATAGATGGGGGCCTGGTTATTCATACATTTGTAAGTCAGGGCGAGAGATTTTAGTGAAATCCTTTGGGAGACTGACAGCCAGTGAAGGTTATTCCTAGTTTCAGAGATGTGGGCTGATCTCGGGATGTGTAGGGCTGCTCTGATGGCGTTATTTTGTATGATCTGGAGTTTGTCAAGGTTACATTGGTTAGTGCCTTGGTATAGTGCATTACAGTAGTCAAGTTTGGACATGACCAGAGTCCTAGCCAGGGTTATGCAGTTCTGAGAAGAGGGCGACAAGCTGTGATCAGCTTGCATGTGCAAGCAGAAGCGGCTGCGACTGCATTCGTTTGTCTATGGAGGGAGAGAGTGGAATCAAGGTAGATTCCTAGGGTTTTAGTATCTTTGGAGACTTTTATGGAGTTTCCGTCTATATTAAATGAGTTGAACATGGGGTTCAACTTGTTAAGTCTTTTGCTGTGTACCTAGGATAAGGAGCTCTGTCTTATTGTCATTGAGGCAGAGCTCATGTTGTGCCATCCAGGTTTGAATGACATGGTATATGTCATTTAAGGATTTCGAGTCTACCGTGTAGTCGCCCGTGATGGGGATCAGTATCTGGGTGTCATTGGCGTAATTGGTATAGGTGACACCCAGATAGTCAAGCACATCAAACAAGGGTTTTGTGAAAACATTGTAGAGGGTCGGGGATACACTCAATCCTTGGGGGACCCCACAAGGGACTGGCGCAGGGTCGGCAGAGGTGGTAGGGGAGAATACCCTCATATGTCTGTTGTCCAGGAATGATTTAATCCAATTAGTGGCATTGTCAGAAAAGTGGGCTGCGGTTTTCAGATGGTGGCAGAGGATTTGGTGGTTGACCAGATCGAAGGCCGCGGATAAGTCTAGTAGTAGTAGCAGGGCTAGTTTACCTTTGTCTTTTAGATCCTCAATTTGGGTTTTGATGTCTAAGAGGGCTGTCTCCGTACCATGCTTGGTTTAGGGGCTAGCGAACTATGAGCCGGTTCAATTATGAACATCGGTGACCATCCCGGGTCCCCCAGCAGCGCACGGAGGAGAGCCTCCACTGCCTTTTCCATAGAGCCTTTCATTGCTTCCTCCGGAACTCCCACTATGCAAATGTTATTGCGTCTTGACCTCGCTTCCAAGTCTTCACATTTGGATTTCACTGTCTCTAATTCTATAGCCATCGTGGAGACCGTACTTTTCAAGGCTTCGAGGGCGTCCTCAGTCCCCGATATTCTTGTCTCTGCTTCTGTGATGCGTGACATCGTTTTGTCTAGTTTAGTTTTGATGGCCGACACGTTTGCAGTTATCCCGTCCAGCTCATCATTGAGAGCTGAAAAGCCCTGTTGCATGGCGTGGAAGACCGCCTCGGGGTCCATCAACGCTCCTGATGGAGCCTGTTGATCTTGTGGGGGCGTTTCCTCCTCCATCTCGGGTCCCGTCTCTTTCTGTATAGGTGTCGTATATTTATCAATGGCCCCCTTGCCCTTCTTGTGACCTAAACTCTTGGGCATTATTCTTCCAGGTCAATTGATGCACGGGCCGGGTGGGCTATTTGTCTGCTTGCTGTTCTTTCTTTTGTGAGTAGGTGCAGGGTACAGCCAGGTTTATCTTGTGTGGGCCTTACCGGCAGCCATTTCGAGTCCACACTCCTGCTGATGTCAATATGTTCAATTTCTCTGCTCTGTATCCAACCTTTCTTGCCCCTGGTGTGGGGGTCTGTCTATGTATTTTTGCTGCTGTTGCGGCTCCAGAACCGTGTCGTGTTCGACACTATGCGGGGTCAGTGTGATCTGTGGCACAGGCACGTTTATCACAGCTGTATTTAGAGGTGTATCTCTTATGTCTCTTCCTGAATCTGTTCCTCACAGTGTTCTGATGAAGTGCTGTGTCTACATGTAGCCCGTTTCAGTTACTATTGTTCATTCGAGGTCCTCGCCGCCCGCAGGGATTGACTGCCCTCACAACTCGACTTCACTGCTAGAAGTTCCCAACATTCCAGTGTTCATGCCCTGTTGTATATCCCTGTGGTCAATCGCTTATCTCGTAGCGCCTCCTTAAGTGGTGATAGGCTGATCCACTTAGATCACAATAGTTGGCCCCCCGCGGTCTGGTATGCAGCGCATGAGGCTCTGGTGCACGGCACCAGGTTGCGGGGGGTTCCGCTTATGCCCCAATCTGATTTATAAGGGGGGGAGCGCGGCGCGCGGTCCGTACCGCCCCGTATAGTATCTCGGATGGAAGCGGGGGACCATGATTGTTATTGTGAGCGCCGGGTCTGTGCCCAGCCCCACCCCCCCTAGCCCCGCAGCGCCCCACTTAGCTGTAGTGTGCCCGCCACGGGCCCTGGAACGTTGTGGTGGCAGCTCAGGAGCCGCGTGGTTCACGCCTTCTTTCAGCTGGCTCAGACGGGATCTCTGTGCGCCTCGCCTAGGCGTCTGCTTCCCTATATTCAGGGTGTCCGGGATGGGAAGTGGGGAGGTGGCGGGGAGGTCCGCAGGCACTCAACGAGGAGCGGAGCACCCGCAGGTTGCTTTAGAGTCAGGAGGCCGCCAGTGTCCCGGCCAGCACTCGCGTTGGCATCGTCGGGCTCCTCCCCCCGATCTCGACTTGATTGCAGGTTCTGGTTCCCACCACCCGCGGGATTCGGATGAAGCTGTTATTCGTCGGTTCTGCAGCCTGCGGTCCCCAAAGTTTGTCAGCCTGTTCCTCAGTGGTTTGAGTTCAGTGCATGCTCTTCATATGCAGATCCTCGCCGGAGCTCACACGGATGCGGCCATCTTCTCTTGTGCGCAACAGCGCACCCTCCCACCCCCCCGACAGACATTTTGGGAAGAGATTTAATGACAAAACTGAACATGACTATTTCCTTTACTGATCAAGGAATAGTGTGTTTCACTCCAGGAATGCACAATTTAAACGTGGGAGAATTTATACCGGCGTTCACAGGGCAAGTGGCTCTGCGAAGCGTGCAAGTAGATCGAGATTTTTTTGTATGGAGCGAGAATTCTATTGACATGGCTACCTGGTTTAGTGGGAAATATTGTGAGGATACCTGATGAGTTTTTGTTCAGTCCACAAATACCTATGGACAAAGAGGGGGGGACAGACAATCCCTATAGAATTAGAAGCAGCCATAGTACAAAGGGAAACAGCAATACTCGATGGAGTAGATGATGGGGGTAGACCATGGAGAACAGTAATAGCTCTCGAGGAAGGGTATAGATTGCCTGCCATCACATTTTTAAGGAAGACCAAATGGACAATGAAGGAACAAGTTACTTACCTGTAACTGTTGTTCTCCAGCATGGGTCTGGCAGGGATTCACATGCTCATGAATATCCCCCGTCGTCAGGCCGGGAATCCTCGGTAAAGAAAAAATCAGTATCAGTTTTGTTTCTGATCCGTCTTTCTTAGTAGTAACCAATCACTGATCTCTGGGTCATACTGTCCCCAGCCAATGACTGCCCTCTCCCTAAGCCCTTTCGCTGGCAGCCCTCTTCAGATTTGGTAGCACGTAAAGTGGCAGTATGACCAAGTGAAGAGCCGCAGAGGAGTAGGAGGGAGGGTTTGCATGTCAATCCATGCCGACCCATGCTGGTGAACAACAGTTACAGGTAAGTAACTTGTTCCTTCTCCAGCATGGGGTCTGGCATGGATTCACATGCTCATGAATATAAGAATACATAGCAGTACACACATGCACAACCACGGAAGGTGGCAAAGGCTCAACATTAAGCGTTACATAAAGTCAACATTGAGCACTCTTATCTCCTCACCAGGCCCACCTTCAGGCGAACAGGTTGCGCAGCACGGGTTGGCTGACTCTGGACTCCTCCCTGGAATCCCGGTCGACCCAGTAGAATTTCGTGAAGGTGTACGTCGACCTCCACGTAGCAGCCCTGCAGATGTCCAGCAGGGGCACACCAGACAAGAACGCCGTGGTAGCGGCGATCGCTCTGGTCGAATGGGCTCTCGGACGGCTGGCAACGTTCAGTTTGCCAACCGGTGACAGTGCATGATGCAGCCGGAGGGCCATCTGGAAATGGAAGCCTTCGAGAGAGCCTTCCCTTGGTTCACATGTCCAAAGTTCACAAATAGCTGTGACGTCTTCTGAAAACTCTTCATGCGGTCCACGTAGAACTTCAGCGCTCTAGCCACATCCAGCGAGTGCAAAGTCCTCTCGGCCGGCGACGAAGGCGACAGGAAGAAAACTGGTAACACCAAGGGCTCGTTGAGGTGGAAGTCCGACGGCACCTTGGGCATAAGGTGTCGTGAAAAGTCAAGTATGGAGGCTTGCAGGATAGGGCCTGGATCTCTCTCACTCGTCGTGCGGAGTGGTTGGCCAAAAGAAATGCTGTCTTCCACGACAGGAACTTCAACGGCGCCGAATGCAGAGGCTCGAATGGTGCCCCCATGAGCCTAGACAGCACCACGTTGAGTTCCCACGCCGGGGCAGGAGCCTTCACCGGCGGGAACGATCGGAACAGTCCCTTCATGAATTCTTTCACCAGGCGATGAGACCACAAGGACGCTCGTCCCGTAGTTCTGGTGTATCGGGAGATCGCAGCCAGGTGGCTGATGGAAGCGTGAGCTAGTCCAGCCTTGGCCAGCGACAGTAGGTACGGCAGTACTTGAGGGGCCATAATCCACAGAGGGTTAATCTTCTGTGCCCGGCACCAGACAGAGAACCTCTTCCACTTATGTCGGTAGCACTTGAGAGTTGAGGACGCCCTGGCCTTTGCAAGAACCTCTCTGTAGTCAGCCGGGATATCGTACCCTCCAAACTCTAGTGCTGCAGGAGCCAGGCCTGCAAGTTCAGCGACTCCGGGTCGTGATGAAGGATGGCACCTCATTTTCTGAAAAGAAGATCTGCGTCCGTCGGCAGCTTGACCGGTAGGGACGCCGACAAGTCCAGAAGGTCCGGGAACCAGATCTGCCTCAGCCACGCCGGTGCGACGAGGATCATCCTGCACCGGGACCTCTTGAACTGGTTGATGAGTCGGAGCAGCAACGGCAACGGAGGGAATGCATATAGGAACAGGCCATCCCAGGGGAACGAGAAAGCATCGCCCATGCTCTTCGGTTGGGGAAACCTGCTGGCGAACCTCTGGCACTTGGAGTACATTGCTGTTGCGAACAGGTCGATCTGGAGTTTGCCCCATCATTGAAAGAGTCGGTCCACTTGATCCTGGCGTAGTTCCCACTCGTGGCACGAGCGCAGCTCTCTGCTGAGTGAGTCGACGATGGTGTTTTTTATCCCTGCCAGATGAAACGGCACGAGAAACACCCCTTGAGCAATGGCCCAATGCCACAGATCCTGGGCTTCCTTGGATAGGGCCGGGGATCTAGTTCCGCCCTGCTTCTGGATGTAGAACATCGTGGTGGTGTTGTCGGTGAAGATCCTCACCACCTTGCCCTTGAGGGAGAGAAAGGACCTAAGGGCCCAGAACACTGCCCGGAGCTCCAGGATGTTGATGTGGAGCTGCTTCTCCTCCGGGAGCCAAAGGCCTCTCGCGTGAAGATCTCCGGTGTGCGCTCCCCACCCCTCCAGGGAGGCATCCGTCATCACTGTCGCCTGGTGGGCCAGGGTCTGAAAGTCTGTCCCTGCCGCTAGATGAGCGTGGGTGCCCCACCACCGGATCGCTCATCAGAAGGTCTCGTTGAGAGGGATCCTACCCTCGATGCTGCCCATTGCTTGAATCCAGCAGGCGTCGAGGAACTCCTGTAGAGAGCGCATCCGAAGCCTGCACAGGCGCACAAGATAAATGCAAGAGGGCATCATCCCGAGGAGGGACTTGATGGACCTCACCCTGGCCACATCCGTGGCCAGCAGACGCTGCACCTTGCCTAGGATGGCCAGACGCGCCACTGTGTCGAGCTTGGCTTCCAGAACAGTGACTTAAGAGGGGACCAGGTGGGACTTGGGGAAGTTGATGGAGAACCCCAGGTCCATGAGCAGCTGGACGGTCTTCGATGTGTGTTCTACGGCGAGCTCCCTTGTCCTTGCGCGGATGAGCCAATCGTCCAGGTAGGGGTAGATGTGGATCCCCTGCAGGCGCAGCCGCACCGCCACTGGAGCGAGGCACTTGGTAAAAACCCTGGGTGCCGACTTCAATCCGAACGAGAGGGCCTTGAACTGGTAGTGCCGCCCTTGGACCACGAACCTGAGGAACTTCCGGTGTCCTTTTAGAATGGGAATGTAAAAGTATGCATCCTCCAAATCCAACAACGACAGTAAATCACCCTCCTCCAGCGGTCCCAGCGGGTGACCATCCGGAACTTCTGTGCCTTGATGTACTTGTTCAGTCGTCGCAGGTCCAGGATGGGTCGCCACCCTCCTGTCTTCTTTTTCACGAGGAAGTACATTGAGTATACTCCGGATCCCCGGAGCCTCTTTTGGACAAGCTCGATGGCACCTTTCTTGAGCATCGCCTTTACCTCCAACAGTAGTTGAGGGACGTGGTTTTCTTTCCTGGCCACGGGAGGAATGCAAGGGCACTTTTTTAGAAATTCAAGAGCGTGCCTCTGGGCCAGGGCGTCCAGCACCCAACGGTCAGTGGAGATGGACTCCCACACGCTGACGAACTTCACCAGCCGGCCTCCCACCGGGGTGCTTCGGTGGGGGCCCGACACCACAGTCGGTTCAATCTTGCTTGGAAGATGCCTTGCCGCCTTGGCCTCCCTGTCGACGACGGCGGGATCCACCAGACTTGCCTCATCCTCTATAGGCTTCCTGCGACGAGGAGCGGGCCGCTTGGCGGTACGTAGAGGAGCCACCGCCGAATCCCTTGGAGGCACCCTGCTTGCCTCCGGAACTCCGAAAGTAGGGCCTTCGTTGCTGGAGAACTCCTAGGGCCTTAGCTGTCTCTGAGTCCACCTTGATGGCTTGGAGGGACTCATCCACTGTTTTCCCAAACAGGTTGTTCCCGTCGAACGGCATGTCCAAAACCTTGGCTTGTACGTCCTGGCGGAAATCCGTCGCCTTGAGCCACACTCGTCGTCTGAGGCAAACGCTGTTGCCTAGCTGGCGGAAAGCAGTGTCTGCAATGTGCGTTGCCACCGTTATGGCGTGGTCCGACGCCACCTCACCTTCCTGCAAGAATCTCCAGGGCCTCAGCCCAAGTCCAACAGGGGGGGGCAATCTTGTACCATAACTCCCTGTCGTAGCGGGCCACGATCGCGAGGGCGTTGGCCGCCTTAATCGTCGTTCCTGCCGACGAGATGACTTGTCGTCCCATTGCATCCAGCTTCTTTCCTTCGCCGTCCAGCGGGGAAGTTGACATTGAGGCCGATGCCCCCCCCCCCGGCTTTCTTCTTGGCCGACGCTAAGACGACACGAGGACTCCCAACACTTGAGCATGTGGTAAAAATCTGAAGCTGGCTGCCAGGGGAGGGGCTTAGGGAGAGGGCAGTCATTGGCTGGGTGCAGTATGACCCAGAGATCAGTGATTGGTTACTACTAAGAAAGACAGATCAGAAACGAAACTGATGCTGATTTTTCCTTTACCGAGGATTCCCGGCCCGACGACAGGGAATATTCATGAGCATGTGAATCCATGCCAGACGCCAAGCTGGAGAAGTGGTGTTCTTTATGAGCATCACATACTGGATAAGAATACAGAAAAGAGAAGTCCCACAGCGAATGACGATAATGTGGCAGTGTCCAGAATATCTTCAGGAAGACTTGGATAAGGTGCCAAGCGTCCGTTGGACCACAGGTCCTTACGATGTAGGTTTATTAAACGGAATAGGGGGAGTTAAAATAAAGCTGAAGCCAGGAGCGATTTTACCTCGAGCAAAACAGTAACCCATGTTTTGAGAGGCTGATGAGGGTATACTTCAGACTATTTCAGCACTGATGACACAAGGGATTCCGGTGCCATCAGAATTGTTGTGTAATACAGCAGTGTATCGTATCGAAAAATCTGAAGGAGTGTCATGGAGATTTATACAAGATATGAGACAGATTAACCAGATTGCAGATGCAGAGTTTCCTTTAGTTCATAATCCAGCGACAATACTGTGCACTATCCCAGTGGAAACTCGATATTTCACGGTTATCGATTTGAAGAATGCCTTTTCTCGATCCCATTGCACAAAGACTCAAGACTTGACTTCCTTTACGTTCCACCAAACTCGACTGAAACATATCTGTTTGCCCCAGGGGTACTGTGCGTCCCCATTGATCTTTAACAGAGTCCTACAGATGGATTTAGGCAAAATTGATTTTAGGCGTGCAGTGATACAATACATAGATGACATTTTAATTTGTAGCACCACAGAAGATGAGTGCAGACAAGATTCTATTCAGTTGATGACTATTCTAGCAGGTAAGGAATATAAAGTAGGCAAGGAGAAGTTACAATATTGTCAAGAAGGGAGTAGTTTCTTACCTGTAACTCCATTTCTCCAGCGTTGGCATCTTTCATGGATTCACATGCTGTGAATATTTCCCCGTCAGGCTGTGAAACCTCTAACTTTAGCTTGGCGTTTCCGATGGAACATTTTGGCACTTTAGTGCCCTATCAACTTCCTTTTTGGGTGCTTTAGGCCCCACCAATAGGATGTCTGGTATAAATAGCCCCACCCCTGCGGCTTCCCTTCAGATTTTAACCCCCAAAGTAGAGGGAACCCGAACCCAGGTTTGCCTGCAGGGGCGGACGGTAGGCACATGTGAATCCATGAAAAATACCAACGCTGGAGAAGAACAAGTTACTTCTTACCTGGTAACGTTCTTTCGATGGGATGTTCCTCCGACATATTCCTTATCTTGACAGATCACTTCCAGCTTGCTGGCCTCGGAAACAAATTTCAGTAGAGGGCGCTGCGTGTCGACGTCCCTCGACAGCCTCTGTATCGCTGCCGACGTCATCATGCTTATAAATAGACTTGCGCAGCGTTCGTTGCTCAGTTCCGTTTTGTAGTTTAGAATTATCTGTTCATGAACTGGTTATTGACCTTGAAGGAGCGTAAGCTGCAACCACCATGGAAGTTTTACTGAGGGGATGGATGGGAGGGGCGATAAGGAATACGTTGGAGGAACATCCCATCGAAAGAACGTTACCAGGTAAGAAGTAACTTGTTCTTTGAAGGGATTGTGTCCTCCGACGTATTCCTTATTTTGATAGACTCCCGTAGCAGTGGTTTGTAATTGGAGGTGGGAGTAAAATTGTCATGTTTCCTTTTAGGAATGGACCGAACGTAATACGGCTTTGCCAAACCTAGTCTCTTGACTAGAGGAGGAATACAGGTTGTAAAATCTTGTGAAGATACGTGCGGACAACCATGTGGCACCCACACATATGTCTCGAATAGGAGCCCCTCTTTGGAGGGCCGAGGAGGCTGCGATACCCCTGGTTGAATGAGCCCTAAGATTTTGAGGAGGCTCTTGCCCTGCCAGTTTTTGACATTCTAGGATGGCCAAAATAATCCATCTGGAAATGGTTTGTTTTGTTATTGGTAGTCCCAACTTGTGCCCTGAATAACCCACGAACAGTTGGTCTGCTTGCCTAATCCTAGTAAGCCTGCTGATGTAAAAGCTTAAAGCCCGCCTTGGGTCCAGCCTATGTAGCCTTTCTTCCTCTTTCCCCGGATGGGGAGGCGGATAGAATGAAGGTAAGGTAATTTTCTGCGGGATGTGGAATTCAGAAACCACCGTTGGGAGGAAATTAGGTTTCACCTGTAGGACAACCTTGTCTTTATGAAAAATTGTATGAGGGGGTTTACAAGATAGAGCTTGTAATTCGCTCACCCTTCTAGCAGATGTTAAAGCCACTAATAAGACAGTTTTAAGGGTGAGAAATCTTAGCGAACAAGAGTGGAGTGGTTCGAAAGGAGTACCCATCAGGAAATTTAAGACTAAATTTAAGTCCCATAAAGGAACCTGGAAAGGTCTTGGAGGGTAGACATTAGTTAATCCCTTTAGAAATTGTATTACTAAGGGTAATTTGAAATACCAAGGCTCCTCCGCAGTGCGCTTGAATATCGATAGCGCTGCGAGATAGCTCTTGATAGTGCCAACTTGAAGGCCTGAATTTGCCAAGTAGAGTAGAAAGGATAACACTGTTGGTGTACCACATGAAAAGGGGTCGATATTCTCTTCTCTACACCAGCTGCAAATTTTTTTCCAATGGCAGCGGTATAAAGACTTTGTTGCTGGCCATCTGGCCGATAGCAACACTTCCATGACGTCATCAGGGAGGTCCCAATCCTTGTATCTCAACCTTTCAGAAGCCAGGCGTAAAGGATGAGGGTTCTGATGTCTGGATGGAGAACATGACCTCCCTTCTGTGAGAGAAGATTCTCCTTGAGTGGAAGACGAATTGGAGGGCAGATGGACATGTCCAGAAGGTCTGGGTACCACATTCTCCTGGCCCAGTCTGGGGCAATTAGGATCATGGTCCTCCAGAATCTTCTCAACTTCCTGATCATTTGAGGAATGACAGGGACTGGTGGAAATGCGTACAGGAGTGGAAACTCCCAGTCCACTACAAACGCGTCCCCTGGAGCTCCTCTCAGGGGAAATTCCCTTGAACAAAATAGATCGCACTTTCTGTTGGTACTGGTGGCAAACAGATCCACTTGAGGGGTTCCCCAAAGGCCGAAGATCTCCTGAAGGACTTCCTGAGCTAGTTCCCACTCATGGGAGACTGTGCCCTGCCTGCTCAGAGCGTCCGCTGTCAAGTTCTTCTCTCCGGCTAGGTTAACTGCCGATAGAGAGATTCCTTCTTCAATTGCCCAATACCAGAGCTGCATTGCCTCTCTGCACAGTGGCAGTGATCCTACGCCTCCTCTTTTGTTGAGGTAGAGCATGGCCACTGTGTTGTCCGTCATTATCAGGACATTTTTCTCCTGTACAGATGGCAGAAAAGCCTTCAGCGCTAGTCTGATTGCTCTCAGCTCTAACAGGTTGATATGTAGTCTGGACTCCGATAGAGACCAACGACCGCTGATGGTCAAGTCGTTGGCATGGGCTCCCCA
Source organism: Ambystoma mexicanum (assembly GCF_040938575.1). Classification (NCBI taxonomy): domain Eukaryota; kingdom Metazoa; phylum Chordata; class Amphibia; order Caudata; family Ambystomatidae; genus Ambystoma; species Ambystoma mexicanum. The sequence continues at coordinate 744,691,784 of NC_090936.1, forward strand.
CCCCGTGAGTGAGGCATCCGTGACTACTGTTATCTCCGGCCATGGTTGTCAAAACATTTCTCCTTTCAAAATGTTCTCCTGACAGGCCCACCACTGAAGGTCTCGAGCCAACTTGTCTGGAACCAGAAGGAGATCTGTCATTCTCCCTGAGAATTGCGACTACTGAGTTCTTAGTGCCCACTGGAGAGATCTCATTCTCAGGCGAGCCTCTGGCACAAGGAAAATGCAGGATGCCATGAGGCCTAGCAACCTCAAAATGTCGAAGGCTGGGAGACGTTGGGCAATTTGAAACTTGGTGACCATCTGCAGAATATCTTGAGCCCTCACCTCTGGTGGCAAGGCTTTCCCCAGGGAAGCGTCCAGGACCATTCCAATGAGCTGGAGTGTCCCTGATGGTATCATCTGTGACTTCTTTAAATTGAGGGAGAAGCCCAGTTTGTGAAGGAAGTGGCAGACCTAATTTAGTTGGATCTGAGCTTGTTCCGAAGATACTGCTCTGATCAACCAATCGTCTAGGTAGGGGTAGATGTGGATCCCTTCCCTCCTTAGACTTGCAGCCACTACCGACATTAGCTTGGTGAAGACCCTCGGGCGGAGGTCAGCCCAAATGGCAGTACTCGAAATTGATAGTGGGAGCTGCCAAGTACGAACCTCGGGTATTTCCTGTGTTTGACATGGATTGGCACATGGAAATAAGCATCCTGAAGGTCTAGAGATACCAGCCAGTCCTGAAGCTGGAGGGCCTGAAGGATCTGAGAGAGAGTTACCATCTTGAACTTGTCCTTCCTGAGGAATTTGTTCAATTCTCTCAATTCTCCGTCCTTCTTCGGTATCAAGAAGTAGGGGGAATACCAACCCTTGTTCCTCTCCGCTACAGGTACCGGTTCTATGGCACCTTTCTCCAGCAGGTCTAGAATCTCCTGCAAAAGGAGCGGATCTGGAAACTTCAAAGAGTTGTTCCCACCGGTGGATGACTCTGGGGGGTGCGTAGAAAAGGCAGGCAGTAACCTTGGGCAACTGTCTCCAATGCCCAAGCATCTGACGTAATAGCCTGTCATTCCAAGAGATGTTGAGTTAACCTGCCCCCTACTGGTGTTTTGTGAGGAGAGTCCTCAGAGCGGTTTAGAAGCGGCTGATGCAGATGCTGAGGGTAAAGAGGCACCTGCGGCTTTTGTACTTTTAACCCGTCCACCTTGGGTGAATTTCCTTTGGCCTCTTTGAGCCGGCTGTCCCCTGCCTCTTCCGAATGCGGAATAGAAACGAAAGGACCTACCTCTCCAAGAGGTTCCTGAGGGGCGATAGGGAGTTTGACGGATTGCAGCTCCAAGGGATTTTGCTGCTGCCTTAGATGTTTGTAACTTCTCTAGACTGTCATCAGCCTTTTTACCAAATAAAGAAGAGCCGTCAAAAGGCATATTCAAAAGTCTGGCCTGTACATCTGGAGCAAAACCAGACTTTCGTAACCATGCAAACCTGCGAATTGTAGTACTTGCCGCCATGGCCCTGCTGATACTCTCAGCAGAATCAATGCCAGTTTGAAGGGATTCGCACATTGCGTCCTTACCATCTTTAATGATGTTCAGAAAATCTTCCCTTTTTCTCCTTCCGGGAGGCAGTCAGCCGCTGATGAAGCACACTCCCAAAGTGTATGGCTGCATCTTGTGAGCGTGCAAGTAGCATTTATGGATTTAAGTGCGATGCTACATGCAGAAATGACCTTTTTTGACATTGCGTCAAATCTCTTATCATCCGCTGTCTTGTGGAACAGTAGGGTATGCAGTTCTACTGTTCAATGAAGTTGCTGCTTGAACAGCCAGACTCTCTGGAGTTGGATGTTTTGACAAATATTCAGGGTCAGAAGCAGATAACCTATATTTGGCAGATAGTTTCTTGTTGACTGCCGGGATAACCTCAGGAGTTTCCCAGTTGGACGATATTTTCCTCTGTAATGCAGTATGGAATGGAACCACAGGATCTTACTGTGGGCCTTTAATCAAGATGTCTGTAAGATCATCTTGTTGAAAAGTAGGTAAAGGTGTAGACCAACCCATGAATTCTATTATTCTGGCCATTAAAGTTCTATAAGGGGTCTCAGCATGTTCCCCTGGGTCTGGTTTGGCAAATTCTGCTCCTGAGGAAGTATCCAACCCACTTGCATTATGCAAGGAATCTTGCAGGTCCGTCAACCTATTTTCTTCAGAGATAAATTCCTCTGGTACAGGTGTTGTAGTTCTCTGCAACCCAAAAGGTCTTTCCTGATCAGAATCCTCACCTTCTTCATAAATGGAGGACAAGGCATTGAAATAATCTGACCTTGGAAAAGGCTTAAAACCCATTTCTAAAGCAGAAGGGGCTAAGCTTGTGGTAACTGGTTGAGAAAACGTCAACATCGTCGACGCAGAAGTCAAAGGCTTCGAAAGAAACCGAAAAGGGCATCGAAAAGGTATGAAGCGACCTCGAAGAACTCGAGAGGATCGGAATCCTACTCGGAGTCGTCAAGGTTATCGACGACATTCTCAAGGTCATGATGGGAGCCCTCGGTATAACTATTGGCTGCGAAGTAGTTACAGTCGTAGGTTTCTCCTTTAACGGCGTCGACATCAGCGTCAAGGACGGCGTCGATTCAACCGATCTATGCGTCGACGGGCCCTTCGATAGTGGCGTCGATGACGCAGATTTATGAGTCGAAGGGGCCTTTGACGAAGACCTCGATGACGCAGTCTTACTGCTTTTTCTCGAGGGTTCGGAACGCTCTCGAGCAGTTTATTTTGCCGGGTGCAACGACTCGCGGCGTCTCGATTTTTTCGGGTCTTTCACCCAGGGTATAACCTTTAGCCGTCTCCGAGGAGGTCGAGGCCGCTTTCTCGAAGACACTAAGCATCTTTTTACGGAATTCCTCCCACTTGGCTGGAGAGCTATGTTTTGTGGGACAGGTGACCCTTTCAGGGGAAACAGAAGACGACGAAGAGGAAGATCTTCGACGCCTCTTTTTCGAATGTTTGGATCTTGAAGAGTGATGGGAACTACTTCGAGACCTCGCACGAGAATGTTTACCGTGACGGCGAGGAGACGAATGTCTCGACTCTGCCAAGGAAACTTTCGAAGGACAAGTTTTAAGTGTCTTAACTCTTTCGAGCTTCCCCTTACGCTCCTTCAAGGCTTTTGCAGTTATGGACATGCAGTCCTCGCATTCTGAGCAATGGTGCTCCGATCCCAGGCACCACAAACAGATCCTGTGAGGATCTGTCAACGACATTTTCTTTCCACAATCTCGACACTTTTTGAAGCCGGACCGTGGTGTCGACGGTTCAGATCAGGAAGCCATTGAAACGAGTAAGATATACTCGAGGAATAAGTATAATATACTTTGACTAACTAACTGAGCAACACGATTCCGAGGCCCAGGAAGCGCGGAAAAACGGAACTGAACAACAGACTCTGCATGAGTCTATTTATACGTGTGATGACGTTGGCGCCAATACGGAGGCTGTTGAGGGACGTCGACGTGCAGCGCCCTCTACTGAAAATATTTCTGAGGCCAGCAAGCTGGAAGTGATCTATCAAGATAAGGAATACGTCGGAGTACACAATCCCTTCGAAATGGAGTTACCTTCAACTCCATTTGAAACCCACCTTAGCCCTGGGAGTCGAAAAGTAGTAGGGCTTAAAAGTAAAGTGGACCAAACATGAATCCAGGAATCTACAAAGGGTTTTTGCCGACCCATCGTATTTGTCAACTATGCTATATAATCTATTCACAACATGTGAATTCATGAAAGATCCAATGCTTGAGAAGGGAGTATTTGGTGATACTGCAAGCCTTCCCCCATCGCCCTCCAAGAATAAGACCTATTCCATTTTGGCCTTGGTAGACTGCGGAGCTATGGGCATTTTCATTGATCAAGATTGGGTGGTTAGTCATCATATTCCATATGAGACACGAAGCACCATGCAGCCGGTGGAAGCAATCGACAGATGACCCCTCACTTCAGGGCCCATAAGCCTGCAGACTAAAGAGATCCGGCTTTCTATAAACCATCACCAAGAGCGGATTAGATTCGACATCATTAAGTCAGCTCATTACCCCATGGTATTGGGTATGCCCTGGCTACAGAAGCACAATCCGTATATCAATTGGACAGCAGGATCACTATTCCTAGGCTCAGAGTTTTGTATGTCTCACTGCTTTGAACTCAGACCGTGCCTTGACTATCGTGGCTTAAATCAATGCACCCTCAAAGACCGGTACCCATTGCCTTTGATCTCGGATATCCTGGAAGCTGTGAGAGGCGCCGTAATATTCACAAAGTTGGATCTCCGGGGTGCCTACCATTTGATCCGTATCCGGGAAGGAGACGAAATGGAAAACAGCCTTTAGAACAACCTTTGGTCACTATGAATATCTAGTCATGCCCTTTGGACTAGCTAACGCCCCTGCAGTTTTTCAACATTTCATGGATAGGGTGTTCTCTGACATGTTATTCCTCTTCGTCATTGTCTATCTGGACGACATATTGATCTTTTCCAAGGACCTTCTAAAGCATGAAGAACATGTAAAGGCAGTATTACAATGACTCCGTTAACACAAACTTTTAGCCAAACACGAAAAAAATGCTTGTTTCAGGTTACTTCTGTTCACTACCTAGGATTCATCCTTGGCCCAGAAGGAATTGGTATGGGCCCTTCAAAGGTAAAGGCCATACTGGCATGGCCCGCACCCATGTCCGTGAAACAAGTTCAATCCTTCCTAGGGCTGGCCAACTTCTAACAGAAGTTCACTTCCACCTTTTCCGAGATTGTTCAGCAGTCTCTTTTCTTTCTTACTTCCTGAACTGATGTGCTGAGTAGTGCACTTTCTTAATTTCCCGGATTCCTGGATCGTTGCATCCCGGAACTTTGAACGCACGCTGGAGTCGTAAGAGACTAGTGCAGCCTTATTCAAGACCCGATCCGTCCACAAGAAGGCATCAACCAAGAAATCCAGCAAAGATAGGACTCAGGTGAGAAGGGGGGGGTGGGGGGGGACTCCTTGATAGAATCTTGGCAGGCGTCCTCTGTGCCTCTCATCTGCCGTATAGAGCAGGAGTACAGACACCCCCCTCCAGTCTTTACAGGGAGGACACAATCCATTTGAAAAGTATTCAACATAAGGAACTAAACATAAGGGGGTTCTGGGAGTGTCTCTACCATACAGCCCAATGACCTGTTCTTGGGTGGATGGCCCTGGCCCCTGGGAGAGTCTCAACCAAGTCTTTAGCTCACTGTCCCTTCCACAGAGGGATACAGGGATATTTCTCCTCTGTGAAAGGGACGGTGAGCTAAAGACTTGGTTGAGACTCTCCCAGGGGCCATGCACCCAAGAACAGGTCAATGGGCTGGGTTTGTGCTGGTAGAGAGACTCCCAGACCCCCCTTTGATTAACCTAAGGATCTAGTTTACTAAGGCGCCTGCCAAATCTGGTCAACCCATTTAGTGATCTCATCTTTAACACGCTCTTTCATCCCTCTCCCTTGATGCTTTAAGCCATCTATACGGACCAGTGGCAAACCACCACAGATATCCTTTATATCCTGCACCGCCTTGATCTTTGTACAGTTCAACACCAATTCCATTTAGTTTCCAGCTCAAGTTTTCCAGTTGTTCCTTATGTACGAGTAGCTAATACAGTCCTGGTTTTATTATTTTTATTCGTGTACTTTTAGTTCTGCGTTTTCCAACAGAAATACAAATATAAAAAACCCAGAATACAAAAGATAAAAAACTTAACTGAAGAATGACATTAAATGGGAGCACAGGAGCAGTGGAAAAAGGTTAGAGGCCAGGCATGAACTCTCCCTTCTCCATATCCAAACAGCCTGCTGCAACACAATACACTCAATTCAGTCACTGATGCAGGCTTTACTTTAACATCATTAACTTGGACAAAACGGACATCAATCATACTGGATAATACAGGGTCCTCATTGCACAGGCGTGAGCCCTCTATACATGATTTGTTGTCACATTTCTATTTCTTGTTGGGACTTTCATAAATGGTCGTTTTTCTGCTCAGTTACCCTTCTCAGATCCCTTCCAGTCTCACAAACGGTTTGGAAGAACATAAATCTGCTGTACATTTCTTTTATGTCTTTGGATTCCAATAACCTCCTGTGCCACTGAAAATATTGATAACTAAATTGCTAATCAAATATGTTGTGTTGCTAAACAAGAAAAATGTAATTAGCAGAATCTGCTCATTCATTTTTATAGAGAAACATTTGCCTTGGACCGTGTGAAAGAAAGGTATCCTGCACTCCACGCGACTCGAGCAGTCCCGGCAGAAACCCTTCAGACAAACCTTCAAGTCCTTCAAGAACTTCCCGATGGAAGACCTCACGCAAGACCTCGCCAACCTCCACCTTATATGGCCTGAACACCCCCAACTGAACTGCAACTCTCTAGTGGAAGCACTCAACGCCACCCTCTCAACCCCCATCGCCCAACAAGTGCCGCTGAAACAACGCACCTGCAAACCGAAACCGTCGGCACCCTGGTATACACAATGACTCAACCTCAGCAAAAGAGTCATCAGGAAACAAGGGAAAATCTGGCCCTGCTCCATGACGGCAGGGTGCTTGGAGTTCCTTGAGGAGCGCAAGGTCGGATGCGGACAACTAATCAACACAGCCAAGGCCTCCTGCTATCAGAATACCATAGCAGAAGCCGACAACAAAAACAGAGCCCTCTTCAAAGTGGTCAAGCACTGTGACAACCTGCTACCCGAACTGGCCATACCACACTCCATCGAATAATCCAACGCCATCAACACCTTCATTGACAAAATCAGCAAGATTCGCCAGCACAGACACCAGCTCTGCATCCACAGACCCACCTAACAACCCTCCCCGCAAAATCTACAAACCCTTGACAACATTCAAGACATTCTCGACAGAGGACCTGGTAGAAACCCTGGTTGCCATCAAAGCCACATCGTATACAGACAACATCCTTCCAAGCACCCACCCGCAAGACCCTCCGTGCAGAAGCTCTCCTTTTCTACCTGGAGATCATCAACAGCTCTCTAACTAAAGGCACCTTCCCATCAACCCTAAAAAACCTGACACATCCTCCCCCTACTAAAGAAACCCACTCTGGATCCCGGCAACAACCTAGATAACTATCGCCCCATCTTCCCTTCCTAGGTAAGATCATAGAGGAAGCTGTAGCCACACAACTACAGCACCATATCAACACCAATAATCTCCTCCAAACCTATCAATCCAGGTTCAGTCCCAGATGCAGCACGTAGACAGCAACCATACAGGTGGTTAACGACACCCTCAACAGCCTTGACAAATGCCGTCCCCGTCTCCTGGTTCTACTATACCCCTCGGCTGCTTTCGACACAGTAGACCAGCAGGTGCTTACGGACACCCTACATCGGCGCATGGCGATCAGTAACCTTGTCCTACGTTGGTTCAAGCCCTACCTCACCAACTGCCGGCAGTTTATTCAGATAGACTCCTCTAGATCCCCAATGCTGTCAGTCACCTGGAGTCTTGCAGGATTCCACCCTCTCCCCGGTGATCTTCTATCTATACAAGGAACCGCTGGGAGACCTCCGGGCTACACACATCAACATCCACCAATACGCTGACAACACACAGCTATAACTCAAGATAAAATCCATCAAGGACATCCATAGGCTCAAAACTTGCCTCTCGCTGATCCAATCGTGCATGTCCAGTGCATACTTGAAGCTCAAACCCTCCAAGACCGAATTCCTACTCCTCATCAACAACCATGAACACCCAGACATACAGACATACAGACTGGGCTATCAACCATGAACTCTGAGTGCTTCACACCCGAGCTCAGCTACTGTGCCAAGTTCATCGGGTTCCACATCCACAAACACCTCTCCTTCAAGACACACATAGCTAAGACTCAGACAGCTTGGTATCAGCTCTCCATCCTGCAGAAAGTCAAGCCGTTTCTCCCTCCGGACAGCTTTAGATCCACCGCTCAAGCACTGGTCCTATCCCAACTCGATCGGGGCATCTTTGAAGGCCTCCCATCGTCCTCCCTTGTGCCCCAGAGAAGTGTCCTACACGCGGCTGCATGCCTCATCAAGGGTCTACGCAGATACAACCACATAACCCCAGCCCTCATCAACCTTCACTGGCTCCCACTGCACGCAAAGATCACGTTGAAACCTTGCTGCATCATCTATAAGGCAGTCACCCAGCTACTGTTGGGTGTTCTGACCCACGTTTGGACTATTATGCTACAACATTTGGTGCTGTGGGCTTAGGAAATCCAAGATGGCCGAAAAAGCCCACATGTGCGCCAGAATCTATGAAAACCGTGCAGTTTGTGCGCACACCAAAATGGTCGCCTGACTTGCCACCCCCCGGTGCGGGTGTGCTGGGTCAGAAGAGCCATGAGTGAAATGGGGTGCCAAAGAGAAAAACAGCAGTGCCTGTTCGCTAGAAAGCACTTTAAAAATCACCCTTTGTTTCTCTGAAGGCAAGCTCAGAATGCCCATTTCAAACATTGCAGAATATCCAACAATCTCACTGAACACCAGCAGACATTTGACAGCATAAAGTCTTGTGGGCATACAAATTCTGGAAAGAGGATGAGCCTAAAATAATGTTCATAGCAAAACTGGCTGAGCTGTGGATTTCAGCAGTTTAAGTAAATTTGGACTGAAAGACACTAAAAATCTAAATGTTTAAAAGAAATGAGTGACCTACTTTTGAGTGTCACATAGGTTTCAATTGTTTAAATGTCAGTTTTAAACTTAGAATCAGCATTCTAGCTGCATGTGTAAAAATTGTTAGTTTATTTGAATGCAGAAAACTGGGTAACTAGAAGTGACATTAGCTGGGGCCTGGCTCAAGGAACTAAATTCTGCCCGACATCTACCCCCACAGGAGTTAAAACCTGCTCAGCCACTCTTCCCCTTGCCAAAAGGAGTTGTCACCTCTCTGATTAGATTAGGGGTGGAGCAGCTACAGGGAGTTGAACAAAGGCCTGTCCTGGGCCCAGGCAGAGGGTTTATTGGGGGGAGGCCATAAATGGCTTCCTCTTGAACAATGGGCCTTCCAGGGCCCAGGCAGATGGTTTATTAAGGGGACCGTAAAATAGCTTCCTCTTGGCAGAAGCTGGGAGGGGCAGGGTCTCTGAGCTTGGCAGAAACTGGATAAACTGGTTTCTACACCATGTGACCTGGGAAACCACACCCCTTTGGGGCCAGAACATAAATCTAAAAAGATGGATCATTCATAGAGCGGACTTGTGAAAATTTTATAAGTGATATCATTATTCTTGTGATTTTCTGTGCACATTTGAAGACGTGTTAGGACCCGGTGGTATGTTCAGGGGGGTTTTTAGCGGAAAAGAGGATATGTATGTTAAAAATCTGACACTCCACCACCTAATGCCCACATGCTTTGCGAACATTTGTGTAAATGCGGGGACAAATCCAATATCGGTAACCCGACCAAAAAGTGAAATATGTTGCCATTTTTTAACCCAAGCCCCCAGGAAGAGCAGAGTTTGAACAGGGTATACCTCATGTGATATGTGATGGGTGCATGTAATTTCAAACCATTGTGTGTGTAATTTGACAGGGGAGTGTCCTTTCTGCAAGCCATTAAATGACATCGCTCTGACACTCCACTTCTTTTCCCCAATCAAGAGAGAAAGGAAAGCTTGACCAATGGGCAGTTGAGAGAGGGGCTGGCTAGTGATGCTGCACACACACCCACTTTCAAAAGACATAAAAAGAGCCACTGGAAGCTAGAGAGGGGATTCTATTCCACCTGCTGCGGGACGCTCTGCCGGGAAAATCCATACTTTACCTCCATCAACCTCCAGAGAGCCAACATAGAGACTTCAATCTATCCACCTTCAGAGACCAAGACTTTACTTCAGAATTTGTAGCAGAGTGGTCAACTACAAGCTAAATCCCTCTTTAGCAGGCCTCAAATCATTGCCACTATTCACAGCCAGGCGAGCTGTTTGAATTCTTTGCAAGAACTCTTGCCATTTGCCAGAGAGCAGTGTTGTATCCAGAGAGAGACCAGCTGAACCGGAGAACGCTGTATCCGGACCCACAGACCTGATCAGAACCAGAGACCCAGACCAGACCAGCAGAGTAGAGCTGACCCAGACGCTGTGCGCAGAAACCGTCCGTGGCGAGTGAAGAAAACCTGTTGACCAGATCCGTGGCGAGGCCCATTCCTTTTAAAATTATATTGTGAGTACCTAGCAGAACTGTGCAGAACCAATCTCTTAGTTAAAATAATATAATTCAATCTATTTTAATCTAACCAGAACTGCCTCCTAACTGTCACCTGTCATTTGCAAAGCTGTCACTTGTCATTTTCTAGCTGCAAGCTGTAACCTGTCGCTTTGAACTTTTAAAATTTCAAATCTGAAAAACTACCTTTATTTAATCGTCCGTATCTCTGGAACTCCTCATACTTTTGCCGTAATCACGATTCTCGCACTCGCGAATTTTACCGCGATTTGCAATTTGGTTAAAAATCCAGCCACGTGTGAAAACAGCAGCTTCATTGCTTTCCTTTGCCAAAAATTCGTTTAACCTGCTAGTTACTCCTAGATCCTTGCTAAAGTGAGCCTGAACTCATCCCAAGTATATTCCACTCACCCTGAACCTCCTAAAGGGAATTAAAACCATTTTCAGCATATTTCTCACTGCATTGTCACCATATTCAAAGCATTTTGCCTGTGTTTCAAAACTCCTATCTGTTGTATAAGCTGCTGGGGGGGAATTGAACTGAATTCTATTTGATTGCATTCCTAAGAACTGTGTCATCTTCATCTCCTTATAGTGCATAAAAGGGGGGGTGAATTGTCCAAGAAAGTGATTACATTGTCTTTTGCTGAAATCCTATCAAGTTATTTTCTGTACTGCATTTCATTCCACATTGCATCCGTTGAAACCATAAAAGTATTGTTGCTATTTTATCCATCCTATAACCACTCATCATTGATTATAAAGAAGTGTGCTAGTGCCGGACTATCCATTATTGATTACTGCTCAGATTAAGTGTGATATTCAATTATTAATTTATTATAAAGTGTGATATATATATCTATTGTTTAAATTATCAAATAAACCTTTTAAACTTGCAAAACAGAACTACTTCTTGGCTCAGTGGGGTCAGGGGGATTCCAAGAGAGGGGTGTTATATAGGGGTAATCACCCAGAACGCATGAACTGGACATAAAGATATATCAATAAGGGTTTCCATTCAGTATCCCAGACTAGGCATCGATTTAGCTGTAGTGTTGAATTGAATCCTCTTACACTACCTTGCGGAGAAACTCAGCATCTCCGACAGACAGTGCAGCACCAGAAGCCAGGACAAACGCAGACTTGAAATCTGCCACTGCAAAAAGGAAAGCACCAGAAAACAAGCCGCCTTTGCCTATGCTCCAAGAGTATGGAACCTCCTTGCTGTCAGCATCAGACCCGCCCCCAGACGCCTATAATTCAGAAAAGAACTCAAGACTCACCTCTTCAAGGTGTCTCTACTCCGCAACACCTAGGCCATCACGTTGCCCCTCACGCCACCTGACTCGCTAGATGCCGACTGCCCCTCTCCTCCACCCGGTACAGCTGTACCCCTCCTCTGTGCCCCTCTGTATCCTACCAGCTGCTGTTTATTTTTTTTGTTACATCTGAAAAGCACACCAATGTGCATCTGTACTGTTGTATACATCTGTAACGGGTCCTGTTGCTTCTCGAAGCTAGCTCCGAACTCATAATAATAATACTAGAGAGGTTTGTAATGGAGAAAAGCAAATGGAGCAAATTAGTGCTTAGAAATTTGAAAACATAGGAAGAAACTTGAATTGACCTTCATGGTTCAGTCTATCAGGAGGGATCAATCTTCCAGAATACCAAAAGTCAAACAAATTGGTAAACATTAATGACCACTGTTTAAAAGGACTGATAGCAAATTATTCTTTTTTTCATAAAATGTTTGTATACAATAAGCATAGCAGTCTTATCTTTCCCCAAAGGTACGTCACTACATTTGTTTACAAGTCAGTTAGTCATCATGAACTACAAGCCCATCTTCTTAATCAATGTGAACACTAAGATTTATGGGAAAATACTATTGAGGAGATTGGAGGAACCGATGTGCCAAAAGGGAGTCCTATATGAATTACAGGTGGGCTTTAGAGCCGGTATTGGCCCACTGGATCAGTTCCTTAGGCCAACGCTACCCTGCGATAAGTACGCAAAGCTCAGGAACCAAATGTTACATTTAGTCTTTATAGATCTGTGTAGTGTGTTTAATTAAATACCAAGAGAACAATAATGGCAGTACTTATTTGAACTTCATATTCAGATAAATCTTAGCAGCAATACAAAGTCTATACACAGACACCTATGCCCAGGTATGTTTGGGTAGGGGTTTGATGAATCACTTCCTGGAGGCTAAAGGTGTAAGGCAGGGCTGTGTTATAGCCCTGACTCTTTTTGGTCGATATAAATAAAATTGCTGTAGAAATTGAAAATATAGACGCTCCACTCTTGGGAGGGGAAAACATTGAAATTCTCCTATATGCCGATGATACAGTACTGATAATTGGGTAAGATTATCATATTAATGGCAAATCTTCCTGACATGCGTCAACCCCAGAACTTTTTCCTTTGACTAGATAACTATTTTACCTTGTCTCTAGGTGAAGGGGAATCTTTTTCCCCCTCTCACCTAGTCTTTTACTCTTTGTATCAGTGATCTTTTTATGTCTCTCCATAGTGTATGGTTGAAGTTCTAGTTTCCTACAACTTTTGGGCTTAGGCTAGATTGCCTCTATGGGCTCCCCTGGTAATTTCACTTTCATGTATTTGGATAAACTACAGTTCCCAAGTATTAAAGAGGGATTTTCACCCCCCTTTACATTTTATATAGTGAGCCAGCACACCCTGCCTTATGTAGAGTGCTGGGGGATACGATGTATCCCTGTTCTTACTTACCTGGTAAACATTTTTCACAATTGCAAGTTCCCTTGAATGGCTGTGGCTCGTGGCAGTGTAACTACTTCTATGACTTTTTAGTCTTCGTTGCTCGCAGGCTGTTAATTCAGCCTTGGTAAAGCACAGAAGGGCCACCATTTTGCAAAAATGGTGGGCTCCTGCTTTTTTCGACATTTCTTCTGTGCTTGCTGTTTCTGAGATCTTCCCCTACCATTCTAGGTGGGAATTACATCAGTGGCTGTTTTCTCTTTGGCAGGAATCCTGTGGATTCCCCACCCAGGTTCCAGAGTGTCTGGAAAGGCAGAAAGCGAGTGAGGAGTCCAAAACTCTGCAGCCCTTTGTCTTTCACCTTGCACGAAAGGGAACAAACTCCCAGTGGGGGGCAGGCTGTCCGGATTGGACAGCCAGACCGCCCCTGGCTGTAAAATGCAGGGAGAGAATGCAGAAGTTGTGCTCTAGTTCCTGATAAACTCCGAACGTGGAAGCTGCTGACAAGTCAACCAATGGAACTGAAACCGAAGAGGTAGATGAAGTAACAAAGTCCATAGCATTTCCAGCGACCTGAGAGGTTGCTGTGAAACTGGAGCCTGCTGTAACCCTTCATTCCAATCGACCTGGGGATCCCAAAACTGACAACTTCGACCCAGAGCCTGGTGAGATCCACGAGACTCAAGAAGACATGCATTTTGAGCGTTCCCACGTTGTGCTGAGACCTTGCAGAGCTGCAATACCCCAATAAAATGGGACCTCAAGCCTCGTGCGGTGCATGGTCTTCCGAATCAAGCTAGTGGCATCCTGCTGGACCTTCAGAGGCGTGAATTGAGTCCGAAAAGTTCCCTCACCAGAGTGCTGGACCTTACAAAAGACGAGAATCCAACTGGCGATATTCAGTCTTCTTCTGGCTCTCCTGAAAAGGGCGCCAAAATCCACACAGCTGCATCCAGCCGCGAAGAAACTTTTGCCTGGAGCCTTCTCTGTTGATCGCTGCTGCAGAAGCCCTTCCAGAGTCCTGTTTTCAGTCTTCACGACAAGGAATTCAGCAACCAGGTTTTTGGCTGCAGATCCTGACGTCTTCCCCCGCTGCAATCTCTCCTGTGCTGAGTAAACCATGCGCAGAAAAAGCCCTTCCAGTGTCCGGTCTTCAATCTTCATGATAAAGGAATTGACTGGGATTTTGGCTGCAGATCCTGGGATCTTCTTGCTGTAACTCATCTTCTGTGCTAAGATACTGTGTTGGCTGGGGTAGTTACTTAGCTTAAGCCTGTGTAATGTCTGTAAAGCTTTGGGGTGTTTCTTGTGATTGGGAGACCTCTCATCCAGTTCACCCAGGCCCACCGCTGGAATCCTCCTGGGGTGTCTTCTCAGAAGTCCCTGACCCTAACTAACTTTAAAGTGAAATACTTACTTGTTGAACAGTCTTCCACAGGAACTCTGACTTTTGCCTGCAACAGAAACCTATTTCGTCCTGCCTACAGCTGTCTCCTAGACCACTAGGGTCCCTCTTCTGCCCCCGAGTGAACTCATACAATAAACTAGGGAAGGACAGTATGGGTAATGGATTGTGTCTTGAAAAGATTAACAAGTGTTTGAAAAGTACTTACTTGTGAAAGAGTTAGTTGGTAACTGTAACTCAAGAGTGGATAGTTACAAAAGTTCATTCCTTAAATGTGTGTTGGTTGTGCCTCTTTCCCAAAAGTAATGCTGTGGGCTTCACTAACTATTTCTTTCAGAGAATAGGTGTATAGGTCCCCCAACTAGGTCTTGCTTCCCCTAACCTACTGTGTAGCCCGTTTAGAATAAGTCTGCCTTAGGTTTTACCTACCTAGAATAACACAGAGGAATTTATAAAGTGTAACATTGGGTTTGCTTAGACTGTGTTCCACTGAGCTGAAAATCAACTAATTGTATATTACACCAAAAGCTCTTATTCCCCTAGTGTAACTGTGCATTATCATAAGGGATACATTACTCACTGTAATGGTATTTCTGATGCTTGTATCTACTTAGATTCACATGCTGCCCATAGGTCGACATGTTGGGTATTTTGAAGAAGGCCTTACGCTTGGTCTCTGCACCTTCAAGCATTGTGGTGCTTTGTTATAAATGTGTTTATGACTCTATAACCAGTACTTACTGTTAGGACAGTTTTTTCTGAAGTCCAACTAAGAGCTTAGTGAAACCATTCAAATGAGGCAGTACAAGACTCCACTCCTAATATAAGGCTGTACCAGCTGAGTTCATGGTAGCGTAGACAGACCAGCCAGGCTTATCTTGGGAGAGTGGGCTGTAGAATCAGTACAAATAAATTGTAATGCAAACGGTCCAAAGTGTTAGGCAAAGTTTGTATACAGTACCCTCTAGGAACATTACAAACAACTCTGACCACAGTTATAGGAAACCCAACCATTGGTATAAGCTTGTACAACACAACTGTGGTGGCGTGTTGAGCAGCCAGGCTTATCTCAAGAGGGGTCATTGTGAGCTATGGGGGAGTTACACAGAGGTTCACAGTGACAAGTATTCAAATTGACACTTAAACTCACGGTTTCTTGAATAAACAATTATTAATGTATTTATAAGTTAGACTAAGCCTTCTTCAGAAGGGGGCAATATATAAGTAACACACAAATACACGCCAATACTGTACACTCTTAGTTTCTAAATCAGTAAAGACCCTTTTGGGATGGCCCACAGACACAACCTACACCCTCAGGTGACTTCAATAGCTAGGGTGCTGGAGACATTAATATCTTACTGTTTGCATTTAGAATACTGTTATAAGTTGATACAAGGAAAAGGTTATTAGAACCACAAGAGACCACAAATATTCTTAAGCAGGCAAATACTTTTGGATACGCACAGCAGAGTCATTCAGTATAACTAGGCCAAAGTCAATGGGCAAAAGTCTTATATTGGACGAAGCACTTCTGGTAGGTAAGTAGAAAAGTCTTTGCACAATGTTAGAATCTTTGAAGAAAAGAAGAATTAAATGTAGGGCCACAAGCCGTTAGACTAGTGAGGGGTAGAAGATGCAAGCAACTCTACAGCAAGAGGTAAGTTCCCTCAGACTGTGTACAGTACCTTTGAATTGAAGAATAAGTGCAGTCGATGACTTTTGTTCCTTTGCAGCTCTGCAGATCTCACTGTTCCTGGGCCTCAGTCGTGGGGACAAGAGGGAGGACTTCTGGGGACTCCTTCACTGCAATGGGACGGTCATCGCTCGCAACCGGCAATCTTCAAATCAGTGGCTGTTCAGTGTTTCAGCTCCTGCCATCTACCGCAAATAGCAACACTGCGGTTCCTAGCTGTCGAGATGGACTCTCCATGCTTCTGGGGTCCTGCACTCTGTTGAGGGGGCTCAGGCTCGGTCAGTCCTGCTTCCTGGGAGTTGGGAGGATCTTCCTGACGCTCTAGGCCAGCTTAAAAGCAACACACAATCTGGTGTTCCTCTCCCTGGCTATACGGTTTCCAGCAGCAATGATGTGGAAATTCAACCAGCTCCAAGAAGGATGTCCAGGTGGCTTACTTTGGAGTTGATTGGTCCCACCAACTCAAGGGGAGAAGTCGTCCTTGCAGGGGCCTCTCTGTCGATATGAATTTGGAGTTTCAGCAAAGCAGCAGGACTTCACCGGGCAAACCAACGTTCCAGGAGTTGCAGCAGGCGTCCTCTTCGGTTCCTTCGTCCAGTGGTCGACTCTGCCTTCCAAGCCAAAAGCCTTGCCTTTTATTCAGTTCTCTCCCATTCACTCCAGCCTAGCTGTCAATCACCCAGCAGGGTGGCTGTCCTTGCCAGACATTCAGCCGGCCAATCACTACAGAGAGCATTTGGGTCTCCTGGGAGACTAAGCACAGGGCGTTTCGGGCACCTCCCTCACTTCCTGCCCACCCCAGACACCCTGGAGCCAGCGGCGGGCTTCACTTGTTAATGCCGCCAAAGGCAAAGTGAACAATGGGACCAAACCTGGTTTGGCACGCAGAGTAAATCTCAAGAAGGACCTTTCCACAAAGAAATGGCGAAAAAAGAAGACCGGGGCCATTTTAACAAAAATGGCACCCTTGGGTGCTTTACTGCAGCTGCGAACGCAGTCCATGGTAAATGCACACCACGGTAGTTAAAACGAAACCACTGCCACCAGCCTTTCAGTGAGGAAAGGGTAACATTAAATTGTTACATGAGAAGCTAGACAAAGGGGATACTAGGTAGTCCCTCCAGCACCCTATTGTAAGATAGGGTGTGCTGGGTCTAGAAAGTTACAAAAGGTAAAGGTAAGTAAAGTCAATTTCACTTTACTGTTCTTGGAAACAGTAGTTTATCCCAGTGAAGGTATTTAAACCTTGGGGAAATCTAACAGGCTTCCCTGTGCCACTGGACTGAAGATGCCGTTTGTCACAATGTAAAAGATGATGCCTATGGAGTTTGTCAGACTTCAAAACCAAAAGAAACACAAAGCTCAGAAATCACATTAAAATACACGAGAGTGTGGGAAAAAGGGTCTCACTCTCTTCAGGTTAAAAAAAACAAGTCCTCAAAATCCAGCAAAATTGCTGGGGATCTCTAATGTGAAGGGAATTAGCACATTTCTGAGAATTCTCCCGACACAAAGAAACCCTGAAACACTATGTATTGTAAAAAAATTAATTGTTTATTTAAATACAAGTAGGCCCAGATAAATCTTGGGAGAAATAAGTACTATCACAGATCATATACACACATTATAGAAAAACACAACACTGTGCTTAAAGGTACACAGACCAAAGTATATAACCTAATTTGGAACACCTAACAGGAGTTTTAGGGAAGTCGAACCAATAGTTACTTTTTAGATTACTTTCAGTAATAGAAGGGTAGTAGACCCTAGCAGTTCTACCGTGACACTCAACAAGAAATCACTTAGTAACCCAACTGGACGATATACCTTTTGTGAATAGCGGAACGCTTATTCTAGGAACAGTAAAACACCTATACCGCTGATTCAGGATAACAGTTATTCTAGGATGTTGGGGAGAATTCCGATTTCTGTGCTAATTCCCTTCAACCTTAGAGACCCCCATCTCTTTTGCTGGACTGTATGTTTACCCTGTTGTGAGTGAGACCTTTTTGCTCACTCTATCAAATGTTTTGACCTGATTTGGATTATATGTGTGCTCTGTTTTTGGAGTCTGACAAACTCCATAGGCATCTACTTTTTGTATGGTGACACACAGCACCTTTATTGCAGTGTCACAGAGCAATCCTTTTAGATTTCTCATAAGGCTTAAATACCTTTTCTTGTGTGAACTACTGTTCCCAAGAATAGTAAAGTGAAATTGATTTTACTTAGCTTTTCTCTTTGTGGGTCCAGCACACACACCATCTTATGTGGAGTGCTGGGAGGTTACTTAGTAGCCCCTTACCCTACTCTCTCATGTAACACATTTATGTTACCCTCACTACTTTAAATGGCTGGTGGCAGTTGTTTAAATTTCCTACCATTGTGCTTTTCTACCGCAGGCTGAATCCTCATGGTGACCATTTTGTCAAAAAGGCCCTGGTCTTCTTTCTTCGCCATTTTCTGTTTGTGAGGACTTTCTTGGGTTTTACTCTGCGCGCTTAGCCAGGTTTGAATCCTTCGTTCGTTTTGCCTTTGCCGGGCTTCAGCCCTGAAGCCCACCCCTGGCTCCAATGTGTCTGGAAAGGCAGGATGTGAGGGAGGTTCCCGAAACTCCCCTGTCCTTTGTCTCTAGGAATGCCTGCATGCAACCAGTCTCGATTGTCTGGCTGGCTTTCCTTTCAGGACAGCTACCATGCTGTGTGATTGACAGCCTAAGATGTGCATGAATGGGAGAAACCTGCTTAAAAGGCAAGTTTTTTTTAGACTAGATTCAAGGTCGACCACTGGAGAAACACCCGACGAAGAAATCATGGTGTCCAGTCATTGCATCGAATACAAAACATTGAATGGCAAAAGCATAGGGGGGGGAAGCACCGAAAAAAAAGCATTTAATGCATTTTTTTCAAAGGTAAAGGTTTTATTTTAATAATGTGTTTTAAGGGGTAAAAAAACAGGGTTTGGGGGGGCACACCCCATTAAAAAAAAAACATGGGAAGAAAAGGCATTCAATGGTTTTTTTTCGTAGCTTTTTTTTTTTAGATGCTAAGGCATATTTGATGCAATCACTATAAACCGAAATCATGAATGAAGCTTGCGGCATTCTCCTGGACCTTTGAATTGCCCGGCGAAGGCCTGCTGCTGTGCTGAAACTCCTTTTTCTGATCGACAAGAGAAGCTCCGGAAAGGACGACTTCTTCCCTTTGGGTTAGTGGGACCAACTAATCCTGAGACTAACTCCAATGGACCATCTTCCCCGATTGGCTGTACTTCTTTGCTGCAGCAAGAACAAAGTGCCAGGGGTTGAGAAACCCATTGTCAAGTACAACTACTTTAATCCGGCCAGAAGCGCCAGGAGTGTCCCAAAGACCCTCCAGAAGCAGGACGACCAGAGCTCGAGTACCCTCACCAGAGTGCAGGACCCAAGAAGTGAAGAAAGCCCAACCGGTATCCGAGATCCACGGTGGTGCTGTTTACCGAGCGATGAAACCGCAAAGTGCTGCTGATCCGAAAAGAGCCCGTAGCTGCAGACGACCTCCAAATTGCTGCCGCAGGAGCCCTGCAGACATCCTCCCTCTTGTCCCCATGATTGAGGCTCAGGAACACAGGGTCTGCATCGCTGCAAGAGGACAGAATCCAGCTGGACCACACTTCTTCAAACCAGAGGTACTGTTTAGACTTGGGTTACTTACCTCAGTTTCTTTTTGAGCTGTGCTTTTCTCAGTTGAGACTTGCAGTGGATTACCCTTAGAGTGGAATCCAATTCTGCTTTTCACAGACTTAACAGCTTGTAACCCTATACAAGCGATTTCTACAGATTTCGCAAACTTTTTATCTAAGAAGTGACTCTGCTCCATAGACGGTGCTCCAATTGACCTTGGCGGTCCCGGCTCCCTGCAGACTCTTCTAGTCCATTGACTTTGAAATTTCTGTCCATCATAGGTGGTAACTCGTTGTAAACTGTTATTGCTAGGAAAAGCTTTGTCTAGACTTCAATGGAAGATTTAAGTATACTCACATGCCCTGAGAACCTGTTTTCCTTCCTTTAACCTTTCTTTTCTGCAACCTTAGAATCTGCAAAGTATAACTAATGATATATAAATGCCATTACTGTCCTTGTGAATGAAGTCACCTCCTGGTGTAGGAATTGTGTAAGAAGCATATCGAAAGAGTATCCAGTAACTTTTGCCGATTCTGGAAAAGTATTTTGAAAGTATATTTGATGGTTACATATCTTGCCTGCCCTTTTTTTTAAAAAGCATATTTAAAATTCAATTTTAAATAAATAACTATAACTGAAACCTTGAGTGTAAGTGTTACTTGGATACTTGTATTTGTGAATTTCATTGCTGCAGCTCTAGAGCTCACATTTACTCCTCTTGAGCCTGGCTGCTCAGTCACACTACACACGTGTGTAGTACAGACCTATACCAAAAGGTGGGTTACCGAATACCAAGCAGATACGTTTTGTGTAGTCTCACACAGTGTTACTCAATCAATTCTTACCTAACATAAGGGAGTTGGACCTTGGAGTGTAAAATTAAATTACAGTTGCTTTTCAGTTCACATACTAAGCATAAACAAACTTATTTTAGGATAACACAGTTATACTCAAAGTAAGTAAAACCTATACACTTTGTACAGGAGCCATCAGCTACTTAAAGGCAGGTGTAAAACGAAAACTCTTTTTGTGTCTGTTTAAAACAGACCAGGGAAAGGAAAACCCAGTGTTACTCTTTATGAACGACTATGTTATTCTAGGTAGGTAAAACCTAATGCAGACTTATTCTGTACAGGCTAACAGCAGGACAGGGGAAGCAAGACCCAGTTGGGGGACACTCCTATATTTATCCTAACAGGAATAGTGAGGTGAAACCAACAGCATTACTTTTGGGAAGAGGCACAACCACATCTACTTTCTGTTAGAATGACAAAATCGTTTCTAAGGAAAGAAAAAGGTTACATATACTTTTCAGAATGGCAGAACATTTCTAAGGTAAGTAATAACTTAACTGTTCACTCACAGAGTTACAATTACCAACCAACTTCTTTTGGAAGTAACTTTTAAACACATATTCTCTTTTCTAGCCAAAAGGCCCAATCCTTAGTGGTTTTTCCCTTATTGCTGGAGCATGAGTGTTCTCAGTGGCAGAAGGGGGGTCACTAGGGTCTATTGTCCAACAGGTAGGTCAGGATAGGTTCTTAAGTTTCAAAAGTCAGAGTTCCTAAGGAAGACTGTTAGAACAAGTAAGTACTTAAGAGTTAGTTGAGGGTCGAGGGGCTTCAGAGAAGACACCCTTGGAGGATTCCAGCAGGACATTTGCAGAAAGGATCATAGGGAAGGCTGTAGGCAAGGGTTTCCCTGTGGCTGGATACGGCTCTGTGGATTTGGCGCCTTTTCTTTTTCTGGAGTACAGAAGACGACAGAATATCGCTGGTCAGATTCTCTTTGTGTGCAAGGTCAAGCACTCTGGTGAGGGGACTTTTTTCTGACTGGAATCGTGCCTCTGGAGATCCAGCAGGATGCCCACGAAGTTTCAGCGAGATTCAGAATTCGGAAGACTGTGCACTGCACAATGGCTCGAGGCCCCAGGGTATTGGAGTATTGCAGTCCGCAAGGTTGCAGCACAACATAGGATGGGTCAAAATGCAGGTCTTCTTGACTCTAATGGGTCTCACCAGGCTCTGGGTCGTCTTTTCTGGAGTCCCCAGGTCGATTGGACCGAAGGGCTGCATCAGGCACTGGTTACACAGCAGGCTCTCCGGTCGCTGGAAATAGTTTCAGCCACAAATCTTCTTCGGTTTTGGTTCCAGTGGCAGACTACCTCTTCAGCTTCCAGATTCAGACTTTTATGCAGGAACCCAGCCAATCAAACAGCCTTGCAACATTCAAACTTTGGGGGTTGACTATTCTTTCCGGACAGCCAGCCTCCCAGTTTGAACTGGAATCTTGCACTCAACCTGTAAGACAAAGGGCTGCTGAGTTTTGGACTCTCCCTCGCTTCCTGCCTTCAGAGACACTCTGGAGCCTGGGCAGGGAGTCCACAGGACTCCCAGCGAAGATAAAAAAAATCACACAAAGGAATTTCCGCTCTGCATGTCAGGGAAGGAACAAGAAAGGACAAGGAACACTAAAATGCAAAAAAACAAGACAGGGGCCATTTTGGTAAAACGAGCACCCATGGGTGCCTTTACCGGGGCTGTGCAAACAGCCTGCGGTAAAGGTGCACCGAATTAATAAAAAGATTCACTGCCACTAGCCATTAAAGGTAAGTTTGTCCTTTTAACATAAATGTTACATTCAAAATGAGAAAAGGGATACTCTGTATCTCCCCAGCACTCCACATAAGGTGGAGGGTGCTAGCCTCACTTAATAAAATGTAAAAGGGATCCAAAGATACTTTCTACCCTTGGGAACTGTAGTTCTCACAAAGTTAGCCAGATAAATTGAAAGGGGAGCTCCTAGGGCAACCCAGCAACAATAGGCACTTATTGACAAAAAGTTGTCAGAGGATAACTTTTAAAAGACACTATGGAGAGTCTTAAAAAGGACACCCATAAAAGGAGCAACAGATCCTGTGAGTGTGGAAAAAGATTCCCACTTAAGAGGTATAAGGAAACCTAATCCACAAGTAAAATCAAAACGTCCTGGGGTTGGCAAAGGTCAGAAACATTTATCATTACTATGAACATCTTAACCCAAGACTTAACTTGGTTTACTTGTATTTATAATAAACCTTTATTTTTTATAATACTTCTGGTTGTAAGTGTTTCTATTTGAATCCTTGGTGTACTACAGGTTCAGTGTACTTTCCTGCAGCCCTCTCTCCCATCCAAGATAAGCCTGACTGCTCTGTCTACGCTACAATATACTCAGGTGGTACAACCTTATACTAAGAGTGGCGCATCGTAAGTGCCATACAAAGTGGCTGTTGGGCTGGAGCTGCCCTGCTGGAGTCTGTTGGAGTTGCTTGCTGTTCAGCGCGCGGACGCCGTCTACAAGAGGAAGCCGTTTGAAGGTTCCACTGTGCCGCAACACGGGGACTACAATAACCAAGTAAAGGAACCTTCAGATGGACATTGCTACACTTTCTACTCACAAGTTTACTCTCAAGTTCACCTCAGTCATTTTACAGGTGTTTACTTGTGTTTATTCTCTTTGTAGCGTTCCTAGCAGTGGCCACGCCCCCGACCTGACACCATCCACTCTTTGTTTCTATAATTAGCAAGATGTGCGTGCATCGTAAGTGCCATTGAAAGTGTCTGTTGGGCTGTTTGGCGGTGTGGCGTGGCCGGCTGCAAGTTAACTCTTTATACTTCCGCAGGTGGTTTATACCAGACATATCTAAGGTTTTCCTCTTTGAGCATGGAGTTACAAGAGAATTCTTGTCCAGTGGGTCCAATGTAAGAGGCATTCGTAGTGACTCCTAATTTGAGATAAGTAGATTATGCATCCCCATTCAGTTTTCTGGCTGAGGCCAACGCTGTCTGGGTGTTGAAAGATCAATAAGGGCCACTGGCATTCAGAATATGGTCGGTGTGCTGCGTAGCGGCAAACTGACACGCTCATTGGTGGTGGAAAAAAAATCTATTCACTGTCCAAGCCCTTATCGTGCACCAAAAGCAAAGCCCTCCTCTCGGGTGGCACAGTCCCCGTGACGTTTGAGGTTGCCTCCAACAATGTCCAGTGACAAGGATGTGACATTGTCAAATAACAGTAGTAAGAGCCCAGACCACATACCAATTCCCCCACTTCTTGAGGTGTCTGGGGACTCAACCAAAAAAACAGATGGTGTTATTACTCTCTTAAAAAAGCTTTTTAAGCATGTATGTTAATCAGGGCAATTTGCCGGTTGAGAATTTGGAAGAGGGATCTAAACCTAAATCTGGGGCAGATACCTCCTTACTGGCCCCAGTAGTTTTGGCAGAGCTGGATAGGAGGGTCTGTCTGTCAAGGGGTCCTTCCACCCTTGCAAGGGCGAGAGGGGGCGGTTACGATAACATTCATTTGTTTGAAGCACCGACTCAGCCCAGAGCAACGTTCCCTCTTGAAGAAAATCGCACAGGGTTACCTACGGGTGAGTCTTCTGGGGTAGGGGAGGCAGGTGTGGAGAATATGGTCGGGGTTGGGCAGGGTAGTTCTTCAGATACCTCACAGAAAGGCTCCAGCCTGATTTCCCTGCTTCATTTCTCTCCCCATGAATATGAAGCTCCACAAATAGGCACGTCTTTTCAGGGTCTTAATACAGAGGATGTTGCCACTACATACTATTAACAAAAATATTGAATTTACTGGACAGGGGCCATGAGAGAACACACATGGACATGAAAGAACTTCGGTTTCTTATCCTGGATAGTTCTGAGAAAATAAGTAAACTGGAGGGCTTTGTCTTCGCTGTGGAAAGATGTAGCATGCCCACAGGGCCCAGTATTGAGTCATCACTCATGACCAAAGTTCGCAAACAGAATTTAAGATTCAGGGCGGCGCTCAGTCCTATGCAGAGGCCTTGGTTCTCGGTAATAAGGACATATTCCCTGCCCTCTTCACTAGTATGGACGAACTAAAGACAATGGTTTCTAAGAATATCGATCAAATCACATTTTTGGAGTCCAGAATGGCGTTGGCGCAGCTTCGTCCCAACTTGGGAGCTGCGAACCAGGCGGTTAGTGAGCCTTACTCTGCCAATATTCGGAATTCACCAACTTCAGACAGTCCATTTGCTCTATTAAGGGCCATGGATGATGGAGGTGCTCTACCTCCAGAGGAGGGTGGTTATGGGGACAAGGACTCCTCTTTGGAATCTGTTGTAGTCTTTTTACCGCATATCTCCCGGAGAGAGAAGAAAATGAGGGCTAGAGCCCTCAAACGTAGGGTGGCCAGCCTGGGTGCAACAAATAATAATCCTTGCAAAAGAATTAAGAACTTACCCTCTATCAAGGTTCCCAACACAAATATGAGACATCTGTGGCCTATCTGTCGAAGGTGGCATCGACTTTTCTCATACGAAGAAAGTCAGAAGGCGCTAGAGTTAAAGGAGTTGGGTCCAGTATTAAAAAACAAAGAAGGAATCAATGGCTTGGGCGTCCTGCCACAGGCGACACCTGCTCGTGATGTGGAAAACGAGTACGGAGAAGCCTCTATCACATTGACGCAGGCCATGAGGCATAAGGGTGATAATGAGGAGAAACGAAACAAAAAAAAAATCAAAAAAAGGACCCACAAATAAAGGAAGATTTATTTAGGGTGCCAATGCCTAAACAGGGCATAACTACACTAGTTGACACACAGAAGACCCAAAACAATTCTCTACTAAAAAAAATAAAAAAATATTGAAAATCCAAAAATAGAATGCACTACTGACAGCCTTAATATTAAGCA
The DNA here is from genome assembly GCF_040938575.1 of Ambystoma mexicanum. NCBI lineage: Eukaryota > Metazoa > Chordata > Amphibia > Caudata > Ambystomatidae > Ambystoma > Ambystoma mexicanum. Next base: position 744,717,258 of record NC_090936.1, read on the forward strand.
ATTCTTTACACCTAAACCTAAGGCTATGTCAAATAATATCTTGTCAGAAAAGATAAGGCAGGACTCATCAAAAGCCTGCATTACCTCCCCGACTCGTGCATCTTCAAATTGCCCCACTAATATAACTCTGGGGGAAAAAGCCAACGATACCTCAACTAGAGGGATAATGGGGGTTGGGGGGCAGGGGATGGGGGAGTCCGGAGGGTTCACCAACGCAACTCTAGTACCAAGTGAGGACATTTAAATACCAGTCCAACAGGCCCTCACAAATCTCTTGGAAGATTCAAGAAAGTATGGTTCACAATTTCCGCTACACTCCAACTGGGCTTCAGAAAATATCATGGCCTCAGGCAATACTGACGTGACAGAAGAACAAGTTACTTACCAACTGGTAACGTTCTTTCGATTGGATGTTGCTCCAACATATTCCTCATCTTTGATGTTATTCCATCCAGCTCAGCTGCTTCGGAATTTTTTTTTTTTGACAGAGGGCGCCGTGTGTCGATGTCGTCGAGTCGATGGTCCCTCGAAGGCCTCCATCGAGGGTGACGTCATCGGGTGTATAAGTAACATGCGCTGCGCCCGTTTGCCTCAGTTCTGTTTTTCCCCCTCTTTTGTTATTGATTTACACTATGCAGACTGTGTCGGTAGACATGTACTTTGCCTTGCGAGAGTTGGAGTGGCAATAGCTCGGGAAAAATCTACAGAGGGGTAGGTTGGGAGGGCGATTAGGAATACGTTGGAGGAACATCCAATCGAAAGAACGTTACCAGTTGGTAAGTAACTTGTTCTTCGAGTGGATTGTGTCCTCCAACGTATTCCTCATCTTTGATAGACTCCCAAAGCAGTAAAGACAATCCTTATGGAGGAGGGATTAGATGATTTTTTTTTTTTTAGATGGCCGAGTATAGAACTGCTCTGCCAAAATTTAACTCCTTAGATTGGGAAGCATCTAGGTTGTAGAATTTTGAAAAAGTATGCAGCGATGACCAAGTCGCTGCTTCACAAATGGACTTTATAAGAACACCTCTTTGCAGGGCTGTAGACGGAGCGATGCCCCTGGTGGAATGAGCCCTTAAACCTTCTGGTAGGTCTTTCCCGCCAGTCTGTAGCATTCTGAAATGCAAAGGACAATCCAACGTGATATGGTCTGTTTGGTTACTGATTGACCCAATCTTTTTCCTGTGTAGCCAATAAACAGTTGGTTATCCAATCTAAGCCTAGATAGCCTAGAGATATAAAAGCTTAAAGCTCTTTTTGGATCCAACCTGTGGAGTATTTCCTCCTCCTTACAAGGATGGGGTGGAGGATAGAAAGTCTGTAACACAATTTTTTGATTTAAGTGAAACTCAGATACCACTTTTGGTAAAAAAGAGGGTTTGACCTTCAAACCAACTCTGTCCTTATGGAACACAGAATAGGGTGGCCCAGAAGACCGTGCCTGCAATTCGCTCACTCTTCTTGCAGATGTTAAGGCAACTAGAAAAGTAGTTTCCCATGTTAGCAATCTCAATGGGCACGTGTGCAGCGGTTCAAAAGGAGCACACATTAAGAATTTTAAGACCAAATTGAGATCCCAAATCGGTACTTGAAATGGGTGAGGAGGAAACACATTAGAGAGTCCTTTTAAGAATTGTATTATCAAAGGAATTTTGAAGTAGGAGCATTCTTCCAACGAGCGCTTGAAGATGGAAAGCGCTGCAAGGTAACCTTTTATTGTTCCAATATTCAGACCTCTATGCGCTAGGGTCAGAAGGAAAGATAGTACTTCTGGGATAGAACATAGAAAAGGATCGACATTCTTTTCTCTGCACCAGTTGCAAAACTTTTTCCAACAGCAACGGTATAGCGACTTTGTCGCTGGCCTTCTTGCCGAAAGCATCACCTCCATAACGTCATCTGGAAGGTTCCAATCCCTGTATCTCAGCCTTTCAGATACCAAGCATGAAGGTTGAGCATTTTGACCTCTAGGTGGAGAACCTGACCTTCCATTTGAGAGAGAAGGTTCTCTCTCTGAGGAAGACGTACTGGGGGACAGGTGGACCTGTCTAGAAGGTCCGGGTACCACGTTCTCCTGGCCCAATCCGGGGCAATTAGGATCATGCGGCTCCCGAACCGTCTCAACCTCCTGATGACCTGAGGAATGACGGGAATCGGAGGGAACGCATACAGTAGTGGGAAATTCCACTCCACCATGAACGTGTCCCCTAGGGCTCCTCTTGGGGGAAATTCCCTTGAGCAATACTTTTTGCACTTTCGGTTGGTACCGGTCACAAATAAGTCTACCTGAGGGGTTCCCCAAAGGGCGAAGATTTCGAGAATGACTTCCTGAGCCAGTTCCCATTCGTGGGACACTGCTCTGCCTGCTCAGAGCATCTACCGTCATATTCTCTTCCCCGGCTAGGTGAACTGCCGTTAAAGAGATTCCTTCTTGAATTGCCCAATACCAGAGTTGTATTGCCTCTCTGCACAGAGGTAGTGATGATACACCTCTTTTGTTTAGATAATGCATGGCCACTATGTTGTCCGTCATTAACAGGACATTCTTCCCTCTGACAGATGGCAGGAAAGCCTTCAGCACTAGTCTGATTGCTCTCAGCTCCAAAAGATTGATGTGTAGTTTGGACTCCGATGGAGACCAACGACCGCTGATTGTCAGATCGTTGGCGTGCACTCCCCACCCCTTGAGTGAGGCGTCCGTCACTACTGTGATCTCCGGCCATGGTTGCCAAAAAGGTTCCCCTTTTAGGATGTTCTCTGTGCAAGTCCACCATAGAAGGTCCTGTCGAACCTTGTTCGAAATATGGAGAAGATCCATCATTTGACCTGAGAACTGGGACCATTGAGTCTTTAACACCCACTGAAGGGATCTTATCCTCAAGCGTGCCTCTGGCACCAGGAAGATGCAGGATGCCATGAGGCCGAGCAACCTTAAAAAAGTCGCAAGCCTGGAGATTTTGGGCATTTTGGAATTTGTAAACCATCTGGAGAATGTCTTCAGCCCTCGACTTGGGAGGCAAGCTCTTTCCCAAGGATGTGTCTAATACAGCTCCTATGTACTGAAGCTGTTGGGAAGGTGTCATTTGCGACTTCTTGAAATTGAGGGAGAAGCCCAGTTTGTGGAGGAAGTGGCAGGTGACTTTCAGATGATCCAGTGCTTGTTCGACAGAACGCGCCCTGATCAACCAATCGCCCAGGTAGGAGTAGACATGAATCCCCCCTCTCCTGAGGTGCACTGCTACCACGACAATTAACTTGGTGAATACCCTCGGGCGGAGGTCAATCCGAATGGCAGGACTCGAAACTGATAGTGTGAGTCGCCAACCACGAACCTCAGGTATTATCTGTGTTCAAGCTGAATTGGCACATGAAAATAAGCATCCTGGAGGTCTAATGACACCAACCAGTCCTGAAGTTGAAGGGCCTGAAGGATCTGAGAAAGGGTAACCATCTTGAACTTGTCCTTCCTGAGGAACTTGTTCAAGTCTTAAGTCCAAGATGGGTCTCAATCCTCCGTCCTTTTTGGGGATCAAAAAATACGGGGAGTACCATCCCTTGTTTCTTTCCGCTGCAGGTACTGGTTCTATAGCACCTTTCTCCAGCAGGGTTAGAACTTCCTGCTGTAGGAGCGGATTCGAAGACTTCAACGGGTGTCTCCCTGGTGGATTGCTTTGAGGTTGCGTTAGAAAAGGAAGGCAGTAACCTTGATCTATTATTTCTAAGGCCCAAACATCTGAAGTAATGGCTCGCCATTCTTGCAGATGTTTTGACAGCCTGCCTCCTACAGGTATCTTGTGATGCAAGTCCTCAAAGTGGTTTTTTAGCGGGTGCTGCAGCTGCTGATGGCAAAGAGGCTGTAGCTGGAGCTGGCTTCGCACGCCTTGCTCGTCCACCACGAGTGGCCTTTCTTTGGCCCCTTTGACTGGCCATTCCTCTCGTTCTTTCATATGAGGTGTAGTAACGATAGGATCGTCCCCTCCAAGATTGATTTGTCGCACAAAAGTACTGAGATTGCCTGATAGCAGCTCCCAACGATTTGGCAGCGGCCTTTGAGGTCTGCAACCTCTCAAGGCTCTCGTCAGCCTTGCTGCCAAAAAGGTGAGACCCGTCAAAGGACACGTTCAGAAGACGGTTTTGCACGTCCGGTCAAAACCTGACTTCCTTAACCATGCAAATCTACGCATTACTGTGCTAGTGGCCATGGACCTGCTCACACTAACAGTGTCCAAACCAGATTCAAGGGATTCCTGCATAGTTTCCTTTCCATCTCTAACAATGGCTAGGAATCCTTCCCTTTCTTCCCCTTCTGGTATGTGCTCCGCCGCCATTGCAATACATTCCCAAAGAGTGTATGAAAACTTTGCCAAGGCACAGGTGAAGTTGGCTGATTTTAATGCCATGCTCCCGGCTGAAAATACCTTCCTTGCCCAGCCATCCACACGCTTATCGTCCCTGTCTGGAGGGATAGACGGGTACGTAAGTTTGTTTGAAGCTGTGGCTGCCTGTATAACTAAACTTTCTGGAGAGGGATGCTTAGACAGATATCTGGGGTCGCTACTGGCAGGACGGTATTTGGAGGTAAGGGATTTATTCACTGGAGGAATAGAATCCAGCGTCTCCCAATTTTTGGCCACCCTATCTTGTAAGGCCACATGGAAAGGTAGAATTGGGTCTTCAGTAGGACCATGGTCCAATACGTCTGTAAGATCATCTTGGACAAATTGGGCTGTAGGCCTGGCCGAGCCCAAATAATCCACAACCTTAGTCATTAACTGACGATATGATGGATTAGCATGTTCACCTGGCTCTGGACTACCAAATTCATTCTCTGGGGACGTATCAGTACCACTTGCATTGTGTAATGATTCCACCAAATCCTTCATCCTGCTTTCCTCTGAAATCAAGCATTCAGTAACATTTGGAGTACCAAATTCAAGGCCAAGGGGAACATTTTCTTCATCAGATCTTTCTCGTTCCTCAAAAATTGAGGTCAAGGATTTGAAGAACTCCTTCCTAGGTAAAGGCTTAAAAACCTTGGGGGCGTGGCCTGGAGCGCCACTGATGAGGCTGCTCCGTTAATGGCCTCCGTAGGGACCCGCGGCCTCAGCTGAAAGTTAGCCGGCGCCAGCGCCGCCGCTGCTGCCCCTCTGGCGGGAGAAGCTGGCGGAACCTCCTGTGCATCCACCGCTCCAATCTCGTAAAGCGAATGCGGTGGGAACCCTGAAAACGCGGCGAAAGAACTCGACGCGGGTGCCTCTCTGCGCCGAGCCAAGATGGCGGCCGCGACCCGGGCCCCTTTCCTCCGCCGGCGCCCAGTGACGAGACGCCCATAGGACCTCCTGCGCTCGCCCACTGCTCCGATCCGGAGCCTCGCTGGAGGGGCGGCCGCTCCGGTCCCCGGGGCCCTTCCACCTGAGGCCTCGGCGCAGGCTCGGGTGCTCCTTCCACCCGCCTCCCCCCTCCATTGGAGCGGAGTACGGGGTTGACGTCAGCCCCCACCACCATCTCGACCCCCCCAGTCCGATTGACTCTCTGGCCCTCCGGACCTGGCGGCCAGACCTCGGGGGGAGGCCCTCCTGGAGGAGGGCCCCCGGGGCTCCCCGTCCCTCGCCCGTGCGGCGGACCAGCTCGCGGGGGGGGCGACCAAGCCCCCGGGGCCCTCTAGCTTTGGGACCAGCTGTGGGGGCAGGGGCCCTTCTACCGCCCCCCCCCACCTCCTACACTGGCAACGATCGACCCGGGGAGCGGAGGAGGCGGCGGCTCCTCCCGGCAGCCCAGCACCCCGGAGGCGGTATCGGAGGCCTGACTGGGTGAGTGTCCGCCGCCCCCCACAATCCTCCCGGCGCTGAATCCGGAGCCCCCCCTTCCAGCTTCCTGGGGCGCCCCTGCCCACCAGATACCTTGCCGGCTGGGGAGGGTGGTCAGGTTGTCCCCCCCCCTGACCACTCAGCTTTCCCCGACCTCCTTCTGAAGGCACCCCCACGTCCCCGACTGCCAAAATATCCTGGGGCGCTCCTGCCCACTTCATCCACCAGGCCTAACATCCTGGATAGCTGCAGCCCCCTGGCAGGGTGGACATCTACCTCAAGCGGAGCCGACCCCCTCCACTACATCCAAGAGTGGCAAGACCCAGACATAACCACTGCAACTCTGACAACTAATACGGCGGGCGGATCACTCGCCCTACACAGCAGATTCGTCCGAAACCAATCATCCTCCCCAAAGCGCCCCCCCCCCCGGGGGCTTCCAGCCAGAAGAGGATCCCCAGAGTCCCAGCCCCGGCAAAATGTCGAGACTCACCAAACCAGCCAAAACCGCGGACATTTCCACCATGCTCTTAGTAACAGACAAGACAAGAAAACCGGACCCCTCACTTAAACTTACCCCGCAAAAGCCCCCAGAAGAACAAGGTAACCTCGCCACCAGAGATTACTTAATGGCCTTCATGAGGGACATCAAAGCCGAAATTCGGTCCTGCATGACCGAGCTCACCACAAGACTAGAACAGACGGACCAACGACTCACGGAAGCGGAACAGAGAATAGGAGAGGTCGAAGACTTGACCCAGAACCACGATGCAGCAATAATAGAAATGCGGCGTGAGATCCGAGCGCTTCAGTCCAGTAATGAGATTCTCGCATTCAAGCAAGAGGACTTAGAAAACAGGGCCCGACGGAATAACCTACGCATCCGTGGGGTCCCAGCAACGATCCAAGATAAAGAGCTCCCGGAGTATATAGGCAACTTCTTCCAGGCTCTCCTTCCGCTAACGGACAAAGCCCAACTCGTCCTGGACCGAACCCACAGACTACGCCCGAGACGAGGAGTAGATTCAGACGGCCCTCCGGATGTGATCACGAGAGTACACTTCTACGCTACCAAAGAAGCCATCTCGGCAATAAGCCGCTCCAAAGATGAACTGTCGTTCATGAGCACCCCCCTGCAGATATACCAAGATCTCTCCCCAATCACCATACAGAAAAGGAGAGCTCTCAAGCCCTTGACCCTGTTCCTCCAGAGCCAGCAGATCCGCTACCGTTGGCTCTTCCCCGCTACATTACAATTCTCGTACCAGGGAACTCTACGCAAAATTAGCCACCTAGAGGACGCGAAATCGATCCTGCACCCAAACTCTCCGGAGACCTCAACCACCCCTAGTCCACTCCTCCCGCCAGAGGAACCAGATCAATCACCTCAAAGACAGCAACAACCCTGGTCTAAAGCGCAAAGACGCCGAAAGATGAAATGATTTAGAGGTTTGCAGCCATGATACTAAGACCAACGCTGAAGCCAAAACGAAGCATGGCAATGCCGCGGGCCCCGAACGGCCCAGTCCCCCCTCTCCAAGGAGTATGTCACCTACCCACCCTTGGAGCCGAGCTGATCTCAATGGTTCGACCCTCGCCCCGTTGGCGAGGAATTCTGTTTGGGCCACGTTGCCCGTAAGGGTGGCTGCGCAGAAAATTCCAGCCCCCCGTACAGTTTGGAGTTCTCCCACCCGTTTAAGCTTGCCCACCCGTTGGTGGACCCACTCAGATACAATGTTGCCCTCCCGTTGGAGGATGCAGAAAACCCGGCTGCAGGAGGACCTAGCTAACTTGGAATCTCGAAATGAAGACTGAATACCCCCAGCCCACCCACGAGGAACAGTATCCCACCCCAGAAGGCACCCAAGAGGCCCCCCGGCGATCCAGAAACTAAGGTTCCTAACGCTGAACGTCAGAGGCCTCAACGCCCCACAGAAGAGAAAAACAATCCTACAACGCATCCAGAATGATAAAGCCTCCGTTGTCTTCCTGCAGGAGACACACTTGATCCCAGCGGACTTCGCAAGGCTCAGAGATCGGCAATTCCCAACGCAGTTCCTAGCTTCGAATGGAGCGAAGAAGGGTGGCACAGCTATTTTAATCGCCAAGGATTTGAAGCCTCAAATCCTGGACTCTAAACGGGACCCAGACGGCCGCTTTGTGGCGGTGAAATGCCGAATTCTCGGCCAACTATACACGTTGATCTCAGTATATGCACCAAATCAAGAACAAGAGGCATTCTACTCGACCCTGGAAAACACCCTGCTCCCATTTGTTGAAGGTCAGACCATCATCGGGGGAGATTTCAACGGAGTCCCCAACCCACTAGTAGATAGATCACACCCCCCCTGCCCGCGGAGACTTTGGCTTGGCGATCGCCCTGCTTAAATTGTTCCGAACCTTCGAAGTGGTGGATACCTGGAGGATCCTCCATCCAGAGGAACGAGACTACTCATGCTACTCTTATGTGCCTAGAACTTATTCACGTATCGACCTCTTGCTTGCATCCCCGCAGATCCTGTCGTACACGGACGATGTCCTCATAGGCCCCAGAATCCATTCAGATCACGCACCCGTAATGCTAACGCTAAGAGCCTATAACCCGGACCCGCCCCCAAGACGCAGATGGTCTCTTTATGACCCGATCCTAAATAACATGGCGACGAGAGATGTAGTAGCTAAAACCATCAAACAGTACTTCGAAGACAATAAAAACGAAGATACCTCCCCAGCGACGACATGGGATGCAATGAAGGCCGTAGTGCGAGGGGTGCTGATCTCTCGAGGAGCGGCCTACCATAGGCAAAAGCAACAGACCCGCCGCATCCTAGAAGACAAGGTTCTGGAGGCGGAAACGGCATGTAAAGCTAAAAACTGGTCCCCGAGAACCTACCGAATCTTGCAGACGGCACAGAGGAAACTAGAGGCTCATTACGCGGAGGACACAGCCCAGCTACTAACCAAGACGAAGCAGAGCTACTACGCCAGGGGAAACAAAGCAAATAAATTCCTGGTGGAAAAACTTGCAAGAATCAAGAAAAGGAACACTATACTAAGCCTCCGGGACCCTCAGGGTGCAGCCCAATTCGCGGATCAGGATAAGCTGAGAATTGCAGAAGCTCACGTAACCGAAACTATGTCAGCTACCCAAAAGCCCCAGGAAGAGCAGCAGTCCTACCTGCGGGAGGCCGCCTTGCCTAAGCTCTCAACTACGAGTAGGGAAGAGTTGGAGACCCCGATCACCAGCGAGGAGATCGACGAAGCCGTCAAAAGCTTAAGAACGAGAGCCCCGGGCCCAGATGGTTTCTCGTCCCGATTCTACAAACTCTTCAGGCCTCAGCTACTAGCCCCAATGACGACCCTCTTCAACTCCTTCGCCACTTCTGGATCAACAACCCCGTCAATGAAAGAGTCAATAACAGTATTAGCGCTGAAACCAGGAAAAGACCCCAGCGATATAGCAGCTGATCGACCCATCTCCCTACTAAACCTAGATGCGAATATCTACTCGAAGGTCTTGGCAAACCGATTAGCGAGGCTTCTTCCGGACATCATAGACCCAGACCAGACGGGATTTATCTTAAACAGAGCCACCACAGATAATACGCGCAGAGTCCTCAACCTGATCGAGATAGCCAGACAGGACTCGAAGAAACTCGCCCTGCTAGCTTTAGACGCGACCAAGGCTTTCGACAAAGTGGACTGGTCGTTCCTCCGCCTCACTCTGGAGTCTTTCGGCGTTGGGCCCTCCTTCCTAAAGCTCACCCTAGCGAACTACCAATCCCCGACCACCCTGCTCCGAGTTAAAGGCCTCCTGACCAACCCGATCTCCCTAACATGCGGCACCAGACAGGGCTGCCCCCTCTCCCCCTTACTGTTCGCTATGGTAATGGAATCGTTGGCCCAGCGGATTCGCCTTAACCCTAGAATCAAAGGCCTCCAAGTGGGCTCTACCCAGCACAAGATAGCGCTCTACGCTGACGACGTGATGCTAACCATCACAGACACCTCGCAATCCTTAAAAGCCGCCCTAGCGGAAATCCACAGATTCGGAAAGGTGTCCGGATTTGCCATTAACTTGATGAAATCGACAGCTCTGGGGATAGGGTTGAATCAGAGAGAGAAGACATCCTTCAGTGCCTAGTGCGCGGTCCCGTTAAATGACACATCCATCCCCTACCTCGGGGTGCAGATCCCCGCTAACCCGGGAAACATCTATCGGATAAACTTCCCGCCCCTGATGAAAACTTTGGAAAAAGACCTAGACTCCTGGCACAAGCAGGAAATATCCCTAATAGGTCGTATCACAGCCTGTAAGATGAATCTGTTGCCACGATTCCTGTACGCCTGCTCAGCTCTCCCCATCATAGTCCCTCGCCCCCAACTACAGAGACTTCAAAGGAAGATATTTGGATTCATATGGAGGAGGAGGAAGGCCCGCATTCCTCGGAAGACAATGCTATGTGCTCCGGACCAGGGAGGCCTAGGGGTCCCTGACCTCCAAAAATACCAAATGGCGGCGCAGATAGCGCATACCAGGGCTTGGACTATAACGTCAGGGCGCCCCAAATGGATGGACATAGAGCAGTCCAGATTACCCCTCCCATTGCGCTTTCTCCTACACTTGCCAACCGCGCTACGCCGGACATGGCCAGCTATACTATCCTCAACCAAGCAAACGTTGAAGGCGTGGGATTGGGCCCGCAAATCCAGAGGTATCCCGAGAGCTCTGGGCCCCTCAGCCCCAGTCTTCCACAATCCGGCGTTCTCTCCGGGAGCTCACCCCACTAACTTCAAGAACTGGATCGCCGGAGGCCTCTCCTCCCTAAGCCAACTATTTGAGGGAACTCAGCCGCTGACATTCGCCCAATGCAAAAGTACGTTTAACCTAGCAGAGTCAGACAGGTTCACATACTGCCAAATCAGACACTGGTGCACACACCCCCAGACGCGAGAGGCGGCCACCCGGACCCTGGATGCCTTGGAATTAACAGTAGTGGACCCCCCCTCCCGAGGGCGGATCTCGACGCTGCATCGACTATTCCAGGAGAACCTCCTGTCCAATAGAGCGACATATATGGCGCAGTGGGAAAAGGACCTAGGGCACCCAATCCAAGATCAAGACTGGACCGATATCTGGGCCCGCACACACTCATCGTCCTTCTGCATCACCAACCGGGAATGTGCATATAAACTGCTCATGAGATGGTATTTCCCACCGCTACAACTACACCACCTCAACCAGTCGCTGGACCCACAGTGCTGGCGTCGATGCGGCTCGCCAGGCTCCTACCTACACATGTGGTGGTCATGCCCGGTGGTGAAGGTCTTCTGGTCCCAATGTATAGCGACCATCACAGACATAACCCAAATTCCGCTGCCACTGGAACCGGAGCCGCTACTGCTGGGGACCCCGATCCCAGACACCTACCCGAAAACGGGCGCATCCGCGGCCCTCATTACGCAATTACTCCTAGCCGCTAAAATCACAATAGCCAGGACATGGAAGACTCCGGAGGGCCCCCTAACGGTGCTATGGTGGCTGAAAATCTGGGACATCTTCATCGCTGAGAAAGTGATGGCAGCAAACAGAGGCCGCCTCCATCGTTTCACAAACATTTGGTCGCCTGTGATAGACTATGACTTACGCTTCCCGGCCCTGACATACAAACCGCGCCTGGTGCAACTGGCCCAGCAGGCGGCGGACAGGGAACGGTCCCAGCAGATGGAGGAGCAGGCCCTGGAGGATAGCCAAACTCAGGACTTGAGGGCGTAAGCCGGGAGAGGAAGGCGAACCGAGGTAGGAAGAGAAAGGAGCGAATGAGTCAGGAATCGGACCTTATAGGGGGGAAAAAAGACAGTCCACGGTAGACGCCCGAGACTAAGAGGTGGGGTTGGGTGCTGGAATATAAATAAGCGTATAATAATGCCGAGATAAAGTGTTGAACTGATATTTTAATGCATTCTCCTGTATGCCAACCGAAAAATAAACAAGTTAAAAAAAAAAAAAAAACCTTCTCTGAGGGTGGTTTAGGAGGAGTGCTACTGGGTCCTGAATGCAACCCAGGTGCTTTTGCCTTTTCTTTCTCTCTTCATAGCTGATCTTGTCGAGCTGGAAGTTTCGGCGTCGAGGGCTTCGGCGTCTATGTCGACAAAGGCGACGACAACTTCGACGTAGTATCCGACTTTGAGGGCGTCGAGGCACCCTTCGAGGACTTGCCCTTCGAGGTGTGTTCGGTCTCCGACGGTGTCCGTGACCGCGATCGATCGACTCGACTCAAGCGGCTTTTTTCGCTCGACGTCCTAGAAGGTTCCCTAGCCTTCCTCTTTCGATCACCTGGGCTCGAGGGCGCGCGAGTGTCGGAGCGATGGCGCTCCCGGCCGGCTTCCGAGGAAGGCGCAGACCGAGGCTTCGCTTTGTCAAAAACCTCTAACATTTTCATCCTAAAAGCTTCCCATTCTTCGGATGATGAATGTTTTGTGGAACATTTCATCATTTTTGTGGATTCGTTCGAAGACGAAGTGGAGGGGGATCTATGGCGTCGTTTCTTTGATTTTTTTGTCGAAGACGACGAGCGATGGGAATCGCTTCGGGACCCCGACCGATGCCTTTCGCGTCGAGGAGATTTCTCCTCACGGGACCTCGACTCAACGCTAGAGGCTTTTCGGTCGGATTTACGACCTACCTGCAGTTTTCCCCTCCTGTCTCGTAAGGCTTTCCCAGTCATCGATTGACACTTCATGCAGGCTTCCATGTCGTGGCCCTCTCCAAGGCACCATAAACACTCTCGGTGCGGATCGGTGATCAACATTTTTGAGCCGCACGATTTACATTTCTTGAAACCCGATTTCGGGGTCGTGGTCGGCATCGATGACAAAGACATATTTCGTTATTTATCTTTTCTTCACAGAACTCTAGGTGCGCCGATTCTCTGAAGCAATGTACACTGCGGAAAAACAAAACTGAGGCAAACGGGCGCTGCACCTGCTACTTACACCCGATGACGTCACCCTCGACTGAGGCCTTCGAGGGACCATCGACTCGACGACATCGACGCACAACGCCCTCTGCTGAAATTTCTTTTTCCAAAGCAGCTGAGGTGGATGGAATAACATCAAAGATGAGGAATACGTTGGAGGACACAATCCACTCGAAAGAGGCCTTATCGCTCCCCCTTCTACGATCGGGACAGAAACTAAAGTGATCCCTGCGGTTCCCAGGTTTACCATTTCATTAAAAAATGGGGGAGTGAGTGATGTCCGGCTTGTTCATAACCTGGAAAATATCCGTCCCCTGACAGGACCTGACACAATGTCGATTCAATCTAGTACATTACTGCATAAATCATGTGGAGTCGCACGATCTATTAGCGTGTATCACCACGACAGGAGAGGCTCTCCTGTAAGGGGTAAAAATTATGCCCAATATAAGGAGTGGGAGGAGGGCCCCCATGAGGAACGAGCAGATGATATTGGAAATAATAATATCCACTCTTCGGGAGGCAATGCTCGTCTATATGAATTTATTAACGGACTGGGTGCCACCTCATTTTCTTGAATTTCCCAGTGTCATACTGAGTTTTATGTTCTCCCAAGGTGGCCCAGGGGCACTAAATCGTGAGAGAATTCTGTCCCTCTTTAGAGAGGTGCCAAGATTATCTCTGATCTCCTCGGGAGACATTAAATTGGTCGACTTTATCCTCCCTGTTAAGTTTGATTCCGTAAGGAGGGTTTTTTACTCGCAAACTATTTTAGAACTTGTTCTGTCAGAAATTGATGCCTTGCATGGTTATGGATTTGATTTAGAACTTTGCAATGACCGCTTTTTAAGGCTTGGGGCTGTTGTACAGGGGATGAGTTCAAATGACTCTAATGTGGCCTTACAGCAAAAAAAAAAAAACGAGCGGGAGACTTCTCAGATTCCAACATCGGAATCTGATTTGAGGTGGCTCGCTCAGTCACTTAGAGAATCCCTGGTAAAAATTCGAGCACTTCAAGAAAAGCCATAGACCGCCTCTCCATACCATAATATCATGGAATTCTAGAGGCAATTGTGCCCTCGAGCTACCCTCCCCTAGTGTGTCGCTCTTGCATGATGATAGTATATTCTGCCTCCAGGAAACGTGGGCCTTGTCCCCGCTGGTGTTGGATGGCTTTTTTTATACATCAAGTACTTGCTGTCAAAAAAGCCAAAAGGTAGACCGTTTGGTGGCCTGCTTATTGCTGTAAGAACTTCCCTTTTATTTAATGTACTAAACTTTTCACGATTCATAGGTGTTATTGCTATGATTTTGAACTTTCTACACCCAGATTATCTGGGTAATTTATTGATTATTAATCTGTATTGGTGCCCGGATCTTGAGTTGAACGAATTCAATGAAACGATAGATGTCGTCATTCGAGAGTGTCAAGAGTTATGTAAAACACTTAGTATTATTGTTGCAGGGGATTTCAATGCCATAGTTGGTCCAGGGAATCTTGGGCTACATGAGGGTCAACACACTAATCCTGTAGAGTGCAGTTCTTCTTGCAAAAAATTGCAGGGTGCCTTATAGTTTCATGCCCTCTCTGACTGGGGTTTGTATTGTGTAAATGATCTTTGGGGATCGATAAGGATTGTAAAACATGGACAAACGGGTCTGACTGCTTTACCATTGATTATGTCTTCGCCAGTTCTAATGTATAAGATAATAATAACATTGTCTATGATACCTACAGATGATAGTGACCATAGTCTGCTCAAAGTCTCCATACAAGCCCCCTGAGCTCCCCTTATTGGGACTTTCAGGCAACGGTTGGAGCTTAATAAAGCTGGTAATAGAATTAACTGGCACAGCAACAATATTGACACGGTCAATACGCTTTTTTTTTCAAGACTTTGAAACTAATGATTTTGATAAATTGTTAATTTATAACCACAATGACTGAGAGTTACGTTAAAGGTGTTATTCTGGGACCCGCAGGGATTAAGAAATCCAAGGCAGCATATCACACCCACTCACATGTTTTCAACCCAGCCATGCATCAATTTAAGAAAGACAGGAATAGGGAGATTAGCCTCTTACTAAAAACACCTGGTATTCACTTATTCAATGGTATGTTAAGTAAGGCAAAAAATAAATGGAAAACTAGAGCCAGAATTTAAAGAGCCTCGCTCTATCAGAGGGATGGAGAAAACATGCTGCAGGCTCTTGCCTATGTTAACACCCGGAATTTCTGGACACAAATGGGAGAGACGAAGCCCAGGTTAGAGTACAAACAGTTTGCATTCCCTATGAAGTGTGGGTAGGGCATTTCTGAACTCTGTACTGTCCTCCAGATACCAAGTGGATGGTGCCTCAGGATATTGGGTCGAGTCAATGGAACATCCCATTTGTTTTGACGGATATACAGAGATTGATTGCTCGCTGCTCGCCATCCAGGGCTCCTGGCCCAAATTTGCTTGCAAATGTAGTCTTTAAAGGGAACCCAGACTTATGGGCAAGAATTTTGTTTTTCTTATTTAAAGATATTCTATTCACCAGGGTTTTTCCGAAGAGCTGGTTGAACATCGATGGATCCCTGTCCGAGGAAATCAAGGCCGGCAATGGCCTGAGACAGGGCTGCATCTTTGCTCCTACTGTTTTTAAATCTGTATATCTCTGATGTCGGTCCCCACCTGGAAGGAGCATCCTTCGCAGCAGCAAAAGTAGAAGGAGCCAAGGTCGTCTGGTCGGCATACGGAGACGATATAATTTTGTATGGTCTTACTCCTATTGGTTTGCAGCGCCTATTGGTCTCTCTTAAGAACTATACCCAGGACAACTCTTTAGTAATTAATCAAGCCAAAACCTTCATGTTACGTTTAAGTCATAGGAAAAGTTCTATTAGGTATTCATGGTTTATGGATCATGTGAAATTAATAGTGTGTCACTCCTTTAGATACCTTTGTTACCCGAGTTTTTAAAAAAATTTTTTTTATTGCATATGGTTTGCAAGAAACCTTTACAAAAAGAGACTAAGAAGCAAAATGACATTCACTACATTTAAATGTCAATTATACTAATAAGCATTAAAACATAGATCCAATTTCCAATTAAAATTTCCAGAGAATAAGGGACAAATTTAAATTTAGATTTGAAAGGTTCAGTGCGAAGTTCAGTGCAGCGTTCAAGAATATACCGACATTAAAACATTTTAAAAATTTCAAAATTTTAATAGAAAAAAACCCTAATAGAAAAAAAGAAAAAAAAAACCTGCAAAAACTAAAAACATTTCATAAAAACAAGCATAATCATAACAGGCATAATCAATACAACGGGGCATATAAACCTAAAGCTTTGATAAAACCAGCCACAGCAAGTCCATCCTTAATATTTGAAATAGAGAGACACTGTGACCAGATCAGATTGTCCGCCCCCATTTGCCCCATTACATTAAAACGACCTAAATATTTGTCCCTTAAAGATGTCAAAGCAGTACAGTCTAAAAAGAGATGCCGAGCAGTTTCAATCACCCCCAGAGTTTTGCAAAACCGACAGATAGGATCTAAATCAGAAAACTCCGTCCTTTTATGTAGAACTTCCCGAGTCGGAAGGAGATGCCATCTGAGTTTAATGAGAAGGGAGCGAAAATATCTGTTGAGAAATTGATTCAGAATAAAAGACAGCAGGCCTCTTTACTTATGGTCAAATTGTAAATCTCTCAAAGAGGAATACAAATGTAATTTTTCAATAGTGTTACTCCAGTCAGGACTGAAGAGACACTCCTTGACATTGTTGGGATTCGTTAGTAGGGTGTCCCTATCAGACGAAATATCAATCAAGGTCTTGTCACAGAGATCACTAAAAGCGCTAAGATATAAATTCTGGAGTAAAGGTCCCTGAGAAGCAATGATGTGGCCCACATCAGCATAGAGATTATCAGGTTTAGGAGAGAGCAAAGCTGAAAAAAGTGAAAGAACCCTCCAGAGAATCCTGGCTAGACTAACCCTAGTTCATACCTAATAGCCACTGTTGGAATGGAATTAAGCAGTTTCAGAATTTTCCTCCAATAGATACCCTCAAGAGAGTCCCAGAAAATCAGAAGTGCCGAGTAGTGGAGTTCCATTCCATACAGAAGCTTTGGAGTAACTTTACCCTTAAAGAAATCTACTACAGGCTTAAGGGAGAACATGCCATATTTATTGTCAAGTCTAAGGGATTGGGAGATGAGTGGGAGCAATTTGTGTCTAAGTAATCGTCTAAGTTCGATCGCCGAGGGTTGGGCCAAAATCAAATAACCAAGATAGACTATTTTATTTGCTCGGATTATATTTTCACCACCTATTTTCCATACTTTGTTATTCCCCATTCTCCCCTTTGAGAAGACCATAGTACAGGTTTTGCTCGGGTTAATCTTAAGCCCATTAAGAGTGGCATATTCTTCAAATTTGCAGATGAGCCTCTGCCTGCCCACTTTAGTTTGATCAAAAAGAAGAAAATCGTCGGCATAAGCCAACCATGAGAGCCTCATATCCTCTAGTTTAGCACTCACCATGCCTGCATTTCTCAGAAAGTCATCAACATCAGCCATATAGAGGATAAAGAGACAGGGCGCTAACGAGCAACCCTGTCTCACCCCAATACGTGTCCTTATCCTTCTGGAGAGGGTACCTGCCAGGTCAAGCCTGATATGGACCCCTCAATCCGCATCAATAAGCGAGATAGGCCTATAATTTTTGACCTTGTTACGTTAAAGATTGGTACAATATGAGCAGTTTGCCAACTAGTGGGTACCTTCCCAGAGTTAATGACATCTTGAAAGAGTAAAGAAAGAAGGTTAGCCCAGGGATCTGGCTCAGCTTTAAATGTATTGTTAGTGAGGCCATTAGCCCCCGGAGCCCTGGATTTCTTGACGTTGGAGATGAGTCCTAGTACTGTCTCAGAATCAGTAGAAGGCTTCCATGAGTCCCTAGAGGGGTTGTTCCCCAACAGACAGGAAACTAATCCCTCACCCCCAATGTCAAAGAGTTTAGTGTAGTGCTCAACCCATTGAACCTCAGGGATGGCATTCAGCTGGTCGGCCACCGCCTCATTGTCTAAACTAGATACCGTAACCCAAAATTCCCTCAGATCTCGTATTATGAGCACTGCAAGCATATGCTCTGCATCATTTTGTAGCATAGTAGCTTTTCTAGACTTACAATAATTTTTATATTTTTGGCGAATAGTTTTAATTTTTGTTTTTTTGTCAGCCCATTCAAGATCTAGGGCTTGTATATCTCTATTGAGTTTCCTAGTGAGACCCTTTACATTGGCCAATTCTTGGTCAAATCTATGAGGGTGAGATAATTTAGAAACACCTTTCCTGAGCTGGCCGTGAATACTACACTGGAGAGCATTGAGAAAGCTATCAAAATGGACTACATTAAAAACTGCTAATTTCCAACTGAGAGAAGTATGGTTAAAAGAAAGAATCAGTTTACGATTAAGTACACTGATATTAAGAGGAGTCCAACGTACCCCTGTCCCTTGTCCCACAGTTTGGAGATGGGTAGGAACCCCCACGGGCAAAAACTTAGTGGGAAAGGGACAGAGAAATGAGACCCGGAGGATACTATGAATGACCCCATGAATTGAAAGAAACTTCGACATTAGAGGAGAAAGGAATAAGAGAGTTATCTACAAACACGTAGTCTAAGGTAGATATTGATGAGGATCTACGCCACGTGGGACGAGGTAAATTAATAGCGTCATAAAAACCATTGAGACAAGTTAGACCCACTGAATCCAAGGCGAGATTCCAACGGCGACCCCGTGCGAATTTCAGGCCTAGGCGAGAATCATCCTCCATTGCCAATCCCAAGTCATCATATTTGGATTCGTAAGAGATAGAACAATCCGAATTAAGATCACCTGCCAGGATCAGTTTACCCCTGGGGTACAAAGATCTCCAAGAAAGAAGCATATCCGTTAACTCTTGCAGAAACGGCTCAAGAGGAGAGATTTCCTTGTGCCAGTATACATTAACCAGAAGTAGAATAACCGTTAGATCAAGAGAGAACACCTCCAGGGCCAAGATACCAAAATGTGTGTCCACAAGCACCTTAGTCCTAAAACCTAAAGAAATTCTTAATCCTATAAGAAGACCACCCGACGGCCTCCCTCCCAAGCTGGGCTTAGCATTTTGAGAAAAGATATCAAACCCATCTAAAACGGGAGTTGAGAGCATCCAGGTTTCTTGGAGAAAGAAACAATGTGAAGCCCTAATCAGACTGACAGTGTCTAAGTTCGTAAAGAGGTGAGAATTACCTCTAGAATTCCAGGAGAGAAACCCAAAGCTATTCACGGGAGGAACATCTGGAGAGAGTTCTGAATTAATCAGAGGGTACTCATTTCCACAGACCTGCGGTAACCTGTGCCCAGTTGCAAAAGTTTCCATTAGATTTGGGCATAAATTGCCTGCGTTGGGGCTGTGGGGTTCTTTCCGGATGATATACCATAGTGAGATTACCCCTATATTCTGCACCCCTCCATTGTTACTGGAGAACTGAGTGGGTTCCAGTAAATTTGCTTCAAAGCCAAGTTGCTTTAATGCTTCCCTATGCCCCATGATCAAGTCCAGAACCACTCTTGATTTAAGAATATTACTTACATCTACCCGATCCCGAATGGGGAAGAAAATGCTGTCCATGTCATAGCTAGAGATGAGCGAGAGAAGTTGATGAAAAATCTTTAAGATATTACCACGATTTAAACAGATTGGCGTATCTTGACCCTAAAGGCTGGTAAACTGTATTATGTCACGAGGAACTTTCGATTCTGATAAATCAGGTAGAGAATCAGAGATCTTTTTAGTGAACTGAGGTAATGAATCAACCGTCAAATCGGGGCCCCTAGCACCTCTTAGTGTAGTCCTATTTTGAATACCATTTGGACCCACAGGAAATCTTTCACATAACTTGAAAGGAGTGTTGTAATGAACAGAGTCGAGCCCTGAGGGGACACCTTCACAGCCCATAATCGGGCCCGCAATAGGCAAACTTAAAGCGGATGGGTAAAAAGAGAGAGGGGCAGACGAATCCCTCTGTAGTTGAACTCCCGTACCACCGTCGCTCGTTATAAGCTCAATATTAGCAGGAGGACCCTCAGTAACAGAAATGAGCGATGGGGCCAAAGGAAGGCGCAGGGTAGAAGAAGCCCCATCCTGGGACGGGCATATATTAGGCTTAGGCACTGCCCCACATACAGTTTAGGAACCAGTATCTCCCGGAATAAGTGTTTGACCATATCAATGTTTAGCAAGTTTGCTGTAATCGTTGGTAGAGTAGTCTCTGAACGGCTCTGATCTATCCCTGATATGCAATTAGAAGGAATAATAGGGAGTACTGCAGCAGAAGAGGACTCCTTTGCAATGATATTGGTAGTTAGCACTGTAGAGGCATTAATGGAGATCGGCTCTAGTGGAGTTGGAGCTGTTATCAAAGTACTAGAAGCCACAGAGTCCACTGCCCCCTCAATATTAGGTCCCACTACTAGGGAAGGAGTGTTGTTAGTCGAGGGACCATTAGCCAAACCATCCGGTAAGGGAGACAGAGCTGCTGTAGTGGGAAGTAAGTCAGCAGTGGCCACAGTAGCCACCATGGTAGGAATAGGGGTCAGAGAAGCCACTGGTTCAACAGAATTCCCGGTCCCCTTTGGAACGGGAATCGTAGATGAAGAAGCTAAAGTATTTGCCAGGAAGAGATTTTTGAAAAATTGGTTCGTATATGAATTTAGATTTTTCACGTTCTTCTGATTTTTAGTTTTCTTCATTTGCTGAGTAATTTTCCTTTTCCTTCCTATACAGGGCAAAACTTTTTGATGTAAAATTTCTTTGATGGGTTCAGTGGAAACAGATGGATTCTCTGAAGTCGGAATAGATATAAATTCTAATGAAGAGGCGATGAGGGTAAAGTATCTACTGGTTCTAAAGACCTACCCACAAGGGGAAGACCTTGAACAATAAGATTAGGAAGCGGACCGACCGATTCCTCTTGAACTTTCTCCTCCATAAGTACCATAGTGAGTTTGGTGTGAGGGGTAAGATGTACTGCCTTCGATCCAGTGACCTCTCGCATACCCTCGGGAATAATTGTCAAAATCATAGATGGATGGCTACAGAAATCCTAAGCTGGGCCTTGAGGGACCGTGGGAACCAGGCCCTTAACTAAAACTACATCTTGTATACTTGGCGTGGTCGCAGTGAGCCCTTTATGTACGATATGGGCTTCAGACGGTAGTTGTTTAGGAGAGCTTGGGTCTGGACCGTGTGTGGTCCAAAGTGGATGTTCTTCCTTAATAATTTTAACTAACTCTTCAAATCTGTCAAGGCCCTCTAACCTAGAATAGATTTCCCATAGGAGGAGAGAGTGAGATCTGACCTCGGACCATATATTATCATACAAACTTACAAAGGAACTCAGAACCATATTAAGAGCCGAGATAGTAGGTTGAGAAAGTTTAATTCTTTCATCTGCCTCTTTAAGAGTATGATGTAAGATAGATTTACTGCCCTGATCCTTTTTTGAGTCCGGGAGTAGACCCCTTTCTTTCAACCAATTTTGTTTCTCTGTGTATTCATCAATAAAATTGATGAGATCAGAAGGAGAGCCTGCAAAGGAATCGTCACAGATTTGCTGGGAGACATAATTTGTATTATTACAATTGGGGCCCAGGTGACTATCAGCAATTGCCTTGTCTGCACATTCTATAATGCTGATATCGTCAATATCCTGAGCTAAAGGGTCTTCAATCTCCAATTTCTTAACTACATCGACTAGATTAGTGTGATCTAATGAAGACACTGTTGGAAGTGAGTGAAGAGATTTAACAAGGGTACTAGATGTAGTCCTCTTTCCAAAGAAGTGTGAAATATTTTTCCCTTGAATTGGTTTCCCTAGGGTACCCAGAGTGTATTTTGTTTTGAGGATTGAATTATGGGTTTTGTTAAATGGAGTTTTGTACAAAATAGGTATAGACTTCCCTGTAGGAGTGTATGGAGTTCCAGCCACATTAGTAGACAAATTGACATGAATAGTCGAAGTATGGTTAATGCCCCTTGCTGCGGAATTAACCTCTGGCAAAGGTTCAGTGGGAGGAGAAACAATGTTCCCATTGACCGTCACCATAGGTAATGCAGAGGCACTAGCTACAGGGTCAGCCGCCATAACAGATAATATAGGCGTCCTGGGAAGAGGGTGGGCAGGTGCTGACCTAACAATATTAACCATATTGTTGTTAGAGTAATCCAAGTGGCCCTTATCCTTTTGAAGAGTAGCACCTTCCGCAAGATTAGAGGCTAAGGTAGCTGCTAGACGTTCTTCCTGTGTATCTATCGAGATATCATGAGTTCCATTAAAAATACAGCTGTGATAAGCTGTATTGCGTGGAATAATACCCATAGCATTGAGTACCTCAGACCTATTGCTGACATGAATTTGAGCCTGGGCCAGGGTTTTAAGGAGTAAAGGGCTATAGGGGACAGCTACAGGAACATGATGTAAATTCCCCAATATAGCCGGGGAGGGAGCATCTAACGGAGTAGTAACTGGTGAAAAAGAAGGTAAATTACCAGTAGCGGACGGAGCTGAAGCCAGTGAGGCCTCCATAGCTGTCTGACTTCGCAGTCCCTTACGTGTCATTCAGAGAGAACCAAGGCCCAGGAGGGAAATACAGGTGACTTAAGAAAATAACAATACTCGGATAAGCTAAAACTAGACCTAAGATACAATGATTAATTTTTTCCTTAAAATACACAAAACAACGTACACAACAGTCGATATAATTATGAATACTGCGACCTAAAAACATAACACTAAAAAACCAGAGGCAACCTCAGGGAAAAATGACAAATGTCCCAAGAACACTCATGGATTAAAAATACAGAAGGAAATGGATCTATGCAACCCCCCCACCCTAAAAATGAAAAGAACAGATGTATTAAGAACTACAGTTGATAATGTTCTTAATCAATAAATAATCAGAATGTATCGATTTTTAGGAATAGCCACAGTCGTCAAAAGAACCAAGAGGAGCACTCAGTCTCAGGGTAGGGAACGCCCGACAGCTTGTGGAGCTGCCAGAGTCCGACTCTCCACCCAAAACCCTTAGAGCTGAAGAGGTGCTTGGGGATGAATTATACAGCACAAGACCCAAGTTCCAGTTACTCACAGGTCACAGCCAAACAGCACAACAGCGGCTCCAGCCCTTAATGCCTCCAGGGCTTAACGCCGCAAGGGTGGTATTGCCGGCAATTTGTGCTTGATTCAAGTCACGTGATCCGTCACGTGTGCATGCTAGGCTCCGCCCCCTCCAGGGAACGGGACTCGCAACAAGAGCAACACGCTCGCAGTGCCGCTGTCAGGGGGAGCAGGAACACACAAAGTCAAGCAGTCAGGAGACAAAGGACTCCCACCAAGTAGCAATATTACCCGAGTTTTGAGGACACTAAAAAGATTAATTTCCGTAACTATCTAGATAAGAAAATCAGTCCTCCGACTGCTCAGTTACGAAAAATAGCCAATAAATACGGGAAATTTTCCCTTTTACCGTGCCTTCAAATGTATAAGCATAAAACGGTTGCTCAGTTTTGTTATGGGCTTGAATTTGTGCCGTTCTGGTGCAGGAAGGAAATTGCTAAATATGAGGCCCGATTCTTGAGATAATTGGTCTGGTGCCTACCAAAATGTGTCCCAGTTGCCGCCATTTGTTATGAATTGGGGTCATTCTCCTTATGTACAATCGAGTGGCGACGTATTTCACTATGCAGGAAACTGTTGTTGAGCAATGACACCAACTTGTATGGAATCATCAGCAGGGGGCTTGTTAAGGGTAATGCAGTATCTATTGTTTTGCAGGAACTGGAAAAGGAGGCTTTGGATTCTCTTAGTAAAGTGGGGGTTTCGCAGGAATTCCTGATTTTGAATCCAATGAAGGTTAAGAGCCTCCTGCAGCATTGTGACTGGAATACTATGGTCGCTGAAGTTCTGGATAAGAAACTTTATTACCAACTAGTATCCAACAAAAAATTGGGTGTCATGGAACAATATTTACTTAAATTTCCGAATAAAGTGTGGAGGCAAGCATTTATGAGGTTCAGGTTCAATGTATTAGAAATAGGAATGATACTAAACATTAGGTCAGGTGATTCAGACACTTTACATCGATGCAGATTCTGCAGAAATGAGGCACAGGAGATTCTGGAACACATTTTAACTGAATGCATTAGTTTAAGACAAGAACGTATTAAATGCTTTTCTGAGTTTGTTCCAACACCGAATGTGTTGATCTTAAAGCTCTATGGCAGGAGATGCTAGATGGGAAGAGAGTTAAGTTCCAACTAGCATCTCTTCGTTTTCTTAAGCTAAAGTGTGGACTGTGATGGGATTATTGTTTGACTTACTTTGGGAAATTAATGAACTGGCCATAATGTTGGGATCAAAAGATCGAACACCAGCAGTTTTATAAAATTTTATGTATGGTTTTATGCCTTGTGTTCCTGTTCTAACATTTTAAATTCTGTACTTTCTTTTTTTGTTTCCTTGCACGTTTAATCATATGTGAACTTTTGAGACTCTTGTATTTGCTCTTGGTTGTAAATATATATATTTTTTGTAAAGGTTACTGTGTAACCAAAACAAATAATAAAAAAACTAAGAGTGGAGTCTTGTACTGTCTCAGTTGAATGGTTTTACTAAGCCCTCAGTTGGACTTCAGAAAAACTGCCCTAGCACTGATCAGTAAAACAAGAATGGGTATTCAAAAGGCGATTAATTCACTGGAAAATCTACCCGGTCAACCCCCTGGGGAATGTCGAAATCGAGAGATGACTACTTGAGAGTCTGTTTAGATGAAAGAGAACATTGGGTGAAATAGATCGAAAAGTCTATAATGAATTTTACAAGACAAGGGGGAGGGGAGCAGAGGGCTTTCAGAAACAGTATGGTGGAAAGGCAACTTCCCAATGCTTGTAAGTATGGAGGGCGTGTGCAAACTCTTCGGCACTCTATGGATCTCAGATTTGGGGGCACCAAGATCGCAGTAAATTGGAGCAAAGAGATTGGCATTTTGAAAAGTAGGTTTTACCTACCGATTACTACACCAACGATATCGCTAAGATTAGAATAAGGGGTGAAGGCATAGCATATAAAGCCAAGCTAAAACCCCTTTTGTACTTGTATAGGATTATAACAACAAAGTCTTTATCCTCTTATAAATCCATGTCGTGGATGGTCTGGCACAAAGTGGTGCAAAAAAGATTCCCCGAGTTCATTATGTTTCTGAGGTAAGTGTGAAATTGAGGCTACCCCTGAGATCTATGACCACAAGCTCAGAGGATTCAGTCACTAATGCTTGCATTGTACAGAGATATAAAGATTAGTACTACCAACTGAAGCAGTCCGACAGACTCCACTGGTTTAACGGCAAAGTATTTATCGTTTAAATCTTGCTTTGGCCTGGAAAAGAGAAACACTGAGTCGACCGCATCAACGCACAGCACCATCTGCCCAAAAAAATGTACCGAAGCATCTGAAGCTGGAAGATATGGTAAAATGAGGAATACGTGGGAGGACACCATCCATTGGAATTGGGGTTTTACTATTGGCAGCCGTCACAGTCAATTGGAGTGGGGGTGCAACAGACAGATTAAAGATTGCCTCAATTCAGAAAAAGGATTTACTGCGTTTTTTATTCTTCTGTACGCAATGCAATAATCTGAGACGAAGATGGCTTTTTCCATTTTAGAAAAACCTGAATATTGTGACTACTAGCCAGGTCATCGAAAACTTTATGGAGAACTATCTGACCTATGAGCTCAGTCTTAATATGAAGAAAGTGTGTCGACTTAGAAGGAAATACATGGATTAAGGCTACTTTGGCCATCAAACTTGTTATGAAACTGTTTCCTTTTAAATTGGGATTTTATGCAATGTTAGTTGGCATGTTTTTAAGAAATGTATCTAATACACCGATTTTGTATTATTTTAACGTGATGAATTTTGTGCTAATATATGAATTGTATGCTTTGTTTACTGAAATAAATAATGTTCTCACTTGTAAAACAATAAGCAAAGCAGTCTTATTTTTCCCTAAAGGTACGTCTCTAAATTTATTTACCGGTCAGTTAGTTATCATGAAGAACAACATATGTACACAATTTCATTCTTTCTTGGCCACAAGACAGCTTGCAAGAGTCATTAGTAGCAGTCATTGCAGCAGAGGAGACCTTGTGCATGTAGCTCAGAAGCAGCAAAGCAATGTCAATATAGGTGGCGTAATAAGGAAATGGGCTATTGCAGTGCACTGCCGATAGCAACACTCCATATAAAGGAGAGAGATTCTGATGTTAAATAAAGGGCATGTTCCATCCCCTTTGACATACATTAAAGGTTTGAGTATTATAGTAAGTACAGGTAGTCCAAAGAATTGTTTTACTTCCCAAAATAATTGTTACTTTTAAAGACGGATAGGAGGGTATTTGTTTGAATGCACACATGCTTCTTCCAAAATGGATAGGTTCTAGTCATAATGTCTGATAACAAATGACTTTTTAAAACATTAAACTAAATGATAGTTTCAATGCAAACACAGCCTACAGTGGAATGTATGCCTGCAGGGTGACTTCTGGTCAATCGTATCACATTTGTTATGTAAGAAGAGTTTCAGCATAATCATCAGATTTGTATCTTGCGATTCCATAATGAATAGCAATTGCCACGTTGAACTATAACAATGAAGGATGGTTACCCTGGATTTGTTTTAGTTATCGCAAAAGAAAAGCCATTAACAATGACTGTACTGCTGACCAACATTTTTCCCAGGTAGTAAATAAAGTGGAGTTTGCGCACTTACCAACTTCTTTTATTGTCAAAAAACAGTACTAAAAAAAGTGTTTCATCTGATCTAGTCTGCATCTCCTCGCCAACTTTGAGTACTTCAATGGGAGGCACTGGAATGGCAACACCATTGTGATGACAACCAACACGTGGCATATGAGGGTCAATTATCTAAAAGAAGAGGGAGAAAGGAGATGATCCTTAAATCAGCTTTGTATTGTCCAACTAAGTTATTAAATGGTTGTTAAACCAGTTTATTCAAAATAATTCAAATACTTCTAATAAACGAAAAAACAGCTATGTGAATGGTGCCCTTAAAGTGAATCAATGGACAAGGAGAACTTTGAAAACATTTACAAACTCAGATTTAAAAAGAACAATCAATGGCTTTTGAATTAAAAAAAAAAAGAATATTAAGACTAAGCAGGAGCACTCTTGATTCAAGCTATGTTACATTTTCCTTATGCCTAGGGGTAACTATATAATTCTTTATCTGAGAGCGAAATAAAACAAAATTTGGAAAAAGTATTTAAACAGATGCTTTTATTCTGGTATGAAAGAAATAAAAGGACAGGAACTGAACAGTGCGCCATTAATTACTCACCAGTGCCGGATATGAAGGATAGCCGCTACATTTGGCCCACACTACGTTCAAAGGTTCAAGCATTGAAGCTGCATCCCTAGATGAAATCCACATATCGCTCTGTCCAACTTCTAAAAAGAAACCAGAAAAACTTGGTTTAGAAGCTGGGAGCCCCATACTAGGCATTGCTGGCTTACCAAAGAATGATGTTACACTTTCCCCTTCGTCATCTCCAAATGTACTAACATAACAATACGATATGGATGATTAGCCTCATATACTAACAAATCATAGTCCATAACCGGATATATGAACTATGGTAGAAGTTGAGGCTTTTTAGGCCTCCATCTCCCAATTCCTGGTGTTTAATGCTCCACGAAAATTGGCTTAGGGATACAATTTAAGATAAATGGGCTGAAAATTGGCACTGAATTAAATAACCTGAAAGAAAAGGGCACATAGCCAAACTGTACTGAACTGCAGTCTCATTTACAATGAAGTAATTAACTGGATAGATGTAGTACCAACTAGAGGTTGATGGTCTTTTAGGTGCAAAATCAAACACAACATCAGGTATTGTATGGTTTCAACTCGGTGACCAAAGGGGAAATTGCTGGCGCTAGGCTGGTCTATACAACAACAAGTGCACTGTGAACATTTGTTGAAAGACTAAAATATATTTCTTCTGGTGCCTACAGAGATGGCAAAATTCATCTGTTGGGCTTAAAGCATAGCAATGCTGATTTTAATGACAAACTGGACAGGGGTATGGTCTGGATTGTGATTATGGAGAATGGGAAAATGTGTTACTTTTTTACAAAAGATTTTGCCCCATATATACGTGGGGGAAAGGGGGTTTAGGCAAATAATTAATGTAGGGAGTTTAAGGGGGGTGCAGTGGGTCTCCCTCCACATATATATGCAGCAAAATCAACCTGCCAAAAAAAAAGCATTCAATGAATTCTCCTTTGAGGAAATGACCCTAAACCGGGATGATCAACACCTGCTGAAGATCAAATTGGATCCTTGCAAACCAACATACTTTTACACTGTGGTTGCATTCTCCATTCAGGCCTTGCTTCACAAATGAACGTGAATGTCGAGCAGGTACCCTGAAAATCTATATTTACTTGACATGTACCCAGAAATCTATATGCATAAAATAGTACTAAAATCAAGGGCAATTTACATTAAACTATTTGGTGTATTTAATTAAACTGGACTGTTCTGCTGAAACCACTAGCGGGCGATAACTATCAGGCAGATGGAAGCTGTGGAATGGCTCACTCTGGTAGTTGCCATCTGCAAACCGAAAGGCACTAGCCTCAGTGGTGACCTTCACAGTCTCAATAACAATGACTACACTGTTGTTGAGGCTGTGTCGGTCACCACAGAGGGGCGGATAGTGCCATTTGTTACAGTTTTCCTCTTCTCAAGATCACTGAATTTGTCCTTCATTACCACAAAGTTCTTCACCAAACATATTTGAAAAGTGTGCACCAGCAGACCTGGCTAATCCCCGACTCCAAGGCACTGACTTAGTTTGTTACACAGTGTTAGGGAGAATTCTCAGAAATGTGCAAATTCCTCTGTACCTTAGACTTTGCTGGACTCTATGACTTTTACATTTTTAACCTGGAGAGAGCAAGACCTTTATCCCCACCCTCTCATATATTTTACTGTAATTTAAACTGTGTTTATTTTGGTTTTTGGAGTGTGACAAACTCCATGGGCCTCATCTTTTTACATTGTGACACAGACTTCCCTGTGCCACCTGCACTGAAGATGCTATCAGATTTCCCAAAGGGTTAAATACCTTCTCTTGGAAAAACTACTGTTTCCAAGAGCAGTAAAGTGAAAGTGAGTTTACTTGCAATTGTAACTTTTTAGACCCAGCACACATTCTTACAATAGGGTTCTGTAGGGGCTACTTAGCATCCCTTTTGTCAAGTTTCTCATGTATTTCAAAGGGGGGGCACTCAGGGGTGGCAGTGGTCTGCCCTCGGGGTAGCGTACCTGTGAAGGGCTGCTAAGACATATACACAACAAAAAGGGTACTGGTAACGCAGGGGAGGGCCCATTTGGTAACGCAGGGGAGGGCCCATGAAAACTGTTAGGGAGTTAAGTCCTATATGGGTCCTATTCCCGAAATAACCTCATTTGTTATGTAAAACACTACACCCATTTGTATATTTCAAAGTCATAACCTCACATTACAATTGGATTTTGTGTCAAAAACATATTTAATATGAAATATTTGTACATACAATTAAGTCAAACATGTAATACACATACACAACAATAAGTGAAATCATTGAAACCATATATTAACTGGTTGGAGCCAAATCAACACTTTTAACCAAACAAGGCCAAAGAGCAAAAAAAACAAAGCAAAAAGGAAAATGCCGGACCAAAGCCGGACATAAGCAGGAGTTCCTAAATTGTTTTTAGGCTTACAATATTACTTAACAAAAACAAGAGTTCCTACTCATATATGGGCATTCAGTTTTTCTAGAATACATATTCCTTGGAAAATGAAATCCCAGGTTGAAAATTTTAGGAAGCTGGAATTGGGTCTGCCAACGCATCAGAGGGGAGTTTTGAGAACCCAAACTAATGAATGCCACTACTGCGTATCCTTAGCAAATAAAGCACAAGGGGCAGGGTTCGAAACCCAAAGTGGGCGAGGCGTGTTAGTGAAGAGCCTCCAATATCCTCTGATCAAGAAAGTGCGTTTCGGCGGTGGTAATTGTGCGGAGAAAGTGGAATCTTCACAGTTGAAAGACTGTTCCGCCTTCGTCAGGGCAATAAGTAGCAAGACCCTGTTGTAGGGAGATGAAGGAACAAAAAAGGAAAGCAAGTGCATGAGGGTATAGAAGAAAAAAAAACGAATTGCTGTCAATAGAAATACAATGTAAAGAGGTTATGAAACAAACATATACAAAATTGAGTTTCAAGTGTAGGGAAAATAAGCAAATGTATGTGTGCAAGTATATGACCGTGGTCCTGTATACACTAAACTGTTAAGTGCCATGTGAGGCTGAACCTCTAATACAGGGGGTACTCTGACAAATTGCAGATGAATCCCTGTCCGGTAAAATACGAATGATGGCACTTGGTCCCTCCCAGGGAATCCTAGGCCACCCAGAGCCCCGGGCCACCACATGCATCCCCAGGTCAGCCCCATGGTGCGAGGACACGGAGGGAGGCGGGAGAGGGGGAATATCCAATCATGTGAGCATCAAATAAAAGGGGTATAGCTTACCTCAAGTGGTACCAGGAGAACCCGCTGTAGATAAGTCGGTCCTCATGTATTCAGTTGAGAAGATAGGATGTAGGTAGAAACCAACTGACGAGCTAAAGATAGCCGTTTAGAGAAAGCAAGCCCTGATTGCGGGAAAATATGAGGGACTGGACCGTAAGAAACCGACAGAAAATTATTATTATATCGTGAGAGGTAAACACTCCTGTGCCAGAGGGGCAGGAAGTACATAAGAGGTACCCCGATGAGCAAAGAAATGGAGGTTACCTTAATCATTATCCAGAAATGGATCCTCTGCAGAAAGTTTTGGTGCGGGAGCACGCTCAGCGAAGAGGGAGCAGAGAGGTCCGTGTCTTTCATCACACGGGCGCTGGGTCTCAAACCATGTGAGAGCACGTTCAGATGTGCTGGCTCCGAGAAATGGAGAAAGAAAGAGGGAGACTCTATGAAGCAGTAAATCAACACATCGGCTGTAAGCTGAGTCAGTCGCCGTCAAGGCCTGTGGAGGACCTGCAGTGAATAAAATATATATATATGTGTGAGAGAGGGTGAAATACCTGGGAGCGGGTTAGAAAGTAGCTCCGAGTCGTCTTATTGGAACTGGAGCGGCTGTGACTGCCGTCGTGTCCCGTGTGCTGCGTTCGTGAAAATGCAGCATCAGATTGCACTGAAAAAGTGCGAGCTGACGGCGTCCGTTGCTATGGCAGCGACGTCACGTTCGTGAGGGCTCGCAACCCAGGGCCCGTATTGGTTGGTTGGGAAGGTATCCAATCCAAAATGCGAGCTGACGGTGTCCGTTGCTATGGCAGCGACGTCACGTTAGTGAGGGTTCGCAAACCAGGGCCCGTATTGGTTGGTTGGGAAGGTATCCAATCCAAGGGCCCAAAACTATGGGGTTACCAGGTCCGGGGGTGTGTTCTGGATAGCCAGTCAAAATGCGGCACGTCCAAATGCTGGAAGTAAGGCTTCAGTGGTGCCCTAAGAAAAGGGGGTGCATGAGGAGACATGAAGCCAGCATGGACCAGGAAATAAACGACTCGGTTCTTCATGAGTGCCACATCACAAAATCTAAAAAAGAAATGTGTATTATATGAGCACAGATCTATATACACGTGAACGTGCCTATGAGAGATACTGGCGTCCCCTACATCAGATGGTGTTCCTATACTCGTACGTCGGGGACACGTCCCGCACATGATGAGAGTGTGGGAAGGGGGAGAAAGGAAGAAGGAGCCCGTGTGTAAAATGCAGGCCATATGGGTGGTAAGGCTCTGCTGTCGGGTGCCCCTTGTTGGATGTAAAAAGTAACTGACATCGCGGGAGGAGAGTGTAGACCGCGCGTGTGAACAGCGGACATCACCCCCATCCACTATCGAAGTAAAAACCCCGGGGTGTCTCAAACGAAAAAATGAAAGAAGAAGGGGGGTGGGGGGGCGCACGCGGGTCAGCGGTGAAAGGGGAAGGAGCCGAGACCACTAGTGTGTAGTCATGAGTAAGTCAAAAGGCCCACAATCCCTGGTTAAAATGGAGATTGCTCGTTGAGGCCATTATCCAACTAATCCAATCTGTAGATCCATCGCTTCTCTAGTTCCAAGAGTCTGTTGTGAATATTGATATCATGATCATATCCAAAGACCAAGAGAAGGAAACCGCCATCCCGTGGCCAACGGAAATGGGATCTTCACCAACTAAGGTAGTAAAAAATCTGGGAGTCCTGATGGACAACACCCTAACCTTAGAACCGCAAATAAACGCAACAGTCAAGAAATGCTTCTTCCTCCTCCACACGGCAAGAAAAATACTACCTTTCCTCTCCTTCACACACAAAACACTCACCATCGTCGGCCTCATCATGTCAAGTATCGACTATGCAAACAGCCTCTACCTTGGTATACCGGAATACCTACTGAGGAAGCTACAACGGATCCAAAACACTGCAGCCAGACTACTCCTCAAACTATCCAGAAGAGACCACATCACCCCGGCCCTAAAAACACTACACTGGCTCCCAGTAAAACAGCATATCATCTTCAAAACAATGTGCATAACGCACAGGGCAATCAGCGGACAAGGAGCAGAATTCCTACAAAAAAATAACAATCTACAAGCCAACGAGACCGCTCAGGTCAACCAACGAAATCCGACTGGAACAAAAACCTTACATCAAGAAGAAACTCGGAGGCACCGCTTTCTACCACTTAGCCGCGAAAACCTGGAACAACATCCCAAAAGTAATAAGGAACACCAAAGACCACCTTAAATTCAGAAAATTACTAAAAACCTGCCTCTTCAACACCGGAGACTAAAACCGAAACAACAATAAGACAAACGACTCATCAAAAAAGGACATTGACAAACCCCTAGAACCGACAGAAGTACCCTGGGCACCAGTAGGGCTGACGCTGGACACAGGGGTCCACCCGCGAGACCCAGAGAAACGGATACAACTACTCCAGCCAACCCTTACCATTCCCCACCGCCCGTACAGCCACAACTAGGTTCCACGAGGCTGTGGAACGGACAAGATAACACCAATCACCACACAACCGGGTGTATGGACACTAGCAGAGGCGCTAGTCATGTGGAGGGGGTGAGGAGCATGCACGGTTATTAAGGGAGCGGGCGGAGGGGACAGCTAGATCCTCAAACGGCCTCCAATGGAAAAACAGGCACGTACCTCCTGAGGCTCAGGTGTACAAGCATCCCGTCGGGTAAGATTACACGAGCCCAACAGGTTCAGTCCAGGATAGAGATGACTAACGAATACCATTAACAATTTCCTTCTCTGCATACACCTCTCAAACTCCAAACCAAACACAACCACAACCACAACCCTCTAGCGCAGCAAACCGCACGGACTTCACTACACTGCAACAACAAAACAAAAAAACACATAGACTCGCACATCAGCACACGACGACTACCGGCCGCATACACCCCAGGCCCAGCCGACAGAACCACCGGGCTGAGGCTGCCAACAGCACATCACTGCAATCTTGCACTTTTCCAGCCTCCACCCACTAACCCACCCTCCCCCCTCTTTCAGAGCCGCCAGAGCGCCAGGGGGCCACTCCGGTGGTGATAGTGCGCGGTACAAATGACCTTTAACATTAACATATTGGGACCTGTTTGTATCCTATCCAGAACCCACCAAAAGATGCCATCAGGGGTATGTTGATGGGATAAATAGTGTGTAACCAAGGGGGAAGTGGTATTCTTGCACCGGATTCTAGAACGATGTTCTGATATCCGGGTACCAACATTCCGCATGGTTTGGCCAACATAGCGCAGACCACATGGGCATTCAATGCAATATACAGCTTGGCTGCTTTTGCAATTGGATTGATTGTTCAAAACCCATTGTCTATCACCAATCTTAAACGTTTGAATTTTCTTGGTAAACGTACATACCGAGCAGCCCCCGCAGGGGTAGTGGCCGGTAACTTTGCACAGGTTCCAAAGACCTGTGCATGGTGGTGCTCGTGTAAATGAAGAATGAACAAGATGTTCCCTAATATTCCTCGCTCTTTTGAAGGCGAACCGAGGAATTGACTCGTCCACGAGCTGTAGTTTTACAATAGGCCAATACTTCCGAATCACCTTTTTCAAATCAAAGGTGTTGGGGCCATGTGAAATCACACATGTAAGTCTTTCCTCATTGGATTCATTGGTGTCGGTTCTAGGTGTTAAAAGGAGATCTCGATTCATAAAACAAGCCCTTTTGGTGGCATTATTAACCAATTTTTTGGGGTATCCACGGCTCCGCAGGCGTACACACAATGAGTTTGCGTTGTCGTAAAAGTTATTGAGAGAGGTGCAATTCCTTCTAATTCTGAGTAGTTGACCGTACGGAAGATTTTTTTTGATGTGTTGCGGATGGTCGCTCTTATAATGTAGAAGTGTGTTGAGATCCGTGGTTTTTCTAAAAAGGTTACAAACAAGTTTATTGTTAAGACCTGAGATTTCAAGATCTAAAAAGTGTATCTGTGTGGCACTGGATTCCATGGTAAATTGAATATTAGTGTTCCGTGTGTTTAGCCAATCAAAAAATAATTGGAGAGATGTCTTGTCTCCGGACCAAATGAAAATGATATCGTCTATGTAGCGATGCCAGTGGGAGATCTTCGAGAGCCATAGGTTTTTGAAATATACAAATGGGTGTAGTGTTTTACATAACCAATGAGGTTATTTCGGGAATAGGACCCATATAGGACTTAACTCCCTAACAGTTTTCATGGGCCCTCCCCTGCGTTACCAGTACCCTTTTTGTTGTGTATATAAATAGTTTCTCATGTAACATGTTTATGTTACCCTTTCTACAATTAATGGCTGGTGGCAGTGGTGTACTTTTAACTACCATTGGGAGTTTTTACCGTGGGCTGCATTCGCAGCTGCAGTAAAGCACCCCTGGGTTCCCATTTTGTCAAAATGGCTCTGGTCTTCTTTTTTGCCATTTCGTGCTGGAAAGGTCCTTCTTGAGATTTAGTCTGCGCGCCAAACCAGGTCTGGTCCCTTTCTTTGTTTTGTCTTTCGCAGGATTCACGAGTGAAGCCTGTCTCTGGCTCCAGTATGTCTGGCAGAGGCAGGAAGTTAGGGAGGTGCCCGAAACTCCCTGTGATTAATCCCCTTGGTTACAAGAATGCACCCAAAAGTGATTGGCCGGCTGGATGTCCAGCAAAGACAGCCACCCTGCTGTGTGATTGACAGCTAGGCTGGAATGAATGGGAGAAACCTGCATAAAAGGTGAGGCTTTTTGGCTTGGAAAGCAGTCGACCACTGGACGAAGGAATCCGAAAAAGAACTTGCAAGAGACGCCTGCTGCAACTCCTGGAACGTTGGTTTGCCCGATGAAGCCCTGCTGCTGTGCTGAAGCTCCGAATTCGCCTTGACTAGAGAAGCCCTGCAAGGACTACTTCTCCCCTTGAGTTGGTGGGACCAATCAACTCCAAAGTGAACTCATGTGGACATCCTCTCGATGCTGGCTGTACTTCCACTGTTGCTGGAACCGAAGTGCCAGGGAGAGGAACACCAAACCGAGTGGATCGCTTTTAAGTCAGACCCGAGTGCTAGGAAGATCCTCCGGACTTCCCTGATGCAGGACTGACCAAGCCTGAGCTACCTCACCGGAGTGCTGGACCCCAGAAGCAAGGAAAGTCTGAAGTGGTATCCGAGAACCGCAGTGTTGCCATTTGCTGTCCGACGCAAGGAGCTGAAATGCCAAAGTGCCACTGAATTGAAGTTTGCCCTTTGCTGTCGCCGACCGTCCCATTGTGTTGTGTGAGTCCCCAGAAGTCCTCCCTCTTGTCCCCACGACTGAGGCACAGGAACAAAAAGATCTGCAGACCCACACAGGAAAAGATGCTAGCTGGAACCATTTAGTCTAACCAAAGGTACTGTAAAGTCTAAGAGAACTTACATCTTGTCTTGTAACCTTACTTGTTCTCAGTTGAGACCGGTCTTGGTTGCTCCTGTAGAGTTGCTTGCATCTTCTACACCTCACAAGCCTCTCAGTTTGTGGCCCTACTTTGATTCTACTTTTTCTACAAAGACTTCTAAAACATTGTGCAAGACTTTCACTTACCTGCAACAAGTGCTTCAGCTCACCTAGAATGTTGCCCAATTGACATTGCCTGGCTCCATGAATGACTCTTCACTCCTCTGAATGTGTGTTTTTACCTTCCTTATAGGAAAGGGTTAACCTACTTTGCATGGGGGGGTTCAAAAGTACTTACCTGCTTCAGAATATGTGTGTGATCTCTTGTCTTATTCTGAAATATGTTTACTTTAACACTCATCTCAGTACTGCTCTAAATGTACCACTGATATACTAATGTCCACAGTGTACTAGCTATTCAAGTCACCTGAGGGTGTAGGAAGTGTCTGTGTGCCATCCCAAATGGGTACTTGCTGATTTAGTGAAACTAAGAGTGTGTATTTTGGATTGTATTTGTGTGTTACTATTGTATTACCCCTTCTGAAGAAGGCTTATTCAAACTGACTGTTAAATAAATTAATAATTATGTAATCAAAAAACCTTGAGTGTTAGAGTTTATTGGAATAATTGTCACCGTGAATCTCTCCGTAACCACCCTACTGCTAACATTGACCCCTCTTGAGATAAGCCTGGCTGCTCAGCCACAGTACCAACCTGTGTAGTACAGACTTATACCAAAGGTTGGGTTCCTATTGCCAGGAAGCCAAGGTTGGTGTAGTGCACCCAAAGGGTACTGCACCAAATCTTGCCTAACACACCAGAGGAGTGTTTCAATGCATCAGTATACCTTTGCGTTCTGCTCAGTCAATTCAGTCTTCCAAAGGTTAGTTACTCAGCTACTAGTATGAGTGAAAACGTCATCTTCGTCAAGGACGATCTTCTCTATAGTGACTAATGACACACCACTTGCTCCAGAGAAAACGAAAACAACGAAAGGTTGAATAACTCTGCTATGACTTGTCCTGCAAAGGGTTTTGGTCAAAGTTGTGTTAGTCAGAGCATTTCAGAACTTGCCTGCTCCAAAAACAAAGGCTCCGCTCTGTTCCTTCATTGAGCTCACCAAGTATCTCACATTTGTCAGGCTTTCTCCACAGAAGAACAAGTTACTTACCAAACTGGTAACGTTCTTTCGACTGGATGTTCCTCCAACGTATTCCTCATCTATGACATGTAATGTGCACAGCTGTGCTGCTTCTAAAATTATTTCGGCAGAGGGCGCACTTGCGTCGATGGCCTCGGGTCGATTTCCCACGAGGGCCTTTGTCGAGGGTTGTTAGGGAGAATTCTCTGTTTAGGCTGAATTTCCTAACTTAGTGAGTCCCTCAGCAGCTTTGCTGGATTTCTGGAGTTTGTTTTTTTCTCCTGCCAAGAGTGAGACTCTTTCTCCCACTCTTGGACATGATTTATGGTGTTCCTTTGACTGTTAATGTGTTTTATGGGCTATGGGGTCCTTTACTCCATAGGGTCTCATGTGTTTTTACTATGTGTGTTACACAGCACCCTCCGTGCAGTGACACAGGGGTGTCATAGTGACACCCCACCATAGACTCCATACCCTGCGACTGACTACTGTCCCCCAGGGCATGTAAAGTCACCATTGGCTTTACTAGTCCCAAATTATTAACAGAAACCGGTACAAACCATCATATTGTGGACGTACTGGTCGGGGCAATTCGTTTGCCCCGGGGTCTGTTAGTCGAGGGGGCACGTCTCCGTCCCCCCTGATCGAGTTTTGGCTGGTGGCAGTGGATACAACTTTTTATATTCGACCGCAAATATATCTCTATGGGATTTTCTCATTGTTCGAGGCTCCCAACTTTAATTATTTAATTCTCATAGCCTCGAACATACCGCCGGTTTATTTATTTAATATTAATTCGCCGGTTGGTATTTTTTGCCAGGACTCGATTCTAAAATGGCATTTGTGTTCTCTTCTGTGACTCCAACCCAAGTCGAGCCCTTTGTTCCACTTTTTGGCGGGCTTCTCCACAGAAGCCTCCAAAAGTGGTGCCACTCTGTCTGGGTACCACAGGGGGTGTGGGAGGGGGTTTAGGCACCCTGGACTGAGTTACCTTGGTAACTCAAGTCGCACCCTTGTGTGATTGGCCCAAGTGGTTAGCCGGCCGGCTCACCACTTAGCATGTTTGATTGGCAGCTAGGCTGAGTGAATGGGGGTGTGCTACATAAAAGCAGGCCTTTGGGGGCTGGAACTTCAGAAATCGCCACAGGACCTGAGAATCCGACGAGGGAGAAGCTGAGCCGACCTACCACGACGACACCACCGGTGAAGCCCTGCGGAACCGACTTACCACTTCCCGACGACAGAGAAGATCTCCCGGCTGGAGAGGCTTCTTCCCCTGACTGGTGGGCACAACCAGTTTACCTTCTTTTCCTCGCAACCCAGGACGTCTTGTGGTCGAATTGCCCGTGCCAAGCATCCCGGCAACCGGATAGCCACTTACCACTGGACCGCAAATAAAAGGACCTCTCCTTTTACCTGAGAACTCCGCGGCTGGTTTCATCCCTGGCAGTGCAACAGACTCCTGTCTTCCTCCCCGACGAGATCCTCTCTTCCCCCGGACGAAGCACCGACTTGCATCCGCTGCCAGGAACAACTGCCCCCGCTGGAGTATTCTCACCGCTTTAAGGTACCATGTCCGCCACGCCTCCTTTTCTAAAGATTGCTACAAGGTAATAATAATCCCTTAACCTTCTGGACTGGGCTGGCCGCCTTGACCATCTAACTGGTCCCTTTCTTTGGTCCAACTCTTTCTGAACCTTTTCAAGACTTTTTGTGCACTTCAACCGTGTGACCTTGGAGGGGGGGGAGGGGCGGGGGATGTGAGGAAGGAAGAGGAGGGGGAGAGGTAGGCGGGACTGCTCCATCTCTACCCATTTCGGGCGGCCGAGGCAATGGGCCAAGCAAGAGTGTGGGCCAGTTGTGCTGCCACCTGGTACTTCTTGAGGTCGGGGGCCCCCAGGCCTCCGAGCCGGGAACTGTTCATCATGGTCTTCTGGGGAATTCACTATTTCCTACCCCTCCAGATGAAGCAGAAGATCTTCCTTTGCAGGCGTTGGAGCAGGGGCCGCAGGATTGCGATGGGGCGGGACGCACAGGCACAGAGGAACCGTGGAAGGAGATTCATTTTGCAGGTGGCTATTAGGCCCAGGAGCGAGATCTCTTGCGATAGCCAACGGTCGAGGTCCTTCTCCAGCTTTTTGAACAGTGAAGGGAAGTTGACCAGATAGACATCTCCCGGGCGAGCGGGGATCTGGACCCCCAGATAAGGAATAGCCTTTTCGCTCAGTCGAATCAGACATAGGGATCTAAATGACTCCCTGTCCCCCTGCCCAAACCCAACGTCCAGCACCACTGAGTTGCCAAAAATTCATGGTAAAGCCTGATACTCCCCCAAATTTACGAACCTCAGCGAGAGCTGGCTCCAATGAGGCAGAGATGTCTTAAAGATAACAGTACGTCGTCAGCGTAAAGTGCGGTCTTATGTTGGGAGGGGCCTACCTGGAGACCCCTGATCTGAGCGTTTAGGCAGATTTGTTGGGCAAGGGGATCCATGGCTAGAGCAAAGAGTAGGGGAGAAAGCGGGCATCCAAGTCTAATTCCACAAGTCAAAGGAATCGGGCCGGATAGGAGGCCATTAACTCTAAGGAGGGTCTTTGGGGATTGATAGTTAGCTAGTACAAGCTTTTGATAGGCGGGTACGAAGTGGAAGGACTCGAGAGTAAGTCGCAGGAACGCCAAATCCACTTTGTCAAATGCCTTGGTCGCGTCTAGGGCGAGTAAGGCGAGTTTCCGCGGATCTTGGTTTGCAACGTCTCTAAGGTTCAGGGCTCTGCGAATGTTATCCCCAGTCGACCTGTGCATTATAAACCCCATCTGAGCTGTGTCTATAATATCAGGAAGGACACCTGCCAAACGATTTGCCAAGATTTTCAAGTATATATTCGCATCGATGTTTAGTAGTGAGATAGGTCTATATGAATTATTATCCCTGGGGTCTTTCCTTGGCTTAAGGTTGAGGACCGTGATTGATTTTTGCATAGAAGGGGTGATCGTTCCCGAGATAGCAAAGGAATTAAATAGGGTTGTCAGGGGCGCTATAAGTTGAGGGCAAAAGATTTTGTAGAAACGAGTTGTGTATCCATTTGGGCCTGGGGCTCTGGGTTTGAGACTTAATAGCCGCGTCGATGACCTCACCCGTGATAGGAGCCTTAAGGCTCTCTCTCGCTGTGTCTTTGAGGCGAGGAAGAGCGGCGCCTTGTAGGTAGTCCTGTTCTTTGAGGATTCTCCGAGATGCTGACATGGTGTCAGAGAGAGGTGGGTGACTGAAAATTGTAGCTTGTCCTGGTCTGCAAATTGAACTCTGCCTTGGGGGTGACACAGCCCCAGGATAGTGTCTTGCTTCTTTGCCTTGCCGGGTTTGTCAATCAAGAGTTTGTTCGCCTTATTGCTCTTAGCATAGTATCCTTGTCTGGTTTTGGCCAGCTGCTGAGCAGTGTCCTCGGCATATAGCGCCTCCAAACTCTTTTGTGCAGCTTGTAGGGCCAGATGGAATCTCGGGGTCCAATTTTTGCATTTGCAGACGGCCTCCGCTTCCGAACCTAGTTTTCCCAGGCTATGCAGATCTGCCGCCTGAGTTCATGGAAGGCTGCGCCCTGGGCGATTAATGCACCCCGGACCACTGCTTTCATCGCATCCCAGGTATTAGCTGGGGATATGTCTTCGTTCTGGTTTTCCCTAAAAAAAATCTTTGATTGTCTTTGCTATGGAGTCTCTTATTGACACGTCGTTGAGGATAGGGTCAAATAAGTTCCATCGTCGTCGGGGAGGAGGGTCGGGATCGTGGGCCCGGAGTGTCAGAGCGACCGGAGCATGGTCAGAAAGGATCCTGGGGCCAATGGGGATGTCGTCCAAGTCCAAGTGAAGGCCAAGACTTGAGGAGAGGCCAGCAGAAGGTCGATTCGAGAGTGGGTTCTGTGAACATATGAGTAGAAAGAATAGTCTCTTTCGCTCGGATAAAGTACTCTCCATGTGTCCACCACATCAAGGGCCCTGAACAAGTGGAGGAGGCCTGCTGTCAGTCTGGAGTTTTTGTGGGCCAGGGGGTGCGATTTGTCTTTAAGTGGGTCCGGGACTCCATTGAAGTCGCCTCCAATGATAATTTGACCTTCGATGAACGGGAGGAGAGATGCTTCCAAGTCGTTATAGAACCCCTCTTGTTTGTCATATGGAGCATAGAACGATAGAAGGGAATAAAGTTGTCTGTAGATCAGGCATTTGACTGCCACAAAGCAGCCCTCTGGGCAGCGCAGGGTGTCCAGTACCTGGGGTCTGAGGCCTTTTGCGAACAGTATAGCAGTGCCATTTTTCTTGGTGCCATTGGAGGCTAGAAATTACAGTGGGAAGAATCCGCTGCGTAGACGGGAAAAGTCTGCTGGAATTAGGCAAGTGTCTTTTAGGAAGACCACAGAGGATTTCTCATTTTGTAGGCAATGTAGTGTAGATTTTCTTTTGGGGGGTGGAGGGGGTGGAATTCAATTTTCAGTGCGGTGGGGGCGAGTCCCGGGCTTCCGTGGATCCTCAGGGCGGGAATTGGGCAAAATGGAGTTCAGTCATGATCTGGAGGCATAATCAAGATGTAGTCATCATGTAGCTGGGGTTTTAACCACCTCCAATGGGAGGCTGTCAACATCAACCTTCAACGGGAGGCAGGAAAGATTGTAAGGGTTGGGGAAGCCCGTTCTTTTGGTTCGGCATGACCCATGGCCAACGGGGGCGAAACTGTCCAAGCAGCCAACAGGGCTAGGACAGTGAACAAAGTTTGTGTTCACCTCTAAGGGAAATCTGATGACATACACCTTGGAGTAGGGCATGGGCCGCATGTGGCCCGCAGCAACGCTCTTGTTGTGCCGAGTTCCAATGCCATGCCTACTAGTAATCGGGTCGTGGCAGATCATTTCGTGTTCCGGCGCCTCTGTACTTTCGACCAGGATGGATGCCTTGGTTTAGGGGAGGACGTCAGCATCTCCTCCGACGGATGTCCGTGATGGGTGTTTTTGTGCCCCTGGGAGAATCAGGACGCAGGATCGCTGCAACGTCATTGAGGTGGCTGATCCTGCGTAGGGTTCCTTGGTAGGAGAACTGCAGGGCCGTTGGGTAGAGCCATTGGTATTGGACTTGATTCATAAAGGAAAAGCATCAAAGGCCAGGGGGCTCTTTTCTGCACAATTTGGAGGGAGAGGTCTTGAAAAATTTGAAGCACAGTGCCCTGAAAAGATAACTCGTCTCAGGAGCGCCCTATCGCTGAGATGGCTTCCTTGGTGGAGTAAAAGTGGACTCCACTATTACATCCGAGAGGGGTCCGAATCCACCCCTCGCCTGGGGCGCAGCCTGTGAGTGAGGTCTAGGATGAGTTGAGCCTTGTCCACATGCGGGATCAGCGATTGGAAAAAGTCATCCACATATTCGGTTTGGGCTTTGTCCAGTACAGAAGAGGGGATCCCGTGGATCCGTACGTTATTGCGGCAGGCCCTATTTTCGAGGTCCTCCTGCTTATATTCAAGAACCTTGGTCTTGTTAAGCAGGGTCTGGATAGAACGTTTCATTTCCACCAGCGTTGCAGAGTGTCCTTGGGTTAGGTCTTGGACCTCTCCTAGTCTTTGTTCAGCTTGTGTGACCCTCTGGTCCGTCTGTTCCAGCCTAGTGATGAGCTCTGCCATGCAAGATCTGAATTCCGCCTTAATGTCTAGCATAAAGAACTGGATATCATCCTTAGTCGCAGCCCTCCCCTGCCTTCCGGGGTCTTCTGGGGCGCGAGTTTTGGAGGGGGTCGGGGGAGGGGGGGGGAGTAGGACTTCTTCCCTTTATCTGCAGAGAGCAACAGAGCAGAGATGTCGGAGCTCCTGGGAGGTTTGAGATGTTTGGCCATTGTTTCCGGCCTCAGGATCAGGGACCTTTATGTCACTCAGCGTACTAGACAGTGACGGTGAGGGGATACAAAGGAGGCTGTTGTCTGAGGTGACTGTACAAGGTCCACAGATTACGTCCAGGACTGAGATAGCCCAGTAGGTCACCAGATGTAATGGATCGGGATATCTGGGGCAGAGTTGTGGGTGAGTCAGTAGCTTGAGTGGCTAGACGGATTCCTGGTTGGACTCCTTTAGAAAGGCAGGCAGTGGGGGAGAGATTGGGGAGAAGGCCAGTGAAGTGTTAATCGTGGATTCTGACACTGCTCAGGATGTATTATCGCAGTTAGTGGTGCTGGGCGGCTGGACCTGAGCCTCCAGGAGGCCCGTTTGTTGGCTGATGGTGTTTTCCAGAGGGGCCGTTGCGCCCTGCAACGTGCAAAGAGAGAGGGGGTTGAAGCTTTAACAGGCAGCAGCGGGGCTTATGTCCCCGAGCAGAGGACAAGAGAGTGGGTCGGGGCGCCCCAGGAAGCAGAGGGTGAGGCTGATGCAGCCAAGGGCAGGCTGAGGGGGACAGGAACTGGAGAGGAAGATCACTAAATTAGGAGGGGGTGGGGGGACACCCTCTGCAGACCGATATATTGCCACTGTGGGTCTCTCGCTGACTTAGGGGAGAGAATTCACCCATGGGCTAAGCCGGGATCCAAGAAGTGGAGAAACAAGAATACGTGGGAGACTGAAGGTGGCCACGCCACCTTCAGGCAGGCCCGGTGAGGTCCTGGTAGGTCAATGAGGGACCAAGTTGGCTTGCTGCTGCTGGAGCCCTTGGGTGGAAGGGGAATCCCAGGAGTCCCGGGCAATTAGGAGACTGCTGCGGAGAGGCCAGAGGCTGGGGCCGCAAGTGGCAGCCTCCCAGGGCCAGCGGTTAGCGCTGGGCACGTTAGGGTCCCCCGACACTTCCCCCTGGCTGGGGAGGGTCAGCCACATAGGCAAAGAAAGTCCTGTGTGCTGGGCCGAACAGGGTGATGGGTTCGCTGGAAGCCACCTGAGCACTGCAGCGGGGGCCGGTGAAAATCCCGGCAGGGGCTCCTCCTGCGCCTTGGTGCTGCAAGACTGTTTCTTCTCCGAAGGCGGCCAGGGCATCGGGAGTGAAGTTGCAGGAGACACCCGTGGTTGTGGGGAAGAGATCCAAAGGCATCCGGGTCTCAGTTCTCAGAGGGCACCAGTGTCGGTATTATTTGCGGGCTGCGAACAAAGTGCAGAGGTCGTGTCTTCTTCACCTGTCCGCCATCTTGGATTTGGAACGGTGGACGGGTGTGCAGCGTTTGCCGGGTTCATTCCCAGGCTCTAAGGGAAATTGAGAACTCATCTTGAGATCCGACTGTAGCACAGATCTTCCGCCGGCCGCTGCTGTATCATCCGCCACAAAAAGACGGCAGGAACCTCATTTATTAACGGAATGCTGCAGGCTCTGCACGGAGGCCATCAAGGGAGCAGCCACATCCCTGGCGCTTCTGGCCATGCCCCCGCCAAATAACCTTTAATGGTGCCCACCTGAAGACCCATGTGGGCCAAAGAAAGCAAGGAGAGAACCTCCGGAATCTAGCACTGAAAAGGATCACATTCTTTCCTCTGCAACAGTCGCAAAACATACACCAATAACAGTACAGGGACTTTGTTGCTGGCCGCCTAACCGAAAGCAACACCTCCATCACGTAATCCGGGAGGTCCCAATCCCTATATCTCAACCTCTCAGAAACCATGCGTGAAGGTGGAGAGTCTTAACCTCTGGGTGGAGAACCCGACATCCCTCTCGCTAGAGTAGATCCTCTCTTAGGGGCAGAAGCATTGGAAGACAGATGGACATGTCTAGAAGGTCCTGGTACCACGCTCTCCTGGCCCAATCTGGAG
Source organism: Ambystoma mexicanum (assembly GCF_040938575.1). Classification (NCBI taxonomy): domain Eukaryota; kingdom Metazoa; phylum Chordata; class Amphibia; order Caudata; family Ambystomatidae; genus Ambystoma; species Ambystoma mexicanum. The sequence goes on from NC_090936.1 coordinate 744,762,075, forward strand.
CAATGAGGATCATGCGGGTCCTGAACCGTCGCAACCTCCTGAGAACTTTAGGAATGACAGGTATTGGAGGAAACGCATACAGTAGCGGGAAGAGCCACGCCATGATGAACAAGTCTCCTAGAGCTCCTCTCGGAAGAAATACCCTCGAGCAGTACTTTTCGCACTTCCGGTTGGCACGGGTCGCAAACATGTCCACTTGCAGGGTTCCCCAAAGGGCAAAGATCTCGTGAAGGACTTCCTGAGCAAGCTCCCACTCGTGACAGACGCGCTCTGCCTGCTCAGAGCATCCGCTGCTATTTTGTCCTTTCCGGCTAGATGAACCGCTGTTAGGGAGATTACCTCAAAAACTCTACTCCTGGGCGACCTCAACCTAGGACTCAATGATCCTAATGTTAAAGCCGCTACATCACTCTCCAAGGACCTCACAGATCTCGGTTTCTCCTAGAAAATTATGATCCCCCCCCCCACCCACTCCAAAGGCCGCACCCTTGACTGTGTTGTTGACTACAATTGTGACTCCACCATCACGTCCAACTCAGCCTACCCATGGACAGACCACAATTGTATACAATTCACCATGCCTTCAGTCCGAAGTACCAAAGCGACCACACAGGCATCTGCTACTCAAGCAAGAAGTTCAAAAAAGATAACGGCAGATAACCTTCGTCCCTATCTTGACCTCCCATGCCTAGCACCTCCTTTCTCACAAGACCCAAATATCCTAGCGGCTATATTCAAGGGCACCATTACTCATGCAGTCAACACTGTTAGGGAGAATTCTCATTTATGGCTAATTTCCCTTACCTAGTGAGTCCCTAAGCAGCTTTGCTGGATTTCTGGGGTTTATTTTTTTCCACCTGGTAAGAGTGTGAGCCTTTTTCCCACCCTTACATGTGTTTTACCATGTGTATTGCTACTGTTTGTGTGATCTTGGGGTCTGGAGCTACACCACTCCATGAGCCCCACTTTTTTTGCGTGTTGCAAAGCACCTTCAGTGCAGTGACACAGGGTTGTCTTTGAGACTTCCCGCTGACTCCATTTTACTGGGGCGGACTACGGTCCCCCAGAAACATGTAAAGTTGCCATTAACTTTATATAGTCACTTTAAACTACAGACACCCCATCTTTCATGGATTATTGGAAAGGGTTAGTTCCCATCCCTTTTGTTTGTGCCTCTCAGCTTTATTTTGCTCTCTTAAACACTAAGACTTAGCTGGTGGCAGTGGTATCTACCCTATCTTTTCTATTGCGATTATACTGTATAAACGTGGTACTGTTTTAAGCTATTATATCAGCCTCGAACTTAGACCCGCTTGACCAAATTCTTTTTATTTTGGCTCTGGTTGGGTTTTATCGCCATTTATTTTTGTTAAAGTCCTTCTTGTGTTTTACTTTGAGCGGCAAACTAGGTTTGCCTTCTTTGTTCGCCTACCTTTGGCGGGCTTCTGTCCACTGAATGTGAGGGAGGGGTTTAGTCACCCCCTGCACAGGGTCTCCTTGGAGACCCAAGTCGCACTTTTTTTTTCTATTGGCTGAGGTGGTTGTCAAGGCCGGACATCCCCCTGATGAGTGATTGACAGCCAGGCTGTGTGAATGGGGGATTTTGGCATAAAAGGCAGGACTCTTAGGCTGGAAGTCAGAGTCGCCACTGGAACTGCAAAGAAACAAAGAGAAGCAGAGAAGAAAACGGCTGCTGCAACTCCCGAATCTTGGTGAAGCCCTGCTGCAGTCCTGAGCTATCTACTCTTCAACGACAAGAGAAGATCCAGTCCGGAGTCTTCTTCCCTTGAGCCAGGTGGGATCAACCAGCTCACCTTCCACAGCCAGAGGACCTTCTTCTTGGTCGAAATCGCTACACACAGCTGTAGTGGTCAGCCTCTCCTGTTTTAAAGGAGCGCACCTTTTATTCACCGTTGCTTCGCTGCTGCTGGCTTCATCCCTGGGTAGTGCAGAGTGCTCCAGACGTCGTCCTTGTCCCCACGACTGAAGCTCCAGGAACCGCAAGTCTGCTGGAACCACCAGGACCAACTTCTGTGGCACCAGCCTTTCTTCAAAACGAATAAGGTACTATGTCTGACTTCGAAGAATTGGGGCAAACCCTTTCTCCTCACTAAAGGCTTGCCCTTGTCTTCCTTCCCTCTTATAACTTTCGCTTCCCTTGTGACAATATCCAAGTACTCCTGGCAATCTCGAATTGTTACCTGTTCTAACCTTGTGATCCTCGACAACAGGACCCTGTCCCATTTGACACTGGCGCAGGCCTATTGACTTATCTATGTTTTAGAAAGTGTCTTCTGATTCCATCTGCCTTGACAAAAGTATTGCCTATGATTTTGTCCCCTATTCCCTTGTGTTAATTCATGTGCTAAGCGTGATTGACTACGGTAACATTTCTTCTCGCGGGTACGACTTTCTTTCGTAAGACCGAACTATCTTTACTGTCAAAAAGTGATCGCGTAATAACCCACGGTAACGTCTTTGTTTCACAACACTGGTCTGTCAAATCCAAAGGTACTTACCTTGAATTGTTCTGCACAAGGGGAATTGGTTGTGTGTAGTGTATTTGTTGTGTGGTTTTAATTTAGTAGAAGTGTTTTGTGAACAGATGGTATAAAAATAAATGTACTTTTACTTTTTAACCAGAAACCTTGAGTCAGTGTTTGCTTGAGTCACAGTAATTGCAGTCCTTAGTGTAATCTCTACTACTGCTCATTTGCCCTTGAGATAAGTCTGGCTGCTCAGCCATTGCTACCACTTTTTCTGTGTAGTACGGGCTTGTACCAAAGGTGAAATTGTACTACCACTTGTAGTCTTAATTGTGTGTAGTGGTCCCTAAGGGCACTGCATAGGATTCTGCCTAAGAAACACCATTGCCCCACTAGAAGAAAAGAAGGAAAAAAAAGTTGCAGCAGGCGTACTCTTCAAGTTCTTCTTCAGTTTCTTCGTTCAGTGGTCGACTCAGCCTTCCAAGCCAAAAGTCTCGCTTTTTATTTAGGTTTCTACCATTCATTCCAGCCTAGCTGTCACTCACCCAGCAGGGTGGCTGTCCTTGCCGGACAGTCAGCCGGCCAATCGCCACAGAGTGCATTTGGGTCTCATAGGAGACTAAGCACAGGAGTTTCGGCACCCCCTTCACTTCCTGCCCCGGCCAGACACACTGGAGCCAGAGGCGGGCTTCACTCGTGAATCCCGCCAAAGGCAAAGCGAACAAAGGGCCCAAACCTGGTTTGGCGCGCAGAGTAAGTCTCAAGAAGGACCTTTCCCCAAAGAAATGGCGATAAAAGAAGACCGGGCCATTTTGACAAAAATGGCACCCTTGGGTGCTTTACTGCAGCTGCGTACGCAGCTCGTGGTAAATTCACACCATGGTAGTTAAAAGTAAACCACTGCCACCAGCCATTCAATGAGGAAAGGGTAACATAAAAATGTTACATGAGAAGCTAGACAAAGGGGATACTAAGTAACTCCTCCAGCGCCCTATTGTAAGATAGTGTGTGCTGGGTCTAGAAAGTTACAAATGTAAGTAAAGTCAATTTCACTTTACTGCTCTGGGAAACAGTAGTTTATCCCAGAGAAGGTATTTAAACCTTTGGGAAATCTGGAAAACTTTCCTGTGCCACTGCACTAAAGATGCTGTGTGACACAATGTAAAAGATGAGGCCTATGGAGTTTGTCAGGCTCCATAACCAAAAGAAACACAAAGTTCATAAATCACATTAAAATACACGAGAGAGTGGGAAAAAGTGTCTCACTCTCTCCAGGTTAAAAAAATCAAGTCCTCAAAACCCAGCAAAGTTGCTTGGGGTCTCGAAGGTGAAGGGAATTAGCACATTTCTGAGAATTCTCCCTAACACAGGTGACGCTGAGATGATTAAAGGCTTGTTCGGAAGAGCGCAACCTGATCAGCCAATCGTCCAGGTAGGGGTAGACGTGAACCCCCCCCCCCCCATCTCCTGAGATGCGCTGCCACCACCACGAGCTTGGTGAAGAACCTCGGGCGGAGGTGAGCCCGAATGGCAGTACCCGAAACTGACAGTGGGAGCCGCCAACTGCGAACCTCTGGTATCTCCTGTGCTTGAGATGTATCGGCATATGAAAATAAGCATCCTGCATGTCCAATGACACCAACCAATCCTGAAGTTGGAGGGCCTGAAGCATCTGAGAAAGAGTCACCATCTTGAACTTGTCCTTCCTGAGGAACTGGGTCTCAGTCCTATGTCCTTCTTGGGTATCAAAAAATAAGGGGAAAACCAACCCTTGTTCCACTCCGCCACAGGCACTGGTTCTATAGCGCCATTCTCCAGCAGGGCTAAAATCTCCTGCACAAGGAGCGGATCCGGAACCTACAAAGGGTGTTTCCCCGGTGGATTGTTGAGACCTGCGAAGAAAAGGGAGGCAGTGAGTGTTCTCTGTTAAGGCTAATTTCCCAAACCTAGTGAGTCCCCTAGCAGCTTTGCTGGATTTTTGGGGTTTATTTTGTTCTCCTGCTGAGAGTGAGACTATTTTTCTCCCACTCTTAGACAGGATTTGAGATATCCTTTGACTTTGTGATGTGTTTTATGGGCTATGGGGTCTTTTACTCCATAGGGTTTCATGTGGTTTTTGGTAAGTGTGTTACATAGCACCCTCAGTGCAGTAACACAGGGGTGTCATAGTGACCCCCCAAACAGACCCAATACCTTGGGACTGACTACTGTCTCCCAGGGCATGTAAAGTCACCATTGACTTTACTAGTCAAATTGGGAACAGAACCAATACAAACCATCATATTGTGGAAGTACTGGTAGGGGTAATTAGATTGCCCCTGGATCTGTTTTTCGAGGGGGCACTTTGCAGTCCACCCTCGTCGAGTTTCTGGCTGGTGGCAGTGGTTACCACACACAATATTCCTTAAGAATATTTGCTATGGGATTTTCCCATTCATTTTAAACGCATCACTTTTTGGTGAAATGTTAAAGATACCCCTGGGTTATTTATTTAATATTTATTCCCCGGTTGGGTCTTTTCGCCAGGACTCTGTTTTAAAATGCCGTTTGTGTTTGCCTCTGTAACTCCAACCCAAGTCGAGCCCTTTGTTCCACTTTTTGGCAGGCTTCTCCACAGAAGCCTCCAAAAGTGGTGCCACTCTGTCTGGGTCTACAGGATGTGTGGGAGGGGGGTTTAGGCACCCTGGACTGAGTTGCCTCGGCAACTCAAGTCGCACTCTTGTGTGATTGGCCCAGTGGTGAGTCGTCCGGCTCACCTCTTAGCATGTTTGAGTGACAGCTAGGACTGATGAATGGGGGTTTTCTGCATAAAAGCAGGGCTTTGGGGACTGGAACTTCAGACGTCGCCACAGGACCAAAGAATCCGAAGAGGGAGAAGCTGAGCTGACCTGCAATGACGACACCACCGGTGGAGCCCTGCTGAACCGACTCATCACTTCTTCCAACGACAGAGGAGATCTTCATCCCGAAGAGTCTTCTTCCTTTGACTGATGGGGATAACCAGTTTGCGTGCCTTTTCGCCTTCCCGGATCATCTTGTGGCCGCCTTGCCTGTGCCAAGCACCCCGACAACCGGGATACCACTTTTTTCCACTACCGCGAATAAAAGGGTAGTACCTTTTAACCGGAGAACTCTGTGGCTGGTTTCTTCCCTGGCAGTGTAACGAACTTCAGCTTTCCTCCACGTCGAGATCCTCTCTTCCTCTGGACGACGCCGCGACTTGCATCCACTGCCAGGAACAACTGCTCCCGCTGGAGGATTCTCCCCACTTTCAAGGTACTGTGTCCGCCTGGCCTCCGTCGCAACGGTCTGTGTGGGGTGTCTCGTAAATCCTCATTTTACCATTTGGGTTGGCCCTACGCTGGCTAACGGAACTTTTCTGAGCTGAACGGATTCCTTTTGAAACTCTCTGCAAGACTTTCCAAGCCTTTTAAACTGTGTGATCTTGGGCGCATTGGTGTTCTACTCTCTCCAAGAGAGCGCCTGGCCTCTGAACTTTTTGCTCACAAGTAGACTGACTTTCCTGCCTTGCTGAGTGCTTCTAAAGTATTGTGTTGTGTGCTGTTCCTAATTTATGCCTTTTCCCTCCCTTTTTCTTAACTTATTGGAGTGCCAACTTCAGTTAAGCGCTCACCCCTGTCTGGAAATAAGTGGTGTTAACTAAGACTTGTCTAATAAGGAATAAGGGATCTATATATATTAATACTGACTGTTTTTGAACTTGCTTACAATAATAGTGCTAGAGTATTTTTAAGTGTGTCTTTAAATAAATACTTATATACTTGATACCAAAGCTCTGGTCAGTGTTTGCTTGTGCTACTGTATTTTGGTACCTATCTTGTATACTCTATATACTGTCTAACTCTTCTTGAGAGAAGTCTGGCTGCTCAGCAACAGCTACCAGGTAAATCTGGGTGGTACAGAGTGCTACCAATTGGGTTTACTGCCAACACCTGTAGTCTTAAGCCTTTTGCAGTGGTCCCTAAGGGAAATGCATATGTTTCTGCTTAACAGTAACCTTGGGCTATTGTATGCAGAGTGAACGCATCTGAAGTAATGGCTTGCCACTCTTCTAGATGCTGCGACAGCCTGTGCCCCACCGGAGAACAATGGCTCGAGGCCTCAGAGTTTAGAAGCAGCGGCGGCAGTGCCTGATGGCAAATAGACAGCTGCCTGAGCGGCTTTGGCAACCCTACCTTGTCCACCACGAGTGAACTTACGTTGGGCCCTTTGACTGGTCATCCCTCTCGCCTTTCCAAATGAGGGGTAATAGCGAAAGGAACCACCCCTCCATTGCTGTCCCCTAGGACGAAAAGGCTGAGGTTGTCGAACAGCTGTGGCCAAAGATTTGGCAGCCGCCTTGGGGGTCTGCAACTTTTCAAGGCTCTCGTCAGCCTTGTTGCCAAAAAAAGATGTGACTCGTCAAAGGCATGTTGAGAAGACGGCCTGCACATCGGGTGCAAAACCTGAATTCGGCAACCACGCAAATCTGCGCATCACGGTGCTCGTAGCCATGGACCTTGCGACACTATCCGCAGTGTCCAACCAGACTGAAGGGATTCACACATGGCATCCTTGCCATACTGTACAATAGCTAGAAAGCCATCCCTCTCCTCCCCATCGGGAATATGCTCAGCCGCTAGCGAAATGCAATTCAACAGAGTGTGCAAAAACTTTGCTAAGGCCCAGGTGGAGTTGGCCGATTTCAGTGCCATACTCCCAGCAGAAAATCCCTTGTGCGCCCATCCATCCATTTGTCGTCCCTATCAGGAGGCATGGTAGGGTATGCAGCCTGCTTCGAGGTGGCCATAGCTGCCTGGACCAACAAACTCTCGGGAGTGGGGTGTGTGGACAGGTAGCCGGGGCCGCTACTGGATGGGTGGTATTTCTTTGACAACGACTTGTTAACTGCCGGAATAGACTCCGGGCAGTCCAAGTAGCAGACAGCATCTTTTGCAATGCAACATGAAAAGGCAACACCCGGTCAGTGGACAGACCCTGATCCAAGACGTCAGTAAAGTCATCCTGATCATATTCTACCGGAGGCCTGGACCAACCCAGGTACTCTATAACCCTTAACATCAGTCTCTGATAAGAAGATTCAGCATGATAACCAGGCTCTGGCTTGCCAAACTCCATCTCAGGAGAAGTGTCCAGGCCACTGGCAACATGCAAGGACTGACGTAGATCCTGAATCCGACTCTCCTCGGAAATGAAACATTTCGGAACATTGGGATTCCCATACGGAAGACCAAAAGGACCCACCTCCTCATCGGAGCGCTCATCTTCATAAATATTCTGAAGAGACTGAAAAAACTCCTTCCTAGGGGGAGGGGTATACCTCTTATCAGGGACAGGCTTCCCCGACTTATAAGGAGCCTTCCTTGGAGGATCCACAACCACAGGGGCTTCCATCTGCAAATTCTGCCCAGCTGGGACTGATGGCGTCAACTATGGCGCCAATGGCTTAGAGGGCCTGACCGGGGGTACAGACCCAACACTCACTCGACAGACACAGCGCTGGTGGTGTCAACACCTTCTTTGACAACTTCACAGGCTTAGACGGTTTCGCTGGTGAACACAACCGCGACCTGGAACGTCCCTGGCGATCCCAATGCCTTATCCGAACAGGACCTCGACTGTTCCCGATATTTATCACGCCGGCTACCCGGGCCCAAGGGCGCTAGAGTGTCGGGTTGAGACAGTTCCTTGACGGCTTCCAACAAAGGTGTGGACGGAACTGTGCCTTGAGATTGAAAAATCAGCAACATTTGCTCCAGAAAAAAACTCCCATTCCTCAGAGGTAGAGGAGTTAGTGGGGCTGGCCACCTTTTTCAGGTAGTCATCATCCGACAAGGACGTGGAAGGCAAACAGTGACGCCGCTTCCTGGACCGCCTCGACAAAGCAGAAGAGTGGCGGGAGCCACTCCGGGACCTAGATCTCTTGGAGTTCTTCTAACGAGGAGAATCCCCGCTTGATTCGTCGGTCGATAGACCAGTAAACTTAGGGGGCTTGGAAACCCGGCCTACCTTCAATTTTGCCTTACGCTCCCGCAAGGCCTTGGCAGTCAACAACTGCCACTTCGAGCAGTCGTCCGTAGCATGGTCCTCGCCCAGGCACCACAAGCAAATCCGATGCGGGTCCATGATGGACATCTTGTACCTGCAGTCCCGACACTTCTTAAAGGCAGACCTCGAGGTCGTCGGGCTGGAAGAAGAAGAAATAATACCGAATGCAATAGGAAACACAAGGCGCGCCGAGTTCTCGAAGCAAACATTTGCGGAAAAAATGGAACTGAGGCTACGGACGCCGTGCGTGCTACTTATAACATCCAAAGACGTCACCAAAGGCCCTTAAGGGACCTCGACCCAACGCTATCGACGCAAGTGCGCCCTATGCTGAAAAAAATTCAGAAGCAACACAGCTGTGGACATTACATGTCATAGATGAGGAATACGTTGGAGGACACAATCCATTCGAAATGAAATTTTTTTACACCCTCACAAAAAAGTACTGTGTTCCAGTGGTCTCTATCCAGATGCAGTCTTTCAAGGCATAAAATCAGATATCCACAATGCCCACTGCAGTCGCCAGCTCCAGCGTTGTGCCCTCACTATATTAGCAATCAATGTCAGTGCATATGGGCTAGGGGTTTTAGTGATGTGGAAGAACCAACCAGAAGAATACATAGTTAACTTTGCCTCTTGCTCCCTTACAGATCCTGAGAAGAGTTACTCAGTGGTAGAGCACCAGATGCTCATGTGCGCTTGGGCAAAGGAGCATTATAGAACGTTCATATGGGGTAAGAGGTTTCACATACACACCAAACACAAACCCTGGTCCATATCCCGATTACCAGTGCCAACAGAAAGGGTTTTCAGGTTGGCCAGATTAGCTGATGTGCTGCCCAAGTTCAACTTCGACATCTCTTACAGCTAGGGTCTGAAGAACAATCAAGTGGAGTGCCTGCCTATAATGCAGCTCTTCAGTGATGCCACCATTCCACAGGACAATCAAGAGTGAATTGTGACTTTCAAGATGTTGTGCTGGAAACTAATATATGCATCAGAGAATAACTAGACCGTACACAACACAGACTCCACCCTCTTCCAACTCCAGTTTAACGCCAAGAATAGATGGCCTCCTTAGAAACCACTTGACCTGGGACTACAGCCTTACTTGAAATTCAGAATGAACTTTTAGATGAAGGGGGACTGCTAATGAGAGGTGAAAAAGTGTTTATAACACGCTTTGATATATTTGAAATTGGTGCATACAAGGCACATGTGTGGGAAGATGGCGTGTCACGCTTGCCAGGCTTCACCTCCGAGTTAAATAGTGGCGACCTACCATGTAGCAAGAAGTGAACCATGTCATTGCCTCATGCGCCACATGAGAAGGAGCTCCATGCCTCTACAAACAAGCCTCCATTGACATGAATACAATGGACCAGCACCATGTGGGAGAAAGCAGTTATCTAGTTTACTGGCAAAAAATGATCTACGGTATGCGTTGCTCCTCACAGACTACACCACTAAAGCGATTGTGGCTACATACTTACAGGCAATCACAACCCCCACCATCATACATGCACTACTTCAGATCTTTCAATCTGTGGTGCCCCAGTACTTGGTTTCAGACAACGGCGTCCAATTTACCTCAAAAGAGAAAAACATACTTGAAATCTTAGGTAGACCAACCAGAAGTGAAGTTCCTGGGATCCTGGAGGGTGGGAAATCTTGCCTAAAGTCCTACAGAGTGTTGAGAGGAAGACGAGACAAGCAGGGCCTGGATTTGTGCAGCACTCAGTGTGGGACATCAGCTATCGGGGACACCAGTAACCAGAATCCCCTACAGCTTCCCACCTATTTCTCATCCGGATTCCTCCACACCCTGCTCTATTAAAGCCTAACATCCTGTTAGGGAGAATTTTCAGTTTAGTGCTAAATTCCTCCCACCTTAGAGACCCCCAGCTCTTTTGCTGAACTTTGGGACTTTGTACTTTTAATTCTATCCGGAAGTGCATGGAAGTGCTGTGCTGTTGTGCTGGAAAGACTGCTTCCCCGTGCCCATGTGGACTGACTCCTCATCTGCGCCGTGGCTCTAACCTCTTATGCTCAAGAGGAAGCATCACCTGCATTTTCAGTGGCAAAACGCCACGAGGACCCTTGGACATCATTAACAAGTGAATATTGTGTTTGGGACTCATTCTTTGTCCCTGTTCTGACCTGCGAACTAGAAGGTGCTATAGTCTTGTTTCAGTGCCGCAGTGGGAATAACTGACACCCTTTGTTCTCTTTCCTTCATAGTACTGCTGTGCGACCTTGGTCCCGCCCCCAGCCTTCAGGCACACTACTTCTGCTGGGTGTACGCGCATCCGGAAGTGCATGAAGTGCCATGCTGTTGTGCTGTTAGGCTGGCGTCTGAGGTGCCCCCTTCAAGTATTATTGTTGTACTTGCAGCACCATTACAGACTTTAAAGTAGGTTTATTCTTTCACAGTGCAGTCTGCATGTAGTCCTTCGGAAAGGTATACATCTTCTGCTATTGTTTTGAGCTTTGTACTTTGCTCTGCTTATGCCAACAACTTAATGACAACCGGCTGCATTGTCCCGTACATAGTAGGACTGTTGGTGTGCACTTATGTAAATACCGTATTGATCGAATCGTTGGTAAAATACTTGCTGCTGCTCGATTTAAATGATTGAATGTGTAATATTTATATAGGAAGTGACCCTCAGCCAAATGCACTAAGCTCGATCTGTGCCATCTTAACTTACAGCTTCGCAGTGGCAGATGTATTGAACCTAAGATTGTGAACATTGCGAATGCTAGCGCTCTCTCTCAACCGACTAATATGGAAAATTCCACTATGCTGTCACCCCCGATAAGTGAGGGACACGAGTCTATGGTCAACACAGTGGTTGGTGGTGCAGGCTCTACTGCAACGCGCTTCTTGCTGTGCCCCTGCCTGAGGTCACAGTTTCACCTTCTGTTCCTTTGACTCCCGCTTATACGATCGCTCAAGTGCATGTTCCACCTATTCCATCATCAAACTCATGATTTTTTGTATTCTCTTAAAGAAATGAACTCGCAAGAGAAAATGTTCAGCATTGGGGCCGAGCAGCTCCCTCCATTTCATCAATCCTCGGACCTTGTTAATTCTATGGATCTTCACTTTAATGTCATTCAAGATTTTTCTATCTTAGGACCAGGAGTTGTCGAATTAGATAAACATATTAGGCTCTCTTTAGGTTCCTGTGTCCCTCGGAAGTCCTATGGTAATGCAGCTGAAGAGGTTGCGCTTTACTCAAGAGTACATCCCTTGGTGAAAATTCTGAAACCTACTGCAGCCTCTGCTATACAGAGTAGAAACAGTAGGGGATTCTATTACCTATTACCCCCTCTCCACTATATCCCTCCAATGATATTTCTGCCATCTCTAATGATAATAGTGCTTTGTGCAATGATGTGGGGCCTTTAAACCCGTCCTTTTCCACCGCACTGAATGGCGCTGCTGCAGTGGCAAATGATGAGGGAGTATATGATTCCCCTACCTCTAACAAAAAGGAATATATTTCTCCAACAAGTCACAATATTTTGAATATTGCTGAAGTCATTTTCAATTCCAGGGATCATTAGGATCCTGGACTTGCTCGATAAAGGACACGATGGGACTCATTTGGAAATTAGAGAAATTAAGCGTTCTCTCGCTGACATACTGTCTAAAATTATTCATATTGAAGGTTTCCAATTAGCAAGAGACACCTGCAGACAGCGGGACATTGAAGTCCGTGAAGATCTCAAACGTAACATCTCATCTCTCCCTAATCTCATGCTTAAACCATCTACTTTAAATCAATTAAACCAGACTAATCCATCTGATTCTGGCCTTGAGGAGGTGCTTCCTACTTCCACATGTACTAGCGATTTGCAAAATAATCAAATGGTGCAATGATGCACATTGCCCGATATGGAATCCTTCTTGCGTGCCTCTCACAGGAAATGAGACACAATACAGGAAATGAAGGATATTAAAGTACAAATGCACTCTCACTTTCTGGAGGAAAGATTATATCAAAGCCAGGGGGAATCCTGATCAACAACTCAGCAAAAGGACAACTACTTGTGAAGATAGCCGAAACAGTCCCTCAGCTCTTACGGACATTATTAACTGTGCTGAATTGGACGCAGAGAAATCGAATAACAAAATTCCAACATTATCACGTAAGCACAAACGCTTACAGACCAGAGCAATCAAACAAAGAGCTAAGAAGAATAATACCCATTTAAAGGTTGTTAAAAAACCTATGAATGATTCTCCTCCTAAATTGTCAACTGCCACTGATATTCTGACTCACTAGCCCTTCCTATTGAAGATGCCACAATTGACTTGACTCAGCTAACTGCAAAAAGCCAACTACACTTACGGCCAAAAGAAACAAATGTTCATTCTACTACCCCTACACGATTATGTCAAGACCCTCCGCTCAAACCATCTATTGATGTACTACCAAAAGCTCAGCGCACAAAAACAGGGCTGTCTAAACCTGGTGAGGGGATACATCTTGGAGATGATTTGATTACTTCTCTGCCAAATTGTGAAACGTCACAATCTTTACTTGCAAATTTTTTTCCTAGCCTGGGTTGCAAACATGTAACCACTGGATCTGTTCCGGTAACGCCTAAACAAGATGTTCCAACTCAGGCTCACGGATACCTTAAACTGTAAATTACGTACAAGACCCTATGCTGAGGTGTGTGGCACGGGTCTAGTCTTGGACCCCTATGTGATTATACCAAATGTGTCACTTTCACCATCTCAATTGATGGCTAAACCAATATTGGCTCCAAACAAAGAAATGTCTCTGCTTTCATTGGTTGGTGCCACAATGAGTACCACACCAGTGATACCGGCTGACCTCGATCCACATTTTACATTACTCAGGCAATTGAGGCAAGCTTTGTATGATGGTGCCATTACGGAACACACCATGGGTGCCATAATCTTGGGTTGTGACTCGGGGCTAAGTACCATTGGAGTAGCTCCTTGTACTGCCTTTGCCTTGACACAGGTTGCCAATGATGGGATGGGGACCTCCTCAACAAAGAGGTCTGTTGAATTCTGGCCCACCTATCACTAAACCTTCGCCTTGTACTAGGTCTGTCCAAATGCACTCTGATAAAGAAGGGTCAGGAGTCTTGCCTATGTTAAATCCCCTACCAGTTACTAAACGTGCTGATAACTATTTCAAACAAATCTACTTCTTCCTGTGAAAATATATTCTCTCCAGTCAACATCTTAGGCTGGGCAGGAGATCCAGCGATGCGGGGGAAGGCTCCCATAAATCGTCCATTTATTTTGGAGGCTATTAGCCAAGTTCCTGCATTATGAAATTTGATCTCAAGAGACTTTGTAAGAATATCTCTACCGCGCGAAAACAATTACAGGATGCTTAGTTCTTTGTCATCTCCAGTTATTCAGAAACTCTTATGGTCCCAAAGGTCTGACTTATATGAGGTGGGTCTAGAGCTGCACGCTGTTGTGTCTGAAATGGATGCAGTAGAATTCTTGAATTATCAATATCCAAAGATGGAAGAGGAGGTGAGCCACTCACTTGAAAACCCAGATGGGAATTAAGATGGCGCATCAACTTTGCGCAACTCCTTTCCATTGCTGGGCCTGTAAAAGATTGGTCTTGGATGGAGCCTTCGATGAAAGCATTATTATCGTTCAATTCAGTAACTAAAGCCACATAGCCCGATTTGTGTTCTAAATTTATCATATCTTCATGGAACTCGTGTGATTTTTCTAATCTGGTCAGTTATTTTGGTTCATTGCATCCTTCGATTAGACCATCAGTGATACTAATACAGGAGACTATGAAAATGGCTTGCTTTGTATTGCCCGGATATGAAATATGTTGTGCTAATGCTACTAGGGCTGCACTCGGCAGGGGGTTTAGCAATCTGAGTTAGCAATGCAATGAGATGCTCTAGTAAGTTGATCTCTACTTCTGACCACCTTATGGTGATTTCTTTGACCTTACATGGGCATCCCCCTGGTCACTCTCATTGATAAACCTTTATTGTAATCCCTGTAAAAATGTGCAGGATTCGTTGTTTACTGAGCTCGATTTAATCTTAGAATTTTTTTTTTGTATTATCCCTCTGCTGATATCATTGGAGGAGATTTCAATTCAAATTGCATACATAATAAATCTTCCAAATTGAGAGGATCCTGTTCTGTCATGAAATCACTTTCGGCCATCAACGGGGAGCAGTGGGTTTCCTACTTAACTGAATGGGATATTGATGTTGTGCCCTTCAATGTGTTAGGTCCTTTTCATACATGGTCAAGAGGAGGTGCAAAATAGATTTATTTGGACCTCAAATTCAATTATCCATCAGGTCGTAGACTTGATAATCTTGCCAATTTATCTTAGTGATCATGCAATTATCCAATTTACTCTTGCCTACCCGATTCCCATGCACGTTATTAATTCCCAATTGGCACTTCTTGAAATGGATAGACCTAAACTATCCTTGCGCTGGAACCCTAGCACATGTATCCATAATCTCACTCTTATTATCAACACATGAACTTTATCAAGAATTCCCGATTTGATGTTCTTTCCGTTACGTTTTGAAATGGTTGCAAAAATCATAGCTTAAAAGATGGAAACTCAAAAAATAATAATATAGCTTGGAATAAACATCTTTTCGATCCTAGAATTAAATTGTTAAAAAGGTCTAGGAACAGAGATCTTAGAGCAATATCTAAATTGGATATTCCTGTGCAGGCATCTTTAGCGCAAAAGAGGTCTTCTACACAATCCTACAAAAATAAATTGAAATATTTCCATACTGAGAACTCTAATCAAGAGAAACTTGAGATGGTAAAACATATGTTCTCACAACACCAAAGAAATCTGGAAGATGTTAAGACAAGGAGCTGTACCTACGACTGTCTTCTCTGCTGATATATGGGTTAAATACACCATAAATAAATGTAGTCTTCCTTCTAAATTTAAGGATATTGGTAATCATTCAGTAAATACTACTTACACTTCTAACATTGTAATGTCCACTGAAGACATTCTATGGGCAATAAATCAATTCAATTCTTCTAGAGCTGCCAGCCCGGACGTATTCCTCCTTGTCTTTATAAAACGTATCCTCTTTTATGGGCTACAATATTGAAAATTAAATGGGACCTTATTCTGGTCACTGGTATGGTACCTGAATCCTGGGTTCAATCCATCATAGTCCCCATTCATAAAAAAGGTGACAATACGTGTCCGGAAAATTATCAGCCTATTGCACTTACTGATGCTGCTGCTAAAGTATTCTCTATACTGATCCTGTACCTCATTCAAAAACATGTAGCTGCCCATGGCCTTTACTCAAGGTTCCAAATTGGCTTCCGCAAAGGGAGGAGTACAGCTTTAAACGCAGCAGTTATGGCTCATCTCCTGGCAAAGACCAAAACCATGGGCGCTAGCCCCGTATACATGGCCTTTATAGGCATGTCTTCAGTTGTTTACACCGTCATTAGGGAGGTTTTATGGTACAAAATAATTAAGATCATGAAGCTACACAGTGGTACCTCTTACAAAATAATCTTAGAAGATGGTGCAACAACTGCTCAAATCCCAACTCAAATTGGATTGAAACACGGTTGCACTTTTGCTGCAACCCTTTTTAATCTTTACCTTAGCGACCTCGATTTGCAATGGGTTTCTCCAGAGATGTATGCGGTTAGGTTTGGAACTACTTGATTACATTGGTTGCTTTTGCAGATGTTATCCTCTTTGACACCACGCAATATGGTCTCCAAAGGAAACTGGATTTGTTCTCAAAGTTTGCTAATGAACATAGTTTAAGTTCAAATGTCGAGAAAACACAGATGCTGATTTCTACTGCAGGGAAAAAAAATCAAACACTTTACTTTGATGATTGGAAAGGTGCTGATTGAGTTATCTATGACTATTACCTACTTAGGTTATACTGTGAGCAACTGCTCATCTTTTAAGCATTGGTCAAATATACGAAATGAAAAAATACGACCCCTCCTTTCACAAATGAGGCTGATTTTTAACAAATTCTGCAAATATTCAATTTTGCCTCTTATTGAATTCTTAAAGAAATTATAAGTTAGTCACCCTAGTTACTAACGTACTCTTAGTCCATAGTCCCCTTTCCTCCATAATGTACGGACGTCCCTTCCAAGAAGACAAAACTTTTTCCACCATAAAAAACCTTCTTCCCCCTTTAAATTTAGAGGCGCGCAGGGCATGGCCCAAGGAACATGCGCTGCCCTGACTCCGCCCTCCGGTGCCACACCCCAGTCTCCAATGACGTGTTGACAATAGATTTAACATTGCCTAATGACACCAGTATTATTAGGGGGGAGGTTGGTGGCACGTATGGAGGAAAGGGGACTATGGACTAAGAGTACGCTAGTCACTACGTTGAGTAACTTATAATTACTCTTACGTCCCGTCCCCTTTCCTCCATACTGTATGGGCGATTACAACTGATTGTAGCTCCAGGGTAGAGAGGAGACCCTCCTTAAGAAAATAGGCTCCTGAGAACCGCCTGTCCGACAGCCGCATCAGATCTAGAGTCGGCATCCAAACATTGCTTGCAGAAAGCAGAGGGAGAGGCCCAAGTGGCCGCCTGCTTATGACTTGCCAAGGGACATGGCGCTGGAATGCAATGGCCGTTGCCTTGGACCAGACTGTGTGGGCATGCATGTTGGCCGGAAGCGGCTTGTGCTGGCCCTCATTTGCTTCCTTGATGGCGGAGACCAACCAGCGGGATATGGAGGCCTTAGCGGCCTGATAGCCTGGTCTTGAGCCTCCAAAAACTGACAAACAGGCTGTCCGACTTGCGGAAGACTTGGTCCTGTGCAAGTAGAATTTCAGAGCACGCCTGACATCCAGGCAGTACAGCACTCTTTGTGCTTCGTCCTTAGGAACGGGAAAAAACGTAGGAAGGACTATTTCCTCGTTACAGTGGAAAGCAGACGGAACCTTGGGCAGAAATGCCGGGTGCGTCCACATGACTACCTTGTCCTTGTGAAAGGTGGTATATGGCTCAGAGGCGACCAGCGCCTGGATCTTACCAACTCTACGAGCCGAGGTAAGGCTGACTAGTAAGGCTGTCTTGATGGCGACTATCCTGATGTCCACGGACGATATTGGCTCGAATGGTGTGTGTGCCAGAGCGACGAAGACAATGCTGAGGTCCCACACCGGGTGTGGTCTCTTGACAGGCGGGTAGAGCCTAGCAAGACCCATCAGATCTTTTTTGAAGATCGGGTTGGAGGAGAAAAAAATGCCTTCCTCAGAGTTCTTGTAAGCCCCAATGGCTGCCAGGTATGTGCGGCAGGTATCCACCTGTACGCCTGAATGAGCGAGGTGCACCGAAAAGGAGAGCACGTCGTCCAAAGTACAAGCCAAGGGGTCAATTCACTTGGAGTCCCAGTGGCAGAATCCGGTCCATTTGCTTTTGTACTGGGCCCTGGTGGCTTTGCTCCTGGCGCCTTGTATGATCTCCAGATTGGCCTGTGAGAGGCTAAGGTGCCGAAGCATTACCTGCTCAGGTACCACGCTGTGAGGGCTAATTTCCCTGCTGCGCCAGAAGATGTGCTGGGCCCGTCAGAAGGTGTATCGGGGACACCTCAGAGAGGCTGAGTAGCTCCAAAAACCATGGACTGCCCGGCCACCATGGAGCGATCAGAATTACCCTGTGGATCAGAGGAGTGGGCGGAAAGGCGTAGGCTTTTAGACCGGTCCACTGGAGGTGAAATGCGTCGCCCAGAGAGCCGGGGCCCTGACCTTGCCAGGATGCGAAATGGGGATAGTTCCTGTTGTGCCAGGTGGCAAAGAGATCCACGTGGGGGTGACCCCACCTGTTGAAGATCTCCTGAATAACAAGGTTGTTTAGCTGCCATTCGTTATTGTCCGCTCCCAGCCTGCTGAGCCTGTCCGCTTCCAGATTGGATTCTCCCGGTAGGTGGACTGCCAAGAGGTAAATGACGTTTTCTAGGGCCCATTCCCACATGCCGATCGCCAGTCTGCACAGAGGAGGGGATCTGGTGCCTCCCTGCTTGTTGACGTAGTACATGCTGGTCGAGCTGTATGTCTGGATGAGGACAACCTTGCCCCAGAGAAGTGGTAGGAATGCTCTGAGCGCTAGCCAGATGGCATTCAGCTCCAACCAATTGATGTGGTATTCCTGCTCCTGTCGAGTCCAGGTGCTGTGGACCGAGAGACTGTCCCGGGAGGCTCCCCAGCCTTTGAGCGAGGAGTCTGTGGTGATGGTGGCCTGCAGAGAGGGAGGCCGAAAGGGATTCCCCCTCCATAGGTTGCAGTCCATGGACCACCATGTTAGGTCCGGGTGGAGAGATGGAGGAACGTTGATGATCTCGGATTGCAAGCCCCGCTCCTGATTCCATGAGGCTGCGAAGTGCAGTTGAATCCTTCTCATCCTCAGTCTGGTGTGCGGCACAGCTAATAGGACTGCTGCCAGTAGAGCCAGGAGATGTTGGTACCACCATGCCAAGGTCACTTCTCTGCTGAGGAAGTGGGCGGTGGCCCTCTTGATGGCTGAGATTTTGTCCTCCGATGGGAAGACCTTCTCGGAGCACGTGTCCCAAATGAGTCCCAGGAATGTCAGTCTGCGTAGGCTGCAGCTGTGACTTCTTGAGGTTGAGCGAGAAGCCCAGCTCGTGCAGAGTGTTCATAAGGGCATGGGAAGAGTGGCAAACCGCTTCCGGAGATGTAGCCCTGATGAGCCAGTCGTCGTATAGGTAGATGTGGAGGCCTTGCGCTCTGAGGAGGGCTGCCACTGCGTTCATGAGTCTGGTAAAGACCCTGGGGGCCGAGTTGAGGCCAAATGGAAGGACTTTGTATTAAAATGGTAGCCCATGATCCTGAACCGTAGGAAGGAACGATGGGGCTGCCAAATTGGGACATGTAGGTACGGCCCTCAGGTCCTGGGAGCACATCCAGTCTCCCTTGTCCAATGTCTCCACTATAAAAGCTGGTGTAACCTTCTTGAATTTTTACAGGGGTAGGGAGAGGTTGAGGGTGGAAAAGTCCGGCACAACTCTCAGGCCCGCCTGGTTCTTTTTCGGAATGGCGAAACTCCTGGAGTAAAAGCCAAAGCCTTGCTGGGAGGCTGGAACTTCCTTCACTGCCTGGCTCTCTACGAGCGATCGGATCTCCTCCAAGAGTTGCTGTCCCAACCTGTGGGAGTGGAGGGGAGGAGGGAGGAGAGGCTGGGATAGGAAGGCAGTAACCCATGGATACTACGGAGAGGATCCAGGGGTCCACGAAATTCTGGCACCAGAAATGTGCATCGAGAGCAAGCCTGCCCACCACCAGAGACACGTGGACCCGAAGGGGCGTGTCATGCCTTCTTTCCCTCGGAGGCGGACACTGAGGGGGACTGGAAAAAGCCCTTACTCCCTCCCCACCCATTTTTGGTGTTTGTGCCGGTTCTGAGACAGCGAGCGGTCCGGCTGCCTGGATCTACGTTCCTGGAAACCACAGAACCCTCTATATGTACAACCCTTTTCCGAGCGCTGCTGAGATTGGGTGCACGATTTGGGCGTGGTCTTTTTGTAAGAATGGATAGCGACTTTGCTGTTTGTGAGCTGTTTTTCTTAAGAGGCCCCCCCCTCGAACGGTAGATCTAGAATGCACTCCTGGACTTGCAGGTTGAATTTCGTTGCCCGCAGTCAGTCTGTTCTTCTCATGTCCGTGGCAATACAGATGTCACGGCCTGAGGTTTCGATATGCGCCACGGTGGATTCCATGAGGTCATGCGCCACCAGCTTGGCTTCAGCTAGCCCCGCCTTAAAGCGTGATTGGCACTGGGTGCGGAGTTCCGGGAAGAAGTCAGCCATTTCCCGCCATAACCTTTGGTTGGCGGCAGCCAGCATGGCGTCTGCGTTGGCCTGACGAAGGTGCAAGGATGTGTTCGAGTAGATTTTCTTGCTGTACGCCTCCAAGATCTTCTCCTCCTTGCCTAGCAGCGCCGCAGAGGAGGCTGCTGAGGACGACTGAGGCTTGGAGAATAGTGATGCTGTAGCGATCACCGAGGAGTGTTTGATGATGGGTCGAGAGGAAGAGTGTAACCCCCTCCATCTGCCTGTACTTGGCGTCCAGGTGTCGATTGACTGGCTGGGCCGAGAAGTGCTTGAGCCAACCCTTCTTGGCCAGGGAGACTACATCGGTTTGCAGTGGAATCCCCGTGTTGGCAGAGGGTGTTGCGTGAGGGCTTCAGCCAGAACCCCCTCTGCCAGCTGTTCGACCTTGGGTTGGGGAGGCCCAGGTACTCCGCTAGGCCAGCAAGATGTTCGTGGAAGGCCCTGGCTAAGGATGGCATTTACGGATCCTCCTTCTCTTCCGTATCCTGCGGATCTGGAGGATCCTGTGTAGGAGGAGTAGATAGCGCCCGAGGCTGGGTTACAGGGACCGCAGCCGGAGACTGAGGGAGCACAGAGGTTGGCTGTGGACCCGGAGGAGGTGGCTGCATTGGGGCCTGGGGAACCGATGGCAGAGTCTGATGCCGCTAGCATGGCGGGGATGACGTCCCTGATGGTGTCTTTGATAACCCCCATCTGAGAAGACCTCATGAGGCCGAGGAACTTCTCGAAGAGCACCTCCTCACTGGCCAAATAGGTGGCAGGGGGTGCCAACAGGCTAGCAGTGGGCTGCTGGAGCCGCTGCATACCCTGTCCATATGGAGGCAAAGGAAAGCTGCCCTGCGCTAAGGAGGGGTAGACTGTAGGCCACGTATCTGATTGAGGCCAGTCCCACCTTGACACGCGTTCTTTACTGAATTCCTGGACGGGTGCCTCTTTCTTGCGTGGCAGCCATTTTGTCGAGCTGCCTGCCACGTGCCTGTGAAGTGGTGCTTGGCCCGCTGGGTCCGGCCTCGTCCAAGACTCTTGCATGTGGATCACAAAGCCTATCCTGCTCCTCGGGCCTCAGCCCGGTAGGTGTGACACCCTCGACCCGGGGGTCGGTAGAGCTGCGTTTAGGCACCCCCTCAGACTTATTTCCTGTATTAGGTCGTAGTCCCTCGGATGTATTGCCGGTATTAGGGTATAGCCCCTCGGCTATGGTGCTCGTAAAAGGGCGGAGCCCCTCGCGTTTAGACCGGTTAAAAGAACCTGCCGGTCCCTCAACACTTCGCCCGAGAGGATCTGAGGATCCCTCAACCCGAAGGCCAGTAGCTGTAGCAGCCTCGGTGCACATGCCGGTAGAAGGACATGGCCGGTCCCTCCCGTGCTGGAGAGTCCCTGGGAAAGATCTCCCTTGCGGGGTGCGCTGGAAAATATTGGCCCTACCTTGGGCCTGGTTCGATGCATCACAAAGTTCCTGAGATCCTCTGGAGACGACCTCTGAAAGAGCTCCCTCCACCTGGCTGGTCTGTTCTTCAGCGCCTTCGAGGACAGCGAGTCACACGTCGAACATGATTGCCAAACGTGTTCTGATCAAAGGTAACGTAGGCAGAGGACGTGGGGGTCTGAAGTTGGGAAGAGCCTGTTGTAGGATGGACACCTGCTGAATCCTGTAGAAGTCCACATGCGCCGGGAAGGAGCGCGACGCCTGAGGGCCGAGTACCTGAATGATAGATAAGACAAAAAAGACAAAGAGAAGAAGTATCCGCGCGTGGAATTACATGGCCAAAACCAAACCCAGGAGCGCTGGTATATTCAGCCCGTTCCTGTCGACGCAGAAAAGGAGACTGAGGTGTGGCGCCGGAGGGCAGAGTCAGGGCAGCGTATGCTCCCAGGGCCGCGCCTCTAAATTTAAAGGGGAAGGTGGTTTTTTCTGGTGAAAAAGGTTCCTTCTCCCGTCCCTTGGAAGGGACGCCTGTACAGTATGGAGGAAAGGGGAATGGAAGAATAAGTAGAGGTGCTCATTTTATATTGTACAGAGATGTGCTCATCTGATATCTTTGAATGTGTTAATATGCTCCAAGGACGCTTCATGAAAACCACACTACGTTTGGCTCTGTCCATTCCAAATGCGGTGATTCGCTACGAATTTGGTCTACATCTTTGGCAAGCCGCCTCAAATGGCGATCTCTATGCACTTATGCCAAGATTTTGGAACCCCTAAAGAACTCCTTACATCTTGCTTTTAATACTATAGCCTCACAAAATGGCCTGAAATATTTATTCCCCTTTATGAATGATCTACTCTTGGATTTGGGTGTTACACACCTAGATCTAACACGTCGTCCAGGCTTTGTAAAAATAAAATAAACTATATGAAAAGGACTGGATTATCTCTACTGAATTGCTAAGCACATATACAATTTTTAAAGAATATGCTAAACATACTAAGAAAAGAGTGCCCTGTAGTCTTTTCCTTGACGAAAATCCAGAGGAATGAACATATGTTTTAAATTAAATCAATTTCATACACAGGAGCGCACATTTCATTGGTTGAATGCGAAAGGAATTATCTCCACCACTTCATGCAGATTCCCACTTTGTAACTGGCCTGTTGAATCTCTTAAACATCTCATCTTGGAATGTCCTCACTTTAAGGTTCCACGTACGATTAGTGTGAACAAATTTGTGAATCCTGCATTCGTGGATTCTTACTACTTATGGGCCAGAATGATGCTAGGAACTCATAAACCTCTGATCTTTGCCCTAGTTCAGCTGCTTCGAATTGTTGAAATTGAATTAAAAATCTATGAAGAGAAGAACAAGTTACTTACCAATTGGTAACGTTCTTTCAATTGGATGTTCCTCCAACGTATTCCACATCTTTGACATGTAATATCCACAGCTGTGTACTTCGGAAACTTTTTCTTCAGAGGGCGTCCTGCGTCGAGTCGATGTCCCTCGAAGGCCTCCTTCAAGGGCGACATCACCAGGTGTTATAAATAGGACGCACGGCACCGGTAGCCTCAGTTTAAGTGTTTTCCCTCGGAACGTGTGACATGCACACATCCAATGCCTGCTTGACTGCACATAGCCTTGCGGATAACGTCCAATTGCATAGGAAACTCTCCTGAGGGGCAGACTGGGAGTGCGATGTGGAATACGTTGGAGGAACATCCAATCGAAAGAAGGTTACCAGTTGGTAAGTATCTTGTTCTTCTAATGGATTGTGTCCTCCAACGTATTCCACATCTTTGACAGACTCCCAAAGCAGTACCAGAAAATGGAGGAGGGAAAAGTTAGAGTATCCAATCATATGGCAGAATAAAGAACCGCCTTACCAAAGGCCATATCTTGACCATGGACTGTATCCAGGGAGTAAGGTTTAAAAAGGGTGTGGATAGAAGCCCATGTGGCTGCATCACAAATATTCCAAATAGGAACTCCCTGCTAGAGGGCTGTGGAAGTAGCCAGGCCACTAGCGCAATGAGCTTGCAAAACTTCAGGAGGGTCCTTGCCCGCCAAACGGTAACATTCAGTAATGGTATAATCCACCTGGACAAGGTCGGTTTTGTAACAGCCTGGCCCAATCAGTGACCAGCATACCCCACAAAGAGTTAATCGTCCACTCTGACCCTGGACATCCTAGAAAGATAAAAGCTCAGAGCTCTCCTAGGTTCCAACCTACGGAGTCGCCCCTCTTCCTTACCAGGATGAAGAGGACGATAGAACAACAGAAGAACCACTTTCTGGCTCAAATGAAATTCAGACACTACCTTAGGTAGAAAGGAAGAATGTACCCCCAGTACAACCTTCTCCTTGTGGAACACAGTAAATGGCAGCTTAGATGAAAGTGCCTGCAATTCACTCACTCTGCGAGCTGAAGTAATTGCAACCAAGAACACCGTCTTGAAAGACAATCTCAAAGGACAAGAGTGCAGAGGTTCAAACGGAGCACCCGTGAGGAATTTCAAAACCAAATTCAGATCCCAAACCGGCACCTAGAAAGGGGACGGCGGGAATACATTAGTGAGCCCTTTAATTTAAGAAATTGGGAAATCAAAGGAATCTTAACGTAAGAACATTCTTCAGGCGAGCGCTTGAAGATAGGCAGCGCCGCCAGTTAACCCTTAATAGTACCCTCTTGAAGGCCCCTGTGGGCCAAAGAAAGCAAGAAAGACAAAACCACAGGAATGGAACGAGAGAGCGAGAGAGAGAGAGAGAGAGAGAGAGAGAGAGAGAGAGAGAGAGAGAGAGAGAGAGAGAGAGAGAGAGAGAGAGAGAGAGAGAGAGACCTCTCAGTAGGGCAGACAGACATTTCTAGAAGGTCTGGGTACCACGCTCTCCTGGCCCAATGAGGATCATGTAACCTCCTTAACACTTGAGGAACAGCAGGGACTGGAGGAAACGCGTACAGCAGTGGGAATGACCAATCCAATACGAATGCATCTTCTACGGCTCCTCTCGGAGGAAATTACCTTGAGCAGAATCTCTAGCACTTCCGGTTGGTACTGGCGGCGAAGAGATCCACTTGTGTGGTTCCCCAAAGGGCAAAGATCTCCAGAAGGATTTCCTGAGCCAACTCCCACTCGTGAGAGATCGTGCTCTGCCTGCTCAGAGCATCTGCCGCCGCACTGTTCCCTCCGGCCAGATGAACTGCCGAGAGCAAAATTCCTTGCTGGATCGCCCAGAACCAGAGCTGCATTGCCTCTCTGCACAACGGGAGTGACCCTACCCCCTTTTCTGTTGAGGTAACGCATGGCCACTGTATTGTCCGTCATGATCGGGACACACTTCCCCCGCACAGACGGCAGAAAAGCCTTCAGGGCCAGCCTGATAGCCCTCAGCTCTACCAGGTTGATGTGGAGTTTGGACTCCGACGGAGACCAACGACCGCTGGCGGTCAAGTATTCGGCATGAGCTCCCCATCCTGTGAGGGAAGCTTCCATCACTACAGTCACCTCCGGCCACGGTTGCCAAAACGGCTCCCCCTTCATCAGGTTCCCCTCGTTGGCCCAACACAGAAGATCCTGGGAGGCCGAGTTTAGAATCTGAACAGGATCCGACATCTTGCCTGAGAACGGCGACCACTGCATCTTGAGGACCCATTGCAGGGATCTCATCCTCAGCCTGGCCTCTGGCACCAGAAAAATGCAGGATGCAATGAGGTCGAGCAACCTTAAGAATTCGAAACCTGGAGACTCTGGGCATGTTGAAACTTGTCCACCATACGCACAATGTGATGAGCCCTTACCTTGGGAGGCTAGCACTTCCCCAAGGATGTGTCCAACACAGCCCGATGTACTGGAGCTGTTGTGAAGGTGTCAGATGGGACTTCTTGAAATTGAGGGAGAAACCCAGCTTGTGGAGGGAGAAGAAGGTGAGACTGAGGTGATCCAATGCTTGCTAGGGAGAAGCGCACAGATCAGCCAGTTGTCTAGGTAGGGATAGACTTGAATCCCCCCTCACCCAAGATACGCTGCCACCACCACCGTTAGCTTGGTGAAGACCGTCGGGCAGAGGTCAATCCGAATGGCAGGACCCGAAACTGAAAGTGCGAGTCGCCAGCCGTAAACCTCAGGTACTTTCTGTGCTTTGGATGAATCGGCACATGAAAGTAAGCATCCTGTAGGTCCAGAGACACCAACCAATCCTGAAGTTGAAGGGCCTGGAGGACTTGATAAAGAGTGACCATCTTGAACTTGTCCTTCCTGAGAAGTGTGTTCAACCAACGCAAATCCAGGATGGGTCTCAATCCCCAGTCTTTCTTTGGAATCAAAAAATATGGGGAATACCATCCCTTGTTCCTCTGCTACAGGCACCAGTTCTATAGACTAAGGACATTCAGAAGTCCATTCTGGAGATCATGGAATATGCTCTGCAACGAACCTGGATCACCGATAAAGAAGCACAATTTATTAATAAACCTAATTGTTCTATTACGAAATTTTATGCAATCCCTAAAATTCATAAAGATGCAGCTAAACCACCAGGCAGACCCATACTGGCAGGCTGTGGCACTGTCCTTGAACACGTTTGGCAATTCATTGACAAATACCTTCAACCGATTAGTCAACAAACAGCGTCATACCTCAGAGACAGTACCTCAGTCATCTCACTGTTTGAAGGCAAGTCTTTCTACCCCACTACCAGTCTCCTGGTCACGCTTGATATCATAGCGCTTTAGACCAATATTCCTCATGATGAGGCTATGGAATCTTTACGAGCTAATCTAACCTTTTCCTCACAGTGCAATAAAGCCCGGGATGAATTCATAATGGAACTGGTCTCCTTGGCACTTACCAAGAATTATTTCAAATATCAGGACCAGTTCTATGAGCAAACTCAAGGAACGGCTATGGGGGCAGCTTTTGCCCCGAGCCTAGCCATTATTTTCATGGCCGATTTTGAAACTAAATTTATTTTATCAGACCTTAATCCTGTTAGGGAGAATTCTCTGTTTAGGCTGAATTTCCCTACCTAGTGAGTCCCCCAGCAGCTTTGCTGGATTTCTGGGGGTTCTTTTCTTTCTCCTGCCAAGAGTGAGACTCTTTTACCCTCACTCTTGGGCATGTTTGAAGTGTGTTTTCTTGGTTAAACCTTGTGTTGAATGGGCTATGGGGTCTTTTACTCCATAGGGCCTCATGTATTTTTGTGATGTGGGTTACACAGCACCCTCTGTGCAGTAACCCAGGGGTGTCCTAGGGACTCCCCAACATAGACTCCATACCCTGGGACTGACTACTGTCTCCCAGGGCATGTAAAGTCACCAAAGACTTTACTAGTCTTAAATCCTGAACAGAACCAGTACAAACCATCATATTGTGGACGTACTGGCTAGGGCAATTCGATTGCCCCAGGGTCTGTTAGTCGAAGGGGCACGTCTCCGTCCCCCCTGATCGAGTTTTGGCTGGTGGCAGTGGAAACTACTTTTTATATTCAACCGCGAATATTTTCCTATGGGATTTCCCATTGTTTTAGGCTAACACATTTAATTATTTATTTCCGGTAGCCTCAAACATACCGCCGGTTTATATATTTATTATTATAACTCCGGTTGGGATTTTTTGCCAAAACTTGATTCTAAAATGGCGTTGGCGTTCGCCTCTGTAACTCTGACCCAAAGTGGAGCCCTTTGTTCCACTTTTGGCGGGCTTCTCCACAGAAGCCCTCCAAAGTGGTGCCACTCTGTCTGGGGTACTTAGGAGGGGTGGAGGGGGATTTAGGCACCCTGGACTGAGTTACCTTGGTAACTCAAGTCGCACTCCGTCCTGATTGGCCCAAGTGGTGAGCCGGCCGGCTCACCACTTAGCATGTTTGAGTGACAGCTAGGCTGGGTGAATGGGGGTTTGCTGCATAAAAGCAGGGCTTTGGGGACTGGAACTTCAGAAGTCGCCACAGGACCAAGAATCCGACTAGGGAAGAGCTGAGCCGACCTGCTACGACGACACCACCCGGTGGAGCCCTGCTGAACCGTCTCACCACTCTTCCCAACGACCGAGGAGAACTCTTAACGGAGTGGCTCCTTCCCTTGACTGGTGGGGACAACCAGTTTTCACCTTCTTTCCGCTTCTTCGAGGTATCTCGTGGCCGCCTTGCCCGTGCCAAGCACCCCGGCAACCGGAATACCACACTTTTACCACAACCGCGAAAGTCGGTACAACCCTTTAACCGGAGGACTCTGCGGCTGGTTTCTTCCCGGGCAGTGCAACGACCTTCTTCTTCTGCTCTTCAGCGAGAACTTCTTCTTCCCTGACCGACGTCGAGCCTTGCTGCCACTGCCTGGAACAACTGCCACCGCTGGAGGATCCTCCCCGTTTAAGGTACCGTGTTCCGCCTGGCTTCCCTTGCCACCGACTGTACAGGGTAGTTTTAGCCCCCGGCTTTCGAACCTGGGAGTGCCTGGGACACCCTGGCTAATCTTTCTAAGCCTCTCTAAACTCTTTCTGAACTCTTTTGCAAGACTCTGAATCCCTAATAACTGTGTGATCTTGGGCACATTTTTGCTCTGTCTGCTCTAAGAGTGGGCCCTGCCTAGTGACTTTTGCTCACCTGTGACTTTGTGCTTCTTTGAGCCTACTGAAAGTGTTCTTGACCTTAGAGTGGTGTGTTTATCCTAATTCTGCTCTTTTTCCCTCCCTTCTTTGACCCACTAGAGTGTCATCTAACGTTAAGCACTCACCTCTGTTTGAATTATGTGGTGTTAACCAAGAGTTGTCTAGTTAGGAATAAGGGTTGGGACTGCTTTCCATATAACTGTGTTTGAAGTGTTTTACTATATATTGCTAGAGTGTTTTCAACTTATGTGTTCTTAAAATAAATAACTATATACTTTTGAAACCAAGCTCTGGTCAGTGTTTGCTTGTACTATTGTGTTTGAGTACCTATTGTGTATACTTTGCATACTGCCTAACTCTTCTTGAGGGAGGTCTGACTGCTCAGCCACAGCTACCAGGTAAATCTGGGTGGTGCAGACTGCTACAAAGTGGGTTTTCTGCTATACCTGTAGTCTTAAATCTTTTGCAGTGTTCCCTAAGGGAACTGCACAGGTTTCTGCCTAACACTGGTGTACAGCGGTGGGATTTGTATTGAGTATACATTTTGGTGTGCTTTAGATACCTTAGTGCAACTAACCACAAAGCTTAGCACTGTAAAAGTAAACCTCTAACATGTCAGTTATAGAAAGCTATAGTCAAGAGTCCCTTGCAGCCAAAACTGCTGATTGTTTAAGAGTGCTCTGTAAACATAAGGATCTCATGACTAAGGGCAAGAAAATGGAGCTGATTGAAAGATTGTTAGCTAACCAAAGTCTGGGTGATGGTTCAGAGGAACCTACCACCCCAGCAAATGTAGATGACAGTATTGAAATTGACATAGAACAAAATGTTGATGATTTTGAGGAAGAGTCAGAAGAGGAGGGTGAGGCTGTTGTGACTGTCCCCCCTAGGCCTCTGCCTGCTCTACCTGCTGTGCCTACTGGGCCTTTACCAGGTCCCACATTTAGTCCTCAGTACTATGAACTAGAGAAAATGAAACTAGAATTGGAGTATAAAAAACTTAATGCTCAAACTGAAAAGGAACTAAGGCTAAGGGAAATGGAGCTCAAGCATGAGCTAGAAATGAAGAAATTGTCTGTTGAGAATGCTTCTCTCTCTGGCTCCTCTAGAAGTTCCAGTCCTAAAAGACCCTGGATGCCTAAAGAATTGGTTGGTATGTATGAGCCTAAGTTGGATGTGTTGGATTGGTTGTCTCTGTTTGAATATAATCATGGTCTCCAGAACATCACAGGAAATGACTTACTCACCTGGTTGTTCTCTAGGCTTCCCCCTGTTGCAACTGATGTGGTAATGGAGATGGGGGAGGAGGATAAGAAGGACTATGAATGTGTGAAACTAGCTTTGATAGCTAGGTTTGGGAAGACCCCTTCCCAGTATCTTAAGAGGTTCAGGAGCCTCAAAAAGCATGATGGTACCCCTTGGGCTACCTGGGTGAGTGAAGGGTTGAAAAACTTAGAGGGATGGATTAAGGGTTACAAGGTGAACACTTATGAAGGTATGAAGAATGTGTTTATGTTGGAGACTATTTATGATGCCTGCTCTCCTGAGCTCAGACAACACTTGGCTGATTCCAAGGAATTAGATTCCCGGAAACTAGCTAGGGCTGCTGACTTGTGGGTTGCCAACCGGGCCACTCACAAGGACTCTGGGGTAACTCAGAGAAAGGATGGGGAGAAACAGCCTAAAAAGGACTCCAAAGAGAATTCTAATACTACAAATTCCAAAGAGGGCCCCAAACAAAACTATAAGGGTAAGCCACAAGGGAAACCAAATCAGGCTAGTGTACCTTCTGGTCCCAGACCAGAAGGAGGTCAGAACAAGCCTCCATTCCAGCGAGCCTTTGGCTCATGCTTTGTTTGTAAGGCTACTGACCATGTGAAAGGAGATCCCAGATGTAAGGGTAAACCTTCAGGGGTCCAGCTTGCCTCCTTAGCCTTCGCTCCAGAAGAGGAAGTACATATGGCAAGTGGAAACTTTCTATTACTGGCTGATGAACCCACTGGAGTCTCAGCTAGTGTTTCTTTAGTCTCTCTGGGGTTGTGGGAACAACAGAACTTAGATGTCTATAACTCTATCCCAGATAATACTAAAGAGTATTATAAGGACAGTGTCCAGGTGAATGGTCAGGAGACTCCTGCCATTAGGGACACTGGAGCCAGCATAACTGTGGTGGATGAATCATTTTTCAAGGCAGAGGATGTTGCTAAGGCACCCAAATGCCTCACCAAGTTAGCTGGTGGGCCTGTGCAGATGTGTCCCCAGTTACCAGTTCTCATCCAATGTAATGATATGGCTGTGAAAATACCTGTCAGTGTACAATGTGAAGTGCCAGGTAGGGTTCTGTTGGGTAATGACCTCAAAGCTCTTGGAGTTGTGTCCCATACCCCCAGACCACCTAGCAAAAGGTTACAGGAGCTCACAAAACCTGCAAGAGAGAAAACCTTGAGAGGGTTATCTCAGGAGATGATGACAGAAATCACTCCTCTCCCACTGGAGCAACTTACTGCAGTAACAACCAGATCAGGAGCAAAGGGGCAACCCAAGACTCCTAGGAAAAAGCCAGCTGCAAGCACTCCAGTGCTTCCAACAAGGACTTCCCCTAGGTTGTCCAAAGTTACACCTGTAACTCCACCTCCAGCTGAGGCTGAGAGGGAGGTACAACCCTGTGTGGTTGAGCTAGACTCTGAGGAAGAGCTAGAAGGAGGCCCAAACCTTATTGGAGATTTGGACCCTGAGGACCATCCTGAGCTGCAGTCTTTACTGGCAGAAGGTGGACCTAGCAGGGCAGCTTTTCGTAAGGGGCAAAGAGAATGTCCAACTCTGGAAGGTCTCCGCCACCAGGCAGCTTCTCAGGCTGATGGGCAAGAGCCTGGGAAGTATAGGTTACACTGGGAAGATGGCCTCTTCTACAGTGAACCAACTGAGTCTGAACCGGGAGACTACAAGCGCCTTGTAGTCCCCCAAGAGAACAGACAACAGTTCTTACAACTAGCCCATGAGATACCTTTGGCTGGTCACTTGAGTTTCAAGAAGACCAAGGAAAGGCTCTCTCTCTACTTTTATTGGCCAAAAATGGGGGCTGAAGTAGATAGATATTGTAAGAGCTGCCATACCTGCCAGACTTCTGGTAAGGTTGGTTCCAAGAATGTGGCACCTTTAGTGCCTCTCCCAGTTGTGGGAGTCCCATTTGAGAGGGTAGGGATTGACATTGTTGGTCCCCTTGACCCCCCAACCTCCTCAGGCAACAGGTTTATACTTGTTGTAGTAGACCATGCTACTAGGTACCCTGAGGCAATTCCTATGAGGACTGTTACGGCTCCGGCTGTGGCTAAGGCCCTCCTTGGTATTTTTACCAGGGTTGGGTTTCCTAAGGAAGTAATCTCTGACAGGGGGTCAAACTTTATGTCCCACTACATGAAAGCCATGTGGAAAACCTGTGGAGTTACTTACAAGTTCTCAACAGCATACCACCCTCAAACAAACGGGTTGGTTGAAAGGTTTAACAGAACCATGAAGAGCATGATAGGTGCTTTAGAGGAACCCCTTAAAAAGAAGTGGGACCTTCTACTGCCATGCCTTCTCTTTGCTTATAGAGAAATCCCTCAGGAGGGAGTAGGTTATTCTCCCTTTGAGCTTCTCTATGGACATCCAGTCAGAGGTCCATTGGCCCTGATTAAGGAGGGATTGGAAGGTGCTCCTCCCCTCAAGCCAGTCAGAGTGACTGACTATGTGATAGGTCTCCGGAGGAGAATGTCACACATGATGGCAGAAGCAAGTGACAACTTGAAAGCTGGTCAAGCTCTGGTCAAACATTGGCATGACCAGAAGGCTAACATGGTTGAGTTTACTCAAGACCAGCTAGTTCTAGTTATGCTCCCAACAAGGCAGAGGGCCTTGCAAGACAAATGGATGGGACCCTTCAAGATTGTGGGAAAACTTGGAGAGGTCAACTATCTGGTGGATCTGGGCAGACCCAGGGAAGCTCCTAGAGTCTTCCACACCAACAGACTAAAAGCATACATCTCCAGACCTGACGTAGGAGCCTTGCTTCTAGCTTCAGCTGCAGAGGAAGAAGAGAGTGAATCTCTCCCTGATCTCCTCAAAGGTGTGCCTTTAGATGAAAAAGTTGAAGGAGTCAATCTCTCTTCAGACCGGACACCTGAGCAACAGGAGGAGTGCAAATCTATGTTAAATCAGTTTGCCTCCCTGTTCTCACTGTCACCAGGCTTGACCCCTTGGGGCCAGCATGATATACTCACTGGTGACTGTCTGCCAGTCAAAAGCAGAGGGTACAGAATGTCAGAACACATCAGAAACCACATCAAAGGAGAGGTCAAGAAGATGCTTGATCTCGGGGTAATAGAGCCTTCTACTAGTCCATGGTCTAGCCCAGTTGTGTTAGTACCAAAGGCAGGATCCAAAGACTTGAGATTCTGTGTGGACTATAGAGCTCTAAATGCAGTCACCAAGACTGATGCCCACCCTTTACCCAGGACAGATGAGTTGGTGGATAAACTTGGTGCAGCCAAGTACCTCAGCACATTTGACCTTACGTCAGGCTATTGGCAAATAGCCCTGACAGACCATGCCAAGGAGAAAACTGCATTTTCAACCCCAGTTGGCTTGTACCAGTTTAAGGTCATGCCTTTTGGATTAAAAAATGCACCTGCCACATTCCAAAGGATGGTGAACCAAGTTCTGGCTGGGATGGAAGATTTCTGCATGGCATACTTGGATGACATTGCAGTTTTCAGCCACTCCTGGGAGGAACATGTGAACCACCTAGGACATGTGTTGCAGGCTCTTGAACAGGCCCATTTGACAATCAAAGCCAGTAAGTGCCAGATTGGTCAAAGTAAAGTGGTCTACCTTGGACATGAGGTAGGAGGTGGAGAAATAAGGCCCTTGCTCAGCAAGATTGAAGCTGTGCAAAATTGGACAACACCAACTACTCAAACCCAAGTGAGAGCCTTCCTAGGCCTCACTGGGTATTACAGGAATTTCATTGAGAACTATGGGACCATAGCTTCTCCACTGAATGTAATCTCCTCTCCTAAATTCCCTAAAAAGGTAAAATGGAATGAGGAGTGCAATCAGGCCTTTGAAAAACTGAAGAGAGCTCTTTGCCAAGCTCCAGTATTAAGAGCTCCTGACTACCACCAAACTTTCATTGTACAAACTGATGCTTCCAATGTAGGTATAGGTGCAGTTCTAAGCCAACTGGATGAGAAGGGTAGGGAGCACCCCATTTGCTTCATCAGTAGAAAACTGAAGGACCCTGAGACAAGGTGGGCAACAATCGAAAGAGAATGCTTTGCTATTGTGTGGGCACTGAAGAAGTTTAGGCCATACTTGTATGGTTCTACTTTTGTTATTCAGACTGACCACCAACCCTTGAGATGGTTAATGCAAATGAAAGGGGAAAATCCAAAACTATTGAGATGGTCAATCTGCCTGCAAGGGTTTGATTTCACCATTGAGCACAGGTCAGGGTATCACCATCAAAATGCTGATGGACTCTCTAGGATGTATATCATCGACTAGAGGTACGAGGTTCATCCAGGAGTGGATTAAATCCTCCTGTCCCTTAGTCTGGGGGGGGCGAGTGTTAGGGAGAATTCTCTGTTTAGGCTGAATTTCCCTACCTAGTGAGTCCCCCAGCAGCTTTGCTGGATTTCTGGGGGTTCTTTTTTTTCTCCTGCCAAGAGTGAGACTCTTTTACCCTCACTCTTGGGCATGTTTGAAGTGTGTTTTCTTGGTTAAACCTTGTGTTGAATGGGCTATGGGGTCTTTTACTCCATAGGGCCTCATGTATTTTTGTGATGTGGGTTACACAGCACCCTCTGTGCAGTAACCCAGGGGTGTCCTAGGGACTCCCCAACATAGACTCCATACCCTGGGACTGACTACTGTCTCCCAGGGCATGTAAAGTCACCAAAGACTTTACTAGTCTTAAATCCTGAACAGAACCAGTACAAACCATCATATTGTGGACGTACTGGCTAGGGCAATTCGATTGCCCCAGGGTCTGTTAGTCGAAGGGGCACGTCTCCGTCCCCCCTGATCGAGTTTTGGCTGGTGGCAGTGGAAACTACTTTTTATATTCAACCGCGAATATTTTCCTATGGGATTTCCCATTGTTTTAGGCTAACACATTTAATTATTTATTTCCGGTAGCCTCAAACATACCGCCGGTTTATATATTTATTATTATAACTCCGGTTGGGATTTTTTGCCAAAACTTGATTCTAAAATGGCGTTGGCGTTCGCCTCTGTAACTCTGACCCAAAGTGGAGCCCTTTGTTCCACTTTTGGCGGGCTTCTCCACAGAAGCCCTCCAAAGTGGTGCCACTCTGTCTGGGGTACTTAGGAGGGGTGGAGGGGGATTTAGGCACCCTGGACTGAGTTACCTTGGTAACTCAAGTCGCACTCCGTCCTGATTGGCCCAAGTGGTGAGCCGGCCGGCTCACCACTTAGCATGTTTGAGTGACAGCTAGGCTGGGTGAATGGGGGTTTGCTGCATAAAAGCAGGGCTTTGGGGACTGGAACTTCAGAAGTCGCCACAGGACCAAGAATCCGACTAGGGAAGAGCTGAGCCGACCTGCTACGACGACACCACCCGGTGGAGCCCTGCTGAACCGTCTCACCACTCTTCCCAACGACCGAGGAGAACTCTTAACGGAGTGGCTCCTTCCCTTGACTGGTGGGGACAACCAGTTTTCACCTTCTTTCCGCTTCTTCGAGGTATCTCGTGGCCGCCTTGCCCGTGCCAAGCACCCCGGCAACCGGAATACCACACTTTTACCACAACCGCGAAAGTCGGTACAACCCTTTAACCGGAGGACTCTGCGGCTGGTTTCTTCCCGGGCAGTGCAACGACCTTCTTCTTCTGCTCTTCAGCGAGAACTTCTTCTTCCCTGACCGACGTCGAGCCTTGCTGCCACTGCCTGGAACAACTGCCACCGCTGGAGGATCCTCCCCGTTTAAGGTACCGTGTTCCGCCTGGCTTCCCTTGCCACCGACTGTACAGGGTAGTTTTAGCCCCCGGCTTTCGAACCTGGGAGTGCCTGGGACACCCTGGCTAATCTTTCTAAGCCTCTCTAAACTCTTTCTGAACTCTTTTGCAAGACTCTGAATCCCTAATAACTGTGTGATCTTGGGCACATTTTTGCTCTGTCTGCTCTAAGAGTGGGCCCTGCCTAGTGACTTTTGCTCACCTGTGACTTTGTGCTTCTTTGAGCCTACTGAAAGTGTTCTTGACCTTAGAGTGGTGTGTTTATCCTAATTCTGCTCTTTTTCCCTCCCTTCTTTGACCCACTAGAGTGTCATCTAACGTTAAGCACTCACCTCTGTTTGAATTATGTGGTGTTAACCAAGAGTTGTCTAGTTAGGAATAAGGGTTGGGACTGCTTTCCATATAACTGTGTTTGAAGTGTTTTACTATATATTGCTAGAGTGTTTTCAACTTATGTGTTCTTAAAATAAATAACTATATACTTTTGAAACCAAGCTCTGGTCAGTGTTTGCTTGTACTATTGTGTTTGAGTACCTATTGTGTATACTTTGCATACTGCCTAACTCTTCTTGAGGGAGGTCTGACTGCTCAGCCACAGCTACCAGGTAAATCTGGGTGGTGCAGACTGCTACCAAGTGGGTTTACTGCTATACCTGTAGTCTTAAATCTTTTGCAGTGTTCCCTAAGGGAACTGCACAGGTTTCTGCCTAACAAATCCTTTCCGTCAACATAGAGAACTGGAGGCGTTACATAGATGATATTATTTTCATCTGGCATGGTACCATTGATGAACTTAATGCCTTTTTGTCATGGTTGAACCAATGCCACCACACCATCAAATTCACACTTGCTCAGAGCAATACGCAAATCCCTTTTCTCGACTTCTTAATTCAGCACCACACTAAAACTGGTTTGTTCATTATTTACGAAACCCACAGATCGCAATACTTGATTGCACTTTGACAGCTACCACCCACGTACACAAAAAGAAAATCTGCCTTACTCTCAATTTTTGAGATTAAGGAGAAATTGTACATCCATACTTGACTACGATCATCATGCACGGATCCGAACTACTAAATTTCAGCAACGTGGATACCCTAAAAAACTGGTTACGAATTCTTATAAACGGGCAAGATTCACCCTCATGATATCCTGCTACAAACCAAGGATGTGGCGCCACATGACAAACTAGTGTGTGCCCTCATACTTTTCTAATTAAAAATCCATCAAAAAAACATTGGTCTGTGGCGCAGCTTGCTTTACCGGTGGAACCATTGCCAATATCTGCTATGAAAAGACAGAAGAACTTAAAGGACCGATTGGTCCTTGCTTCTACCCAAAACAAATCCTCAAGATCAACCTCATCAAGCTGGGATCTCTGTCCTTTGACGGGGCATTTCCCTTGTGGCACATCCTCGATTTGTAAGTTTGCTGTTAAAATCAAAACGGTTCCCTTACGTGGCAAAACTTGGGAAATACGCCATCACTCTAGAATGCCTCCAATCCACTTCAGGTACTAACCAATAAGGAGGCAAGGTTTATTTTTACACTTGACACAATCGAACACGGTCTCAATGAAGCTTTGTTAACTTGGCACTAACCTTTTGGGTCTGCAAACCCCTTCTTTTTAATCACCCTCCCTCCACAATCTTAATGCCCCATACCTTTTACTTCCTGGGGCTGTTCTTTTTGCATCACAGGATATTAAGACATTTGCCATTATTACATGCAACTTGTTGATGGTTGCTCTATGGAGTATTACACTCTTGTTACTGATTCACTCATTTTGGTTTTATTAATTATTTATCCCCCCTCCCTGCCCCCCCAAATTCTCGTAGAAGTTAATTGTCACATGACAATGCATTACTTACCGTAAAAGCATTTCTGATGGTTGTATCTGCTTAGATTCACATGCTGTGCATAGGTCCGACATCCAGTGGTCACTGCGGAGTATTGCATTTTGTTTTTCGTAGTCGAAAAGGGGACGTCGACAAGGCGTGTCTGTAACACTATCCCTATAGTGACGTGCGTTGTACCCACAATCCCTCACGCGTCGAGGTCCCTCTGTTTGTATTTTTCTGCCCTGAGGGAGCCTTTTAGCCGTGAGTGAGTACAGAAAAGAGAGAGAAATATATATAAAAGGATGTCTATGTTCCTTCCATCCGAGCGGGGAGGAAGGGTGGGCGCATGTGAATCTAAGCAGATACAACCATCAGAAATGCTTTTACGGTAAGTAATGCATTGTCTTCTGATGTTTGTTAATCTGCTTAGAATCACATGCTGTGCATAGACTAGCGAGCAGTACCCGGAGTTGGCGGTGGGTTATGTGAAGGAACAGTAGAAAAAAGATGTCTTAATACTGCCTGCCCAACCTGGGAATCAGATCTAGAGTGTGTATCTAGACAGTAGTGTTTTGTAAATGTGTGCACAGAACTCCAGGTTGCCGCTTTGCAGATGGACTCATGGGGAACATTTGCAATGAATGCTATGGAAGCCCCCGTGCCTCGAGTGGAATGTGCTCTTGGCTTGAAGGGTAGTTCTCTCTTAGCAAGAGTGTAACAGAGAGTGATGCATTGAACAATCCATCTAGATATAGTGGATTTTGAGACCGCATCTCCTTCTCTTCCTGCTGCCACCGAGACAAAGAACTGATTAGTCTTTCTCAGTGGTCTGGTTCTTTCCATGTAGAACATGACAGCTCTGCGTACATCTAGTGTATGCAGACTTTTTTCTCCCGAGCTGGAAGGGTTTTGAAAGAACGTTGGTAGTTCTATAGTTTGGTTTACATGAAATTTCGAGATGAATTTAGGTGCAAACCTTGGGTGTGTGCGTAGAACCACCTTATCTTTGTGAACTGTTACGAAGGGGTCTAGTACAGAAAGAGCCTGTAGTTCACTTACTCTCCTAATGGAGGTGATAGCTATTAGGAAAGCAGTCTTAAGGGTGATATCTTTAAGAGTTGCCTTGTGCATGGGTTCGAAGGGAGGGCCCATGAGTCTGGAAAGTACCACATTTAAGTCCCATCCGGGAGTTGGGTTAGCTATCGGAGGGTGTATCCTCTTTACCCCCTCCATGAAGGCTTTGATAACTGGTATCTTCCACCACGACACTTTAAGTTGGGAAGTGGTGTATGCAGAAAGTGCCGCTAGGTGGACTTTAATGGAATTGAACACTAAACCTGAATCCAGTAAATGGGTCAAGTATAGAATAATGTCAGTAGGAGAGCAGTCAACTGGGTTGATGCTAGTACCTCTACACCAGATAACGAATCTTTTCCATTTGCTAGAATAGCAGTGTCGAGTATTAGGTTTTCTGGCTTCCCTGAGGATGTCCATACATCTCTGTGGGAGTTGTAAATGTCCAAATTCTATGATCTCAGGAGCCAGGCTGCTAAGTTCATGGTCTGAGGGCATGGATGCAGTGTTCTGCCCTTGTCTTGTGACAGCATGTTGTACGGGCAGGGAAGTTTCACTGGGGGAGATAGGGACATCTCCATCAAGTGAGCGAACCATGGCTGCCGGGCCCACATTGGGGCCACTAGTATCATTGTAACCTGCTCCTGATGCATCTTGTGCACCACTTTGTTGAGAAGGGGAGTCGGGGGAAAGGCGTAAACAAATTTCCCCGACCATAGAATCGACAGACCGTTCCCCTTGGACTGGTTCTGGGGGTACCTGGAGGCGTAACTTTGGCATTGTGAGTTTTCCAGAGTTGCGAACAGGTCTATTTCCGGGAATCCCCATTGAGTGAAGACGTCTAAGACGATGTCTTTGTGTAATTGCCATTTGTACTCTCCGGGCAGGGGGAAGTCTCTGCTGAGTTTGTCTGCTAGAAGATTGAGTTCCCCTGGTACATGTGGTGACAGTAGGAACATGTTGTGTCTGAGACCCCACTTCCATATATTCTGGGACAGTTTGGACAGTCCTGGAGAGTGAGTGCCTCCTTGCTTGTTGAGGTAGTACTTGGCTGTGGTGCTGTCTGTGAGGACCATCACTGTCTTTTCTTGTAGCTGTTTCTGAAAGGCTTTCAGTGCTTTGAACACCGCTAGTAGTTCCAGCAGGTTTATATGCTTGGATGCTAAGCTCGGAGTCCAAACTCCGTGGGCCGTCTGATGGGATAGGTGAGCCCCCCATCCTGTAAGGGATGCGTCTGTGGTTAGAGTGGCTTCCACTGCGGGTGTGGCAAAGGTTTTCCCTAATAACAGGTTTTCTTTTGTCCACCACCGTAGCGAGAGAACCAAGGCCT
Source organism: Ambystoma mexicanum (assembly GCF_040938575.1). Lineage (NCBI taxonomy): Eukaryota > Metazoa > Chordata > Amphibia > Caudata > Ambystomatidae > Ambystoma > Ambystoma mexicanum. Next base: position 744,801,804 of record NC_090936.1, read on the forward strand.
GCGAGACCACCACTAGATCGTCCCATTGTCCGCTGGCCTGAGGTACCAAATAAATACATGACGCCATCATCCCTAGCAAGCGCATTGCTTTGCGTACCGTCACCTCTCGGCCTGCTACATAATGGGGAATTTGAAACAGCATGTTTTGGACCCTCTCGTTGGAGGGGAATACGAGGCCGTCCTTTGTTCGAATTAGAGCCCCTAGGAATTGTTTGGTTTGGCTGGGGTCTAAGCTGGACTTCTTTTCGTTGATGGAGAAGCCCAGTTGGGACAAAAGGTCTACGGTCTTTTGGGTATTGGAGAAGCATGTTTCGTAAGAATCCCCTGTTATGAGCCAGTCGTCGAGGTAAGGGTATACCGGGATGGATAATCTGCGCAGGTGGGCCGCTGCCACTGCCAGTACTTTCGTGAATACCCTTGGTGCAGATGCTATCCCGAAGGGTAGTACTCTGAACTGGTAGTGTTTGTCCTCTATTTTGAACCTGAGGTATTTTCTGTGCGATGTCAACATTAAAATATGAAAGTATGCATCTTTCATGTCCAGTGTTGTCATGTAATCCCCTTGTGATAACAGTGGGATTACCTCCTGTAAGGTCACCATACAAAACTTTTGGGGTTTGACAAAAATGTTCGCTGGGCGCAGATCTAATACAGGGCGCATGGTTAAATCCTTTTTGGGTACAAGGAAGTACACTGAATAAATACCTTCTGTTACCTGTGATAGGGGGACGGGCTCTATAGCTTCTTTCTTCAGTAGTTCTTCCACCTCTTGAAGAAGAATGGAGAGGTGTTGCGGTGTCATGCGTCGGTTCCGTGGGGGTTTGTACTTCGGGGAACCGTTGAACTCGATGCAGTATCCGTGGGCTATGGTGGATAATACCCAACGGTCTGACGTGATTCCCTCCCATGCTGAAAGGAACAATGTTAGCCGGCCCCCGACCGGTGATGCATGGGAGGGGACCCGAATTTTCGGGTCATTTGCTGGTATTGGGCGTGGAACCTCTGGGGCTGGAGCCACGACCTCTTCCTTTGCCACGGCGTTGGCCTCTTTGACTGAACTGGGTGTTACCCTGGTTAGTGGTCCAGTTGGAGCCAGAGTAATATTGTTGTTGTTGGTTCTGCTGCTGTCTTTGGCCACGAAAGGAGCGTTTATTACCATAGCCTCGCCTGTTAGGGGGCCTAGAAATTTGATCAAGAGTCTTGATGGTATCAAACTCTTTTTTAGCATGTTCTAGGGCCTCATCTACTGCTTTCCCAAACAGATGCGTCTGTTCAATGGGTTTATTTATGAGGGAGGCTTGGGTTTCGGGCTTAAAACCTGAATTGCGCAGCCAAACGTGGCGCTTGAGAAGTATTCCCTGCACTAGTGAGCGGCCAGCCGTCTCAGCGGCATCTAGGGAGTTCTTAACGATGCCCTGGTTGCTCTGGTTTACCAGTGTGCCCTCTGATATTATAGCTAGCAGGCGAGAACGCAGAGGTTCAGGTGCTTCCTCTGCTTCGCTGCGCAGCTTGTTCCACTGTGCATCTGCGTAGCTAGCTAAAAGTGAGTTGTTATTAGCAATTCTAGTAGAGAAGGCGGCGGAGGTCGTGATTCTCTTCCCCAGTGCGTAGAGTTTTTTGCCTTCTTTGTCTGGAGGTGCTTCACTAGTGGATAGTGGCACCCCTGCTCTTTTTCTTGTGTTGGTAACCACAAGGGAGTCCGGAATAGAGTGTCCTCTGATGTATAAAGGGTCAGAGGATGAAGGGCTGAAGAGCTTTTCTATTCTAGGGTTGACCCCTCGTACTAAAGCTGGGTTAGTAAGGGAAGGAGAAATTCTTCTTTTAATAGAAGCCAGGAGTGGAATAGATTGGCTAACAGGGGCTTTTTCTTTGATGACTTTTTCTACAAAGTCAATGTCTGGAAGAGTTTCCCCTGTATCAATCTCAAAATGCGCTGCTGCCTTGAGCAATAGTGCATTGAGGGAAGGTTGGTCATCTATGGGAGAGGAGTTCCCATGTGAATCCTTGAGAGGAGAAGGGAGAAAGGCATCAGGGTCTGAATGTACTGATGGGGATTGCCAAGGCTGCACTGACGGTGAATGCCAGGGCTGCGAGGTAGCTGTATCCTCTTCAAACCCTGTAGCAGTGGTGTAAGGGTCTTCTTCGAACCCCTCTTCCTCAAGTTCTACCTCTTCTTCTCCACCCAAACACTCCTCATCTTCTTGGAGGTATTGCTCCTCCTCAGTGAGGTCAACCAGCCTAGGAATCTTGACTCTAGGGTCATCCTGTGGCCATTCTCTTTGTCTTTTGTGAGTGGGTGGGTCTTGGTTTCCTAGAAACCTTTCCATTTTCTCCATGCAAGAATGGAGTCTTTCAAGGGTCTCATGGGGTACCCCTGAATAGTCTAGAGGGGGGAAATTAGTGTTTTCGCCTTCAAATCGTTTCGAACGCTCCCACAACGTCGACGAGAGGTTCCCGTCTCCTTCTGAAAAGCCTTCAGGTAGTTCGGAAACGTCCTTTGGAGAAAGGGGCAGTTCCTGGCTACTTTTATGTTTTTTCGGCGCGGTATTCGACGTTTGTTTCGTCGTCCGCGTACGTTTGTCTTCGGCGACAATTCTCGCTAGGCTCTCGACCACGATTTTGTCCGTCGAGGGCTCTGGTGTCGACGTTGTGTGCGTTGCGCGTTGTACCTCGACGGTCGCTCTATGGAGCGTTGCGTCGGATGTTTTTGGGGTAGCGCCCGTGTTAGATGGAAGCCCAATCGCTGGTCGCGGCTGCGTTTGCGGGTGGGGCTTGTGACCTTTACGGTCTGCGGTAGACGCCGGAGTGCCCTGCGTCCCCTTCGGCGCTGATGGATCCTTCGTTCTCGACGAAGAAGAGCCGTGGGTAGTGTGTTTAGCCTTATGGGGTTTGTGTGCGTCCTTGTCGCCGGGGTGTTCATCCCCATAAGCAGGGCGTGAGCCGAGCCCGTCGGGGCCGGGGACGGACGACGAGGAGCGGGAGCGCTCCTTCTGGGGGTTCATGACTTCCGTAACGGATGTCGAGTTATCGCACTCCTCGTCACTTTCAGTAACAGCGGCAGCGGGTGAGGAAACTGACTTCGACATCGCGTAGTCCGCCCACCTCTTAAAACCTACGTTCTTTAAGAGTCCTGGGTTTTAAGAGCTGGCAGGCTGCGCAGCTGTTCTCTATGTGATCGAGGGGTAAGCAACGATTACAGAGCTTGTGCTTATCTTTCCAAGTATATTTGCCCCTGCAGCGTGGGCAAAACTTAAATGGTGTCCTCTCCATAGCTGAGGCAATAATAGCTGGCGATAACAACCCCAAGGGAAAGAAAGGGGAGAAAGAAAGACATTCTCAAAGAGAAGAGACAAAGTTTTAACCCCCACTCTCCCTACTGTAAGTTGGCCGTCGAGGCCAGGCCACGTGTTCGGCAGCGCCGAAGGATCTCCTCCGCTCTTCCTCTCCGTCGAAAATCAGTTCGGCGGAGAAACAGCTTCACAGCTAACGTCGAGGGGGAGGGATCGTTATCAGTATATTAAGTTATGACAAAAGGACCGAGGTCCGTGGCAAGTATAGCAATGTCTCTCTAGGAGCTCCGCGAAAGGCGACCAGAAAACTGGGCGGAAAAAAACAATCTGAGGGACCTCGACGCGTGAGGGATTGTGGGTACAACGCACGTCACTATAGGGATAGTGTTACAGACACACCTGGTCGACGTCCCCTTTTCGACTACGAAAAACAAAATGCAATACTCCGCAGTGACCACTGGATGTCGGACCTATGCACAGCATGTGATTCTAAGCAGATTAACAAACATCTGAAATATTTTTATGGTGATTAATCTAATTTCCGCTTCATTATTTCTTCTTTTTTCTGGCCCCATTTTGGCCAGGCTGTCACCTCATATGAGGCATCTCGTAGCCCTTGCAAATGCGTGCAAGAGTCACAAATTTAGTCCTCTTTCTACGCGCCTTGCATATAGTTATAAGCCACGCCCCCGAAAGTGCAAACGCAGTACTTGTCTTGGATCTCTCTGCCGATACGCACACTTGAATCATCCTGGGTCCTGCCCCTCCTGGAGGAACACTACAGGTAAGCACAGTTCCCTATGTTGCTTTCCTGCAACCCATTTTTTCTGTGTGTCGCTCGAGCATTACAGTTGCTAGAAATGTGAAATGTAAGCAACGACTCAGATCGCGCAGACAGATTGCTAGATTGGGCTCTGAGATACCTTCGCCCTCTGCCCAAAAAGTGCCGGATTCCCACGGCGCTCCATGCCACAACGTCAGCACTGCGCATTGCAGGTTTGCACAAGTTAGTGAACTCTAAATCTGACAGTTGCATCACTACATACGTGTTTTTGAATTTTGCACGCCATCCATTTTTTCTTTAGATGCGTTTACATACTTCAGAGGTTACAACACTTACTTGAGTGTTCCAGTCATTGGGACTTTACTACAAAATGCCTGCCCAAGAGGCATGTTCAATAATACTATAGGAATGGACTTGGTTTATTTTTATTCTTATTGGGTGTTTCCACTCACACTCCTTTTTAGTCGGTGCCTACATTTATTCTGATCTTTTCAAAATCTCTCCATTCATTCACATACCTGTCCTTTGTGGCATCCTTTATCACTGCTGTATGGTGTCTATGGTTTTGGATACTTGTCTATGGGAAATAGGAGTTAGTTGTAGGGGGTCCGTCTGCCATCTCAAAGGGGCGGTTGTCTGGTGTTATCATTTGTTGGTACCCTTGACTCACCTCCCACCCTATTACCTCACATTGAATCTCATAATACTTTAGAGATATCACAATATGATGGGATTGCATCTGATTGTTTTTTGTAGGGGCTGAATTCAAGACCGAATTTCCTGAAGAAGGTGGTCCTTATCTGTCTACACACCACCGAAACGCCAACTGTGCCACGCCCGCGGTATAGGTGCCTATGTACCTGTGACCAGAGGACGTTGCCACTCACGCTTATCAGAGGAAGGCGTATGTGCCCTTCCTAACAAAACTGAATGTATTTTGTTTACATTTGCAGATTTGGTTATCTATGTTTACTTTTCAGTGTAAATAGTTCTCAAGTATGAAGCCAACAAGTGGTTATATTTGTGTTCCCTTTTCTAAAATAAAAAATATTTATTTTCTTTACATATTCTTTTTTGAATGTTGTATTATATGTGCTACCAACAATAGGCACAATTGAGGTTCGTTTGACTGGTGACACTAAAATACATATGTTTCACGGAATGATTAGTTCTATTTAAGCTATCAGTTGAATATGCACTGACAGTCTTCTAAATGATACTATAACTGAGTCTTTCGGGAACATCTTTTGTTATATGTTAGTTCTGTGCTCCATTGTGTTCCCGAGACATTGGAGATCCTCTTTGTTATGCTATACCAGTTCTATAGTGCCTTTCCCTAGCAGGGTCAATATTTCCTGCACAAGGAGCGGATCTGGAAGCTTCAAAGAGAGATTCCCCGGTGGAATGTCGTGAGGCCGCTGTAAGAAGGGAAGGCAGTAGCCGTGGGCTATTGTATCCAGAACCCACGCATCCGAAGTCTGCTCCCAAACCGCGAACCATGGGATATTGCCTCAGGACTGTTTAGGAGCAGCTGCGGCAGAGCCTGAAGGCAAGGAGGGAACTGCCTGAGCGGCTTTGGCACCTCTATTTCCCCGACTACCACAGGTACTTTTACGCTGACCCCTTTCACTGGAGGCTCCTCTCATTCTACCAAAGGAGGAGTAGTAACGAAAAGAACCTCCCCTCCATTGCTGTCGTAATAGGACGAAGAGGCGGAGGTTGATGCACAGCTGCGCTTAAAGATTTCACCGCAGCTTTTGAGGTCTGCAACCTCTCAAGGCTCTCGTCAGCCTCGCTGCCAAAGAAATGCACGCCATCAAAGGGCATGTTCAAAAGACGGCTTGAACATCCGCAGCAAAATCTGACTTCCAAAACCATGCACATCTGCGTATAACGGTGCTTGCAGCCATGGACCGGCTAACAATGTCGGCTGTGTCCAAGCCCGACTGAAGGGATTCACACATGGCATCCTTGACATCTTGCACGAGCGCAAGGAACCCATCCCTTTCTTCCCCTTTGGGAATATGATCAGCCGCAAGAGAAACAATTCCACAGTGTGTGTGAAAATCTTGCCAAGGCACAAGTGGAGTTGGCCGATTTCAGCGCCATACTCCCTGCAGAAAACACCTTTCGCGCCCAACCGTCGAAGCGTTTGTCGTCCCTATCAGGAGGCATGGTAGGGTACACCGCCTGCCTCGAGGTGGCCGTGGACGTCTGAATCATCAAACTCTCAGGAGTGGGGTGAGATGAAAGATAGCTGGGGTTGCTACCGGAAGGGCAGTATTTTTTAGTTTACTGCCGGAAGAGATTCTGGGGTCTGTCAAGCAGCGGCCACCCTTTTCTGCAAGGTCAAATAAAAAGGCAACACTGAGTCAAAGGACAGACCTTGATCCAGAAATATCTGTCAAGTCATCCAGAACAAAAGCTTCAGGAGGAGTTGACCAACCAAGATATTCCGTGACTCTAGCCATCAGTCTCCTGTAGGACGACTCTGCATGCGCTCCAGGCTCAGGCCTACCAAACTCCACCTCAGTAGAATTGTCTCAGCCACTGAAATCATGAAGAGATTGCCTTAATTCTTCCAATTTACTATCCCCAGAAAATACAGGAGCCACATCAGGGTCAAGAGGGTCAAAATCTAAATCTGACCTCTCCTCCACATAGATGTCATCCAGAGGGAGGTAAAAGTCCTATCTCTGGACAGCCGAGGGTCTGGGGTCCTTAACAGGCCTTGCAGACTTGGAAGTAGCCTTCCTTGGAGGATCCACAGGACCAGGGATCTATCTGCGACAGCAAATCCCGGTCAAAAGGCCCGAAGGCGTTGAGGGCAGTGAAGGCTTCGGCGTCGAGATCGCTGACGGCTTCGGTGTCCACAACGGCACCGATGGCGCTGAGGGCTGATACAAAGGCAAAGCTTCGGCATCCGTATCCGACGGACACGACGCCGACAGGGTCGACGCCGACCTCGAGCCCTTAGTAGGTTTCTGCGGTCTTGCTGGGGACGAGGGCCGAGACTTGGAATCACGTCTCTTGCGACCATCCCTGAGCCTTGTCCGAACGGGACCTCGAAGAATCGCCAGCATCTGCTCCCTGAAGGCAGCCCATTACTCCGGAGTCGAGGACTTGGTTGGACAAGCCACTTTCCTCGCGGCTCCATCCTCTGAGGAGGGCGGGGAAAGCGACCAGTGACAGCGCTTCCTGGAATGCTGAGACAAGGAGGACGAATGGCGGGCACCACTCCGGGACCAAGATCCCCGGGACTCCTTCCGATGCAGAGAGTCACCCCTCGAATTGTCAGTGGGCATCCCCTTAGACTTAGATTTACGGGACTTACTGGGTTTAGAACCCCTACCTACCTGAAGCTTCCCCTTACGCTCCTGCAAGGCCTTAGCAGTCAGCGACTGGCATTTGGACCAGTCGTCAGTGTCGCGACGCTCACCCAAGCACCACAAACAAAATGCGATGCAGGTTGCTAATCGACATCTGAGACTTGCAATCCCGGCAAGTCTTGAAGCCAGAGCGCAGAGTTGGAGGAGTCGAAGAGGAAGACAAATACACGAGGCGCGCTGAGACTCTGAATCAAACACACTTGTGAAAAAAATGGAACTGAGGCTACGGCCGCCGTGCGTCCTATTTATAACATCCGGTGATATCGCCTTCGAAGGACATCGACCCAACGCCATCGACACAGGACGCCCTCTGCCGAAAAAGTTTCCGAAGTACACAGCTGTGGACATTACATGTCAAAGATGTGGAATACGTTGGAGGACACAATCCATTCGAAATGTGGATTAGCAATACAGTGATGACATTGAATCTTATTGTTATTAAAGATTTATGGCTGTTAATTTGAGGAACACAGGTTTTTATGAATTGTATAAAAAAAGGTTAGTCTTATTTTTCTATTTACAACAAGTCCCTCTACCTTGTACCTTCATTACTTTGCTCTTTGTGCCAATGATGAACTATGACCTTCTCGATATTCGCTCCAAGTATAAAGTAGCGCATGTGCACAGAGCTATTTGCACAGTGTATTTTATATGGAGAGGATTTATAATTGTTTCATTGATTCTTTCCGATTTCAAAGCAAATATATTGTTTATTATTCAAATTTTAACGTAGTTTGTGTATAGGATACATGTTTTAATATTGTTTACTTTGTATGATATTGTTATGCGTTGTATTAAATATTGTAAAGGTTTTAATAAAACTATACACAATAAAAAATAAAAAAAAAATTAAATGTGTTTTCTGTTTTTTCGTTGGACTTTGGAGTCTGACAAACTCCAAAGGCATCATCTTTACATTGTGACCCCCAGCAGTGGCACAAGGAAGTCTCTTAGATTTGCCAAAGGTTTAAATACCCCCTCATGGTGAAACTACTGTTTCCAAAAGCAGTGAAGTTAAATTGACTTTACTTACATATTGTAACTTTCTAGACCCAGCACACACTATCTTACACTAGGGTGCTGGAGGGGTTACTTAGTATCCCCTTTGTCTAGTTTCTCATGTAACATTTTTATGTTACCGTTTCTACAATTAATGGCTGGTGGCAGTGGTTTACTTTTTCCTACCATTGTGTGTTTCTATCGCAGGGTGCAATTGCAGCTACAGTAAAGCACCCATGGGTCGCCATTTTGTCAAAATGGCCCGGTCATCTTTTTTTGCCATTTCTTGTTGGAAAGGTCCTTCTTGAGATTTACTCTGCGCGCCAAAGCAGGTTTGGTCCCTTGGTTTGTTTTTCCGTTGGCGGATTCACTGGTGAAGCCCGCCTCTGGCTCCAGCGTGTCTGGCAGGGCAGGAAGTGAGGGAGGTGCCCAAAACTCCCTGTGCTTCATCCCCTTGGTTACAGGAATGCACCCAAAGGTGATTGGCTGGCTGGCTGTCCTTGGAGGACAGCCACCCTGCTGTGTGATTGACAACTAGGCTGTGAATGAATGGGAGAAACCTGCATAAAAGGCGAGGCTTTTGGCTTGGATGGCAGTCGACCACTGGATGAAGGAATCCGAGGAAGAACTTGGAAGAGATGCTTGATGCAACTCCTGGACCGTTGGTTTGCCCGGTGAAGCCTTGCTGCGTTGCTGAAGCTCCGAATTTGCCTCTACTAGAGAAGTCCTTCAACGGACGACTTCTCCCGTTGGGTTGGTGGGACTAATCAGCCCCAAAGCAAATTCATCTGGACATCCTCTCGGAGCTGGCTGTACTTCGATTGCTGCTGCTGCTGGAATCGAAGTGCCAGGGAGAGGAACACCAAACCGAGTGGATCGCTTTTAAGTCAGACCCAAGTGCTAGGAAGATCCTCCAGACTTCCGATTACCAGGGAGAGGAACACCAGAATCGATTGTCTCGTTTTTAAGTCGGGCCCGAGCTCCAGGAAGATCCTCCGGATTCCCATGAAGCAGGACTGACCAAGCCTGAGCCACCTCAACAGAGTGCTGGACCCCAGATGCGAGGAAAGTCCATAAAGGTATCCGAGAACCGCAGTGATGTTATTTGCGAGAGCCGCGTGTTAAGGATTCCAATCAGGCGTCACACACCAGACCAGGACTCTTGCCCTTAAGCCTAGGAGGTAGCGCTCAATAAGAATATTTTTCTGTATCTTCTACGAATTCGAAATAAGCTGGCTCCCAACCAGTCTCACACCCCCTTTTGCAAGTACCCCGGGTCACAATGGACCATGAACCAGGCCGGTGGGTGGTAATACATTATTTATTTATTTTAAATTCAAAGAAAATCACACAGTTTGAATATTGGGCAGCAATCACCAACGGGGTGATAGTTACAATGCAAACTAATGAAATACACTTGGTTGCCCTTCTACAAGAACACATCCAAAGCACAAATGAAAAGGAACACTTTCTATTCGGGTAAATCGCACCCGAGTTAAGATTTCCCCTTGCAATGCTCCTTCAAACCCCAATTAATTGAATTTTGTGGATAGATAGAAAGAAGCAGCACGGAGTAAGGGATATTAGACAGCAAACGGAATCAAAATCCTACCTTCCCTCACAAAATAAGAGAACATTTTAAAACCTTTTGCAATTGCAGAAAATTACACTTGTAAATAATTTATTTGCGTGCAGTTGAATAAATGAGATAAATATGACTTATCACAGTATCAGGGATGTAATATCACTAGCAACTACAAAGCAAGGTATCAACAAAGGGCATAAAGTTAAAAAAGCAATTTGAGAGTAAAAACACAGTGCAGCCAAAATCACATGTTGAAAAGTTGCAATTTTCTCTTTTGCAGTTTTAAATGTCAAAACGTTTATTTTTAAACTGGTGAAATAGACAAAATCGGAATGTGGTTTTTAGGCTGGAGGGTAGATGCACATCACAGGGATAATACAGGTGTGAAAGAGCGACTCTAGCTGAAGAATTAGATGAGATTTTCAATATGGAATGAGGTTCAGTTTTGGGAATATAAAGCAGTTAAAAGAGAAAATCAGTTGGGAAAGGACAAGTTTTACTTGTACTAGAATATCAAGACTAGATTGTTAAAGAAAGACACTGTACGCTCCAAGGTTAATTTGCAACTTAACCTTTTCACCCCGCGTTCACCTTTATGTGGGAACTACTTAAATTCTTCAAAATATGACTAAGGATCTATGCAAGACAAAAAAGAATAGAAGAATTATGCCAACACTAGAAAATCAAGGACAGGATGCACAGAGAATTCAGGCTTATCTTAACCAAGTTATCAGTGTATGGATGGGATTACTTAGAGTAGGACAAAGACAAGGCATCAAGAAAGGGTAGGTTATGTGTTGTCATGGAATGGGGAAATACTCACAATCAGCGCTTAAGTTGGGGACTTGGGACAGCCAACCGAGTTCTGGTCACCGCACGGCGGACTCTCCTGGCAAGGACAGCTGGGCAAAGGTTTGGTCACGGCACAACACCTCAGCTGGATGGAGCGGGTAAGCAGGGCAAGCAGGCAGCACTGGAGAATCACAAAGCGGGCTCAGCCACCTGTCCCCTTTCCCCCTGAAGTTAGTGGGATTTTGTTATGGGGTTTAGTGCTGAAGAGTGGTTTGCCTGGATCAACCATCCCTTTTCTGGCAGTGGGGTCTGGAATCTTGCAGAGTGAAGGAGGAACGTCTGGTTACGCAGGCGCTGGAAAATTCAGACGAGGGTGTGTCCCCGCCTGTGATCTTCCCTCCTTATTTATAAGGTGGGTGTCATCACAGGGTTTATTGTTGGGCAGAACTAAATAGAACCAGATAGGTCAGCCCATGTTGGTCGCCTCCTCAAGGAGGGGATTCAGTTTATGGGGTTGTGTTTTTCTGAGGTGCAAAGATATCCGACAGTCATTTTTGCCAAAATCAATTTAGACATAAATCAATCCTTTTTACAGTTGTGGCACTTTTGCAAATTACAAAGGCAGATTGCATATTTCTGACAGAACATGCTAGTCCAACCGCCAAGTTTGTAAGACTTTGTTTCGTCCTTCTACTAATTTTTCACGCTTTTTAGTGGGACCCACTTCGCCTCAAATCCCTCAATTTTAGGTATGTGTACATATCATCATAGGGCATATTTCCATTAATTTGTAACCTTCCAACATATTTACTTTCCCATGATTCACATTCTCCTGGCGTTTACGTCCCATACATTCTATGGACAGCCGCAATATCTTGTTTAAAAGCCACAAAAATGATGTTCAAGCTGTACAACTTTTCCATCACTGAGTTGTCCGGTTACAGAACTAAGTCTTTAAAGTTTATTCTTTAAATAGTCTTTTGAGCCAAAATGGGCTGGCCTTTGTCCTTCAACCGGGGCCATTCTTTTTCCAGGCTACCACCAAATGTCAGTTTAGCCCAGGGCTGCCATGGAGTTTCTCAGTTTGAGTGAATGATAGGTGTCACTTCCAAAAGTAACACGTAGGTGTCCCAGAATCTATTGTGTCAAGTTGGAGCACAGACACAAGTCTGATGGGGGTGTGATATTGTTCCTCTTGGCCATTCAACGTTTCCAAGGGCAGAAAGTAACACATAGTTGTCCCAGAAATTTATTGTGGCTCCTTTTGGGGGAGGAGGGAGGCCACTCCTGTTGCCAGCACACAACTGTCCTTTGAAGCCATGTAGGAAACCTGTTTGGCTGGTTCCCCAGTACAGCCAATGCATTTATTTACTTATTTATTTATTTTTCCTGAGCCCAAAAGGCAAGGCTGTTAGAATAAAACATTATATTATATTTTAACCAAACCCCCTTACATTTATAAGCAAGGACAAGACCTTATTCAACATTACACTTTTAAAACAGATATTTTTCTTGTTTGCAAAAGCCCATTTTGACACATGGTGAATTCTGCTGGGATGTCCATTTCAAATTCGGTTTTCTCTTCCATCTGGATTTCAAACATTGTTTGCAGCCCTAATCAGTTTCTCTCACACAGCAGTATGTTCAAGGCAAAGGTCCACTGAAATTGAAATATGCACAGAGAGCTAGGGTTTCTTTTGATGGGTTTATTTTTGACACTTTGTAGCAAAGGTCAAGCGTTTTTCCGTACAGCGGAGGGTAAAGTTTCTGGTGATTTCCCAGATCAGCCTGACACAGCCTGTCATTCAGTGAGAGATGCTTTCTTTTGCTAAAGCACAACTGGAATATGGCTGGGCATAGTTGGGTCTTACCGGATCAGAACTGTATATTCTTTAACAGATGAAAAGAGCATCAGGGTGCCATCATTTTAAATGTAAATTATTTCTTTTTTCAAAGGTGTATTTTTTAGCTAGCAGCAAAGCAGCACTGCTTTTCGATTCTCTTTGGTGCGCATAAGGAAACATACTGGCAGCCTTTCCCAATGTGTTCCCGGTTTCCTCTTGCCCAATAGGTGCTTGGCAAGACAGTGCAGCCATCATGTTGTAGCTGCAAAATGCAGTTTTAATGCGAGGCAATGGTGCTCAAAGGAGTCAGCGCAGCCATTCTGCTGTTAACTGCTTAGGTGCAGCTTGGAGATGGAGGGGAATTCTGCTAAGTGGGTAAATGTATCCCACACGCGAGAAGCTGAAACTGCGAAGTGCCACTGATCTGAAGTTTGCCCATTGCTGCAGACGACCTTCAATTTGTAGTGCAGGAGTCCCCAGACGTTCTCCCTCTTGTCCTCACGACTGAGGCCCAGGAAAAACAAGATCTGCAGACCTACACAGGAACAGAAGCCATCTGGAACCACTTTCTTCAAACCGAAGGTACTGTAAAACTAAGGGGACTTGCCTCTTGTTGTGTAACCTTGCTAGCTCTCAGCTGAGACTTGTCTTGGTAGCCTTTGCAGAGTTGCTTGCACCTTTGCCCCTCACAAGCCGCCAGCTTGTGGCCCTAAAGTGATTTCATTTTATACAAAGACTTCTAAAACATTGTGCAAGACTCTTTACGTACCTGCAAGAAGTGTTTCAGCTTACCTAGACTTTTGCTCAACTAACATTGGCTCTCCTGGCTCCCTGAAAGATTCTGCTTAGCTCTGACTTTGTGCTTTAATTGTCCTTCAGGAAAGGGTTAATTTACTTAGCATTGGAGGGTTCAAAAAGTACTTACCTGCTTAAGAATATTTGTTTACCATTGTTTTATTCCCTCATCTTTTCCTTTTGACACCAACCTCAGTATTGCTCCAAATGTGCTAGTGGTATATCAATGTCCACAGTGTCCTAGTTATTTAAGCCACCTCAGGGTGTAGGAATTATCTGTGTGCCATCCCAAATGGGTATCTACTGATTAATTGAAACAGTGTGTGTATTTTTGAAGTATATTATTGTGTTACATATTTTCCTCCCTTCAAAGGAAGGCTTATTCAACTGACTGTTAAATTAATAATTGTCTAATCAAGAAACCTTAAGTGTAAGTGTTTATTTGGATACTTGTCACTGTGAATCTCTATGTTACAACCCTAGAGCTCACACTGACCCCTCTTGAGATGAGCCTGGCTGCTCAATCACTACCAACTTGTGCAGTAAATGCTTATACCAAAGGTTGGGGTAACTATTGCTAAGAGGACAAGGCTGGTGCAGTCTCCCACAGGGTACTGCATACAACTCCTTAAAGAACATCCCGACATTACCTTTTTAAACATGACCTACAAGGACTTACATTAAGAGAGGACAAGTATATGTTATTGTCAGCAAGAAACAGAGTTACTTTAATTTGAAAGTACCATTTCAATGAGACAAAGAGGATGGAGGAACGTGAAGAGAGGCCGCAGTCGGCAAGGAGGGAGATAGAGGTATGCAGGGAAAGGCCCACGGCTTCGTAGTACCTGAGAGAGGAGACTGGGAAGTCGAAAAAGCCCTGGAGTTGCAAAACCGCTCGCGTAATGAAGCTTGCGAGCTGGACACGCAGAGTCTTCGAAGTTGGAGAGAGCGAGAAAGGAAGAGTGGTGGCGTGACCAAAAGGGCCCTGTGGTGGACTGGCAGTTCCAGAAACTGTGCTGAAACCACTACGCGGCTAGAACCATGTAACGTCTGGGTATTAAACACCGGACAGTCATCCTTAAGGAAGATACGGAGTGCGATGCATTTAAAGAAAGAAAGCCGGACAGGCGATGGAGACAACCTGCCACAGATTAAAAGAAACCCAGTTGACGGTGACAGGTATCAGGGGGAACGGGAGACCCGAGAGGAAGATGGAGAATCATTATGGGAGCTCTCGTACACGTCACAGCCAAGATAATGAGATAATATTGAAAGCCAGAGGTGCTAATGATAATTGTTATGGAATTGCTCATACACATCCCACTCAAGATAACGAGAAAAGAAGATAGAAAGCACAAGAAGTGAGGGAGAATCTTTATGTGAGGAAAGAAAGTACAGCTAGAAGAGAAAAACCTCAGGAGAGGGGTGAACTGATTTATATGTCCAAAGACAGTCAAAGAGAACAAAGTTTGTGAAATATGTAGAAAGGAAGAGAATCTCAAAAGAGAAGGTTATAAAGGTTGGGTATCCCTACCCTTGGAAAAGAGAAGAATAACTCTTTGTAGTAAAAGTAAAGATGCAAAGAACAAAAATGGAACCCTTAACAAGAGAGAAGAAATCAATAGGTCAAAAGAACCTCCTTTTGAGAAGAAGCAACACGCTTAATGCATCACTGAAAGAATTGTATGCACTGATCAAGGAAGTCAGGCAAGACTATTTGAAAATCACTTATTTTCAAATAGTTTATTTAGTTATAGCATTGGTTATACTCCAAAACCTGGAGGTATCACAGCGTAGGTTACCGAAGGCTTACTTGTCTGGTTACAGGGTAACGAAGAGATTGGTTACATTACAAGTGATTGCAGATTCAGTACTACAGGGTACAAATACAGGGTAAAATATGTCATAATGAAGGTGACGGCAGGCAAATATGCAGTACAAAGACGACGTGCAGCCGGTTAGAATGTATTAAAGAGCCAGGTTTTAACAAGATTCTTGAGGCGCTAGTGGGAGGGCTCATTTCTGATGTGGGAGGGGAGGGAGTTCCACATTTTGGGTGCTGCTAATTAAAAAAGCTGCTTCCCTCTGCCCTGGAGCTCTTGAACGTTGGGACAAATAATTGCATGCTGGAGTTGGATCTGAGGGTTCTGGTAGTCTTTTTTTTTTTTGGGAGATGGCGTTATTGAGGTATGTGGGAGCCACCTTGGTAAAGCATTTGTGGGCGACGAAGAGCGTTTTGAAGAGGATTTTGGCTTGGATGGGTAGCCAGTGGGTTTCCCTCCTGATATGGGAAATGTGGTTCTCTTTTAAACCAAAGGCTGTCCGTAGCGCTTTGTTTTGCAACAGTTGTAATGTGTTAGTGCGTGTGGTGCCCAATAGTAGTATGTTACAGTAGCCTAATTTTGATAACATAAGGGCGCAAGCTAGTGTGTGACAGTTTTGAGGAGTCAGGAATTGGCAGCCAAGAGCGATGAGATTGGAGATGTAGACTGTAAAAGAGGAAAGGGTGCCGATATGCCTGGTCATTGTGAGGTTGGAACCTAGGTGAACAGGGATGGGTGTTCCGTCGATAGTGATGAAGAGCAGTCAGGGAGGAGAGTTTTTATTTTGGAGGGGGAGTCTACAATGAGGATCTCTTTTTTTCATCGTTAAGACACAAACTGTGTGTGGCCACCCAGTTTTAGATTGTGGCATCTTGTTAATGGTTATTGAGTCTTCCTCATGGTTTCCCGTAATTGGGATGAGGATCTGGGTGTCATCCACACAATTTGAGTATATGACACTCATGGCGTCGAGGGCTGCAATTAGTAGCTTTGTATATGCATTATAAAGAATGGGAGACAGGCATGAGCCTTGGGGGACGCCTAGGGGGACTGGTATCGGATCTGCAGCTTCCTTGCCTATGGATACTCATGAAGTGCATTCCACCAGAAGGGATTTGACCCAGAGGATAGCTTCTGGGGAGAATTTGAAATTTACAGATAGCGCATTGCATAATTTGTCATGGTCCAACAAGTCAAATGCGGCAGAGTGTGGGTGGAGGTAAATTCTGCGTATTTTGTGTCATTTAGTTAAAGCATATTAAGTGGTGGTCTGACCAATTGATTGCCGTGATGGATTCAATTGAAAGGTTGGTATTTAATGTCAGGATCCAACCTAGAATTCTTCCCTTAGCTTGAGTAGGTGACGTGACCAGTTGGATAAAGTTCATCTCCAAGAGTACCATGTGGAATGTATTGGCTTTGTGGTCCAGTACATTATTAAAACCCAGGTGGGTGTCACCCAAGATGATAAATGCAGTATTGGGTTTGAGGTAGGGAGTGATGAGGAGTGGATTGTCAGATTCCGGGTGGTTGGCGTCATTAGGAGCTCTATACATGATGAGAACGTTAGTTGTGGTTTTGGGGTCCGTTGCGAGTTTGACTAGGAGCAATTCATAGCCCTCGATGGGGTCTAGTGGGCATGCTCTAAATCGTAGCATGGATTTAGCTGTAATAGCTGCTACTCCTGTTGAGATTTGGCGGTCAGCTCTGAGCATGGTGTAGTCTGAGGGGGTGGCCAATGTTATTAGGGGGCCAGATGCTTGGTGTAACCAAGATTGTGACAACTAGGAAGTCTAGTTGCTGTTCAATGAGTAAATCGTGTGTCTCAATAGCGTGGGCTCCTATGGATCGTACATTTAGGAGGACCCCTGAGGCTGGAACTGGGTTCTGCAGGGGAGGGGCTCTGCCAGTGGTGATATGATTAGTTTATTTATAGCGCCTATACACAATGTGTTTCAAAGCGCTTCAAGGCAAGGGAGGGAACAAGAGAAAATCCAATGACATTCTTACAGGCCATGAACAGCAAGGATGTGAAATTAACTATCATACTCGGCCTGACAACATTTCAGAAATACAAGAGCTAAGACATAGATAAGGAAGGGAGTGGGAAGGAAATGGAAACAGACAGGTGACTACCGTACTAGGCATGACATTTCTGGTAGAGCCGGAGAAAAACAAAAGGCCAGGGAGAGGGGTGCAGAAAGGGAGGGGAGGAACAAAACAAGCGACTATCGTACTAGGCCTGACGACATTTCAGATAGTGCTGGAGGGGATGGGGAAACAAGTAAGGTGGGGGGGGGGGGAGAGGAGACAGACGAGGTTGCTATCATACTAGGTCCAGGGACAATTCTGATATAGTAAGTGCATAGAAGAAAGTAAGGGGAGGAGGGGAGGAGATAGGAAAAGGTAGAAAGGGAGAGGAGGATAGAACAGAGAGTAAGCAGTCAAAAAGAGTGGAGAAGGAAGAGGGGAGAGCAAATACAATTGCAGAAGTCAGTAGTAACACAATGTTGCAAGCCAGGATATAGGATGAAGATGGGAACAGCATGATTCAGGGCCACCATGAGTACAAGATGCAAAGGAAGTCCAGCATGAGAGTTGAGAAAGGGTGACGCACCGTGAATCAGTGAAGTCCATAAAAGTCAAATCCAGCATTGGCCACAAGACAGTGATGGTGAAACCATAATGTACCAGGACAGACTCCTGCAGAAATAGACTGGAGGGGGTGGATTGGGGGAAGGGGTGGGGGTTAGCAGGGTAGAACAATCAAGCAAAACAAGCAACACCTGTGTATGAGAAGGGAGGGGGGCACAAGGGAACATCACATGGGGACCAGAGGAGCTGGGGATGGCCTGTGGGGACAGAGGGAGTAAGACCATGTTGGTGCATGCTTACCTGCTGTCTTAGCAGGGGGTAGGGCCCTGGGTCCTCCTGGTACGAACAGGTCCAAACAGGAATTGCCCTTTTCTTCGCCAGCCCTTCGCTGCAGACACCCCGGAAGAGAGACGCCCTTGATCTAAGAGTTAAGGGGGGGGTTATGCGTGACTTGGGTTGTGTGATAGCGATGTTATATTGAGATGTGATCGCATCAGAGGTCTGATTCTTGGGTTGGGTGATTTTTTGGGGGACTCTGCTCAAATGGAATAGTGTGGACGCCTAGAGGAGTATCTGCGGATGTAGCCAGAGTTGCTTTGTGTGGCGAGTCTTGAACGCCTTGCGTTTCCTAGAATTGTATGTGTGGCGATGAGAGGGGTTATTGGCAATCTAGATCTGAGGCGTGTACGGCGCATTGTTCCAATGCAAGGAGTAGTGCTCTAGCGTGGGGTTGTGGGCAGAAGATGGAGTTCCTGGTAAGACTGGTCATGGATTTAGAATCTAGTATAAGTCTGGGCTGCTTGGGTGAGGCAGTGTGGGGCCACATTGCTTGGGATGTGAAGGGAGATCTTTTGGGTAGAAAAGGAGTAGGGCAAGGGAGAGGATGGTGCCAGTGGCACCAGATTTTAGCAAGGCCAATACAGTGTAGTTACCTGTTGTACAGGGTGTTAGGTCGGGCATAATGAGTTGAGTGTTGATTTAGGGGGTGGACCACTGATTAATGGTACCACTAGGGATGGATGTTGGGCTCTACAATGTTTTAGGCTTTCTAGTTATGGGTCTTAAGAGGTGTTACAGTTGACTGATTCTGGTATGGAGTAAACTATGTGCATTAGTTGCAATCTACCAGATGCAACACAGCCTAGGTGAGCCGTGGCAGGCAGGTTGTTGGACTAGTATGGGCTGTGCAGAGTGTACAGGAAGGACAGGCATAGCGGTAATAATATAAAGTAGATGAGGTTGAGGAAAGGATGCACTGCTGTGCGCTGGATACGGTAAAGTGAAGATTGCGTTAGGCTGACAGGGCAGGCTGCAAACATCCTCAGTAGCAAGTGCTGGGAGTGAGCTTAGTGGTGTAGGGCCTGGGTTAGCGAACTGCTGGTCAATGAAAGAACAAAACAAATGTTAGTAGAAGACAAAATGCGCTGGAATGGTATTACCCATGAATGGCGACATGCTGCAATTTGAATAATGTTTCAGAGAAGCAAAACCCAAGAGAAGGGGATAATTCTCCTATTTTAGTTGTTAAAAATAGTCATAGGGTCGGACTGTGGACAGATTCTTAAGACATTCACGGACGACTGACTAGCACCGTATTCAGTTTTGTTAGGTAAGAAACACCCCATAGAATAAGGAGAGAAAGGCATTATCCCTTCCTTTAATAAAGAGTTATTCAAAATGTCAAAACAGTCTGACAAAAGAGTCTGTGTTGTCTTTCTGGCCCGCCACAGGGCGTACAGACTTGGGCTAAGCCCCTTCAGCCATTTTTGGACTCAGGGGCGACAGGAACCTCTTTAGGTTGGGTTTTGTATCAATTTCCTTTTTTATTGCTACCGGACAACAGGGGACCCCCTCTGACCTGTGAAAGTAGAGTGGTCTTTTTGTGCTGCCGATTTAGGGCACCTGTGGTTTTGAAGTGACCAAGTGACACCCTCAAGCTTGTAAGAAAAAGGTCCGCGGGTTGAGTGCTCGCTGCTGCAATCTAGTTTTGTTCTGCAGGTTGCAGGTTTTAATCCCGGCAAGGGCAACTCGGCCTTTCATCCTTCCGAGTTCGATAAATGAGTACCAACTTCGAATGAGTGATAATTGTATGCAAATAGGTTCTATGTACAGCGCTTTGGCGAAAGGGCTATATAAATAACAATGATCATAAACACATAATTACATTCATTTTTCTGCTGCACTGACTGCCCCCTTCATGGGCTGCTCTCGTTGGGGATGAATGTATTTGCTTACTCAAAATGTGTGCGAGTTATTATGCAGTTTTAACGTTTTCTTCAGATATCGCACATTTTTTTCACTTATATTTTGCTACCAGTATAGTGTTTGTAAAAAGGACATTACTGGCCTTTCTCAGCTAGTCTTATTTCCTTTGTGGAAGTCTCGGATCAGATACTGGGCTCTGTATTTACTCGGAGAAGACTGCATGTCCTATCCCCAATGACAAGCTCTCAAACAAAAACAAAATAAACGCCTTGAGAATTTTTTAAGACATGAGAGCAGGGCATCTATTTCATTTCTTAACAACGATTAAATGTAGTCCCTCTGGGAAATGCAAAGTGCCTGCTAAATGTCGATAAGGTGCCCGGTGGTAGTCTAGGAGTTGCTGAAATGAATGTTCCCTGTGTAAATAGATTTAATAATGTCCTGGGTTTGTCACAGACTTATGAGCCATCAAGTTTGAAATTGGAGTTACTGACCTTACCTCTCGTTTCAACTTCATACATTAATCTGATCAAATACTACCAACTTCATCTTTTCATACTTTATTTGGAATCGACAGTCATTTTGGGGACGTGACCGAAAGGGGCATTATATCATAGGGTTTGCCGGGGGGGGGGGGGGGGGGGGGCGGGACGGAATGGGGGGGTAAACAGTAATTGCGAATTCTTGGGAAAAAATTGCAACTGCTTATAGCTGAGATTAGTAATCGAAGGGGGAGAGGTAGCAGGATTTAGTAATATGGCTAACATTTCTAACAGCCTTTCATTTGTTATAATCCTAAAGGCAGGGTGTGTTTAAGTTTATTTCTCCAGTTAGGCCTAGATTTGGTTTCCTTCAGCAAGAAGAAGCGGTTTGGAGATCAGGAGATGTCTTTCTGAAGATCAGGAGAGAGGAGAATTAAAAGATTTCGGCAACAGCTTCTGTCAGCAGCAAAGTGCATTTATAGCTCACTGTTTAGTCACTTTCTCATGATGAAAAATACATATTAGGAACTTCTATTACAAAAAGAAGTCAGGCAAGAGAAAGGAAATCATTTGTATTTGATTGATTGGGTTTCAAAGCTGTGTGTGAGGTATTTGAGGCTGCAACAACATTGGTGTGGCGCATGAAAGGTAGAGAGCCATTAGGGAGAATTTTCATTTCTGTGCCAATTCCCTTTAACCTTAGAAACCCCCAGCTCTTTTGCTGGACTCGGGCCTTTTTAATTTTAACTCCCAACTAAGTAGGACTTTTTTCTCACCCTCTCATGTGTTTTCCTATGATTTTCTGTGTTCCTTACTGCTTTATGTAGTCTGGTAAACTCCACTGTCCCCACTAATGTTTAACTACATTTTCTTGGGTGAACTACTGTTCCCAAGAATAGTAAGATGACACCCGTCTTACTTACCTTTACTTTATGGGTCCAGTACACACCACCCTATGTGGAGTGCTCGGGGTTTACATAGCAACTCCCTTAACCCATTCCTCATGTAACATTTTGTTAAACTAACTCACTTGAATGACTGGTGGCAGTGGTTTCTTTTTTTACTACCTGGTGACCTGTATCTGCAGACTGATACTTCAGCTGCAGTACAGCACCCAAGGGTGACCATTTTCCCAAAATGGCCCCAGACTTCTTTTTTCACCATTTCTTGTCAGTTTGTTTCTTCTAAGCCCGCCCATGCTCCAGTGTGTCTTGAAAGGCAGGAAGTTACGGAGGGTCCCAAAACTTCCCTGTCCTTTGTCTCTAGGTGTGCCTGAGTGAAACTAGCTCCAATTGTCCGGCTGGCTGTCCTGGAGGACAGCCACCCCTGCTGCATGATTGACAGCCTAGGGCTCTGAATGAATGGGAACTTGCATAAAAAGCGCGTTCTTTGGGACCAGAGGCAGAGTCGACCACTGGAGGACAACATCAAAAGAAAACGAGAGAAGCTGCTAGCGGCACCCACCTGAACCGTGAAGTTCTCGGGGCTGACCCTGTTTTCGAATAGACGGGGAAGACACACGAACGGGACAACTTCCTCCCTTAGGATGTTAGGACCAACTAGCCTCAAAATAAACTATTTTGGCGCAACCCCCAACTGCTGCAACTTTCCATGCTGCAGAATCCGAATACCTGGGGTACCTCGGCCATCTGTGAGTGCATTGTCTTTCGAAGTGCAAATCCGGCCAAAACTTTGTAGGCATCCAGAGGACCCTATAGAAGCAGGAAATCCGTGTCCACAGTCCCCTTAACATAGTCCAGGACTGAGGGATCAAGGAACCTCTAACCAGAGCTGTTAGTCATCGTTCTTTGGTTCTCAGAAAAAGGAGCCAAAACCACAAAGAGCCAGTAAATCCCGAGGAATCCATTGCTGATGAGTCCCTCTCTCTCGAGTGCTGCCGCAGGATCCCGCCAGGCATCCTCCCTTTCATCACCACGACCAAGGACCAGGAACAAGGGTCTGCTGCACTCCAACCAGAAGGCATCCAGCTGGAACAACTTCTTCAATTCAAAGGTACTGTGGGGGTTGGGGTACATTATCCTTTTGCCATTTGGGGTGCGTCCTACCTTCAGGAGTGCTATTTTACCCTAGCGCGAGTTGACCTCAACCCACTTGCACTGGCCTTTCAGTTTGTGCTTCTTTAAGGTGACTCCTCTTGAGTTGCTGTGATTTTTTTTTTTTTTACTACCGAGTATTTAAGCACATTTTTCTAAGAAGAAGAGCATCAGAACTTTGAGTTTGCCTATTGACTTAGGGCTGTCCTGGTTCCCTAATGGTCTCCTTCCAAACCTATTGGCTTTGGCAGTGCTTGTTCCCTTACAGGTTTTAATTGTTGAACATACTTAATGCTGGGATGATAGACAGCCTGCATCTTCTTGGAGACTTCTCCCAGCGCGGCAGGTGCGGTGACTGTGCTTTCCCAGAAGCAATGGGAAAAGAAGGGCCCACCAGTGGACTCTTTCATTACTGCACGCGTGCAGGTTTAATTCATGTTTTGTTGACTTCAATTAGGTTATCCTTATAAACTAGAAAAGAAGAAAATAAGCATCCCGGAAGCCTAAACTAAAAGTATTCCCTCAAGCTGTTTGAGGGAAATTCAGGTACAGTGAGCATTACTTGGGGAAGCAGTAGAAATGGGGTTAGGTAAATTAGAATGCTTATTTCATAACTGGTCAATATTTTTCATTCCCATGCAGATATCCTCCAACATGAAGGCAAGGATTCTGGACAGTTAATTTATCCACTTCACCTTGGGGGTGTTTCGGGTTCCGCCGTATTAAACCTGGTTGAGGGTGTAAAACCTTTGAGGGTCTGTGGGGTTCAGGAGCTCCTGAGCACATCTTGAGGAAATACATCCTGACAGAAAGAATCTGACAGAAAGAAAGGGCAAATACTTTAAGTCCTCCCAAGCAGTTTAAATGCACTACATTTTTTACAGATCTCATGGGGGCGATGATTAAGGAGATGAGAGGAATTGAGGGTGGCTCTTACTAAGAATGTAGGTTTAGTGAAGAAGGTAGAAGATTTGAGTGAATAGGTGGCTCAATTACAGGAGGCATCGAGTTCCAGGTCTTATGACGTTGGGTTTGGAGAGATGCAGGAATCTGCAGTTTTGGAGAGGGAACATTCAGGAAGTAGTAAGGAGGAAAATAAGGGAGCAGTCGTGGGTGTAAGAACGCTCCTAATGCCTGTGCCTCTGCCTCTGCCCCCACCGGAACGATTCAGGGGCAGGGGGGATCCCAAGAAGTTTAGAGTCTTTCTAACCCATTGAGAGCTGCACTTTCTGAGTAGGCCAGAACTGTTTGCGTCTGAAATGGCTAAGGTGACTTATCCCGTCTTACTTATCTGGTGAGGCGGCCACTTGGGCAGGGTCATTAGTTAACCAGAGACATGCAGCTCTTAATGATTTTCAGCTCTTCCAGCTGAAGTTTAGGATTTTCTTTGACAGGAGACCGGTTACATTGGAGGTGGACAGGGAGCTTTTAGAGCGGAAACAGGGAAAAATTGATATTTCGTTAGCTACAATATGGAGTTTAAATCTTTAGTTCTTCAGAGTTGCTGGCCTGGGGAGAAAAGAGTCTCCTTGTTTTACCATGGTCTGAGTGAGGGATTGAAAGATGCCTTGGCTTCTGTTGTAAACAGACCGACTTTTTGTGAGGTGCTTATTGACCTAGTTATCCAGTTGGATTTTCATTTAAGTGAGAGAAGGGTGGAGAATAGGAGAGCTGTGGGTGATGGGTAGTTTAATTCCCGAGGAAAAAGACCTAGAATGGACATAGTCCCCAAAGAGAAAGAAATTAGAGCTTAAGAGCAGGCTGGAAGGGTTAAGGGACCTCTTTCTAAGGAAGAAAAAAAAGACATAGGGAAAAATAACTTGTGTTTGTACTGTGGAAGCAGTGGGCATTTCTTAGGCAATTGTACCAACACCCCCAAGCGATTTCTGACTCCAGCGATTAAAACTCAACAGGTTGCAAATACTCTTTAGGCTGCAGTTCCACACATCACAGTGAATGTATCCTTTTTTTTAGGCAACCTTGAAGGGAGTGGCCCAAACCTGATTGATTCGGGGGCCACCGAGAACTTTACGTGGCTAAATCTTTGGGAATTCCCTTGATGCAAAAAGTCGTGGCAGGGCAAGTGAGGGCAGTGGATGGTTCAGCACTAACTTCAGGTCTCATAACACATGAAACAGCTCCTTTAACAAAGATCATGGGGGAGAGTGATGGGGAGGAATTGATCCGCCACAGTTGATTATTTTGGGAATGCCTTGGTTCACTTATCACAATCCTCAAATTGACTGGAGTGGGAGAGTGGTTGCTTTGGAATCTGATTTTTCTAAAGAGCACTGTATAGGACACATACTGTTGAAACGGTCTAGGAAACAGGCGATATCTGTGGTTAGAAGTTTGGCTGAGGGAGGATTCCCATTGCATTCAATTGGCACAGTGGTTGGGGAGTTGCCGGAGTGTTATCAAGATTTCAGGGATGAATTAGACCCTTTGACTGCAAGATTGACATAGAACCTGGAGCTATCTTACTTTGCAGTAGGGTTTGTGTCTTGACAGAAAAAGAGAATGACATATCTTAAAGAATATCTTGCAGAGAATCTATCGAATGGATTTATTAGACAACCACAATCTCCGTCAGCATATCCTTTATTTTTTGTGCCCAAGAAGGAGGGACCTCTCAGGGCATGTATGGATTATCGGGCGGTGAATAAGGTCACTATCAAGAATAGGTATCCTCTTCCTCTCATCTCAGAGATGTTGCATCAAATTCAGGGAGCCACTATATCTTCTAAGCTGGATTTGCGAGGGGCCTACCATTTGGTCCGTGTTCGAAAAGGGGATGAGTGGAAGGCACTTTCAAGACCAGCTTCGGCTTGTTTGAGTATCAAGTTATGCCCTTTGGTCTCCTTAATGTCCCTGCTGCGTTTCAATATTTCATGAACGAGGTTCTGAGGGAGTTTCTTGATATTTTTGTGGTTGTTTATTTGATGACATTCTGATCTCCTCTCAGAGCCTGGAACTGCATCAAGATCATGTCAGACGTGTCCTTCTGAAGTTGAGAGAAAAAAATGTGTATGCCAAACTGGAAGAGAGTCAATTTCACTCTAAGTCAATTGAGTTTCTGGGATTTGTGATTTCTCCTAAGGGACTGGAGATGGATCAGAGGAAAGTACTAGCAGTTCGGGACTGGTGAAGGAGGTGCAAATCTTTCTCGGTTTGCAAACTTTTACCATAGATTTTTCGAAGGCTTTTACCTGCATAATAAAGCAGATTACTCGGCTCCTTCAAAAGGGAGTTCATTTTACCTGGGATTCAGAAGCCAAGGAAGTATTTCAGCTGTTAAAGGATCGCTTTACATCAGGGCCTATTCTTCTGCATCCAGACTCCTCTAAACCATTTTTTGTGGAAGCCGACGCCTCACATTCGGCCATGGGAGCCGTTCTGAGATAACAGGACGGCTCCAGCCTGTTGCCTTTTTCTCAAAGAAATTCTCTCTGACAGAAAAGAAAGTACACCATTATGGATAGCGAACGTCTGGCGACAAACAAGGCTTTCGTGGAATGGCGACACTATTTAATGGGAGCAAGATACACAGTATCTGTCTTGATGGAGCATCGAAATCTTCTCTTCTTAAAATCCGCTAGAACACACTCTAAAATAGCTCAGATTGTCTCTTTTCTTTGCGGATTATGAATTTGTGATAACGTTCAAGCCTGGCAGTTTGAACGGCAAGGCAGATATTCTTTCTCGTCCGTTCCCCATAGGAGAACAAGAAGCAGGCCAGGAAGAAAAATCTCAGATTCCTCCGGAATGGTTTGTTTTGGGAGGAACATCCCATAAAGAAGGTTTTCACTAAGAAATTCAGGAAAGCATGAGCAGGATGGAGGAATGGGAAGATGTGGATCCAGCTCGTAAACTGAGGAATGGTCTGCCATTTTTGGATACCAAACTGTTTCTTCCCAGTGAAGCTCTGCGGGAGAATTTTGAAAGAGTGTCACGAGTCAGCTCTAGCAGGCCATCCTATTTTTTTCGTAAGATATTTGAATTGGTTCTGAGAAATATTTGGTGGAGTACCATGCGTGTGGATACGCTGAACTTTGTGAAGCCATGTGAAGTTTGTGCGAGATCAAAAAGTCTGGTGGGGAAATCATATGGGCTGCTGGAGCCACTTCAAATCCCTCTTAGATATTGGCATACTCCATCTTTGGATTTCATTGTTAATCTCCCTTTAGATGACGGCTGTTCAACTGTTAGTGGTAGTTGATGTACTCACTAAGGAAGGGCATTTTATTCCCATTTAAGGGGAGGTAACGGCTCAAAGACTTGCACATTGTTTCCTTCAGGAGGTGGTGCGTTTGCACGGATTACCCAGTCAGGTTATCTCAGACAGGGGGGTGCAGTTTCTCTCCAGGTTTTGGAGGACTTTTTGTAAGGAGCTGTTAGGGAGATTTATAATTATAATGCTTCATCCCCTCTCCGAGTGAGACCCCCAACACATTTTTCTGGACTTCTGGACCTTTTTCTTTAAATCCTAAAAAAGTGGAGCCTTTTTCCACTCATTCATTCTTTTAGGCTCTGTCTTTTGGAACTCTATTCTTTGTATTTTACCCATACTATGGAGTCAATCTGCTCCATAGTTCTGAAAGGCATCTGTGTTTTACTACAGCAGCACACAGCTCCCCCTGGGCAGTGTTTCTGGGGACTGTAAGAAAGGCATAGTATCAACAGTAAGAGACACAGTGATCAAAGTTCAAGGGGATTTATTGAACTTCAAAAAAAAGGGTTGGAAAAACACCCATCTAATCCTAAATCTACAAATGGGAGCAAGCTACGACCATCAAATAATAAGGCAGCCCTAGTGCTGTCTTATCAAAAACAAGGGCCTATACTAATAAACCTATTGCCAATCCTTACCTTTAAATACAAATATTGTAGGAAAAGAAAGAAATGTTCACAAAATGATATGTCAGGATGTTCAGGCCGTTGGCCACCCCTCCCCACATTTTCAGCAGGGGACAAGGCGTTACACTCTAGCTTGGCACAGTCTCTGGCTTCTCTAGCACAAGGATACAGTTCAATCATTAGCATCAGGGCCTTCTGTGCCCAAGTCTTTTGCCTTTCAAAGTCTCTTTATTCAGAGGGCCTGATGCGACAAAAACGATAAGTTCTTTTAATCTTTCTGATTTTCTCTATTGCTTAGGCGATTCACTATTCACCTCAGATCCCCCCTCAGCAGGGCTCTGATCCTCTCAAGACAATGTTCGTAAATTATTAATGCATCCAATTTTTGTAGGATATTCTTTTTCGGGAGACTCACGGTTCACCCTGGTTTCCCCTCAGTCGGGCTCAGATATCAGATCTCCCTCAGCCCCGATCAGATCCCCTTTTAACACAATGTTCAATTAGTCTCCATCCGCTGGACTCTACTAACTTCATATCCTTTTCCATCACTTATCGAAGACGTTCGAATGTGCTTTACTAGTTGCAGGACCACTTCATTTTCACAATTCTTTATCACTCTTCACATTTGCCACCTTTCAGCTGGATAGTTACAGGTAACAGACTTTCAAATGAGCACCCACATGGTACCCGACCACTGTCTACGGTATTGTATCTCGGCTTCAAAGTTCAATCACTCACTGCTGTTTAATTGTGTTTGTGTCACTTTCCACATACGCTTCAAACACTGTTCTCTTCAGTTTTCACTATACAATGTTGCCGCTTGCAACCTTGGCTTCAACACAGACCAGTCTGGTATCAGTCTCTCCAACTAACTGGCTGTGCAGACTTCACTGGTGCTGCTATGTTTTAGGAGCCAAGGACAGTACCACGGCAGCAAACTATTCTCCTCGCCTTGACTATCAACGTGGAGAGCCCTGGCTACCTACGACACACAATGCAGGATTCTTCAGCCTTGATTCCTGGTCTTACGTTTCTTATTCTCAAAGGTTCATGAAAGTAACAGTCTTTCGTTGAAAAGGCCAAGGGCACGTTCCTCTTTGCAATCCTCTTTGGTTTTACCGTCTTTCTCCTTGTATTAAACTGCAACCTTGGAACTGCTGCTTTCTCTTGACTGCCTTGCTCGTTCAACGCCTTCTTCCTCCTCCTTCGCAGCCTCCTATGTTTAGACACCCGAGTCAGGTTAAAAAGCTGCAGGTGTGTGTAATGGTCAGTAATTGCCCGACCCTGCATGACCATTGTATTGGGACATGTCAAGTATACGGCTTGCTAAGGGGATAGGCCGTTTGCTCTCACAGTGAGCTGTCCACGAGAAAGTGTTTG
The DNA here is from genome assembly GCF_040938575.1 of Ambystoma mexicanum. Classification (NCBI taxonomy): domain Eukaryota; kingdom Metazoa; phylum Chordata; class Amphibia; order Caudata; family Ambystomatidae; genus Ambystoma; species Ambystoma mexicanum. The sequence continues at coordinate 744,830,678 of NC_090936.1, forward strand.
TATTGGGAATGGGGGGGGGGGGTTGAGTTCCCAAGTATCCTACATGGTAGGATGGGTTAAAGGTGTTACAGGGAAGGGGATACCGTGTCTCGCCATCCTGTGTCCCAATTCCACTCCCTGAAGACCCCTCAACCAGGTGATCCTCCCGCACTGGTCCACCCCCAGGAACTGCATCCTAAAGCGATGGCCATGTTCTGGCCACCTGAGGCCAAAGTGGAGGGCCTTGAACTGGTAGTGCCGTGCCTGGACTACAAAGCGTAGGAGCTTTCGGTGCTCCTGTGGATGGGGACGTGGAAATATAAGTCTTCCAGGTCCAGCATGGCCGTACCTCCTCTAAGAGCTGGGTAATGTGCTGCTCCTGCTGGGCCACCGGAGGGATCCACGGACAGTTGTGCTGAAACTCCAGGGTATGTCCGTGGAAGAGAGCATCCAGCACCCATCTGTCCGTGGAGATCTTCTCCCACTCACTGATGAATCCCGTCACCCGGCCTCCCACTGGCATGCATTGGTGGAGGCCCAACGCCTTGGCCGGATCAGTCCTTCGTCTGTGCCAGCGTTGCGCCTTGAGGGCAACAACGGCGCCGACCACCTCCATCGCAGGCCTTGGAACGTGCCCTGTAGGCCTCCTGGGCCACGGACCGGTAGAGCTGATGGTAAAACGAGGAGAACCCTTTCGTCGATCTGTCCGACTTTCCTCTGGAGGCGCAAAAGGAAGAGCAGTGTTGTTGGAGTGCCCAAGCA